>NC_143130.1:43061250-46017500 GCF_059928025.1 Delphinapterus leucas | reverse complement strand
TCAGAAGAGTTTGGGAGGGGTGTCAGGCAGATGGCACCTTCTTTGTTTGCTGAATCAAAGATTAAATCTTCAAAACAAATAGGCTGTGTGAAATCAGGAGTAAGAATGTGCAGAGATGGAGCAAGAAAGGAGGCGGGTGGCAAATTCTCAAGATTCTTTATTGCAGCTTCAGACTCTAGAAAATTCTTAGCAGCAAGGGTTAAGTGGCTTTGACAAGGGTTAAGGGTTAAGTCAGTGTAGCACAATGGTGAAGAGGCTGTAAACTAAGACTGGGTGGTTTTAATTCCTGGCTCTGCCGTTACTAGCTGAGTGACCTTAGAAATGTTAAATTCAGTGCCTCCATATACTCACCTGTAAAATGGGTGTAAAATAGTGCTTACTTCTTTGGGTAGCTGGTACTTAGTCCAATGCCTAGCATGTGGCAAAGATTAGCTTTTACAGACCTGAACTGACTTTGCAAAATCAGCAACAAATTTGCTTCTGGGATTCCTTCAAGTTTATGACTGGATAGCTTATTATGCAAGTATTAAGTCTGGTGAAAGTTTTATTCCTTTGATTTTAATAAAGCCAAGTATTTGGTCTTAGAGGTCCCTGAGACACAACCAGTATACAGAAACATTTCAGGAAAGACATCTGATGCAATGGGGAGCCCAGTACAAGGGCTTTCATTATATAAGTGCCACATTACAATCATGTTAGTTTCACATTAAAATCATGATAGTTAATATTTATTATGTTTGAGACTCATGGAAGTCATCACAGAAGTATTAACTGGCTTTTCTCTTTGTGTCCTCCTCCTTTGCTTTACAACAGCTACATCTTCACTGCCTATTGACTCAAGGCAGGCAGGCAGGACGCCAAAAGGGAGAGTTTGCCCATATTTATTCCCCAAATTCCCAGCCTTAAGGAAAATGGAGGTTTTCTGAGCTATTGAGAAGTCGAGGGGATGGGGGGATGAACAGGAAGTGAGAGAAATAGAGATATTAGTGGGTACTGAGAGGGAAGTGAACTTGAACCTGAACTTAGCTTTCTGGGTTTGAGTACCCAGGAGGGTAAAGATCTTGGGGGGGCGGAGATGTGAGAGACCAAGTTTGCTGAAAAAAATAGTTGGCCTTCATGAGACCTATGAGGAATTTGCGGCTCTGGAGTAAGAGAACTGGGAGGTCGTATTCACTGTAGACCAAGGTCTAGGATCCAGTGCCAAGAGTAGAAAATTCCACTGCTCCAAATTGCCCCCTGCATCTGCCTTTCTTCTGATTGGTCCTCTTCTGTGGTTTCTGTCTCAAATTAGCTGAAGACTTCTCACAAAAGGAGAACACTCAAAGGCAGAGGAATCCTTTTTTAAAGATAGGAGGCTGGGGGCTTCCCAGGTGGTGCAGTGGTTGAGAGTTCGCCTGCCAATGCAGGGGACACGGGTTCGTGCCCCGGTCCGGGAGGATCCCACATGCTGCAGAGCGGCTGGGCCCGTGAGCCATGGCCGCTGGGCCTGCGTGTCCAGAACCTGTGCTCCGCAACAGGAGAGGTCACAACAGTGAGAGGCCCACGTACCGCAAAAAAAAAAAAAAAAAAAAATGATAGGAGGCTGGTACCCCTGGAGTTCTGGGGTGTCTGTGTTTTAAATACCTTGCAGGGTGCTCCCCCAAATCACTGACTTGTTTTTGAGATGTCTGGCTGGGATGATGGGATGAATTAGAATGATGACCTGGGTTTGCTGATCCCCGGGGAGCTGGTTTTCACATTGTGCTTCCTCTGCATAGGCCCAGGGTTCCATTGATAAAGTGGGGACACTTTGTGGGTACAGCTCGGACCCATGCTATAGTAGAGCTAGTTCTTATTGGCTGGTGGGAGCTAATTGTTAAATTTTCAGAAATTCTGTGACCCAGTTTTCAAATAGAGCCATTAAAAAATGAAAGTTAACTGAAATAACAGCTAACTAAATTGTATTATTGATAAAAAGAAAGGATATACTCAAAACTCATAACTTTTAATTATTTTACTACATATTTCTATTATTTATACTCGAGATAATTTATGTCTATTTTACCTTTATGATGAAACTACTATATAATGGAGTAGTACTGTGTATCTTCCCCCAACTCCATGTTCAGTGAAATTGGCCTTGGTGGGAGTATTTACACATAGCAGAAATCAGAAAAGGCTATAAAACAGGACTTTTTCCCCCTATAGAGTCAGTTGTTAGCAATCAGGGCACTTAACATAGGTTTGGAGGTTTAGAAAGTCTTGAGGAAGCCCAGAGCAGAAGGCTGTGAACTATGGTACAAGGGTGAGTGTTGAGGACTTGAGCATGGGACCCCCCATGATCAGAATGAGGGCTGAAGTGGTGACTGGAGCTTGTGATGAGCATGAAAACCACAGGGAGAGTGATGCAGAACCCAGTAGGGGAATCCAGGGGTATGCATGGGGCCTGCCAGTCAGGACATCTTAACAGGGACATCGGCACCATATGAAGCCTCACAGTGGGTGCAGAGAAGGGAACAGGTAGCTAAAATATTTTCTGACACCAGCCGGTATCAGCCAGGGTCCACTCACTAGACAGAAATCACACCAGTTATTCAAACATAAAGAATTTAATATCGAGAATTATTAGCAAAGTAGGAAGTTGTTACCTAGTTAAATGAGAAGAAAAATAAGACAATTCTAAGGTTTCAGGGCGTCACGACTGCAGAAGTAGCAAACACCTCTAGGGCTGGAGGGACAAAGTAAAAAGATTGGAATTTTTTTAAAACTTAGAAACTCAGAGGAGGATTCCTGGAATTGAAACTCTGACTCATTAGGGGGAATGTTTCTTGGCTGCATCTGGCATCTATGGGGATAGGGGTGCAATGTGCAATAAGCCATTTTCTGCAAATGTTGAAAACTGGTCTTAATCTGCTGCCACAGGAAGGAGCGAGGTGAAGAAGCTACAGTGAGCCTGAAAGGTACGAGAGAAAGGAGCAAGTTCCTGATCCCTCCTGTGGTCTTGCAGGTGCTCTCTAGCGCCCCCTATTGACAGTGCCTAATTGTACACAGCTGGCCAAGTTGAAATGTGATGTGCAGAGAGCTCAGAGAACTGGCACCCCTGGATGTGTGTAAGGCTACCCCTAGACATGGGTGGTGATTAGTCTAGATGTGGGCAGAGAGCATGAAGGTCAATGAGAGACTGTTTTTCACTTCTGCTAAACCTGACACTGAAAGAAGAGGAGTGCTACCTTGCCCAAGTACTGGCTCCTCTTTTGTCAGTTTAGGAAGGAGAAAACATCGCTTCAGCTTTTTCACAGGTTGAAAGATTGATTGGTGTTTGGAAAATGAGACGGGATTCTGGAAAAAGAAAAAAAAACTAGATGTTTTAGAGAGAAGGCTCTGAAACCAAGTGAAAGCCTTGATAAACACAAGTCCGGTCAGCATTTATTTAAGTGTCCCATTTAAAGTGGGTTTCTGTTAAGCTATTTTGCATTAGATGGACACTTAGTCATTTTATGTGTCTGAGATTTTCAGGTATATTTTAAGGTTCGGGCTCTTCTTTTATTCCCAGCTGACTTCCTTTCTAAAAAGAATTGAATAATTCACATCTTTGCTGTGGCATACACTGATAATTAACAAGACCCTAGGAGGTCACCTTTTCAGATAGCGAAAACGGCTTCAGTAGAGAAGAACTTTCATCCTCTTGAAATGTATCTTAGCAACTGAATCTCGGTAGTTACAATCTGTGGCTCACCTTTCTTGTGCCAGGTTCTGGGTTAAATGCTGAAGAAGGAAGTAGCGGTAAGGGAGACCTGGTCCCTGCCCACAAAAGGTCATCATTTAATGGAGGAGGGCAGCAGGACAGGACCTGGAGGAGTGATAATTCTGCTTGCGGGGTGGTTAGGAGGCTGCAAGTAGTTAAAGGGTGGGACATCCGCAGAGAAAAGTGAACATTTGTGATAGCCTCTGAAGAACAAACAGGAGCTTGCTAAGTAGAGACTACAGAAGAGCGTTGTAGGCAAAGAGAATTCATGGGTGTGTGAGAGCAGGAGTAACAAGGAGGGGCTGGAGAGAGCTCTCCAAAGGCACGAGGAGGCCAGGCCAGAAAAGCACCTTACTTGTCCTGTTGAGGCATTTGACATTTATCCTGCAGGTGATGGGAAACCATCAGAAGCTGTTTATACAGCAGCCCTGC
The DNA here is from genome assembly GCF_059928025.1 of Delphinapterus leucas. Lineage (NCBI taxonomy): Eukaryota > Metazoa > Chordata > Mammalia > Artiodactyla > Monodontidae > Delphinapterus > Delphinapterus leucas. The sequence continues at coordinate 46,013,344 of NC_143130.1, read as the reverse complement.
AGTTGCCAGTCCTCGGCTGTCCATCAGCCAAACTGCACCTGAAAATAAAATCCCTTTAGAAGAACTCTGCTTCCTGCCAAGTCCTAGCCTCCTCTCTGCACACCTTAGCTTCAGTCTCACCTAATTTGCAGGCTCTGGCTACTGATCACTGGGCATCCCTTTCGTGCCAAGGCTGGCCAGAGGTGGCCCACATCAGAGATATCTTCTTTCCCGCACACCACACACGCCCTACTCCACATAGCTCATTGCACAAAACAGTGGCAAAGGCTGCACAAAAACACAAGGATTGCTGATAAGTGGAGAACTGTGGCGGCAGTGGTACTCAGGCAAACACTAGGCTTTGGCTCTCAGAGAGGCGCCTCCAACTGGCCCCCTCTTCCTTCTGCTCTGAGTTGTATTGATTAACTATTGTTGTGTAACAACTGCAAAGCACAGAGCTTAAAACAACCATGAATGGGCCTTATTCAGGCATCTGCAGTGGGGCTGGATGGCTCTGCTCCATGTGTTTCTGATTCCCCTCTCAGGATCTTCTCACAGAGATGGAAAAGAGCAAGGAGGCAAGTGGAAACATGTGTGGCCCCTTAATATCTAGGCTCAAATCTACCTCATTATCTCTTCCACCCATATGTTATTGGGCAAAGTCAGTTTCGTGGCCACACCCAAAGTCAAGGCTCAGGAATGTACAACTTTCCCACTGTGAGGCAAGCAAAGGTGTAGATGCAGGGAGGGGTGAGAAATTGGAGCCCATAATGCAATCTACCATAGCTGCCTGGTGATTGCATTCTCTGGCTCTTCTTCCAATTCTCTCCTTCTCATTTGCATGGGCCCTAACTGAGTTGGAAACTCAAATTTCACAGTGGGGCCTGGGTCTCACTTTGGGTGGGCTATGATAGTATATCTATTGTGGTGGCTTTGTACATTGTCAACTTGGCTAAGGTGGAACTGCATCTCCCAGAATCCTGTCCCTATTCATGGTTCCTGGTTAGGGTTGGCCATGAGAGAATGTAGTGCCAGATTTGGAAGGTCAGTGTAGGGTCATCAGGCAGGGTTGTAGCCCATGATCTGTTGGCTTGCCTCGTTGGCAGGGAGTAACAGCCCTGTCCTTCAGCTTGTGTTGGAGCTCCTCTGTCAGCTGCTCTGAATCTTGGCCAAGGTACACGTACCACTGCATGATATCTATAGAAAGGCACCAATATCACCTGCATTATTGAGTTTGGAGGCAGATGTGCGTTCCAATCCGTTCTCATGGATCCCAGTTTGCCCTTGTTTCACCCACTTCATGTCCACTTTTTCTTCCTAACTGCCTGCACTGCTGACTTCCACCTTCACTTCATGTATGTAAATGGCTTTACATAGACGGCTCAATCAGCTTTCACAATTGTGTAAGTTCCAATTCTTATAATAAATCTTTTATCCTAGTTCACTCATTGTGGTTCTGTTTTTCTGATTAAACCCTGACACACCTATGGTTAGAATAGGTAATTTAAGATAGTTGAAAGGTAGAGTGAGGGTTGGCCCGGGTATTTGTTTATTCATGTTTTCATTCATCTATCCATATATTTATTGAATATTTGCTGCATGGTAATCCTCTTGCTCTGAGTATTAAAAGTCTATAATATAGATTCTATACAATAGAGTTGCTGTTCTGGAGATATTCACAATCTACTGACAACAGTGCAATAAATAAAGGATTATAATGCAATATGGCAACTGCTATAATAAGCAAGCACAAAATACCACTGGGATGTAGAGAAAGGTGCATCTCCTATTGCTTGGGGAAACTGAAAAAGATTTTCCTAAGAGGTATTAGATGAGCAGGAACTTAAAGGATGAATGGTGGTTTCCCAATTGGACAAGACTGGGAAAATCTTCAGAAATGATTAATATTACATTTGTAGGTGGCAACCCACTACTGAGTTGTGTAGAAAGGTCTGAGTAATGGCCGTGAGTTCCTTGTAGAAGGCCTTATTCAGTTCACGACTTTCAATGTTTTTGAAGAATATTTAGGATGATTTAATATGCATGGTTTCTACATTCCATTGGGCCAATCAATTCCTTTTCCCCTCTGTTTCCTATTTACCAATCTGAAGTGTCCCATGGAAACAGAAAGAAATCTCAGGCAGTGAAATTGCAATAGAGTCAGTATCACAGGTCCAGTCATTGTGGATGGTAGAACCATAATAGGGAGTCCCGATCTGTTGTCCCTTTAGTCACCAGTGTGAACTGGCAGCTACCCTTTGACCTGTGTGGCCCACAGATTTAGGATAGTGGTACCTCCATCATAAACTACTACTCTCCCACTACGATGGCACAACCTTTCTGTCAGGAAATCCTAAACTTTGGTCTTCTTACAACTGGTCACAAAACAAGTTTTCTCTCTTTCATTTAGCAATTTTTGCTCACAGATGCATTTTCCACTGGCCCTTACAACTACCCTGAACACTGGACACAATCACCACACTGCCAGGGACCGCCTTCACCGAAACATGCTAGGAGATGGTGTGAGCCCATTGGGACGAGCAGACCAACCTCTTGCAGACACAACTGTGAATTAAATTTGGCTTTTATGCCCTTTTTATTTTCCATCTCTTACTAGCGGTGTAACTTAGGTAAGTTATTTAAGCCCAGTGTCTCAACTTTATTTATAATCTTGGGATACTTACTGTGCCCACATCATAGAATTGTTGGAGGATAAAAATGAGTTAATAGAGGCAAAGGATTTGCTGATATGGAAAAAAAAAAAAAAGAAGAAGCAGGAAAAAGCAGCAGAAGTGTTTAAGTGAGAAATGACATTTTCATAGTCATTTGTGGGTCTGTAAAAGAAGAGGGAGGCCACAGATTTTCTAGAACTCAAATAGAGGAGCAGGAAACAAAGTTCAAGTGAACAGAGAAAGCCCTAGATGAGACCAAATTGGAGGCAGCATTCAAGCAGAAATGAGGTTTAAAAGAGAGGGGCTGGGAGAAAAATTAGCATAGAAAGCCAGCTTTGAAAAATCAAAGACTAAGGTACATATATTGGAGATGAAGGAAGATGTCTTTAAGAATTCATGAAAAGAAGTGTACGGTGGGGAGGGGGATCTCTCAAAACAATGTCATGAAAAAAACTCCCTGAGAAAGAATGGTTCCATTCAACCATTGGAATGGTTCCATTCCGTTTATTGAGAACCTGTGATGGGTTATATATATGCTGAGGTATGTGCTGAAGTTGGAGAGAGAGAAAAACAATAGCGCCAACCACCATAATCCTAATCACTGTCCCCAAACATTTGCCAGTTCTAGTGATACACAATGGAAAGTGTCTACTTTCCAATTGGTTTTACAGAAGATATTTTATTTGATTCTCCCAATGACCCCCGGGGTATAGAGGGGCAGATATTATTATTTTAATTTCACACGCCAGGAAGCGCAAGCGAAGGGTGATGAAGTGAGTGGCCCATTTGGCACAGAGGTCAGATGCACAGTAGGACCAGAGACCCAGCCGTCTGACTCCTGTCCCCAAACCTGTCCAAGAAGCTGCCTGAAAACTGGTTACGAAGTGTGTTGATTAAACCCAGAGCATCTTCTGTGATACTTATAAATCCACATTTCTATGTTATACTTTTGGAGCATTATTTTTCTAAGAAGCCTGAGGCATTTTACACATCTTAAATTCTGATTCATTCAATCTTTCTTGGGAGATCCAGAAAAACACATAATTCCCAAGTGGTAGGTGTTTAATGGAAAAACAGAAATACAGCAATTTATATTTCCTTATAAGAAATACCCTCTGACCTCCTGGTAGGGAAGTAAATGTAAATTAGTAATGAATTGAGGTTTGAACTAATAATGAAGCCAGAACCTAATGAAAGTTCCAAAGAAGAGCTGAAATATTTGTATTCAAAGGCGTTTGCCTGAAGGGTCCCAAGGCCAAAAACATGAAAGGGAGACCTGACCTCACAGAGCAGTTGAATAAACAGCATCCGAGTAATGTCAAGGTTGGACATAATCCTGGAAAATCTGTCTTCACAACATGGCCAGTTTTTTTCTTCTTTTTGTAATTGCATTCTTCATGCCACAGGTATAAATTAATTGATTTGGTTTGTCAGAAGCTCATAGTTTCAGGGTTTTCAAGTTGTAACTTGCCTTCCTAAATAATGTGTTCGTTTTCACAGGTTTGGTCTGTACTTTCTAAGAAGGACTAGATCTGTTTTAGAAAAGGAAGTAACGTGAACATAAATATCAATTTCCTTCTTTTTCATTTCTAAATAACTTCATTAGCCCTACAGCGTAGCAGCAAACGGATTGTTCCTTCCTCTCCTCTCTCCCTTCACTCAACTTCCCTTCCTGCAGGACACCTGGATTTTGGCCTTGCTCTCTTTGGATGTAGAGGAGGGTCTTCTGGGTCACCCAATTCATTCCATTCTTCAAATGACCACGAGGGAGATAGTTTTAGAAGGCATTTCTTTCCTTAAAGTATCTCAGTGGTTCCTCATTGTCTTTAGATTAAGGCTCAGGTCCCTTAATTTGGTGCACAAGGTTCTTCACTTTCTTATGCTGCCTTTATCACCTGTCCCATTTAAAAATTTTTTTGAATTCATTTACCAAAACATTATTGATGTAGGAGGTTTGTCTATGCTTCCATGTCTTTGCCCATGTCAAGTCATCTGAGTGGGACTCTCTTTTCTCTCTTTTCTGCTTTCTTAGGCCTGTGAACTTCTACCCATCCCCTGTATGGGATACCTCACCTATTTGTCCCTTATTTCTCTATCTCACACTTACCCCATTAATTTTCTATCTCTTTATCTATCTCTTCTTCTAGAGCACCATTATCCAGGATTACCTGTGCTACATGTCTAATTTTCAATTTTCTAGTAGCCACATTTTACAAAGTAAAAATAAAATCTTAGGTGATTAATTTTAATAATATATTTTATTTAATCCTATATATCCAATGAATTATCATTTAAGAAATATATACCTTATTCATGGGACATTTTACATTCTTCCTCTCATCCTAAGTCTTAGAAATTCAGTGTGTATTTTACACTTATAGCACATCTCAATTTGGATGCTAGATATTCATTGGAAATACTTGACCTGTGCTTATATTTCAGAACATTTAGAGTTCCAAAAGGAGACTCACCTTCCCAAGTTGTCCCAAGCATACTTAAAAGTTTTCCAGTAATGGGATCAAGTACTGGCTTTTAAATTTAAGTTAATTGGAATTAAAGAAAATTACAAACTCTGTCCCTCAGTTACATTTCAAGTGCTCGGTATCCACAGGTGACCAGTGGCTGAGTCCTGGCAGCTCCGGTCTAGGCAGTAAGGTCCTTGAAGGCAGGTGGTCCTTCTATTTGCACAACTCCAGGGGGCACACCCTCACTCTATTCTGTCCTGTACTGGGACAGCCTTAGGGCGTCAACAGTGTCTCTCATCTCCACACCTCCAGAAGCCAGGATGGAGCCTGGCACACAGCAGGTGCTCACTGCATGTTTGAATTAAGGAAGAGTTGGAAATATGAGTTAGTGGTGAGGGTGAAAGAAACGACTTTAACCTGGACTCTCTTCAATTTTCAATGAAGATATGTGAGCATAAATAAGCTCCCAGATTCTCCTTCTGAGTGACAAGTGATTTCATACAGTGAGATTAAAAAGAACAAAAATGTCTTAGCTAACTTTATTCCCAGAAAGTTTGCCCAACTTTTAAGTGCCTCTGTGATTCTGGATTCCATCCAGACCACTATATGGCACTGTCAGCCTTTTTTAAAAAAATGAGATTTCAGCTCCAGGCTGGTCCCAACGGGAAAGGAGTTCCAGCAATGTGACAGTTTCCTTGGGAAGATGTAGGAGCTTTGAGCAATTCTGTAATAAGCTTAGAAAGGAAGGATCTGACCATCTAATTGCTTTTGGTCTAGTTAAGGGATACAGTAGAATGATGCAGAGGCAGGTGGCAAGGTCACACCTTGACCTTCTCATCCTTTGAAAGGAAAGAGGTGCTCCCATGGCCATAAACGCACAGCACTGCAACCAGATGAGAAAGGGCAGAGGAAAGGCGACCAGGGCCCTGTAAAAATGAACGTATTGTGTGGCTGAAGGGCCGTGGCTGCACTGACAGTTTATTAGGAACAAAGTATTTATGAATAACTGCCCTTTGCCTGGTGCGTATAATTGGTGGACAAAGACGGAGAGTCTGTCACTGCTACAAACACTGCCTCTTAGATGCGTAGTTTGCACCTGATTTAGGGAGCACCTGGATTCTTGAAAGAGACCAGGTAGTAGGCTTGTCTCTCAGATGTGTCCTTCCTGCAGCCAACCTCAGCTACAACTCTGCGTGGCTTGAGGCAAAGTCTCAGTGAGTTCTTGAAACTCAGGGATCTTCCTTGTTAGTCATTGCTAAACTTCAGCTGAAGACAAACAGCTCCTTCTAAAAATGAGAAGGGTACCAGGGAGCAAGGAGCTATGGCCTCCAGCACTGCCCAGGTCCGTGAAACTCCCTGACACTCATCGATGTTTACCATTCCCGTTCCTAAGGGCAAAGTGATCATATATCCTTAAGAAATATTTTTAATTCTTTCTTGGAGGGATAGGACGTTTCCACTTGCCTTTACCCACCAGTCGGCACCTGTTGAAAATGGGAAAGGATGGAATTATTGGGAGGCAAGTCATGCCTAAAATCTTTTACTCCCTGCCTCCCCAGGGCCCACCTTCAGGACGAAGGCACTCATTTCCCCAGCTTCTCTGAGTGCTTCCTATGAATGCTTATAGCTGAATTTCTCCCGAGGAATTGCTCTCAGCCTAATAGAGCTGCTTCATCTAAGGGTATCCCCATGACTAGGGCATCCTACATCCAATGGCTGGTCCGTGTGGGGATTCAAAGACCCAGCCTTGTTGCTTGACTTCAGAACAACTCCAGAGGGCTGTCCCAGCTCTAGAGCTCCCTATGATATTGGCTGAGGCCTTTGTTGAGACTTTGTGACAGTTCAACTCCTTCGTCTAGCCTTTTTTCCCTCTAGCACTGAAGCAGATCATCTTCGCTTTAGTTGAACACCAGATGAAGTACGTGGCTTGAGTTAAGATCCATGATATAAGAAAAATACCCATGTTCAAGTACTAGAATCAGCTTCCCTAAGGAATATGCTAGTAGGAACTCAGCCTCATTGAGGGCACAGAATATTTAGATCGTCCCTATCATGCTACATCCTGTGGCATAAAACGTGACATGTGGAACTGTGTGTTGGGTGAGGCACATATAATTGAATCCATGTACCTTAGAAGAGTATATGGTGTAACATCACTAATTTACACTTACACTTATGTCTATGTCACCCTCATTAGGTTGTGAAAAACTTGAGGGAAGAGATGTGTCTGGCTCAGGGTCTGGCACGTATAGATACTCAATATTTGAACTGGACCCAATGGTGCCCCTTATTTCATATCCATTCTTAAACATCAGTGATCTTTCAAATAATCTGCCTTTGACCGCCCAAACCTTCTCAATGCCAGTAACCATTCTCACCTTCCATTTAGCCAGTGTTATTCCTTCATTATTTTACCTGCTACTTTTCAGGCACCTCATCTGTGCCAGGCACTTGGGAGACCAAGATGCACAAGACAAATATAGCCTTTGTCTTCCTGGAACTTAATTCTAGGCGGGACTACAGGTAAAGTATTTTACACGAGGCTATGTGGTTACGGTTGTGATAAACTCCTCTAAATACACGTACACTGTGCAAGGAAAGTTTATGAGTCAGACCCAAACTAATCTGGGAGCTCAGCAAAGGTTTGTTTTGGGAAGTGCTGTTTCAGTTAAGGCTGAAAGGTGAATAGAAGTCATTCTGCAGCAGGAGGAGTCCTCTGGGCATCGCGTGCACGTGGGGGACCTCTGGGTGTGTGGCTAGGGTGTGAGAATTGCAGAGGAGGTGGCTCCAGGCTGCACTGGGGATGTGGGAAGAGGGCTACTCATGCAGAGCCATGCTAGGGTTTTGGATTTTAATTCAAGTCAGAGATGAGTCATTGAAAGGTTTTAAACAAGACAGGAACACGATCAGATTTAGGTTTTTTAAAACATTGCTTTGGTCCTGCATTGAATGGGACTAAGAGGGGATCTGGGAGACAAATCAAGGCCACTATAATTGTCTTAGAGGTGATGGTGGCTTGGGAGAGGGTCAAGTTGAGAGATATTCAGAGGTACATTAGTGGGAATTTGTAACCTGATTGGGTCTGGAGAGGGAGAATTTGAAGAGGGACACTTGGCATGGCCACATGTGGAACCGTTTTTCCTCCAATTCACTGCGAACTTCCAACTCAGAACTTCTCATAGTTGTGGAAGTGACATGATTCCTCACCATGGTAACAAGTACACATTCTTGCATATGAAAAGTATTCTTTGAAAATAGATAGACCTCAGCGACAGGAGAACAGGGTGTCCCCAAAGCTTGAATTAACACAAGGAGTGGAATGCTGATCAGAAGAGCACACCAGGCACCAGAAGGCTATCTGCATTGGTTCGTGCTCCATTTAGGCATAAATGGTAGGTAATGTAGCTACATTTTTGCTCAGTGAAAGAGAATGCAACCTTTTAGCGCTGGTGAGAATCACAGAAGTCCGCTGGAGAATGGCAAGCTTTCAGTTCAAATTTTTCACTTTTTTTTTCATGTGAGAAATGATTCAGCTCTTGTCTCTCTTCAACATCATTTACAATTATGGAAGCTGAGAGAAGAAGGGCAAGAATGAAATTCTACTTAGTGTCATCGAAAAGCATAGCCTTTACCTCCTAAAATGTACAACTTGCCCAAAAAGTGCTAAGCAGGTTCTAAAAGCTGTCACTCTCTGGCTCTGTAACTATGGTGAAAGGAGTCATACAGAGCAAGATCAATAGTGGCTTCTTATTCCAAATCCTCTGCACTGTCTCCAATCATATAACACAGATATTCATTCAACAGGTGTTTATTGAACAAATTATATGTAAGTGAAAATTTATGAAATTATATATAGCATATATGAATAAAACTTCTAAAAGGGAATAAGCAATAAAAACTACAGTACAGGAATTCAGCTGGAGCTGCCTGGGTTAAGGAGACTGAAAGTAAAGCTAGACAGAACTCTTGGATCCTTTGTTAAACCAGAGACAGAGTGGGAAGTGTCCCAGATGTAAATGCATGAGCCTTAAACTGTGAGGCATTGGAAACCTTGGCCTCAGTTTCTTCATCTGAAAACTTTTCCCAGTAATTGAACTGCCTGAGACCCTGCAAGTCCTCTTCTGCTTCTAGGATTCAGTAAATTTTACTCTGAGGTTTGTCCTGTTCTCATATGATGTATCAGGGCTCACACATTGCAGGGAATCTGCCTTAGTGAAAGGCACAATTGCTTTGAGAGCTGGCTTCACCTCCCTGAGTGAAGTATCTGGCAAAGACATCATGGCATATGAAATGACACTGTTCAAACTAAAGAGGCAAGGTATACTTCTTTCTATTTTAAACAAAACATAACTTCATTGGGATATTACCTAGAAACAATTATTTAAATTTTAGATCTCCCCAAACAATCTGTTTGCAAGAATGCACATGATAAAAGGATGCTATTCGAGGCATCACAAATTCTTCAGGACATTGCTGACACAACCAAACTGAACGCTGGAGGCACACGATAAACTCCCATCAACCATGAAAAATGAAAGCGCGCATGCACAATGAAGAATGAACTGCCCCTCCTGCACTGGCAAAGCCCAGGGAGTGGCCTGGGTGTGACCCACCCTCCTCCTGGGGTGGAGACACAGCCTGGGGAAATCACTTCTGGGATGCGGACTTCCACGAGAAAACCCCTGGTGTGATGATCTTTCAGAGCAAGTTTTCAAAAATGAGTCAAAGAAACACATTTCCAATTTCTCCATTCCTCAGATGTATTTTGGAATGGGTTTTTTCTCATTTGTTCCAGATGCCCAGACCCCACGAATGACTTTCGTGACATCGTTCTACATTAACCTCTCACTGGAGACAGCTGCTTTCTGTGGTTCAAAGACTGGAAAAAAACAAATCAAAACAAAACCTAGTATTTCAGGGAGCAATATATGTAGGCCAGGACTTAGCTTCCACCACCAGCCCATCTGCCTCCAGGACTGAATCTTATCTGATCATTTCCATGGCAACAGCTGTGGGATTAGAATAGGATGAAGGTTTAGGACGAGTTGCTAGAATTCAGTCGTAGACAACTGAGGATTATTTAACTATACACTTGCGTTGCCATGGAAACACAAATTTACAAATCAGGCAGGATTTTTGTAGCTCAGTAGCATAGTATTATATTCTTAGGGCTACTTCAAATCCCCCAATTCCATCTACTCTCCCATCGGGGTGAAATATCCCACCAGATTCAGTTTAATTATTCCCCAGATACTTTCTCCTTTAATTTTTAAAGCAGAAATATGAATAGACTAAGAGTAGGACCAAAGCAATTGTTCTTAAAATGCTTTTCCATTTTGTTTTTTAAAGACAAATTCAGCTTAGTCTAAAGAAAGAATCTAAAACATACCATGGCAGGCATACTCATATGAGTCACTTAGGTACCAAATAAATCCAAACCACAATTATGCTGATTAAGAAAATGATATTTCAACATTACAAATCAACTATACCTCAATAAAAAATAAAAAATTTAAAAAATGATGTTTATTTCTTGTAGGGCTTGTCACCCCTGGACTTCTAATTCATTTAACATCAAGTTAATTTCAGAAAAATCAGCAATACTTCATTACTGACCACTGTTTTAGAATTGACAAACCACTTTCACTACCAGTGTCATGGATTTCATGACAAGCTCATGCGAAAGGAAGGGCAGGAGTCACAGCCTTCTGTTGGGGATGAGAAACTGTGCTCTGAAGTGTTCCTGGGGCTCACCCAAGACAGGCAGCCTTTCCTCATTTCCCATGATTCTTCCCATCCCTCCCCCCACGCTGCCCACATCTCTTTGGTCTGTTGATGGGAATACCCATTAGGACCCCTGTGAGGACTTAAACTTCTTATGATGTCACTTATACAAGGCCTCAGAAATTGACTCATTTTATCTATTCTTGTCTGGCCTTCCTTCCTTGAATCACCCATCTTCTTGGAGGTACACATTCTTTGGGCTGGGAAAGGCCAAAGAATCTATGACCTTTCTTGCCTTTGACTTATGAAGTGGAGGTGTGGGGTACGTAAGAATCAGTATGACAGTGTATGTCAGAACTTGCATGTATGGGGACCACTCCAGAACAGCAGAAATAGCCAGGCCAAGAAGGTCTGGTCTTAGAACCAGTTCCACTCCTGAGGTGAAGCATGTTCTGGGGAGAAGACCCACCCTGCAGGCATCAAGAGAAAGTCCAGTGAGAAACCAGGGTAACAAGTAACAAGGCAGCAGCAGGAACAGGAGCTGGTTTGGAGTGCCTGCTAGGAGGTGGAAGAGTTCTGACAGTGACTGTTTCTCACCATCTAAAAACCTGCAATCCAGGGACTTCCCTGGTGGTCCAGTGGGTAAGACTCCACACTTCAATGCAGGGGGCCTGGCGTCGATCCCTGGTTGGGGAACTAGATCCTGCATGCATGCCGTAAGGAAGATCCTGCATGCCACAGCTAAGACCCAGTGCAGCAAAAAAAGAGAAAAAGCCTGCAGTCCAGATATCCAGAGTCCTGCAGGGAGAGCTGGGAGGTTGGGAGAAGTTGGGAGCAATCAGATGGATGAAGTGGAGGTGCCCAGTACATCGCTGGGATGCATCTCAGGCAGATGCTGAAGGACATGAAAAAGGATGTGTGCTGAGAAAATTCCTGGGTTCAGTGTGAGCTGTACCAGCCACCAGGAGGAATTTATATTGACTTCTGAGCCCTGTGCTGGGACTATTAGGACTGGAATCAGGGGCTGGGTGGTGTGGCACACAGGGTGAGGGTGGAGGTGGTCCAGCTGTGGAAAGAAGACATTCTCAGAGACAGGGCTGAGGACAGGCCATATTAGGGCACCACACATCCCTGTGGTTTGGAGGCTTCATGCATGTCACACTCACCTGAGATTGATAGCTAGTTCCACCACTTGCTAGAAATATCAGGTCAGGACAGTTACTTCATTTCTCTGTCTCTGTTTTCGTCTCTGTAAAATGGGGATAATTACAGTCTCTGTATCTTCGGGTTGTTTTGAGAAGTGAATAAGCTAATACTTATTAAGTGTTTCTATGGAGCTAATCTGATGCAAAGCTTAAGAAGAGGAAGTATTAGGCTTCCCTGGTGGCGCAGTGGTTGAGAGTCTGCCTGCCGATGCAGGGCACACGAGTTCGCGCCCCGGTCCGGGAGGATCCCACATGCCACGGAGCGGCTGGGCCCGTGAGCCATGGCCACTGAGCCTGCACGTCAGGAGCCTGTGCTCCACCACGGGAGAGGCCACGGCAGTGAGAGGCCCGCGTACCGCAAAAAAACAAAAAAACAAAAAAAGAAAGAAGAGGAAGTATTTATACTCTTCATCTGATTTCACTTCCAGAACATTTATGTTAATGAGTATCAAAACTCTATTGTAGCTGGGGGATGGAAATTTGACTCCAGAGAAAGATAATATGATAAAGGGGGTAGAATCAGGGCACTTCCAATAATCTAAGAGTGTAACACAACTGGGCCTGATTCTGATAGTGTAAGTGTGGTTAGCCTTAGACAGGCTTGGATTTTTCTATTCCACAAGGGTTCTTTCTTAAGAGTGACAACCCTACATCATAGCTAAAACCACATCCCTTTTAGTTGTATCAAACCATCTGTAAGAGAGCTAAAATGTTCACAATGTTATTCTAGTCATATTTTTATTGGTTCCCTGAAAACTCAAAAATAGCCATTTAGTATTATGCCCACCTCCATGCCCCTCTGTACCCCTTCACACATGCAAATACTCAAAGCCTCACACATGGCTGACACCATCTTCTGCCACCATCCCCACCAGCTACTTAAGTTGATGCAGTGACAGAAGTTGTCAGAAGTTAAGCAGGAATGCAAAGAGAGAACTAAGACCATCAGTCAGAGTATCATAAAATCAGAACATGAGCTGACATGACCCTTTCTTGGACAGGGCAGTAATGGCCCATTTGCATATTGATTGTGTCTCTGGTGCAAGGCCCGGTGTCAAGCAGGAAAACTACAGAGCACAGAATAAAGTGAGCATCCTCCAGTGAAGAAGGTTGCATTCCAAGAATAAAACACATCATTACAGTGTTGGTGCAAGACTTTAGCCTGGGCACTACTTGGGTGTGGTTGAGGGTAAGGGATGAGAAAGGGTAGAACTTGTCCAGGGCTAAGATAGTTTTAAAAATCCATGCCAGCTCTCTCATCTTATCCCCTGAGGAGGGATTGTATGTGGGGGCATGATTTTGCAAGGCAACCTAGTCACATTTAACAACATCCAAAGGCACATGGGTTTTAACCCCTGAACACTTCCTAGTAATTATCTTACATGAACCAACCCACAAAAATATTTATTACAGTATAGTTTGTAATAGTAAAACATAAAAAATACAAACCAGTCACATCTGGAAACAATCTCAATATCTCTTAATAGGGAACTGACAGTATACATATGGCATAAATATTCAATGAACACTGTGCGGCTGTTGGAAAGATGTAATTTGTCTATATGTGCAAACACAAAAAGATCTCCAAAATGTACCACTAAGTGAGACAAACAAGATGCAGAATCAAGTGTGGTCCAATTTGTGTAAAAATATAGACACCATTTGGTTACAGACTGCAAATGTGTAAACAATTTCTAAAGAGACAGCAATTACTTCTAAGACTGGGACAGAGGTTCAGAGAGAAATGGAATATTTATTTTTCATTTTACACTTTTCAGCATTCATTATAATTTTTAAATGAGTACATATATTCCTTATTAGTAAAATTAGCCTTAGAAAATAATGAAAGGGACTGAATTGGTGCAGCAGACCAAAAAAGTTTGTAGAGGGAAAAGAGATTAAAAAAAAGAAGGGGAAAGGGAAAAAAAGAACTACTTTAATTGGTAAGAGTGAAATGATCTTTATAGGATCTTTGTAAAAAAAAGTAACAGCTTTGTTGACATATAATTTACATATCATGAAGTCCATACAATTTAAAGTGTAGAATTCCATGGTTTCAAAGTATATTTATAGGCAACAGGGCAGACAGCAGAAGCAAGAAGAACTACAATCCTGTAGCCTATGGAATGAAAACCACATTCACAGAAAGATAGACTAAATGAAAAGGCAGAGGACTATGTACCAGATGAAGGAACAAGAAAAAAACCCAGAAAAAAAACTAAATGAAGTGGAGATAGGCAACCTTCCAGAAAAAGAATTCAGAATAATGACAGTGGAGATGATCCAGGACCTCGGAAAAAGAATGGATGCAAAGATCGAGAAGATGCAAGAAATGTTTAACAAAGGCCTAGAAGAATTAAAGAACAAACAAACACAGATGAACGATACAATAACTGAAATGAAAACTACACTAGAAGGAATCAATAGCAGAATAACTGAGGCAGAAGAACGGATAAGTGACCTGGAAGACAGAATGGTGGAATTCACAGCTGCGAAACAGACTAAAGAAAAAAGAATGAAAAGAAATGAAGACAGACTAAGAGACCTCTGAAATAACATTAAACGTAACAACATTTGCATTATAGGGGTCCCAGAAGGCGAAGAGAGAGAGAAAGGACCCAAGAAAATATTTGAAGAGATTACAGTCGAAAGCTTCCTTAACATGGGAAAGGAAATAGCCACCCACATCCAGGAAGTGCAGAGAGTCCCATACAGGATAAACCCAGGGAGAAACATGTCCAGACACATAGTAAACAAATTGGCAAAAATTAAAGACAAAGAAAATTATTGAAAGCAGCAAGGGAAAAAAGACAACATACAAGGGAACTCCCATAAGGTTAACAGCCGATTTCTCAGCAGAAACTCTACAAGCCAGAAGGGAGTGGCATGCTATATTTAAAGGGATTAAAGGGAAGAACCTACAATCAAGATTACTCTACCCAGCAAGGATCTCATTCAGATTCGACAGAGAAATTAAAAGCATTACAGACAAGCAAAAGCTAAGAGAATTCAGCACCACAAAACCAGTTCTATAACAAATGCTAAAGGAAATTCTCTAAGTGGGAAACACAACAGAAGAAAAGGGCCTACAAAAACAAACTAAAGACAATTAGGAAAATGGTAATAAATATGTACATATCAATAATTACCTTAAATGTGAATGGATTAAATGCTCTAACCAAAAGACACAGGCTTGTTGAATGGATACAAATACAAGACCTGTAAATATGTTGCCTACGTGAGACCCACTTCAGACCTAGGGACACATAAAGACTGAAAGTGAGGGGATGGAAAAATATATTCCATGCCAATGGAAATCAAAAGTAAGCTGGAGTAGCAACACTCATATGAGATAAAATAGACTTTAAAATAAAGAATGTTACAGGAGAAAAGGAAGGACACTACATAATGATCAAGGGATCAAACCAAGAAGAAGATATAACAATTATAAATATGTATGCACCCCACATAGGAACACCTCAATACATAAGGCAAATGCTAACAGCTATAAAAGAGGAAATCAACAGTAATACAATAATAGTGGGGGATTTTAACACCTCACTTACACCAATGGACAGATCATCCAGACAGAAAATTAATAAGGAAACAAAAGCTTTAAATGACACAATAGACCAGATAGATTTAATCAATATTTATAGGACATTCTATCCAAAAACAGCAGATTACACTTTCTTCTCAAGTGCACACGGAACATTTTCCAGGATAGATCACATCTTGGGTCACAACTCAAGCCTCAGTAAATTTAGGAAAATTGAAATCATATCAAGCATCTTTTCTGACCACAACGCTATGAGATTAGAAATAAATTACAGGGAAAAAAATGTAAAAAACACAAACACATGGAGGCTAAACAATACATTATTAAACAACCAAAAGATCACTGAATAAATCAAAGAGGAAATAAAAAAATACCTAGAGACAAATGCCAGTGAAAACATGATGATCCAAAACGTATGGAATGTAGCAAAAGCAGTTCTAAGAGGGAAGTTTGTAGTAATACCAGCCTACCTCAAGAAAGAAGAGAAATCTCAAATAAACAACCTAACCTTACACCTAAAACAACTAGAGAAAGAAGTAGAAACAAAACCCAAGTCTAGTAGAAGGAAAGAAATCATAAAGATCAGAGCAGAAATAAATGAAATAGAAATAGGGAAAACAATAGCAAAGATCAATAAAACTAAAAGCTTGTTCCTTGAGAAGTCAAACAAAATTGATAAACTTTTAGCCAACTCATCAAAAAAAGAGGGAGAGGACTCAAATATATAAAATTAGAAATGAAAAGGAGAAGTTACAATGGACACCGCAGAAATACAAAGCATCATAAGAGACAAATACAAGCAACTCTATGCCAGTATAATGGACAACCTGGAAGAAATGGACAAATTCTTAGAAAAGTATAACCTTCCAAGACTGAACCAGGAAGAAATAGAAAATATGAGCAGACCAGTCACAAGTAATGAAATTGAAACTGTGATTAAAAATCTTCCAACAGACAAAAGTCCAGGATGAGATGGCTTCACAGGCAAATTCTATTGAACATTTATAGAAAAGCTAACACCCACACTTCTCAAAGTCTTCCAAAAATTTCCAGAGGAAGGGACACTCCCAAATTCATTCTATGAGGCCACCATCACCCTGATACCAAATCCAGACAAAGATACTACAAGAAGAGAAAATTACAGACCAATATTACTGATGAATATAGTTGCAAAAATCCTCAAGAAA
This sequence comes from Delphinapterus leucas, assembly GCF_059928025.1. NCBI lineage: Eukaryota > Metazoa > Chordata > Mammalia > Artiodactyla > Monodontidae > Delphinapterus > Delphinapterus leucas. Next base: position 45,996,553 of record NC_143130.1, on the reverse strand, counting down.
ATGCTATCAAACAGAATCCAGCAACACACTGAAAGGCTCATACACCATGATCAAATGGGATTTATCCCAGGGATGCAAGCATTCTCAAATATACTAAAATCAATCAATGTGATACACCATATTAACAAACTGAAGAATAAAAACCATATGATCATCTCAATAGATGCAGAAAAAGCTTTTGACAAGATTCAACACCAATTTATGATAAAAAGTCTCCAGAAAGTGGGCATTGAGGGAACCTACCTCAACCTAATAAAGGTCATACATGACAAACCCACAGCAAACATCATTCTCAATGGTGAAAACCTGAAAGCATTTCCTCTAAGATCAGGAAGAAGACAAGGATGCCCACTCTCACCACTATTACTCAACATAGTTTTAGAAGTCCTAGCAATGGAAATCTGAGAAGAAAAAGAAATAAAAGGAATCCAAATTGGAATTATACTACATGATGCTACACTTAGATAACCCTAAAGATGTCACTAGAAGACAACAAGAGCTAATCAATGAATTTGATAAAGTTGCAGGATACAAAATTAATGCACAGAAATCTCTTGCATTCCTATATACTAACAATGAAAGATCAGAAAGAGAAATTAAGGAAACAATCCCATTCACCATTGCAACAGAAAGAATAAAGTACATAGGAATACAATTACCTAAGGAGGTAAAAGACCTGTACTCAGAAAACTATAAGACACTGATGAAAGAAATCAAAGATGACACAAACAGATGGAGAGATATATCATGTTCTTGGATTGGAAGAATCAATATTGTGAAAATGACTATACTACCCAAAGCAATCTACAGATTCAATGCAATCCCTATCAAATTACCAATGACATTTTTTACAGAACTAGAGCAAAAAATCTTCAAATTTGAACAGAGACACAAAAGACCCTGAATTGCCAAAGCAATGTTGAGGGGAAAAAAGGAGCTGGAGGAATCAGACTCTCTGACTTCAGACTATACTACAAAGCTACAGTAATCAAGACAATATGGTACTGGCACAAAAACAGAAATTTAGGTCAATGGAACAGGATACAAAGCCCAGAGATAAACCCAAGCACATACGATCAAGTAATCTATGACAAAGGAGGCAAGGATATACAATGGAGAAAAGACAGTCTCTTCAGTAAGTGGTGCTGGGAAAACTGGACAGCTACATGTAAAGGAATGAAATTAGAACATTCCCTAACACCATACACAAAAATAAACTCAAAATGGATTAAAGACCTAAATGTAAGACTGGACACTATAAAACTCTTAGGGGAAAACATAGGGAGAACTCTCCTTGACATAAGTCACAGCAAGATCTTTTTTGACCCACCTCCTAGAGTAATGGAAATAAAAACAAAAATAAACAAATGGGAGATAATGAAACTTAAAAGCTTTTGCACAGCAAAGGGACCTATAAACAAGACATAAAGATAACCCTCAGAATAGGAAAACATATTTGCAAATGACTCAATGGAAAAGGATTAATCTCCAAAATATATAAACAGCTCATGCAGCTCAATATTAAAAAAACAAACAAGCCATTTAAAAAATGGTCAGAAGATCTAAATAGGCATTTCTCCAAAGAAGACATACAGATGGCCAAGAGGCACTTGAAAAGCTGCTCAACATCACTAATTATTAGAGAAATGCACATCAAAACTACAATGAGGTATCACCTCACACCGGTTAGAATGGGCATCATCAGAAAATCTACAAACAAATGCTGAAGAGGGTGTGGAGAAGAGGGGACCCTCTTGCACTGTTGGTGTGAATGTAAATTGATATAGCCACTATGGAGAACAGTATAGAAGCTCCTTAAAAAATTAAAAATAGAATTACCATATGACCCAGCAATCCCACTCCTGGGCATATACCCAGAGAAAAACATAATTCAAAAAGACACATGCACCCCAATGTTCATTGCCGCACTATTTACAATAGCCAGGTAATGGAAGCAACCTAAATGCCCATTGACAGATGAATGGATGAAGAAGATGTGGTATATATATACAATGGAATATTACTCAGCCATAAAAAGGAACGAAATTGGGTCATCTGTAGAGACATGGATGGATCTAGAGACTGTCATACAGAATGAAGTAAGTCAGAAAGAGAAAAATAAATATCGTATATTAATGCATATATGTAGAACCTAGAAAATGGCACAGATGAACCAGTTTGCAGGGCAAAAATGAGACACAGATGTAGAAAACAAACGTACGGACACCAAGGGGGTAAGGTGCCGGGGGTGGTGGTGGTGGTGTGATGAATTAGGTGATTGGGATTGACATATATACACTAATATGTATAAAATGGATAACTAATAAGAAACTGCTGTATAAAATAAATAAAATAAAATTCAAAAAATGGAATTCAAATAAAAAAATAAAGTATATTTATACAATTATGCCATCATTGCCATAATCTAATTTTAGGATATTTCATCACCTCAAGAGAAACCTTTTACCTGCAAGCAGTCACATCTCACTCCCCACTGCTTTCACCCTATCCGTTGGTAGATAATAATTTGCTTTCTTTCTCTATAGATCTGCCTATTCTGGACATCATATCAATGGTATCATACAGTATGTAATCTTTTGTGTCAGGCTTCTTGCTCTTAGCATTAGGTCTTTAAACATGAGATCACATTTTTGATTATACCAAATTATGCACTTGTGGCTCAATAGCCCCATGAAATACTCCACGGAAAAGGAAGACAATGATTCCATGGTTAAATCATCTTGGGAAATACTGCATACTCTGTACACATCATGGAGAGTGAAGACTTTGTGAAGTTCCATTATAAAGAAACCTTCTCAGCTTTGTTGAATTCACCATTTTCCAATGGTAGTTAGGTCCTGGTCCAAGATGAAGAGCCCCTCCCATGTGTTGAGGGCAGAGAGCTGACCTTGACATGAGATTCACAGCAGATTATAGAGTTGGAAATTTGGAAAGGTGGGTTAACCCATTTGTCACACAAAAGGCTCATTTCATTTTAATATTTTTCCAAAAGAAGTCAAGCCTTAAAGATCCTGGGTACTTGGTTGTCTTCCAATAATCCTAAACTAAACTTTCCTCTGTTTAATAAACACACTGTCTCTGCCTTGAGTAGAACCTTTGGAGCTTCAGACACTTAGACAGTATTCTATCATCATCTTCACAGAGATGGTTTCTAGAAAAAGGCTGGAAAGGTTTTTGTACCCAGGCCAAGCCTTTTGCATCCCTGGTTGGCTGTGGATAGGTGCACTTCGGCAAACCTGTTGCAGAGAAATCCATTAAAATGTCAGTCAGCTTGTCTCTTGGCTGTAATGTTCCAATGGGGTGTGTCTGAGATCCAGGGAAGGAATTCTCTTTTTTTTTCTTTTCTTTTTTTTTTTTTTTTTTTTTGTGGTACGCGGACCTCTCACTGCTGTGGCCTCTCCCATTGTGGAGCACAGGCTCCGGACGCGCAGGCTCAGCGGCCATGGCTCACGGGCCCAGCAGCTCTGCGGCATGTGGAATCTTCCCGGACCAGGGCACGAACCCGTGTCTCCTGCATCGGCAGGCGGACTCCCAACCACTGCGTCACCAGGGAAGCCCAAGGGAAGGAATTCTTCAGTCTACACCTAAAATAATTAAAGCATTGGGTTTGAAGTGTTTCCTGTGGGAGAGTCAAAGGAATTTCTTTCCTATATGCAGTGTTCAGCACCACCTGCTAGAGACTTAGGCCAGGGAATAAACAGATTGCAGCCCCCTGGGCCCTTCTATTTGGTCATTTTTCCTTTGATGTAGAGTAGTTCAAGGACCATGTTTATACCTCACTTTTACCCTGATTATGCTTAACACATTTGTGATATTGCAATTTATAATGAGAAATATATATTTGGTCTTCATCACTGTTGCTGGCACAGAGCTCCTAAAACCCTTGGAATTTCCTAATTGATAAGAGCTGTAGGAGCATCTTTTGTTCTAATGAGGTGACTCTGGGTGGGGTCCTGGATCAGGGTTCATCATCAGAAAGACCAAGACATGATTAGAACCTTAGAATTTTAATCTCTACTCTTCAGAGAGGGGAGACAGACTGGAGATGGAGTTAATAATTGATCATGCCAATGTAAGGAAGCTTCTGTAAAATCCCAATGGTATAGGGTTTGGAGAGCTTCCAGGTTGATGAACACATCCACATACCAGGAGGGTAACACACCCCAACTCCACAGGGACAGAAGCTCCTGAACTTGGAACCCTACCACACCTCACTCTATGTATCTCTTCATCTCTATCCTTTATCATATCTTTTAATAAACTGGCAACCTAATTGTTTCCCTGAATTCTGTGAGCTGCTCTAGATACTAATCAAACCCAAGGAGGAGGTCGTGGGAACCTCAGAATTATAGCCAATCAGTCAGAAGCACAGGTGACAACTTGTGACTTGAGTCTGTGGCCTGAAGTGGGGTGGGAGAAGCCTTGTGGGACTGAGTTCTTATCCTGTGGGATCTGATGCTATCTCCAGGTAAACAGTATCAAAATTGAGTTAAATTGTAAGACACCCAGCTGGAGTCACAGAGAATTGCTTGGTTGGGGAAAACCCATACACATCTGGTGTCAGAAATGTGAGTGTGATAGTAGTGTTAGAGCAAAGGAGAAACACAGAAGGAAGACTTTTTTTTTTCCTACACAACACTGTTATAGCCATTGCACATGCTCAAAAATTACGGACTCAAAAAAGTTTGCAAAGATAGTATCTGAGAGCATCCAGGGGGGAGGAATTATGGATGTCTAACACTTTGGGTATAATATTAGTTAGTAGGCTTCCTTGATTCCATGACTGGTCATGCTACAATGTATTTCATTGTAGCCCATTTGATTTCAGCTCAGTTCTGTAACATTCTTGTTCCAGGCAGTACACCAGGTGTTGTCCGTTGCAAAGATGGAAGTGGCATCACTGTTTCCCTCATGAGGCTTACACTCTAAGGAAGGAAATTGACTGCTCCATGTGTATTACACAAGTAAGGACAGTGTGTCTGAGTGAACAGTGGAGAAAAAGATAACTAAGACGAAGAGGGTCAAGGATGGCTTCTTAGGGGCAGTAACACAACACCAAAGAGGAAAGAACCCTAAAGGACAAATAGGAGTTCCCAGTGCCAACAAGACGGGAACAGCATTTCCAAGTGAGAACTGTATGAGTAGAGATGTAAAAGCATGAAATGAAAGAGGGTAATTGAGGACCTGTGTGCCATCTAGGTGTTGCTGGAGCACAAACTACAAAGGAAACAATGTTGGGGGTGGTGGTGAGCAGCGTTGGCCATTTCCTCAAAGGCAGCTGGTTAAACCTGAGTGTACCTCTCTGCCTGCTCATAGGGTTGTTGCAGATTTTAAGCCTACATATAAATAAGCACTATTTAAGCATTTGCCACTATTATTATTACTAATTCTAAGATTTGTGCTAATGTCTAATTATAATTAGGATGTTTTCAGGAAATAGGACCTCTAAAACAGTCTGCCTTGATACTTTTTTTTTTAATAAACTGCTGAAATACGTTCATTCTACATAAAATGCTTTTACGTTCTTCTTTTGGAAGGTACATCAACACCTAAAGATTCAACATTTAGTCAGAACTTCACTTCTGCCAAGTAGTTCTCTCTCTCTCTCTCTCTCTCTCTCTCTCCCTCTCTTGCTGTCACTCTTTCCAGGCAGGAGGGAGCTCTGGAAAAAGCATCTCTATTCCGTCATTTGATTCCAGGGCTCACACAAAAAATACCTATATTTTAGTAAGAGAGGAGGAGAAATCAGGGTAACATAAATGTGTCAACTAATGCTGAAGCTGTTCTCCAATGAGGTAACAGGTAAAAGCCTGGGCTTTGGAGTCAGATAGTCCCAAATTCACATCCCAGCTCTGCCACTGATGAGCTGGGAGAGCTTGAATGAGTCGTCTGAGATGCTAAGCCTCCTTGTTCTCATTGAAAAAATGGAGCTAAAGCTGTTAGCATTGTCTGAGAATTAAATAAGATAATGTATCTCAGCACTCAGCATTCACCTGTTACATAGTGAGCCCTAAAAGAATAGTTATTATTAATCATTATTATTATTCAACCAGTTTCTATTGACATGGAGTAAACCATAGCAGAATCTGAAGCCTAATATCCTCTAAGGCTTATAATTTAGAGAAACAACGGTAAAGGGCAGGAAAAAGGTATGCCATTTTCCAGGACCTGTCAGCCAGTCACTTTAGAAACATCCATCCTTGAACATTTATTGAGCATCTACTACATGCCAGGTACTTTCCTAAATGTTTTGGATATAGACATGAGCAAAACAGGCAAAAATTACTGCTCTCATAAACCTTAAAATCTAGTGGAGGAGGAAAGGCAATAAAAACTTGAATAAGCAAAGCAGATAGTATACCACATGGTGATAAGTACTAAGTGAAAAATAAAGCAAAGATGCGGGAGTATGCATGTGAGAGTTTGGAGGAAGTTTGTAAATTTAAACAGGGTGGTCAGTGCCAAAAAACTCCCTGTGGAGGTGATTCAGAATTTGTACCCATTCACAGAAAAACCTGCTTGAGACCCAAAATGGTACCTACACCTCAAAGCAGAAATTTGGAGCAAGGAGCTGGATATGTGGGTGATGCCCCCCAGGCAGTCTCCTTGTAAGCAACTCAGCTGATGTTTCCCACTAGAGTATTTTGTTGTGCATTGTGAGCCAGTCCCTTTAGAACAGGATTGTCACACACAAGACATAAATGCCACCCAAGCATGTTTGAGACTTGGAGAGGTCTCTGCTGCCATCTGGAACACACTTGGAGATAGAGCTCCGAGTAATTAAGCCAGTCCTGCTTTGGGAGGAAGCTGCCACGCACAGCCCACTGTGCTGTGGAATTGTCTTCTCTGCCAGAAATCGCCATTCTCTTATTCCACAAAGTCCTGGGAAAGCAAGAATTAGTATTCAGTGACGTACCTTGACAGCAGGAATTAGGGATGAACAGACTTGTCTCTGGTGAGAATTACTTGGTGGGACTTTTATTCCCAGTGGATTTCCCCTTTCTGAATGAGAACAAGGCAAATGGTAATTCCAAGGAGATGGCACTATGATACCTTGCTTTCTGGGCTCACATACAGAAGCGACTTCATCCAGTAAAGAAATGTCTTTATAACATTCAAAACTGCCTTCACTGTCCAAGGTATTAAGCAACAGTAGAATGTTACTCAAAGCTGTGATCTCCATGGGAGAAAAAAATGCTTAGCAGATATGTCTTCTGCAGAAATGGGTTAAATAAACAGATTACAATTTTCTTCCTGATTTTGTCAAGTGGAACTATCACTTATGATCTCCTACTAGATGCCAGCTATAAACTTGACACAGGTATCAGTTAGGAATCCATTCGCTATAAGCAGCAGAATGCCCAGTTACTAGCGAATTGAATGATCAATGCATTTAATTAGGTAAAGGTAGACAGTCTGGGACTGGTGGGAGGCAAATTACTGTTATCAAGAACCTCAACCCTTGGATATTTCTGACCTGCCATCTTCAACCTGTTGGATTTCTCAGCCCTCAGACCTTTTTCCTCTTGGTCACAATGTCAATCAACATTCATGATAGGAGGAAGGAAAATGGGCAGCCCCAGCTTCATCTGTCCTTTTTATCAGGAAAGAAACTTTTCCTACAATTACCCTGAGTGGACTTCCTCTTTTGTTTCATTGGCCAGAACTGGCATCATACAATCATCCCTAGCTGTGAGGGAGGTTAGATTTGGTCTGAAGTAGTGGTTCCCAAATTGAATGAGCATCAGAAGCCATGTGGAGGGTTTGTTAGAACACAGATTGTTGAACATCTCCCCTAGACAGTCTGATTCAGTAGGTCTGGAGCAGGGCTGAGAACTTGCATTATGAAAAGTTCCCAGGTGAGCTGCTGCTGCTCCATGATCCACTTTGAGAATCACTGGTTGAAAGGAAGTCTTTTACATTTTTGTTGGCATTCTCCTAAACAGACTCGTATTTGTTTTCAGTGAACTTTTGTAATAACCTCCTACCTGTTCTTTTTTTCCTTTCATGTCATACATCATTGCCACATTTACTTTCCTAATTCTAGATCTGATCTATTATCTCTCTACTCAAAAACTGTCAGGGATCCCCATTGTTTAGTATTCTCTGGAATCCAAGGTCCTTCATGATTAAATACCAGAGTGCATGAAGTACCTAGGGGTAAGATGGGAATAAAGACACAGACCTACTAGAGCATGGACTTGAGGATATGGGGAGGGGGAAGGGTAAACTGTGACAAAGTGAGAGAGTGGCATGGACATATATACACTACCAAACGTAAGGTAGATAGCTAGTGGGAAGCAGCCACATAGCACAGGGAGATCAGCTAGGTGGTTTGTGACCACCTAGAGGGGTGGAATAGGGAGAGTGGGAGGGAGGGAGATACAAGAGGGAAGAAATATGGGAACATATGTATATGTATAACTGATTCACTTTGTTATAAAGCAGAAACTAACACACCATTGTAAAGCAATTATACTCCAATAAAGATGTTAAAAAAAAATACCAGAGTGTATATGTTTCCAACCATTCATTGTTCAAAATCTATGCTTCATTTATATGTGGCCCTAAAAATAGGACCTTGTAATCTATCAAACCACCATCTTACTGAGAATAATGATAAAATCTGCTTAAAATTTTGAAAAGATCTGTGTGAAAATATCACAAAGTAGCCAAGACAGCCAGAATGTTTAGTGGTCAAAATCCAAGAAAAAAGAGAATTGCAGAGTTAAATTATTCCAAACATTCAGGGAATCAAGGACCCAATACCACACAAAATTTTCCAGAGAAAGAGGGAGGGCTTCATGACATATTTATGAAACCAGCATAACTTTGATACCAAACCTGATAGAGATATTATGAGAGGAAAATTATTTGCCAATATCTCTCATGAACATAGATGCAAAAACTTAAAAAAGAAAATAAACTGAATCCAACAATATATAATATACCACAACCAAGTTGGAATCCAGGAACGCAAGATTAGTTTTAACACTAACAGAAAGGAGGTAAAAAATCATATGGTCCTCTTAAGAGATGCATAAAAATTATTTGATTAAATTTAACCCTTAATCATGAAAACAAAACAAAACAAAATTTAACAAATTAGGAATAGAAGGAAACTTCCTTAATTTAATGAAGTATATCTACAGAAACTTATCCACAAGCATCCCATATAACGTCAAAGTAATGAAAGTCAAATTTGGGTCTATGACAAGGATGTTCTCCATAATTATTTCTACTTAACATCATATTGGAGGACCTAGGTAGCCCAGAAGGCAAGAGAAAAATAACAATTAGAAAAGTAAAATAAAATGATAATTGTTCACAGATGATTGTGTATGTCAAAATTAAGAATGGGGCTAGATATTTATTATATATATGTATATATATATATATATACATATATATATCTAGAAAGGACTCATATCAAGAATAAATATAAAAAAGAACATCTAAAAATCAATAAGAAAAGATAGATAACCCACTGAAAAAAATGAGGAATTGAAGAAAAGACTTTTTGCAAGTGTTGACAAGGATCTGAAGTAACTGGAACTCTCATAAACAGCTGCTAGGAGGGTTAATTGGTGCAACCACTTTGGAAAACTGAGCACAGGTATAGTCTCTGATCCAGCAATACTACACCCAGATATGCCCAACAGAAATGTGTTCCTGTGTAAGTTACGTCAGGATTCCTAGAAGCAGACCCTGAGATGAGGATTTCTGTACAAACAATATATTAAGGGTATGCATTCAGGAGGACTCCTTAAAGGGCAGCTGGACCAAGATGGGGAAGAAATCTAAAAGGTTGCGATTTAAGGCAAAGTCCTAGGAGAGAAGCTTCAGCCTCACCTTGTAGAGAAGGCGTGGAATGTAAAATATGTCTCAGAGTTTATCCTATCAAGTCAGTTCCAGAAGTCCCTTAATCTTTGATGTTTAATTTAGTAATTTTCCATCCACTGACTTCCACCCTGCTTCTTGGATATAAATCCCCACTTGGCCTTGTTGTATTCAAAATGGAGCCTGGTTCTCTACAGAGGTCTTCTCCTACAGCAGTAGTTCCTTTACTGCTATAACTTCTGTCTGAGTCTGTCTCTTATTCCTTTTTGACAGCAGAAATAACAATAAAAGAGAAGAGGAAGGGAAAACAGCAAGTATAAAGTTCCTGAGTCTGGGAAAAAAGCTTGTCTTGTTCTAGAAACTGTTGGAAGACTAGTGTGACCGGATGTGACAATCTATGGGCAGAGAGAGGGAAGGGGTCTGGGTGGGAGGTGGGGAGGTGGTGCAGATCACCTGGATTTCCTGGGTCATGATAAGGAGTTTAGTTTTATTCCAATTCAATGGGAAGCCATGGAAGAGTTGAAGGAAGAGAAGCAAGGCATGATTTCCTGAATGAATTACCATAGTTTTCTTCCAAAGAGGTTGGCACATTCCCTATATTCAAATGAAGAACTAGGGTAAAAGCTGAGTGAGCACTAAAAGAGAAATGCAAATTCCTGATTAACATGATCAATGGGTATGCATTATGCTGATTGCTACCTTATTATTATACAAATATATTGCCTTTCACTCAATCAGCAAGTATTAATCTACAGTAAGTCCCCTACAAAAGAATGAGTTCCATTCTGAGAATGTGTTCATAAGTCCAATTTGTTTGTCAGTCTAACAAAGTTAGCCTAGGTACCCAACTAACACAATCGGCTATAGAGTACTGTACTGTAATAGGTTTATAATACTTTCACACAAATAATTCAGAAAAAAACAAACACGAAAAATAAAGAAAACATTTTTAATCTTACAGCGCAGTACCTTGAGAAGTACAGCGGTACGGTACAACAGCTGGCATCCAGGGGGTGGCATCGAGTGAACAGGCAAGAAGGGTTACTGACTGGAGGAGGGAGAGGAGGTGGGAGATGGTAGAGCTGAAGGATCGTCAGCAATAGGAGATGCAGGGCAAGCTGCAGTTTTACTCACACATGACATTGATGGAACACAGGTTTGCATCTTTGAAAGTTTGCAACTTGAAAGTTTGTATGTAGGGGAGTTACTATACTGTTTTCTTATCCTACAGTCTCACCCTCAGCAACCTGGGCATTAGAATTTCTAGAAACTCCCCCCAGGTTATCTAATCTGCATACAAGGTTGAGAAACACTGGGCTACACAAAAGAGAGAAAACTGTGAACAACATGTAGCAAGCAAGGGTACCAGGTGTGAGTCTAAGAAAATATTGAAAAATGTAGTCAACCCTGACATTTCCTGATGATCTCGGGTGGCCTCAGCCTGAAGAGGCTTGAACCAGGATTTTGGTTCCCTAACCAGAGATTGAAGTCAGGTTGCAGCAGTGAGAGTGCCGAATCCTAGCCACTAGACCACCAAGGACCAGTGACAAGACCCTGGCCCATTGGCTTTGTAGAAATGAATTTCCACATAGAGATGGAAAGTAGTGAAACAGGTAGTGTTTGTTAGGAGGAAAAAGAGTATGTGTGAAAAGACTCACACGGGCGGGCTCAGAGAGAGAGTCGCACCCTTGCGGTAGTTTGAATCACTTATATGGGGCATTTCTTCTGGGTTTCCTCTGGCCAATCATCTTGCTTTGTCTGGTTCTGAGTCCGTATTTGGTTTATCTCAGGGTCCTCCCACGTGTGCGTATCTCTTAGCCAAGATGGATTCTAGAGAAGAGATCTATGGGTAGGTTGAGATCACCTGCTATAGGGTGGCGCCCCCTCCCTTTTGACACCCAAGGAGCCTTTCTGGGCATGTGTATTCAGGAAGGTCTCCTTGACCTCAAGAATGAGAAATATGTGGTGATCTATTATCTCTTATTTGGGCAGAGCTCAGCTTCTCCTCCCTCCTGCTATTATCTTTGTCCTGGAATATCTGTCCACAGGTGACAGATTCTAGCTGCTCATCCTGGAGCCCATCTATCTCCTGCCTCACTGAGACATGGTGAAACAAGAGTCAAGAATTTCCCTGGGGTAGATGAGCCTTTAGTTGGTCAGTGGCTCTTTACGTAAGGCCAAATCTCAGTATCAGTCAGAGACCCAGCAGGAAAGAGATACACATTCCAAATATATAAGCTTATGAGTTAAAGGTGTGGGCAAGAGATGGTGTAGTATCTGAGGCTAGGGATGTTTGAGTCTTCTTACCATTCTTAGACTTGAAGGCACAGGGAGAGAGAGCAGTTACTGAGACAGAGAGGACTTTGTGGAGAGGGCCTCCTGACAGGAGCTGAGGGAAGCAGCCAGTCAGCGTGACCTCCTTAGGGAGGGAGCTGGGGAAACAAATACCCTGGTCCTGCTCTCCCCACCTCCCTTCATCCAACCTCCTGTCCATGTTTCTCAGCCAAACCTATTCAGAAGCCAGAGGGGAAGGAAGCTCATTTATGCAGTCCATGTGGGGCAACCTCCTGGGGATCAGGGCAGTGTGGAGACTGTGGAAGGTGGACCTGAGGCAGGAGATAGATGGACCCCAGGCTGAGCAGCTGGAGTCTGTCCCCAGTGGACAGATACTCCAAGATGAAGACAATAACAGGAGGGAGAACCTGAGTCCTGCCCAGATAAGAGATAAAGAGACCACATATTTCTCATTCTCAAAGTCAAGGACACCTTCCCAACTACACACGTGCAGAAAGACTCCTTGAAGTCAAAAAGGGAGTGATGTCAACCTACCCATAGACCTCTTCGCTAGAATCCATCTTGGTTAAGAGATGCCCATGCACACAGGGGAAGACCCTGAGATATATCAAATATGGACTCAGAACCAGGCAAAGCAGGATGCTTGGCCAAGGGAACCCTGAAGAAATGCCCCATATAAGGGATTCAAACTACCATGAGGGCGCAACTCTCTGAGTCCGCCCCTGTGAGTCTATTCACACATACTGTTTTCCCTCCTACTAAACAGTACCTGTTTCACTACTTTCATCTCTTTGTGGAAATTTATTTCTACAAAGCTGATGGGCCAGGGCCTTGTCACTGGTCCCTGGTGGTCTAGTGGCTAGGATTTGGCGCTCTCACTGCTGCCACCTGACTTCAATCTCTGGCCAGGGAGCCGAAATCCTCCCTCAAGCCGCTGCAGGCCGAGGCCACCTGAGATCTGACCTGAGGGTCAAATGGAAAATATCCAGTATAGATCCTTTCCAACAACCAGAACTTAGGGTCTCCAAAGTCAGGAACAATGGCCATCCCTCCACACTCCAGGAAGGGCCTGGTGTCCTGAAGGTACTCAAATGGAGAGAAAGTTGAGTACGCATAATAAGTCTCCAAACACTGCATGGTAGTTGAGATAGAGAATATTTAGAAAGTAGCCTGGTGTGTTCATGCTCAGATGTCCCAGAAACCTTGCTCCAGGGAGTCTATGCTAGAGAAAAAGGCTGTAATTTTAAAAAGACAGTTAAAAACATGAAATACATCACTAGACATCCTTCAAAACGTAGCATGCCAAGCAGTTTTGCTGTGTGGACTCTTCAGAATCTAAAATGGCCAAAGGAAAGCCATTTCTCCATTTCAGGAAAATGCAGCAGGAGCAGAAATAACAGCCGGCCTCAAGGACTGGACATCAGCAATAACTGGAGAAATGGTAGTGCCAGGAGGGGAAGGAGTCAGTCATGGTCTGTTGGAGCACAGGTGAGACATAGACGCAACCCTTAGACACTACTCTTTTGGTTGCAAATAACAGCAGTCCAATCTGAATAGAGTAATTCAAAAAGGGAGACTTTTCAAATATAAGGAACTGTGTTTAAGTCATGGAAACTGAGGGTGTGAATTGCACCAGGACACATTTGTGGTCCTTTGTTACAACAGCCCTAGGAAACTAATACATCAGTCTTCAGAGTTTACCTCTGAGTCAAGAACAAGGGAATTTTATTAGCCAAGCCTGGGTCAGATCTAACCAGCAATGGCAGTGGTTCTCCAAGTGTGGTCTCCAGATCAGCAGGATCAGCAACATCTGGGAAATTGTTAGAAATGCAGATTCCAAACCCTATCCCAGTCTTACTGAATCAGTAGTTCTAGTGGTGGGGCCCAGGAATCTGTTATCACAAGTCCTCCTGGTGATTCTGAGGTACCCTCAAATTTAAAATTCTTTGAGCTATGGTAAGAGGAAGCAGCGAGGTGATTATAGGAGTGTGGGAAGCAGGGTTATAGACCATACCCATGACTTTAGTGGTCCATTTCTGTGAATGGGTAGGGCTTATATAGTTCTTTAAAAAAGAAATCAGGGTGTGAAGAAACCCCAGAAACTGCTTATTATTCCTCCCCTCCTGAATCTTAAGAGAGGTATCTGAGATTCTAACAATTCCACTGGAGGTGACCATGTCAAAAATTAATATTATATTCCTGCTTTTATGAGACCATTATACTCCAGTGTTGGTCTGGACTAGGGAAGCATAGATTACAAATAAAAACTTGATATAGTTACAGAGATCATGCAGGAAGTGCATAAAGATTGTTCTACTATAGTGTTTCTCAACTTTCACTGCATATTGGAATCACCTGAATCATCTGAGGAGGTTTTAAAAAACACTGACACCTGGGTCTTATCCCCCAGCAACTCTGATTCAATTGATCTGTGGTACAACCTGGGCTTCAGGAACTTTAAAAGCTCCCCAGGTGATTCTAGCTTGCAGCTAAGTTTGAGAAGGACTAGGCTAATAATTGATCGTCGAGGCTGTGAGTACTAAGAATGTTTTGAAGGTGATAAGGAATATGATTTGCTCCAGGTGAGTTTTCCAAACAGAGGAATGTACGGGTGGGCTTTAGCTTAAAACTGGTATGCAGTTTGCTTTGCTAAAGCAGAAAGCAATGTTTCATCTGTTTACAATAGATGAGGTTCAGTTCAGTCCAACAAACATTGAGCTTCCTGCGTCAAGCACTCTGCTGGGTGACAGACATAGTGCCAAACAAAAGTCCTTGTGTTCAGCTCCCTCTTTATGGCAGGAATCATGAACACAATGTGATCTGCGGTTTTGCGTTGTTTACACATTGATGGTTCTCTCTTTTTGTGAGATCAATCAGTTGTTAGTGTGCCATAAGTAATGTGTTATCACCATAGCTAAATTACCAAAGTTTGCAAAGAATTTACTCTAGATAAATAAATTGTGGTGCATTTATAGCTATCCCCAAAGTAATGTCACTCGCTTACTTCAATTCCAGCTTTTGATGAGAATTAGAGACAGAGTTAGGGCCAAGAATTGTTCCTAACCCACACAAGATGATCCATACAATCTTAAATTATCTGTGGAAGATACAGTTACATCTGTTGTTTGACCAATTTTATCAGTAAATTCAGCTTCTTCAGTCACAATGGTGGATTGATTTGTCTCAGGCATAACTATAATAGATATGAGGGGACATACGCATTTTAAGATAGAATAGAGAGGATTATGGATGGACAGTGTTGAAGCCAGTGAGCCCACATGGTATGTAGCACCTAAAAGTTCTCAATTTCCTCATCTTGCACATTCTTGCACATAGTAGGTGATCAACAAATGCTTAAATATTGAATTGAAAGCAGGTTTGCTGGGTAATCCAAAAATTACAGGATTGCCGTAATTGTAGTGTATTGGTCAGGACACTAGTGGCTGAAGATGGCAGAAATCTTTTCAAACTGAGGCCAGCACAGTTCAGCTGTGCCATTAGATGTTATCTCTGTCTGTGGGCTCTGCCATCCATTGTGTTGGCTTCGAGCTCTCCCTCTGTGGAAGCCAATTGGCCACTGGCTGCTCTAGGCTTATGTTCTATTAGTTTAGCAGCCCCAGTGGAAAAAGAATTCCTGTTGGTTACAGCAATATCCTGGGGGCAGGGTGGAGGGAGATGTCAGTCCAGATTGGCCTGGCTTGGGCCACATGCCCAATGGGGTGTGTTTATTTCAGGGGCCAAGCTATCTAATCAACCCATGAAGTGCAAGGTAGACCCTGACAATTTGGCTGAGAGTAGGGTTCCCCAAAAGGAAAATTGTGTTGCTATTTCCAACTCTACAAGTAGATAAAGTAGGTATTATTTGAAGAAACTGATGTTTAGAAAAATGAAGTGATTTGCCTAAAATCATATAGATAATAAGTGACAGAGACCGACTAGCCCTCAGCCTGCTTGACCCAACAAACTTGGCCTCATGTACCCGTGAGGCTAAGGAAGCTTAAGCTTCAGGGACCATCATGTACCTGGAAGGTTCCTAGTATTTAAGAACACAAAGTTTGGTATCTCTTTTCTCAAATAGGGTTGTGATAACTGCATAAGCTTCAGGTCCTCTCAAAACATGAATTTGATTCCTGCTTATCTTCCTGCTCATACTTGAATGCCTCACCTGCTTGTCGTAACAGCCCGCTTTGGGAAACAATATCCCCAAATTCAATTCTTACATCATTTCTGAATTGAAACTTTCTCTGGCCCCTCCCAGTAGGACATGATTACTTCCTACTCCTGGCACCTTCTTTGAAGATCTCCTAAGACACTGGTTACAGGCTCCCTTGTGTTGTTTTAATTGTTTGTGTGAATATGTTATCTTTCCTACTAAAATGTAAGTCACTTTCAGGGTGATATTTATTTTCTCAGTCTCCTAGTAGCAAGTATATTGCTTAATAGAGTGTATGTACCCAATTTATTCATGTTGTGTGGATGGATGAAGGGTTTCTTGGTGGGATCTTCGTAGAACTCCTGAATTTATTTTTTTGTATTTTGGAGCAACTCTTTATCTTAGTTTTCCAAAAATAGCAAATTTGTTGCTCTGTGTTGATGAAGGTTGAGCTTTGAAGACAAAGGTGTGAAATATATTGCAGATCAGATATTCTTTAGTTTTCCAAGGGTCATAAAGGATGCAGGAAGGGAGTTACTAGAAATACTTTCTCTTATAATTTCCTTGTGTTTCTCCCCTCTGGGACACTTGCACCATTTATTTGAATGCTTAAGAGGTAGTTGAGTTGTTGTCAAGTGTTTACTGGTAAATATTTAATCAGTAAAAGCTTTTTGCAAGTCTTTCTAATGGTGTATGTCCCAAATAATACAAGAAATAATAGACTGCTCTGACATACATCCTGGATGACCTGTGGAAAATGCACAAATCTCCAGAATCAAGAATGCAATTTTCTGCACAGGATAACCTGATTATTCTGTTTTGTGTTAGATGAATCTTTAAGCACCGTATTTTTTTCTAATTACTTTGCAATGCAATTTATTTTTACCTATGGAAAATGTAATATACGCTCATTGTGGAAAACACACAAAAAATACACACCAGGGGAAAATGCATATATGAATACTTTCTTTTGCAGATTTCTGAGACATTTAACCAAAGTTTTTAGTGATTTGATGGAGGATTGTTAATTTCCTTTCATAATATGTCTCTTTGTGTGCCCCCAGTGAGACCTTAATTCTATTTTAGACCAACTGGAGAGGAATCATGACTTCACCAACCAGTAGAAACAGCCTTACCAATCTATTAATGGATATGATGAAGACGAAGCAAGCAGACCAGAGAAATAAGAGTACATACGTTAAGGAAGATGAAGCAGAGCCTCTGTGGGCCATGACTGCAGGCTGCTCTTATTTGCATTCAGAACTCTAGTTACATTTTAATTTCAATGAGCAGGTTATACTCTGAAAACATCTATTGTTAGACTTTTGGAATTTTTGTTATTGTTGTTCCTTCTCTCCACTAAAAATTGCTTTTAGAAAATGCCTAAATCCTTTTGGGGCAAAATATGAAGGAAAGGGAGTCTTCATACTGGGTGCAGGTGCAGGGAGAAATCAAGGAGCCTTTAGAAGCCAGGTGTTAATGAAGCCTGGACCTGCTCCTTGCAAGCTGAGGAGCAGAGTGTGGGGTCTTCAGAATGGATCATTTCCCACTGAGACTTCCCTCACCTGCTCTGCCTTGACCCTCAGGGATCTCTGTCATCTCATGGATGACTCACCAGCGCTGAACCGTGAAAAAGCATCTCAGTATGGCCATTTCCTTCAAATTCGAACATGACTGATCTCCTGCAGAGTCCTTAGTTTTACTGAACACACCATCACTCCCCTAATATCCCCGGTCCTCTTAACCAACACTCACAAACTCTTCGCAGCCTATGGTCTATCCCCTACCTTCTAGAATAAATAGGTGCTAGTAGATAGGAATGCCCTAAATGTCCTACTATTATGCTTACAACCCTCACTCCATTTTCACCTATACTATTTTCCTCATTATTTCCTCTTATTACTGGGGATCTCTAACCTTCAGTACAGGTGCATTTCCATCTCTTCTGGTTGTTTCCTCTTTCCTCAGCACCCAGACATCTGATGATACTTTCCACAACTTTCTGCAAAGATCTATTCACGCATGCAAATGGCTCACAGACAGGCCCTAAGGTGATTCCACTCCAGCTCTCCTCTGTAGTAGCCTCCTTCCTTTTGCTTCCATAGTGCTCTCACAGGCTATTTCCACCAGCCTCTCAACCTTTAGATTTATAAGGCATGAGTCAGATCTCAGGCAACTGTTTAACTTTCCATCTACATTGAGGGGACACATATTAAGCTCTCTCTCTTGACCTGTGGTGAAGAGGAGGCATCACTCATCTATTTGAGATTCCCAACATTCCAAAATTATCTTTAAATATCTTCTGTGAATCTTCTGTTTGGATCCCTATCACCAAGCTTGTGTCTAGGAGATAGTACCTCCCTGCAGAATACACTTACCTTTGAAATAGGTGAGGGGTTTCATTGTATGACTAGTTTTTGACTACTTCCTTCACATATTTGCATACAGTCTAACAACCCCTTTGGAATATAATATTTATTGCTTCGTGATGCAGCACCAGAAATGTCCATTTAAAAAAGGAGTGGTTCTCCTCCAACACTGCTGGTGGGAATGTAAATTGGTACAGCCACTATGGAGAACAGTACAGAGGTGCCTTAAAAAACTAAAAATAGAGTTACCATATGATCCTGCAATCCCACTCCTGGGCATATATCTGAACAAAACTATGATTCAAAAAGACACATACACCCCAATGTTCATTGCAGCACTATTTACAATAGCCAAGACATGGAAGCAAACTAAATGTCCATAGACAGATGAATGGATAAAGAAAATGCATACACACACACACACACACACACACACACACAATGGAATATTACTCAGTCATAAAAAAGAATGAAATAATGCCATGTTCAACAACATGGATGGGTCTAGAGATTCTCATGCAAAGTGAAGTAAGCCAGACAGAGAAAGTAAAATATCATATGATATCACTTATATGTGGAATCTAAAAAAAAGATGCAAATGAACTTATTTACAAAACAGAAATAGACCCACAGACATAGAAAACAAAATTATGGTTACCAAAGGGGAAAGGGGAGGGGAGGGATAAATTAGGAGGTTAAGGATTAACATAGACACACTACTATATATAAAATAGGTAAACAACAAGGATCTACTATATAGCACAGGGAATTATACTCAATATTTTGTAATAACTTATAAGGGAAAAGAATCTGAAAAAGAATATATATATAGTATATGTAATTTATATGTATATATATATATATATATATATATATACACACACATAACTGAATCACTGTGCTGTACACCTGAAACTAGCATGACATTGTAAATCAACTATACTTTAATTTTAAAGAAAGGAGTGGTCCTGCAAAGAAAAATTTTGTGGGTAAATAATATGGAGGAAGGAATGCTGGACAAGCAAAAACATCTACTCTAACCTATACACCTATACTATTATTTCCAGATGACACACATTTATATCTTCAGTCCATAACTCTCCCTTGAGCTACAGACTCATCAATCCAACTGCTGGCTTGACATCTCCACTTAGGTGACTCAAAGTTATCTCCAATTCAACAAGTCCAAAACCACTCATTTTGGTGATTCTCCAAATCTATTCTTCTCTCAGAGTCCTCTAACTTGGTGGATGACAGCACAATTCTTCTCTTTCCTTCATCCACTCAAACTCATTACAAAGACTTACTTACTTTATCTGCTAAGAACATCTATAATATGTCCATATCTCTTGAATGGCATTGCCATCATTTGAGCCCATCTGATTAACCGTAATCTGTCGCTTAACCAGCCTCTCTGTCTCTACCCTTGGCCGACTCCAGGCTGTTCTCTGCTCAGCAGCCTAAATTATCTTTTTTAAGTTTCGTTTTCCCACCTGTATTAGGGTCCAGTCAGAAGGCAAAAGCCACATGATGATTTGAACTGGGAAGGATTAAAATAAAGAACTGTTAACCATGTACAGGTAATTAGCTATTAAAAGAGGATAAGTATTAAAGAACACCCTAAGGCTGCAGGGGAGTTCCCAAACTTGGTAGAGAGTTCTCCTCCCCAAGACCCAGAGTTCAATTTTAGTGCGGAGGATAAGGTTATGGTTGCAGCCCACCAGATGGCAAATAAATTCACTGGGTTGCCTTGACTAGAGCTGGTCCACTGTTGGTGGGTTGAGGTTGGCAGGCAGAGAACTGTGGGGTGGAACTGGCAGGCTAGTCTTCTGTTGAGGTACTGCCAGATTAAGGCTGGCAGGCAGGAAGCCATCTACTGGTGTGTTAGAAAAAGTTAGTGGGAAGCTGCTCTGGAGGATGCTGTTGAACTCACTGGGGATCTGGCTAGGTCATCAGTATACTAGAAAGCCACCAGGAAGACACCTGCAGAGGACGCTGCTATACATGCTGGGAAATTGGCTGAGGCATTCTTGGAACTTGCTAGAAAGCTACCCTTGGGGGTGCCTCTGAAACTTTCTGGGCATGAGCTCCACTGGTAGCTCTCATGTGAGATGAGCACAGCAGGATAAAGGGATAGAAAAATCATACCAGACTCAGGAAGAAGCCCTTTCCTTATGCAGTATCTGTCTGCAATCTCTACTAGCAAAGGAGAAATGGTTTACAAGATCCATCTGTAGCATCCCAAGGAGGGAAATAAAGGGTGGATTAGGAGCTGAGAGGCAATAAATTGATAACTACCATGCCACCCATGCTTAAAAGTCTTCTGCTTCTCATTTTTATCCTTAGGTTAGGTTCTTACGTTAAAGTCTGAAATATTCCTTTATTGAATGAATATATAAATGAAGGAATATTTGGATGTTTGCATTATTCTCTGGTTATCATTGCTGCTGTTCACCAAATATTTCTGGCTCTCTGCCTACAAGGCAAATGGTAGGATTGGCTTCTCAATCCCTTTGTATTTGGGTTGAGCCTGAATAGTTTTGCCAATGAATTGCGAGTGAAAGTGAAGTGAATAAAGAAATGTATTGGTGATGATTTAACAACTGTTTTTTTTTTTGGTGGTGGGTGGAGGGGGAGTGTGATTTGTAGCACTAGCTTATTTCTCTGGTGCAAATACTGCTGCCATTGCTGATTTCAAGCTACCAACTTGAGGTCGCTGAATATGGAGTTGGGAAGAGGTGTACACATTGGGCTCTTGTGAGCCCATATAAGCTGACTCCAGCACACCACTGTGTGAGTCACTTCAGGGCCAAAGACTTAATTGTTGGTGTATGACCCTCCAGAGCTTTCTTTGGCTTTGTCATGGTAATTGTCAAAGTTTAAGGTAGTAGTACCACCATCACTATTGAAACTGAGCAGGACGCTGTGGGGCTCCTGGGTACAAAAGCCTTTCTGTGTCCCCCATTTCTTGATTACAGGAAATAGGCTTCATTCAGCCTCCATGACCTTCCTTGAGTTCCAAGGGGCAGGTTCAAACAGTTGCCAATTAGGGAAGGAAGGGGATGCAGAGACAAGGGAGGAGCAGTCAAAAGAAACAATAGTGCAGCCTTGAGGCAGGGTCCTTGTTCCCCCTCAAGGGATATACATACCAATATCTTTGAGCTGTTTTGCAGATCCTGAAACCCCCACCAGGTGGGAGAAGTTAACCTTATGCTACCCACAAGCATGCAGACTCCAGACCTCTTGGAAGCAGAAGGTTGATGGTGCTCACTCCCACTTACCTTACCACCAACCAACCAGAAGAATGTCCACAAGTTGATCACACCTTCTTTGAACAATCACTATAAAACTTCTCACTACCCCCTCCAGGTTGGGACACACAGTTTTGAGGGCATTAGCACGCTGTGGCTCCCTTTGCCTGGCAAAGCAGTAAAGCTTTTCTTTTCTACTTCACTCAAAAGTCTCTGAGGTTTGATTTGGTGTCGGGGTACAAAGGCTGGATTCAGCTTCACTATCAGCTGGATTCAGCTGGATCCCTGTGTGAATACGAAGAGCAGAGTTCCCTGCTTCCTGGTAATGAACAGTTCATATGAGTGAGAAACAAATGTTTTTGTGTGTGTGTCTTTGTTTTAAGTCATGAGAGTTTTGGAGTTGTCTCTTTAGCATAACCTAGCCTAACCTGCCTGATAGCCTCCTACTGGCTCGGTTGGAGTATTTTGTATTCCTTCCAGTTATTCTTTTATACTACTGCCATATTGAGTTCTGTAATCATGTTTTCTTCATATTTCACCTCTAATTAAAATATGTAATGGTCCCACTCTGTCCCCTGCCTCATGTCAAAATATAAAGTCCCAACTTTTTAGGATGGTTCTCAAAATTCTCCAAATGTGTCCTCACAATGCATTTTCTATCATATTGCTCACTATTTCTTTGTACAAACTCACCATTCCTCAGCATTTCTTTTGCTTTTTCTATGCTTCACATTTGCCTCTACCTGGAATTTAGCATAGTGAACCTGGAATGTGTGTTGAATGTTCTTTCTTTTTTTCTCCACTTTCTGTTTTATCTCCATTGATTGTTTATCAGCCAATTCTGATTTCAAATATAGTATTAAAGACATAATTATACAGCCATCAAATAAATGTGAGGTTCTCCCAGGGTCTGAAATTGTTGGCTAAGCAGAAGAAACTCTCTCCCTTATGAGCCATGGATATATCTTTTTTTATCAATTTTTTTTTTTTTTTGTGGTATGCGGGCCTCTCACTGTTGTGACCTCTCCCGCTGCAGAGCACAGGCTCTGGACACGCAGGCCCAGCGGCCATGGCTCACGGGCCCAGCCACTCCGCAGCATGTGGGATCCTCCCAGACCGGGGCACGAACCAGCGCCCCCTGCATCGGCAGGCGGACTCCCAACCACTGCACCACCAGGGAAGCCCCCATGAATATATCTTAAATAGATGCATGCACACAAATTATAATACTTAGAAATAGAAAGGTACAGTAAAGTTAGAGTCTGGACAAAGAGAAAGAAACAAAAAAAGAAATTGACAAGGCAGAGGAGGAAAATGAGTGACAGAAAACCCAAATCAAAAAGCGGTGATAAATAGCAAGATGCAAGTTCATGGAGAGTACCAAAAACCAGGGACTGGGAATAGCACATTTCACAAAGAAGAAGGCAGAGAAAGAATGAACAGGGAAATATAGTACAGAATGCAATTATACAAAATAAACTGCTAGTGTCTTTATGTGCCAGGCCATGGGAAAAGGTTACCTTTTCTAATTTTTAGACTTCCGTGAGATACAGGTATTATTTCCAGTTTTCAGATTTAGAAATTAAGACTTAAAGATGTTAAGTAATGTGCCCAAGGCCTCACAGCTAGTGACTAGGTTTTATTTCTTTCACTCCATCCTTCCTTCTTTTTGCACAGCCCCAAGTTTGCTTACCCCCCTCCATGTGCTTCAGCCCAGGGGATAAATACTGATTGTTCTAAACCAATCCTGATAATCCCATCCCCCTGCCAGTGTTTGGCTAAGAGATATCCATGTGACCCAATTCAACACAAGAAGACATCAGGAGTAGGCTGCTCTGAAGCTTCTGGGAAAGGTTTTGTCCCTTTTAAAAGAAGACCTAAAGAAGAAACAATCTCTCCTTTTCCTGGATGCTACTGTGGCTGACTGTGACAGGTGCAAATGTCATAATGTCCAGCTGTAGCCTGAGGACAAATCCAAAATACTAAGTATGACTAAGAAAAAAGACAGAAAGAATCTGGTTCTGTGATGACTCCCTGAAGTGAAAATTTAACTGACCCTGAAACCACCTTACCTCCCAACTTCTCGATGTGAAATTATTTCTTTACTGTGTAAGGCACATGAGTTGGGGTTTTAAGTTACTTGCACCCCAAATCATGCTGAATGATGAAGCAAAGATTTAAATCCAGATCTCTTTGAATCCAAATCCATGCTCTGTTTGGTTATACATATTTTGCCTGTGTGGGCATTACTTGATGTTCATAACAGTTACCCTAACTCATGAAGACAAAGTAAACTTTGTCTTACATGCCACCCTATTTTATTAGGCAAAGAAGCGTGTCAGATATTTTGGCATTGTATTAAAAAAAAAAAGATCTTATGACTTAAAAGGATAACCTTCAATTTCTCAAGATTCATTTATTCAAAATGGATTCCTCTTTACCCTTCAGGACACTCTTCACGTATTACTATTGATTATGCTCAGCCCAAATGTATCATTCTGTGAAGACTTCATGGTCTCCATATACTGGGTGTTAGTGAATTTCAGGTATTTAGTAAATACCATGAAGTCTATCAGCTCCTTGAAAGATACATGTGATGTGAGGTCAAAGTAAGATTATTCATCAAATTTAATAACCTATTATAATGGCTTATAATGATGACAATTTATTTTTAGTGCTCCCCAACTTACTCTCTGCCTCTGATAATAATTCATATGATGGAAATAGAGTGTAGTTGATGTAGTGTATACATCCATGTGGTTGGCTTGGTGTGTCTCTTAATGGTCGAGTCATTATGGTTATTGAAGAAAGAGATACTAAATGTAATAAGTAGTATGAATTTGAATTTATAACCGTGCTAGGGCACTAAAATAGATGGGTGGTTAGGAAAAACAAAAGCTTTAGGCTTCAAATTTTAAAAGAACCAACTTGTTTAGATAACTTAATCTCTCATCCTAAATTCAAACCCTGGACGTTCTCTGGGTCAAAAATGTGATTATACTGTAGGAAAGAAGAACCAACGTTTGAAGGTAACAAAGGGAAACACAATTAAAGGTACACAAGATGCACGCATTAGAAGACCTGGGCCATGAAAACTAATTAGTGATATAATAACAGCTTTATAAATAAGTTCAAAGGAAATATGTGTTCATCCAGCAGTCCTTCGTAACGCATGTTTTGTGGGCTTTTGCCAGGTGCCTTTCTTGAGATGACAAGATTATTGAAATGATCTTGCCAGTAAGGGATTTATAAAGAGTTATGAGAGAAGGCAGAATACATTTTTAGGTGAGAGAAATGTTATATGCAAACATAGGAGGAAAGAATGACCAACTTATATATTGGTAGCATTTCAGCATGATTGCTACTGAAGACATTATTAGAGACATAAAGAGGAAGGAAGTTGGTAAAATACTAATGCGATATAGTGGGATGTCCTGGGAATCCAGAAATTGGCCATTCAACTTGAGAGGTTATGCCACCTTTCACCTGAGAAGTATTAGTTTATCAGTGGAAAGAACTCTAGAATTAGAATCTTAAGACCTGGGTGTAACTTCTCAGTCTGTTGCTTATTCTACCACAGCCTCCTCATTTATAAAATTGGGATAATGATATTAACTAACTTGCATTGTCATTGTAAATTAAATAGATAAGATGTGTAGATGTATTGGGTTGGCCAAACAGTTCGTTGGGTTTTTCTGTAACATCTTACAGAAAAACCCAAATGAACTATTTGGCCAACCCAATGCTTGACACAGAGAGGACTTCATGAGTGTTCCTTCTTGAGAGTTATCCAGAATTAAAGCATATACAACCCCAAAGTGGTTATACCTGACTTATATCTTGTTAAGACATTATAAATAAAGGTCAGAACCCACCAAAAAGTCTACCAGTTAGTAATGGATCAGAATGAATTTACTGAGTAACCAGAAAGCATATCAGGTGTCAGGTCTTGAATACCTTCTTTCTCAAATCAGTTACTTGATTGTTGAGGTGAATACATTTCAGTTGTGCTGAACTGAGGACATTCTGCAAGGCCAGAGCCTACCCCAGAAGTCCACCTGCCCTGTACCATTACCAGGCTGACCTCAAGTCATCTCTCAGGACTTCCTTTGCTACACCCTTGGCAGTCAACAGGTGACACTGTGCTAGGTGATCTATAAATAGATTTCCCATGGAAAGGCTCTTTTGCCCAAAGTTTTGATTGAGCAGTAACCAGCACTGTAATCAAGCTGACATCATAATTTATCTCCCTCCCAGCCACTATAATTCCTCTTCTTGCACACACAGTGTTTGGCCCAATTGCTTTCAAAGATCTTTCCAGGAAATGCTCTGTGAGCAAATTAAAGGGGAGGCAGAAATAACTGATAATTATCTATGCACCAAACAGTACAATGCCAAGTTCTCCTGTGGCCACAAAGAGGAAGCACTGGAAATGATGGAGGGAGCCTGAGTGTACAACCCACAGCCTCAGCAGATCCAGCAGTGGAAAGGCATTTGTTGGCGAGCATCAAGGTATGTGTAGGCATCAGGGGATCATGAAATGTTAACACTTAGACTAGAAAATAAAGCTCTCATTTTCAATTTCTTCATATATGAAATCATGATAGTTACTCATCCTGCTTTTCTCAAAGGCAGATAGAATTTTAAGAGGTAGATTTTATAGTTTAGAAGAACATTGTCCAGTAGAACTTTCAGTGATGCTTGGAATGTTCTATATGTCCGCACCATCCAACGTGGTAGCCATAGTCATATGTGGCTACTGAGTACATGAAATGTGGCTAGAGTGGCTAAGGAACTAAATTTGTAACTTTAATTTAAATAATCCCATGTGGATAGCGACTACTGCATTGGATAGCACAGAGAAATTATTCAATCCAAATTATACCTCTTAATCCACATTCTTTCTACAAGTATCCCACACCTGTTATCCAGTCTTTGTCTGGGCACTTCCAATGATGAGAAATCATGGTGTCCCAAGATGGCCTCTTCCACTTAAGACCTTGCCAAGAGAAAGATAAGCTTATTACTGTCGCTAAGTCAGCCTTTTTGCATCTTCTACCCTATATTCCCAGTGCTTCCTTCTGGGACACTTAGAGATGTAATTCCTCAATCTAGCAGGGGAGTGGGGTGGTGCTAATGAAACTTGTGCTTAAGAGCACAACTTCTGGAATCAGACTGCCTAGTCCTAGGCTGAACTGACAGTTCAGACTGTCAGCTTTACCATTTACTAAATATACAATAGAGGAGAAATTACAAATCATAATCCAGTTGTGATTTTCCTCTTCTGTAAGAGCCTAGGAGTTGGAAGAATTAAATAAAATTGAACATGTAATACCATCAGTAGAGTGCATGGCCCCATTGTAAAGAGTTCAGAAGTGTGAGCATCTCTTATTGTTATTGGTGTCCTCTGAATGTGCTCCCATTTATCAAAGCCTCTTAAAATGCAATGCCCGGAACTGTGAGGATGTGTGTGCAAGTGTATCATAACATCCATAAAATATAGAGTATATTGCTTTTGTTTTCATTGTTGTGGTCACCAGGGCTCCCCTCTTTCCTCTTCATCTCTTACTTTAATTGTCATGGTGTTTTGCAGTTCTTCTGTATCCTAAAGGAATACAATTTCTTGACTGGAAGAATCATAGGACATTTTATGCATTCAAGCCTGACACAGAGAGAAGCTTTCACAATCATTTATAAATCAAAATATTACCATATTTCCCAGTCTATGTTTATGAGCTCTTCCCTTCCATCAGGCCATATGCCAGAAAGTGCTGGAGGAGAAATACTTGAAAGGGTATAGCCACAAGAATTTCTCTTCTTTCATATGTTAGAATGTGTACCCATACCTCAGCCAAGAAGTAATTTACTTACATTTTACATATCAGTGGGACTGCAAAAAATAGTTGTGGGCAATCAAAAACAAGTAGAACAACAAAACAACAGTATTATGCAAGTATGTGAGAGCCAAGGCCATATCTTCAGGTGATAATTCATAGAAAGGAGGACAGGCAGAGATAGTGTTGTGCTGGAGTCTGCTCAAAAGTGGCTTGAGAGAGCTAATTTTCAAAAATTTGGCAAGCTGGTCGACTTCACAGTGGCAGTAGCTTGAAATTGGCCAAGGTGGAAAATTTATATCATCGAACTCAGCAAATGCTATATCCCACACATACACCATCTTGAGCCCTTCTTCCCTATTCCAATCTCCCTTGCTTCATGTGTATCTCACTTTTGTCTTGAACGCAAAAATAAAGGATACCCACCCATTGAGTTTAGCACGGCAATTTGGAAGCTTTGATATTACCAGATCATCTTGGACTAATTGAAATAACCAAGCACCTGAGGAAGAAATCTCTAGGTATTGTGTTGGAAATATCTTTGCTCACGTACCTTAGGGACTAAAATTTTTTGCATTGGATATGAGCACTAGAGTAACAATTAGAATCTGAGTTCTAATGCTGCCTGTATTACAAGATTTGTGGTGGGATCTGAGGAGATCATGTAGCCTTGATTATTTGCCTGAGCTAATCTTCTCAAGTCTTCTCTGGCATGGATCTTTGGTAGGTTAACTAGAGAATAGAGTATAAATTATAGTGGAAAATATAAAATGAAATCCCACAAAAGCCTTATGAAAGCCTCCTTGGTGGTTGACTTCTCTAGGATACTGGCCATGTGGATTCTACCATGAAAGGCAAGTGTATTGTGAGGCAATAGCCAATTTTAGCTCAAGAGAACCAAGAAATGATGCCAAGAGCAACACCTATCATAATTTCCAGTGGGGGAGGTATGAGGGCAGAGGCAGTAGACAGAGCAGTGTTGAAGCCAAGCAGTGTTGCTCTATGAGCATCACTATGAGGGGTCCACTAGTCCTCATCTGAGGCAAAAGTGAGGTGTCTATGGCAAATGCAATGTTAATCAAAGGGGAAAGCAATCAAGGCTGTTCTGAACTGATACAAGAACAGATAAGTCAATGTAGATAGATTTGGGGAAGATACAGATATAATTTGGAATTATGGAACCAAGCATCACTCCAACTGCAAAAACAGTACAGAGCAGAAACTGAACACACACAGAGGCTAACATCTTACAGTGGCTGTGATGGGTTAATGTTGCCAGTACTTTCATAAGGGCCACAGCCCCTGGTCAGGCTCCAGACTGTTTTCCTGTTTACAGGAGTGAAGTCCTGGATGTCATGAAACCTACACTTAAGTCCACAACTGACTTTGACATCTAGCGAAGCAGCTGTGTAGCACCCAGAACCTCACAGAGGCATTCAGTTTTTCTTTGTTGAACTCATTCCTCACCACTTAGGTTGGGGAAGAAACTTGTCCCTGAAGAACTGTGTTCTTGTTCAGCCTTTTTTATTTCCTCTGCTCACAAGGAATGTTCGTTTTGTGTAATGAGGGAAGTCCATGTTAGACCCTGCATTGGGGAACTTTTTCTTATTTTTGTCACTGCTTCTTTCTTGTTGACAGAAGGTCAGACTCAAGAATATCAAGCTTCCAGGAACCAGAAAGGCAGCAGAGGGGTATGTGGTTCAATAAAAAAGCCAGAGGGACCAGGATTCCTGCTTTCAAAGGGGCAGGTCAGTTGATTTAAGAGCACATAATTGGGCTGGATAACTGGAGGTAGGAGGAAGACTCAAAGGGACCAAGAATCATTGAAGTGTTTTATCATTTTTACAAGTGTATTAAAACATATTTTTGCTGAATACTTGACCCTGGGAATCCTGAATAAAATTATATTTGACAACACTTAGCAAGTACTGTGTTACTGGGACTTTGGAAGCCAGTAATTTCAGAGTAATTATGGTTTTATATGGAATGAGATTTTAGTACAGCATTTATTCCATCTTCTAACATCTCTTTTTACTGTCTGTCTGTATAAGGCAGGAATATCGTTCCCTTTATATCTTGCAAGTTCTGGTTTGTTATTCTGTGAGCTGTTACATGAACTTCATGTTTCCAAGCCCCTTTGTAATCAATTATTAATCTCTTCCAGGATCAATCTTTTGGCATATGAATACTTTCTCCTCTTTCTGTTTTTCATTGAAAAAGCTATATAGAAGTAATATTAATAGCAGTAAAACAAAAATCATTCATAATCCCCAAACCCTAATGCCACTTTTCTTATTTGCATATACTTTTCTAGCTTTTGCTTTTATGAATAAATATTTATTACAACAACAGAACTGTATACAAAATTTAATATTTTTAAATTAGCATTGTATCTTGAAAATGACCTTTATTCTTATGTGATTTTGGAATATAATTTTCATATTTTGCTATATATATGCAAGTAAATGTATTATAATATGTAAAATAACCCTCCATTATTGGATATTAAGGTTGTTTCCATTTTTCTCTATTACTATGAGGGCTGAAATGAAGACTTCTGTGGAATGAACTTCTTGTTTATCTTCATTTCCCCAGATCCTAGCACAGAATCTGAGTATAGGCAATAGGCAAAAATAAATATTTGAAAAGTTGATTAGTAAAAGATACTTTTATTTCCTTTTGATACATTATTTCTTCAGGATGAACTTCCAAGAATAAGAGAGATTATTGAGTCAAAGGGAATAAACATTCTAAAGTTCTTAGTATATAATTGTATATTGCTTTATTAAAAATTTATATCAATTCTTCAAGGTTTTCAACTATTATTATTTCAAATTTTGGCTTGGCCATCAAAATGGTGCCTCCAATGTTGCTTTAATTTGCACAGTGGGTTATACATAACATATTTTTAGTCGTTATTTTACTTGCCTGTTTCCCCCACTGGACATCTGAGAGTATCTCGATGTGTCTCTAATTCCAGGTGCCTGGCACAGAGCTTGGTATAAAATAGATGCTCAATGAATATTAAGTCAATGAATTGTAGAAGGTTTTTGATCATTTATGCTGTTTATTTTAATGTTTTGGAACCCCTAAAAGAAAAAAACAAGAGTGGTGGTTAAAGCAAAAGTTCTAGACTCTGCTTTCTATGTCTCTGGGACCAAGTGGGTTAATGTCTATAAAATGGAGATATTAATATCTCTAGTCTCATAGAATTTTGGTGAGGATTACATGATGTAAGATAAATGAATGATTGGCTCAGTGAAAACACTCAAATATTATTTGCTTTTATCTGGGTCTATTTATTTATGGAGTCTTCCTGCTTCCTTTATAAAATTGAATGGGCTCTTAGTGTGTTGCAAATATTAATTTCTTGCTTTAACAAACTTAGTGCAAAGTTTGGCATAAATTTTACTTTTTGTTATCAGATTAATGCATTTTTAATATTTTATATATTTGAAATAGTCATTTTTTGTCTAGTGATTCTTTTTTCAGATTCATGTTGAAAGGGTCTTGATCATTTCCCCAGTTACCTGCTTAACATTTTATTGTATTGTACATTTTTAAAACTAAAATTTAAAATCAACTATACTTCAATTAAAAAAAAAATCTATTTAGCCCTTCAATGTAGCCAGAGTTTATTTTGTTGTATAGCATAATGTATAAACCTACAAACTCACTCTTTCCTCCTTCAACTTGCTATCTCATCATTATTAATTAACAATTCTTTCTCATTTATTTTATTTGAACATGTAAAGTACTTATGCAATGTTTCATGTATTGATCCATTTCTGAAAACTTATATTTAAATTTTGGTGCCAGTGCCATACTGCAATAGGTTTTGGTTTTATAACATACTCTAATATTAGTAGGCTAGGGCCCCCTACATGCCCTCTTTACAGATCCTGACCACTACAATGATCTTACTTTGAACCAGCTTTTGAAAATATGTCTCACCAATTTTAAATGTTTGGTTGGAATTTTGATTGGAATTGTTTTAAATGTATGCATTAACATGCTCTGCTTATTTAAAAATATGAATCTTCACTTTTAGAAATGACTAATTTCTCCTAAGAAGGCTTGGTTATATTTTAAATGCACATGTCATTTTTCCTCAAGATTTCTTCTAAGTACTTTACAGCATTGACTTTGTAAATGATAGTCCATTTTGTCATCATATTTCCTAGTTGAATTTTATGCATATATCATAATGCTATCAGTTTCTGAGCATTTCTTTTGTATCTGGCCATTTTAATAAATGCTTATTTATAATTTTAGCATATTATTATAGTTTTTATGTATATAATCATGCTATCCACAAATAACGACACCTTTGCCTTTGTTTCCAATGGGGATTTATGATTTAATGATTATTATTCTTGTTTAATGGGTACAGAGTTTCAGTTTTTAAAGATGAAAAAGTTCTGGAGATGGATGGTGGGGATGGTTGCACAACAATGTGAGTGTATTTAATGCCACTGAACTGCACACTTAAAGATTTTTAGGTAGTAAGTTTTATGTTATGTATATTTTGCCATAAGTATAAATAAACAATAAGATAATGGTGAGTTTGTTCTTAAAGGCTGAATTCAAGGTGATATTTCTCTTGATCCATGCTGATTTTAGTATCTATTTGGGTCATATATAGTAACTTTATTATGCAACAGTCCTTATTCTAAGTTCTTTGTGTGGAATAGGTATTAAATATCAGCTCTTGCTTTTTCCGTATTCTCTGATTGATGAGTCATATTTTGATAGCAGATTTTCGTATGCATCTTTGCAATCACCAAACATTTATCTGAAGATCTAGTATGTACCAGGCATTCTGCTGGAAGCTTTATTTACCCTGAAAATAACTGATGAATTTTGCAGATGTTGAAACTGAGAGCCAAACAGTCCAGTAGTGCCCCAGTATGTTTCACTGAGAGAGCATCATTAATAAGTCTAAGGAACAGGTACAGTATGTTGAGTATAAAATAACAGATTGCCTTAAGGGCAGGTGGATTGCAAATAAATAGGTACTTAAGCACTCCGTTTCCTATGTGTCTCTACGTAAGCTTTTGGTAAGCTTCTCGACACAGCTAGGTGAAATGAAACAAGAGCTGTGCTGCTGATGAAAGCCAAGCTACTTCTTGGGTCGTGAAGGACCCTTTTGGGCTCAAGGTAAGACTACTCCCAAAATATTTGTCTACAAACATACACCCCCGCTCACATGTACACACATATAGATACTGGCTCGGTGTCCAGGACATGCCAGTGACGGAGGCTGAATCTAAAGTTTATTTCTGGCTACAGGAGAATCCAAACTAAGACAGCACTGTTTTGTTACCCCTGCTGGAGTCATGCAGTAAATGCCACACAGCAGAAATGGGTGGAGCCAGGATTCCCTTATTCTGACTTCCAGAGCAGAATTCTTTTTATTTCACTAGAAGCTGTATCCTGTTCCTGGAAGTGATTAACTTGGTGCTTTAAAAAATTTTGAGCCAACATTTAAAAACTTGGAGAATTTGCATAGCCATCCAAAATATGTTTCCCTCTTTAGCAGTTGGTGGATTTTCTGCACAGGCCACTCTTGCGGGTGAGCCACGCCCCTTTGGATGAAGTGCTCGCCACGTCTCTGCAGCCTCAGCCACTCTCTCTACCCAGTGAGTACTGGGGTCAGCCCTGCTCACACTGATGTTTTCTTTATGGTGGAGGAGTATTTCTCTGCAAATATGCCCTTATGAAAAATAAAAGGTAGATTTGGAGGGATAATGGAAGAGAGCATATTACTTGTGAAAATGAAGTTTATACCAGTGCATTTGGTTTGAAAGTCCCCCGTCTGATCCTCTGATAGGTTTAGAATTGCTGCAGGATATGAACAGCCTACCTGATCCTTGTATGATTCTCTTTTTATGCATAACCAAATTTTACTTCTACTATAGTATTTTATAAAATCTGTGTCACTGCCAAGACTTGAATTATAAAGGCAATTAATTCAATGGGGATAAAGATGTCTTGTGATTTATAGTTTCAGCCTGGCAATAACAACATTATTTTTCCTTCAGGAGTATCAAGACTAAAGGTATTTTTAGAGCTATAAAAAAACAGCTATAAAAACTTGACATCACTGAGTGACATAGGAGCTGATTTGTGGAGGTGACAACTTTTTCTTTTTTTATTCCTACCCTTACTATTATTGGCACAAAGGCACTCTCACCCGATTCTTCCCACATTTATTACCTGGTGAACAAAGTTCAAAGCCACCTAAACTGAATTGCCTTGTACCTAGCTCAGTGGCTTCCCCCAGCCTGAGTTGCTGTTTCCAAATGCTGATTTTAACATTACCAATACAGCTCCCAGGAATTCAGATCACTCTCCTCAATCAATCAATCAAGTTAACGACAAGTAGTGTTATGAAAACCCACTTATAGAAGTAATAGAGGCTTTACATTTTTTCTCAATATTCTCCAATGAGATTATTTTTATTGACAAGGAAGGAAGGAAGGAAGGAAGGAAGGAAGGAAAGAAGGAAGAGAGAGAGAGAGAGAAAGCCCCTGTATGAGTTTGCTCAGGCTACCTTAAAAAAATACCACAGATTGGGTGGCTTAAACAACAAAAATCTATTTTCTTACAGTTCTGGAGGCTAGAAGTCTATGATCAATGTATCAGCAGGGTTGGTTCTTCTTTGGACCATGAGGGAAGAATCTGTTCCAGACCTCTCTCCTGGCTTGCACATGGCTGTCATTTCCCTGTGTCTTCACATGGTCTTTCCTCCATGTGTGAGTGTCCAAATCCCCTCTTCTTATAAAGACACCATATTGGATTAGAGGCCACCCTAATGACCTCATTTTAACTTAATTATCCCTTTAAAGAACCTATCTCCCAATAAAGTGACATTCTGAGGAAGGTACCGGGGGTTAGAACTTCAACATATCAATTTGGGAGTACATAACAGTGCCTCCCCCTCCATCCTCCATTAACTCATAGTGGGAATTAGGAAACTTTTGAAGAGTAAAAAGAAAAGAAATCACTCATTCACATCCAGAGTGAACCACTCTCAATATTTTAGCATTTTTTCTTCCCGGTTTCATTTGTTGTTATGTGTAATTTTATTTTTCTTACATGACTATATATACAATTTTGATTCCTGTCTTAATCAAGTAATATAAAATGGGCAGTTTGCAGGTATTACACATTTAAAATTTACGTGTTATTCTAAGTTTGGGGATCACAGTGAAATCTGCCTTATAAAAACACTTTTAAAACCTGATCCCATTTTTGATATCAACTTGTTTATATAACAAGCAATTATTTATTCATTGAATGTCTGAAACAATTTTTAAAAATATTTTATTTATATGAGTATTAAGTGCACAGCATTATAATTTGACATCTGTATACACTTCAAAGTGATCTGCACCACAAGTCTAGCTGCCATCCTTCTCCACAAAGTTGACCCACTTCAAACAACCCCAACCCACTTTCCCTCTGGTAACCACTAAACTGTCCTCTTTACCTATGTGTTTGTTTTTGTTTTATTTTGTTTCTTCATTTGCTCTGATTTTTAGATTCCACAGATGAGTGAAATCATATGCTATTTGTCTTTCTCCATCGGACTTATTTTACTCAATGTCCATTTATATTGTCACAAATGGCAGGATGACATAATTTTTTACATAGCTGAGTAGAATTCCATTGTGTGTGTGTGTGTGTGTGTGTGTGTGTGTGTGTATACTTCTCTTCTATTTATTCATCCATCATTGGATGCCTAGGTTGTTTGCATACCCTGGCTATTGTAAATAATGATGCATCAAACATATGGGGTGTATATATCTTTTTTTTTTTTTTTTTGCAGTATGCGCGCCTCTCACTGTTGTGGCCTCTCCCGTTGTGGAGCACAGGCTCCGGACACACAGGCTCAGCAGCCATGGCTCACAGGCCCAGCCACTCTGCAGCATGTGGGATCTTCCCGGACCAGGGCACAAACCCGTGTCCCCTGCATCGGCAGGCGGACTCTCAACCACTGCACCACCAGGGAAGCCCCCTATATCTTTTTGAATTAGTGTTTTCATGTTCTTTGGATAAATACCCAGAAGTGGAATAGATGTGTTCAGATGGTAGTTCTATTCTTAACTTTTTGAAAAATCTTTATACTGTTTTCCATAGTGAATGAATCAGTTTACAGTCCCACCAATGGTGTATGAGGGTTTCTTTTTCTTCACATCCTCTCCAACATTTGTTATTGTTTGTCTTTTCTGTAATAGCCATTCTAACAGGTGTGAGATAATATCTCATTGTGGTTTTGATTTGCATTTCCCTAATAATTAGTGATGTTGAACATCTTTTCATGTGTCTGATGACCATCTTCTTTAGGAAAATGTCCATTCAGATCCTCTGCCAATTTTTTAACCAAGGTTTTTTTTTGGGGGGGAGGGCGACTATTGAGTTATGTGAGTTCTTTCTATATTTTGGACATTAACTCCTTATCAAATAGATGATTTGCAAATATCTTTTCTCATTCAGAAGGTTGCCTTTAAGTTTTGATGGTGATTTCCTTCACTGCGAAGATGCTTTTTGCTTTGATGTAGTCCCACTTGTTTATTTTTGTTTTTGTTTACCTTGCTTTTGCAGTCACACCCACAGAGACATCACTAAGGCAGATGTCACTAAAGTTACCTCTATGTTTTCTTCTAGGAATTTTATGGTTCAGGTCTTATATTCAAGTCTTTTAACCTTTTTTTTTTTCTTTTTTGCAATACACAGGCCTCTCACTGTTGTGGCCTCTCCTGTTGTGGAGCACAGGCTCCGGAAGCGCAGGCTCAGCGGCCATGGCTCATGGGCCCAGCCGCTCCGCGGCACGTGAGATCTTCGCGGACCAGGGCACAAACCCATGTCCCCTGCATCGGCAGGCAGACTCCCAACCACTGCGCCACCAGGGAAGCCCTTTAATCCATTTTGAGTTAATTTTTGTGTATGGTATAAAATAGTGGTCAAGTTTCATTCTTTTGCATGTGGCTGGCCATTTTTCCCAGCACCATTTATTGAAGAGACTATCCTTTCTCCATTGTATGTTCTTTCCTTCTCTGTCAAAAATTGATTGTCCATATATGTGTGGGTTTATTTCTGGGCTCTAAGTTCTGTTCCATTGATCTGTATGACTGTTTATGTGTCAGGACCATACTGTTTTGACTGCTGTAATTTTATAATTTAGTTTGAAATCAGAGAGCATGATACTTCCAGTTTTGTTCTTCTTGTTCAAGATTGTTTTGGCCATTTGGGCCCTTTTGTGGTTCCAAACAAATTTTAGAATTATTTGTTCTAGTTCTGTGAAATATCAAATTGGAATTTTGATAAGGATTGCATTGAATCTGTAAATTACTTTGGGTAGTATGGACATTTTAACAATGTTAATTCTTTCAATCCATGAACATAGTATATCTTTGAATTTTTGTGTGAGTCATGTTCAATTTATTTCATCAGTGTCATACTTTTCAGTGTACTTGTCTTTCACTTCCTTGGTTAAATTTATTCCTAGATATTTTATTCGTTTTGATTCAATAGTAAACAGACTGTTTTCATAATTTCTCTTTCTGATAGTTTATTATATTTCTAGTGTATAGAAATGCCACAGATTGATTTTGTCTCCTGCAACTTTACTGAATTCATTTATTAGTTCTAAGAGGGGTTTTTTTTTGTGTGTGGAGTCTTCAGGGTTCTTCATATATAGTGACAGTTTTACCTCTTCGTTCCCAATTTGGATGCCTTTTATTTCTTTTTCTTGCCTAACTGTTGTGGCTAGAACTTCCAATACCATGTTGAGTAAAAGTGGTGAGGGTGGTCATCCTTGTCTTGTTCCTGATCTAAGAGGAAAAACTTTCAGCTTTTCACCATTGAGTATGATGCTGGTTTGTCATATATGACCTTTATTAAGTTCCTCTCTCTACACCCACTTTGTCGGGAATTTTTATTGTAACTGGATGTTGAATTTTGTCAAATGCCTTTTCTGCATTTATTGAGATAATCATATGATTTTTATCTTTCATTTTGTTAATGTGATGTATCATGTTGATTGATTTGTGGATGTTGAACCATCCTTGCATTCCAGGAGTAAATCCCACTTGATCATGTTATATCAAGTATCAATATCAATATTGAATGTATTGTTGGGTTAGGTTTGCTAATATTTTGTTGAGGATTTTTGCATCTATATTCATCAAGGATATTGTCCTGTAATTTTCTTTTCTGTGGTATTGTAGTCTGGCTTTGGTATAAGGGCAATGCTGATTTTGTAAAATGTTTGGAAGGTTTTCCTCCTCTTCAATTTTTGGAAGAGTTTGAGAAGAATAGATATCAAATCTTCTTTAAATGTTCTGTAGAATTTGCCAGAGAAACCATCTGATAGTGGGCTTTTGTTTGTTGGGAGATTTTTTATTACTCTTTCAATTTCCTTACTAGTAATCGTTCTACTCAGGTTTTCTATTTCTTCATGATTCAGTCTTGGAAGATTTTATGTTCTCATAATTTATCCATGAATGTCTGAAACAATTTAAAAATGAGATTCTGATTTTTTCTAAATTGGTAACCTGTAATATTTTTTGCCAATTTTGTTTTTTGGTCATATGTCTGTTCAAGCCTTTTATTTCATTCATGCATATTGGTATTTATAGTTTTTTAATAGGATGTGGAATTCATTGTTTTTTCAAATTTAATATATTTTGATTTATTATATATTAATGTAGTGTTCATGTGAAGTTAATCTCTTTTGTATTGGTTGTTTACCCTTTCTCATTTTAAATGTTTCATTTATTATTTTTCTCTACTTTTTCATTGTTAGGTTTACCAAAATTTTATTTATTTTAATAGGGTTTTCAAAGTCATCATAATATTTATTAAGCATTACCAAATATTTATTAAGCATTAATATTTATTAAGCATCACCAAAGTTTTTGTATATTTGTCAGAATTTGTTCTTTTATCTTTATTTACTTTCTTTAATTTTTCTTGAAATATTTATCCTTTTGTACCTTGAAAATTCTAACCAGATTCACAAATTATTAATTTTCTCCAAATAATTTAAGAACTATATTGTCAACTACTCATGAGTTTTACAGAGGAATGCAGCAAATTTACTTCTATTGTTACTAAATATTCTGTTCTTATATTCCTAATTAACTCTTTAAACAAGTTATGCAGGTAGTGGGATTGTTCTTTTTTTTTATTCCTTGAGATTCTTTTCGACTAATCCTTGAGAAAGTAACCCAACAGTAGGCTAGTATTTCAAGATGTATTACAGAACTGCTGCATGATGTTGCACAGGTTAAGTGCTGCACACCTGCAGGGGGTGCCATTCACAATGTAAAACTTTGAGGAGGATGGGAGCTTTATGAATGGCACCCCTGAAACTTGTGTATGCACAATCTGCAAGAAGGTATTTAGTAACTCAGCAGACAGGGTTTATGCTTTTTGCCACAGTAATTCCTATCCCAGAATTTTATCTTGAGAAATAATCCTGCAGAAGAAAGAAAATGTATTAACTCTTATCCATGACAGTGAAAAACTGGGGACAATTACTGTATATTAGTTTTTAGTATCCACAATTAGAAATGTTCATAAATTTTATAAGTTATATATTATATATCTCAAATGCATGAGCTATTACACATTTATTAATAAGAATAATGGTGAAAAAAATCTAAGCAAATATCTGAACTACCTTATTAAACTAAGAATTATAAATTATTATATCTATTCTGATTGTAACTTTTTATATCAATATTTATTCACATGATCAAAATTAAGACATACTAAAAAATGAAAATAATTATGGATTTTTTTCTTTCATAAGAGTATTCCCAAATGTTATAGTTACATACAATTTTTTTTCTTTAATGCAAGCAAAAGAAAAGAACTATGGTTCCTAGAAAATTAATATTTGGTACTTTAAAAGTCAGAGCATTGTTCTTTTGACTGAAACATGTTTTTTTCAAAGGGCATTTTAAGAATAATGAGTGTTCCAGCCTAGTGTCCCCTCCCTGACTCACTGTGGAATAAGTGGTTGTGTTCTTTGTCACAGGTTGCCCTGGCCTCTTCCTATCACTTTGCATCTTTGTACCCTTACAAATTTTCTAAGATCCAGGATGCGAAGCCTCCTCAACCAGCTAACCACAATCAGCAAGTGTAGAGGCAGTTTTTTCTCTACCAGCAGTGATCATCCACAAGAAGGCTGACCTTCATACAGTGGAGTAGAAATCATCAGCAGGTGGTTTTCAGTCATTTCGACAGCACCTCATTGGCTGGCACCACTTTCTAAAGCACAGCAGGAAATTTGCTCAGCTGTCAGTCCATACATGTGGACATGCCGTTTTTTAAGAACTTCCCTCAAAAGCCTGCCTAATTTATGATAAAGCTGTTGGCTGCCTTTGACCAGTTAGAGCATTAAAACAATGTCATCAAGTTATTCAGTTTCATGTAGATATTGTTTGAATTCAGCTGTGTCTTATTTCAAGAATCCAGGTTATGCGTATTATAGCATATGCTGACTTATGGCTTTAGAAAATTATAAAGTGTATTTTCCCTATAGGATCTGGGTAGATTCTCACTCCTGATCCCAAGAACAGTACCCTTGTTAATGCTAGTCCCCTGAAAAGAAAGAATATTCTGCGTATAAATGCACAAGATTTTTAAAGTCTTTAATCCATGCTACGGTGTAGACATTGGTGATAGTTAAGCCAGGAATATCTGAAGAATAAATGTAAACATTTGATTCTAGGCAGATTTATTCCTCTGAAAAATAAACATTGTATATGATAAATGTGACATCTTGACTCCAGTAAAATTCCAAATCCTGTTATTTAGAACCAATTGGGTGCACTACAGATGTTGGTTGCAAGTGAACTCAGAAAATAATCACTTGAAGAAATAATTTGTCTTTCAGTTTGCAAATTTGATGTAGTTGGTTGCCTCATGTAACTCTGGAGTTCTCTCTCATCTATGGTTTTCATCAATTTTATACTTAATATCTGTTACTAAAATGGAAAAATTTGGTCAAATATCTTAAATCCATGTGAATAATGCTTTCAGAAGTTTCTTGAAGGTTTGAATCTTTTTTTCTTTCATTTCCACTGCCCTAAGTCTAGTCCTCATGCCTTGTCCCACTGGGGCTAGAGGTATTCTGGAATTAGGAGAAACAAATGAAGATAGATCTCTTACCTGAGGCTTTAACACCTGAATCAGAAAGGTGGCTTTCAGGAGTAGAACATCATGGTCATGTCAGGTCAGAACCAGGGAGAGAGTTTAGATTCAGGTCAATAATTTACATGAACCAGCCAATGTGAACAAACAAATAAGGTGAAGTTAGGGGTGGGGAAAGTTCAAAGATCAACGTTAGGGAAGAGAGTCTAAAGCGTACCTGTCCTAAGGCAAAATGTAAGTGGTCCTTAGTGGCTTGTGTGGGCATGCCATAAGTGTTTAAAAAAAAAAGGAGCTGCAGAGAGGTCATTTAGGATTGCTATTAAAAATATGCTGTGAATTCTCTTGAATCTAAGCAGCTTGGGAGTAACTAATAACTAATAAAATGTGGCAGAAATGACTTCTGAGGGAAGATCAGAATAGGAGGGGATTCAGCTTCTGCCTTATTTGTTAATCACTAGACTGGAACCCTGAGCCATCATGGAGGAAGTTTGACTTCCCAAGAGCAGCCATGCTATGAGGGAGCCCAAGCCACATGGAGAGGCCACACCTAAGAGGTCTGGTCAGCAGCTCCAGGTAGCATCAAATACCGGACATGTGAGCAAGTACACCTTAAAATTATTCCAGCACCCAGCATTTGAGTCACCACCTGCCATTAAATCTTCCTAGCTAAGACTCCAGATATCATAGAACATATGTAAGCTGTCCCCACTTCTCCCTGATCATAGTAAAATGGTTGGTTTATGTCAGTACGTTTTGGAGTCACATTTTGACACATCAGTAGTTACTCAACCCACAATGTGAATGTTTTTGGAAATGGGACCTTTACAGAGATAATTAAGGTTAAATGGGGGTCATAAGAGTAGTGCCATAATGTGATATGACTGGTGTCCTTATAAGAAAAAGAAGAGACGTAGGGGAGTGTACACAGAGTAAAGGCCATGTGAGGTCACAACTAGAAGATGGCCATCTGCAACCCAAGGAGAGAGGCTTCAGGAGAAACCAAACCTGTTAGAACCTTGATATTAGATTTCTAGCCCCCAAAACTGTGAGAAAACAAATTTCGGTTGTTTAAACTACCTAGCCTATATTTTGTTATGGCAGCCCTAGCAAACTAACACACTATGCAAACTGAAAACTGTCCAATGCCCATCAGGAGTAGAATAAATAGAGCTATAATCATACAATGAAATACTATACAGCAATGAGGAATAATGATTCATAACTACATACACATTATAAGCGAATTATACAAAGAGAGTTTAGAGCCAAAGAAGCCAGTCATGACATAGTTTATTTTATGATACCATATATTAGTTTACCTTTGTTGAACTTCATAAAAATGGTATGAGAAGTTAGCATACTGATTACTTTTAATCAGGAGAGTATCAACTGGAAAAATATATGACATAAGGCTTCTGGGATGCTGGCAATGTTGTTTTTAGACCTAGGTGTTTAGTTACAAGGAAGTACCTAGTAAGTTAAAATTAATCAAAATGTATACCTATGAAATGTTATGTTTTTCCTTGTATAAATTATCTTGACTTAAAAAAAATAGTTACTCAACGGCTTCCCTGGTGGCGCAGTGTTTGAGAGTACGCCTGCCGATGCAGGGGACACGGGTTCATGCCCCGGTCTGGAAAGATCCCACATGCTGCAGAGCAGCTAGGCCTGTGAGCCATGGCCACTGAGCCTGCATGTCCAGAGCCTGGACTCTGCAACGGGAGAGGCCACAACAGTGAGAGACCTGCGTACCGCAAAAACAAAACAAAACAAACAAACAAAAAAAAGTTACTCAAACAAGGAGGAATTCATATATCCAGTGGTTAGGTAACTATACACAAAATATGGGGATAGCACAGTTTATTCATGGATCTCCAAATTCACTTTGAGGTTTAAATCTGTATTCTGAACTTTTCATACATATGTCCCTCCCAAGGGAGGGTAAGAAAGGTTCCAGTGGATCTTCTAATCTACAGTATAAACTCCCTACTGGAAGTAACAGAGAAGGCTAATCTGAAGTCTCTAATGAGGTATCTGGTTAAACTCAAGGTCACATGAAGGCAAAAAGAAAGTTGAGGTATTTGGATATTCATTGTATCACTCTGTACATCCTGTATACATGAAATAGTTCATAGTTTAAGTGGAGGAGATTTGACAATATCTGTATGAACCATAATACAACAAAAAAGTATGTGTGTTTTAATAAGTCCACTGCATCATCCTGAAAATAAAAATGAAATTGAGCTCATGGAGCCAAGATATCAAAGCTAGAAACACAAGAAGCAAATAAAAATGGTCTTAGTTAAGTTGGGGTGTGCAGTGGGCTCTGACCAGGTGCCTCAAACCCTAACTTATAGTAAGAATCATTTTTATGGGCTGATCAAAGGGCATGGTACCTGGCTGAGCCCACCAGGCTTGAGCTGACATTTTGAAGCATTGCGAGAACCACAGCCCAAATAATGCTTTAGAATCATTCCAATGAGCACTGGACACAAGATATTGCTGCTGATGTTGCTGCCCCTGGTGCCCCAGCAAGCCCGGTGTTCTGTTAACACTTAAACCCCATGGAGGGACTGTCCCGCATCCTGCTTTGTGGTAAATCATCCAGGTCAAAGTCTGGGCGGATGTATCTGATTCATCAGGACTGGAGTATGTGCATCTGACTGGCTAAGCTTAGGTCAGGTGCCTTGGCCTAGCTGCAAGGAATCCTGAAAAAACTGGTACTTGGAATCTTCAGTTTCTATTTCTCACCAAGATACAAAAGGTAGAGAATTACTTAAATACAGAAATGGGGTTTGTATGTTGAACAAAGAATGTCATATATGTACTAAAAGTGCCAATTATGGTATGGGCTTTCCCAGACACTTTACATATATTTTCTTATTAATTCTTGTAATAATTCCTTGTGATAAGAATTATTATTACTATTGCCAATCTATAGATGAGAAAATTAATGTTTAGAGAGTTTAAGTAACTTTCCAAAGTTATGTTCATGACATGAGCATGCAAACCTAGGTCTATCAGATAACAAAGTATGTATAGAAAAGGGACTTCAGAAAATTAGAGCTGTTTCTTGCAGTAGATCTAGGGGACTAGTAAATTCATTCAGAGCCCAGTTAAGCTTAAAGTTTATAGGATAT
Source organism: Delphinapterus leucas (assembly GCF_059928025.1). Lineage (NCBI taxonomy): Eukaryota > Metazoa > Chordata > Mammalia > Artiodactyla > Monodontidae > Delphinapterus > Delphinapterus leucas. Next base: position 45,952,480 of record NC_143130.1, on the reverse strand, counting down.
AATTTTATGGATGGAGAGTCAAGAGAATGTGTCCTGCAGTAACAAATTTATTTCTCCTCCTGTATTTTTAATTGATGAGTTATGTAAATGAAAATTATGGGGACAAAAGTAGTTCTGGAGATCAACTTGAGTGATTTATAGAAGATTAATGCTCTGGAAAAATATGCTTGACAGGGAACTTGGCCCAGGATCCTCTCGTGATGGAGACCAAAATTGCCCATTTTCTTGGAGAATGTACTTGTTACAGAATTTCTCATTTCTCGACCAAACAGCTAGCACATTACACATGCTAAGCAATGTAAACCTCACTGACTTTATTACAAAGTTGTGTTTGAGGGCTCAACACAGTAAATCCAGATCCACAACAGTAGGTGACAGGATAACCTGCCCAATTCGAGGCAGGCGAGTACACCTTCCATAGGTGCTCACTGACATGTCCTCCCATGCCAGACTCCAACCATCACTTCATATTGGATGTGTCACTTTCAGAAATCAGACACCAGTAAGCCCACTTGTTCTTCCCTTCAGGGGGTAATGATGTAATACCTAAATGCAGGGCAATCTTGAGAGAATCCTAGAAGTCCTGAGTCTGAAAGACTCTCAAGAACACTTCACTGGTACACAGTGAATTATGACAATTACTCTGTACCCTGCACATGGACAGAGTGTTTTTACCCAGGAGGAAGGTGGTTCTATGTAATTCTTTCTTACCCAAAGGAGGGCAGAGGATGGAAAGAAGGAGGTTTATCTTCACTTATGGTAAAGAAAATCTGAGGTGCACCTGTGGACATTCAGCCCAGGAGCCCTATCAAGGACCTCTCCCTTCTTTCCACAAACACACTGGCCCTTATATATGATGCCTTTAGTGATACCCTATCACACTGAAGACTTCCACTGATACACACTGAGCCTGATTATTTATTTCCTAGTTTACATTCCTCCAGAAGCAAAGCCTGAGGAGTGGACTTGAGTATAGGGTGTTTATTTAGGAGGTGACCTCAAGTGAGTGGAGGTATGTTCATGATTAGATTATCTCAGCAGTGGGTGACCGAGGCTCAGTTCTGCTGGGGACCCTCTTAGAGATGTAGAATATAGGATGTATTAGTTGGCTCAGCCTGCTGTAACAAGATACCACAGACTGAGTGGCTTGAACACCAGAAGTTTACTTTCTCACACTTCTGAAGGCTAGAAATCCAAGATTAAGGTCCTGGTGTAATAGGGAAGAACATTTCATATTCTATTACAAGTTAATCACTAAAGGGATGTTGCCTGTAAGCTTAAATTATATGGGATTGGCCAAAAATTCGTTCAGGTTTTTCTGTAACATCTTACGGAAAAACCTGAATGAACTTTTTGGCCAACCCAATACATACTAGCCCATCTCTGGGAACTCCACCTCCCAGGTAGTGAGCATTAAGCTAAGATACCTTTGTTTAGCTCACAGGAAACATCCTGACCAGGCACCTGTGAAGGGCTGCAGGGAGGAAGAAATTAACACATGCCCTCTGGAGGCAGATGGGAACCTGGAAGTGTTTGACTTTCCTCTTTCCCCTTTTAGTATAAAAAAAGCCTGAATTCTAACTCAGGAAAGATGGTTCTTTGGGGGCACGAGCCCACCATCTTCTCAGTTTACTCTCAGCTTTCCGAATAAAGTCGTTACTCCTTGCCTCAACAACTCACCTCTTGATTATTGGCCTGTTGTGTGTACGAGCTTAGACTCCGTGACACTGGTAAATTCAATTTCTGCTGAGAGCTCTCATCCTGATTTGCAGATGGTTGCCTTCTCACTGTGTCCTCACATGACCTTTCCTCAGTGCATTCACAGAAAGAGAGAGTTCAAGCTCGCTGGTGTCTTCTTATAAAGACACAAATCCTATCAGATCTCCAAATACAGCCACACTGGGGGTTTAGAGCCTCAACATAGGAATCTGGAGTGGGGGGAGGGGGGACACAAACATTCCATCCATAATACAGGGGCATTACTAGTACGGTGTTTTTCCACCACTGCCCCATCCTTTGTTAGGTGATGTTCCCACACTTGGCAGCCAGTGAATGCCCTCTAGCACAGATACAGGAAGCTGAGGAATCCTCACCAGGTTGTAATCAAGCAGCACCCTATGGGCCTTCCCAGGACAGACCCCTCCCCCATATCCTCTGCTTTAGCTCCTCTCTGAAGTACCTAGATAACAGTATCTGATGAATATTTCCAGAGTTTTTCAGATGCTACAACCATCACAAAATGAAAGAAAGTAACTACTTAATGACCATGAGCATGTAGCCCCAGACCTTCTGGCACCTGAGGATTGATCACCATCAACCAATCAGAGAATTGTGCTGATCATTTACCCTGAGACACCCCTCCCTCACCTTGTCTTTAAAAATGCTTTGCTGAAACTCTTCAGGGAGTTCAGGGGTTTTTTTTAGTACAAGCGACCTGTTCTCCTTGCTTGACCCTGCAATGTATGTTTCTCTGCTCCAAACTGACGTTTCAGTTTGTTTGGCCTCACTGTGCGGCGGGCACAGGAATCTTGTGTTCGGTACCAAGGTTGACACCAGGGCGGGCTAAGGAGACATGGGCTGTGAGTGAATCTGCTTGCTCTGTGGCCCAAGGTCTTAGTAACTAGTCCCTGGACCTGAACCCCTGGACACTGACCCTGGGCAGGAATGCTTGGATGCTCCCAGTGTTTCAGGGGTGACTGCCTCAGGCTGCCGGGTACATGGCTGTCAGCCCTCCAGCAGTGGGTCAAAAACAGAGCGAAACCAGGGAGACCATAAAGGAAAATGAAGCTTTACAGCGAAATAAATCAAATGCCACGTGCTTTACATTTTCAGGACCTTTGAAGAATTTGTGAATTGGAAACATGAAACACTTTTTCCAGCTGTCATTCAGTGTCATCCTTTCTCCAGATACATATGAAGCGACTACTCTATGCTTGTCAGGTGAACTTTTTAATAGTGACCAAGACACAAAATTAATCTTTTTCTTCTAAAAGACTTACAGGAAAGTTACAGGAAAGGCTGCATCAGAGCTCCCCCATCACTTGTATTAGTGAGCTTAGCAGTCTGGAAACTCTTCCTTTTGTCCAAAGTCTTCCCTACTTTAATGTCATTTATCAGTGTTGTTATTTATCAACAATTAAGTTGGCTTATACGTATGATAGCAATTTTCATTTACATTGTACGATTGTCTGCCTCCGTGGAAGCAGAAAACAGCCGAGCCTCATTTTTATTATAAAATTTGCAGAAGGAAAGGAAAAGAGTGAATATTTATTTAGCACCTTATTGCAATCATAATGGCTAATACTTTCATGGTATTTACCAAGTCCCAGACATGTTCTAAGAGCTTTACCTATTTAAACCTCATGAAACCTGATGAAAACACAATGCAGTAGGTATTAATTACTTTCACACTTTACAGATTTTAAAAATGAGGCACAGAGAGGTTAAGCAGCTTTCCCAGAGTCGCACAGCCATATGTGGTAGAGCTGGATGTAGCCCAAGCAGTCTGGCTCCCTTGGCCACAGTCTTAACCACTAGGGTGTCTTTCTTCTTCGTGTGCAAGTATATGGCCTTACAGTCATCAAGGAACTTGTCAAAGACTTGTAGATAGTAAGTGGTAGATTTACTCACAGATCTACCTGTCTGTAAGGCCTTTCCACTCTACACACTGAAGTCCTAACCAGGCTACTCCTTAGGTTATTTTTAAAAAGCTTCTTTCTCTCATCTTTGTGTCATACTTTTTCTGACAGATTTTCATAGGAATCTGTTTGATGAGAACTCTCCATATATTCCATTGTTATGCATTTCTATATTTACATCTAGGTTTATTTTACAAAGAATTCAACATGGCTAATTTTCAGTGTATTTTGTTTCACAGCTTAGATTTTTGAATTTGCTAAACCTGGTCACACAGAGAGAAGGAGGTGTTAAGTTTACTAAAACTAGCTTACAGGACGTAAATTTAGGCCAAATAAACATAAAGATGATATGGAGCTTGTTATCCCAAGACGGTGAAAATATAAATAAGTTCAAAGATGGCTGAGATAAATTTGTAAATGACAACCCTTATAGAAGTTGTTAAGGAAAATTGGTATGTAGGAGAAATATACTCTTATCCTATTTATGGAATTGTCTAGTTTGTACTTTTTATCATTCCATCATTTCTGAAATGGCTCTTCTTTGTCTCATGACAGTTTCTTAATGAGCAACGGGGCTCTTTTGGCCTCCTAGTTTTACTGTTGTCACTAGTAGAATTCTGAATGAAAGGAAAACAGAATAGGCAAGGTTGCCTGTGCATTGCCCAAGTAGACCCCTGTTTACAGTGTGCTCTGAGGCTCCCATCTGGTCAAACATTCCAATTTCAGAGTGAATTCTCAGGGCTAAAGCCATTTTTCAAAAATTTATTTCTTGCTTCAATCTGAATGCTAAAAGGAATAGCACAATATTACATTGGCACGCATTTATTTACCACTCAGATAGAACAGGCTAAATGTACCTATCAAGGGATTCCTCTGAGGACTTTCAAGAGTCTTGAAGGTCATGGAGTCCAGTGGAGTCCCCTCCTTTTATTTTACAGATGAGTATATACTGATGCCCAAGCGGTCCAGTTATCAACTGATGCATAATGAACTACCCCCAAATTTAGTGGCTTAAAACAAGAATCATTTTATTATAGCTCCCAGTTTTGTGTGTCATGAATTTGTGCAGGGCTCAGCTGGGTGATTCCTCTGCTCCAATGTGGTAACAATTGGGACTGCTAGCTGTTATTTGACTGGTGGAGGATCTTTTCCTCTCTCTAGATGTCAAACCAGACAGCTCCTATTTAGTCCCAAAGCATCTACCCCAAGAGAATGGGGTCTCTTAGAGAATTCCAAACTGCTCCCCAAAGTTGTCTGTCAATGATCCAGGCTACATCATGGAGTATGTTGACAAAAGGTGTCAGGGGACATTTTTCTTGCCTTCAGTTCTACATCCTACCAGATCTTGTATCAAGTTCTTTTCTATCAAGTTCAACTTCTCAGAGTTCTCAGCATCTCTGACCTCTTAGCTATTTGATTATTATTTTCCCACACTTTCTTTGTATGTGTACCTTCTCTCCTTCCTGGTGGACAGAGGACGTGAGAGCATTTGCCTTACTTGGCATGTGGTCATGTCAGAAGGAAGTAAGAGACTCTGGGCTTGGGTCTGAGTGAGCTGGAGCCTTGCCATTCAAGCTAGCATTTATGAATCTTGCAGTTCCCAGTATCACAGCTTCTATTCTTTGCTAGATAGTAAAAAGGGGTAGCAGGTGTTGAGGGAATGCAGCAGCTCAAGCTATCATTATTTCTAGACAAACCAGCAGTTCTAATGAATGATATCAAATATGAATCTGGGAATAGACGCCCCTCAGTCTTTCTTGGCATCTTCCTCTACTTCTTCTCAAAGATAAAATGTGGGAAAGTACATGCCCCCTATAAATTATTTTCCAGTGCAGACACCCTAGACAGCATATCAATAAGCTACTGCTTTCCCCCTTAGTTCTATGTGACTGTGAACTTCATTTTCAATTTAGTTTTTCATATTTATGCTTTTATTTTCTATTTCACCTCCCATCCCCAAATCTACAGAGAACTAGAAAGGAGCATCTGTAATAATCAGCTGTATATTCAATGGGCTGTTTGTTTAAATTGTGAAATAAAAGAATTGATTGAGGGCTTCCCTGGTGGCGCAGTGGTTGAGAGTCCGCCTGCCGATGCAGGGGACGCGGGTTCGTGCCCCAGTCCGGGAGGATCCCACATGCTGTGGAGCGGCTGGGCCCGTGAGCCATGGCCGCTGAGGCTGCGCGTCCGGAGCCTGTGTTCCGCGAGGGGAGAGGCCACAACAGTGAGAGGCCCGCGTACCGCAAAAAAAAGAAAAAAAAAGAATTGATTGAAATAGAGGATTACTGAGGATAATAGAAGGAGGATATATGGACATTGACATTAGACAGGTCTGAGTTCAAATTCTTGCTCTGCCACTTATTATGTGAGCTTCAGCAACTTAAAGTCTCTGAACCTCAGTTTTCTCACCCACCAAATGGGCATAACTATACCTGTGTCATATGATCATATTAAGGACTGAATGAGATGGTGTATGTTCTGTTTCTTGCATGGCGGGAGTTCAGTAGATCCCAATGTCCTTTGCTCAAGGAACAGCTCTGTGAGTAAACACAACATGTAGAAAATGTTTTAAATAAAATAAACATTTTTATTAATATAGGCCTAGAAATGTAAGATCATAATAAATACTATTTTCTTTAGCATTCCACATATTTAGACACTGTGGAGACCACATGGAAAACTGAGATCCCAGTCCTCAAGGCAGGAGGGTCGCAGGAGTGGACTGGGGTGGAGGTCAGTACAGCAACCACAAGACAAGAAGATAATGACTTTAAAGGCTGTGTGCAAGCGTGTTGGGGAGACTAGAACTGCAGTGTTCTGGGCAATGAAATCCGTTCACAACAAGAACAGATAAGTTGCACAAGGTCACAGTGGGGCTCACCTTGAACTCTACGGGCATTTTTATTTGACTTTGAATTTTGGTCACCCATTAGAGGAAATCAATGCTCTAGAAGAGTTACCAAAAGCATTTTAATAAAAGTAAAATTCTCCCAAATTCAGAAATCATAAGAAGTTGAGAGAAATTTTTTGGCCAGATTGGGGCCAAAAAATAGAAATTTGAGGAAATTTAAAACTTATGCAATGTAATTTTTACATAATTTTTAAAGATTGGTTAATTTAGAAACAATAAATATATACTTCTATATGTCAAAAGTCATTTTCCCATGTTGAAATTTTGAAATAATCTGACTTAGAGAAAATTGGCAAAAATAGTACTTAGAATCCCTATATAGCCTACTATGGTTTCTCAAGTGTTAACATTTTAACACTTTTGCTTTATTCTCTATCTACATATCTGTTTTTAAAAATGTGAACTGTTTGAGGATGAGTAGAAAGCATTATTCTCCTTTACCTTTAAGTTTCAGTGTCATACTTAAAACGAGGATATTCTGTAACATAACCACAGTACAATTATCAAAATTAGGAAGTTAACTTTGATACACTCATATTATCCATCTACAGATATTAAAATTTCATCCATTGCCCCACTAATGTCTTCTATGGAAAAAGAAACACTTTGCTGGCCCAGGATTCAATTCAGAATCACACACTGCATTTACATGCCGTGTCTCCACATTCATTTCCAATCCTAGTCTTCTATGTCATTCATGAAGAGTGTATTTTTTAAGAGTGTGTATCAGCATTTTGCAGAATGTCCCTCAACTTGGTCTCGTCTGATGTTTCCTTGTGGTTAGATTCATGTTATGCATTTTTGTCAGGAATACACAGAAGTGGTGTGTCCTGCTCAGTGCATCACATCAGGAGGCACTTGGTAATGATTTCTCCCAAACCTAGGTTAAGGTTACACCTGCCATGTTTCTCTACCCAAAAGTTACTTTTCCTGTTTGTAATGAACTGGTATCTTGGGAGGAGGTACATTAAGACCATGAACACATGTCATTACTCATCACAATTTTGCCCACTTGTTTTAGCATCCTTGATGACTTTTAACTAGAGCACTTATTTTTAAAGTAGTTGCCAAATGGCAATATTCTAATTCAATCATTTCTTCTACATTTAGCTGGAAGTTTTCTGTAAGGGAGAGCTTTCCTTCTGAAACATTAATTTATTTTTCCATTTACATGTTTATCTTAGTGAAGACTCAAGGGTTCTTTTTTATTCTATGGGTTAGTATACTTACGTATTTTGTTGCTCAAATTATTCTGTATTTGATTAGTGAAAGCCCCTTCAAGTTAGCTTCTGTGCTTTTTTAACAAGAACCTCGTGTTGCATTATCTATGCCCAGCCCTAGAATCAGTCATTTCTCCAAGGAGCTCTTTTATTGGGAAATGTGTTTTATTAATTTTAAAGTGCAGTTTATTCTTTTTCTTTTTCAGCAATAATTGACCATCCATTATATTTAAGGCAGCAAATGCGGTACTCTGGAAACTCAAGATGTAAGTCTTTACCCCAAGGAATTTCTATACTAAAGGAGACATAAGGCATGTACACAAATCCTCATACAAGATAGAAGCAGTGCATTATAAGAAGGTTAAACATTAGGTGTTGTGGGATGCAGAAAAGGGGGAAATCCCTTCAGGCTGTGAGCGTTCAGACAGGCTACAAAAGGGAAATAGTATGTGAGCTCCAAAGGAAGATTTAAATGTGGAGTAAATAAGGAGAGATGGAAAGATGATCGAGTAGAGAAAAATAATTTGCTCATTATTGAGACAACGGATGCAAATTTACTAACTAAATTTACCGACAATTATTTTAAAGCTATATGTGTTTTAAGATTTTGAAGATTTGCACTCCTCTCCTCTCTTGTAAAGTGATTTCTGACACCACAAAGCAGGCACAAAGATTTATTTCACATAGCTCCTCAAGGAGATGGTGACAAGGCTTTACCGCAGCCTGACCTTGACCTGTCTCTAGGCCTGGGCCAAAGGAAAGCCTGCTCTGATCAGCTTTTGGCATCAGGAAAGGTCAGAGGACCTGGTCTCACTTCACCCCAGTCCCTCTTGGCAACTCTGGGAGGCCCTGGCCACGGCTGCTGGACATGGACCTCTCCTCAGATGCTGCTGGTGATGGCAGAGTTTTGCGTGGATGCAGGCTTCTCTTAGGACACTGAACCTGAGGTCCTGGTTCATGGATTTGTTGCACAGAGGAAAGGGATGCACAGGAAAGCATGTGGTAACCTGTGTGAATTTTTTTAGTTATGTGTCTCATGCAATATTTGGGATATGTTTGTACTAACAAAATTGTCCTTTGTTTATCTGAAATTTGAATTTAAGTAGCCATCCTGTGTTTTATCTGGCACCCACGCTCTTGAGAAAGAGAAGTCAGTACTGACCTCCTGCCTTATGACACCTCTCCCCAGGTGCCCAGAGGAGCCAGAACCCTCTGGAATGCCCAGCAGACCATGCCCTGCTTGCTCAATAATTGTTCAGTGTGAGATTGGTGGGTAAATTGGACATTATGGGAATTTATAATCAGATGGTACATACAAACACCAGGAGATAAATTACCCATATTAGTTTTTATTTAAACTATAATTGAATATGTGAATAGAAAATTAATATAACGTATTAAACCATCTGGTGTTCCAATTTCACACCAGTTTTTTTCATCTATCTGAATTTAAACAAGATCAAATTTTACCCCTACACACGATTTTATTTCATTAATTACTGTTTTTGCTTAGGCACCATCGTGTTGACCATAATCCTAAGTGGATTTAATCATTTGTAGATAATGGAACAGGTGTGTTGTCTTCAATAAGCCAATGTTCTTTCTAGTTATACAAATGTTAAGACTCTGTAGTTCACCTGCATAGCAAGATTGAATAGTAAAACAGTGCATGCCACAGAAACATAATTAAAGAGATTCGAATTCATTCGCTCATGTATTTCTTCAGTGCCTCTTTGTTAACTGGCTACTATGGGCCATGGACTTGCTAAGTACTAAGGCTAGAATGAGTATGGTGACATCTTCAGACCTGTGAACAGATGATGGCAGTGGGGGTCAATAAGGCACAGTTACAGTGCTCTAGGGACACAGAGAAGAGAATCCCAGATAAGATAGGAGAGAAATGAGCAAAGAGAGACAGCCAGAGGGATGAGCGAAGAAGCAGCTGGAAAAGGCATTTAACACATCCCCATTTTCAAACTCTATTGGTTAGCTAAGAGCACTTAGACTAGTATAGGATTCTGTGGCTTAAGAAGCACATTCACAGACATGCACACACACACACACACACACACACACACACTGTTGAAAGGAGTAGTATGAGGTTGTCTTTAAGAGCAAAGGAGCACAGAGTAGGAGAGACAAAAGACCGGTGGTATTTCTATTCAGTTGCTCACCAAGGAGAGAAGGTTAACTTAACTGGTTCAAGGTCTGGGTTTACAGGTGTTTTTTTCTTTGGTGCATCTGTATTTTCTAATTTGTATGCTTACACTTGTGTTCCTCTGGTGTGATTTTTTTAAATGGTACTTTTGTAAGACCAAGAAAGGTTGTACAAATATTCCAGATTAAAGGAGGCTAGAGACATGCAATCGAATGCAAGGCCTGACCCTAGGCTGTATCCCATAGGCTGGGAAATGCTGTGAAGATTGGAATTGGGCCCATTGACAAAATTGGAATACAAACAGTAGTTAAGATAAAACTGTTGTATCATGTTAAATTTATGAAGTCAATAATTGTACCGTACTGATGAAAGAGGATGTCCTTATTCTTAAGAGGTACGGATGGAGGTATATAGGTGCTAAGGGCCATGATATATGTAACTTAACCTCAAGTGGTTCAAATGCTTTATATATACAAATATACACATATGTATATACATACATGCATGTATACATATAGGTACACATGTATACACATTTGTATATAGAAACAATATACATATATGTATATAATATTTTATAAGTATGTATATTTTCATATATTTAATCTATGTCTATATAAAGGGACAGAGTGCAAGTGATACATAATGAAGCAAATAGGGGAAACATTAACAAAGGTGAAACTCAGAAAAGGTGTACATGTGTTCACTGTATTATTTTTGTTCCAGCAGCTTTTCTTTCTGTAAGTTTGAAATTATTCTTAAAAAGCACTTTTATACCTTATCTTTCTGATCCTCACAACAATCAAGTGGTATGGGCCTTATGATTCCCATTATACAAATGAAGATACCAAAATAAGGTATTTAAACTCACTTAGTGGCAGTCAGGGGACTAGAACCCAGGTTCTCATGCCCAAAGCCTGTGCTTGTCTCGTCAGTCTACTTAGGCAGCCACATAAGTGACCTTACTTAGGTGCATGTGAAGGAGGACTAATTTTTTGGACAATTTTGTCCTAGCTAAACATACCGTGCCTCCCCTCAGCCCTAGGCCGGGTGTCGTCTGTCCTGTCTCTACCCTCTCCAGAGTGTATCAGCTGCCTCCCACTGATGGGGCGTCCCAGCGCTCTCCTCAGGAAGTTTCACCATGCCCTGTGGAACATCTTCCCCCAGGAGACAAACTCTCCTACGCTTTTCGTCCTCTGTAAGCACTCTTTTGAGCTCATTGCCTTGACTGAAACCTGGCTTTGCCATGAGGACACAGCCACCCCTGCATCCCCCCCCCACACAGGATGTGGGTCTGAATTTTCCTTGCTCCCTGGTGCCTCCTCCACACTTACCTTGTGCCAAAAAATCTCTGCTCGTCTGAGACTTGATCTATTTGGCTAAATCATTCTATGCCAACCTCCTCAATCTCTTCCAAGTGGCCAAATGGTCACGTCCCCTCATTTTCTGAAGAGTTTGACATCTGATTTACCACATTCCTTTTCTGAAAGTTCTACCACCATCATGCGTGACATCAGTTTTCCACGCATGGCACATCCAAAGCTCTGGCTCTTCCTTGACCACCTTTTCTCCAATGAGATGCATCTTCAGAGCGCATTTCCCACCCATTCCAGGGCTATGTCCCAAATCTTCCCATTGCACAGACTACTTGTTCCAGGCAGGGTGATTGGTCGTAAACAATAGAAATCAATCTAGCTTACTAAAGCAGATGGAGGATTCAAAGGAAAGAGACCTGCTAGTTTACGAATGACAGGGAAAATCAGAATTCCAATTCAGAAAAGAGCCAGGGGTCAAGAGAGTCTGGACAGCTGAGAATATGACCTGACCTCTGGTCCTGGGACCCAAAATCACCACTGCAGCTGGCAATGCTGGCCCTAGAGCCCCATCACCACACCACTGGACTTTTGGCTCTACCATCGCGTCTACTGCAAGTAATCACTAACTGCCCCTTCTTCTGGGATTCTCCTGGGATTACATTAAATGGGAAGAGTATGGGATATTAGAAAGTCAAAATTGATAAAGTCCCACACTCTTCATCTGCTTGGAAACCCTGCATCCTCACATACTCTTCTTCCCATAATCACCTTTCAAAATAAAGTCCTCATTTAGCTACAGCAATTCACTTGTATGTTGAAAACTCATTCACAATCCCACCACCCAATCAAGGAGATGTCACAAATCTCGCAGCAAATGCATCCATCTCTGAGTCCAGGCTTTCTGGGGAGTGCCTATCCCTCCTCCTGGCTGTCTCTTCCACCGTTCTCAATATTTTGAAACGTTTGAACCAATACAACCTATAGACCATGGTGAAGGGAGAAATGGAGGAAATAAAAGAAAAATTAGTGTATATATAGAGAAAAAAAGAAATATGAGGGAAGGTCATGCCTTTGTACTGTATCTGGTCTCAAGGCTGTAGCTGATGTGTATGACCTTCCCCTGTGCCCTACAATTTCCTTGTTTTCTAGGCCTTCAGCCAGTACCTGAGGTGATCATGGATTGTTGCCTAGTGAGGTAGCTCACATCTTCCTTCCTGAAGGATGTGAGCTTGGTGGTCCTGCCAATTAGCACTGCAGGAATGACTGAACTAAAAGGCACCCAGGGGAACCTGTACTCCATTTATAGTTCTTTCTACCCCACTGTTTGATTCAATACTATTTCCCCTTAGTTAGAGTAAGTGCTCTAGCCAACAATATAGTGTCCTGTTTTGCTGGTTAATTGAATGGCATGAGGAGTTCAAAGTGGACAGATGGTATTCTTAGGTTCCAATTCCATGAAATCATTGTTGTGTTCATGGGTGGAAGCATTCTGTAACTAGATACTTAAATTTCTAAACTAATAAGAGTCTACAGATTCAGGAAGGAAAGCAAATTTTTTGCTAGTGAGTCACTAGATTTAATTATGTGACATGCTCCCCAGTTCTAGCCTCTGTAATGGACCCTTGTAATATGCCTACGAGGTTCACAAAATGGTATACTGGAAACTGGTTCTAAGCATATAATTTATTCTGCAAGGCTGCATCCCTCCCAAGGAAGGTTTTGTCCCTTAGTTGGGCCAGGGGACTTGTTTTCCAATATACACACACACACATAATATATAATATGACATGTACAGATAACTAGCAGAAGTATGATTGGCAGGGAAAGCAAATTCAAATGTATCTCTTTCACTAAGAAGAAATTAGTCTTTCCATTATGGAAGGAGGCTTATGGAATCAATCAGCCACCAGGTCCCCAAATGGTCCTCCAAGATACTACACTACAGGATTGCAGTTAGTTGTTGCTATTGGAAAGTTGGCCACTCAGCAACAGGGTAGTCAGATAAGCTTTGGCAAAGAGAAATCAGTGTTGTTGGGTACATTACGTGCATGGCCCCCATTCCTGCCATGGTTCATCTGCCCATTGGGTAGGCACTTGGAGGCCTGGGGAAGGAGAAGACTGGGTCAGTTTTCTCTCCTGATTATTAAGAAGTTGCTGGGTGTGGAAGTGCTATGTTGGGCCCTCACGTAAGATACAGATATTTTTTATATTCTGGGGCCATTCCAAAATTCCATATACCTCTTCTCCAAAGGTCTTACTCCCCAGTGCTCTAGTATTGCCTCCTCCAAGTCCCTGACCAACTAGCCAACCATTATGAATAAGTATAAGTCCTTGAGTTAGGCTGTCTCTCCTTCCAAATAAAGTGGCCAAGGAAATGGGCTGCTAAACTTTGTTTGCTGAGCCGATTTTCCTTCTCTGTTCTCTTTCAGGGCTGTTCCCGAGTAAGCTGTAACATTGCACCCATTAATTTTAGCAGTCGCCAGAATGTCATGCAGAGCCATCCAAAACACAGCCTTGATTTTTTTCCCTCTTTAATCAAGTGGTCTAGAGAGCAATCTGTGAGGATACAGGTGTGGGTTAAGGGAGGAGCAGTCCATATGCTATGTTAGCACATAGTACCTGGGTCTCTCATATTATAGGATTTATATGACCTATAATTGGTATACATGTCTATGTTCATGTTTTGTATCCATGTCTGTATGTAATTCTTGTATACATGCCTGCATTATCCAAAATCTTATATGCTTTTGGAAGGCTAAGATTTTGTCTATCATTCCCAACCACTCTATACTTAACATCTACACAATGCCTGGATTATAGTAATACGGTTGGTATATCTGACAAGTAAAAATACAGGGCACTCAGTTAAATTTGAATTACAGACAAACAATAAATAACTTTTAGTATAAATATATACCATGTGATACTAAAAGTTTGCTGTTCAACTGAAATTCAAATTTAATGGGCATCCTGTATTTTATCTGGCAACCCTAAGAGTAGGTTTTCAATAACCATTTGTTGCAATCATGAATAAATAAATAAAAGAAATAATAAGATCTACAAAGTGCTTAATAGTAAGCACTTTTTCATCTCTTTGAACTTTTGCATAGCTATATACTAGTGTGAAGTACCAACACTTTCTCTCCATGGCTGCTAGAGATGGTCACCTTTACCCTAGTGGCAAGTTTTCCTAAAGGAGTCAGAGAATATAAAATGTAAAGGTTCAAGTGTAAGAGGGGAAAGTTGGAGAAGAATCACTGTTAAACCAATCTTTTCTCTTTTATTTAACCCAGACAAGAGCAGAGGGGAGGGAAGGAAGTCCGAGAATTGTTCCTGAAAGGATGGTGGTTACTTTCCTACCTAGTTGGGTACTGGGTTCAGAGGAACAGTAGCACTCCCAGATAGATTAGGGGGTCCAAGAGTAGAGGAGACTTACGTCCAGCTTTCTGTCTAGTTCCCTGGGAGACTGAATACATCAGCTATTGCTGTGTAACAAATATCACAGGATCTTGGTATATAGAGCTAGGCATTTATCTTTGCTCACAGGTTCGCAGGTTGGTTTTGCTGCCTCTGTTTCAGGCTGTGAGTCTCCTCCATGTGTCCCATTCAGGGGCCCAAGCTTGAAGGGCAGTGACTCATCATGAGTCCACCAGGGAGGTAAGAATCTTGCAGAATGATGAGCAGAAACATGCAAGACCCCTTCAGGCTCAGACTCAGATTTCAGACACTGTAGCTCCTGCCTATGTGCCATTTGGAAAAAATAATACAGGACCAAGCTCAATATCAATGGGATGAAGAAGCAACCTCCTTGTATGGAGTAAAGATTTGCTGAATAATTATTAAATCTACCACCAGGACGGTAAACACTATCATTCAGTTGCATGGGGTATTGAGCCAGAGAGGCCTGCGACAGCCCCTCTGAGCCTTTGAATCCTTTCCCTGAATACAGCGAGCAGAAAAATAATTTCCTCTGTGCCCAGATAATTATGAAAATTATGTAGTACAATGTCTGAAATACTGTAAATGCTCACACATATTTGCATCCTCTTGGCAGCTATATCACAGGCTGTGGTTTATCTAGCCTCTACTTGGACAATACACGTTGGACATAATAGTTATTGAAGGCTTGGTGTCTGCAATTTTTGTCTCAATTAATCCTTTTGATCATCCTGTAAAATAGATCTTATTCTTTCTTGTTTGTACATAAGAAGGTGGAGGCTGGGAAAGTTGAGTCATTAGCCCAGGAACCCTGGTAAGAGCCAGAAGAACTGGTATCAGGACCCATATGGGTCTGAGTACAAAGCCTATGGCTTTCCATTGCCCTGCACTATGGCCTGTGAATCCAGGTCTCCTCTCTTTGAGAGCAGTTCTATCTTCTTCCAGGGGCTGATAAGAGCTCTCAGAAGTCATCTTCCAGCCACAGCTATACAAAAACCAGGAGGAAAGCTTAATAGGGTGAATGAAGCAGCTTCCCTAATAGGAGTTTAGTAAAAAACCCAAAACTAAGACCAGTGGAGTCCAAGAAAGTGTCTCTTCCAAGAGGCTTTGACAATGCGCCGTCCCCAGAGAGTCCTGCTGGGGAAGGAAGACTGGGGCTGTCTCTGGCTCTGGGAGCTGGCCGGCTCCAGCAGGGCCTTCAAGTTTGACTACCACCAGTGACACTCTATATATCAGGCCCTCGGCTCTGCACTTGGCTTTTACAGCCGCTGCTGAGTCAGTAGGGGGAGTATTTAATTAAAATCATGGTGACATTGTAGAAATGAGAGACTGGGAAGATAGCCAAGCTTTGCAGCCCTTCTCTCTCCGTGGTCCCTCTTTGCAGAGCCCCACTGCCAGAACTGGGGCCTCTGACCCTCCCTCTGTCCCTTCTCACTGGGCAAATGGCACCGTTGGCTCCTGTGAAGCAGCATGGCTGGCCCTGAGCCTTCAACCTCAAGAGTGTGGCACTGGAGTTTTTACAGCTGTGCACACAAATGGAGGAGGTGCAGCTTCTGCTTTGTTTAACAATCATCTTGAGGCTGGTGGCAGTGGTTGGAAGTAGGGTTGTGATGTGACCACATGGCCTCACAGGCTAAACCGTGCCTCCAGGGAGTAACACGCACCAGGAGCGGTGTGTAAATGGAGAACCAAAGTATCATTTTATTAGGATTGTGAGCTGCGATAGTGGCCCAAGCACCACTGATGAGCTCTCTGGGAATATGGGCCGGAGTAGGTGGCCTAGGCCAATGTAAAAGGACCCCACTTGCTTCCTAAGCCCAAATCAAGAATTTGGGATTTGATGACCCTCCCTCAGTAGGCCTCACTGCACAGCACATGAAAGAGGAGAGATTGCCTAAGCAAGAGTTTAGAAGTCTGGGTTGAAGAGAGAGCTGGAAAGCTGTGTCCAGGGGCACCAGCCTGCTCCAGGCAGCTAAGTTAGGTAAACACTGAGTGTGAGATGGAGAAGAGATGGGTTCTCTAGGGCATCACATTATAACACGTGGGGCACGTGGGCCACCAGAACTCTCAACTCCTCCTGGGGGATACAGGCCTGGGAAGGAGGTGGATGGGGGCTGGAGGGAAGCAAGGGGAGCTCACATGGCATCCTGAGCCTCACTCTGTTCCTGTCACTCCCTGTGATGTACTGTGACACTGCTTTCCTTGTCTATTTTTTCCATCCGGCTGCGAGCTCCTTGAAGGTGGGATTGTGTTTTTCCTTTACATGAAATCTTTTCTAAATTCAGTGCCTGGAGAAAAGTACTTGCTCAATAGCTACTTGTTGAAGGAATAAAGGATTGATGGAGTTAGAAATGGGGTCCAAGTGATACAGGAGCATAGAGGTTGCAGGACCTTTCCACTGTGGTAAGAAAAATCCAGAAAGCTTCATGGAAGAAGTGGCTTTGGAGCTGGGCCCAGTACCTCCAATATTTGCTAGCTAATTTTACAAGTCTTAGTCCTCTCATTTGTAAAATGAGAAGCATAGATTCTAGGGGAGTAAATACAATATGAATACAGAGAATTTAGGACAGTGTGTATACATAGTAAGACTCAGTACATGGTAGTTGTTTTTATTACCGATGTATACTTTACAAGGGGTCCAAGAGAACACAGGGTGTGGTGAGTGGCGGGGCTGGAAGATGATGAAAGTAGGGTCCAGGAAGGTGAATTGAGCCCCATTGGAGAAGGGCCCCCTGGCCAGCCTGAGGAATCTGGCCTTATTTCTGCAGACGGGGAGAGGTTGTCGGTGTGAGGTTCTGAGGACGGTCTCTGAGGTCAGGTTCCAACCCTGGCTTAACCTCTTGATAACTGTGTGAACTGAGCAATCTACTTAACATTTTAAGCCTCAGTTTCTTCGTCTATAAAATGAGGATCGTAAGAATACATTGGTTTCCTAGGGCTGCTGTAACAAGTCACCACAATCTTGGTGACTTACAACAACCAATTTGTTCTCTCACAGGGAGGTCAGAAGTCCGACACCAAGGCGTCAGCAGAGTCACCCTTCTTATTCTTTTCTGAGACACTGTGGAGGAGAATCCTTCCTGCCTTTTCCAGGTGGCTCCAGGCATCCCTTGGCTTGTGGCTACATCACTCCCATCTCTGCCTCTGTCTTCACATGGCCTTCTCCTCCTCTGTCTATCTTCTCTTCTAAGGCTGCTTGTAAGATTTAGGACCCACAGGGGTAATTCAGGATGATCTCATCTCAAGATCCTTAATTCAATTACATCTCTGAAGACACTTTTTCCAAATAAGGTCACATTCACTGATTCTGGGGTGCTAACCTATCTTTTGGGGAGTCACCATTCAACCCACTACAAAGACTATATAAAAATAAGACTTGTGAAATTTCAGTGATGTCCATGTAAAATGTGCTTAAGAGAGCATCAGCTCTTTCACTGATGAAGATGAACACAGGTCATCTTGCATACTTCCCCCAGAATTCTGCTGTAAATTTCACAGATATGCACTTTTCTGGGGATCTCTCTTCCTATACTATGTTGGTTACTTGTTTTCATTGCCTTCCCTCCCCTCACAATATCCATCTTGCTTTCTGACTGCTCCTCATGGTGCCTGACTTCCTTGCCTGACTGTGTATTTTTTCAGTCATTATTGTATCAGGCCCTCTACCAATATTTTTTTAATTTAAATTTATTTATTTTATTTATTTATTTTTGGCTGCATTGGGTCTTCGTTGCTGTGAGCAGGCTTTCTCCAGTTGCAGAGAGAGGGGGCTACTCTTCAGTTCTGTGCACGGGTTTCTCACTGTGGTGGCTTGTATTTGTTGTGGAGCATGGGCTCTAGGTGTGCAGGCTTCAATAGTTGTGGCACACGGGCTCAGTAGTTGTTGTGGTTCATGGGCTCTAGAGCACAGGCTCAGTAGTTGTGGTGCACCGGCATAGTTGCTGCATGGCATGTGGGATCTTCCCGGACCAGGGATGGAACCCGTGTTCCCTGCATTTGGCAGGCAGGTTCTTTTTTTAATTATTTTTTATTTTATTTTATTTTATTTCATTTATTTAACATGTTTATTGGAGTACAATTGCTTTACAATGTTGTGTTAGTTGCTGCTGTATCACAAAGTGAATCAGCTCTACATATACATATATCCCCATATCCCCTCCCTCTTGTGTCTCCCTCCCACCCTTCCTATCCCACCCCTCTAGGTGGTTGCAAAGCACCGAGCTGATCTCCCTGTGCTATGCGGCTGCTTCCCACTAGCTATCTATTTTACATTTGGTAGTGTATATATGTCAGTGCCACTCTCTCACTTCATCCCAGCTTACCCTTCCCCCTCCCGTGTCCTAAAGTCCATTCTCTATGTCTGCGTCTTTTATTCCTGTCCTGGCAGGTGGATTCTTAACCACTGTGCCACCAGGGAAGTCCCACTACCAATATTTTTGAATGCATGAATGTTTTTCATTAACAAACATCACAAAGGAGGCACTGGGGGAAGGGTACAGCTTTTAAGCAGAGCTGCATGAATCTCAGTTTTATAATCTTTCTGCACCTTAGTTTCCTCATCTGAAAAATGGGCACTTTATTCTAACCTTGAAGAATTATTGTGAGGATCAAACTGAAATTAATTATTTACTACATCACTTTAGACTCAGTCTTATTACTCTCAATCTGCCTACCCACAATGTGCATATTTTTCTTAATATGTCCTTCCTGATTGATATAACTCATTTTCCCAGATTTCAATTACCTGAAAAAAATGTCCCAGGATTTTAACTGATTAAGACCAATATTCCACCTGTTTAATGTCTAACTAAGACATTGACAGTGCACCTCTAGTTGCTTTTTAAAATTCATTATCATAGGGGAAAAATTCTCATAGTATTGTGAACTTAGCTTACCTTATTTATCCAGAACTGAAATAAGTAAATAAAGTAGCAAATTGAGAAACTAAACCACTACTCAAAATCACAGCAATTACCTCTGGGCACCCTGTGTTTAGACATATTGATGTTTTGTGTAAGTCTTAACAGGTTCATCTTCTAAGTGAAATTACCAATAAATACCATACTTACCAAGCTTAAAATATTCAATTTCCTTCTGTTATTCAGCCTGGATAAAAGAGTGCACAGTTAGAGTTCCTCAGGGGAAAATTAACCACTCTTGACAAGAAGGAAAATAGAACTGTGCCACTTTGTGCACAATCTGCAATCTTTGGCTCAACAGTATTAATGTTTCTAATTTCTAATTGAGCAGAGTGGAAACAAGGACAATTAGTGGTCCATCTTCCACGGTCTCAGTGTTTGAGTTTCAGGGAGGGCCCAGCAATTGAAGGGTCTTATTCTGATTTCAGAAAGACAGTTTCCATAAAAGAAAGTGCTTTGGTAGAAGCTTGACAGCACTCCATTATTGTAGCTTTTTATTCCTTGAAGTTTTTTTTCTTTAACTGAAGTATAGTTAATTTACAGTGTTGTGTTAGTTTCAAGTATACAGTGAAGTGATTTAATTATACATATATCTATATCTATTCTTTTTTAGATCCTTTTCCATTGTGGGTTATAACAAGATATTGAGTATAGTTCCCCGTGCTATACAGTATGTCCTTGTTGTTTACCTATTTTATATATAGTAGTGTGTATATGTTAGTCTCAAACTCCTAATTTATCCCTCCTGCCACCCCGCTATCCACTTTAGTAACCATAAGTTTGTTTTCTATGTCTGTGAGTCTCTTTTTGGTTTTTAAATAAGTTCATTTGTATGATTTTTGTAGACTCTGCATATAAGTGATATCATATTTGTCTTTCCTTGTCTGACTTACTTCACTTAATATGATAATCTCTAGGTCCATCAAAGTTTCTACAAATGGCATTATCTCATTATTTCTTATGTCTGAATAATATTCCATTGTATATAGATACCACATCTTCTTTATCCATTCATCTGTCTATGGACATTTAGGTTGCTTCCATGTCATGGCTATTGTAAATAGCAATGCAGTGAACATTGAGGTGCATGTATCTTTTCAAATTAGAGTTTTCTCATATTCCTTGAAGTTTTAAAGGAAGGAAAAAGTGTGGGTCAGCATAAGATTCTGAAAAGAAGGTGAGATTCATTACTTTATCTCCAGGCATTTAGTCCTGGTCAAAGCTCTCCATCAGTAGTGAGATATTAGGTAACCAAGGCCAACATTATTGTGCATCTAGAACTGTGTTTGAAAGGTGGGTACATTTTCACAAGTCACTTATATTTTACAGAGGCAGGATGGGAATGGTCATCTGGGCACCTGTCTACTTTGCCAGCTCCTCACTGGGCCACTTACAGAAATCATGTCCCTTTCCTCGTTCTCAGATTCCTTAACTATGAAATGAAAGCTCAGACTAGATGCTCTGCATGTGTCATCAAGATCTATTCTTCTGCAACTCTGAGAAGTGACTCTTCCACCGGCCATGCATATTAGACCAATAATTCTTTCATCAATGATGAAGAAATAATATCTATCATTTATGAATTTCAAATGGGCTTGGAAAAGCTATTAACCAGTGGCTCTCAAAAGAATCACATGGGGAAATATTTTGCTTTCAATTAAACTTTTATAGAAGTATAATATGACATACAGCAGAAAAATAAACTAATTGGTGAGTTTTTATAATGTGAAAACCCCATGTTTCATAAAGTGAAAGCTCCCCACATTTCCACCTCCTGGGGAGATTTCTAAAGCCCAGGTCTCAAGTCCTTGAGTAGACCACTAAAACAGAATATCTAGGGTGCAGTCCCCCACTGTGATGTGGGAGGAGATAAGGCACCATTCTTCAATAGCACCTATCTACCCAACAATTGGGCTGGGGGAGCAATAGTGTCTCCATGGCATAAATGAAGAAACTGTGACGCAGAAACTACTAAGTAAACTGCCTGATACCTTGCAACTACATGCAGTGATGAATGTGAGATTCAGACATGGATTTGTCTGGCTCCAAAATATCTGTTCCTTCCATGACAATAAAACAAAGGAGAAGAAGAGCGAGAGATGGTATGTCTAGATGGATAGGTGAAAACTGAGCACTGTCAAGCAAGCCCCAAGAAAACATGCAGCCTTCATATGAAGTTTTATTATTGGCTTCTGAGGAAGTGCCTGTGGCTGACAGGGTTTTTATGCTCTGGCCAGGTGTCAGGTCTGAGTCTCTGAAGTGGGAGAGCTGAGTTCAGGACATTGGACGACCAGAGACCTCCTGGCCCCTCGAAAAATCAATCGGCGAGAGCTCTCCCGGACACCTCCATCTCAACATTAAGACCCAGCTCCATTCGACGACAAGCAAGCTCCAGTGCTGGACACCCCATGCCAAACAACTAGTAAGACAGGATCACAACCCCACCCATTAGCAGAGAGGCTGCCTAAAATCATAATAAGGCCACAGACACCCTAAAACACACCACCAGACGACGTCCTGCCTACCAGAAAGACAAGATCCAGCCTCATCCACCAGAACACAGGCACCAGTCCCCTCCACCAGGAAGCCTAGACAACCCACTGAACCAACATTAGCCACTGGGGGCAGACCCCAAAAACAACGGGAACTACGAACCTGCAGCATGCGAAAAGGAGACCCCAAACACAGTAAATTAAGCAAAAAGAGAAGACAGAGAAACACAAAGCAGATGAAGGAGCAAGGTAAAAACCCACTACACCAAACAAATGAAGAGGAAATAGGCAGTCTATGTGAAAAAAGATTCAGAGTAATGATAGTAAAGATATCCAAAATCTTGGAAAGAGAATGGAGAAAATACAAAAAATATTTAACAAAGACTTAGAAGAAGTAAAGAGCAAACAGTGATGAACAACAAAATTAATAAAATTAAAAATTCTCTAGAAGGAACCAATAGCAGAATAACTGAGGCAGAAGAATGGGTAAGTGACCCGGAAGATAAAATACTGGAAATAACTACCACAGAGCAGAATAAAGAAGAAAGAATGAAAAGAATTGAGGACAGTCTCAGACACCTCTGAGACAACATTAAAAACACCAACACTCGAATTATAGGGGTCCCAGAAGAAGAGAGAAAGAAAGGGACTGAGAAAATATTTGAAGAGATTAGAGTTGAAAACTTCCTTAATATGGGAAAGGAAATAGTCAATCAAGTCCAGAAAGCACAGAGAGTCCCATACAGGATAAATCCAAGGAGAAACATGCCAAGAAACATATTAATCAAAGTATCAAAAATTAAATACAAAGGAAAAATATTAAAAGCAGCAAGGGAAAAGCAACAAATAGCATACAAGGGAATCCCCATAAGGTTAACAGCTGATCTTTCAGCAGAAACTCTACAAGCCAGAAGGGAGTAGAAGGACATATTTACAGTGATGAAAGGGAAAAACCTACAACTAAGATTACTCTACACAGCAAGGATCTCATTCAGATTTGACACTGAAATTAAAACTTTTACAGATAAGCAAAAGCTAAGAGAATTCAGCACAACCAAACCAGAATTACAAAAAGTGCTAACGGAACTTCTCTAGGCAGGAAACACAAGAAAAGTGATAACAAACAAACAATACAATAACAAACCCAAAACAATTAAGAAAATGGTAATAGGAACATACATATCGACAATTACCTTAAATATAAATGGATTAAATGCTCCAAACAAAAGACATAGACTGGCTGAATGGATACAAAAACAAGACCCGTATCTATGCTGTCTACAAGAGGCTGACTTCAGACCTATGGACACATACAGACTGAAAGTGAGGGGATGGAAAAAGATATTCCATGCACATGGAAATCAAAAGAGAGCTGGAGTAGCAATTCTCATATCAGACAAAATAGACTTTAAAATAAAGACTATTGCAAGAGACAAAGAAGGACACTACATAATGATGAAGAAATCAATCCAAAAAGAAGATAAAACAATTGTAAACATTTATGCATTCAACATAGGTGCACCTCACTACATAAGGCAAATGCTAACAGCCATAAAAGGGGAAATCGACAGTAAAACAATCATCGTAGGGGAATTTAACCCCCACTTTGACCAATGGTCAGATCATCCAAAATGAAAACAAATAAGGAAACACAAGCTTTATATGGTACATTAAACAACATGGACTTAATTGATATTTATAGGACATTCCATCCAAAAAGAACAGAATGGACTTTCTTCTCAAGTGCTCGTGGAACATTCTCCAGGATAGATCATATCCTGGGTCACAAATCAAGGCTTGTATATTGAAGAAAATTGAAATTGTCTCAAGTATCTTTTCTGACCACAATGCTATGAGACTAGATATAAATCACAGGGTAAAAAGAAGTAAAAAATACAAACACATGGAGGCTAAACAATGTGCTACTAAATAACTAGGAGATCACTGAAGAAATCAAAGGGGAAATCAAAAAATACCTAGAAACAAATGACAATGAAAATACGATGACCCAAAACCTATGGGATGCAGCAAAAGCAGTTCTAAGAGGGAAGTTTATAGTAATAGAATCCTACCTCAAAAAACAAGAAAAATCTCAAATAAACAACCTAACCTTACACCTAAAGCAATTAGAGAAAGAAGAACAAAAAACCCCCAAAGTTAGCAGAAGAAAAGAAATCATAAAATAAGATCAGAAATACATGAAAAAGAAAAGAAGGAAGCAATAGCAAAGATCAATAAAACTGAAGGTTGGTTCTTTGAGAAGATAAACAAAATTGATAAACCATTAGCCAGACTTAGCAAGAAGCAAAGGGAGAGGACTCAAATGAAGAGAATTAGAAATGAAAAAGAAGTAACAACTGACACTGCAGAAATATAAAGGATCCTGAGATTACTGCAAGCAACTATATGCCAATAAAATGGACAATCTGGAAGAAATGGACAAATTCTAAGAAAAGCACAACCTTCCGAGACTGAACCAGGAAGAAATAGAAAATATAAACAGACCAATCACAAGCACTGAAATTGAAACTGTGATTAAAAGTCATGCAACAAACAAAAGCCCAGGACCAGATGGCTTCACTGGCGAATTCTATCAAACATTTAGAGAAGAGCTAACACCTGTCCTTCTCAAACTCTTCCAAAATATAGCAGAGGGAGGAACACTCCCAAGCTCACTCTACGAGGCCACCAACACCCTGATACCAAAACCAGACAAAGATGTCACAAAAAAAGAAAACTACAGGCCAATATCACTAATGAGCATAGATGAAAAAAAAAACCTCAAGAAAATACCAGCAAACAGAATCCAAAAGCACATTAAAAGGATCATACACCATGATCAAGTGGGGTTTATCCCAGGAATACAAGGATTCTTCAATATACACAGACCAATCAATGTGACATCATATTAACAAACTGAAGGATAAAAACCATATGATAATCTCAATAGATCCAGAAAAACTTTTGACAAAATTCAACACTCATTTATGATAAAAACCCTCCAGAAAGTAGGCATAGAGGGAACTTATCTCAACATAACAAAGGTCATGTATGACAAACCCACAGCCAACATTGTTCTCAATGGTGAAAAATTGAAACCATTTACACTTAGATCAGGAACAAGACAAGTTGTCCACTCTCACCACTCTTATTTAACATAGTTTTGGAATGTTTAGTCACAGCAATCAGAGAAGAAAAAGAAATAACAGGAATCCAAATTGGAAAAGAAGTAGAGCTGTCACTGTTTGCAGATGACATGATATTATACATAGAGAATCCTAAAGATGCTACCAGAAAATGACTAGATCTAATCAATGAAATTGGTAAAGCAGCAGGATACAAGATTAATGCACAGAAATCTCTTGCATTCCTATACACTAATGATGAAAAATCTAAAAGGGAAATCAAGGAAACACTCCCATTTACCACTGGAAAAAAAAAGAATAAAATACCTAGGTATAAACCTACCAAGGGAGACAAAAGACCTATATGCAGAAAACTATAAGACACTGATGAAAGAAATTAAAGATGATACAAACAGATGGAGAGATATACCGTGTTCTTGGATTGGAAGAATTGACATTGTGAAAATGACTATACTACCCAAAGCAATATACAGATTCAATGTAATCCCTATCAAACTAGCAATGGCATTTTTCACAGAACTAGAACAAAAAATTTCACAATTTGCATGGAAACACAAAAGACCCCACATAGCCAAAGCAATTTTGAGAAAGAAAAACAGAGCTGGAGGAATCAGGTTCCTGGACTTCAGACTGTACTACAAAGCTACAGTAATCAAAACAGTATGGTACTGGCACAAAAACAGAAATATAGATCAATGGAACAGGATAGAAATCCCAGAGATAAACCCACACAAATATGGTCACCTTATCTTTGATTATGGAGGCAAGAACATACAATGGAGAAAAGACACCCTCTTCAATAAGTGGTGCTGGGAAAACTGGATGGCTACATGTAGAAGAATGAAATTAGAACACTTCCTAACACCATACACAAATATGAACTCAAAATGGGTTAAAGACCTAAATGTAAGGAAGGCCAGACTCTATAAAACTCTTAGAGGAAAACATAGGCAGAACACTCTATGACATAAATAACAGCAAGATCCTTTTTGACCCATCTCTTAGAGAAATGGAAACAAAAGCAAACAAAATGGGACTTAATTAAACTTAAAAGCTTTTGCATAGCAAAGGGACCATAAACAAGATGAAAAGACAATCCTCAGATTAGGAGAAAATATTTGCAGACGAATCATCCAACAAAGGATTCGTCTCCAAAATATACAAGCAGCTCATGCAGCTCAATACCAAACAAATAAACAACCCAATCCAAAAATGGGCAGAAGACCTAATTTGACATTTCTCCAAAGAAAATACACAGATTGCCAACAAACAAATGAAAGGATGCTCAACATCACTGATCATTAGAGAAATGCAAATCAAAACTACAATGAGGTATCACCTCACACCAGTCAGAGTGGCCACATCAAAAAATCTACAACAATAAATGCTGCAGTGAGTGTGGAGAAAAGGAATCCCCCTTGCACTGTTGGTGGGAATCTAAATTGATATAGCCACTATGGAGAACAGTATGGAGGTTCCTTAAAAAACTAAAAATAGAACTACATTTACAACCCAGCAATCCCACTACTTGGTATATACCCTGAGAAAACCATAATTGAAAAAGGGTCGTGTACCACAATGCTCACTGCAGTACTATTTACAATAACCAGGACATGGAAGCAACCTAAGTGTCCATCGACAGATGAATGGGTAAAGAAGATGTGGCACATAGGCACATATATACAATGGAATATTACTCAGCCATAAAAAGAAATGAAATGAAGTTATTTGTAGTGAGGTGGATGGACCTAGAGTCTGTCATACAGAGTGAAGTAAGTCAGAAAGATAAAAATACCGTATGCTAACATATATATATGGAGTCTAAATTTTAAAAAAAATGGTTCTGAAGAACCTAGGGGCAGGACAGGAATAGAAATGCAGATGTAGAGAATGGACTTGAGGAGACGGGTAGGGGGAAGTGTAAGCTGGGACAAAGTGAGTGAGTGGCATTGACATATATACTCTACCAAAACTAAAATAGATAGCTAGTGGGAAGCAGCCTCATAGCACCAGGAGATGAGCTCTGTGCTTTGTGACCATGTAGAGGGGTGGGATAGGGAGGGTGGGAGAGAGACACAGAGGGAGGGGATATGGGGATATATGTATACGTATAGCTGCTTTACTTTGTTATAAAGCAGAAACTAACACAACATTGTAAAGCAAGTTTACTCTAATAAAGATGTGAAAAAATAAGAGAATATCTAGGGTATGAACCAGGGAATCATTGTTTGAACAGGTTTCGGGCCAGGCTTACATTGTCATTTGGAAAACCCTTAGGTAGATGGTAATTTGTTGTTTTTCAAAGAAACCTGAAGGCTCTGGCTATCTACATGGGAAAAGACTCTGGGCAGTGCATTGGTTGTGTTAGCCTGAGGCCATGTGTGTCAGAAATCTTGTCAGCATGGAGTAACCATCCCACAGGGAAGGAGCTCATTCCAAGGCCAGCCATTCTGCTCACGGCTTTATGTACATTCTTTCTAATTTCTGCAATGACCTTGCGATGATTGTATTATACTCTTACTTTATAGAAACTGAAGCTCAGAAAGGTTAAAAAAAGGTGCCTGAAATCACACAGCCAGTGTTGGGTTTAAGACTCCTGTCAACCAGATGCAAAAATCCATAGTCTTTTCGTCTCCCTTGTCACACAGTCTTCATCCTAAGATTAAAACCGTTCCAACAAAGCCAAATCACTGCTGAGTATGTGCCGGGGTGCGTCATGGGGGACGCTGGAGCTAGTTCACTTCAAATATTTCAAATGTTACCTCAATTCCAGTATAGGTCAATTCTAACTGCATTATGGAGGATCTACAAAAACATTTTATATCCCCAACTTTTTTTGAGATGAAACAAAAATGTTTCTCCATCTATAGGGCTTATATAGGAATATCTTTATTCTAAAAATATAGTTTTGGTCATATGGAAGTGTGAGGAACTGCACATATTCTTTTGTTGATTAAGAATTTTTTGTTCTAGTAGATCTTGTTGGAAAAAAATTCTAGTAATCTTTTAGGCCTTAAACATATTACATAAAATTTTCCCCCAGATGTGTCTAATTTTGTGGCTGATTGTAAGGCCAAGTAGGATCAATATTGTATAAAACTGTGTCCTCTGAAATTATAGTAGATTCCTCCATGGCTTTTTCTCTCATTTTTTTCTTATTCTTTTAACTTTCATATTTGGGGCCGGGAGGCATTGGCTCCTTCCCTCTGACATGCATACATTTATAAGAAATGTGGGCTGTGAAGTGTATAGATATGACAGAGATGAGAAACACTGAGGCCAGAAGATGAATCAAATCAACTCTTCTCATGGGTAAACAGGACAATGATATTATAATGATAAATACTTTGAAAAATTAATTTTTATTGGAGTATAGTTGCTTTACAATGCTGTGTTAGTTTCTGCTGTACAGCAAAGTGAATCAGCATTACCTATACATATATCCCTTCTGTTTTGGATTTCCTTCCCATTTAGGTCACCACAGAGCACTGAGTAGAGTTCCCTGTGTTCTCATTAGTTATCTATTTTATACATAGTAATGTATATATGTCAATCCCAAATTGATAAGTACTTTTAAAATAATATGTAAATACAACATAACTGTCTTTAATAGCCATTCTGGGCATGGGTTTTTATGGGCTTTTCATGCCCATTCTGGGCATAAGTTACCTAGCTTAGGAAGCTGAAAGTGAGGACTGATAAGGAAGAATGGCAGTGAGTTATTCATGGGATCCCATGACACCTTTCTTTTGGACAATAGATCTCAAGTACGGCCATTTTGCCCCCCAGGAAATACTTGACACTGTCTGGAGATTTTTTATTGTTACAGTGGGGGAGGGTATCTGCTAGCATCTATTGGGTAGAGACCTAGAATACTAGTAAACATCCTACAATAGATAAGGCAGCCCCCTATAACAAAGAACCACCTGGTGCAAAATACAAGTGGGGTCAAGCTTGAGAAACCCTGGTTTAGGAAATGGTAATAAGTTTCACACAGAGATCAGCTTTTTCTATAAAAACAATGGGAAAGACTAAGTTATTTCTACTCGGGTTGAATAGCATGGTGCTAAGGAGACTGTGAATTTGACAGGGTTTGCTTAGATTCTAAATTAGTTCCCCTCGGGGCTGTATTGGAAAATGGAGCGAAGAGAAAACCATTTCCTCCTTGGGACTCAGGTTATTAAGGCTTTCTAATCTACTCTACCCTCAGCACTGTCCCCTCCCAGCCAACTCTCCTCTGAGGGCAGAATTTTCTATTCTAATGAGAAATAGCACACAAACTAAAAAATGATAGCAATGCAAAATGCATGTCTCTTGAGCAAAGTTAATTTAGGTGTATAAAATCTCAATCGAAATACTGTCATTTTTTTTTTTTTTTAGAATCCTAACTTTGAATAAATGTGGCTGCCATGGTGTCCCTAGGAGAGAGTTGCTAAGGAAACCAAAAGCCAACCCACAGTCAATACATCCTATCCTCATGGAATACCATTATGGTCACTCAGTCATTTTGAGAGTTAGAGATACCACAGTGAACAAAATGATGACTTTATCTGTTTCTCCCAGGAGAACAGTGTTAAGAAATACATTTACCCAATGCCCTCAGAAGATTATCTAATGACCCCTCCTGGTAATGAGACTGAAAACGCATGTCACTCACAGAAATGCTACCTCGGAATACATTTTCTAGTCCTTAATAGTGGGATTATAAAAATGCAAAATATACTTTACGATAGCTTGGAAGACTATATCCACTATAATAACCATAGGTAAGGTCAATTATATACCACACATAAGTGATTATTGCTTGGGGCACAGTGCATTAACTTAGAGGTAACCTTTGTATAGTTGCTTAAAAAGCTGACAAAAATCCCGGGAAACTCTTCTATAGGGTACCAGGCACAGGAAGCAATGTTTTTGGTGTATTCTTTACCAGTATGATGACATCTGGAATATTGCCACAGACAATGGCCAAGGAGAGTTTTCAGTCAGTGTGACCAGGATTACAATGCTGCAGAAGGAACAGTTGTCAGAAATTGGGATGGTTCATCTGATAGATAAGTATGAGAGTAAAAGATATTTCCTAATACCTGCAGAATTGACCTAGGGATCCCATGGCCACACCTGGATCTGGACCAGCCCAAGCCATACACACAAGTGCTTTAGGTACCAGCAGGGAGACACCTCTCCTGCTCCCCTCCATATTCTGCATGGATGCCTACTGGCCTCAGTAATCTAATGTTTCCCATGGTGCTACCAACTCAGGCACCATGCTCCAGGCCTTGCATCTATAGTAGCCCTTCAGCTATGTCTGCATGTCCACTGCCAGTCTTTATTTGGCTATCCCCCAGAATTTGTTTCCTGCCTTCCTGATGCAAGTACCTTACACTCCGAGCTGTGCACCCCAAGGAGGGACACTGACTCCCTCTATGTGCAGGCCCAAGCAGTTTGTTCCTCTTTGCCCAGTGACTATGGACCAGCTGGGGCTCCTGTAAGCCAGCGAGCTTCTCTGCCACTCAGTGGGCTACAACCGCACCTTCTCCAATGAGATTGGAACCTCTTCCAAGTTTGTCCTTTGTGGTGCGCTCTCCCGCAGTGCCAGAATACCATTTAGAGTTTTCTATCTTTATTGTTCCTCCCCTATCATAACTTAATGATTACTTCTATTACACTTCCACTGTCCAAATTACTTTGTAGTGTTTGTCTTTGGGTTGGATCCATGCTGACACACCCATCTACCGTACAACCTCACACCCAGAATTTATGTCACCTCATAAAAATGAATGTTGATTTCATTTGTTTTGTTGGCAAGAACTAAAAACCAAAAATATGTACACATTGCTAGGAACGGTCCCACATATCCCAAGGTAACTGCTCTCTGGGAGCTCAAAGATAGATTGCTCAGAAGAGACTTGAATTAAAGCAAGCACAGGTTTCCATTTCTCCCTTTTCCTAGAAATGCACACTCTTCCCAAGCAAGAAGTAGCCCCTTGTTTCAACAAACTACAGGGATCTGTAACACAGTTTGCATCAGTCCTCCTCTCGGGAGAGGGGAATCACTTTCTTCCCTCTGCTACATGAGTGCTCATCCCCATCCCATACAAGCTTTCCCCATCACTCTGTGTGTGTGTGTGTATGGTGGAGTTACAATTGCACAGTGCTTACTATGTGCCAGGCACTTCTTTTACATCTTATATACTAACTCATTGAATCCTAGTCGCCTAGTTACGTAGGTACTATTAATCCTCCCATTTACAGGTGAGGAAATCAAGGCCAACAGAACTTAGTTTAACTTGCTGAAGGTTGCATGCCACCTGACATTTCTCAATTCACCTGTGCCACTCTTAGAGTTGCCTTTATATGAATCTCAAATAAGGGATGGTAAGAAGCTAATGAGCCAGTGACCCAAGGGAAGTGTTTCTTCATTATACATGATTAAGCATGGAAAAATGTAAATCATAAACAAGATGAGACCTGTTTTCTCATTTGCTTTTAGCCTAGTGTCTTGGGAGAATGAAAATAAAGACCAAATTATGCTCTTCCTTTCCCTCCTCCCTTTCCTAGATACCCAGTCTCTCAGTTCACAGGAAATACTGTAAGGGACAAAGAAGACACTGCCCAGAGGGAAGGTTATCAGAAGATTCAGATTCATGAGTACTTAGGACCATACCAAATGGAACCAGGGGACCAGGGATAGGATGACTATATCGTTTATTAAAACTTGAATAATTTTGAGAACAAAAGGGTATGATGTTAATAATTACACTGGCATAAATCATGTACATCAGAACTGTACTGGGCAGAACCAGACATATGGTAACCCTGTTAGCAGTAGAAGGGAAGACCACCAGAGTCCAGGCATGAATCAAATGTTCATTTTTTTAAACTACTTATTGGAGTATAATTGCTTTATAATGGTGTGTTACTTTCTGCTTTATAACAAAGTGAATCAGCTATACATATACATATATGCTCATATCTCCTCTCTCTTGCGTCTCCCTCCCACCCTCCCTTTCCCAACCCTCTAGGTTGTCACAAAGCACCAAGCTGATCTCCCTGTGCTATGCGGCTGCTTCCCACTAGTTACCTATTTTACATTTGGTAGTGTATATATGTCCATGCCAATTTCTCACTTCGTCCCAGCTTACCCTTCTGCTTCCCCATGTCCTCAAGTCCATTATCTAGGTCTGTGTCTTTATCCCTGTCCTGGCCCTAGGTTCTTCAGAATCAGTTTTTCCTTTTTAGGTTCCATATATATGTGTTGGCATGTGGTATTTGTTTTTCTGTTTCTGGCTTACTTCACTCTGTATGACAGTCTCTAGGTCCATCCACCTCACTACAAATAACTCAATTTCGTTTCTTTTTAAGGCTGAGTAATATTCCATTGTATATATGTGCCACGTCTTCTTTATCCATTCACCTGTCGATGGACATTTAGGTTGCTTCCATGTCCTGGCTATTGTAAATAGAGCTGCAATGAACATTGTGGTACATGACTCTTTTTGAATTATGATTCTCTCAGGGTATGTGCCCAGCAGTGGGATTGCTGGGTCATATGGTAGTTCTAGTTTTAGTTTTTTAAGGAACCTCCATACTGCTCTCCATAGTGGCTGTATCAATTTACATTCCCACCAACAGTGCAAGAGGGTTCCCTTTTCTCCACACCCTCTCCAGCATTTATTGTTTGTAGATTTTTTGATGTGGCCACTCTGACTGGTGTGAGGTGATACCTCATTGTGGTTTTGATTTGCATTTCTCTAATGATTAGTGGTGTTGAGCATCCTTTCATGTGGTTGTTGGCAATCTGTATATCTTCTTTTGAGAAATGTAGTTTAGGTCTTCTGCCCATTTTTAGATTGGCTTGTTTGTTTTTTTGCTATTGAGCTGCATGTGATGCTTCTAAATTTTGGAGATTAATCCTTTACCAGTTGCTTCATTTGCAAATATTTTCTCCCAGTCTGAGGGTTGTCTTTTCATCTTGTTTATGGTTTCCTTTGCTCTGCAAAAGCTTTCAAGTTTCATTAGGTCCCATTTATTTGTGTTTTTATTTCCATTTCTCTAGGAGGTTGGTCAAAAGGAACTTGTTGTGATTTATGTCATAGAGTGTTCTGCCTATGTTTTCCTCGAAGAGTTTTATAGTGTCTGGCCTTACATTTAGGTCTTTAATCCATTTTATGTTTATTTTTGTGTATGGTGTTAGGGAGTGTTATAATTTAATTCTTTTACATGTAACTGTCCTGCTTTCCCAGCACCACGTATTGAAGAGGCTGTCTTTTCTCCATTGTATATTCTTGCCTCTTTTATCAAAAATAAGGTGACCATAGATGCGTGGGTATATCTCTGGGCTTTTTATCCTGTTCCATTGATCTATATTTCTGTTTTCATGTGAGTACCATACTGTTTTGATTACTGTAGCTTTGTAGTATAGTCTGAAGTCTGAGAGCCTGATTTCTCCAGCTCCATTTTTCTTTCTCAAGATTGCTTCGGCTATTCGGGGTCTTTTGTGTTTCCATAGAAATTGTGAAATTTTTTATTCCAGCTCTGTGAAAAATGCCATTGGTAGTTTGATAGGGCTTGCACTGAATCTGTAGATTTCTTTGTGTAGTATAGTCATTTTCACAATGTCAATTTTTCCAATCCAAGATCATGGCATATCTCTCCATCTGTTTGTATCATCTTTAATTTCTTTCATCAGTGTCTTATAGTTTTCTGTGTACAGGTCTTTTGTCTCCCTAGGTAGGTTTATACTTAGGTATTTTATTCTTTTTGTTGCAATGGTAAATGGGAGTGTTTCCTTGATTTCTCTTTCAGATTTTTCATCATTAGTGTATAGGAACGCAAGAGATTTCTGTGTATTAATCTTGTATCCTGCTGCTTTACCAATTTCATTGGTTAGATCTAGTCATTTTCTGGTAGCATCTTTAGGATTCTCTATGTATAATATCATGTCATCTGCAAACAGTGACAGCTCTACTTCTTCTTTTCCAATTTGGATTCCTGTTATTTCTTTTTCTTCTCTGATTTCTGTGACTAAACCTTCCAAAACTATGTTAAATAATAGTGGTGGTAGTGGACAACTTGTCCTGTTCCTGACCTTAGAGGAAATGTTTTCAGTTTTTCATCATTGAGAATGACGTTGGCTGTGGGTGGGTCATATATGGCCTTTGTTATGTTGAGATAAGTTCACTCTAGCCTACTTTCTGGAGGTGTTTTTGTCATAAGTGGGTGTGGAATTTTTTTGAGAGCTTTTTCTGCATCTATTGAGATGATCATATGTTTTTTAATCCTTCAATTTGTTAATATGGTTTATCACATTGATTGATCTGTGTATATTGAAGAAACCTTGCATTCCTGGGTTAAACCCCACTTGACCATGGTGTATGATCTTTTTAATGTGCTGTTGGATTCTGTTCGCTGGTATTTTGTTGAGGATTTTTACATCTATGTTCATCAGTGATATTGGCCTGTAGTTTTCTTTTTTGTGACATCTTTTTCTGGTTTTGGTTTCAGAGTGATGGTGGCCTTGTAGAATGAGTTTGTGAGTATTCCTCCCTCTGCTATATTTTGGAAGAGTTTGAGAAGGATAGGTGTTAGCTCTGCTCTAAATGTTTGATAGAATTCACCTGTGAAGCCATCTGGTCCTGGACTTTTGTTTGTTGGAAGATTTTTAATCACAGTTTCAATTTCAGTGCTTGTGATTGATCTGTTTATATATCCTATTTCTTCCTGGTTCAGTCTTGGAAGGTTGTGCTTTTCTAAGAATTTGTCCATTTCTTCCAGATTGTCCATTTCATTGACATATGGTTGCTCTTAGTAATCTCTCATGATCCTTTGTCTTGTTGCAGTGTCAGTTGTTATTTTTTCTTTTTCATTTCTATTTCTATTGATTTGAGTCTTTCCTTTTTTCTTGCTGCGTCTGGTTAATCAATTTTTTTATCTTCCCCAAGAACCAACTTTTAGTTTTATTGATCTTTGTTATTGTTTCCTTCATTTCTTTTTCATTTATTTCTGACCTGATCTTTATGATTTCTTTCCTCTGTTAACTTTGGGGTTTTTTTATTCTTCTTTCTCTAATTGCTTTAGGTGTAAGTTTAGAGGGTTTTTTTGAGATTTTTCTTGTTTCTTCATATAGGATTCTAGTGCTATAAACTTGCCTCTTAGAACTGCTTTTGCTGCATCCCATAGGTTTTGGGTTGTAGTGTTTTCATTGTCATTCATTTCTAGGTATATTTTGGTTTCCTCTTTGATTTCTTCAGTGATCTCTTGGTTATTTGGTAGTGTATTTTTTAGCCTGAATGTGTTTCTGTTTTTTATAGATTTTTTCCTGTAATTGATATCTTGTGTCATAGCGTTGTGGTCAGAAAAGATACTGATGTGATTTCAATTTTTGTAAATTTAGCAAGGCTTGATTTGTGACCCAAGATATGACCTATCCTGGAAAATGTTCTATGAACACTTGAGAAAAATGTGTATTCTGTTCTTTTTGGATGGAATGCCCTATGAATATCAATTAAGTCCATGTTGTTTAATGTATAATTTAAAGCTTGTGTTTCCTTATCTATTTTCATTTTGTATGATCTGACCATTGGTGAAAGTGGGGTGTTAAAGTCACCTACTATGGTTGTGTTACTGTCAATTTCCCTTTTTTTGGCTGTTAGCATTTGCTATATGTATTGAGGTGCAGCTATGTTGGGTGCATAAATATTTACAATTGTTATATCTTCTTGTTGGATTGATTCCTTGATCATTATGTAGTATCCTTCTTTGTCTCTTATAATAGTCTGTATTTTAAAGTCTATTTTGTCTGATATGAGAATTGCTACCCAGCTTTCTTTTGCTTTCCATTTGCATGGAATATCTTTTTCAATCCCCTCACTTTCAGTCTGTATGTGTCCCTAGGTCTGAAGTGGGTCTCTTGTAGACAGCATATATACAGGTCTTGTTTTCATATCCATTCAGCCAGTCTATGTCTTTTAGTTGGAGCATTTAATCCATTTACATTTAAGGTAGTTATCAATATATATGTTCCTATTACCATTTTCCTAATTGTTTTGGGTTTGTTATTGTAGGTCTTTTCCTTCTCTTGTGGTTCTTGCCTAGAGAAGGTCCATTAGCATTTTGTGTAAAGCTTGTATGGTGGTGCTGAATTCTCTTAGCTTTTTCTTGTCTGTAAAGGTTTAATTTCTCCATCGAATCTGAATAAGATCCTTGCAGGGTAGAGTAATCTTAGTTGTATGTTTTTCCCTTTCATCACTTTAAATATGTCCTTCCACTTCCTTCTGGCTTGCAGAGTTTCTGCTGAAAGATCAACTGTTTACCGTATGGGGAGTCCCTTGCATGTTACTTGTTGCTTTTCCCTTGCTGCTTTTAATATTTTTCCTTTGTGTTTAATTTTTGATTGTTTGATTAATATGTGTCTTGACGTGTTTCTCCTTGAATTTATGCTGTATGGGACTCTGTTCTTCCTGGACTTGATTGACTACTTCCTTTTCCATATTAGGGAAGTTTTAAACTCTAATCTCTTCTAATATTTTCTCAGTCCCTTTCTTTTTCTCTTCTTCTTCTGGTACCCCTATAATTCAAATGTTGGTGCATTTAATGTTTCTCCAGAGGTCTCTGAGACTGTCCTCACTTCTTTCCATTCTTTTTTTAAAATTCTGTTCTGCAGTAGTTATTTCCACTTTTTTTTCTTCCAGGACACTTATCCATTCTTCTACCTCAGTTATTCCTCTATTGATTCCTTCTAGAGAATTTGAAATTTCATTTGTTGTGTTGTTCATCACTGTTCATTTGCTCTTTAGTTCCTCTAGGTCCTTATTAAATATTTCTTGTATTTTCTCCATTCTATTTCCAGATTTTGGATCATCTTTACTCTCATCACTCTGAATTCTTTTTCAGGTAGACTGCCTATTTCCTCTTCATTTGTTTAGCCTGGTAGGTTTTTACCTTGCTCCTTCATCTGCTGTATATTTCTCTGTCTTCTCATTTTGCTTAACTTACTGTGTTTGGGGTGTCCTTTTCACAGGCTGCAGGTTCATAGTTCCCATTGTTTTTGGTGTCTTCCATCAGTGGGTAATGTTCATTCAGTGGCTTGTGTAGGCTTCCTGGTGGAAGGGAGTGGTGCCTGTGTTCTGATGGATGAGGCTGGATCTTGTGTTTCTGGTGGGCAGGACTGCATCTGGTGGTGTGTTTTGGGGTGTCTGTGAACTTAGCATGATTTTAGGCAGCCTCTCTGCTAATGGGTGGGGTTGTGTTTCTGTCTTGCTAATTGTTTGGCATGGGGTGTCCAGCACTGGAGCTTGCTGGTCATTGAGCGGAGCTGGGTCTTAGCGTTGAGAAGGAGATCTCTGGGAGAACTTTTGCTGTTTGATATTATGTGGAGCTGGGAGGTCTGTTGTGGACCAAAGTCCTGAACTCGGCTCTCCCACCTCAGAGGCACAGGCCTGACACCCAGCTGGAGCACCAAGACCCTGTCAGCCACATGGTTTAGAATAAAAGGGAGAAAAAAAGAAAGAAAGCAAAAAGTAAAATAAAATAGTTAAAAATAAAAATTAAAAAAATACTAAAAATAAAGAAATTAATAAGTAATAAAAAAAAGTGAAGAAAGAAGAGAGCAACCACACCAGAAAACAAATCCACCAATGATAACAAGCACTAAAAACTATACAAAAAAACAACAACATAAAAAAAGGGACCAACAGAACCATAGGACAAATGGTAAAAGCAAAGCTATATAGACAGAATCACACAAAATCTACCGCCTCAATTTTGGGAAGATTCGTTGTCTCTTCAGGTATTCCAGAGATTCAGTGTACATCAAATTGATTGTGGAGATTTAATCCACTGCTCCTGAGGCTGCTGGGAGAGATTTCCCTTTCTCTTCTTTGTTTGCACAGCTCCTGGGGTTCAGCTTTGGATTTGGCCCCGCCTCTGCGTGTAGGTTGCCTGAGGGAGTCTGTTCTTCACTCAGACAGGACAGGGTTAAAGGAGCCGCTGATTAGGGGGTTCTGGCTCACTCAGGCCGGGGGAGGGAGGGGTATGGAATGCAGAGTGAGCCTGTGGTGACAGAGGCCAGCATGACATTGCAGCAGCCTGGATCACCATGTGTTCTTCTGGGGAAGTTGTCCTTGGATCACGGGACCCTAGCAGTGGCAGGCTGCACAGGCTCCTGGGAGGGGAGGCGTGGCTAGTGACCTGTGCTTCCCCACAGGCTTCTTGGTGGCTGCAGCAGCAGCCTTAGCGTCTCATGCCTGTCTCTGGTGTCTGCTCTGATAGCCGCGGTTCACCTGCTTCTCTGGAGCTCGTTTAGGTGGCACTCTGAATCCCCTCTCCTCGCACACCCTGAAACAATGGTCTTTTGCCTCTTAGGCAGCTCCAGACTTTCCCCTATACTCCCTGCTGGCTAGCTGTGGTACACTAGCCCCCTTCAGGCTGTGTTTCTGCAGCTAACCCCAGTCTGCTCTCTGGGATTTGACCTCCAAAGCCCGAGCCTCAGCTCCCAGCAGCCACCCATCCTGGCCGGTGGGTGAGCAGACAAGCCTCTCAGGCTGGTGAGTGCTGGTTGGCACCAATCCTCTGTGCAGGACTCTTTCTGCTTTGCCCTCTGCACCCCTATTGCTGTGCTCTCCTCCATGGTTCCAAAGGTTCCCCCCCGCACCCCCCCCACCCCCGTCTCTGCCAGTGAAGGGGTTTCCTAGTGTGTGGAAATTTTTCCTCCTTCACAGCTTCCTCCCCAAGGTGCAGGTCCCGTCCCTATTCTTTTGTCTCTGTTTTTTCTTTTGTCCTACCCATGTACGTGGGTGATTTCTTGCCTTTTGGGAAGTCTGAGGTCTTCTGCCAGTGTTCAGTATGTGTTCTGTAGGAGTTGTTCCACATGTAGATGTATTTCTGATGCATTTGTGGGAAGGAAGGTGATCTCCACATCTTACTCCTCTGCCATCTTAAAGGTCTCCTCTCAAATGGTCATTTAACTGGAGAAATATAATGAAGAAGCTATTGGCTGAGGTATGGACAGAAATGTGAGAACGAACAAGGATGGTGATTATCAAGGGCAAAAGGTGATTACTAGCAAAGGCAGAAGGAATCACTAACCCTTGACCAGCATGATCTGGAGCCATAGAGGAGGGGGTGCCCACAGAGTTGGTACTTAAAGAAATGCAGCCATTGCCAGAATTGGAAGAAGCAGGAAGGAAGCAGAGGAAAAATGCTGACCTCTCTCTCTCTTCCTGCCTTCTGATCTCCTGCTGGAGCTTCCCATTGGCTTTGACCAATGGGAATTCAGAGGACAAAGTAGCCTTAATGGTGCAACCTGCAAGGAAGCTAGACTCTGAAGACACAGAGAAGGACAGAGAATGGATCTAGGATCAGAGTCAAACAGTCATGTTTGTGGCTAGTTTCATAACACCCCTTTTCCTGTTATACATCAGCTACCATAAGAAGTTTAAGACACTCAGGTAGTTCCCATTATCTGTCTTTAAAGCTCTCCACACACCGTAATCTGACCCCATTGCCACCCGCAACTCCCAATGCCCTTCTTCTGTGCTTTTGGAAGGAAGCCATTAGCAAAATCTTCTTTATCTTCAGCCCCTCCTCTCAACGTGCCCTTTATCTTTGAGCCAACTGAAACTTAATTATCTATGGACTCTAATTTTAAACATCTCCTCATTTTAGCTACTGCCCTCATCTTATGCTCCTTTTGCAGGATAAATATACTCAGATGAAATCACTGTCTACATTTCTTTTCCTCCTTTCCTCTCCCGAACTGACTGTTATTCAGGTTTTCATCCTCTCCCCAAGATTGAAATAGCTCCTGTCAAGGATATCAATTATCTTCTCATCTCCAAATCCAACAGGCAATGCTCAACATGCATCTTACTTTGTTCATTAGTGTTTCAAGTGGTTGGTTGCTCCTTCCTTCTCCAGGGACTTTCTTATACTTAGTTTTCACACAGCATTGGTCAATCCTCCCTAATCACTCAGTGGTTCCCATTCTCTCCTATCACCAAATGTTGGAAAGTTACAGGTCTCACTTCTTGGACTTCTTTCCTCTATCTATATCCATTTCTTAGTGAGATTTTCTAGTGTCATGATTAATGCCATAAATACCACTTATGCCCTGATAACTACCAAATTTATATCTCTAGCTTAATCATTTCCTACAAAAGCTATACTCATATATCCAGCTGCCTGTATAATGCTGCCTGTCTAATAGACACTGAGGCATTTGAAACATAACCTGCATGAAATATAATTCCTGACATTTCTGATTATCCCCAAACCTGCACCTCTTACCATCTCATTCATTGCAGTCTATGGCAACTCCATCCTCGCAGTTGCTCAAGATTAAAACTTGAAATCACTGTTGACACCATATATCTCACCTCAGATAGCCAATCCGTCAGCAAATATTGGCTCTGCACTAGAAAGATATCCCAAATCTGACCACTTATCACTACCCCAGCCTCTAACACCTTCATACAAGCCTCTACCACTGGCTCCATTTCTGGATCACTGAAAGAGCCTCCTAACTGGACTTCTTGTTCTTCTCTGTCCTTCTACGGCCTCTCCTTAGCCAGCAGCCAGAATATATGTCACACCATGAAACTAAGCAGTTTCCCATCTCACTCAGAGCATGAGGGAAAGTCTTTGATGTGTCCCACAGGTCCATATAAGATTTAGTCCGGGTGTTTCTGGGACCTCAACCCCTTCTCCTCTTCTCTTTCTCACTGCACTCCAGTCACACTGTCCTTTTTGCTGATTCTCAAACATGCCACATATACTCACAAACCAGGGACTTTGTGCTTGCTGCTCCTTCTTCCTAGGACACTCATCCGTGGATAGCTGCATGGCTGACACATTTATTTAAGACTCTCCCATTCCCTCCTATATCATCACACGCCGACATACACTTTTTAAATTTATTCTTTATTCGTCTGCCTAGCATCTGTCCCTTCCACTAAAATATAGCTTCCTTGATGACAATGGACACTCAACAAATAAATTTTGAAGAATTAAAGATGATTAAAGAGAACCATGGAATTTGTATACCAAGATTCTCTCTTTCTCTCTTTCACTGCCCGTGAGCCAAATAATACTCAAATGGAATCTGACAAACACATCTTGAGACCCTGACTACTTCATTATTAGCATACTGTCTTGGTGAAAAGCACCCCCGGAGGCTCTGTGGAGAACAGTGTTTACTGATGCAGAGTTGCTTTCAAAGGGGTCAAGAGCAATGAGTTCACCTGATAAAGCTCTTACTCTGTTTGAAACAAATTCCACTCTGCACCTATTCCATGCCTGCATCTCTGCAGCTGAACATGGCTGGGGAAAAAATGTCACACTGACCATCTAATCTTATATGTGTCCCGCTAATCTGAAAGAAACCCAGAGACCAGAGACCAGTTCTGGTGACCAGTGAAGGAAGCAATGCTTGAGCCAGAACCTGAATTATGAGAATAATCCAGTTATGCCAAGTACCAAGGACTAGCACTCAGGCAGAAGGAACAATGGGAACAGTGACCCTGAGATTGGAACAAGCTCAGTGGATTCCATGGAGCAAAAGGAACATGTGGCTACAGTGCAGTGACCAGAGGGCTAAATAGATGGGAGGGATTGTAATGGGCTAGATCATGCACAATTTAGTAGAGCAAAGTAAGGATGTAGAATTTTCTTCACAGGGTATTGGAAAATCATTGGAGGATTTCAAGCAGGGAGTGATGGAGTTCCAGTTTCCTATTGCTGTGTAACAAACCTCCCCTAAATGTAGTTTCTTGACACAGTGACAACACCTGTTTGTGGGCAAGGCTTGGTGAGTCAGCTCTCCTCGGCTCAACTTGGTGCAGCTAGGGCTGCTCTAAGACTGGGGTTGGCAGTCATCTGAAGGCTTGCTAACTCACATGTCTGGTGGGGAGTGCTGGCTTTCCATGGGGACCTCAGCTGGACTGCACCTAGAGCTTCCATGTACCTGCTTGGCTTCCTCACATGATGGTGGCTGGATTACCAAGGCAAGCATTTCAAGAGAGAGAGCCTGGTGATAGCTTGTATCACCTTTATTAACTTAGTCTGTTAATACTCATGGAGTCCATCCTAAAAGCCTACCCAGTGTCAAGGGGAGGGAACATAGACCCTACTAGTGATGGTAGAGTCTCAATATGACATTGTGAGAACATGTGGAACAAGATCTACTGATGCAGCCATCTTTGGAAAATAAATTCTGTCCCCAAAAGAGTGTGATGTATGTGCTTGAAAGAACACTGGTTGCTTTGAAGAGAATATATTGTAGGAAAGCAAGGATAGAAAGGAAGCCCAGTCTGGTGGCTCAAGCAGCCCTGGGGAGAGATGATGGTGGCTTAGACTATGGTGTGGGAGTGGCTATAAAAAGCAGGAAGAATTCAGGACTTAGGGCCCCAATTTAGGTTACTTTAAAGACCTAAATGGCTCTAAAAACAAAGAAGAATGAAAAAGAGAGACGCTTCTCTCACCTTCAAAGGTACCACGGAGCCTTACCCTCAAAGGCAGCAGCAATGTTTATATTTTCTCCCTCTTCCAAATGTCTGGGACTCACTATTGGAGGTTACCTAAGAGTGGTTTGTTGTTTTCTCTATGTTATTATTGTTATGTTAAGCACTTATGTTTGGAATGGATTGGAACGGATGTTTTGGCAGAACAGAACTGCTATGCTAAATGAAGAACCATGATAGAGAAGTAGAGAGCACTTCACCTTGGTGATGGAAGAAAAATCTGGAAAACTGTCCTCTATTCCTCCAGAGTGCCTGCAGGCAGCCTGTTTTGGTCAGATATAGGCTGGGGTCTGACAAGTATACCTGACTTCCTTCTTGACAGGTGTGCCAGCACCTGATCCTCTCCAGTCATGGTGGGTTGTAT
Organism: Delphinapterus leucas; assembly: GCF_059928025.1. NCBI lineage: Eukaryota > Metazoa > Chordata > Mammalia > Artiodactyla > Monodontidae > Delphinapterus > Delphinapterus leucas. Next base: position 45,909,359 of record NC_143130.1, on the reverse strand, counting down.
TCTTTGATAATCAAGTCATTGGGACTTGGGGAAATCATAGCGCCCACTCCCATAGGACTGTGCAAATCAGCAAGGTGAGATTCCATCTTCTTCCTTGGGTCCCACATTCTAGACCTCTCATGTTAGAGTCCCCTTATTCCTGCTATGAGTCACAGAAGAGAGGGAAGAGGACTAGCATTGAAATCAGACAGCACTAAGCATGAGTTCTAGCTCTGCCACCTATGAATTGTTTAACCTTGAAAAAGTTATTTAACCTTTCTGGGTCTGTTTCTTTCTCCATAAAATCATGATGATAATCTTATCGTAAGGGTGTTACTATAAAGATTAAATGAAACACCAAAAGAGTAGCTAACATAGTCTGATGCATACTAAGTGCTCAATAAATTATAGTGATGACATATATTAAAGGATAAGGTTGTCACAATATTTAGAAAGTCATTCCAAAATTTCCACAGCTAGCACCACACATATAGACCATTACAGAAAAACACACTGCTTGCTAGCTCTGGTCATGTCACATCTTTTTATGACTCAGTGACTTAACATTTAGAAGGTGGAACTTTCACAGCAAGAGCAAGTTGAAAAATAAGTAAAACCCCAGAGAGCATTTAGGCACAATCTAACTTAGATGAACAAGGATTTCTCAGCTTGGTCTGCCAGCTGGATTGTTTTTACATTCTGCTGGAGAAAAGCTATGCTATCCCAGAGATTGTTGCAAATTCACCAGTGCTGCACGTATGTCAAAAACTCAGGAAGAGATAGCTTTGAAAAACTGACATTTTTGTACATAACACCAAAGCCTGGAGCAAATGGGGGTCTGAGAAACACTTTGAGAGCTTTAAGAGGGCTAATTAGAGGAGCTGTCACTTAGACCTGATCTTCTAGGTGACACTGGGTGTACAGTGGGTCATCCAGGTCTTCTGTATAAAAGCAAGTTTTCAGATGTTGGAAAAGGCTAGATCATTGTTCTTACTTTGTTTCCCTTCTAGTCATCTAGTATGATAGCTCAGTGCATCCTAACCAATGTGTCAAAATTAGTCTTTCACTGGAACTTCCCCTAGTATGAGACTGTCTTTCCAGAACCACCCATTTATTCATCCACTTAACAACCATTAACTGACTGCCTTGGAGGCATTGATATCAGGGTACCATTCTACAAAAGAGGCATTCAAGTTCCCGAGAAGGTAGGAGGCTTGCCCAAAGTCACAAAAGTGGTGAGTAGGAGAGCCAAATGTGGAAACCCAGTCCCCACACTGTGCCCACCAAGCCATACTTCTTGGGGCTGTCAACACAGTGCAAGGGAAGAAACCTAGACTGGAGCCTGGAGATCCAGGTACCACTTACTGACAAGTTATTGGTTAACGTGACTTTGGACAAGTCAGTTAATCTCTTGGGTTCATTTCCTTATCTCCATGACAAGTTGTAGAGCCCTTCTGAACCACCTCCCCCCTTTGGTGTTTCTATGAGAATTAAATGCTATAGAGTAATAATATGGAGAAATCTCACAAACATATTGTTGGGTGAAGGAAGGCAGATGTAGAGAGCACATCCTGCATGATTCCATTTAGAAGGGTTTAAAAACAGGCCAGATGAACAAGAAGTAAGGATGCTGGTTACCTTTGGGGGAAGAAGGGTTATGATTAGGAGAGGGAATTAGAGGGTTTCTGGAATCCTGGGAATGCTCTGTGTTCAATAAAAAAAATATGCAATTTTTGAAAAATCATAAAGGTATGTGAAACTACTTTGAAAAGGGTATACTCAAATATAAGGTAGTGTTCTGAGTAGAGTTTCAGCTCCCCACTCCCTGCTAGCTCTGACTCTGCTCAGGTGTGGCTGCGCCTGCAGTGAACTGCCTGGACAGCCTTACCTCTCTGGGGTAGAGCCCAGTCCTGAGAAAAGCTAGGGACTGAGAGTGGGATGGGACTGGTCTTCCAGAGAACCCCAGATCCCAGGGCTGGTATCTCAGAAGCAGCCTTCAGTTCTCTTTAAGAACATCCCTGGTGGAGTCACTCAGTCCCAACTCAAATGCCTCCAGTGACAGGGAACTCACTACTTTGTTAAACTACTTCGGGCTTTGCATATGCTCATGCAACATTAAATCTTTCCACTCTCCTCATCTATTTCTCATACCAAGCATTTTCCAAACCACAGTTCTTCCAGACCACCTACAAATGAATTTTTACTGAGCTCTTCTACTTACCCAGCAAATCAGTATAATTTCTCATATACGTGGAATCTGAAAAAAATGGTATAGACGATCTTATTTACAAAGCAGAAATAGAGACACAGACACAGAGAAAAAATTTATGGATACCAAGGGGAAAGGGGGGAGTGGGATGAATTGGGAGATTGGGATTGACATATATATACTATTGATACTATGTATAAAATAGATTACTAATGAGAACATAATGTATAGCTCAGGGAACTCTGCTCAATGCTCTGTGGTGACCTAAATGGGAAGGAAATCCAAAAAAGAGGGGATATATATGTATACATATAGCTGATTCACTTTGCTGTACATTAGAAACTAACAAGACATTGTAAAGCAACTATACTCCAATAAAAATTTTAAAAAAGAAGATGTGGTGTATATATACAATGGAATATTACTCAGCCATAAAACAGAATGAAATATTATCATTTGCAGCAACATGGATGGACCTAGAGAATATTATTCTTAGTGAAGTAAGTCAGACAGAGAAAGACAAATATTATATAATATCACTTATATGTGGAATCTAAAGAATAGTACACATGAATCTATAGAAAAACAGAAACAGACTCACAGACATAGAAAATGAACTTATGGTTACAAAAAGGGAAAGGAAGGGGGGGAGGATAAATTAAGAGTATGGTATTAATAGGTACAAACTACTATACATAAAATAGATAAGCAACGAGGATTTACTGTATAGCACAGGGAATTATATTCAATATCTTGTAATAAACTATAATGGAATATAATCTGAAATAAAATAATGGAATCCCTATGCTTTACTCCTGAACTAACACAATATTGTAAATCAACTATATTTCAATTTAAATAAATGTCACCAGACATTGTGAAATGTCACCTGGTTGAACATGTAGCATTTTGCTAATGAGGAGGAATCCTTTTGTAAAAGAAATAGTACTGGTCTGAAAAATATATAAGGACTTTAACACAAGGAACACTCCCATTGGTTTTAGTGTCAGAAGGTGTTCCCTGATATGTCCCTTCTCATAGACATGTGGGTTGTGAGTTCAGCACTCTGTAATCAGAAAGATTCTCCTTGGAAACTTTGAGAAAATATATTTTTTTTCATTCCTGTGCAGAAATTTTATTCTATAAACTCTTTTATTTTTTATAATTAATTTTTTATTGGAGCATAGTTGATGTACAATGTTATATTAGTTTCTGCTGTGCAGGTGAGTCAGTTATACATATACGTATATCCACTCTTTTTTAGATTATTTTCCCATATAGGTCATTACAGAGTACCGAGTAGAGTTCCCTGTGCTGTACAGTAGGTCCTTATTTGTTATCTATTTTATGTATAGTAGTGTGTATATGTCAATCCCAATCTCCCAATTTATCCCTCCCCCACCTCACTTTCCCCCTTGGTAGCCATAAGTTTGTTTTCTACATCTGTGACTCCATTTCTGTTTTGTATATAGGTTGATTTGTACCAGTTTTTTAGATTCCACATATAAGCGATATCATAAGATATTTGTCTTTCTCTGTCTGACTTACTTCATTCAACATGACAGTCTCTAGGTTCATCCATGTCACTGCAAATGGCATTATTTTGTTCTTTTTTATGGCTGAGTAATAGTCCATTGTATACATGTACCACATCTTCTTTATCCATTCCTCCATCGATGGACATTTAGGTTGCTCCCATGTCCTGCCTATTGTAAAGAGTGTTGCAATGAACATTGGGGGAGAAAAGATTTTTTGAGAAATTTTGAATGGAAGAGCCCAGCAAAAATTCACTTGAAGGTGATCTGCGAGAAGTGTGACCATATAACGGGAACAATTCAGTTTGTAACCATTCTTCCAGGCCCCTTTTCATCTCCCATGTCCCCACTTGGAAAATAAATTACATGGTCACTCTCCCTGTAATCTCACCAACCAAATATAACCATGATTAACATTCTGTTATAATCCATACGAGCCATTTGTTTATACATATTTTACATCTTTGATCTCAATCCACATATAAACTTTTATGCTCTACTTTTATGTTTTACACTAAAACCTAGGCATTTTATGATATTATTCAAAATACTTTACAGATATTTGAGTGGCTACATTTTCTATTCCAATGTGTTTAATATCACCATTATTTTTGGAAACTTCGTATGTTTCCAAATTTTAATATTACAAACAGCATTGCAATGAAAATCTTTAACAGAGAACTCTGTCTTCATTTCAGATCATTTCCATCAATAGAATCATAGAAACAAAATTTTGGAGGTGAGGAGTACAAATATTACAAATATTTTAAAGGCTCTCACATTGTACGTCCCGTTCCTTTCCTGAAGGCTCCAACTATTTTGTAATCCTTCCAGTTGTGTTGAGTGTGTCTGTATCACAGCACTGAATCTCTAGTATTGAATACTCTCATTCTTTACAGTTCTATTAATCTGATAGGTTAAAAATAGCATCTCATTGTTATTCTAATTTCCACTTCATTGATAATGAGTGAGGTTGAAAAATGTTCAAATGTTTATTAGCCATTGATGTGTCTGTTTTAAATTGTCTTTGTTCTTTCCCCCTTTTATTTATTGGGAACTTGATGCTTTTATTATTACTTTTTGGTGTGAGCTCTTCTCTTATTAAGGGTATCACCCTTTGTCCTGTTTGGAGCAAGTATTTCCCCTGGTTTATTTGCCTGTTAAGCAATTTTGAGAAAAATTGTAATTTGTATGTGAAATACCTATTGCTCTTTTCCTTTGTTAGGTCTGCCACTCTTTTCGAGCTTGAAAAATTCTCACCTCAGTCCTGTGTTTAGATTTGATCCCTCTTCATTTCCATTCACTCTTACTATTTTTTCTGATTTATATACGTTTAAACAAGCTCAAATCTTCTTGGTCAGGCCACACTATATACTGTTGGGATTTAACAGGAAGTTTTAATTTATATTTTGTTTTGTTCTTCTGCTTGGGAATTCTATTGCTGTTATTGATTGTCCATTTTAATAAGGTGCTTCTGTTTCAAGGCAATTATGCAAAGGACACAATTAGAAACATAAATAATGAAGAATAAGTGCTTTTTCTCTCATTTCATTATTCAGTTAGAGGAATGCTAATTTTTACTCAAGCATGAGACATGCCCCATTTTTAACCAGATAAATTTGCTAAAAAAATACACATTTCCTTCATCTGGGATAAGGGTAAAAATAAATTGAAGTTTTGAACTATTATTATTTTTACTATTTTATAGGTAACCCTGTGCAGTATTTGGCATCAAGAAGGTGAATTCTAGTCCAAGGGTTTCTTTGAGTTGTTAACAAAAAATTCAGTGACAAGGGCTACAATAATTTTACAATGCAAAAGAAAATGCCAAGTCCAGACAATAGTCTATTTATCACAGTTTGCAGAGGTAGAGCAAGTACATAATTTTTTGATATACTTGACACATTCAATTATCTTCTAAAAGTTTCTATCACAGGACTCCTTTCAGTCATTTACTGGGTACAAAAATGTAATCCATAATTACAAATATTTCATGTGCCTTATATCAAAAGCCCAACAATCCCCTCCTGAGGTTTTCTGTCTTCCAGACAAACTGGAAAAAGAAAATAAATGCTTGGCAATCAAGACTTGCAAAGCGGCCATGAGGGGTAGTCAAGGAGCTGACAGCTGAAAACAAGGAAAAAATACGTACATGTACCCTAGGGTTTGGGTTTGCAGAGGAAACCATTTGCTATATATCATAGACTCACAGATGTCTGGGACTGAAAGGGATTTTGTGAGCATTAATTTAGTCTATCTCCCTGCTTTGAGCCATAACCAATAGAACTTTCTGAATCTAGGTGCATATTTTAAAAATAAAAATGCAATATGTTGGAAAAATCAAAGGCTAGGTTTGATGTTATTTCCACCATTTCCTTTTCCTAACAGCATGTCCTTGTGTAATAATGTGTTTAACCCAAACAATCCTGGATTCTTTTCTGAATATATCAGGTTATTGTACTTACCTGGCTGGGCTCTTATGGTGTTTAATGGGATACTGTATGTGAGACTGTCTGTTCCTTATTAACAATAAATGTCAGTCAGTCCTCCTTCACCCCTCCATACCAAGAGATTGGAAGAGACAAGTTGTCAACTAACTTCAAGATATTTCAATATTGATTAGCCTCCTAAGATGGGACAGCTTCCTCATGCCCAACTCAAATTCTTTACCTTGTAGCTTGAGTGCTTTTCCTTTAGCTAATAAACCAATGGAATTGCAGGATAGAGATGACCAAACTCAGTAAGATTATCTTTCATTTGTTGTTTCTGTAGACTTGATAGCTGCCATCCATGGGTGGTTGAGAGGCCTTCTCCTCCTTCCTGTAGGCCTGAACAATGAATAAGGGACAGCAAGAAGGTTGTATTGCCAAATAACACCTGATAAATATCTTCTTTTTTCCTTCATATCTCATATCTAACTCCCCTACCTCCACCCAATGTGCTCTACTTCTGTAATCATAGGAGGGAGTTCCTAAGACATGACACCTGGCTTTACATTGGACTGTGCTCTTCCAGTTGCCTAGCTCAACACTGCAAGGGCCAAGGCATGCATGTTGTGAGTCCCTTGCATTGTCCATGAATTATTTTGTGGCTGAACAGAACCTGGCATTTAATCTGAGTCCTCCCTCTGATGAATGTCCATCAACTATGTTCAATGCATTTCTGTTTTGCTTAAAATGCATGATACTAAACTGTGTAAAGGAGAAGTCCTTTCATTTATGGAAAATACTCAGTAAAGTAGGGAGAACTTAAGAGAACATCTTTTCATTTTTCAGATTAGGAAAACTAAGGCTCAGAGATGTCCAAGGAGGCACAAAAACCATGAATGTACAAGGTGTACAAGCAAAGAATAGGTTGCATTTGGTCACTTGTTTAGTTTGTGTTTGTCTGTTTCCAAGCTGATGGAAAGAATTTGCACAACTCAGATGTCTCTGAAGTCATCCTTTGAAACCACACATCAAAATCACCATATGGTTAGGAAAGCTTCACATTACTTGGGAAAGTGGCTAAGGTAGACCCTGGCGCAGAATTGGCAACGAAGAAAAAGCAGTGGAGAGAATCAATGATTATTTTTCTACCTACCCATCATCATCGTCATCACCACCATCATCTATTAATATAACATTATGATGATAGTGTGATGGCTGAAATTATCTTCCATTGAATAATCAGTTCCTTTCCTAAACTATTCTGGGTGAAATTTACTCTACCTCATTGATGGTGGGGTTACCAGGTGACTTGCTTTGACAAATGGAATGTTATTAATTGTGATGGAAGCAGAGACCTTAAATGTGCTTGTGTCTTTTGGCTTAGCTTGGTGTTCTGGTGACCCATTTTGAGAAAAGCATGGCTCAGATAGCTGTTGATTCTGAGCCTTGGCCCTAGAAAAACACACATGGAACTGAATTGAACCCAACCAACATCCCAGAGCCAAGCCCAGCTTGCCCAGTTGGGCCCATAGTAATGCAAATGGCCTGCAGACTCTTGAACAAAAGAATAAATGTGAATTATTGTGAGCCACTGAGTTTGGGGGTGGTTTGCTATTCAGCATCACTGTGGCAACTGTTGCTAATACATACAACTAACTTTTGAATATGAACTATACAACAGACAGACTCTGTGCTCAGCACTTTTAATTATCTCACTTCAATCTGATAATAACTCCATGATGTAGGTGACATTTTTTTCTTTGTTTTTGGTTTTTTTTGTGTGGTACGTGGGCCTCTCACTGTTGTGGCCTCTCCCATTGTGGATCACAGGCTCCGGACGCACAGGCTCAGTGGCCATGGCTCATGGGCCCAGCCGCTCCGCAGCATGTGGGATCCTCCCAGACCAGGGCACAAACCTGTGTCCCCTGCATCGGCAGGTGGACTCTCAACCACTGCGCCACCAGGGAAGCCCGTAGGTGACATTTTTTAACCCTATATTACAGATGAGACCATAGGTCTTCAGAGAGTTAGGGAACTCACCCAGGGAAATATGGTAACAAGTGACTAGAATGTGCTTTGTATCTGTGAATCAATGTCTTTCTGATTCTAACATCTTTGTTATGCTTTAATGATGTATTCTTTTAAATATCCACCTGTCATGTGGAGAAAAAAGTTATGTTTGGTATTTATCAGGGTAGTTATGTTGTAGGCACAGAGCCAAAGAGCTGCTGCTCAGCTCTTCCATTCCATTCCCATGTCATCACAAATGACTTGTTAAGGGTTGCATTTCAATTTTTGCCAAGAACTGGGATGATTCAACTCTTAGAAATTCACTCCAAGAAGCAACTGATAAAGAGTTCACCTAGGGAGGCAGACCAGTAACTTCTCAGATAAATTCCACAGCAAAAGACCATCAAGCCTAGGAGATACAAGTCCAGGCCATGACAAAAACGAGTGAACATTTTTGGTCAAAACAGTGACACTTTTTTTTTAAAATTTTATTTTTGCGGTATGCAGGTCCCTCACTGTTGTGGCCTCTCCCGTTGTGGAGCACAGGCTCTGGATGCACAGGCTCAGTGGCCATGGTTCACGGACCCAGCCGCTCCGTGGCATGTGGGATCTTCCTAGACCGGGGCACGAACCCGTGTTCCCTGCATCAGCAGGTGGACTCGCAACCACTGCGCCACCAGGGAAGCCCAGTGACACTGTTTTGATCTTCAGTGTCATCTCTTGAACCCTCTAGAGGCATGAAAAGTACAACATATGAAGTGTTCTCAGCTTTAAGGGTAGTCAGTGCAACCCAATGAGATATTCTTATTTCAATTAAAAGACAACTCTTTTAGAATTAGCTCCTTCAGAGTTCTTTTGCCTTTATGAGTGTTTGCCTGAGGGCTGAGGCCAAACGACCTCAGTGTGTCCCCATTACTAATTTCTGAAAAATCTTAATTTCTTACAAAAGGGAGGGAAACCCCCTGCTCAAGGTCTGGTTATATCTTATTTCCCTGATTCCATCTAGTGGTCTCCTTTCTTCCAAATTCTGGCATCAACAAGACTTGGCCAAAGCCATGAGGAAAGGGTTACCTCACCTCTCCAGCCTCAATGAGGGGATTTTCTTGATAGATCCAAAGAGGCAGCAGTTTGAAGTTATTTGAATGGTGAGCTGGAAATGGCATCTCCTAAGGAAGCTTGATCTTCCACTGAGAATGAGAAGGAGGTGGGAAATGGAGAGGAGAGACTGGAGCCTGGCTAGAATGCAATATCAAAAAGAGGTGGAGTTTGTAGATGTTGAGTCTAGGGTTTATGACTTTTGTGTAGGATATTTATGAGGCCCAAGAAGCTGATCGAAGGAAGTTGGAATCAATGCTCAACAATAGCATCATAAAACCAAAGGTATAACCAAAGATATGTTGACCACCAAGGACCTGATTGTTCATTTTCTGGCACAACATCAGACGGAATCTTGTAATCCCACGGTGGAATTGGAATCACAGAAATAACTGCGATGCTCTGTGAGTAAAGGATCCTAACATAATATCTCATTCATTCTTTCATCCTTCATCTACTTAACAAATATTTTAAGGGTCTACTATGTGAAAAAAGTCATCCTTTCTCCAGGAATACAGCAATTAACATAAGAAACAAAGTTTCTTGTGGATCTTACGTTCTAATGAGAGATGAGAAAGATATAAATAAATATAGAATATATCATTGGTTAGCACAGTAAAAAAACATAAAGCAGAGTAAGAGGACAGATTGGAATAATTTATATAGAGTGGTCAGATAAAGACTCTCTCAGAAAGAGACATTTGAATAAAGACCTCAATAAAATGAGAGCAAGTCCATGTGAGTATCTAGGGGAAAAGTATCCTAACCACTACAACAGAATTGTGAGTGTGGTTAATGTGGTTAAAGAATGAAAACAAGGCCAGTGTGTATGGAAAACAGTAAGAGGAACAGTGATAGGAGATGAGGTCTGAGAAGTAGACAGGAGCCAGATCTTGCAGGGCCTCGTAGGACATGATTGGAATTTGGATTTCATTCTTAGTGAGATCAGATGTCCCTAGAAGGTTTTGAGCAGGGAAATGACCTGACCTGACTTCACTTTGAAAGAAATCCTCTGACTACTGTGTCAAGAGACTATGCTGTGGTAAAAGCACAAGTAGGGAAACCAGATGAGAAATTATGTGATGTCAAAGGCAAGGTGTGAGGTGGTTATTGGAAGGAGTCTGACAACAGTGTAGCAGATGAGGAGGAGTTGGATTCTGGATATATTTTGAAGTCAGAACCAACAGATTTTGAAAGGGAATTGGATTTGAAGTATGAGAGGAGAAGATTCAAAGATGACTCCAAACTTGGACTTTGAATCAAGCAGTTAGGTGTTTGGTAGTGCCATTTACTGCATGGGAAATACTGGATTTCTTGTCATCTTGGGCTGCTGTAACAAAATACCATAGACTGGATGGGTTAAACAGCAAACATTTATTTGTCTCAATTCTGGAGGCTGGGACGTCCAAGATCATGATGTCAAGGCAGATTTGAATCCGGATGAGAGCCCTTTTCCTGGTTTGCATACGGCCACATCTCTGTATCCTCACATGGCAGAGAGTGGAGGGGGCTCTGGTCTCTTCCTCTTCTTAAAAGAGCACTAAATCCATTATGAGAGCTCTATCCTCATGATCTCATTTAAATCTCACCACCTCCTAAAGACCCCAAGTCCAAATGCCATCACACTGGGGATTACGGATCCAACTTATGAATTTTGGGGAGTCACAAACATTCAGTCCATAGTACTGATAGAGAAGGGTTTGTGTGGGTAGGAGAGACCTCAAGGGCTCTATTTTGAGTCGCCTATTAGACATACAAGTGGAAATGTTACCTGGAGATCTGAACACCCAAGTCTGGAGCTCAGGAGGTAGAAATTTGGGAATCATCAGAGTATCTATCAGAGGGATAAGTACAATATTTAGAGGCTGAAATATGAAAAGGAGTTTAAAAAAAAGTAGGCTGAGAGGTAAACCAAGTGAGGTTGAAGGAAAAGCAAGAGACTGATGTTTCAGAAGCCAACGGAAGAAAGTATTTCAAGAAGGAGGGAGTAATCCACCTCCTCAAATGGTTCTAATCAGTCAAGGATGAAGAAGACTGCACATTGGCTGTGGATTTAGCAACGTGATTTCATTGATAACTGCTACAAAAACTTTTTCTCTAGAGTGGTGAGGGAAAAAACATTAATGGAATTGGTTCAAGAGAGTGTGGGAGAATGGGAAAGAGGCCACAGTGAACATAGGGAACAGTAGAATTTTGCAACAAGATTCAAAGCAGGCTGGGGGTTAGAGGAGTCAAGAGAAGGTGGTTGTTGATGTTTTTGTTTTAAACATGGGAGGTAAAGTAACATTTTTATGCTACCTAAAAGGATCCAGAAGAGAGGAAGAACTTGATGAGGTAAGAGAGAGAGGATGAGATTGATGGTGAAACTAGTGGTTGTGAGTGTTCTGGAGTAGGGGATCCAGTCACATATGGAGGGGTTGGTCCCGGGCCACAGCATGGATACATGTAATTTATGGTAACAGGAGAGGAGGTAGGTGATATCATTACAGGTGAAGATCAGTTAAGGAATTGGGAGAATGAGGAAGTACTCTTCCTAGGGATTCTGCTTATGCAGCAAAATGAGGGTGAGTCACTGGCTGAAGCTGAGGGTGAGCATGTTATATTGAAGACCTGAGGAAAAAAGAGGGTAAGTAATCACGTGAGGGGATAGGGTTGCATGTAAAGGCCCCTTAGCAGTGAGGGGAACTCAGTAAGTTCCTGAACTAGACCCTGGTCAGTCGACCTGGGTGTGTGTTTTTCTCAAACCACATTCAGCTTGTGCATAACAGGCAGGGCATTGGATTGAAATTCAGTGAGGTTTTACCAGGCAAGTATGACGTAGGGCGAGGGGGCAAGCGTGTTGAGTTAATAACCCACTTGACAGACTTAGGATGTGGAAGAATTAAACAACTTCTATGCATCTTGAACATTCTTCTCCCAAGACAATTTTTTTCTATTCAGAATAGATTAAATTGCACTGTCTTAGAAGTAGAAGTAGCTTATGATAAGCTTCATTATTGATATCAAGCACGTGTATAATTGTCATATTTTACAATGTCATTAATAGCTTGCCTTTGCAGACAAAATGGCATAAATCTTATGTTAAACTGATAATAACCTAATTGCATCAAGGTAAGTATGTCTCATAATATATAGAGTATAGTGCTAATAAAGAGTAGAAATCCAGAGTAAATGAATGAACTCATCTATCAATCTTCATAAAAGACAAAGGTCAAAATCATAGAGAATCAAACCTCCCTCTCTCAGCTTCAACTCCACAGCAGCTCTTTCTTGCTTTCAAGGATATTTCTTTTAAATAAATTATGTTTCTTTTTTCCTACCTTCCTTCCTTTCTTTCTGCCTTCCTACCCTTCTGTTTCTCTATCTTATTTTATTTTGTTACCTTTCTTTTCCTTCCTCCCTCCCTTCTTCTTCCTTCCTTCCTTCCTTTCTCTTTCTTTCTTTCTTTCTTTTTTCCTTCCTTCCTTCCTTCCTTCTTTCCTTTCTCTTCTCTTTCTTTCTTAATATTCAGACTTATCATTTTTAAAAAAGAAAAAAACCCACCTTGTAGAATTTAGCTGTTCCTGTGTGCTAAATCCACCACCTTTCCTCTGCTTTCCAGAGAATTATCTGATTATATCATTTCAGAACTTGGAGAGTTACCATGGTAACAGTCTTCCAACATTTTCCTTTGAAAAGGATCCCTCCAGCCCTCAGAGAGATCACCTGCAAGTAGCCATCCAACTGCCTTTGTTATGCTCTGCCTATGTTATGTTATGCTCATCTGCAATCAGACTTAGGTCAAGAGCCTCGCCAATGACCTGTGAAGTGGAACAGCATCCAGAGTGGTTGGTTCAGGCTGGGCCGGTGCCTGCTCCCCTCCACGCCTCTGCACTCCCCTCCCCCACCTGCCCTTGCAGGAGGTGCATTACGTCCAGGGGGAGGGGGCACAGCAAAGTTTCTTTTCAAAAACACACAGATTCTTTTTTTAACTCCTTCCTGGCTGCTAAAGAATCAAGACTCTGTCCTAGAACTTCCCATATCCCCTACTCCATGAGAGCGAATTTCCCTGTTTATTGGTTTGCCAAAAGCAAAATAACAACCCTAAACACCTGCCAGTTAAACAAGAACAGATTTATTACATTTTGCCCAAAGGATACTGCTACAACTGGAATATTGTGTCATGCAGGAGGAAATTTGCCCATAGTGCTTTACCTGGTTAATGGATGGATGATGCCTCACTTATCCCTCTATTGCCCTCTTCCTCTTCCTCTCAATATCCCTTCCCTGTGACACATCCTCCTACCTGGTCCAGAATTTGCCCTTTGGTTATAATCATGGGAAGAACTGAATATCAAAAAAAAGTCACTTAATTGTGAGATGATATATGAACTTAGTCCCTGATATGGAGACTTGAGTAATTTCTTTGCATGGCTCACTTTTGCAGATTGAGGGGCTGGCAACTACTCCCTGTCTGATCTGCTCCTCTCTCACCAACAGTCAGAAAGAGGATACTACAGTCACCTAGGGGTGCTGCTTTGGGGACTACCTGCATGTCTGTGACTGATTGCTGTCTTTGCAACCCTGGTTGGAGTCTCAGGCAGACCCAGGCATGTAATAACTATGAGCCAAGGAGTTGGGACTACTTGGAGAACAACCTTTCCTTTAACTTTGGTTTTGGAAACCTGAACTATTTCTTGGGTTTGGAGGACCTTTTCAGTAAAGTGGAACTATTGTGATAAACAACTAAAAGAGATTACAATGCAGAGTTGTAAACTTTTGTACTAAAGTTTGATTCCGTTTTTTGATGTTGGACTGCTGACAACTTTCTCCCTCTTCCTCTTCTGTTTCACATCTTGGAAAGCTGATAAGAAAGTCTGGGTGTTCCCTTCTTTGGCACTGATGGTAGTTTCAAAATCCATGCAAGCCCCTTCCTGCATGTGAGAATCCTCATCCTGGACTCACTGTCTAGCCACAATAAAAGTCCCAAACTAGCTCCTTTCCTTGCTCTCTCAAGCCATTTTTAGAACAGTTTGAAAAATATTCCCTCCCCTCCCCAGAAATTCTCATTATGTAAGTGATAAAATTTTCATACCCTCTTAAGTGTGTGTGTGGAGTCATCAGTCCTGAGATCAAAATAAAGTTATGAGTGAGATTCCATCTTGGTTTTGCATAATTTCCACAGCAATTTGTGTAACAATTTATGTATAGGAGGAATGAGAAAATGAACTTTCAAAGCAAGAACAGAGCTACTCTAATGGTAAAATCTTGCCTATCTTTGCATCCAGTAAAGAGAGAAGTTGCAGGGCTAGACTCTGACTTAGGTTCTGTGTTCTCTGAAACTGGACCAAACATGAGGCAGGAGACAGACTTGCCCATACAATGATTAGCCAAGTCTCATCCAGCGGAGAGTCCAAAACTCCATCCTTGCAAACTATTCAATCATCCATTGTCTGAAGGAAGCTGGCAGAATAGAAGGTGAAGGGGGCAGGGTAAGGACAATGAAAATGGTGACTGTAGTGAAATGACTTAAAGTATAGACATTAGGGGTGGATGCAGAGCTAGAAAAAACTGAGCTGTAAGAAACAAAGCCACTGATGACTTTTATAGGGAACTTGCAGGTTTAGCTTTGGGTAGAGAGGGAGCCAAAGGCTTTTAGAAGAGCCCTTCTTCTAACCGTAGAGGTCACATCTGGAACCTGTGGAAAATCCCTTTTTCCATTTCATTGGCAGGCACAGCTGGTCCTTGGAAGAGATGATGTGGAAGACAGCAAGACAAGTGAAAGGGCAGCTCAGGTGATGATGCCTGGAGGTGGAGGCATTGGGCAGTGGTCAGAAACACGGGCTCCAGAACCAGACTTCCTGGGTGTGGATTGTGTTATGCCACATGCTAGTTAGGTGAACTTCAGCAAGCTACATAAAATGAGAAAAAGTTGACTTAAATTTTAAAAAGTATTTTTAGAGTCATTTCATAATAAGGTCAACTCACCAGGGAGGTATGTATGTACACGCCTAGTAACATAGCTCAAAACATACAAAGCAAAATTGATAGCAATACAGAGAGAAATTAATACATCTATTATCAAAGTATGAGATTTCAACACACCCCTCTCAATATTGATATTTAAAATAAACAATAAAAAGCAAACAAAGTACCAAAAAACTTCAAAAACACAGTTAATAAGCTCACTCTAATGGATGTAAGTAGAATTTGGCCCATCAATTCAGGAAATACATCGTTCCCAAGCACACACAGAATATTTACAAAATTATTTATCTACCAGGCCATGAAACAAGCCTTAACAAATACCAAAGAATAAATAATATATAAGTAAAACACATTTTCAGAACAAAATGTGATAAAGTTAGAAGTTAAATTTTAAATATAATTTTTAAATCCTCATCTATTTAGAAATTTAGAAATGTACTTCTCAATAACACATGTTAAAGAAGGAATCATATATTAAGTAATACCTAGATAAAACTCCTAGAAGATGGCATAAGAGAAAATCTAGATGAACTTACATTTGGCAATGACTTTTTGGATAAAATACCAAAAGTATGATCCATAAGTAAAAAAACTGATAAGTTGGATTTCATTAAAATTAGAAACTTGTGCTTTACAAAAACACTTTAAAAAAGACAAGAATAAAGACACAGACCTACTAGAGAATGGACTTGAGGATATGGGGAGGGGGAAGGGTAAGCTGTGACAAAGCGAGAGAGGGGCATGGACATATATACACTACCAAACATAAGGTAGATAGCTAGTGGGAAGCAGCTGTATAGCACAGGGAGATCAGCTCGGTGCTTTGTGACCGCCTGGAGGGGTGGGATAGGGAGGGTGGGAGGGAGGGAGATGCAGGAGGGAAGAGATATGGGAACATATGTATATGTATAGCTGATTCACTTTGTTATAGAGCAGAAACTGGCATGCCATTGTAAAGCAATTGTACTCCAATAAAGATGTAAAAAAAAAAAAAGATACAGATACAAGAAAAAAAAAAAGAAAAGGCAGGCCATAGACTGGGAGAAAGTCTTTGCAAAACACTTATCTGACAAAGGACTAATACCAAGTACATACAAAGAACTATTAAAATTCAACAATAAGAAAATAAACAACCCAATTAAAAAACAGGTAAAAGATCTGAACAGACACTTCACCAAAAAAGATATACAGATTGCAGATAAGCGTATGAAATGATGCTCTACATCACATGTCATTAAGAAAGTAGAAACTAAAACAACAATTTATAAATGGCTAAAATCCAAAACCCTGACAACACCAAATGCTGACCAGGATGTGGAGCAATATGAACTCTCATCCATTGCTGGTGGGGATGCAAAATAGTATAGCCACTTTGGAAGACCGTTTGGTGGTTTCTTACAAAACTAAATATACTCTTACCATATGATCCAGTAATTGTGCTGATTGTTATTTACACAAATGACTTGAAAACTTAAGTCCACACAAAAACCCATACATGACTATTTATAGAAGCTATATTCATAATTGTCAAAACTTGGAAGTAATCAAGATGTCCTTCAATAGGTGAATGGATAAAGAAACCATGGTGTGTTCATACTATGGAATATTATCCAGCAAAAAATGAAATATGCTATCAAGCCATGAAAAGGCATGGAGGAACAGTGCATATTGCTAGGTGAAAGAAGCCAATCTGAAAAGGCTCCATACTGTATGATTCTAACTATATGACATTCTGGAAAAAGCAAAGCTGTGGAGACGGTAAAAAGATTAGTGATAGCCAGGGGTTCTGAGGGAGGGAGAGAGGGAGGGACGAATAGATGGAGCACAGGGCGGTGAAACTAGTCTACATGATGTAATGGTGGATACATGTCATTACACATTTGTCAAAACCCACAGAATGTACCACACAAACTGATCCCTAATGTAAACTATGAACTTTAGTTAATAATGCATCGATATTTGTTCATCAATTATAACAGAAGTATCACCCTAATGCAAGATGTTAATAATAGGGGAAATTTTGTGGGATGGGGGATTAAGGGATATATGGGAACCATCTGTACTCTCCATTCAATTATTCTGTAAATCTATAACTGCTTTCAAAAATAAAGTCTGTTAATTTATTTTTTTGGATTTTATTTATTTATTTATTTATGTCTGTGTTGGGTCTTCGTTTCTGTGCGAGGGCTTTCTCTAGTTGTGGCAAGCAGGGGCCACTCTTCGCGGTGCACGGGCCTCTCACTATCGCGGCCTCTCTTGTTGCGGAGCACAGGCTCCAGACGCGCAGGTTCAGTAATTGTGGCTCAAGGGCCCAGTTGCTCCGCGGCATGTGGGATCTTCCTAGACCAGGGCTCGAACCCGTGCCCCCTGCATCGGCAGGCAGATTCTCAACCACTGCGCCACCAGGGAAGCCCCTGTTAATTTTTTAAAATTACATCTGGAGCTTATGTTACATTGCTATTACACAGCACTGGTATAAAGGCTCTAGTCACTGTAATAACAAATTAAATATATAAGAATTAGAAAGGAATAAATGAAACTTTTATTTTATGGATGACAGAATTGTCTATACAACCTATTCCAAAATCTATAGACAAATTATTGGAAATTATAGGACAGTTAATCAAGTTGGATGAATGGAAAATCACAACACAGAGGGGAATTTCTATTCCACTACTAAGGAACAATTAGAGAAATGTAATGAAAAGAATATTCCACTTAAAATGATAACAAAATTTAGAATAGATGTTTTCCGAAAGCCATTAAAGAAGACTAGAATAAATATAGAGATATGCCATCTTTGTGTGTAGAAAGGCTTAACATCACAAAGATGCCAGTTGTATTAGTTGTCATTCTTGATGTCCAAATATATGACTGGTACTATTTGGTTATTTTCAACATGCTTGTATGTACAGTTAATCCTTAGAAGATTATCTTCATTTTACAGATAATTGATGCCCAGTGAGATTAAGTAATTAATACAAAGGTACAGAGTGCTGGCAAGTGGCTGAGCTGAGAACATATCTAGGTCTGACTTCAGAGACTATGCCCTTCTTCCAAGAAATCTGCTTTGGGCTCTTAAATAAAATGTCCTGTCGCAAAGCTAGAAACATGGCTCTCATCCTTGATTTCTCTCCCTATCTCACCCTACAACCAATATTCCTCAAGTTCTGTCAATTCGACCTCTTCATATTTTCCAAATCTCCCACTGCTCTCCATCCCCAAGGGAATAGCTTTTATTAAATTAAACCTTCATCTCTTGCCTGGAGTATTGCAACACCATTTCCTAATGAGTCTTTAACCTATTCATCCTCTACACTGTAGCCAGAGTGATCTGAAATCCAAATTTGATCATATGCATGAAACAGTTTAGTACCTTCCCATTGTACTCAAGATAGAAATTTCTTAACCTATGTCTTCATGGCAATTCTATCTCACTTCTAGCTCATATATATTTCTCTAACCTCATGGCTAATTGCTCCACTGGGGAACCTTCATGATCATCCTTATATGTATTAAGCTATCTCTTGCCTCCACGTCCATTCATATTCCCTTTTCTCTGCTTCTCTTAACTCCTACTTCTCTAGTTTTCAACTCTTATCCCCTCCAGGTTCTCAATATGAATCCTCTGGCATTAGCCACATGATAACATCCTCCAGGAAGCCCTCTTAAACTCCTCAACTTCCAAGAAAACCCATCTTCACTTTAGCACTTATCTGACTGTTGTGTAATTCATCTTTAACTTCAACACATGCCCACTAGACTTAGCTCCATGAAGGCAGGGACTTTGCCTGGCACATAGTAAGAGCTAAATACTTTTATACTGAATGAATTATTTTAGGTTTCACTTGCAAACTAAGTAAGTACCAGTTAAACATTGAAAGGAAGACATCACAGTCCATAATACATATAACAATTAATACAATATTGGCCTAATCTGGTAGGTCATTAGTAAGTAGAAATTAAAGAAATGTACTAAAAAATTAAAAGGAAATAAATAAATAAATAAATTAATTAAAAAAAATAGTCTTCAAAGAATCAGAGCCCAAGATAATATTAGTAATGATTGATAATCATTCAGGATGATATTGATAAAACCCCAATAGCATATGAAAGAGAGATTGAATGACCAACTTAGAGTTTTTCAGGACATTAAAGCAAGGGAATTTTTCAGTCTGTTTGATTTTGACAATGAGATTTAGAATTAGGGCAGCCTTCACCCCCAGAATAAGGAAAATAAAGAGTGGTAATCATTGTTAGCCATATTATCTGCTGTTCCTGCTTCAGAAAATCTTCATGAGATACTGAAAATAAAAGAAAACACTTTAGGCTGTCAAATTCAAGTGCTTCCCACAGAGAAGATGAATGCTTGGGACACTGTGGGAAGGTTTGGGGAGAAGGCTTATGAATACCTGTATGGCTGACAGGAAGTGGTTAGAGCATTTCCCCTGACATCTGCATTGCATTTAGCCTCATTATATTGAGTTTTATGAGGATAAAAGGCTGGCAAGACACTTTAGAAAATTGGGTGGTATTTCTGGATTTAAATGTGTGGGTTTTTTTTAAAGGAGCTCATGTGGGGACATTTCCCTGCCTATTCATCCCTTTGTTAACACTGGGAAAGTGTATTTGGCTTAAATATTATAAATTACAAAATGGAAAATTTTAACCACTCTATAATTTGGAGAACAGACAGCATTTAAAAATTAACATTGTTACTTTGTGCCCAAGAAAGAATCTGATTAAAGCATATTCCTTGGGATTTTTCTAAACTCTTACAGTGCTCACTCCTTCTAGGAAGTTGCTACTTCCTAGAAATGGGGAGAGGAGGTTTAGGCTAAGTTTATTTTCCCTCAGGCCTGATAAACTGATGGACTCAAATTAAAACCTTCAGGCCAGATCCACAAATTTAGTCTAATGGTTAAAGTACATCAGCAAAAACAGAACAATTGAGAAGTTCATTCTTTTGGACTTTTCTCCTTCATAAACGAAAAATACAGTTAACAGTGAAAACAAATAGTTCATTTTAGGGATCCTTGTGCTTTCAATGTTAAATCAATGCTTTAAATTGGAAACTCTTAGTATATATCATGATATTACTCAACTGTAGATACAAGATGCAAGTGAGTCTGAGGTTGCTTTGTGGAGGTTTCTGGAATACAAGAAAATTCATTTTTCTCTTGCAGCCTCCCTTCCTTTCTCTATGAAGGTGGCAATTATCTGAGCATCTATTTAAGAATTTTATTATATTTTATTGATTTGAATTCAATTATATTCAGGTGCATTATAAACTCAAGAAAGAAAGAAATTGTGAAAAAAAATTGCTTTCCAAAAACCAGTTAGAAAATATAAAAAGATCCATGACAATAGCAAATTATAGAATACTTATGAAAAGCTTGAGAAAAATAACCTAGACCTACACGAAGAAAATTTTTAAGCCCTACTACAGTCATAAAACAACATCTAAGAAAAAAGAAGATGCAAATTATATTTCTGGATGGGAATATTCAATATTCAATGGTCTACAGTTCAAATTGATCTGTAAATTCAGTTCAATTCTAATAAGAATCTCAGTGAGATGTTTCATAAAACTTAGGTTAACTCTATATTTTACCTGGAGGAGTCAATGCACAGAATTAGCCAAGATATTTGAAAAAATAAACTTCTGTATTAATAAAACCACCCTCATTATTAGCAAAAATATAGACAAATAAATCAATAGACCAAGCTAAAACTCCCAGAAACAGACTCATGTCTACTTGAAACTTAGTATAAGATAAAAATGGCAACTCAATTTCAATTCAAAATTGGATAACTAATTGAACAAATGGTGTCATCAATAAAACAATTTACTATGCCAATGATTAGGTTGGCATGTGGCTACATTTGTACCTTACCATACATTAACTAAATACTAGACAGAATGAAAATTCTAAATGTAAAATTTAGAAATGTATTACAAAAATAGGAACTTATTTTCTTAATCTTGGATTAACAAAGGCCTTTATAAACAATATATAAACCTGAGAAAATATTAAGGAAAAAATTGACACATTTAATTATACCAATAAAAAACATTAGAATTAACAAGTTAATTTAGTTAGGTTGCAGGATACAAGGTTAATACATCAAATCCAAATTATATCCATATACTATAACAAAGAATTGGAAAATGAAATTTTAGATAAATAATTTATAATACTGTCAAAAAGCATAAAATACTTAAGGAAAAGTTAATAAAAGACCAGCATTACCTCTACAGTAAACCAGATAGCATTGCTGAGAGAAATTAAAGAAAACCAGAAAGTGGGGAGATATTCCATGTTCACGGATTGGAATACTGAATATGGTTACAGTGACTATTTGAAGAACAAATTGGAGCACTTAAACTACCTAACTTTAAGAATTACTATAAAACTACGGTGATTAAGACAGTGACATAAGGTTTGACAGATCAATGAAATAGAAATAGACTGCAAATAGACTGCAGTCTATGCAGAAATAGACTGACATTTATACAATCATTTGATTTTTGACAAATGCACCAAAGAATCCAATACAGAAAAGAAAGTCTCTTCAGTAAATGGTGGTGGAATAACTGATACCCATATGTAAAATTAATGAATAGTAACCTCTATTCATGTCATACACCAAAATTAATTTGAGATGCATCAGAGACCTAAATGTAAGTCTAAAACAATAAATCTTGTAGAAGAAAATATAGGGAATTCATTTATGACTCAGGGTTAGGCAAATATTTCTTAGGACATAGCAGGCAATAACTTTAAAAGAAAAAACTGATAAATTAGACTTGATCAAAATTTTAAAATTCTACTCATTAAAAGATTTGATTAAGAAAATTACTAGAATGCCATCAACTAGAAAAAAATATTTGTAAAATATATGTCTTACAAAGGACAGTAATCTAAGATAATAAAATGTCAAACAATTCACTAAAAATGGGCTTAAGATTTCAACATATACTGCACAAATGAAGATATACAAATGGCCAATAAGCGTATGAAACAATTTGCATCATCATTGGTCATCAGGAAAATACAAAATAAAATGATGAACTATCACTCCACATCCACCAGAATGGCTGAAATTAAAACAACTGACAACACCAAATATAAGTGAAGATGTGGAGTGACTGGGACTTCCATTTACTGTTGGTGGCAGCATAATATGATGCAATCACTTCTGACAAAGTTTTGAGTTTCTTATAAAACTATGCCTCCATTCAACCCAGCTATTCTACATGAGAAATGGAGAAGTGTAATATATCTACAAGAAGACATGGACAAAACTGTACAAAGCAGTTTTATTCATAATAGCCCAAAACTGGAATCAGCCCACAGGAGAGTGGATTAAAAAAAACTTAAACAGTATATTCATAGTACTACACAGCAGCAAAAAAGGAACAAACTATTGATAATTGCAATGTCAGGGATAAACCTCCAAAACACTGTGTTGGGCAAAAGAAATTTTACACAAAAAGTACATATTTTGTGGTACCATTTCTATGAAGTTCTAAAACAGGCAAAACTAATCCATGGTTTTAAAAAAATATCATCATAATGGTTGCCTCTTAGGGGTTAGGCCTAAGTGTGGGCATATACTGAGAATGAACATGAGAGAACTTCTGAGATAATTGTAATATTCTCTATCTTGGTAAGGGCTCAGGTTAAATAGGTGTATGCTCTTGTCAAAATCATGGAATTAAGATTTGTACATTTGGTCATTTGTTATTTTTACCACAAAAGAAAAAAACATAAATATTAGATTCTAGTTAATGAAATACATGCTGAAGTATTTATTAGGAAGTGTGCCGTTATCAGAAAATTACTTTGAAATGCATCGATAAAATAAAATCTCTTGAAGGTGGATAGAAGGACAGGTATATATGAACTAACTATTATAAAATGTTAATTTTGGAATCCAGGAAGTAGATATATGATACTTCCCTGTAAAATTCTTTCAACTTTTCTGCATGTGTGAAATTTTTCACAATAAACTGCGTGGGAAAAATCCAATGAAAATAACAAAAAAAAAAAAAAAAAGAAAAGAAGTATTTTTAACATCAATAAAGCAAGGAAATAAGTACAACCACAAAGTATGAAACATGATTGAATCTGTCGTTCAAAAAGACAAATTTTCTGAAAAAGAACTGATACAGAAAAATAAATACCAAGACATACCTTCTTGAAATTGCTAAACTTCAAGGATAAAACATAAATCCTACAACCAGCCAGGCAGAAAAATCCTGTCACACTAAGGAGAAAAAAGTTCAAGTAGATCTTATATTTCTTCACCAAAATAGCCTATATCAAATAACAGTAGAGTGATGTTATCTGTTATCAAGACCCAAGTATCCTTTAACTAAAACACAACAAAGCAAAATTAACAACAATGTAGACATTCACAGGAGGATAAGGATTCAATGTTTACTAGATCCATGAGCCCTTAAACTGATTGAATCTAGTCAACTCTGAGATGAATCAAAACCTGGATGGAAAATAAAATCTCAGTGAGGGAGAAAAAGGGTATAAGAACTGGTTGAAACCATACATTATGATATGAAACTAAAAGAATTACAAGATACAAACTACTATGTATAAAATAGATAAGCAACAAAGATACATTGTACAGCACAGGGGAATACAGCCATTATTTTGTAATAACTTTAAATGGAGTATAACCTATAAAAATATTGAATCACTGTGTTGTACATGTAAAACTAATGTAATACTGTAAATCAACTATACTTCAATAAAAAAAAGAATGGTGTTTGAGAATAATTAATCTCTCTACCTTATTCAGATATTAATTATAGTTACTTAAAATTTTATTGTATTTGAATAGTAAATACAGTCACAAGGGTTAAAAATTAGATGATATTAAAAGGTATCCATTAATAAGTTTTGCTTCCACCACTTTTTCCATCAATCCTATTCTACTTTCATTTAGGGAACCACTTTTGTTAGTTTAAAAAATCTTTCCAGTATTTCCTAATGTAAAAATTAGGAAATACAAAGATCATTTTTATTTTACCCCTTTCAACCATAAAATGTAGCTCACTATACACATTTTTTTCCACTGTGCTTTTTTCACATAACAGTATATGTTAAAGATGTTTCTGTATCAGTACATATAGAGCATTTTCATTACTATTTCATACCTGTGGATCATTACATAGGCACATGGACCAGACACTTTCTTTTTTTTTTTTAACATCTTTATTGGGGTATAATTGCTTTACAATGGTGTGTTAGTTTCTGCTGTATAACAAAGTGAATCAGCTATACGTATACCTATATCCCCATATCCCCTCCCTCTTGCATCTCCCTCCCACCCTCCCTATCCCACCCCTCTAGGTGGTCACAAAGCACAGAGCTGATCTCCCGATGCTATGTGGCTGCTTCCCACTAGCTGTCTATTTTACATTTGGTAGTGTATATATGTCAATGTCACTCTCTCACTTCTTCCCAGCTTACCCTTCCCCCTCCCTGTGTCCTCAAGTCCATTCTCTACATCTGCATCTTTATTCCTGTCCTGCTCCTAGGTTCTTCAGAACCACTTCTTTTTTAGACTCCATATATTTGTGTTAGCATACAGTATTTGTTTTTCTCTTTCTGACTTACTTCACTCTGTATGACAGACTACCAAACGTAAAATAGATAGCTAGTGGGAAGCAGCCACATAGCACAGGGAGATCAGCTCAGTGCTCTGTGACCACCTAGAGGGGTGGGATAGAGAGGGTGGGAGGGAGGGAGATGCACGAGGGAAGATATATGGGAACATATGTATATGTATAACTGATTCACTTTGATATAAAGCAGAAACTAACACATCATTGTAAATCAATTATACTCCAATAAAGATGTTAAAAAAAATTCACCCCCCCAAAAAAAGAACCTGCTGTATAAAAAAATAAAATAAAATAAATGAAATCATGCAGTATTTGTTTTTCTGTGGCTCATTTCATTTAGCATAATGTCTTCCAGTTCCAGTCATGTTGTTGAAAATGACAGTATTTCCTTCTTTGTTAAGGCTGAATGATATTCCATTGTATGTATATACCACATTTTAAAAATTCATTCCTCCATTAATGAACATTTAGATTGTTTCCATACCTTGGCTATTATGAATAATGCTGCAATGAACATAAAGTGCAGATATCTCTTCATGTTCAAGATTTCCAATTCCTTTGGATATATATCCAGAAGTGGAATTGCCTAGGCAAATGCTAATTCTATTTTTATATTTTTTCTATTTTTAATTTTTTAAGGAAACTTCATAATGTTTTCCATAGAAGCTGCATCAGTTTACATTCCCACCAGTAGTTCATAAGGGTTCCTTTTCTTCCATACCCTGCCAACACTTGCTGCCTGTTTTTTTTAATAATAGATATTCTAACAAGTATGAGGTGATAGTATTCATTCAGATGAATGGATATACAAATGGGGCATATCCATGCAAAGGAGTATAATTCAGCCACAAAAAGGAAGGAAGTACTGATACATACTATAACTCGGATGAACCTCAAAAACATTATGCTAGTGAAAGAAGTCAGACACAAAAGATCACATATTATGATTCCTTTTATATGATATATTCAGGATAAGCAGATCCATTGAGACAGAAATGAATTAGGACTGGTGGAAGGGGGAAATGATGTGTGGTTACTTTATGGGTGTGGGGTGATTTTACAGGATGGCAAAATTATTTTTGAATGTAAAAAGAGATGTTAGTAGCACAACATCGTGAATACACCAGATACCTCTGAATTGAACATGTTAAAATGGCATATTACATGTTATGTAAACTTCATATCAATAAAAATAAAATAAAACAAAATAAATACGGAGAATAAGCAAGATAACTTTTAAGGACATGAAGCAGAATTCACAAACATCAGTTATGTTGTTCTACTATTGACCAAAATGTGGTGATATAGCCACACCTACATTCAAGAGAAGTTGGGAAATGTAGTCCTCAGCTGAGTGGTCACATATGCAACAAAAATATATTGCCAGAGTATTGTAGTGTGGTATGACTAAAAGCAAGAAGGGAAAATGGATGTAAGGAGATAATAGTCCATAACCCGTCTTTATAAAAACTTGCTGAAAGCAACAAGGAGCAATGAGTACACACTAACATTCTGGCTATTTCCAACTACTTTCTTGGATCTGAAAACTTCAATGGTCTGTCTTCCAGGTGAATGTTGGCAAGTGTTTTACCCAATGTTTCCCTGCAATAAATAAGAGTCATCAAGTTTCTAGCCTTCAGTATCTGTTTTCTTGCATCCTATTGCCTGACTGTTGAATCAACAGCAGATATTTTAGTTTGTGTTATGACAGCACCCCAATTCTGGTATTTCTCTGTCAGTGGGAATAGAGATTTAGACCCTGTATCAAAAAAAAAAGAAAACAAATACAATGAATTTAATGAGGTAGTATTTTTCTCTCTCTCATGGGACAGACCAGGCAAGTGGGCAGGATTTACTCCACAAGATCCTCTAGTGGCCTGAGATGAAATCTCAACACATGTCTTCCATCATTGGGTCTGAGACAGTTGCTCTGACTTTCCTGACTCACAGGGTTGAAGTCACCATGTCTGCATTTTAGTCATTAAAGACACAGAAAGAGCACATGAAGATGAAGCAACTTTGTGTTTTAAGGACACAAAGTTGAAGTTGCACATATTCCTTCTGCTCATATCCTGTTAACCAAAATCTAGTCACATGGCCCTAATCAGCAGGGACAGAAACTGAGAAATGTTAATAATGGTATGGCTATGTGACAGTCAGAATTGTGAAGGAGATCTATTAATAAGAGGAAGAAAGACAAAATGGATACTGGAGGATAGAAGCAGTCAAGTATGCACATAAAATTTCTAGAAACATGATGAAAAAATATAAAATATATAATTTCCAATGAGTAAAAGGAAAACATAGAATGAAGAAAAATAATCATCAGTCTAATTGAAATCAAGCAATGAAAAGAAAAGAAACATTTAAGAGTTGAAGCAAACAAAAAGCACAAAATAAGATGGTGAAGGTAGGTCCAAATGTATTAATAACTATAGATGGTATAACAGTTAAAAAAACAAAGATTGAGAAACCAAATTAAAAAATTAACCTAGTTCAACATTGTTTAAAAAAGTAACAGAACATAAAAATCTAGAAAACTTGACATTAAAGAATGAAGAATAATAGACCAGTTAAGTACTAAACAGTAGGAAGCTAATTTATCTGTAGTAACAGCAGCTTAAGGAGACTTGAAGGTAAGCAGTACTAAATAGAAATAAAACTCTGATATTTACAAAATATCAAAAGTTGAATTCATGGAAAAGTTATTTAAAATTTAAACGTGCATGAACCAACAATTTAGCTTCAAAATATATATAAAAGAAAATATTGAAGGAACTACAAGGAGAATTGTCAAACTTACCATCATATTGGAGAATTTGGCTACCCTCTCAGTAACTGATAGATCAAGAGAACAAAAATCGGAGACTCAAAAGTTTTGATCAACACAATGGACTTAAAGAAACTAATGGACTTAAAGAAACTAATGGACTTAAAGAAAATGTTATTATTCAGTGAAAAAGCCAAGTGACTGGAGAATAATAGAGTATTATTACATACATATAATTATGGGAAGTTCAAAAACTTGCAAAACCAACAAAAACATTTAGGAAATCAATCAAATGTAGTAAAACTAGAAAAAGAAACAAATAAATTGAAAGACACAACGTTTCTATTTTAGATTGTATCTACTTATTCCCTATAATGAAAGATGGGGTAACTTGCACCTGTACACTTCTTCTTACTTCCTTTTTTTCCCCTCTTACATTTTCAAGTTTCCAAACATTAATGTTCTATTCTATAAACACAAGTATGAGAAGCAGTAAGTCCCTCTGTTTTTTATGGCAGTTTCAATAAATGAAACCACAGAATATTCCAAGGCTAGCCTTTGGTGGCTCTTGCTTGTACTTCTGTAAGAATGTCAACGTGATTAGCAAGGTGTTAACAGGGGGTGACTACTCATACAATGCTGGACTCCCTTCTGGTTAGTATAGTCTACTTGCTGTGCAAGGAAAACCAGGAAAATCTCATCTCCAAAAAGTGAATAATTTAAAAGGAAATATTTGGGTAAGATTAGCTATTATGGCATGTATGCAGTGCAAATTTAGTTTGAATGATAGTGCTAATGTATAAATAGTATTGTTCACAATCTAGAGGTATTCCAATCCCAAGTGGCTTTGAATCTACTGGGAGGGACAAACTCCATGGCACTTGAAGGCTAAGAACTATGCTGTCTCAAGATGGGTACCACTCCTTAATTTCCCACTGCTTCCAGCCTCCATTGCAGCTAGCAGTGGCTAATGAGAGGCAAATGGAAATCACTGGATGAGACTTCAGGAAAGCTTAAAGTCAACTGATCTGACGAAGGAGGATGTCCTTTGAGCTTCCCCCTTCCTTTTTCCTTTCTTTTGACTGGAATGTTTTAGTGGAATGGTGGATTGGCACTTACTGTCTATTGCAACTACCTTAAAGTGTGTCTTCCTACATTTCAAAGACTGGAAATCTAAAAATGACTTTCTCCAGATTTCCTTGCAGCTGTGGTTCTGGATATGGTGAATGTTCAACCCATCTAATGCGTAAGTAGAAGATCTGGAAGGCAGAAGTAAAGCAGAATGCTGCTCCTACTGTTTTTTCTGGCAAGCCCGATTGTGTGGGATCTAGTTATGCTGGGGAAGCATTAGCCAAGGACCTCATTTCCAGTCACTGAAATCGTGGGTGCAGGCTGTAGCAGAAACAGCTTGGCTTTGAAGACACCAACAGTGGTACTACGAGCTTCCCAATCACTGAAGCTGTGTGATTATGTGACTTCCTGCAATTGGACTTCCTCTCTTTGCAGTAGCCATGTGGTGCTGGAGCCAGCAAGTGGAGTGGCAGCTTTAAACCAGGCAAGCAGCTTCTTGATCAAAGAAGGGACAGTAGCTCCCTTGGTGGCCCATTTCTTTCATGTGACTTGGGAGTTATTCCAGAAATCTTAAACTAGTGTTTGTTTTTTCAGCCTTACCTATGATTCTATAAACGCTTTAGTGTTTTGTAATGTAGCCATTTGTATGTAAAGTAGCTAAAGTGGGTTCAGTTATCTGCAGCTGGAGACTGATTAATGCAAATGTGATGTGATGGGAAGAAACTGATCAGTTATGCTGGACTATGATGCAACTGTAGAGACAGAATTTGCAGCCAAAGACAGTGAAATAGAAAAGGGAAAAAAACCTGGGCGCCTATGGAACCACCGCTTTAGTCCTTCATTGTCTATCTCTTGAATGTATTTCTTTTAAACATGCAACAATACTTCTTCAATTTAACTTACTCATACTTCAGCTCTCTGCTTCTTGCAGCCAAATGAATTCCTTCTGTATAAAATTCGTTCTAGTTATTTTTCTATTTATATTATTAATCAAATATTTTTCCACTATTTTTCATAACTGGTTATTACCAAGAAAAAGAAAAATTATTAATCTTTATTTGTTGTTGCATCCATCTACATTACAGAGGCCTCCTATTCATACTAGTAATTTTATGGTGAATTATCTTGCATTGTATTTCTGTTCCAACCCAACAGGAAAGTGAAGGAAAAGCTAAAATCCCAATATGTGTTGTATAACCCAATATTTTTAATTTATCATATAAATCTGCCTGAAATTTTCTTTGATTTTTATATGACCTCATACTTATTTTATTATGTAAAATATATCCAAATATTTATGTGTTTATTTTATTAAAAACAATTCCACATTGTTAGTAAGACACACTCAATATTTATAAACTATTACTTTTGGTTACAGCTGTCCTACTAAATTAGTAAGATAAAAATATTGCCTACCTTTTCTGGCTGAATTACAGATATTTCACCTTCTAAAGAATTAAGTGCGTGTTTCGCTTCTTTCAGTAAATAAAATAAGTGCAAATTTGATTTTAAAGAAACTTCTCATGATAAAATGACTACTATTTTTGTTTGATTGTTTGTTTTTTGGCTGTCCCTTACGGTTTGCAGGATCTTAGTTTCTCAACCAGGGATTGAACCCAGGCCACAGCAGTGAAAGCCCAGAATCCTAACCACTAGGCAACCAGGGAACTCCCCTAAAATGACTACTTTAAATGCACATTATTTTCCTTTGGATGAAGAATAGTGGACAAGGAGACAGGAAACCTGAGCATCTCCTTGTTCAGTCATACCAGGTTCTGTTCCTTTGCCACATCACCAATATCTCTGGGCCACAACTTGTTAATAGGGAATGCACCCTTTCTATCTCTGAACTTCTGTGTTTCATAGGTACACATTGAATGTACAATATGTTTTTGGCAAAGTATCAGGCAGTTTTTTTAGTTAAAGAAATTCAAGAACAAAATGGTAAAATGAATTCCAAGATATCTCCACTAAATTACACCTTCTTCAATGTTGGGGTTGATTTTCTTCTTCACATTTGGAAGTTTTTGAAATTGAGATACATCTTGCAATCAAATGTGTGTTTAATATGATAGTTCTTTTCCCCAACGTCTCCATCCCTCCCCCCCAATAAATTCTTGCTATAACAGCGGTGTATTGTACATTCAATGGCCTCTAAGAATCCAGGAAAAATGAAATAGGCACGAGGGTCAGGTTCCCACATGAACCTAAGCTGAGTCTTATACACATCTGTGCATGGGTCTGGAGGCACACAAGTGTCTACGTCAATTGGTTTACATGGGAATGGGGTGAGGGGAGAAGACTCTCTGGAAAAATTTGTTGGGCAGTTGCCTGTAGTCAGGGTCAGGAGAAAGATGGGTGAGCCCTGAGCCATGCTGTTTGGGTCTCCAAACAGGTGAGGAGCTATAACACAGTTGGGGAGAGGAACTCCTGTCCCACCTCTAGGGATAACACGTCACTTCTTCACTGTTGTGTCCAGCCCATCTCCACTGTCTTGGTGATGATCTCAGGAACTGTGGCAAAGCCCCAGAGGGAACATAGTGCCCAGAAAGCACAGTGATTATCAGTGGAAGCTCACAGGAGATAAGGTTCCCTGATGGAATCAGA
The DNA here is from genome assembly GCF_059928025.1 of Delphinapterus leucas. Taxonomy (NCBI): domain Eukaryota; kingdom Metazoa; phylum Chordata; class Mammalia; order Artiodactyla; family Monodontidae; genus Delphinapterus; species Delphinapterus leucas. The sequence continues at coordinate 45,878,035 of NC_143130.1, read as the reverse complement.
GTAGGACCCAGCAGAGCATATTTATTTGTGTGATAAAACCCCAGAGAAGCCATTATAATTGGAGTGACTTTGAACATGAGATCCTGCGAAGAAGTGGCTACTGTGAGCCTGTGAAATTTGAGTGGTAATATTAATGTGACTTCATCCAACCTCACAGACTAGGGAAATATTTTGGAATAGACATACATAAATACACACAAATATTTTTACATATATATAAATATATATTTCTCTCTCTCTCTCTCTCTCTCTCTCTCTCTCTCTCTATATATATATATATATATATATATATAGTGGTATTCTTCCTCCCTGCAGAAGGTCTAAAAAACTCAACTTTACTTCATCAACAGGTAATTTAAACTCTGACTTGTCAAGTTTAAATTAAACTTGTCCTTATTGTATTGTGCTCACTATATATCTCTTCATCTATTCTGGTATTATCAATTTGGTCCACACGTTTTGACTTCTTTTATGAAAAATGTTTTCCCCAAAATTGCTCTCACTACTTTTCCTATTACTTTGAAAACTCAACTGTAATGCATGCCAACAGAGTTTCCTTTCAGCTTACCCTTTCCAGGTCAGATGAAGGGTTTTATTTTAAAGGAACATCTGGTCCTTCTCCCTCTGGAATAAAATAATATTTAAGCAGTAGATACTGTAGCATTATTCACAACAGCCATGATATGGAAATAACTTAATTGTCCATCAGTCGATGAATGGATGAAGAAGATGTGATATATATACACAATAGAATATTACTCAGCCATGAGAAAGACGGAAATCCTGCCGTTTGTAACAACATGGGTGGACCTTAACGGCATTATGCTAAGTGAGATAAGTCAGACAGAGAAAGACAAGTACCGTATGATCTCACAGTGGATCTATGTGGAATCCAAATAAGCTGAATTTATAGAATCAGAGAGCAAAATGGTGATTACCAGGGACTGCTGGCATGGGAGAAGGGAAAGTGGGGAGAGGTTAAGAGTACAAACTTGCAAGTACAAACTTAATAAGTATCTACTTATTTAGTAGATAAATAAGTTCCGGAGGTCTAATGCACAGCACAGTGATTATAGTCAACAATACTGTATTTATAACCTCCAAAGTTGCTAAGAGACTAGATCTTAATTCTTCTCAGTACAGCAAAGAAATGATAAATATGTGACATGATAGAGGTTTTAGCGAATGCTAGCATGTTAAGGTAATCATATTGCAAAATATAAATGCATCAAATCAACACAATGTACACCTTAAACTTAAACAATGTTATATATCAATTATATCTCCATAAAGAAATAGTTAAGCCACAGAGGAACATTAAAAAGCCAAAAGTTTAGGAGGTTTACACAGCTAAGAATGACATCATTAATTGTACTTTATATCCTATGGTCAGGATGCCCAGGGATGCCTGGGTTCTGTTCTGTAGATCATGATGAGAATGATGTTTCTTGGCATTTCATGGTGGTGCTATACTGTGGTGTAAGGCCTGAGACTAAGGCTCCCTATGATGTGCTGCCTTGACATCTGATAAAATTTGGAGGTCCTTGAATGGCCTAAAAGCAAGCTCCCCTCCTACTCTGTTCCCATGGATAAGATCTTCTTGCCAAACAACCCTCCTTATCATGGGGCCCAGGCACAGGGCCTGCTTCTTCCTGAGTAGCAGGTTTCAGTTCCCTGCCAGCCCACAGAATTATTCAAACAAGTCAATCCCATCCTCCCGAGGAAACCGGGGAGCACCTCACCCTCTTGATACCACAAAGCCTGTCTCTCACAGACCGTGCTCCCAAGTGCAACCCCTGTTTGACCCTGCATGGTGTATGAAGTCCTCCTCTCTACGGCTGTGCAAGTAACATACACTGCTGCCAGTCTCATCTGTCCAGTGTCAGATGTCACGTATTTGGCCATCTTCATAACCCTGGGACAAAAATCCCCTCCACCAATGGAAGGAAGAGGAGGCAACTAAGACGTGTACTCCCTATAACAAATAAAGTTGCCTAAAAGGGGTACAATAGCCTGGTTCTAGGGTTTTGAAGTAGAGGCAAACTCCAAAGTACTGCACCACACTGGTATCTAATTATAGCCAACAAGCTCCAAACCTAATATTGAAAACAGACAGTAGTTTTGGATATAAATACCACAATTTCAAAGCACTTGGACTCAATGAACTGTTTCAATCACATTTCTAAAAGAGAACACATCAGTAAGGACAGGCTTTCAAACCAGGCAAAGAAGTAAAGTCTTGGTGTGACATAGGTGCTTCAACATATCAAAGCAGGTGAGGTCATCTTTGATGAGGGACCAGGTGGGCACAGCAGGCCCCACTGCCGTCTCACCATTTCCTCTTGTCCACTGCCCCTTCCTTCTTCTGCATCCACCTACATATACACGGACCCTGTGGCAATTTTTAGGAGTAAGCAGAGCTCCCAGTGTGAGCAATCAGCCACAGGAGATCTCAATTTCAATTAATCTCACCACGAATTATCTTTGTCACTGTGGTTAAGTAACTGGAGCAAGGTGGTCTCAGACAAATACAGAGGATGCACAGGTTGATGAAACAGGTGACAGATTCTCCTGCAATTGGCCTCCCAGGTGTCCTGTTCTACCTTTCAGTGCATGAGACAGTTAAGAACAGGGTGTGAGGGCTAGTGCACGTAAATACGCTTCATCCATGTCAGAGATTGCCAAGAATGAAATCAAAAGCAACATGACTTCCGGCCTCAGATATGCTCTCCAGAAGTTTAGATGCACTCACCAAACATGTACCACAGTGTTTAGCAGCAGTAAGAACATGCAGGCAGATTTTCTCTCTCAGCTTCTTTGTGACCTAGGGGCTAGCTGTTTTCTAATTTACCTCCAGCAATTGTCTACAAATGGACTGAGAATTGGGGTGAGACTTTTCAGGACATGATAACCTCCAAGGAGATGGATTTAAAATCCCTTTGTTGAGACTGTTCTTTCCCTGACATGTGGAAAGATTGCCCCAGGATTAAACTTTAGCTGTCTCCACTAAAGTTCATCTCACTGACATGTCAATTATATTGTCTCTGGTCCTAGAAAAGTGTTTCCCATCAGTATTACACAGGGAGCAGATTTCTGGGCCTCACATAGTGAATAGCTAGGTGCTGGAGACAGTAAACAAGACATAGTGTCCCCTCCACAAGGATAGATGAAGAAAAGTTGCTTATAAGACAGGGTGGAAAGTGTTGTGACAGGCCAAGGACAGAATGCTATGGAGCACTTGGGAGAGAACATTGCCCAAGACTTGGAGCCAGGAAAGGCTTCCTAAGGGAGGACTTTCTATTTGGAGGCTGAAGGGTGGTTCGGTGTTAGCCAGGGATCAGGCTGGACATGTCCATTTTCCCAGAAGAGGAACAAATGTGTGTTTAGACCTGGAGGTGACAGACACCAGCTATTTCTATGTCAATGACATACACCATCTCTAACTCCTTCCAAAATGAAAATCATCATTCTCTAAATCTGTTCCTCATCTTGTATGTGTGAAAAACTTAGGGTAAACACTAGTAGAATAAAAAGAAAAAGGATGTAAATCCTATAAACCGCAATGAGAGAAAAAATAAAACAAAAAGAACTTGAACGTTTAGGAAAGTCAAGAAGTAGAAAAGAAAAATGAAGGAGCATAAGACCTCAGAAAGAAAGCAGAAAAAGACAGCAGGACTAACACCCAACATTTCAATGATGGCAACAGACTGAGTTTAAAAAATACAAGATCTCTTAAATTGGGTAAAAATAAACAACCTGCTAATAAGCTGTTTATGGAGATATGCATAAAGTAAATTGACACAAAGTTTGAAATAAAGGGGTTTGGCCAAAATACACCAAACAAATGTAAATTAATTTTAAAAAGCAGGAGAGATTAATATTAGGCAAGGCAAAATTCAAGCAACCAGATGTAAAAGGACTTTTTATATTGATAAAAGGTATAACACCGAGAAATCAAAGCCACAATGAACCCTAGAGCATCAAAGAATCTTGCATTAAAACGTGTAAAGCAAACTGTTAGAAATACAAGAATTTGTCAAAGCTGTAATTAAGGCAGGAAACTTTTAAACAGCTCTCTCTAAATTTGACAGATCAAGTAAACAAAATTAAATAAGTTTGAAGATACACTTCATTTAGACACAATTAACACAAACTCAAAGCTTATTGAAAAGTAATTTGTTCTCAACAAAAAAAGAAAACCCAATTCAAAAATGAGGAAAAGACTAGAATAGACATTACTCCAAAGAAGATATACAAGTAGTCAATAAGCACATGAAAAGGTATTCAACATCATTAGCCATTGGAGAAATGCAAGTCAAAATCACAAGATATCAGTTCTAAGCCCTGAACCTTTCACACTTAAGTATTGGACTTATTAATAAAATCAAATTATAAAACACCACGGAACTGGATCTGTCAATAAAAAATACTCATGTGAATGTATGTCAGTTCTTCTGAGGTCCCAGGGTGCTACAATTTACAGTTTACAAATTCTTAGGCCCCCTAAGAATTCCCATGTTGGACAAGGAAATTAGTTTTCATTTTATACCATGCACAGCAATTATTGGTTTACCGGACTCTTATCAACCCTTTAATGTTAGAAATCATAACCTTATTTTAAAGATGAAGAAATACACACAGAGAAGTCAAGTGAGTTGCCCAAGGACCCACACCCAGTGAGCAAGCGTGAGTCAGGATGCGATTCAACCTTCGCTTATTCCAAAGTCCAGGCTTCTCCAACCACTTCAGGATGCTGCCCTCGGTCAAAAAGAAAGTCAAAGAGACAAACATTGTTTGATTTGACAATGCATGATTATAGAAATAGTAATCACATTTAAAAGGTGGAGAAAAGAAAGAGGAGGAGGAGAGGGAGGAGGAAGAGGAAAAAGACAGCACCTTGCCCCTAAGTCTCCACTACTTCACGCCCAGGGTTACTTACCATTCATCATGCCATTTCATCAACACAAAAACCCTCTGAAGTAGAACAGTACTCTCCTCATTTTACAGATGGTTATTTTACAGAATTCAAATAACTTGCCAAAGTCTGACAGCTAAAAAGCAGGGGAGCCGGGGTAAAATATTTTCATAATACAAAAAAAAGGCAATATTTGGAAATCTCTTAGATCTAAAAACAGACATATTAAAATTAAGGTTTTTTTTGTTTTGTTGGCTATTTCTCTTCTCTAAGTGACCAGCAGCTCTGGGAGAGCCTTGGTGCTGTTTTTCTGGGTCACCGGTCTCTGGATGGTCACTGTGCAGAAGTAACCATGGGTCTCCCTCAACTTTGGGTCTATGAAGGCTTCAGCAGCAAGACATGCTAGAATAAACTGTAGACTTTGCTCTCTTCACAAAGTGTGCCCACCTTAACCCAGTGATGTGAGGTTAATAGTAACAATAGCTATATTTAAGGAGGCTGGTGCTGAGACTAACTCTCCTCTACCTAACATAAGGCATCTAACCTAATTCTCAGCACAGTCCTTGAAGATAAATGTGACTGATGCTTCAAGAGCCTTCCAGAATCTGTGTTGTCTTTGTCTTACTAGGCATGTAGCTAAACAACCTTTTCCATCCCCCTTACATCTAGATGAGGCCATGTGACGAGTTTTTGACAACAGAACAACCACAGAGGTGATGTGTGGTTGAAACTGGTGTGTCTTCTCCACTCTCTCTTTCTCTTTTCCCAGCAACATTTCCCCATCTATAGGCTGAATTAAGAGGATGATACGGTTCTAAAAGATAGGAGAAACGAATAATGAAAGGTGCCTGAAGCACTGAATGACCACATGGAACTGAGCCCCTGCCCCACTACTCACATTGGACTGGACATAAGAAATAAACCCTCACTGCACTGAGACTAAAGAATGTTTGTTGTGTAGGTAGCATTATTGACCTCAGCCATGGGTCATGGGTATGATTATTCCCATTTTGAACGTATGATAACAGTAGTTGGAATTTATTGAACATTTATTATATGTCAGGCATTCTAATTTAATCTATTTCTATCCTTATTTTACAAATGAGGGAAACAAGGAACCAAGAGGTTAAGTGAACTCTTGGTCACACAGCTAGTATGTGATGAAGCCGCAATGTGACTCCAGGTCTGAATCTTCCAGCCCCAAAAGCAAGCTTTAAGGATGGGCAGGCTCAGCCTAAATGGAGTGGGTGAGTGCCCTCTCTGGTTTCTCATCACCCATTTCCTACCTCATCCACTGCGTCACAACAAAAGCCTTTGATTCTGAAACATGAGAAGTTAAGCTTATGGTAAAATTTCAGTCACCAGAAGTGGGATTGATAACCCTTAGGTGGCTGTCATAAATAGGGAAAAGTTTAGGGAGGATGCCAACGAGGTTGGCCTCAAGATAGGGGCACTAGTCCATTATTTTATCCCACCACCTTGGTTCCACCACCTGGTGAACTTAGGAATAAATGAAAAAGACTATAGTCCTGGATAAATGACAGCTGTAAACTTCATGAGGCTGTGATAAAAAGAAGGCAACTAGATCCTTCTGGAAAACTTATCCTGCTGAAGTTGCTCTAAATTGTTTAACAAGCCCAACTGTTTTCATGCTTCCACAGCTGTAGCACTGGTTTCTCCTGGATAATTTCTGCAGGCAAGTGAGTAGCTGGAAACGGAGGAGTTGTACCTAAGTAGTATCTGCTGAAATAAGAAGGCAAACCTGTAGGCTCTCCACTCTGCTGCAGGAGCCTCACCCACATTGCTGTTGCTTCTGAGGTTCTGCTCCTCCTCCTGGTAGCATGAACTCACCTTTGGTGTGGCATGACTGTATTTCGGGTTAGCCTATTAACTGTTATTCTAGCTTTCTAACACATTTTTGGCTAATGTTGAAGATCACAATAGCTCTAAAAACTGTTGACACTGATGACAGAGAAAAAAGTCAACAAACATAGTTCTGGCATTGACTAGTTTTATGTTCTGTTCCAAACTCATAATTCTGGCTGCATGTTTCTCCTAGTGAAATGAGATCATTGGTATAGATCTCCAAGGCTGCCTAATCTCCAGTGACTGGATTTACACTTCAGTGTGAATGGAGGATATGAGAGAAAATTGTTATGGGGGGTTGGAGAGAGGGCAGGGACCCAGTATGGCAAGTGCCATTAAATGGTTCTTGCAAAAGGCCAGCCCAGAGCTGGCCCTTCCTTTGGCCAACGTTGTGGGAATTGTTAAGAGTTCCAGCTAATTTAGTGATGACATAGTCCTTCTATTTGGAATAACACATTTGTGTCATTTTTTTTTTTCAAAATTCATATAAAAATGTATCAGGAGAACAGAGGGAACAGTGCAGGTAAAATTTGGGGGTCTATCTGTGGAAGATTTTCTAGCTGACACCTTGACATCAGCCATACCACATCTTCTTGCAGGCTCGATATTCTGTGCCATGATGTGTGACTCTGAGATCTAGGGATGTATCATTTCTCCAGGCCTTTCCTTACTTCCTTTGATAGCATATGTAATTAGCTATTTCCCTTCCCTATTAAATTCTGCATATTATCACCACTATTCTGGCTAAATCAGACTCAAGAGGCCAACATTAGGAAACAAGGATTGGGAAATCTGCCTTCATTAAATAGGAAACAGAATAACTGAGAAGGTCAAGATGGAAAAATAAACCACAGTTGGGGGATGCTAATAAGAGTCAATTGCCTAGGTTTACAAATGTTTTAGAATTTTAAGTAAGAGGCATGCCATGTTTTGCTATTTCAAATCCTTTTGGAAAATATTCCCACTTCCTAACATAGCCTCTCTCAAGTTTGGAATGTGATCCATCATTTCATTATTTTGGAGTTGGGTGTTTGAATTTCTAAAATTGTATGAGAAGACCTTACAGTCCATGTTGCAGAAACAGAACTATGTTCTAGTTGACTCAGTTTCTCCTTCTAGTTCCATGTCAACAGAATATACAGTAATGGTCCAAGGATTTTTTCACATCTATACTAAGTTGCTGTAGAAAGTCAGTTTTATCTGAGATGAAAACAGGTTTAGACAAACTTGTGATGAGAAAAAATGATTGTTCATGCTTCTTTTCCATTTATAAAAAATGTTTCCAAGCTTCATCATTGACATCTGTGAATATAAAACCTGTTACCCATCAAATATGTTCCCACAGTACAGCTGCTTTCGCCACAAAAGTAACCACTTGACAAGATGTAAAGGAATAAAAATACCTTAACTCAGGAGAAATATCCAGTTTGATTGCTTCTATGCCCTGTCCCTTTGCACTTCTCTACCTTGGTTTCAGATTTTAAGCATCGTCAGTGAGTGATATTTTTAATTTGAGGGAAGGGATATTATATGGACACACACAAATTAGCAGGAAAGGGCAATTTAATTACAAAGGAGCCAGGATTCTTGCTCAGAAATATTGATGACTGTGTCCTGAAAGTTTCCACCTTGTCTAAAATGTATTAAAACTGAAGATGTTTTAAATACAACAGATGTTCTACAACAGGCTTAATTTTGAAAATAGAAATGTAGTTCAACTATGTAACGTAGTCTCTAAGTCCTATTTTTGCCCATGAACTAAAGATATTTTATAGTTATTTTCTCAATATCCTTCCTTGTAAGGCAAATTTACTAATAGATTTAAGGAACAAAATGTCAGAACAGGCACCCCCCACTTTACTAACTGGCTCTATAACCTTAGAAAGAAAACCGTAATTCATAGATCACCAAATACAATTCAGGTGCCATCACTTCAGTAGACATCCATTGATTCTCCTTTTATACCTATACTGAGTTAAGCCCTGGAAAGAAGATTAAAATCAACATGACCTTTTTTCAAGAGACTTACAGTCTAGTGACATAACATAAAATCAGTCCGAAGGTTCCACCCTATACTGTATATAGAGTGTAAGCTATGTGGGGGGGTCCCACAGGAGGGAGTGATGCTGAAAGCTCGGCCTCTGTACACTGGTGCTGAATCAAGTCTCAGAGACAGAGTTCTGGGTGAAGTAGAAAAGAATCGCTTTATTGCTTTGCCAGGCAAAGGGGGACACAGTGGGCTCCTGCCTGGAAAAACTATGTGTCCCAACCTGGGAGGATTTGATTAGAAGTTTTAGAGCAATTGTTCAAGGGCGGGGTTGCTGATAAGCTTAGGGTGTGTTCAGGGCCTGCACTCCTCTAATATGGTCTCAGGTAATCTTGATGAGTCACTCTGATTCCTTTAATGTAGCCTCAGGGGGTCTTTGTCTAGTATGAAGAATGCTGACATCTTAAAGGGCTTAAAGACGTTGTTATATGTATTCCTTGAGGTGGAACCAGGACCCTGCCCCAAGGCTGTACTATTGTTTCCTGGCCGCCCCTCCCTTGTCTTTGTATCCCTTCCCTTCCTGGTTTCGCAACTGTTCTGAATCTGCCCTTTGGAACTCAGGGAAGGTCACAGAGGCTGCAGTCAAGAAACAGGGGACAGAAAGGCTTCCATGCCCAGGAGCCCCCCAGGGTCCTGCTTGGTTTCATGAGAGGTCATGTGTTATCTCTTTGAAGCCACCTTAGTTGACTCCTAGTTCAGTTTAGCAAACTGGGAAATCAAAATGTATGGGAGTTGTATAATATTGGAGAGTATCACACAGGTCCAAAGCATATGCTCTTTCTGCCACACTAAGGAAGGGAAACTTTACACCTCATTTTCTACAGAAAGTGATGAGAATACCATGCTAATGCAACAAGCGGGTAGGTCGGATAAAAACAAAAAGCGCTAATACTTATCGAGCACCTACTAGCATCCAGACACTGTTCTAGGCACTTCACATGTGTGAAATTATTTAATCCTCCCACCACCAATTACATTCGGTAACATAATTATCAACCTCACTTTACTAAGAGGGAAGTGAGAAAGGGATATGAAGTAACTTGTTTAAAGGGACATAGAGATGATATTTGGCCGAGTCATTGCACATCTCAAATGGAGCCCTGAGAAGTGACAAGATACTGGAACATGACAAGATTGAAGAGTTTTCCAAAACGAATGCTCTTTTTGTGGAGTGGGGCAGGAATCCCAGGTTTCCAAAGCCAGGTCCCCTTCAGGCATTCAGTCCTGTCTGGATATATGGACACAAGTGAAGACAGCTACACGTCACAAGTCAAGAGGATGGAGGAACATTCTGGAAAGAGAGCCTTTGAAGGGAAGAGGGAATTAAGCAAAGAGTCATCATTGGAAAGCAAGGCTGCATGAAGGTGTGAAATGCCTGCATTCTTGGCTCCTAACTCCTAGCAGAGCTGTCCCTTCCTCCCCAGAGGAGACTGGGTGTTATGGCCCGGAGTGGGAGACTATGTGCCTGCTAACCTAGGGGAAGGGAAGAGTTCCCTTCCAGAGTGCTATGAGTTTGGGGAAGAATTGCTACCATCCTACCAGAATGGTTCATCAATCTTTCCTTACTTCAGGAAACGCATCGTTTGCTTCCACTTTTCTAAGGGGCTGGAGAGATGGCACCTTTGAAACAATCTGGCTGCCGCTTCCACAAAACCCAGTCACTGTGGGGTTACTTTCCACCCTGCTTTTAAATGGGCAGTTCACAAGTCATTTCCTCACGAGGATGCTTTTTACTGCTATTAAGATGACCAATGATTTTCATCTTAACTAGGGCCACCAACTCATCTTAGTTTGCTCAGGACTTGCCCAGTTTTAGCACGGAAAGTCCTGTGTCCCAGGAAATCCCTCGGTCACGGGAAAATCAGCACATTTGGTCATTCCCACTTACTTGGACCCTGCCTGGCCTCTTGCCAACCCACAGCTGGAGCCTCAGTATATTCGCTTCATCACTTTATGTCCCCCCACCCAGTATTCAAATCCGCTGAGGTTCCTATTCCCCAAATCTTACTAGATATGCCTCCCCCCCCTCTAGACAGTTTCCTAGAGGCTTGATCTATGAAAGAAACATCATGTGTGTGCACCTGTGACCTATTATGTGCAAAATTCATTCCCATATGTCATCTCATAGAACCTTCCAAGAACCCATGGAATAGGCCGGACAGGATTTATAAATATTCTGACCTCATAGATGATTAAAATTATGGTTCAGGTGGAGATGATTTACTGAAGATAACACAGCTAGTGTGTGGCAGCATTAGGCCTTCCCTTTTCAAGATCCTGGCTTGGAATCTGGCTCAAATTCACATCCTGGTCCAGCCATTCATGAGCTATGTGATTTTGCATGACTTACATAACCTTTCTGTATCTCCATTTACTAGTCTTAAATTTGGAACAGTAACCCAGAACTTATTGAACTAAATGAACTCATGTGTGCCTATGATAAATGCTTAGAAGATGGTTTGTAATTGAATAATGTTTTGTTTCTCATGGGTAGGAAGCGTGTTTGAATAAAAGAAAGATTCCTTGCAAGGGGAAGAAGTTTAAACTTTCCCAACTGAGCTTGAATGGGTGAATTAGTCAGAATAGGTGTGTAATCCAGGATGAGAATGGCAAGATCAAAAGGGAAAGAGATGCTCCCTTATTCGGGATAACCTGGGAGATGGAACAGGAAGGGAGAGAGCCAATTTGTAACACCTCAGAGAAAGCCCTGTCCAGGAGCTCTGTCTCTTACTCCTTTTGGTAACATCACAGCTGCCCTTGCTAGGGAGAACCCGTCCTTGCCCACTCCAACCACGTGGGCCTGGGGAGAGCAGCTAGTCAGAGAACCCTGCCCCCCAGCAGCCACTGCAGTGATTAGTCATGTGATTCCAGAGATGGTCATGTGACTCAAGCCAGCCCAGTCTGAGCCTGTCCCCAGGACTTGTACAAGTTCTTGTAACGGGGAAAGTTTATTTTTCCATTTGGGTTACTAAAATGGAGTAATGTTAGCTCATACTAATTTTAAACCCTAATAGTAAATTACATTGTCTAAAAAAGTTAAAAGAATATTTAAGAAAGAATAAAATTGTCTCAAAAAATGTCCACAGCATTTAACAGAATGGTCACCATAATACTATCATACTGTAATGACTCTTATGTGATGTAAGTTCTTCCCAAACATCATTTTTATGTTTCATGTTGGCCTGATAAATAAATGCTGCTGGGCAGACCTAAAACACTTGCTTTATTAGATTCCAGAAGCAATTGCATGTTGGTGCTATCAAAGGCAATTTGCATACACAATTTACAGGAAACTTTGCTACCTTTCTGATTTAATGATTCGGTAGAAATGATCAAATTATCCTCTCATAGTAACTGTCGAAGATAAATACAATGATCTATGCTTCCATCGTCATTTGGTCGTGAAACATACACCTGTGTCGCATCATGCTTGAAGCTAAAACAAAGAAGCTTGCTCTGTTTAAGTGGTCTGTGGGAGTGAAACAATTGCCTCAAAAAATTCTTTTCTAAATTCTTATTTTCTGGGAGTATTATTGGAGATAAACTGATTTTAAAAAGTTAACAAGATCTATATCAGGGTCTCTGATTTTCTGATTTACTCTGTTGTTCTCAAGTAAATATGTGGTCCACAATTTATTTTTTCTCTTCTGTTTTTCATGCTGTTTGAAATAGGATGTTACCTTTCTTATCATAGGACCACATCTGAAATCCTATGCCCCGATGTATAGGCTGCCTCTTTTTCCTGACTAACATAGGAATGGTATTCCTGTCTTCCTGCAATGCCCAACCGGGGTCACCATTGCTTAAGAAAATAAAGTCTCTTAGAAGGGATGCCGAGGTCATAGGCATCTGCTTATTCCTTTTTTTAAAAAATATTTTGGCCACGCCACACAGCTTGCAGGATCTCAGTTCCCCGACCAGGGATTGAACCCAGGCCACAGCAGTAAAAGCACTGAATCCTAACCACTAGACCACCAGGGAACTCCCTGTTTATTCCTTTTTGAAAAAGTTTGTGCACTCTGTTTGTGTGCAGTAATCATGCCCATCACAATTTCTGAAATAAGTTTCTAATTTGGCATTCAAATTAGAGATGGTGAGTGATGTTTTGAAATATTTTGAATTAAACAAAATGCGGTATTTTCCTGAAAGCCAATTCTAAATAAGCTGGGAAAAAAAAAGTATATAACGGATCTCTGGTTCTTGGTTCAGGGTGTGGTCATTCTTGTTCTGGCTGAGTGACTGGCAGGATTATCAAAGAGAGGTCTGTGATCTTTTTCTATTTAATGTCTGTATTGGTTTCCTAGGGCTGCTCTAACAAATTACCACACACCTGGTGGCTTAAAGCAATGGAAATTTATTCTCTCACATTTCTGAAAGTCAGAGGTCTGAAATCAAAGTGTCCGTAGGGCCATATTTCCCCTGAAGGCTCTAGGGAGAATCTCTTCTTTGCCTCTTCAAGCTTCTGGTGGCTCCAGGCATTCCTTGGCTTGTGGCTGCATCGCTCCAAGATCTGCCTTTGTGTTCACAGGGCCTTCTCCTCTCCTCTTCTGTCTGAAATCTCCCTCTGTCTTTCTCTTGTAAGGATACATCATTGGATTTCGGGCTCACCTGGATAATTTGGGATGATCTCATCTCAAGATCCTCAACTTACTAACATTTGCAAAGACCCTTTTTCCAAATAAGGTTGCACTCACAGGTTCTGGGTAGACCTATCTTTTGGGGTGCCACCATTCAACCCATTACAATGCCTGATAATGTTTCATTTTTTAAAAAAATGCTTGCAAATTGAACTAAGCCAATGTGGTTTTTCACCATTATTGGGATCTTTTTGGCAGCTTTGGTAACATCCAGTGGTTGGGCACAGGTGAGAGCTGGGGGTCTTCTCTCTCACCTCTTCACTACCTGGTTGTATGTTACAATGAAAGCAAGTCCCAGACCAAATTCTGGACCCTCACATGAAAACATGTGTGTCATCTATCCTGTACCTCAATGAATTCCCCGTTCCTGGCTGTGTCAGGCTCTTTAACGAGTACCTTGCTGGAAAGGCTCATTCATAGAATATGCAACAATATTCTAGCAGCAGGATTAAGCTAGCTGTTTAGGCTAGAGTTTTTCAAACTACTGTTTCCATCCCACTAGGGTGTTCTGAAATAAATTGAGTGGATTGCAACAATCAATGAACAAAACAAAATATAGTAGACTTGAATAGAATAGAAAAATAATAGAATGCATTACATGAAATGAAAATGAGGATAAGAAGTGCTTTCTCTGGAAACTTTTCCTTTCAATATGTATGTGTATGTATGTATGTGTGTGTGTATGTGTGTGCGTGTGTATGTGTGTGTGTGTGTGTGATAGTGGTAATAGGTCATGATATAAAATATGTTTATTGCTCCAATCTAAAAAGAACAAGAAATCATGTCCTAAGGGGACCAGGATGCAGGATTTGATGGAGTCCTTTGCAAAGGTACCACTTCAATAGTTATAGACCGACTGGGACCCTAGCCACATAACACATACAAGAAAGGAAGGTTGTTTCTGTAAAATTATTTCTAGTCAGTCTACATAATGGAATACCACTCACTTCACCTGTGGAAAAAGATCATTTCTAACATCATTCATTCTAATCAGCAAATGTTCTATAGGTAACTGAAGGTTTGTAATAGCTTCCCCTAGAATGTGAGATTCTGATTAAATTCATTAAAATACTAACTACCTCTGGAGTGTGTATTCCTGATTAGAATACTTCAACTGTAAGTGTCCATTGATAAAGTATAAATAAAACAATATTATATTCTGTATGCTGTAGTGTGTGTGTGTACATGTAAAACAGACAATACCAAGGTTATTCTTCCCTGTCACATAGGGATGATGGAAGGTTGAAGAAAAAATGGCATGTTAAAAGAAGATTGGAATCTAACGCATAGCACAATATTGGATTATAATGATTGATATTAAATGCAAAACAAACCACAAAATGTCTACCCATGGAAATCTCTCCTGACACCTGAGTTAATGGAGTTATAATCCAAGGCAAAACTAGATTACAAGGATGGAATCCCAAGTCTAAATGTTCAGTCATATCTCAAACCGTGGTTTCAGGTGTTTCCTCTTTATAGGGAACACTATCCAGTTCCCCCAAAAGATGAGTAGTTATCCATTATCTGAAACATAATATGTATGTTGACCTAATAAATATATCAAAGGCAAACACTGAGTGCAGACTTACCAGCACACTCTGCTTTTCCTTCTCCATGAGCCCACCTTTGGAGTATCTCTAAGCACATGAAGAGGAATTGCTCTTACCCTTTGCACATGGTGCCCAAAGGCTGAGCCTGAGGGCTGGCAACATCATTTGTAGGGCCCAGTGAAAAATGAAAATATGGCACCTCTTGTTCAAAAAGCTTTTTTCCTTTCTTCCATGATCTTTCCGTCAACCTCTCATAGTGTTGCTTATTTGCAATTTAATTCTGTGCCCCTTTGGACACAGGGATACTCGAGGGGTGAATAGTGACCTTCACAGTTGCCCGGACTGGACGCTGCTCTATGTTTCAGTGCACAGCTGCCCAAGCCCATCCCTCTCTGAGTCTGTCCCAAGGCAGCAGCTGTTCCTGGACAAGGGCTAGGCAGAAGGCAACCAAGACCCATGTAAGAGAGGACTGCCAACCTCTAGTACATGGTTCTTTGTCCCATTGGAATGCACTTTCAAAACACAGATTCAATGATAAGACTATTAAGAACTTCAAGATGGCACCCAAAGACCACTAATCCTCAAGCATGGGCCTTTCTGGGAACACAGCCCTGTGTGACTATACTGGCCCCACATTCATGAAGCCAGCCCTGGTGAGCACCTTCTATTTTCTGGTTTCTGGGGTTTATTTACAGCAGTGATGTCTTTGAGAAAATGTGGACATGAGAATCCATGATTCTTTCTAGTACCTTCGCCAGAGTCATAGAGAAAAACAAGTCTATCATAATAAGAATTTTAAAAATAGCTGAAAGTTCTACAGCACTTGCTATTTGACAGGATGACAAGACTTCACGGGTCATAATTTGTACAATCCAGAACTCAGCATCTGTTACTCTAGAGCTGAAGCTCAAGTTTATGTGTTAGGTTGAACTCTGTGAAATTCTCAATATTTAACTGCTTCTGTTTCTACCAACTCAAGCAGGAAATTTATAGTGAAAATCAGGATTCAACCTAATGTGCTATTTTCTCCCCTCTATGGACATCATTCTTTTCCTGGGGTACAAACATTTTTCATACTTTCCCCAGACCTTCACACAGATCTCATTAATTAGACCACATGGGGCACCACCTCTGTTAGCTGCTTTGGTTATTTGCACGTGACTTTTCTCATTATAAGGCCATTTCCATAAGGAGAGGGCCCATTGCCACAGCAGCCAGAAGAGCCCTGTGTAGGGCAGCTGAAAGTGAGACCTTTGACTCAGGTGTGACCTTTGACCGAGGTTGGTCAGATTCCCTTTATGTTCTTGGCTGCCCTTCCTCTTGTGGTTAAGGGGATGAAAACCATCCCAGTATGTCCTCTCCTTGCTTTTCCCTCCCCTTTTCCTGTGGTCTGGTTGACCTGTGTGGTGTTTCCAACCTAACTCCCAGCACTGCTTTCCCTGAAGCTGTTTCCTCCTCCTGTACAAAAAAGCTTCTCCTTTTGATACTTGCATTCCACCCAAATAGGACTAATAATGCCTCCACAGTGAAGGATGGGTGAATTAACTGAGGTCCTCCTGTCTATGGCTTAGTCAGTACCAATTATAATTTTATCGAATTTTTTTTCAGTAAAAGTCAATCAAACTTGATAGCAAAGGATGATATTGTTGGCTCCCCAAGGATATTTAAAAACTACAAGAGGCACAGTCTTAGCAATACGTTCACTTGTTGATACTCATATTCAATTCATAGGGATTTACTGACATTAATAAATGATAATTGTGGATTCTGTTACTCATCCGTACATGCATGTACATACATACGTACACACACATGAATATGTACTTATTGATTTACTACTGTGTCTAAGATACCATATTGGTATTTCAAACACAAGTCTCCTCAGGGGACTTGGACATTGCAGGGATATGATACTTGGCATGAAGAAGGCAGAAAGTAGTGTCAGCAGAGAGTTACAGAAAAGTGCTGTGTAGGATTGGGATGGGACAGAGTCCTGGCGTTGGTGAGATCAACAGGGAGAACTTGCCATTAAATGACCTGCCCCCTGGAGCCTGGAAGCAGACCCTTGCAGAGCCAGGGGCTGTGTGTCTCAGGGCCCACGTGATGGTAAAACCAGAGTGGGAGACTGCAGGATGGCTAGGATGGGGGGTTTGTTCCACCCTATTCATTCTGAGACAAGAGCTCTGCATTTCACTGAGCACCTAAAAAAGCATCAGACATTTGAGTCACTGAGCTATGGGTTTACTATCTCATCTCATTTCATTTCGCAGCACTATTGCTCCACATTGTAGGAAGAGGATGGAGACTCAGAGCCTTGAGTGACTTGCTCCAAGTCAGACCTCGGATAAGCAGCAGCACCAGGAACCCAGCACAGGTTATGTTTCCACAGAAGATTTCTTGTGGTGAACAAAGCTCGGTCTCACAGACTGAACAACCTTCACACCCGTTAACTCTCTAAAATTGAAAATCCACCATGTGGCAGCTCCTGAGTCCCTAGAGCACAGCTGCTGAAGGCACAGCTGGAACTCGGCAGCCCCACCCTCCCTGAGCCCATCAAATTCGGCACTTATTTTGTCTACACTGTGGGGAAATTGAGAGCCACTGAATTCATCACTGCCTGAGGCTCCCTTTGATTCAAATCCTAGCCTTCTGTTCCACGGACGTCCAGATCCGTCAACACCAGTGAGACAGCTGACTAAGGAGGATTTAGCTCCTTGTAGGAGAGAGAGACACTGAAACTGTCTCTGTCCAAAGCTGCCCTCTCGTCTCTGAGGTTTACATGAACCTTGGTCCCCAGAGGGGGAAAAGGATGCTTTGGACACAGCTACGATCCCCTCTGTCCCTTCAGGGCACCTGATGCTGAAAACAAGATGCAGACTGGGAGTGTCTGCCTGCAGCCAGAAGGCAAACTAAATAAATACGCAGAACGCTTGAATCCATGGAGAGCAGGAGGCTCCCACACCTCTCCCTAATCATTCTTGAGTTTTTCCACCTACAAACCCTCCCCTGGGTCAGCCACCACTCTCAGAAAGGCTGACAGCTCATTGCTGCTGCCTCTGTTTCCTGAGCTTGCTCTGCTTCCCTCTCCCACTCCCTCTCCATGGTAATTGTGATCCAGCAGCCACTGCCTCCCCCACTTACTCAAAGGAGCGGTTTGAAAGATCCATTCGAATGAAATGGCTTGATTACAACAGGGAGACAATTGGTTGAATAAAGTCAATTATCTTTTTGGTGACAGGTGCCCACTTTGAAGTCCAGACACCTGCTGGCATAATCACTGGGGCTGACATTTCCAGGTCCTTATTTTAAAAGAGAATAATAGAATGCCAGGCCTAACTTTTGGGTGTTTTTTTTTTTTTTTTTTTAAAACAGAAGGGTGAGAGTGATCTGTAGCTGTTGAGTCATTACCTTCCCATAAGCTAACAGAATCATGAGTTGAGCCCTTCGATGCTGCCAGAGCTGTCAGAGGCTCTAACCCAGCCAGCGATGTCTGACCGGGGGTGTAGGAAGGCTAATTAACTCTGGGTAGTGAAGCAGAAGGACTGTGCTTCCACGTTCCAGAGAGTAAACCACTCACACCTGGAGAGCACACAGATCTAAATATTTAGCAACAAGAATGAGGGACATTGGGGCATATCTTATTAACCCCATTAGGGAGACATCATATAAGACTGGAAAAAGAGCAGAACCAAGAAGAACTACAATCCTGCAGCCTGTGGAACAAAAACCACATTCACAGAAAGATAGACAAGATGAAAAGGCAGAGGACTATATACCAGATGAAGGAACAAAATAAAACCCCAGAAAAACAACTAAATGAAGTGGAGATAGGCAAACTTCCAGAAAAAGAATTCAGAATAATGATAGTGGAGATGATCCAGGACCTTGGGAAAAGAATGGAGGCAAAGATCAAGAAGATGCAAGAAATGTTCAAGAAATATCTAGAATAATTAAGGAACAAACAAACAGAGATGAACAACACAATAACTGAAATGAAAGCTACACTAGAAGGAATCAATAGCAGAACAACTGTGGCAGAAGAATGGATAAGTGACCTGGAAGACAGAATGGTGGAATTCACTGCTGTGGAACAGAATAAAGAAAAATGAATGAAAGGAAATGAAGCCAGCCGAAGAGACTTCTGGGACAACATTAAACACAACAATATTCATATTATAGGAGTCCCAGAGGAGAAGAGAGAGAGACAGGACTGGAGAAAATATTTGAAGAGATTATAAGCATAAACTTCCTTAACATGGGAAAGGAAATAGCTACCCAAGTCCAGGAAGTGCAGAGAGTCCCATACAGGATAAACCCAAGGAGAAACATGCCAAGACACATAGTAATCAAATTGGCAAAAATTAAAGACAAAGAAAAATTATTGAAAGAAGCAAGGGAAACACAACAAATAACATACAATGGAACTCCCATAAGGTTAACAGCTGATTTCACAGCAGAAGCTCTACAAGGTAGAAGGCAGTGGCATGATATACTGAAAGAGATGAAAGGGAAGAGCCTACAACAAAGATTACTCTAACCAGCAAAAATCTCATTCAGATTTCATGGCAAAATCAAAAGCTTTACAGACAAGCAAAAGCTAAGAGAATTAAGCACCACCAAACCAGCTCTAGAGCAAATGCCAAAGGAACTTCTCTAAGTGGGAAACACAAGACAAGAGAAGGACCTACAAAAACAAACCCAAAACAATTAAGAAAATGATAATAGGAACATACATATCGATAATTACCTTAAACGTGAATGGATTAAATGCTCCAACCAAAAGACACAGGCTTGCAGAATGGATACAAAAATAAGACCCATATATATGCTGTCTATAAGAGAACCACTTCAGAACTAGGGGCACATACAGGCTGAAAGTGAGGGGATGGAAAAAGATATCCCATGCAAGAGGAAATCAAAAGAAAGCTGGAGTAGCAATACTTACCTCAGATAAAATAGACTTTTAAATAAAGTATGTTACAAGAGACAAGGAAGGACACTACATAATGAACAAGGGATCAATCCAAGAAGAAGATATAACAATTATAAATATATATGTGCACCCAACATAGGAGCACTTCAACACATAAGGCAACTGCTAACAGCTATAAAAGAGGAAATCAACAGTAACACAATAATAGTGGGGGACTTTAACACCTCACTTACACCAATGGACAGATCATAAAAACAGAAAATTAAATGGAAACACAAGATTTAAATGACACAATAGACCAGATAGATTTAATTGATATTTATTGATATTTATAGGACATTCCATCCAAAAACAGCAGATTACACTTTCTTCTCAAATGTGCATGGAATATTCTCTAGGATAGATGACATCTTGGGTCACGAGCTTCAGTAAATTTAAGAAAATTGAAATCATTTCAAGCATCTTTTCTGACCACAATGCTATGAGATTAGAAATGAAATACAGGGAAAAAAATGTAAAAAACACAAACACATGGAGGCTAAACCATACATTACTAAATAACCAAGAGATCACTGAAGAAATCAAAGAGGAAATCAAAAAACACCTAGAGACAATAAAAACACAATGCAAAACCTATAGGATGTGGCAAAAGCAGTTCTAAGATGGAAGTTTATAGCTATACAAGACTACCTCAAGAAACAAGAAAAATCTCAAGTAAACAATCTAACCTTACACCTAAAGGAAATAGAGAAAGAAGAACAAACAAAACCCAAAGTTAACAGAAGGAAAGAAACCATAAAAATCAGAGCAGAAATAAATGAAATAGAAACAAAGAAAACAATAGCAAAGATCAATAAAACTAAAATCTGTTCTTAGAGAAGATAAACAAAATTGATAAATCATTAGCCACACTCATCAAGAAAAAGAGGGAGAGGACCCAAATCAATAAAATTAGAAACGAAAAAGGAGAAGTTACAACAGACACTGCAGAAATACAAATCATCCTAACAGACTACTACAAGCAACTCTATGCCAATAAAATCGACAACCTGGAAGAAATGGACAAATTCTTAGAACAGTATAGCATTCCAAGACTGAACCAGGGAGAAATAGAAAATATGAACAGACCAATCACAAGTAATGAAATTAAAACAGTGATTAAAAATCTTCCAACAAACAAAAGTCTAGGACCAGATAACATCACAGATGAATTCTATCAAACATTTAGAGAAGAGCTAACACCCATCCTTCTCAAACTCTTCCAAAAAATTGCGGATGAAGGAACACTCCCAAACTCATTCTATGAGGCTACCATCACCCTGATAACAAAACCAGAGAAAAATACTAAAAAAAAAATTACAGACCAATACCACTGATGAATATAGATGCAAAAATCCTCAACAAAATACCAGCAAACAGAATCCAACAACACATTAAAAGGATCATACACCATGATGAGGTGGGATTTATCCCAGGAATGCAAGGATTCTTCAATATATGCAAATCAACCAATGTGATACACCGTATTAACAAATTGAGGAACAAAAACCATAAGATCATCTCAATAGATGCAGAAAAAGATATTGACAAAATTCAACACCCATTTATGATAAAAACTCTCCAGAAAGTGGGCATCGAGGGGACCTACATCAACATAATAAAGGCCATATATGACAAACCCACAGTTAACATCCTTCTCAATGTTGAAAAACTGAAAGTATTTCCTCGAAGGTCAGGGACAAGACCAGGATATCAACTTTCACCACTATTATTCAACATAGTTTTGGAAGTCCTAGCCATGGCAATAAGAGAAGAAAAAGAAATAAAAGGAATACAAATTGGAAAAGAAGAAGTAAAACTGTCACTGTTTGCAGATCACATGATGCTATATATAGAGAATCCTAAAGATGCCAACAGAAAACTACTATAGCTAATCAATGAATTTGGTAAAGTAGCAGGATACAAAATTAATGAACAGAAATCTCTTGCATTATTATACACTAATGATGAAAAATCTGAAAGAGAAATTAAGGAAACCCTCCCATTTACCAGTGCAACAAAAAGAATAAAATACCTAGGAATAAACCTACCTAGGGGGATAAAAGAACTGTATGCAGAAAACTATAAGACACTGATGAAAGTAAAGATGATACTAACAGATGGAGAGATATACCATGTTCTTGGACTGGAAGAATCAATATTGTGAAAATGACTATACTACCCAAAGCAATCTACAGATTCAATGCAATCCCTATTGAATTACCAATGGCATTTTTTATGGAACTAGAAAAAAATCTTAACATTTGTATGGAGACACAGAAGACCCTGTAGAGCCAAAGCAGTCTTAATGAAAAAAAACAGAGCTGGAGGAATCAGAATCCCTGACTTCAGACTATACTACAAGGCTATAGTAATCAAGAGAGTATGGTACTGGCACAAAAACAGAAATATAGATCAATGGAACAAGATAGAAAGCCCAGAGATAAACCCACGCAACTAATCTATGACAAAGGAGGCAAGGATATACAATGGAGAAAAGATAGTCTCTTCAATAAGTGCTGGGAAAACTGGACAGCTACATGTAAAAGAATGAAATTAGAACACTCCCTAACACCATACACAAAAATATACTCAAAATGGATTAGAGACTTAAATGTAAGACTGTACACTATAAAACTCTTAGAGGAAAACATAGGAAGAACACTCTTTGACATAAATCACAGAAAGATCTTTTTTGATCCATCTCCTAGAGTAATGGAAATAAAAACAAAAATAAACAAATGGGACCTAATGAAACTTAAAATCTTTCGCACAGCAAAGGAAACCATAAACAAGATGAAAAGACAACCCTCAGAATGGGAGAAAATATTTGCAAATGAATCAAAAGACAAAGGGTTAACCTCCAAAATATATAAACACCCCCTGCAGCTCAATATTAAAAAAACACAATCCAAAAATGGGCAGAAGACCTAAATAGACATTTCTCCAAAGAAGACATACAGTGGCCATGAAGCACATGAAAAGCTGCTCAACATCACTAATTATTAGAGAAATGCAAATCAAAACTACAATGAGGTATCACCTCATACCAGTTAGAATGGGTATCATCTGAAAATCTACAAACAACAAATGCTGGAGAGAGTGTGGAGAAAAGGGAACCCTCTTGCACTGTTGGTGGGAATGTAAATTGATACAGCCACTTTGGAGAACAGTATGGAGGTTCCTTAAAAAACTAAAAATAGAATTACCATATGGCTCAGCCATCCCCCTACTGGGCATATACCCAGAGAAAACCATAATTCAAAAAGACACAAGCACCCCAATATTCATTGCAGCACTATTTACAATATCCAGGTCCCAGAAGCAACCGAAATGCCTGTCGACAGACAAATGGATAAAGATGTGTTACACATATACAATGGAATATTACTCAGCCATAAAAAGGAACGAAATTGGGTCATTTGTGGTGACATGGTTAGTTCTAGAGACTGTCATACAGAGTGAAGTCAGAAAGAGAAAAACAAATATCGTATATTAATACCTATATGTGGAACCTAGCAAAATGGTACAGATGAACCAGTTTGTAAGGCAGAAATTGAGACACATATGTAGAGAACAAACATATGGACACCAAGGGGTGAAAGTGGCAGGGCTGGGAGTGGTTGTGTGATGAATTGGGAGATTGGGATTGACATGTATACACTGATGTGTATAAAATGGACGACTAATTATAGCCTGCTGTATATAAAAATAAATTAAATTAAAAATTTTTTAAAAATTGAGCAAGTGGGTTATGTAAAAACAAAAAAAATGATTGGAAAAAATATGCTTTCCTCAGATGATATTCCCATCTCTCCTCAGTATCACCTATATTCTGTATTCTCAGCCTCATCTTACTCCTGACCTAGTCACCTTCCCTCAGCCACGTCCCTATATTTTGTTCTCCATTTTCATCCAGATGAAAGGACCCTGTGATGTTAAAACAGCAAATGGCTAGAGTACAAGTGAGCAGTGGCAGCAGCGGGAATGTCTGGGGACCTAGGAGTGAAAGCCAAATTGTTTATTTGGCCAAAATATATTACTGAGTTGTTTATTCACAGACAGGAATAAATGCAGGTACTTGTCTTAGGAGTTCATAATTTAGATCAGGAGTCAAAAACTTGTACTGCTTACAGACATAGGGGAAGGGGGAGGAATGGAGTGGGAGTTTGGGATTAGCAGATGTAAACTATTATATATAGAATGGATAAACAACAAGGTCCTACTGTATAGCACAGGGAAATGTATTCAACACAACTTTGTAAAACAACTATACTTGAATAAAAAAAAATACTTGTAGTGCTTACAGGATCAGGAAGGTAATTAAATGTGTATACCTAGTCGATGTATAATAGAGACTGGTAGAGACCTTGGCAAACCAGTGAGCCCTTGTCCTGCCTAAAAGAGGCCACCTTGATTCAACTCCAGCCAAGAGATGGCATGTGGTTGTGTGAGCCCAATGTTGACAGAGCTTCCAATGGTGCAAAATAATTTGGAATCTGGACTTTATTTGACACTTTCTGGTATTTAAAAGATCTACATAGCATGTTTCTCTATTCTGCTTTTCACCTGAAAGTAGATTTTCTTGCAATTCACTGCTCTTATAAGGAAAGAAATCCTGAAAAGTGTGACAACATGAATGAACCTTGAGGACATTATGCTAAGTGAAATAAGCCAGTCACAGAAGGACATATACTTCCACTTATGTGAGGTATTTAAAATAGTCAAACTCTTGGCCAGAATTCAGTGGGATAATGTCTTCAATGTGCTGAGAGAAACAATCAACCTAAAACAATCATACAAGAATGAGGATGAAATAAAGACATTTTCAGAAAAAGAAAAACCATGAGAATTACCAACAATAAATCTAAATAAACTTCAAAAACATGTATTTCAAGAAGAAGAAAATCTTAGAACAAATATCTGAGCTGCAAGAAGAAATAACATGCAAAGAAATTTATACATATCTAATTTAATCTAAATACACACTGATTATATAAAACAAAAAAAAATAATAAAACAGATTCATAGAAGCAAAGAATAGAATGGTAGTTTCCAGGGGCTGGGAGGGGGAGGAAATAAAGATTTGTTAATCAAGACGTGTAAAATTCCAGTTATGCAAGATGAATAAATGCTAGAGATATGCTGTATAACACTGTACAGCCTATAGATAAAAATACTGTACTGCACACCTATAAACCTGTTAAGAGAATAGATCTGATATTAAAAAACATGAGTCAGAAGCCTCCAGCTGTCAAAAGGGCTACTGGTTGGTTTTCCCTTCTGTTCTGCGTTCAAGAACTGCATTCAAGGGTCTGCTTCTGAAGTCTTATTTGGAGAAGGACACTAAAAGTCGGGAATATATCCCAAAAAATATGACGGCCTGGTGAGAGAATCTAAAACCATACCATGTAAGTAATAACGAAAGAAATCAATTTCATTTAGATTGGCAAAGGTACTGGGTGAGGCATGCAGGTGACTTCATATTCTTGAAAAGGACAAGGACTAGTTTGTCAATTACAGGACCTGAGCCAACACTGTAACTTCTTAAGAAGGTCAAGAGAGATTGTATAAGGAAAACTTTCTGTCCAGAATTTGAATGTCTGCCTCAAAGGATATCAGTTGCACTGCCCTAATGGTATCCAAGAAAACTCATTTTAAAAGAGCTACTCATTGAATATAGATGAGCATTTCAGTGGTGTTATAGGTTTATATGATGAATTGGAAGCTTATTTGTAAGATCTTCTGCCCTCCTAATGCCTGATGACTCTATGGGTACACACAACGATTTTGAGTTTCCAAAAGTGCAAAAATGGCTGCTAACAAGGTCAGTGCCACATTTCCATATTTAAATGGAAAGTTGTAGTTGTGAAGATGGCCATCTGTCTCTACTTTATCCCACTGTAGGTTTCAGAATCAGTTATTGTAATCTTGGTAGAGGGAGGATTGAGACACAAACTCAATTTCTATTACCACATTTTCAGTGATTTCCAGTAGGCAGATTGCCTCCTCTACTCTTATGCTAGTTTTTCCTTCTTTTACTACATTTAAAGCAGAATCATACTAAGAAAAGAAAAAATTATTTTCCAAGACATGATATAAATATTTGAACATCTTATCAATTGACATCTGCAAAATCTTCAGACTTCACAGATCATCTGTCAGTAATTTGCATTGAGTGTTTTCTGTATGGGAGTTGGACCAGAATATCAACTACTTGCTCAGACACTCACTGTTAACAATTCTGAAGTCATATTCTCCACTACAGGGACCCAAAAGACAATGTGACTCTTGTCTGCTGTCCTAAGAACCTAACAAAATAGAATCTTCTCCAGAAATCAGAGGCTCTGAGTTTGAGAGTGCACATGAAAAGAACACATGTGGTGTCAGAGCCTAAATCTGTGCATAACTACACTAACTTTGTAATTTTGTTATGATTATGGATGTTGATACTGCTACCCCCCATCATTACTGCAATTGCTTTTTTTTTTTTTTTTTTTTTTGCGGTATGCGGGCCTCTCATTGTTGTGGCCTCTCCAGTTGCAGAGCACAGGCTCCGGACGCGCAGGCTCAGCGGCCATGGCTCACGGGCCCAGCCACTCGGCAGCATGTGGGATCTTCCTGGACCGGGGCACGAACCGTGTCCTCTGCATCGGCAGGCAGACTCTCAACCACTGTGCCACCAGGGAAGCCCCCTAACTATTTGTACATATATATATATATATATTTAATTTACCCAAATCAATGAGTTACACTTTTCTAGATAAAGTGAATTAGCTGAGGAAGTGGAATTGCTAAGAAGAGAATTGCTAAGAAGAATTTCAATAAATAGAGGTTCGTATCAAAGTGCTTAACAGAGTGTAGTAATTCGATAAATACTGGCTAATTTGGTTTGACACAATCACCATTCTTATGCTCTGCAAATTCCAAATTAGACCAGGGACATTTTTCTCAACTGTTTAAATCAGAACCAGGTGGAAGAAGAAACAGAGGCAACACATATAAGAACCAAGTTTACATCAATCCCCAGAGGATGGGCAGAGGAAATAATAGGTCTTTTGAATCTTTAGTTTCAGTGACTCACCAGGAGCAAGGTTGCCAGGACGAATGGGCTGCTCTGCCTCCCTGAGTGCAGGATAATTTGATACAAGCAACCTTTTCCAACAACAGAAGTTAGGGCCATGACTCAGCACACCAAGCAGGCAACAGATTAAAAAAAAGTCCCTGTGTGCTTTTCTGGACTTTGGATTGAAAGCTGCCTGCTTTATCTGGTATCCTCCTTATCATCTTACTCTACAATTTCAGTAGGTATCTTGTTACAGCCTTGGTTCACCCCCACCAAAGCTATAACCACATCTGCCATGTGCACATAAGAATATCGATGTCAAGATTGTGGCAGGTGGATGGAGCACTTTGTTGATTGAGGTTCTCTTTTCATGGACCTAATAGCATGTGCTGAGTGCACCTGCCAAGCATGACCATGTACATGGGGGCTGGGAGTTAGGGGGAGCAGCCTTTGTGTGCCTCTTCAGTGCTCAGGCAAGGGATTCAGCCTCTTCAAGGAGGCGGTCAATGCTCTCTTACAGGTCCTCTTAAATTAAGCCTTTTTTTTCCTACTTGGAGTTAGATTTACAGAATGAAGGAAAGTCAAAAAGGAAATTCCAAGCCACACAAGGTACTGGAAGACCACCTGTGACCAAAGGATGCATCAATTTCCAACAAGAGCTAGTTAGGAAAATGTGCTGTGTGACTCACAGCCCATTACACACAGGTGTTCTATTTTATTGAAGCTGTTCACACACTCTCTCCAGTGAGCATGGCAGAGCTGAGAGGGGCACCACATCTGGAGAAAACACTTGGGACTTGACCTCTCCTTTGAACCCGCAGCGAGCTCTGAGTTCAAAGACAATAGCACAGATAAAGGAAAGCCATGTCCAGATCATCTACAGGTCTTCTGGAAGCTACTGGTTTTAGTTTAGTTGCATTTTATCCTTTACTGACTCTACCATATTAATTTTTTCTTGGTTATATGCTAATTTATGTTATTGCAGAAATGGTTTAACACAAAACAGTACACAAAAGCACAGAAGATGTGAGCGGTGAGTATTGTGTTGGTAAACTGGCTTTCTGGGGGGAAAATAACACCGTGATTTATAGTCTTTGTCAATTTCAGTGTTGTACAATAAATACACCTATCCTGGCCTTTTTAAAGCTACCAACAGTTTAACAACTAGCTCTCAAAACTCTTGAATATTTAACAATATAGGCTCTTACTAGCCAGCTCTAGCAAACTACTGCCTAACCCCACCACCAAGAGGCAACCCCTGTTAAGAAAATGGTTTATTTATTTCCAGTCTTTTCGTACATTTTTACACAATTATGTCTGTATTGTAAATAAAATATTATACTCTGCTTTTTTGTGGTGCTTGCTTTTTGAATTTATTCCATTACCATGTTTTATTTATTTTTCACAGAATGCTTAGGTAGCCAGTTCATATATATATATACATATATATGTATATATATATGAAATTGCACAGGCCTTGGAGGCAAACAGAGTTAGGTACAGATTGTGGTGTCACATCTCACCTGTGATGTGACCATGGCAACATTACTGAACCTTGCTGAACCTCATTTCCTCACCTTCAAGGTAGAGATAACAAACAATAACCAATTCACAAGGTAAAAATAGGTGGTTTTTATTAAGCAATCATAAAATCCTAGATCCTTTCTCCCCGCTTTCAACACATTTAGCAGCTGATTTGTTCTTAGTGCACATACTAGTCTTACCTGTGTAGAAAGTCCTTCCTGGCTCCCACCTCATGAGAAAAGAGGAGCAGAAGAGTATCGCTGTATAAAGTGGCCTCTATCCTCAGGTGACGGTAGTTCCTTAGCGATTCACGCTCTATGACCTTAAACTCCTGCACTTTTTCAAGTGACTCACTAAGCAGAGTGGCCATGTCCACAGATTGATAGTCAACAGGACCAAGGACTATCAATGTTTCCTGGAGCTTGTTGGCCTACCTGGATTCAGAGAAGGGCACTGCTGGAAAAGACCTTGAGGAACAACTTATCCCAATCTTGCTTTGTTTTTTTAAAATTAATTTTTATTGGAATATAGTTGATTTACAATGCTGTGTTAGTTTCTGCTGTATGGCAAAGTGAATCAGTTATACATATACATACATACATATATATATATATATATATATATATATATATATATCTCCACTCTTTTTTAGATTCTTTTCCCATGTAGGTCATTACAGAGTACTGAGTAGAGTTTCCTGTACTATACAGTAGGTCCTTATTAGTTATCTATTTTATATATAGTAGTGTGTATATGTCAATCCCAATCTCCCAATTTATCCTTTTCCCCCTTTCCTCCTTGGTAACCATAAGTTTGTTTTCTACATCTGTGACTCTATTTCTGTTTTGTAAATAAATTCTTTTGTACCAGTTTTTTAGATTCCACATATATGTTATATCATATGATAATTGTCTTTCTCTGTCTGACTTACTTCACTTACTATGACAATCTCTAGGTCCATCCAAGTTGCTAAAAATGGCATTATTTCATTTTTTATGGCTGAGTAATAGTCCATTGTAAATATGTACCACATCTTCTTTATCCAATGTCCATCCAATGTCGACAGACATTTAGGTTGCCTCCATGTCCTGGCTATTGTAAATAGCACTGCAGTGAATATTAGGGTGCATGTACCTTTTCAAATTATGGTTTTCTCTGGATATATGCCCAGGAATGGGATTGCTGGATCATATGGTAGCTCTATTTTTAGTTTTTTAAGGAATCTCCATACTGTTCTCCATAGTGGCCTTGCTTTGTTCTTATGAGGAACCAAACCTCAAATAAGAGTGGAAAATACTGCTCACATGATTTTATAAATACATATAACACCAATATGGGCAATATTTAAGGCATTTAGTGCAATGTTGATATACTCTATTTGTTGTCATTGTTGTTGGAATGCACACTAAGAACCATGGTTAAATTAAAATAGAAAAACAAAAGTGTTTTATTTGAACACACACAAGATGGCAGAGTAGAAGGACGTGCTCTCACTCCCTCTTGCGAGATCACCAGAATCACAACTAGCTGCTGGACAATCATCAACAGGAAGACACAGGAACTCACCAAAAAAGATACCCCCCATCCAAAGACAATGGAGAAGCCACAATGAGACATTAGGAGGGGCGCAATCACAGTAAAATCAAATCCCATAACTGCTGGGTGAGTGACTCACAGACTGGAGAACACTTATACCACAGAAGTCCTCCCACTGGAGTGAGGGTTCTGAGCCCCACGTCAGGCTTCCTAACCTGGGGGTCCAGCAATGGGAGGAGGAATTCCTAGAGAATAAGACTTTGAAGACTAGTGAGAATTGATTGCAGGACTTCGACAGGACTGGCAGAAACAGAGACTCCACACTTAGACGTCACACACAAAGTACTGTGCACATCGGGACCCAGGGGAAGGAGCAGTAACCCTATAGGAGACCTACCTGCTAGTGTTGGAGGGTCTCCTGCAGAGGCGGGGGGTGGGGGTGGCTGTGGCTCATAGTGGGGACAAGGACACTGGCAGCAGAAGTTCTGGGAAGTACTCCTTGGTGTGAGCCCTCCCAGAGTCTGTCATTAGCCCCACCAAAGAGCCCAGGTAGGCTTCAGTGTTGGGTTGCCTCAGGCCAAACAACCAACAGGGAGGGAACACAGCCCCACCCACCAACAGTCAAGTGGATTAAAGTTTTACTGAGCTCTGCCAACAAGAGCAACAGTCAGCTCTACCCACCACCAGTCCCTCCCATCAAGCCCCTTAGACAGCCTCAGCCACCAGAGGGCAGACAGCAGAAGCAAGAAGAATTACAATTCTGCAGCCTGTGGAACAAAAATCACATTCACAGAAAGATAGACAAGATGAAAATGCAGAGGGCTATGTACCAGATGAAGGAACAAGATAAAACCACAGAAAAAAAAACTAAATGAAGTGGAGATAGGCAACCTTCCAGAAAAAAAATTCAGAATAATGATAGTGGAGATGATCCAGGACCTCGGACAAGGAATGGAGGCAAAGATCGAGAAGATGCTAGAAATGTTTAACAAAGACCTAGAAGAATTAAGGAACAAACAGAGATGAACAATACAATAACTGAAATGAAAACTACACTAGAAGGAATCAATAGCAGAATAACTGAGGCAGAAGAACGGATAAGTGATCTGGAAGACAGAATGGTGGAATTCATTGTTGTGGAACAGACTAAAGAAAAAAGAATGAAAAGAAATGAAGAGAGCCTAAGAGACCTCTGGGACAACATTAAAGGCAACAACATTCGCATTGTGGGGGTCCCAGAAAGAGAAGAGAGAGAGAAAGCACCAGAGAAAATATTTGAAGAGATTATAGTCGAAAACTTCCCTAACATCAGAAAGGAAATAACCACCAAAGTCCAGGAAGCGTAGAGAGGCCCATACAGGATAAACCCAAGGAGAAACATGCTGAGACACATAGTAATTAAATTGGCAAAAATTAAAGACAAAGAAAAATTATTGAAAGCAGCAAGGGAAAAATGACAAATAACATACAAGTGAACTCCCATAAGGTTAACAGCTGATTTCACAGCAGAAACTCTACACGCCAGAAAGGAGTGGCATGATATACTTAAAGTGATGAAAGTGGAGAACCTACAACGAAGATTACTCTCCCCAGCAAGGATCTCATTCAGATTTGATGGAGAAATCAAATGCTTTATAGACAAGAAAAAGCTAAGAGAATTCAGCACCACCAAACCAGCTCTAGAACAAATGCTAAAGGAACTTCTCTAAGTGGAAAACACAAGACAAGAAAAGGGCCTAAAAATATCCAAAACAATTAAGAAAATGGTCATAGGAACATACATATCAGTAATTACCTTAAAAGTGAATGGATTAAATGCTCCAACCAAAACATACAGGCTTGCTGAATGGATACAAAAACAAGACCCATATATATGCTTTCTACAAGAGACTCACTTCAGACCTATGGACACATACAGACTGAAAGCGAGGTGATGGAAAAAGATATTACAGGCAAATGGAAATCAAAAGGAAGCTGGAGTAGCTATACTCATAAGATAAAATAGACTTTAAAATAAAGAATGTTACAAGAGACAAGGAAGGAAACTACATAATGATCAAGGGATCAATCCAAGAAGAAGATATAAATATATATGCACCCAACACAGAAGCACTTCAATACATAAGGCAACTGCTAACAGTGATAAAAGAAGAAATCGACAGTAACACAGTAATAGTGGGGGACTTTAACACCTCACTTACACCAATGGACAGTTCATCAAAAATGAACATACAGAAGGAAACAGAAGCTTTAAATGACACAATAGACCAGATAGATTTAATTGATAATTATAGGACATTCCATCCAAAAACAGCAGATTACACTTTCTTCTCAAGTGCACATGGAACCTCCAGGATAGATCACATCTTGCATCACAAATCAAGCCTCATTAAATTTAAGAAAATTGAAATCATACCAAGCATCTTTCCTGACCACAATGCTATGAGATTACAAATAAATTACAGGGTGAAACAAAGTAAAAAACACAAACACATGAAAGCTAAACAATACGTTCCTAAATAACCAAGAGATCACTGAAGAAATCAAAGAGGAAATCAAAAAATACCTAGTGACAAATGACAATGAAAACACGATGATCCAAAACCTATGGGATGCAGCAAAGGGAGTTCTAAGAGGGAAGTTTATAGCTATACAACTCTACCTCAAGACACAAGAAAAATCTCAAGTAAATAATCTAACCTTACACCTAAAGGAACTAGAGAAAGAAGAATAAACAAAACCCAAAGTTAGCAGAAGGAAAGATATCATAAAGATCAGAGCAGAAATAAATGAAATAGAAACAAAGAAAACAGTAGCAAAAGTCAATAAAACTAAAAGCTGTACAGGAAAAGACCTGTAAAAAATACAAACACATGGAGGCTAAACAATACACTACTTAATAACGAAGTGATCACTGAAGAAATCAAAGAGGGAATAAAAAAATACCTAGGAACAAATGACAATGGAGACACGATGACCCAAAACCTATGGGATGCAGCAAAAGCAGTTCTAAGAGGGAAGTTTATAGCAATACAACCCTACCTTAAGAAACAGGAAACATCTCGAATAAACAACCTAAACTTGCACCTAAAGCAATTAGAGAAAGAAGAACAAGAAAAACCCCAAAGTTAGCAGAAGGAAAGAGATCATAAAGATCAGATCAGAAATAAATGAAAAAGAAATGAAGGAAATTATAGCAAAGATCAATAAAACTAAAAGCTGGTTCATTGAGAAGAGAAGCAAAATTGATAAACCATTAGCCAGACTCATCAAGAAAAAAAGGGAGAAGACTCAAATCAATAGAAATAGAAATGAAAAAAGAGAAGTAACAACTGACACTGCAGATATACAAAAGATCATGAGAGATTACTATAACAACACTATGCCAATAAATGGAAAACCTGGAACAAATGGACAAATTCTTAGAAATGCACAACGTTCTGAGACTGAATCAGGAAGAAACAGAAAATATGAACAGACCAATCACAAGCACTGAAATTAAAAATGTGATTAAAAATCTTTCAACAAACAAAAGCCCAGGATCAGATGACTTCACAGATGAATTCTATCAAACATTTAGAGAAGAGCTAATACCTATCCTTCTCAAACTCTTCCAAAATATAGCAGAGGGAGGAACACTCCCAAACTCATTCTATGAGGTCACCATCACCCTGATACCAAAACCAGACAAGGATGTCACAAAGAAAGAAAACAACAGGCCAATATCACTGCTGAACATAGATGCAAAAATCCTCAACAAAATACTAGCAAACAGAATCCAACAGCACATTAAAAGGATCATACACCATGATCAAGTGGGGTTTATTCCAGGAATGCAAGGATCCTTCAATATAGGCAAATCAATCAATCTGATACACTATATTAACAAACTGAAGGAGAAAAACCATATGATCATCTCAATAGATGCAGAGAAATCTTTCGACAAAATTCAACACCTATTTATGATAAAAACCCTGCAGAAAGTAGGCATAGAGGGAACTTTCTTCAACATAATAAAGGCCATATATGACAAACCCACAGCCAACATCGTCCTCAATGGTGAAAAGCTGAAAGCATTTCCACTAAGATCAGGAACAAGACAAGGTTGCCCACTCTCACCACTATTATTCAACATACATAGTTTTGGAAGTTTTAGCCACAGCAATCAGAGAAGAAAAGGAAATAAAAGGAATCCAAATCGGAAAAGAAGAAGTAAATCTGTCACTGTTTGCAGATGACATGATGCTATACATAGAGAATCCTAAAGATGCTACCAGAAAACTACTATAGCTAATCAATGAATTTGGTAAAGTAGCAGGATACAAAATTAATGCACAGAAATCTCTTGCATTCCTATACACTAATGATGAAAAATCTGAAAGTGAAATCAGGAAAACACTCCCATTTACCATTGCAACAAAAAGAATAAAATATCTAGGAATAAACCTACCTAAGGAGACAAAAGACCTTTATGCAGAAAATTATAAGACACTGATGAAAGAAATTAAAGATGATACAAGTAGATAGAGAATATATCATGTTCTTGGATTGGAAGAATCAACATTGTGAAAATGACTCTACTCCCCAAAGCAATCTACAGATTCAAAGCAATCCCTATCAAACTACCACTGGCATTTTTCATAGAACTAGAACAAAAAATTTCACAATTTGTATGGAAACACAAAAGACCCTGAATAGCCAAAGCAATCTTGAGAACAAAACATGGAGCTGGAGGAAGCAGGCTCCCTGAATTCAGACTATACTACAAAGCTACAGTAATCAAGACAGTATGGTACTGGCACAAAAACAGAAAAATAGATCAATGGAACAGGATAGAAAGCCCACAGATAAACCAACGCACATATGGTCACCTTATCTTTGATAAAGGAGGCAGGAATGTACAGTGGACAAAGGACAGCCTCTTCAATAAGTGGTGCTGAGAAAACTAGACAGGTACATGTAAAAGTCTGAGGTTAGAATACTCCCTAAAACCGTACACAAAAATAAGCTCAAAATGGATTTAAGACCTAAATGTAAGGCTAGAAACTATCAAACTCTTAGAGGAAAACATAGGCAGAACACTCTATGACATAAAGCACTGCAAGATCCTTTTTGACCCACCTCCTAGAGAAATGGAAATAAAAACAAAAATTAAAAAATGGGACCTAATGAAACTTCAATGCTTTTGCACAGCAAAGGAAACCATAAATAAGATCAAAAGACAACCGTTAGAATGGGAGAAAATATTTTCAAATGAAGCAACTGACAAAGGATTAATCTCCAAAATTTATAAGCAGTTCATGCAGCTCAATAACAAAAAAACAAACAACCTAATCCAAAAATATGCAGAAGACCTAAATAGACATTTCTCCAATGAAGATATACAGATTGCCAACAAACACATGAAAGAATGCTCAACATCATTAATCATTTGAGAAATGCAAATCAAAACTACAATGAAATATCATCTCACACCAGTCAGAATGGACATCATCAAAAAATCTAGAAACAATAAATGCTGGAGAGGGTGTGGAGAAAAGGGAACAGTCTTGCACTGCTGGTGGGAATGTGAATTGGTACAGCCACTATGGAGAACAGTATGCAGATTCTTTAAAAAACTACATATAGAACTACCATATGACCCAGCAATCCCACTACTGGACATATACCCTGAGAAAACCATACTTCAAAAAGAGTCATGTACCAAAATGTTCATTGTAGCTCTATTTACCATAGCCTGGAGATGGAAACAACCTAAGTGTCCATCATCGGATGAATGGATAAAGAAGATTTGGCATATATATACAATGGAATATTACTCAGCCAGAAAAAGAAACGAAATGGAGTTATTTGTAGTGAGGTGGATGGACCTAGAGTCTGTCAAACAGAGTGATGTAAGTCAGAAAGAGAAAGACAAATACCATATGCTAACACATATACATGGAATATAAGAAAAAATAATGTCATGAAAAACCTAGGGGTAAGACAGGAATAAAGACACAGACCTACTAGAGAATGGACTTGAGGATATGGGGAGGGGGAAGGGTAAGCTGTGACAAGGTGAGAGAGTGGCATGGACATATATACACTACCAAACGTAAAATCAATAGCTATTGGAAGCAGCCGCATAGCACAGGGAGATCAGCTCGGTGCTTTGTGACAACCTGGAGGGGTGGGATAGGGAGGGTGGCAGGGAGGGAGACGCAAGAGGGAAGAGATATGGGAACATATGTATATGTATAACTGATTCACTTTGTTATAAAGCAGAAACTAACACACTATTGTAAAGCAATTATACTCCAATAAAGATGTAAAAAAATTTTTTTGAAAAAAGAAACGGTATTAAAGAAATGAAGGGGCAAAAAAAAAAAACAAACTAAGAGCTGGTTCTTTGAAAAGATAAACAAAATTGATAAATCATTAGCCAGACTCATAAAGAAAGAGAGGGAGAGGACTCAAATCAATAAAATTAGAAATGAAAAAGGAGAAGTTACAACAGACACCGCAGAAATACAAAGCATCATAATAGACTACTACAAGCAACTCTATGCCAATAAAATGGACAACCTGGAAGAAATGGACAAATTCTTAGAAAGGTATAACTTTCCAAGACTGAACCAGGAAGAAACCGATAATATGAATAGACCAGTCACAAGTGATGAAATTGAAACTGTGATTAAAAATCTTCGAACAAACAAAAGTCCAGGGCCAGATGGCTTCACAGGTGAATTCTATCAAACACTTAGAGAAGAGCTAACATGCATCCTTCTCAAACTCTTCCAAAAAATTACAGAGGAAGGAACACTCCCAAACTCATCCTATGATGCCACCATCACCCTGATATCAAAAAACAGACAAAGACACCACAAAAAAAGAATTTACAGGACAATATAACTGATGAATATAGATGCAAAAATACTCAACAAAATACTACCAAACAGAATCCAACAACACTTTAAAAGGATTATACACCATGATCAAGTGGGATTTATCCCAAGGATGCAAGGATTGTTCAATATACACAAATCAATCAATGTGATACACCATATTAACAAATTGAAGAATAAAAGCCATGTGATCATCTCAACAGATGCAGAAAAAGCTTCTGACAAAATTCAACACATATTTATGATAAAAACTCTCCAGAAAGTAGGCATAGAGGGAACCTACCTCAAGATAATAAAGGCCATATATGACAAACCCACAGCAAACATCATTCTCAATGGTGAGAAACTGAAAGCATTTCCTGTAAGATCAGGAATGAGACAAGGATGTCCACTCTCCCTGCTATTATTCAACATAGTTTTGCAAGTCCTAGCCACGGCAATCAGAGAAGAAAAAGAAATAAAAGGAATACAAATTGGAAAAGAAGAATTAAAACTGTCACTGTTTGCAGGTGACATGATACTATATATAGAGAATCCTAAAAATGCCACCAGGAAACTACTAGAGCTAATCAATGAATTTGGTAAAGTTGCAGGATACAAAATTAAAGCACAGAAATCTCTTGTATTCCTATACACTAACAGTGAAAGATCAGAAAGAGAAATTAAGGAAACATTCCCATTTACCATTGCAACAAAAAGAATAAAATACCTAGGAATAAACCTACCTAGGGAGACAAAAGACCTGTATGCAGAAAACTATAAGACACTGATGAAAGAAATTAACAGTGAAACCAACAGATGGAGAGAAATACCATGTTCTTGCATTGGAAGAATCAATATTGTGAACATTACTATACTACCCAAAGCAATCTACAGATTCATTGCAATCCCTATCAAATTACCAATGGCATTTTCTATGGAACTAGAGCAAATCATCTTAAAATTTCTTTGGAGACACAAAGGACCCCAAATAGCCAAAGTAGTCTTGAGGGGAAAAAATGGAGCTGGAGGAATCAGACTCCCTGACTTCAGACTATACTACAAAGCTACAGTAATCAAGGCACATGGTACTGGCACAAAAACAGAAACATAGATCAATGGAACAAGATAGAAAGCCCAGAGATAAACCCACGCTCCTATGGTCAACTAATCTATGACAAAGGAAGCAAAGATATACAATGGAGATAAGACAGTCTCTTCAATAAGTGGTGCTGGGAAAACTGGACAGCTACATGTAAAAGAATGAAATTAGAACATTCCCTAACACCATACACAAAAATAAACTCAAAATGGATTAGAGACCTAAATGTAATACCAGACACTATAAACCCTTAGAGGAAAACATAGGAAGAACACTCTTTGACATAAATCACAGCAAGATCTTTTTTGATCCACCTCCTAGAGTAATGGAAATAAAAACAAAAATAAACAAATGAGATCTAATGAAACTTCAAAGCTTTTGCACAGCAAAGGAAACCATAAACAAGATGAAAAGACAACCCTCAGAATGGGAGAAAATATTTGCAAATGAATCAACGGACAAAGGACTAATCTCCAAAATATATAAACAGCTCATGCAGCTCAATATTAAAGAAACAAACAACCTAATCCAAAAATGGGTAGAAGACCTAAATAGACATATCTCCAAAGGAGACATATAGATGGCCAAGAAGCGCATGAAAAGCTTCTCAACATCACTAATTATTAGAGAAATGCAAATCAAAACTACAATGAGGTATCACCTCACACCAGTTAGAATGGGCATCATCAGAAAATCTACAAACAATAAATGCTGAAGAGGATGTGGAGAAAAGGGAACCCTCTTGCACTGTTGGTGGGAATGTAAATTGATACAGCCACTTTGGAGAACAGTATGGAGGTTCCTTAAAAATCTAAAAATAGAATTACCATATGATCCAGCAATCCCACTACTGGGCATATACCCAGAGAAAATCATAATTCAAAAATACACATGCACCCCAATGTTCTTTGAAGCAGTATTTACAATAGCCAGGTCATGGAAGCAACGTTATGCCCATCGACAGACGAATGGATAAAGAAGATGTGTTACATATATACAATGGAATCTTACTCAGCCATAAAAAGGAACAAAATTGTGTCATTTGCTGAGACGTGGATAGATCTAGAGACTGTCATACAGAGTGAAGTAAGTCAGAAAGAGAAAAACGAATATTGTATATTAACACATGTATGTGGAACCTAGAAAATTTTTACAGATGAACCAGTTTGCAGGGTAGCAGTTGAGACACAGATGTAGAGAACAAACGTATGGACGCCAAGTGGGGAAAACCGCGTTGGGGTGGGGATTGTGGTGTGCTGAATTGGGTGATTGGGATTGACATGTATACACTGATGTGTATAAAATTGATGACTAATAAGAACCTACAGTATAAAAAACAAACAAACAAACAAACAAAAACAATTTATACTAAACTTTCTTTGGGTTATTTGTATGGAAATATGTTAATATAAATGTTTCAGAGATTGCATGAAATTTCTAAAAATCTTATATGTTCTGGTATAATGTTATAAGTCATAATTCTAGTTATTACTTTAAAATGTATATCTCAGAAATAACTAAATTTCCTTGTCAATTGCATTGTTATGAACTTTCATCAAATCTTTAACCGTGGTCATTTTTAAGTCTTTTGTCATTTACAGACAGTTCTGGGTGTACCCTGATGCTTTTGCAAAAATATTCCTATAAAAGGGTTTCATCTTCAAGGAATTCATGGAAAAGACTGACAAGTACAGGTTTCTGGTAACTGACTGTACTGCTGAACTGAATGAATAAGCATTTTCAGAACTCTAATGGAAAACTG
This sequence comes from Delphinapterus leucas, assembly GCF_059928025.1. Classification (NCBI taxonomy): domain Eukaryota; kingdom Metazoa; phylum Chordata; class Mammalia; order Artiodactyla; family Monodontidae; genus Delphinapterus; species Delphinapterus leucas. The sequence continues at coordinate 45,838,189 of NC_143130.1, read as the reverse complement.
ATGAATTCATAAAAGTGCTAACAAAAGATCAAGATAAAAAAAATTAATTACATGGGACTGAGTGAACTGGAGGATGATTATAATTTTTGTGACTTTCTGTTTGAATAAAAAAAAATCCCACAAGGAGTCTAGGCAAAAAACATACAAATCAATTTTCACTGCACAGTAAAGGATCTGTTACAGTGGAGGATTCCTGGACTGAATGTCAATATTATGACATAGTATGAGTGTGTTTCGTGTTTGGTGATTGCAATCATTGTTGCTTTTGTTGTGGTCATCCATTTACAATGCTTGGTGTCAGTTTATTTATCTCTTGTAAAAATAAAATACAGTGTGTGTGTGTGTGTGAAAAAAAAAAACAACTCAAAAAAAAGTGTTTTATTTACTGTGGGCAATTTGGGTGTTTCTCCCCTTCCTTCCATTGGGAAAGACAATATAGCATGAAACTTTGTAATCGGGGCTGAGGAGGGAAATGCAATAGAGAATCTACACATAGCACAGACTGCTAGCTGCCTTCCAATGCCTATGCTCCTGCCCTTCCATATGAACATAACCTCGAGCTGTACGTAGGATGCCGGGTCCTTGACTCCAGTACCAGCTCTGCACTGCATATCCTGAGACTTATTTTACACAGGAGAAAAAATAAACTTCTATCTTGTTTTAAACTACTATTATTTGGAGTATCTGTCACATGCCGTCAAACTTAATCCTATGTGATATCCCACGTAATCCAAATTCAAGAGACCTGATCCCCAAATATGTGATTTGAATTGAATTGAAAAAGTAAGAAGCCCAGTCGACTGAACCAAGTGGTATGTGATTGTAACAGCCATAAAAACTGCCGGTCAGTGGTCTCCTACTCTATGCCAGGCATCTTTTTGAGTTTCAAACTACACCATGTTATTTAACCTTGTGAAGTAGGATTGCTGTTCTCATCTTGTCCAGAAAGGTGAAAGAATGGGCCTGAAGTTACTTTAGACCATTTGTGGTAAAGCCAGGATTCAACTGTAAACTTGTCTGGCTCCAGATCTCATAATTCAACATCTTGTTATCAGCTGTTTCAAAGAAATAAAGAATCCAAAGGCACTCACTCCTGGTCTTTCAAAAACCACAGACCTTCTCCAAAGCTTTCAAGTACCTGCCAGATCCCCAATCATTTCTATAGAATGAGTGAAACAGGTGTGAAGGAATTTAAATATTAATTTTAAATGAACATTGAAATTAATCTTTAAACCATATCAGCCAAAGATTCCCAGTTGTTACTGAAAAAGCAAGTGAAAATGTATGGAGAAATTCACATTCTGCATATCCTTTAGCACTTAGTTTTTCTGTCTGGCTGTAGATTTTTGCAGGACAATAGATAATTGTGCTTGCAGAATAGTTCACCTTCTCCTGATTCCAGTTTTTCACTTGAATTCATACTCGTCTGATTGGAAGAGAATTCTTATTCTTATGGCAACGAAGGCTTTTTTCCCTGCCCCTTCCCTTTTAAAAATACAAGAAAATAACCTTTACTTCAGAACTGGAATAAACAGTGGGAACAGGTGACTGTATTTTTTTTTTTTTTTTTTTTTTTTTGTGGTACGCGGGCCCCTCACCACTGCAGCCTCTCCCGCTGCGGAGCGCAGGCTCAGCAGCCATGGCCCACGGGCCCAGCCACTCCGCAGCATGTGGGATCCTCCCGGACCGGGGCACGAACCCGCGTCCCCTGCATCGGCAGGCGGACTCCCAACCACTGCGCCACCAGGGAAGCCCCGGTGACTGTATTTTTAAAACATGTTTTCCTCCACAAATGGTCTCTTACCAACAAGTCAGAAGAAATATTCTTCACAGCCTCCCCTCCCCTAGACTTCAACTTTCTTCTGAAGTATTTGTCTTTGGGGAAATTACAAGTTGGGCCAATGCTTTGTCACAGGGGCCTGAGCTTAAGGCTGTCCAGTTACTGGTCCATGCTTTCCTTTGGGAGAGGGTGGAATAGTCCTTCAAGGTTGGCTGGTCCCTTTGAAGGGTTCTCTGGAACAGATCAGAGTGGCCCATGGTTGATAGAGAACTATCTCATACATTTTAATAAGAGCCGGCAGAAACAAGGAGTGTTTGTATAGGTAGAATTGTACCTTTAATGTCTGCCACTTTTTCCAACAGCATAGAGGCCTTAAGCTCTGGCATTTCCAAGCATCAGAGGGCTAAGTAGTGTTCTCTGGGGCTGCACCAGCCACCAAATGCCAGGTAGAAAAGGGCCCAGCTGGTGGGAACTTCAAGTCATAGCTATGCTTATGCTCACTGTAGCTGTCCATGGACTTCTGGGATACCCTAGTATAATCACCCACTGCTCCTAGTTAGTGTCCGCCTGATATCTAGCTACTGATGGATGTTTGTCCATCCTGCCCCTGCTCCTCGCCTTGTTCACTCACTGTTAGTCAATGGAATGCATTTCACTGGGGTTGCATGTATGTTTTCCTCAGCTCCCTCTTTCAGACAGTATAATGAGGTGGGCTGTAGAGTCAGAGGCGCTCATTGTCAGCCTTCAGAAAGTTATGTGGCCTGTGTGAATCTCAGTGCCCTTGCCTCGTATGGGGATTCAAAAATACCTATATCCTAGGACGGCTGGTGAGCTCATATGCATGAAGCACCTGACACAGTAGAACCTGACTCTTGTTCTCCTGGCTCTTTTTTTTAAATACTATTTACATTTTTTTAATATTTACTATATCAGGGGTAGTTATCATCACCATCGTCATTGGTCTTATTATTATTATTTTCCGATTGGGAATCACAAGCTTTTGTGTGATGTCCACAGTCAGCAGTGCACTCTACTATCCTAGACTTGAGGGAAGCTTCAGTTTTTCATTCACCTCTTCAGTCCTGGGTTTTTTTAGTTTACCACGTTTAGTCGCCATTTTTAAATGTTTTTAAAATTTTTATTCATTTTTTAATTTAATTTTATATTTTGGCCACACTGTGCAGCATGTGGGAGCTTAGTTCCCAGACCAGGGATCAAACCCATGCCCCCTGCACTGGAAACCTGGAGTTTTAACCACTGGACCACCAGGGAAGTCCCTAGTCACCATTTTTTAATGGACCAAGACTCAATGTAGCAATAAAATATTAGTGAGAAGACATGTGTTTGGATTCAGAAAGGCCTTTGCTTCAATCCCAAGTTCACCACATGTCTGCTGATGCCAAGGGTCAAATGAGCAAAGGGACGGGACTCTCTGGCCTTCAGGTCCCTTCCCTGTAAGCTTAACATAAGAGCACTTTCTTCACAGAATTAATTTAGGAAACAGACCAGGTAAAGTACATGGCAGTGCCTGGTAAGGTGCCTGACATACAAAAGTTAATTCTTTTTCTCAATCCTACTAACATCACTACCACCACTACTAGGCACCACATATAATGCTGAGAGGACACTGTTTTTGGAGCTGTTACAGTTCCTTCTTGCTGCAGCACAAGCCACCCCGAAACTAAGGTCTTAAAATAACAATAATCATTTATTTTGCTCACAAATCTGCATTTTGAGTAGAGCTGGGAAGGAAGAGCTCCTCTCTGTTCTATGTAATGTCAGCTGGGTGGGGCAGCTTAACTGGAGGCCAGAAGAGCCACTTTCAAGGTGGTGCCCACCTGTGGCTGATGATTTGGTGCTGGCCCATTGACTGGGAGCTCAACCAGGGCCATGGGCTAGGGAACTTGGTTTCTCCTACATGGGTCTCTCGATGGACTGCTTAAGGCTTCCTTACAGCAGAGTGGTGAGCTCCAAGGACAAACATTCTAAGAGAATAAGGCAGGAGTGCTGGTATTTTTATAACTCAGCCTTGGAAGTCACATAGTGTCAGGGGTTTCAGACTCTACAGTGGAGACAGTTGCAAAGATCTTCCCAGGTCTAAAGGTGAGGAGACACACATCACCACTCAATAGGAGAAGTGTCCAGGTCATATTTTAAGAAGAGAACATCAGATGAGAAATACCATCACCACTATGTCTGGAAAATGCAACCTTCCACAAAAGTATTGCCTGGACTAGTAGTGGTCTGGACTTAACTGATGGGCCCACCTGGGAACGCTGTTGCCTTGCCATTGAGCTAAACCCTCAGTCCTTGTGAGGCTGATTGCATACTGTTTAGGGCCCTATAGTCATACTACTTATATTCAAAAGCCAATTCTGCCACTTACCTAGCCATGTGACTTTGACTAAATAATTTAATTCCTTGGCTTCTGTCCTTATCTTTAAAATAGGAACAGCAATAACATGTATACATAACATAGGGCTGTTATGTTTCTTTTAGAAAGAAAATTATCCTGGTTCTTGGGAAAACAGTGACAGCTTTTCCAAGGGAAATCTAGAAAACAATCAGAAGAAGGAAGGAGGGATCATGCCACATATCCCCAGATCTTCTTGTGGCAGAATAGAAAAGAATGTGGAGAGTAGAGTCAGACAGACTTGGTGTATATCCCAGCTCTACATTTTACCAGCATTGTGACTTTGGGGAAGTACCCCATCATTCTGAACCTCATCTATATAAGGGGGCTCAGTGTTATTATGAGCCCTGAATTAAATAGTATGCATGATTATTTCATACCGCTCAGATGAGAAATATTTATTGGAGTAAAAAAGGGCACCAAGATAGCTAATAGCAATAATTCGAGTCATAGTGTATTCACAAAAGAACATCCAGGTTAATGAGAACTTATGGAACAGAGAGGACAGCAAACTTGCAAAATGTCTTGCAGCCTTGAATCGCCAAAAGTAAATTGTCTAAAAGTACATTTGGAGCTGACCAAGTGGGACCGGTTTTTTGGTGGAGTGAACTGGGTGTGCACCTTGGCAATGGAGACTTCCCTCGTGATAAGGATACAAAGAGAAAACCCACCTGAGAAAGAGGCCAATGGAACTGGAGGCACAGAAACAGGGGACAGAGCAAGCTCACCCTTGGGGGGAGATCTGGGAGGGAGGTTGCAAGGCAGATCAAAGACAAATTCATAAGAGACTGGGTTGTGTGAAAAATAATTTTTCCAAACTTCTGTGCCCAGGTACTACAGTGTGTTGGAAGAAACAGGTTCACTTTGTGGGAGTCTCTCCTCCTACTTTACTTTCTAACCAAAACTCTCACCTTGATTGAAGTGGGTGGGCGGCGGTGAAAACACTTTGTGTTAGGAAATCTGTGCTTTGAGTGTTGCAACATTGCCTGGGACAGCAGCAGCAATAGCGACCCCTTGGTTATTAACAAGCAAACCCCCCTCCCCAACACGTACCTCCAACCACCTCTTAGCCCAGAAGTCCCCAACCTTTTTGGCACTAGGGACCCGTTTCGTGGAAGACTATTTTTCCACGGAAGGGGGGAGGGGGAACGGTTCAGGCGGTAATGCGAGTGATGGGGAGCGATGGGGAGCGGCAGAGGAAGTTTCCCTCGCTTGCCCGCTGCTCACCTCCTGCTGTGCAGCCCCCGCTCCTAACAGGCCTCCGACCGTAAGGTACCAGGTTGGGGACCCCGGTCTTTGCCGATGGTTAAGTTGTAAAGTGGCCCTTTGGCAGAGAAAAAAACTGAAACAAAGGAGCTTTAAGAACAGTTGCTTTCTCTAGATCATCAAAGACAAAGCAAAGGGGCTTCCCTGGTGGCACAGTGGTTAAGAATCCACCTGCCAGTGCAGGGGACACGGGTTTGAGCCCTGGTCTGGGAAGATCCCACATGCCATGGAGCAACTAAGACTGTGCGCCACAACTACTGAGCCTGCGCTCTAGAGACCGTGAACCACAACTACTGAAGCCCACGCACCTAGACCCCGTGCTCAGCAACAAAGAGAAGCCACCACAATGAGAAGCCCGTGCACTGCAACAAAGAGTAGCCCCCACTCACCGCAACTAGAGAAAGCTCGCGCACAGCAACAAAGAGCCTATGCAGCCAAAAATACATAAATAAATAAATAAATAAATCTTTAAAAAAAAAAGTGTTAAAAAAAAAGACAAAGCAGTTTCTTTCTCAGAAGTATGGTGTGATTTAATTGCTTGTGCTGTCTCTGTGGTGTTTTCTACTATGTTTCATTGTGAGCATATGGTGTTCCTCCCGATTATGGGCAAAAGTGTCTTTTGTGGGTTATCTTGGGAACTAACTACCATATGACATTGTTTCCACAGGTAAATCCTTTCCAAGTTCTCAACAACTGAATGGGAAACAAACTTTCAGATCCAATGAATCTTTTTTAGATTACAATTGCTTATATCATACAGTGTATATAACAGGTGAGATAGTCAGATTGCTTACTTCTCTTAGTTTTTATGGAGATTTTCCAGCATATGCATCTTGCGCCAACATGTCTCAATATTATGTGCATCTTGCATCTTCCTCCATCACTACCCACACTCTCCTCTCTCTACTGGAGTTTCCTTAATATAGGCACTGTAGGTGGTCCACTCAGATGCTCTCAGATCCTTTTGCCATTACTGTGTACCCCTCTTCAGGCTTCAGTGTGATTTTATCTCCAAAGACCTGCACGTGGGATTCTTCTTCCAATGCCTGTCCTTGGGCTGTGGAGCTACTTTGCTCAGGAGCACCTAGGGGTTTACATCTTCCTGAGTGATCCTTAGCCAATGATGGATGGGTGGGAAGTGTGAAAGCCAGCTCTCCTTCTTCAGGACAAAGCAGCTCTGCAGTGTAACTTACACTGCAGAGTTCCCCTGAGAGTTGGAGCTGAAGCTACCATTCATGAGAATTTGCCTGAAATTACACACTTGTGACTTCTTCCCCTCCCTGTCCTGCTCCCCTGACCAGATCCACTACCAGCTTCTCATAGCAGCACTTCCATACTGTGTTTCTTGCACACAAATCCTCATCTCATGCTCTGCTTCTGGGGACTGGGACCAAGATACGGGGTATTATCAGGAAAATTCCAAGCATTATATTTCATCCTTCTTTTTTTTCAGTGTGTATAATTAACAAAGATTGTCTTTCTTTTCTCTTTTTAAATATTAGGACTATATTATTATTACACATAAAAATGAATTATAAATCCTTAAAAGTATCTAATAGAGTCTCAGCAAAGTCTTTTCATGCTTAGATTCCTAAGTATCAGAGTCCATACACTGCACACATTACATGAGGTTGATATGTACCTTTTAAGGCTCTTCTCTTAGTGCTAAGTATTTGTTGAAGAAGTCAGATAATTCACCTTTAAGAGTTCCCCATTTTATGATTTGGACCAATTACATCTTTGTGGTTTAATGTAATGCTTATCCTTTATCATTCCTGTAAACCGGTAGTTAAAAGGTTGATTAAATGGATGTCTTACTTTAATTCACTGAATTTTAGAATAATGACTTGGTATCCCAGCAACACCCAGAGGTAACCAATTAAGGGAGTACTTTTATGAATTTTTATGTAATTGATATTTTTTCTTTTTTAAAAATTTTAAATTAATTTATATTTTTATACAGCAGGTTCTTATTACTTATCCACTTTATACATATTAGTGTATATATACCAATCCCAATCTCCCAATTCATTCCACCACCATGCTCTCACCCATGCCACTTTCCCCCCTTGGTGACCATATATTTGTTCTCTACATCTGTGTCTCAATTTCTGCCCTGCAACCCAGTTCATCTGTACCATTTTTCTAGGTTCCACGTATATGCGTTAATATATGATATCTCTTTTGCTCTTTCTGACTTACTTCACTATGTATGACAGTCTCTAGAACCATCCACATCTCAACAAATGACCTAACTTCGTTCTTTTTATGGCTGAGTAATATTCCATTGTATATATGTACCACTTCTTCTTTATCCATTCATCTGTCAATGGGCATTTAGGTTGCTTCCATGACCTGGCTATTGTAAATAGTGCTTCAGTGAACATTGGGGTACATGTGTCTTTTTGAATTATGGTTTTCTCTGGGTATATGCCCAGTAGTGGGATTGCTGGGTTGTATGGTAATTCTATTTTTAGTTTTTTAAGGAACCTCCATACTGTTCTCCAAAGTGGCTGTATCAATTTACATTCCCACCAACAGTGCAAGAGGGTTCCCTTTTCTCCACACCCTCTCCAGCATTTGTTGTTTGTAGATTTTCTGATGATGCCCATTCTAACTGGTGTGAGGTGATACCTCATTGTAGTTTTGATTTGCATTTCTCTAATAATCAGTAATGTTGAGAAGCTTTTCATGTGCTTCTTGGCCATCTGTATGTCTTCTTTGGAGATATGTCTATTTAGGTCTTCTGCCCATTTTTTGGATTAGGTTGTTTGTTTCTTTAATATTGAGCTGTATGAGCTGTTTATATATTTTGGAGATTAATCCTTTGTCTATTGATTCATTTACAAATATTTTCTCCCATTCTGAGGGTTGTCTTTTCGTCTTGTTTATGGTTTCCTTGCTGTGCAAAAGCTTTTAAGTTTCATTAGGTCCCATTAGTTTATTTTTGTTTTTATTTCCATTACTCTAGGAGGTGGATCAAAAAAGATCTTTCTGTGACTTATGTCAAAGAGTGTTCTTCCTATGTTTTCCTCTAAGAGTTTTATGGTGTCTGGTCTTACATTTAAGTCTCTAATCCATCTTGAGTTTATTTTGGTGTATGGTGTTAGGGAGTGTTCTAATTTCATTCTTTTACATGTAGCTATCCAGTTTTCCCAGCATCACTTATTGAAGAGACTGTCTTTTCTCCATTGTATGTCCTTGTCTCCTTCCTCATAGATTAGTTAACCAAAGGTGCATGGGTTTATCTCTGGGCTTTCTATCTTGTTCCATTGATCTATGTTTCTGTTTTTGGGCCAGTACCATATTGTCTTGATTACTGTAGCTTTGTAGCATAGTCTGAAGACAGGGATTCTGATTCCTCCAGCTCCGTTTTTTTCCCTCAAGGCTGCTTTGGCTATTCGGGGCCTTTTGTGTCTCCATACAAATTTTAAGATGATTTGTTCTAGTTCCGTAAAAAATGCCATTGGTAATTTGATAGGGATTACATTGAATCTGTAGATTGCTTTGGGTAGTATAGTCATTTTCACAATATTGATTCTTCCAATCTAAGAACATGGTATATCTCTCCATCTGTTGGTATCATCTTTACTTTCTTTCATCAGTGTCTTATAGTTTTCTGCATGCAGGTCTTTTTTTCCCCTCAGTAGGTTTATTCCTAGGTATTTTAATCTTTTTGTTGCAGTGGTAAATGGGAGTGTTTCCTTAATTTCTCTTTCAGATTTTTCATCATTAGTGTATAGAAATGCAAGAGATTTCTGTGCATTAATTTTTTATCCTGCTACTTTACCAAATTCATTGATTAGCTCTAGTCATTTTCTGGTCGCATCTTTAGGATTCTCTATGTATAGTATCATGTCATCTGCAAAAGGTGACAGTGTTACTTCTTCTTTTTCATTTGTATTCCTTTTATTCCTTTTTCTTCTCTAATTGCCATGGCTAGGACTTCCAAAACTATGTTGAATAATAGCAGGGAGAGTGGACATCCTTGTCTCGTTCGTTATCATAGAGGAAATGCTTTCAGCTTATCATCATTGAGAAGGACGTTTGCTGTGTGTTTGTCGTATATGGCCTTTATTATGTTGAGGTAGGCTCCCTCTATGCCCACTTTCTGGAGAGTTTTTTTCATAAATGTATGTTGAATTTTGTCAAAAGCTTTTTCTGCATCTATTGAGCTGATCATATGGTTTTTATTCTTCAATTTGTTAATATGGTGTATCACATTGATTGATTTGCATATATTGAAGAAACCTTGCATCCCTGGGATAAATCCCACTTGATCATGGTTTATGATCCTTTCAATGTGTTGTTGGATTCTGTTTGCTAGTATTTTGTTGAGGATTTTTGCATCTATGTTCATCAGTTATATTGGCCTGTAGTTTTCTTTCTTTGTGACATCTTTGTCTGGTTTTGGTATCAGGGTGATGGTGACCTCATAGAATGAGTTTGGGAGTGTTCCTTCTTTTTGCAATTTTTTGGAAGTGTTTGAGAAGGATGGGTGTTAGCTCTTCTCTAAATGTTTGATAGAATTCACCTGTAAAGTCATCTGGTCCCAGACTTTTGTTTGTTGGAAGATTTTTAACCACAATTTCAATTTCATTACTTGTGATTGGTCTCTTCATATTTTCTATTTCATCCCAGTTCAGTCTTGGAAGGTTATACCTTTCTGAGAATTTGTCCATTTCTTCCAGGTTGTCCATTTTATTGGCATAGAGTTGCTTGTAGTAGTCTCTTAGGATGTTTTGTATTTCTGTGGTGTCTGTTGTAACTTCTCCCTTTTCATGTCTAATTTTATTGATTTGAGTCCTCTCCCTCTTTTTCTTGATGAGTCTGGCTAATGGTTTATCAATTTTGTGTATCTTCTCAAAGAACCAGCTGTTAGTTTTATTGATCTTTGCTATTGTTTTCTTTGTTTTTATTTCCTTTATTTCTGCTCTGATATTTATGATAGCTTTCCTTCTGCTAACTTTGGGTTTTGTTTGTTCTTCTTTCTCTAGTTCCTTCAGGTGTAATGTTAGATTGTTTATTTGAGTTTTTTCTTGTGTCTTGAGGTAGGCTTGTGTAGTTATAAACTTCCCTCTTAGAACTTCTTTTGCTGCATCTCACAGGTTTTGGATTGTCATGATTTCATTGTCATTTGTCTCTAGGTATTTTTTTATTTCTTCTTTGGTTTCTTCATTGATCTCTTGGTTATTGAGTAACGTACTGTTTAGCCTCCATGTGTTTGGTTTTTTTACGTTTTTTCCCCTGTAATTCATTTCTAATCTCATAGCGTTGTGGTCAGAAAAGAGGCTTGATATGATTTCAGTTTTCTTAAATTTAATGAGGCTTGATTTGTGATGCAAGATGTGATCTATCCTGGAGAATGTTCTGTGTGCACTTGAGAAGAAAGTGTAATCTGCTGTTTTTGGATGGAATGTCCTATAAATATCAATTAAATCTATCTGGTCTATTGTGTCATTTAAAGCTTCTGTTTCCTTCTTTATTTTCATTTTTGATGAACTGTCCATTGGTGTAAGTGAGGTGTTAAAGTCCCCCACTATTACTGTGTTACTGTCAATTTCCTCTTTTGTAGCTGTTAGCAGTTGCCTTATGTATTGAAGTGCTCCTATGTTGGGTGCATATATATTTATAATTGTTATATCTTCTTCTTGGATTGATCCCTTGATCATTATGTAGTTTCCTTCCTTGTCTCTTGTAACATTCTTTATTTTAAAGTCTATTTCATCTTATTAGTATAGCTACTCCGGCTTCCTTTTGATTTCCATTTGCATGGAATATCTTTTTCCATCCCCTCACTTTCAGTCTGTGGTGTCCCTAGGTCTGAATTGGGTGTCTTGTAGACAGCATATATATTGGTCTTGTTTTTGTATCCGTTCAGTGAGCCTGTGTCCTTTGGTTGGAGCATTTAATCCTTTCACGTTTAAGGTAATTATTGATATGTATGTTCCTATGACCATTTTCTTAATTGTTTTCGATTTTTTTTGTAGGTTCTTTTCTTCTCTTGTGTTTCCCACTTAGAGAAGTTCCTTTAGCATTTGTTCTAGAGCTGGTTTGGTGGTGCTGAATTCTCTTAGCTTTTGCTTGTCTGTAAAGATTTTGATTTCTCCATCGAATCTGAATGAGATCCTTGCCATGTAGAGTAATATTGGTTGTAGCGTCTTCCCTTTCATCACTTTAAATATGTCATGCCACTCCCTTCTGGCTTGTAGAATTTCTGCTGAGAAATCAGCTATTAAGTTTATGGGAGTTCCCTTGTATGTTATTTGTCATTTTTCCCTTGTAGCTTTCAATAGTTTTTCTTTGTCTTTAATTTTTGTGAATTTGATTACTATGTCTTGGCATGTTTCTCCTTGGTTTTATCCTGCCTGCAACTCCCTGCACTTCCTGGACTTCAGTAGCTTTTTCCTTTCCCATGTTAGGGAAGTTTTCAGCTATAATCTCTTCAAATATTTTCTCTGGTGTTTTCTCTCTCTCTCTTCTCCTTCTGGAACCCTTATAATGAGAATGTTTTTGCGTTTAATGTTGTCCCTGAGGTCTCTTAGGCTGTCTTCATTTCTTTTCATTCTTTTTTCTTTATTCTGTTCCATGACAGTGAATTCCATCATTCTGTCTTCCAGATAACTTATCCTTTCTTCTTTCTCAGTTATTCTGCTATTGATTCCTTTCAATGTAGTTTTCATTTTAGTTATTGTATTGTTCATCTCCGTTTGCTTGTTCTGTAATTCTTCTAGGTGTTTGTTCTCTATTTCTTCTTGGTCTTTGTTAAACATTTCTTGCATCTTCTCGATCTTTGCCTTCATTCTTTTTCCAAGATCCTGGATCATCTTCACTATCATTATTCTGAATCCTTTTACTGGAAGGTTACCTATCTCCACTTCATTTACTTGTTTTTCTAGGGTTTTATCTTGTTCCTTCATCTGGTACATAGCCCTCTGCCTTTTCATCTTGTCTATGTTTCTGTGAATGTGGTTTTTGTTCCACAAGCTGCAGGATTGTAGCTCTTCTTGCTTCTGTTGGTGGATGATGCTATCTATGAGGCTTGTGCAACCATCCTGATAGGAGGGCCTGGTGGTGGGTAGTGCTGTGTGTTACTCTGTTGGGCAGAGCTCAGTAAAACTTCAATCAGCTTGTCTGCTGAGAGGTGGGGCTGGGTTCCCTCCCTGTTGGTTGTTTGGCTTGAGGCGACCCAACACTGAAGCCTACACAGGCTCTTTGGTGGGGCTAATGGCAGACTCTGGGAGGGCTCACACCAAGGAGTACTTCCCAGAACTTCTCCTGCCAGTGTCATTGTCCTCACACTAAGCCACAGCCACCCCCTGCCTCTGCAGGAGACCCTCCAACACTAGCAGGTAGGTCTGGTTCAGTCTCCTATGGGGTCACTGCTCCTTCCCCTGGGTCCTGATGCACACACAGCTTTGTGTGTGCCCTCCACAAGTGCAGTCTCTATTTCCCCCCATCCTGTCCTGCAATCAAATCCCACTAGCCTTCAAAGTCTGATTCTCTAGGAATTCCTTCTCCTGTTGCCGGACCCCCAAATTGGGAAGCCTGACGTGAGGCTCAGAACCTTCACTCCAGTGGGTGGACTTCTGTGGTATAAGTGTTCTCCAATTTGTGAGTCACCCACCCAGGAGTTATGGGATTTGATTTTACTGTGATTGCACCCCTCCTACAATCTCAGTGTGGCTTCTCCTTTGTCTTTGGATGTGGGGTATCTTTTTGGGTGAGTTCCAGTGTTTTCCTTTTGATGATTGTTCAGCAGTTAGTTGTGATTCTGGTGCTCTCGCAAGAGGGAGTGAGAGCACCTCCTTCTACTCAGTCATCTTGATAATTGATATATTTTAATCCTTCAAGCTCATTATTGTTTTTGATGCTTAATTTGTGACATCTTTGGCCATTGGGACCCCATTCAAATTGGCTCCAGTGGCTTTCTACTATAATTTCAGTAGTTTCTCTTGCACAACAAGGTGTTCCTGGCTCTCCTTGTCGAATTTCTGCCCCAGAAAGGAAATGAGCCATTTTTCTGAGGGACCCTGATTCCTTTTTGTGAGAAATAGTATTTAGAGCAACTATTTAGATGCTAATGTTGTAATTGCTATTGGGCTGTTTCTACTTCTAGATCTTTTTTTCACAAACAAAGCTAGGAAATACATGTTTTTATAGAAAGAAAAAAAATCTAAGTTCACTTGATGCTACCAATTCAAATGAAAGATTATAACATTTTACCTAACTTTTTTGATTTTATATGTCTTTTTTTGTTTTTGTTTTTTGTTCATTTGTTTTGCTCAGACTGTTTCCCCCTAACTGTATTAAATATCTATTTAATTTTATTCTGGAATATGTATCTAATATTTCCCAAATTCTAATACCAACATTATTGCTGAAAGTAGTTTAAGATTTCTTAGTGGTTTCTTATGTTCTTAGGATTATTTTATTAGAGACATATAGTCTAATTACTCAAGTTACTGTGTTTAGAAGTCATTGGTACTAATTTTTCTCCATGTTGTTACACTGTCAACTTCATACATAATTATGTTTATGTGTTTAATTTTGCTTTATAATTCCAGATATTGTGACTATTTTTCCTTTTTTACTTATAGTAACATAGAACATTTCCATGGTTCCAAAGTCAAAACCATAAAACAAAGAATAGTCCTGTCCATTTTTCCTACTTCCATCATGAATAATGATTTTTATTAGTTTTTAGCTAACTGTTCTATTACCTAAAAAATGTGTGTGTGTTTTATACATGAGAAGAGGCAAAAGTACACTTGTTCTGCACCTTGAATTTTTCATTTAAAAAGGTACCTTCATAACAGGAATCATAGAATTTCCCCCTGAGAATCTGACTGCTTTTTTATCTTCTCCTTTCCCTGCTAGAACATGCTTCCACTAGATACCTCACTCCTTGTTGCCTTGAGATGTTTCTTGCAAAATTAGTCCCTGGAGGGGTTTGTATACACTGCCAGCATGCATCTGAGCAACGTTTTGGGGCAGGCTGAAGACCTACCCACACACAGGGGCAATTGACTGATGAGAAAGAACAGAAATGCTAGAAAAGTGATGGATATAGCTGCGGCCTTTAGGGTTGAGGTCAATAATTCAAAACCTCATCTATCTATGTACACAGGGATGTAGGGTATTTAATGATTCATAGGAGGGGCTTTGGAATGAGACAAACCTGGGCTTCTACATACTCACTATGGGACCTCAAGCAGAGCATTTTACTCTCTGAACTGCAGATTCTTTGTGTAAAAAGTCAGGAAGATTATGGATAACCTAAAGGACGTTGTGAATATTAAATGTGATAATGTACAGAAAGCCTCTCACGCAGAAACCTTATTTTTATCATCATCTTATATGTAGCAGGTCTTTGCAACCAGAACCAAAGCAAATCCTATTGAGGGGTCCCCACCAAAGTGGTCTATACCCAGTGTATAGTCACAAGGATCAGTCGTAGTTGGATGAGTTGCCTAAAGTGGGAGGTTAAAGTAGCATGGGAACAGGGTAAGCAAAGAAACAAAACAGGGCAGAGCAGCAGGACCATGAGCAGGAAGCCAGAAGGAATAGGAGAAAATGAAAATTGTGTTTCAAGGGGTTCAAGCCCAGCAGATTGGTCCTGAAGCTAAGAATAATGCCAGGGTGTCAGGAAGGGTAAGGTGTGGATGGCTTCTATGCAGTGCCATCACTGTGTTATGGAGATCAATTTGAAGACCTAATACATTTGTGCAGTACCAAGCATCAGGGACAAAGCATTGCCCATCCAATACTCTGAGTACCATCTTGGTACACGGGAGAAAGCAGCCGTGGAGTTGGTGGGTGTGGTGGGAATAAAGCAGGGAGTGTCCCCCACTACTGGGGATGTTAGAGGAGATGCCTTTTTAGTGTCAGGCCCATGGAGAAAAGTAAAGAATCTAGTAGTCCAGGACCTGGGAGGAAACCTGAGATCCACACAAATTCAGAAAAAGCTATTGATGCGATATGGCATTAAAGGTATGCTAAAATCTGCATGCCCTCAAACAGGGTGGATGAAACCAATTCCTGATCCTGGAAGGATGTTGGCATGTATGGAGTTATGCCTGCTCAGTGCCACTGTTTTAACAAGCTGTGGGTAAAGGGCCATTTATCACAGGTCTAAGAAACAAACCAGGGGCGACATCCCTGCCATACTAAAGTGTACATGTCTTCAGATTTGCTCTCTCCTGGAGACTTTTCAGTCTTGAGCAATTGCTCACTTGACTTACTTCTCTTCTTCATTTTGCTTTCGAAGCTTTCCCCAAAGCATGATTCTGATTCTCTTAAGTAGAACACTAAATTCTTAATCTTAGTAAATTAAAGAATTTACTTTAGGTAGCTCTTGCTATAATTCCACTTCATCAATAATAGTCAACATATTTACAGTATTTGTGTGTGTGTGCTGAAAAAGGATCTCAGATGATCAAGGATTTAATCTTCTTTAGTTAGGACACATCCTCTCCTTAGAACCTGTTGCCTTTCCTCTCCACATAGATAGTTCCAACTAAATATATATGTCGGCTCCTATAAGGTCTTCCCTGACCTTCCTGGGTAGAGTTAAACTCTTCCTTTTCTATATTTTCATAAAATTGTTTATCCATACTTACATGTTTAAACAAATTATATTTTTAAAATTACCTACTCAGAGTCTCTCTCTCCCATTGAGCCCATGGAAAAACCATACGTCATTAACTTTATGTCCCTGGTACATAACAATAGTAGGTATTCATTCAATGGTTAACTGAATGAATTAATGTATGCAGGCCAAAACTCAAGTAGTCTGAAGTCCATTTTCCTCAAACTCACCAAATCATGTTCAAATGAAGTAAAAAAGAGAATAGTAGACAAAGCAATAAGCTAATGCTCTTACTTTGATAAATTTACCAAAACCACAGGAGATAATTTCAGTTGACTCTATATCTTGTGAGTCATTTGTGTAATAATTAGGTATCTACATATCATTTCTGCTTTAGCATCCATCTGGTGTATCATTTGCAAGCATAAAGATGCTGGGTATATTATTCTTGCCTATAGAAAAAAGCAACTGGAGCATAGTTATGCTTGTGGGGAAAATTCAAACGTCTGGTATAATTCAACTGACAGAGACGATCTGCTTCACAGGCCAAGAGAGGGGACCTAATACAGAAACATTAAAAGGGAGAAAGAGATGTTGTACAGATCAAATGAACCCACATTTTAGGAAACCCTAACTAATAAACACATAAAACAGAAGTACATTTACTTACTTGCTATTTGAAGGGATTCTCCAGGAAATTCCCCAGGAAAGTTCAGATGACTGAAAATAAAAACCATTGATTTTTGTTGGTCTATATTTGACCTCAAATTCTCCAAGTTGTCCATCAGGGCAGTTCTAAACAATGCATACTACTGTTTCAGCTGAGGTTCTGCTTCTGTGTGACAGTCAGAAAGCCTATTAACTTCTGATCTTAACCTTAGATGGACCCATTTTTTTAAAAGTAACCATGTAAAATTTGAAAGATAGAGAGCAAGGTAAAGGTAGGAATGGGTTGCTGTGCTCACACATTCCTGAGACCCAGTAGTCGTGGGTTGAGTAAAAATAAAATATGATTGGAAATGGATCAGCTGAACTGGTACTGTTTCAGATTGTAAAAGACAAAGGAAACCAGTGCTTCTTCATCTGGGTACCCTTTTCTTGGAGAGTAAGGAAGAAGGTGGTAGAGAAAATACACTAATGAGAACAGTTCCCTGCTCCAGGCACCAGATGGTATCATTGGCCCAGAGCAACCAAAATTGAAGAGAATCTGGTAAGAAGAGAAGAGGGTTACTCTGAACATATCAAAATGGGAATATATTTGGTATTTGAAAATTTGCATGAACAGGCAATTAGTAAATTGAGTTTTTGTTATTTCTTTTTTCAGCTTGGGGGAAACTCTTGCGATTGTTGTGCTGGTGCTCAAGAGAGAATATACAAACAGCCCATACAACTCAACAACAAAAAAACAAACAATGCAATCCAAAAATGGACAGAAGACCTAAATAGACATTTCTCCAAAGAAGACATAGAGATGGCCAACAGGTACATGAAAAGATGCTCAGCATCACTATTAGAAAAATGCAAATCAAAACTACAATGAGGTACCACCTCACATCTATCAGAATGGCTATCATTAAAAAAATCTACCAACAATAAATGCTGGAGAGGGTGTGGAGAAAAGGGAACCCTCCTACGCTGTGGGTGGGAATGTAAGTTGGTGCAGCAACTATGGAAAACAGTATGGAGGTTCCTCAAAAACCTAAAACTAGAGTTGCCATATAATCCAGAAATCCCACTCCTGAGCATATATCTGGACAAAACTATACTTCAAAAAGATACATGCAACTCTATGTTCATAGCAGCACTATTCACAGTAGCCAAGACATGGAAACTACCTAAATGTCTATCAACAGATGAATCGATAAAGAAGATGTGATACATATATACAATGGAATACTACACAGCAATATAAAAGAATGAAATAATGCCACTTGCAGCAACATGGATGGACTTAGAGATTATAATACTAAGTGAAGTAAGTCAGAAAGAGAAAGACAAATACCATATGAAATTACTTATACGTGGAATCTAAAATATAACACAAATGAACATATCTACAAAACAGAAACAGACTCACAGACATAGAGAACAGATTTGTGGTTGTCAAGGGGGAGAGGTGTGGAGGAAGGAGTTTGGGGTTAGTAGATGCAAACTAGTATGTATGGAATGGATGGGTAACAAGGTCCTACTGTATAGCACAATGAACTATATTCAGTGTCCTGTGATGAACCATAATGGAAAAGAATATAAAAAATCACTTTTCTGTGAGAAGAAATTAACACAACATTGTAAATCAATTATACTTTAATAAAGAAAAAGGAAAAAAGAGAGATTGAGAGAGAAAACAAAAAAAAAAACACCTCTTCTTCCTAGGGAAGACAAATACTTCAGAAGCAGTGTAGTTTGAATGGTTTATTGCCCAGAAAACTTTAACAGAGAATAGTTATCTCCTACCTCTCAGCATGAGACTATATGCTTCTCCAAAAAAAGAAATGATGGCTTACTTGATCTGCCTAATTTTGACTACATGATTGCAAATTTTGGACCAGACCTCACAATTCAAGTGACATTTCTTTTTATTAACACCTGAAGTGACTTCATTAATGTACGGCTTTATAAAGAAAACTCAAAGAAGTGAATTATATCATATAATCATATTTAGGAATTAATTCATCAGAATTAATAAAAGCAGTTATATAGTCAGAAAATTACAAATAGTACATTGATACAACCTCATTATGCAGAGGTCTGAAAAACAACCTTAGTGTGTGTTCCTGGGCAGATTCTGGAGCCAGACTGGGTGGGTTCAAATCTTGGTTTCACCATTTAGTTGCTGTGTGACTAACAAAAGAAGCAGGATAGGGAGAATCCAGCTATGATGCTTTTGTTATCCACATAGTTCTAATAAGGAACAGAACTGTCAGGCAGGTGAATTGCAGTATCACAACATGGCTGACCCTGTGTTAGTGTCCATGAATCCAGTCAAAGCTCCTACTACCAGGACTTCCAACTGTCCTCTCCCTCCACATTTGAAATAACCTTCAAAATTAAGTTAGAACTTCAGTTAAATTCACAAATAAGATTTACAGCCAAGTTTATAAATCTTAAGTGCAGAGCTTGATGAATTCTTAAATATAACCACCAGGCAAATAATGACATAGAATATTTCTATTCTATATCTTTACAGATAGAGGCTCCCTCACGCCCCCCCTCCTGTTTCCTGCTCAGGATTCCACCCCCAAAGGTAATGACTATTATGGTTTCTATCACCATCATTTTGGCTGGATGGAGGACTCATAAACTGGATCATAAATGAAATCATTTGTCTCTGATTTTTTATATTCAACATTATGTCAGTGAGGGTCATCCATATTATCGTGTGTATATGTAGTTTGGGTTGTCTTTTTCCATTGCTGTGTGTAACTGCATTGTATGAATACAACACAATTCATTTCATTCTAGTTTTAATGGCTAATTTGGTTGTTTCCAATTTTGGACAATTATGAATAAAACTGCTGTGGTCCTTCTTGAACACGTCTTTTGGTGAACACAAGCATTCATTTGATATATACCTAGGGGTAGGGCTGCTAGGTCATAAAGTAAGCATGTGTTTAGCCTTGCTAAATGTCAAAAAACAGTTTTGTAAAGTGGTTGTAACAACTGAACACTCCCATTGATAGTATAAGAGAGTTCTTGTTGTTTACATCCTCACCAAACTGGGTATCATCAGCTTTTTAATGTTAGCCTATATGATGGGGGTGTGGCAATATCACATTGTGGTTTCAATTTCCACTTTTTATAATGACTGATTATATTGTATCAGTGATATGTAATATATTTTAGGGGGGCATTTGGATATCCTAGTTTGTGAAATGCTATTCAAGTATTTTACCCATTTTTAGAGTCTAACTTTTTATAATTGATTTGTAGAAGTTTTTAAAAATATATTCTGGATATGGGTCCTACTTTGGATTTATATATTACAAATATCTTCTCTTGGGAATTGTCATTTCACTCTATTAATAGTGTCTTTTAAAAATAAAGTCTAGTTTATAAATATTTTCTTTTGTGATCGGGACATTTGGTATCCTTTTTAAAAAAATTCTTGCCTATCCCAATATCATAAAAATATTTCCCTCTGTTCACTCCTACAAGTTTAATTGTTTTAGGTCATGATTTATGCTCCATAACAAAAAGTTACTCTCTGTGGTGAAAGGTAGAAGTCAAGGCTCACTTTTTGAACATAGATACGTGATTTACCTGACACAAATAATTGAAAAGATCATTCATTCCTCACTAAGTTCATTATAGTGAGCCATTAGCTCAAAATATTTTTTAGTTATTTTCACATATCTATTCTTTATCACAAAAAATTTGGAATTTTATAAAGTACTTTTTCTGTGTCTATTGGATTGATCATATGGTTTTCTTTGTATTCAATTATAGTGAATTACATTTATTGATTTTCAAATACTAAAGCAAACTAACAATCTTAGGATAATTTCAACTTAGTCATATAATATCAATCCAGTTGTGCATTGCTATATTTGGTCTATTAATACTTTGTTTAGGAATTTTGCAAATGCATCCATGATAATATCAGCCTGTCTTTTTTCTTTATCATACTGTCTTTTTGGTTTTTAGAATTAAAATTATTCTAGCTTTGTAACATGAATTGGAGTGTCTATACTCTTTCTCAATTCTCTAGAAGGATTTATATAAGATTGGTACTATGTATTCCTTAAACATTTTAATGTAACTTACCAATGACACTATTTTGGAATCAGAGTGTTTTGATTCTCAGGAATATGCATTAATAGTGTACTGATTATGGAATCTCAAGCAATGAAAGAGATGATGCTTGACATATATAGGAGGAAAAGTTGGGGGTTTGGTGGAAAGAAACCTAACATGAGTCACCAGTTCCACCCAGAGGAACCAATGGCCATTGAACAGAGTTATTGTGAACTGGGAAAGGGAAATATAAAGACTTTCCAGAGATTATTAGCAGTTGGTTCTGGACTTATGCTCAGAAACATAAATGCTATGGTGGTCTACCTTCAGAGTAGGGGGTCATAGACACCAAGGGATAGATGAAGTCTTAGCTCAATCCTGTTGGGACTGCAGACTCAGAATGAATAGCGGCAATAGATTATTTAGTAACAGATACACGGTCCCCACTGGTTTTCTGACCCATGGAGTGAGGGCCATTGTAGTCGGAAGAACCAAATGGAAGCTACTGCCCTTCTGCTGAGGTAGCAAACCAAAAGCAGAACTTCATCCCTGGTAGAGAGGCAGAGACTAGCACATCCATCAAGGACTTGAGAGATTTAGAGGTGGTGATTCTTCCCTTAAATCTTTTGATTTGCCCACATTACTGGTGCAAAAGCAAGATGGGTTGTGGAAATGACAGATAATTACTACAAGCTTATTCTGGTAATAAGGCCAATCAAAGCAGTAGTTGCGGATGTGGTCTCTTTATTGGAGAAAATTCATACAGCCCTTGCTACATGGTATGTAGTTAATGACCTGACAAAAAACTTTATTCCTGCACCAAACAAAAAGAGTTTGTATTCATATAGCAGAAACAACAATTTACCCTTATGGTATTATTCCATGGTGGTGTAAAACTTTTCTATAGTGTCTCATGTCTTGTGTAAATTCGCTCATTCTCTTCCCTAATATGATACAGAGGAACCTTGCTCGTTCCAGTACATCACAGAGCATCATGGTGGCTGTTTATATAGATCAGATGATGCTAACTGGATCTGATGAACAAAAAGTATCAAGCACTCTAGATGCCTTAGTAAAAACCATATGAATGCAGAAAGATGGGAGATAAACTTCAAGAAACTTTAGGGCCCTGCCATGAGGATAAAGTTTCTAGAAATATATTGTTCTGTGAAATGCTGAAATTTCTATGTTACAGACAACGTGCTGAACTTAGTGTTAGATTTTGGAGGTCACACATGCTATATTTTGGAATATTTCTCCGACACATTCACTGGATACTCCTTAAAATCCTTTTACCATTACCATCTGTGGGTTAACATAATCAGTTACTCATTGCCATATGTCACCATACAACATCACTTCCATCCAGGAAACATATTTTATAGAAAAGGAAATGCAGTGATGGAAAACAGGACACATTGTCTTTTTATGTACACTAGCATTCAGAAGCAGCTTGCTCCATAGAACTAAAAGTGGAATGCCCTGCTGAAGTCTCTGTTACAATGTTAACAGGAAGACAACCCTTTTAAGGTTGGGAAGCTGTCCTGCAGGATGCAGTATATGACTTAAATGAATGGCCGAAACATGGCACTGTCTCCTCCATAGCCAGATGGGAAAGACCCTCTCACTTTAACATCTAATAACTTGAAGAATTTTTGCTTCCTGTTCCTGAGACCTTGGACTTGGTGGGCTGGAGATCCCAGTGGCCAAGGAAGGAATGCTTCCACCAGGAAATACGGACATGGTGGCAATTAATTAGAAGCTGATCGCTTGAGCTTCTCGTAATGCTGAACCAACAATCAGAGAAGAGCAAGACTGTACTGTCAGATTTACATAATGTACTTATTATCAGGGGGAAATGAGTCACTGCTATTCATCAGGATGTGTCCACACCCAGGGCATTCAACGGGGTACTTTCTACGACTCCCTTGTCCAATAGGTCTCATTAGTGAAGTACTGTGACAACAAAATAAAGAAAAAAGAAACATAAAGAGCTCAGATATTAAAGAGATTGAGGTTTGAATCACCTCCTCAAGTAGAGAAATCTATCCAGCTGAAGTTCTGGCAAGAGTAAGGGGAAAGGACAGTAGAAAACAACAAATATATGATTCCCAAATAGACCACAAACCAACCACCAAACTAGTGGGTATAGCAGCTATATTTGTTACTTATTTTGATCCCCCATTTTCCTCCAGTATCATATTAGAACACTTACAGTGGCTAATGTTTTAGGTTTCAGGTAGAAGTACAGCTGAATTTATAGCATCTCTTGATGATACAGTGACTTCACTTGTCCTTTGTGATCAACACGAAATCTTTACCCTGAGGTTAAGGCAGGAGTGTAGGTTGAAAGGAAATGGTTTGGGTAGTGACAGACATATTCCATTTGCTCTTTGGATTCCCACGTCACCCTTTTCCACCTTGCAACCTGCTGACCTACCTGGGCAACAACAAGCTCCCTTGCCCTTTGGTTTCTGATCTGTTTTGGCCACAGGGAGCCCCAGCAGGAAAGAGGAGGGAGAAGAGGGGGTAAGATAGGACTATTTACCTTCCTGGCTCTGTCCCCATGTGGCTTCCTAGGGCTAGTTTGTCCCTGCACCAGAGATCACTGCCGCTGTCTAGATCAGTCTGGCTACACTGTCCTCTCCTTCCTGCTCTGCCACTCCCTGCCCTTATTACTTTGGGCCAATTGGTTATAACAGCTCTGTTGTTATTAGACTCGGGATACTTCCCTCTTCCTTGTGGCTTACGCTCTCCTAATTTGAAGGCATCATCTCCTTCCTTCTGGGACCCTGATTTATACAGGTTGTTTATTTATATACTCCTTCTACCCACATTCCTACAGGACTATCAATCAAATGAGCCTAAGTGACTCCTTCCTCTTTTCTTTTTGGAACACGGAGCAAAGAATCTTTTCCTTCAGTTTAAGCTTTTACAAAAGACAGGAGGTGCTGTTGTATTTTACACTTTTTGCCCAGCAATAATCCCACAGGCAAGGAAATATAAGGGATTTGCCTATCTACATAGAAGAGACGGGGAGAGAAAGAGGGATAAATACAAATTAATATCTTAACATTTTTTATTCTGATATAAACTTCCCTGGCTGTCAATTTGCTTGCTTTCAACCTGGGCATGGATACTCTGCCCCAATCAGTAGCTTCGTCCACAGAAACTTGGCAGTAAAAACCTAATCAAAGAAGGGCAGATGCATTGCATTCCAGTGTCAACCCTAATTGATTGGCTTCTAGAGCACCGTATGGGGAGAGATTCTGAGTCCTCATCTGAGCTCAGTAGGAAAGAGTGCTGTAATCAATTAGGGATGCCTATCAGAGGTATAAGAGTCAAGAGCTGCATGTTTATTATCCCCCATCTAATCTCTCCCTCTGCCTAAGCAGATACCCCTTTCCTGGCTAGTTAACCGTCAGATGTTCAAGAGGCAAAGGGTCATTTCTCTCATGGGGAAGACCAAGTTGGGGGTTAAGGCAAGAACTATGGGCTTCAAATTCTAATATCCATTTATATATGAGTGGTTGCTCAATGTGACTTCAGCTAATACAGGCTGAATAGACATTGGTGGACAAAGGGAGATATTCTTTATATTCTCTTACTCTTGCTATAAAATGTTTGCAGAGATTTCCACCATGAACTTTTTTTTTAAATAATAGACTTTCAGACTTTATGCTAACTAAACAGAAGAGTTGCAGACTAACAGAAACATGAGATCAAGAAGTCTCCACCCTGCTTTCAGCAACACACGTGACCCAGAACTGCTGTAATTGCTCTGCATCTGTTTCCCAGGTCCTCAAAGTCAGATTCAAGGACTTCTCCCATTTTTTGGCTGTATCCAGCTCTGGTTCTGACCCTATTCTTGAATGAGAGAGGGAGCCAACAGCCTCAGCCTGCCAATCACTGAAACTCAGCATATCAGGTTGTCCTGTCATTAGCCACTGATCTGCCCCATTGCTTTCCCAAAAGAACCGAGTCCTACATTCTCATTGTCACGAGCCTGCTTCCTTTCTCAGCATTGGGTCTCTGTTTCATTCTGTCTATCCTCCCTGGGAATGAGGTCCTGAACCCCTTTCTTGTAGGAAAGTTCCTTGCTAGTCCTTAAAAATCCTCTCAAAGGTTGGTTCCCCACCACAATTCCCCTCCTTACCTGCTGGAGCCCTGCCGCACTATTTTTGCTGCCCCTTCTCTTGATGGATGACTACTGATGTGCATTAGACCTCAGTCTTACCTACATTGCTGCCTCTTAGAGTAAGTTCCCCTAGCCTCTGTCTAAACCTGGGTGGGTAAGTCCCACTCTGTACTCTACCCCTCATCTCCATGTTGCTGTGTGCAGTCATGAAGATTTGCACAACCAAAAACTTGAGAGCAGGAGATGCCTCTAGGTATCAAGCAGGCCACATAAATGAGTGGCAGTTATCAGGTAGGAACTGTGCAAACTGGAGAACACATGCCCAGTGAAAAAGGATCAGACATAACACAACCTTTGCCACTTGAAGCCAGAAATCTAGATTATGTGATGCCTCTTGGGTTCTTTTTTTTTGGCCTCACCACATGGCAGGTGGGATCTTAGTTCCCCAACCAGGGGTCGAACCCGTGCCCCCTGCAGTGGAAGTGAGGAGTCCTAACCACTGGACCGCCAGGGAATTCCTTTGATGTTGTCAACTAATTTAGAAGTTTCTAAACACTGACCCAATCCACACATCACTGGTTTGTGATCTTAAAGTGACAAGGTGAAAGGTGATCTTCTAGTAATGCAGCAGATCTTTCTACATTCTAGCTTAGCAGTTCTTTCAAATGACTTGAGAAATTTGCACATAGTGGAAAGCTGATCATGAATTTCTCTGTGCACAAAAGGGAATGTGTTTGGGGGAAAAAAAAAACAGTCTTTCTTGGCTGTGTACATTGAACACTAATTTAAAATAAAACTTTATTTCAAGCTACATTTAGTCCCAAAAAATGAAATGAAAAGAGACCAAATGAATCAGCCAGACAAGTCTAGCTCTTTAATCACCACCCTCACTACTGCTAATTGAATCTTCAATGCACATTTGCTTTGCTCCCTGAAGTACGCTAAAACAAATACATAACGCATGTCTCCTTAGGATGAAAGATTTCACATGTTTGGAATGAAAAGTAGCCATAAGTTGGAACAAAAGCAGGGTATGACAACTAAGTAGGAAACTGAATCCTTATAGGAGAGAAAATAACATTACTTGTTGAGCATAGGGGTTCAGAGCTAGAAGGGTCCTTACTGCTGTAGATTTTCCAATGAAACTTAGAAAGTCTGTTTATCAATGTTCTTAAGCAATATAATGAAAGTAAACCTGATGCCACCCAGTGATACCTACCAGTTATCTTCAATCAGTCTTTTTTTTTTTTTCTTTTTTTTTGCCGTACGTGGGCCTCCCACTGCTGTGGCCTCTCCCGTTATGGAGCACAGGCTCCGGACGCGCAGGCTCAGCGGCCATGGCTCACGGGCCTAGCCGCTCCGCGGCATGTGGGATCTTCCCACACCGGGGCACAAACCCGTGTCCCCTGCATCGGCAGGCGGACTCTCAACCACTGCACCACCAGGGAAGCCCTTCAATCAGTCTTTTGTCGCTATTGTTATTGAATCAGATTTGTGATTCTAGTTGGGTTGTATCAGAGTTAACTGATTTGGCCATTATGATCATCAAAATAACCAGATGTTCCCAGTAATTGCTTGGCAATTGATCTGAATTTCTGATGATGTAGTTGATGCATCTGAGCATTTTGATTTGTTTTCCAAGGTAGAGATGTTGACAGTGAGTAAAATATTCAACATTTGTGGAAAATGTCCATGGGCCCTTTCCAGCTATGAAGTACTGAATTTCATCTTTTCTTAATTATAGAGGAAAAGAATGTGGAGAAACTAAGTTTGGGCACAAATTAGCCCAGTTGTAGTAAGCTGATTGCTTTGTGTGGCACACCTGTATTTAATCAGAACAGGAAGTGACTATGAAAAAGCAAGCATCCTCTTTAAAGTTTAACTGAATACTTTAAAAAAAAAACAAACACTTGTTCAGAAACATGACAGAGAACATTATGAGTGAATCACCTATATATACTGATTAACTTCTGAAGATATATTTTACCCCATTGAAATTCTATGCAGTATTGGTTATGATTAAAATAATGTCTATGGTATGTACAACAAAATGCTTTTTTTAAAAGAATTCTGTTTCAAGATTTTAATTTTGCCTCACTGTAGTAATAGATTTGTGTAATATCAGTCCTGGTTGAAACAAAATTTAATTCTAAAAAAGGAAAAACAATGAAGAAAAATTTTAATAATATTAAAATGTGAGGAAATGTTAAAGTTATAAAAATATAATGATCACTAGAGTGACACAGACTGAATGAAAATGTTAATCACTTGTTTTTTTTTTTTAAAAAAAAAGAGTTAAAAATAAAGCAGAACACAGTTTGACAATATGTTTCATTGGGGTTTTTTTTTCATTTTGATTCATTCATTCAAAAAATTAACTGCCCAAAATATGTTCCCTTGTGTGATCCACAGGTCGACAACACTGATATCCTTTCGGGAGGTTGTTAGAAATGCTTACTCAGCCCTCACTTAAGAATTGCTGAATCAGAATCTGCATTTTACAAGATCTCCAGGTAATTTGTATGTACATTCAAGTTTGAGAAGCACTAGTCTACAAGACTCTAAGACAAAAATAAAAAATAAAATTGGCGCCAACCTCAAGTTATAGTGTAAGGAGGGAAATGGATCGAGTGAACAGGTAATTATGGTACATGTATTAAAATGTATGTCAGCGTTACAGGAATTTAAAAGAGAAAGCGCATCACTTAACGAAGGCAATTCTTTGAAGGCATAGAGAGATTAAAGAAGCTGGATCTTGAAACTAGTGAGAGCAAATGATATTCCAGGCAGAGAACACATATTATGTCTAGAGAATGGCAGTCCTTTTCATATGGTGGACTTGTGACTCTTTTAATCAAGAGGTAGAGGCAAGGGCTCGTAAGACAGGATGGCACCCACTGTGGGGACCTGGCAACAGAATGTGAACTTTACCCCTGAGACAACAAGTAGACATCAGAGTTTTGAACAAGGGGGGTGACTTGATCACAAACGGGTTTCAAAAAGATTGTGAGCAGTGTACAGGCAGCACAAGAGGAGGAAAAGACCAGTGAGTAGGCTACACCAGGCCTGCATTCAGGAGGTAGGAACTCAAAGGAAAGAAGGATTTAAAAGATATCTAGAAAAAAAAAAAAAGACATCTAAAGGGGAGGGGAAAGATAGGGGTAGGGGATTAATAGGTACAAACTATTATATATAAAATATATAAGCTACAGAGATGTACTGTATAACACAGAGAATATAGCCAGTATTTTGTAGTAACTATAAATGGAATATAACCCTTAAAAATTGTGAATCACTATGTCGTTCACCTGTAACTTATGTAATATTGTACATCTACTATACTTCAACTCAAAAATAAAAAATAAATAAAATAAACAACAAAAATACATATAAAAATAAATAAAAGATACCTAGATGATAGGAATGACAGGTTGTGTATTGGACCCTCTAAGATCTGTTTAACCTGGGTATCTTTAATATGTATAGAACTCTGAAATGATCAACATTTGCTAAGTGGTTTTATAGTTTTCTTCCAAATATCCACTAAGAGATTCATTTTTACCATATTTACACAATGCCTTGAATGAGATTTTTCAGTCTTTCTCCAATAAAGTTAGTCAATTTTTACCATTTTTCTAAGAGGATTATATTTTCCACAAAGATCATCTCCACCGTTTCTCAGTCAAGTACCATGACATTCACAGGGCAAGAGCTGATTCAATTGATTCTCCTCTATGTGTTCATCACTAGGCAAGATCTAGCCCATTGAGCAAATAATACACTATTGTATTTCAAAATTAAAAGGACCTCAGAGTCCCTCCAGATATAAACAAAGTAAGCAACAAAAATAAGCAAAAAAAATTCTAAACAATGTTAATTCTCTTTGGCTTAGACTTTCCATCCCAGAAAGATTAATTAATTAGTCAATTAGTGCACACCTTTATTGAGGTTGTCTATGTGGCCTCTGCAAGAAACCACACATATTTTTGTTTTTCCTTCTTTTCTTCCTTGCTTTCTTCTTTTTTTTTTTTAACATCTTTATTGGAGTATAATTGCTTTACAATGGTGTGTTAGTTTCTGCTTTACAACAAAATGAATCAGTTATATATATACATATGTTCCCATATCTCTTCCCTCTTGCATCTCCCTCCCTCCCACCCTCCCCATCCAACCCCTCTAGGTGGTCACAAACCACCGAGCTGATCTCCCTGGAAACCACACATATTGATAGGAAAAGAAGTACAGTAAAATATTATGCTATAATAAAATATAGATTAAGGGCACAGAGATGTATGACCACTCAGAGCTAAGGGTGAAGGCTCTGGAGCCAATATAGGTTCAAATCCTAGCTCTTCCACTTGCTGACTGTGTGATGTTTGGCAAATTAAGTTCTCTAAATCTGTTTCATTACCTATAAAATATAGATAATAATAGTACCTACCTCACAGTGTTGTTGAAAGTATTGGAGTTAAAACATGTGACACATTTAGAATGGTGGTTGACCTACAATGAAAACTCAATGTTAGCCATTACCATCATTATAAGAGACCTATTGCAGTTCCCAACAAGGACTACAAGGAGAAGACCAGCCAATTCCAACAGAAAGGTTAGAGGTGACATTTGAACCACGTCTTGAGACTTGACCAGCCATTCTCCTTGTAGACATGGTAGGAGAAAGAAGAGGAGTGAGAAGAAGGAGCTGTCTAAGCAAAAACATTTAGGATTTTATAAACTGAATGTTCTAACAGTATGGGAGACAACTGCAGCAATCCAAGCAAGGATTAGGGGCTTAGCCAGGGCCTTTGAACAGGAAATGGAGAAGAGAGGATGGATTGTAAAGAATAGTAAAGCCACGGGACTTGCACATTACTAAATGTGGTGGGTTAGGTAAGTGGGGGCCTCATGTTGACTCCTGGACATTCTACTTGGGTAGATGAGGATCCTCTTAGCTGAGACTGGGAATACAGGAAGAGACAGATTTCAAGACATTATGGGAAATTCCATTTTATACATATTGACTTCAGGAGCATGTGGGACATCCAGGTGGAAATGGCCAATAATCAATTGGATAAAATGGAAGGACACCCTAGGGCCTCAATAAACATTTGTTGAGTAGAATAAACTAGAGCACACGAGAGAAAACTGGGTTTGGGGTACACTTCATCTGAACAATTTTAATGCATAGAGAGGTTATTTTTATTTTTTCCACAAGTATCTATGGACATTCTTTAATTTTCAATTTTTTAATTGAAGTATAGTTGATTTACAATGTTGTGTTAGTTTCAGGTGTACAGCAAAGTGGTTTTATTTCAGATTCTTTTCCATTATACGTTATTATAAGATATTGAATATAGTTCCCTGAGCTATACAGTAGGTCCTTGTTGTTTATCTACTTTATATATAGTAGTGTGTATCTGCTAATCCCAAACTCCTAATTCTTTAAAACAATAATTCACTCATTTTTCAAAATAAAAATAACTTTATGGTTTTTCCTGATTATAAAAGCAGTACATCCCTACTGTATATGTATTCAGATAGTAAATTATAAAGAACAATGAGAAAATCACCAGTAACCCCATCCTATCATCCAGAAATAACTCAGTATTCCTTTGTACTTTTCATATTTTTTATGATGAAATATACATAAAATATTTTTATAAAATTTGGATCATAGCATCTATAACACTTTATACCCTGCCTTTTTCTATTAGCATCTAATCAGAGGCAACTCTCTATGTCTCTGTAAATAAGCACGCATGACTATCAGTGGCTGTCTTGTATATCATTGTGCACATGTCCTGTAATTCAGGGGGTATCCACTTTTTTGATATTACAAACAACATAGCAATACTCCTGTAAATACATTTTGATTCACATGTCCAATTATTTCCTTAGGATAATTTCCTAAGGTAAATTCCTAGAAGTGAAATTTCTGAGTTAAGGGAAATGCCCATTTAAAATTGGATAAACAGGCCAAATCTCCTTCAAAATGTTTCATCTCCCCCAAAACAATTCATCTTACCCAAAACAATGTAGAAGAATGCCAGTCCTCATGTTCAGTGTACCACCTTCCTCAGCATTAGCTTTGAAACATCAGTTTGTGGTAAAAACAAAACAAAACAAAATAAAAACAAGGGGAGTAAAGGACTGATCTCAGAGAGACTTGTAAGTCAGGAGAGACATCTAGATGTGGATGACGATTTGGGAGTCATTTCCTTACAGGTGGTATTTGAAGGCATGGAGATAGTCAAGACTGTCCCCGAGAGAATGATCCTAGGACTGATTACTGAGAAAACCTAATCAAAGAGGCTGATGGAGGAAGAGCCATTAATGAGACAAATTAGGAAAAATTAGTTTGAGAAGAGTCAGCAAGAGTCATGGAAACAAGTTTTCTATTTAAGCTAAGGGACCTGTGTCACCATCGCTGACTCCAGAGTCAAATTCAAGTTCATGGTTCCTCTAAGACCTTTGTTGACCTCATTAACCAAGGTCAGGTAGGGCCATAGAAAGCAATTAATTCTATATACTAGACATTTTCAGAGAAGCTAGAATATTCATTTATCTTTCAAGTTATGTATCCCAAAGCAATCTGAATTTTGTAGAATTCCTATCAATGGTTCCAGATAACAAGAGATTTTAAACTCCACAGTTAAAAAGCCTGATGTCACATTGTAAAATTAAAAAGTCAAACTTATTCTATTTAAGTACAACTAAAAATGCAGACTTGAAGATATTACAGATACAACAGACGAAAATATGATCAAGAAACACAATAAAAAAGTAACTTCAAATTAAATAAAAAATCATTCCTTATCTATATTACTTTTCAATTTCTGGTGTGAGACATCTGCTCAGGTGGGAAGAAAAAAAAAAAAAAAAGAATCAGCCGAGCCTGGATTTCTTCACTTTTCTTCACTAAATCTGAGACTTGGAAGCTACCACTAGTTAACCTTTCCAGCCCCCAGAACAAAATAAAGCTTCATTTTAAAAATATATAATGTAGACTAGCACGAGTAATGTAAATACAGCATGAGGAGACAAATATCTTACAGGAATTTTTTTTCTCTCTCAAGTAAGAGTAAAGCTCTCTTTGGCTGAATATTTTTAACAACTAACAAGTCTTTTGATCAGAAGTTCCTATAAGATATATTGGCAAATGGGAGACTGTTAGAATAGTGAATAACAATTTTTTAATACGTAGTGTCAAGGTTTTAACATTACTTATGATGCAGGATTTTCTGTAATTTTCTAAGTAAGGTATCAGGCTTGCCTTCTGTAAATATTCCTTCCCTAGTGACTTTTTTTTCTTTCTCAGTTATTCTTCTGAAAGGAGAAACTATGCTAGCAGACACTTAGAGGAGGAAGTATGGAAATTTCTTAATTTTGTCAGTTCAAGAGAAATAGAATTAATACATGCTTTAGATTACCCATATATGAGAATCAATTGTCATCCCTGTTTTATAACACTTGACATAGTCAAGTTGTCAAGACAACAGAAAAAAAAAAATCTTGGAAATGTAAGAGCTTAGAAAACACACTCATATACTTGGCCTGGGAGAAAACTTACTTGAGGGCATAGTCCATCTGATTGGAATATTCAATTACAAGCACAAAAATAGGTCAGTCTAGTGAAAAAGGATTGGTAGTATAGTATCAAGTTAAAATACCTTTAAATCATATAATTAAAACTATGACTACAAGATAAAGCCAACAAAAAATATTCATGAAAGATAAAGCATATAATACAAACATTATAATTTAATAATGATTATCTGGGTCCCAAATTTGAAAATGGCCTCAGATGAAAATTCTAATCCCTCCAAAGAAATGAGATGCTAGCTATCTCTTTCCTCCTGGGTCCAAGGCTTCAAGATATTTCCCAGCTCTTCAAGCCACACAACAGTGCCTGACCAATAAAATGGGTAGAGATATATACCCCATTTCCAGGCCTGGCCCATAAAGAATACCTTGTAATGCTCTCAACTGTCTGTCTGTTTGCCTGTCTCTCTTTCTCCTCTCTCTTTCTCTCTCCTCCCATCCCCAGACTGGAAGTGAATATGCAGGCAGCTTGGAAAGTCAAACTTGAAAATAACAGGGCCCTTATTAGTCTGGATTCCTAAGTGACTTCATGAAGCAGAATCTACCCCACCGAACCTCACCCGTCCCATCTCCATTTCCCATTGCTGGATGAAATTTATGAATGAAACAAAAACTTCTCTTTGTGCAAAGCCACTGAGACATTAAATTTTATTTACTACAACAGGTAGCTTTACCTTAGCTAATATAATATTCTATTTAAAATCTGGGAAAATAAGTCTTTTTGTCAAGAACATAGCTATACTTTGGGAATTTCTGGGAACAATTCCAACCCATGAACCACCAGGATTTATGATCAACTCTTCTGCAACCTCACAAAGGTCAAACTAATATCACAACCCATGACTCTATTCTCTCTCTCTCTCTTTTTTTTTTTTTGTCCTCTGTATTTATTTCATTGGCAGTAGGGAGAGCCAGGGGGAAGGAAAGGCAAGAATCATATCAGTACAATAAAAGGAAAAGAACAATTTATTAACTCCTCCCTAAAAAATAATATCAGACATGTCTACATGAAAATTGAATCCACAAAGGAGTGGTAAAGAGGAGAAAAGAACATGATTTAATTTATTCTCGGCTAACAGGAAACTGAAATCCATATGGCTTTCATCTCTCCTGCACATGAGATGGGCTAGAGTGCCACATCTGTGAGAAATATGCTTTATGTCAAACTGATTAGAAGAGCCAATATTTGACATAACCTCTTTCTCTTAAAGAGTAGGCACACTTTATCATCCATTAATTTCTCTGGTGGGGCTTAAAGGGAGACCTTAATCAACTTTCCTTATAACCTTAAGGCATTTGGAAGAAAAAATCTATATTTGTTTCCTTAGTCAGATCGCTGAAGCATGAAATGGAATGTCTTCTCCTGCTGCCTTTGGTGGAAATGTCATATATTCTGTTTATTTATTTGAATGGCGGAAGCAGGAGAATTGTTGAAAAGTTTTATATATTGGCCACTGACTTTGAGTGATCTGGTTCAAATTGCTAGAGAAAGACAGGCAGATGCTTTCAACCAAGGAAGACTTATAGGACAACTTTTCTTTTAAAACAAAAGAAAACATAGTTGTTGCATTGGCATCAACCTGAGAATAACAAGAGAAATTCTTAGGTTACTACTTTCTTTTCACCCAACTTCTTTGGGTTCCATAATTGGCCATATTACAAACATAAATTCCAAACATCATCTGAAAAGGATCTTGTGGCTTCATCAACAAAGGGAGATGCAGGCTGGTGGTAGAACTGTACAAGGACACTGGTTTCCAGACCAGAGGTCTGCTGAAAGGAAATATGATGGAGAGGAAGAGGAAGGAGAAAGTTGCTTCCCCTTGGTTTAGGTCTTAGACTTAGCCTGGAGATGTGCACAGAATTGCTCATGATAGGAGGGATTCTCCCCAACTGCACTCCTTACTGAGGGAAGTGACTTTTCTCTGTGCTCTGTATAAAGTTCACAAACTGCCAGGAAGGCAAGAGAACCAGGTTTGGAATGCAGATCATGACAAGGGAGGCTAGGCAGTGGGCAGGACCCATCTATGAGCTCACCACTGTCATTGAACTCTGGATGGCAAAGCTTGTCCTGCTGCCTCTACTGACTTACATGTTGGACACTGGCCCTTGTGGCACTGCTGCCATTGCCACAGTGGGTTCTCCACTGACACAGGTTCTGTGTACCACCAACTAAGTTCTTATTCAAAATCTTGGGTGAATACATTTGAAAATCATGTAATTACTCTTTATAAATGATTATAATCATAGTTTTATAACATGGAAATTGTCAATTTCTTTAACTGTAGAAATTGTCTACATCTCCTTGAAGTACTGTCAGATTTCACTTCATATATTTTAAAGTTCTGTTATTGGCTGCTTAAAGGTTTAGGATTGCTATGTACTCTCAATAAATTCATTCTTTTTATCATTATGTAATATACTTTCTGTTGCTAGTGCTGTTCTGATATCTACTTTGTCTTCCTTATATAGCCATGGTATATTATATATCATGGTATAAATCTTTTCCCATCCTTTTATTTTTTAGGCACTCAATCTCTTTAGGTAAAGTGAGTTTCTTAGAAGCAGCTCATAGTTGAGTCTTGCTTTTTTATTCTAAATGACAATCTCTGCCTTTTAATTGGAGGGTTTAGACCACCTATATTTGATATGAATAGTGATACTGATAAGCTAAATATATGATTGTTGTATTTTGTTTTATTTGTTCCACCTGTTCTTTTTACCCTTTCTCCCTTTTGTTCTATCTTTGATTGAATATTTTTATGATTCATTTTATCTCCACTGATGGATTATTAGCTATGACTGTTGTGTTGTTTTAGTGGCTGCTTTGGGCATTGCAGAATGAAAACTAGCTCACAATGTACCTTCAAATAATATTGTATCACTTCATGCATCATATTCCAACCTTACAATAGTATATTTCCATTTCTCTCTGTGTAGTAATTTTACTATCTTTTTCATACAGTTTACTTTTACTTATGTTATAAAATGCACAGTACATTGTCATTGAAAGTCAAAAAGAGGAAGAAGAAGAAGAAGAAGGAGAGGAAGAGGAAGGAGAAGGAGGAGAAGGAGAAGGAGAGGAAGAGGAAGAGGAAGGAGGAGAAGAAGAAAGAAGAAGAAGAAGAAGAGGAGGAGGAAGAAGAAGGAGAGGAAGAGGAAGAAGAAGAGGAAGGAGAAGGGGAAGGGGAAGGAGAAGGAGAAGAAAAGAAGAAGAATAAGGAGAAGGAGAAGAGGAAGAAGGAGAAGGAGAAGAGGAAGAAGGAGAAGGAGAAGAGGAAGAAGGAGAAGAAGAAAGAAGAAGAAGAAGAAGAAGAAGAAGAAGAAGAAGAAGAAGAAGAAGAAGAAGAAGAAGAAGAAGAAGGAGGAGGAGGATGAGGAGGAGGAGGAGGAGGAGAAGAAGAAGGAGAAGGACAAGGAAAAGGACAAGGAGAAGGCAAGGGCAAGGAGAAGGACAAGGACAAGGAGAAGGGGAAGAAATAACCAAACATCCTGCCCCAGCAGAGCAGGAGCTGCTTGATTTTCAGCTCTGGTTGCTGTCACTGTCAATTGGTGTCCTGCTGGAAACAGGTAATCCAAACACCCCCATGCCATTCTTGTCCCCTGATTAACAGTCTAAGTTGGCAGATCTCAATGTGCAGGCAGTTTCCTGACCAGCAGCATCACTGCTTCCTGGAATCTAGCTTAGAATACAAATTCCCAGGCCCAACCCTTGACCTAAAGAATCAGAATTCCCCCGCGGAGCCAGCAATCTGTATTTCATCCAGCCCTCCAGTTCATGCTGATGCACATCATGCTAAAGTCTAAGAACTATTCATCTCTGGTGACTTGGCCACAGGCACACCCAGAATGTTGAGGGCATGGAACGCAGGTGCAGCGCAATCCTTGACCACTGAAGGAAAAGCCTTCAGTGTCCAGGGCCTTCACTGCATTGCTGGTCTGCCACTGCATTTGCTGGCTATGGGAATAAAAGAGAAAACTGCCCACTCCTTCAAAATCAAATTCAACTATGGTAGCTCCGTGTCATGGTAGACTTATACTTGCCATTCAATGCCTCTTTTGTTATACACACAGTCACAAACACACATACACAGAATAATTTCCTCCCAAAGAACCAAAGAATGCCCATAGAGCCAGGGTCAGCTGATCCAGAGGGGATTTTATTTTAAAACACAGGTTGTGCCTAGAACTCTCTTTCTCCCTCAGTCTCATTACCTAGGTCTCTAGGAATGGATGCAGTAGCCCACTCTAAATTCCAAGGCCCACTATGATTTTCACTCCTACACAAGGAACCCCTAGACTGAAAATTCTCATTTGCATATATTTTTGTTGTTGTTGGAAAATACAACCGGAAAGCCATAGACAGATGGTGATATACCGAGTTAAACAAATTAAAAACTGAAGAATCCACCAAGTTAAGCTTCAGAAAAGATGAATTGAATATCAAGGCACTAGTAAAAGATCTTTGGGAAAATGGGTAGGGCCTGCTATCAGATTTGTTATTGCTGTTGTTAGTTTTTGTTTTTAATTAATGATCTTTTTTAGAATAATAGTTTTAGGTTTACAGAAAAATTGAGCAGCAAGTACAGTGTTCTCATATACCCCTCCCCCTAAACACAGTTTCCTCTATTCTTAATATCTTGTATTAGTGTGGTCCATTCATGACAATTGATGAGCCAATATTGATAGACTATTATTAACTAAAGTCCATAATTTACATAAGGGTTCACTCTTGGTTTACATTCTATGGGGTTTTCTTTCACTTATACATATACATGTATCTATTCTTTTTCAAATTCTTTTCCCATTTAGGTTATTACAGAGTATTAATTACTAATAACCTGAAGGTTATTTAGGTTATTACAGAGTATTAATTGCTATACACTGTATTAAGTGCTATACAGTAGGTCTTTGTTGGTTATCTACTGATATTTTAAATATAGCAGCGTGTACATGTCAATTCAAAACTTATGCTTGGGGGTGTGTGGGATGGATTGGGAGATTGGGATTGACATATATACACTATTGACACTATGTATAACATGGATAACTAATGAGAACCTACTGTATAGCACAGGGAACTCTACTCAGTTCTCTGTGGTGACCTAAATGGGAAGGAAATCCAAGAAAAGAAGGGATATAGGTATGCATATAGCTGATTCACTTTGCTGTACAGCAGAAACTAACATAACATTGTAAAGCAACTATACTCCAATAAAAATTAATTTTAAAAACTTATGTTTATTTTTAAACATTTTTTCTTACAACTTAGAAAAATGTCACTAAGAATATTGGCACTGCTTCCTGGCCACTAAAATGTCACTCTCTGTGGATGTTTGAGAAGGTGCAACATGGACACAGCTTCCTGATTTCATCTTGAAATTCTGAAATTAGAGCATAGCCTCTGCCATGAAGACAGATGGGCTGCCTACAAACTGCAGGGTCATCACTCACCACTCACCAGTGCTCAGCGTTCAAGGGAAAGCAATTTGACACAGCAGATTTTTGTGGCAAAAAGCTATGGGGAGCCTCCCTTACTCATGTTCTGGGTAGTCTAAGGGCACTGAAGGGGATGGTGGGGAATGAATGGGACCTGGAGGGGAACAGTCTTTTCAGAGGGCTTCCCTGGCCAGCTCCCAAAAGCCTGTCTTCTTGCTAGTTTAGAACTTCAGCCCTTCCTCAGCAGCTTTAGACCAAATTCCTCTCTTCTGGAATTTCAGGGAGAAGGGCAGTCCTGTGCCAGCAGCCTTCCAGCTCACTATATTCCTTTGACTTGTGAATACTGCACTGATCTACCAGGGCAGGGATCACATCTGTGTGGTTCGTTGTTGCATCCTCAGCATCTAGCATGATGACCAACACATATCAGATTATAATTTGGATGAATGACTCAGTGAGCCTCAGCCCCAGACCTCTCCTCTTTCAAGTGAGCCAAAAGCAATAGCATCTTGCACAACCCAGCACATGAAGACTTAGCACATCCCTGTGCTAAGTCCAGTCCACAGGACAGCAAGCCAGAAAGTCTGCATTCAACAATGAGCTCTTCTACTTGGGTTCCATTACTCAAATCACTCAGCCTCTCTCACTCTGTTTCCTCGTTAAACAAAAGTGGTGACACCTAGATGGCCAGGCCATAGGAAGGATAAATGAATAATGCATTAGGATGCCTTTTGCGCCCATTGAGACTACATAGATGTAAGACTTGATTATAACACTTTAGGGAACAAGGAGCATGCTGGCTGGGTCCCATCTTGCCCAGATTCTCATTGATTGAGGTGTTCAGAGGCCCCAAACCCCATCTTGTTCATATCCATTGGAGACCCTCTTACAATCTGGTTTCCTGGGAGGCTGCTGCTCTTATTTGAAAGATCTGTGCTAAAATTTGTTCACTGATGCTTATTTCAGAATTGGTTGCAGTCACCTGACTCATTTCAGTCTCTTAGCTGAAAGCATATTTATTTTCACTTCACCCTCTGCCCAAGACTCCTAGCAGTGTCCCCTTTAAGCAATTATTTCCCTTCCCCCACAGAAGCTTACATCCTCCATGTACCAGGGCACCAGCCACCAGCCCTGCACCAGTCAGTGTTTAACCAGGAGCTGGGGCAGAGCTGCTGGTCTATTACCTGTTAGTCATGCCTCTCTGTTGACCATTCACTGGGGGATTGTCAACTGGAAGATGATAGAAAGAGCAGTTTAAACTGCCTCTCTCTGCTTTTCTAACTCTGTCACCTTCTCCAAACTGTTCTTAGCTATCTGAAGCCTATAGAAAGCCACAGAACACAAGAGAGGATTAAATACTTAGAATTATACCTTCTAATCTCCACCTGTCGGTTAAATCCTTCTGTGCCTCCTGGGCCACTGACTTAGCCTCTCTGTGCTTCAGTCTCCAAAGCTGTGATTAGTGGTAACATCACCAGCCAATGTTCTGGGGATTTTGTAAAACTGAATTCATAAAATGTAAAGTATTTTTCAGATGTCAAGGGTCTACAAGAGTTGCAGACGTTAGGCCCGTGAATTTTCCTTGCGCAACAAAAATACGAAATGTTTCCAATCTTAATCAGATCAAAATCTTAATATTTCTTTCTTTAATTTTCTCACAGCATTTGATTTGTAAGATAGATGAGGCAATATTTACTTGAGCATTTATGAAAGTGAGATCATATTTATTTGAAAATTTGTACAGAGCATTGAAGTAATATGCATATAAATATTCAAATATTATTTGGGCAGTATCTCAGCATAGCTAACCAAGGTTCAGAGATGAGTGGGAAGCATCCATGGCATATGAAGAATTGACCAGATAGCAGTGGAAACAGGTCGTTATGGACTGAATTGAAGCCCAAACCCCCAATGTGATGGAATTTGTAGGTGAGGACTTTGGGAAGTGATTAGGTTGAGATAAGGTCATGAAGGTAGGGTCCTCATGAAGGGATTAGTGTCTTTATAAGAAAAGGAAGGGAGACCAGAGCTCTCTTTCTCTCTACCATGTGAGGACACAGCAAGAAGACACCATTTGTAAGCCAGGAAGAGCATCCTCGACAGAATCCAACCATGCATATTGATCTTAGACTTCTAGCCTGTGAGAAACAAATGTCTGTTGATTAAGCCACCAAGTCTACAGCATTTTGTTCTAGCAGCTCAAGCAGACTAATACTCAGGTATATAAAATCATTATGAAGTCAGTGCTATACTACAGATATATCCAGGTGCAATGGGAACACAGGAGAAGGAACAACTTTCTTCCCTGGGGGACCTCACAGGTAGCATCACCGAGGAAGCAATTTTTTTTTTTTTGGCCCGGCCACAGGGCATGTGGGACCTTAGTTCCCCAACCAGGTATTGAACCTGCGCCCCCTGCATTGGGAGCATGGATTCTTAACCACTGGACAGCCAGGGAACTCCCGAGGAAGAAATATTTAAAATGAGACTTGAATTCATGTATTTGTTGAATATTTATTACTTCCATGTTTATGGAGAGTGAAGACATACTCTATTCAATTATGCCAGGAATAGGATGCCTCTGGTCTCCTGGAGCATCAGATATCTGAGGGGGATGCTGAGAAACAAAACAGTAGAACAAGGAAGGGCCAGTCTGGCAAAGGCATTATTTCAAGCCCATTTCGGTTTATTCTCTTGACTATAAATATGCAAAAGTTGGACTTGCTGGATGGTGTTTAGGTTTAAAACTCTTTAGCTATGGCTACAAGAACTCTTTTCATATTGAAATTCTATTGGAAAAAGTAATTCGTATTTGCAATCCTGAAACTCTCTGCCAACCCCCTTTTTTTCCCCACCAAACCCTGGTTAGAAATGTTATAGCTGTAGAGTTTATGAGGAGTGGAACCATCACCGTAGGATAAACAGGATAACCTGTACTGTGTACATTAATCAATTTATTTTAGAACTGAGTCAACTGAACTGCCTGTGTGTCATTACATGCTCATTTCCTTACCAGACTGTGAGCCTGAGAGCAGAGATTGTATTATAAATTTATCATTGTACTCCAGTCATGGATCCTGATGCCTGGCACATAGTAGCTGCTCAACGTGTCATACTAGGAAGTTTGACATTTCTGTTGGAAGTGATAACTGTTCATCTCAGTATAACTGCTTAAATGTATTAATTTTAAAGATACTGTATACCAAAGGAGTTCCATAAATCTTTTAAGACAACCATTCTATTTTCAAGAGAATTACAGAAAAACAAAAAGTTCTGATCACTGCAGGATTTATTCATTTCACACACGCCTCCTTTCCTCGGCTTACATGGAAATCTGTCCATTAAAACTACAGAGCTCCCAGTGGGACATTGTATGCTGACAACCAAGATGTTAGAATCTAATAAAAAATAGATAAAATTGAATCTCAAATAATACAAACTAAACAACTGTACAAACTAAAACCCACATTTAGGAAGAAGTTTGTACCGCACCTTTGTAACAGGGGCGCTTGCAGCTCAGCCCTAGCCTGAGGTCACTTTTGCAGAAACACAGAGCAGTCATAAAAAGTAATGAAAATGCTACCAGACGTTTCTTCCATCTTTGGAAGAACCTGAAAGGAGACCCAACGAATAAGAGCAGTAATGCCACTCACTCTCCTGCTGCCCTTCACCAACCACTTCTCATCTTTGTCTGTGCTATCATTCACTCCAAAGTTTCTCCACTCCTTTTCCGAAGCTCCCTGAAGACCCCTCCCCCCAGCCCACATCTGTCCTTGCTTTCCTCCCCTTGCAGCTTTCCATATACCTTCATTCTTTTCTGTTTGTCCACAAATAATTTGCAGTTCTTTCCAAAGCCACTCCCACCTTCACATTTCCAGCTTTGTGTTTATTTCTTCATTGCTCTGATCGGGCCCAAGCAAAGGCTGCAAGGTTCATCATCTCCCTGGGCAGGTACAGATGGACAGCAGCTCTGGGGCCAAAGCAGAATTCTCTCCATTGTGTGGAGAAGAGGTAAAGAGGTAAATAGTAGTCATAGAAATATTTTTCCTTATTCTTATTATATATGCCAAGTTGCTTTACTTGCTGAAACTGTTCCAATATCTATAGCAAAAGGAAGGGGAAATCCAGAAAGACCTCTTTTTAAAAAAATATTTTCACTCTGTAAAATATGCCCCCCAAGTAAGGCATACCTGGAATGGAATCCAGAAACCAAAGTTGGGGTGAAATCAAATGAACATAGAGGCAGGGGTTATTCTGAGTCTGGAACAGGGAAACCAAGGGAAAGAAAACAGGTGGTTAAAAACAAGGCCCTGGGGCTTCCCTGGTGGCACAGTGGTTGGGAGTCCGCCTGCCCATGCAGGGGACACGGGTTCGTGCCCCGGTCCGGGAAGATCCCACATGCCGCGGAGCGGCTGGGCCTGTGAGCCATGGCCGCTGGGCCTGCACATCTGGAGCCTGTGGTCAGCAACGGGAGAGGCCACAACAGTGAGAGGCCCGCGTACAGCAAAAAAAAAAAAAAAAAAAAAAAAGACCCTGGGATCAGGGAGATCCAGGTTTAAATCCTACACTCGGAACTTAACAACTGTGGGAGTTTGGGCCGGTTATTGAACTCTTCCAAAGCTCTGTTTCCTTGCTGGAAAAATAATAGGACTGATTTTAAACTGTTAAAGGCATCAAAGAGAAAGCTGTAAGCACGGAGTACAAAGTAAATGCTCCTTAAATTTCAGGTATTATGTTGATTATTTTTATTACTGTCAAACCTTACCTCCAGACCTGTTTATTTCCAGGACATCAGATTTTGTAGGGATTAACTTCATAGAGTGTTCCATCTTTTTGTGAGACCCTCAGTTCTTATTATAAAATTATTTATTTTCCCCATTGTTTTATGCTTAGATATCATACATTATTCTACAAAGCATCCATGGGGTTTTCAATAAGCCTTAAAACACCTTAGAGAATCTCGAGTTGCAGAGCTGATGGAATATCATAGACGGAGCTGCTGTTATATGAACATGTACATATACACATACACACACAAAGATACATGTATGTGTGTATGCATAAATGTAGGCGCATGTTTTTTAACCTTACCTTGCATTATTATTGTAAGTGGCCAACTACCAGTCAGTTCTCTAATAAAGTCAGTAGGACAGGCAGGTTTGGCTTAGGGCTTTCTAAGTGTGTATTGAAGGTTTTCATATACATTTTCCCATTTATCAAGCCACTGTGAAATAATAAGCTATACTTCAGGCGGCCTAGGGCAGCCTTATGAAAAGGTTATGATTTGTTTCTGAGATAGAGCACAAATTCCACAGTAATCTTCCCCAAATTTTAATAAGGGTGAAAGGAAGACTTAAAGAGTTCTTTGTGTTTTGGTTTTTTTTAAACCACAGCCATCTACAAACACTTCCTCGTGGCATCTTATCACTGTCATGCAGGCACAAGCACACCTTTATCTTGTGTGGCAGGGGCTGAGGCGCAGAGACACCTAAAAATAATGGTGATGCACTTATTTTTAAGGAGACTACACTGTTGACTGCTCTTTAGGGCATCTAACCCCAGATGGAGTTCTCTCTGTGCTTAGATGTGAGATGCTATTTTTATAGCAGAGCTCCTTCTTATTCTGTTTTCTATAGGAATCCTGGCCATTGCATTTAAAATGTGGTCCTCTTTGTAGAGCATAAATTTTGCCAATTGGAGGTGGGGGCAGAGTTGTAAAATAGCATATTTTTGTTTCAAAAGTTCAAATGGGCCCTAAAGAGGATTTAAGAGAATTTAGCTTCTGTTGTGATTTCTCCAGCTACTTACCCATTGGCTGCAACCAATACAAAAGCTGTGCAACCTGAATGCTGAATGATAAGAATTTGGTTGAAAATATTAGGGTACACACTCAAATGAAGTAATACTTGCCATGCAATTTTGAAAAATGGTTTTGGAGAAGAATGTATATTACCATGGAAATAGGTCTACAGCATACTATGTGAAAAGAAAAAAAGCCGCATGTACGACATGATCTAATTTTGCTTACAATGCAAATAAATAGAAGTTACACTGAAGTGTTGGTATTGGGGGTCATTTTCACTTTTTTCTTTTTCCTTACCTGCATATTCCTCATAGTATCTACCATGCATAGGTATTAATTTTATAATTGTAAAAGTATCTTTAAAGTGTAAGCTGTGATCTGGTTGTAGAGAAGATGGGGTAAAACACTCCACTCTGCCTCTCCCACTGAATGCAACTATAAAGCTTGGATAGAATGCAAAGAGGGGGTTTCTGAGGACCATAACCATGGATGGTAGTGGGTGGATCAGGGAAGGAAACCAGATTTTGAACTCCCGCTGAGTCAGTGGTGAGTTCTTCATTTTTTCCCTCCAATATTACCCAGCCAGGAATCAAAGGTAGCCTATAGCCCTGAAATACACAGCAAATATGGACAGAAAGAGCCTCAAGAGAAGACCTCCCTTTCTTGTCTGTGGAGCAGAAAAGGGCCAGAGTGATTGAGGACAACACCTTGGGCTTTCTCTTTTATTTTCTTCTCTTCTCTCCTACGATAACACCCCCACAAGCAATCCTTTGATGATCCTGGTGGTAGCACAGTGAAATAAATGGCAGTGGGAAGGTACCTTAAAACTTCTTTTTGATCAAAGGAACTGTGTCCCAAGAGTGCACAGTGAACACAC
The DNA here is from genome assembly GCF_059928025.1 of Delphinapterus leucas. Classification (NCBI taxonomy): domain Eukaryota; kingdom Metazoa; phylum Chordata; class Mammalia; order Artiodactyla; family Monodontidae; genus Delphinapterus; species Delphinapterus leucas. The sequence continues at coordinate 45,793,549 of NC_143130.1, read as the reverse complement.
ACAGCTGTATTTTCTTTGGCCCTTTCTCCTCCCACCACTTGGCCTTGGACGTAGGCACAGATACTGGAAGTTTATGGAACAGTTGGGAAATTCAAGTCCCAGGTTTCTGGTCATAAAACTGGGAAGGGAAATTCTAGAGCAAAAAGCAGTGTTGGCAGAATTACAGAGAGGATCAAGATCAGGAGGGTGATTCCATGAAGTTGGGTATGAACTCCTAAGTACACCTCCTACCTGGGCATGGCATTCTACAGGCCTTGAGAACTGAGCACAGGTCGCAAACTAACCACCCAGACTGATCTGAGTAGCACTGAAAATATTTTTAAAACAGATTTATGTTGAAACCAGAACTCAGAGAGGCCAGGTCAGAATTTGTGGCCCAAACCTAATCTCAGTGATGCCTACCAAAACAATGGCAAAAACAGCAACAAGAACAACAAAATCAACATTCTTTTTAGAAGGTAAAAAAGACCCAGGGATTCTAATACAGTATTTAAAATGTTCAGGATATAATCCAAAATTAGTTTGCATTACAAAGAACCAGGAAAATTTCAACTCAATGGAAAAGACAATTAACAGATGTCAACCCTGAAGTCACAGAGATGCTGGGATTATCAAAGACCTTAAAGTCACTATCAGAACTATGCTTCCAAAAGTACATGGCCTAACATACCAAATAATAGATGAAGAATGTCAGAGTACCTAAAAAAAACTAAATATATACTGTCTTCACAAAACCCTCCTTATATATGTAGGTTAAAATTAAAGGGATGGGCAAAGATATACTTCACATACATGAATCAAAAGAAAGCTAGAATGTTGAACTTAATGTCAGACAAAGTATATTTCAGAATAAGGAGAGTTACTAAGGCCAAAAAGAACATAACATAATGGTAAAAAAAAAAAAAAGTCAGTTCATTAAGACTCATAATAGTCTAAATATATATGCACCTAACAACACAGCATCAAGATGTATAAAGCAAAATTTGATCAACTATACTTCAATTAACAAAAAACAAGGAAGTCTTCTAAGGCTACCAGATTCATTTACAGAAACTTGGAGGCCAACTTGAAGTTGCTTATTTGATCATCACTAGGGATGTGAACTGGAATGGATTGATACACCATCAAGTATATTGAAATCCATGAGCTCATACTGATGCAAATTAAAAAAAAACAACAACTCTGGTCACCTTTGGAGGATGCACAATGGTAAATAAGTAGAAAGAATATATTTAAATAAATAAATGAATAAATAACATTTTTTAAAAAGCTGATAAACCTGGAATGAGAGATGGGCAAATTCTTAATTATAATTGGAGACTTTAACACTCTTTAGTCTTCATGCAAACAAGCAGACAGAAAATCAACATGGATATGGAAGAACTGAGCACCGCCATAAACTAACAGCATCTAATTAAAATTTATAGAACACTTCACCCAACAACAGCATAATACATGATCTTTTCAAGTCCACATGGAACATTCATCAAGATAGGCTATTATGGGGTCATAAAACAAATCTTGACAAATTTAAAAGAAGTTAACAAAGTATATTCTCTGACATAATAGAATTAAGCTAGAAATTACCAAGAGAAATATATCGATGAATCCAACAAATGGTGTTGGAACCATTAAACATTTACATGTAAAACCTGAAGCTCTACCTAAATCTTACACCATAAACAAATATTAATTCAAAATAGATTATAAATCAAAATGTGAAAAGTAAAAAGTTTAGAAGAAAATTTAGGAGAAAATCTTTATAACCTGGAGGTAGGCTTCTTAAAATGACATTAAAAGCACAAACTAGAGATGAAAAATTATCAATAAATTAGATTTTATCAAAAGTAAATATTTTGTTCTGTATAAGACTCTATTAAGATAATGAAAAGATAACCTACACAATGGGCTAAAACATTTCCAAATCATACATCCAGCAAAGGCCTCATATTCAAAATATATTTTAAAAAATTTCTCAAAACTCAACAGTAAGAAAACAAGCAACCCAATTTAAAACCATAATTCAAAAAGAGACATGTACCACAATGTTCACTGCAGCACTATTTACAACAGCCAGGACATGGAAGCAACCTAAGTGTCCCTCAAAAGATGAATGGATAAAAAATATGTGGCACATATGTACAATGGAATATTACTCAGCCATGAAAAGAAATGAAATTGAGTTATTTGTAGTGAAGTGGATGGACCTAGAGTCTGTCATACAGAGTGAAGTAAGTCAGAAAGAGAAAAACAAATACTGTATGCTAATACATACATATGGAATCTTAAAAAAAAAAATGGTTCTGATGAACCTAGGGGCAGGACAGGAAGAAAGATGCAGATGTAGAGAATGGACTTGAAAACATGGGGGTCAGGGGCAGGGAAGGGGAAGCTGGGACAAATTGAGAGAGTAGCATTGACATATATACGCTACCAAATGCAAAATAGATAGCTAATGGGAAGCAGCTACATAGCACAGGGGGATCAGCTCGGTGCTTTGTGACTACCTAGAGGTGTGGGATAGGAAGGGGGGGACGGAGGGGCAAGAGAGAGGGGATATGGAGATATATGTATATCTGATTCACTTTTTTATACAAAAAAAAACTAACACAACATTGTAAAGCAATCATACTCCAATAAAGATGTAAAAAAAAAAAAGAAAATTAACAGAGTTCAAACAAAAGATATTCTGATCAGAATAATAAATAAATAAAACCTAGGAAAAGACTTGAACAAACACTGCACTAAAGAGGATATAAAGATGGCAAATAACCCCGTGAAAATATGCTCAGCATCACTTGCCATTAGGATCATGTAAATTTAAACCATGATGAAAAATCACTACATATCTTGTAGAAAGTATAATTCTCAAAAAAAAAAAATCTCACAAATCAAGTGTTAGTGAGGATGTAGAGCAAACTGAACTCTCATACATTGTTGGTGAGCATGCAAAATGGTACATCCACTCTGGAAAAATAGTTTAGCAGTTTCTTATAAAGCTACACATACACTAGCCATATGACCCATCAATCCCACTCATGGGTACTTACCCTAGGGAAATGAATACTTGTGTTTACACAAAAACCTGTTTATAGCAGCTCTATTCATAATTGCAAAACTTGTAAACAACCCAAATGCCTTCAAAGGAATGAGTTGTAGATAAATAAAACAACCTGGATGAACCTTGCATTATAGTGAAAGAAGCCAGCCTCAGATTACATACTGTATGATTCCATTTATTTGACATTTTGGAAAAGCGAAACAATGGTAATGGAGAGCAGATCAGTGCTTGCCAGGGGCTAGAGGCTGAAGGAGGATTTGCTTACCAAGGCGGCAGTATGAATAAGTTTTTTGGGGGTGATAAAGCTTCTGTATTCTGGTTGTGGTGGTAGTTACGTGAACCTATATGTGTGTTGAAACTCAGAGAATTCAACACCCAAAAAAGGTCAAATTTTTGTATGATATTTAAACTTTTTTTTTAATGTAAGCTATATAGATTTCCAAATGACAAAATTTGGTAGCAATTTCTTTATTTCATCAACTGCTCACAGCATGAAACACTGTTTAACTCACAGTTTTCTGATTGGTAATGTTATTCTCTTTTTTTTTCCTGAAATACTGAAAGTCATCTTTTAGTATCAGATATTTAGACATATGTCTATTTTTTGAGAAGAAATTAATGAAGCAGCAGAAACATTTAAAAAAAAATAAAAAGGCTAGAGACTTCAAGTTCTAGAAGTCCAACCCTCAAAGTTGCTTTTCCATAGGAAAAGCATAGGACACATGCTCCTTATCTTGACAGACCAAACTTTTCAAGGAAAGGAAGTTATCAACTGAAACATGATCCCAGGTTTGTACAGCAACAGGCCCTTAGTATTTTATCAAGAAGTCATTATATCTAGGTGAAAAGCATCTCAAGCAGAGGGGTGACTTAAGGTAGGAAGGAGCAAGACTCCTTAAGGAACTAAACAAGGCCAGTGGCTGGAGCACAGAGATGGAGGAGGTGGGGAAGAGGATGGAGACATGGGCAGAGCTCAGGTCATACAAGCCTGGTCAACTCACTAATGATTCTGTTTTTATTCTAAGAAGAGTAGGATTTCTTTGATGATTTCTTAAGTAACATGATCAGATTTGTTTTCCCCATCCTTATGTATATGTTTTAATTGTTGTAAAATATATATGACAAAATTTACCATTTTTAAGTGTGGAGTTTAGTGGCATTAAGTACATCCACATCACCACCATCCATCTCCAGAGCTTTTTTCATCTTCCCAAACTGAAACTCCATACCCATTAAATAATAACTCCCCACTCTTCCCTTCCCCCAGCCCCTGGCAACCACTGTTCTGCTTTATGTCTCTATGAATTCAACTACTCTAGATACCTATTATATGTAGAATCATACAGTATTTTTCTTTGTAATTGTCTTATTTCACTTACTATAACGTCTTCAACGCTTATCCATGTTGCAGCATATGTCAGAATTTCCTTTTTTAAGGCTCAATAATATTCCATTGTATGTATATAACACATATCATTTATCTATTCATCCATCAGTGGATACTTGGGTTGCTTCCACGTCTTGGCTATTGTGAACAATGCTGCTATGAACATGGCTATACAACTACCTGTCTGAGTTCCTGCTTTCTTTTGTTTTAGGTATATACTCAGAAGTGGAATTTCTGGATCATATAGTAAGTTTATGTTTAATTTTTTGAGGAATTTTGATATTGTTTTCCATAGTGGCCAGATTTGTTTTTAAAAGATCATTCCATCTATAGTTTGACAACAGATCAATGGGTCTAGAATGTTTATAAGGAGATCAGTTAGGAGGTGATTGAAGGAGCCCAGCTGAGAGATGACAGTGGCTTACACTAGGGTGTTGGTGATAAACAGAGAGAGAGAAGTAACAAATAGGAGAGATATTCAGGTAAAATTAACAGGACTCAGGGAAGGATGCATACTAACTGCCTGCAGATAAAGATGCAGGTACCATGCTAGACACTGTGAGCCATGTGTCTTCATTCTTGGGTCAAAGAGTGATGGCCATGTGGGTAGGGTTAAACATGGCCCTGGGAGAGTCACTGGGAGTTAGGGAACCATCCAGTCTAAGGTTGGCTGCCTGGAATATGCCACACACAGGGTTCCTATCTTTGGGAGATTACAATCTAGTTCAAAAGATTAGAAAATATTCATTGCAAAAAAGCTATAATATAAGTCAAAGGCCAAATAGGAAGGAACTGACTTTTTTTTGAAAACCTACAAATATGTTCCACTTGGCCTTCCATTGGTGCAGCCACCTTGTGTCACAAGATGCAGTAGGACCCTGTCCATAACTCCTCTCTGCTTCTGGGACCTCAAGCCACATACCACAGAGCATTTCTCAGAAAGAGGCCCCAACCACAAAGAAAAATAATTCTCAGAAGGGTGCTAGAATACACAAGTTACTGATAAAATGGGCTGGGTTGCCAAAGTTGCTCAGTTCCATGTTTTTGTTCCCCATTTGAATGTGTAAGAACATTGCCATCTTGCTGCAGCAAGGATAGAGAAAGCAGAATGTCTGTCACAGTGTGGGACCTCCTTGCCTCACCACATGCAGACTCGATAAAAGAGGGACCTGAGAAGCAGTCATACAGCCACACAAGGCCAGGCAATGCACTGCAAGGTTTGTATGTACTCACTTACTTAATCTTCACAATGACCATGTGACATTATTCAGATAGCCTCATTTCCATCTTTATATGGATGAGAAGAGTGGGAGTTCAGAGATATTGAGTTATTGCCCCAAGTCACATAACCAGTAGACACAGAACCAGGCCCCCTCTCTGCCAAATAAGCAATAATGAGAATAAATGCTCGGAAAGTGAACATATAAAAAGATTGCCTCAGTCAACAGTGTTCTGGGATATGGCACAAGTGGGATTTGGGTGGTATCTTGAAGGGAAGGCTATTCATGTACAAAGTGGAGGAATTAAGAGTAGAAGGAATGACTGCAGAATAACTGGTGCTTGAGGGAAATAAATGGAGGAAGCATGCCTGGAAGGCATTTCAGATTAGGTGAGGGAACTCAGACTGAGCTCTGTCAGCAATGGGGAGCCACTGAAGGATTTTGAGCAGGAAAGTGAAATGAACCAAATACTAATAACTCTTTAAAAATATAGCAAGTGTTACAGTCTCTGTTTCAGCAGACGTCTGATATTAGATGCCATAATCCAAAGTGAGTTGTAAGAGCACCTCTTTTCAAAAAATCTCTCTATACCTTTTCTTCCAGCTTTCTTGACATAGTGAGTTTGTGTACAACATGATTAATACAAGTATATATTTGCAAAAATTTTGTAATAATATCATTTTCTGTTGATAGAATAGAAAGATAATTCAATTTTGGAGCATGGCTGATGAGCATTTGTTTAGTTATTGGTAGTTTAAAAAAGTTTCCTTCAACTTCATCACTCATCACTGTTCCGGAAATGTCAAGTTTAGATATTGACACAGACAAAGCCACAACTTTTCCTACAGAGGTCATCACTGGTGGTCGCACCACTATGGGGGTATGCCCTGCAAACAGAAATTCTGAGAAATTCTCTTTTTTTCAGTTCCCATCAAAAAACTTTAATATAATAGTGTACATTATATTTTAAACATTCCCCAATAGACAAGAATATCTTTTTGACTAATGTTGCACATATCTAATGATTAGAAAGATTTTTCACAGATGAGCTTTTGATATTAAACCATGCTCCTTTGCTAGTACTCACATATTATGATAGGTGCCTCAGGACACATTCACATCACCATAGGACATGTGGCCCTGCAATTTTGTGTCACGAGATCAGATGAGTCAGAGTGGGTAGAAGGAGTTGCCTTTCCTACACCAGGTTGGCTAATCATAGCTTAACTGTACACAGAAATGACTGCAAACCATATAAATAGACTGGATCACATTCAAATTGCTATACTTTTTTGTTTATACTTTTTATTTTTTAGGCCACACTGAGCGCGTGTGGGATCTTAGTTCCCTGACCAGGGGTCAAACCCATGCCCCCAGCACTGGAAGCACAGAGTCTTAACCACTGGACTTCCAGGGAACTCCCTGCTATACTTCTAATTCAGCCTTTCCTTAGCTGAATCCCAGAAGTGCCCATGCTCACTCTATCACCAACCAACCAGAAAGGGAAATGGGAGGGAAGAGATCTGTATTTTGCAAGTATTACAATATCATATGACCAATGTGAGCATGTTTCCAGGCTCCTCCTGGGGTCTGGGAAGGAGTGTGTACTATGAGGGGCCCTGAAACTTAAACTCCATTAGCTTCATGGTAAATTTGCATCTCATTAGGATAGAACCTGGAGGTGCGACCATACTTGGGAAATAAGAAACAGAATAATTACCACAATTAAATTCCAATTTAGGATAATTGTTTCTTTCATGTGGGTTTAGAAATCAGATTTTCCTTTTATTTTTATTTACATATCAACTATTCATTGACCCTTGCTAGTGACTGAGGTTAAACAAATAAACATGACTCTCGGACCCCTTTAATACTAGCTGCATAAACAAATACACTGTAGTCTATTCAATGCTGGGAACCTCAAGGAGAGAGCATCCAGTTTGCTGGGGCTGGGGGTGTGGTGCAGTCCCAAGGAAGGCTTCCTAAGCCTGGGGCCTCCTTTGAGTATTGAAGGGGCCACACAAGTTTGCCAGGTGAACAAGGAGGGCAGATGCTTTTTAGAGGGAGAGAGCTAACCAAGGTGAGATGCAGCAGAGCAAGTTCAGAGAAGAGTAACTAGTGTGCTAAGGCCAGATTCCAGAGTGCATGGTTCGGGTTGACAGGAAAGGAGCCCAGTGCAAAAAGGAGGGCATCGCAAAATGATCTGATGTGAGGACAGCTGGAGCAGTGAGTACATGGGCAAGAGGTCTAGGAAAGAAAAGAGAGCTGCCTGAGCTGAAGGAGCAGGAATGAGCTTTTAAGGCCCATGTTAGGCTTTGGTAATAATTAACTGAATATTGGATTTGAGAGAGATATAGGAGTTCTAGTATGAAGGCTTAGACTTTCTATAACTATAACTGTAATAAACTCCTTTTATTAGAGACATTTTTAAATACAAAGGAAAAGTAAGAGAACACCCATGATGAACTCCCATGTGCCCATTACCCAGCTTCAATAATGACATTTTGCCAATCTTGTATAAATACCACTCAAAAGATAAATTAATAAAACTTACTATAAAACTCAAATAATTATAAAAGTATAGTAATAATGTATGAATTGATACACTTCTGGTGGTACCTCAGGTAGTTGAGGAGAAAGGAATATTCAGTAAATAGTGTGGGGCAACTAGTTAACCATTTGGGAAATAATTAAGTTAGATTCATACCTCATTGTATATTTAAAAGACATAATGGGAGAAAGTGGGGAAAAAGATTTTAAATGTTATAAAAAATAGAATAAAATATATCTGAACATTTGTCTAATTTTAAGGTTGGAAAGAACTTTCTATGCATAAATTAAATAGAAAAATAATTACAAAAGAAAAGATGTATGTTTTTAATTAAAAACTTCCTTGAAAAACTTCTTCAACAATGGTGAAAAATTAAGAGAAAAATGATAAACTCAAAAAAGTACATAACAGGGGCTTCCCTGGTGGTGCAACGGTTGAGAGTCCGCCTGCCGATGCAAGGGACACGGGTTCGTGCCCCGGTCTGGGAAGATCCCACGTGCCGCGGAGCGGCTGGGCCTGTGAGCCATGGCCGCTGAGCCTGCGCGTCTGGAGCCTGTGCTCCGCAATGGGAGAGGCCACAGCAGTGAGAGGCCCGTGTACAGCAAAAAAAAAAAAAAAAATAATAACAAAGAGTTAATTTATTTACATTATGGAGTGCCCTTACAAATTAATGAGAAAAAGACAAATGCCAATAGAAAAAATAGCAAAGAACATGAAAAAAATTAACAAAAAAAAGTTTAATTACATAGTCACATAGAAGGAAAAAAATAAATTTTGCTAATCAGAAAAATTATAGTGAAACTGAAAGTCCACTTTGGCTTATCAAAAATGGCAAAATTATTTTTTTACAGAACATCTTAGAATTGATGGACGAACTGGAAATTGGCAGCATTATGTACCAACAATGCAAATGTAAACTCATGCAATCTTTCTAGAGGGCAATTTGACACAATTTCTATCAAGAAGTTTACAGATTAGATGCATGGACCCATTAATTCCATGCTTTGCAATTAGCTTAATAAAATAATAAAAGATGTATTCAAAGATATTTGTACAAGAATGTTGATCAGGGTGGCAGTTATAACAGTGAAATGTTGGCAACACTGTAAACATTCAAGGGGCAAATGTTGAAATTTATTGTGATTGTGGTAAATTCATGCATTGAATATGGCACAGTTGTTAAAAAATCACATTTTCAAATTTTTTGGTGATGTAGGGCATTGCTCATAATGTGTTATATATTGTGAAAAGTACATGACCCAATTTTAATTTAAAAAGGGATATATGTATGTATGTAATACACATATGGTTATACGTAGTAAAAATGACTGACATTAAATACAATAAAATGTTAACCATGATTATCTCTTAGAGATGGAATCTGGGTGACTATTTTTATTCTGTGTACTTTTCCGTATTTTCTACCATGAACAAGCATTACATTTATAATCATAAAAAGAATGTTATTTTATTTATGGAAGTTCACTTGTTTGTATTCTGTTTCTAAAATGATTTCAATATTGAAAACAGAATAGACTCATTACTTCACAAATATGAAGAGCAATGTCAAAATCCATAATCTGAATATTTGTTTGTCTGGGGGCAAACTTTCCAAATCAAGAACTGCTCAACTGAATAAAGGATGCGGTGTATTTGGAGCCTGGCAATGTACTTTGATTTCTGCACAATATTGAGACATGTATAGTTACCTCTGTAATACAACCTGAGTGCCCGGTCCCATGAACAGTCTGTTTTCTGGTTTATGTCTTGCAATGCATATGTATCAAAGTATGGCTGTCCTCTCAAAGGAAGAAGAAATCCACTGTGCTGGGCACCTTACAAATATTTTTTGTATATTTGTATAAAATTCATATAAAACACTTACAAATATTTTCACATATTTATTTAGCCTGAGATGGTCACTTCAAGAGGTAGGGAGATTATTTCTTTCCTAGGTAATGTTTTCCAGTTTTAAATAACTGTGCAAGAAGGATCTTTCATGTTTGGGTAAAATCTGATTGCCTAAAAATTCCTCTCCTTGATGTTGGTGCTACCCTTTCAATCCTGGAGGTGAGCATTTCTATGTACTCCCAGCTTCCTTTTCTCCATTTTGGACATCCTTAGTTCCTTGAACTGTTTCACATACAATGTGATTTCTGGAATTCTCTCCCCTACTGGTATCCCTGTATCCATTGTCTCAAAATGTGGCACCAGAGGTGTACACAATCTTCAGATGTGGCTTGACCTGTGCAGAGTGCAGGGGCTCTATCCTCTCCCTGGATGGGGACAAACACCAGCAGTTGAGGCCATGGTGGCTTTAGCTGTTCTAGTAGCTGCATTGTCCACTGATTAATGCATTGAGCATGGGTCTACAAAACAAAACAAATAAAAAATCTTCCCAAGTCCTTTTCATATAAGGCTTTTATATTAGTCCTCTTGGGCTGCCATAACAAAATACCACAGACTATGTAACTTAAACAACAGAATTTTATTTTCTCACAACTCTGAAGGCTAAAAGTCCAAGATCAAGGTGCCAGCCAACTGTGTTTCCGGTGAGGACCCCTGCCTAGTTTTCAGACACCACATTTCTGCTGTGTCCTCACATGGTCTCTTCTCTGTGTACATGGGAAGAAAGTGAATGCTCTAGTGTCTCTCTTCTTGTAAGGACATTAATTCTTTTAGATTAAGGCCCCACCCTTATGACCTCATTTAACCTTAGTTACCCCCTTAAAGGCCCCATCTCCAAATATAAGCACATTGGGTGTTAGGACTTCAACATGTGATTCTGAGAGGGACACAATTCGGTCCATAGTAGAGAAACTGGTCTAAATGTGTACATTCTTGATCACCCACAATTAAACCTCCACAGAGCAACCAGAATGACCTTCTGAAACTATAGGTCATATCGAGTCATTGCTGTGCTCAAAAGCCCTCCAAGATGTTCCTTTTATACTCAAAATAAAATCCAAACTCCTTATGTTCACCTACCAGGTCCTGTGTAATTTGACCTTGCACACCTCCCTGAGTACACCTCCTCCCTCCAGCCCTCTCTCCCTGCACTCTCCCAGGCTGGCCTCTCATCCGTCTGCAAATGACAAGCATGTCCCTGCCCCAGGCCCTGGCACATTCCCTCAGTCTTCCTGGAAGGCTCTTGCCCTCCTCGCTTTCTGTGTCCACTCAAACCTCCATTCAACTGCCACCTCCCTGGCCCTTCCATCTGACCCAGCCCACCTCACCCCCTTACCTCATTTCAGTTGTTTTAATGCAGAGATGCATATCACTACCTGAAACTATAGTTCACATTTATTTGTTTACTGTCTATCTTGCCTAGATTTTTTTCATTTTTATCTTGTTTACCACTGGACCCCCATGCTAAACATGGGCAGTGTGTGTGTATTCATATAGGTAATAACTGGAAAAACTCTTGTTATAATATTAGGCAAAACAAAACTCTAAACAGATCTGATTCTATGGTATGATAGTAACTAGAAAATATAAAAACCAAACAAATAAGAGACAAGGTGGAAATACACAACTCTATTAACAGTGATTAACTCTATTAACAGTGATTGTCTTGGCTAAAAGGACTGAAGTAGAGTTTTCTTTTCTACATTTTCCAAATTTTCTTGAATAATCATGTGCTTTTACAATAGAAAAAAACCCCTAATTTTTATAAAATGGAATTTACTTCATTTTTTTCTATCATTCTCTGGAAAGTACACTATTTTTGCTATGAGTTGCCTCACCTGCTGTTCCTGGCACATCATTTTCCACCACACTAGGCAGTGCACAAGGTTGAGCAGATGAAGAAAACATGAGGAAATTGGTGAGGTGATACTTAGATTTGGGGGAAGCTGAATGACTAAAAAAGCAGTTAATTCTTTATCATTTAGTCACTCTGTCCCAGAAAACACTGGGAGAGCTAACAGCTGCCAACACAGTGCTTATTTCCCTTAAGAATTATTTAAAATTTTTGCAACAACTGAGAAGCCTTATGGAAACCATTTTTCAAACTGAAACTCAGGACTCAATAACCAACAAAAGACTTCTCAGCTGCCTCTAGGAGCAAGTGCTATCTGAAAAATACATATACTCAGTCAGTGACATTTGGGGAAATAGAACAAATATTGAAATTGAAGTGGTTATAGAACATTAATGTGTTTTATAAATGTTGATATGACTCTGAAAATAGCTGTTCATTGCTTTAAAAATTTTGTCTCTATTGCTTGTTAGAATAAGAGGTAGCAGTAGCAGTAGCAGCAACATGCATTGAGTTTAAGAGTGTGATGCAAGAATCAGATTGCCTGAACTCAGATCCAAATTCCAAAAGTCCATGACCACATGCAAGTTATTAAACTCTTCAAGTCACATTTTTCTGGTTTGTAAAGGAGAGCAACTAGGAGATTTGGAATGAGTAAATGACATAATAAATGTAAATCATTTACATAGTACCTGGCCCATATGAAGTCTTAATAAATGTTAATTATTGTTGTCATTCTTAATGTCAAACAAGTACCAATAGAACATAGCCTTCAACTTTTAAATCAGTCCCTTGCTATGGGAGCCACAAGATACCTGCATCTAATCCCACCTGAGAGGTACTACCAAGAAACCAAGTGTAAGAAATCAAGGTAAACCAAGAAACCTTCAAGAGGCCAACATAAGGTGTAGCAGGAAATTAGAACTTATAATTCTAACATGCTAGCCATATTTATGAATGTCTTGTGCACTCAGTTTCAATGAAGAGAAGAGCAGCTTGAACATTTGGGGAGGGTTAAGTACAGAACATGGCTTTTTCAGCTCTGTGTGCTTTGGAATACAAGCTGCTACTTGTTGCCGATGTTGGAATGAAGACATTTTGGCAAGGATGAGACTGTCTTCCCTCCAGATTTTTTAGAAATTAACATGCTGGATACTAATGAGCTCAGTTCTCTATGCAAAAGAACTAGAAATGGCATCTGGTAGATCTACATATCCTTTTCAAGTGACCCATCTACCCTTCCTCCCTAGCTCTAATTCTCTTCTAGAACAGAATCTAAGTGGAATTTTTCTGCATTTCCAAAGATTTTAGTTTCTATAGTGTAGGAATACCAATGCTGAGAACTCAACATAAAGCTGATTATGTAACAGGAAGACTCTCAGAGTATCTGGCACAAGCAAATGTAGAACCACTTTTTAGCAACATTTCCTCAAATAAAATTGCATTCAATTCCAATAGAATTAATCCTCACTAAAAGTGAGCTCAATGAAAAATTAAAAACCACAAAAAGAAACAAACCACCAGGAAGAATGTAGGTATGATAAAAGAAAAATTAGGACCCCAAGAATCCAAACTTATAGAACAATAAGGTATTAACAAAATATATATGTTTAAAATTATTAAAGAGATAAAATAGGAAAAATTACAGTGAAAGAAGAAGACAATAAAAATGATCAGGCAAATTAGAAAATGAAATAAATCAAGTTTCTAAAAATGAAGGCATAGTTACTGAAATTAAGCTCAGTAGAGGAATGAAATAACATATTAGACACAGCTGAAGAGAGAATTAGGGAATTGGAGGCTAGAACTGGGAAGAAAATAAAGAAACAGAATATGTGAAAGTTTAGAGAAATAAGGAAGATAGAATGGAAATTTTCAACATATATCCAATAATAGTAACAGAAAGTGAGAGTTGATAGAAAAAAAAGTAAATTAGAAGATAATTAAAGAAAATAAAAATCTTTATCTAAACACATAATAGAGAAACTTTTGAGCCCCAGGATAAAATCTTAAAAATAACCAAAGGGAAAAGACAGTTCTGTACAAAAGAGTTGCAATTACTATGACAGCAGGCTTCTCATTAGTGACAATAAAGACCAGGCAGCAATGAAATAATGTTTTTTTTTTAAATTCTGAAAGCAAAAGATCAACCTTTTATACTCACATAAAAATTCTATATTCAAAATCCCACACTCAGTTAAACAATCTTTAAATAATTGAAATGAAGTAAAGATACTTTAAGGCACACTTTGATAAGGTTTTCATCAACAGATCCTAACTAACAGAGTTCCAACTTAAGGATTATACTTGGGTCAGTAGAAATTAAACTGAGAAGTTAGCAGTGGTATGTAGGAAATAGTAATAACCAAAAAAAAAAAGGTAAATATGTGAGTAAATCAAAGTAGTATGGACAGTTAATTATAACAATTATGTGACTAATTTAAAAATAAAATTTCCCTAAAATGTAAGAAAGATCATAAGGAAGAGAACAGACCTTGGTTCTACTGCTAGCTTTACCAGCTATGTGACTTTTAAGCAAATCATTTTTCCCATTTGTAAAATGATATTCAGGTCAGATAAACATTAAGTTTCTTTGAAAATCTAACATTCTATGATTTTATTGTACTATTTGTTGATCACCTTCCCCCTCAAGAAAAGAATACAAGAATCTATGTAATAACTGCAATAGAACCAAAGAAATATGTCCTTTTGGCTCAGATGCCTGGCTACATGCATATTTTTTGCTTTCCGAAGAACATGTGTAGCTTAGATGAATGCTCTTGAAATCTCCAATCTGATCCACAAGATTTGTACCAATGGCATGACAGAGAAAACACCCTTTTGATGTTGTTTGTGTTGAACATTTAATGAGCACTTGCAGCATGCAGACAGAACACAATCTGCCCTCCAGTCATTTCACATGTTACACCAATCAGTCCTGGAGTGAAACCCTCCTGGGTTCTGGCAGGAGCCAGAGATGCCTCCTACCATGCCTAGAAAATCTTCAAAAGGAAAAAAGAAGTTGGAAACATTACTAAGCCTAGAAATCCTACTTATTCAGTGTTAGTTGGGGGGAAAGAATATGAAAAGTATTTCTCCCTACAAGATAGCAAGAATGATTTTTTTCTTTCTGAGTGAAGTGTGCACTCTGAGGTCTGAGAATTACGTTATAGATGATCACTTTTTTTCACATGCTCCTCTAACTTCTGCTAAGTTTCTACAAGTTGGGAAACTATTTCCCTGGTTCTAATTTGCTTCAAGAACTTTATGAATCATTGTTTTCTTACTGACCAATAATTTGGTGTAAAAATCCTTTATATTCTTGTATGGTGATAACTGCAAACGCAGCATCTGTTTGCCTGATTTAAAGGGACACTTCATGGCCTATGTCCTAGCTACAGTTTAGGTATTCTTCCACCCACCCCTCTTTCTAAAGAACAATTATCCCAACATCTTCATACCTTGGCACATGTGGTTCTTTCTGTCTGGAATTTACTTTTCCCTTTCTTTAGAAGGCACCTATACTATATTAGGCCCCACTTCCTAAGTGCCTCCCAAGCATAAGACTGTGCATATAACGTAGGCATTATTAATATTCATTATTATATCCAAATCCCCCCCTTCCATGCATATAAAAGACTACTTTTCCAGGCTTTGATGTTAGACATGGCTACACAACTTGCTTTAGCCAGTGAAAAGTGAGTGGAAATAATTTGTGTCACTTCAAGGTATAAGCATTTAAGGACTGGTTGGTGATTCTCCAACCTTCTCTTTCCTTTCCACATGAATTAGGGTCACATGTTCCAGATGGTGAAGCTCCAGCATAGTGAAGTTCCAATATCCTGGCTTGCCAAAGTGCCATATGAAAAATAGTTGTCACAGAGAAACAGCTAGATCCATAAAGGATTTTGTGTGAGCAAGAAATAAGACTTTTCTTTGTTACCCACTAAAACTCTGGGTCTGTTTATCACTGCATCATATCCTAATCACCCTAACTAACACAATATTTTTATACTAGTACTTTATGACACTCTATCACATTTGTCTATTTTTTTTGCTAGTTTGATAATGTGTAACTTTTAATTGGAAAGCTAAATTCGTTTATGTTTATGGTAAATGTTAATATATTTCAGTTTAAATATAACCTTTTGCTATTTGTTTTCTATTCTTTTTTTTCTTGTTGATTTATTCATTTCTCCTTTTCTGCCAACTTTTGCATTACATGGATTCTTTCTTTTTTTAAGATGGCTAGGTAACATTTTTTTAACATCTTTATTGGAGTATAATTGTTTTAAAATGCTGTGTTAGTTTCTACTGTATAACAAAGTGAATCAGATATATGTATACATATAACCCCATATCCCCTCCTTCTTGCATCTCCTTACCCCCTCCCTATCCCACCCCTGTAGGTGGTTACAAAGCACCGAGTTGATCTCCCTGTGCAAAGAAGCTGCTTCCCACTAGCTATCTATTTTACATTTGGTAGTGTATATATGTCAACGTAATTCTCTCACTTTGTCCCAGATAAACCTTCCCCCTCCCCATGTCCTCAAGTCCATTCTCTACATCTGCATCTTTATTCCAGTCCTGCCCCTAGGTTCATCAGAACCTTTTTTTTTTTTTAGATTCCATACATATGTGTTAGCATATGGTATTTGATTTCCTCTTTCTGACTTAACTCACTTTGTATGACAGACTCGAACTCCATCCACCTCACTACAAATAACTCAATTTTATTTCTTTTTATGGCTGACTAATATTCCATTGTATATACATGCTGCATCTTCTTTATCCATTCATCGGTCGATGGACACTTAGGTTGCTTCTATATCCTGGCTATTGTAAATAGTACTGCAATGAACATTGTGGTACATGACTCTTTTTGAAGTATGGTTTTCTCAGGGTATATACTCAGGAGTGGGATTGCTGGGTCTTTTGGTAGTTCTAATTTTAGTTTTTTAATGAACCTCCATACTGCTCTCCATAGTGGCTCTATCAATTTACATCCTCACCAACAGTGCAAGAGGGTTCCCTTTTCCACACCCTATCCAGCATCTATTGTTTGTAGATTATCTGATGGCCATTTTGACTGGTGTGAGGTGATATCTCATTGTGGGTTTGATTTGCATTTCTCTAATGATTACTGATGAACATCTTTTCATGTGTTTGTTGGCAATCTGTATATCATCTTTGGAGAAATGTCTGTTTAGTTCTTCTGCCCATTTTTGGATTTGGTTATGTTGGTTTTTGGTTTTTTTTTTTTGATATTGAGCTGCATGAGCTGCTTGTAAATTTTGGAGGTTAATCCTTTGTCGGTTGCTTCATTTACAAATATTTTCTCCCATTCTGAGGGTTGCCTTTTAGTCTTGTTTATGGCTTCCTTTGCTGTGCAAAAGCTTTGAAGTTTCATTAAGTCTCATTTGTTTATTTTTGATTTTAGTTCCATTGCTCTAGGAGGTGGGTCAAAAAGAATCTTGCTGTGATTTATGTCATAGAGTGTTCTGCCTATGATTTCCTCTAAGAGTTTTATAGTGTCTGGCCTTACATTTAGGTCTTTAATCCATTTCGAGTTTATTTTTGCGTATGGTGTTAGGAAGTGTTCTAATTTCATTCTTTTACATTTAGCTGTCCAGTTTCCCCAGCACCACTTACTAAAGAGGCTGTCTTTTCTCCATTGTATATTCTTGCCTCCTTTATCAAACATAAGGTGACCATATTTGTGTGGGTTTATCTCTGGACTTTCTATCCTGTTCCATTGATCTATATTTCTGTTTTTGTGCCAGTACCATACTGTCTTGATTATTGCAGCTTTGTAGTATAGTCTGAAATCAGAGAGCCTGATCCCTCCAGCTCCATTTTTCCTTCCAAGATTGCTTTGGCTATTCGGGGTCTTTTGTGTTTCCATACAAATTCTAACATTTTTAGTTCTAGTTCTGTGAAAAATGCCATTGATAGTTTGATAAGGATTGCATTGAATCTGTAGATTGCTTTGGGTGGTATACTCATTTTCACAATACTGATTCTTCCCATCCAAAAACATGTTATATCTCTCCATCTCTTTGCATCGTCTTTAATTTCTTTCATGAGTGTCTTATAGTTTTCTGCATCCAGGTCTTTTGTCTCCTTTGGTAGGTTTATTCCTGGGTATTTTAGTCTTTTGATGCAGTGGTAAATGAGAGATTTTCTTTAATTTCCCTTTAAGATTTTTCGTCATTAGTGTATAGGAATGTAAGAGGTTTCTGTGCATTAATTTTGTATCCTGCTACTTTACCAAATTCATTGATTAACTCCAGTCGTTTTCTGGTAGCATCCTTAGGAATCTCTATGTATAGTATCATGTCATCTGCAAACAAAGACAGTTTTACTTCTTTGCTGATTTGGATTTCTTTTATTTCTTTTTCTCCTCTGACTGCTATGGCTAAAACTTCCAAAACTATGTTAAATAATAGCAGTGAGAGTGGAGAACCCTGTTTTTTTCCTGATTTTAGAGGAAATGGTTTCAGTTTTTCACCATTGAGAACAATGTTCGCTGTGGGTTTGTCATATATGGTCTTTTTTATGTTGAGCTAAGTTCCCTGTATGCCTACTTTCTGGAGAGTTTTTATCACAAATAGGTGTTGGATTTTGTTTAAGCTTTTTCTGCATCTATTGAGATAATCATATGGTTTTCATCCATCAGTTTGTTAATATGGTGTATCACATTGATTGATTTGCGTATATTGAAGAATCCTTGCATTCCTGGAATAAATCCCAGTTGATCATGGTGTTTTAACATGCTGTTGCATTTTGTTTGCTAGTATTCTGTTGAGGATTTTTGCATCTATGTTCACGAGAGATATTGGTCTGTAATTTTCTTTTTTTGTGACATCTTTGTCTGGTTTTGGTATCAGGGTGATGGTGGCCTCATAGAATGCATTTGGGAGTGTTCCTCCCTCTGCTATATTTTGGAAGAGTTTGAGAAAAATAGTTGTCAGCTCTTCCCTAAATGTTTGACAGAATTCGCCTGTGAAGCCATCAGGTCCTGGGTTTTTGTTTGTTGGAATATTTTTTTGTTTTTCTGGGTTTTTTTTTTGCGGTACGCGGGCCTCTCACTGTTATGGCCTCTCCCATTGTGGAGCACAGGCTCCAGACGCACAGGCTCAATGGCCATGGATCACGGGCCTAGCTGCTCCACAGCATGTGGGTTCTTCCCGGACCGGGGCACGAACCTGTGTCCCCTGCTCCCTGCATCTGCAGGAGGACTTTCAACCACTACGCCACCAGGGAAGCCCATGTTAGAAGATTTTTAATCACAGCTTCAATTGCAGTGCTTGTGATTGGTCTGTTAATATTTTCTATTTCTTCCTGATTCAGTCTCAGAAAGTTGTGCTTTTCTAAGAATTTGTCCATTTCGTCCAGGTTTTCCATTTTATTGGCATAGTAATCTCTCTTTATTGCAGTAATCTCTCATGATCCTTTGTATTTCTGCAGTGGCAGTTGTTACTTCTCCTTTTCCATTTCTAATTCTGTTGATTTGAGCCTTCTCCCTTTTTTTCTTGATGAGTCTGGCTAATGGTTTATCAATTTTTTTATCTTCTCAAAGAACCAGCTTTTAGTTTTATTGATCTTTTCTATCATTTCCTTCATTTCTTTTTCATTTATTTCTGATCTGATCTTTATGATTCCTTTCCTTTTGCTAACTTTGGGATATTTTGGTTCTCTAATTGTTTTAGGTGCTAGTTTAGGTGGTTTATTTGAGATTTTTCTTGTTTCTTGAGGTAGGATTGTATTGCTATAAAGTGCTCGGCACTTCCTGGAATTAATTGACTATTTCCTTTCCCATGTTAGGGAAGTTTTTGACTATAATCTCTTCAAACATTTTCTCAGACCCTTTCTTTTTCTCTCCTTCTTCTAGGACCTCTATAATTCCAATGATGGTGCGTTTAATGTTGACCAAAATGTCTCTGGGACTGTCCTCAATTCTCTACATTCTTTTTTCTTTATTCTGCTCTGTAGTAGTTATTTCCACTATTTTATCTTCCAGGTCACTTAGCCATTCTTCTGCCTCAGTTATTCTGCTATTGATTCCTTGTAGAGAATTTTTAATTTCATTTATTGTGTTGTTCATCATTGTTTGTTTGCTCTTCAGTCCTTCTACATCCTTGTTGAATGTTTCTTGTATTTCCTCCATTCTGTTTTCAAGATTTTGCATCATCTTTACTCTCATTACTCTGAATTCGTTTTCAGGTAGACTGCCTATTTCCTCTTTATTTATTTTGTCTGGTGGGTTTTTACTTGCTCCTTCATCTGCTGTGTATTTCTCTGTCTTCTCATTTTGCTTAACTTACTGTGTTTGTGGTATCCTTTTCACAGGCTGAAAGTTCATAGTTCCCGGTGTTTTTGGTGTCTGCCCCCTGTGGGTGAGGTTGTTTCTGTGGCTTATATATGCTTCCTGGTGGAGGGGACTGGTGCCTGTGTTTAGGTAGGTGGGGCTGGATCTTGTCTTTCTAGTGAGCAGAGCTGTGTCTGGTGGAGTGTTTTAGCATGTCTGTAAACTTAGCATTATTTTAGGCAGCCTCACTGCTAATGGGTGAGTTTGTGTTCCTGTCTTGCTAGTTGTTTGGTATGGGGCATCCAGCACTGGAGCTTGCTGGCTGTTAGGTGAGCTGTGTCTTAGCATTGAGATGGAGACCTCTGGGAGAACTCTCACTGATTGATATTTCGTGGGGCCCTGATGTCTCTGGTGGTCTGATGTCCTGAACTCGGGTCTCCCACCTCAGAGGCTCAGGCCTGACACTCAGGCCTGACACCCGGTCAGCCGCACGGTTTCTCATTTTGTTCGATAAGGTCTCCAAGCCAGGTGCAGATTTTGGCATCTTTCCATCAGCAGGAGGGATTTGTCATTCAGATATGTGCTGTTTGTGATGTGCAATGGCTGGGTGGCCAGGCACCTGAGCATCCTCAGGGTGGCCGGGGTGCCATGGGTGACCCCCTGCTTTCCTCCACCAAGAACCTGCCCCGAGTGGCAGTGTGCTCTACCCCAAAGCCCACACAGCCCACCCAGGTGGACCACACCTGACTCTGTGCCCCTGCGGATGAGAGCGAGGCTTCAGAGAGGTTGAAGAGGAGGAAGGAAAGGGCTAATTTCAAAAACTTTGAAAACGGAGTAGTTGCTCTTACTTGGATTCTTTTAAGATTTTTTATTTTACTGTTTCATTTTAATTCTAATATTTTCTTTTAGCTGTACCTTTTAAAATATTTTTTACTGATTCCCTCGGTCTTATAATAGATATCCTTAACATATCACTGTCTACATGGAGTTAATATTGTACCATATCACATAAAAGTTAAGACACATGCAAGAATATAATTTCATTTTACCTCCCCCATTCTTTGTGCTGTTCTTGTCGTATATTTTACATCCAAATACATTATAATTCCATATAAAACATTGTAAGGTTTGTGTTAAATGATCGTTAGTCTTTCAAAAAATTTAAGGGCAGAATTAACAGATGCTCTTTTATACTTACTCAGTTATTTACCATTTCCTATACTCTTCTCATTCCTTCTCATAGATCCAAGTTTTTATCTAGTGTTAATACCTTCAGGCTGAATTATTTCTGTATTAATTTTAACAAACTGCCCCAAAATTTGTAGCATCAAAGAATACAAATTTATTGCTTTAGAATTCTATAGGTCAGAAGTTTGAAATGGGTCTTACTCTGCTAAAGTCAATGTAGAACAAGAATATATTCCTATTTGGAGACTCTAGGAGACAACTCATTTTGTTGCATTTTCCAGCTTCTAGTAGCTGCAAACATATTTTGGTTTCTGGCCTTCTTTTATCTTCAAAGCCAGTAATAGCCAGTTGAGTCTTTCCCCATACTGTCACTTTGAAACTTCCTCTTTTGCCTCCCTCTTCTGTATTTAAGGACTCTGTGATTACATTTCCTGTCCCTCCTCCCCCGATCCTGCCCTGGTGGTCAGCTGATTAACAACATTAATTCCATCTACTTATTTAATTCCCCTTTGTCATGTAACGTAACATATTCAGTTTTCAGGGCATAAGACATGGACATCTTTGGAATGCCATATGCCTACCATAATCCCCATTCCCATTTCTTGTGATATATGTCTGCTGGCAATGAAATCTCTCAGCCTTCCTGTACCTGAAAATGTCTTTTATGCACCTTCATTTTTGAGGATATTTCTGATGATATAAAACCCTATGTTGACAGCTTTTTTTTTCTTTCAGAACTTTAGAAATGTCATTCCTTCAACTTTTGACATTCTTTTTTTCCCAAATAAAGATCTAGCTAGTGTTATCCTGTATATAATATCTTTTTTTTTTCTGGGTGCTTTCAAGATTTTCTCTTTATCTTTAATTTTCAGCAATTTGACTATGATATGCCTAGGTACTGTTTTCTTTGTACTTATCTTAATTGGGGTTCTTTAAGCCTTTTGGATATATAAGTTCATGTTTTCCACAAAATTTAGGAAATATTTGGCTATTATTTTTTGCCCCATATTTTCTCTTCTACTTCTGGGATTCCAGGGACATATATTTTAGACTGATATTGTCCCACAAACCACTGAAGCTCTATTTTTTTCTTTTTTTAAAATAGATCTTTATTGGAGTATAATTGCTTCACAATACTGCGTTAATTTCTGTTGTACAACGAAGTGAATCAGCCATATGCATACACATGTCCCCATATCCCCTCCCTCTTGAGCCTCCATCCCATCCTCCCTATCCCACCCCTCTAGGTCATCGCAAAGCACCAAGCTGATCTCCCTGTGCTATGCCGCTGCTTCCCACTAGCTATTTTACATTCAGTAGTGTATATATGTCGATGCTACTCTCACTTTGCCCAGCTTCCCACCCCATGTCAAGTCCATTCTCTACGTCTACCATTTTTATTCCTGTCCTGCAACTAGGTTCATCAGTACCATTTTTATTTTTTTAGATTCCATATATATGCTTTAGCATACAGTATTTGTTTTTCTCTTTCTGAATTAATTCTTTCTGTATGACAGACTCTAGGTCCATCCACCTCACTACAAATGACCCAGTTTTGTTCCTTTTTATGGTTGAGTAATGTTCCATTGTATATATGTGCCATATCTTCTTTATCCATTCATCTGTTGATGGACATTTACATTGGTTCCATGTCCTGGCTATTGTAAATAGCACTGCAAAGAACATTGTGGTGCATGACTCTTTTTGAATTATGGTTTTCTCAAGGTATATGCCCAGTAGTGGGATTGCTAGAGCTTCACTTCCATGTGAAGCTCTATTTTAAAAAACATTATATTCTCTCTCTGAGATTCATATTAGAAAATTTCTATTGACTGTCTTCGATTTCACTGCCCTTTCACCTTCCAATTTCTACCTATATATTCTTAAACGAATTGGTACATTTTTTCCAGCTTTATTGAGATATGATTGACATATAACATTGTGTAAGTTAAGGAGTACAAGCTGATGATTTGATACATGTATATAATGCAAAATGATTATCACAATAAGGTTAGTTAACACATCCATCACCTTCTGTAATTACATATTTTGTGTGTGGTCAGAGCATTAAAGATTTACTCTTTAGGTAACTTTCAAGTATACAATGCAGCATTATTAACTATAATCACCAAGCTGCCACAACTTTGAACTGTGTCTGTGAGCATCTGTGCTTATATCTTGATTTATTTTGCACATCAGTTAGCAAGATGTGTCCTAAGGTAATTACATCTTTACTTTATGCCATTTCAATTTATGAAAGTTTTCTTAGAAATGCTCTACCTTCAGATAGCAGGGGAAACCTGTATTAACTATTTGACTGAGCAATCTAGGTAATCTCTACCTCTCCATTTCCTTCATCTCTAAATAGGTCTAACAAAAATGACTTGGTAGGTTTCTATGGGGACTAAATAAAAGGAGATAAATAAAGCAATAAAGGTACCAGAAAAAGTTAGCTATTTTAAGTTATTGAGAGTCAGAGCCTGTTTCTTTATACAATAGCAAAAATTTTATTTCCTTTCTGAGGGTTTAAAAAAGAAAATCCATATATTTGACTTATTTGTACTTTGGAGAGAATAATATAGAATGAAAACTAAAACGTGTAAATCTTCTGGCTCTTTTGCAATTACAAAACTAGGACAAATGGATTAAAATATAGGTTTTAATAAATACTCAAGAAAGGGCTTTGATAGCAATTTTATTACATTATTTACTCAGCATTTAATGGTGAAGTTTCACCCTCTCATTCTGCTTCCTTCTCCTCCTCTGCTTTTCCTCCTACTGTTTTCTCTCCTTCTTCTACTCATCCCACCTAAAAGTCATCTGAATGCAAATTAGGCTTGGAATAGTTACCATAATGGTTTGAGTAGGTTACCACAAACATTCCTTCCCTATATATTTAAACAAATTGATATGTTACACTACATTATTTAGACCAAGTTTAAGAGAAAAGTTTAATGTATCTTGCTAAGCAGGAAAAAAAATGTATTTTTACTACATTCAAAGAAGATACGTTGCAAGAAAGACAATGCAAAAGGACAAAGACAAATTGTTAGTGCTGACTGGGATAAACTCTCCAGTCCTATTAGAAAGGGAACCAACACACTTGTGTTAGTACATATTTTTCTAGGACATGCAGTGGATAATATCAGAGTAAAGGGCAAAAGAATGAGGCTATTCATTCAATCAAGGCCCAATGATCTCTAAATGACTAGATTTGTGAGTCATAAATTTATCAAGAAAATCAGGCCTCCACCAAAAATTATGACTATTAGTGATAATGTATTCATGGGTCCTACTTCTCTCCTTGCCCTGTAGCTTCCTAATACAGCAAACAAGCCCCTTAACCATCTGGCTTCTAAGTATATCTCCAAGCCTGTCTTAAATGGATGGTTTTAGAGCCCCTGCACTTCACTAACCATCCCTCTCTATAGCCTCCCTTGATGCCTCCACACAGAAAGCATTCCTGGATTGATTTGCCTCTGCATATTGCCAAAGCTCTCTATAATTGCACATGTGCATATCTACTGCTATGCAATGAGCAACTTAAAAGCAAAGTTTTTTAGGTAATTATGTTTTAAATGATTTTATTGTGATATACGTGACATGCAATAACCTGCACATATTTAATGGGTGCAACCTGATAAATTTTGACATACGCATACACACACACACACACACACACACACACACAAAACTATCACAAAAATCAAGATAATTAAAAAGTTCAGTATCTACAAAAGTTTCCTCCTGCCCCCTTGTAAGCCCTTCTTCCCACCTCTTTCTATTGCCCCTAACCCCCACGCAACCACTGGCTGCTATTGCTATAGATTAGTTTCATTTTCTAGAAATTTCTATGAAAGGAATAACACAATATGTACTCTTCTTTGTTTTCCTTTCTTCACTCCGCTGAATTATTTTGGGATTCATCCATGTCGTTGTGTGTATCCATAGTGTATCCCCTTTTTATTGATGGTGTTTCATTGTATGGATATACCACACAATTTGCTTATCTATTCATTGTCCATGGGCACTGAGGTTGTTTCCAACTGGTGTCTATTAAAAATAAAGCTGCTATGAACATTCCTGTACAAGTCTTTTTGTGGACACATGCTTTCATCTTTCTTGAGTAAATACCTATTTGTGGGTCATGTGGTAGAAACATGTTTAACTTTTTAAGAAGCTTTAAAATTATTTTCCAAACTGATTGTATTATTTTATACGTCCAATAGGAGTGAGCATATAAGAGTTCCAGTTGTTTCTAATCCTCATTAACACTTGTGTAGTTAATTCTTATAGACACCTATTAGACATTCTAATAGGTATTTAGTAGTATTTTATTGAGGCTTTAATAAGCATTTCCCTAATGACTAATGATGTTGAGCATTCTTATACATGTCTTTTGGTGAACATATGTGTGCATTTCTGTTGGAATTGCTGGGCCAGGAGTGATGTACCTGGTCAGCTTTTTGAAGATACTGCTGAACAGTTTTCTGAAGTGGTTTTACCATATTGTACTCTCACTAGCAGTATAAGACAGTCTAAGTTGTTCCACATCCTCATCAACACTTGGTATTATCTGCTTTTTAAAATTTTAGTCATTTTGGTGGGTATGTGTTGATAGCATATTGTGTGTTTAATTTACATTTCCCTGATAAGTAATGAAAATGAGCTCTTTTTCATGTGTTTATTGCCTACTTAGATATATACACTTGAAGTGTCTGTTCAAGTCTTTTGCTCTTGTTTTCATTGTGTTGCCTATATTTTATTTTCATTTGCAGGTATTCTTAATACTCCAGGAATTGATTCTCATATTTTATATTCATTTATTGCAAATATCTCCACCATTCTGAATTGCTTTTTCATTCCCCTACTGATGCCTTTTGATAAACAGAAGTACTTAATCTTATTATAATTCAATTTTTCAAGTTTTTTTCCCCTTTAAGGTTAGTGCTCTTTGAGTCCTGTTTAAGAAATCTTTGCCTACTTGCAGTTTATTAAGATGTTTTGTGTTTCTGCTGAGAAGCTTTATTATTTACCATTCACATTTAGATCTGCAATTCATCTTGAATTGATTTGCTGCACTCCTATTGTTTGTTATTTTCTGTGTTCCTTGTTATTAAAAATAAGTATCTCTGATTTTTCCTTTTGTTCAGGCACCAATATGACTCAACATGCCACTATACTATTACTGATTCTGTCTTTGTTTAAAAGCTTCATATTTTGTTCAGTGTGAACTTTTTCCATTAATTCCAATCTTTAAAAACATTGCATCAAAATATTATTTAGCTTGATTGCTGAGTTTATGGAGCCCCCTTATGGGATAAGACTACTTATCCATGCCCTACAGATTACTTCCATGGATTTTCTGTAAGGCCCTCAGACCCACACAAAACCAGAGATCTCATTCCCTTCCTTTAAGTCAGTAGAAATACTCTGATTGCCTGAACATGCTCATGATAATGATAATGATCTGCCTGGAGAGGGCTTTATATCCTCCCGCCACACCTCCTCTCAGGAAGGATCACTGTCTTACAAGAATCATTGTAAATAAGTGATTTACCCTTTGAAGACCCATTCAGGTGGTTTTCTATTCCCTTTCTCTACAGAGCTGAAAAGATGTTAAATCCTCAGGTGGTCATCCTACCACAGGCAGTACTGGATTGGACTAAATTTCTAAATTATACCTGTTGCTGTTCCAGTCTTACCTGTTTATACTTGCAGCATCAAGGAATGCTCACAGCTAAGCCAGTGACAAAAATAAGGACAGGGGGCGCCACTCTCAAGGGAGGGGTCTTCACTACTTCTGATTCACCAATAGTCCCCACTAGAATCAGGTTCATTTACCAGAAAACAGAAACTCAGATCCCGAGGCAAGTTTTGTGTTGGCCAAAAAGTTCGTTCGGGTTTTCCGTAAGATGTTACAGAACATCTTACATCACCCCTAGAATGTGCAGCAGATTAAATTCTTCAACCGTTGCCAGTTAGGAATTGAATTAAGTCTGGAGCTAAGGCATTGAGGGCTTAGTGAAGGTTGAAGCTGAGATGGACCTACCTTCCTAACACAGAATCATGCACTAAGAAAAAGGAGGAGGTTACAATACACATGTAATTCTTTATCTCTCCTCTGGCATCGAGTGAGACCTGTCCTTTTCAGTTCTCTACCTCAGCTCCACAACCAGCTTTGTATGCACCTGCTCATTGATTTGGATGGTTACCTGGGGCTACAAGATTTGTTACCAGCAAGACAGTGTATTGGCCACTAATTAGGTAATGCTAAGGATTGTTTTAGCTGTGGTTTTTTGCAGCAATTTCATCATAAATTGAGTGCTCACGGGCTCAATTTCTGTCAGTACACCCCTGATTAAACACAGTCAGCCCATGGCATGACAGGTTATGGCTAGTCCATAAAGGCCATCGACATACCCCATCAGTCCCTGCTTATACCAGATCTACTGTCCTTTTCCTCAAGTCATCAATTACATACCTCTAATTTTGATACTTGTTCACTCAGTTTTGGGGACCAGTCGGACTTTGTTTTACTTTTTTAGGGAAGACATAATTCTGGCTCCAGTTCTGCCATTATTTAGTTGAGTGCCATTTTGAAAGTCACATTCTATGCCAGCAGTTCTCATCACAGCCTGCACATTAGAATACCAGTGCCTGGACCCTCCCTCAGCCATTCCAGCAATAGCAACTTTTCTATTTCCCATTGCCACACCCTCTTCAATTCTCAAAGTATTGGAACCAGTACTATTGACCATAGGATTTAAGAAGCACTGATCATTATGGACTACTGTTCTAGCTCTAACTATTGGATTTCCACCATGATCACACAAGATCAAACCCTCCCACTTTAGACCTTGACCTGTAGTGGACTCCTACATTGCTGCCTGTGCCTGAATCACTGTCTTAAAAACTGAGCTGAAAGCCAAACAACCTTGCCGCCTTCCCTGTATGTGCCACCTCCCATGTGCTGTAGAGAGGACCTCTCCCAGATCTGACCTAGTGCCCCATATCTTTGATTTCTAACCCATGGTTGTTACTCTTACTGTGAATGCCCTGACCCTGACTGCTTGGCCAGATTACTTCCTACTATATACATCCTTGTTGACCCGTGGTCCATGTATTGCCTATGAATTTGACTTCTTCCCTGCCACTCACCAATTGCTCATAGTTTGTTCCAGATCTCAATGCCTCCCAAGTCACCATATTGCTGATTTACTGATTTGCATTCAGATAGCTAGTGGGAAGCAGCCACATAGCACAGGGAGATCAGCTCAGTGCTTTGCAACCACCTAGAGGGGTGGGATAAGGAGGATGGGAGGGGGACGCAGGAGGGAGGGGATATGGGGATATACCTATGCATATAGCTGATTCACTTTGTTATACAGCAGAAACTAACACACCATTGTAAAGCAATTATACTCCAATAATGGTGTTTAAAAAAATAAATTAATGATTCTGGAAATCCAGAGGACTGAGCTTAATTTTTGTTGTCATTGTTGTTGTTTTTATATGTTTGCTTTTGTATTAACTTCTAACATTTTTACATTAAAAAAAAACAAAAGATAAGTCTCTCCACAGAATATTTGAAATCCAAGCCTCATATCATTATGCAAGAAAAAGTGGTATTCCTTCTTCAAGAAGTTTAATCACCTGCAAATAGATATCCTGCAAGTCAGCAGGAAAACTTCCGGGAGATTTCAGCTCACATCATAAAGGTGGCCAGCCTATATGCTTGGTGAATTTGTGGCAAAGTCCAGGTTGGATGCAAATTGGAGGAAAATAGTTCAGGGAGTTGCTTTGAGCCTCAATAATTTTAATGACTTTACATCAGTTTTCTATTTCTACTGTAACAAATAACCCCAAACTATGTGCTTAAAACAACTTAGTCATATGTGACTAAAGTCAAGATATCATCTGGGCAGTTTCCACTAGATGCTAGGGGAGAATCTACTCCTTGCACTCTCCAGATTCTAGAGGTTGTCCACATTGCTTGGCTGATGACTGCCTCACTTCAACCTCTACTTGTACCCTCACATCTCCTTCTCTGACTGACTCCTCTGCTTCCTTCCCTTTTACTCTTACAAGGACCCTTGTGATTAAATTTGGTCTGCTTGGATAATCTAAAATAATCTCCCTGGGATTTCCCTGATGGTGCAGTAGTTAATAATCTACCTGCCAATGCAGGGGACACAGGTTTGAACCTTGGTCCGGGAAGATCTCACATGCCATGGCGCAGCTAAGCCCATGCACCATAACTACCAAGCCTGCACGCTGCAGCTGCTGAAGCCTGCTCACCTAGAGTCCATGCTCCACAACAAGAGAAGTCACTGCAACGGAAGTCCACACACAGCAACGAAGAATAGCCCCTGCTTGCAGCAACTAGAGAAAGCCCATGCGTAGCAACGAAGACCCAGCACAACAAAAATAAATAAATAAATTTATTTTAAAAATAAGATAATCTCCCCATCTCAAGATCCTTAATTTTGTCACATCTACAAAGTCCCTTTTGCCATGTACACTACCATTCCCAGATTCTGGGGATTAAGATATGGACTTTTTGGGGGGCCACTATTGTTCTTACTATTTACTTAAAGACACTAATATAGGACAATCAAGGACAGAGAAGAAGGATGGAAAATATTAGTTAGGACACTTTCAAATGATGGTGACAGAAAGTCAATTAAAATTAGGTAAGCCACAGAGGGTAATTTGTAGGCACACATAAGCAAACCTCCAAAAGAGAGGGAGGAAAATTAGCCTCCAGATTAACTGGATATAGGATTCCAATACTAACAACTCACTGTCTCTTGTCTTTTTTCTCTTTTTCTCATTTTCTTGTTTTTGTGCAGCTGCTCCTCAATGCTGGACCATCAACAAAAGCAAGTCAAAGTTTGCACCCTTCAGCTTCATGAACAGGGTTAAATATAGTACTTCCCCACTAGTTCCAGCAAGGAAAATCCTCAGGAATTTTTCTCAATGGCAAGGATTGGATCTTATGCCCATCATTGAGACAATCAACGAAATTATGGCAATGAAATATTATAATTGACCCAGCTCAGGTCTTCTGACACCCTATGGTCACTGTAACTGAGAGCTCCCCAGATCTCACCAGAACTAGTGTTAGGGACAAGAGTTCCTCAGGTGAAAAAAGGACTTGAGTTCAAGGCAGACAAAACAGTAAATGCCCATTTAAAAAACAAACAAAAAAAGGATAATGGGTGTTGTTCACATTTCTACAGAGTTAATCCCTGTCAAATGGGGAATGAAATCAAAATTAGCAAGAAAAATGAATGATCTGAAACTTCTGGGAACTTTTGCTACAGATAAAAGAATTTAAGATGAAATATGTATACACCGAAAATTATAAAATAGTGATGAAATGAATTAAAGAAGACACAAATAAATGGCAAGGTATCATATGTTCATGGATTGGAAGAGTGAATATTGTTAAAATGTCCATACAACCCAAAGCAATCTACTAATTCAGTGTAATCCCTAACCAAATTCCAATGATATTTTTCACAGAAAAACAATGCTAAAATTTATATGGAACCACAAAATGTCTCAAATAGCCAAAACAACCTTGTGCAAGAAGAGCGAAACTGGAGACCTCACACTTCCTGATTTCAAATTATATTACAAAGGTATAGTAATCAAAGCAGTATGAAACTAGCATAAAGACAGACACATAGACCAATGAAACAGAATCAAGAGCCCAGAAATAATCTAATCTACAATCAACTAGTCTTCAACAAGGTTGCCAAGAACACACAGTGGGGAAAGGATGGGGTCTGCAATAAATGGCAGTGGGGATATGTGATATCCACATGCAAAAGAATGAAATTGGACCCTAATCCTACACCAGACACAAAAGTCAACTCACAGTAGATTAAAGACTTAAAGGTAAAACCTGAAATCATAAAACTCCTAGAAGAAAACACAGGGGACAAGTTTATGGACATTTGGTCTTGGCTATGGTTTTTTTAATATGACACCACAAGCACAGGTAACAAAAGCAAAAATAAACAAGTGGAATAACATCAAACTAAAAAGCTTCTGCAAAGGAAACAATCACAGAATGAAAAGGCAGCCTACAGAATGGAAGAAATATTTTCAAATTATATATCTGATAAAGGGTTAATAGCCAAAGTATGTAAGGAACTCATGCAACTTAATAACAACAAAAACAACAAAATCTGCTTGAAAAATGAGCAAAGGACTCAAATAGACTTTTCTCTAAAGAAGACATAAAATGGCCAACAGGTACATGAAAATGTGCTCAATATCACTAATCACTGGGGAAATGCAAATCAAAACCACAATGAGATATCACTTCACACCTGCTAAAATTATTATTTTAAAAACAAAAGATTAGCGTTGGCAAGAATGTACAGGAAACGGAGCCCTTGTACACTGTTGGTGGGAATGTAAATTGGTACAGATGTTACTGAAAACAGCATGGAGATTCCTCAAGAAGTTAAAAATGGAACTACCATATGATCAAGCAATCCAACTTCTGGGTATATATATGAAAGAATTGAAATCAGAATCTTAAAGACATATGTGCAACCCCATGTTCATTGCAACATCATTCACAATAGCCAAGATATGGAAACAACCTAAATGTACATTTACAAATGAGTGGGTAAAGAAAATGTGGTATATAGATATAATGGAATATTACTCCATCTTAAAAGAAAACAAAAAAAGGAAATTCTACCATTTGTGACAATGTGGATGAACCTGGAAGACACGTAAAACTGATTCACTTTGCTGTACACCTGAAACTAACACAACGTTGTAAATCAACTATATTCCAATAAAAAAGTAAAATTAAATTAAAAATAAAATAAGGGACTTCCTTCGTGGTCCAGTGGGTTAGACTCTGGGCTCCCAATTCAGGGGGCCCAGGTTCAATCCCTGGTTGGGGAACTAGATCCCCCATGCACGTCACAAGTAAGAGTTCACATGCCACAGCTAAAACAAGTCCGCATGCCGCAATGAAGTTCCTGCGTGCCTCAACTAAGATCTGGTGCAGCCAAAAATAAATAAATAAATATTTTTAAAAATAAAAATAAAATAAAATAGAAAGCATCACTAAAATGGGATAGATAAATAAATAAATAAATAAATAAGCAAGCCAGACAGAGAGAGACAAATACTGTAAGATCTCGTTTACATGTGGAATCTAAAATAGTCAGACTCAAAGAAGCAGAGTAGAATGGTAGTTGCCAAGTTTGGGCAGAGAGGAAAATGAGGAAATGTTAAATGGTACAAAGTTTCATTTATGCAAAATAAATAAGAACCGGAGATCTACTATATAGTGTAGTACCTATGGCTAACAATACTATATTGTACTTAAAATTTGCTAAGAGACTAGATCTTATGTTAAGTTTTCTTTCCACACATTATTCTCCTCATCATCACCATAAGGGAGGGAAGAAATTTGGGGAGGTGATGGATATGCTTATGATGTTGATGGTGCTGATGAGTTCATGGGTATATACTTATCCCCAAACTCATCAAGTTGTTTACATTAGGGACTTTCCTGGTGGTCTAGTGGTAAAGAATCCACCTTCCAATGCAGGGGACAGGGGTTCGATCCCACCAGGGATCCACATGCCGCAGGGCAACTAAGCCCGCTCGCCACAACTTCTGAACTTGTGCCTCAATGAGAGAGTCCACGTGCCGCAAACTACAGAGCCCACGTGCTCTGGAACCTGTGTGCCACAATTAGAGAAGACAAAACCTGCACACCACAACTAGAGAAAAACCCATGTACCTCAACTAGAGAGAAGCCCATGCCCTGCAACTAGACAGAAACCCGAACAGACCACTCACCATAACAAAAAGATCCAGCATGCCTCAACAAAGATTTATGTTAAGGAAAATAAATAAATAAAATAAATATTTTTTAAAAAGGTTGTTTACATTAAATATGTAAAGCTTTTTATATGTCAATCATAACTCAATAAAGTAGTTTTATACAAAACATTTAAGTATAGTGTTATTGTTCTAGTTAACTTCTTTGTACTCTGGGGGAACTAAAGGAATTATTATATGACTTTTCCCACATAGCTCTAACCCGAGTCCTGTTTTCCTGATAGCTACTTCACTCTGCCCAAGAATTAGTAGACACCCCGCTAAACTTTTTCAGTCAACAATCTTTCAATTTCTCTGGATTTCCCATTTGTGAAATGAGGGCATTGGATTGGGTGATCTTGGCAGCTCCCCTCAGTTCATAAGTCCATGACACAGTGATTCCTGACTATCCAGTTGACTCTACACTTTAGATGCATGTTCTTAGATCTTAGGTGATCGTTTGTTGTGTTGTTGCTTAGTTCTTTAAAATTAATAGCAAATGAATTGCTTGATTTTTCTTTTTATATCCTGTATATGAAGTTACCAGGAATTTCTCATAGACTTTTCACCTTCTAGCAGAGCAGGGAATGCTGTGACCAGAGTGATTAAGTCAAAAAGAACCTTAAGATAAATTCCCAGTTTTTAATTTCCAATGAAATACTGAGGCCAGTATTTTATGACTGTTTTGTCAACATTAGGCAAGCAGTTCCCAAATCGACCTCTTGAGGCATTTTCTCAGTGAACAGCATAAGACAGGACTCTTTACTTCTGTATTACTGAGAGCTGCTCTTTGACTCACATATTTATAACAGCTACTGGTCTATTTCTCATCTATATGAACTTTAAAATGTAAAGAAAATTAAAGTACCTAATTTTTAAACCCACCTTGCAAATTAGCCACTTTTCAGATGCCAACAGTGGCATACACTGATGTGAAGTTAAGCCTGGAGGAAAGGAATTCTTTTCTTCCCATCTTTAGCTTTCCTTTGGGACAAAATAGCAGCTAAAACCTTTGGCAATATTAAATCCTAAAAGTTATTTGCCAGGAAGTTCAATCTAGAAAGGAGAGGACACTTTGATCCTATGTCTCCTGAAGTACTTCTGCATGGTTTTCTTTTTACTTATGCATGTTTTGGTCCATCAATTGGCAGGAACTGCATTATGCACTCCTTTTTGTAATGTGTGTCTTTCAAGGCCACACCAAAGGGAAGGGAAAGGAAGGGGGTTTAAAAAAAAAGTGAGGTTGTATTCACAAAAGAAAACAAAAACAAAAACCAGCATTTCTCTCTTCTGCCTTTCTCCCATTTGGAAGAAATAAAACTTTCTTCCAAATAATTCTGGGACTCCTGGAGGATGTCTTGCTTGAGCTCTCACCATGTGTCCATCTGTGTCCATCACATTTCTCCTCTCCTTCCCTGCCTATGAGGCCCTACAAGTGAGCTGTCATCTCCTGCATATTTCTGTCTCTTCATTCTCTCTGTCTCTCTCTCTCTCTGTCTCTCCATTCTCTCTCTCTCTCTCTCTCCAGACTTTGACTTCTCTGGCTCCCTGTCTAGGTCAGTATCTCTACTCAACATCAACATATATTTTAGCAGTGTCACTCCAAGTGGTACAATTACATTCCTACCACTGCTAGGGTCTCTTTTAGCTAGAAAATGACTCTGAAAGTCTCACACTGATTTCACTAAACTATCTCTAATTACTTACCCCATAATTATTATAGCCCTTTCTCCCAGGACTTTCCCCCAGTCAGCTCATGAGGACTGGGTCAGGCAATTCTCAGAATGATAAGCATTATATTGGGTGGGCTAAAATGTTCATTAGTTTTTTTTCTGTAATATGGCTCTAGTAGCACTTAGTTGTCTTTAACTTCATTTGAAACAATTTTGTTAGATTGTATGTGACAGTTGTCATATCAGCGTGCATTTAAAAGAAGACTTATCAAAATTGGTGAATTTTTGTGTAGCCATTTTAATATTGAAGATGGAAGAAAAACGCAACATTTTCAACATATTATGCTTTATTATTTCAAGAAAGGTAAAAATGCAACTGAAACACACAAAAAGATTTGTGCAGGGTATGGAGAAGGTGCTGTGACTGGTCGAACATGTCCAAAGTGGTTTGCGAAGTTTCGTGCTGGAGATTTCTCGCTGGATGAAGCTCCACGGTCGGGTAGACCAGTTAAAGTTGACAGCGATCAAATCAAGACATTAACTGAGAACAGTCAATGTTATACCATGAGCAAGATAGCCAAAATACTCAAAATATCCAAATCAAGCATTGAAAATCATTTGCACTGACCTGGTTATGAGAATCGCTTTGATGTTTTAGTTCCACGTAAGTTAAGCAAAAAAAACCTTGACCATATTTCCGCATGCGATTCTCTACTGAAACGTAATGAAAACTTTACGTTTTGAAAACAAGTTGTGATGGGTGATGAAAAGTGGATACTGCACAACCATGTGGAACAGAAGAGATCATGGGGCAAGTGAAATTAACCACCACCAACCACACCACAGGCCGGTCTTCATCCAAAGAAGGTGATGTTGCGTATATGGTGGGATTGGAAGGGAGTCCTCTATTATGAGCTCCTTCTGGAAAACAAAATGATTAATTCCAACAAGTATGGCTCCCAATTAGACCAACTGAAGGTGGCACTTGAGGAAAAGAGTCCAGAATTAGTCAACAGAAAGCACATAATCTTCCATCAGGATAACGCATGATCACATGTTTCTTTGATGACCAGGCAAAAACTGTTACAGCTTGGCTGGGAAGTTCTGATTCATCTGCCATATTCACCAGACATTGCACCTTCAGATTTCCATTTATTTCGGTCTTTACAAAATTCTCTTAATGGAAAAAATTTCAGTTCCCTAGAAGACTGTAAACGGCACCTGGAACAGTTTTTTGCTCAGAAAGATAAAAAGTTTGGGGAAGATGGACTTATGAAGTTGCCTGAAAAATGGCAGAAGGTAGTGGAACAAAAAGGTGAATACGTTGTTCAAGAAAGTTCTTGGTGAAAATGAAAAATGTGTCTTTTATTTTTACTTAAAAAACAGAGGGCACATTTTGGCCCAACCAATACCACACTCAAAATCACTCTTCCCCTCTGACTTGCCCAGTTTTTCTCAAAATAAATTTGTAATTCTTCTTTGAAATACCTAGAGTCTTTTCCAGGAATACCTAGTGTCTGTTTATCTGGTATTCTAGACATGCCTAGGTAGGTATGAATCTTAGGAAGAACACAGCAAACACAGGCTGACAAATCAATACTCCTGGTGCATGACTATTTCTCAAAATTCCTGGAATTCGTTGTTTCATAAAGACAATAAAAATCCCCAGTATTTAGGGGATTTTTATGTATAGAAATCACCCTCTATACAATATATACAAAGGGCCTTTGAGATGCCAGATACTGACCAAGACAATAAGCCATGACTTCACTAAACAAATTACAGACTATTAGAAGAGACAGACCAGATTTATAAACAATTAATTGCAGTGTAGGAGGGTTCCTTTTTCTCCACACCCTCTC
This sequence comes from Delphinapterus leucas, assembly GCF_059928025.1. Lineage (NCBI taxonomy): Eukaryota > Metazoa > Chordata > Mammalia > Artiodactyla > Monodontidae > Delphinapterus > Delphinapterus leucas. Next base: position 45,756,668 of record NC_143130.1, on the reverse strand, counting down.
CAGCATTTATTATTTGTAGACTTCTTGATGGTGACCATTCTGACTAGTGTGAGGTGATGCCTCATTGTAGTTTTGATCTGCATTTCTCTAATAATTAGTGATGTTGAGCATCTTTTCATGTACATTTTGGCCATCTGTATGTCTTCTTTGGAGAGATGTCTATTTAGATCTTCTGGCCATTTTTTTATAGGGTTGTTTGTTTGTTTGTTTGTTTGATATTGAGCTGTATGAGCTGTTTGTATATTTTGGAGATTAATTCCTTGTTGGTTGCATTGTTTGCAAATATTTTCTCCCATTCTATAGGTTGTCTTTTTGTTTTGTTTATGGTTCCCTTTGCTGTGCAAAAGCTTTTAAGTTTACTTAGGTTCCATTTGTCTATTTTTGTTTTTATTTCCATTATTGCAAAAAAAATTGCTGTGATTTATGTCAAAGAACATTCTATGTTTTCCTCTAAGAGTTTATAGTATCCGGTTTTGGTGGGAATGTAAATTGGTACAACCACTACAAATAACGGTATGGAGGTTCCTTAAAAAACTAAAAACAGAGCTATCATATGATCCTTCAATCCCATTCCTGGACATGTATCTAGAGAAAACCATAATTTGAAAAGACACTTGCATTCCAATGTTCCCAGCATTACTTTTTACAATAGCTAAGACATGGAACAACCTAAGTGTCCATCGATGGATGAATGGATAAAGAAGATGTGGTATATATACACAATGTAATATTACTCAGCCATAAAAAATAATGAAATAATGCCATTTGTAGCAACATGGATGGACCTAGAGATTATCATACTAAGTGAAGTAAGTCAGACAGGGAAAGACAAATATCATATGGTATCACTTGATATGTGGAATCTAAAAAAAATGGTACAGGGACTTCTCTGGTGGCACAGTGGTTAAGAATCTGCCTGCCAATTCAGGGGACAGGGGTTCAAGCCCTGGTGCAGGAAGATCCCACATGCCGCGGAGCAACTAAGCCTGTGTGCCACAACTATTGAGCCAGTGTGCCACAACTACTGAAGCCTGCATGCCTAGATCCCATGCTCTACAACAAGAGAAGCCATTGCAATGCAAAGCCCACGTACCACAGTGAAGAGTAGCCCTTGCTTGCCACAACTAGAGAAAGCCAGTGTGCAGCAACAAAGACCCAACACAGCCTAAATAAATAAATAATTTTTTTAAAAAATAAATGAATACATGGTACAAACAAACATATTTATGAAACAGAAATAGACCCACAGACATAGAAAACAAATCTATGGTTACCAAAGGGGACTTGTGGGGGAGGGATAAGTTAGGAGTTTTGGATTAAAATATGCACACTACTATAAATTTAAAAAATAGATAAACAAAACAACTTCAAACATTTACACAACATCATCAATCAACTATATTTCAATATTTTTTAAACAAATTAAGCAATTACCGATAATGAGAAAACAATAATTGCAAAGTATAATCAATTATATACAAATTTATGTTCTAGATAAAACAGTAGCCCCAAGCCTGGAGAGCAACTGTGCTTGGGGGTAGAGAACCAGAGGGAAAATTGTGAAGAACTTCAACTGTAGTCTGCAGAATCACTAGGTAGTCAGGAGGTATGAGTGGAGTAAATGCCATCAGCAAAATCAAGCAGGCAAAGCCCTACATAGCTTGTTCAGAGGTAGGTAAGAACTTATAGTTCAAGTATGGGGCATGAAAAATATGGAGTTGAAGACCAATATAGAGAGGTAAGCAGAAGGCACTCAGCCTAAGGAGTTGAGCTTCATCTTTTCAGCAATGAAGAACCATTGGAATGGTTCGGTCCTCCATTTAAGAAGCACAGAAGTGATATGGCTGATGGGTTGGAGGCTAGCTTTCATAGAAAGTTCCATGGAGGCAAGAGTATGATAGGCAAGTTGGGCTGTAACTAAGATTGATGTAAACGTGTGGCAGCATCCAAAAACAAATCCTTAAGTCCATGTGCTAAATTGTACACAGCTTATTCTCCAGTACTGCATCCCATCACTTTGGGTTCCACACTAGCTCTGTCCTTAAAGAGCCTTCCCTTGGTTATTTTGTGACACGTATAAAACTGAGCCTCAGAGAGAAGAGTTTTGCCAGGGCCCTTTATAAAATGGCCAGTTACTGTGGGTCTCTGCCCTGTGCTTGCCTGGCCAACATGGGAAGGTCGATGTGGAGCAATGCTTGTATTATATCACTTATCTTGTCTTCATCATTATATTTTTCCCTCACTGCTGACCTCCGTTCACATGAAGAAGAAAGAAAATTGGTACCAGATGGTGTTATATACATGGTTCTCAGTGTCCCAGGAAGGATTCCAGAATTCTTTTTTCAGCTTATTTGTAGGTCTTTGGTAACCCACGCACCAGGTCACTCACAGCTCTACCTGCCAACACCAGCAGGTAGTAACTGAAAGGCAACCACACTTACTGTGGCAATCTTTCAACACTCGGTAAAACTCACCTAATATCTACAAGATACTGAAGGACCAGACCTTAAAAAGTGATCCAACATATAGGGTGGCAGTCAAAGCTTATCAGTCTTCTGAGATTGCAGTTGCTTTTCACGTGAAACATAAAATCTCAGAGTTGAATTTCTAGCTTAAAGTTTGTCTAGTCCACTGGGTCTAAAACATGGCTGTCTTAGAATCACTATGTGAAAAATACATAGATTCTTTGCCTCTACCTCCAGATGCTCTGATTTGGCCAGTCTTGGGGTAGAACCCACATATTTGTATTTTCGACAGCTCAATAGATGATTTTGATGTGCAGTCAAGTTTGGGAGCTTCTGGTCACCCTTACAGTGTTTGAATTCCACCCCAAATATCCCGTCCAATTCGTTGAGCAGCGTCCCCTAAAACACTTCCAGCACCAAAGGTTTCAATTCCTCCCTCTGTGGTCCACTTCTTATTTAAACAACTTAAACCATTATGAAGTGCTTTTTCATGTAACCAGAGTATGGCAGGGTCCCATTTCTGTCCCTGGGTGAGGAGGAGGTTATCAGGAGAATCCAGGAAATCCACCCTACAGTCTGCAATGCCTGGAAAGACATGATGATCAGTGGTCTTCTCCATACAGGTGACTCCAAGAGGAAGGTCTGTGCTCCCCCTTCCACTTGCCATGCCTCCCCCAAAGCATATGGTTCCACATGCTGTCTGGAACAGCTTCATTTGTGAATAATCCCACACCCTCCTTCTTGAAGAAAGAACTCTAAAAGAAGTGTAAGAAGTTCTTCTACTAATGATTTGGGCAAGCACCCAGGCCATAGAGACAGGAGGTGATGACTTTATCGGAATCGTTCATACTTTTCAAGGAGGTGTAGAAGAGCTCACAGTAGGGAAATTTGTTTGTTGTAAATGTGCACTTGCTCCTCATCTCCCTTCCCAGTGACCCTCTTACTGCTCCCTGTTCTTGTCTTCCTCCTGCAGTCACACCTCAAGAATCCCTGTATGGAGGTGTCACCACCACATTCCTGTGTGAAACTCCAACCCTCTTTACTTGAGAAAGGAATTCAAGCCTCCTAGGGCTTTCCTCATATGCCAGTGGAGGCTTCCTTCTGCCCAGGCTTCACAAGCTCACAGGCAGAGGGGAAGGCGTGGACCCTGAGATTGGTTGAAAGAAGATGGGAACTCCTACTCCATTTCATTCTCTCTTCTTGTAAGTGTTGTAGCCAGTGTCAAGTGGAATTTCCTAAGAGCAAACACGCCTCCTCTTAGCAACTATTCATTTTCTTCCTAAAACAACATGTTCTAGTTGCATAAGTTTCTTATTAACAGAATTTTGACTAAGCCCTTGTGAAATATAACATTGTGGGCATTATTGAACCAAGGAGCATTTTAGTATCTTTCCTGCATCTGTTTACATAACAAGAGCTGCCACATTGGCTAAGATCTGAGTGGCCTATAGGGGATATGCAGCAACATTCCCAAAGTTTTTTTTTTTTTCCTCTGATGTCCGAATTGTTCTCCTGATAGAAAGAAGTGGTATTAGCTCATTCACACCTGTGTTAACTTGAAATCGCTCTCCCAGTGTTTTCTGGCTTTTGTTTAGTCAGGAGACCAATAAAGCACCATCCACCATAGAGATACAACTAATTTATCAAAGGCATGCTCCTTTGAGGAAATAGTGTAATAATGGTTAACTTCTATACCCTCCTTTGGCACAACTACCATTTTTAGAGACAGAATACAAAACTGTATAGACAATTATTTTCAATGCAAAAATTTTTCATATGCTACCCTCCCCTAAATAGCCCTAGGCTTTATTTTTTAGATCCATATGTTTTTGAGACGTTTTCTATTACACCAAGAGCTTCTTGAGAGCAGGAATACTCTCTCTTTTATAACAGTATGCCTTGGGTCATAGAGAGGCCAGCACATATGAGGGGCTCAAGGGATATTTACTGGGAGGGAATGGATGGAAGTAAGGAGAAATAGAGATGAATGAATGGATGGGTGGATGGATGAGTGGATGGATGGATAGATGGATGGATGGATACCATGAACCAAATGGGGCTCCAGCATTTCAAATATCCCATACACTTATTCTGCAGCTTTGAAATTGTGCTTTCCCAGCAAAGATTAGAAGTGAAGAGTGAGCCCTTACGTTAGGAGATGTGATTGCCTTGTGCTGTCGATCTTAGCTATTTCCCAAGCCAAGCAAAAGCAGATCCTGCTCATAAACATGATTATGCCAGATGGGAAACTGATTAAACAGGCTGACTGACAATATCTGTTCATCTTAATTAGGGCATAGCTTGAAGATGACTGCTTGAAATTCAACCTGATCACAACCAGAAACAATGGAAATTGCCAAATGTACTGTTTCCTCCCTAAGAACATGAGTCTGGGATGACTGTAATTTCTTTAAAAAACAAAACAAAACATTTCAGAGGAAAATTGATCTCATTTGTTAAGGCATCATTTAAGGGAAGTCCAAATTATAGGAGATAAATATGGAAAATGACAAAATCTTTCAAAAGTTGATGATAAACATAAAAACTAGAGTCCACCCTTCATTTCTACAGAATTTTTTAAAAGGGAAATGAGAGCCCACATAACTATTATGTTTTATTTCTTCCCCCAGGATGCCAAAATCCATGATTTTCTAAAATAAACAGTAGATTTTTACGTGGGCCTGAACAAACTCTGCTACTTATTAACTGAGCGTGACCTAGGGCAGAACAATTAATCACTTTGAAACTCAATTTTCCAATGTACATAAAAATTAAAATTTAAAAAGCACAGCCTATCTAACCTATGCACACATTAAAGAGGTATGCAAACCGTCGGTGCCTGGCGCTGTTCTAAGTCATCTGCATATAGTAATTTCTCTAACATGCTTGGAGTGGGTGCTATTATGCAAGAGGACATGGCAACATTAAGAAGTTAAACCACCTTACCAAGATCACACAGCTAGAAGCGGAACATCTGTGATTGAAAATTAGGGAGGCTCACCCCAGAGCCCTCTGCCTCACATTATTGGCTTCCAAGAAGTGTTGTTGATGAATAGATGAGAAGGAGAAAGGGGGAGAGGAAGGGGCAGAAGGTCTAACTGAGGACATCTCTTAAAGTCAGTTCAGTAGTTCCCAACTTTTTCTGATTCAAGCTTACCAACAACCTTAAAGTTATAATTTGACTTTCTCAGTAGATCAGACGATGAGGGAAAAACTTATGTAATTAGGCCAATCCATATGGTAAATTCCACCTGAAGTAAGAATGCTCATGACAAATTTGCAAATTCTGATCAATGTTTATTCATCGGTCTCTAAACTTGGTAATGTGAGTCAGTCCATGAGAGATAGTCCACATCCTTAGGGTAATCAGCCAGCTTTAAGAGCCTGAAGGTCAGACTGTGGGCCACGGAGAAGCTACCTTGGAAATGTCAACCTGGGGAGCCTCTGCAGAGACGGCCAGTCAGCCTCAGACCAGAAAGACAACCTGAGGGCAGACAGGATTTCTTCCTGCTCTCTCTAAGACCAGTAGCCTATTTCTGTATTTCCCAACCTCTGCTGCAATGAACACTAGTCTTTTGAGATTCTCTTTGAAGAGATATATAGCCAAATCATGAACATTAAATAATCATAAGTTTTTTAAATCCTATTTTTAAAAAAACTTAGTCTCCAGTTTTCCCTCCAGGGAGGACCCTATTAAGGTCCTGTTAGCTAGCAGCTTCATGTCCATTTACACAGGACTGAAATCAATGGAATACAAAGGGCAGAAGTAGGTGGACGAAAGCTTCACCAACAGCCTGCCCACCTGGCCTGTAGGCCGGATGGTGAGCATCTCACCATTCAGTGGACAGTTGGACATCTCTCCATAAGATAAAGGGCAGCTTGATCTGTATGTTAACATCACCAACCAGGGCATACTGTTGTTCATGGCAAACTTGTTGAGGTTTAACCAAGCCCTTTTCCCACCAAGCAAGAGGATAATGGAATCACTATATCATCGTAGCTTGATGAGGCCATCAAGAAAGTTGGTTTGAATAGAATGCTTAAAACTTTATAATGCAAATCACATTTCAGTTCTTGATGGATGTTTCTAATTAAATCCTTTTTTAAAAGGCTTAAAAAATGTATTTAGATACAACTTGATGTTTCCTAATCTTCTTGTCAATGGAGTCCATTTTTTTCCCACATAGATCTCATTAATTTTCTAGAATAGTAATTCCACTGGCCTAATTCAATTCATTAAGCAAACAAAAGTTGAGAATATACTTCATGCCAGGGACTGTTCTAGGTTCTGGGGAAGTCTCAAGGATAAATCTGGGAAAAGGGACTTATCATTCTGAATGCCCAATGTTTGTCATTTACTTTGATCTTATAGAATGTAATCCTCACCAAAAAGTCTCTGAAGGATATATTATTAGCCTTATTTTACAATAAGGAAACTGAGATTCAGAGAACTCAAGTCCTTTGCTCACTGCCATCCAGATATTAACTGGCATTGTCTGAGTTTGAAGCCATGTTCCTCTCACTGCAGACTTGATACTCTTACAGTTCTATAACATGGATATTTTCTTAAGTAACTTACAACTGTGCAGAATAGACATGTATGCGGCTGTATAATATATGAGAGAAAGCTCAGTGTCCTCAGAGAGGGACAGAAAGTGTCCTATTGGGCATTCAAAGGAACTTGATACTATTTTCATCAAGGAAGATTCAAGGGAGGTTTTGTTTTTGATGTGGCACTTGAGCAGAGCCTAAATGGGGAGAAGTCATTCCATATGGTGGAAATAGGGAAACAAATTTGGAAAATCTTGACCTGTATAGAGAGAATTATCAATAACCTATATAAGGGCAAATGTTCTCTTCTTTAAAAAGTAATTAAATCTTTGAGTACCTAATATGAGTAGGGCATGATGAAGATACGAAGGTGGACAAAACCTCCCTGACTTCATAGCAGTTTGATACATAGTATGGCAATCTTCCCTGAATACAACCATTGGAAACACAAGTGCTATAGGAAAGCAGAGGAAATCTAGATTGGTTTCAAGTGAAGAGTTTCCTGGAAGAGGTAGAATATAGTTTGGAGATATATTTGAACAAGAAGTGCTAGAGAAGAAAGGCATGCCAAGCAAAAATATCCAATTGAGCAAGAAGACAGTAAAATATAATAACAAAAGATGACATATTTAGAATGTCCAGAGTAGTCTGGGGTTTAGAAGAGCTGACTCTGTGGCCAAGGCACAAAGAACAGCAGTTCCTTATTAGTCATCAATTTTATACACATCACTGTATACATGTCAATCCCAATCACCCAATTCATCACACCACCACCCCTACCCCCCCCCTCCGCTTTCCCCCTTTGTTGTCCATACTTTTGTTCTCTACATCTGTGTCTCAATTTCTGCTCTGCAAACCGGTTAGTCTGTACCATTTTTCTAGGTTCCGCATATATGCGTTAATATATGATATTTCTTTTTCTCTTTCTGGCTTACTTCACTATGTATGACAGTCTCTAGATCCATCCACGTCTCAACAAATGACCCAATTTCGTTCCTTTTTATGGCTAATATTACATTGTATATATGTACCACATCTTCTTTATCCATTTGTCTGTCGATGGGCATTTAGGTTGCTTCCATGACCTGGCTACTGTGAATAGTACTGCAATGAATATTGGGGTGCATGTGTCTTTTTGAATTATTGTTTTATCTGGGTATATGCCCAGTAGTGGGATGGCTGGATCATATGGTAATTTTATTTTTAGTTTTTTAAGGAACCTCCATACTGTTCTCCATAGTGGCTGTATCAATTTACATTCCCACAAACAGTGCAAGAGGGTTCCCTTTTCTCCACACCCTCTCCAGCATTTGTTGTTTGTAGATTTAGTTATGATGCCCATTCTAAATGGTGTGAGGTGTTAACCGATTGTAATTTTTTTCGGGTTTTTTTGTTTATTTGTTTTTAACATCTTTATTGGAGTATAATTGATTTACAATTGTGTGTTAGTTTCTGCTTTACAACAAAGTGATTCAGTTATACATATACATATATACCCATATCTCTTCCCTCTTGTGTCTCCCTCCCACCCTCCCTATCCCACCCCTCTAGGTTGTCACAAAGCATTGAGCTGATCTCCCTGTGCTATGCAGCTGCTTCCCACTAGCTATCTACCTTACGTTTGGTAGTGTATATATGTCCATGCCACTCTCTCACTTTGTCACAGCTTACCCTTCCCGCTCCCCATATCCTCAAGTCCATTGTCTAGTAGGTCTGTGTCTTTATTCCTCTCTTACCCCTAGGTTCTTCATGACATTTTTTTTTCTTAAATTCCATATATATGTGTTAGCATATGGTACTTGTCTTTCTCTTTCTGACTTACTTCACTCTGTATTAGAGACTCTAGGTCCTGCCACCTCATTACAAATAGCTCAATTTCGTTACTTTTTATGGCTGAGTAATATTCCATTGTATATATGTGCACATCTTCTTTATCCATTCATCCAATGATGGACACTTAGGTTGTTTCCATCTCCTGGCTATTGTAAATAGAGCTGCAATGAATATTTTGGTACATGACTCTTTTCGAATTATGGTTTTCTCAGGGTATATGCCCAGTAGTGGGATTGCTGGGTCATATGGTAGTTCTATTTTTAGTTTTTTAAGGAACCTCCATAGTGGCTGTATCAATTTACATTCCCACCAGCAGTGCAAGAGTGCTCCCTTTTCTCCACACCCTCTCCAGCATTTATTGTTTCTAGATTTTTTTATGATGGCCATTCTGACTGGTGTGAGATGATATCTCATTGTAGTTTTGATTTGCATTTCTCTAATGATTAATGATGTTGAGCATTCTTTCATGTGTTTGTTGGCAATCTGTATATATTCTTTGGAAAAATGTCTCTTTAGGTCTTCTGCCCATATTTGGATTGGGTTGTTTGTTTTTCTGATATTGAGCTGTATGAGCTGCTTGTAAATTTTGGAGATTAATCCTTTGTCAGTTGCTTCATTTGCAAATATTTTCTCCCATTCTGAGGGTTGTCTTTTGGTCTTGTTTATGGTTTCCTTTGCTATGCAAAAGCTTTTAAGTTTCATTAGGTCCCATTTGCTTATTTTTGTTCATTGTAGTTTTGATTTACATTTCTCAAATAATTAGTGATGTTGAGCAGCTTTTCATGTGCTTCTTGGCCATCTATATATCTTCTTTGCAGAAATGTCTACTTAGGTCTTCTGCCCATTTTTGGATTGGGTTGCTTGTTTTTCTAATATTGAGCTGCATGAGCTGTTCATATATTTTTGAGATTAATCTTTCTCTGTTGATTTGTTTGCAAATGTTTTCTCCCATTCTGAGGGTTGTCTTTTCATCTTGTTTATGGTTTCCTTTGCTGTGCAAAAGCTTTGAAGTTTCATTAGGTCCCATTTGTTTATTTTTGTTTTTATTTCCATTACTCTAGGACCTGCATCAAAAAAGATCTTGCTGTTATTTATGTCAAAGAGTGTTTTTCCTATGCTTTCCTCTAAGAGTTTTATAGTGTCTGGTCTTACATTTAGGTCTCTAATCCATTTTGAGTTTATTTTTGTGTATGGTGTTAGGGAGTGTTATAATTTCATTCTTTTACATGTAGCTGTCCAGTTTTCCCAGCATCACTTACTGATGAGACTGTCTTTTCTCCATTGTATATCCTGCCTCCTTTGTCATAGATTAGTTGACCATACTTGTGTGGGTTTACCTCTGGGCTTTCTATCTTGTTCCATTGATCTATGTTTCTGTTTTTGTGCCAGTACCATATTGTCTTGATTACTGTAGCTTTGTAGTAAAGTCTGAAGGCAAGGAGTCTGATTCCTCCAGCTCCATTTTTTTCCATAAAGACTGCTCTGGTTATTCAGGGTCTTTTTTGTCTCCATACAAATTTTAAGATTTTTTGTTCTATTTCTGTAAAAAATGCCATTGGTAATTTGATAGGGATTGAATTGAACCTGTAGATTGCTTTGGATAGTATAGTCACTTTCACAATATTGATTCTTCCAATCTAAGAACATGGTGTATCTCTCCATCTGTTGGTATCATCTTTAACTTCTTTCAGTGTCTTATAGTTTTCTGCATACAGGTCTTTCGTCTCCGTAGGTAGGTTTATTCCTAGGTATTTTATTATTTTTGTTGCAGTGGTAAATGGGAGTGTTTCCTTAATTTCTCTTTCAGATTTTTCGTCATTAGTGTATAGGAATGCAAGAGATTTCTGTGCATTAATTTTGTATCCTGTACCATTACGAAATTCATTGGTTAGCTTTAGTAGTTTTCTGGTGGCATCTTTAGAATTCTCTAAGTATAGTATCATGTCATCTGCAAAACAGTGACAGTTTTACTTCTTCTTTTCCTATTTGGATTCCTTTTATTTCTTTTTCTTCTCTGATTGCTGTGGCTAGGACTTCCAATATTATGTTGAATAACAATGGTGAGAGTGGAAATCCTTGTCTTGTTCCTGATCTTAGAGGAAATGCTTTCAGTTTTTCACCATTGGGAATGACGTTTGCTATGGGTTTGTCATATATGGCCTTTATTATGTTAAGGTAGGTTACCTCTATACCCACTTTCTGGAGAGTTTTTATCATAAGTGGGTGTTGAATACTGTCAAAAGCTTTTTCTGCATCTATTGAGATGATCATATGGTTTTTATTTTTCAATTTGTTAATATGGTTTATCCCATTGACTGATTTACATATACTGAAGAATCCTGGCATACCTGGGGTAAATCCCACTTGATCATGGTTTATGATCCTTTCAATGTGCTGTGGATTCTGTTTGCTAGTATTTTGTGGAGGATTTTTCCATCTATATTCATCAGTGATATTTTTCTGTAATTTTCTTTTTTTGTACTATCTTTGTCTGGTTTTGGTATCAGGGTGATGGTGGCTTCATAGAATGAGTTTGGGAGTGTTCCTTCCTCCACAAGTTTTTGGAAGAGTTTGAGAATGTTGGGCGTTAGCTCTTCTCTAAGTGTTTGATAGAATTCATCTCTGAAGCCATCTGATCCTGGACTTCTTTTTGTTAGAAGATTTTTCATCACAGTTTCAATTTCATTACTTGTGATCTGTCTGTTCATATTTTCTATTTCTTCCTGGTTCAGTCTTGGAAAGTTATACCTTTGTAAGAATTTGTCCATTTCTGTCCCATTGTCCATTTTACTGGCATAGAATTGCTTGTAGTAGTCTCTTTGGATGCTTTGTATTTCTGTGGTGTCTGTGGTAACTTCTTTTTCATTTCTAATTTTATTGATTTGAGTCCTCTCCCTCTTTTTCTTGAGGTGTCTGGCTAATGGTTTATCAATTTTGTTTATCTTCTCAAAGAACCAGCTTTTAGTTTTATTGATCTTTGCTATTGTTTCCTTTGTTTCTATTTCATTTATTTCTGCTCTGATCTTTATGCTTTCTTTCCCTCTACTAACTTTGGGTTTTGTTTGTCCTTCTTTCTCTAGTTCCTTTAGGTGTAAGGTTAGATTGTTTATTTGAGATTCTTCTTGTTTCTTGAAGTAGGCTTGTATAGCTATAAACTTCCCTCTTAGAACTGCTTTTGCTGCATCCCATAGGTTTTGGATCGTCATGTTTTCTTGTCATTTGTCTCTAAGTATTTTCTGATTTCCTCTTTGATTTCTTCAGTGATCTCTTGGTTATTTAGTAACGTATTTTTTAGCCTCCATGTGTTTGTGTTTATTACATTTTTTTCCCTGTAATTCATTTCTAATCTCATAGCATTGTGGTCAGAAAAGACACTTGATATGATTTCAATTTTCCTAAATTTACTGTGGCTTGATTTATGACCCAAGATGTGATCTATCCTGGAGAATATTCCGTGTGCACTTGAGAAGAAAGTGTAATCTGCTGTTTTTGGATGGAACGTCCTATAGATATTAATTAAATCTATCTGGTCGATTGTGTCATTTAAAGCTTCTGTTTCCTTATTTATTTTCATTTTGGATAATCTGTCCATTGGTGTAAGTGAGGTGTTAAAGTCCCCCACTATTACTCTGTTACTGTCGATTTCCTCTTTTATAGCTGTTAGCAGTTACCTTATGTATTGGGGTGCTTCTATGTTGGGTGCATATATATTTATAGTTGTTATATCTTCTTCTTGGATTGATCTTTTTATCATTATTTAGTGTCCTTTCTTGTCTCTTATAACATCCTTTATTTTCAAGTCTATTTTATCTGATCTCAGTATTGCTACTCCAGCTTTCTTTTTTTTTTTTTTTTTTTTTTTAAGCAGTACGCGGGCCTCTCACTGTTGTGGCCTCTCCCGTTGTGGAGCACAGGCTCCAGATGCACAGGCTTAGTGGCCATGGCTCACGGTCCATGGCTCATGGGCCCAGCCTCTCTGTGGCATGTGGGATCTTCCCAGACTGGGGCACGAACCCAGGTCCCCTGCATCAGCAGGCAGACTCTCAACCACTGCGCCACCAGGGAAGCCCTCCAGCTTTCTTTTGATTTCCATTTGCATGGAACATCTTTTTCCATCCCATCACTTTCAGCCTGTATGTGTCCCTAGGTCTGAAGTGGGTCTCTTATAGACAGCATATAGATGGGTCTTGTTTTTGTATCCATTCAGCAAGCCTGTGTCTTTCAGTTGAAGCATTTAATCCATTCAAGTTTAAGGTAATTATCAATATATATGTTCCTATGACCATTTTCCTAATTGTTTTGCATTTGTTTTTGTATGTCCTTTTCTTCTCTTGTGTTTCCCACTTAAGGAAGTTCCTTTAGCATTTGTTCTAGAGCTGGTTTGGTGGTGCTGAATTCTCTTAGCTTCTGCTTGTCTGTAAAGCTTTTGATTTCTCCATTAAATCTGAATGAGATCCTGCCGGGTAGAGTAATCTTGGTTGTAGGTTCTTCCCTTTCATCACTTTAAATATGTCATGCCACTCCCTTCTGGCTTGTAGAGTTTCTGCTGAGAAATCAGCTGTTAACCTTATGGGAGTTCCCTTGTATGTTATTTGTCATTTTTCCCTTGCTGCTTTCAATAATTTTTCTTTGTCTTTAATTTTTGCCAGTTTGATTGCTATGTGTCTCAGTGTGTTTCTCCTTGGGTTTATCCTGTATAGGACTCTCTGCAATTCCTGGTCTTGGGTGGTTATTTCCTTTCCCATGTTAGGGAAGTTTTCGCCTATAATCTCTTCAAATATTTTCTCAGGTCCTTTCTCTCTCTCTTCTCCTTCTGGGACCCCTATAATGCAAATGTTGTTGCATTTAATGTTTTCCCAGAGGTCTCTTAAGCTGCCTTCATTTCTTTCTATTATTTTTTATTTATTCTGTTCTGCAGCAGTGAATTCCACCATTCTGTCTTTCAGGTCATGTATCCATTCTTCTGCCTCAGTTATTCTGCTATTGATTCCTTCTATTGTATTTTTCTTTTCAGTTTTTTTTTTTCATCTCTATTTGTTTGTTCATTAATTCTTCTAAGTCTTTGTCAAACATTTCTTACATCTTCTCGATCTTTGCCTCCATTTTTTTTCTGAGGTCCTGGATCATCTCCACTATCATTATTCTGAATTCTTTTTCTGGAAGGTTGTCTATCTACACTTCATTTAGTTGTTTTTCTGGGGGGTTATCTTGTCCCTTCATCTGCTACTTAGCCCTTTGCCTTTTCATCTTGTCTCTCTTTCTGTGAATGTGAGTTTTGTTCCACAGGCTGCAGGATTATAGTTCTTCTTGCTTCTGCTGTCTGCCCTCTGGTGGATGAGGCTATCTAAGTGGTCTGCTTAGATAGATATTAAGTGGCTTGTGCAAGTTTCCTGATGGGGGGGACTGGTGGTAGGTAGAGTTGACTGTTACTCTGGTGGGCAGAGCTCAGTAAAACTTTAATCCACTTGACTGCTGATGGGTTGGTCTGGGTTCCCTCCCTGTTAGTTGTTTGGCTTGAGGCAACCCAACACTGGAACCTACTTGTGCTCTTTGGTGAGGCTAATGACAGACTCTGGGAGGGCTCACACAAAGGAGTACTTCCCAGAATTTCTGCTGCCAGTGTCCTTGTCCCCACAGTGAGCCACAGCCACCCCCTGTGTCTGCAGGAGACCCACCAACACTAGCATGTAAGTGTGGTTCAGACACTCCTGGTGTCACTGCTTCTTCCCCTGGGTCGCGATGCACACCCTACTTTGTGTGTGCCCTCCAAGAGTGGAGTCTCTGTTTCCCCCAATCCTGTCAAAGTCCTGCAATCAAATCCCACTAGCCTTCAAAGGCTGATTCTCTAGGAATTCCTCCTTCCGTTGCCGGACCCCCAAGTTGGGAAGCCTGATGTGGGGCTCAGAACCTTCACTCCAATGGGTGGACCTCTGTGGTATAAGTGTTCTTCAGTCTGTGAATCACCCACCCACCAGTTTGGGGATTTGATTTTACTGTGATTGCGCCCCTCCTATCAGCTCATTGTGACTTCTCCTTTGTCTTTGGATGTTGGGTATCTTTTTTGTTGAGTTCCAGTGTCTTCCTGTCAATGAATGTCCTGCAGCTAGTTGTGATTCTGGTGCTCTTGCAAGAGGGAGTGAGAGCACGTCCTTCTACTCCACCATCTTCATTGCTAATCTAATACCCCCCCATTTCTAACCAGACAGTTCTGCCTTTATCTGTGCCATATTTTGCAGCTCTACATAATGTTTTGTTTTACTTAAAAGGATTGCTTTGTTTAACAAATGAACAACTTGAAGCTGGAGCAGATAGGGGTTGGATGTAATGGTAGACGAGATTGGAAAAGAAGAACAGGATCAGTTGTCCAATGGATTAATTCTGTGCCATGAATTCTAGGTTAATTTAGTAGGTGGTTGGTAATATTTTTTTAATGAGAGTGTAAAGTTGGGAAAAATTCCTCACAGTTGGCCATATCCCATATGCTACTCCTGGAGAGTATTCTGATGGTTCTGAGTTATAGAATCACTCTGTTACTATCTTCACTTGTCACTGCCATGATACTTGTGTGGAAGCAACATAAGAATGAAGTCTGGCCAGAGTATTCCACCTGTCCTTCCACTGTCAGATAACAAATACTCTCAAGAGAAGGTCACTTCACAGCCATTATTGCTCCAGCAAAGAAATAGATGACCAGTGTTACAAGTTAGGAAGAATATGTGGTTAACCTGGGATCATCCCAAGAATATATTATGATTAAAAAGTTACCCTCTTAATATCTCTCTTTTGTCTTTGATTCCTTTGGTTGAAGTGGAAAACTGGTGTCTTTAAAAAGAAAATAAGATATACAACCTAAGTTGAATGTTTCTCTCAGAGAAAAGTGTTTGCTGGGGACTAAGAGAAAATCTCTCTGTTTGGGTCAAATATTAGGGCAGGAGCTCCTCATTAATAGAAATTTTATCTTGTCTGTTGTAGTAACCCCAGTACCTAATTCAGGGTGTTTGATAAATGATCATTATTGAAAGGGCAACAACAATGGAAAAATCCAATGTTATTTGGCCCTAGTCACATTTTAAGAATTGTTACCAAATAACTGAGATATTGCAAGTAGGAATATAAATTGCCATTTCAGTTTCAAACATGTTCTCTGTGGCATGAGAAAATGACATAATGAGTAGCAACAGAAGATCCCAGCAGGGATCCAGAATGCTAAGATTTCAACCAGTGTGCACCAATGCCAATATTCAAAAACTCATCAATATGGAACATTTCTCCGCTCATTTGAAAGATCATATTCAAAGTTTAATAAAGAGCTGAATTAGAGGACAAATGAACCAGCTTTCAGACCTCAGAAATATAAATTTTCAAGGAAAGTGAATTAGATTCACTCAAACATGAATTTTCAAGTGAAATAAATAAGATGAACTCAATAGTATAGCTTTGTCATTAAATATACACATTTTACAGACAGGCAGCGTGGGGCAGCCTTGCCATACCACTTTCCCACTATATGGGTGTCCTGGATGTCTGCCTGTCATCTACCCAACCCATACCCACCCTTCTCCATTCTGCTCTGCAGGGCTGGGAGTCTGCAGGCTCCACTTCCCAGACTCCCTCATGTGCTGATTTTCTGTTCAGTTCTTCTTGCAGCAGACACTGGCAAGAGATCAGAAGGCAAGAAGATGAGAAAGGTCTCCTGCTCTGACTCCAACAGAGTTGCAGTTGCTAGAGATGGCTGTTTTCAGCTGGATTATTCCAGAATCTGGCAGCTCTAGTTGATTCCAGACCTAGTTGCAGTGGCACGTCTTCAGTGGATTCAGAACTGACTTCTGTAGCGTTTTCAGCAGCTCAGCTCCAGTTAAGGGGCTAATGCAAGTTCTCATTTGAGTATCACCTCTTTTTTCTTTTTGCTCTTCTGATGACCCCTGACTGATTCAGTTGCTATCCAACCTCTCTGAGTTTTAATTTCCTCACTTCTAAACTTGAGCTAATAATATCTGCTGGAGCAGAGGGTGTGAAATTAAGACTTTTAGAAATCCTAGGCTCTAAAAAGGTAATAGTGACCCCGTTTGTGTAATTCAAACTTTTAAAATAATAATAAACAAATAATTGTAAAGAAATTCGCAAATTCTTATTTCTAGCATAGGACTTTAATAATATTTTTAATATAAAAATATGGATGGCTCTGCATGTCTGGTGTCCTAATTACAAACCTTGTCCATTATGGTGTATCTAGCACTTATAATTCCCTCTTTTTCGGGTTGTTTTGATGATCAGCAATAAGGTATATGAAACACCTAGCATGGTGCCTGGCCTGTACTAGGTACTACATGGCAGCTATGATTTTTCGCATTGAAACCATTTTAATAGCAGCCATATTTTCTTAATACTTCCTGTACTTTCTAATATCATTACTACTATGATATCTCAGATTATATCCTCATTATGCCTCCCCACAGCTAAGATTGATGATCTCAGGAAGCCTCAAGTAGAGACTGTGCAGATAATAAAAACTGAAATCTTTGTTGATTCTTCTGAATGTGTTACAAGCCATAACAGGAAAGTTGACACTGTTCCCAATAAAATATATTTACATAATCTGCTTAATCCTAAAGGGAAATAAACTAACATTTATTGTTGCCTATTATACATCAGGCAATTTGTTAGGTACATTTATCTTGATTCTCTCATGTAGTCTGGTTTAACTAGTTAGAAGATGATTTACTTTATTAATTGGTTGAACATAAACAAAGACAATGGATACCGTCTACCTTAATTAACAAGTGAGTACATATTATGTATGTTAGGAAGAGACTCATTCATGTAACCAAGATTTATTGCACACTTGCTGAGTGCCAGGAACTGTACTAGAAACTAAGGAAACAGAAATTAAAATAAAAAGACGCACTGGAACTTACCCTCAGCCCCAGCTACTTGAGTAGTGGCTGCCAAGGGCACACAGGTGGCCTCAGTCAAAAGGAGCAGCCTCTGGAATTCCCTGGTGGTCCAGTGGTTATGATGCCATGCTCTCACTGACGAGGGCCTGGGTTCAATCACTGTTCAGGGAAATAAAATCCCACAAGCCACGAGGCTCAGCCAAAAAAAAAGAAAAAGAAAAGAGGAGCAGCCTCATCCGGAAAGGATCTCCCTCACCCCAGGGCAGCCTCTGCCAATGACTGATATGCAGGTACAAGAAGCCCAGCCCCTTGCCTTATAGTAGAACAACTCTGTGATGCTAGTCACACTCCAGAGCTCCCCACAGATAAGCATGAGGCTAGAATCCAGTGCAGCCACATCATCTTTGCTTAGCTTCTACCTGTCCTGCATCCTTCCCAGTCTCTCAGGGTTTTTCTGGGAGCATTCCTTCAATAACTCCCATGAACAGAATCCCCATCCCAGGCTTTGTTTCCAGGGAACCTTCTCTCATTCTGTCCTCAGGGAGCTTTTTGCCTAGTAGAGAAACATACCTGTAAACATGCAAGCCAAAACTAAACCATAACATACATTCATGAATGCAAATGTACCAAAGACTGTGGGTGCACAAAGATAAATAAGCATGGCAGAACCCATGCTTATCTTCATTCAGATTGTATTTGGGTGAACGCAAGATAAAATCCACCCAGAATTCAAGTACAGTAAGGCATATGCTCTAGAGCAAGATCAACAAACTTTTTCTTAAAGAACCAGATAGGAAATATTGTAAGCTTTTTGAACCAAGAGGAGAAGTTGTGTATATTATATAGGTACTTATATAACCATGTAAAATGTGATCATGGGCAGCTGACTAGATTTGGTCCAAAGGCATGTCTAGAACAGAGCTTTTCAAACATTAATGTGCATGGTAACTACCAGAGGCTCTTGTGAGAACACAGATTCTAATCCAGTAGGTCTAGGGGTGGTGCCTGAGAATCTTCATTTCTAAATTGCTTCTAGGTGATGCTGATGCTGCTGGTCCACAGATCACTTTGATTAACAATATTCTAGAGAGACAAGGATGGTAAAAGGAAAAATACTGTTTAACTCTGTAGCAGTTAGGTACAGAGGAAGAAATGGAGGGAGCTCCAGGCTCAGGTCAGAGGGAGTACAGATAATTTAATTAACAGATATTTATTGTCAACTCATTGCAAATCACTGCTCTAAGCACTGTGAGAGAAGAGGTCAAGCTTTTGCAATCATCACCATACATTGTCAAAGAATCAGCTGAAAGATAATGCAGCAGAGAAAGAAGACCTGTGTAAAACTCTTAGAGGAAAATATAGGCAGAACACTCTATGACATAAATCACAGCAAGATCCTTTTAGACCCACCTCCTAGAGAAATGGAAATATAAACAAAAATTTAAAAATGGGACCTAATGAAACTTAAAAGCTTTGCACAGCAAAGGAAACCATAAACAAGATTAAAAGACAACCCTCAGAATGGGAGAAAATATTTGCAAATGATGCAACTGACAAAGAATTAATCTCCAAAATTTACAAGCAGCTCAATATCAAAAAAACAAACAACCCAGTCCAAAAATGGGCAGAAGACCTACATAGACATTTCTGCAAAGAAGATATGCAGATTGCCAACAGACACATGAAAGAATGTTCAACATCATTAATCATTAGAGAAATGAAAATCAAAACTACAATGAGATATCATCTCACACAGGTCAGAATGGCCATCATCAAAAAATCTACAAACAATAAATGCTGGAGAGGGTGTGGAGAAAAGGGAACCCTCTTGCACTGCTGGTGGGAATGTGAATTGGTACAGCCACTATGGAGAACAGTATAGAAGTTCCTTAAAAAACTAAAAATAGAACTACTCTATGACCCAGCGATCCCACTACTGGGCATATACCCTGAGAAAACCATAATTCAAAAAGAGTCACGTGCCTCAATGTTCATTGCAGTTCTATTTACAATGGCCAGGACGTGGAAGCAACATAAGTGTCCATCGACAGATGAATGGATAAAGAAGATGTGGCAAATATATACAATGGAATATTATTCAGCCATAAAAAAATTAAATTGAGTTATTTGTAGTGAGGTGAATGGACCTAGAGTCTGTCATACAGAGTGAAGTAAGGCAGAAAGAGAAAAACAAATACCGTATGCTAACACATATATATGAAATTTTTAAAAAAATGGTCATGAAGAACCTGGGAGCAGGACAGTAATAAAGATGCAGACCTACTAGAGAATGGACTTGAGAACATGGGGAGGGGGAAGGGTAAGCTGGGACAAAGTGAGAGAGTGGCATGGACATATATACACTATCAAATATAAAACTGATAGCTGGTGGGAAGCAGCCACATAGCACAGGGAGATCAGCTTGGTGCTTTGTGACCACCCAGAAGGGTGGGATAGGGAGGGTGGAATGGAGGGAGATGCAAAAGGGAAGAGATATGGGGATATATGTATATGTATAGCTGATTCACTTTGTTATAAAGGAGAAACTAACACACCATTGTAAAGCAATTATACTCCAAAAAAAAAAAAAAAAAGAAGAAGAAGAAGAAGAACTGTGTAGTCAGTTGTGGCAGAAAGAGTCAACAGTCTGGCAGAAGTGTGGTAGATCAAAAGTTGGAATAAACAAGGCCTGAGAAGCTCAAAAGTAGATGTTTCAGAGGCA
Organism: Delphinapterus leucas; assembly: GCF_059928025.1. Lineage (NCBI taxonomy): Eukaryota > Metazoa > Chordata > Mammalia > Artiodactyla > Monodontidae > Delphinapterus > Delphinapterus leucas. The sequence continues at coordinate 45,736,203 of NC_143130.1, read as the reverse complement.
AGCTAGCCGACACAGGGCTTTAAACTCCAGCTCAATCCTTTACTAGCTCTGTGGTCTAATGTGCCATCTAACTACTCTGAGCCTCAGATTTTCGACCCGAACATGCAGTTTTGTGAGGATTAAATGAGACAGTGTATATGGAGGCACCTGGCACAAAGCCGCTGAGTGAGGATTGACTGCCCTTTTCTTCCCCTGGTAAAGGTGTTGGCATGCTCACCTGTTTGTGAAATGTGCCAAGATGGAACCAGAGATTTTAAGAGAAGATTGCAACTCATGCACATTTTTGTTTATGAATACATAAACTCTCTCTGGAAGGATTTCCAGTAAGTTGATAACTGATGGCATCTGGGATGGGGACAAGGGTGAGGGACAAGGATGAGAGGTAAATTTTTGTACATCTGGACTCTGTCCCATGTAAGTGTATTTCTCATTTAAAAATGGAATCTCTCTTAATAGGTGAAGCACAGGGAATTTTTAGGGTAATAATATTCTGTCTGGTACTTTAATGGTAGACACATGTCATTATACATTTGTCAAAACCCATACACACAGTGATGTCAATTATAGACTTGGAGTGATAATAACATGTCAATGCCGGTTAATTGATTGTAACAAATGTACTGCTGTGGTACGCAATGGTGATGGTGGGAAGGTTAGGGGCGGGGAGCACAGGGGTGTATGGGGACTCTGTACATTCTGCTCACTTTTACTGTGAACCTAAAAACGCTCTAAAAAGGTAAAACTTTTAATTTTTTTTAAGTCAAATAAATAAAATGGAATCTCTCTCCTCTCTCTCTCTCTCTGTGTCTCTCTCTCACACACACACACACACACACACACACACATACACACATACACTGATTTGCTGAGTGGATCAGTGATACATAGTTGTGAATGAAGTCTATTGGCAACAGGGATGAGTGAGGACAGGCTTCAGTGTGTGATTGAATTTCTGTCCAGGAAACCAGAAAACTGTACTGGGGAGCCTACTTTGCCTTTTAATTCTTAGCATTATTATAACAAAGAAAATTCATTAAGATTTTTCTGGAAGGCTATGGAAGATACAGTTCATTGGTTCACTCATCACTCATTCCAACCCTATTCTTCCTTACTTTTTTTGCTTAAAAGAATTAATTTTCCAGCCTTTCTTATAGCTAGAGGAGGCCATACAACAGAGTTTTGGCCAATGAGACATAAGCAGAAAGCTGTTGATGCTGCCTCTTCCTTTTCAGCCTTCTTCTGTCTGTTATGCTGGCTTGATGCCTAGAGATCCTGCAGTCATTTTATAACCACAGGGATGAGAGCCACATGCTAAGGAAAATGCAGCAGAAAGACAGGAAGGGCCTGGTCTTCAACTGTATTGGTGAGCTGCCACCTGAGCAGTACCTTTGTATCAATACTTCTTCCATAAGAAAATTAATTCCCTACTTGTTTGTGCTATTTTGTATTAGTTACAGCTAAAATCATTTCTTAATAATATAAAGAAGAGCGAAGTTCAAAGAACTGGTGTTTCAGAGAAGAAAGTGGTCCATGGGCAATGTGGAAGATAAGGTAAGATAAGGTATATATCCATAGTATATTTCCCTCCTATTTCTGTGACATATGAACACAGCCCTCTAAACAAATATATGTATTTTCATCAGCCCTCTCAGTTCAGCTTAATTTTAAGATTAGACTCCCTGCCCTACTTTTTCCTATTTTTTAAAAAATTCAAGCAAAGGATGTATTGCAAAGGTTTGGGAGTGATCATGGAATAAAGGAAGAACTGAATGATTGTTTTGTGAAGAAGAAAACAAAGAAGTTCCAGGACCTCCAGCAGCTAGGGATTGAAGACATGCTTTCTACAGCATTGCTGAGGGTTATGCAACTCTAACCTCCTTCTTTTTTCATGTGTCTCCATTCAGGTTTTCAAATTGTTAGGAGAGCAAATCTAATTGACCTAACTTGAGTCAGGTATCTCTATTCTTGGAACAAATAGCCATGTCCAGGGGACAGAATATATCTTGCAGGCATGGCATTGGGGAAATCATTAGGAGCTGGGCAACCATCCCAGTTTGTGTCTCCAACATTCTGGCATCTCTGGCTGCCTGGGATGTGTGTGTGTGTGTGTGTGTGTGTGTGTGTGTGTCTGCACCTACATACACACATCCCTACACCCACACACAAATCCTTTTTTCCCACATATCTATATCCTCCATACAACTAGAAGTAATTACTCCATATGTAATAACTAACACTCACTCTCTTCTCCAATGGGAAACATTCCAAATTTTTATCCAGCTGCTAAGCAAGGAACAATGTCCTGAGGCCACATTTTACTGATTCCAGGTTCTCCAGGTGATATCCATTTGTTATAATTTATAGTAATTCTATCTTTATATTCCTCAAATACACAGCATATGAAAGGAAAGAAAGCTCATAGTTATTATATATTAAAGGTTAACATAGAAATAGACATTGTAAACAAAGAAATGCAAGTAGAGGCTTTTTCCTTTGTTGCTGAAGCTGACATTCTAGCTGGCATTTCTGACTTTCTTGCAGACTTTGACTCCTCTTGACTCTTGCCTTTAGCCAGGAGTTCAGCTAAACAGGATTCTTTGCCCAGGAAGTTGCCCAGTATTTTATTCTTGAATGGTCTAGGCCCTTAGTGTTTCACCTTTCACGGTGAGGCAAGGATTTCTATTAACCTTTGCTATGGCAGCTAAGATGGTTTTTTCTCTCTAGAGGATTGTCACTTATATAACTCAGCTCTACTAGCCTTGATCTCTGTATCTTCCCTCACAAGTTTTGAATGCTTGTGAAAAATAATATTTTGAGGTTAGGTATCTTTATCCATTGTATCAATTGCCTATGGCCAGAGGCCTAGGATAAAGTGGACATTCACCTCAGGAATGGTTGTGAAACGGGTCACCACCCCAGATTTTCCTAAGCAAATAAATTCTTTCATTATCAGTAGCTATTTCCAAGATTGTACATGAAGAATGTGAGCATTGTTGTATACAATGAAATTTTGTCAGCATTAATATTATTCTCACATACATTTTTAAAAACAATTACAGAATATTCTGATTGTTGGTCGTGTGTCAGCTATTTTAACTTAATGTTTTTTCCTCAAAGTATTTCTAAACGACATATTCCTACTCATTTGATTAGATTGTCTGACAGATAAATCTAATAGGTGGTGAAAGAGCCCAAACAAATAGGGTAATGTTTTCTGTGATCAACTTTGTAACAAAACTGAAAGAGCAGAAGTTTGGGACTTAGTTGATGTGGGTTTTATGTCTGGTACTTACTTGCAGTCTGACCTTGGGAAATTTATTAATTGCTTTCAGTCTCATTTTCTTCATCTATAAAATGATCACCATAATATCGAGTTCATATGCAGATTGAAAAATGTAATTAAATGACTTATATAAAGTTTCCAGCACAGTTTCTGGAAAATAATAGACATCCCGCCAGTGATAACCATAATAATCAGACCTTATTCTTCACACTGGCTGGGATAAAATTTAGCAGGAAATACAACATGGAGAAGTATACAAATAGAAATTCACAAACAGACATCCCAGTTACTTTATACCCAGCCCCAAATTTTCCCATTATTATCTCATCCGTTGTCTGCAACACAATCCTTCCCAAATTCCTCCTCAGACTTCTCCCAAGGTAAGGTACATTGGATCATAAATGACTTTGCCTCCTCTGGTTGTTTCTGCCAGATTTTTCTCATTTGAGGATCATTAGCAAAAGGTGGGACTGTTATCAAGGTAAACAGGACTGGTGCTCTCTTAGTTCAGTTTCAGCTGGAACTTCTGCTCAATCTGGTCAAACTCCAGCTGTGCTTTTGGCTTTCCTCATTCTTGTCTTTCCAAGAATGTAAACATTCTGCCATTTCCTCCTCCTTATTTTGCCTTTCTCCACAAGGTCTCATTGAACTATACGTTTTTCCTTAAATCTTCTCAACTCTATTTCTTCTAAATAACCTTGATCCTTTCCCCTTCTTTAAGGCAATAGAATTTTCTCATCAATACTCCCCACTAAGCAATGTGTGGGATGGAGAGGTGGCCAGGATGGCAGAGTAGGAAGACCCTAAGCTCACCTCCTCCTATGGGCACACCAAAATTACAACTATCTATGAGAATGACCTGAAGACTAGCGGAAAAGATTTTCCACAACTAAAGATATAAAGAAGGAACCACAATGAGACAGGCGAGATGGGGGGTATAGATAAGAAATCTGGAGTCTCTTCTCTGCCTGCTGGTTCAGTGACATGAGAAGCCAAAAATACTGTATGTAGGTGATATTTTCAACTTCCAGTGTAATGGAACCATTATAGTCCTTTCTGATAGAAGCATCTCTCCTTTGGGAATTAGGACCTCTGAACCACAGTTGCTGATACAGGAAGAAAAAATGTTCTAAATGGGCTATTAAATGTAATACTGAGAAGTACTCCCATTTTCACACTTAATTCCCAGATCCATGTATTTTTGCCTCAAGCAAAAAGAACACTGTAGTTCTATTACTGTTCAAAGCACATCGCTTATCCTGGAGGCAGTGGGGTGATGTAGTAAGACACTGAAATCTATGCTGAGCCTGAGGTTAACTTCTCTCACTACAAAATGAATTCCTCGGTCAGGAAACGATTAAATGGGATACAATGATGATGATTATGGCATTTTATAGAAACTCTGGAGGCAGGGAAGACAAAGCAATTTCCAGGAGAGACCCCCTTCATTTGGAAGGAGTTCGGCTTAATCCACTCGATATCATATTGCACAGCCCTGACCCTACAGCTACAGCTTGGGCACTCAGCAGTGACAGAGCCAGATTCGCCTCGGTGAAGGGAAGTCCATTTAGTTGAGCTTATGAGTAACCTTTATTACTGATGCTATGGCCACTTTGTACACAAGACCATTGAAAAAGCTTAGAGGTAGTTTGGGAAGAGGCCAAATCATGTCCACAGAATGGGTTACCTTGTTCTCCTAGTTACTGAGGGCCTCCACTTCCATGGGTGCCCTTGGGGACCAGATTCATGAGATGAGTATATTCACACTCTGTGCCCTTTCCATGAAGTCCAACCACATTCCTCTTCTCCAGAATTCTTTGTCACCAATCTTCCAGCCTGATTCATCCCCACTCCCTGACTAACCAGTCTATGCCACTATCATGAATCAATGTAGAAACATACTTATGGCCATATCTCCTTCCTTGCAAAGTAGGTAACCAGATATATTGTCAGAGGTTCTACACACTCAGAGGATTTCCTTCATCACTCCTAAATGGAGCTGTAAAGCTGAAGCCGTCCACTTACAACTGTTGTCAGCCTATCACTCAGACCCATCAATTCACAACGTCCAAGTTTTTCTTCCTCCATCAACTAGCCATAGGACACACTCCATTAGGAGTAGCTTGGAGTAAGGATGGCAAAGCTGCAGAAGCAGATGCCTGTGGATCTGAGTTACTTGCTCATATACTATACTTTTGTCTTCTTGAAGCTCTAGAGCCTGATCTCACATTTACCATTTACACTTGATGATGTAGTGTTGTTGCACATGGGCAAGCTTCTAGCTTGGTAGGTCAGATAGCATCCAGTTCACAATTGATCAGTCAAGCCACATGGTCATTTGATTTTCAAGGATTAAACAACTTGTGTTTACCTGTTACTATATCTCAGAGTTAAGAATAATTATGTAAGAGAGCTGTAAAACCCTAAGGTTCTAAGTGTAATTCTCCTATTGAGTCTTGCCAGAGACTCCATGCAACATTTAATAATGGGAACTGGTAACAAAGGTGTTAAAAGATAACAACAAAAAGCAAACAAAAGACAATGAGCAAGAAAATTCTATCCCTAGGTATGGAGAGAAAAAGTGGTGTCACCAGAGGCCGGAAGACTGAGCCACTTCGTGGGAAGTGAAACCACAGTGGGGCTGCCTGTGGGAGCTGGGATCATGGGGTCATGGTTTCTAGTAGAGCTGAAATCAGTGAGGAAACACAGCCACTGTTGGAGATACCACCTAAAGGCCAGGGATGAGGGTAGGAGGGATGGATGAGAAACAGTCTTCTCCACTCCTCCCACTATTGATTTCCTCCCATTGTTGAAACCTAACCAGGAACCAGTTGGCAAAGTAGCCTGAGAAATGCTGCTTGCAGAAGAGCAGGGGAAGGTCAGAGAATGGGTCAGGGCTGCACACTTCTTCACTGTTGTTTTCCAAATTCCAGGACAGTGTCTGGGATATCATGGGCGCTCAGTAAAATTTTACTGAGGGACTGATGATCCACTCATTCTCATTAGGTTCTACTATGGACCCAAATGGCAGCAGCAGATAAATAGTGGAGTTTTTGCCTTGAGCAAATTTTGTCTTACTATTAGCAGTTTCAAAGCAATAAAGGAGTTTAGAGATGAGTACCATTTTATGCTTTTGAGCTCTGTTGCCCACTGCATGGACAAGCTGAGGGTGCTGCTTGTGAGAGAGCTTCCCAGCAGGGCTTGGAGGGAGAGCAGTGTCAGCCACCAACCAGAGCACCCATGTCCTAACCCTCCCTAGGCTCAATCATTCCTTGCTCTGCAGCTGGACATACTCCAACGGTATTATTTCAGACCTAAGTATTTCAAGAGTCCATTTTCTATTAGAGAGCTGTTACTGAGATTATGTGAAAAGCTTGCATGTTTAGTTTTAGAATTTTTTCTTTCTTCAAAATACAGAATAATGTCACATGTCTAATGATAAAACAGACAGTTTAGGAGGGAAGGTAATTAAGATAGTAATATTAATGTAACTTTAATAATAATATAGCTTTTAAGAACAAATAAATAAACCTCTTACTCAAATAAGTAATTCCTTTTCAAGCCAGGTAGACCAGAAAATTGTCCCAGAGAGGCTGTTTTTATCAAAAATATTCTTAGAGATGGTTTTAGAGTAGATTATAAAACACAAGGGAAAATGAGTTCCTTGGTTACAGCAGAAACCCCTGAATGCCCCCCAAAATCAATTCTCCCCTCTTCCATAAAAAGAGAGTTTTTACCTGGACACATCACCTCCTCCTGGCTTGGTGTGGCCATGTGACTAAATTCTGGCCAATGGAATGGTAAGGGGAAAGTCATGTGGCAGTTTCTGGGACCTTTCCTTGAGGTACATTTGGGACATGCCCTGGACTCTCACCTTATTCATCTCTTCCTTCTTGTTACAAATGAAGAAACTGATGAAAAATGCAGGTTACATTTAGAAAGAGTAGAGTGGTGAGCTACACAAGTCTGGGTCTCTGAGGACTTGGGCACAAATCTGTCAAACAGTGGGCTGCTTATTACCAGGCTTTGTCTACACCTGAAAGAAAATACAGTTCTATGTGGTGTCAATCCACTCATGTCACATTTGTATGTTACTTTCAGCCAAATCAGTTATTCCATAGAAATGAGGTAGAGAGAACAGCATCCTGGAATTGGTAGACCCTCCTTGGGGTTCTGGAACAGACTAAAGGAGTGCGTTTGGAGAATAGACTTGTCAGGGTAGGAGTTTAAGATGAGTTCATGTTTGATCAACTCAACTGTCTCTGTCAAGTGGATGGTGAAATCATTTCTAGGAGAAGCTGGGCCATTGGGGGTGGAAGAGAGGCTGGGATGTGGACAGGAGTATATCCTACCGTTAAGAAACAAAAGACAATTAGAGAAAGAGCAATAAATTTTGTCCTTGAATGAAATCAAGACCATGTCCCTTTCATAGAAATTGCACATTATGTCCTAAACAGCTGAACAATAGCTTTTACTATTACCAGCCTAATGACTAAGATAAAACAACCTAGTGTAAAAATAATTACTTATTTTATGATTGTTAAGTCTGCGAAATCAAGCCAAAGTCTTGCTAACAAACTGCCTTCTTTGGGAGAAATCAAGAAATTAGGGAAGTATATTCTTCCCTCTCTTCCAGATCCTTCTCTGTCCTAGCTGTTTGCTCCCAAGACAGTTGAGTCATTGGGGTGATAAGTACTATGTAAATATATTGAGGAAAAGAAAAAATCTTGTAAATTATCTCATTTAAGGTCTAATACTGTAAGTTAATTATACTTCAAATAAAAATAATAAAAATAAAATTTAAAAAAATTTTAAGATTCTGAATTGACTTTGTAACTTTACAATGTAAGAAGCACACCAGCCATAGAGACCCCCACCCATCTCCTCTCACCACTTATGTCACAACCAAAGCTCTCAAACTTTAGGAGAGCCAGCATTTTCTGTTTTCCACAGAACTTCAGCATCCCTAGGGGTGTCAACAAATGTCCAATGACCAAATATATTGGGAATGGAGAAAAAGGACAAATTATTATCAGTATTGTCAGAAATATTTTTAAATGCCAGAAGACTTATTACCACATGGTTCCTCACCCATAGCATATTCTGGTGGGGAAAAAAAGCCAAAAATAACTTAGAAAAAACTGGGCTTTTACTGAAAGTCAGCCTTTGTCAAGAGTGAAAGAAATTTCTAAATTAAAATATGAACAAAGAAAAGAAAAAAAACTCCTCACTAATCAAGTCAAATGCAAGGTACATTCAACTTTTGAGATTGAACTCATAGGGTTTTACTGTAATATGAAGCTAGGAAGCTCTGCACATAATAAAGAGAATTTTAAGTTGCCTAGGGAGAAAATGGAGAAGTTCTGGGACAGGGAGATGTAGGGTTTTGAGGAGAGAAGAGAAGGGTAAGCACATGAGCAGATTTATTGATCTAGTTCACTGGCTAGAACAAAATCCCAGAGGAAGCTGTGTTGATAAGAACCAAGTAAGTTGGTAGCTTTCAGAGTATAGAGTGAGACACAGACTGAAAGATTTTGTCTTCACTTGGAAGACTGGTACTCAGCTGGTCACCTGAGCAATATGGCACCTCAAGAACAAGTTAGACCTAGCAAGGGAGATGACTAGAGGTGAGCCCAAAACTATGTTCCAGAAGAGTAGCACAGGGATGCAAAAGTCTCCACATGCCATAGGAGGAAAAGGAGAGGTGCCAACAGGGGTAGTGATCAGCGGAGTCTTCAGCCAGGACAAAGAGATCACTCTGTAAGGATGTCAAAACCAGAGACAAATGACCAGAACTTCAGTAGTGGACAATGGCACACCATGCCCAAAAGTACCAGATGAGGCTTATCACTCCCCAGTGGACACTAGTCCAGGTTGAACAAAACCCTTCTAAAGCAGAGACTGGTGCAGACCAGAATACACCATACAAATCCAAAGTCTATTGTCCCCCAGTGTCAAAGATCTGCAAAATGTGGAAGGGGAAGAATCTAAAAGACTAAGCATTGCCCCAACATAGGGTGAGTTGTCCAAAATCACCTCTCCAAACTGGAGTAAATGGATATACTGTTAATCAGCAAGATCTATGTTTGCTATATTCCCTTCACCCCACCCCATGAATCTCATATACAGAAAGTGTCAAAAAGCATTACATATGTACACCCTCTGTACAGAAAATTAAAGACACATACTGGCTAATAAATAATCATAAGTTATAACCATAAAATGGAGTATTCATAGAAAAAACTTCAGGTGGGTTGGGTGATGAGGGGGTTCTACATCAACAAGCTAAAATAGAAAAACACATGACCATATCAATAGATGCAAAAGGACTTGATAAAATCCAACACCCATTCATGCTAAAAACTCTCAGCAAACTAGGAAGAGAGAGTAACTTCCTCAACTTGATAAAGAACATCCACAAAAAACCTAAAGCTAACATTACTCTTAATGGTGAGAAACTAGAAGCTTTCCTGATAATATCAGGAACCAGGCAAGTGTGTGCTCTCTCACCACTCCTTTTTCACATCATTTAATTTGCAATCCAAATTAAAATCTCAGCAAGCTATTTTGTGGATATTGGATATTTTGTGGAAGTCCTAGATGATGTAATAAGACAAGGAAAAGAAATAAAAGGTATACAGATTGGGGAGAAGAAATAAAACTGACATGGTTCACAGATGACATGATTGTCTATGTAGAAAATGCAAAAGAATCAACAAAAACAACAACAAAACCCTCCTGGAACTAATAAGTTATTATATTAAGCTTGCAGGATACAACCTTCCTAGATGCCAGCAATGAACATGTATAATTTAAAATTAAAAACAGTGCAATTTACATTTGAACCAAAAATAAAATGAAATATTTAAGTATAACTCTAACAAAATATGCACAAGATCTTCATTAGGAAAACTACAAAACTCTGTGCAAGAAATCAAAGGAGAACTAAATCAATGGAGAGATATTCATTGTTAATGGATAGGAAGACTCAATATTGTTAAGATGTCAGTTCTTCCTAAATTGATCTATAGATTCAATGCAATCCAAATTAAAATCTCAGCAATTTATTTTGTGGATATGGGCAAACTGATTCTAAACTTTACATGGAGAGGCAAAAGACCCAGAATCTCCAAAACAATATTGAAGGAAAAGAGCAAAGTTTGACGAGTGATGCTACTCGACTTCAAGACTTACTGTAAAGCTACAGTGATCAAAATAATGTGATATTGGTGATAGAATAGACAAATAGATCAGTGGAACAGAATAGAGATCCCAGAAAAATATCCTACACAAATACAGTCAACTAAACTTTGATGAAGGATCAAAGACAATACAATGGAGAAAAGACAGCCTCTTCAACAAATGGTGCTGGAACAACTGAACATCCATATGCAAAAAAGAAAAAGAAAAAGAATGTAGGCACCGAACTTACATTCTTTATAAAAATTAACTCAGAATGGATCACAGACCTATATATAAAATTCAAAAGTATAGAATTCCTAGAAGATGACAGGACAAAATTTAGATGACCATGGATATGGTTATGAATTTTTAAATACAACACTAAAGGCAGGATCCCTGAAAGAAATAATTGATAAGCTGGACTTCATTATAAACTTCTGCCCTGTGAAAGATACTGTCAAGAGAACGAGAAAACAAGCTACAGACAAGAAAAAAATCATTTGCAAAGAAGTGTCATCCAAAATAGACAAAGGACTCTTAAAAATCAGCAATAAGAAAATGAACAGTCTGACTTAAAAGTTGGCAAAAAATTTGAACAGACACTCCACTAAAGAAGATATATAGACGTCAAATAAAAACATGAAAAAGTGCTCAACATCTTATGTCATTAGGGAATTACAAATTAAAATGACAATGAGTTACCACTACCCACCTAACAGAATGGCTAAAATCCAAAACACTGACAACACCAAATGCTGGTGAGGATGTGGAACAGGAACTCTCATTCATTGCTGGTGAGGATGCAAAATAATACAGCTACTTTGGAGAAAAAAATTGAGTTCTTAGAAATCTAAACATAGTCTTTACCATCCAGAAGTTACCCTCCTTGGTATTCATCTAAAAGAATTGGAAACTTATATGTTCACACAAAAATCTGTACATGGATGTAGAAGTTTTATTCATAATTGACAAAACTTGAAAGCAACTAAGATGTCCTTCAGTAGCTAAGTAGTTAAATAATTGTGGTACATCCAGACAATGGAACATTATTCAACACTAAAAAGAAATAAGCTATCAAGCCATTGAAAAGACATGGAGGAAACTTAAATCCACATTACTAGTTTAAAAAGCCAATCTGAAAAGGCTACATACTATATGATTCCAACTATATGACATTCTGGATAAGGCAAAACCTTATGGAGACAGTAAAAGACCTGTGGTTGCCAAGGGTTGGGGGAGGGGATCATGATAAATAGGCAGAGCACAGAGAATGTTTAGGGGAGTGAAACTACTCTATATGATTTTATGATGGTGGATATATGTCATTATACTTTTGTCCAAATTCATAAAATGTATAACCCCACCAGTGAACTTTAAGGTAAACTATGGCTTATTATGGTATATCAATGTAGGTTCGTCAATTGTAATAAATGTACCACTCTAGTGAGGGACATTGGTAATGGGGAGATTTTACATTTGTGGGTACAGGGGGCATATGGGAAATCTCTGTACCTTCCTTTTACTTTTGCTGTGAACCTAAAACTTCTATAAAATATAAAGTCTATTTTTTCAAACTGCTCTGTTGATAGAAGCACAATGTCTATTTTCATGCCTAGGAATTTGTCTTCAAAACCCATATTGAATAACCCATGTCTTTGGCAGCCATCTTTCTAATTGAAAAAGGCTAATATACTACTCTCTAGCCAAAAAATAACTTCACCGATTTCTTCTCTAATTCACTTTTCTGGTAGACGTTCATTTACTATACTTAAAAATCAGAACATAGGGGCTTCCCTGGTGGCGCAGTGGTTGACAGTCCGCCTGCCAATGCAGGGGACACGGGTTCGTGCCCCAGTCCGGGAAGATCCCACATGCCGCGGAGCGTGTCCGTGAGCCATGGCCACTGAGCCTGCGCGTCCGGAGCTTGATGCTCCACAGCGGGAGAGGCCACAGCAGTGAGAGGCCCGCGTACCGCAAAAACAAACAAACAAACAAAACAAAACAAAACAAAAAAACCAGAATATGTAGTAGTATCTCAATGCTCTAAAAATACAATAGAAAAAATGTTAAGGAAATTATTTCTGCATGGTGGGATTATGAGATGTTTTCCACAACTCCTTTACAGTTTGCAGTATTTTTCAACTTCTCTGTGATGAATAGGTATTTTATTATAATCAACAATGAACAGATACTATTTTAAAGATACATATTTATGGGTTGCATATAAGTATATATACACATTCATATACACATCATGTCATCACTGTTATGGATTGGAGGAAGGAGAGTAAAAATAGTAATTTCATCAGAGTGAAATATACCAAAATGAGAGCAGTGATTTAAATGTGGATAGCTTTGTGTTATAAGACTAAAAGAATATTTTAAAATCTACTTTTCTGTGTTTTCCAGATGTTTTATAATGAATCTCTATTTTTATGTGGAAAAATAAACTTGGATGTTTTAAATAAAAATTTAGTAACACTATATTTAGAGAAACACTTCTTAAATAAACTTGAGCATGAAGAAATTGTTATGACTGTTGTAGTGAGTGTTTTGAAAGATTAACAGAAGCCAGGATAATGTGACATTTAATGGATCTTTCAAGAGAAGCTGGACAAATAACACTTTTTTTAAAAAAAGAAAATAGTAACTAGCGATGAAACATGGTGTTTCTCGTATGATTCAGAAGTGAGGTGTCACATTCTTCTGTGGAAATTTTCAACACTAACAAAACCCAAGAAAGCACATACTTCAAAAACAGGAGTGAAAAATATCTTGATTCATTTGTTTAACACTGCTTCAGACTTTATCCCAAAAAGCCTGTTTTGGAAAGATTCTGTCTCATGTTACCTAATGCTTTGCAGTGAACTGGCCGAGTAAGAGTACCTAATAGAAGTTGAATGCCTAGCATGCTTGGAGTATGTTGCATACTTCATCTCTAATCCTTACAACAACAGTGCAAGGAAAGTATTCTTAGTCCCACTTGATAGATAGGAAAACTGAGTCTCAAAGAAGTAAAGTATCTTCTCTGACATCACACAGCTAATTCACGGTAGAGGTGGGCTCCAACTGTCTGTTTGACTCTAAAGTCTGCATTCTTTCCACTCCTCTGCCCCAACCCAACACTTGGAGTCTTCACCATAACAGCCCATTCATTCACAATGTGCTTTACATGAAGTTTTTGACTCAAACATTACCACATAGCAAGACGCCTCAGGTAATTTGCAAAATGTGACTGCAAAAAGCAAAGGTTGTCATTACCAAAACAAAAATGCAGCCACAAAGAAGGAAGTAACCTAGGCACTAAGGACACTTTCAGAAATGTCTGGAAACAGAAGAATCAATGTATCACTTGTTAAGAACTATATTTATTTGGAAGTAAAATTCTTTTTGTGCTCATTTAAAATAATAGTCTTGTTATTTTAAGCCCTAATACACAGGTAAGAAGTATGAATTATATATTTGTTTTTTATTCCCTTTGCCTACTTGCTCCAAGGATGGATTCCCTTCCAAATTTTAATTGTAATTGCAACTTATAAAAGTATAAGTGGGTTTAAATCTTTAAGGGTAAAACAACACATAGGTAGGTTTATATGGATTATTCAAAATAATACCCTGAAGAAGTGAGCTCCTAGAAGGCAGGTTGAACCTTGCTTATCTCTACAGCCCAGTTGTGTGAAGCACATTAACTATGTACTAAAAATTAATTAATTATGCATTCAAGAATCATAGAACAGGAAGTTAAAAAAGAAGTAGCTTTTGGACCCAGCACTACCTTAAGAAGCTTGTGTGCCTTTTGATTGCTTACCCTTTGGAATCACAAAAAGCATCCCATAGTCTTGTTCTGGGCTATAAAGACTACTCCTTGAGTCCTGGGTTTTTATTCCGACATTGCCACTAATGGGTTAAATAAGAAATCCTTCACTTCCTTCAGCTTCCGTTCATGATTTTTCAAATAAGCAAAATGGGAAGCTGAGGAGAAGAGAAGAGAAGGAAAGGGCAGGTAAGGGAAGGGGAGGGGAGGTGTAGGGAAGAGATGGGAGGGGCGGGGAGGAGTTAGAGAGCTCTCCTGTCTGTCTCTACAATACCATGATCTGGACAAACACCAGGACCAACCACAGCCAATGGGCCAAATCCAGCCTAAGGTCTAAGAATGCTTTTTACATTTTTAAAAGGTTGGAAAAATTCAAAAGAATAATAATATTTCGTGGCATGTAAAAATTAAATTCAATTGTATTTTCAGTGTCCATAAATAAAATTATATTAGAACTCAGCCACACTCACTCATGTATGTACTTCAATGGCTGCTTTCACACTGCAACAGCGGAGTTGAATAGTTGCAACAGAGACCATATGGACCACCAAGCCTTAAATATTAACTATCTGGCTCTTTACAGAAAAATGTTTGCCGACTCCTGACATAATCACCCAAGAAATCATCAGAAAACTGAAATATTAGTCTAGGGTAAGTGGGGCTGTATAACTTAAGAGACAGTCCTCCCAAGTACTTAAACTAAGAAAATTCACTATTAGAAGAGCAGGTTATGTGGCCTGACAGCACAATTTTTACTCTTTGTCCGAATATCCCCTCACCTGTGCCCCTTAAGTGGCCAACATTTCACAGGCATCCTTGGAGAAGGAGGAAGCATTCTGATGCCTTGTCTTACATCTTCCTTTCCTCCCACTTCTTCACATTCTATTTTCTGAGTGGTTGTCAGAGGAATGCTGGATCCTGCTGTTGTTTTTCAGACCCCAGGAGCAGTTTCTGACAGTCTTGGCACCGTGAAGCATTTCAAGTTCCTATCTCGGCTCTGCAGCTGCCTGCACCCCATTCAGTCAGGATGCACTTCCCACAATGCATTTATTCATTTCTCTCTTTCTCTTTTCTCTCTCTCTCTCTCCTTTCTCTCTCTTTCTCATACACACACACACACACACACACACACACAGACACACACACACACACACACACTCTGATTGGAGCGAAAAACCTCTCAGCTTCTTGGAAAAACCTCTAAGATGAATAGAAAATCCCTTTTATAAACAGAGCTGCCTTTGTCATTTGTAAAAGTGTAGCTGTCCCTTCTTCTGGAGAGTGATGGTATTATTTTTCTGCCTGGCCTCCTGTGGCCCAATGTGTGTGTGTGTGTGTGTGTGTGTGTGAATCAGGGAGGGAAGGAATGAAGGAGAGGGTGATAGGGAGAGAGCACCACAGAGTAACCAGACAGAACATATAATGTTGGCACTGTAAAATTAATTTATGAGTTTCCCAACTTTCCAGCTGGAGAAGAGGAGAGCATAGGAGAGAGGGGGCAGTCCTTTCTGACAACTTAGTCATCATCTAAGACAATTTCATGTTAAAAAATATCTTCTAAAAAACGGTCTAGGGGAGGACCTTCAAGATGGCTGAGGACTAAAAGGTGGAGATCACCTTCCTCTCCACAAATACATCAAAAATACATCTACATGAGGAACAACTCCTAAAAAACACCTACTGAAAGCTGGCAGAAGACCTCAGACTCCCCAAAAGACAAAAAACTCCCCACGTACCTGGCTGTGTGGCTGACAGGGTTTTGGTGGTCCAGCTGGGTGTCAGGCCTGAGTTTCTGAGGTGGGAGAGCCGAGTTCAGGAAATTGGCCACCAGAGACCTCCTGGCCCCTCGTAATATTAATCAGTGAGAGATCTCCCAGAGATCTCCTTCTCAATGCTAAGGCCCAGTGACACTCAATGACCAGCAAGCTACAGTGCTGGACACCCCATGACAAAGAACTAGCAAGACAGGAACACAAACACACCCATTAGCAGACAGGATGCCTAAAATCTTAATAAGTTCACAGACACCCCAAAACACACCACCAGATGCGGTCCTGCCCACCAAAAGAAAAGATCCAGCCTCATCCATCAGAACACAGGCACCACTCCCTTCCACCAGGAAGCCTACACAAGCCAATGAATGAACTTTACCCACTGGGAGAAGACACTGAAAACAGCAGGGATTACGAACCTGCAGCCTGTAAAAAGAGAACCCCAAACACAGTAAGTTAAACAAAATGAGAAGACAGAAAAATACACAGCAGATGAGGGAGAAAGGTAAAAACCCAACAGACCAAACAAATGAAGAGGAAATAGGCAGTCTACCTGAAAAAGAATTGAGAGTAATGAGAGTAAAGATGATCCAAAATCTTGCAAATAGAATGGAGAAAAAACAAGAAACGTTCAACAAGGACCTAGAAGAACTTGAGAGCAAACAAACAATGAGGAACAACACAATAAATGAAATAAAAAATTCTCTAGAAGGAATCAGTAGCAGAGTAACTAAGGCAGAAGAACGGATAAGTGATCTGGAAGATAAAATAGTGGAAATAAATACCATAGAGCAGAATAAAGAAAAAATAATGAAAAGAATTGAGGATAGTTTCAGAGACTTCTGGGACAACATTAAATACATCAACATTCAAATTATAGGGATCCCAAAAGAAGAAGAGAAAAAGAAAGGGACTGAGAATATATTTGAAGACATTAGAGTTGAAAACTTCCTTAATATGGGAAAGGAAATAGTCAATAAAGTCCAGGAAGCAGAGAGAGGCCCATACAGGAAAAATCCAAGGAGAAACACACATATTTTTGTGTTTACTATGTGCCAAGACACATATTAGTCAAACTATCAAAAATTAAATACAAAGAGAAATATTAAAATCAGCAAGGGAAAAACAACAAATAACAAAAAAGGGAATCCCCAAAAAGTTAACATCTGGTCTTTCAGCAGGAACTCTGCAAGCCAGAAGGAGTGGCAGGATATATTTAAAGTGATGAAAAGGAAAAACCTACAACTAAGATTACTCTACCCAACAAGGATCTCATTCAGTTCGACAGAGAAATTAAAACTTTTACAGACAAGCAAAAGTTAAGAGAATTCATCACCACCAAACCAGCTTTATAACAAATGCTAAAGGAACTTCTCTAGGTGGGAAACACAAGAGAGGAAAAGACCTACAATAACAAACCTAAAAGAATTAAGAAAATGGTAATAGGAACATACATATTGATAATTACCTTAAATATAAGTGGATTAAACGCTCCAACCAAAAGACATAGACTGGCTGAATGGATACAAAAACAAGACCCGTATATATATATCATCTACAAGAGATGCACTTCAAACTGAGGGACACATACAGACTGAAAGTGAGGGGATGGAAAAAGATATTCCATGCATATGGAAATCAAAAGAAAGCTGGAGTAACAATTCTCATATCAAACAAAATAGACTTTAAACCAAAGACTATTACAAGAGACAAAGAAGGACACTACATAATGGTCAAGGGATCATTCCAAGAAGAAAATATAACAATTGTAAATATTTATGCACCCAACAAAGGAGCACCTCAATGCGAGGCAAATGCTAACAGCCATGAAAGGGGAAATCGACAGTAACACAATAATTGTAGTGAACTTTAACACCCCACTCTCACCAATGGACAGATCATCCAAAATGAAAATAAATAAGGAAACTCATGCTTTAAATGGCACATTAAAAAAGAAGGACTTAATTGATATTTATAGGACATGTCATCAAAAAAAAAAAACAGAATACACTTTCTTCTCAAGTGCTTATGGAACGTTCTCCAGGATAGATCATATTTGGGGTCACAAATCAAGCCTTAGTAAATAGAAGAAAATTGAAATCATATCAAGTATCTTTTCCAACTACAACACTGTCAGACTAGATATCAATTACAAGAAAAAAAAACTGTAAAAAGGACAAACACATGGAGGCTAAACAACACACTACTAAATAACCAAGAGATCACTGAAGAAATCAAAGAGGAAATCAAAAAATACCTAGAAAAAAATGAGAATGAAAACACGATGACCCAAAACCTACGGAATGGAGCAAAAGCAGTTTTAAGAGGGAAGTTTATAGCAATACCATCTTACCCCAAGAAACAAGAAACATCTCAAATAAACAACCTAACCTTACACCTGAAGCAATTAGAGAAAGAAGAACAAAAAAACTCCAAAGTTAATATAAGGAAAGAAATCATACAGATCAGAAATAAATGAAAAATAAATGAAGGAAATGATAGAAAAGATCAATAAAACTAAAAGCTGGTTTTGAGAAGTTAAACAAAATTGATAAACCATTAACCAAAATCGTCAAGGAAAAAAGGGAGAAGATTCAAATCCATATAATTTGAAATGAAAAAGGACAAGTAACAATTAACACTGCAGAAATACAAAGGATCATGAGAGATTACTACAAGAAACTATGTGACAATAAACTGGAAAACCTGGAAGAAATGGACAAATTCTTAGAAAAGCACAACCTTCTGAGACTGAACCAGGAAGAAACAGAAAAATCACAAGCATTGAAATTGAAACTCTGATTAAAAACCTTCCAACAAACAAGAGCTGAGGACCAGATGGCTTAACACACAAATTCTATCAAACATTTAGACAAGAGCTAACACCTATCTTTCTCAAACTCCTCCAAAATATAGCAGAGGGAATAACAGTCATTCTACGAGGCCACCATCACCCTGATACCAAAACCAGACAAAGATGTCACAAAAAAAGAATACTACAGGCTAATATCACTGATGAACGTAGATGCAAAAATCCTCAATAAAATACCAGCAAACAGAATCCAACAGCACACTAAAAAGATCATACACCATGATCAAGTGGGGTTTATCCCAGGAATGCAAGGATTCTTCAATATACACAAATCAATCAATGTGATACACCATATAAACAAAATGAAGAATAAAAACCATATGATCATCTCAATGATAATGCAGAAAAAGCTTTCGACAAAATTCAACACCTGTTTATGATAAAAACTCTCCAGAAAGTGGGCATACAGGGAACCTACCTCAACATAATAAAGGCCATATATGACAAACTCACAGCAAACATGATTCTCAATGGTGAAAAACTGAAAACATTTCCACTAAGATCAGGAACAAGACAAGGTTGCCCATTCTCACTACTCTTATTCAACATAGTTTTGGAAGTTTTAGCCACAGCAATCAGAGAAGAAAAGGAAATAAAAGGAATCCAAATCAGAAATGAAGAAGTAAAACTGTCATGGTTTGCAGGTGACATGATACTATGAATAGAGAATCCTAAAGATGCTACCAGAAAACTACTAGAGTTAATCAATGATTTTGGTAAAGTAGCAGGATACAAAATTAATGCACAGAAACCTCTTGCATTCCTATACGGTAATGATGAAAAATCTGAAAGAGAAATTAAGGAAACACTCCCATTTACCACTGCAGAAAATAATAATAAAATACCTAGGAATAAACCTACCTAAGGAAACAAAAGACCTGTATGCAGAAAACTATAAGACACTAATGAAAGAAATTAAAAATGATATGAAGAGATGGAGAGATATACCATGTTCTTCAATTGGAAGATTCAACATTGTGAAAATGACTATACTACCCAAAGCAATCTACAGATTCAGTGCAATCCCCATCAAACTACCAATGTCATTTTTCACAGAACTAGAACAAAAATTTCACAATTTGTATGAAAACACAAAAGACCCCAAATAGCCAAAGCAATCTTGAGAAAGAAAAACGGAGCTGGAGGAATCAGGCTACCTGACTTCAGACTACACTACAAAGCTACAATAATCAACACAGTATGGTACTGGCACAAAAACAGAAATATAGATTAATAGAATGGGATAGAAAGCTCACAGATATACCCACACACATATGGTAAACTTATCTTTGACAAAGAAGTCAAGAATATACAATGGAGAAAAGACAACCTTTTCAATAACTAGTGCTGGGAAAACGGGACGGTTACATGTAAAAGAATGAAATTAGAACACTTCCTGGAGAGGATCTTCAAGATGGCAGAAGAGAAAGATGTGGAGATCACCTTCCTCCCCACAAATACATCAAAAATACAACTACATGTGTAAAAACTCCTACAGAACACCTACTGAACACTGGCAGAAGACCTCAGACCTCCTAAAAGGCAAGAAACTCCCCACGTACCTGAGTAGGGCAAAGGAAAAAAGAAAAAATAGAGAATAAAGAATAGTGATGGGACCTGCACCACTGGGAGGGAGCTGTGAAGGAGGAAAGGTTTCCACACATTAGGTAGCCCCTTTGTAGGCAGAGACTGTGGGTGGTGGAGGGGGAAAGCTTTGGAGCCACAGAGAAGAATGCAGCAACGGGCTGTGGAGGGCAAAGTGGAGAGATTCCCGCACAGAGGAGTGGTGCCGACCAGTACTCACCAGCCCAAGAGGCTTCTCTGCTCACCCGCTGGGACAGGTGGGGGCTAGGAGCTGAGGCTCGGGCTTCGGAGGTCGGATCCCAGAGAAAGGACTGGGGTTGGCTGTGTGAACACAGACTGAAGGGGGCTAGTGAGCCACAGCTAGCTGGCAGGGAGTCTGGGGAAAAGTCTGGAGCTGCAGAAGAGGCAAGAGACTTTTTCTTGCCTTTTAGTTTTGTGGTGCGTGAGGAGAGGGGATTAAGAGCACTGTTTAAAGGAGCTCCAGAGACAGGTGTGAGCTGCAGCTATCAGCACGGACACCAGAGACGGGCATGACATGCTACGGCTGCTGCTGCAGCCACCAAGAAGCCTGTGAGCAAACACAGGTCACTATCCACACCACCCCTCCCGGGTGCAGCCCACCACTGTCAGGGTCCCGTGATCCAGGGACAACTTCCCCAGGAAAACACATGGTGTGCCTCAGGCTGGCGCAACGTCACGCCGGGCTCTGCTGCCACAGGCTCGCCCTGCATTCCATACCCCTCCTGCCCCTCGGCCTGAGTGAGCCATATCCCCCGAATCAGCTGCTCCATTAACCCCGTCCTGTCTGAGGGAAGAACAGATGCTCTCAGGCGACCTACATGCAGAGGCGGAGCCAAATCCAAAGCTGAACTCCGGGAGCTGTGTGAACAAAGAAGAGAAAGGAGATTTCTCCCAGCAGCCTCAGGAGCAGCAGATTAAATCTCCACAATCAACTTGATGTTCCCTGCAACTGTGGAATACCTGAAGAGACAGCAAGTTATCCCAAATTAAGGAGGTGGACTTTGCAAACAACGATATATATTTTTTCCTTTTTTCTCTTTTTGTGAATGTGTATGTGTATGCTTCTGTGTGTGATTTTGTCTGTAAAGCTTTGCTTTTACCATTTGTCCTGGGGTTCTGTCTGTCCATTTTGGTTTTTTATTTATTTATTTTTTTTTTTAGTAGAGTTTTTAGCAGTTGTTATCATTGGTGGATTTGTTTTTTAGTTTGGTTGCGCTCTTCTTTCTTTCTTTCTTTTTCATTACTTTTTAAAATTTATTTAATAATCATCTTTTATTTTTTATTTTAATAACTTTATTATATATTTTTTACTTTATTTTATTTTATCATATTCTTTCTTTAAGTTCTCCCTTTTATTCTGAGCCACGTGGATGACAGGCATTTGGTGCTCCAGCCAGGCATCAGGGCTGGGCCTCTGGTGGGAGAGACAAGTTCAGGACACTGGTCCACAAGAGACCTCCCAGCTCCACATAATATCAAATAGCAAAAATCTCCCAGAGATCTCCATCTAAATGAGAAGACCCAGCTCCACTCAATGACCAGCAAGCTGCACTGCTGGACACCCTATGCCAAACAACTAGCAAGACAGGAACACAACCCCAACCATTAGCAGAGAGGCTGCCTAAAATCATAATAAGGCCACAGACACCCCAAAACACACCACCAGATGTGGACCTGCCACCAGAAAGACAAGATCCAGCCTCATATACCAGAACATAGGAAATAGTCCCCTCCACCAGGAAGCCTACAAAATCCAATGAACCAACCTTAGCTACTGGGGGCAGACCCCAAAAACAATGGGAACTACAAACCTGCAGCATGTGAAAAGGAGAACCCAAACACACTAAGTTAAGCAAAGAGAGAAGACAGAGAAACACACAGCAGATGAAGGAGCAAGGTAAAAACCCTACAGACCATTCAAATGAAGAGGGAACAGGCAGTCTACGTGAAAAAAGATTCAGAGAAATGATAGTAAAGATGATCCAAAATCTTGGAAAGAGAATGGAGAAAATGCAAGAAATATTTAACAAGGACTTAGAAGAAGTAAAGAGCAAACAAACAATGATGAACAACAAAATAAATAAAATTTAAAATTCACTAGAAGGGGTTTCCCTGGTGGCACAGTTGTTGGGAGTTTGCCTGCTGATGCAGGGGACGTGGGTTCATGCCCTGGTCCGGGAAGATCCTGCATGCTGTGAAGCAGCTAGGCCCATGAGCCATGGCTGCTGGGCCTGCACGTCCGGAGCCTGTGCTCTGCAACAGGAGAAGCCATAGCAGTGAGAGGCACACGTACCACAAAAAAAAAAAAAAAAAAAAAAAAAAAATTCACTAGAAGGAATCAATAGCAGAATAACTTAGGCATAAGAAAGGATAAGTGACCTGGAAGATAAAATACTAGAAATAACTACCACAGAGCAGAAGAAAGAAGAAAGAATGAAAAGAATTGAGGACAGCCTCAGAGACCTCTGGGACAACATTAAAAACACCAACATTCGAATTATAGGGGTACCAGAAGAAGAAGAGAAAAAGAAAGGGACTGAGAATATATTAGAAGAGATTAGAGTTGAAAACTTCCCTAATATGGAAAAGGAAATAGTCAATCAAGTGCAGGAAGCACAGAGAGTCCCATAAAGGATAAATCCATGGAGAAACATGCCAAGTAACATATTAATCAAAGTATCAAAAATTAAATACAAAGGAAGAATATTAAAAGCAGCAAGGGAAAAGCAACAAATAGCATACAAGGGAATCCCCATAAGGTTAAGAGCTGATCTTTCAGCAGAAATTCTGTGAGCCAGAAGGGAGTGGCAGGACATATTTAAAGTGATGAAGGAGAAAAACCTACAACCTCTACCCAGCAAGGATCTCATTCAGATTTGACGGAGAAATTAAAACCATTATAGACAAGCAAAAGCTAAGACAATTCAGCACCACTAAACCAGCTTTACAACAAATGATAAAGGAACTTCTCTAGGCAGGAAACACAAGAGAAGGAAAAGACCTAAAATAACAAACCCAAAACAATTAAGAAAATGGTAATAGGAACATACATATCAATAATTACCTTAAATGTAAATGGATTATATGCTCCAACCAAAAGGCATATACTGGCTGAATGGATACAAAATCATACCCATATATATGCTGTCTACAAGAGACCTACTTCAGACCTAGGGACACATACAGGCTGAAAGTGAGGGGATAGAAAAAGATATTCCATGCAAATGGAAATCAAAAGAAAGCTGGAGTAGCAATTCTCATATAAGACAAAATAGACTTTAAAACAAAGACTATTAAAAGAGACAAAGAAGAACACTACATAATGATAAAAGGATCAATCCAAGAAGAAGATATAATAATTGTAAATATTTGTGCACCCAACATAGTAGCACCTCAATACATAAGGTAAATACTAAGAGCCATAAAAGAGGAAATTGACAGTAACACAATCATAGTAGGGGACTTTAACACCCCACTTTCACCAATGGACAGATCATCCAAAATAAAAATAAATAAGGAAACACAAGCTTTAAATGATACATTAAACAAGATGGTCTTAATTGATATGTATAGGACATTCCATCCAAAAACAACACAATACACTTTCTTCTCAAATGTTCATGGAACATTCTCCAGGATAGATCATGTCATGGTCACAAATCAAGCCTTGGTAAATTTAAGAAAATTGAAATTGTATCAAGTATCTTTTCTAATGACAATGCTATGAGACTACATATGAATTCA
The DNA here is from genome assembly GCF_059928025.1 of Delphinapterus leucas. NCBI lineage: Eukaryota > Metazoa > Chordata > Mammalia > Artiodactyla > Monodontidae > Delphinapterus > Delphinapterus leucas. The sequence goes on along the minus strand of NC_143130.1, from coordinate 45,711,931 downwards.
GGAAAAATTCTGTAGAAAATACAAACACATGCAGGCTAAACAATACACTACGTAATAACCAAGAGATCACTGAAGAAATCAAAGAGGAAATCAAAAAATACCTAGAAACAAATGACAATGAAAACATGATGACCCAAAACCTATGGGATGCAGCAAAAGCAGTTCTCAGAGGGAAGTTTATAGCAGTACAACCCTACCTTAAGAAACAAGAAACATCTCAAATAAACAAGTAAACTTACACCTAAAGCAATTGGAGAAAGAAGAAAAAAAACTCATCAAGATAAAAAGGGAGAACACTCAAATCAATAGAAGTATAAATGAAAAAGGAGAAGTAACAACTGACGCTGCAGAAATACAAAGGATCATGAGAGATTGCTACAAGCTACTGTATGCCAATAAAATGGACAACCTGGAAGAAATGGACAAAGTCTTAGAAATGCACAACCTGCCAAGACTGAATCAGGAAGAAATAGAAAATATGAACAGACCAATCACAAGCACTGCAATTGAAATCTTGATTAAAAATCTTCCAACAAACAAAAGCCCAGGACAAGATGGCTTCACAGGCGAATTCTATCAAACATTTAGAGAAGAGCTAACAACACCTATCCTTCTCAAACTCTTCCAAAATATAGCAGAGGGAGGAACACACCAAAACTCATTCTACAAGGCCACCATCACCCTGACACCAAAACCAGACAAAGATGTCACAAAGAAAGGAAACTACAGGCCAAAATCACTGATGCACATATATGCAAAAATCCTCAACAAAATATTAGCAAACAGAACCCAGCAGCAAATTAAAATGTTCGTACAACATGATCAAGTGGGGTTTATCCCAGGAATGCAAGGATTCTTCAATATACGCAAATCAATCAATGTGATACACTATATTAACAAATTGAAGGAGAAAAACCATATGATCATCTCAATAGATGCAGAGAAAGCTTTCAACAAAATTCAACACCGATTTATGATAAAAACCCTCCAGAAAGTAGTCATAGAGGGAACTTTCCTCAACATAATAAAGGCTACATATGACAAACCCACAGCCAATGGTGAAAAACTGAAACCATTTCCACTAATATCAGGAAGAAGACAAGGTTGCCCACTCTCACCACTATTATTCAACATAGTTTTGGAAGATTTAATGACAGCAATCAGAGAAACAAAAGAAATAAAAGGAATCCAAACCAGAAAAGAAGTAAAGCTGTCACTGTTTGCAGATGACATGATACTATACATAGAGAATCCTAAAGATACTACCAGAAAACTACTAGAGCTAATCAATGAATTTGGTAAAGTAGCAGGATACAAAATTAATGCACAGAAACCTCTTGCATTCCTATACACTAATCATGAAAAACCTGAAAGTGAAATTAAGAAAACACTGCCATTTACCATTGCAACAAAAAGAATAAAATATCTAGGAATAAGCCTACCTAAGGAGACAAAAGACCTGTATGCAGAAAATTATAAGACACTGATGGAAGAAATTAAAGATGATACAAACAGATGGAGAGATATACCATGTTCTTGGATTGGAAGAATCAACATTTTGAAAATGACTATACGACCCAAATCAATCTACAGATTCAGTGCAATCCCTATCAAACTACCACTGACATTTTTCACAGAACTAGAACAAAAAAATTCACAATTTGTATAGAAACACAAAAGATCCTGAATAGCCAGAGCAATCTTGAGAAAGAAAAACAGAGCTGGAGGAATCAGGTTCCCTGACTTCAGACTATACTACAAAGCTACAGTAATCAAGCCTCTGTGGTACTGGCACAAAAACAGAAATATAGATCAGAGGAACAGGAGAGAAAGCCTAGAGATAAACCCACACACATATGATCATCTTATCTTTGATAAAGGAGGCAAGAATATACAGTGGAGAAAAGACAGCCTCTTCAATAAGTGGTGCTGGGAAAACTGGATGGCTATATGTAAAAGAATGGAATTAGAACACTCCCTAACACCATACACAAAAATAAACTGAAAATGGATTAAAGACCTAAATGTAAGGCCAGACACTATCAAACTCTTAGAGGAAAACGTAGGCAGAACATTCAATGACATAAATCACAGCAAGACCTTTTTTGATCCACCTCCTAGAGTAATGGAAATAAAAACAAAAATAAACAAATTGGACCTAATGAAACCTAAGTGCTTTGCACAGCAAAGGAAACCATAAACAAGATGAAAAGACAACCCTCAGAATGGGAATAAATATTTGCAAATGAAGCAACTGACAAATAATTGATTCTCCAAAATATACAAGCAGCTCATAAAAAAATATAAAATATACAAGCAGCTTAAGAAAAACAAACAACCCAATCCAAAAATGGGCAGAAGACCTACATAGACATTTCTCCAAAGAAGATATACAGACTTCCTTCCAACAAACACATAATAGGAGGCTCAACAACACTAATTATTAGAGAAATGCAAATCAAAACTACAATGAGGTATCACCTCACACCAGTCAGAATGGCCATCATCAAAAAATCTACAAACAATAAATGCTGGAGAGGGTGTGGAGAAAAGGAAACCCTCCTGCACTGTTGGTGGGAACGTAAATTGATACAACCACTATGGAGAACAGTATGGAAGTTCCTTTAAAAACAAAAATAGAACTACTAAACGACCCAGCAATCCCACTACTGGGCATATACCCTGAGAAAACCATTATTCAAAAAGAGTCATGTACCACAATGTTCATCGAGCTCTATTTACAATAGCCAGGACATGGAAGCAACTTATGTGTCCGATGACAGATGAATGTATAAAAAGAATGTGCCACATATATACAATGGCTATTACTCAGCCATAAAAAGAAACGAAATTGAGTTTTTTGTAGTGAGGTGGATGGACCTAGAGTCTGTCATACAGAGTGAAGTTAGTCAGAAAGGAAAAAACAAATACTGTATGCTAACACACGTATATGGAATCTAAAAAAAAAAAAGTTTCTGAAGAACCTAGGGGCAGGGCAGGAATAAAGATGCAGATGTAGAGAATGGACTTGAGGACACAGGGATGGGGAAGGGTAAGCTGGGATGAAGTGAGAGAATGGCATGGACATATATACACTACCAAATGTAAAGTGGATATCTAATGGGGAGCAGCCACATAGCACTGGGAGATCAGCTCTGTGCTTTGTGACCACCTAGAGGTGTGGGATAAGGAGGGTGGGAGGGAAGCGCAAGAGGGAGGGGATATGGCGATATATGTATACGTATAGCTGATTCACTTTGTGATACAGCAGAAACTAACACACCATTGTAAAGCAATTATACTCCAATAAAGACGTTTAAAAAAAAAAAGGGCCTAGGAAAAAACGTATAGGAAGAGAACATAGCAAGATGTTAACAACGGTTGTTTTGGGGTGGGAGGAAAAGGAGACAGGTTATGGATGATCTGTTCCTCTTATTTCAACTGTCCTCCATATCCATTTTCTCTTTTTAAAGTTAAGTTGAAGAAAAAGTATAGTAATATAAAGGACAACTCATTGATGCAGAGAAAATCAGTACAAACACTGACTTAGCCAGAGATGCATGGGCTACCCTACATGCCCAATTTTTTGTGAGTTAATCAGAAACTCTTTTTGAAAATGTGTTTTACAATATTTATTCTTTCAGCCTAAGGATTATAAGCTGAACACAAATGTATCTTCCGCATTGCCCCAGGACTGATTCGGGATCATTTTCTGAACGTCAGTTCTTTTAAAACAGGAAACAGGGCTAAATCCATATTGATTCCAAAAACAGACCAGTGGGGTTTTTTAAATTACAATATCATGTTTTCCTTCCTTCTGCTCTCTCTCTGTCTCTTTCTCTCATTCTCTTTCTCCTTCATCAAAGCAGAATGCATATGTAAAATACTAATTAATTGAAACATGGAATGATTAAGACTTTTACTCTAAGAGAAATATATAGACTTTGGCTAAGAGAGGCAATTGAATAAATGCACATGCCTCCATTCCTTCTTTATATTACATTAAAGTCACAGTGAGAGGATCTTAAAAATATAACCCCTCAAGGATAATAAGAAGAGAAAAGACAATACCTACAGCACTTAGGAAGTTGGGAAGCAGAAAGTATAAGTGGTACCTGACATAGCAGACCCAGGAATGCTGAACCCTAAGCCAGCAATGGGAAAGCAACCAGAATCCCCTAAAAGTTCAAGAGGTGAAAGTAAGGAAGAAAATAGGGTTGAATTCTATTTAAGTAGGAGTAGAGCCCAGAACTTCTACCAGCTGTGCCCCTCCGTTTAGGTGGTACCACCTGGAAGTTTCTTTTCTACAGGGTCTCTCAGCAGGAGCTCTCCATACACTAAGTGCTGAAAACAATAGAAATAAGTGATCATTTATATAGTGAATACTGATATCCTCCAGCTTTTCCTCCTACTTGGTTGCAAAGAGGATAGCAGACACTCAGGCAGGAAATAAGAAGATTCTTCTCTGGAGAGAATCTTACCTGCCCAGCTGAAGATATCTAAAGGTGCTGGTATTGGGGTACAGTTCCCAAAAACTGGCCCAGCCTGACCACCTTCCAAGGAAACCCACAAACACAGAGTTCTAACAGCTTTTAGGAGCTCCGTTTTTTAACAGAAACAGACAGCTAAGGGTCACCAGATATCTGAGGAAAGTTTCTAACATAAAAGGCAGAAACCACGGCAAAAAGACAAATAAAAACCACTAGGATGAAAAAGGACTGTGTAAGGAGGTAAAATCTTCAAAAGCCCATCACGAATATTCTCAAAGAGATAAAAGCAAATCTTATTTTCACGAAACAAGAACTCAATCCACAGAATGAGGAAGTTCTTTAAAATTAAGAATATGAAAGCAGAGTATTTTAAAATTCACATCAGAATAGGGAGACAAAATTGAGTAAAAGCTTTTTATTTTCCCCAGAAATAAAGCTAAAAGAAAAAGTTGAAAATAGGAGAAAAAAAGCAAGAAAATTAGAAGGGATTCAACATCCATATGATCAGAATTCCAGTGAGAGAGAGAAAAAGAGACAGAGACATAAAACAGAGAGAAAAAGAACAAGACACCCAAAAACATAAAGAAAATTTTCTGAAGTCGAAAGGCATCATTTCCCAGATTGAAACACATGGAAAAACCCACACCAAGGTACACCATCTCAAAACATTGGAAGATAGAGCAAAGAGAAGATCCCATCAGTTTCCAGAAAGAAAAAAACAAAAACAAAAACGTATTATTTACAAAGGATCAAGAATCACAACGGTTTCAAGTTTCTTAATAGCAATGCCAGAAGCTAAAAAAAGACCTACTAGAGAATGGACTTGAGGATATGGGGAAGGGGAAGGGGAAGCTGTGACAAAGTGAGAGAGTGGAATGGACATATATACACTACCAAATGTAAAATAGATAGCTAGTGGGAAGCAGCCACATAGCACAGGGAGATCAGCTCAGTGCTTTGTGACCACCTAGAGGGGTGGGATAGGGAGGGTAGGAGGGAGGGAGATGCAAAAGGGAAGAGATATGGGAACATATGTATACGTATAACTGATTCACTTTGTTATAAAGCAGAAACTAACACATGATTGTAAAGCAATTATACTCCAATAAAGATGTTTAAAAAAATTAAAAAATAATGGAGTAATATCTTCCAAATTTGAAGGGGAAATACTGAACTAATCACTAAAGTGTAAAAAAGAATAAAGTCATTTTTCAGAAGAAATTTGCTTCAATGTATCCCTTATCAGTAAGCTATTGGAAGACGTGTTCCACCAAAACGAGGGAGTAAAAAAAAGAACAAAGAAATATATGGGATCTAAGAAATAGGGGTCCAACCCAATAAAAAAGGCAAAGCAATTCCCATGTTGATGGTAAAGGGAGACTCCAGGTTGACAACAGTACCGGTAACTAGAAAGCAAACATTCCATACTGGAACAAGGAAAAAGCTCTAGGAGAAATGACCCCAAGCATATAAAATTTATGGAATACTTGGTGTGCTTTAAAGTAACTGGAAGAGAACTAAGCAACAGGGAGAGGTTGAGAATGATTTAACTACAGAGAAAACTAAACATCACAGGAAGCAATTATTAACTCAGAGAAAGAAAATATTATGCCAGAAAGGAAAATTTATCATAGTATATATGGCTCTGCTACGACTAGCATATATGTGTGCCTGTGTGTGTGTGTGTGTGTGTGTGTGTATATATATATATATCCATAAAAATGTAAATGCTGAACATTGATCTAACCAAAATGATAGAGCTATTTGAGGAGGATGGGGTGGAGGGGAGGATAAGAAATGTGCTGCATACAGAAAAGTAGTGAAAAGAGAAATTAGAGAATGCTTAAATCCTCCAAAATAAAGCAGTAACAGAATAGCATATTATTTCGAGATAGGAAAGCAAATACCAAAAGAAGAAGCTACAAGAATTGAAACTGATTACCTTGAAGAGCACATAATGGGGACACTGGAGGCAGGAGAATGCTAGAATTCATGATAAGCCTTATGGAATTACTTGACCCTTTAAACAATATACATGTTAAAAGTTAAAAGACAACTTTTTGCCTCCACATACGCACAAATATACACAGATATATGACATATCCAACACAAGAAAACAATCCTATATCTAGAAAAAGAGGGAGGTGGAAGAAGGACTTTGGTTGGAACCAAAAGGAGAAGGCATCAGGGAGAGATGAGAGAGATTGACATCACAAATAAGAAGGAGAGGTCAACACATAATTTTCACCCTTCCAACATTGCCTAGGGCTCTCCACTTTGGAAGAGCATATATGGACTCCTTGTTGAAGGCCCCCTCACCCCAACCCATCAGTAGTCATTAGAATACTGTTTCCCAATCATTTTCATTACACATATTATTGAAATAGGTGTTTACACTGCATAGTTGATTAAAGATATGGAAGGAGCACAGTCAGGGCAGTGTGAAGGGAGAGGAAGGGAGAGCATTAATATGTTGTACAATCCATGCCCATCAGGGAATCCACAGAGGCCAACTGATTGACAGGTGCAGGCCAAATAACTGGGAATGGCTGACTGCCATGGATAAAGGAATCTCCCCAGTCCTGCCCCTCCCTCTATTACACCGACAGTTGGGGTGGGATAGATTTGGAATGGTGGGATTTTCCTCTCTTGTAGGCCCTTGTCTGTGCAGAGGTCTGTTTGAGAATGTCCCAAAAGTTCCCTCAGAGCCCCAGCAAATGCTTTATTATACCCAAAACTCCAAAACTGGATTTCTCTCTCCAGTTTACAAACCTGTTATAAGACAATTTTAAATCAATTCTGCTCACCAAAATGAAAGGTTTCAACACTGAAGGTATTCCAAACAAAATGTTGTGGCCTTCCCTAGGGCAGAGTGGTGCAAACCAACAGAGTGTATTTATACCCATATTTTTTCCAGAAAAAGAAGAGATTTTTGTATTTTTACTTTTCTAGGCTTGTGTGATGATTTTTTAATTAAGATAAAATTGACATATAATATTGTGTAGGTTTAAGGTGTACTACATGTTGATTTGATACACTTATATATTGCAATATGATTACTTCCCTAGCGTTAGTTAACACTTCTATCATATAATTACTGTTTCATTTTTGTGGAGAACATTTAAGATCTAGTCTCTTAGCAACTTTGAAGTATATAATACAGTACTGTTGCCTATAGACAATATGCTGTGCATTAGATCTCCAGAGCATATTCATCTCCTAACTGCAAGTTTGTACTGTTTGACCAACATGTCTCCAATTCTCCCACCACCTGCACCCCCATGCCAGGGCCAGGGTGCACTGGGAGAAGTCCCCTCCAATACCTTCCAGGGCTTACAGCTCTCTTTCCCATATTCATCTGTTCCACTGCTGCCCATGAATTCTGATCATATATTTCTTTGGTAGAAGCATTTCTATTACTGATTAGATATAGTCAAGTGGCTCTTTTTGGGGCTACAGGAGGCAATCTATTGCTTACCGTTAAATGTCAATTTGATTAGTTTAACTGTAAGGTCAAAGCTATTGCCTTTATCTCCGTGTTCTTGGGGGAAGGTCTCATGGATTGCCTGAAGAAGTTGGCCTCTCTACCTCCGACTTGTGATTCTGGGCAAGTTATTTAATGTTTCATCTGTAAAAGGAAGTATAGTATTAAGGCCATCATGAGTCTGAAACAAAGTAATGAACATAAAGTTCCTAGCCTAGGGTCTACACTCAAGGAATGTTGAATAAAATAGTTCCTTCCCCTCTGAGATCACACCATATGGAGGACTCTCAAACAATCACAGCCCTGAGCAGTGGGACAAACAAAAGGATCCAGACCACACTGTCAAGGCTTTTGCCCAACGGCATCTCTGACTTGGGGTTACTCACTGCCACCTGAGTTTACCAATTACCACCTCTCACAGCAAGTGCTTCAAATGCAGTTTCTGCCCCACCCTTCAGAAGAAGGACAAGAAGCAAAGAGACCCTCCCTGAAATACAGATGGTAAAAGCATTCCTGCATTTAATGGAGGCAGAGTTCATGATGAGCCCAAGCACAGTTTTTCAACTGGTGATCAAGAGGTCCCATCGCTCTGCCCCTCCAGTCTGTCAGACAAACGGCGCCTTTCCTCTGCAACCCTAGCTCAGAGTCACTTGGTCTTTTGCCAGCTGACTCATAAAGCCAGATGAAGCCCTTCAGGCCAATTCCTCTTTTAAAGAAGCAACTGCTCAAATGATGGGCAGTGCAACCAGTTTCAGGTGACCTGAAGGTCCTATTAGGGTTCTCCGGGGATGGTGCTCTGCTCTTGGCCACTCACGGTTCAAACACTCAACATGTGGAGCAGTGGAGTATAGGCTCAGAAATAGGAGGAAAATTGCTGCCTTAAGTCTTATCTCCCTGTCAGAGGGGAGGATGTAAAAAGCTGATTTCTGAGCTGTGAACCAGAAATTAGTTAATCTCTCCTGTTACTTGTTGTGTTTTCCCAGGCAAACACATCACATCTCCAAGTCTCCTCTGTGAAGAGAAGGAGTAGGATTAGAAATTCTGTTAAGACCCCTTTCCACCATTAAGGTTCTGACTCCTACTTCCAAAGTACTTTACTGCAAACATCTGTACCTCATAAATATTCTGCTATACATGAGACAGTGAAGAGAAACAGATCAGCTATTGTTACAGGATAATGGATACTTGCTATCTTCTCCAAGTTTTGCATTAGAGCCGAAGTTTAAGAACCAACAATAGTTGTCAAGAAACCTCTCATTTAAACTCAGGCTCTAAACCTTCTATACAAGACTTGCAAAGGGCAGAGTCAAAACCCAGTTACGCCAGTATAGACTATTATCCACCTCCAAGCTTTATAAGAAGAGACTAAAATTTCACTGGGGGCTTAGAATGAGGACTTCATTAAAAGGATTGTGTGTGTACCCCCTCCTTACACCTTTCCCATAGGTGGGAAAATGCTCCCCTGACATTTTAAGGTAAGTGAACTGCATGAAGAGGAACCTCAAAATAACCACTCAGACAGATTAAGTGTTCAAAAGTTTGAAGAACTCAAGGGCCGCTATTCACAACTGAATAAAGTCCAAAGACAAGACACTGGATTGGATGAAGGGGGCAGAGAGGAGAGAAAGATTTGAATCGGGAGTAACCCATACTTCAAGTTATGCTGGACAAAAGTGTATGTTTTCCATGGGCCAAATATGGACTCCACAACAGGGAACCAACCGTAGATCCTGAAAAAGGCTGCCACAGAAAAGCTTCCTGCCAGTAATGAGGCAACCTCAGCAGAAAAAGCCTGCACTGTGCCATCAAAGGTGGATGGTAAGTGGGTTATAAGTGACCACCCAGAAAATTTATTGTGTAAGTTAGTGAACTGCAGTCAGAGATCCTTACCGAAGGGATCTCTGAGGAAGCCACACATAGGTCCCATAAGAAAGGGATGCAAATATACATCTGCACCCAGAAGGGGAGGCCAAAATACAACCAACCTATTCATAAGATATCTGTTCCTTTGTCTCTCCTGCGTACTCCCATCTTAGCCAGCCCTAGAATGGCCAGAAACCACCACTAAGAAGAGGTAGGGAGTGGACAAACAGCAGCCGTACACACAGCCCTCCTCTCCCTTCCCCACTGCAAATTTCTCAGGCTGAAGCTGTCACAAAGAGGTGGAGGGGTGAAGAGGAGTTTTCACCAATATTTATATTATGAAGATTTTCAGACATACAGCAAAAAGTTGAAAAACTTTTACAGTGAACACCTGTATACCCACCATCTAGATTCTTGTTTTATCACATATCTATTCATCTCTCTATCCATCCATTAGTCCATCTTAGTTTTTATGCATTTCAGAGTAAATTGGAGACATCACTATTTATCCCCTGAATATCTCAGCATGCATTATTAGAGTTCAGTACAGTTTTTATGTAAAATTTACATACAATGAAATATAAAAATCTTAATTATATATTTGCTGAGTTTTGACAAATGCATATATATGTGTAACCTAAAACTCTAACAAATAAAGAACATTACCATAATCCCCAAAAGTCCCTTCATGTCCCCTCTCAATCAATCTCCACTTCTATACTCTTGGATTATCTTCCAGTCTAGATTAGGGTTGCCAAATTTTAGAATTCTATGTAAATGGAATCATATAGCAATCATTCTTTGGTATGTCTCCTTTCAGCCAACAAAATGCTTTTGACAGTCATCCATATTATTGCAAATATCAATGGTTCTTTTATTTTTATTGCTGAGTAATATTCCATGGTATAAATGACTATAGTTTGGTTATCAATTCTTCTGTTTATGGACACCAGGACTGTTACAAATTTTTGGCTATTATGAATAAAACTGTTATGTTCTTCTACAAGCTTCTTTTTTTAAATATACATTTTCATTAGTCTTGAGTAAATACCTCACAGTGCAATTATTGAATTTTTAAGGTAGGTATATGGTTAGTTTTTTAAGAAAACTCCAGAAATTTCCCAAAGTGGTTGTACTATTTTATATTCTCACCAACAATATAGCAGAGTTCCAGTTGCTCCACGTTCTTACCAGCACTGGTGTTTAGTCTTTCCAAACAGCCATTTTGGTGGGTGTGTACTAGTGTCTTATTGTGGTTTTAATTTGTATTTCCTTGATGACTAAGGATGTTGAGCACTTTTCCCATTTGTATATCATCTTTGTGAAGTGTCTCTTGAAATTGTTTCCCCTTCTGGAGGATTTTTTTTATCTTTTATTGTCTGGTTATAAAAATTCTTTATATATCCTGGAAACCAGTTCTTTGTCAGCAAATGGATTTATAAATATTTCCTCCCAGATTGTGGATTGCATATTTATTTTCTTAATGTATCTTTTGATTAGCAGAAGTTTTTGATTATCAGTTTTTTTCTGCTAGATCCTGTGTCAGTTTTTGTAAGTTGTATTTTTCAGAGAATTTGTTCATTTCATCCAAGTTGTTGAATGTGTTACCATAAAATTGTTGAAAGTAGCCTCACCATCCTTTTCACGTCTGTAGGATCTGTACTGATAGCTCCTCTTCACTTCTGATATGGAGAATTCATGCTTTCTCTTTCTTTCATGATCAGAGTAGCCAGTGGTTTATTAATTTTGATCTTTTCATAGAGCCAACTTTTGCTTTGTTTTCTCTATGTTATTTTTTGATTTGGCTAGTGTCTGAACTTTTACCTTTATAATTCCCTTCATGCTGCTTCCTAGGGGTTTTTGTTGCTTTTTTTTTTTTCCCCCTATCTTTTTCAGGCCATTTATTTTAGGCCTTTAATTTTTTTCTAATATAAACATGTATAGCTATAAATTTCCCTCTAATCACCACTATAGCTGTATTCTACAAATGTTGATGTGTTTTATTTTCATTACCATTCAGATTGCAATGTTTTCTATTTTCTCTTATGATTTTTTCTTTGACTCATGGATTATATTTAATCTCCAAATATTTGAGACTTTCCTAGATATCTTATTGTTGATTTCTATTTTGATTTTATTATGGTCAGGGAGTAAACTCTGTATGATTTCAATTTGATTTAATCTATTGAGTTTTTTTTATGACGCAGACAGTGATCTATCCTGGTGAATACCATACACACTTGAAAAAAAAGTGGTTGTTGGGTGTAGTCTTCTATAAGTTAATTCAAGATGGTTGATGAGATTAGATGAGATTTTTGGATTTTGAAATTAAACTGGACAGAATTCTTTAAACCTAAAGTTGCTCAGGAAAATATAGGATGCCAAAGACTTCATCCAATGGATCTGTAATAAGTCCACAGGGCAAATTTTAAGAATAGAGGGGGAAAATTAACCATTTCTGATTGCTTCTTGCTAGACCCAGTGCATTCAATAAAGTTTTTATAGTGCTATGTTATTGTTTTTTCCTTGTTATTACAATTATTCCCAGATGGAAAAAATAAGAGCAGTGGGAAGCTGATAATGAGAAAACAAGAATGATGAAGCACTGCCTTTATGCCTCACTTTACCATTTGAGAAATATAATCAACGTGATGGCTTTTCACACTGAGGGTAGAAGCATTTTTCCATCTGTTATGTTTCCTGTTATATTCTGGATAGAAAATAGATTTCTTCTCTCCCTGGGAGACTGTTAAAAGATATTTGAGAAGAATGCCAGCTCTAGACAAAGTCTGATACAAATGGGAATGTGTTTTATTTCCCTGTTTTTCACCTTTTCCCTTTGCTAGGAGCTGAGGTAAAAGGAGAAGGAGGTGAAAGAACAAACACTGATTGAATACCTACTGTGGTCCAAACTCTATGTATGGTCTATCTACACATTATCTCTTTTCATCCCCCAAACTACCCTGCCAGGTAGTTACTATTACTTCTGCCATATTATACAGACATAAAGCTCAAAGAATCTAGGTACCATGTCCAAAACCTACTTAGAAGGCACCAATTCCACAGGAACTTAAAAAATTAGGATGTAAATAGCACTTCTAGGAATTTCTCACAAGGCAATTCTCACACTGATATCCAAAGACATTTACAAGAATGTTTTCAACAACATTGTTGACAATAATGGATAACTGGAAGCAACGTAAATGCCATCATTAGAAGAGTTAGGTTAGTTATGATACTTTCATATTACAGAATACTGTGCAGATGTTGACAAATAACATTAAGTTTAAAAAATCACATTCAACTTCTACTCATGGGCCCAAGGAGACATGTTCAAGAATACTCATTGTATTTGTACATATACACAAATATGAAGGAACGAGTAGAGGTTATCTACAAGCAGTTCTTTACTGGGGAAGAAGGAGAATTAAGGGGGGCTTGTACCTTTTTTAATAAATTTTTATTGGAGTATAGTTGCTTTACAATGTTGTGTTAGTGTCTGCTGTACAGCAAAGTGAATCAGCAATACATATACATATAACCCCTCTTTTTTGGATTTCCTTCCCATTTAGGTCACCACAGAGCACTGAGTAGAGTTTCCTGTGTTATACAGTAGGTTCTCATTCATTATCTGTTTTATACATAGTAGCGTATAAACGTCAATCGCAATCTCCCAATTCATCCCGCCACCCCCCTTCCAAGGGGGGCTTGTACTTTTAATATGCTTTGGTATTGCATGTTTTCATGTATAACTTGTGTAATTTTTATAAATATAGTATTTTAATATCTACATGATTACTAGGTTAGAAGGCCATAAAGTTGCTTTGACAGAATCCTCCTTATTACTGCAGTTGATTTCTATAGCTAGGACCTTCCCAGTCCCTGAGGAAGAACACTAGAACTGGAAGGCAGGAATATTAATGCTGGTGATGTAGAGCTGGAGAAGGTGGATCTGGGCAGCTAGATCCATCCGCAGCCCTGAGTAGCAACCTTGGGAAACCTTGCATTTGATATGTTGATCTATGAGTGGATATTCAACTTATATGATTTGAATTGAAAACAAAATGTCAGTTGTGACTTTTAGAAATAAAGGTTACATTTATCATCAATAATGAGGTATATGTAACATTAAATTACATATACCATTTTACACTCTTAAGCTTGGCAAAAATTTTAAAGCTTAACAATTCCAAGTGAAGCTAAAAACAAAACAAGCTATCCAATGTCACTTGTGGGAATACAAATTGTTATAACCACTTTAGACAATGTCAATTCCTGGTAAAGTTGGAGACAAGCCTACCCTACATGTTAGCAATTCCACATACATATGAGAGATTCTTCTCAAGAGAGCTACACAAGAATGCACATGGCAACAGTGTAGTACTTACATTGTTGTGTGTCCATGTGGTAGATTATTCATCAGGGAAATTAAATAGACTAGAGCTATATATTTCAATAATCTTGACAAGATAAAATTGAACATAGGGAGCTTCAACTGTATCATAATGCTTTGTATTGACAAAAATAGGGAGGAGGAGGGGCGTTGGACAACAGAAAAATTAAAAGATTCTGAAGTATATGGAGAAAAATATCCATATTTAAAAAATTTTGATGATGGGTACATAAATGTTTGTTATAGTATTCTCTGTCTTTTCTGCATTTTTGAAATATTCAATAAGAAGGAAAAAGAGAAAAGACATGGGAAAGAATATTCTGAGAATAGACACCCGAATTTTAATGGCGATTATCTCTAAAAGGTAAGATTCTCAATGACTTTAATTTTCTTTTTTATATGTTTCTATATGTTATATTTGTACACATAAAACATGTGTTTTATTTATAACAATAAAAATGCATTAAAGTTACAATATACCACTTTTATGACATATGATGAAACTATATGAAATATAGACACAGCATGAAGAACTAGTACTAGAATAAGATATTAAGAGTTGTTAACCCTTGGAGCTGGGATTATAGGTGCGTTTGTTTCTTCATATTTTTCTCTAAATACTAATTATTCCATAGTGGGAAAATAATATGTTTGGAAAAGTTGGACTAAATAAAAAGCTATAGGTTTTAAATGAAAAGAAATTCAAATTTTTTTCAGCCTTGTAAAACATTCATGTTCCTAGTGATGAACTTAATTACCAAAAAAAAAATCTGTTTTTAAAGAAAAGTTGAATTAGAGTCAAATAATTTTTAAATGAAGTTAGCTATGATATTGCAATTTATATTGATATTCTGTGAATGCTCATTCTGCTAATCAAAATATTGAGTTAAATAGCATGAGCTATTCCCTAAGTAAATTCTATGGTGGGGAGGTGGTCATTAGGAAAGGGGGAACATAAGTTTCTTTTTTTTTTAATTAGTTAATTTATTTATTTATGAATTTTTGTATTTTATTTAATTTATTTTTTTATTCAACAGGTTCTTATTAGTTATCCATTTCATACATATTAGTGTATATATGTCAATCCCAATCTCCCAATTCATCAAGGAAAGGGGGAACATAAATTTCTAAGTGGCCTGGTGACCTGAGCTGTTTCCACTAAGAAGGAAGCATCAGAGACATTTAATCAATGCAGTGTCTTTTATAAATCTGCAGGAACTCTCCTAGGAAGCCTTCAAGAGATGGATTCCTTATTACTGTGATACATGTTCCAATTAAATTTTTAGTAATGCTCTCCTGGGACTTCCCAGCCTGAAGGAGGGATAATGTGATCCCAGCCTCCTGACTCCCCACCCTGGACAAGATTCTTGCATGTTAAGGAGGCCATGAGCAGGCTGTTGACTACAATCTATAAGGTAAAATGATGGCACTGCTCCAGCAATCCTGAAGTTCTGCTCTAGAATCAATGCAAAGCTCTGACAACCTTAGAATTTCTGTATACACATGCAGGTAGGTGTCTTCAATTATAAGAGCAATGTTATTTTCTGAAGGAAAAATTGAGTCTAAGAAAATTCTACAACCCTCTCCTCTGCCACTGCTCTCCACTCCATCCCATTAGTACCAGCCTAACACCAGGAAAAAACTGCCCTCAGTCACCTGAATTTGCCCACGGTGTATGTTGGGTGATGAGTTTTATAAAGCACATAAGCAATCCATTATCTTAGGAGGTCTGAGCAGCAAGGACTCAAGCCAGAAAAATCAAGGATTATTGCCCCAAAGTGTACAAATCAAAAAAATGAGGCTTAGAGAATTTAAGCAATGTGCCAAGGTTGCCCTTGTAGCTAGCTGATAAGCCAGGGTGGCCTTACACAAGAGGGAAAAAAAGTGAGAGTGAAAGTTGGAAGGCTTCAAAGGCAGAGGAGCAAATTAAATAATGAATTTTAAAATTTTCATCTCTTTTAACCCTTTGTCTTTTGCACTTTTCTTGGGTTAATGGGACCCTACAAACACATTTCAGTCCACAATTTCATCTTCATCTCATTGCTTTAGGGATTTGCATCTGATAGCCATAGGAAATGCAGCTGACCCCTTCCCTAGTTATTTAATGACTTCCTATGCACTCCTCTTCTCATTTTGCTTTCTCAACACCCATTTAAGACCCATTTAAGGATTTTGCTGCCCCCAAGATTTTGCATCTTTCTACTCAACTAATTACCCCCAATGGAAAAATGACTGCTCCGCATACTTGGAGATATATGATAATCAAGCCACTAAATTCTTCTTTTGCTAATGACATGTTTTTTCAATATGTTCAAATGAGAGGCTCATTGGAAATTATTCACTTTCTTCTAAGTTGCAAAGGAAAATAAAAGGCAAATTATGGCTGTGTAAGCACGTGTTTGCTCAGATTCTATTCCACGGAATTAATTTGCCATCCACAGAGCTATTGACAGCTAGCTCTTTCCTTGAGCCTTTTCACTTACCAGGTGGAAATGATTAAAAATTTAATTTGCTTGAAGGGTCATTTAGGTTGGAGACTGCCCCTTTGTAATACAGAAGCCTCAAAGTCCACTAGAAAGAATAAGAGAACAATGGCTTCCATAAATGTTTCAACAGTGGTGGGAGAGAGTGTGAGAGTTGAAAGGAATTCAGACCATCACTGATTTTTCAGATGAGGAAACCAAAGCCCAGAAAGGTTAACAGGGTTGATCAAAATCAGTTTTGTTAGTTTGTAGCAGAGCTGAAACCAGGAACTAAAAGTTTTAACACTTGTCCCCTCTCTCCCTCCCTTCCATCCTGCTGCCAGTGTCAGTGGCAAATAAATATAAAGGCAAATTTAAGAAAAGCAAATTCAAGAAAATGTAGCTTGGGGAGAAGTGCTAGCACAGAACAATAATGCACACTTGAAATTTTCTACAAATTCCTTAATTACACAGCTTCATTCATTCACAGAAGTTGTGCCACTCACACATAGCCCAATGCACACACAGTCCAAGGGAGATCCTTATCTTACAGCACTCAGGGTGGCCAGTTCCAGCCAGAATGAAGAAGAGAGCAAGGGTCAAGGGCAGTACAGATGGAGCTGCTCTCCTTCACTCTCCAACTCCCACCCCTCCCATCAGCCCAGGTTGATTCATTTTCATTATATTTCTCTTTAATACAAAATCCAGACACTTTGTTCAGGATACTCTGCCTATCAAATCTGCTCTTAATAATCCTCTTTTTTTAAATCAAACTTTATCTGAGGGAACCAAAATATGTTTGATCTTAGCATAAAGTGCACTTATCAGTCCCACTGCTAAAATGACACTGCCTGAAAGTGAATGGCGTTAAGGGCAAAGTCTTTAGAGCCTTAGAGCCAGAAAGAAGTGAGTCTAAATCCAAAATCCATCACTTCTAGCTGCAATGTCTTGCCCAAATCATTCATTTGCTCAACAATATGTTACTGAGCACACTAGGCTCTAGTAATGCAAACAAATACTATCCCTGCCTTTTATCTTTACACTTCAGAGGCAGAGCCAGACACTAACACACCTGTCACCCAAGTTAATGCAAAGGGTTAACTGTTACAAGTGTTGCCAAGAAAGGTCTCTGGAACTATGAGAGCACCCAGTAGGAGGGTTTGCCCTAGTTACAAAGATCAGAAAAGACTTCCCCTAGGAAGGGCGGCTGGAGCTGAGATCAGAAGGATAAGTGGACAATAAGTCAGTGAAGTAAGGAGGAGCCTTCATCCCAGGCAATGTGCTGTGCTGAGGGACCACATCCTGTCTGGGAGATTGAGTCTGTGCAGTGTGAGCTGAGAGGTAGGGCACATGCTGAGGTCAGAGAAATGGACAAGGGCCTGTGGCCATGGTAAGGAGGTTTGTCCTCGTTCTAGGTGGCATGGGGGATGTGGGGCATGATCTGTTCTCCAAGCAGGGAGAACAGACTGGGGGATAGCATGGACACAGGTGTACAGGTGGGAAGCCAGTGCAGTAATCCATATAAGAGCTAGTAATGCTGTAGCTGGAAAGAGTAAACAGAATCTAGGGGATTTTTCAGAGGTAAAATCAATAAGCCTTAATAATAAATTGGATATGGGAAATGAGAGAAAAGGGTATATCAAAGCTAACTCGTGAGACTTCGGCTGGTGTAACTGGGTAGGTGACAGTACCATTCTCTGAAAAACAGAATTCAAGGAGGACCAGACTAGTGACCTAAACCTCTGAGCCTCAGTTTCCTCATCTGTAAAATGAGGATAGTAATACCTATATCACAATGTTGTTAGAAGCATTAGAGAAAGTTCCTAGAAAGTGACTGGTGTACAGCACTCCCCTAAATAAATGGTACTTATTCTTATAGGCTGTTCTTTCTTGATCTGATTATAAATTCAGGATATCAAACATCCATTTATTTTCACTCTCTTCTTTGATTGTTCTATCAGATTGGTGGTTTGCTGATCTAATCACCTTAAATAGTCTCTATTATGCTATTCTAGCAAAATAGGCAAGGTAGCAATTGCTCCTATAAACTTATTATTGTAAATGGCACTGCTACAGTTTAGCTCGCAATGGCTTACTTTGCTTTTCAAGGGAAAACATCGATTGCAAATGCCATTCCCAATATTAACCAAATGTTCATGTGCAAATGTATTTAGTACCCAGGGGTGTAGTGCTGGGTCATTTAAAGGGAACTGAAAAACACTGCTCCCAAATCCAAGGGAGAAAAAAATAACATGTACACAGCACTTTAGGGTTTATAAAGTCCCATCACATACATTGTATCAATGGAACCTCACACTGCAGGGGGTTGGGAGGAAGAACGGGTGTTTTCACTGTTATTTTTACAAGTGAGATTAGCTTAGAAAAGTAACTTGCTATAACCCACAAAACAAGGAAGTAATAGAAGTGACTAAAATACAAGTCCTGTGGCTCCCTTTCTATATGTTTATCAAAATCCCCCACCTGCCAATGTTAAACCATTCAATGGAAACAGTAAAAATCATGCAGCCACTAAACAGAGGAGTGAGGCAACAAGATCACTTGAACTTTCATGGGGATATGTCATCAATTTGTTATTATTTACTTATTTATTGTTGTGGCTGTCATTAATAGACAACAAGTGATGAATTATTAGTCTAAGCCAGATCGTATGTTAAACACTTCAAGTTCATGGTCTCATTGAATCTTTACAGCAACTTATAACATGAGTGGTTTTAAACATCAGAATTATAAAAAGTACAGAGGAAAAGGGAGACTTAGAAAACATAAATTCTTGCCCAGTTCCTAAATCCTGATCTCTTTCCAAAGCCACTGAACTGGACTAGCCTGCTTCCGTGGGACATTTAATGTATAGCAGAGTCAAATACCAATAAGGCCAATACCATGAGTGACTTCACATTATCCTGGGTTATTTGGAAACTCATGTGATGTCTCCCATCATCTAAAAGACAGGCATTTTCTCTAGTTCCACCCACTCAGTGAACAAACAGGTATGAGCCCTTACCTGGATCAGGTACTTCTCTGGGTTCTCCAGGTTTTGTGTACAGAGGTTTATATCTCAAATTCCGATCCTAGCCCTTCTCCCTACCAGCTGGAAAACCTTGGGCAAGTTACTTAGCAGCTCAGATACTCAATTTAATAGTCTGTGAAATAGGGGTGATAATATTTAGTTCCAACATCATAAGGTAAATGGAACCTCATGCATAAAGCATTTAGCATGGTGCCTGGGGCATGGTTGGTGCTCTGCACTTATTAGCTATGGTTATTTTATATTTTGATGATCCTCCAGATAACAGAACAGATGTTAGTTTCATTTTATAGAAAGGAAACTGGTTCCAAGACATGAAGAATTTTGTATAATCTCACACATCTTATAAATGGTAAAACAAAGGTAAGAAACCAAGTCTTCTAAATACTAAGAACAAATTTTTATTAAAACCCCCCAGAGCTCTCTAAGGAGGGTGGGTCTTGGTATCTGGAAGATTTTGAAAGTAGAAGCAGCACAGAGCCAAATTGCTCATCATAAAGAGTTGAGCGATTAAGAGACCTGGATGATTCAGAAATGGGAGGAAAGAACCTAGGAACAGAGGTTTGGAAGGGAGGGTCAGAGAAAAGGGAGGAATAATAAGACAGAAGGGTGGGGGGGGGGGAAGTGTGTGCTCAAAGGGATTTGAGAAATTTGCTCCAGGGTGTGCAATGTAAACTTCGCTTCCTTCTATCTTCCAAATCTCCATGAAAATCTAGACTACTTCTAAAAGCTCTAGTGTGAGTCTAGAGAGGTAAAGAGGAGCTGATCCCCATCTAAAGCTAGTGAGGAGAGACAACAGACGCACAAAAGGACAGCCCCCACCTAGGCATTCTCATGGAAAAGCAGTGGGGCCCATGCTATATGTTGTGTAAGAAAGATGAAAGGTGTGGAATCAGATTGTATTTATCAGGTGAAGGCAAAAAGAGGGAGGAAGGGGAAGGAAATCACCAAATTCTGCACAATCTAAGAACATTTGACAAACAGTTTTAGCTTCTACAACACCATGCTTAGTCTAGCCAGCTTGTAGTGGGGACCCAGATCATTCATTCTGAAAGCCATCCTTCCTGCCACAGAGCCTGGAGAAGGATCTTACATATAAATACTCTTTGATAGCCCTGAAGGAATACGCCTCATTTAGAAAGGAAGGGTGAAACTAGAGAATTGTCATTATTGTTCCTACTTTGCTTTTTCACCGTGGTAAATACAGGCATACCGGGAGTTTCCTTATAGCACACTGAAAAATCATGAAATCTCCTTAACTCTGTCCTTCCCCTCTCTGCCAAAAAAAAAAATGTGATTGATGAAAAACAGAATCTGTACTGACCACATATTCACTGAAGTTCAAATACTTGGATCGTTGTAGTTTAAAATCATATTTGCTTTTATGTCTTTTGGCCTAGACATAATAATTGCTGTAATAATTACACCTGCTGGTAGTAGGTAGCAAGAGAGATGGAGAAGAGAAACAAGGGCAGGGAGGAAGGCGGAGGTAGTCAGTGAATAAAAATAGATTGAGAAAGCTGATCTCTCCTTAGGGACTGAACAAATTCACCTCCCTCGTGCTTCATTTGGAAGAAGGCAGTCTCCTGGGTGCTCCATTCACCCTCACTTCTCTCCTCATGCCTCCCTCACACCCACCCCCCCCCCCGTTCAAAAGGAACTAAATAAAAGACCAGGTGGGAAGGGAGAAAGATAATGGCATTTGGTACCAAATCATCTGGGTGTGAGTCCCAACTTCTGCCATTGATTAGCTGTGCAATTATAAATGGAAATAGGTATCTCTTTTGGCTTTGCTTCTTCTCATGTGTGAAACAAGGTTATGAGTATTGTCAATGAGATAAAGCAAGTACTCAGTACATTTCTGTGAATACTTATTAACATTAAAGGACAAAAAGAAACAGGAATGGAGATTTTAACATAAGACCTAAAACTGTAAAACTCCTAGAAGAAAACGTAGGAGGAAAGCTTTATGACATTGGGCTTGGCAATGATTTCTTGGATATGACATCAAAAGCACAAACAATAAAAGTAAAATTAGACAAATGGGACTATATTACACTGAAAATCTTCTGTGCAGCAAAGGAATCCATCAACAAAGTGAAAAGTCAACCTATGGAATGGAAGAAAATATTTTCAGTGCATATATCTGATAAAGAATTACTATCCAAAATATAATATATAAGGAACTCCGACAGCTCGGTAGTATAAAAACAAATAATCTGATTTAAATGTGGGGCAAAGAGCTTGAATAGACATTTCTCCAGAAAAAGATTTGACTTTAAATTGCTCAACTAAATGTGTCAGATTCACATCTTCCCTTTCACCCAGCTCTTCCATTACCACCCAACAAGCACATGCTTATCTTTCTTGTGAGCCAAGCGATTCTACCCATTGACCTGACTTTGTCACAATCCCAACCAGCCTGGGACGGCTAGTGCGGAGGCATATGAAAAAGTCTGAGTCAGGAACTCAGGGAGGCCCCCACCTGCCCACAGAATCTCAGTGGCCTGTAAGAAGGATGGTCTGAGTAGGCATGCACTCCTCTCCTTGCTCATGCTCAAGTTTTACTATTTTTGAGTGTTTTAACTCCAAATAGGATGTGGAGAAGACTTCTATGAAACAGAAAGTTGTTTGGTGAAGTTTGCATTTACTATGTCTGGCATGGATGTATTTGCTAAGACCACTCAAGTAAATATGGCAATGGAATTTCAATAACCTACACAGGGGTGAGCAGACTATGGTCCATGGGTGAAATGATTCCCATTGCCAGTTTCTGGAAGGCCTGTGAACCAAGAATAGATTTTACATTTCAAATGGTTGAAAAAATGCAAAAGAATAGCATTTCGTGATATGTGAAAATTATATGAAACTATGTGAAAATTACATAAAATGAAAATTTATCATCCATAAGTAAAGTTTTATTGGAACACATCATGTGCAATCATTTTCATATTGCCTATGGCTGCTTTCGCACTACAACAGCAGAGCTGAGTATCTGCAACAGAGACCATATGTCCAGCAAAGCCTAAAATATTTACGATCTAGCCCTTTATAGAAAAAGTTTGACCCCTGAGCTATGGCACATTACTGCTTATAGGCTACAAATCCATTTATCACCACATTGCAGGTCACCACTAAACTCCCTTTCATTCCAGCCTGACCGGTTTCATCAGCTATAAACTTATTGCCTTCATTCTTGCCCTTTTTAAAGCATATTTTTCATAACCTTCTTCATGCCATCTCCCTGTTCAAAAGCCATCTATATACTTTTACAGTCAGGAGAAAGAATCTTCCACTATGCCAATTGTTCTCTATCATTTATAGAACAAATTCCAAAATAGTTGTGATGCACATATAAAGCCATTTAAATCTAACCTCGGTCTCCCCATCACTTCTGAAGCATCCTGCTGCCAAGATTCCCTCTCTGCAACAATGCCTTTCACCTTCATCTACCTAACAGCTCCCTTACTGCCATCAAAGTCCAGCCCAAAGTACCACTCCCCTTTCCTCATATCCTCAATCAGAAAACTATATTTTATTCATCAATTGTTCCCCCAAAGCACACACATTTTTTTGAATGTTATTTTATTTTTTTATACAGCAGGTTCTTATTAGTTATCTATTTTATACATATTAGTGTATACATGTCAATCCCAGTCTCCCAATTCATCCCACCACCACCTCCCCCCAGCTTACCCCCTTAGTGTTCATACGTGTGTTCTCTACATGTGTGTCTCTATTTCTGCCTTGCAAGCTGGTTCATCTGTACCATTTTTCTAGATTCCACATATATAAGTTAATATACAATATTCGTTTTTCTCTTTCTGACTTACTTCACTCTGTATGACAGTCTCTAGGTCCATCCATGTCTCTACAAATGACCCAATTTCATTCCTTTTTATGGCTGAGTAATATTCCATTGTATATATGTACCACATCTTCTTTATCCATTCGTCTGTTGATGGGCACTTAGTTTGCCTTCATGACCTGGCTATTGTAAATAGAGCTGCAATGAACACTAGGGTGCATGTGTCCTTTTGAATTATGGTTTTCCCTGGGTATATACCCAGGAGGGGATTGCTGGGTCATATGGTAATTCTATTTTTAGTTTTTTAAGGAACTTCCATACTGTTCTCCATGGTGGCTGTATCAATTTACATTCCCACCAACAGGGCAAGAAGGTTCCCTTTTCTCCACACCCTCTCCAGCATTTGTTTTTGTAGATTTTCTGATGATGCCCATTCTAACTGGTGTGAGGTGACACCTCATTGTAGTTTTGATTTGCATTTCTCTAATAATTAGTGATGTTGAGCAGCTTTTCATGTGCCTCTTCATCTGTATGTCTTCTTTGGAGAAATGTCTATTTAGGTCTTCTGGCCATTTTTTGATTGGGTTGTTTGTTTTTTTAATATTGAGCTGCATGAGTTGTTTATATATGTTGGAGATTAGTCCTTTGTCTGTTGATTCATTTGAAAATATTTTCTCCCATTCTGAGGGTTGTCTTTTCTTCTTGATTGTAGTTTCCTTTGCTTTGCAAAAGCTTTTAAGTTTCATTAGGTCCAATTTGTTTATTTTTGTTTTTATTTCCATTACTCTAGGAGGTGGGTCAAAAAAGATCTTGCTGTGATTTATGTCAAAGAGTGTTCTTCCTATGTTTTCCTCTAAGAGTTTTATAGTGTCCAGTCTTACATTTAGGTCTCTAAGCCATTTTGTCTTCTTCCTGATCTTAGAGGAAATGCTTTCAGTTTTTCACCATTGAGAATGATGTTTGCTGTGGGTTTGTCATATATGGCCTTTATTAAGTTGAGGTAGTTCCCTCTATGCCCACTTTCTGGAGAGTTTTTATCATAAGTTGGTGTTGAATATCGTCAAAGGATTTTTCTGTATCTATTGAGATGATCATATGTTTTTTTCCTTCAGTTTGTTAATATGGTGTATCACATTGATTGATTTGCGTATACTGAAGAATCCTTGCATCCCTGGGATAAATCCCACTTGATCATGGTGTATGATCCTTTCAATGTGTTGTTCAATTTTGTTTGCTGGTATTTTTTTGAGGACTTTTGCATCTATATTCATCAGTGATATAGGTCTGTAATTTTCTTTTTTTGTAGTATCTTTGTCTGGTTTTGATATCAGGGTGATGGTGGCCTCGTAGAATGAGTTTGGGAGTGTTCCTTCCTCCACAATTTTTTGGAAGAGTTTGAGAAGGATGAGTGTTAGCTCTTCTCTACATGTTTGATAGAATTCACCTGTAAAGCCATCTGGTCCTGGGCTTTTGTTTATTGGAAGATTTTTAAGCACAGTTTCAATTGCAGTGCTTGCGATTGGTCTGTTCATATTTTCTATTTCTTCCTGGTTCAGTCTTGGAATGTTGTGCATTTCTAAGAATTTGACCATTTCTTCCAGGTTGTCCATTTTATTGGCATAGACTTGTTTGTAATAGTCTCTTACGATGCTTTGTATTTCTGTGCTGTCCATTGTAACTTCTCCTTTTTCATTTCTAATTTTATTGATTTGAGTCCTCCCCCTCTTTTTCTTAATGAGTCTGGCTAAAGGTTTATCAATTTTTTTTATCTTTTCAAAGAACCAGCTTTTACTTTTATTGATCTTTGGTATTGTTTTCTTTGTTTCTATTTCATTTATTTCTTCTCTGATCTTTATGATTTCTTTTCTTCTATTAACTTTGGGTTTTGTTTGTTCTTCTTTCTCTAGTTCCTTTAGGTGTAATGTTAGGTTGTTTATTTGACATTTTTCTTGTTTTTTGAAGTAGGATTATATCACTATAAACTTCCCTCTTAGAACTGCTTTTGCTGCATCCCATAGGTTTTGGATCATTGTGTTTTCAGTGTCATTTGTCTCTATGTATTTTTTGATTTCCTCTTTGATTTCTGCAGGGATCTCTTGGTTATTTTGTAAAATATTGTTTAGCCTCCATGTGTTTGTGTGTTTTACATTTTTTCCCTGTAATTTATTTCTAACCTCATAACCTTGTGGTCAAAAAAGATGCTTGATATGATTTCAATTTTCTTAAATTTACTGAGGCTTGATTTGTGACCCAAGATGTGATCTACCCTGGAAAATGATCTGTGTGCATTTGGGAAGAAAGAGTAATCTGCTGTTTTCAGATGCAATGTCCTAAAAATATCAGTTAAATCTATCTGGTCTATTGTGTAATTTAAAGCTTTTGTTTCCTCATTAATTTTCTGTCTGGATGATCTGTCCATTGGTGTAAGTGATGTGTTAAAGTCCCCCACTATTATTATGTTACTGTTGATTTCCCCTTTTCTAGCTGTTAGCATTTGCCTTGTGTATTGTGGTACTCCTGTGTTGGGTGCATATATATTTATAATTGTTATATCTTCTTCTTGGATTGATCCCTTGATCATTATGTAGTGTGCTTCCTTATCTCCTGTAATATTCTTTATTTTAAAGTCTATTTTATCTTATGGGTATAGCTACTCCAGCTTTCTTTTGATTTCCATTTGCATGGAGTATCTTTTTCCATCCCCTCACTTTCAGTCTGTATGTGTCCCTAGGTCTGAAGTGGGTCTCTTGTAGAAAGCATATATATGGGTCTTGTTTTTGTATCCATTCAGCGAGCCTGTGTCCTTTGGTTGGAGCATTTAATCCATTGACATTTAGGGTAATTATCAGTATGTATGCTCCTATTACCATTTTTGTAATTGTTTTGGGTTTGTTTTTGTAGGTCCTTTTTTTCTCCTGTGTTTCCCAGTAAGAGAAGTTCCTTTAGCATTTGTTGTAGAGGGCTGGTTTGGTGGTGCTGAATTCTCTTAACTTTTGCTTGTCTGTAAAGCTTTGGATTTCTCCATTGACTCTGAATGAGATCCTTGCCAGGTAGAGTAATCTTGGTTGTAGGTTCTTCCCTTTTATCACTTTAAATATGTCCTGCCACTCCCTTCTGGTTTGTAGAGTTTCTGCTGATAAATCAGCTGTTAACTTTATGGGAGTTCCCCTGTGTGTTATTTGTCCTTATTCTCTTGTTGCTTTTAATACTTTTTCCTTCTCTTTAATTTTTGTCAGTTTGATCACTATGTGTCTCGGCGTATTTCTCCTTGGGTTTATCCTGCCTGGGAATCTCTGTGCTTCCTGGACTTGGGTGGCGATTTCCTTTCCCATCTTTTCAAATATTTTCTCAGGTCCTTTCTCTCTCTCTTCTCCTTCTGGGACCCCTATTATGTGAATGTTGTTGCGTTTAATGTTGTCCCAGAGGTCTCTTATGCTGTCTTCATTTCTTTTCATTCTTTTTTCTTTATTCTGTTCTGTGGCAGTGAATTCCACCATTCTGTCTTCCAGGTCACTCATCCATTCTTCTGCTTCAGTTATTCTGCTGTTGATTCCTTCTAGTGTAGTTTTCATTTTAGTTATTGTATTATTCATCTCTGTTTGTTTGTTCTTTACTTCTTCTAGGTGTTTGCTCTTTAATTCTTCTAGGTCTTTGTTATACATTTCTTGCATCTTCTTGGTCTTTGCCTCCATTCTTTTTTCGAGGTCCTAGATCAACTTCACTGTCATTATTCTGAATTCTTTTGCTACAAGGTTGCCTATCTCCACTTCATTTAGTTGTTTTTCTGGGGTTTTATCTTGTTCCTTAATCTGGTTCATAGTCCTCTGCCTTTTCATTTTGTCTATCTTTCTGTGAGTGTGGTCTTCATTCCACAGACTGCAGGATTGTAGTTCTTGCTTCTGCTGTCTGCCCTCTGGTGGATGAGGCTATCTAAGAGGATTGTGCAAGTTTCCTGATGGGAGGGACTGGTGGTGGGTTGGGCTGGCTGTTGCTCCGGTGGGCAGAGATCAGTAAAACTTTAATCCACCTCTCTGCTGATAGGTGGGGCTGGGTTCCCTCCCTGTTGGTTGTTTGCCCTGAGGAGGCCCAGCCCTGGAGGCTACAGGCTCTTTGCTCGGGCTAATGGTGGACTCCAGAAAGGCTCATGCCAAGGCGCACTTCCCAGACCTCTGCTGCCAGTGTCCCTGTCCCTGCAATGAGCCACAGCCACACCCTGCCTCTGCAGGAGACCCTCCAACACCAACAGACAGGCCCAGTTCAGTCTCCTATGGGTTCACTGTTCTTTCCCCCTGGGCCCTGATGTGCACACTACTTTGTGTGTGCCCTCCAAAAGTGGAGTCTCTGCTTCCCCCAGTCCTGTCGAAGTCTTGCGATCAAATCCCACTAGCCTTCAAAGTCTGATTCTCTGGGAATTCCTCCTCCCATTGCCAGACTCCCGGGTTGGGAAGCCCAATGTGGGGCCTAGAGCCCCCACACCAGTGGGTGGACTCCATGGTATAACTGCTCTCTAGCCCATGAGTCACCTACCCAGCAGCTATGGGGCTCGATTTTATTGTGATTGCACTCCTCCTAGAGTCTCATTGTGGCTTATCCTTTGCCTTTGTCTGTCTTCTCCTTTGTCTTTGTCTCCCCTGCTGAGTTCCAGTGTCTTCCTGTCAATGATTGTTCAGCAGTTAGTTGTGACTACAGTGCTCTTGCAAGAGGGAGTGAGCACTCATCCTTCTACTCCACCATCTTGAACAAATCTGATCAGCACATACCTTTTATAAACTTCTGTGGTGAAACATACCATAGTACCTTGAAATGACATATGTGTGTCTGTCTGTCTGTATGTATGTATTTCTAGCCTGACCCACCGTATCCAGCAACCAGTGAGCCACAAACCACATTTTCTTCATCATTATGACTACAGCATTTGGCATGAAGAAAGAACATATTATGTGTTTATAGAATTTAATAATAGTTATGATTCCTTTTATTGTCTTCTTTTATTTCAGTAGTTTAGGACATGATTTATATAAATAAAAGTGGCCATAGACATAAGAGGTCTCTACAGGTTTATCCTAAGTAGCTCTGTGACATGAGATAAGCCACTTGACTTTTCTGAGATGCAAATTTCTCACGTGATAGAAGATAAGGATGAGACCTAAGTGGTTGACTTTATCTACCTCATGGGAGAGGATGATAATCATAAAAATAACAGCCAGCATGAATTCACATTTATAAACACTGCTAGTTCAAAATATACTCTCATAAATGAGATATTTTATACTGGCAAAAAAAAAAATGAAGCCCAAATAACGTAATGTCAGTAAAAGCTCTTTATAAATTATAAAGTACATATGTGAAATAAAATGGATTCTAGTTTCTGTGATAATAACCACCTGACACAACTCAAAAGATCACAACGTAGCCTGGCAGATAGCAGAGGCTGTTTGGAGGGCTCATCATACATTGCAGAGGAGCAGGTAATTTTATTTTGCATGGTAACAATACGTCTTCTGGCTTCCTCCACTTCAGCTTCCTCGTGTGGAAATTAAAACACCTTACAAGTGTAAGGAAGTTAGATTTACAAGAAACTTGACATCCATTATCACTTTGCAAATCAGAAATCCATTCTTCAGAGCTGGAAGTGACTTGCCTTAGACCTTCCAGCAAATTAGAGGGAGTTGGAATTCAAACCAGGGTCCTCAGATGGTGAGTCTCTGATTTTTCCATCATACCAAGAGCCTAGAGCATTAGAACACTTGAGATCATCTATGCTAACAACTTTAGAGATTAAGAAACTGAGACTAAGAGATTACAAAAATTGTCTGTCTAAGATCATATAATTAAGGAGAAAGTTAGGAATCTAGCCAGGATGCTCCCCCCACCTCTGGTCCCTACATAGTTATATTTTATCTTCTGTAGTAACCAGCCTCATTGATGACCTCCAATGATCCCTATTCCCTGCCAATCACACTCTTGTATCATCTCCTCCCAAACTGAAGAGGGCTGACTTGTATAACCAATAGGATATTGTGAAAATGATAATGTGTGACTTTTGAGACTTGGTCATAAAAGACATCATGGCTTCTGTCTTACTCTTATGTATCATTTGCTCTGAGGGAAGGCAGCCATTATGTTGGAAGGATGCTCAAGGGCTCTTTGGAGAGGTCCACATGACAAGGAACAGAAACAGCCTGCCTATGTGCGTGAGTCTTTTTAGAAATGGATCCTACTGCCCCATTCAAGCCTTTAAATGACCGCAGCTCCTGCCAATATCTTGACTATAGGCTCACGAAAGACCCAGAGTCAGAACCACCTGGCCCAATGGCTCCTGAATTCCTGACATACAGAAACTGTGTGAATAATAAATGTTTATTGCTATTAAATCACTTAGTTTTAAGGCAATCTGTTATGCAGCAATAAATGACGAATATACTTCCCATTGTGAGCAGTAATTTCTCCAAGGTTTGTGCACATTCACTTTTCTCCTCCTATATTCCAAGCTTCTCTTCCTAAAATGTAGTTATAAATCCACTTTTTTAGTAGTTCCCTAAACTCACTTTCAGAGACATTAATCAAATGAGAAAAGTTACTTCAATAATCTGATTTCCCCATGACCTTCACCCAGCTGCCCCAGAGGTTTTCCATCTTGTCCCCAAGCAATTTCCTCACCATATACTCACGTCTAAAGCCTGAGATAAAGTTGACTAGGCAGTGTGAATGTCACATACTCTATATCTCATCTGTCCTCTGAGGAACGCATAATAAGATCTGAGATGCATCTTGTTGAAAATTGGATGCTGAAATGATAGGATCATGGCACTTAAATATATTCTTGTTTATTTGGTCCGGATCCCATGTTTCTCTCTTCTTTAAATACTTCTACCATCCTCCTGTCCTTTATGATTTATCGTCCTTATTACTGAGAAACCAAAACCATAGAAACTGGTTGTTAACAATACTCATCCTTTTAAAAAATGTATTTATAAATCAGAGCCCCTTCTTTTTCCAAAGCAAATAAATTGTGAAGCCTCTAGTCCCCCAGAGACTTGACTATTTATGCAACTCCCTTGAGAAAAGGAAATAAGAAGTGAAGATCATGAACTCACCCCATCTCTGCCCTAGGAAACCTAAGATACTTGTCAAGATGAAGGGAACAAGATGCTGGCCTATCAAGGGATTGATTGTTCCTCATCCTAGCTGTATGGCCAGGAGCAAATGTCATCAAGTCCTTACAAGTGGGGGTGAGAGTGAAGCAGAGCCAGCAACACCTTCCAGAAATATTCAAAATTATAATGAGGAATAAATTAGTTAACTGCAAGTGCTTCCCAAACTTTCAAGAGTATACAAATTACCTAGGGATTTTGGTAAAATGCAGATTCTAATTCATAATGCTAAAGGATGGCCTGAGATTCTGCATTTCAGCAAGCTCCCAGGAGATGCTAATGCTGCTGCTCTAAGGACCACCTTTTGAGTAATGAGGATATAAAAGAATCGTAGCTCTTAGCAATTATTATTGGTGTTGTTCATATGATCTCCATAGCAAGAGTAGTAATGCTGGTAAGTGGCAGAGGTGAGATTTAAATCCAAGACTAGCTCTCCCTCCCAACTCCTATGTTGCCTCTGAAAAGGAGTAAGATATGCTTAGAGCAGGGCTGGGTGACAACTTCATAGAGTCATTATGCCAGTGGTCTACCATGCCAGTAACTTGCCTTGTGACAATTCAGCCCTGATATCTTAAAGGCTCCAGAAAGTAATTCCAGCAGAGGAGTGAGGAATTCGTTAGAGCCTCCACCACATTATCACATGCTGAGGACTTTCCAGGTTGCCCAGAAAGCATCTGTCAGCAAAGTTAGATTCTATCAAAAATGAAAATTGAGGCTTAATTCAGCATGGGGAGGAAACTGATTGACCAGAAGATGGGAGATTAATCCCCTGGGCCACATCTCAGGGGTGAGAAGGGGCTAACTGTTCTATGTGCATTAGAATCAATTAAGCACTGTTCACCCCAGGAATCACAGGCAGGAAACTCTCTCCCAGGACTGAATAAGCCCGGAGACAGAGGCACAGACCTTCGCTCTTATGGCTTCTCAGTGGAGGGTTGGGCCTGAATAAGCAGACTTCTGGCTTTATAGGGGGTGTGACAAGGCTGCTGAGACAAGCCTGGCATTATCTTACACTTACAGCACCTTTGAGGCAGGAGTGCTTGGCACGTTTATATTATTTTGTCTTAAATATGCCAGTAGTCATGGGGAAAGGAAGCAGAAATTAACTCTGAGAAAGGAAGATGTGGGCCATCCTCACATTCTAACACATTGGCGTCGGACCCTGGGAGTTGGTTACAGATGCACCAGCAACTAGTTGTGGAAGGTTAAGGACTAGTGACGTACTTGCAATCACAGTAAGTTTAAAATTTGACTAATAAGACTTATGACTAATAATAGCTACTCTTCTGCCTCAGATGCTGCATTAGCATGATAAATGCATCATCACAGTCAATCTTTCCTGTAGCCTTACGGGGGATGGATCTGTGACCCCTGCTTTACCAAGAACTGGAGTGAAGTTGCTTGCTGGCTTCCAAAGGCACAGGTGATGCTACAGAGAAATTTGCCTTTCATAGCAGTTGAATATGTTGGTAGAGAAAAGAGATTGAGCATGAATCAGAACGCAAGATTTGTGAAAGCACACGAGGGAAATGAGAATAGAAGGGTCTCGTCATTACTGACGAAGATACAAGCATGATCACCCAATCTTTCCTAGCTATACAAAGCATTCACTAGAATATTTGTGAGCTTTATGTGTGGGCAGTGTGTTGGAGGTTCAGACTCGTTCTAGATGTGGCTACAGTTTCTTAACAATGCTTCTCTCTTGCTCCACTTACAGCCACATTCATTTGAAGAAGGCAGCGATGATCTGAATTAATTCTCACTAGAAGTTTGGCATCACAAAGCCTACATTTATTTTCACCCAGGTCACTGGTGTGCCCTGGAAACTGAGGAATAGCAACTACCTTTTCTGATCCTGTATCCTCATCTATAAAATGGGACTAACCCTACTTACTCTACAGGACAGTTGAGACGAGCAAACAAAATAATAGTTGAGAAAATTACTTGAGCATGCTGCACAAGTGTTAGGTGTGGAACATGTGGAGGGAAACCACTCTCCTTTCTTCCCCAGTGAAGCGCCCAGCCTCAAGCAGGTATATTCCTATTTTCTAGTTCTCTCTCAAAGAGAATGGCAAAGGATGCATGAATCAGCAGAGCATACAGCACTGCCTTTTCTTTTCTCAGGGTCATTTTTCCTTTTTCTTCTCTTTCTACTGGCAACATGGCCTTTTGAAGATTGACAGTGACGCTTATTGGTTGGGTCACTTCTTTATGACCAAACAGAAGTTCTCTTTGGGAAACTGAAACATGCCTCCTTCCAACATCCACACTGAGAGAGGGAAGTTGGCATGAAGATAATCAAAAAAATCACAGGTAAGCTGGCCAATCCAGTTATACCTGACCCTAGGTCATAGACCAACCCTCCAAAATCTCAGGAGCAAACACAGCACACACTCCTGAGCATGTGCACACAAGCTATGCATCCTCAGTATGAAGGGAAACTCCCTGTCCCATCTCACACCCCATGTCAAAGCAGGGTCTCTACCAACTGTCAGTGTCAGCCAGGAGGACCAAAGCTGGAACAGATGTCAAGGTGGGGCCATTAGCTAATGGTCATGGAACCAAAACCTCACTGACAGAGCAAAAACAAGGTTAGGAATGGGCTGAAGTCTTCTCAATATAAGAGCAGAACTTCCTAAATTCTGTGATGCTCCCTCAGGGCTAACGTGGTCTTGCCTCTGAGAGTATTCACTCAAGATCAGCATTCCTGGACACGTTCAGGCAAAGTCTGCAGAGTCATTCCGATTTGGACGTTTCCAGAGAGGATGGGAAGCTCCACTTCCTGAATAACTTCTCCAGTACTTTCCAACGTTTGTCTCATTCCCACAGAAGAAAACTTGGGAAGGAGGAACATGAAACTGGCTTCTACACCTGGTTTTTGTTCTCTTCTAAGTTTGTAATTATTTTCACTTCTTGCTTCTTCCTGACTTTTTTGTTTCCGTTCATTTCAATTCTTACACTTTGAGGGGTAAAATTAATTTGTGCTAATAATTTGAAAAAAGAAGTCCAATATTTTGAAAAACATTGGGGGCACAGAGGTTTTTTTAAAAAAATTTTTTTAACATCTTTATTGGGGTATAATTGCTTTACAATGGTGTGTTAGCTTCTGCTGTATAACAAAGTAAATCAGCTATATGTATATATATCCCCATATCCCCTCCCTCTTGCGTCTCCCTCCCACCCTCCCTATCCCACATCTCTAGGTGGTCGCAAAGCACCGAGCTGATCTCCCTGTGCTATGTGACTGCATCCCACTAGCTATCGGTTTTACCTTTGGTAGTGTATATATGTCCCTGCCACTCTCTCACTTCATCCCAGCTTACCCTTCCCCCTCCCCGTGTCCTCAAGTCCATTCTCTATGTCTGCATCTTTATTCCTGCCCTGCCCCTAGGTTCTTCAGAACCTTTTTTTTTAGATTCCATATATATGTGTTAGCAAACGGTATTTGTTTTTCTCTTTCTCATTTACTTCACTCTGTATGACAGACTCTAGGTCCATCCACCTCACTACAAATAACTCAGTTTCATTTCTTTTTATAGCTGAGTAATATTCCATTGTATATATGTGCCACATCTTTTTTATCCATTCATATATCAATGGACACTTAGGCTGCTTCCATGTCCTGGCTATTGTAAATAGAGCTGCAATGAACATTGGGGTGCATGTATCTTTTTGAATTATGGTTTTCTCTGGGTATACGCCCAGTAGTGGGATTGCTAGGTAGTATGGTAGCTCTATTTTTAGTTTTTTAAGGAACCTCCATATTGTTCTCCATAGTGGTTATATCAATTTACATTCCCACAAACGGTGCAAGAGTAATCCCTTTTCTCCACACCCTCTCCAGCATTTACTGTTTGTAGATATTTTTACCATGGTCATTCTGACTGGTGTGAGTCATTGTAGTTTTGATTTGCATTTTAGAGGCAGAGTTTGAAATCCTAAATTCTTATCCCAGGAGCTTCTTTGAAGAATATGCCAAACCTCTTGTCTTCCTCTTCTGCCGTTAATTTTGATTTGAAGTCATGTATTAACCTATCATCCATTTACTTGCCAAGGAATTATGAGGGTATCTTGAATATATTAACCTTACACATCCTAGGATTCTGTCATAGATTGGACAGCCTTTAGCTCCACAACTTCTAAAAGCACGATATTCAAAGGGAAACTTGCAGCTTGACTATTCCCAAATTTCGTCAGAGATTTTAAAAAGCCCGGCTGCCCTATTTCGTCTACCACCACGTTGAAATACAAGGATCAACACTAGGGCTTAGAATATATGGAGATAATTAGGAATTCCCTAGGGAAAAAAAGGAAGTAAAGGATTAACCAAGGAGAGCTATTAAATAAAGGATTAATTCTTTCTTCTCAGTTATCACACATAGAGTCTTCCTCTCCACTCCAAGCTCCTCCCCAAACCATCCTCAGTCAAAGCAGGAGCCTATCAGAGGGAGAAGAATGTCTCTTTTTTTTAATCCCTTAAATTAGAATTCTCTACCTGAAATTGTGAATGCTAGTTAATGATAAGCAAGGCCCTGGGGCCTTGAAAGGACCTATGGAGCAGAGTTTGAAATACAGAGCGACAGAATGGATTTGCCAGTTGCTTTGGTTATGCATCCAGCATACTTTTTAAACACAATAATATCTATCAACTGGTTAGTACCTTACATGTGTCTAATTGGGGATTTTCCCATAAACAGAGACTGAGTAAGGAGTTCAGAAGGTGATGCCTGAATACACAAGTGAGGGAATGGAGACAGTGAGACAGGGAGCAGGACAGGCCAGAAAAAGGTGCATTTTCAAAGTCACTGTGAAAAGCAGCAGGGCTGTGCTCTGCAGGGAGCTCTGAGGAGTGTACAGCACACAGCACAACTGAGCACTGGGGCACTGACCCACTGCCTCCCCTTCTCCCTTGGATAGGGCTGCTCTAAGGGGTATTAACTGCTCCCGGCCCCACTTCCTGTTGCTACTGTGCACTGGCTGAGCCAGCTCCAGATGCCTGTGGCAAAAAGTGGAAAGAGGCTCTGTGCATTGGAGGAGGGATGGAATCGCCGCCAATGGAAGTGGGTGCACAACTGCCCAGCTGAGCCACAGCTGAAATCAGACGTGGAAGGCCAGCATGTGACAAGCAACACAAAAGGGTCTGATACACATAGACACACATCATAACCCCTGTCTGCTCCTTCCACCTCATGACTTTTGTACAACCTCTATGGAGAGCAATTTAGTCATATCTTTTCAAATAAAAAATATACATACCACTTGACCAAGAAGCTCAGATTCTAGGGATTTGCCCCATGAATATTCTTGTTCATGTGTGAAATGTCGTATGTACAATGATGTTTACTGAAGAATTATTTGTAATGGCAAACAATTGGGAGGAAAAATCTCAGTGTCAATCAATATGGAACCCATCAAATAAATAATGATATATCCACAGAACAATGGAATTAGGATGATAATTAACTATATTCGATAAGTTGCATGAAACTGTCATTAACAAATCAGAACGGACACTCAATAGACAAGAAGAGCAGCCAGCTGGCATGCCCATAATGATGCATAAAATGTCAGTCATGAATGGCAAACCTTGTAGCAGCTAAAAAATGAAACTTCCCTATAGTCATAGTTATAATTCCCTTTAGATCATCGTTCTGTTAAGAAATTCAAGCTGAAAGTTCAAGCATCGTGCCCTCAGTTCCCTTGGCTAAATTCTTCTGCCTTTGATGCTTATTTGAAGGGTGAATGGAAGGAGATATTTAATATATTAGGCTTATTATGCAGTTATTAGTAGAGTGGTTTTTCTCCTGTCCAAATCTCCATTTTATTCTAGATGTCTAAGCCCTTGATTGAATTAAAAGCAGGAGTCCTGTGTGTGAACAGCCAGACCTTACAGAGTTAAACTACTTCCACAGCAGGATCACTTCATCAAGCAAACTGATAAATCACACTCAGCGGGGTTTTTCCTTCTTCCTGATAGCTTTCTTCTCAACTTTGGCATGCAAACAAAATTGTATTAGCCTTAAGAAAAAGTATCCAGAATCTTGAATCCTACTTAGTCTTCCCCATGGAAACCAAGATCCTGGAGAGGTATGTCCAGACCCATGCAAAACAAACCTCCCCATCCAGCCTCCTGCATTCTCTGTCTTTAAAGGCAGAGAAAACTCACGAACCCAAACCACATCATGCTTTTTAAATCTCAAAAGGGGCTCACCTAGGATCCCATGCCTAGATTCATGGCTTAAATTCAAAGTGAAAAAAAGCAATTCCTGGATTGGAGCTTCCTGGGGAGTTGGTTATCCCTATAGGGTCTCTCCTGCACCTATTCAAGCAGCCATCCCGTCCTCTGGCCTCAACATGTGTTCAGCCAAATGTACAACATAGTACAATACACCCAAAGCAACCATCATAATTTAGACTGTCAAGGAAGCAAAAAGCAGTCCCTACCCAGAGTTCTGTCTGGCATTCTGCTTTCTTTGCCAGTAGGGAGATATCCCTGGGGATAAAAGGAAAACCTCCTATATCAGGGTTAATTCCAAGAGTGGTAAGGATTCAGCACAGTGTAGGAGTTAAACCTCTGTTCATTAAGACCATCGTTCTTCGACTGGATGTTTTATGAAGGACTGTGAACAATCCCATAAAACAAAAGCACTTGCCCTTCTCTTTTCCAACCTTGGAGATTACAGTTTGGATCCACAGTAGCTTAAAACAAAGCACATGGTGAGAAGCCTAGTTCATCACAATGACAAGGACTGCAGTAAAATTTCAAGGAGTTGAGCGCCATTCAGCCCTGTTCACAGACTGAATATGATGATAAAACTTGTTGATTCCCTAGTCTTCACTAGGGATTGTGGAGCCAAAGGGGCCATGGGGAGTTCTGGGGCTTAAGGGGGAAGCAAAGGGGCTTGTGGGGAAGTGCGTTCTCACAGCAAACAGGACAGGTGTATGTGCTGACATCTTTTTGGAACATCGGTCTCCAGACAGGCTTGTCCTATTTCCCTGTCATGTCACTGAACCTTGCGCATAACTGAAACAGGGGTGCTAAGTTCACTTCATGAACTCTGGAAAGTCCAAAGTGTAGAAACACAGGTTAGTAATTTCCTGTCTAGATTTTGTAGTTAATGGAAGGGGAAACATGAGACAAGCGTTTTTTAAATTTTCTTTTATAAATAAAATACTATTTAAATTAGCAGCATCAAATTTCTCTTCCATTAGGACACTTATTTTCCATTTGTCATTAAAAAAAAAAATTTCAGGGCTTCCCTGGTTGGCGCAGTGGTTGAGAGTCCGCCTGCCGATGCAGGGGACGCGGGTTCGTGCCCCGGTCCGGGAAGATCCCACGTGCCGCAGAGCAGCTGGGCCCGTGAGCCATGGCCGCTGAGCCTGCGCGTCCGGAGCCTGTGCTCCGCAACGGGAGAGGCCACAACAGTGAGAGGCCAGCGTACCAAAAAAAAAAAAAAAAAAAAATTCAGATAAATAAAACACCTTTACCCCCACTCATTTCATTCCCTTCCCTTTACACACGCCCCATGACAATTACTCAAGTTTGGTATTTATTTTTCTCACATATGTCTCTATAATTGTATATGTATATACTACTGAACAAT
Source organism: Delphinapterus leucas (assembly GCF_059928025.1). NCBI lineage: Eukaryota > Metazoa > Chordata > Mammalia > Artiodactyla > Monodontidae > Delphinapterus > Delphinapterus leucas. The sequence continues at coordinate 45,673,627 of NC_143130.1, read as the reverse complement.
AACTAGTATTACTTTGCATGCTTTTAACTTTTAAAAAGTATATGTATTTCATTCGCGTTTGGTACTTACCCATACTGGTATGACTGCTCCAGTTTAACCTGGCACCATTTAATAATGCATTATATGAATCTACCACAATTATTTATCCCTTCTCCTGCTGGTGTGTAGTTAAGTTGTTTCCAACTTTTCACTATTACAATACTGCTACAATAAACATCAATGAACATCTTTGTACTTGTCTCTGGCACATGTGAAATGGTTGTGGCATGTTTTGAATAAAACAGTACATCTTGGAGATCTTTTTGTGCCTGTGCATGTTGTTATCCCTCATCTTTTTAATGCTTAAACAGCATCCTAGCAAATGAACTCACTAAAATATATTTAAATGTGGATTGCTGAACATTTAGATTGCCCTTCCCTTTACTTTGAGATATTAACAACAATGCTACATGTCTCTGTGAGCTCACGTGAGAGTTTCTCTATTGTATGGACCTATATTTGCGATTGCTTGGTCAAGAAGTGTGTGCTTTCAATTTTGCCACCTACTGCCAAATTGCTCTCCAAAATAGCTTTACTGATTTGCACCACAACCAGCAGTGCATGAGGATATCCACTACTCTACCACCTTACCGTCTCTTAGTACCATCATTCCTACAGGTTTTTGCAAGTTGATAGATTTGAAGTGACATCTCAAAATGTTTATTTTCATTTACGTGATTACTCGTAAAGTTGAGCATCTTCTCATGTATTTCATCGTCTGCTGATTGTGGGTCCATATCATTTGTTCCCTTTTCTTCTGGGGTGACCGTTATAAAAGTCTGTTTCCGATAATCCCTATAGTCTAATAACTTTAGGAGAGGATAGTCCATTGAAAACTTAATTGAGAAAAGTCGAAGTAAATAACAAATAAAACGGCTAACAAGTAAAATAATCCTAAAATCTAGTAAGTGAATGAAATTAATGCATATCTGGTTCTCAGAGCTTTGGGAACTCGACAACGATGGCTGTTCTATAAGTGAGAGATATCTGCTCAGAAGCATGTAAGTCTCTGCTAGCAGTGGAAACCCAACACTGCTTCATGCCCGCTTTGCATGAATAGGGGAATAGGGAAGGAACTAACATTGTCGAATATTGACTCTGTACACAGTGCTTAACAGATATCATCTCATTTAACCCTCGCAAAAAAACTGTGAAAGAAGTATTATTTCCCGCCTTCGAGGATGAGGAAATAGAGACTCAGAGAGAATTAAATGTTTACCTTGAGGTCATGAAGCTTGTAATCAGCAGAGCCAGCATTCGAACCCAGGTTTGTCTGCCTCCAAACCACATGCACTTTCCACTGTACCAGAGATTCATAATCCTTATGGATACTGTAGTTTGAAAAGAAGGATGGCATTTGGAATGGTAGCCATCCTTCCAGAAATAATTATTTAGGGAGCTTAATAATGCCCAAATTTTTCTGAATCTAGCCATCAGGGACATTCAGAGGCACACTTTCCCCACCACACTTTCCCTAAAAGGAAACAGTGGCCATCACATTATTGTTCAAATATTGTACCCTCTGTGGGGAATTGATATGCATTCTCTTCTGTTTGCCTTACACTACTTGTCCTCCTGCTAGGAAAGGAGTGGTTAGTTTTTCAGGAAGCAATATTACCTGCTTCCTCAAGGGGGTTGATGACTTGACAAGGCATGCTAAGGAGGAGAGATGAATCAGGTTTGAAAGAATATAAAACAAGTTTTTTTTCAGTGAGCACTAGAATTTATGCTAAAAATTTTTGAATTAAACACATACCCATAGAATATATTACACATTTTTTAAACTAGTGGTTTATTTCCCAACTACAGCTGTTGGGTGATTACAGAAGGAAGCCAAATTGAGCCCTGACAGTATGCAATTTGGGGAATCTTACAGGAATTTGTGAAGTAGTTTTCATAGCTCTTAAAATGTCTTGAACTCTGACAGACTTCCCAGGAGTTTTAGGGCAAAGCATTTTTTAAACTCCCAGTGGGGAGATGGCCAAGGTCCTCTGCATCGTACATCATCACCTGGATGTGATTTCAGCCAAAGCTCTGCTGGACAGTTCCCACTGCATCCTCCCACTCCCCACAAGCACTTTTCCACTTTCTGCCTTCAGATTCTTTTGAAGTCAAGGAAGCTTGTTCAGTCTTTATACAGAGCCAGAAATTCAAGAGAGTTAATGCCTCTGGAGGCATTAACTCCAGAGGAGTTAATGGAGATTAACTCACCCAATAGGAGATAAAATCAGTAAGTAAATGTCCCACCTCTGGCCCTACAAAATGAAATTCTAAAGCATATTCTACATACCCATTTACCCATACCCATCGATTCAATAATGAATGCACTCTTTCTTGGATTTCCTTCCTTCCCTCTCTCATTCTCCGTACTTTCCCCATCCCCCCTCCCCGGAGCACTTCCCAAATAAACTACTTACACTCAAGTCCTTTTCTCAGGTTCTGCTTTTGAGGGTACCTAAAACAAGACCCCCAAATTCTCACATATATCTATGTATCATTTTAGATATAACCTCCTCCTCTAAGAAGCCTTCCCTGATTTCTTCTAAGTATTAAAAAAAAAAGCATAGCTAAACTTCCATTTTATCACACCATATTTTAATTAGCTACTTATTTTTCCATGTCCCTCACTAGACAGTGAGCTTCTTGCAGATAGAGACTATATACAATTGCATGCTGAATCCCTAGCACAATATCTGGCACATAGTAGGCACTCAGTAAATATCTGATGGATAGATAGAGACAATAATGTGTAGGTACTGGGCAAAGTACTAGACAGTCATATACCAAGATGAACAATATTCAACATTCCCTTTGATCAAGAGGATTCAGTGCACTGGAAGTGACAGATGTGTAAACAGATAAATTGCAAAGCATCATGTTTTGCTCTCCAGTGGAGATGTGAAACAAGCATTGCTTAAGCTCTACCTTGAAAGGCAGAGAAAGGCTCTCAGAAAGATATTTGAGCAAGGACTTGGAGAAACTTGGTGTGTCTTTATTAAATTAATAAAGACAGTTAAAATAAAATGACTCACATGTGTTGAGCCTTTATTTGGTACCTGCTACTTGTACAAAGGGCTTTTCTGGCAGTATCTCATTTAACCTCCAGAGATAGATATTGAACAGTTCCATTTCCCAATTAAAGAGACTGGAGTTTGTGAGGTTAAGAATTTGTCTCAATTTGCACAAATAGCAAAAGGTAAAGCCAGGATTCTGGTTTATTTAATATCCAACATTTATTATAACAAAACTTGCTACTCTGGGGGTTACAATTCAAGATGGTGCTATAAGAGGATCCTGAACTCATCTCCTTCCCTAAATACACTGAGTCTACAGCCTCATATGAACCAACTTTCTCTGGAGAAAAAAAAACAACTAAAAACTGACTGAGCAACTCCTACACCTCAGCTGAATGAGAGAAGACCCACACTGAAGCAGGTAGAAGAGGCTGGGACACAATCTTGTCATAAACCCCAACACCAGTGCTTCCACCTACAGTTGGGAGAGAACCCAAAACCTGGAGCTTCTCCCTGAGGAGCAGAATTTGAACCTCACATAGGGCACCACCAACATTTAAGACCTGCACCTTAGAGATGAGCCCCCAAAACATCTAGCTTTGAAAACCAACAAGGCTTGCATCCATGAGACCCACATGGCTACAGCAATCCGAGAAACAGCTCTTAAAGGACTCAAATGCTCAGACTCACCCACCTCAGGGCCTATTGCAGAAGTGGTTGATACAGGGCACCCAAATGTCTGTGGGAGAGGCTCACTGGCTTGTCTTAGAGCTCTGGCTAGGGGGCAGGCACCTGATTGGACACACATTTGGGGGCATGCTCTTCAGACAGAGACTGACGGGTGCCATCTCTATGCTCTCTCTCTGCCTTGCTCCCACTGGAGAGAATCATCTTCTTTTTTATAACTCGAAGACTTTTTTCTCTCTTGCTCTTTCTCTTTTTACCCCCAGCAAGCACCATTTATATTCCTGTCCTCCCTCTGCCTTGCTCCATCCAGTGGATGCCATTTCTTTTTCTTCTTTTAAATTCTAGACATCTTTTTTTTTCTTTATTTCTTTCTTCCTCTCTTTTTCCTTTCTTCTGTCGCAGTGGGAGCCATTTCTACTCTCTCCCTCTACCTCACACTCCCTCTGCCATTCTCCAGACTACCCATGTCTCTAGGAAAGGAGCTTTTACACACATCTGGTTCCCTGGTTTTACATCTGGTGACTGGGTTTTTGTGGCTGATGCCAGGGGACACTTTTACATCACCTGGCTCTGGTAGCCAGTAGGGCTTATGCTCATGGGCTCCACAAGACTGTAACCAATGGAGAAAGAGTTCTTAAATGGTTACCACCCCCAGGGCACAGCAAGAGGCAACAGACCTAGGAGTTTGGTCTTTCTATGGAAAAAGCTTATTAGCTAATCATCATAGCTGCAGCCTGAGGGGCAGGCTTCTAATTAAACACACATCTAAAGGCTTACTGTAATCCCTTCCAGAGACTTTGGATGGTGAGCATTATCTTTATGCTCTTCCTCTGCCATGCTCCAGAGCATGAGAATCTCTCAAAGTGAGGTTTTACATGCATCTGGTGCCCCGGTTTTTACTCTAGTGCCCTTGTCTTTGAGGCTTCTGCTCAGGGGATGCTCCTTGATCATCTGACTCTGGTGGCCAGGGGGACTTGTGTTCTTGGGTCCTACAGGACTGTAACAATCAGAGAGATAGTTCTTGGCAGGCCACCACCTCCAGGGCACTGCACAGACAGCAGGCTGAAACATCCCCAGTCTTTCTGTGAAGGAAGACTATTTGCTTGTCCTGGAGCTTCAGCCTAAGGGACAGGCTTCAGGTTTGGCAGACATCTAGGGACTAGAGACGTGCTCTCAGAGAACACAGGCTGGGGATGCCATCTTTGGGCTCTACAAGAATGTTGCTTATACAGTCATCTGGAGCCCCAACTTTTGCTACTGCTATCCAGGGGATACCTCAAGGTAACTCGGCTCTGGTGGGCAGTGGAGCTTATGCTTGTAGTCCCACAAGACTGTATATATTGCATAGTTTGAAAGCTGCTACCTAAGGCTCTGGCTTCAAGGCGGCATGAATCTACGTGTTGACTGAGCTCCTACCCTTTGGGACACTGCCAGGTCTTGGCACGCCCTCAACTACTCTGAGCCATTAAAAATGAAATAGGCTGCTTGGATAATCACAAAGGTTTGAGAGACAACCAAGACCTAGTGCGGAGTTGAATGATGTTTCATCTCCTACATGAAGCCACTCTTTCAAGACTGGGAGAAGTGACTGTCTTATCTAACGCATAGAAATCAATACAGAGAATCAAGCAAAATGAAGGAACAAAGGAATATGTTCCAAAAGAAAAAGCAAGAGAAAACCTCAGAAAAAAATTTAATGAAACAGAAATTAGTAATTTATCTGATAAAGAGTTCAAAATAATGGTCATAAAGATGCTCACCGAATTTGGTAGAAGAATGGTGAACATCTTCAAAAGAGATGGAAAATATAAGAAAGTACCAAATGGAAGTTACAGAGATGAATAATACAATAATTGAACTGAAAACTAAACTAAAAGGATTCAAGAGCAGATTAGAGGAAGCAGAAGAAAGGATCAGTGAACTTGAAGACAGAACAGTGGAACTCACCCAATAAAACTTGCTACTCTAGTGGGATAAAAGTCAAAAGATGGGTTATTCCCTATGTGCCAAGGACTTTCATGTGAATCCAGGCATGGGAAAAAACAAACAAACAAAGCCTTAGGGAAAAGGGGTATGATGTCATTTTTGAAGAATGACAGGGCTTCCCTGGTGGCACAGTGGTTGAGGGTCCACCTGCCGATGCAGGGGACATGGGTTCATGCTCTGGTCCAGGAAGATCTCACATGCCACAGAGCGGCTGGGCCCGTGGGCCACGGACACTGAGCCTGCACGTCCAGAGCCTGTGTTCCACAACAGGAGAGGCCACAACAGTGAGAGGCCCACGTACAGAAAAAAAAAAAAAAAAAAAGAATGACAAACACTACCACATACCCCCACATAGCCTCAGCCACATGCTTACTCCACACCAAAGCTCACGTTTATCCTTCTGCAGTTGAAGAGTTACAGGTTCTGCCTCTCTATCTAGTTAGAATGGTGTGTACCAGCCTCTTTCCTCTCCCTCCTTTGATTCAACTTTTCTTGAAAAAAAAAATGTATACACACACACACACATATATATGTATATATATATGTATGTGTATATGTATGTGTGTATATATGATTCTACTTGGAATCACTTGTTATTTCTTCAAGCACTTCTCAATTGTTTTAAATCAATCCTCAGAACCTCCCAAAAGGTGCATCTGTGCACATCTCTCTCTCTCTCTCTCTCTCTCTCTCTCTCTCTCTCTGACACACACACACGTGCCAAGGAAAGATCACCAACGATCACCTGAATTATATACATAAGGGTGATTTGGGGATTTACTCAGTAATTAGGAGATAATGTTAAAATTTTAAGGCTAAACTCTCAAGACTTCAAATTTCCTCTCAAAATGTGATCAACTCTACCATAGAAACAAATTATTTCAGCACTTTCATTCTCAGTAGAGTCATAGTACTATTTTGGCAACTTCGTACAGGTGAAATATGCTTAACATGATCTATTATAGAAGTCATTTCGTAAAGGAGGGAAAGAGAGAAAGGGAGAAGAAGAAAGAAAAAGAAAGAAAGAAAGAAAGAAAGAAAGAAAGAAAGAAAGAAAGAAAGAAAGAAAGAAAGAAAGAAAGAAAGAAAGAAAGAAAGAAAGAGAGAAAGAAAGAGAGAGAGAGAGAAAGAAAGGGAGGAAGGGAGGAAGGAAGGAAGAAAAAGTAAGAAAGAAAGAGAGAGAGAAAGGAAGGAAGGGAGGGAGGGAAAGAGAGAAAGGGAAGAAGGGAGAGAGGGACAGAAATGGATAGAAGGAGGAAAGGGGGAAAGGGAAGGGGAAGGAGAGGAGAGGAAGCTACTTTTCTTCTAATGGGAATAAGTGTAGCTGCTGAATAAAGAAAAATAAATGGTAGGGAAATAAAATCCACTTTCCAGGTTTCTTTTCCATTAAAAGAAAACAGGAAGCTTCTTCCATTGCCTCTGTTGTGCAGTACACCAGGCAGGAGGGGAAATTCTGGAGGAGAAAAAATATCTTTGCTCTTACTTGAAATGCAGCATGGATAGATGAAGAAATTAAGATCTTCTAATGGCTCAGAAATAGCATAACTGATTAAGCAAGGATCCTGGGATGAAATGAGTAACTCCACTTTATATTATTTAAAGGAACTGACTCAGAAGAAGGGAGAGAGACTAATGACAGAGTGATGGGCAGTTATCAGTACCATATCAAAGGTCTGTTAATGGGATCTTGGAATGAGAATTGGGCTGTGAGTTGGTTTAGCTGAAGGCCGTTAAGAACCTCTTCCAGTAAGACTCTAATCCCCACAGGACTGAAGAAAGTGACTGCACTGCATAAAACATGACCATGGTTTATGGCACACTTTCTTGCAAAGATCTCAGGCAGCCTCTGAGGAATTGACAAAGCTGTGATTCCATGTTAATTGATACAAAAGGCACTGCTTTCCAGATGACCTCACACCTAATTGAATAAGGCAGACACACTTACCACATGTGATCATGTTTATTGCATGCATTATCATCATTTAGCATTTATCACCCTTTACCAGTAGCCTGTAACAGTTAAGAGGGCTGATTCTAAGATCTGATAGACACAACCCTTATCAAAAAATTAGCTCTGTGAGTTTAATCATCTTTAAAATAGTGGCAAAAAAACCAGTACCTTCCTCAAAAGGTTGTTGTGTGTGAGGAAGACTAATGCATGAAAAATAAAATATCTGGCACACAGTGAACATTTGTAAATATCAATATTATTTGCATTTTCTGAAAGCAGTGTGGGTGGATTTATTAGCTAGACTCTGCTCCTTGGGCAAAATCAACTAATAATTTTCAAGCACCTATTTTGTACACAATACTTTCATATATGCTCTTTATTCCTCATAGCACTTCAGTGAGGTATGCATTATTATTCCTACTTAAAAGCTGAGAAAATCAATGCTCAGGTAAGATAAAATAATGTGCTGTTCATCACTTGACTATAAAGGCGTTTGACTTGAGCTCAGGTCTTCTGACTCCACAGCATGGACACTTATACTATATTATACATTACAGTGTTATGACTTTTTACGTACGTGAATTTTTATAGCCCATATCCATTCGTGTTTTGATAAGCCAGTTCTCCCAAAACCAAGCCCAGTTTTATCACATTTGCCAATTTCTGTGGTGTAAATACTTCCACTAAGGCCAATGTCAACAATAAGCTTGGAAAAATCTTCTATACTTAACAATCTGCTCTTACTAGCCATTATAAGCCAGCTCCAGCCCAAAATTGACCTTATTCTTTTATATAAAACTCATAGAAACAGAGAGTTGGAAAAGTGGTTTCCAGGGGCTAGTGAGAGGGGAGTAGACAGGAATAGGGAGAGGTTGGTAAAAGGGTACAAACTTTCAGTTATAAGATAAATAAGGTCTGAGGAGTTAATATATAATATGGTGACTATAATTGTTAACACTGTGTTGTATAATTGAAATTTGCTAAGAAAGTAGGATTTAAATATTCCCACAAAAAAGGGGGGGTAAATATGTGAAGTGATGAATGTGTTAATTAACTCAATGGAGGGAATCCTCTTGCAATGTATACATATATCAAATCATCACGATGTACACTTTAAATATCTTACGATTTTAATTGTCAGCTATACCTCATAAGGACCTACCATATAGCACAGGGAACTCTACTCAATACTTTGTAATGACCTATGCAGGAGTCAAAAAAGAGTGGACATACATATAACTGATTCACTTTGCTGTACACCTGAAACTAACACAACATTGTAAATCAACTATACTCCAATAAAAATTTTTTAAAACTGTACCTCAATAAAGCTAAAAAAAGTGGGGTAATAATTAAATATTATTAAATGTATGTATGTGTATATATCCATACCCAGTTAGCACTAAAATAAAACTTCAGACTAGTGGTTCTCATCCTTGACTCTACATTGTAGTCACCTGGCAAGATTTTTCAAAGTCTTGATTGCCTAGGCTGTACCCTGGCCTAGCTCTATCAAAATCTCTGGAGATGATAGGACAAAGTGCCCACAACTGAGGGAAGTTAAAGCTTGATCCTGTGCCTCTTTCTGCCTATTGCTTGCTGTGTTCTTTTGCTCTCAGGCTCCTGACTTTCTCAGACCTTGTGGGTGCAACCTTGGAGCCTACCTTGGAGAGGCAGAGTGTGTTAGAGGGGCCAAGCCCAGACTAGGGCAGAGCCAGCCTATAAATCAGAGCCAGCAAACAGCAGGGAACAAGGCAGTATAACACAAGCAATGGCTCAGAAACAAGACTGGCAGCCGAGAGCAAAGGAGAAGTCCAATTCCAGACCAAGAAGAGGACCTAAGGAACTGAAGGGACACAGAAGCTAAGTAACAGACAATCAAACGGGAGTTGCCAAGGCTCAGGGTGGGAATCACACCAATTGGTTCTACCCTCTGCCCAGCCACTGCTCACAGTGTACCTGTGGGCAGCTCATTTAAATTCTCTTTGCCTCAGTTTCGTCTCCTATGAATGGGAGCAATGGTATCTTCATATAACAGAAGCTAACTCTGCCTCAACCAGAAAAGACTTTTTAAATTTTACTTTATCCTATTTTTCGAGCTCAGGTACACAGATTTGATCACCCACTTAAATACATGGCACACTTTTATCATCAGTCCATCTGTGGGTCTCTTTTTAATTTGTTTTTCACTTTATTTCTTGTTCTAATCCCATTCTCTTACCCTCATAAGCACCTTCCCTCCAGTATTTAGTATACATACTTCTAATCTACACCTATGTTTATTGTGTTCCCTTTCTATCTATGGAAATTATAGCTTATGAGTGAACCCTTTAAATTTACATAAGTAGTATCATAATAGTTTACTTGGGCTGCCGTAACAAAATACCACAGGTGCAGTGGCTTAAACAACAGGCATTTCTCACAGTTCTGGAGGCTAGAAGTCCAAGATCAAGGTACCAGTGGGACTGGTTTCTTCAGAGGTCTCCTTGGCTTACAAATGACTGCCTCTCACTGTGTCCTCACATGGTCTTTCCTCTGTGTGAGTACATATCTGGTATCTAAATTTCCTCTTCATAAAAGGACACCAGTCAGATTATATTGGGGCCTAACCCAAAAACTTCATTTTAACTTACCTCTTTTAAGACCTTGTCTTTAAATATGGTTACGTTCTGAGATCCTGGAGGTTAGGGCTTCAACATATGAATTTGGGAGGACAAACAAATTCAGTTTGTTATCAGTCCATAACAATTATTGTTTTATTATAGTAGATTTTTGCAGTCCTGGCACCCAATGAGCCACACACCTCCTTGGAACCATGTTCTGACTCCAGAATTGGCACATAACTTACTCTGGCTAATGGGACATTAGCCAACATGATCAAACAAAGGCTTGATAAATGTTTGTGCATTAGGGCTCGCCTTCTCTTGCTGCTGGCAAGTCCTCTGCTACCATGTGAGAAAGCCCAAGCCAGCCCACAAGTTGTTGCTGACATGAGACCCTCCCAGACATAAGGAGCCAACATCGGTGGCTAGATGGGCAGGTGAAGCCATCGCAGACAACCTAGTAACAATTCTTCCAATTGCCAACCAACTGCAGGGGAGTGAGTGAGCCCAGAAGAGACCAGCAAAACTGCCCTGCTCATCCCAACCCCAAATGTTGACTCACAGCCTCCTGAGCTAATAAATAGTGGTTATAAGCCAATAAGTTTGACATGGTTTTTTAAGCAGCAACAGATCTCATAGCAGCTATGGATCTTATTCTATTTCTTACTTTTTTTCATTTAACATTATGTATTTGAGACGTTGCTATTTGTAGATCTGTTTCACTCCTTCTGGCTGCTATGTGGCATTCTGTCATATGCACATGTCATGTTTTACATATCCATTCTCCTAGGGAGGAACAGTTGAGCTGCCTCCAATTTTTTACTCCACACACATTCTTGGAGATATCTCATTATCTGCCTGTGTGAGAGTTTCTGTGGACACAATACTCAGGAGTGAAATTTCTGTGTTGCAAAAGCCATATGAATACTTAATTGCACTAAATATTGTTGCATTGGTCTTCAGAATAGCTATAGCAATTTACATTCCTTCCAGAAGTGAAGGAGGGTCAGCCAGGGGACTTTTATGTTTCATATTGGAGCAGGAATCATTCCCTGATGGCAGCTAGCTTTCAGCCTGCAAGAGAAAGTAAGTATAAGTCCTGAGCTGGAACAGAAAGGAATGGTCTAGAAACCAAAGCCCAGCTTCTACCATAGGCAGATCTTAACACTCTTCATATAATTTATAAAGTCTGTAAACTATAGACTTTAGTTAATAATAATGTTTCAATATTTGTTTATTCATTGTAATGGATGTTACAATTAATGTATAGTTTAGGGATACATGTAAAATTGTAAAACTATACAGACAAGCTAAAAATATAGAGTGATTATTTAAAGGGAAGATTAGAGGTTGTGATCACAAGGGCCATGTAGGTATTTTCTGGGATGCCTATAATGCTGTATTTCCTGACCTTATTGAATAAGGGGTAAGTGTGCGTTAAAAGAGATGTTTGGTTTAGTAATATTCATTAAGCTTTATTACTATATGTTAACATATACATGTACATTTTATGTACGTTTATCACCATAAAAATATTTTTAAAGTAGAAATACACTGCAGTAACAAAGGAGATTTTCTCTGCCTGGTGAGATTATGGATATTTTTTCTTTTTCCTACATTTTAAAATATTTTCTAATTTTTTTTGCAATGCACATGAATGTTATTCATTATGTGAGAAGCGTAAACTCTACTTATTAAAGAAGGAAAGAAAAGCAGACTGTTAAAGAGCATCTGGCCAGAAATAGCCTTTTTCTTTCCATTTACAGCTTTATGTTGTGCTAAAAGTTGACTAGAAATATACCAGTTAGGGTCATCCAATTGCATGCCAAATGGAAACGTAAGGTAGAGTATAATGCACAAAAAATCTAGAACTGCTACAATATAGTTTTCCATAAGTCATTCTAATGATGTAAAAGATCATTTTTTCATAATTCCCAGTTTGGAAATAGGCTCACAAATAACAAAACTACGATGACTTTGGAGAAAACACAATGACCCACAGAAAAGATGGCAAAAAATTTCTTCCCGTTTCACAGCTTCCATTTAGAAGCAATTAAACATCTGGGCTGGTGCTTTCATTTGTGATGTCAAATACCACAGGGGAAGTTATAAGTGAAATAGACAACAGCCTAAGCTTGATTATGGACAGGCATTTCAAGGGAGCCACTCACAAGATGTTTATCCTTAGATAAGTCCAACATATGATTGTATGTGAACTTATGCAAGTCATATAAGCCTCCCTGGACCTCAGTGTCCTCATCTGTAAAATGAAGGCTTGGAAGAAATGACCTCTGAGGACCTGCTAGTATTAAAATGTTATGACTGAGTCTATCCAACATGCAGGAGGACAGGTCTTATGATAAAATCAATGCTGAAGATAATAGCATTGAATGTTCTATAACATTTTAATCTATAACAATACTTTTCAATCTATGTTCATTTTATCCTCAACAACTTCTCTTTTAAGTAGAAATAGATATATCATTACACCTATCTTGGAAATGAGAAAATTGAAACAAATATTGACATAATGCAATAGACAGCAAAAAATTTCAGTGTCTTCTGAAAATGTAGGACCTGCTATTATACAGCTGTGGGCTCTTGAGCATTCCGGTTCTCAAGGTTTGGGTGTTTTGTTTCTTTTTTATTCTCATCTGTAAAATGAGAGGTTGAACCAGACTAGATGATATCTATGATTCTTTTATTTTATGACTACAACAAATTCACATTCTAGTAAGTAGACGAGGTCCTGATTTTGAAAATAGCCTTCCCCCAATCAATGGTCACCTTATATAGCTCAGAAAACTTCGATGTGTGTGGAAATGGCCTAGAAGTCACTTACTTGGATACTCTTCATGGCCCCTAACAACCAATATAGTGCACACCAGTCTCTTCTCTGTCACTGAACTGAGTCAACAGAGACCCACGCTCTGATTCCAACTCATGATCGCTGAACCTCAGTTTTGTAATCTATAAACTTAAGGGCTTTATCAACAAATTGTGATTCTGGCAGTTTTTGATTCTGTGGCCTGGCCTTCATGACAGTGGGTCTCAAGCTTTAAGGGGCATCAGAACCACATGCAGGGCTTGTTAAAACAGAGGGCTGGACGGCAACCCCAGAGTTTCTGATTCAACACACCTGGGATGGGGCCCTAGAATTTGTATTTCTAACAAGTTCCCATGTGACCTTGATGCTGTTGGCCCAGGGACCACGTTTCGGGATGTTCATTGCTCTGAAAGGGATACAGCTCCAAGAGTAGGTGGACATAATAGTCAGCAAGTTTTTCATACTAAACGCTCCGTTTACTTTTCATCCATTGAAGAAGGCTGCCCTTCGTCCATGTGACTGTGCTTCAAATATTTGGAGATAATTTTCCTGCCCAGCTCCACCCTCTTATGGTCGTTTTCAAGCAGGCCATCATAAAAAGTTGTCTGGTAAAATTTAAACTATTTTCTCTAGCTTGGTGGAGCAGTAGTGATTGACCATGTCAGCAATAGCAATGCTTTTAAAAAATAAACTAAACACAAAGTAGTGAGGCTGGTTCATGTTGTTCTTAAATTTCTTCAAATTCTAGGACATATGTTCGAAAAATAGTCAGTATGCCACATTCTGCATTGCATTATTAGCTGTTAATTTGAATATATCTTCTTTCCCCAGTTTGATTATGTAGGTTGGATTCCAAGCTCCACCACTAATTATGTCTTGACCCTGGGCAAATTTTTTAAATTCCCTGCGCCTCAGTTTCCTCATATGGTTGTTTTAAGGACCAGAATGAGTGTGCATGTGCACTCACGTGTGCACACACACACATACACAACATAGAACAGTGCCTGTGCAGAGTAAGCCCTATATGTATTTCCTCTTATTGTAAGTTGCTTAAGGAAAAGGACAATGTAAATAGATATGTTTAAATAAATGATTGTCTTATAAAGGAATTGATTTCTCTAAGTAACTAAATTCATTAATAATAGAAGCTAATAACTCAGGCTTAAAAATCTACAACTGCTCACTTCCTAGGAAAATGGATTGACTTAACTTAGCAAAACTAGTGAATTCAGTGTTTGCTCATAAATACATTGACAAGTTGATGATTTTCATGCTTATTTTTCATTTTGCCAACACCCTTGCCCTTCTTCTGATACCACCTACCACATCTGATCACTCCATACACAGGACTACCAGATAAGTCCTCACAATCAGGCTTACCTCTCCCAAGGTAAGCCAACCAGAGCGCTGTCATGGAAATCTTGAAACTAGAATGGAGAAAGAAAGTCAGTCCTTGAGCGGTTTACTATAGGATGGGAAGCTCAGGCTGGATTTATATTCTATTTTCCTATGACATAGACAGGAGAAATGAAGGAAACATTTGTACATAAAAAGGAGGAAGAAAGAAAGTGGTACGTAGAGAGAATTGTATGTAAAAGAAATAGAAAGTCAATGCTAAAGAGCATCTGTGTTTCTGATCCCAGGTTTTCCTGAGAACTGATAACATTTTTATTCTCAAGTTCTGTGAGACACCCCCGTATCTTTAAAAGAAATCCCGTTTCGGGCTTCCCTGGTGGCACAGTAGTTGAGAATCTGCCTGCTAATGCAGGGGACACGGGTTCGTGCCCCGGTCCGGGAAGATCCCACATGCCGCGGAGCAGCTGGGCCTGTGAGCCATGGCCGCTGAGCCTGCGCGTCCGGAGCCTGTGCTCCACAACGGGAGAGGCCACAACAATGAGAGGCCCGCGTACCACAAAAAAAAAACAAAAAAAACCAAGAAATCCCGTTTCTGCTTGATTCAGCTGGTGTGATTTTCATCCACTTGCACTTAAATGATCCTAAACAATAATATGTCCTCCCAAGGTGACCTCTGAAGGTCACCATTCATTTAGATGTAATTGAGGCTACACCCAGAACTCTCCAGTAAACTTGGGTTTTTAAATGACAGTAAAAACTACAGGCATAAAAGTATTCCTCTGCGAGGTAATACCCAAGATGCTCACTTCTCAAAAACGAAAAAAAAAAAAAAAAGATTTAGTGAAATTGCAGGAGGTCAAAGTCTGAATCTTACATAAGGTCACAGTCATTAGAAGAAGAATTCATGAAAGAAACAGGTTTAACCCAGGCATAACTAGGCTCATACTCCAGTTCAGCCCTGAGATTCTGGCTTCAGGATATAAAAAAAATAAAAATCTCAGCCTTCAATGAGTTCTGCAAATTCAAGGCCTGCCTTATCACATGAAGGAGCCAGACTGTAATAGACAACCTTGATCTGAGAGAGAGAGAAAAAAACTCTAAGATTAAAAAAAAAAAAAAAGAATATAAAAGATAAAGCTTCTTTTTGGGTCTTCTTGAAAAGTCTTAAGCCACATTTCTACTCTCTCGACAAAGCAATCAGAAGAAAACCTTCCAGGGTTAGACAGTGATGGATGAGAAAGATCTGCTGGTCAGTCTTGGAGCTGCTCCCGAGAATGGCAGTGTGTCATCGTTTTACAGGCCCAAGGCTGTGGCACTTTCCTCATTGTCTAGAACAGTGTTAGAAGCTGCCCTAACATGCACTTCCTAGAACTAACAAACTGTAATCTGGGTTTAATGGTTTCTTTCTTATCTCCAAAGAAAATTTACCAAAAGTAATCAGGAAGACTTACCATGCAAGTCATGCTATAATTGATATTATGGCTGGAGCTAATATGGCTTTAGACTCCAATTTTCAAAGGGAAAAGAGGGCCACCCATCTGTTCTCTCTGATATGTTCTATCTCACTGCCCCGGCTGACTGAAAACCTGAACCCCAGAAGAGGCTGCAGAGGAAAAATTTCAAGAAAACACAGGAGCGTGAAGCTTTTGCTTAATCAAGGCCTCCTAGGTTGAGACCTTGCTGTCAGTCCCGAGGCATATAAATGAGTATTTAGGCAATATTAACCTTTCAGCTTCCATTATGATTAATATCATTTGTTCACTTATTCCCTCTTTGTTGGATCTCTGCCTTCACAAGTTGGACTTTAATTGACTCTTTTAATTGGCCTCTGTAGGATGTGAAAGTGCAAAATTTCCCACAGATTAAGAGAGAGAATAGTCTCTCCCAGGAAAGCATTCTAATGGAGAGAGAAAGACAGGGATCATGACAGGGTTGTAGTTGGAGCTTTCCTTTAATTTAAGACCCCCAGAAAATATACTGTCTTATATCAGTTAGTTTAAAAAAAAATCATCACAGTGTGACCCTCTTGATATAACTGCTGAAGTGGCTAGAATATCAGGTGGTTTGTAAACCCTAAGATGCATATCGGTAGGAGGTCATAGCTACTCTTTTCATAAGAGTTCTCTTACTGACCTAATCAATTCTGCCTTAAAAGTGATGCTCCTACAGGGAAGAGACTGGTGAAGAAATCTATGAAAACTTAACTCTTAAGCCTGCTTCCTAAAATCAAGGCTGAAGCCACGGCTCCACCAGCAACCACTTATATGACCTTGAACAAGTCACCAAATCTCTCTAGCTTTACTATCTCATTTAAAAACACAAAACAAAAAAACAAGAAAGAACCAATGCCTACCTGCAAGATGGGCTGCTAAGTACTCATCCATTCATTCCTTCAACCAGCAATCACCTTGTAATTCAAGGTGATAACTGCAATAGATGGGTTTGTATAAAATCCTGGGGCACAAAGAAGAAGCAATCGATTGCATCCAGAGGTGTTGGGACAGGATGCTCAGGGAAGGCAAGTTGGAACTTGGAAGATTCATCATGTCATCCATGCCTAGGGATCCATGTGAGAAAAGGTGGGAAGACAAAAGAACTTTGCGGGTTGAGAAAATAGGTCCGGGGCTCCGTGAATGGAGCCTCCCATGGCGGGGGAACTGTGGGAACAGAGGCTGGAAAGGGAGGCTGGGGCCAGATTATGCAGCCTTAAAATCAAATGGCAAACTGCATTGGGAAACACTTTCTAAATGGCAAAATGAACATAAACGTCTGCTATTATGATTACTTCTTTTCCTCTTTCCTTCCCTAATCCCCTTAAGTACTGCAGAGAATGCCAAATTCTCCCATCAGTGTTTCACAGAGAGAAGCTTTGAAACCTTCAGACTTTAGCTTGAAACTGGGCTCTGTATACATGCTGCAGTAAACCTCAATCTCCCCATCTTTAAGCTGGGCTTGATAACACCTACTCTGCAAAAATGTTATGGACGGTAGGAATCATTTACATAAAATGCCTGGCACATTCTAAGTGGTCAATAAATGGTAGCCATTAGCATATTTTTATTGGCAATAATGTATATGAAGTGCCAAGATCAATGCCTGGCAGAGAGGAGGTGTTAATAAATCCCCTTCATTACTCCTGGAGGTGGGAAGGGCAGTTTCTTGATTAGCCTCATTTGAAAAGGGGTCAGAATTCCACTTCTCCCAACAATTCTCATCTGAAAATTTCCACCCTCAATCATTCAATGGATCATGGAAAAACTTCTCCAAAGTGTGTTTTTCAGGCAAAGTAGTTCTATGGTCTGAATATGTAATAGAAACACACACACACACACACACACACACATGCACACACGCACGCACGCACATATGCGTGCGCGTGTTCTTACATACAAACACAGCTATACAGCATTTCCCAAACTTCTGTGACCACAGAACACATGCCTCTGTAGAGCTGAATTCAGTTGGAGAAAAGACAGGTAGAGCTTGATAACATGCAGACATCTTATCCAAGAGGAGATAAAACCTGGACAACTTACGGTAGTAGTAGTGATATCCATAATTCAGTGTCTTCTATATGCTTAGAATGTTACATGCATTATCTCATTTAATTAATGTTCATTAAAGTCTTAAGATAATAATAGCCACACTTATACAACACTATGTGCCAGGAACTCCAAGCTTTTTAATAATTGTTCAATTCTTAAATTAACCCTATGAGGAAAGTATCATTACTATCTCCATTTTACAGGTGAGAAAATTAATGTGCAGAGAGATTAAGGGATTTGCCCAAGGTGACAACTTCTGAGGAGCTGAATCAGGAACCAAACCCAGGCAATCTGGCTCCAGAGTCCATGCTCTTAACCACTGCATCATGTATCCATCAATTCAGGGATCCATTGCTAGACGTGCGAACTGAGGCACAGAAATAGAAGAGACACTTCTAGGGAAATCAAAAGATGTTCATGAGAGCCATGATGGATACTCAGATCATTCTCTGAAGTTCCTGGGCAAAGCTAAGAGGAGATGTAATTATTTCTGGAGAGTTGGTTATGATGCAGTAGAGAGTTTGGGACACACAGGGAGCCATTCTCACCTCCACTGGACCCCGGGCAATTCACAAAAAAAGTGTTTATCAGACAACCCTCAACAAAAGAAGTCCCTTTTCCTGCCTGAACCAAACCCCTAGTTTGACATGGATCTTCTGGAGTCTAGTCATGGTACTAGTCTCAGCAACATGGCTTGATGCATGGGCCCCAGAGAGACCAGTGGCTTGCAGCCCAAAACTTCCCTTATTGGACAAAACCTGCTCAGGTAGCAGGGTCCACCTGCTGCTCCCTGCTGTGGTTTAGCCACATCCTCGTTAAATCCATTCTAGTTCCGCTTCACTTACCGCTTTTCAATTTAACAGATGAGCCGATATGGCTCCTCCGTTGAATTTACAAAGCCGCAGATTCAGTCCTATGTCTGGCTAAAATACTTTAGACCACACAATCAACTCGGTGGGACTGGAGCTGGGTACCCTGTGCCATTGTCACTGACAGCACCTGCAGATGGCTTTGTTTTCCTCCCCCAGGCACAGTCACACTAATAGAACATCGAGGGCTTTATTACTTTTCCAGCACACTTGCTCGTCTTCTAAGGGAAGAGAGGATTTATGGGAGCTCCGGGACCCCTCAAGCCCTGAGATCCGCCCCACCATCACTCAGCAGGTGTCAGTGCTCTGAAACCAACAGGACACCAGCCCAGGTAACTTATGCTCAGGCTGGAGGCTTCAAAACCTCTCCATGAAATAATTTACCTCCTATGGTTCAGTCAAATGATAAACTATCACACAGCCACACACAGACACACAAACACATACACACACAAAGATTACTAGAGAAACAATGCAGAAGTATAAGACAAAGTTTTGATGTAAGAAAATTTTAAATGGCAAAATTCAGACTGGCCCATATGCTCTGGATCCAACTGTGCAGAAGTGTTTATGCAAGTGGTATGTAATAGGCTACGTGAAAGCCAGTCTTGTATTCAAGTGTTGGAAAAAGCATTTTTTTAAATTATTGCATATGCTTTTTTTATTTGATCAATTTGACCAACGTTGTATAAGATTTTGAACATAAAAGAATCACATATTCCACAAGAGCTTTTGTAAAGCAAGGAAGTTAATAGCCATTGATTATGTACTGCATGCCAAGGGATGTACATACAATATTGCAATTAACCCTTGAGACAAAATTATAAGGTGGGGAGTATTATCTCCTTTTTTCAGATAGCACAAAGTAACTTGCTGGTACATGACAATAGCAGACAGAATTATGGCTCCAAATCTTTACTCCATCTCCAACAATAGGATCATACATGCATATCCTTGGCCATGTAAACTTTCATTGCCCCTTGGACTTTGAGTTCAGCCTATATGACTTGTTTTGGCTGACGGCATCTTAGCCCATAGGATGCACACAGAGACTTTGAAAGCGCTTTTGCACTTGGACATGTTCTCTTCCACCTCTGCCATCACCAGCCAAGTCTTCTGGTTCCAAGAAGACACAAGAAGCAGAGCTACCCCAACGGAACCAAGCCCAAATCAGTCTACCCACTACCCACCCAACTCCCACACTGTCCCACAGACACACGAGCTAAATGAATCCTTATTTTTATATGCTACTGAGATTTTGCAATTGGTTGTTACTTAGCATTATTGTGGCCGTGTTTAAATGAATCTGTGACTAAGTCAGGATTCAAACTCAGACCTCTCACTCCAAATCCACAGTCTTTTTGGTGCCATATTACCACATAGTCTAAAACTTTTAATAAAACCACACTCAATATATGGGAAATTGGGCTGAAACAAATTAGATTTAAACAGGTTCATCTTTGTCATCCTTTCTCTTTTCCCACTACGACCTCTCACACCTAATATCCAAATCAGGCTGGCGCACATCCTACAAATGACAATGAATTTTATCAAGCCTATTCCAATGCAAGTATTGCCCTGAAATTCTAAAGCTGGGCTAGACTTGTTTGCAAAGAAATTTTACATAGTAATGTCTGCTATTAGGTAAACAGAATCATAGCAGAGAAACGGTTGAACTGAGAAATAGCTAAATAAATTGTGGTACATCCAAACAATGGGTTATTATCCCTTTGTCTTATATATTAAAAAGCTAAATATGTATATGTGTATTTGCTCATTTTTGCATGAGCATAGATAAAAGTATGGAAAGATACATACCAAACTGTTACATTGGTTACCTCGGGGTGGGTGGGGAGCAGAGGTGTGAGTGAAAGATTATCAGCATTTAGTTTACACATCTTTATATTGTTTTGCTTGTTACAACAATCTTGCATAACTTTCAAGCCATTATTTCTTTGAAAATATTTTCTCCTCTTTTCCCTCCTCTCCTGGTACTCCCATTATGCATACGATGCTGTGCTTGATGGTCTCCCACATTTCTTGGGGGGGGCATTTTTATTCATTCTTTTTTCTCTCTATTCTTCATCTTGCATAATATCTATTGATCTATCTTAAAGTTCATTAATTCTTTTTTCTGCCACTTCAAATCAACTCTTGAGCCCCTGTAGGAAAAATTTTTATTTCAGCTATGTAGTTTTCAACTCCAGAATTGTCACTTGATACTGAGTTATAACTTCTATTTTCTTTATTAATATTCTCTATTTAGTGCCTTCCCTACTTCTTAACTCATGGTTTCCTTTAGTTCTGGGATCATATTTATAATGGCTATTTTGACAATGGTCGCTGTTAAAGCTGACATCTGGTCACTGTCACAAGCAGTTTTTATTTGTCTTTTTTTTTTTCCGTGTGTATGAGTCATACTTTCCTATTTCTTTATATGCCTCATAATTTTTTGTTGGTAATTAGACATTTCAGATTATATATTGTAGCAACTCTGGATACTGGTATCCCCCTCCAAGTCTTGTTTTCATTATTTGCTCGTGTGAAATAAATTCATATTTTGTGGTAAGACAAGAAGAATTTAAACATAAAAATTTTTCTTTGCTCTTTGGCCTCCTCTCTCCCTTCACTGTGCATTCTGTATCTGCATTATGCATCGACCAAAACCTCCCCCATGAGCAGAAATACCTGCTCAGCCTTAAAGAGTAACATTCTTCTAGCACCAACAAGACAACTCCTTAAAAGATAACATTCCGTCTTGATCTTGCAAGGGGCAGCTTAGATCTGGGTTGTGTAAACTGTCAATAATACATAATTTGGGCTTCCCTGGTGGCTCAGTGGTTGAGGGTCCGCCTGCCGATGCAGGGGACACGGGTTCGTGCCCCGGTCCGAGAAGATCTCACATGCCGCGGAGCGGCTGGGCCCATGAGCCATGGCCGCTGAGCCTGTGCGTCCGGAGCCTGTGCTCCGCAACGGGAGAGGCCACAACACTGAGAGGCCCGCGTACTGCAAAAAAAAAAAAAGAATAAATAATACATCATTAAATGTACACCCTTCTGTCTCAAAAACCTTATATAACTGTGCCTTTACTTCTAACGGTTCTCAGAGCTTTCTGAGATGCCCTTCCTGGGTTATAATTTTTCTGAGACGCTCTTCCTGGGTTATAATTCTCAAATTTGGCTCAAATAAAATTTTCCATTTCTTTCCTAGATCGACTGATGAAATTTTCATCAATTCTGTATTTTTTAGTGACAGATTAGATTTTAGTGAAGTCCATCTCCCCCACAAACACAGAGTGTTAAGCCTTTGGTGTTGTCCTCAGGGAGGTGCAGCTTTGGGGATTCCCACAGCATGCTAAGATGACAATGGTGTTGGCAGGGCTCACTTATCTTTCCCTGACCTCACCCAGCTGTTAAACTCTACTAATTGCCTACTGATTGCTCTATTGCTTTCAACAATGCCCTGGGGCATAAATTGCTCTATAAACTAATCCAATCACACTGTGACTCCTCTGGAGGAAGAGTTTCTGATATACATGTTTGATATTTGCTCTGACCCCAGGAAGGCTCCTATCAGCTGTCTTATTCCCCAGTTCTCTACTGCAAAGTAGCCTGCCTATAACCTAAATGTGTCTTCATTAAAACCATGAATCTCCACCCAATTTCCTTTTACCACAACCTTCACTATTCTTGAGAGTGTCCTTAGGTTTGAACTTCTCCACACTCCATTGCAATTGAAGTCAATTCTTTGGGGAAGAGATTAGGAGCTATCTGTTTCATGGCTTACTTCTCTCCCAGGAAAAATCTTAGAGCCACCTCTCTGCAGCTGGAGGTGAGGAAAAATAGCAGAGCAAAGCTTTACTCTGAGTGATAACCTGCTCTATTTGCTGACCACCTGGTTGGGGGTTGAGAGGGAGCTATAACCTAAAGTCCCCTCAGCTTGCCTCTCCTGGTACGGGACCACCACTCACAAACCCTGGCAAAGGCAACAAAGCCCCAGTATTCACAGCATAGCATGCCAAAGGTAGGACATTGTCCCACAAGTGGGGACTGGGACTTAGCCTCAGCATCAGGTAGTTGGGAAGCAAGACGTGAAATATAGAAGACCTTCTTTTCCTGGGAAGAAAGCCCTCCAACTGGAAGCAGGGGGAAAGGAAGCCTGTGTTCCTGGCTGCAGCATCAGGAGTGGAGTCTCCATTGGCTGAGCAGGAGTCGTGAGAAAGGGAGTGGTCTTGGTTCAAATACTACGAACTCCCTTTTTAAATCAAATTTTCATAGATTTTCTTGTAATGCTGTTTTTTTTTTGCTTATTGTTTGTGCATAGGACCATTTCCAGAGGTTTTACATGGTTGGGTTTTTTTAAGTAATTTTCACCAGTTTCACGGGTGAGTGGATCAGTGGAGCCCCTTGTGCTGTTGTGTCTCTGTCCAATCGATGGACCTTAGATAACATTTTTTTTTTTTTTTTTTTTGCGGTACGCGGGCCTCTCACTGTTGTGGCCTCTCCCGTTGCGGAGCACAGGCTCCGGACGCGCAGTCTCAGCGGCCATGGCTCACAGGCCCAGCCGCTCCGCGGCATGTGGGATCTTCCCGGACCGGGGCATGAACCCGTGTCCCCTGCATCGGCAGGCGGACTCTCAACCACTACACCACCAGGGAAGCCCAGATAACATTTGTGATTAATGAAGATGTAAAGTGAAAAGCGAAAGATCTGGAAGAGGTTTTACTCCAAACCTGACCATTTATTGATGTAGAAGCTGAGGCCCAAAGTCAGTGGTTCATCCTGATCATCCTTTCATTATCTCTCCCCACAGCTGGGATGAGCTTGGGAGCCCAGGCAGACCCACAAGAGATGTGGCAGGTGCAGTCCTGGAGACAGATTAAGGGAGGATGATGGGAATCTTCATGATGTCCAGCTCATCCCCTCTAGTTCAACAAGGTGGCTCCCATGAAGGGGAGATTTTATTCACGTGACACAGAGACCCCAACGAGGCCAGCCAGATCAAACATCACTGTACAGCCAATACCCAGGTTTCCTTAGAATTATTACATTCAGTCTTTGCTCCTTTAACCTTATGTTACTAAAATAACTCTGCTTTGTTTGACAAAAATGCATCTGGATTACAGAATCTTAAAAGAGGATATGCCCAGATGGTAGTGGTATTTAAGGAAATATAGGTTTCCAATTTGAGAATTTGTAACCCCCTCTGATTTTATTTTATATGATTTTCCAAACCCCCCTTTTTGCCCATATACTGTTCAAGTTGCCAGGGGAGTTTTCTGGTGTAGTCATGGTAACCATGAAGCCTCATTATGCTACCCACCCTCTACACACACACACACACACACACACACACACACACACAGACACACAGACACACACACACACACTTCACACACTTTACCCACCAACCATAACTTGCTCAAACTCCAAAAATCATTTATAGCCCGAAAATGAGTTTAAAATAACAAATCCCAAAGTTGTATGAACCACCACATGTTGTGTTTTTGTCACTCTGTCTAATTACTATTCGCACCATAGGTAAAAAATATAAATGGGATTCAGGAGCAGATTGCTTGTAGCTGAGGACTTCCTCCTTAATAGAGAGGAGAATGTGGGAGTTGTACATTCCCTGCTCTAAGAGGAAAGCTGAAATTGAAGATGACTTTAAGACGTGCTCCTTCCTTATTGTTTTCACTTTCCTTGCAGTCATAATTATTCTTGGCTAATAATGTTGGTTTTTAAAGCAGGTAATTAGTGCTTCCAACACTGTAATTGAATTTCCTGAAAGCAAAGGCCTGCATTCTACAATCCAGGACCCAATTATTTGACCAAGAACTGAATATCAGTGACAAGAGGCAAGAATTCCCCTGCATTTGCTTTAGTCAGGCCACACTTGGTGGGATGTCCAGAGCTCAGGAGACTGGCTTCAGGAGAACACTGATGAACAGGTCTGTATTCAGGGGCAGGAGACCAAGTCAGTGAACAGATCTGCCAACCATGTCTTAAAATTAAGCCCTGGAGAAACAGAGTCTTTGGTCTAGAGAAATGTGTGGGATTTGAAATCCCAAAGTCTGTGTTTTAGGTAAAACCATCTCTAAAGAGCAGAGGAACTGCTCCTGAAAAAGGAATATCATTAACCAGAGAGATACATGCCCCATGCATTTGCCACCTCTCCAAAGCAAAGGATGGGGGAAGCGCCCTCACTATTTGTTCTGGGGCTCCTTCCTGCCCCTGCTCTCTATGGTCATGTGTTATGTGCAAGAAGCACAAGCCAGGGGAGTGATTCCCATCTCCTTCTCACTCTCAGTCTGTTATTTCCCTAGCCCGGGTTACCCCATGGTAGAGCCTGAGATAAAGGTGTATGTGAGAGTAGTTTATTTAGGAGGGTGATTCCAGGGAGCAAGACTGAAGGACAGGAAGAGTGAAAAGGAAATAAAGAAGGAAAACCAATGCAAAGATGCACTTGTGTTGTCTAACTGGTCCTTGCTCTTGAGCCCCTTAATGGCATAGGATCATCTGAGAAAACATGCAATGTGTCTCCAAGGCATCTGGGTAAGAAGGGGGAAGACATTTACCCTGGGATCCTTCCCCAGTGGGTCCAGGGCTTCCCCAAAGGGTACGAACTCCCTCCACATCACAGCTGAGCATTTGTGGGTCCTGGGAAGTTCTTCAGGTGTGCCCTGCTGTGGAGTCAAAGCAGCAAGTAAGGACTGAGGAAAGCTTGTCGAAGCCTGTGTGGATTGACTGCCCAGCAGCCATGATGGAAATAGGGGGCCAGGCCAAGAGGATTCGAGGTGATGCCTCGAGGTATTCAACCCACCCTTCAGAAGGGTGACAGTCAGGGCAGAGGGCAGGTGGACGAGGCCCCGGACTCCTCAGTCACTCACTGGGTGTGAAGTGGTAAAGACTTGACTGTCCATTTCTGACCCAGGGATGCAGTTTCCCATTTCCTTCTCTAGCATCTTCTCCAACAAGATGGAGAGAAGAATATAGCATGCTTGATTTACATCCATCTGAAACTACCTGTGTCCTCAGACAGGAATCCTGTCCCCCATGACCAGTTGGAATGCATGGAGCTGACCCAAGCCTATAATCTATGATTCTGCTAAGGAAAAAAAAGTGTTCCCTGTTTCATCTATTCAGTACAAATAACTCCCTCTGAAACCAAATGAATAGATAGGATACCACCAAGTATAGTAGGAAAATCAGGGTACATTAAGTTTGGCCTGAAGGAACCATGCTTTTCCAGAAGGGTCCCCACCTAAAGATGAATCTATAATTTGGCACCTTTTCAGTATCCCCCACTGGAGGACTCAGGATCTCTGAACACACTCTCCATCTGTATTACTAGAACTTCTCATGATGACCTTTTTCTTGCTTCTGTAGGCACCACCTGCTGTCCCCTTGTGACCTGGCCTCCTTCCACATCCTGGCCTCCTCCTCACCTTCTGTGCTCCTCTGTCCCCGTCATCTGATGCGCTCTCTCGCTCTCTCTCTCTCTTCTTCACCCTCTTTTATTCAGGCTAGGTTTCCCCAGAGAAAATCTTATATACAGTGTAAATTACATTTGAGAGCTCGATGCAAATGCAACAGCTATTTTTTTTAAGCAAGATTATGTAAATTGTGGGTAGTTTATTAGTTTGCTCGCTGAAATTTAAAATTATGAATTTGAAGTTCTTTAATATGAGTCAGGCCAAAAAAAGTAAATACATAATGATCAAATCATGAAAACATGTGATACTGAAGCAGTCTGTTGGTATCACAGACATCGCATCCTGACTCAAGGAAACCCTAACACCAGAATTTTGGAAGAGACATAATTCTGCTAAACTTCACCCAGTCCTTTTACATCTCTTTTCCATGTAAGAATCCTGAAACTCCCTCAACCATTCTTTCTAGGGTGCATGGCCTACATCAAGCTTCTTATAAACTGGGTCTCATTTACAGTAACCACCCATGTTTCTTAGGATTTTCTTCAGGCTTTTAATATGGAATTTCCAAACACATTAAGAGTTTCTCCTGGAAAACTATAATTCAGAAAGGTACATGAACAGCACTACTTACAATAGTCAAGATGTGGAAACAACGTAAATGTCCATCAACAGATGAATGATAAAGAAGGTTTGGTGTATATATATATATATATATATACATATATATATATATATATATACCAATTGGAAAAATGGAATATATATTCACATATAATAAAATATATATGTGTGTGTATATATATATAAATATATATACACACAATGGAATTTACTTAGCCATAAAAAAGAATGAAATAATGCCATTTGCAGCTACACGGATGGACCTAGAGATTATCATACTAAATGAAGTAAGTCAGAAAGAGAAAGACAAATACCATATGATATCACTTATACGTGGAATCTAAAATATGACACAAATGAACTTATTTACAAAACAGAGACAGACTCACAGACATAGAGAACAGACTTGTGGTTGCCGAGTAGGGGGAGGGATGGATTGGGAGTTTGGGGTTAGCAGATGCAAACTATTATATACAGAATGGGTAAACAACAAGGACCTACTGTATAACACAGGAAACTATATTCAATATCCTGTAATAAACCGTAATGGAAAAGAAAAAAAAAAGCATTTCTCCTGATTATTTCAAGAAACTCACAAGGGGTGCCACACATTTGCATATGTGTTTTCCTCGTGTTCTTCTGCCTGTTCCCCCCATTTGATGTTTAGTGCCCCCCACAAAGCCTTCCCCCACCGTCACCATCACCGAGGCTGCTGTGCACAGTCTGTCCTGCAGCCTCCTCTCCCATGGGGCTCCCATGCAAGTCCAGGGACATGGCCAGTGACCGATCTCTGAGATGACGTTGTCTTCCTGCCCTTCTTTCCCATGGGCCCAGTGCGCACATCTGATCTCTCCTCCTCTCCAGACAAAAAGAATTCTGCCATGCATACCAATGCCAGAAAGGTCCGTTTCATGAAACACACCAGGCCTCACACTCAGATACACTTCCACATCCTTCACCCATCTGTCTTTTCTGGGGAACATTCTGGAAAAGCACAGTTCCTTCAGGCCAGACTTAATGTACCCTGACTTTCCTACTATACTTGCTGGTACCCTTTCTATCCATTTGGCTTCAGGGAGAGTTATTTGTACTGAATAGATAAAACATGCAACACAGTTTTTTCCTTAGAACTACAGATTCAAGTACAGTAAAAGCAAAGGGGGCGAGGCAACTAACATTTACAGACATCAGATGAGAAAAAGGAGGCTCAGAGAAGTCCCCCACTTGCCCACGCTTACCCATCTAATAAATGATAGAACCAGGATTTGCTTCCATCAATATCTCTTTCCCTCTCTGTCTCCTCTCTCTTCCCCTGATGACTTTCTTTCATAGTTTTCATAGACGTGACTGAATGAAGTTCCCTGTCACCACTTTGTGTGTATCTTAGTTGAGATCTGACTATAAAACTAGATTCCATTTTCTCTGTGGCTACTTCCTTTTTCTTTTTTCTTTAAGTTAGCCCTGAGCCCAGATCTCCCTCCGTATTACGTTTACAGATCATTTGCCGCTTTTTCCTTCAGCAGAAGACACCGGGAAGGAATAAGCAAGTCCATCCTGTCACGTGTCTCCAAATGAAGCGTATCTAACCTTGCAAGCATTCTCTTCCTTGCATCCCACCAAGATTCAGACGCAGAAGATTCTATTTCTGTGTTTTGTTTCGTGAGCCTTCCCTGGTGGACATTGTTCGCATTGTAGAAAATTAGAACTTGGAGGAACCTTACAGCTATTTCTCCACCTCTTCTATCTTAAAGATGAAGAAATTGGGGTTAAGTAACCAACCCAAGACCTCCCAGCCCTTTCCTAGATCACGCAAGTTAGGAGTGGAACCAAGAAACTCTGGGCTCCCCAGTTGAGCTTCTCCTAGGATATCCAACTGCCTTTACAGGGATCAGATATGCTGAAAAGGTTTGCTCCCATAAGCTCAGCTAGGACAGTGGCTACCTGTGTTTAAACATCGTTAATGTCAGGAGCGGCCTCCCATACTTGGAAGATTTCAATTTTTAAAGAGACACATTATAAATGTACAAACAACACTCCTGCATTCTCATTTATAACGCTTAATCTTCACAAATTCCCAGCCACCCCTAGAGGTTTCACCTGTATGAAACTACCCAGCAACAGTAAATGGGGCAGGACTGCTTAAAGAAGCATGGAGTAAATGTCAGTCGTCTGCTAGAATGATGTTAGGTGTTTCCACATGGACATTTAATAAATGTTTGCTCGATCTGAATCTAGACAATTGCCCCCAACGATTAAGCAAGTCCTATTTCAGGCCTGAGCATATTACAAATGATTGAAGAACACTCTGGGCCCTTGAGAAACTATTCTGGAATCATCTCCATATTCAGATACATCCTGAAGAACAGAGGGAAATGTTCATCGTTTTGCAAAAGCTGTCTCGTTCCACTTGACAGAGCAGGACCAAAGGCTAACCACCCTCAGAGTACAAACCTGTTTTACATCTTCAAGGTAGCTACTGCCCTCTAGTGTTCTGGGAGTACAGCAGAAAGTATACCTGGTAGAATCTAAGCCAACTTCACAAAGTTTTTCAATTAATGATATGTCTCAGTCACCAGTCACCTTAGTAGGTCCTTAGAAAACAAGGATGCTGCATTGGGATTGACCAGGTGTGGCTCCCAAGGTTTCTATTCAGCCAATTCACAGTGGTACTTCCATGCTCGTTAAAATACTGAAATGCTTCCGTACCACTAGGCAGAAAGCCACTATCCTAAATTCCCTGAGCACCCACACGGTCGCTCCAGAACCAGAGCCTTCCCCTGCACTCCCCAGGGTTCTCCACCACCCAATAACTAAAGCTTTACTGCTTGGCCAAGCAAGGACCTCCAAGACCCTGATCCAGAGACACGGCTGCAGTGTTAGGTCAGCATTCGAATCAATCCAGTGATGAAACATTTTGAATGTGACACTTAATTGCTCTTCTCCATTCAACTAGCATGTTCATTCATCCATCCATTCATCATTTATCGACACCTACTATGTCCCAGACACCATGTTAACCACAATGCGTGGGGGGAAAAGGAAGATTCTATTAGATTGCAGTCCTGTGGAATCCTCTGAACTTAAAAAAGACATCTAATTTGGTTAATATTGTCCTAGTGACCTGGAAACCTCTGCAGCCAATTACTAATCTACATCCAGGCTTCTTTGGGTGATTACACTATAGTATATGCCAGGTGATGAGGGGCCAGACTTTGCCTCCACCTCTTAATAGCTCTTTATCTTTCTAGATTTCAGGTTCCCCATCTCTAAAGGGAAGAAAACAACACTTAGATCACTAGATTATTGTGAGTATTAAGGGAGATAGTATTTAACACGGCTTGTGTCATAGAGTAAGCTTTCCATATGTGTTTGCTAATATTTGGATCACAAAATATTAACGGTTAAAAATTTATTAGCCAAATCAAATGTTTCTACTACTTTACTACACTAAAGAACAAAAAAAGCTTAGGTCATCAGAGCAATTCTACTTTCCAGGGACAGTGAGATGGAAAAAACACTTAAAGGAAAAGGGTAACTAAAGCATGAAAAATATGAAGAGAAAACAAAACTGACTTTGGTCATTTCATATTCACTGCATCGGTTTAATCGTTCTGTAGGTGCATTCACTACATATGGTATTATTTACAGACTTATCCAGACAGCCCTAAATGGACATACAGCAAAGCTTTATCCAGCCAGCTGTCAAGTCATAGTAAATCAGGCAATGAGTCCCTTTGCCCATCACCTGCAGACTTCCTTTTCGTAGCTCATGGTCCATGGACCGTAGTCCATGGGACCAAGGACTGGTCAGTGTAATTCACGACCGTGAAACAAACCGACTTTTCGTCATCTCCACTTGCAGGTGCTTCCAAAGAAAGACGGCAGGCTTCTGAAGAAACAGCTCCTTCCTCCACAGGCTGTCTATCAGCACATTTCATCAATTACAATAGTACTGCTTTCTATGTATGTATATGCAATAGTACTGCTTTCTATATATGCCTTTCTATAAATTCCTTCTATACCTATGAAGAATTCTTTACAAGTCTTAGAGCACTTCACAGGCCCACAACAGAGACTTGGCAAGATTGTCTTTATTAACTTTGTTCCCAGACACCCATTCAGGAGCAAATGCCATAGCGGACATTACTATGCAACTTCTCACATTTGAAAAGCTAGAAGTGCCCCCATCCAATCAAAGGACTGAGATAGCCATGTTTGTAGCAGTGACTATAAAAAATATTCAAAACTACCGGTCAAATATTCAAGGAAGACTGTGAGAATTGACTCACATATGGATACTTTTGACCTCCCCCTCCCACAATGGCCCCTTATTAGCCCCCCTCCAGAGGGAATAAAACCTCTTAATCCCCCAGTATTTCTTATTGGAGCCCAGAGGCTTAGTTTGGACTTTCTAAATTTAACCTACTACTTTGGAATTTTTTTTAAAAGATTCATAAGCATAAGTCAGATGGAAAGATGGACCAAAAAATCTTGAAGTTCTCTTCCTAACAACTCAACCTGCTTTACATACTTAACCTATCGTGTCAAGAAAAGAGAAGGAATAACAAAAGATATACTCTCTTAGTCTGTTAGGGCTGGGGACCTCTGGGAGTCAGACAGACCAAAAAGTTGGGACCAAGTGGAAATGCACAGATCAGCTGTTTTAATGTTTGCCCTATTCAAAATGCAGCAGAACTGACAAATCTGTGTTTAACTACATAATATTCCACACTTTTAAATTTCAAAATATCTTTTGGGTTTTATCACATAAAGTAAAAATAGCCTGAATCAAAACTGGCTAATTCATGGTGTGTGTATTAAACAATAAAATCGTTTTACTATCTATATATTGTGATGCGTATTTTTTATGTATATAATAAAACTTGAGCTACCTTTCAAAATCATCAATTTAAGTTACTAGACACTCATATGTCTATTCAGGACTACCAATAAAATGCTCTTGTCCTGCCTCACTTGTTACAGCCTAGGTTCTAACATACATCTCAGCAATGTACCACCTATATTCTGATAGCAAATCTTCAGCCTATCATTTGATATTTCAACTGTAAAATATGTAGAATACAGGTTTCTGAAATTATCCTTATTAAAAATCATTAGTACAAATACTAGCAAATTAGCTATTTGCAATCCACTCTAAACACTTGCTGAGTTTTCTTGACTCATCCAGACAAACTTCAAATTGGAAAGAAAGGCGTTATTATAAAACACACTTTAAATAAGTAGAGTTTTGTCACTTCCAAAAATTTTTGAGGTTGGAAAAAATTTGCTGTCTGATTCTTTGGGAGAAACACTTTTATAAATAAGAGTCATTTATAATTTTGCTCATCAATTGCTTACCAATTTTTTCTGAGCTTTTTTAAAGTAATTCTTTGTGAGATAGTTCAAGGTCTAATTTTCCTGGAAAGCCATTTTTGTTGGCCTTTTGTTCACCCCCTATTGAAGTCACATATGCTGATTTAGAGAAATCTGAATTACGGAGATTATATATTGTAGGTGAGACGTAAACAAGACAGTTGGTTTTGAGCAGTTTGCTTTCCTGGGCAACAGTCACTGAGATTAAACAGATCTCCCTACCCAGTGAAAGGACCAAACGTGGAGACTACATTAACTTGGGGTAGGGGACAGCTCCTGAAAGACCTTTGCTTTCTAGAGGAATACGTATTTATGGCCTCTGAAATTTGAAGACATTTGAAGCCAGCAGGACTCCTTATTCCTCAGCTCATGGCTTGAACCTTCTGGAGGGTGTAGTATGGTCCTGCTCAGCAGATCCCCTGTTCTTCCTGTAATTAGCAACTTTTATTTCTCCATTTACCTTTGTGGATAGCTCTTGTCTCTGTTTCAGTTCATCATTAATCTTTTTGGAAATCAAAAATTGTGTCAGTGCTGTCACAAGAGCCATGCATATAAATCTCCCCACCGTGCTTCTGCAAATTAAATAAAATGTGCTTTAAGCTTGCCTCAAACGCAAAGGCTCCGTGTGATTTATTTCCACACCGTTTTTACGGCTGAGCCGAAGCATGACTCAGCTACCCACAAAAGCCCAAACTTTGAACAGGGGTACAATCACGTAGAGGTGGGGACCTTGGACAGCATGGGACACAAGTAGCCATTCTGTAAATACGTGTTGAATGAGATCTAAGCGGAGGAATTTTTGTACTCCGCCTTTCTCTTTTCAAAGGAAAACATCTTTTCACCCTTTTCAAAACACATTTCCATGCCAAGTTCAAGTTGCCTGTCAGCAGGTCAGATTCACACCTAGCCGTATCTTCATTGACACTCTTTAGTCACTGATGCACTGCCCCTAGTTGATTGTCTCTGAACTTGAGGAAGATGGTGATTGTTTTTCATGGACTGCCCTTTTTTGTGAATCTCTTTCTGATTGGGCAAGTTTGAAATTATCCAGGCAATAGAACTTCTCCAACAAGTCAAATTGGCAGATTGTTGGTGCTGCTCAAAATATGACCCAAGAACTGACATCATCACACCACCCGGGAGCTTGTTAAAAATGCAGATTCTCAGATCCCACCCCAGATGGGATGCAGCCTAGCAGTGTGGGTTTTAACACACCCTCCCAGGTGATTCTGACACATGCTAAGGTTTAAGAAGCATGGTCCACCTCTCCTTTCTCCCTTTCTCCATTAGCGCCAAGATCCTTAATTTAGAGGAAGGCTGACAATGCTCCCAGGTAATCCCAGCCTCTGCTGCAACAAAGGGAGGTGGATGATATACATGTGGAAGCAACCAGAAGGGGCAGCCAAGAGAGCAGTTTCAAGGGAGGCTGGCTAAGCTGGGAGGTGCAGCCCCTTTGCCTCTTGCCCTTATTTCTGCTTCCTGATGAACTGTGGATGTAAGGACTGGTGCTCCAACAGCCATCTCAGTCCATGAGGCAGCCTTGACCATGGAAACGGCACTAAAAACTGAGGAGCCAAAAGGCAGGATTCTGTTCCCAATAATCAGATGACAAAGCAGTCACACTGGCCATGGCTTTCTCTCCTCCAGATTCCCTTCATATGAGAGAGAAATAAACCTTAACTTATTATAGACATATTCTAAACCTGCTTGTTTGAATTTTCAGTTATACGTCACCCAACCAAATCCTAACTAAATCCCAAATGTTGAGAGAGTGTTACTCAGCTGTCCCCTAGAAAAGCCAAACGTGGAGGCAGAAATGCCTTTCCAGGACTACTGGGAGCCTCGTCCCACTAACAAATGTCCTGGTTGAATTCCTTGCCCCCATCCCTCTTCCATCTAAAACGTTCTTGCAAGTCGATTAAGCAAAAACTGATTAAGTTCTATAGAAAATGAGCAAGTGTGCCTTTTCCCTTACCTGGTATATAAAGAGAAGAGATTGGCACATTCCTTGAGGAAAAGAGAAGGTGGACAGGGACTTGACTGGTAAAGAAGAATCCTCTTACAAACAAAAGGTGCATTTTACTGATTGTAAGATCATTGCACTTTGGATTTGTTTTTTTGGAGGGGTGTATGTTTTTGCCAAGTTAATATCCATCTTGCCCACTCCCTGTAAGCAGAACAAAGCAGGAGGCAGGAACTTTTTTCACCTCTGTATCCCCAGAACTGAGTGTGCAGACTGGAACACAATAGGGACTCAGTAAGGATTTGTTTATTTTTGTTTCTTTGTTTTGTTTTTTTTAACATCTTTATTGGAGTATAATTGCTTTACAATGGTGTGTTAGTTTCTGCTTTATAACAAAGTGAATCAGTTATACATATACATATGTTCCCATATCTCTTCCCTCTTGCGTCTCCCTCCCTCCCACCCTCCCTATCCCACCCCTCCAGGCGGTCACAAAGCACCGAGCTGATCTCCCTGTGCTATGTGGCTGCTTCCCACTAGCTATCTACCTTACGTTTGGTAGTGTATATATGTCCATGCCACTCTCTCGCTTTGTCACAGCTTACCCTTCCCCCTCCCCATATCCTCAAGTCCATTCTATAGTAGGTCTGTGTCTTTATTTCCATCTTACCCCTAGGTTCTTCATGACCGTTCTTTTTTTTTTTCTTAGATTCCATATATATGTGTTAGCACACAGTATTTGTTTTTCTCTTTCTGACTTACTTCACTCTGTATGACAGACTCTAGGTCCATCCACCTCACTACAAATAAATCAATTTCATTTCTTTTTATGGCTGAGGAGTATTCCATTGTATATATGAGCCACATCTTCTTTAACCATTCACCTGTCAATGGACACTTAGGTTGCTTCCATGTCCTGGCTATTGTAAATAGAGCTGCAATGAACATTTTGGTACATGACTCTTTTTGAATTATGGTTTTCTCAGGGTATATGCCCAGTAGTGGGATTGCTGGGTCGAATAGTAGTTCTATTTTTAGTTTCTTAAGGAACCTCCATACTGTTCTCCATAGTGGCTGTATCAATTTACATTCCCAACAACAGTGCAAGAGGGTTCCCTTTTCTCCACACCCTCTCCAGCATTTACTGTTTCTAGATTTTTTGATGATGGCCATTCTGACTGGTGTGAGATGATATCTCATTGGAGTTTTGATTTGCATTTCTCTAATGATTAATGATGTTCAGCATTCTTTCATGTCTTTGTTAGCAATCTGTATATCTTCTTTGGAGAAATGTCTGTTTAGGTCTTCTGCCCATTTTTGGCTTGGGTTGTATGTTTTTTTGTTATTGAGCTGCATGACCTGCTTGTAAATTTTGGAGATTAATCCTCTGTCAGTTGCTTCATTTGCAAATATTTTCTCCCATTCTGAGGGCTGTCTTTTGGTCTTATTTATGCTTTCCTTGGCTGTGCAAAAGCTTTTAAGTTTCATTAGGTCCCATTTGGTTTTGTTTTTATTTCCATTTCTGTAGGAGGTGGGTCAAAAAGGATCTTGCTGTGATTTATGTCAAAGAGTGTTCTTCCTATGTTTTCCTCTAAGAGTTTTATAGTGCCCAGTCTTACATTTAGGTCTTTAATCCATTTGAGTTTATTTTTGTGTATGATGTTAGGGAGTATTCTAATTTCATACTTTTACATGTACCTGTCCAGTTTTCCCAGCACCACTTATTGAAGAGGCTGTCTTTTCTCCACTGCATACTCTTGCCTCCTTTATCAAAGATAAGGTGACCATATGTGTGTGTTTATCTCTGGGCTTTCTATCCTGTTCCTCTGATCTATATTTCTGTTTTTGTGCCAGTACCATACTGTCTTGATTACTGTAGCTTTGTAGTATAGTCTGAAGTCAGGGAGCCTGATTCCTCCAGCTCCACTTCTCGTTCTCAAGATTGCTTTGGCTATTCGGGGTCTTTTGTGTTTCCACACAAATTGTGAAATTTTTTGTTCTAGTTCTGTGAAAAATGCCAGTGGTAGTTTGATAGGGATAGCATTGAATCTGTAGATTGCTTTGGAGGGCATAGTAATTTTCACAATGTTGATTCTTCCAATCCAAGAACATGGTATATCTCTCCATCTATTTGTATCATCTTTAATTTCTTTCATCAGTGTCTTATAATTTTCTGCATAAAGGTCTTTTGTCTCCTTAGGTAGGTTTATTCCTAGATATTTTATTCTTTTTGCTGCAATTGTAAATGGGAAAGTTTTCTTAATTTCACATTCAGATTTTTCATCATTAGTGTATAGGAATGCCAGAGATTTCTGTGCATTAATTTTGTATCCTGCTACTTTACCAAATTCATTGATTAGCTCTAGTAGTTTTCTGGTAGCATCTTTAGGATTCTCTATGTAGAGTATCATGTCATCTGTAAACAGTGACAGCTTTACTTCTTCTTTTCTGATTTGGATTCCCTTTATTTCTTTTTCTTCTCTGATTGCTGTCGTTAAATCTTCCAAAACTATGTTGAATAATAGTGGTGAGAGTGGGCAGCCTTGTCTTGTTCCTGATCTTAGTGGAAATGCTTTCAGTTTTTCACCATTGAGGATGATGTTGGCTGTGGGTTTGTTATATATGGCCTCTATTATGTTGAGGAAAGTTCCCTCTATGCCTACTTTCTGCAGGGTTTTTATTATAAATGGGTATTGAATTTTGTCAAAAGCTTTCTCTGCACCTATTGAGATGATCATATGGTTTTTCTCCTTCAATTTGTTAATATGGTATATCACATTGATTGATTTGCATATATTGAAGAATCCTTCCATTCCTGGAATAAACCCCACTTGATCATGGTGTATGATCCTTTTAATGTGCTGTTGGATTCTGTTTGCTAGTATTTTGTTGAGGATTTTTGCATCTATGTTCATCAGTGATATTGGCCTGTAGTTTTCTTTCTTTGTGACATCTTTGTCTGGTTTTGGTATCAGGGTGATGGTGGCCTCACAAAGTGATTTTGGGAGTGTTCCTCCCTCTGCTATATTCTGGAAGAGTTTGAGAAGGATAGGTGTTAGCTTTTCTCTAAATATTTGATAGAATTCGCCTGTGAAGCCATCTGGTCCTGGGCTTTCATTTTTTGGAAGATTTTTAATCACAGTTTCAATTTCAGTGCTTGTGATTGGTCTGTTCATATTTTCTATTTCTTCCTGGTTCAGTCTCAGCAGGTTGTTCATTTCTAAGAATTTGTCCATTTCTTCCAGGTTGTCCATTTTATTGGCATAGAGTTGCTAGCAGTAATCTCTCACGATCCTTTGTATTTCTGCTGTGTCAATTGTTACTTCTCCTTTTTCATTTCTAATTCTATTGATTTGAGTGTTCTCCCTTTTTTTCTTGATGAGTCTGGCTAATGGTTTATCAATTTTGTTTATCTTCTCAAAGAACCAGGTTTTAGTTTTATTGATCTTTGCTATCATTTCCTTCATTCCTTTTTCATTTATTTCTGATCCAATCTTTATGATTTCTTTCCTTCTTCTAACTTTGGGGTTTTTTTGTTCTTCTTTCTCTAATTGCTTTAGGTGCTAGGTTAGGTTGTTTATTTGAGATATTTCCTGTTTCTTAAGGTAGAAATGTATTGCTATAAACTTCCCTCTTAGTACTGCTTTTGCTGCATCCCATAGGTTTTGGGTCGTCGTGTCTCCATTGTCATTTGTTTCTAGGTGTTTCTTGATTTCCTCTTTGATTTCTTCAGTGATCTCTTGGTTAGTAAGTAGTGTATTGTTTAGCCTCCAAGTGTTTGTATTTTTTACAGATCTTTTCCTGTAATTGATATCTAGTCTCATAGCCCTGTGGTTGGAAATGATACTTGATACGATTTCAATTTTCTTAAATTTACCAGGCTTGATTTGTGACCCAAGATATGACCTATCCTGGAGAATGTTTTCCATGAGCACTTGAGAAAAATGTGTATTCTGTTGTTTTTGGATGGAATGTCCTATAAATATCAATTAAGCCCATCTTGTTTAATGTATCATTTAAAGCTTGTGTTTCCTTATTTATTTTTATTTTGGATGATCTGTCCATTGGTGAAAGTGGGGTGTTAAAGTCCCCTACTATGATTGTGTTACTGTCGATTTCCCCTTTTATGGTGGTTAGCATTGGCCTTATGTATTGAGGTGCTCCTATGTTGGGTGCATACATATTTACAATTGTTATATCTTCTTCTTGGATCGATCCCTTGATCATTACGTAGTGTCCTTCTTTGTCTCTTGTAATAGTCTTTACTTTAAAGTCTATTTTGTCTGATATGAGAATTACTACTCCAGCTTTCTTTTGATTTCCATTTGCATGGAATATCTTTTTCCATCCCCTCACTTGCAGTCTGTATGTGTCCCTAGGTCTGAAATGGGTCTCTTGAAGACAGTGTATATATGGGTCTTGTTTTGGTACCCATTCAGCCAGTCTGTGTCTTTTAGTGGGAGTATTTAATCCATTTACATTTAAGTTAATTATCGATATGTATGCTCCTATTACCATTTTCTTAATTGTTTTGGGTTTGTTATTGTAGGTCTTTTCCTTCTCTTGTGTTTCTTGCTTAGAGAAGTTCCTTTATCATTTGTTGAAAAGCTGGTTTGGTGGTGCTGAACTCTCTCAGCTTTTGCTTGTCTGTAAAGGTTTTAATTTCTCCATCAAATCTGAGTGAGATCTTTGCTGGGTAGAGTAATCTTGGTTGTAGGTTTTTCTCCTTCATCACTTTAATTATGTCCTGCCACT
The DNA here is from genome assembly GCF_059928025.1 of Delphinapterus leucas. NCBI lineage: Eukaryota > Metazoa > Chordata > Mammalia > Artiodactyla > Monodontidae > Delphinapterus > Delphinapterus leucas. The sequence continues at coordinate 45,634,603 of NC_143130.1, read as the reverse complement.
CCCTTCTGGCTTGCAGAGTTTCTGCTGAAAGATCAGCTGTTAACCTTATGGGGCTTCCTTTGTGTGTTATTTGTTGTTTTTCACTTGCTGCTTTTAATATGTTTTCTTTGTATTTAATTTTTGATAGTTTGATTACTATGTGTCTTGGCGTGTTTCTCCTTGGATTTATCCTGTATGGGACTCTCTGTGCTTCCTGGACTTGATTAACTATTTCCTTTCCCATATTAAGGAAGTTTTCAACTATAATCTCTTCAAATATTTTCTGAGTCCCTTTTTTTTTCTCTTCTTCTTCTGGGACCCCTATAATTCGAATGTTGGTGTGTTTAATGTTGTCCCAGAGGTCTCTGAGACTGTCCTCAATTCTTTTCATTCTTTTTTCTTTATTCTGCTCTGCAGTAGTTATTTCCACTATGTTATCTTCCAGGTCGCTTATCCGTTCTTCTGCCTCAGTTATTCTGCTATTGACCCCTTCTAGAGTATTTTTAATTTCATTTATTGTGTTGTTCATTGTTGCTTGTTTCCTCTTTAATTCTTCTAGGTCCTTGTAAATGTTTCTTGCATTTTCTGTATTCTGTGTCCAAGATTTTGGATCATCTTTACTATCATTATTCTGAATTCTTTTTCAGGTAGACTGCCTATTTCCTTTCACTTGTTAGGTCTGGTGGGTTTTTACCTTGCTCCTTCAACTGCTGTGTGTTTTTCTGTCTTCTCATTTTGCTTATCTTAGTGTGTTTGGGGTCTCCTTTTTGCAGGCTGCAGGTTTGTAGTTCCTGTTGTTTTTGATGTCTGTTCCCAGTGGCTAAAGTTGGTTCAGTGGGTTGTGTAGGCTTCCTGATGGAGGGTACTAGTGCCTGTGTTCTAGTGGATGAGGCTGGATCTTGTCTTTCTGGTGGGCAGGTCCACGTCTGGTGGTGTGTGTTGGGGTCTGTGGCCTTATGATTTTAGGCAGCCTCTCTGCTAATGGGTGGGGTTGTGTTCCTGTCTTGCTAGTTGTTTGGCATAGGGTGTCCAGCACTGTAGTTTGCTGGTCATTGAGTGAAGCTGGGTCTTGGTGTTGAGATGGAGATCTCTGGGAGATTTTTGCCGTTTGATATTACGTGGAGCTTGGAGGTCTCTTGTGGACCAGTGTCCTGAAGTTGGCTGTCCCACCTCAGATTCACAGCCCTGACTCCTGGCTGGAGCACCAAGAGACTGTCCTTCACAAGGCTCAGAATAAAAGGGAGAAAAGGTAGAAAGAAAGAAAAATGATAAAATAAAATAAAGTAAGATAAAATAAAATAAAAAATTATTAAGCAACAAATTTTTTTTTAAAGTTACAAAAAAAACAAAAAAACCCCGAACGGACAGAACCCTAGGACAAATGGTGAAAGCAAAGCTATACAGACAAAATCTCACACAGAAGTATACACATACACACTCACAAAAAGAGGAAAAGGGGAAAAAGTAATATATCTTGCTCCCAAAGTCCACCTCCTCAATTTGGGATGATTCATTGTCTCTTCAGGTATTCCACAGATGCAGGGTACATCAAGTTGATTGTGGAGCTTTAATCCGCTGCTTCTGAGGCTGCTGGGAGAGATTTCCCTTTCTCTTCTTTGTTCGCACAGCTCCCAGTGTTCAGCTTTGGATTTGGACCCGCCTCTGCGTGTAGGTCGCCGGAGGGCGTCTGTTCTTCGCTCAGACAGGACGGGGTTAAAGGAGCAGCTGATTTGGGGGCTCTGGCTCACTCAGGCCGGGGGGAGGGGTGCGGATGCCGGGCGGGCCTGCGGCGTCTAGAGGCCGGCGTGACGTTGCACCAGCCTGAGGCGCGCCTTGCGTTCTCCCAGGGAAGTTGTCCCTGGATCACGGGACCCTGGCAGTGGCAGGTTGCACAGGCTCCTCGGAAGGGGGTGTGTGGATAGTGACCTGTGCTCGCACACAGGCTTCTTGGTGGGGGCAGCAGCGGCCTTAGCGTCTCTTACCCGTCTCTGGGGTCCGCGCTTTTAGCTGCGGCTCACTCCAGTCTCTGGAGCTCATTTAAGCAGCGCTCTTAATCCCCTCTCCTCGCGCACCAGGAAACAAAGAGGGAAGAAAAAGTCTCTTGCCTCTTCGGCAGCTCCAGGCCTTTTCCCGGACTCCCTCCCGGCTAGCCTTGGTGCACTAATCCCCTGCAGGCTGTGTTCACGCCGCCAACCCCAGTCCTCTCCCTGCGCCCCGCCTGAAGCCCGAGACTCACCTCTCAGCCCCGCCCGCCCTGGCATGTGAGCAGACAAGCCTCTCGGGCTGGTGAGTGCCGGTCGGCACCGATCCTCTGTGCGGGAATCTCTCCGCTTTGCCCTCTGCACCCCTGTTGCTGTGCTCTCCTCCGCGGTTCCGAAGCTCCCCCCTCCGCCACCCACTGTCTCCGCCCGCAAAGGGGCTTCCTAGTGTGTGGAAACCTTTCCTCCTTCACGGCTCCCTCCCACTGGTGCAGGTCCCATCCCTATTCTTTTGTCTCTGTTTATTCTTTTTTCTTTTGCCCTACCCAGGTACGTGGGGAGTTTCTTGCTTTTTGGGAGGTCTGAGGTCTTCTGCCAGTGTTCAGTAGGTGTTCTGTAGGAGTTGTTCCACGTGTAGATGTATTTTTGGTGTATCTGTGGGGAGGAAGGTGATCTCCGCATCTTACTCTTCCACCATCTTCCTCCCATCAGGGTTTGTTGAATAAACAAATGAATGGCTGACTGAATGGATGCATACATACTAATCCTTTCGTGTTTATACTGGACCTTCAACTTACTCTATGTAAACCAATCATGTGAGCTTTCAATGAATGGTCACAGGTAAGTGTTGGTCACATTTTCCCTTTCCTCAAAGACTATGGGAGACCTTGTAGTAACATATCAGTGACTGAGAGATTAGTCCAGAACTAGACGGACAGCATCATCGTAGGACTTGTAACTCACTCTAAGAACTACATGTCACCTTGGTCACATCATTGAACCTCTCAAGGTCCCCCTATGCAAAATAAGGAAGTTGAAGGAAATGATTGTCAGCATTCCTCCCAGCTGATCCAATCAATCTAAGAATACAGAATAGACTGTAGCGTCTGGAAATAATCTCTAGTCTCAGTTCTTTAAGGTTTGCTTACAATTATTTTTATTATTATTTTTAATGAACTAATACAAGGTGCCAGGGAACCCTGGGAACGGGGCTATTTATTACATGACCTCTGGGTTGTGTGCTATAAACGTCACAAATAGGCACACCCCTTTCACTATTTATTTCCAGTAAAACAAAAGATCAAAAAATCAGCATCAAGGGATGACACAATACAGCTGAGACCATTAAAAGTAACTACTCCCAAACTGGGCATCATAAAATACATCATGAACTGCAAACAGATTTACTCAATGAGGGAGAGCCTCATCCCTTTAATTCTCCACGGATGCCATAGGGAATTTCTCAGGGTAGAACATGAAATGAAAAAGAAGCGCCTGGCCAGGAATGCTGTACATTATCCCCCAATGACCTGTCACAGAGACTATTTTTAAAGAAGCATTTATCTCAGCAAGAGTGACAGCATTTAAGAAGTGGCCAGGTCCCACTGCCAGACAATCCTTCGTGGGAAAAGGCTGCGAGCATGGCTGTACCTTTACAAAGGCCTGAATGATTGATGGGATGCGAATTGCCCTTGGTTGGTTAGGTTGTTGGTATAAAGGAGCCATAAAGATAATGCAGAAGTTAGAACTTAGGAATCAAATGGAGTTTACCCCAAATCGTTGCAGCCATTCCAATGCTCAAAAATTAATCAGGTTTTAGATTTGCAAGATCCATCATAACTAGAAATGCAGACCCTCACTGCCTTGTAAACTTCTTAAGCAGTAACGGCTCATCGAATTGTATTATCCCATTGAAGAATAATGTTATAAGGGATGTGGTAATCCCAGTTTACACAATTCTGTTTTATGAACCTAGCCAGTGTATTTTGTATCACAAGCAAGTATATTACAGCTATATTACATTGGCTCTCTCATTACTGATGTAGCACTGATGTTAGGTAACTCCTGTAAAACACTGAGAGAAACACTAACACACAATGGTATATTTATATATTTGGGGGAATCAGGATGTCAAATCAGAGTTGATATGTCTTCCTTCCCTGCACAGAAAAAAAAAAAAAACGGCCAGTAAATAGGTGGGGAACATGAGAAGCAGAGAAAACCTTTTAACCATTAAAATTGATCTCAAATCCAGGGTATAAATGTGTTATAGAATATACTCTTTCCTCCTGTCTACCTTCTTCTACTCCAGAGAATAACCAAAAGATGGCCTGAAGTTATCATGGGACTTGGTGTTTCTCCAAAACAGAAAATACACTCAATGCAGCCATCATTTTCTTTAAATTTTTGAGGTTTCTGGTAGAGAAAGTGTGGCACTTTACAGAATTGAGAGCATCGCAAATCAATTCAAAGAACTAGTTCTTGGTGACTGGTGTTCACCTGGCCTCAGCAAGTTCACCTCTGGTGGCAAGGGTTTTACAGCTCACTGTCCCTTCCATGCAGGACAGTTCTGATGGGTGAAACATTGTTCTTTTTCTATGGAGTCAAGACTTCAGTCTATTACTGACCTTTGCCAAACAGTTTGTCCTGGGTTCCTCACCCCACCCCCACCCCTACCCCCATTCGTGTTTCAAACTGGATCTGAGGAAAGTGTTCTCCTGGAACACTGAAGGTAAACATATGTGACATCCACTACACTCCCTAACTCGCATGTCAATGACTGCTTCAAAAACCCTGAACCGAGACATATCAGGTAGATTTTTCATTGGACCTGACCATTATAACAAATACGGATTGTGTTTTACTGCTAAATTTACACTTTGAAGATCTGTGGCTACACTTCCCCATCCCTCCCTCAATCCCCCACGTGGTCCACCGTGTTTTATTCTCGCCTACAAAGAGGGTGCCAGAGGTCACGGAAGACTTCCCGTGTTTCTTCTGGGTGAGCAGCAACGTCAAATGCCAGGATGGAAGATGGTGAGCTTGCGTTTCACCAGTGATCTGTGTAAGAAAGGAAAGTAACTCCTCCCCCCACATGAAGAAAAGCGCCTGGATGAAAGGAACTGTACAACGTGAGTTTGCTAAGTGCATCCTCTCGACAGCAAGTTAAACGGCTGTAAGAAGTCGTGCTTGCACTTCATTCCATCAGCCCCAATTTTCTGGAAACTCAAACACCAAGTCCTCTCAAAATATGGCTAAATGCTGGCAAATATGTGCAGATATCATTTCTGCAAATGATCCCAAAGACAGTTATGTACAAAGTTAGTTTACAGAAAGCTATCCCATTAAGTTTCTTTGACGAGATCAAAATAGGAATAAATGTTATCCTTAAGTTCACCACCTAATCATCATGGAAAACTTAGGACCCTTCGAGGGGGTAAAGTAGATTTCTACAGATATTGCTCACATATTTGGTTTTCTATATCAGAGTATCTTCAATGCTATTGTGCCAATTTTCAAATGGAAACTATGATAAGTAATACTTTAAATGCAAAAATATATGTATCCTGTACTTCAGTATTCATATGATGACTCAACTTCCCTGCCAGGTCAATTTGTCAGGTCCTCGGGCTCCAGGGAACTTTATGGAGGACATTGAGTGTTTCTCAAATTCATTTTGAAATGAATGAAAAAAGTCCTTGCACCTCACTTGTGGAAATACTCCTTACTTAGTTTGGAGGGCATGATCCCTCCTCCCTCGCCCTGGGCTGGGGATGCCATTAGCCAAGCACATAGTTCTGGGACTCTAAGGGAGGACAGCTCAGGACACCCTCAAATCAGTCACCTGAGTTACAAACATATAGACAGCTGAAATGGGTGCTAGACTAGGGGTCACAAATTCAACTTCTCTTCCTGTGCTATCCAGGTGTCCTCTGGACAGTGATGGACAGGAAGTGTAGGTGCAGTTAAGGTTCCTGGACGAGGTTCTTCCAACATTTCCTTTCCCCGTAGGTTGTTCACATCAGGACCTGTTCTCGAGTCTCTGGCAGTCGTAGAGCAATCAGGCCACCCCCAACGAGAGAAGTAGCAGCCAGAAGGATGGGGACCACTTTGGTGATCCCAACAAAAGAAGCAAAGATGGTGTTTCCCAAGATGGCACCAAATTTGCATAATCCATTGAGGATGCCAAAGGCTGTTGCCCTGTAAAAGAAGAAGAAAGTAAATCATTCTGGGAGATGCAAACTAGACCTCCTTAGATATGTGGGACTGGGTTCTTTCTTTCCCTTGTTAAAGAAGTATGGTGAAGGTGTGGGAGGGAATTTTTCTTCCTAAATGTAAAAGTAACACATTCTTACTTTAGAAATTTGGAAGTACAGAATAACATAAAGATGCAAGAATATATAACTTCACCACTGAAAGTAATCACCATTATTAACATTTTGGAGTATCTCCTTCCCCAACTTGAAAGAATGAAGAAGGATGAAGCAGAAAGTGTAAGTGTTCCCTATTAATAACACTTCGACCCTCTTGTGGCAGAGACTGCTAGTTCTCCCTAAATAGCATTTCTCCAAATGTAAGACTACATTTCCCAGATTCCCTTGTTTCTGAGTCTGGCCATGTGACTAAGTTTAGGCCAACGGGATGTAAGTACTCCCAGCAGCTCCTGAGAAACTCCCTTAAGAGATGTCAAGAGTGGTCCTTTTGCTCTCTTCTTTTATCTTTTTTCCTCCCATCCTGCTTCCTGGAGTATAAATGGTCTCATCTTGGACCATAGTTGAGGCCATGAAAGAGGAAGAAGAAGATAAAAAGAGCCTTTAGTGCCTATCTTCCTAAGTGTGCAGTTATTTGGGGTCTGTGTCACCCATGGCAGAAGCTAATCTTAATTGTTATTAATCACACTTCCCAGTGATAGCTACTGTTAACCATCAATCCTTTTCTGACTCCATCTATATACAGAGACAATATTCCCAGCACTAGTCCTCCTTAGATTAAGCAAAATATCTCTATTTCACACCACTAGTTTATGAAGAATATGGCTATATTTTTGTACTTTAAATTCTTTTTACATTTTTTCTGTAACTATACTACACTATACCTTTATCCATTTTCACCAGCCCCAATCCCCATCCTTTTGTTTTCTGAATTTTCTTAGATATTTTCACATGTGTATTTTTCCAAATAAACTTTAGACTCATTTTTTCAAGTTCCCAGAGTGTGGAAAAATCTCATGGAGTTTTGAATGGACTCTTTAAAAACTAAAGAATACTTGACATTTTTGTAAGATTAAACTTTCGTAGAGTTCAGTAAGATATATCTTGACATACAGTTGAGTCTTCTTTTATATCTCTCAGTAAAGCTTTATGGTTTTCTTCACATAAGTGTTTCACCTTTCTCATCAAATTGATTCCTATATATTTTATGATTTCTTCTATTATTAGATGGATTTTAATTTTTTGATATATTTTAAAATCTATAAATTATTAAATTAGTTTTATTATTGACCACCTTACCAAATTATTTTATTGTTTCTGGTAGTCGCTTTAATTCTCTTAGGTTTCCTGGATTTAAAATCACATACCATTGAACTAATGATAACTTTTCCTCCTCTTATTTCTTGTAAAACTTAGAAGTTCTTTGATTCACAGAAAAGGCTCCAAATTCACTATTCTGTGCTTTTCCATAGCTACCTCTATCCCAATACCTCTGTCATCAATCTTGGGAAGATCATTAAGATTTGATGCAGAATTGCATTTACCTGCCTTCCACACCACTTCACATTCCTTTCTGGCCAAAGAGCCACTTATCTGCTGTCCTGAAAATTCCTCCTCCAAGAGGAGAAATAACTTTTAAGCAATGGCCTTGACCCTATGCCTTTAAACCAGGCCTCTTCCCATAGGGCATGCACAAAATAAAAGGAAACCCTGGGCATCCCTGCCCCATTCTCCACAAATGCCCTAGACCATCATGCCTCATACCCACCTTTATTTCTGCCCCACCCTTTGTTTGTCTAGTTCTGCACCTTTTCACTTCATTTCCCATTGGCAGGCCTGTTCTCACCTCCCTTTGGATTGCACGATACATATGGTTTAGTCCTAGTTCTTCTCTCCGGGACAAGGTTTGCCCTTATCCTTTGCATCTTGCCATCCACCCCACCCTATCAAGCCTTAGCCTTCCCACTCCCGGCCTATGCCAGCCCCCAGGCAGGAGAAACGCAACAATCTAAAAGACATTTGGTCCATGGAACACCAAGAAGACCAAGATGTGGCCATCATCAAAAAATCTACAAACAATAACTGCTGGAGAGGGTGTGGAGAAAAGGGATTACTCTTGCACTGTTGGTGGGAATGTAAATTGGTACAGCCACTATGGAGAACAGTATGGAGGTTCCTTAAGAAACTAAAAACAGAACTACCATATGACCCAGCAATCCCACTACTGGGCATATACCCTGAGAAAACCATAATTCAAAAAGAGTCATGTACCAAAATGTTCATTGCAGCTCTATTTACAATAGCCAGGACATGGAAGCAACCTAAGTGTCCATCGACAGATGAATGCATAAAGATGTGGCACATATATACAATGGAATATTCCTCAGCCATAAAAAGAAACGAAATTGAGTTATTTGTAGTGAGGTGGATGGACCTAGAGTCTGTCATACAGAGTGAAGTCAGAAAGAGAAAAACAAATACCATATGCTAACACATATATATGGAATCTAAAAAAAAAAAGGTTCTGATGCACCTAGGGGCAAGACAGGAATAAAGACACAGATGTAGAGAATGGACTTGAGGACACGGGGATGGGGAAGGGTAAGCTGGGATGAAGTGAGAGAGTGGCATGGACACATATACACTACCAAGTGTAAAACAGATAGCTAGTGGGATGCAGCCGCATAGCACAGGGAGATCAGCTCGGTGCTTTGCGACCACCTAGAGGGGTGGGATAAGGAGGATGGGAGGGCGATGCAAGAGGGAGGGGATATGGGAACATATGTGTATGTATAACTGATTCACTTTGTTATAAAGCAGAAACTAACACTCCATTGTAAAGCAATTATACTCCAATAAAGATGTTAAAAAAAACAAAACAAAAAACACCCTAAATGCAATGTGGTATATTGGGTTGGATCCTGAAACAGAAAAAAAAGGACATTAGTGGAAGAACTGGTGAAAACCAAATAAAGTCAGAGTCTAATAATGTACCAATGTTAATCTCTTAGTTTTGACAAATGTACCATAGTTATGTAAGATGCTAATATTAGGGGAAGCTAGGTGAAGTGTATGCAGAAACGTTCTGTACTATCTTTTGAACCTTTCTGTAAACTTAAAATTATTCCAAAATAAAATGTTTAGTTAAAAAAATGGAAAAAAAAAAAAAAAGAAGAAGAAGCCCAAGATGGTGGAGGATCTTGGGGCAGATAGACTTCTGGCCAAAGAAGTCCAAGAAAGTCCCAGAGGGAAGCCCAGAGAGGAACTGACCTCTGGTTGGTGGGATACAGCTCCACCGTGATCACATCCAGAGCATTCCAGGCAGCAATGCTTGTCCCACAGAACAGGCACTGCCAGCCAATCATCGCCGATTCACTGTTGCCAAAAAATAGGAAGAAGCAGCAGACAGCCGAGATGAGCATGGAGCCACCTGCAGAGGGAGATCAGGGCAGAAAGAAACATGAGGCCCGTGGCAGACGACACCTGAAAAAACAGATTCATCTCTACACAAAGAAAGATGTGGACCCCATACATGGTACCCCAGCCATGGGATTAGAGACTTCTATGTGGGTCATATCACCAGAATTAGCCTCCAGGAAGGATTTCGAAAACCTCACCCCATGGTGCTGTCCAGCCCAGAATAACTGAGAACAAGGCAGAGGGTGTGGGTATTAGTAGAGAATTTATTATGCTCCAGACATTGTTCTAAGGTGCCCGAGATACATCAGTATCAAAAGACTCTACTCTCATGGAGCTCACATTCCACTGAGAACACAGCTGCAAACGGGCAACAGAAGAACACCTGATCAAGGGCCATGCTGCTTATTTTCATGTATGCCCATCTCCACCCCAGATATCTGAGCTGCCCTTCTCAGCTCTGCTCTGTGCCCCGGGAAGCTAACCCCCATGGACTGCATACCTGGGGGTTCCTTGTCAGTTGTGAGGAGAAAGGGCTTGGCATACTTCTTCCTAATTCCCATCCTGCTTTATAAGCCCTTTATTGGCAAAGGCTGCTTCCCCCCAGGACGACAGTTCCTCCCGGACACTGCCTGCTCCTTGGTTTCAGCTCTCCCTGGGCTCAGTTACTGCTGTTTTCTCCCTTTGTCCCTGCAGCCCTGGAGGAAGAGCCTGCTGCTCACTTTTGCTAGTATCCGGGTGTCTCATCTGCCTCATTTGTTCCCATAACCCTGCCCACACCTCTAAAACCTGCCCCATCATACAGTCTCTTCCCTAGAACTCTCTGGGGTAAATTCCTTTTCCCACCAGGACCCTGGGTGATACAGCTAATGATAAGAGATCCCACTGAAAGAAGGCTATGTCAAATCCTACTGAAATCCAATACGTCCAGCCCAGAAGAGCTTGGGAAACCTGGAGTGAGTGCAGGGCACAGAACAAGAGGATGTCTGGAAATGCAGTGGGACTAGTTAGCAGAAAGGAAGGAAGGAAGCAGGTCCCAAACAACCAGCTAGAAAACAGGGCAAGAGTCCCACCCAGGCATCAGAACCCTGGAGGAGGGAGGTCTTCAGGTTGCCAAGAAACCAGAAGGCTGGTCTGGCCTCACCCACAAGTGCCTCCTGGGGGGCCTCCACCTGGAATCTCACCCTCAGACCTGGAGCTGCCGAGACTGGTGCCAAACCCTGCTGAAGAGCTGGGGAATGGTAACTGTCTGCTTTATGTCTGTTGATTCTGAGAAGGGCTAGGGCTGTGACTGGGTAGCCTGGTAGCCTCTTTCCAACAGCAAGAAGAGAACTAGAATGGGAGGAGACTGGCATCTAGTGGACCACAAGTGCCCTGAGAACTGTATCATCGACATGCATGCATCCCTCAAAGTGGCCAGCCATGGGGCTTGGCGTACAATGTTTGTTGAATACAAAATATTATCATCAAATAAATTCAGTGATAGGGAACTGACCCCTCAACTATGTTAGGTCTTCCCGCTATAGGTCCCTCTGGTGCCCAGTTCTTCCACTCTCATCATTAGTTCTTATTCCCCTTGTGATGGAAAGGCCTGAGGTCAAATCCCAGCTCCCCCTGTGTGACCTTGAGTGAGGTCACAACCTCCCTGGGCTGTTTCACTTTCCCCATCACAGGGCTATGGTGAGGGTTAAATATGCTAATATTTACAAAACGCTTGGAAAAAAACCTGACCTATAATAAGCACTTCCTAAGAGTTAGTTAAATGAAATTTCTAGTTTACATCTGTCTCTCCCAATAGATCATTTTTCCCTTAAGCACAAGGATGCTGTCTGTGTCAATTATTGCTGTATTTCCATTGCCAACCATACAGCCTGGCGGAGAATTATGCTGCATAAATTAATGTTTATTGAATGAAGAAATGAAGAGTAGCAGGCTCATCGGCAAAACTTTCTTCTCTGCTGTTAACAAGGCACGACTTCTGCCCAGGAAAGGGCACAGCAGCAGAGAAAGCAGGATAAATGATTCTCCAGCAGACTCGATAGGGGATTTGTCTAAGGGTCAGGGGAGAGGCAGTTTCAAAACAGGTCACCCACACCCCATCGTGACATTTATTGAGCACCTAGTATTTACTGGGCCCTGAGAATATCGCAGCTGATGCACTGTATGCCAGACCTTTTACTAAAGATACAAAGGGGGCACTGTCCGAGCTTTAAACCATCTGGCTCGGAAACAAAATACAGGCATTAATAAAAAAGCAAGATATAAAGAACAATAAATATTAGTTCCAGATATCCAGTTTGGGGGGTATGGCTCTATTTAGCATTAGAGAAATCAATTTTTATCTGGGATACATTCATGATGACAAGAAGGGCTTCAACAGTGAAGAAGAGGCTGTCCACTCTCTCCCTGCCCTGCCTGCTCCCTGCGCCCCGCCCTCCCTCTGTCCCTGGTCGAGGGGGGCCATCCATTCTTCTTCACAGATGCACCCACCCCACCCTTCATCGACCCTCACCTCCCAAGAACTTCCTCAGCTACTCCAGGACCTGACCACAGAATTCACTGTTCAACCCTGGGACTTAAAAGACCAGAGACAGAAATTTACTTTCTGGTATGAAGATTGCTCTTTTCTCCTCCAAAATTGTTGTGTTTTTTTCCCATAAAAATAGGCTTGTCAGAGCTGCTCCAAGTGATTTAGTTCAAGTGCCAAGTAAAAATGTTTGGGTTCGGTCACCTGCTTTTCTTCTCTACGTTGATTAGACAGGTTGGAGAGACTGCTCCAAACACACTATTTGTCTAGCTCATTACATATTAATATTTCCAAAATAAATTTTTAAAAAAAGGGCCAGTGACAGAATGGCAGAAGTGTCACACATCTACTCTCACAGTCTTTGTCTCACTGGAGCAAACAGAGGTATTATTTTAACCATTGTGCTTCCAACTCATCTAGGAAAGAGGTCATCTTCGCTGGCTCAGGTCAGTCCCACAGCATTACTAAGTGGCAACTCAGTGGCAGGCACCGTGCTGGGCACGAGTGTCACAGAAGTTAATAAGCCACCATCTTCCGTCATCAGGTTTCAGGTCTAACCAGGGCATCGCCGCTAACAGGGGACACAGCTCAATCTGCCATGCCTGAGAGATGACTGTCCTCACCACAAGATTAAAAAGCAGAAATCACAGGCATGTCTTGGGCTCACCATTCTAAATATTCATGCTACTACTTATTGACAAAATGATCATGTGATTTATCTTGTTTCCTTTGAGCTTTGCTGCTAGGATCTTGGAATTGATTTTTACTGATCAGCTATATCCCTGGGGCAGAACTCATGGCATGTTTATTAGCCTATGGTCTGCTTCCCCTTTCTTGGCCTTGACTCATATTCTAATGGGTGTACAATTTCCCTGGCCCTGGGTGTGTATATTTTGTTTCTTGTTCACTATGCCTGGCATGTGTTTCAGTAACAAACTGCTGAATGAAGCAAGGCAGACATGAGAACCTGCAATGCACCAAGCACTATGAGATGCTTTGGGTACATTATGCTCAATCTTCACAAACCCCTACCAGCTCATTATAGGTCTCCTCATCTATAAGATAAGGCCCAGAGACGTAAAGGAACGTGTCCAGTCAAACAGCCTTTAGGTGATAGGATTCCAACATGAGCCTATCCAACTCCAAAGCCCCAAATGTTATCACTATTAAATAATCATAAGTAATAGGATTTATTTTAAATCATCAAATGAAACCAAGGCTCATTTAAGAGCATTTTACAGAGTGGTACAGTGGATGTATTTAATATCCTATTGAAGTGCTAATAACATAAGTAACTGTCACAGAATTGCTGAGTCAGGAAATGAAGATGTGTCCCTGGCACGGACCAGACCTCCACGGGGCCCTGGGGTTTTGCAGATGTGCCTCCTTGGTTCTACACCAGCAGATTCCATCTTACCTGTGTGGTTTCCTGTGTGAGATTTCTTTAAGAAAAGCTCCACTGCTTTCATACACTTTAAGCCAGTGCCTTAGCCCACTAGAGCACGGATGCGGCGTCCCTAACAACTCACCAATCATCTTGAGCCTTCCGACTCTATCCATGAGAAGGGCAGATATGATGTTCCCAGGCAAGACAGACAGACTGCCAAGGAAGCTGACGAGGTAAATCAAGAAGTCGTTATCTTGCTCTAAGTCCATGTGGCAGCCCTCCTTCTGCTCCAGAAAGGTGACGTTGATAAAATGACAGTTGATGAACTTATGCTGGTAGAGGTCTGCGGAGAGAAGGAAACGTTTGGTTCACATGAAATGGAGGGAGGCTGGGGAGATTTGGGGCAGAAACAGGGATAAAGTTATGCCCCTTCCTTGGGCAGGTGGCACCACCCCCTGGCAATCAGACAGTCTCAAAATCCAGGTGATGCGTGGCCAGGTATGGATGAAGTGGGAAACCTTTAAAAATGTAACGACCTGTTCAAGCTCCTATAAGCAAGGGGAAATGAACATTCACTGAGGGACACGTTTAAGTACAGCATCTTTCAAGCCAGATAATAGTTCTGTTTGTAGCAACAAGATGACATTGGGGGCCACCGTACCTGGGCTACTCCTCTGAGGCTACCCAGTGTATACGAGGGAAATGACCAGAGAATCGGATCCAGATTGAGCCAATCACTCCAAAGCCCATGCAGAAACCTGAACATGCTTCAGAATAAAAACCATTTGCTCCTTGGTTGTGGAGGAGGGAAAGAGATGACTAAGTAGAGTACAGTGGATTTTTAGGGCAGTAAAAACACTCTGTATGATATTATGATGATGACTCTTATCCATGTGTCCAAGCCCATAGAATGTACAACAGCAAGAATAAACATTAGGGCTTCCCTGGTGGCGCAGTGGTTAAGAATCCGCCTGCCAAGGCAGGGGAAATGGGTTCGAGCCCTGGTCCGGGAAGATCCCACATGTCACGGAGCAACTAAGCCCGTGCGCCACACCTACTGAGCCTGTGTTCTAGAGGCTGTGAGCCACAACTACTGAGCCCACGTGCCACAATTACTGAAGCCCACGTGCCTAGAGCCTGTGCTCCACAACAAAGAGAAGCCACCGCAGTGAGAAGCTTGTGCACCTCAACGAAGACTAGCCTCCACTCGCAGCAGCTACAGAAAGCTAGTTTGGGTGATGATGATGCCTAGGTTCATTAATTATAACACATGTACCGCCCTGGTGGGGGATGAGGATAATGGAGGAGGCTATGGCATGGGAGCAGGCAGCATATGGAAATCCCTGTATCTTTCTTCCAATTTTGTTGTGAACCTAAAACTTCTCTAAAAAAATAATGTCTTAAAAAATAAGAATAACCATTTGCTTCGGAACCAGTTCCATGTTTTCTGATACCTTCTAACATCAGCTATTCTAGCAAAAAGGTCACTATATAGGCTCTCAGGAAACCTAGGTTTGGGAACTGGCTCTGTGGCTGACCCACTTTAACCTCCCTGAGCTTCTACCTACGAAGTTAGAGGAAAACACCTGATGATCTCCACTGCTTCCCAGCTCTGACATTTCATGACTGCAATGTGTTTGCAAAAGACCTCAATAGACATTTCTCCAAAGAAGATATACAGATTGCCAACAAACACACGAAAGGATGCTCAACATCACTAATCATGAGAGAAATGCAAATCAAAACCACAATGAGGTATCACCTCACACCAGTCAGAATGGCCATCATCAAAAAATCTACAAACAGCAAATGCTGGAGAGGGTGTGGAGAAAAGGGAACCCTCTTGCACTGTTGGTGGGAATGAAAACTGATACAGCCACTATGGAGAACAGTATGGAGGTTCCTTAAAAAACTAAAAATAGAACTACCATATGACCCAGCAATCCCACTACTGGGCATATACCCTGAGAAAACCAAAATTCAAAAAGAGTCATGTACCAAAATGTTCATTGCAGCTCTATTTACAATAGCCAGGACATGGAAGCAGCCTAAGTGTCCGTCGACAGATGAATGGATAAAGAAGATGTGGCACATATATACAATGGAATATTAGTCAGCCATAAAAAGGAACGAAATTGGGTCATTTGTTGAGACGTGGATGGTTCTAGAGACTCATACAGAGCGAAGTAAGCCATAGAGAGAAAAACAAATATCGTATGTTAACGCACATATGTGGAATCTAAAAAAATGGTACAGATGAACTTATTTGTAGGGCAGGAATAGAGACCTAGATGTAGAGGACATACATGTGGACACAGGGGGGAAGGGGAGGGTGGGACAAATTGGGAGGTTGGGTTTGACATAAATACGCTACCATATGTAAAATAGATAGCTAGTGGGAACCTGCTGTATAGCACAGGGAGCTCACCTCAGTGCTCTGTGATGACCTAGATGGGGGGGAAGTTGGGGAGGGAGGTCCAAGAGGGAGTGGATATAGGTATGCATATAGCTGATTCACTTCATTGTACAGTAGAAACTAACACAACATTGTAAAGCAATTTTACTCAAATAAAATAAAAAGAGTGTTCAAGCAAAGAGGCAATAATTTTCTCTTGAAAGAGAAAATAAAAGATATGCCAAAGAGTAAATGTATAGAACTCACTGATATTTTTTTAAGTTCAGGATAAACATAAATTAGGAAGATAAATCCCATAATTGACTATTTAAAGACCAAGGGATATTTAGAGACCAGATATTGAACCTTTTGAGGCTGATATCATGGAGGAAAAAGATGTTCTTGCATAAACTGTGCCTTGGTGCCAATGCCAGGGAGAAAGCATTGATCTGGACATAATGCAAGTATCTCAGTGGAAAGCTCACAGACTTCAGAGCTAAACAAATTAAGAGATGAATCAAAGTTCCTCCAACTTGCTAGCTGTGGCCTTGGACAAGTTGCTTAAGCCCCTGTTTCCTTAGTTGTAAGATGGGAATGATAGTACATTTCTTACTTGAGGCAATATTGGTGAAGCCCCTGGTAAAACTCAATTAGTTTCCTTATAACCCAACTCCACTTGGTATTAATTTATAATGAGAGCAGTAAAAATAATGAGGAGTGAGAGAGTGGTGGAATTTTGTGATTTTTTTTTTAATCATGGAAATCTGAAATGGTGTAATTTTAAAATATTCTTATCTCATTTCACGCACGAAGCTTGAAAAGATGCAGTTTTCCCTTTTCATTTATTATTGTGAGAACATATGTCTTGAATTTTGTTTCAAATTATGCTAGGTCTTCAAGAATGCACTCCAGGTATAAAATGCAGCCCTCCTGGAATGCTGTCTTTTTCTTTTTTTTTAAATATGGGTCATACTTTGTTCCTACCAAAGATCCTTAGCATATAGCATCAGTCTCGTTGAGATCAGAACACTTGTCCAGTACTTTTATTTCCATTTTACATGTGATCAAACTGAGACACAGATAAACTAAATGCCTTGGTAAAGGCTGTACAAAATTCTTTGTTGTACAAAGAAGCCCCAATGTGGGGCTGGAACCCATTTCTCCACATGAAGACTCAGCATGAATATCTGTGAATACTTTACTACTCCTAAAGCTTATAACTGAGCAGTTTGATTCTAGACAACAAGCCCACCCTGTTCGTGCCCTTACCTGTGTTATAAAAGATGGTCGATTCAATGGTACAGTTTTTGAAATAGGTATCAGTCGATGTAACGTCTTCAAAATAGCACTCGTCAAATAAAGTGTCCTCAAAGAGTACATGTTTAAAGTACATCTTTGTGAACCTGTGGGAAAAAATTAGCCCCTGAATGATTCACCCAGGAAAAAAAAAAAAAAGGAGACTTGAGACTCAGATGGAAAACACAGAAAGGCAGAAAAAAGGAGAACTGCAAGCCCAAAGGTGCTGGAACGTTATTTTCAACCCAGACTAGTTCCCCATTTCTTCACTGTGTGTTTATAAATGGGGAGGGGCCTCAGGACAGTGGAAGCTGATGTCTAGTCCAGGTACACAGCCTGTGGTTCCCATATGCAGGTTCATGGACCTCCTACATCAGAATCACAGAAATGTGAAACAGTGTGAAATGAAAATGTTAATAACATCTTACTATAGGAGTTTTAAAAACATGAATACCCCTCAGATGGTCTTAGAAGGTTTAAAGGCAGTAGATGTGTGAGGGCCTCAGAATCTTTGTTGAACCAAAAAAAGTGGGGAAATGGGCACTTTCATCCACATTGTTGGTAGAACATAATTGGTGCAGCCTCTTTGGAGAGCAGTTTTGCAAAATTTAAAATGTACAATCCCTTTGACCTAGGAATACCACCTCTAAAAATTCATCATACACATACTTGCTCATGCATTCAAAGAGACACATTCACTGATCTTCATTGCAACATTGCTGATAACAGCAATGAATTACTAGATAGATAGACAACAGATAGATAGATGATAGATGGATAGATAGAGAGATAGAGAGATAGATACCATACAGTGGAATACCACATAGCCATTATAATTATTAGGTAGATCTATATGTCTTAATACGGAACCATCTTCAAGATATATTGTTAACTGAAAAAATTAAATACACTATGGTGTTTATTGCATGTGACCATTCATGTAAGAAAGGATATGGCACATATGCCTGTAAATGCATAGCATATACCTGGAGAGTGATGCAAGACACTGGCAGATGTGGTTGGCCCTGAGGAGGTACAATGGGGGTTGGGCATGAGACAAACGTAATTTTTTCTTTATATCAAGTGTACATAATACTTTTTTACTTAAAAATAAAACAGTCAGTAAGAGGTAAAAACCCCTAGATGATTATGAGGTGCAGCCACATTTAGGAGCTGCTGCAAGACTCCAACTCCTACATAAACTTAAAAGAAAAGAACAATATTACATTTAAAAACATATACTGACATACATTAACATCATCCCCTATTGGTTATATTTACCAAGCTTGGTTAAACTTTTAAGCAAGAAACCTTTGGCTATGGCTTCATTTATGAAGAATTACAACCCGTTCATTCATCTGTCTATTCATTTATTTAGATATTCAGTCTTCAGCAAATACTTACACAGCTTTAGGTGTTACGAGTACAGAGAAGAAAGACATGGTCCCTGCCCTCAAATCTAATGGGAAAAAAATAAGCAAACAGGCAACTACAAGTCAGTGGGAATCACAGTGACAAAGGTAGCACAGGGTGCTGAGGGTCATTGTTCCTCTTCACAGCCACCAGATCATTCAATCCATGACCACATGCAGTGCGCAGTGCCCCTTGCCCTTTATGCTCTGCTGTGTTCTGCTGAGAATGCTAACCTAGAGCCACCTCTCATTAGCTTCTGCCAAAAGACCTCCCACCCAATAAGAAAGCCTGGGTCAGTGCTTCTCAAAGAGAAGTCCCCAGACCCCTTGCATCAGAATAAAACGGGAGGTTATTGTGAAAGATACAGTTTTCTACATTCCATCCTGGACCTCTTGAACTAAGATCACCAGAGGAAGATGCCAGATTATTATACTTTAGAAAATGTGAGAGTCACTGATCTAGGAAGCCAAAGTGTTTTCAACAATTTTTCTTACGGTTAAATTTGCTGCAGACTTTTAAACAGCAGCCTCCAAAAGTTATCACTGGACAATTCATATTTCCATGGAAAACCTAATCAGTAAGGCTTTGTTACAGGAAGATGGCTCTGATGTCAAAATTAATGTAATTTGTATGCTGAATGTATTTATTCAGGAAAGCTATTCCTGGAGACTGTCTCAGGTCTTTGCCCTTCTTAATATATCCTTCTCTTTAATACAGTGATAGGCTGGTGATGTGGCCTTCGGTGGTATTTTAATGTTCTACCAAAAGTGGGTGAGAAAGCAGAGCCATAAATCATAATAGGTCTGACACAGACAGACCTTAAAATGTATCTCCAAGTAAGTTATAAAAAGCCAAAATCATAAAAGAAGAGATAAAAGGAGAAAGGGCCAAGGCATATTTTATGAGTCTTTTACATAAATCATCTCCTCCAATCTCTAATTTATATACTAAACTGGTCCGAGATTCTTCATTCAGGAGATTTCAAAGGCTGAAAGAAAAGTTAACAAAAGTATCTTGTGGAACTTTTCCTTTAAGGAAGCAGAAGCTATTGGCGAAAGAAATAAAAGAGTGGACTTAGGACATGGCCATCTTATATCTCCAAACAGTTGAAATATTATTTCATGGAGAAGCAGATTTATAGGCTGGGAAATACTGGTGCTAATGTCAACCAAACAGACTCTCTAAGGACATATGTTCTTGTGCCTCAGAATATAAGATTGATACCAGAGTTGAATAAGAACAGTATAAGGGGGTTTCCCTGGTGGCACAATGGTTGAGAGTCCGCCTGCCGATGCAGGGGACATGGGTTCATGCCCCGGTCCGGGAGGATCCCACATGCCGCGGAGCAGCTGGGCCTATGAGCCATGGCCGCTGAGCCTGCGCGTCCGGAGCCTGTGCTCCGCAACGGGAGAGGCCACAACAGTGAGAGGCCCGCGTACCGCAAAAAAAAAAAAAAGAACAGTATAAGGGAAATATACACCAATCTCACGTAGATGCAAAAATCCTAAATAGCACCTTAGTTCTATGGGTTTTAGCAAACGTATGATGAGATGTATCCATCGTCATGGTCTCATGCAGACTATTTTCACTGCCCTAAAAATCCTCTATGCTCTGCTTATTTATCCATCCCTCTCCCCTAACCTCTGACAGCCACTGATCTTCATAGTTTTGCCTTTTCCAGAATGTCATATAGTTGAAATTATACAGAGGTAGCCTTTTTTAGAGGGGCTTCTTTCACTTAAGAATGTGCATTTCAGGTTCCTCAATGTCTTTTTATGACTTCATAGCTTACTTCTTTGGCCCTGAATAATACTCCATGGTCAGTATGTACCACAGTTTATTTATCCATTCACCTACTCAAGGACATCTTGGATCATCACTGGATAATATGGTAGTTCTGGTAGAGGGTATATGGGAAATCTCTGTGTCTTCCTCTCAATTTTGCTGTGAACCTAAACTGTTCTAAAAATAGTCTTAACAAAATAATAAGTTGAAACCCAATTTGAAATATTTGCACAAGTTTTTTGTAAAAAATAAAGGACATGTACGTTGCCTCCAAGTTTTGGCACTTATGAATAAAACTGCTATAAACATCTGAACAAACAAACACAAAATTAGTAAATCAAATTTGTCAATGTATTGACTGCCATTTTAAAAAATTCACACTGGGGGCTTCCCTGGTGGCGCAGTGCTTGAGAATCTGCCTGCCAATGCAGGGGACACGGGTTCGAGCCCTGGTTTGGAAAGATCCCACATGCCGCGGAGCGACTAGGCCCGTGAGCCACAACTACTGAGCCTGCGCGTCTGGAGCCTGTGCTCCACAACAAGAGAAACCGCGACAGTGAGAGGCCCGCGCACCGCGATGAAGGGTGGCCCCCCGCTCGCTGCAACTAGAGAAAGCCCTTGCACAGAAACGAAGACCCAACACACCCAAACGTAAATAAATAAATAAATAAATAAATTTATTAAAAAAAAAAAAAGATCACACTGAATGATTAAGCTATATCCCAGGAATCAAGTATGGTTGAATACTGAAAAAAATATTATTTTAATATATCATATTAATAGGTCCAAGGAGAAAACAATATGATTATCATAATAGATGCAGAAAAACGTTTGACAGATTCAATACACTTTCATGATAAAAACTCTCAGCATACTTAAAACAAAAAAGAATTTCCTTAACTTTATAAAGGAGGCCAATCAAAAACATACAGCAAATGTCATACTTAAAAGGAAGACACCCCAAATGCCCCCACTGAAGTCAGGATACCCATTAGCATGGCTTCTATCCATCACCAAACCGGATGTCATAATCAGCACAATATTGTACATCAACTACACCTCAATTAAAAATAGTTAAAAGAAGTAAATAGCCTAAAAGTAACAAAACTAGTTGAAACATTTATAGTATGAGAATTACACATTCACATCTATAACCTAGTATGATATTTACCTAAACTTTAAAGCACACAAAAGAATGCTGTACAATGTTTACTGATACATAAATATATTGGAAAAGTATAAAAACACACATGAATGTAAAACACCAAATTTATGACCGTGGTGATCATCACTCCTCAGGAGGAAGAAGAAGAGCATCAAGAAGGGCAACTGAGTGAGTGATGTTTAATCTATATTAAAATCTGAAGTCAATGTAGCATCGTTTATGGTTTTACAAAGCTAGGTCCTCTGAATAGGGTTGTTGGTGTTATTCTCTATTCTCCATGTATTTGATATATTTCATGATGGAATAAAAAGGAAAAGAAAGGAGACAAAACAATTGTTATGGGCAGGTGATAGGCTGGTATAACAATAACAAGGGGAAACTATTAGAACTAATAAAAGAGCTCGGTTAGAGACAAAACAAACATCCCCAAATCAACAGGATTTCTATTGATCTGCAATAACCTGGGTAAATGTCTGATGGAGGAACAGCAATCCCATTTTCAGTAGCCAATTAGTTGTAAAATATTCAGGAAGAGGCTCTATAAGACCTATGCCGGACCTAGATTAAATTACAAAATTTTGCTGAGATATTTTATTAACTCTGAAGCCTGATGGACATTACACATCAATATTATGACTTTCAGATGTGGAATCAGAGGCTTAAACAGGTCGGTCAGAGGTGGCTCAGCTGTTTACTGACCCATCAAGGCTTGGAACCCAAGTCCCTCAAGCCTTGGCTACTTCCTCAGACCTGAAGCCAAAAGGTACATTTAACACATTTCCCACCCTTGCCAGCTTCGCAGAGATTTACTGTCCTGAAACACACCCACTGCAGATGAGTTAAATTCCTACTGATGCCCCACTAAAAAATGCTTTTAACAGTGTGGGTAGCATTTCATTGTGATGTGTGAAATCAACCTTCTCTCTTCTAGATACGCATTTGCTTTCTTTCTCTCTGCTCTCCCTGCTAAAAGTAATCTTCCCCCATGTGTGATAGTCAATAAAGTAAATAATTTTATTTAAATTTTTAATCAGCAAAGTGTGGATAAAGTCTAAGGGGGAATACTGCTACGAATGGGGACAATGCCCCATCCAAGCTAAAGAACTTAAAGAATTTAACTCTCCAAAGAGGCTCAAGGTTTCCAAAGGTGGCATGTTTTCTAGTTTATGACCAGCAGATGGCAGCATAACTCAAGAAAAGAAACCAGGTTCAATTCCTCAGATTAGTTTCAAAAGTTCCTAATCTTTTTCCAAGGAGAAAAACACCATTTTTATTCAAATAAATTGCTGGGGTAAAAATTATGAGCTTCAAGTGACAGTGGTATCCCCTGGTTAAAAAACTGAATTACATATATATGACAAATTAAAATGAATTCACTGCAACTTCTGAAGGAATTTATACTTTAATAATCACACAAAAACATTTGTATGCATTTGAAACACAGAAACATGGTAGAACACCTGTGTGTGCAGAATATTTACATCCACTCCCAGACAATCATTGGCCTGGTTATGCATTTGCAGACCCTTAACAATAACTCTATTGTTCCCTGGGGTCCTGGTTCCACAGATGAGGCCACCGCCTTCCTCAAGCCTTAAGCTTTGGGAGGCTGGGATCTTTTAAAAGGACAGAGTGGAGCAGAAGTTCCCATTTTCTGTGTAGCTAAGTCTTAGAACTCCAAAACCTACTTTTAAAAATCATAACAGCTCTGGCATTGCAATTAACTTTTTAATGCAGAAAGCACCATGTAAAACAGGGCCTTTGTGGGAATGCAGAGTTTCCCAGTGAGACGGTATTTGTAGTTGTCAAGGTCATAGGTTGGAGTCCGAATGCATGAATTGGTGAGAGATATTTCTAATCTATTTACATTAGCTGTGTGATTTGGGCAAGCAACTCAACCTCTCTAAGCTTGTTTCCCAACCTGTAAAAGAGAAAGCACATTTCTTGCCTCCTGGAGTTTTTGTGATGATTAAACGAGATAATCTCTGAAAGGCACTTAAGGAAGCACCTGGCACACAGAAGTGTCATTACCATCGTTATTATTACTAACACCACAATAGAGTATCACTGAACATTGGAAACTTCATAGATAAGGTCTCTTTTAGTGAATTTGTCTCTGCAGGGAATAACAACATATCATGGGTGACATCTAGCCCTCCATAATGTCCCTTAGTTTTCAACATTTCCAAAGCGTTCTAATAAAGAAGGGCAACATTTCTTCCTTGGCAATGCCAACGCAAGATCTCTGGGCTTATATTGAAGAGCCCTGACAGTGAGAAATACTGGGGAGAGTTGCCATCCACCAACCACTAGCCTTCGAGCTGCCATCCCTGGAGTGGCCACTCTCAGCAGATTCCAGGAACCGAAGTGTCCCCAAAGACAGCATGTGCATACATGGGCACGTGAAGGTGGAGATGTTTGTGACTGAGCCTCGGCATTTTAAAAAATCATCTGAAAATCTGAATTCCATGTCCACGGATAGTCGGTCCTAACTTTCCTGCCCCAAAGGCCTTATATTTGTAGAAATAACATTCCCCTTTTTTTTTTGTCACACTTTCTTTCTCATCCTAAATAACAGTGAACATTTGCTAAGGTCTGGCCGGTAAGAACATATGGACTAGACTGCCCAAGCCAACTTCCTTGGACTTCACCCAGACATACACTTCTTTCTCACAGTCACGGGCATGGCCACTTAGACACACAGGTGGGTGCAGGCTGGGGAAGTAGAACCGAGTCGGAGGAGAAAATTCATGGTGATAATTCTTGCACAGACACATTAACCTGGGGGCAGTTTATACCACTGACACTGGGCTGTGGTGTTTCTGGTGTATCATGCCCTCACCTGACCCAGTGAACTTGCTAAGGATAATTCAAGGAGGGAAACAGCAGAGGTGAAAATGCTCAGTTTAGTGGAGCATGTGGCCTGGAGGAAACTCTGTCCTGCCCTGACCCATTTGGGGCCTTCAGAAGGCAACCTCAAAGAGGTGTTCTGAAAGCCCAACAGGCTGGACTATCCACCTCAGTATCCCAGGAGTAGGAAGAGGAGGAGTCAAACAGATTGAGGAGGATGTGGGCGGGACTTTTCTAACACTCCGCTCATTTTTGCCCCAAAGCACAACAACATTCTTGATGACAATGGGCCATGCCAATCGACGCTTGGAGGTAATGTTAGGTGAAAGAATAACATATGACAGTGTTATATTGGCCTCTGGATTTGCTTCTGAAGAAGCATCCAGAATCAAAGAAAAAGCTCAACAGCCAGGCTGTGAGTTGGTGCAGGGCCTCACTGGTGAGAGCTCTGGGACCTCTCTCCAGGCAGGCATCACTGAGGGGCTCTCTGCGCATCACCATTAAAGATGCGAGGTCTCAGGAGAGATCATTTGGTTGACCCTCCTTGGATGAATCGACCTTAGGCAGGATGACAGGGGACAGCACAGTACAGACAGAGACACCAGGGGCACTGTCGAGTCTCTGGCAGCCATGGTAAGCTGTGATGCTCCACCAGCCTTGGAGCTCAATCCTCGCCATATTGAATTCTTATCTTCCCAATGGCTCTCTCCCCAAGACAGTCCCCACACACAGCCCCCTTGATCTGAGGAAAGCCCATGGTCTCCCACTTACTTGTCATTCACAAGTTTCCCACGTCGGTGAATCTGATTTTCCATTGTGAAGTTGATTGTGACACCATACACGTGCTCATCATGAAATACCTTCATTTTGGACTTGTATGCTTCATCTTGAAAATACCGGATCATATCAGGGAACCAAACTGTCAGTCCATAGTAACTGTAATACAGAAGACAGAATATTTGAGCAGCAACACCATCAGAGACTGCATTCAGGACTTGATGTAAATCAAGCCCATTTTAAATGTATCAGTATGGTTCATTAGAAATATCTAATAATATAACTCATCATATTAATAGATTTAAGGGAAAAAAATCATGACTACATCCATAAGTGCCAAAAAGGTATTTGATAAAAAATGACATTCATTCCCAATAAAAACAATAGATTAGGAATTCATGGATGCTTCCTTAGCATGTAAAAATATATATATCTCAGCTCAAAAGTCAGGATCTTTCTTAATGAGGAAACACTGCAGTCATTACCACTAACATAAGAAACAAGACCAGGATATGCATTATCAGCACTACCGTTCAACACTATGTTGCAGGTCTTAGCTAACTCAGCTACTCATGAGAAAGAACACAGGAATATAAAGTTGCAAAGCAAGAGGTAAAACTATCTGGAGGGCAGACAGCAGAGGCAAGAAGAACTACAATCCTACAGCCTGTGGAACGAAAACCGCATTCACAGAAAGATATACAAGATGAAAAGGCAGAGGGCTATGTACCAGATGAAGGAACAAGATAAAACCCCAGAAAAACAACTAAATGAAATGGAGATAGGCAATCTTCCAGAAAAAGAATTCACAATAATGATAGTAAAGATGATCCAGGACCTCAGAAAAAGAATGGAGGCAAAGACTGAGAAGATGCAAGAAATGTTTAACAAAGACTTAGAAGAATTAAAGAACAAACAAACAAAGATGAACAATACAATAACTGAAATGAAAAATACGCTAGAGGGAATCAATAGCAGAATAACTGAGGCATAAGAACGGATAAGTGACCTGGAAGACAGAATGGTGGAATTCACTGCTGTGGAAGAGAATAAAGAAAAAAGAATGAAAAGAAATGAAGACAGCCTAAGAGACCTCTGGGACAACATTAAATACAACAACATTCACATTATAGGGGTCCCAGAAGGAGAAGAGAGAGAGAAAGGACCCGGTAAAATATTTGAAGAGATTATATTTGAAAACTTCCCTAACATGGGAAAAGAAATAGCCACCCAAGTCCAGGAAGTACAGAGAGTCCCATACAGGATAAACCCAAGGAGAAACACGCTGAGACACATAGTAATCAAATTGGCAAAAATTAAAGACAAAGAAAAATTATTGAAAGCATCAAGGGCAAAACGGCAAATAACATAGAAGGGAACTCCCATAAGGTTAACAGCTGATTTCTCAGGAGAAACTCTACAAGCAAGAAGGGAGTGAAATGATATACTTAAAGTAATGAAAGGGAAGAACCTACAACCAAGATTACTCTACCCAGCAAGGATCTCATTCAGATTTGATGGAGAAATCAAAAGCTTTACAGACAAGCAAAAGCTAAGAGAACTCAGCACCACCAAACCAGCTTTACAACAAATGCTAAAGGAATTTCTCTAAGTGGCAAACAGAAGAGAAGAAAAGGACCTACAAAAACAAACCCAAAACAATTAAGAAAATGGTCATAGGAATATACATGTCGATAATTACCTTAAACATGAATGGATTAAATGCTCCAACCAAAAGACACAGGCTTGCTGAATGGATACAAAAACAAGACCCATCTATATGCTGTCTACAAGAGACCCAATTCAGACCTAGGGACACATACAGACTGAAAGTGAGGGGATGGAAAAAGATATTCCATGCAAATGGAAATCAAAAGAAAGCTAGAGTAGCAATATTCATACCAGATAAAATAGACTTTAAAATAAAGAATGTTAAAAGAGACAAGGAAAGACACTACATAATGATCAAGGGATCAATCCAAGAAGAAGATATAACAATTAAAATGTATATGCACCTAACATAGGAGCACCTCAATACATAAGGCAACTGCTAACAGCTCTAAAAGAGGAAATCGACAGCAACACAATAATAGCAGGGACTTTAACACCTCATTTACACCAATGGACAGATCATCCAAACAGAAAATTACTAAGGAAACACAAGCTTTAAATGACACAATAGACCAGATAGATTTAATTGATATTTATAGGACACTCCATCCAAAAACAGCAGATTACACTATCTTCTCAAGTGCTCATGGAACGTTCTCGAGGATAGATCACATCTTGGGTCACAAATCAAGCCTCAGTAAATTGAGAAAATTGAAATCATATCAAGCATCTTTTCTGACCACAACACTATGAGATTAGAAATCAATTACAGGGAAAAAACGTAAAAAACACAAACACATGGAGGCTAAACAATACAGTACTAAATTACCAAGAGATCACTGAAGAAATCAAAGAGGAAATCAAAAACTACCTAGAGACAAATGACAATGAAAACACGATGATCCAAAGCCTATGGGATGCGGGAGGGCAGACAGCAAAAGCAAGAAGAACTATAATCCTGTAGCCTGTGGAACAAAAACCACATTCACAGGAAGGTAGACAAGATGAAAAGGCATAGGGCTATGTACTAGATGAAGGAACAAGATAAAACCCAAAAATACAACTAAATGAAGTGGAGATAGGCAACCTTCCAGAAAAAGAATTCAGAATAATGATAGTGAAGATGATCCAGGACCTCGGAAAAAGAAGGGAGGCAAAGATCGAGAAGATGCAAGAAATGTTTAACAAAGACCGAGAATTAAACAAAAAACAAATAGAGACGAACAATACAATAACTGAAATGAAAACTACACTAGAAGGAATCAGTAGCAGAATAACTGAGGCAGGAGAAAGGATAGGTGACCTGGCAGACAGAATGGTGGAATTCACTGCTGCGGAACAGAATAAAGAAAAAATAATGAAAAGAAATAAGACAGCCTAAGAGACCTCTGGAACAATATGAAACACAACAACATTCGCATTATAGGGGTCCCAGAAGGAGAGGAGAGAGAGAAAGGACCCGAGAAAATATTTGAAGAGATTATATTTGAAAACTTCAGGGAAGGAAGATAGACAAGATGAAGCGGGAAGTTTATAGCTATACATCCTACCTCAAGAAACAAGAAAAATCTCAAATAAACAATCTAACCTTACACCTAAAGGAACTAGAGAAAGAAGAACAAACAAAACCCAAAGTTAGCAGAAGGAAAGCTATCATAAATATCAGAGCAGAAATAAAGGAAATAGAAACAAAAACAATAGCAAAGATCAATAAAACTAAAAGCTGATTCTTTGGGAAGATACACAGAATTGATAAACCATTAGCCAGACTCATCAAGAAAAAGAGGGAGAGGACTCAAATCAATAAAATTAGAAATGAAAAAGGAGAAGTTAAAACAGACACCACAGAAATACAAAGCATCCTATGAGACTACTACAAGCAACTCTGTGCCAATAAAATGGAAAACCTGGAAGAAATGGACAAATTCTTAGAAAGGTATAACCTTCCAAGACTGAACCAGGAGGAAATAGAAAATATGAACAGACCAATCACAAGTAATGAAATTGAAACTGTGATTAAAAATTTTCCAACAAACAAAAGTCAGGGACCAGATGGCTTCACAGGCAAATTCTATCAAACATTTAGACAAGAGCTAACACCCATCCTTCTCAAACTCTTCCAAAAAACTGTGGACGAAGGAACACTCCAAAACTCATTCTACATGTCCACCATCACCCTGATACCAAAACCAGACAAATATACTACAAAAAAAGAAAATTACAGACCAATATCACTGATGAATATAGATACAAAAACCCTCAACAAAATACTAGCAAACAGAATCCAAAAACACATTTAAAGGATCATACACCATGATCAAGTGGGATTTATCCCAGGGATGCAAGGATTCTTCAATATATGTAAATCAATCAATGTGATATACCATATTAACAAATTGAAGAATAAAAACCATATGATCATCTCAATAGATGCAGAAAAAGCTTTTGACAAAATTCAACACCCATTTATGATAAAAACTCTCCAGAAAGTGGGCATAGAGGGAGCCTACCTCAACATGATAAAGGCCATATACGACAAACCCACAGCAAACATCATTCTCAATGGTGAAAAACTGAAAGCATTTCCTCTAAGATCAGGAACAAGACAAGGATGTCCACTTGCACCACTATTATTCAACATACGTTTGGAAGTCCTAGCCACAGCAATCAGAGAAGAAAATGAAATAAAAGAATACAAATTGGAAAAGAAGAAGTAAAACTGTCACTGTTTGCAGATGACATGATACTACACATAGAAAATCCTAAAGACACCACCAGAAAACTACTAGAGCTAATCAGTGAATTTGGTAAAGTTGCAGGATACAAAATTAATGCACAGAAATCTCTTGCATTCCTGTACACTAATGATGAAAAATCTGAAAGAGAAATTAAGGAATCACTCGCATTTACCATTGCAACAAAAAGAATAAAATACCTAGGAATAAACCTACCTGAGGAGACAAAAGACCTCTATGCAGGAAACTATAAGACACGGATGAAAGAAATTAAAGATGATGCCAACAGGTGGAGAGATATACCATGTTCTTGGATGGGAAGAATCAATATTGTGAAAATGACTATACTGCCCAAAGCAATCTACAGATTTAATGCAATCCCTATCAAATTACCAATGGCATTTTTTATGGAACTGGAACAAAAAATCTTAAAATTTGTATGGAGACACAAAAGACCCCGAATAGCCAAAGCAGTCTTGAGGGAAAAAAACAGAGCTGGAGGAATCAGACTCCCTGACTTCAGACTATACTACAAAGCTACAGTAATCAAGACAATATGGTACTGGCACAAAAACAGAAACATAGATCAATGGAACAAGATAGAAAGCCCAGAGATAAACCCACACACCTATGGTCAACTAATCTATGACAAAGGAGGCAAGGATATACAATGGAGAAAAGACATTCTCTTCAATAAGTTGTGCTGGGAAAACTGGACAGCTACATGTAAAAGAATGAAATTAGAACACTCCCTAACATCATACACAAAAATAAACTCAAAATGGATTAGAGACCTAAATGTAAGACCAGACACTATAAAACTCTTAGAGGAAAATATAGGAGGAACACTCTTTGACATAAATCATAGCAAGATCTTTTTTGATCCACCTCCTAGAGTAATGGAAATAAAAACAAAAATAAACAAATGGGACCTAATGAAACTTAAAAGCTTTTGCACAGCAAAGGAAACCATAAACAAGACGAAAAGACAACCCTCAGAACGGGAGAAAATATTTGCAAATGAATCATCGGACTAATTGATCTCCAAAATATATAAACAGCTCATGCAGCTCAATATTAAAAAAACAAACAACCCAATACAAAAATGGGAAGAAGACCTAAATAGACATTTCTCCAAAGAAGACATACAGATGGCCAAGAAGCACAAAAATCTGCTCAACATCACTAATTATTAGAGAAATGCAAGTCAAAACTACAATGAGGTATCACCTCACACCAGTTAGAATGGGCATCATCAGAAAATCTACAAACAACAAATGCTGGAGAGGGTGTGGAGAAAAGGGAACCCTCTTGCACTGTTACTGGGAATGTAAATTGATACAGCCACTATGAAGAAGAGTATGGAGGTTCCTTAAAGAACTAAAAATAGAATTACCATATGACCCAGCAACCCCACTACTGGGCATATGCCCAGAGAAAACCATAATTCAAAAAGACACATGAACCTCAATGTTCATTGCAGCACTATTTACAGTAGCCAGGTCATGGAAACAACCTAAATGCCCATCAACAGATGACTGGATAAAAAAGATGTTGCACATATCTACAATGGAATACTACTCAGCCATAAAAAGTAACGAAATTGGGTCATTTGTAGAGACCTAGATGCATCTAGAGACTGTCATACAGAGTGAAATAAGTCAGAAAGAGAAAAACGAATATTGTTTATTAACGCATATATGTGGAACCTAGAAAATGGTACAGATGAACCTCGTTGCAGAGCAGAAATTGAGACACAGAAGTAGAGAAAAAACGTATGGACACCAAGGGGGGAAGCGGCAGGGGGTGTGGGGGGTTGTGATGAACTGGAAGATTGGGTTTGACATGTATACACTGATGTGTATAAAATGGATGACTAATAAAAAAAATACATAAAAGTTGAGTAGAAATATAAAGAAAATTCCTAGAAAAAAAAAAAAGAGGTAAAATTGTCTCTATTTGCAGATGACATGATTTTATACCTGAAAAAAAATCAAAATCATCAACTCCAAGAAATGGCCATTAAACATATAAAACTGATGCTCAATCCCACTCATAAGAAAAGTGCAAATTAAAACCACTCTGTTACCATTTTCGCCTACCAGACTGTGAAAACTTTGAAGTTTGCCAAAACTCTGCTGGTGAGGCTATAGGTAAGCAGGTGCTCTCATACATTGCTGGAAAAAGGACAACATTTTACAATGCAGAGGAGAATTCGTCAATGTCTAAAATAATTACTGATGGATTTATGCCCTTTTGACTCCAAAATCCCCTTTCTAGGAATCTATTCCACTGATTAACTTGTCCAATACAAAGTAGCCTACAGTTACTCATTGTGGCATTGTCTGCAATAATGTAAGTCTGAAAACTTCCCAACAGTCTAGCAACAAGGCCCTGTGTTGAATGACATGCTGTTGTGTACTGTGGAGAGCTATGCACACATTCTAATGCTGCTGTAAAGAAGAATGGGAAAAAAATCTCGACTTACTGGTATGATAGATTGCCAGAATGTATTTTTGAATGCAAAAAGCAGTTGCAGAACTGCTTTTTGCAGTTCCTTTGCATAAGAAAACGATGAAGAAATTTGTAAATATACGTGTATTTGCTTAAATTTTCAAAAAGAAACACTGGAATGATAAATAGGAAAATAAAATATAATTACACAGAGAAGGCAGAAGGGAATAAGTAGAGGGGGAAGGAAGGGAGTCCAGATTTCTCTGTGGTTCCAAGATTTGAAATGCATCATGTATTCGACAAAATTAAATTAGACATAAGCAAATATAAGTAAAATATATCTTAAAAATATCAGTGAATTGGATCTTGGGTTTACCATTTTTAGCTTCTGAAATATTCTCTCCTAGTTTAGATGGAACAGGTGGAGGGAGCAGGGTCCAACTTCCTCTCTACCTGGACCTGTTTGGGTCTCCATCAATAGCTATTGGAAAATATTTGGTAAGATATTGGAAAAAGTAGGTCTC
Source organism: Delphinapterus leucas (assembly GCF_059928025.1). Taxonomy (NCBI): domain Eukaryota; kingdom Metazoa; phylum Chordata; class Mammalia; order Artiodactyla; family Monodontidae; genus Delphinapterus; species Delphinapterus leucas. Next base: position 45,602,098 of record NC_143130.1, on the reverse strand, counting down.
CCCACGTTCCTCCCATAATCCAAGAGGTCACTAAAGCCAATTTAATTCCCTGGGTTGAGGGAGTGTGCCTTTGGGCATGGGCAGTGGTGAACAAAGTAATTTCATAGATGGAAGTGTAAAATCTCAGTGAAAGGTCCTAGTTAATAATAGCAATTTATTGAGCACTTAGGATGCGCCAGAAACAATTGCAAGCACTTTCTATGTACAGTAAAACAGCCTCTTAATGCTGTAAGTGGGCCCCAAAACTTGCATAGAAAGAAGGGTCATGTTATCTGGAAGTGAATGAAATGACTGGGGTGAAAGCCTACTGTTCAAGAGAGGAGCCAGCTAAAAACCAATTATGTTATATTTATTTTTTTTATTGCCACGCACATTATTGCAAAGTTTCACTGTTTTCTCCATTTAATATTCACAAGGACACTGATGTCTGCTGACCCAATACTCATTCCCTGCTTCTTCCTTGGGAACTGGAAATTGACTTTGTTTGGGTATCAATGCTCAGGAAAGCTGATGGTATCATCAGCTGAGAGGCAAATCCTGATTAGTCTAAAATCACTGGGAAATCACATCCCCTTCACCAGTGGCTAGCTTAGCCCTAAGCATGTGACACACATCTGGCTAATCTGGTGGGGGAGTCTGCTGGGGGCTTCTGAGAAAGGTTTCCTTGCTGTTAAAAAGTGAAGCTGAGACAAATCTTTCTCATTGGGACATTTTCCTGTATCTACAGGATGCCCAGAGCAACTCAGGCATCTGGTCATTGTATGAAAACTAGCATGAGGCTGAGACGTCATCTGGAAGTTGCCTCCCTGTGGAATTCTTTTTACAAAGGATCAGAGATAGAGGACCTTCAAGATGGTGGAGGAGTAAGACGTGGAGATCACCTTCTGCCCCACAAATACATCAAGAATACATCTACATGTGGAACAACTCCTACAGAACACCTACTGAATGCTGGCAGAAGACCAAAGACTTTCCAAAAGGCAAGAAACTCCCCCACATACCTGTCCATGTGGCTGACAGGGTCTTGGTGCTCTGGCCAGGTGTCAGGCCCGAGCCTCTCATGTGGGAGAGCCGAGTTCAGGACACTGGATGACCAGAGACCTCTTGCCCCCATGTAATATCAATCACCAAGCGCTCTCCCAGAGATCTCAGTCTCAATGCTAAGACCCAGCTCCACTCAGCGACCAGCAAACTCCAGTGCTGGACACCCACACCAAACAACTAGCAACATAGGAACACAACCCCACCCATTAGCAGAGAAGCTGCCTAAAATCATACTAAGTTCACAGACGCCACAAAACACACCACCAGATATGGTCCTGCCCACCAGAAAGACAAGATCCAGCTTCATCCACCAGAACATAGTCACCAGTCCCGTCCAGCAGGAAGCGTACACAAGCCACTGAACCAACCTTACATGCTGGGGGCAGACACCAAAAACAATGGGAACTACGAACCTGCAGCCTGTGAAAAGGAGATCCCAAACTTAGTAAGTTAAGCAAAATGAGAAGACAGAGAAATACACAGCAGAGGAAGGAGCAAGGTAAAAACCCACCAGGCCAAAAAAATGAAGAGGAAATAGGCAGTCTACCTGAAAAGGAATTCAGAGTAATGAGAGTAAAGATGATCCAAAATCTTGGAAATAGAATGGAGAAAATACAGGAAGCGCTCAACAAGGACTTACAAAAACTTAAGAGCAAACAAACAAAGATGAAAAACACAGTAAATGAAATTAAAAATACTCTAGAAGGAATCAATAGCAGAATAACTGAGGCAGAAGAACAGATAAGTGACCTGGAAGATAAAACTAGTGGAAATAACTACCACAGAGCAGAATAAAGAAAAAGAATGAAAAGAATTGAGGACAGTCTCAGAGGCCTCTGGGACAACATTAAATGCACCAACATTAGAATTATAGGGGTCCCAGAAGAAGAAGAGAAAAAGAAAGGGACTGAGAAAATATTTGAAGAGATTATAGTTGAAGACTTCCCTAATATGGGAAAGGAAATAGTCAATCAAGTCCAGGAAGTGCAGAGAGTCCCATACAGGATAAATGCAAGGAGAAAAATGCCAAGACACATATTAATCAGACTATCAAAATTAAATACAAAAAAATATATTAAAAGCAGCAAATAACATCCAAGGGAATCCCCATAAGGTTAACAGCTGATCTTTCAGCAGAAACTCTGCAAGCCACAAGGAAGTGGCAGGACATATTTAAAGTGATGAAAGGGAAAAAGCTACAACTAAGATAATCCATCAAGGATCTCATTCAGATTTGATGGAGAAATTAAAACCTTTACAGACAAGCAAAAGCTAAGAGAATTCAGCACCACCAAACCAGCTTTACAACAAATGCTAAAGGAACTTCTCTAGGCAGGAAACACAAGACAAGGAAAAGATCTACAGTAACAAACTCAAAACAATTAAGAAAATGGTAATAGGAACATATTGATAATTACCTTAAATGTAAATGGATTAAATGCTCCAACCAAAAGACATAGACTGGCTGAATGGATACGAAAACAAGACGCATATATATGCTGTCTACAAGAGACCCATTTGAGACCTAGGGACACATACAGACTGAAAGTGAGGGGATGGAAAAAGATATTCCATGCAAATGGAAATCAAAAGAAAGCTGGAGTAGCAATTCTCATATCAGACAAAATAGACTTTAAAGTAAAGACTATTACAAGAGACAAAGAAGGACACTACATAATGATAAAGGGATCAAGAAAAAGATTAAACAATTGTAAATATTTATGCACCCAACAAAGGAGCACCTCAATACATAAGGCCAATGCTAACAGCCATAAAAGGGGAAATCAACAGTAGCACAATCATAGTAGGAGGCTTTAACACTCCACTTTCACCAGTGGACAGATCAGCTGAAATGAAAATAAGTAAGGAAACACAAGCTTTAAATGATGCATTAAACAAGATGGACTTAATTGATATTTATAGGACATTCCATCCAAAAACAACAGAATACACTTTCTTCTCAAGTGCTCATGGAACATTCTCCAGGATAGATCATATCTTGGGTCACAAATCAAGACTTAGTAAATGGAAGAAAATTGAAATCATATCAAGTATACTTTCTGACCACAACACTATCAGACTAGATATCAATTACAGGAAAAAAAAATGTAAAAAGTACAAACACATGGAGGCTAAACAATATGCTACTAAACAACCAACAGATCCCTGAAGAAATCAAAGAGGAAAGCAAAAAATACCTAGAAACAAATGACAATGAAAACACAATGACCCAAAACATATGGGATGCAGCAAAAGCAGTTCTAACAGGGAAGTTTATAGTAATACAATCCTACCTCAAGAAACAAGAGAAACCTCAAATACACAACCTAACCTTACACCTAAAGCAATTAGAGAAAGAACAAAAAAACCCCAAAGTTAGCAGAAGGAAAGAAATCATAAAGATCAGATCAGAAATAAATGAAAAAGAAATGAAGGAAATGATAGAAAAGATCAATAAAACTAAAAGCTGGTTTTGAGAAGTTAAACAAAATTGATAAACCATTAGCCAGAATCATCAAGAAAACAAGGGAGAAGACTCAAATCAACAGAATTAGAAATGAAAAAGGAGAAGTAACAACTGACACTGCAGAAATACAAAGGATCATTAGAGATTACTACAAGCAACACTATGCCAATAAAATGGACAACCTGGAAGAAATGGACAAATTCTTAGAAAAGCACAACCTTCTGAGACTGAACCATGAAGAAATAGAAAATAGGAACAGAAAAATCACAAGCACTGAAATTGAAACTGTGAATAAAAATCTTCCAACAAACAAAAGCCCTGGACCAGATGGCTTCACACGCAAATTCTATCAAACATTTAGACAAGAGCTAACACCTATCATTCTCAAACTCTTCCAAAATATAGCAGAAGGAAGAACAGTCATTCTACGAGGCCACCATCACCCTGAAACCAAAACCAGACAAAGATGTCACAAAAAAAGAATGCTACAGGCCAATATCATTTATGAACATAGATGCAAAAAACCTCAACGAAATACCAGCAAACAGAATACACCAGCACATTAAAAGGATCATACACCATGATCAAGTGGTGTTTATCCCAGGAATGCAAGGATTCTTCAATATACGTAAATCAATCAACGTGATACACCATATTAACAAAATTGAAGGATAAAAACCATATGATCCTCTCAGTAGATGCGGAAAAAGCTTTTGAAAAATTCAACACCCATTTATGATAAAAACTCTCCAGAGAGTAGGCATAGAGGGAACTTACCTCAACATAATAAAGGCCATATATGACAAACCCACAGCCAACATCGTTCTCAATGGTGAAAAACTGAAAGCATTTCCACTAAGATCAGGAACAAGACAAGTTTGCCCACTCTCACCACTACTATTCAACATAGTTTTTGAAGTTTTAGCCACAGCAATCAGAGTTGGAAAAGAAAACTTATAACTGTCCTGTTTGCAGATGACACGATACTATACACAGAGAATTCTAAAGATGCTCCCAGAAAACTACTAGAGCTAATCAGTGAATTTGGTAAAGGTGCAGGATACAAAATTAATGCACAGAAATCTCTTGCATTCCTATACACTAATGATGAAAAATCTGAAAGAGAAATTAAGGAATCACTCCCATTTACCACTGCAACAAAAAGAATAAAATACCTAGGCATAAACCTACCTAAGGAGACAAAAGACCTCTATGCAGGAAACTATAAGACACTGATGAAAGAAATTAAAGATGATGCCAACAGATGGAGAGATGTACCATGTTCTTGGATCGGAAGAATCAACATTGTGAAAATGACTATACTACCCAAAGCAATATACAGATTCAATGCAATCCCTATCAAACTACCAACGGCATTTTTCACAGAACTAGAACAAAATATTTCACAATTTATATGGAAACACAAAAGACCCTGAATAGCCAAAGCAACCTTGAGAAAGAAAAATGGAGCTGGAGGAATCAGGCTCCCAGACTTCAGACTATAGTACAAAGCTACAAGACAGTATGGTACTGTATAAAAACAGAAATATAGATCAATGGAACAGGATAGAAAGACCAGAGATAAACCCACACACATATGGTCACCTTATCTTTGATAAAGGAGGCAAGAATATACAGTAGAGAAAAGACAGCCTCTTCAATAAGTGGTGCTGGGGAAACTGGACAGCTACATGTAAAAGAATGAAATTAGAACACTTCCTAACACAATACACAAAAATAAACTCAAAATGGATTAAAGACCTAAATGTAAGGCCAGACACTATCAAACTCTTAGAGGAAAACATAGGCAGAACACTCTATGACATATATCACAGCAAGATCCTTCCTTTTTGACCCACCTCCTGGAGAAATGAAAATAAAAACAAAAATAAACAAATGGTACCTAATGAAACTTAAGACAACCCTCAGAATGGTAGAAAATATTTTCAAACGAAGCAACTGACAGAGGATTAATCTTCAAAATACACAAGCAGCTCATATAGCTCAATATCAAGAAAACAAACAACCCAATCCAAAAATGGGCAGAAGACCTAAATAGACATTTCTCCAAAGAAGACATACAGATTGCCAACAAACACATGAAAAGCTGCTCAAGATCACTAATCATTAGAGAAATGCAAATCAAAACCACAATGAGGTATCACCTCACACCAGTCAGAATGGCCATCATCAAAAATTCTACAAACAATAAATGCTAGAAAGGGTGTGGAGAAAAGGGAACCCTCTTGCACTGTTGGTGGGAATGTAAATTGATGCAGCCACTATGGAGAACAGTATGGAAGCTCCTTAAAAAACTAAAAATAGAACCACCATACAACCCAGCAATCCCACTCCTGGGCATATACCCTGAGTAAACCATAATTCAAAAAGAGACATGTACCACAATGCTCATTGCGGCACTATTTACAATAGCCAGGACATGGAAGCAACCTAAGTGTCCATCGACAGATGAATGGATAAAGAAGATGTGGCACATATATACAATGGAATATTACTCAGCCATAAAAAGAAACAAAATTGAGTTATTTGTAGTGAAGTGGATGGACCTAGAGTCTGTCCTACAGAGTGAAGTAAGTCAGAAAGAGAAAAACAAATAGTGTATGCTAACACATATATATGGAATCTAAAAAAAAAAAAAAATGGTTCTGAAGAACCTAGGGGCATGACAGTAATAGACACAGACGTAGGGAATATACTTGAGGACACGGAGAGGGGGAAGGGTAAGCTGGGACGAAGTGAGAGAGTGGCGTTGACATATATGCACTACCAAATGTAAAACAGATAGCTAGTGGGAAGCAGCCACATAGCACAGGGAGATCATCTCGGTGCTTTGTGACCACCTAGGGGGTGGGATAGGGAGTGAGGGAGGGAGACGCAAGAGGGAGGAGATATGGGGATATATGTATACGTAGAGCTGATTCACTTTGTTATACAGCAGCAACTAACACAACATTGTAAAGCAATTGTACTCTAATAAAGATGTAAAAGAATAATAAAAAAAATTTTTTAATAAAATACAAAATTTTTAAAAAACGGTCAGAAATTTCCTAGTTGTAGAAGCCACTAGAGTTGGTTGCCTGTTACTTAGAGCCAAAATCATCCAATCTGACACAGACTCTGTAAGTTAGAATCAACTGTAACCCTCAGTGTATAGATGAGGCACCTGAAGCACGAGGAAATTAATGAACTTAAGGAAGACAGACCTTACCTTAAAGCCATGGTGAACCAGACCACGGCGAGAATCAGTGTGTTCATCCTGTAGGGCCCCATCACACAGTACAGAGCATTTTCCCAGACCTATAACACACAGAAGAGATGGGTTGTTGAAGGCAGAAACTTGTGACTTGGAAGAGCTCATTTTTAATATTTTCTATTAAATTAAACCCATTATCTTCCAGAGGCAGCAATTCTGCTCAAATAACAAGGAAAGCCTCTTCTCTTCTTACTGGCTGGTCTCAACTTCTAACCGTCCTGTAGCATCTGGGAACACAACCATGCTCCATGCATGTGACAAAAAGCACATGGAGTGGAGATGTCAAGGCAGTGAATAACCTTGAGCAGTGAGTTCTGCTCCCCGCCAGTGGGCATGGGTGATATTCCAAACATTGAACCACCTTTTACACCAAGAAGGTTATCCAGGCTCAGGAGACTCTGGCCATTGACTGCCTCAGTGTTCAATAGTTGATTCACCTCACAGGAGCCTTGCCCTTCAAGAAGACTTTCTCAGAAATCACCAACAAATCTCAAAGGGGTCATTTCTTTAACCACTCCTTTCTTCCTATGGATTACTTAATGAGAAGGTGCTAGAGAGAAAGGTTTTTACTCACACTAGACATTGCACCTACATTCAAAATCTCTGCCTTGGGAAGGAAGAACAAAGAAAAGAAACGAAGGTTTATAGTTTGTGGCTCAAGGGCTCACAGATAAGCATGGGCTAGGACCCGAAAGTCCCTATCCAAGGTAGCTTCCTGCCCACCACACTGTCTTGGGTTGATGGGGGTGTTCAGGATCTCTATTCTTCACCCACTGACGTTACAGATTTCCATAGAGCCTCCCTCTCAACAACCCCAGGTCCCCAGCTGTACCTGCTTGAAAGTGGTCTTGAATCTGACTAGCCAGCGCTGGTACCAAGTCCCTGTTGAACTTTGGATCTCAATGAATTCATCCATTTGCTTGGGAGTTTTAATGTTGGAAACCTGTAAAGCAAAGATTGGCTAGAGAATCTTAACCCCACTTTGACTTTTCAATTTTTAGTTTAATGTAACTGACTTTATTAACTTACTTAGGGCTAGAGGAGCTTTCGGTGACCCTACAGTTCAGTAATTCTTAGCCAAAATTGTACATAGCATCTCTTAGGGATCTTTCTCAGGTGGCTATGTCCCACTGCAGACAAAATGAATCAGAGTTTTTTCACTCAATTATGGCTTTGGGAAATACACTGAATTCCTGTTTATATCTGATTTGCCCATAGTAGAGTTGACTCCACCTTAAAATTCACAAGTCTATCCTTAATGGATATTAACATCACAGAAATCTAGAACCCATATAGGCAACAGTGTGTGTGTGTGTGTTTGTGTGTGTGTGTTAGGAAAGGGGGTTTGCTATGCAAGACATTTTTAAAACACAGCAGAATAAAAGACATTATGTCCTCCTTCTGCACAGCAAAGGAAATCATCAACAAAACGAAAAGGCAATTTATTGAATGGGAGAAAATACTTGCAAATCATATATCTGATAAGAGACTAATATCCAAAATATAAAAAGAACTCATGCAACTCAATAGCAAAAAAAAACAAAACAAAAAGATCCAATTAAAAAATGGACAGAGGATCTGAATAGACAGTTTTCCAAAGAAGACATACAGCTGGCCAACAGGTACGTGAAAAAAATGCTCAACATCACTAATCATCAGGGAACTGCAAATCAAAACTACAATGAGATATCACCTCACACCTGCTAGAATGGTTATTATCAAAAAGACAAGAAATAACAAGTGTTGACAAGGATGTGGGGAAAAGGAAATCCTTCTGCGTTGTTGGTGGGGATGTAAATTGGTGCAGCCACTATGGGAAGTAGTATAGAGGTTCCCCCCAAAATTTAAAATGGAACTACCATATGATCCAGCAATTCCACTTCTGGGTATTTATCTGAAGGAAGTGAAAACACTAACTCGAAAAGATATCTGCATTCCCATGTTCACTGCAGTATTATTTATAAAAGTGAAGATATGGAAACAACCTAAGTGGCCATCAACAGGTGAATGGATAACAATGTGATACACACCCACCCACGCAAACACACACACAATGGAATACTACCCAGCCACAAAAAATTAAAAAAAAAATCTTGCCATTTGCGACAACATAGATGGACATCGAGGGCATTACGTACGTGAAATAAGTCAGACAGAGAAAGACAAATACCCTATGATCCCATTTATATTCGGAATCAAACAAATAAACAAAACAAAACAGAAAACCAAGCTCATAGATACAGCGAACAGACTGGTGGTTCCCAGAGGGGAGAGGGGGTGGGGGTGGATAAAATAGGAGAAAGGCATCAAAGGTACAAATTTTCAGTTATAAAATAAATCATGGGGATGTACTAGAGCATGGTGACTATAGTTAATAATACAGTATTCATCACTTGAAAGTTGCTAAGAAAGTAAATCTTAAAAGTCCTCATCACAAGAAAAAATCTGTTTGTAAATGTGTGGTGACAGATGGTAACGAGACTTATTGTGGTGATCATTTTGCAATGTATACAAATAACTGAATCATTATGTGGTGCACCTGCAACTAATATAATGCTATCTGTCAATTATACCTTAATTTTTAGAAAGAGAGAGAAATTATGTCTTCCTTGCTACCCCTGGTTTTCCTGGAGGAAATCAAAGAGATAGGGAATGGAAATAAGGCTGTATATCTCAGGGCTCCACCAAGGGCCCCGGAAAGTGTTAATTTGTCCAATGTCAGCAAGTAGCCCCAGGGAGCAAACCTGACTCATTACGACAGCGATTTTCATTTTAATCAATGTTTAAGACAACCACTGCATTCTATAACTAACCATCATGTTAAGGAGATTCCTGACCACACAAACTCTTAGCCAAGTTATCAAGGTCCGTGCATGCAGACCAATTCAGAGGAAAATAGAAGAGTGTACTCAAAAAATTCAAAACCAGTTTCTATCACCTCCTCCAACAAACCTTTCTTTCTAGGGAGAAAAGGCTTTAGTCGTAAGTGTCTCCATCTCTTTCTTCAGCCAAGGGACTGAGAATGTGAGGAGACAAAGAGAGAGATGAGGCTGGATATCCACAGGGGAAAATACAGTCCCTGAATTAGGGACAATTGCTTCTTTAATTCCCAAGCCCTGAGCCTAGGATGGCTCGGCTTTGTTTTTCTAAACACTGAAAACAGTGGTTCTTCTCTTGGGAGGGCCGGATACCCTTTTGAGAACCTGGTAAAAACATAGGTGCTCTTCCTAAAAATCACAGGTATATAAGCATGCCAGAGCCTCCTGGGCTGGTCCTGCCATTCCTGGGTGTGTGGCCTTTGCAAATGCTCTTCTGCCCAGGCCCACACAGGGACACAGGAGAGAGAATGCAGCAGAACCTCCAGTGGGACTCTTGGCTGGAACTGGTCTTTGTGTTATTAGGTATCCCAGGGAGACCAAGAACCCAGCTGCAGCCGAAAGAGGCCGAGGAGAAGGTTGACCCCAAGTCACGAAGCATCTCACTAAATGGGACTTCCCGGAGGTCCAGTGGTTAAGACTCTGTGCTTGCACCACAGGCGGCGCGGGTTCAATCCCTGGTCAGGGAACTAAGATCCCACGTGCCTGAGGTGCGGGTGGGGGAGGGGGGGAAGGAAATGCAAATTCTGTCTTTGTTTTGCTCCTGGGGAAAATAACACCCTATTCCCTAGGGATCTTGGGAGTGGGTGTGTTGACAACTTGCAAGCATAATTACTCTAATTTACAATTAACTAGGATACTTGGCTTTGCTTCAGTCTAAAGTAGAATACAGTCTGTGCGGTCCGTGCTCACCCCAGCCTTGCAGAGCATGGGTTCTCAGATGAACACTTCAACCCACCCCCTTTCCAAAGGTGTTTCAGTGGACACCTGCCAGGGGGCTGTTCAGAAGCTTGTGAAGTAGCGACAGGGGCTGGTGAAAGCCAGGGCTCTGTAGGGGAGGGGAAAGTATTCCTCTACCCTCTAAGGCTCCCTGGCTGGCTCTGGAAGCTAAACTGGCAAAGAGAGATTAACAGGAGTAAAGCATCCACATTTTACTGAGTTTTTACATGTCCGTGGGAGCCTTCACAAGAGAATGAAGCCCCGAAGAAGTGACCAGCCCAGGAAGTTTTTATACCTTGTAGAAACAGTAAATTTGTGAAGAACTGACAAGACAAAGGGATTTGGGCTAGGGTGAAGAAATGGTGAAGAAGTAATTAGGATGATAAGGGTTAGTTTAACAAGGTTTGTTGATAAGGCCTTCTTGGCCCTAAGTTCCCCATCTCTGCTGAGAACAATGTCTTCTTTCCTCCTGGTGCCCGGAGAGCACCTTCCATGTGGGAGATTTATGGTCTGTTTCAGGGAAGAAGGGGGAGCAGGGGGAGGTCAGAGTGACATTTCTACTTCTGCTGTTTTCTCAAACTCCTTCAGCTTACCATATTCAATATGCCGAGGTGCCATATCTTGGGGTATCATGTCCTGAACCCCATCAGCTCCAAGGTGGATGTAAGGAGGGCCACATCCAGGGCTCACACTAAGAGCCTGGCCTACCCTAAGCTCTTCCTCCAGGCCCCTGAGCATGTTTACTGTGAGTACCGTCTACAGAGGGGAGCGCACAGGATCATAGCAGACGACCCCATTCGGCAGGGCTGAGTATCACTCCTGACTCCAGCCACTGCCCAGCTGTCTGAGGTCAGGAACACTTTCAGGCTGTTTTTCTTTTCTTTTCTTTCTTTCTTTCTTTTTTTTTTTTTCTGGTACGCGGGCCTCTCACTGCCGTGGCCTCTCCCGTCGCGGAGCACAGGCTCCGGACGCCCAGACTCAGCGGCCATGGCGCACGGGCCCAGCCGCCCCGCGACACGCAGGATCCTCCCAGACCGGGGCACGGACCCGCGTCCCCCGCATCGACAGGTGGACTCCCAACCACTGCGCCACCAGGGAAGCCCCCTTTTCTTTTTTTTTTCCTGGCCCATACAGTCATCCTCTTCTACAAAATTACTATGATCATCAAGTCGGTTTGGAAATACTGAGCCCGTGACCTTTTTAATTCCCTTTTCCTGAGAAAGGGTGAAATCTACTAAAAGCAGAGGTTACACCCAAAGACTCAGTAACATCTCCTAGGAATAAGCAGGAGCTTGGAGAGAAGGCTATAGAATGGGTGGGGGTGGGAGGCAGGACTGAACCAAGCATACCCAGACCCCAGGGGACAGGGCACTCCTGCTAGCATCTGGGGTCCAGACCTGCAGTCCAGCTGCAGCATGAAAACCCATCACAGGGAGCGGCGGGGATGGGAGGTTGGGAGAACCACCAGTTCCCTTATCATCTTTCATTTGGAGTAGCTCTGCTAATTGTGCTTCTTCTTCCCTTTTCTTTTAAGTGTGGGAAATTTTTAATAAGAAAGTTAATTGAGGAAGGATTAAGAAAATGAACAAGCTAAAAGTTCTATTTTCAATTACATTTCGTTTATCCAACCGGAAAGTCTATAAATATTGTTAATGGTGCTTCTTAATAAATGTTTGTGATAAAAGGACTGGTCCCATATTTTAGATAATTTTAGGAGTGTTGGAATTGGGGAAATATGCCACTGGACAACTTTCTATAAAATCTATTATTTGAGTTTATTTATTAAAAAATACGACATAAAATATTTGGATAATAGTTAACATCTATGTAGTATTTACTCTAAGCCAGGCACAGTTTAGGTGCTTGATTTTAATCCTTACCATAACTGTATTCATAGACATTGTTATCCCTCTTTTCCCAGTGAAGAAAATAAGGCACAGACAGTACCTTGCCTAAGGCCACACAGCTAGAACATGTTAAAATCAGGATTTGGACCCAAACTGGTCTGGCTTCAGGTTGTAGATTCTTAGCTGCTATGGGGTCCTGCCTGAGAATCAGGGGTTTCAAGTAACAGTTTAACAAGAAAAAGTGTTTTACTCCAGACTCAAATTATGGAAGCCAAAGAAGTAAAAGCAGTGAATTGGAGTAGGTGGGAGTTAACTCAGGAAGGCTTCCTTGAAGAAATGGATTTGGAGTTGGTCTAAAAGGGGGTCATGCAGACAGGTGCACAGGGACCCTGCCGTGGGTATTCCTCGTGATTGGCCACAGCTTGGTGGGAAGAGCACAGTTCATGGTAACTAACGGGACCTCCCCGTGGAAACTGCCATTGGCTAGTTTTTCATTTTTTAAACTAGTGAGAAAGAAAATCCAGGCTAACAGCCAATGCTGGTAAGGATGCTGAGAAACAGGTATCCTATCATTGGAGGTATCACAGATCATTGCAACCCTACTGAAATGTAATTTGCAATGCATCTCAAGAGCTATAAAAATACTCATGCTGTTTGAGCCACTCATTTTATTTCTAGGAGTCTACTCTTAGAAAACAAACCCAGAACATGAAAGGAACTATGTGCAGGAAAAGGTTCACTGCAGCAATATTTGCAGGAACAAGGTAATAAAACAGGGCATATGCATCTCTAACATTGGGGACATGTTTACGAAAACTGTGTTAATGTTTCTAATATTAATGTCCGTTAAAAGGATGATTCTGAATACTATGAGACACATATAGAATGCTGATAAGTACTCCTAAATAATCTATATGCATTGATATATGTGAATATATGTACATATGGTTATCCCCATATGAATATAGCTAGTTTTTCCCTTTGCCATATTTGAACACTTAGCAGTACCAAGAAGGTATCCATCAAAATGCAAAGAATAATTATGATGCAGTAATAGGAATGTCAGGGGCTTTATTCCCCTTTTGACAAATTTTCTGGGATATGCTTATATAATAAAATTATTTTTTAGCAAACCAAAGCAGTGAAGAGGAGAGGCCCCCTCCTGTTGGCATAGGTGACCATGCACTCACCGTGAACACCTTCTCTGGGGCCCCCTTAGCCCTCATGTTGGTGTCGTGAACGTGCTTGAGAATCATCCAGGCTTCATCGTGTTTGCCCATCTGGTAAAACCAAGGAGAGAGACATGAACAGTCTTTTGCTGATTAGGGGTGGAAAACCCTACAAGCCCCACAGGTGCTGATACCCAAGTCTGAGGCGATTGGCCATGGATGTGTTACTATCTAGGGCTTGTGAAAGACTAGGACAAGTTTCTGTCACAGCCCATCTTGGAAGGATAGTAAGGTTGTACCTTCAAGGTGTAAATGCTGGGTACTATTATCATTATAGGCTGTGAGTAACTACTCGTAGTTTAAGGTTGAATAGACTGCAGGGTGGGAGCCATGTTCCTCCCTGGCAGGACAAAGCAAAGACACAACATGTGATGGGTTGAACTATGTCCCCAACCCTAAAAATATGTTGAAGTTCTAGCTGCCAGTACCCCAGAATGTGACCTTATTTGGAAGCAGGGTTGCTGCAGATGTAATTAATTAAGATGAGGTCATACTGGGGTAGGGTGCACCCCTAATCCAACATGACTGGTGTCCCTATAAGAAGAAGCCCATGTGAAGACCCAGAGACACATAGAGAGAACACCGTGTGGTGACAAAGGCAGAGACTGGAGTGAAACAGCTGCAAGCCAAGGAATGCCAAAAACTGCAAGCAACCCACCAGAAGTTGAAAGAGGCAAGTAAAGCTTGCCCTAAGGGCTTCCAAGGGAGTGTGGCCCTGCCAACACCTTGGTTGGGGACTTTTAGCCAACAGACCTGTGAGACAATAAATTTCTCTTACTATGAGCCCCTCGGTTTGTGTGCCTTTGTTAGAGCAGCCCTAGGAAACTCATACACAATGAAGGGTAGCTTTTGAGATAAGCATGGATAAAAAAACCTTTTGCTGCATCTGGAACCTGATCAATGGGATGAAAGAAGAAATTCAACAAGGAGGGTCAGTCTGCAGAAAGCTAGAAGGAGGCTTATAAGAAGACTCTGAGAATTGGGGCTGTAAGAGCCTTCAAGTCCTATCGCCCCTCCACCAGCCCTGCCTGTCTGACTACCGCAAGCACGAGAGCCTCACCACCACCACCACCAAACTGGAAACCTCACAGGACTCCGGGAGCAGCTTTCTGGAGGAGAGAGGTCCTGCAAAGCCAAGAGTCTTGAAGGGCTTGGGAGCAGTGACAGATTTACAACCCAGCTCACAGCCGTAACATGGAAAAACTGCATGCAGCTTTGAAGAGCCTCATAATCAGGACCTCTGGGGAGAGTGGGTGCCAGAAGCATCCTCAGCAGAGCCCCCTCCAGCTCCACCCAGCCTCCGGGAGCAGTGCTGCTGCTCTGTGCTCAGTAAGCTCCTGAGTCCCTCCGGCTCCGGCTGTCCTTGAATCCCAGGCGTGCAACCATCACGATGGATTTAATGATGGGCCAGGTCATCCAACATGGGACCAAGGGGCTGGAGCAGCAGGGCTAGCTCCTGTCGCTGTTCCATTGCCCTCACACGGGTTGGGGGCGCTGACTCACCTCTAGCAGAAACCTCGGGCTCTCTGGCATGAACTTCAGGGCCACCATGGACACAGTGCAGGGCAGAGCGCAGACGATGACAAACACTCTCCAGCTGTGGAAGTGGTAATTGGTGCCCATGCTGAAGCCCCAGCCTGTGAAGAAGCAGTCAGAGGATCTCTGACACACGGTCTTAGAGTGACCTTCAAGAACTGGCTTTCAAACCATGGGGCACAAGAGCATCACCTGGGGAGCAGGTTAACATGCAGACTCCCCGGCTGTGCCCCCAAAGCCTCTGATTCTGAAAGGTGCTGGGAATCTGCATCTTGTCAACCCCAGAGGCAGGCCTGGCCTGACACTTATGGGGCCTTGGGTAGGAGTACAAATAGAGGCACCATCCCATATTTCTATATATTCATTAAAATTTCAGTTAAACTGTTAGATAACAGATGTTCCATCCTCCTGCTCAACAAATAAGGAGCTGGAAGGCCAAGCCCTGACCTGCCCAAGACCCACCTTTACAGGACCCCCTTCTGTCCCCCGACCAGCCCCTCCTGTAGAATGAGGGGCCTCATGCCAACACGTGTGGTCACACCACACACACCACCGTGGTAAGAGTGGGTGTCCTTGTCATGATCCCTTGAGTTTAGTGGGGAGTCCTAGGTCCTGAGTAGCCAGAGCATGATCTGGATGGAGTGGGGTTGTGGCCTTAGGGATGCATGTTGCCTCATGGGAAGAGGTACAGCTGGAGGAAAGCCAGAGCAGGGCCTTATGTGACCCAGAGTTTTGATGGGGCATTAGTCTTACCTAAGTCAAAGGGCAATACCAGCTCTAGGTGATTCCAATGCACAGGGTTCAGGACCACACTTTGAAAAAACTGTCAGTGATAATACTAATTTTTTTAAAGAAACTGAGCTTCTACATTCAAATGAATTCTACCATCATTGAAATGGAGAGGTGAATAGCTCCTACTCAGCTTTCATTATTCAAAACATTTCTAAAATTAATTTTCAGAAATTGCCTTCAGGATCTACAAAACATTCCTTCAAATATCTTCGTAAGAAGAAAATTTCCCTCTTGCAAAGGACGATAACACAATGAAAAGTGCCTGGACTTTTGCAGTCACGTAGATCAGAGTTCAAATCCTGGCTTTCTCACATCGTGATTGTTATGTTGGTGGGTTTTCACAGCTGTAGAAGGCAGGTAATGGTACTTCCACAGATTTGCTGTGTGTGAAAGCTCCTGGCAACCAAAAGTAATTCACCTGCTTTGAGGGTAGATTTGATTTGTTTCAAAATAGTTACATGACAGTTAGTGCCAAAGATGTTGAGTAAAATAGATGAATATCAGCAAAAGGATTATTTTCTTTTAAAGCCAAGGTTATAAAATAGACTGGTTCTCTCATGTCACTCAAAACGATCTCTGAAGACAATTCCAACAGCATTTCTGCAAAAGGCCAAACTTTATAAATAAATATATTGATTTCTAAGGTTCAAACGGTGAACATTATTCGGCTGTAAAATCTCTATTCCATTTACTTGAAAATACACTATATGGCCAGCTCCGGAGGTGGGCAGTTTATGTCTTGAATTCTCGCTTACCATCGCGGTTCAATTTGTTCTACTTGCAGGGGACTCCTAACCAATATCTGTTGCTTCTGCAGATATTTCGTACTCTATTTGCACAATGGAATGACTGGCCGGAGGGAATCCCAGGTGAAAAAAACATGGGGCTGTGGCCGCTTTTACACAATGGCCACAGAACATAATACACATAAGACATCCAACATTCTCAATCACAATCAAATCTCTTTTTTGCACAGCCTGTCCTGTTCTCCTTCCATCTCACAGGAGTTTTTTCTTTTATAAATTTATTTATTTATTTTTGGCTGCTTTGGGTCTTCGTTGCTGCGCACGGGCTTTCTCTAGTTGCGGTGAGCGGCGGCTGCTCTTTGTTGCGGTGCATGGGTTTCTCATTGCGGTGGCTTCTCTTGTTGCGGAGAAGGGGCTCTAGGCGCATGGGCTTCAGTAGTTGCGGCGTGTGGGCTCAGTAGTTGTGATGCACGGGTTTAGCTGTTCCGAGGCATGTGGGATCTTCCTGGACCAGGTCTCGAACCCGTGTCCCCTGCATTGGCAGGCGGATTCTTAACCACTGCTCCACCAGGGAAGTCCCTGTTTGTTCATCTTAATTTTAATTAAGAAGTCTTTCCTCTCTTGAGAGTGACAACAGAGAGAAGAAGGCAAAACCATAGTAAGATTTCCACATCCTCAGCTCATGTCCAAAAACCACTGTGGCATAATCAGAAATAAAGCTGACCAAAGCTACATAGCAGTCAAACTCAGGTGGGTAACAAGAGAAGAAGGGCAGAAGCAGGTATGTTTAGAAAGTATTCTGCCTCAGAGATTTTTTTTTCTTAATGAAAATATATGCAAATTATCCAAAATCCATTATTCCCTCATGCCTCTCTGGTTTTTATGGTGATTTTAGTAATCTGCACTTATCACATTCATTAGGCACACCTTTGGGGCCTTAAATCAATTAAAAAACAGTGAACTGCTTCCAAATATATAAGACTGCTATTAATTTGGAGACAGGGATTGTTCTGGTCACTGATCTTTCAGCTTGCCCTGCTTTTCTCCATCAGGATTTCTCAAACAGCTGGTGCTGCTGACTACGGTGGGAATTAACCTTCCATAATATATCCATTTTGGGGGGGCTATGCCCATGAGTTCCCAGAAAAACATTCTGAGGTTTGTAACTTTCTTTCTCAATGACTCAGTCACCCAAATTCCTGGTGCCAAGACCTCCCATCACTTCATTCCCGCAAAACCAGTTAAATGGTTTGCACAAGCTACGTACAAACATCAAGTCTCCTTTCCGGATCACCCTTGCATTTGTCCCTGCTGAGTGGAGGGGGTTTTAGAGGATTAATGTCTTAGGTCTGTTGGGAAATATCATCAAATGTCTCTGTTCACTGTGGACAGGACATCTGGTCCTGGTAAAATGAGGTTTAAAATAAATAATCACTCCTGTTGCACTGTGATTCTAGTCCGCCATATTTCTAGGATGGGTTGCCCTCAAGTTAAGTTTCAATTAAGCCTAATCATCCAAGAGGCTGGTATTTTTAAATGGAATATAAAAGCCATAGATTTCTTATAGGCATACAAATAGGAAAATATCCTATCCATTTGGAGTAAGATACTTAACCACAAGCCCTGCTATCAGCCAGGAGCTATGTGGCCCCTCTGCCATGGGCATCCCACTTAGTCTTGGTCAATGTGTCCCCAGCCTGAATTCTTTTATTGCTTTTTTAGAAACCAGACACCCAGACATTGTGTGTTTGTGTGGCAAAGTGAAGTGAAAAAATGATGCAGTTTGTAGTGACTATTGTGGGTTGCTCCCCTCACAACATCCTTCCCATCCTTCCCCTCCACTGGGTTGCAGACTTGTGGTTTGGGTGGGACTGACCCCATCCCCAGTGCCAGGGATGGAGAAGAAAGTATATGAAACGCCCAGGACCTGGCATCCTCTGGGGTTTAGTGATTGGCTGAGGTGAGCACATGACTTAAGTTGATCCAATCAGAGGGAAGCCAAGGACCTTTGCTCATTGGTTGGTTGTGAGGGCAGTTCCCTTGTGGAACAAGCAGTCTGAAAATAGGGCTAGAATTGCTAATGCAGATTGGAGGGAAACCAGCCCAAATACTAGAATCGTCTCCAAAATTTTCTCACCATTATTTGCCTCCCAAGAACTGCTGGATCTTAGGGCTGGCACAGATCGGATCTCTACAGTCTATTCTCTTTGCTTCCTTCTCTCCATTTTATAGATAAAGGAACCAAGGCTGGACAAGCTAGGTGACCTGTCCCAAATTACACAGAACCACTATTTTGACTCAGCTTTTATCCAGAGTCTATTTGTTTCCCCCCACCTCAACAAAATTGTCTAACTCAACTTATATGTAGAAGTAGTTTCTTAGTGTTAACACGTTTGGATCAATTAACAGGGGAAATGATATTATAGCAAGAATTGTGGGGACAAAAGCAACTCCTTGGACTCATATAACCAACGGCCTGGATAATTAATGTATGCATTTTGGGGAAGGGTAGAATGCAGAGCCTGATATCAGGAGTAATACAATTTTGCATCTAAAATTATGTAGAATTACCTATGGTAACAAAATTATCTGGAAAACCCGTCAACTCTTTATTTCATTATTTTTGTTTGTATTTCTTCTCTGTTTCTGATACAAAAATCCAGTGGGATATGGCAAAGGTAACATGACGGTCCCAAACCCATTTCCTCTACCTTGTGGGCACACAGCTAGGTCACGTTTCCTAGTGTCCTTTGCTGTAGTGTGTGGTCATATTACAGATTTGGGGCCAATGGGATGTGAGCAAAGAAGATGTGATCCAATTCCTAGCCTGCCCTTCAAAAGCACCCACATACAACTGTCCATGCTCTTTCACCGAACCAACATGTAGGTTACCTGTTGAAGAGGGTAGATCACATGCTGGAGGGAACCTGAGCCCTGGGATTACTGATAGAGCAGAGCTGCCTGCAGATCAGAAACACCAGCCGGGCTTTGCAGGAGGGGAAAACTTCTTTGGTATTAAACCACTAAGATTTCAGGGTTTATCAGGTTCTCAGGGTAATACACCCAGCATCCCCTTAACTAATAAAATAGGGATTGTCTACACCAAAGCTTCTTCTTAAAAAGATAATACAGAAGCCTCCATTAACCCAGAACACACATCAGAGAGGGTCAGATTTAAAACAAGCATACCAGGAGAAAAAGGAACCCTGCTACACTCTTGGTGGGGATGTAAATTGGTGAAGTCACTATGGAGAACATTATGGAGGTTCCTTAAGGAACTAAAAATAGAGTTGCTATATGATCCAGCAATCCCACCTGTGGGCATATATCTGGACAAAACTCTAATTCAAAAAGATGCATGCACCCCTATGTTCATAGCAGCACTATTTACAACAGCCAAGACATGGAAGCAACCTAAACGTCCATGGACAGATGAATGGATGAAGAAGATGTGGTACATATATAAGATGGAATATTACTCAGCGATTGAAAAGAATGAAATGCTGCCATTTGCAGCAACATGGATGGACCCAGAGATTGTCATACTAAGTGAAGTAAGACAGACAAAGACAATTATCATATGATATCACTTATATGTGGAATCTAAAAAATGATACAAATGAACTTCCAAAACAGAAATAAACCCACAGACATAGAAAAAACTTACGGTTACCAAAGGGGAAAGAGGGGGGAGGGATAAATTAGAAGTCTGGGATTAACATATACACACTACTGAATATAAAATAACCAATAAGGACCTACTGTATAGCACAGGAACTATATTCAATATTGGGTTGGCCAAAAAGTTCGTTTGGGGTTTTCTGTAAAATGTTATGGAAAAACCTAAATGAACTTTTTGGCCACCCAATATTTTGTAATAACCTATAAGGGAAAAGAATCTGAAAAGAAGAATTGAGCTGCACAGTGGAAGATGGCGGTGTGGGAAGACACGGAGTTCGCATCTTCCCACAACTAGGGCACCTGCCAGACGCTGGTAGGGGACCTCAATGCCTAAGGAGACAGGAGGAACCCCTGAGTGACTGGGTAGGATGTGGGGGGAGTGAGGGGGAAGGAGAAGTGGAGGCCAGACAGGACCTGTGCCCCTGAGGGGTGGCTGGGAGGGGGTAGGGGTTCACATGCCTGGAGGGACCTTTGGGGGCTTGGAGGATCGGGGTGAGCATGCCTAGCATTTCCCCTGCCCAATCGGTCCCTGGGAATCCTGAAGGGCTCCCAAACTGGTTACTCCACCCTCCAAGGCCCCCTCCAGGCCGCACTGGTTATAGGGGCATAGGAGGGAAGTGCGGGGGGTGGTGCAAAAGAGGAGAGGCAGACGGAGGGGGAACCCTCCAGAACTGGAGGATCAGGGGAGGCATGGCAGCTGTTTCCCTCAAGCCCTGGGATGCCTGCTGGGCTCCCAGGTCTGGTCCTCCATTCTCTGAGGCCCCCTCTGGCTGTTGGGGTCCTAGGGACATAGGAGGGAAGGAGTGGGGGAAGAAGAAGAGAGGCCAATGGGGTGGGGCCCTCAAGGATCAGAGGATGGGGAGAATGCACCTAGCGTTTCCCCCACCCACTCGGGCCCAGTGAGCCTGCTGGGGTCCTGGACCTGGTCCTCAGACCTCCAAGGCCAGAGGCACTCCTGGGCCCCTCCTGCTGCGTTGAGCCTAAGCCCCACCCCCCACCCCCCAGGGCCTTTTCCAGTCCTAAGCATAGGCCACGCCCACCACCTAAACCCTGCCCCTGCCTAAGCTGCCCCCACAGCCAAGGCCTTTTCTGGCTTTTTTTTTTCCTCCTCTTTTTTACTATTTAGGATCTGTTTTACCTTCCAGTTGTTGCTTCATCTATATATATATTTTTTTTCTTTCTAACATATGTTAGTTTTCTAATCTTATTTTATTTTTTACTCTTTGTTATTGTTCTCATTTTTTTTCTTTCTTCTTTTTCCTTCTTTCTTTTTTTTTTCTTTTTATTTTACCTCCCCACATGGCTTGCAGGATCTTGGTTCACAAGCTGGGGGTTGGGCCAGAGCTCCTGTGGTGGGAGCTCTGAGTCTGAACCACTGGACTAACAGAGAACCTCAGTTCCCAGGGAATATTCATTGGAGTGAGGTCTCCAGGAGGTCCTCATCTTGGTACCAAAACCCAGCTCTACCCAACAGCCTACAAACTCCAGTGCTGGAAGCCTCAGGTGAAACAACCAGAAAGACAGGAACACAATCCCACCCATCAAAAAAAAAAAAAAAAAAAAAAAACTAAACGACAAAAAAAATATGTCACAGATAAAGGAGCAAGTCTTGTAGGATAAAAACTTACAAGAGTAAATAAATGAAGAAGAAATAGGAAACCTACCTGAAAAAAGGATTCAGAGTAGTGATAGTAAACATGATCCAAAATCTCATAAATAGAATGGAGGCACAGATTGAGAAAATACAAGAAATGTTTAACAAAGATCTAGAAGAACTAAAGAACAAACAAACAGAGATGAACAACACAATACTGAAATCAAAAATACACTAGAAGGGCTTCCCTGGTGACGCAGTGGTTGGGAGTCTGCCTGCCGATGCGGGGGACGCGGGTTCGTGCCCCGGTCTGGGAGGGTCCCACGTGCTGCGGAGCGGCTGGGCCCGTGAACCATGGCCGCTGGGCCTGCATGTCCGGAGCCTGTGCTCCACAGCGGGAGGGGCCACAGCGGTGAGAGGCCCATGTAATGCAAAAAATTAAAATAAAATAATACACTAGAAGGACTCAATAACAGCATAACTGAGGCAGAATAACGAATAAGTGAGCTGGAAGACAGAATGGTGGAATTCACTGCACAAAACAGAATAAAGAAAAAAATGAAAAGAAGTGAAGACAGCTTAAGAGACCTCTGGGACAACACTAAACGTACCAACATTTCAATTATAGGGCTCCCAGAAGAAGAATATAAAAAGAAAGGGTCTGAGAAAATATTTAAAGAGATTATAGTGGAAAACTTCCCTAACATGGGAAAGGAAAGAGTCACCCAAGTCCATGAAGTGTAGAGAGTCCCATACAGGATAAATCCTAGGAGAAACACACCAAGACACATATTAATCAAACTAACAAAAATTAAATTCAAAGAAAAAATATTAAAAGCAGCAAGGAAAAAGCAAAAAATAACATACAAAGGAATCTCCATAGGATTATCAACTGATTTTTCAACAGAAACTCCGCAGGCCAGAAAGGAGTGGGAGGATATACTTAGTGATGAAAGAGAAAAACCTACAACCAAGATTACTCTACCCAGCAAGGATCTCATTCAGATTCGATAGGAAAATCAAAAGCTTTTCAGACAAGCGAAAGCTAAGAGAATTCAGCACCACCAAACCAGTTTTACAACGAATGCTAAAGGAACTTCCCTAGGTGGGAAACACAAGAGAAGAAAAGGACCTGCAAAAACAAACACAAAACAATTAAGAAAATGGTAATAGGAACATACATATTGATAATAACCTTGAATGTAAATGGATTAAATGCTCCAAACAAAAGACACAGGCTGGCTGACTGGATACAAAAACAAGACCCATATATATGCTGTCTACAAGAGACCAAATTCAGACCTAGGGACACATACAGACTAAAAGTGAGGGGATCGAAAAAGATATTCCACGCAAATGGAAATCAAAAGAAAGCTGGAGTAGCAATTCTCATATCAGATAAAATAGACTTTAAAATAAAGAATGTTACAAGAGACGAGGAAGGACACTACATAATGAACAAGGGATCAATCCAAGAAGAAGATATAACAATTATAAACATATATGCACCCAACATAGGAGCACCTCAATACATAAGGCAACTGCTAACAGCTCTAAAAGAGGAAATTGACAGTAACACAATAATAGTAGGCGACTTTAACACCTCACTTACACCAATGGATAGATCATCCAAACAGAAAATAAATAAGGAAACACAAGCTTTAAATGACACAATAGACCAGATAGATTTAATTGATATTTATAGGACATTCCACCCATAAGTGGCAGAATACACTTTCTTCTCAAGTGCACATGGAACATGTTCCAGGATAGATCACATCTTGGGTCACAAATCAAGCCTCAGAAAATTTAAGAAAATTGAAATCATATCAAGCATTTTTTCTGACCACAACGCTATGAGATTGGAAATCAATTACAGGAAAAAAACTGTAAAAAACACAAATACATGGAGACTAAACAGTGCACTACTAAATAACCAAGAGATCACTGAAAAAATCAAAGAAGAAATTTAAAAATACATAGAAACAAGTGACAATGAAAACATTATGACCCAAAACCTATGGGATGCTGCAAAAGCAGTTCAAAGAGGGAAGTTTATAGCAATTCAATCTCACCTCAAGAAACAAGAAAAACTCAAATAAATTATCTAACCTTACACCTAAAGCAACAAGAGAAAGATGAACAAAGAAAACCCAAAGTCAGTAGAAGGAAAGAAATCATAAAGATCAGAGCAGAAATGAATGAAATAGAAATGAAGAAAACAATAGCAAAGATCAATAAAACTAAAAGTTTGTTCTTTGAGAAGATAAACAAAATTGATAAACCTTTAGTCAGACTCAACAAGAAAAAAAGGGAGAGGGTGCAAATCAGTAAAATTAGAAATGAAAAAGGAGAAATCACAACTGACACCACAGAAATACAAGGGATTATAAGAGACTACTACGAACAACTATATGCCAATAAAACAGACAACCACAAAGAAATGGACAAATTCTTGGAAAGGTAAAATTTCCCAAAACTGAACCAGGAAGAATTAGAAATATAAACAGACCTATCACAAGTAATGAAATTGAAACTGTAATTTAAAATCTTCCAACAAACAAAAGTCCAGGACCAGATGGCTTCACAGGTGAATTCTATCAAACATTTAGAGAAGAGCTAACACCTACCCTTCTCAAACTCTTCCAAAAAACTGCAGAGGGAGAAACACTCCCTAATTCATTCTATGAAGCCACCATCACCCTGATACCAAAACCAGACAAAAATATCACAGACCAATATCACTGATGAACATAGATGCAAAAATCTGAACAAAATACTAGCAAACAGAATCCAGCAACACATTAAAAGGATCATACACCATGATCAAGTGGGATTTATCCCAGGAATGCAAGAATTCTTCAATATATACTAATCAATCAATGTGATAACACCATATTGACAAATTAAGGAATAAAAACCATATGATCATCTCAATAGATGCAGTAAAAGCTTTTGACAAAATCCAACACCAATTTATGATAAAAACTCTCCAGGAAATGGGCATAGACAGAACCTACCTCAACATAATAAAGGCCATATATGACAAACCCACAGCACACATCATACTCAATGGTGAAAAATTGAAAGCATTTCCACTAAGATTAAGGACAAGACAAGGATGTCCACTCTCGCCACTCTTATTCAACATAGTTTTGGGAGGCCTAGCCATGGTAATCAGAGAAGAATAAGAAATAAAAAGAATACAAATTGGAAAAGAATAAGTAAAACTGTCACTGTTTGCAGATGACATGATACTATACACAGAAATTCCTAAAGATGCTACTAGAAAACTACCAGAGCTAATCAGTGAATTTGGTAAGGTTGCAGGATACAAAATTAAGGCACAGAAATCTCTCGCATTCCTATACACTAACAATGAAAAATCAGAGAAATTAAGGAAACAATCCCATTTACCATGGCAACAAAAAGAATAAAATAACTAGGAATAAACCTACCTAAGAAGGAAAAAGACTTAGAAAACTATAAAACACTGATGAAAGAAATCAAAGATAACATAAACAAATGGAGAAATATACCATGTTCGTGGATTGGAAGAATCAATATTGTGAAAATGACTAAACTACCCAAAGCAATCTACAGATTCAGTGCAATCCCTATCAAACTACCAATGGCATCCTTCACAGAATTAGAACAAAAAACTTTACAATTTGTATGGAAACACAAAAGGCCCCGAATAGACAAAGCAATCCTGAGAAAGAAAAATGGAGGTGGAGGAATCAGGCTCCCCAACTTCAAACTATACTACAAAGCTACAGTAATCAAGACAGTATGATACTGGCACAAAAGCAGAAATATAGATCAATGGTACAGGATAGAAAGCCCAGAGATAAACCCACTCACCTGTGGTCACCTAATCTATGACAAAGGAGGCAAGAACATACAATGGAGAAAAGGCAACCTCTTCAATAAGTGGTGCTGGGAAAACTGGACAGCTACATGTAAAAGGATGAAATTAGAACACTCCCTAACACCATACAGAAAAATAAACTCAAAATGGATTAAAGACCTAAATGTAAGGCCAGACACTATAAAACTCTTAGAGGAAAACATAGGAAAAACACTCTTTGACATAAACCACAGCAAGATCTTTTTTAACCCACCTCCTAGAGTGATGAAAATAAAAACAAAAATAAACAAATGGACCTAATTAAAATTAAAAGCTTTTGCACAGCAAAGGAAACCGTAAACAAGAGGAAAAGATAACCCTAGAATGCGAGAAAATATTTGCAAATGAAGCAATGGACAAATGTATAATCTCCAAAATATACAAGCAGCTCATGCAGCTCAATATCAAAAAAACAAACAACCCAATTAAAAAATGGGCGGAAGACCTAAATAGACATTTCACCAAAGAAAACATACAGATGGCCAAGAGGCACATGAACAGATGCTCAACATCACTAATTATTAGAGAAATGCAATTCAAAACTACAATGAAGTATCACCTCACACTGGTCAGAATGGCCATCATCAAAAAATCTACAAACAGTAAACGCTGGAGCGGGTATGGAGAAAAGGGAACCCTCTTGCACTGTTGGTAGGAATGTAAGTTGATAGAGCCACTATGGAGAACAGTATGGGGGTTCCTTAAAAAACTAAAAATAGAACTACCATATGACCCAGCAATCCCACTCCTGGGCATATACCCTGAGAAAACCATAATTCAAAAAGACACATGTACCCCAATGTTCACTGCAGCACCATTTACAATAGCCAGGACATGGAAACAACCTAAATGTCCAACGACAGGTGAATGGTTAAAGAAGATGTGGTACATATATACAATGAAATATTACTCAGCTATAAAAATGGAAAGTGACTGGATCATTTGTAGAGATGTGGATGGACCCAGTGTCTGTCATACAGAGTGAAATAAGCCAGAAAGAGAAAAACAAATATCATATATTAATGCATATATGTGGAATCTAGAAAAATGTTAGAGATGAAATTATTTGTAGGGTAGGGATTGAGACGTAGATGTAGAGAACAGACATGTGGACACAGAGGGGGAAGAGGAGGGTGGGACAAATTGGGAGATTAGGTTTGACATAAATACACTACCATGTGTAAAATAGATAGCTAGTGGGAACCTGCTGTATAGCACAGGGAGCTCAGCTCGGTGCTCTGTGACAACCTAGTTGGGTGGGTTAGGAAGGGTGGGAGGGAGGTCCAAGAGGGAGGGAATATAGATATACATATAGCTGATTCACTTCATTGTACAGCAGAAACTAACACAACATTGTAAAGCAATTTTACTCCAATAAATAAATAAATAAGAATAACTGTATCTCTTTGCTGTACATCTGAAACTAACACAACATTGTAAGTCAACTATACTTCAATAAATACACACACACCAAGGAAGGGAATGGGTAGAGAATTGTTGGTCAGTTTCAGGGGCAGTTTCTGTTCCTCCCTATGGTCTGCAGGATTCTGGATGATGGCAAAGCCTACACCCATAATCAGTGGTTCACCAAACATAATTTTGAAGGGTAATGATGATATTACCCAGGATACTCAAAAGGCATAATCAAATTCAAAACTGCTGCCTTCTCCCTACTTTACTCTTAATAAAATCCAATAGTGAAAGTTAATGTTGCCAAGTCCCTGCCCAGAAAATCCAGTTTTTGCAATTATCCAAGATAATAAAATTGTCTCAGCTGAAACCAAGACCTTGTCTGTAAGGGCTGCTCCATGTTTGCAGCTGAAAGAGTGACAGCAGGCACTAAAATGGAAGGTATATGAGAGCACCACACTGAGAGGGAGGGGGCATCATGATCCAAGGTCAGGCCAAGGCCAAGTCATCAATTTGGCCAAGTCACCAACTTCTTGGCTTCTGTTACAACATCTATAAAATGGGGTTACTGAGCCTAACTTGCTGTGAGGGGGAGGGGTGGAGGAGATGAAGGTTGAAGTCCTTTCAAAGAAAAGGAAGGAAAGGAGAGAAGGAGGGAGGAAGTGAGGGAGGGTAGACTGTATTATTTCCAGGAAGACATGTGTACTGAAATTAGCCATGTGTCTCCAGTGTTAGAATTTTTTTAGAAAGATCAAGGTCATACACAGGAACTGTGATTGAGTGTGGGAATAAGGCTGAGGACAGGGAATGTTGTTCGGATGCAGGTGTCATAGTAACAAGGGCCCCTGGGTTCTTTTAAGCCAGTGCACTCACCATAGTGTGGAATGATGCTCCAGGCCATGGCAGATGCATAGATGCCTCCAGTCATCCAGAAGATGCCTAACCAACTGAGATGCTCTCCTCGTTTCTCCCGGGACAAGAATTCAGAAAAATAGGCAAAAACAATGGGCAGAGAACCCCCAATACTGCAGAGAGAAAATGCCAGAAAGTAAGAACCAAGTCAGACACTAAAAATGGTCATAGCAGGAACCCAATTGCCTTGTCCCACCCTTAGGCTCAGTGGTGAAATAACCCAGTGAATTCGAAAGACCGGCCAAGGCAGTGTCGGATTATTTTGACCTTATGACTGACTTTACAGCCTAACCCCTTTCTAAGGTTCAACTTTAACACAGTATCTTGGAAGTCAAACAAAAACTCAGTTCAAAGTTTTCTGGAGGTACCACTCAGAGTCAGGGTATCAGGATGGATGATGGACCACTGGTCTTGGGGTTGGTGTGGGGGGAGGTCCAGCTGAACCTCTGTAATTACGCACCCTATGCCTGAGATGAGTCTGCAGAAGAGGAAGGCTCCATATCCCTGTACGAAGGAAGAGAGGGAGGCGAAGGAGGCGTTGACGGCCAGGGACATGCTGAGAACTCGCTTCCTCCCCAGCTTATCAGCCAGGCCCCCCAGGATGAAGGCTCCCCCCATCATTCCTAGGTAGACTATCAGCCCTGTGAGGAGGAGAAAGAGAGAGGAGAGGGTGGAGAGAGAATACAAGCGATTAGAGACCATGCAACATTTTAGAAAATCTGATGCCCATTTTAATGCATCCTAGAAATTCTGTGTTACAGACATAAAAGGTGGAATGTGACAGATGTTGGTGGCCAATTAGAAATGTTGGACAAATGTGACTTCTTAGGAATGGTATTCAAAAAATAATAGTCTCACCAGGTTTACATATTAAAATAGATCAACCATAGCTGAGTTTGATGTATCTTTTTTCAGATGCATAATCTTCAGATGAGGGAAATTCTGTCATTTTATTTTTAAGCAAAAAAATATTGGTGGGCTTCCCTGGTGGCGCAGTGGTTGAGAATCTGCCTGCCAATGCAGGGGACACAGGTTCAAGCCCTGGTCTGGGAAGATCCCACATGCCGCGGAGGAACTGGGCCCGTGAGCCACAACTACTGAGCCTGCGCGTCTGGAGCTTGTGCTCCGCAACAGGAGAGGCCACGACAGTGAGAGGCCCGCGCACCGCGATGAACAGTGGCCCCTGCTCGCCACAACTAGAGAAAGCCCTCGCACAGAAACGAAGACCCAACACAGCCAAAAATAAATAAATAAATAAAAATTTAAAAAAAAAAAAAGTGTTGGTGCTACAAAAGTCCTTGTGGGGTTATGGTTAGAGAAATTTTCCAGGGAAAATTGTGGCCAAGCAGGTATGGGGAGCAATGGGAAGGAAAAACATGGTGCAAGTGAAAACAGCAATTCCCAACAAGACAGCTTATTTTATTAAACACCCAAGAAGGACCTTTTCCAAGCCACAGCCAACGTTCAGATTTCTTAGGGGAATGTGGAAGAGAGTCGCAATGAGCTATCCTCTCTTCAACACATGTAACTACTATGTGCCTTGTAATAGAATCAGTTAATTTATGATATCATTTAAATACAGTGTTGTACACACATTTATGGAATTCCAATGAAGCCAGCAAGCATCCTCATAGAGGTGGCAAATCCCCAGAAGCACATGGATAATTCTTTCCTACTAAATATTGAGTACTTACTAATTATCAACGACTGTGCTAGTACATCATTTACTAAACCCAAGAAGCAAATTTTGGAGAATGTCTTTCATGCAGTGGAAATACTGAATACGAATTAGGTAAGTGTTCTTTTGCTCAGCCTTGACTGTAAATCAAACGAAGAACATCATTTGTCTTTCACAGAAAGGAAGCTTCTCCTGACCTGCGGATGCTTTATTTATGCAGATGTGTGCTGGGAAGGGCCCACGTAAAGCAAAGAGCTTCATTAGCTGGTTAATCAACTGGCAGGTAGGTCCCCAAAAGGAGCAATTCAACTATGCTCTGCTTTATCTTCCCAGTGGCAGATTTCCTTCTTTTACTATTTTTATTCCATGAGATGAAAAGAAATGATAACTTTGGTGCTGTCAATGGTTTTCACTAACTAGGATTCCCTTCCCTCGTGTGAATTGTAACTTTTCACCTCTACATCGCTCAAAGTCATGAAATATGTTATTTCATTTTTCTTTTCCGTATATGTCACTTCATGAAATATGCCTGAGTCTATAAGCATTCATTAAATGCCTCTTATTAGGTAAGTGCTATTTTTGTTAATGGGGATACAGCAGGGTACAAACACATGAAAATCCCTGCCTTCATGGCACTTACATTCTAGTTGGGGAAAAGAGATTATAAATGAGTAAAAGATACAGTAAGTGGGATGCTGATAAGTGTTATAGAGAAAAGTAACACAGAGGCAGGGAAAAGGAGAGTCAGGGTGGGAGGTGACAGTTCTAAATAAGATGGTTCAGGAAGCCCTCAGGGAAATGGGACATTTTGGCAAAGATCTGCAGGGAGTCAAACATGGGGGTGTCTAGGGGAAATTGCTGGACCTGTGCTCCTGGACCCAAGGTTTCTCTCCATTACAATTTTACCAGTTTCTCAGCCCATAGCTCAGAAAATGCAGTGAGCAATTTCCCACTGTATTAGGTCACTGACACTTGTGTTTGAGAAAATGAGTCAAGACTTGCAAACCCAATTCAGGCCTGGGTCATGCTGTACTGTAATAATGTCTGGGTTAGTCTTCCTGTTAGACTGTGAGTTTATCTGCCTGATCCAGCCCTGACTGGCCAAGGGCTTTCAGCATCTGGTTCCCAGCAGACTTAATCTTGCCCGGTTCTTAGCCATCGGGTGTTAAGTGGGATTGCCTTACTCACTGATGAGGGTGTCTTAAAACCATCTTCTGTTGCCATGACCTATCTCCAGCAAGAATGAATTCGGTCAGGTGCTTGGGTGAGCCTCAGGCTGTAGCTTCCCTATTATTCTCACCAAGTGGTACTAGTTTGCAAGACTGGCTTTGTGTTTGGTCCCCATGCTAGTTTCCTACCAGCAACTGATGCCCCAACCAATTGGAAAAGTCCCAAACCCTGTGTGTGTCCACCCAGGCTTTCCCCAGGAAAGAACTGGGTTCTACTTCCTCAAACTTAGACAACCCACCTAACACCTTGACCACGGCCAAGAGCCCCACATCTGAGATGCCCTGCCCTTCCTCCCCACTCCCAGTTAGACCCCTGGGAGCTCACCACCAGTCCAGTTCACACTGGAGTTTCACACAATTCCTTATACTTGGTAATTCAGACTTCTAGACCAGAGCAGAGAGGGAACTTTTTTCCCCAGTTAGGTCTGTTAGGCTTCCAGCATTTTTTGGCCTCAGTTTAGTGCAACTCCCTGCCAAGAATTTCCAACATCCCATTCAGCCAACAGAAAACTTGTGTTTCTCTCATGATACTTGGTCAGTAAACATTTGGAATAAAAAAAAAAAAACATATGGAAAGGGAAGAAGGAAGAAGGGGAAAAAGGGAGGGAGGAGGGAAGTCCCACTCAAATTGCAGCTCCATGAGCAAAATAGATGCTATGGTTGCTTTAGGCCACTGAGTTATACAGCAATAAATAATGGGACAGTAAATGCCGAACAAACTTAAGGAGCCTAATATATCATATAATAGCAGCAAAACGGCAAACACGGGGTGAGCACTAGCCACTAGACAGGCTCTGTGATAAGCATTTCACAGGCATTGTTGATCCCCTTTCATGTTTACAACAATCCAGTGAGGGAGATACTGTTATTATCCTTATTTTATACAGGAGGAAACTGATCCACAGAGAGATAAAGTAGCTCCCCAGTGTCAACAACTGATGGAAATATCAAGATTTGGGACCAGTACTTCTGACCTCAGAGTCCCTGCTTCAACTACTATATTTCACTGCTCTTTATGGATAAGCATTGGTCAGACTTTGTAGCTCTGCATCCGTTCATTCTTTCTTCATTGGTTTGTCCCCAGGATGGCTTGCTCAGTGGGGCATGGTTCTTTCCATTCAAGGAGATAAACCACAAAATCTGTGATTATCTCCTGGTGAGAAACAGTGCTCCAATAAAGGTATATGTCAGGTATTTTAAAATCACAGAGGAGGAGCACAGCCTGGATACACCTCACGCAACATGGGAAGGCTTCCAAGAGAAAGACATTGAGCTGTTGTTGAAGGACACATAGAAGTCAGTCAGGTCTCCATCTTGGTGACGGGGGTGTATCGCAGGCAGCAGCAGACAGCACGTGCAAAGACAGGGAGGCTGAAAGAACAACTGATGTGTTTGGGCAACTACCTGCAAGTAGTTCAGTGTGAGTAGAATACAGTACTCGTGGGACACCTGGTGAGGGATTGGGGCTGGAGGTTAGGACAGAGGCCAGATCATATATGGCTCAGAGGGTGTGTGTGCATGTATGTATGTGTGTGTGTGAGAGAGAGAGAGAGAGAGAGGGAGCACATGCATGCACATGTATTAGTGCGTGCACATGTGGTGTTTGCATGCCTATATGTGGGCCTACAAATTGGGGGAAGAGAAGATAAGAATCAGAGGAATGGTCAGGACACTTGCTAAGAACCAATCTGCACACCCCATACCCTGGTCCCACCCCAGAGAAAAACACTAGCGTCCAATAAATGTTCTATTTTTTTCTTACTTCAATAAAGCTATCTTCAGCACTTCTCGAATTTCACTATGTACAAAAATCATGGAGGTATCTTTTTAAAATCAGATTCTGATTTTCCAGTTTGGTAGGTCTGAGTCGGGGCCTGAGAGTCCGCATTTCTAACAAGACTTGTGCTGCTGGTCCACAGACCATACTCTGAGTGGCAAGAGGCTAGAGCACACCCAGCTTCAGGACAAGACAGGGAGGGGAAGTGGTAAGAATCCTGACTTTGGAACCCAAAGATCTCATTCACTGGTTGTGTAATTTGGGAGAAAATCCTCTCACCCTGTAAGGGCCTGACCTTCACATCTGTAAACGGATCATTGAGATAGCTAATCTCCAAGCTGCCTTCCCATTTGTTTGTTTCTAAAAAGTATAAATCATGAAGGATGAAATTCTGTGGAATTTCTCAGGAAGAAGATTGTCAGACTAAAAAAACAAACCCAGACACAGATGCTTGATTAACTTTTGTGATAGTCACACAAGACATGTTTATGGATCAGATGCGGCCCTAAGTGGCTTCTGGGCCACCAGTCTGCAATCCCAGCAGTGAACTTTGTGCCAGTTATTGAGCTGTTATCTCTCAGCTCCAAAGCCATCCTTCTAGCCCCTAGTTTGTCCACAAACTAATACAAGTACTTTGCAGGCTGCTCCCTGCTAGGCCCTGCCAGTAGGGGGCACTAGAGGGAGGCTTCAAGGAGGGGACCTCTGCTTTTCGCTCCTGTCGTTTCACCTGTGCAACACTTTTCTCTCTGGCCGCAGCAATTCCCTTCCACAGCAGCAGCAGCTGAATCCGAAAAGCAGAGCCAGACACATCCCGCCTCCCCTCTCCTCCCCTTCCAGAGCAGCACCAGCCAGCCTGGGCCCTCTCTCCAGAGATCTGAGCTAGCTCCATAGGGCCCCCTTTCCCTGAGCTTCTAAGTTATCATAATTCTAACTTATTCCCCCAGGTCCTAAGGGTGGCAGCTGCTCCTTGCCTTCACTACCTCAGTATACTTTTTACAAACATTTCACTTACCCAGTTAATAATTTTTTACATTAAATTCTCTCTGTTTCAATAATTGCCATGATTTCTGTCTCCTGACTACACCCTGACTGATCCAGACACATAAGCAAATGGATGAATCTTAGAGATTAGACATTGAGTTCAATCCCTTAGCTGTACTCGATGAGGAGACTGAATACCAGAGAAGGTCAGGGACTCTCTCGGAAGCTCTCTGCTGGCCCGGGATCTGCTGGCACTACACTCTGGTCTCCTAGCTCCAGGCCGGGTGCTTTTGCTACCAAACCTCACTGTCCAAGTCAAAGGAAGACCTAGAAAGAACAAGAAGGGCTTCTCAAAATGCTGTCGTAGAGGGATCAGAATATGCGGCCTCCAAATGTGCCACTTTGATATAAGGATTATTTTGAGCTGAAGACAGAGCAGACCCAAAACTCTCCCTCACATTTGCCTAAAAGCAGGCTTAGACTCTAAATCACCAGAGACTCTTATCAACATAGTGCTGCACAAAGAGGAATCTACATAACAAAACTCACTAAAGCAACTCTATATTAGTTTGCCCCACAGACTGATTTACCTTCCCCCAGTTTGCCACTCTAGGAAGCCTAAAACCCTGTTTGTTTGTCTTGTCACTTCTCTACAAATGTATTGTTCTTTGTGAAGATGCTATCTAAGCCCAGATTCTAACCATCCTTAGAGTTACTCACAAGTATATGCACTGTGCATGGCAATAAATTCTGTTTTTCTCTTGTTAATCTGTCTTTTGTCAGTTTAATTCGAAGGGTCCCCAGCCACCAAACCTAGGAGGATAGAGGGAAAAAGTTTTTCCTCCCCTGTACTGTTTTGGGACGCCATGAAAAGGAAGAATGGAAGAAAGATGAGCCTATCCAAGGAAAATTACTTTAGCATGAAGCTGATAAGGGACTAGTTAGAAAGCTAGGAAGTCTACCCTCCTTCAATGCTATTCAACAAGCTCAGTGGCATCTTGAGGCAATGTCCCCCCTAATAACACCAAGGTTTTTGAGGTAATTAAAAACCATGATTTAGAGTCTAAGCCTGCTTTTAGGCAAATGTGGGGTAGGGCAGAGAGCTTTTTTTCTTTTCAACTCTGCTCTTTCTCAACTGTCTTCAGCTCAAAATAATCCTTATATCAAAGTGGCACATTTGGAGGCCACATATTCTGACCCCCTACGACAGCATTTTGAAAAGCTCTTCTTGTTCTATCTAGTTCCTCTTTTGCCTTGGACAGTGAAGTTTGGTAGCAAAAGCACTCTGCTACTTGCAGAGCAGGGGCATGGAAGTGAAAGGAGGGGGATGTGGTGGGGTGAGAAGGGCTTTCAACTGGTGGTAACACCACAAATAAAATGGAAAAGAGGGAGGAACCCATACTGATAGGTGCCCATAAAAGGAAGAGCCCAGTCTTGAGACACAAGACTTGAGCTGGTCATGGTCACAGTCCTGGCTCCATGGGTTACCAGCAGCATGACCATGGGCTCCCCACTCAGCTTCTCTGATCATTGCTCCTTCTTTGTAAAATTCAGATACTAGTGATCATCTTGCAGAGCTGTTAGGATTATGTAGGACATTGGGTTGAAAGTACGTAGCAGGATGCCTGGCTCGAAAGTAAATACATAACTGATCAAAGTTGCTACTGTTGTTATGAGCAATGCAGCTTAGAATGAAATGGGCTGGTACCTGAGAAAGCCACAGGATTGGAAAAATGACAATAAGTTGGTGGTATTTTAAAATCAAATCAACCATATATAAGAATTTGAGAAAAGAGGATCAAGACAAGCCTAAGAAACTTATTTATAGGAGTTTTTTTAAAAAACTTATTTATTTATTCCCTTTAAATGTACCTCCCTCTATCCTTACCTGAAAAGGAAGCCAGCTTCCAACAAAAAGCTTTTTTGGACTAAAGTTTTTTCAAGTTTCTTCTAACAAGACTTTGGTGGCAGTGGGGGGGGGGGACTTTTTTCCCCTAACTCTTCTGTTTCTTAAGTTCCCAGATTAAATGTCATCTCCTGAGAGAGGCACCCCTGATGTCCCAAACTAGGACTCAACAAACTTTTTCTGTAAAGGGCCAGAGAATAAATATTTTACTTGCAAATGATTTACTCTGCAGAAGTCTTGTGGTCTCTGTGACATATTCTTCTTCCTTTTTTCTTTATAATCCTTTAAAAATGTAAAACAAAAATACGGTAAGTCTCCTCCATACAAACAAGTTCCATTCCAAAAGCGTGTTTGTAAGTCCAATTTGTTCATAAGTCCAACAAAGTTAGCCTAGGTACCCAACAAACACAATCAGCTATATAGTACTGTACTGTAATAGGTTTATAGTAATACTTTTCACACAAATAATTCATAAAAAACAAACACAAAAAATAAAGAAAACATTTTTAATCTTACAGCGCAGTACCTTGAAAAGTACAGCGGTATGGTACAACAGCTGGCATCCAGGGGCTGGCATCGAGTGAGCAGGCAAGAAGAGTTACTGACTGGAGGAGGGGGAGGAGGTGGGAGATGGTAGAGCTGAAGGATCGTCAGCAACAGGAGACGGAGGGCAAGCTGCAACTTCACACACGTTCGAGAACTTGAACGTTCGTATGTAGGGGACTTACTGTAGGCCACAGACCTGTAGTCCATAGTTTTCTGACTCCTGTCCTGTTCCACATGAAATTCTGTCATCTCTGCTGGTCTTTCGGCACCATACTACCATTCCTTCATATAGCATATGTCTATTTGTTATTATGTATTTATTGGCTCAACGTTTGTCGGATGCCTTTGACTGCCATGTCCCAGAGGAGGGGGAGGAGGAGACCTGTCAGTTCTGCCCGAGTGGAGTTCCCACTGTGTCTCTAGCACCCAGCGCAGAGAATGACACCTTGTAAGCACTCCATTAATATTTTTTCAAGAAATAAACAAAATAATATTAAAATAATTCACACCCACTGTAGAAAACTCTGAAAAATACATTAAAAATGTATAAAAGGTAAAGTCAAAACTATCACACCACCACTCAAAGACAGCTGTTATTAGCGTACTTTATTCTTTGTATTTGTATTTGTACACATACAATTACATGGTGGAGACCATTCTGTCTTGGAAGTTCCATAACCTATTTTTTCCACTTGATAAGTAACTCAGCAAAGAACATCTTTGTGCATATGTCCTTGTCTGCGTTGCTAGTTATTTGCTCAGAATTGATTCCTAGAAATGAAATCATGAGGTCAAAGGGTTTCTTGAGACCCAGCGCTGAATTTCCTTCCAGAGAGCTGGTATGTAACACAAACCTCTTGCCATCTCTAGAGATGCTCTTCACACAGACAGAATACACCCGCAGCACCAGGGGCAGCACGTTGAGGAGATAAACAATCAGAATGTGCTGGCTTATATGTGATGGGAAAGAAGAGGCTCCTGAAGGATAATCTTCTTTATCTAGCAATTAACCAAGGACAAAGAAAGCATTTCTCACATTTTTTTCACTTGAATACATAGAAATTAAATGCATTAATATCCTAGGAAACTTCTGAGCTCCCTTTTTCTGCAGCCACTCCAGTATTTATTAGACTGCATGCATGTGCCTTGCAAGAATAAAAATCAGCATCTCCAGATGGAACCATTTCTATTCCACTTCTTTATTATTCATCCAAATATACTTTCTTGAAGGGTAATGTTCTCTTGGACTAGGGTCTGGGAGTCACAGATCTATAAAGTTTACTGCTTTATCACGTGGTAAACGTGATAAAGGTTGAACACATAAGTGAACCCCTGGGAGAAGTCTCACTTTGGTACTAAGTCATGGAAGAACATCAGGGTATCTATCTGCATACCCCTATGAAATCAGATGCCTTGGGTAGTTTGGCCAAGTGCTTTGTTTATATAACATCTGGATGCTTGGAAACTTCTGGGATAAGTAAATACTTCCTTTTGGGTCTAAAGCATTTAGCACAGAAAAGGTTTGGTTTTAACAGTATGTCTAGTGGAAACCAACCTGGCAGTCACTGTATTGGACTCTTCTAGTACTTTATGTGTCCGATAAACTCAAGTGAATGAAGCTTTGGAAGTAGGTTAACTTTCCCAGTCTACTGAAAGTTGGAGCTCTCCAAAAGGTCACATAAGATATTTGGAAACAAGTGTGGAGAAGAGAAAGGAAGGGACAAAGGAATTAGCATCTTTTAAGACCCTACCATGTGTTAGATACTATGCTAGGTGATATATAGAATAATTTTAATTTGTCATTCCAACCCTGTGAGGGAAGTATTAATGTTTTCATTTAATAGATGAGGTTAGGAGCTTTCCTCTCTGACCACAATTATTGAAATATCTGAGTAAACTGTTCTAATATCTGATAGAAGAAATCCACGTTTACAGTTGGGTGATTCATCGATGCCCCAAATTATGGAGTAGCTCATGAGAAAAGGTGCACTAATACTATTCAAGGACACAGGGTTGGAGGTATTTGTCACTCTGCCTGAGGATGCAATACATTCACTCATGCTTGGTCCTGCAGCTCGAGAGAAGCCACAATGTTATGGAAGAGCAGAATCATCCCTCCTGGAAGGTCTAGGTTCAGCATGTGGCCAATAGATCCAGAGGTAGGGGTCTGCAGATGGATTGGGGAATCAGAGACAGAGCCACTTGCTTCAGCAACAGAGTGTAAGGATAGGGTCTTAAACCAGGAAGAGGTTCTTTCTCCAGCAATACTTAAAGGAAATTAAAGACCCTGTAAGGCAGCCCAGAGACTTTATCAACCCAGGTGACGCATAACCAAGCTCAAGCCACAAGGCAATATTCTGAGCCAAGCAGTGAGCCTGGAAGTATACCCAGACACCAGATCTCTAGCCATGTCTTTGGTGAGTAGAAGATAGGCCTACAGTCATCGTGGAAGCAACTGTAACAGAAAACTTTCAGGACACTAGTGAGGTTTCTGCCCTGGGCTAGCCCTGGGGCAAAGGGGTATCTGGCAGGTCCCTTAATCTTCTCTCAGGATGTTGTGAGAATGCTGAAATTGCCTTGTCCACATACCACCACACTAGAGCCATCTTAGAAAAGCAGAGATTTCCTTTTGGTACCTCTCAGTGCAGGTAAGAAGAGGTGTCGCCTGGACTAAAACCAGTAGAGGTGTGACATCTCTGATAGCTCTCCTGGACACCGTGGGCATCTCAGATATGACCATTACCCAGTGAGCCTCGGCAATCCCTCAACCATTCCACTAAAGCCCAAGTTGAGGCTGCCATTGTGGTCACTTCTAGAGGATGGAATCATGTATCTGATGACATCTAGGACCAGTCCAGGAGAATCACGGTAGTGCTAATTAATTGCAGAGTATGGCTCAGAGTTAATAGCTGAGACAGGAGTAGTTGACATAAAATCAAGAATGGAAACCAAAATCTTTACAAGGAAATTTGCTCAGCCCCATTCTCTATGTATCAGCGAGTGTGGGAGAGGGGCATAGAGATTAAATAAGGCCAGCCCAGTCCTCCGCTTTCAAAAACACTCACAATATAACAGAAATAAATAGGTGGAAACAAGTGAAGTGGTAGAGCAGGGCAGGGGCCAGAGAAAGGCCACAGCAAGAACTCTGGCAAGCTGATGACTAGAAAGAGGGTGGGGGCCAAGCTTTGCTATCTTAGAATAAGCAGATGGTTGGGGGTGGTAAAGGAATGGATGGATGGGGACAGCAGGACTGAGCCTCACACAGGGATCAGAAGGTGATGAGGCTGGTGATTGGCAAACTCACGACCTTACAAAACTTGGATGCCTTTTGGTACAATGACTCTGAACAGGCTACCTTGTCTTCAAAGAACATTATCTTCTATATTAGCATAGAGTTGATTTAAAGCCAGACTGGAAAAGATCTGTCTTTCTCTCTGGGACACCTAGACATCTGGCTCTGACTCATGGCTAAGATAAGAGTAATGAGATTTGTGATGTGCTGTTTAAAGTCTGAAACTCCCCTGGTGATCCCTAGAGCCAATTTGTTTACTCATGGTTTTCAGTGTCATAACTGGTTAGTCAACCTGGCTCTACCATACAATCAGAGGAACAAGAAAATCCCTCTGGGAACTTCTGCGTTGAGGTCTCCTAAAGTGAAGATTTCTTGCACAGATCTTGGTGGTTTTATCTGGAGACAAGCCCATATGAGAATAAGAAGGACCTTGGGGAGTGTGCCTGAATGTCTTTTGAATGTCCAGTTCTTGCCTACAATCTCTTTCTCTCTTTCTCCCCTTAAATAAGAGCCTATGTGACTATACTCAGAGGAGTCTTGTGAGTCCTCTCAAATATCCAAACTGATGAAATCTTTTCACCTCTTAGCCCAAGGACTTCAAAATCAGATGCCTACAGGGGCCAAGCAGTAAATGCAAATGAGTGAAGTTGAGCAGGCATATTTAATGGGGAATGGTAGGAATGGGGGAATACGGGCCCATCTAAAGGGAGCAGCCATACTTAACTTCAGCCAGTTGTTGTGTTATCGAATATACACTCTATTCCTAGAGTTTCAAAAAGAGCCGGAAATCTGATTTCTAAATAAAATTCCTTGCTTTTTAAAACACTCTACTAACAAAACAATTATTTTCATCCATTGTTTGCAAACCCTATGTGACAGAGATCGGCACAGGTTTTAATATTAGTATGTTAGGAAAGTGGGTATTCACACTTTTGTTGAAATAAAATGTATCTCGTGGGTCAGATCTCAATTTTTTTATTCCTATGACAATTACTCTTAATTTTCTCTTTACCTTTGTATCAGGTATTGAGTACCCCCTGGATAGTGATGTTCTATGCTCTTTCCCGTCTGTCTTCACATTGCTTGTTTCTCCATCTGGCATGCTCTTTGTTCAGATCTTTGCATGGCTGGCTCCTTCCAAAGCTTCCATGACCACCCATCCACACCATCCACAGTGGTGTCTCCCTCTGACAGGTGGAATCACAAAGCCCAGTTAGAAGGCCATTATATCCCAAGTGAGTGACACTGACAGCTTGGAGTGGAGTGACTGGTGGCAGTGGAAATAGTAAGAAGTGGCTGGATTCTGGTTGTATTTTAAAGGTTGAGTCAAGAGAATGGATGGTATATAAAGCAGAGATTGCATCAGCTCTCCAAAGAAGTGAGTGGCAATAGAGAGGAGCTTCCTTGGCTGAGTACTGAAATGTTCCAGTGTTTAAGGGTCAGGAAGATGAAGAGAAACCAGCAATGGAAAATGAGAAGGAGTGGCCAGTGGAACAGCAGGGAAACTGGAGGCAGGGGTAGCCTAGACATCCAATAAAGAAAGTGTTTCAAGGAGGCGGGAGGGCTGAACTCTTACAGTTGCTGCTGACAGGTCCGGAATGTGGAGGACTGAGACTGGACCACTCGACTGACCAAGTGGGGGTCACTAGTGATCTAGACAAGAACAGTTTTCTGAAGTGTTGGGGACTAAATTCTGCTCAAAATTGAGCAAAAATGGAAAGTGAGGACTTGGATTTAGTGAGTTTTACTGAAAACAGAAGAGATGTGTGTGAAGTCAGGATTAGAGAAACTGTATCATGTTTGTGTGCTGATGGGAATGACTTGAGATAGACAGAAAAATAGATGAGGGAGAGGAAGGTGAGAATTATGAAAGTGGTACCCTGGGGAAGTGAGAGTGGATGAGAATCTAGCCTGAGAGTAGACAGATGAGCCTCGCAGCTCCTCCACAGCAACAGGAATAAGATGGAAGCCCAGGGGCAGTTAGGAACGTAAGTGTGGAGGTAGGCACTGTGGGAGTTCTTTTCTGGTTGCTTCTGTTTTCTCAGTGAAAGAGGAACTGAGTTCATTATGCTGAGGGTAAAGATGGGGAGGAGGCGCTGGGAACTGGAAAACAGAGGATGAGGCATGAAATTGTCATCAAGGAGACTGGGAAAGTGAATAATTCAGGGGAATGAAGGATGATGGCTGGCAGCACAAGGGCGCCCTTGAGGTTATTGACAATAAATTTGAAGTGAGACCAGTGGACGACATGGTGTGTATCTCACCAGCCGTGTTCAGCTACAGGGTACAGGGACAGGCTGATGAAGAGTGAGGTGTAACCAGAGCTGAGGGACACGACGAAAAAGAGAGGCACAAGGAAGTTGATGGCGGTTATGATTCTGGCTCACAGAATTTAAGTTCAGTGAAGAATGGGATGAGGACAAAAGCGTGGTGAGTGACAGACCAAAAGGCTGTAGGTCTCATGAGGTTGAACAATTGTGGAAGCTGGAGGACTGGATAGAGTGAGCTAGAAAGACAGAAGAAGGGGTACTTGACATTGGGATTGTGGAGGGGTTGGAGTAATCGATAACAATAAGACCTAGGGTAAGACCAGGACAGTAGGTGATTAGGAGGGGGGGATATCATTGCAGAAGACTTTAAGGAAAGAAACTAGGATATTGGAAAGTGCTTACTGAAATCACCAAGAATTATAATGGAAATAGTGACAGTAAACCTGGCACTAAATTCCTCAAGGAATGAGGGGGCATGACACAGGGGGCCAGTAGATGACTGCAACAAGGATGCGTGCTGGGTGATACCCTCTGAGGGCAGGAGATGCAAATGAGGAATGTTTTAAGGAGGAGGAAGGGAGAATGGTCTGGAAATGTCAATTCCTCAAGGAATGAGGGGGCATGACACAGGGGGCCAGTAGATGACTGCAACAAGGATGCGTGCTGGGTGATACCCTCTGAGGGCAGGAGATGCAAATGAGGAATGTTTTAAGGAGGAGGAAGGGAGAATGGTCTGGAAATGTCAATTCCTCAAGGAATGAGGGGGCATGACACAGGGGGCCAGTAGATGACTGCAACAAGGATGCATGCTAGGTGATACCCTCTGAGGGCAGGAGATGCAAATGAGGAATGTTTTAAGGAGGAGGAAGGGAGAATGGTCTGGAAATGTCATGGGGGAGCCAGGAGGAGCAATGGTACAGGGGTGTGGAATATGAAAAAGGAAACAGCCACCCACTAAGACTGCAGGGCTAAGTAACGTCCTCAGAGGAGAATACATTTCAGTTGTAGCAAAAAGGCAAATGACATTAAGGGAAGAGGTGGGAGATGAGATAGGGGAAAAAAAAGGATGCACAGTGCCATAGGGGGATGAAAGTCTGGGTGATAATGAACATCTTGGGA
Organism: Delphinapterus leucas; assembly: GCF_059928025.1. Classification (NCBI taxonomy): domain Eukaryota; kingdom Metazoa; phylum Chordata; class Mammalia; order Artiodactyla; family Monodontidae; genus Delphinapterus; species Delphinapterus leucas. Next base: position 45,559,043 of record NC_143130.1, on the reverse strand, counting down.
GACATGGACCTCTCATGGTGACCAACACGTACAGTGACAAAGGGTGTAAACATGCTCCCGAAGGTCTCAAAACCAATTTTGGTAGCACGGTTGGTAGTATTAGGGGGAAAAGAAGTATTGAAGGACCTACCTAGAGCACCCTGAGTTCTGGATCACCCCCTGCTCCTGCCAATGGAAGAATGGAGTTTAGGAAGGTGTGGGGGGGTGGTAGAATCATCTCATTTATTGTCTGTTTCCCCCTAAAACGTTACCTCCATGAGGGAGGCACTTGTATGTCATTCATCAATGAGCCACTCAATAAATAATTGATTCCTTAAAGAGTTATTCAATAAGATAAAATATATATATATACAAAGCAAGATCATATTTGTTGGGTCCTTACTGGGCACTTTGATGAGCCCTTGATGTACACTATCTTATCACCCCTCACAATAGTTCTGTGAGGAAGGTACTAATAATATCTTAATCTTATAGATAATGAAACCAAAGTTCAGGGAGGCTAAGTGACTTGTCTAAGATGGTAGAGGTAGTTAGTGATAGAGCCAAAATATTAAGTCAGACTGTCCACCTTTAAAGTGTTTACACATATGGTAGACTCTGTTGGTCACATTCCCAACAGGACTTTTTCCCTCTTCTTCCTTGTTAAAGGAAGCGTGGTTTTGTTAGGTATTAAAATATGTTCAGAGAAATTCACACACACACACACACACACACACACACCCCTAGGGGATGAAGCATAGTTAACTTCAGATGGTCCTCTGAATCCAACTCTTAATTGAGGGAGAGCAATAAGACATACAGGGATGTCTGTCAAAGGCTACTAGGCAATGTTTTTGTGCAATAAAAGAGAGAACATTGCAGAAGAGGCACTTTCTTGCCATCATCGCTCTCATTTCCTGCTTGGAAAGCCATCATGGGAGGATGTAGAGCATAGAGCTATGGTGGTCAGCTTACGACCATGACGGAAAGGCCAGAAGAATGTCCTTGCCTAATGTCCTGACATCAGTAAGCCATTGACCCAACCCTGGAACTACCTACTTTAAGAATTCTTGATAAGTAAAGAATAAACATCTTCATGATTCAAAGTCATTGTTACCGGCAGTTGAATACATCCTAGACACATATCGCCTCCTAAAAAAGAAAGCATACAGATGAAAGATCATCTGGTTGATTTACATAGTCATTCCTTAAGAACAAAAGGCAAGACAACTCTGTATAGAGGAAAGACCTCTGTGCCAGTTGTCAGGGGCCCAGGTCCTGCTCTCAGAGCTTACGACCTTGAAGAACTCGCTTCCTCCTTGGGGCTCAGTTTTCTCCAGTTAGAAATGAAAGGCATGTTAGGAGTTCTCCTTTATCCCTTTCACTTCTAATATTAGACGATTCTATAATGTTTTAAGTAATGGCTTATGCCTTATAATCTGTTGTTACATCTCCTTTGAAGGATAAGACTTTCCTTTCTAGGACCCAAGGAGAGGTGAGGCAGAGAGGCCAAGGAAAGGATGCGACTTCTTTAGGCTATTTGCTGCACGTCCCCAGTGGAGACTGATACACGCCTCTGAGTCAGCAAAATCTCTGGTGTTGAAACAGATGATGCTCACTCTGCACATTTGAGCAGCCTGGGCCCGTCCGAACGGAGAAAAGAGTGTTCACGTTCAATCGGTTCAGTGGACCCCAGGGGGCATGTCAAAGGCTATTACATTTCCAAGACCATCTATCTGACTCTCCCTTCCCTCCTCCCTGCTCTGCTAATATCTGAGACTTCTCTGGAAACGAAATCAATCCTTTCCAAAGAAAAACCCAACTCATCTGGGCTTGTGCTGCACAAGGGTTATAAAATACAGAGAGATTTTACACCTGCTGGCCTGCAAAGGGCCATGATAGCTGTATAGTCATGAACTCCACATTGGACAAGAATGTTCCATTGTCTGATGTGGTTCCTGGCAGAAGGAGGGTGGGGAAGTCCTTTGTGCCTCTGCTGCTCTGGTCTAAAAAGGTGATGGAGCATTCCTTGGGACCCTTTTCACGGGTGGATGGCAGTGTTGCTCTTCAGCAATATGACAGCCTATTCTGGGCTCACAATCTATGCCTCAGATCACTGCAAGTCCCTGGTGAAATCGGCACCTGGCCTTTCTGGTCCAGCTGGCTGGGACGTGGACTACATCATACTCTCACCTACAGAGATAAGCTGTAACTGACCCTAGCACTCTGATGGAGGCCCAGTGCCTACTTGGCGACTGTATATTATCAGAGTCATGCATTTAGTGTAAAGGTTGCTCAAGGTTACTTATGTAACGGTCACCTAGAGACATCTTCCATAGATGGGACAGCAAGGTAAAGGAGCAGCAGTAGACTTTGCAGGCAGAAATAACTGGTTTCAACTACTAGAGCCATCACTAACTAGTTTTGACAAGTTACATTAACCTCTTAGAGACCAAGTTTTCTCATTTGTAAAACAGTGAAAATAATGCTTCCCTTGCAGGTTGTTATAAGGATCAGAAATGTCATATATAAAATGCTTAGTATAAAAGAGTTTATCAAACTGTAATTTTTGGTGGTGGTAGTAATATAATTATTATAATTTGATTTTAATTTAAAAGAAAGGTAACAGAGGTTGTACCAGTCCTGGTAAATAATGAACCCTTAAGCATTAGTTCTTTGCCTTTTATGAAGAAATCCATACATGAAAAAATAAACCTTCCAACCTCATTACTATAAAGTAACCCACAGTGAACATGAGTGGCAATGAGTGACAACGCAGGACAAGAAAACTACCTTAGGAACCATATGCATCACTTACGGTCTTCAAGCAGCACTTCCTTCATCCTATAAACTTGGGATTACCACTCTGACCACCTCACAGTTTCACTTCAAGATCAAATGTGAGTATCTTTGAAAATCATTGATAATCTCTTGGATATCAAAATCCATTGATAATCTTGTTTGCAAATGTAAACAAGATTTTTGGGTACAGCCCCATTTTCCTTACACTGGTCAAGGTATATGCAAATATCCCATCCATCACCACAAACTCAAGAAGGAAGCCATCTGGGGAGAATTCCTAGGTAGCACAATAAAAAAACCCTGACAACTCAGTAGCTCCTAATAACCCTGAGTCTCTGTGTAAACTACCTAGTTTTCTAGCCCGGCTGCACAACAGAATCACCAGGCAGCTGTGGGAAAATGCCTATGCCATACCTCACTCACAGAGTCCCTGACAGCATTATTCTACAGCAAGGCCTGTTTTTGTTTTGTTTTGTTTTTTAAATAATATTTATTTATTTATTTGGCTGAGCTGGGTCTTAGTTGCAGCACATGGGATCTTCGTTGCCTCGTGCAGGATCTTTAGTTGCAGCATTCGGGCTCTAGTTCCCTGACCAGGGATCGAACCCGGGCCCCCTGCATTGGGAGTGAGGAGTCTTAACCACTGGACCATCAGGGAAGTCCCAGGGCCTGTTTTATTTTTTAACAGCTCCTCAGGTGACTCAAATGGGCAGACAGAGGGGAGAACCCCTCACCTGGAGCAGTGGCTCTCAACTGGAGGTGACTTTGTCCCTCCAGGGGATATTCTGCAATATCTGGAGACATGCCCAACCCTGCAACTTCCCCTCCATTCCCAGTAAATATAACAGTTTACTTAAGGATTTCTCCCATTCATTCCTGCTGTATTTTCCATGGTCTGAAGATTATATTTTCAAATATGTGGATTAACAGCCCTATGAGCTTTTTCTAATTCACTAAAGTTTTCCATGGTGGGGACAAATATAGGGGAATACATATAAATAAGTAACTAGCACATTTTTATTCCCCAAATTAATAAATCATTAGTTACCAAACATCTTTTATTTAGGTCTCAAGGAGTGTGCTTACAACTGTGGAGAAAAACAAAAGCAAAAACAAAAAACCTTCAAGTCTTTGAAGGTCTCATGGCCAAAGACGTTCTGCAAGCAGTGTAGACAGAATGTACTGAGACATCTTTGCTACAATGAAAGTTCAAACAAGTTAGAAGCTGAACATCATCAGGTTGTTGGATCAGAAGATCCAACAGATGGATCAGATGGATCAGAAGAGCAGAATGAGTATTAACTGAGGACATACTGTGTGCAGACCCTGAGCTGGACAGTTAGAAGGGTGATCTCATTCAATTCTCCCAACAGCCCTGAGAGCTAAGTACTCCTCTCCCCCTCCCCCTCCCCCTCTTTTTCCAGACAATGCTATTTACTCCATGTAAAACTAAAACCTACACACATAGAGCTCCAAATAGCTTAGATTCAATCTTGATGAAAATCAGAGTAGAAATCCAGGATCCATAAGTTCGAATAAGTGGTTAATAGTTTTTGACACAAATGTTTTCAGACTGAGGTAGGCTCTATCCTTCGATGTAGGACTAAGTTGAAAGGCACAAAATTAAAAAACAGCTGTAGACAAATGGGAAAAGTGCCTCACTCAAAGCTAAATCCATACTTAACATGTAGCCCGCATCATAAAACTGAGGGTTTTGTTTCAAGAAGGTCTCCTTGCAAGATTTTTCTTAACCCCAATGGTTAATTGTGAAATAACTTTTAATCTTGAAATTACGATGCTGGTTTTTTGGTTGCTTGGTTAGCTGGTGGGTTGGTTGGTTGTACAGGAAATTGTTTTTCTTCCTTTATGTTTGTTACAGAAAATTGAATTTACTCATCAGCTTTGTCACAGTCAACCCTCTGACTATGAATTCACTGATTTTATTGCAATAAACACAGCCAGCTGTGTAAAAATGTCAATCTCTTGAAGTTAGGAAGGGTTGTCTTCTTTGCATAAGTCATCGGTTTTCTTTCTTGCATATATTAAATAAGAAAAAAAGGTGCTTATAGCAGAAATATTTTGAAGCTCTATATAAAAAAATCTCAATTTTTCAAAACACTCAAACAGCTTCTACTGTTTCCTCGATGTAGTAGTCCAGGAATTGCGTATTTCTCCCTTGGAGTACTCCAGTAAACTTCTGTCAGATCTCCCACCTTAGTCTCTCTCCCTGACAATCCATTTTTCGTCAATGTGGGGATTTTACCAGTTGCTAAATATGTCTACTCCAGTTAAGCACTCCAGAACTGGGGAAATAACCACAGGGTGGATTTGGGGACCTACCGGGCCCTCTGTGAGATGGGCCTGAGCCAAAACTCCATTGATCACCTGGCCTCCATTAGTCCCTAATCTGACTGATAGAACACAGTGATGTTTTGAATCTCCTGGAATTAGTGCCAGTCCAGATCCAGTGTCTGGTAATCCTCAAAAGGTCTGATTATTTCCTTTTCTCCAGCGCGCAGTCACGCTGGTAAAAAGCCAAAGGTCCCTTGGGGAAGACCGGGAGAAAGATGAACCAGTATAAATTTTTGGCAGCGGCCTGGGATCCTTCCTCAAGGGGACCCAGCCTCCCCTTCACTCATGGATTTTGGGTCTATAAACTGGCTCAAATCTGGGAACCAATTGAGGGGCAGTGACTGTTTTTATGAGACAGGTTAGACTTTTGTTCACTTGACCTGGAATTTTTCTGCTCATACAGATCAAATAAAAATTTAGTAGGCTTCCTATGTATTTCACTTCTGGGAATACCACAGTCTCTTAGAGTCAGGTACTGCTTTGACTCTGCTGTCCGTTACAGTAATCACGTCCACCTTGACTTTGGTGGTTAAGTACTGTCACTTGGCCCCTGCCACCCAGGGTCCAATTACTCTGCATTTAGGTTTCTCACTTCAGTGACTGAAGTCCCCACTGCGAGGTCTGGCTTACATTTAAGAGTGATCACAGAGCTCTTCAAGGATGCTGGGGGTCCCCTCACAAATTTATTTCTCATAGTCATGGTGAAAGGTGTGTCCTGTGTAACCCCCCAAGGCAGGTGAGTAGGTTTTAAATGACAAATTCACTCTAACATTCCAATCTCCCTAAGCCTTTGAATCTCTTCCTCTACATTAAACCAAGGCAGGTCTGGCATTCAAGTTCATTTACTGTGGGCCAACTTTTGGTCCATGTTTTAGCCAACCAACCAACCAAACTAGTAGAGCCCTTTCTAACTCCCCGAGCTTCAACATTAAATGCAGAAATCTCTGTTTATCGGGTCCATATCAATTAATGTGGCCCAATCCAAATTTATGTTCCTTCCACCATTACCCCACCCCCCTAATATCCATTCCCACACATATTCCCTGAACTTCTGTGTAAATTAGAAAAACCAAGTAGTTCTTTTGCAGTGTAGCAGAACTCCTCATGGGTCACATTTTGACCCTCACTTTTAGGGACCTGCAGGGACTTGAGTTTAGTTATAAGTCCAGAAGAAAAGAGGGGTGGGGGTCCTGAGGAGAATCAACAATGTCTTGCAAGGCAGGTGCCTTAAGGGGAGGCCATTACAGCTTCCTCATCAACGCAAGGTTAATCCCCTCAAGACGAGTGGAGGGCCTGCTTCTATTGGCGAAGAGAACTGATCAAAATTTAGGAGTTCAATGTCCCCATCTGCATCAGGGTCTTCCCACACATCCCCATGCCAACTTCCAGGATCCTATTTCTTCCCTATCAATGCCTTTACTTTAACAGTAGACATGCTGTGAGGCTGGGAATTCAACCTGCACTGTAATTCAGCCACTCAGAGGATGAGATACTGGGTTTGGTTGTCAGCAATCTCAGGAGATAAAGGTATCCTTCAGGGCAGACATAGAAGATTTTGGGTCATTTATGCAGTGCTTGTGCTGGGAATTCGAGTCCTCAGTTCATTAATTTCTTTTCCCACTTTGTCAATGATATTAGGAGCAACCAGCCAATCTCATACTCGTTACTTTGACAGCAGTTAGTTTGACAAAAATGCTCACCTAGATCCTTGCCTCTTGTAAGTATTTGAATAGGAGTATCCAATGATGATATCTTGTGTATCCCTATTGCCACATCATGTTGTGAACAGGAAGTGCTCTCTTTACTACGGGAAATAGAGTCAATAGTGTCTTTAAATCTAACCAGATTAGAGAACTGATTCCAGAAGCTCCAGAACCAATTCAGTAAACTCATCCTTAAGATTCTGTTCCTCTAGAACCACTCCCAGTACCAAAATCACAGGAGTAGAGCCATCATCCAAAACCACCTCGTCACTCCCTTCCTCAAAGCCATTTAATAGCTCCCCATTTAATAGCTCTTGCATTGCCTGTGGAACCAAGTCCACACTCCTAAATACGGCAATCGGTGTAGACTCTATTAAGGGAGGCCTTGGCTTTCATTCTATTCTGAAGAATCCCATGATCTAAAAAATATAAATAAGGACAACTGATATAATCCAACACAAAAAGATTATATGAAAATTCTTAGTGGTGGATTTCACCATCATGAGTATTTGTTTCCATGAGGCTAAGTAAGTATTTATTGAGCACGTATTTTGTGCCAGGCTCTGGGGTACAGGGGGCCCCTCCTTTCAGGAACTGACACTCTGAATTCAGGGCTAAAGAAAAAGTGGCTCATAAATCAAGTGCTCTGCCCTGATGTTCACTTCGAACTTGCATATAAAACAATTAAAGGATAATCTTTCATGACAGCAGAGTAATACATCCATCTCCGAGCTGCTATGGAAATTCAACACGCAATTTATTCTAATGAATCCACTCCATCTGACATTGCTCCATGTCCTCCCTTAGCTCATAATGACACCAAGCCCCAGGGGTCCCCTGTTACGTTCTAAATCACTATCTGAAGCGTAGGACTCCCTGAGCCTTCCCGCTGCAGATAGCAAGAAAAACTAACAGCCAACAAAATACCCACCGAGCAACTAGACCCTTCCAGGAAGTCAAAATTCTGAAGGCAAAAGGGGAACTCTTACCTAAAAATGAGGCTCTCTTTCTTTTGATCAGCATGAAGGTAGGAATCACCCACAGTTGCAGCCTAAGGGGTATTTTTACAATTACGAGAAAACTTTGGTGGCAATTTACCAAATGCAGGCAGAGAAGGATGCTGCTGCTTTGTTCCATGTGTCATCAATACTAAGTGGTATCCTAGCTATAAGGAAACAATGATTAGAGATGCCAACAATTTGATGTCATTTGAAAAAGCAAATGTCGTGCCAGACAGTCCTAAACTTCCTATCTTTAAGTCATTTTAAATGATTTTTTCTACATATAGCTAGAAAATACATGAATAATATTGATACCTGAAGGGGATTAAAAAGAAATATATTGATAGATTCATTCATCAACCACCTAAAATCATGGAAGACTCTGAGAGGAAGAATTCAGATCAGCACAAGGTCACACAACCACTAAACAGCAGAGCAGATATAAAAACAAGCCACTTAACTCTACAACCTGCCAACCTCAAGTTCTATCCCTTACACTGTCTCTGTTTTCTTCATATTTGAATAACAGGGATAATACTGAAAATTGCATTGCATAATTGCATAGTGCTGTTTGGTATTTTATATTTCTTGTATGAACTCTATTTTCACCATTAGAATAAAACACACTGAGTGCTGGGACCTGCCTGTCTTGCATTGCCATAGAGGGAATACAGGCATGCGGAAATGCCCAGCAATTCTTTTAAAAATAATAATAAAGAGTCTAATTAACAAATGAATGCATTCTTTTTGTCTTAAAGGGGACCAACCACTTTATAAGAAGCAGGGCTGACCCTTCAATGCTAATAACATTTTCACAGGACTTCTTCTTCCCCAACTGAGACAGTTCTAGACAAGTGACTCACTAAAACACAACCCTTCAAGGAAGCAAACTTTCATCTTTCTAAAACCTCAGCAAAGTGGCACAGCGGTACCCAGATATTTTTGTTACCCGGCCTGGGGACGCTTCTTTTATTTTCTGAATGGTTCATCCATTTCCAGGAAGAAAATAACAAAATAGTCTATAATTTGAGGCCCGTATTTGGGGGTAGGAAGAGTTCTCCTTCTGAATTCTTTCCCTGGAACATCAACTAGGAGTTAAGTCCAGAGGCATATCACTTTCAGTTTCCTTTTTTTTTTTTTTTTGCTGAGCTGCAGGTCTTGAGGGATCTCAGTTCCCCCACAAGGGATTGAACCCAGGCCACGGCAGTGAAAGCACCGAGTCCTAACCACTAGACCACCAAGGAACTCCCCCAGTTTCTTTTTAAAATAAAAGAGAGTTAAGAGAATGAGAAGACAGGTCACAGACTGGTAGAAAATATTTGCAAAAGACACATCTGATAAAGGACTGTTATCCAAAACCTACAAAGAACTCTTAAAACTCAACAATAAGAAAACAAAATCCTTCTTTAAAAATGGGTCAAAGACCTTAATAAACACTTCACCAAAGAAGGTATACAGATGGCAAATAAATATATGGAAGGATGCTCCACACCATATGTCATCAGAGTAATGCAAATTAAAACAACGGGATAGGGCTTCTCTGGTGGCGCAGTGGTTGAGAGTCCGCCTGCCGATGCAGGGGACGCGGGTTCGTGCCCCGGTCCGGGAAGATCCCACATGCCACAGAGCGGCTGGGCCCGTGAGCCACGGCCACTGAGCCTGCGCGTCCGGAGCCTGTGCTCCGCAACGGGAGAGGCCACAACAGTGAGAGGCCCGCGTACCGCAAAGAAAAAAAAGAAAAAAAAAAAAAAAAACGGGATATCACTTCACACCTATCAGTATGACCAAATCCAGAACACTGAAGACACCAAATACTGGCGAGGATGTGGAGCAACAGGAACTCTCGTTCATTGCTGGTGGGAAAGCAAAATGGCGCAGCCACTTTAGGAGACTTCGGCAGTTTCTTACAAAACCAAACTTTTTCTTACCATGCAATCCAGCAATCACACTCCTTGATACTTTCCCAAAGGAATTGAAAACTATGTCCATACAAAAACCTGCACGTGGACATTTATAGCAGTTTTATTCATAATTGTCAAAACTTGGAAGCAACCAAGATGTCCTTCAGTAGGTGACTGGACAAATAATCTGTGGTACATCCAGACAATGGAATATTATTCAACACTAAAAAGACATGAGCTATTAATCCATTAAAAGACATGGAGGAAACTTAAATGCATATTACTAAGCAAAAGAAAGCAATTTGAAAAGGCTACATACTATATGAGTCCAATTATATGAAATTCTGGAAAAGAAAAAACCTTATGCAGACAGTAAAAAAAAAAAAGTCAGTTGTTTCCAGGGGTTGGGGAAGTGGGGAGAGATGAATAGGCAGAGCACAAAGAATTTTAGGGCAGTGAAAATTCTCTGTATGATACTGTAATGATGGATATATGTCATTACACATTTGTCGGGCCCATTGAATGTGTAACAGCAAGATTGAACCCTAAAGTAAAAATAAACTATGGACTTTGGGTGATTATGATGTGTCAATGTAGGTTCATCAACTGTAACAACGTACATCTGCTAGAGGATGTTGATAATAGGAGGAGACGATGTATGTGTGTGGGGAAGGGGCATAAAGAAAACCTCTGTACCTTCCTCTCAATTTGTCTGTGAACCTAAAACTTCTCAAAAAAATATTGTCTTAAAAAAAAAAAATAGCTAGGAAGGGGAAAGAAAGAACTGGGTTAGCACTTGAACAGAAAAGGCCTTTTCACCAGCCAAGGTAGGGAAGCTTGACCTTAAAAGCCTATTATAAATAACTTTGGGTTAAAGAAATATGCAATGTCACCTGAGAAAATCTAGTCCTGAATTTGGATGAGTCATCATTATCAAGCAATCAACTTAGTAATAATAACAACCTCAACAATAATAACTAAAATGAGCACCTATTATGGGCAGGCACTGTTTCAGGCAAGTTAAATGCATTAAATCCATTTAGCCCTCAAAAACCCTATGAGGTAAGATACCATTAGTATCTCCATTTTGCAGAGAAGGAAACCAAGGCACAGAGAAGCTAAGTAATTCCCAAAGTCACCCTCCTAAGAAATGACAGAGCAAGGGCTCATACCCAGGCCACCTGGCTGCAGGGTCCAGGCTGCTCCATTGTCTCACTGCAACTATAATTCACTGTAAATGCTGAAGGGAGACTGTCATAATACAAAGTAACAAGAACAAACAGTAGTTTAGGGGCATGGAGAGCTGATTGCTTTACCAGCTTTATCTCACTGAATCTTCACAACAGATGTATCATTACCCTATTCCATATATTGGAAAACTGATAATTAAAGAAGTGATGACTTGCCCAAGGTCATTGGAAAATAAATGATATAGCCAGTTGCCAAACCCTAGTGGCCAGACACCAGTGTCCACACCACTATTCCCCACACCATGCTATGTCTCTGTTGGAAGCAATCCATGGTGCTCAAGTAATCTATGGGATGCTTGATGACTGGAAAGAAGTCTGCCCCATGGCATGACCTCCTTCCTAAAGACCATGTGTGAAAGAAAGGCGGTATGGTATAGCAGAATGAACACAGACCCTGAAATCAGAAAGATCTGGGTTGAAATCCCAGCTCCAGCAATTACTATGTGACATTAAATACAGCTCTCTGAGCCTGTTTTCTGATGTGTACAAATGGGATAAAAATCCTATAAGCACCATGGTGACTACAAAGCTGACATGAGACAGCACATGGAAAAGCCGGCCTCACGAGACCCTCCAAACACCCACCTCCCTGGATCCATAAAGGGGGCCCCACAAGTGCATCGGGAGTCCATCTCTGCTCAGGGGTCTGCCTGCCCCTCTTGGGCTGAGTCATAGCATCTTCATGATAAACACTGAAAGTAAAATTGCACAAATGTGGGCTCTCCAGGTTGGGACCATGTTCCCTCAACTCCTAGCATTTGCCCTGGGAGCCAGCAGGAGCTGTTACCATGCTGTTAATGAGGTTACTGGGCACCAGGTGGCAGAGAGAACAAGAGGGAATGAAAGCGTTACTAACATACCAATTTGGACTAATAGGGACCCAAGGTTTCAGTTGAGAATGTCACAAAACAAAATAATGGTCTTGGAAATATTTAGATCAATTGGGGATGGTTTGGTTTGATCAGGAGGTTGGGGTTTGTTTTGGTTTGGTTTTTGCCCTTTTTAAAAAATCTATTGAAACTTAGAGAAACACAGCAGAATTTTGTTGATAAAAAAATAATAAAAATAATTTTTAAAAAATAAAATTTTGTTGGTGTTTAAAAACTCTGGGTGACGTCTTGCTTATTGAGTCATTTCTTTTGTTTGCATATACTTGGTCTCTTCTGGTTTCTGGATGGCCATATCTGACAGAGTTCTCATCATTTTAAATGTCTCTTTAATTAAGCAGGAATGGATAAAACCATTTGTGTGTGTGTGTGTTTGTGAGTAGTATATTTCACTTATCATAATTCAAGTTTCATCCATGTTTTAGCATGTGTCAGAATTTACTTCTTTAAGGCTGATTTTTTTGGGGGGGCATTTATATTCATTAAGGATATTGGCCCGTATTTTTCTTTTTTCTTTTTTTTTAAATTTTATTGAAGTATAGTTGATTTGCAGTGTTGTGTTAATTTCTTCTGTACAGGAAAGTGACTCCGTTATATATATATTCTTTTCATATTTTTTTCCATTATGGTTTGTCACAGGATATTGAATACTGTTCCCTGTGCTATACAGTAGGATCTTGCTGTTTATCCATCCTATATATAATAGTTTGCCTCTGCTAATCCCAAACTCCCATTCCTTCCCTCCCCTACTCCCCTTCCTTGGCAACCACAAGTCTGATCTCTATACCTGTGAGCCTGTAAAACCATTTTTAAGAGCCTCCAGGGACAATTCTCTATGCAGATATTTTCTTTATATTATATCCCAATCTTATTTATTGTGGCTCGAAATCAGGGGCCAACAAACTATATAGCCCATAAGCTAAATTCAGCCTACTGCCTTTTCTTGTAAATAAAGTTTTATTGGAACCAGTTGTGCCCATTAGTTTACAAATGGTCTATGGCTGCTCTTGTGCTAGAGGCAAAGTTGAGTAGTGGTGACAGAGGCCATCTGGAGCTTTAGAGAAAATGTTTGTCAATCCCTGCTCTAAAGCAGGCATTGGGACCAGAATGGCACAAAGTGTTTCATAGCAGGTATCCCTACCATAATCAAATAATTCTCTATGTTCGTTAATGCTTGTTTGTCCTACTTTATGTAAGTTCTTTGAGAGTCAAGGACTACATCTACCTTGTTCAATATTTTCTCCCCAGGGCCTGAGCACAAAGACTAAAACATGGTACACAAGTAAGAGATATCTTTTGAGTGAATGAACTAAGTTGTTAGATGGATTTTGAGTTCTTGTGGGTCATAACTATGTCTCCGTCTTGAGGAAGAACCTGACTCACAGTAAGTTCTCTGTAGCTGTATTTGCTAAACAATCAATTGCATGGACTCTGAAATTAGAGAATGAATATGTTTTGCAGGACATTTAATGACCAAGACTATTTTGTCTATATTTTGATGAATCTCTTCTATGTCACACAATTTATGCCCATGCTCTCTCTAACTTCACAGAATCCTCTGTGCCGCAAGCCCTGATATCTGATGTTTGGCTCTGATGGTGCTAGTCTCATCAATGATTTGCAAAGCTGCTCCTCCATCCCATGGAATCCATCTGTGCTTCACAGCGTGATCCCCAACAGCCTGAAGGGGCTCTGTGGGTGGCTCAGCCCAGTATTCATCGCCAAGGCACATGGGCATTCAGCCCACTAACACTTATATACAAGAGAAACCAGGAGCAGATGCTATCAGGTTCTGGAAAGACATAGAGAGAAGTACTGAGTGGAAGAGACCCCTGGCTTGCCACACACAAAATGAATTTGTCATTTGGATATGGAAGATGGTTTAACATGAAAAAGAGAGAAATCAGACTCTCAAGGAGGCAACAAGACTTGGAAAAAAGAACATAGCCTTTAAAAATTGTGAATCACTATGTTGTACACCCGTAACATACAATATTGTACATTAATTATACTTCAATTTAAAAAAAAAAAAGACTTGGAAAGAAGAACTAAGAGCTTGGGACTCAGACAGATCTGGGTAGGCACCCAAGCTCCAATACTTACTAGCTTTGTAAACCTGTGCCTATTAATTTCTCTGAGATAAAAATACCTTAGTGACAAAATGGATGTAAAATGATAGTGTTGCAAGGACACTATGATAGATTTAAGATACCTAACAGTGACAGGTGCTATACAAATTTTACTGCTCTTTCCCCTTCAGATTTTAATGCCACAAAGAGAATGACCTTTGAAAATTTCTACTTACCAAGCATTCCTTTCTTGGAACTAGACAGACACATGTCCTTCTCTGCACTGGGCAGGGCAAAACTCACCACAAACACTTCCACGCCATCAGCCATCAGGGCCAAACCCAAAACAAAAAAGAGGGTCCACTGGAAGCGTCCGTGGCCACACTCATCGATGATGGTCTCGTACTGGTGGGCCAGCTGCTCTTCTTCTTCCATCCTCTCGGCCATCAGGTCTGCCTGGCCCCGAAGACCATCCACCCTGGAGGGCGCCATCTTGCTCTGCTTGGCCTTGATGTCATCTGGGTGAGGGATGCCCTGGTACTCGCCCTCATAGATCTCATCCTCCTCATCATGGCCTTCTGTAACATCACTCTGTGCATCTTCTTCTGGATTGGATTCATTACCACGATAATAGCCATCACTGGGGGCATAGCCCTCATAGTTGTCATGATATTTGTAGTCATCCATTCCTTGGTTCTGGGACTGCCTGCTTGCCTCTTGAGCTATATCCCTTGCACTGTGAAAGAGGTTTGGGCTGTTTCAATAAACATCATCCATTCTATGTACAGAGGTTTAAATGTAGACTTCTTGGGTGAACGTGACACCTGTATTCTTCGCCTTGGTCTCAAAGGCAACCTAAGTATCCATGTGCACTCAATGTCTATTGGAAGTCTTTGGAAAGTTTCAAATTCTGGTCTGGTCTCCTGCAGCAATCCAAGGGTATTGTGTTGGAGACGTTGATTAGAAATGGGTCCAGCTGTTCTCCTTGACAAGGAGTCTGCAGGACTTGGCAACTTGCTGACTGGCCTGGTTTGTTCTGCTACTGAAGGTTATACCCTGGAGTACAGAGAAAGGAAAGAGAAGAATGTTATGAAATGTGGAAATTCTGAAAAAATACTCTCAGAATTAAACAAATATGTTTATTAGTGCCAGTGCTTCATGTGTAATGTGGAGGAAATCTTGGTTAGACATAAGATTCATACCAAATGAAGGAGCCTTAAACCGGTGAAAAAGAGCAGTGGTCAGAGAGGCCCTTGGAAGCATTGATTAACCCATGAAAGGGGTCAAGTCTTATACAAGAATGAAATATAAAGCGAGCAAGAGATTTTCAATACAAGGCGATTTTGTGTTATGGGTTTTCTGTTAGAGTAGATCAAGCTTTTGGCAACAGGGCAGGTTTATTACAGCTCAGCTTCTGTTATGAGGAGGCCAGCTTTTCTAACTTTGGCATGAAGTGGCTGTACAATCTTACATCTAGAAATGTATGGCAAAGAAATATCCAGGACCATTTTTCCCAGGGCTCAGCTTACTTTTGAAACTCAGCATTGTGGTTCCAGGGCCACTCTGACCTTGTACTTGTCTTAAATAGGCAAGAATAGTTGCTAAGGACCCAGAACCAGAGAGCTTGTGCCTGAAATTTGATTCTGCCACATAATGGCCATGTGATCATGCACATATTTTTCTAAGCCTCAATTTTCTCATCTGTAAGATGGAGATAATAATAGTACTTAACCCGTAAGCCTGTACATAAAGTACTTAGAACAGTGCCTGACCTGCTTGGTAAACACTGTTTAAGCATTGATGTTATTTTGCTCTTTTTTTTTCTAGCTCCAGTTCTGGAAACCAAGACCCAGTATTGTCAGAGCCAAGACCCTACCTTATATCCCAATTCCAATCAGTGGGTCCATCTGTTGATTTCCATGCCCAACAGACCCTGTCCTAATTACATCCCTAGAATTCCAGTTCTCACAAGGTCTGGAGTCACCATTTAACAATGCCTCCTGGGTACCAGAAACTGTGTTAAATGTGTCACATCCCTTATCCCTAATTCCTACAACAATCAGAAAAAGAAAGAAAATGTGTTTGCCTCCTTATCTTACAGATAAAGAAACTGTGTCTCAGGTGGAGTTAGATCAAGGTCACAGAACCAGGACTCAACCAGGTCCACTGATCCCCAAAGTCAGTTCTTTCCATGGCTGTCGTGCTTCCCAAATGCTGTTCCAAGGGCCTGTCACACTAGATCCCCCGGGGAGTTTAGAAAACAGATTCTAGAATGCATGCAGAGGGGCTGGTTCAAGCTCAGAAATTGAGTTTTCACACGGTTCCCCGAGTGGCTCTGAGGCCCAGCTTCTTACTGAGCAGCCCCCCTGGGTGGAGGCCAGACCCCTCCCAGACACCTTAACTCACTTCAACTCTCCCCACTGCCAGACCCTCGGACTAAGATGGATGCTCAGATCTCTTCATCAGGGCTGCCAGAAATCCACTCCCCAGCTCAACCCACCTGCTGTGAAGTACATACTCGTTCCCTCAACCTTTCCAGGCCTCCCTGTCACACCCGAAACCCACATTGTCCTTTCACCAAGCTCAGCCGACGCCACCCCACAGAGGACTGGACACGCTTGCCCTCGCCATGCCCACAGGGTATTCCTGGACCCCCTGCCCTACACCTGTCTGCCTGGCTTTCCTCGCCCTCAGCCCTGGACAGACTCCAGCTCTGGAACTCATCTGACTCCGAAAACACAAGGGATATCTACTGGGGGATGCCAGACACTAGTGGTTCTCAAACGCAGGGTGGGCCAGAGCCAGTCAGGGCATGAGGGGCTCATTAGAAATGCAAATCCCAGCACCCCTCCCCCAAAGACTCTGAACCCGCAGAGCTGGGATGGGGCCTGGAAATCTGCAACTTCCGCAAACATCATAAGGAATCCAGCGGACTGCGCTTTGAGAAACAGTGAGGTAAAAAGTCAGCAAGAAATATTTACTGAGAACTGATTCTCACTTCATCCTTTCAGATTTTTCACCATCCCCAGTAAATAAATTTGTATTAGGCCATGCTGGCCTGAACCATGTCAAATTAATATTCTAAATCTGTTTTTATTATATGCATTCAGGACCACAGGAGGAATATAAATCACATGTAAACAGCATGAGAGCTTTGCAGAGTGCTATAAGAAATGGAGAAAGAACGCGCCAACTGCCTGAGATCTGGTGTGTTATTTCCATCCTGGGGGTTCTGCAAAAATGTCATGAACTAAAAATGATAGATTTGCAATTCCAAAAGCACATGTGGGAAATTCCACTCGGGGCAAAGGTCCTGGGACTTGCTTTGTGGAAAGAAGCAGATCTTTGTCAAAACAAATTCCACTCATCTGATCCAGTTAAATGAACTGCTGTGGATGTCAGGTGTCGTGGAGTCGGGAAGACTCACTGTCAAGTGCTGTGGGGTTTTTTTCTCTTTCATTGAGAAATGCCAACTCATTTTTTCAGCAAAGTATTTTCTAGAGAGTACAGCTATTAATCCTTTATGGGTTGAATTGGGACCCCACCCCCCTAAAAAAAAGGTATATTGAAACCCTAACTTCCAGTACCTCATAATGTGACCTTATTTGCAACTATGTCTTTATAAGGGTAATCAAGTTAAGATGAGGTCATTAGGGTGGGCTCTAATCCAATATGACTGGTGACTTATAAAAAGGGGAAATTTGGATGCAGAGACAGACACACATAGAGAAAAGATGATGTGGAGACACAGGGAGGGCACCATTGACAAGACAAGGGATGTCTGAGGCCACCAGAAGCAAGGAGAGAGGCCTGGAACAGATTCTCCTTCACAGCCCTCGGAAGGAATCAACTCTCATCAGGATCAATCAAAACCAACACCTTGCCTTTGGATTTCTAGACTTCACAACTGTGAAACGATACATTTCTTTCTTTAAGCCACCCAGTTTGTATTCCTTTGTTATGGCAGCACCAGGAAACTCATATATTCAAAAACATCAGCAAGTCTAATGATTATGAGCTAAACAGCAATAATAAAACAACCAGAAGAGCAGCTGTTAACTGTGGACTAAGATGAGCATGTTACAAGCATTACCTCATTTATCCTCACAGCCAATAGTGAAGCAATGTTATTCTCTCCATTTCACAGATGAAGAAACTGAGGGCTAAGAGGGTTAAAGAATGTGCCCGACGTAACACAGAGAATCAATTTCAGGGCTTGGATTTGAAGCCAGCTTCAGAGAGAATGTTAGGGATGATGTACAGTGGAAGAAACTTAGGAGTCCAAGGAGACAAGTCAGGGTCAGACAAGGAGCTGCCTGCAGAGCTACGACTGACATTGGGCTTCTGACTCCCAGGTTGAAGTTTGTTTGCCCATCCTCAACAAACATTCCCCAGGATCTTTGGTGCTTAAGGCATTGTATTAGTTATGACATGACTTGATCCCCATTCTCAAGAGGTCTACCCCTCATGAGAGAGTCAAACAACACAAAGCATCATGCAGTCATAAAAATTAAATGTTAATATTAACTCTCACTAATATTATCTTTCATTTATTGGGCACTTGCCTTGTGGCTTTGAGCCAAGTACAATGCTAAGTTTATCATGTGCTCTACATATTCCAACTGGGACAAGAACCCTATGAGGCAGGGGCTGTTTTTATACTCAGTTTACAATAAACAAGACTGAGGCTGAGGAGGTTGGACAGATGACCAGGGTCACAGGTTGTAGGTTCTCCAAGGAGGTTCAGAGAAGGGAAGGATCGCTATGAGCTGAGTTCTGCTGAAATAGCATCTTAGAGATTGGGAGATTTTCAAGGGCAGGAAAGGGCTCAGACAAGCAAACAACAGAGAGGAGGGCACTACAGGCTGGAGAACAGGGAGAAGCAAAGGCACAGAGGTAGGAATGGCTTCACTTGTTTTGGCAGCAATGAAGCATCTGCCCACAGCAGAGGATCCAAGAAGGGGCGATTATGGGAGACAGACTGGGGAGGGAAATAGCAATCAGTCTGAATGCCCTGCTCAGGGACTGAGAATTTTCCTTTGAGCAAGGGAAGCCCTGAAGTTGTTGTTGAAGTGAGTAAAGTAGCGTCATGCAGAGCAGGGATCTGGAAAGATTTTCCCGGTGGGAATGCGTGTCCTGGTTTTTAAGTGAAAACCTAGAGACAACAAAACCAGGTAGAAGTTTTCGTGTGTGTGTGTGTGTGTGTGTGTGTGTGTGTGTAACTGAAGATATTGCATGCCGCAACGAAGATGCCTCATGCTGCAACTAAGACCCAGTGCAGCCAAAATAAATAAATTAAAAAAAGAAAGACAGACAGACAAGTCTTTTTTCAGGCTGATCTGCCTTTTTGGAGGGTGGTAGGCTATATAGCAGAATGGCTCAAGAACACAACCCCTAGTGTTAAGGCCCCAGGTTCAAATCCTGACTCTGCCACTTCCTGCTACCTGTGTGCAAGCTACTGGCGACCCTGTGCCTCAGTTTCCTCACCTGTAAAATGGTCGTAATACTAGTACCTGCGCTGAGGATTTGGGAAGGTAATCCACGAAGAGTGCTTAGCACAGTGCCTGGCATGGATGCGATCAATATAAATTTGATTTTTTTATTATGATTGTTATGATTATTATCTGAGGATTGATAAGGAAAATGTAGCCAGGATCTCAGCTTGAGCCTTGCCTAACTCCACTTGAGACCTGGGGCCCATCTGGACTGGGCTGGGGAACAAAACACAGAGAAAAACAAACTGACATTTAGTTATTCATGAAAACCACTGCTTCTCCAAAATGACCCAGCACAAATCTCTTAAGCATCCTCCTTTAACTCTTCCATTCTGTTAACCTCTGCGTCTACGCTATCTGATTCAAAATCATCGCGTGGCAAACACTTGTTCATGATTAAATATCACATAGAACGAAGCTAAAAATAATGTTATGATCAAATGATGTAATGCTTCCCAAAATGTGTTCTGCAGAACATTAGGCCTTTTAATATGCTCATTTAAGGGGAAAAAAAAGAATTTCAAGAGCAAATAAGTTTAGGAAATGTTGCATACTCTCTTCACCATTTTCTTTCAGAGATTCATAATGCACATGGCTATGTTAAAAGCTGTGAGAAGACCTGAATAAAAACCTATTGCACACCACAATGAGCTACCACCACACACCCATCAGAATAGTTACAATCAACAGACAGACGATAGCGAGTGCTGACTAGGATATTATGAACTAGAACCCTCAGACATTGTTAGTAGGAATAAGACATGGTTCAGCCACTTTGGAAAACAGTTTGGCACGTTCTTAAAACATTAAACGTACACTTACCGAACAATTCCAACCTAAGAGAAATTAAAACACATGCCCACACAAAGACTAATACATGAATGTAAATAACAACATAATTTACAATGGCCCCAAACTGAGAACAATACAAATGTCCATCAACTAATGAATGGATGAACAGAAGGTGGTATATCCATGCAATGGAAGAATAACCAGCAAGAAAAAGGAACAAACTACCGGTGCATACTACAACATGGAGGAACGTCAAAACCATTACACCAAGTAAAAGAAGGCAAACACAAAGGGTTGTGTAGCGTATGACTCCATTATATGACATTCTCCAGAACAGGCAAATCCATAGAGACGGGAAGCAGATAAGTGGTTGCCTGGGGCCAGGCTGGGAGCGGGGAGTGACTGTAAGTAAATTTGAGGAAAGTTGAGCCAGAGAAGTGCTGTGAGTGGTCTAAAACTGGATTATAGTGATGGTTGTTGCACAATTCTATACATTTACTAAAAATCATTTACTCTAATGAGTGGATTTTATGCCATGCATATTTTAATAATAAATTATTATTTTAAATAATTTTATCATTTATATTATATAATAAAGCTGCTGTTCTTCCCCTCTTTCTTCCCCCCAAAATCTATTTAACTGGTGGAAACCAGTGTTACCCGTGATTATGGACCTCTTTTTCCTTGGAACCCGTATTAACATTAGGCTCTTCTAAATAGTGAAGTACTGATTTAGAGTCTAAGCTTTATTCAACCTAGGATTTTGTCATGTCTTGAAAGCCAATTTGGCCAGCATCACGGAGTCTATTTGCATGCAGGACCCATTAGAAGTGAGAATTAGAGAAAACAGCCTGGTCGTAGCCCAATGGGCCACAGGTGGAGGGAAAGATAATTCTGAGATTTTCCACCAGATTCAATCAAATCTTGGTGGTATATCAAGAGCCCAGAATGTGGCAAGTTGGGTGCAAACAATAATGGAAGATGGTCCCCTTAGCAAAGATGCCAGTAGATTCAGACCCACCCCTAGAAAGCTGAGCGCACTCGTTGGCCTCCTTGGCAGGAGTCAGTAGCAGCTGTGGCTTCAGCTGCAATTGGCCTTGATGAGACATTCACCCCAAAGAGTCAGGGCAGAAGAACGTGGCAGATAACCTACACTTAGAAAGGCTAGTGCACCAACACAGGAGATGGCCTTGGGTACTCCTGAAACTATTTGGCAGGAGTTAAGGGGGAACTGAGGCATAGAGGGGCAAAGCCTGAAAAGATCGTATTTAGAACCTTAGTGTAATTCTATTTCACATGAACAAGAGATAGGAAGGTCAGCAAACTCAGATAGGCACTAATGAGATAGCCGATGTGTCAGTTAGCTTTGCAGACACCTCTTACTTCAGTTCCCATCCTAATTGTGCAGGTCATGCCAATAATGAGTCCAAAGATAGGACAAGAGGGCTCAGTACGAAATATTGTCAGTTGTTTAAGAGAAAGACCACTGGACCACCATAGAGGATGTGAACTATAGCCCTATGCCTGCCATCGAGTCAGGGTGGGACCCTAGATGCAGCCCTCAGTTCCATGCGTCTAAATGACAGGCTGTACTGGATGACTTCTTAAGGTCCTTTCCAGCTCTCTGATTCAATATTTTCTTCTATATCTGTGACAATGCTTTGAACCATCTAAGTAATATACAAAACATTATTATTATTATTTTAATATCTGGGATAGTGTCCATTTTAAGCTAAGAGCAACAATTTCCAAACTGATTAACCATTTTCTGGCAATGTGATGACTCTTTATTCTTAAACATTTAGAATTACTCCAAGAGGTCCCATGGCATTCTGCACATATCTCTATAATCACATTATACTGTGACTGTTTATGTGTCTCTCTGCCAGGAAATTGTGAGTAATTCTAGGATAGGTAAAACATGGGATTTTACTAATTTTTTAATCTCTAGAACCAAATACAGAGTCTTTAAACATAGAAGGTCCTTGAAAATCCTTGCTCAATAAAGGAGGTTAATAGCTATTCAGTGCCTGCTTGAAAGCAAGTCAAAATGGCATCTGGGCCAGAGTGCCCCTGCCCTGGCTGTAAATAGACCAATTGGTTTACCAAAAAAAAGTCGGATCAGCTGACATCCTGAAGACGCCACCTTTTACAAGGAGTCATTCACTCTTTCACTTCCCTACTGGCCCTTCATTGACACCGAGGTCCCGGCTTGGTGCAATGGTCCTAAGGACTACTTGAGTTATTTGTTATCAACTTTCAGACTATAAAATATGTTTTAACCACCTGCTATGCTTCCTGAAATACACTGCTTGATGTTTCTGGAG
Organism: Delphinapterus leucas; assembly: GCF_059928025.1. NCBI lineage: Eukaryota > Metazoa > Chordata > Mammalia > Artiodactyla > Monodontidae > Delphinapterus > Delphinapterus leucas. Next base: position 45,536,485 of record NC_143130.1, on the reverse strand, counting down.
TAGGTTACATCTACCGTGAGCCGAAAATAACAAGGCTTAATCTGGCTAGTATCGGAAGATGTGTTCTCTGAGGCTTCCAACCTCAGATGTCCCACTTAACACAGTGTGGGCTCATTAGTGTGACATTAAAAGTACTTCCCTCTTCTTAGCTGAAGCACCCAGCTGTCCTATCGTGTTAAAACAGAAAGCCAGTTTCCAAGGTGTATTGGTTATTAAACAAGACCCAAACTACATCATCTTTTTGTTGGAGGAAAAAACAAATACTTTAAAGGAAGGCCAGCCTTAATTTGACTGTTCAGAATCGTTCTTTATTTTAAACTACAAAAGCAAAATAACAATTTATGGAGAAGTACATCAATCAAAGCATCATTTAGAACATCAAGCCCAGAAAACAACCCATATGTTAAGTAATAGGGGCTAGGTAAATGCAGCTACATACTTATATAGTTAAATATTATGGGTTTTGAAGGACTTATTAAGAAAAAAAATGATCACACTATAATAGTAGGTGAAAATATAGGTAAATCATATATTACATCATTATACCAATAGTTTCTGTAATATTATATATTGTAAATATGTATTTATTTATCCTACACAAATGTATTTGGTGGGATGATCTGTTAAGATGTTGATGTTGACCTAGTAATCCCCGAAATGCTAATTCTCTCCCTCTCTGCTCCTCTGTGTTCTAATGCCAGGTCAGGGTTTTTCACAGTGTGGTCCTCAAATCACCTACAGGAGGATCACTCAGTACCAATTAAACACAGATTCTTGGACCCCATTCCAAACCTTCTGACACAGAAGGGGGAAAGAAATCTGTTTTATTAGCAAGCTCTCCAGGTAATTCTTGTGATCACTCAAAGTCAAGAACCTCTGGTTGATGCTCTTCTTACCCCAAGAAGCAGTTAATTTCTTTTTTTTTTTAACAAGTTTACTGGAGTATAATTGCTTTACAATGGTGTGTTAGTTTCTGCAGTTTCTGCTTTAAAACAAAGTGAATCAGCTATACATATACATATATCCCCATATCTCCTCCCTCTTGTGTCTCCCTCCCACCTTCCCTATCCCACCCCTCCAGGTGGTCACAAAGCACCGAGCTGATCTCCCTGTGCTATGCAGCTGCTTCCCGCCAGCTATCCGTTTTACACTTGGTAGTGTATATATGTCCATGCCACTCTCACTTCGTCCCAGCTTACCCTTCCGCCTCCCTGTGTCCTCAAGTCCATTCTCTACATCTGCCTCTTTATTCCTGTCCTGCCCCTAGGTTCTTCAGAACCATTTTTTTTTTTTTTTTTAAGATTCCATATATATGTGCTAGCATGAGACCCTTGTTGCTGCTCCTGGGACTGCAGGGTTAATAGCCTCCATGGGCACCCACAGCCTGCACTTCATCCAGAGTGCTGCCTGCAGGAGGGACAGGGCTCTGTCTTCTCTCAGGGAACTCACAACCCCCTTCTCTAGCTTGGAAAAAAAAGAAAAAGAAAAGCAGTTAATTCCTTTGTGATTCAAGGGCAAATCCACAGAAGCCCTCAACCAAGTCTTCAGACAATTAGACCCTTCCAGGAGCTAAGCTAGAAGGGAAGGGGAAGAGGAGCTGGTGCTTTGACTTCTAGGGGAGGTACACAAGCCCTGAGAGAGGGGGACTCGTAGGTGGCAGAAAGCCTGTTCCCATAGGCAGCACTGAGTAGCAGAAAGAACCAGAACCACTGTGGCTACAGCCATGGACCAAGAGCCAAGCATCCCCACTATTTGGGGGACCACTTAATTGGTCCAATGGAGTGGGGAAGGGAGCCCTAAAAAAAGACTAATTGCCATCTTATCAACCCTACTGTAATTTGATTATGAGAAACATTTTTAATGGTATTTCTTGCCTAGCAGTGATATTGTAAAGCAAATTCTTGCCCCCTGCGTATATCTGCAGATTCCAGCTCTGCTCCTTACAAGCTCTGAGAATCTGAGCAAGCTGTTTAACCTTCAAGCTTCGGTTTCCTCATGTGTGAAATGAAGAGAATATGGGTTCCTATTCATTGGGTTGTTATGAGAATTAAATGAGTTAATACGTTCAAAAAGCTCAGTACAGTGCCTATCACCAAGGAAGAGCTCAATAAAAATAGCCATTATTATATAAATGACTGACACACAGGATATGCATTTCTACATACTCACTAACCTCTGTAGCAATGCCTAACAGAGCCAGAAGGACAATAAGAGCCTTTGCCTCATCCCACAAGCAGCAAATCTGCAGCCTTTGAGGCACGGTTCTCTAGATTTTTTTTTTTTTTTTTTACATCTTTATTGGAGTATAATTGCTTTACAATGGTGTGTTAGTTTCTGCTTTATAACAAAGTGAAACAGTTATACATATACATATGTTCCCATATCTCTTCCCTCTTGCATCTCCCTCCCTCCCACCCTCCCTATCCTACCCCTCCAGGCGGTCACAAAGCACTGAGCTGATCTTCCTGTGCTATGCGGCTGCTTCCCACTAGCTATCTACCTTACGTTTGGTAGTGTATATATGTCCCTGCCTCTCTCTCATTTTGCCACAGCTTACCCTTCCCCCTCCCCATATCCTCAAGTCCATTCTCTAGTAGGTCTGTGTCTTTATTTCTGTCTTACCCCTAGGTTCTTCATGACATTTTTTTTTCTTAAATTCCATATATATGTGTTAGCATATGGTATTTGTCTTTCTCTTTCTGACTTACTTCACTCTGTATTACAGACTCTAGGTCTATCCACCTCATTACAAATAGCTCAATTTCGTTTCTTTTTATGGCTGAGTAATATTCCATTGTATATATGTGCCACATCTTCTTTATCCATTCATCCGATGATGGGCACTTAGGTTGTTTCCATCTCCGGGCTATTGTAAATAGAGCTGCAGTGAACATTTTGGTACATGACTCTTTTTGAATTATGGTTTTCTCAGGGTATATGCCCAGTAGTGGGATTGCTGGTTCATATGGTAGTTCTATTTGTAGTTTTTTAAGGAACCTCCATACTGTTCTCCATAGTGGCTGTACCAATTCACATTCCCACCAGCAGTGCAAGAGTGTTCCCTTTTCTCCACACCCTCTCCAGCACTTACTGTTTCTAGATTTTTTGATGATGGCCATTCTGACTGGTGTGAGATGATATCTCATTGTAGTTTTGATTTGCATTTCTCTAATGATTAATGATGTTGAGCATTCTTTCATGTGTTTGTTGGCAGTCTGTATATCTTCTTTGGAGAAATGTCTATTTAGGTCTTCTGCCCATTTTTGGACTGGGTTGTTTCTTTTTTTGTTATTGAGCTGCATGAGCTGCTTATAAATTTTGGAGATTAATCCTTTGTCATTTGCTTCATTTGCAAATATTTTCTCCCATTCTGAGGGTTGTCTTTTGGTCTTGTTTATGGTTTCCTTTGCTATGCAAAAGCTTTGAAGTTTCATTAGGTCCCATTTGTTTATTTTTGTTTTTATTTCCATTTCTCTAGGAGGTGGGTCAAAAAGCATCTTGCTGTGATTTATGTCATCCCAGTCTGCTGGAGCCCCGCCCTGAATCCCTACCCCTGGGCCAGTGTCCTGACCACCTCTCCCCATCACTCTGTACCAGCTCCTCTCTCTGGAGACCCCGACCCTGACAAACATCCCTGTAATCACCAGATATTTTGCTCCTGTTGGGGTTCAGGGTGGGCCCCCCAAAATACACCACAATGGCATATTGATTACTTTGAATTACAGTTACTTAAAAAACAGCCAATGCTGGAGGGTCACTCTGATCCTCCTTTCTATCTCTCTGAAAGCAGGAAATAAATCACTCATGTAAAAAGTACACTCCCCATATCTGGAGGTAGAAGAATACCCTTATTGCCAGAGACAGGGAATTCAGGCTGAGAAGCGTACGTAAAACAACCTTGTCACTACCCCAAGCCCAAACTCTAGATTCTTCACTAATTCAGCACCCAAAACCTAAGTCTTTATGTCCTGTAAATTCCTCACAAATGCATTGTTTCCTTGTCTAAAAAGTATAAAGGCCACCTGCTTTGGCCACTTCTTAGGTCGCATTTCTACCAGACCCCCTTATGCACAAATTAAAATTTGTTTCTTTTTTTCCTGTTCATCTGTCGTGTGTCACTTTTATTATTAGTCCAGCCACAAGGACTCAAGAGGGATTGAGGGGGAAATTTCCCCTTCCCCGACACTTCCAAATGACTGATGCCCAAGGCCAATTTCCCAGAATGGGTGATGCTACATTTCTTGGTATCTGACATGATTTCAAGATATGTGCGAGCATCGCATTAAATAACATTGAATCACATAAAGAAAAAGTGCATTTTTAATGTTCTTTCAATCCCTTTCAATTGTCAAAGGAAAAGTCTCCTTTGGGGGGCCAGCACAGCTCTACCTCCTAGTTGCTAACTTGCTAACTGCCCTTTTTAACAAAGTGAAAACAAGCCTTAGATTCCGAGCTTTTAGCAAGGCACGGTATCTGGCTAAACATCAACAACGTAACATTGTATTGCTTTCACTGTGTTTGTTTTTACAGTTACCCTATATTTACAAGAGTGGTATAGTTTCCTTCCTAAATAAATGTATTCCTTTAATAAGAGTGAGTTGACTGTTCTTTAAAAATTAAGTAAGAGTATGATCTTTGCCAGGGATATGGTAAAAATCTTGAGGATCATGCATGAATGATGCAAGCTTGACAAATACCACCCAGACAGAAAACACTGCCTTCAAGGCAGAATGAAAGCAACATTTTCTTATCTGAGTACTTCAGATCTATCATCTCATTTCAACTTCACCACACTATGAGATAGTTACGAAACAGAGCAGGACCCTACAGTCATTCCCCTCTGTCCTCCACCTGCCTTTTGCCTGTGGAAAAACTTTAGCCAAAGAATAAGTTTAATCAGAGAAGTGAGAAAATGCAGAAACAAAGGAAAACAGTAGAAGGAGACCAAATAATAGTTTAGTCATGAAGCAAACTCAAGGATCTTTAGTTCCTCCTCAAGGGCTATAGACAATATTCTGAGCCATATCCTGTGTGCTTGTAGATACTGAAACTCCCACCAGGTGGAAGAAGTTAGCTACATGATGACCAGACTGTAGCCATGACGTAAGCTGCCACAATTCCGAGAACTGGCCTCAAAGAAATGGAACAAACCAACCCTGGAACTGAAGACTAACTGTACTTAAAGCAATCAAGATGACGCTGGTCAGACCACTGATGACCAATTTCAAGATGACGGTCAGAGCTGACTGTGCTGTTTCTGCATGTAGCCCCTCCCTCTGCCTATAAAAGCTCTTGTGCCCTGGTTGTCAGCGGGGGACGGAGGCGGGTAGTCGGCCTTTGGACAGGAGTCTGCCCTCCCCACCCCCACAGTTGCTGGCCTCCAAAATAAAGCAAACTTTCCTTTCCACCAACCTTGCCTCTTTATTGGCTTTTGAGCAGCGAGCAGCCGGATCCCACTTTGGGTTATAGTTATGCTTGTTTTTCTATTCCATAGATAAGAAAACAGACTCAGAGAGGTCAAGTCACTTGCCAGGGTCACACAGAAAGTAAGTTTGAGAGTCAGGATTCAAACTCTCCATCTTTACTAAGCTTCCTCCCCCACACCCTTATTGCCTCTCCTGCTGCCAGATGGGTACCTCTCAGAAACCAATGCTAGCTTGAAGAAAAATTAAATGTTGACTACCACTGAGAGGGCCTGTCTGCCAGATAACACAGACCTTCCAAACCAGGCCCTGGGATCCTCTATTCCTCCACAATCCCACTTTACCTTACAGTCAAATACACTCAACAAAGACTGTACACTGTAAGCAACAACTGAAAACATCCCTGTATGTTCACTTGGGAACAGATGTGCCCTAAGTAAATTCACAGACTGACAAAATTACACAGCAAATTTGGGTAACATAGGGGCAGAAAAATGTTCTCTTCTTCCCTAGGTTCTTTGGCTGGCCTAATAGTTAAATTGCCACAGTACAAGTGAACAGGGGAAAAACAGATTTAACTTTATACATACAGGAGTCTCAAAAAAATACGAGACTCAAAGAGATGACTAACACAGGCAGCTTTTATACCTTCTAGACAAAGAAACAACAAATTTATGAAAAATTGCCAAGACAAAGGGGATTGGACTTCAGGTAGTAAATTAGTAAAGAAGTAACAAGTTTCTTGGCTCTAAATTCCCTATCTCTTGTGACAAGGATGCTCTCTACCCTCCTGTTACAGGGTAGGAACATTTCATGTGGGAGATTTATTTCCTGATTTCAGGGGAACAAAGGAAGATCATAGTGTTCTTCTTGTACCGACTGTTTCTTAAGTAACTTTAATTCAAAATAATCAATATGCCAAAGTGGAATCTTTTGGCGTGGCATATTCTGCTTCCTTTCAGCAATGTCAGATTGTCTAATGATGGGATCTCCATGGAGGCCAGTGAGTCCAGAGGAAGTTAAGGGAGATTTTGGGAGGATAGCTGGAGATATATGTGGAAAGGAAGGTAGAGCCAGATTAGGAAGGACCTTGAGTGACAACAGAGGGTGTTGAACTCATTGACACCTCGAAGTTTGAGGAGTGAAGAAGCACAGGTACATTTTAGACTAACCTGGAGGAAAGGAAAGGAATGGGGTCAAGCTTTTTGCTTTTTGGAAAATTTTTGTTTTGTTTTTTTCTGAGAAGCAATATTTCCTTTGGAATGAAAAGTAAGAGCTATTAAAACGGAGCCCTCTGTGCTGCCCACATCTACCTGGAAACTCATAGAACACAGCACAGGCTTATCTAAGGGAACATTTAAAGATCAGTCCCACTGCTGGTGGACTTCCATCTCCCAGAGCAAGAAGAGATATTAGAACCTGCTGGGCATTTAAAATACACTTTATTTTCCTTCTCAAAATAGATTTGATTCAAAAATAGTTCTACTGGTTGAAAGTGCAGCTTAAAGATAAGAAACAAATTGTTTAGAGCACTATGCCAATAACAGAAATGAATATAAGCTTGAAGACTGCAGTGGCCATCATCAAGAAAGCCAAACACCCAGGACCCCCTTCTTGTGTGGTTTACAAATTTTGCCCGCTGAGCCTACTAGAATTTACATCTTGACACTATGCCAAAGAAATAAGGTCTGGAGACAAGCCTTCATCCAACTGACACTGCCTCAGAGCATCCCTCACCTGAATCACCCCAACATGGTCAGCACACTTCCTCACAGCCTAACATCTCCTAGTGGTTTCTTCAAACCACTGTCCTCAAATTTGGCCTTGAAGGACCCTCGCTAAACAATGCCCACTCCACCTCCCCAGCTGTATTTTCTCCTTTTCTGATAACTCCTCCTAGGGGACTAGCCTTACTGAATTGTCATCATTATAGTCACTCATGTGTTCCACAAATACTTTGGGGGGGAGGCATACCAACTACACAGCAGGTCCTGTATCAGGTGCTGGGGACACCAAGGGGGATATAACAAGCTCCTGCCCTCATGTCCCTTACAGTCTAGTTCATAGACATTTTACTAAACCTAAGAACAACAGATTTCTGTAAGAAGAGGGTCCTTTCTTCACACATAAGATAGTCTCCATCTTCTGGTGTGTTACAATCTTTAGAAGTAGATCCCCCCCCCAAAAAAATACAGAAATGGCATTAAACTTAAATGGTTTGATACTCCACTGGGGGAGGGGGCATTGGTTGAAAATTTGGGTCTCTTCCTAAAAGACTAAAAACTTTGTGGATACAGATCTATGAGGAAAATGAAGAGTGGCATGGACAGATTAATATAGTTGATATCCAGGAGGATCCAAGACCTCCCCATCGTGCCCCAAAGGCAAGTCTGAGGACCATTGGCAGGGCTAAAGGAATTCTTCTTCATGTCTTTATTTACCTCCTCTCTCATCTTAGCCCTCGTCCATTTTTTTTCTTAAAACGAGCCTGCTCTTCTACCATATGATCCTGCAATGCCACTCCTGTGCATATATCCAGAGAAAAACATGGTCTGAAAGGATACATGTACCCCAATGTTCATTGCAGCTCTGTTTACAATAGCCAGGACATGGAAGCAACCTAACTGTCCATTGACAGATGAATGAATAAAGAAGATGTGGCTCATACACACAATAGGATATTACTCAGCCATTAAAAAGAATGAAATAATGCCATTTTCAGCAATATGGATGGACCTAGAGATTGACCTACTGAGTGAAGTAAGTCAGACAGAGAAAGAAATATTGTATGTTATGCTTATATGCAGAATCTAAAAAGAAATGATACAAATGAACTTATTTACAAAACAGAAACAGACTCACAGACTTAGAGAAAGAATGTATGGTTACAGGAAGAGGGGGAAGGATGTGGGGAAGGGATAGTTAGGGAGTTTGGGATTGACATGTACACACTGCTATATTTAAAATGGATAACCAACAAGGACCTACTGTACAGCACAGGGAACTCTGCTCAATATTCTGTAACAAACTAAATGGGAGAAGAATTTGAAAAAGATTAGATACAGGTATATATATAACTGAATCACTTTGCTGTGCACCTGAAACTAACACAACATTGTTAATCAACTATGCTCCAATATAAAATAACAAGTTTAAAAAAACCCCAAAAACTAGCCTGCTCTTTGCTACATTCCAGCCTTGCAATAACCCAGCCACGGAAGCGTCCCTCCTCTAGGGTTGCCTGCAGGTAGCAGCTTCTGCAGCTCAGGCCTATGGACTTACCACACGCTGCTCAGCTAGGGGCCCCTGATTTCTGCTGCCCAGTTATGGCTCCACCCTGCATCCCATCAGCCCGCTGCTCTCCCAGCCCCTGGAAACCTTCCCCACGTTTCTCACTTTGAAGAAACTATAAGTAGAGGCCTCCCAGATTATCTTGCTCTTACCAGTCCCCTGTAGTTCCCTGAAATAATATATATTTTTTAATTTACCCCAGTACATTCTAATTCTTGTCTTCGCCTCCTAATTATCCTGGAGTGACTCAGTCTCCGGGTGTGACTGTCCCTATGGTTCTCCTCTGCCCCCCACTCCAATGTATGACATCTCTGTAATTAGTGTCCTCCTTCTCTCCATCCTCGCCTCTAATTCAGCTTTGGCAAAGTATAAACTTTGTAATTAGAAAGAGCTCAAATGTTGCCAGGAATGCAAACACATTTAGTGCTAGAGCCTAGAGTTTTGTACAGTTCTGGGCTGCACTCCAAATCCTAGAGTAACAGCGAAAGAAAAGGGGAAAGAAAGGGACCCTTTAATGAGCTTGTAGTACATGTCAGGAGCTTTCTCACACACAAGCTCATTTAATCCTTTCAAAGACCTAAGAGGTGGGTTTAGGTAACAGGAGCTAAGTGAGGCCAAGAGAATCGCCCAAGGTCATAAACCTGGAGAGAGGCAGAGTCAGACTCACACCCAGGTCTATCCCTGGCAGCCTCTGCTGTGGTCTTTGGGCTTCTCCACTGTATTACTGAATGTCACAGATTATCTCAGTTTGATACCTGACAAGCCTGGCTACTTGTGTGATGAAATTCCTTCACATGCCTCTTTCCACTGTTTGGCTTTCCTGTTGAAATTACTCCTACCTATTTGGTAAGGAGAGATTTCAAATGATGTCAACATCTTAAAGAACTCTGCTTAAGCTATTCGAAGCAGTATTGCCACACTCACGCACTCTTGCAGCTGACTGCCTAGATCGTCAGCACCTTGAGGGCAGGATCCACCTTGTATTTGTCTCCCAGGTGGTAGGTTGCAGGACTTTGCACTAAAGGCACTTAATAAATACTTTATTACAAAAGAAAAATAAAGAGAAGATTGGACTCCTGCCCCACTGAAGCCCAGGGCAGTGGAAACCCAAATAACCCATCGGAGCATCCTTTCATCTGTCCTTGGATACCAAAATGAACTCTGAGAGAGCTATGTCCTGGAGTCCTGAGCAGGACAGAAGAAGGGAGGAGGTGGGTAGGAGGGAACCAAACTAGGTAACAGGAAGCTTATTTTTTTAAAAGATGTATCTTCCTTGTCCTCCTGTTTCTAAATTACCTTATTACTTAGAGGGTTGTTATCATATACCGTCTACAGGGAAAAGAATTTTAAGAAGACCTGGCAGGGATATTTTCATGGGCTCCTCAACAGCTATTGGAATCATCCTAGAAACAGATGGCGCGTCACTGCGACATGCTGTGTGAAGGACAGTTCCTGCTCAGGTGTCATCCGGGATCCACCCCCAGAGCTGCCGGCTGCCGCCACTGGGAGCCTTGAAACCAAAGACACCATGTCTCTCTGTGTTCCGTGAATATGGGACTGTCCCTAGCAAAATGATCTTTGGAAACTTTCACCTCTGAAATCAGCTAACCCAGTGTTGTTTTCTTTCAGAAGGAAAAATAAAAATACTTTCCTCTTCTTCATAAACCACACAGTCATGATTTGCCCTAGAGATCTAAGGAAAACAAGAGGTAATTTGCAAGCTGTTGTGCATATAAATAGAAGTGTACATACAAAGGTTTTTGCAAAATGGGGTATTGGAAACCAGCTGTTCAGCCACCAGTCAGTTTGTACTACATCAGAAATGCTGCCATTGCTTCCTGTGAGCTCAGGGACCCTGGCTTGACTGGTGATACCAATCAGGCCAAACAGACTTGATGGACGTGCCGCGAAAAAATTAGCTCTCAGTTTGCATGAACTGGATGAATCGCTTCCCTGGTGAGCACCTCACAGTACACACAGGCCATTTTCAGGGACAGGGACTAAAAAGATTCCTTACAGAAGCAATACTTTGCTTTAGACACAGGAGGCTTTCCACAGAGGAATTCTTCAGTCCCACCTTTTAAAATCTTCAGCAGAAAAAATGTTTTAAAGAAAACTGCTTGTGGTGCAATTTCACAACTTTTATAGAGTTAGCGTCTTGCCCTGGGCCTCCACCAAATGCTCCCTTCTCACTGTCTCAGGTCTCTCTGGAAGATGCACACACCCAGGGCTGGATCAGAGCCTTCTTTCCTGTTTGGGGTGATGTAGCTAAATAAGAGATCCTAACATCAGAACACTAGCCTTTCAAACTTCTAAATGGATCAGAAGATCCATTTTCCCTCCTCTGGACACCCCTGACTTTAAATTCACTCTGTCTATAATACAAGCAAGTCAAGAGGAAAGATAACATTTATATCCTTATGAACCCATCGGCCGGCAAACCAGAAGATGGGGGTGAGAATGGGCCCCCTCACTCCCACCCCCACTACCTCAAAATGATTGTGTGATTATTCGCTTTCAAGCAGGCCTTGCCCACAACACCCCCAGATGGACAGCTCTCCTCAAGTCCCAAGCAAACTGAAAGTGTTCCATCTGATTCTAATCCACAGAAATTCCTGAGGGGATTTCTGACTTTTACTGAATTGAAATTCAAAGTAGCAACCATAGTGAGGCCTTCGGAGAGCACCCCTATGTGGATCAGTGCACCATACATATACGAAAACAGTCTACATATGGCTCTATGCATGGGGAACCTTCTGCAAGGGTGAAGTTCCTTAACAAAATATTAACAGTAGTTACCTCTGGGAAAGGGGAATCAGGTACACTGTACCCAGACAATGAAACTTTCCAGAAGAAGAGAAGGAAAGGGAGCAGCAGCAATAAGGGACTTGTGAGCTTCTTTCTGAAGCATAGTGAGTTGGCAATATTTTAGTGTATGCTTCTTCCGGAAAATGAAAACTGGGGTCCATACTTCAGCCTTAGGCCAACTTGGGTTTGAATCCAAGTCCAGATCTCCTGCAAGTTTATTTAACCCCTCTCAACCTCAGTGTTTCCTACCTTATAGGGCGGTAGTGAGGAAGAGAAGAAAGTAAGTGGGTAGATAAATAAGCACAGCAGATGTGTGTAAACCTCCATAACTATGATTGATCTATTACCGTAACTCTCAACACATCACAAATGTGAGTTAATTTTTCTTCAAAATAAATAACCCTACTCAAAACTAAAAAAAGTTAGATATTTGAAAGAAATGAAGGCAGAGCCTTCATGCGCTGTCCAGTAGAACTTTCTGGGCTGCCCACGACATAGCCACCAGCCACCCATGGCTATTGAAAGCAGGAAATGTGGTTAGTGTGACTGAGGAACTGAATTAAATTTGGCTGGTGTTGGACAGCGCAGATCGAGAGGTACCCCGCTTTCACCAAGAGGGTAATGAGTTCCCAGACAGTGAGGACTAGATAGACGTTCTCGGTTTGTTAGAAGAGACCTCACACTAGACTCCAGCTCCCCAGACCCAAGCCCTGCTTCTACTGCATCTCAACTCTTCTCAAAGAAATTGAAGACGTCTGGACTGTTTTCACTGAAAGGCATGTGAAACCCAAGTTGGACCATAACAGGATGACCACACTTAGGATACTTTAAAATAAAAAAGTTAATAGTGTTTTTGAATAAAGATAGAAAGGCATTTCATCACAAAGGCTTAAGTCTTTCACTTTTACAGAGTTATTTGCATTTCAACGGAACACTCTCATGCTTCTTAAAAATGCTTCAATACAGAATGGAATTGTAACAGTAGGACTCCAGGCGGTGGGGGAATTGCCTTTAAGTGGAACTGTGCACTTGCCTGGTTACCTAGACTACTCGGAAGGCTAGCCCTGTTTATTTATTTTTTTAAATTTATTTCCTTGTTTTTCCCCCACATATATTTTTTATATAATTTTTAAGGGTTACACTCCACTTACAATTATTACAAAATATTGGCTATATTCCTTGTATTGTACAATAAATACATCCTTGTAGCCTACCTTATACCCAATAGTTTAAACCTCCCACTCCTCTACCCTTATAATGCACGCCCCCCCAAAATGGTAACCACTAGTTTGTTGTCTGTATCTGTGTCTGCTTCTTTTCTGTTATATTCACTAGTTTGTTGTATTTTTTAGATTCCACGTATAAGTGATACCATACGATATGTCTTTCTCTGTCTGACATTTGAGCATAATGCCCTCCAAGTCCATCCAAGTTGCTACAGATGGCAAAATTTTGTTCTTTTTTACGGCTGAGTAGGTTTCCATTGTGTGTGTGTGTGTATATATATATATATATATATATATATATATATATATATATACCACATCTTCTTTATCATTTCATCTGTTGATGGGCACTTAGGTTGCTTCCATATCTTGGTTATAGTAAATTGTGCTGCTATGAACATTGAGATGCATGTATCTTTTCGAATTTACTATTGTTGTTTTTTTCAGCTATAAACCCAGGAGTGGAATTGCTGGGGCATATGGTAGTTCTATTTTTAGTTTTTTGGGAAACAGTATGGAGGTTTCTCCAAAAACTAAAAATAGCCTTATTTTGTTCTGAATCACCTGGATCACAGGAAATAGGGTAGAACCCGCTGACACCTCAACCATGGTCTAAGCAAACTGGCCAGCTGGGTAAAGGCTCCCCACCACCACCACCAAATCCATAGGGAGAAAAGCTTATAGACCAAATCCAATCCTGAATCTTTACAAGCAAGCCAAGATTCTCAAAGAATAGTATGTGCTCTGTTCTCAATGGGCACTAGAATAGCTAGAGGTGCTTAGAAGGAACTGATTGCTGGGTTAAGGCAGTGCAGTAAGAAGGTGTGATTCCCAGCATTTACTGAAGTTTACTGTAGGGGTGCTGGCACGCTCCACCCAAGTCTCCACTCACAACTGGTCTGCAGCCTTCATTTCCCCGCTTCTCCCTAGAGACTGGCCTCACCCACGGCCATGCCCTTTTCCCAGAGACACCTGAAGCCAATGACCAAGTGACATGGGCATACAAAGGCCAGGCCCACCTGCCGCAGGGCAGGCCAACTCTATGGGTCTTTCCAGCTCCTGCACTCCCTGGAGAGATGAGACTGCAGCCCACCTTCTCCCTCTGGCCAATCCTGCTTCTTTTACTCCTTTAGGTGCTGCTCCCAAGAGCACTAATTCTGCATCCCAATCTCCCTCCACTTCCCAGGAAACCCCCTGCAATAGGTCCTGTGTGCCAAACACTGTCCTCAGGACTAACATGTACTTACTCTCAGAAGTAAGCACTGTTATTATCCTCTTTTTAAAGATAAAGAAACTGAAGTTAAACAGAGATAAGTAATGTTTCCAAGACACCCAGGTAGCCTTGGGAGATCTTGTGAAGATTAAGAAATGATGCATGTAAACACGCTTATAATAGTGACTAGCACGGAGTGAGTATTCACTTCATTCATTACTGTTTTTCATTCATTCTGTAAATATTTATTGAGCATCTACTATATGCCAAGTGCTCTTCTTGGCACTACAGATACACCATTGAGCAAAAGAGTCCAAGTCTCTGCCCTCACAGAGCTAGCATTCTAGTGGGAGGGGCAAGAAATATACAAATAAACAAGTAAATGTAAATGTCATGTGAGTGCTGTTAAAAAAGAAAGAAGCCCAAAATGGAGTCACTTATGCTAGACCCCACCAAGAGTTAATACCTAACCTAATTACAGTTTCAACCTTCCCCAGGAACGTGCCCCTTAACCAGCCAACCTGGAATTTCCTGATCAGCACTAGGAAATCCTCTGATAGACTCCCTCCACCCCTCTTAGGAGGGCAACCTTGCCTAAAACAATGAATTCTTTGCTAATTTCTATCCCCCCGCCCCCCCACACCCTCCCTCTCTACATTTATAAACCTCTCCTTTTCTGCATCTCAGTGTTGCTCCTTTCCATTGCTCGATGAGATGTTGCCCAATTCAGTGCTGCGGGCCTTTTGGAGCTGATGATTGGAACCTAAATATTTACTTCAGCTGCACAGATTCCAGTGCAAGTCGAGAGCGATGCAGCATGCCATTCTCCTGCTGTACTAAAGACCCCACAGAAGGTGTCATCAACCCTCAGTGTGGCTATGATGCCAGGCAAAAAACAGAAGTCGATCAGCAGTTTGTAATCTACACGAAAGGCTGTGCGGCCCAGTTTGAGAAGTGGTTGCAGGATAACTTGATCATCATGGCTGGTACTTTCGTAGGTATTGCATTGCTACAGATTTGGGGGATGTGCCTGGCCTGGAATCTGGTGAGTGATATTGAAGCTGTCAGGGCTAGCTGGGAGAGCCCCTGCAACAGCTGCTTCAAGACACTGGACAGACTCAGCCTTCCTGACCCTCCAGTGTGCTCAACTGATATCCATCCTGCAAGGACCCTAATCACAGAAGCGACCCGCAATGCCACCTGATGGAGCTGCCAAGAACTTACTGTGGGGGCGGGGAGTGTACAACTGGGAAATGCTGCTCACTGACAGAATTTTTTAAAAAATAACCAGTAAAAAAAACAATTGAATTGTTTTTAATAAAGCCAATTAGGTCTTCATATTTACTCAGTTGAATTTTTGTTATTTAACAGTGCCATGTAGACAAACCAAGGCAGGTTAAAAGCAACAGGAGACTACAGCAGTGAAAATGGGCTATTTTAGGTAGAGAAATAAGAAAGAACTCATTGATAAGTTGACATTTGAGTAAAGAATAGAAGGAAGTAAAGGAGTGAGCTGTGTAAATACAGTCAGCACTCCCATATCCGGAGGGTCCACGTCCATGGATGCAGAACTCACAGATATAGGAGGGCTGGCTATACTACACCATTTTATAGTACAAGGGGCTTGAGCATCCTCAGATTTTCGTATCCACGGAGCATCCTGGAACCAATCCCCTGCAGATTTTGAGGAACAACTGTAGTTGCAGAAAGTATTTCAAATAAAGAGGGCAAGTGTAAGGTCAGGAACAGTGAAAGATACTGAGCAGAGGTGTGACATGATCTGACAGATTTTAAAAGGATCACTCTGGCTGCTGCTGTGTTGAGAATAGACTTGGGATGGGCAGACAAGGAAGGGAGCAGGGAAGCCACAGAGGAAGGGGCCTTTTGCCGTAATCCAGAGCAGCAGCAGTACTTTAGGCTGAGATGGTTATGATGGAAGTCGTAGGAACTGTCAGACCTGGCTCCATGCTGGAGGTAGAGCCATCTGGATTTGCAGATGGATCGGATGTGGGGTGTGACAGCAAGAGAAGAGTCAGATGACTCCAAGATCTGGGGCCTGAGCAGTTGGAAGGATGGAGTAGCCATGAACTGAGGTGGGAAAAAAAAAACCTACAGGAATTGCAGCTTTGGCTGAAGATGGGGCAGGATCAGGAGATGTGGATTGATGCAAGTTAGCTATGATTAGGCAGAAGCCTTTAGGGAGAGACAATATGGAATGCTGGTGATGGAATTCAGGGCAGGCCTGCCCCAAAATATGGCACTTTGGCATTAATGTTTGGCATTAATGAATTAATGTTATTTAAGAAACAGCTGGCGCAAAAAGAGCACTCTGACCCTCCTTTGTCCCCCTGAAAGCAGGAAATAAACCTCCCACATGAAAGGTGCCCTCCCTGTACCAGAAGGAAGAGAGAAATCCTTATCACCAGAGATAGGGAATTCAAGGCCAAGAAGGCTGTGTAAACAAACCTTGCTACTTCTTCACTAATTTACTACTCTGCCCCAAACCCCTTTGTCTTGTCAATTCTTCACAAATTTATTGTTTCTTTGTCTAAAAAGGTATAAAAGCTGCCTGTTTTGGCCACTTCTTTGAGTCTCTCTCTCTCTCTCTCTTTTTTTTATGGTTTCCGGTACATATGAAATTAAATGTATTTTTCTCCTGTTAATCTCTTTTATGTCTATTTAATTATTAGACCAGCCATAGAACCTGGAAGAAAAGAAAGGAAACGTCTTCCTCCCCAACACTGGTTATGAACACATATTCTAGAGCCAGACTACCCAGAGTTGAGTCTTAGCTCTACTACTATTAGCTGTGTGACTTTGGGTACTTAACTGCACCTCTCTGAGTATCATTAGTCTTATCTGTAATATAGGGAGAATATCTGTATTTACCTCATATGGCTGCTATAAGACTTAAATGAGGAAAGATATGTACAAGTGTGAAGGACTAATAAACACCGTATTAGTGTTTAAAAGTAAAAACTAGGCCTTCAATCAATATCAAAGTTGAGAATTATATAATATGTAGTGGAGAAAAAAGTTGTCCTCAACCCTCTTAGGGTCCCTGACTGGGTCTGAAAATTAAAATGACAGAGACATTAACAGAAGACAAGCAAGCAAATTTATTTAATATAAGTTTTAGGTAACACAGGAGCCCTTGTAAGGAAATGAAAACCCAAAGAAACAGTTAGACCTACATATACCTATACTGGATTTGATGAAGAGTATGTGGTCATGGAGGAATATGACAGGTTAAGGAGTATGAGATGAGTGCAGTAAACTGGGGGAAACTCAGCAAGGCCTGCTTGTTGGGATTATTCTCGGGGTCCCTTTGCCTTAAGAGATAAGGATGCTCTTTTCCTCTGGGTATAGAGAGGACATCTCTCACGTGAGAGATTTTTATCGCCCATTTCAGGGGACAAGAGCAAGGCAGCAGATGGTCAGAGTCACCTCCCTGCTTCTGCCATTTTACTCAGACTCATTCAGCTTAAAATATTCAACATGCCAAGGTGCCATATTTACGGGGGAGCATGTCCTGAACCCCATCAGGTACGTGTTGGTACCCAGGAGGAGTGATTCACTGTATCTGAAGACTTGCTCCCCTGAGGAGGTGAAGCCTGGGCTTGACTTTGAAAAATGCATAGGAAGTAGCCAGGGAGACAAAGGGTGGAAAGAGTGGGAGCATTCAAGACAGAAGGGCCAGCATGTCCATTTCCCTGAAAATATAGCCGATATGCAGTAAAAGTGAAATGTGAAATGGTTATCTTATGCCACCTATGTTAATCCTTCTCCCTGACACTGTATAATCCACCATATGTCTAAAGAGAATGAGAATGGCTTTCAGTTTATTTATGCAAAATAAATAAACTCTAGTACAGTCCCTCTGACCTTCTCGTGCATCTGTCTTTGCTGAGTGGTGGGCTGGCACCACTGGCCACATGAAAGCCTGTGTTGACATGTTAGAGCTTCCAATAGCTACCCAGTGGCCCCTGTCTACACAGGGGCAGGAAGTTTCCTTCCTTAGCCCCCAGGCAAGTGTGTTCAAAAAGTAATCAACAGGGGCTGGCATTTGCCTTTCTTCTAATTATATGTGAACAGATTTCAAGGCCATATGGCTCAGTAAATATCCCGAAACTCTCTGTCCCTTACCATTCCTATCAATCCTGCTGGAGAAATATCATTTCTAAGGTCAAAAGCTTGATTTGGGCAGAGCAGTTCTGTCTGGATCTCAGTGAAATGGGCCACAAAGACCAGACACAGAAGGAAGGCATCTGATTCCCTCAGCAGAAACCTTCCCTCTTGGTAAATGATCAAATATAAGAACATAAGCAACAGGAGAGAGGCTTGAACTTGTGTGGGATCAAGGCACTTCCTGGATTTTTGAATACACCTTAGATACATAAATATGGAAAATCTTAACGAGTGATGACAGATAGTTAAGAAGAAAGCCAGACTCTGAGCTGTCAGAGCTTGCCTCTCTGGATAGGCCACCCATCTGAAGCCCCTTGGCCTGCAGGCGTAGCCCCAGCTAGTCCCCAGTCAGACAGAAGCAAACTTAGCCATCCAGCTGCTACACCGTCCTGACAGCAATGTGTTCTGAAGGGTAGCAGAATATATCACTTTGGCATACTAATTATTTTGAGCTGAAGACAATTGAGAAGAAGCAGATATAAGAAAAGCTCTCTGCCCTCCCCTGAAAGCAAGACGTAAATGTGTAAAGGGGACCCCCTCTCCTCTCTACCAGGAAGGACAAATTCTAGACCCTTATGAGCACAGAGGCAGGATCAGGGGACCCTACATAACAAGTCTTCCTAACTAGCCCTTATCTTCCATTAGTCTCCCCCATATATTTGCCTTTCCACGATTTGCCACCTTTGAAACTGAAAGTCCTTTTCCTTCGTCCTGTCACTTCTCTAAAAATTTATTGTTCTTTTGTTGAACAGCTATAGACGCCCAAGTTCTGACCACCCCTTGGAGTTTCTCATCTCTGAGGGTTCCCATGTATATGTGCTCTGCACATGTTACTAAACTTCAGTTTGTTTCTCTTGTTAATCTGTCTTTTGTCAGTCTAATTGACAGGACCCCAGCCAATGAACCTAAAATGGGTAGAAGAAAAGAAAAGTTTTCCTCCTTTGCAGTTTAAAGCTGCTTCGCCATCAGCAAGTAGGCTTGAAATTAATAGCCTTTAGCCCAGAGTAACCTGCCAAGCTCTCATCCCCACGGTGAATGTCCAGAAACTTCGACTGGGCCTCTGCTCCATTACCTGGCTTACCTATCGCCCCACCTGGGCACTGAAACCTGGGTGCATCGGTGGTTCCTCTCATCTCTTATTGCTTGTGGTCCCGATTCAACCCTGACAGGTTTGGAAACAAACAAGCACCACCACGGCCTGCAATTGGGATTCTCAAAGCATTTACTCTGCTCCAAGAACCTGAGGGCCTAACATCTCCCCAGAGGCACTAGGGTTCAGGACAGCAGATTTCAACAAATAGAGCCCAGGCCCACTCACTCCCACTCCAGGTGGGGAGATCTCGGGGAGATAGAAGCGTATGCTTTGCTTGTCAAACTCATCACCACCACCAAGATGCTGGTCCCCTGAGCACACCAGCCTAGAGCAATGTTATCAACCTTTTTCACCTATGCTCCCCCTCCTTCAGCAAATCTCACAGCCATTCATTTCCTAATCCTCATTCTTCCCCCTAGGGAGTGATGGCTCAGTTAAGAGTCAAATTATTTTCTGAAAATTCTTCCCCTGAGATTTGTTGAGTTTAGCTCTCTGTAGTTTACATGGCCAAAAAAAAGTTTCTATATTCAATATAGAAAATACATTTTATAATGCCAAATATGCTGTTTCAAACTGTAAATCCACATGCAAAACCGCAGGAGATTCTGCCAGTCGTAGAGAACCATCTCCACGTCATTAGAATCACTGTGGTTTATGTCCCCTCCACCAGATCAGGCCACGTGCACACAGCAAGACTAGTCTGGGTCAAACCAAGGTTGGCCACATAGCTTTAAAAATTATAATTAAGATCTCCAGCTACCCTTCTTGGGCAATACCACCACAGCCAAGTGATTGCTTTCCCCCATGGCGTCCCCACTTACCCCTTAAATTGTCCTCATCTCCTGTGGTCTAGGCTCCGTTACCCATAACATAAGCCCTTCTAATCATTAAGGTAGCATAGTCTGCATTTCACGTAAAGGAAATATATTTTTTAGGTTTCTGATACAAAGGTAATACTCCCTTTTAACAAATGTGCTCACCTCCTCTAACAGACCTCCAAACACACACCTACACACACACACGCATTGTGGATGAAAACCCAAAGCCGTCAACCGGGAAGAAAAAGCAGCTAGAATATTCACTCGATGCCAAAAGTAATCTCTTTGCTGGAGTAGGGCTGGGCGCCTTGATTAAAGCGTTGCCTTTTAAAATTTAATCGTGTTATAAAACTTCTCTTCAAATACAGAAATACGAAGAGAAAATGATACAACGTAATGAAGAACCACGAACTCACAGCCCAGATTTATCTGATCTTAACATTGACCTTGTGGACTTTTTGCTTTCGAAACAAAGGGAGGTCTATGGATGAACTTGAAGGTGCCTCCCCGGCACTCCGCAGACCTTTCCCATGTTGTCTCTCTCTCTCTTCCTCCCAGAGATTCACCAGTTTTTATATCTTCCCACGTATTAATGTATATGTCCAATATGTTTTGTGTGTTTTTTAAACTTTATATAAGTGATATCCTATGGTAAATATCCTTGCTTCCATCTAAGACCAGGATCTGTGGGCTGAAGGCTGCCACAGCTGACAGGCTGAGCAGAAGAAGGGCGAAGTCCCACAGCCCTGGGATTGGGTATCAACCTCCCTCTGAAGTAGGGCCCTTTGTCACAGCCTGGCATGTGACTAGTGCCATGTAAACAACGGTCATCATTCTTATTATCATCTGCCTGGCCCTGTGCTTAGCTAGAATCCCAGCCCTTTCCTCCTCAGTCTGCCCTTTAGACTCACCCCACAGTGACACTTTTACTCACTAACAGTGCCCAATGGCACAGCACTCATGTCAGTGCAATTTCATTCAGCAGGCAAGAAACTTCCCTTGATCTATAAACAGAGGATAATTCATAACTTTGCTGATTTTCCTTCCTCTCTGTCTCTGGTGTTTATCCACGGCATAGTTGCCAAATACGTATTTCCCCACAGTGTCTCCCCTTTGCCTGCAGAATCAAATCCAAATTCCCCAACATAGCATCAAGGGCCTTACAGTCAACCTCAGCTCTTCGTCTCATCTTTAGCCACATCCCACATCCCAATTTTTTTTTTTTAATTGTCATGCTGGTTACTTGTTAAAATTCTATAAAATGCATTTTTCATTTTCCTACTCTATTTTTATAATCATTTTTAAATTGAAGTATAGTTAATTTACAATGTTATGTTAGTTTCAGGTACACCACAAAATGATTCATAGATAGATAGATAATATACATATTCTTTTTCAGATTCTTTTCTATTATAGGTTATTACAAGATATTGACTATAGTTCCCTGTGCTACACAGTAAGTCTTTGTTGTTTATTTTATATACAGTAGTGTACATGTTACTCCCACACTCCTAATTTATCCCTCCCCTCCCCCGCAACTTCTATCCCCTTTGGTGACCACAAGTTTATTTTCTATGTCTGTGAGTCTATTTCTGTTTTGTAAATAAGTTCATTTGTATCCTTTTTTTAGATTTCACATATAAATGATATCATATGATATCTGTCTTTCTCTGTCTGATTTACTTCACTTAATATGATAATCTCTACGTCCATCCATGTTATAGCATCTTATTTTAATTCTTTGTACACAGTGTTCGTCTCCTAGACTGTAAGCACCTCAGCACAGGGGCCCTACTTTATGCTTCATTTTATACTCATGCCTTGCCCGGGACATAGAGTGAATAAATGTTTCACAAACACATCAAATGTAATTTTTTTCCATGACTAATTTCTAGCAAGATGAAGAGAATTTTAGTATCTTAGCCTGTGTGTGAACTATTGATTTATTTTTGAAAAATAAGGCTCTTTCAGCAGCAGATCTTTAATAAATAATTATGAACACAAAGTCTAAAGCACTCAAGCAGTTTCCCTCGTATGGATATTTTCCCTGCCTGCAGATTTTTTTAAAAAGATAGACACATTTTGTTCTAGTTGTAATAGAATAGAATTGCAGAATCCCAGCCCTCCCCTAGACCCTTTGATCCCCAGGCCCTCCAATCCTGATGCCAACAGAAAAGGTATCTATATAATAACATCGACATCCTTAATACAACCGCGGCAACAACAGCAAGCGAACTTCATCCAGGACATACGTGTCAGGCACTGTGCTAAGCCTTATCTGTACTTCAGCATTTAACCTGCCCACCACCCTATAAGGTGTGATGGATCATTTTATGTGTCAACTTGACTGGACCACAGGGTGCCCACATTAAACATTACTTCTGGGTGTGTCTGTGAGGGTTTTTCCAGAAGGGATGAGTATCTGAATCAGTGGACTCAGTAGAGCTGCCCTCCTCAGTGTGGGTGGGCACCATCCAATCCAATCCACTGAGGGCCTGGATGGAACAAAAAGTGGAGGAAGAGAGGAATCATTCCTTTCCTGCCTGCCTGCTTCAGCTGGAACATCAGTCTTCTCCTACCCTTGGACTAGGATTTACGCCACTGGCTCTCCTGGTTCTCAGGCCTTCAGACTCAGACTAGAATTATAACAACTTTTCCAGGTCTCCAGCTTGCAGACAGATGGCAGATCATGGGACTTCTCAGCCTCCACAATTCTGTGAGTTAATTCCTCATAATAAATCTTCTCTCTCCATCAATCATTTGATCAATCGATAGACAGACGATAGATAGATAGACAGAGAGATAGGTAGATAGATATAGGTGAGATAGACAGATATAGAGAAATAGATATAGGTGAAATAGATAGATAGATATAGATGATAGAGATAGTATCCACCTGTTTGTGCATACAGACAGAGTATATATACACATATATAACATATATATACTATATATGTATTAGGGTTCTCAAAAAACTAGAACAATGCCTGTGTGTGTGTGTATATATATATATATATATATATATATATATATATATATATATATATATACTGTGCCTCCCTACACTCCACAGGGCCCTACATACCCAAGGAACATATATATTCTACCCAAAGGCGTTATCCCTACTTTATCAAAACAGGAAATTAAGCTCATGAGGCCCAGAGACATGTGTGGGCTGGCCCAAGGTCATGCCTTTGCAAGGTAGAATTGAGGCAGAGTGACTTCTGCATCACCCTATCCGTCACTCCTCAAGTCACTGAGCCAGAGTTCCCCACTTCCCCATCCTACCATTTCTGCTTCACTGAAACACTGTCTTCTCTCTCGAGATCCCCTGGTACAAGACACTAATCAAAACTGCCCTTGACTGATCCCAGCTGACTTTGCCTAAATTCAATCTCTCCTGTGCTGGCCATCCACTGCAGCATCTCAGTGTCTTGTCCAGGATCCTATAAGAAAGAACGACCTCTGATTCATCTATACCCTGATGATTAGCTGGCACGTACCAACACAGGTTTGCAATTCCCACATTTACACTGTAAAAGTAGGGGAAACCTTATGGTTATAATTTAGGTTTGATAAACCTAAACATGCTGGAAGATAGAGGAAAACAAAATCTTTTTCTGGCCTGCTGTCTCTGAGACAATAAGCACATTCAGAGCATTTAAATCTACTCCATTGATCTCTTTTGTGGTCATTTTACAAGCACTTCACTTGAGAATTAATCCTCAAGTTAATATAAACGGAACGATATGAAAGCTGTGTGCTTCCTAGAACGAGGAGCATTGAGAAGATGAAAGCTGCTTTCATTCTGTGTTGGCAAAACGTCCTTGCACTTTTCTCACATATTTGGAGGTCTTCAAAGGCCCTAAGATTTTTTAAATGCATAGGGTGGGTCTACTCTTAGATCTGCCTCTTGCTTAGACCTGGCAAGTGAAGCCACCATCTGCTCTGCTCCAGGAAAGAGAAGGAAATACAGACAGTCTGGGTCTTCCTAAGGGGGTTCCCTGGCTCTGATGTTGTGGGGGTTTTTTTCATCTCCAATTTGGAAAATGTCAGGGCAAAGCCAAGTGAACCCTGCTTCCTTGGAAATGAGAGGCTAACCATATACCTCAAGGTCAACAGGTACATTTTTCAACAAAAGTTTGTTGAGGCACTACTATGTGGCGGGGTACCAGGCAGGCATGGCGAATACTCCCTGTACAGATTCCCCTCCCACAATACTTGCAGGGGCTCCTTTCCATCCTTCTCAGGCTCACTTCTCCTGACTACCCCCATCACTTCCAAGAGCTGAACAGGGTACGATATTGAGCAATCACAGATGCCTAAGAAACAGATGCCTTAACAAGACAGAAAACGAATTAGTGACCCGATTTGTTTCTCTTTTTTTGCACTTTAAATAAGAAAACTGGGGGGTGGGGGGAATAGTGTAAGATATAAGAGCAGCCACGAGACTGAAAATGACAGCTCAGGCCAGCTCACTGCCTCAGGAGCAGCATCCGCCCTGCCCAGCCTCGGAGCCTGCCAGCAGATACCTAGAAAATAGCACAGCTTGGTTTCAAGGTAGGAATCACACACCAGCCCCTAAGGCCCGCCTTATTAAAAGCAGCTGCTGAAAGCCATTAGTCTGTCCACAGCAAGAAAACCTTTCTGTGATTTTTAAAAATGGAAAAACAAATCTCAGTGAATTCCCTGACCTTGTGAAACAGGAGGAAATATTACCTACTCTCCCCTTTTCTTCCCATCCTTTCTAAAAGGGGAAGAATTTTGTCAAAACTTTTAAAGCCATAGTAGAGGCAACTCAGTGACCATTTTACTTAAAGTTCAGAGTGACCAAAGGTCACTTCCAAGGTGGACCTGAGTCCTCACAACAGACACTCAAGAAGTCATATTTGGGACTTCCCTGGTGGTGCAGTGGTTAAGAATCCACCTGCCAATGCAGGGGACATGGGTTCAATCCCTGGCCTGGGAAGACCCCAGATGCCGCGGAGCAATGAAGCCCGTGCGCCGCAACTACTGAGCCTGAGCTCTAGAGCCGAAGAGCCACAACTGCTGAAGCCCATGCACCTAGAGCCTGTGCTCTGCAGCAAGAGAAGCCACCGCAATGAGAAGCCCGCACACCACAATGAAGAGTAACCCCCGCTCGCCACAACTAGAGAAAGCTTGCACACAGCAATGAAGACCCAGCTCAGCCAAAAATAAAAATTAATTATTTATTTTTTTAAGTCATATTGACAAAGACTTATTAGAGAAAGAAACTAAGACAGCTTAGAATCTTATGTCAGCCAAACTTTCAATTAAATGCAAAAGTAAAAAAAGATATTGTGAGTCATTCAAGGCCTCACAAGGTTATTAAACAAAGACTCACTTTGAAAATACGTTTTAAGAGGAATAGTGCTACAAAAAGAGAAAATAAATTCTAGAAGGACACTGCTAGATACAGGAAAGAAAAGTGAGTAAATATACTAACAAATTTTATTTTCTAAATAAATTATGACTCAAAATATATATATTTTGACCAGAGTGAGGTGATACCAGATTGAGGTGAGACCATGATAATGTATTTGATTTGTTTGTAAAGATAACTGTAGTTTTAATAATCTAGAGGTAACGACCAGAAAACTAAAACTGTAACTTGAAAATCTGTAAAGGGACTTCCCTGGTGGTGCAGCAATTAAGAATTCACCTGCCAATGCAGGGGACATGGGTTCAAGCCCTGGTCCGGGAAGATCCCACATGTCACAGAGCAACTAAGCCCATGTGCCACAACTACTGAGCCTGCGCTCTAGAGCCCATGAGCCACAACTACTGAAGACCGTGTGCCTAGAGCCTGTGCTCTGCAACGAGAGAAGCCACCATAATGAGAAGCCTGCGCACCACAATGAAGAGGAGCCCCCTCTCGCCGCAACTAGAGAAAGCCCGCACACAGCAACGAAGACCCAACGCAGCCAAATAAATAAAATAAAATAAATAAATAAATCCAAAAAAAAAAAAGAAAATCTATAAAATAGAATTCAACATATGTATTAGAAAGTAGGAAGGGAGGAAAAAAGACAAAAGCTATGCAAAACTAAAAACAGAAGACAAGATAAAGCAACAAATACTAATATAATAATAACTACAATTAAAGTAAAAAGTTGAACAAAGCAATTAAAATATTCTCAGGTTGTATTTTGAAAAATATCCAGCAAAATGTTGCCTATAAGAGATTTATTTAAAATAAAAGTGCAGGGAGAGATCATGTAAAAGAAGTATTTTGCACCACTTGTTAACAATGGCAAGAGAAATGTTATTTGAGGTATTGCAGTAGAGCAGAGACTCCAGTGTAGAGCTGAGGTCAACTCCAAATGCAGCAAAGACAGCTGAAGCTTGATAGCCAG
This sequence comes from Delphinapterus leucas, assembly GCF_059928025.1. Classification (NCBI taxonomy): domain Eukaryota; kingdom Metazoa; phylum Chordata; class Mammalia; order Artiodactyla; family Monodontidae; genus Delphinapterus; species Delphinapterus leucas. Next base: position 45,510,048 of record NC_143130.1, on the reverse strand, counting down.
AGAGCAGAGAGAGGGAATCAGTTAATGGAAAATCACTAAGAAGAACCTAGCAAGGTAAGAGGGGTGGGGGGATTTTTGCTAAACTGGTTTAACAGGATTCTTGCTAAAGGCAGGTCAAGGACTTGGATATCAAGGATGGAGGATGAGGAACTTGATCAGATATGAAGGATGGGGGGAGGGGGTTCTCCCTAAACTCACCTAGAAGGATTCTTTGCTGAAACTGGACTCAGAAGGCCAAGGTCAAGGTCTAGTCAAGAAGAGGATTAAGAGGAGCCTGACAAAAATTTGGTCAAAGAGGGAGTCTGTCAGTTGAAAATAAAGTAATGGAAAAATAAGAACCCAGAGAAATTCAGAGTAACAATCTTAATATCAGACTAAATAGAATGTAAGGTAAAAAGTATCATAAAGAAAAAGACTATGATGTATACTGGTAGAAGCAACACTAGATCATGAAACTATAACAATCATGAACATAATGCTCTAAATAATACAGTATCTAAATACATGAAGCGGACTTCCCTGGTGGCGCAGTGGTTGAGAGTCCACCTGCCGATGCAGGGGACACGGGTTTGTGCCCCGGTCCGGGAGGATCCCTCATGCCGCAGAGCGGCTGGGCCCGTGAGCCATGGTTGCTGAGCCTGCGTGTCCGGAGCCTGTGCTCCGCGATGGGAGAGGCCACAACAGTGAGAGGCCCACATACCGAAAAAAAAAAAAATACATGAAGCATAATTGATAAAACCATAGGGAGAAGTAGACAGATCAACGATTGTAGCTAGAGATTTTAATACTTCCTTTTCAGAAAAAGATAAAGCAGACAAAAAGAAAAATCATGTTGTAGAAGAACTACATATGTGTATACGTTTGTTGACACTTATGAAACATTTGCAGAAATTTATAATGTACCAGGCCACAATAGAAGCTTAATACAGATTAGTTTCTGGCCATAAAGCAGTAAAATGAGAAATCAATAGCACATGTCTGAAAACTAAGAAATACTCTGCCTTTAGGAGAAAGAAGAAATAACAATGCAAAGTTGAAGATACTTAGAACTGGTGAAAAAGAAAGCACTAGAGGTATGTATTTCTGACTATAAATAAACATTGATTGCTAAAAACCTCCAGCAAACATCATACTTATTGAGAAAATTTTACATGCATTCACTTTAACATCAAGAACAGGAAAAAAAAATGCACACTTTTACCACCACTGTACAACACAGTACTGGAGGTCCCCACCAATGCAACTAGGCAAGAAAAAGAAATAAGGAAAAAATAGAAAACATTGGAAATGAAAAGGCATAACAATTATTATTGATGAATGATATGATCACTCATGTAGACTATTCATATAGATGTAATAATTTATTTACATATTTATCTTTTATTTAAGATAAAATAATTTATCTTTTATGGATAAAAGATCAACATACTATAATAAATAGCATTTCCCTTTATTAGCAATAACTAACAAGAAAATAAAATATGAAATAAGATAACCGACACAATAGCAATAAAAATCTAAAAAAGTATCAATGAGTTATTCTAAAAATGAGTGTACAAGGCCTGTATGGAGAAAATCTAAAACTTTGTCAAAGAAAACTTTTAAAAGATCTGACTATATGGAGAGATTTACTATATTCCTGTAATGAGATTACAACATTATATATAAATGGAGAATTTTCTTAGAATTAGATTGTGTTGGTAAGTTAATTTGGAGAAAATTAACTTCTTTATAAAGTCAGAAGCATTGAAATACATATAAACATATATGTGTATATATATGCAAGAAACAGAACAAAACTATGGTGTAATGTCATCCATGTATAGAATATGTATAAATAAAACAATATATTTTAAGAATATATGTAAATGGGCTTATTAAGCATGTTGGAGTGAATGCCTATGGGAGGAGGTAAATAGGGATGGAGCTAGAAAAAAAAAATGGCAATGACTAAATGAACACAAAACACAGGGCATCTTTCTAAGGATCAATTATGACAGCGTGCCAGGAACTAAATATGGTCCAATAAAAGGAATAGAGGTGAAAAAAGACATTTTCAGAAAAAAACAAAAAAACTAAGGTAGGTAAAAGAATACAGATAAGCCAGGGCTTAGTATTAGAAGCTATCAGATCATGAGAACAATAAGAAAGAAAACCTAGAATATGCGATGGGTCATAGAAGTTAGAGCTTTCAAATTAACTTTTTCCAAAAAGTCTTTAGATAACTTTCACTATTCAAACCACACATCCATGTTCAAAGGAAAAGGCACTCATCTGGCTTCCAAATTCTCTGGATTCAAGAGGCTAAAGCACATAGTGAGCTGACAGACTTCTTCCTGGGACCCCTCTTGGCCTCTGTAGAAGGCAGGTTGTAGAACTCTAATTAATTGGTCTCTGATTGATCTCTCTGTAATTATTCTTTTTTAAATAAGGTGAGTATAGGAAAACTTACTGATAAAATAAAATAATTAAATGAAAGCTAATATATAGTCTTAATAAAATATGTTAAGCTTTCAGTCCCAAATGTCTTAGTAATTTGTATTTGAATATTTTATGCGTATAAGATAGCCTCATTATTATTGCTTATTATGGCATTGAAGCTTTAAATTAAATCCAAATACAGTAAATCAAAGCGAGTTTAACTTTCAAATATGTGGTTCAGTAGTTCTCAAAAGCTCTAAGCACCAGCACACCAGTCTTAAAAGAAATATAGTCAGTGTTTTGCAAAATGAAAATCCACAAATCACAAGTGCTGCTTCCTAGTAAATAAATATAGAAAATTATTGTTAGTTATCATTTACACTCAGTAAAAATTATACAAATCCACTTATCTTTGCAATAAGGAGAAATTTTCATTTGTTGCCACAATAAAAAACATAGATAAAATCAAATGATTTCAGGATTAACACTATTTTTCTAGGTATCAAACCAGTATCTGTTGACAGATGTTATCCTACAAGCCTCATGAAGCTTTACTTTAATTACTGTGAGGTATTTTTAAATATTGGATTATATATTAGAATGAGGCGCCTTCTAGAAAACAAACCCATAAGCTGGAGCAGTTTTTCAGCACATTGGACAGTGACCTTTACCTGCAGTTTTCCTATGCTGGAGACCAAGCTGGTTGGAACGCTCCACTCTGCTGCCAAGTGAAAAATTATTGACTAAATGTGAGACTCTGAAATTCATCTCTTACTGAGAAACATTTAAGAGCATTATAGAATTCATTTTATCCATGCAATAAATCTACTGAGAAATGAGAAAGAAGAATCCACTTGCAAATATGGAGAAATATTTCCTTGAGCAGTCACATCAGAAAAACTATTCACCTTCAACAATATGCCATAAAATGTAATGCTGGTAGATTTGTTTTAATGCAGTGTTCATGATCCAGGGAAGGATGCCTGGGAAATATTCATTCTTGTCAGTTTTTGTTAAAAACATGTCTTGTGCGTGACTCAGGTCTTCTCCTGCACTCATTATAGGAATAGAGCATGTTCAAACTGTCCTCTCTTTCTAATGCAAAAAAACAGTGTAATTTTTAAAGATAAAGCTCCCCCAAATAAAGCTCTTTTGTGTATTTGATTGATGTATCATGCTTTCAAGTTAACTGCCTAAGAAAGGCTTGAATTCTCTCTTATTTTTTAAAGTTTATTAAGCATTTAGGATCTTTTCACATTTCTACAGCTTTTTCAATAACTCCAGTGGTAGATGTGATTACCTCCTCTTAAAAATTAGAAAACCAGGGCTTCCCTGGTGGCTTAGTGGTTGAGAGTCCACCTGCCGATGCAGGGGACACGGGTTCGTGCCCCAGTCCGGGAAGATCCCACATGCCGCGGAGCGGCTAGGCCCGTGAGGCATGGCCGCTGAGCCTGCGCGTCCGGAGCCTGTGCTCCGCCACGGGAGAGGCCACAACAGTGAGAGGCCCGCGTACCGAAAAAAAAAAAAAAATTATCAAACCAAGCCTCAGGGAGGTCAAGTGACTTGCTAAAGAATGCACAGCAAGTAAATTGTGGAGCTGGGCTTTGAAACTAGCTTTGACTGATCCCATGTATAATTATGCTTTTCCTACTTGTCATAATGCTGCTCCACTATAATGTTTTACAAATAAAGTTTGCTCTGTGGCTTATCTCACTTACAGACAAACATAAAGAAATAAATTTAAACTCTATCATTAGTTCTATTTACATAAAAGAAAACATGTTTATGACAGTAATCTGTCAAGTAGGTCTCCTAAGGATCTGTAGTTACTGGCTTTGGGTGTAAAAGAAATCAGTCTCGGCCTTCTTCATTACACATCTCACTAACAAGCAGATTGGCCAGGGCCTATTTTTTTGAGAAAGTAAATGCGTAATTTCATGCCAACACCCACACCCTTTTTCAAAGAAGAAAAAATACCATGGTGTAATACAGTAATCTCTTATAAAGAATCCTCCTGTTTATAATGATAAAGAGAGAAGAGAGAAGGAGCAGGCTGTCCAAAGACAGCCTCAGACAGGTAGCAGCCCATCTCAGGAAGGGTCTAGTCCTACCCATTGGGGTGTCAGGATACACTGAGGATAAAGCACTGGTCAACCTCATAGAGTGGTGAAGCGGTTATGAGTGGGTGATTTAGAGCCAGGCCACAGCAACATGACCTTGGGCAAGTTACTTTACCCCTGAGCTTTAAGTTTCTTCATCTGGAAAAAGGAGATAATGAGCTCTACCTTGCAGAGTATTCTAAGAGTTCAGTGAGTCCCTGAGTACAGGGTAAGAACTGAACAAATGCTAGCCATTATCATAATCCTAACCATCATATCACTTTTCCAGTTCAGCAATTTGACCTTCTTAAGTGCTCAGTATTATTTTCTTCAGGAAACCTCAAAGGACACCGACCTGTGGGTGTGAAGGGTAGAAACGTCTATGTTCCATTCCACCTATTCCCATATGCTTTGCTGGGGAAAATCATAATATTCTCTCAAATAGCTATAAGCTTTGGACCAACAAGACCAAGACACTTATCATCAATGTACTGGAGACAGTTGCGTACCTTATAGGTTAAGCAGTGCCCACTGACTGTTTAAACAGAAGGAAGGAAAATATCACCCATATCATGGATGCGAAAGAACTTTGCAAAAGTTCAAAATTGCAAACAGACACACACACCCAGACATACACAGAAATGTGCTGCACATCTTTGTAAATTAGAAAACAAAATAAATTTGATTTTGAAGAGGTTAATTTTTTTCCTCAAATGTCTTTTAGTTGATATTCAACTGGATGGACAGAACATCTGTTTCAGAAGAAAGTTCCAGTGACAGGATAAAATGATTTCCAATATCATACCTCTTTAAAAATGAAAGACACCTTTATAAATATTTACCTTTTTAAGTATTTTTATTGGAATATAGTTGTTTATACATATTTGTCTTAACTGAAGTAGATTCATCACAATTTTATTATACTACCATTAATCAACCAAGTATATGTGCAGATTCTCTTGTGTAAATTTAAGCCAAATAGTCTGAGAAATATTAAAATACTATGATAACATTTTGACTTTAAGCAATCATTTGAGGAGATGAAGGGCAGTGGCTCTGACTGCATGAATTCTGAATAAAGTAGTGAAGATCAGATACATAAGTTGGATCCCAATGATAAAACGAAGCATATGGCTTTGAAGTGACAGATAAGTCTTGAGCAGTCACTTTCAAGCTCACAAAGAAAGAAACAGCTGACTAGCAATGGAAAAAAACAAGGTAAAGAAGAAAGAAATTGGGGAACAGAAAGTGCTGGGTGATGAATCAGAAGGCAGTATAGGTTCCAATAGCAGGATCTTTGGGAAGACGCCAAGAGAAAGGGACATTTTAGGACATTACCAAAGTCAAACTTTTCCCCCAAGAAATAACTGGTATGTAACCACCAATTCGCACAACATCTGACACCCACTTGTGATGCCCAATAGCATAGGGTAGCATTTATTGAAATAGGTAGCATTTATTGAAAAGTTACTACGTGCTAAGCATTGTAGTAAGCATTTTACAAGCCTTCTCTAATCTTAGGATACGGGAACCAATATCAACCCCATTTCTCAGATGAGAAAACTAAAGTTCTGAGAAATTAAGTGAATTGCCTAAAGACATGTAGCAAGTCAATGGTGGTGCCCAGGTATGAACCAGGAAATGTAACTCAGAGTCCATGCTCTTAACTTCAAAATTACACTTCTGTATACACAATGGAATACATTTCTTGAAAGTTAAAAAAAAAATTCATACAACTCAATGAATGAATGAAAAAGAAAGAATTCCATGTGCAGCCCCTCTTCCTTCAGTAATAAAATCTCATTATATGATGATTGATTCAAATTCTCACCAAGCCATACCTTGCTTAAAATAGAACTGACATCACAGGAGAGTCCCAGAACCTTGGGGATAAGAATTTCATAGAATCAGGAACTTTCTTAAGCTAGGTAGCGTTTTCTCCTTTTCCTCTTTATACACACAAAAGAATACTACTTCTTTTTTTTTTTTTTTTTTTTTGCTCTAGCAGCATTTTTATTTACAAACAGCAATTTCCATTGACTTTATACCATAAAAAAGCCATTTACAAGCAAGAAACAAGAATTCAGAACAAAATTAAGCAAGGAACACTACTTCTTACTACCCTAAAGTTTTTAAAAATTATTTTATTTCAGCTCATTGTCTTTAAATAATGACACCCAATTAACCAATTAGATAACAATGAACAAATGGAATAATCAGTTTGATGACCATCATGAGGTTGTCACTTCCCTGAGTAAAGGACTTGTCACATGTCACTTCTTTCATGTGGGCGTCATGGTTGAACCTGTATTGGGTTATTTGTAAAGTAACGTAAGAAACTTCGTAGCATCTGGTCTCTTAGAAGGAGAAAGATTTTAGTCCAAACTAGACTGTAGGTCTCTGCAATCTATATCTAGACATGGCAGATGATAGACAGACAGGCAGACGTGTATGTATATTTACACCATAGGTATTTTTAAGAGCTTAAGTCTAAAGACAGAGAGAAAATGGACCCTTGGAATTGTGCACTTTCATTTTTTATTTTGAAATACTTGCATATCTCAAATGTTAGATTGTCTAGAACCACATTATCACTGGCCTTCTAATAAAAAAATGCATTCAAATGAAAAACATACTGACACTGCAAAATAAATTCAAGTGGGAGAAACAAGCCTTGTACAAAACAGAAGAGGAATGTTTTTCCTATGAATAATTTAAAGCAAGGATCAGTTCAAGCAAGGAGAGCTTTCCTTTTAAAAACCTCTCAAGACCTGATGTGTGACCATCCATCTAACTGCCACAGTGATGGAGCGCCTACAGTGAATGGAGTGCCTTGCTTTGTGTCTGGCACATAGCAAGTGCTCAATTAATATTTGTTGAATGCGTGCATACATGAATAACCAAATAAAAGGTGTCTCAAAAAGCTCAAAAGCTAGAAGCTCCTATTTCAAGAGTCTGAAATAAGATCATAAACCTGAGTATAAATCCAAGGATGATGATAGCACCGACGAAAGTCTTCAGGCCAAGATCATGAATTTGACTCCCCTGGAGGCCAGTCAGTTTTGGTTATTCTGAGCCGCCACACTGTGCCCTACGCCCAGTCAGCCATGTCTCCAACGCATGTCACTGATCACAAGGACATCTAAGATGGGTCAGCACTGAGTCATAGCTGGATAAGCAATTCCAAGGGTCTGTTCTCATGGCAGAGGTCATGAGGATCTCTTTGGGTCCTTCATTTCAAGGACTTCATCCAAAGTTTCTTTCCCTACCACCTTTAAAAATGCCATTTGTGAAGGGGAAAAAAATCCACAATTCTGCTGGATATTAGTTAACCACAAACCAACCTCAAAAGCATATAGAACTGTCAAGTTTGGAAACTGTTATGGAGAATTATCATTCATATGTATGTCCAGGGGCTCTAAGAGGTGCATGATCATTTCACAGGCACTCATTTAACAGCCTCTATGGAGCACCTATGTGCCAGGCACTGTGACAAGGCTGAAGAGACTGCAGACCCTGTCCTCGAGGAGTACATACTCTAGGGAAGAGATAGACGTTGCAAATATATAATGCTATAAAAGCAAAGGAGACGGCATCATTTGGATTATCAAAAATGAGGCCTCTACCTAGTCAGAGGAGGTGGCCTTTAGGTAAGCTTTGGGTAAGGCTGAAAATTAGCTAACAAATAGCTATGATCGCCATGTATTCCTGACCATACAAATTGGGATTAAATTACTTAGATAAATTGGGGAAAGTCAGCCTTCATTTGAATTACCCAGACACTGAGATTTTATTTTCTATTCTGAACTATTGAAATATCAAGTGAAAAAATCAAAGCAATTGACCAAACCATTATCCAGAAAACACTTTTTCCTTAATTTTACAGACTCTTCATGAAAAGTAGTTCAACAGCAACTGTATGAACAGTTCTCAGGTTCTCCACCGCAGCTGGTGCCCTTACATCCGGTTTTAAGATCCGGCTTAAGATTTTTGACTTGTTATAGGTCAAAGCTCTGAGGCAAATTTCTTCAAAACTCTTTGCACAACATGGTAGATGCCATCATAGGTTATTTCCTCGCTGGTAGAATGTCAACTAGCCTTCCCCATAGACTAAGCTCCACTGCTGAATTGGTTTCATTGTACTTCACAGCCATTTTGCTATGTAATTGTGCGGGCATTCATCAAGATGACAGAGGAAATGAAAACTCCAGTCCCAAAGCTGTGTGGATGTCAGTGAGCAAACAGATCCAAGAAGTAAACAAGCCAGATTCACATTCACTTGTGATTAACAGGAAAACGGAAGGGGAGGAAACTGACTATGCCAAGGACAGGATGGAACACAAACTGAATTTTCCTCCTGGCCTTTGAAAATGCTGACATTTCATCTGCTCATTATTTCTATGTGTCTTATGTTGCAACTTGCTTAACACCCTAAATAACTGCCTGGGGCCAAAAAAATAACTACAATAGCATCAGGACTTTTTAAATCACTGGTCTTGTTAAGAAGTTACTGCATTTACCACCTTCATCTTTTATGAAGTGTCTAGAACACCTACCATTCACAACATTGTGAGCTCATAATGAATGAGAGAAATTTGAAGAATATATGTCTCATTTATCTCTGTAGCCCCAGTACCTAGCCCAGACCAGTCACAAAGTCCCATTAACTAGATGCTCCCTAAAACCCTTGAGCAGGAAAGCAACTTGCCAAAGTTCCTATCATGAGTAGGAAAGGTAATTCAGTGAGTGGAAATTCATGGTCTCTGGAGTCAAACAGGTGGGATTTTGAATCGACCCCTGTTTCCTAGTCACAGGACCATGGACAAATGGCTTAAATCTTCTAAACCTTAGATTCCTCATCTATCAAGTGGAGATAAGTATCCCCAACATCACAGGGATAAGGCACGAAACAAACCAAATCATGCACATAAAACATCGGCACTTACTAGGAAATAAGGAAATGTGTTGTCTTTCCTTTACTAAACCATTCAATAGGTCAGCTTGTGGCATGTCAGTGATGTGGAATTTTTATTTTACTTTTACTAGTGGGAGCAAGGTGAGATGAGGAAGTAGATCCTGTTACTTTTGATATGACAAATAATATTGGGAAGTTACTCTTTTCCAGACTTGCTTCATTCATGCCAGAACAGCACACTATATATTCATGCCTGAAACGTGTTCCCCTACGGTGACAGAGCTACAGGGCTGATAGAGAGGATGCCACACACCCATGGTCTCAGAGGCCCTATCCCATCATTATTCTCACCTTCTCTGATGCAATGAACACAGAGAGCTTCATGGCCATCCACCTCCTCTTGGCATCTCTTCTACGAATTACAGATGGGAAAGTTCTCCCCCACCTCCAGATGGAGACAGCTAGGTCTGAACCCACCCTCACTCTTCTCAGCATCTACAACTCAAGCTGAATCCTACACTGGGGACATCAGTCAGCTCAGAAGTCTCAAGGCTGAGAGACTGGCCCATCCAGTGGCCTGAACCATCTTTTAATGAGCTACATAGAAGTGTCAAAAATTTGGAGAACTATCTTAGAAAAAGCTTTTCTTCCATTATCACTACAGTAACCTTCCTTTTGCCCCCTGAATTAAAATCCTCTCCATGGGCTGCTCCCTAAGGTATAAACTACCTGAGCTAGCCAGCACCTTTAGGCATACTGGATCCCATCTAATGAAGAATATGATTTAATGAGAAGATAAAGGAAAGAAGGATGCAATAGTGCAGGGGGCTTGAACTATTAAGAGAATGTGATCTTTGGCTTTAAATTAAGTCATTTTCACCCTAAATTAAGTGATAGCACAGCACTCAACATTCAATTTCCTGCTAGGAATGGAAATAAAATGTATAGAGTACCTACTACACACCATCGGACAGTTTACCAGAACCATCACACTAAGAAGGAAAGTAACTTGCCTAAAGCCACAAAGATAGTCAGTGAAGCTGAGATTCAAAGCCAGGTTTCTCACCTCTCAAGTCAAACTTTCTCAACCACAGAATCTTCTACTGTTCAGGCATTAGTCCAAATGTGCCCACTTCACAGAGGCCCACTCCCCACCACATCAACCAAAGAGTCCCTCCTCTCCTCCAAAAATAACTACTTCCAAGTATATTACCTTCTTTGTTCCTTTCATAGCAGTTGTTGCAATGTGGCCTCATCTTGGTATTGATTTGTTCACTTGTTGATTATCTAAACTTCACTAGAAAAAGAAATGGCCCTTCAAGGAGGGCTCTTACTCATCTCAGTATACTTGGTGGACAATAATGATAAAAGCAAGATTTATATAACCTTTATTATGAGCTACATACTGTAATTAGTACTTTACATATATTAATTCACTTAATCCTCTGAGGTGAAAACTATTATTGTCCTCTTTAGCTTACAGATAGGAAACCAAGGTACAGAGAAGTTAAGTAACTTGCCCAAAGTCACACAGTTAGTAAGGACCAAGCTGGCCACCTGGAAAGACTGTCTCCAGAGTCCAAACTCTTAACTCCTCTGCTCTCTTGCTTCTATTTGTTACAGGGCTGATGGGAAACTTCTTAAGAAGGCACAAAAGAGAGGCTTTGGGGAGCTTATTTACATCACTTGCCAGTATCCAGGCCCTTCTACCTGCCTATGCCTCCCCTCCTTTCCCTTTGTTCTGAAGATCCCATGTGCCAGAAGAAGTAGAAAAAAAAAAAAAGACTCACTTCAGACAAAAACTCTCTGTAAGGGCAGGAAATAGGCTTGCTCAGTGTGACCCAGGGAGGCTGAGCCGCGTTGTCTCCACCTTTGTGGCTCTTGTGCACAGCACAGAGCCTGGCACAAAGGGGATCTGGAAAGGAAGGGAGAGAGGGAAATCCCCTCACTGGGAAGGGCTGAGAAGAGTTTTCCTAGAAGAAAGAACAGTACATGCAAATGATGGAGCTCCTGACTACTTTTGTTGTATTGAGGTGTAGTTTACATATGATACAAATGCACCACTTTTAATGATGTGATGTCAATATAGCGCTTGATGAGTTTTGACATTTAACCACCACTGAAAGCATGATAATCAATATTTCTATCACCTCCCCCCAAAGTTTCCTCACCACTGAAGATTTTCAAGCAAAAGAGTGACACAACCAGATTGGTGTTTCAGAAAGATGATCCTACATCAGGCATGGAGAGGGAGGTAGATCAAAGAGGCAATGGTATCTTAAAAACCCAGTCATTTGGTAGTGTATATATGTCCATGCCAATATCATACATCAACTATACCTCAAGAAAATAAAGAAAAAAGAAAGAAAGAAAAATAAAAATAATTATGTTTACAGAGAAAAAAAAAGAAAAAACCCAGTCATCTCAGTTTCTGACCCATGGAGCAAGAGAGATTCACTGACAGACAACCACTTTAAAACACTCACTGGAAGAGTTCACAAACTTGGTTAAAATGCCAAAAGGAAAGAGAGCACAAAATGACAAAACTGGTCTGTATGTGTTAAGCATAGAGTTTTTCTTAAGAGCAAGATTGCTGCCCAATCAATAAAGCTGCAGCAATCCATACGCATCACAAGGAGATGTGATGGCCGTTTAAGCTGAGTCTGGGTGTTTTATGACTTTGGGCACAGCCTCGGAGTCCCATTCCAACCAACTGCCCTGAGAAAATTAGCTGCCAGCTTGACACACAACCCAAACCAGCAGACCAGGTGAGGGTAGCGTTTGACAGAAACTGCAGTCTAGTGCACAGAGAGACTGCAGAAACAGGAAGGCAGCCTGGCACCAAAGTTCAAGACCATATATGGCACCAGCCTGGTATTCCCACCAGCTCAAAAGACTAAACACCCAAACTCTCTGTGCTCAGAAATGATGATAGGAAGTTCATCCCGTGAACTGCTTATTATATGCTTTCCTTAAAAAGTTAATTATCTTAACTTATTAGGTGAGGTCTACACTTATCTCCATTTTAGAAAGGATGAAACTGAGGCACAGAAAGTTCAAGCCACTTGTCCAATGTCACACAGCAGAGCCAGGATTTAAAGCCAGGAAACTCAGCTCCAGAGACCCAGAGACTGATCCCCATACTTCCTGCCTTTCCAGAGCATAATGGTTTAAGAGAACAAGTTTCAGAGTTGGACTGAGATCCAAATTCTGGATCTGCTACCAGTCAGCTGCATGACCTTGAATCTCTCTCCATCACAGTTTTCTCATCTGCAAAAAAGGCAGAGTTGTTGAGGATTTAAATGTGGAAAGCTGCTGGCACAGAATGAGTCCACAATGAAGAGTAGATGTGATAGTATTATTTCAGGAGCTCACAAACCAAATTCCAGGATGCATATGATTCAAGCTTCACTGTCAACTAACCACCTAAAAAAACCTGAACACTAATGAATCATGCTGGTTTTAATTAGAGCCTCATTATTGCATTAGATCAGGAAAACTTCCCCAGAAGCATGTACTCATTTGACAAATGTCAAATACTTACTTGGTACCAAGTGCTCTTCTGGTTTCTGAAAACACACTGGTGAATGTGAGAGAAAAATCCTTGACCTCACAGGCAGGGACAGTTACAATTTTTAACGTAATTTAAATTATTGCCAACCAGGTATTGAACCCGGGCCCCAGCAGTGAAAGTGCTGAGTCTTAACCACTGGACCATCAGGGAATTCCCTGTTCCTTTTAATTTTAAAAAACTCGAACAAACCAACATGTTTACCTCTCATAAGGCTATACAGGCAATCTAAAAAAAAAAAAAAAAAAAAATGTCAAGCGTCTTTATCTTTGTCTAGAATTATACCAACCTTGTCTACAGACATTGCAATCGTGTGAGAAATCTACTTAATTAATTAAGGGTTGGGGTTTTTTTGGCGGTAAAACCCTGAAACCATGGACCTAGGAGACAAATTAAATTACAATTATTTCTTTAAATTAATCTTTGATTTAAAAAAAAAAATCTGGGCTACAACAAATCACTGGGTGGACTCTAGGATCCCTTTAATAATATGAAAGGAACTGATTCTCCTTAGCCTTTTTTAAACATTTCTCTTAGAGTGCTATTTACACTCCTAATGGTCTCAGTGAAAACAATGAGCATGTTAAGCAAGAGGAAAATTCCATGTTGGGATGTGACCTGCAGATGAATGAATGTCTGAAGGCTTCTTTCTCAAAACTCAGCTCAAACGTGACCTCTGCAGAGAACCTCCCTGACCATCCAAACTAAAGCAGCCCCACACCCCCAGGTTCTATCCATTACCCTCTTTTATTTCTCCCTATCCCTTATCACCCCCTGAAATTACCTCATTTGTTTATCAGTTACTTGTCTTCTGCCTCTCACACATCAGAAGGCAAGCTCCGTGGGGCTAGGATCCCATCTGCCTTTCCTCACTGTATCCCCAGCAGACAGTATGCTGCCTGGTGCACATATTTGTTGAGGGAATAGATGAAGAGCAAAACTGGTGTGTTTCTTTGAAAGGGTCTCTCCCTTCAGCTGCAGTGAGGAAAGAGAAGCATGTACAAATTCCTAAGTTCTCCTCAAGTAGGCTATAAAGCAGTGTTGGGGTGGGGGGTGGTCTTGCATCCATTCATTCACTGAGCACATATTTACTGAGAAACTACTATACACCAGGAACCAGGCTAAGTGCTGGGTAAAAGAATGAAATAGACATGGTCCAGGTTCTTAAAGAAGCCATTATTGAACAAGCCCAAGCCTGGAACATCTGCAAAGTATACACTGATGGGGCTAATTCAAAGATACATAATGTATGTAAATTCCTTAGCATGGGTCCTGGAAAATAGTAAGCACTCAAGGACTGAGGAGAAACAAGAGGAAAACCATCATGATGATGATGACTACTATTTCATATGCAGAAAGATAAAGGAACTTCCTACAGACATCAAATGAGCAAAAAATATTTACTGGGATCAATTAAAAAGTATTAATAATCTGCCCCTGGACGAACTTGGAGAATTCAGTATAGGTTCTTTCTGCAGATAAGAAGAATCATCATGTCCAAGACTAGTGACGTATTTCACTTTCTTATCTAAAGCCACAGCCACTTCGTCATTTATGTTATTACTAATCTACCTAGGTTATTGGTTCAAGATGGCGGAGTAGAAGGACGTGCTCTCACTCCCTCTTGCAAGAACACCGGAATCACAGCTAACTGCTGGAAAATCATCGACAGGAAGACACTGGAACTCACCAAAAAAGATACCCCACATCCAAAGACAAAGAAGAAGCCACAGTGAGACGGCAGGAGGGGCACAGTCACAATAAAATAAAATCCCATAACTGCTGGGTGGGTGACTCACAAACTGGAGAAAACTTATACCACAGAAGTCCACCCACTGGAGTGAAGGTTCTGAGCCCCACGTCAGGCTTCCCAACCTGGGGGTCTGGCAACAGGAGGAGGAATTCCTAGAGAATCAGACTTTGAAGGCTAGCAGGATTTGATTGCAGGAATTCAACAGGACTGGGGGAAACACAGACTCCACTCTTGGAGGGCACACACAAAGTAGTGTGCACGTCAGGACCCAGGGGAAGAAGCAGTGACCCCATAGGAGACTGAACCAGACCTACCTGCTAGTGTTGGAGGGGCTCCTGCAGAGGTGGGTGTGGGGGCTGTGGCTCACCGTGAGGACAAGGACACTGGCAGCAGAAATTCTGGGAAATACTCCTTGGCCTGAGCCCTGCCAGAGTCCGCCATTAGCCCCACCAAAGAGCCCGGGTAGCCTCCAGTGTTGGGTTGCCTCAGGCCAAGCAACCAACAGGGAGGGAACCCAGTTCCACGTATCAGCAGACAAGTAGGTTAAAGTTTTACTGGGCTCTGCCTACCAGAACAACAGCCAGCTCTACCTAACACCAGTCCCTGCCATCAGGAAACTTACTCAAGCCCCTTAGATAGCCTCATCCACCAGAGGGCAGACAGCAGAAGCAAGAAGAACTAAAATCCTGCAGCCTGTGGAACAAAAACCACATTCACAGAAACATAGACAAGATGAAAAGGCAGAGGGGTATGTACCAGATGAAGGAACAAGATAAAACCCCAGAAAAACAACCAAATGAAGTGGAGGTAGGCAACCTTCCAGAAAAAAATTCAGAATAATGATAGTGAAGATGATCCAGGACCTTGGAAAAAGAATGGAAGCAAAGATCGAGAAGATGCAAGAAATGATTAACAAAGACGTAGAAGAATTAAAGAACAAACAAACAGAGATGAACAATACAATAACTGAAACGAAGAATACACTGGAAGGAATCAACAGCAGAATAACTGAGGCAGAAGAATGGATAAGTGACCTGGAAGACAGAATGGTGGAATTCACTGTTGCAGAATAGAATAAAGAAAAAGGAATGAAAAGAAATGAAGACAGCCGAAGAGACCTCTGGGACAACATTAAACGTAACAACATTCGCATTATAAGGGTCCCGGAAGGAGAAGAGAGAGAGAAAGTACCCAAGAAAATATTTGAAGAGATTATAGTGGAAAACTTCCCTAACATGGGAAAGGAAACAGCCACCCAAGTCCAGGAAGTACAGAGAGTCCTATAAGGATAAACCCAAGGAGAAACACACTGAGACACATAGTAATCAAATTCACAAAAAATAAAGAGAAAGAAAAATAATTGAAAGCAGCAAGGGAAAAATGACAAATAACATACAAGGGAACTCCCAAAAGGTTAACAGCTGATTTCTCAGCAGAAACTCTACAAGCCAGAAGGGAGTGGCATGACATATTTAAAGTGATAAGAGGGAAGAACCTACAACCAAGAGTACTCTACCCAGCTAGGATCTCTTTAAGATTTGATGGAGAAATCAAAAGCTTCACGGACGAGCAAAACCTAAGAGAATTCAGCATCACCAAACCAGCTCTACAACAAATGCTAAAGGAATTTCTCTAAGTGGGAAACACAAAAGAAGAAAAGAACCTACAAAAACAAACCCAAAACAGTTAAGAAAATGGTAATAGGAACATACATATTGATAATAACCTTGAGTGTAAATGGATTAAATGCTCCAAACAAAAGACACAGGCTGGCTGACTGGATACAAAAACAAAACCCATATATATGCTGTCTACAAGAGACCCAATTCAGACCTAGGGACACATACAGACTAAAAGTGAGGGGATCGAAAAAGATATTCCATGCAAATGGAAATCAAAAGAAAGCTGGAGTAGCAATATTCATATCAGATAAAACAGACTTTAAAATAAAGAATGTTACAAGAGACGAGGAAGGACACTACATAATGAACAAGGGATCAATCCAAGAAGAAGATATAACAATTATAAACATATATGCACCCAACATAGGAGCACCTCAATACATAAGGCAACTGCTAACAGCTCTAAAAGAGGAAAATGACAGTAACACAATAATAGTGGGGGACATTAACACCTCACTTATACCAATCGACAGATCATCCAAACAGAAAATTACTGAGGAAACACAAGCTTTAAATGACACAGCAGACCAGAGGGATTTAATTGATATTTATAGGACATTCCATCCAAAAACAGCAGATTACACTTTCTTCTCAAGTGCACATGGAACCTCCAGGATAGATCACATCTTGGGTCACAAATCAAGCCCCAGTAAATTTAAGAAAATTGAAATCATATCAAGCATCTTTTCTGACCACAACGCTATGAGACTAAGAATCAATTACAGGGAAAAAAAACGTAAAAAACACAAACACATGGAGGCTAAGCAATACGTTACTAAATAACCAAGAGATCATTGAAAAAATCAAAGAGGAAATCAAAAAATACCTAGAGACAAATGACAATGAAAACACGACGATCCAAAACCTATGGGATGCAGCAAAAGCAGTTCTATGAGGGAAGTTTATAGCAATACAAGCCTACTTCAAGAAACAAGAAAACTCTCAAATAAACAATCTAACCTTACACCTAAAGGAACTAGAGAAAGAAGAACCAACAAAACCAAAGCTGTTAGAAGGAAAGAAATCACAAAGATCAGAGCAGAAATAAATGATATAGAAAGAAAGAAAACAGTAACAAAAATCAATAAAACTAAAAGCTGGTTCTTTGAGAAGATAAACAAAATTGATAAACCATTAATAAAATTGATAAACCACTAGACTCATCAAGAAAAATAGGGAGAGGACTCAAATCAGTAAAATTAGAAATGAAAAAGGAGAAGTTACAATAGACAACGCAGAAATACAAAGCATTCTAAAAGACTACTACAAGCAGCTCTATGCCAATAAAATGGACAACCTGGAAGAAATGGACAAATTCTCAGAAAGGTATAGCCTTCCAAGACTGAACCAGGAAGAAATAGAAAATATGAACAAACCAATCACAAGTAATGAAATTGAAACTGTGATTAAAAATCTTCCAACAAATAAAAGCCCAGAACCAGAGGGCATAACAGGTGAATTCTATCAAACATTTAGAGAAGAGCTAACACCCATCCTTCTCAAACTCTTCCAAAAAATTGCAGAGGAAGGAACACTTCCAAATTCATTTTACGAGGCCACCATCACCCTGATACCGAAACCAGACAAAGATACTACAAAAAAAGAAAATTACAGACCAATATCACTGATGAATATAGATGCAACAATCCTCAACAGAATACTAGCAAACAGAATCCAAAAACACATTAAAGGATCATACACCATGATCAAGTGGAATTTATCCCAGGGATGCAAGGATTTTTCAATATACGTAAATCAATCAATGTGATACACCATATTAACAAATTGAAGAATAAAAACCATATGATCATCTCAATAGATGTGGAAAAAGCTTTTGACAAAATTCAACACTCATTTATGATAAAAACTCTCCAGAAAGTGGGCATAGAGGGAACCTACCTCAACATGATAAAGGCCATATATGACAAACCCACAGCAAACATCATTCTCAATGGTGAAAAACTGAAACAATTTCCACTAAGATCAGGAACAAGACAAGGATGTCCACTCTTACCACTATTATTCAACATAGTTTTGGAAGTCCTAGCTACAGTAATCAAAGAAGAAAAAGAAATAAAAGAATTCAAATTGGAAAAGAAGAAGTAAAACTGTCACTGCTTGCCGATGACATGATACTATAAATAGAGAATACTGAAGACGCCACCAGAAAACTACTAGAGCTAATCAATGAATTTGGTAAAGTTGCAGGATACAAAATTAATGCATAGAAATCTCTTGCATTCCTATACACAAATGATGAAAAATCTGAAAGAGAAATTAAGGAAACACTCCCATTTACCATTGCAACAAAAAGAATAAAATACCTAGGAACAAACCTACCTAGGGAGACAAAAGACCTGTATGCAGAAAACTATAGACACTGATGAAAGAAATTAAAGATGATACAAACAGATGGAGAGATATACCATGTTCTTGGACTGAAAGAATCAACCTTGTGAAAATGACTATACTACCCAAAGCAATCTACAGATTCAATGCAGTCCCTATCAAATTACCAATGGCATTTTTAACAGAACTAGAAGAAGAAATCTTAAAATTTGTATGGAGACCCAAAAGACTCCAAATAGCCAAATCAGTCTTGAGGGAAAAAAAATGGAGCTTGAGGAATCAGACTTCCTGACTTCAGACTATACTACAAAGCTACAGTAATCAAGACAATATGGTACTGGCACAAAAACAGAGATATAGATCAATGGAACAGGATAGAAAGTACAGAGATAAACCCACACACCTGTGGTCAACAAATCTATGACCAAGGAGGCAAGGATATACAATGGAGAAAAGACAGTCTTTTCAATAAGTGGTGCTGGGAAAACTGGACAGCTACATGTAAAAGAATGAATTTAGAACACTCCCTAGCACCATACACAAAAATAAACTCAAAACGGATTAGAGACCTAAATGTAAGACCAGACACTATAAAACTCTTAGAGGAAAACATAGGAAGAACCCTCTTTGACATAAATCACAGCAAGATCTTTTTTTATCCACCTCCTAGAGTCATGGAAATAAAAACAAAAATACACGAATGGGACCTAATGAAACTTAAAAGCTTCTGCAAAGCAAGGGAAACTACCAACAAGACGAAAAGACAACCCTCAGAATGGGAGAAAATATTTGCAAATGAATCAACAGACAAAGGATTAATCTCCAAAATATATAAACAGCTCATGCAGCTCAGTATCAAAGAAACAAGCAACCCAATCCAAAAATGTGCAGAAGACCTAAATAGACATTTCTCCAAAGAAGACATACAGATGGCCAAGAAGGACATGAAAAGCTGCTAAACATCACTAATTATTGGAGAAATGCAAGTCAAAACTACAATGAGGTATCACCTCACACCAGTTAGAATGGGCATCAACAGGAAATCTACAAACAACAAATGCTGGAGAGGGTGTGGAGAAAAGGGAATGCTCTTGCACTGTTGGTGGGAATATAAATGGATAGAGTCACTATGGAGAACAGTATGGAGGTTCCTTAAAAAACTAAAAATAGAATTACCATATGACCCAGCAATCCCACTACTGGGCATATGCCCAGAGAAAACCATAATTCAAAAAGACACATGCACCCTGATGTTCATTGCAGCACTATTTACAATAACCAGGTCATGGAAGCAACCTAAATGCCCATTGACAGATGAATGGATGAAGAAGAAGTGGTACATATATACAATGGAATATTACTCAGCCATAAAAAGGAATGAAATTGGATCATTTGTAGAGATGTGGTTGCATCTAGAGACTGTCATACAGAGTGAAGTAAGTCAGAAAGAGAAAAGCAAATATCATATATTAACGCATATATGTGGAATCTAGAAAAATGGTACAGATAAACTGGTTTGCAGGGTAGAAATTGAGACACAGATGTAGAGAACAAACATATGGATACCAAGGGGGAAAGCGGCAGGGGGTGGGGGTGGCAGATTGATGAATTGAGAGGTTGGGATTGACATGTATACACTAATATGTATAAAATGGAAAACTATTAAGAAACTGCTGTATAAAAAAATAAACTAAAATTCAAAAAAAAAGAAATAGCTAATCAAAAGAAAAAACAACTCAGTAAAAATTAACAGTCTTAAACCCAAAATATATTTATTAAAATAACTATTCTTATAGTCAAAGGAAACCATGACAGACAGCAAAAGAAATATAATTTTTAACAATAATGTTTTATATTAAAACATGTTTTATGTTTTAGATTTAAAAGGCATGTATACCACTAGTAATATAATATAGCTCCTTAGATGTCTAGTACAGTGTTTTTAAAGCTGTGGGTTGCAGTGTATTACTGGATAGGAACCAAAAATGTTTTTGCAGATTAAATTTAGCACAATAAAAAAATCAAACACAAAATAATGAAAAAATAATCTACCTGGGACATCCAGTTCTGGGGAAGATGGAATGAGTATGCTCTGCTCTCTCTCTCTCTCTCTCCTCCCCTTTACTGATAAAATCTCTGGACAAACTAGATAAAGAAACTATATGAGGATTCAAAAAAGTAAATAATAGCAGGCTTGCTGGGAAGGAAAATGAAAACTCAAAAAACCAATATAGCAGTGAATTTCCTGATTTAATTTTTTGAGCCCAAATTCTCCAGCTTAGACTTAGATTTAGGGGTCCTAAATCCCAGAGCTGTATGGCAGGCACAAACGGAAAAAAAATCTCCAAAAGAAATTTTATTTTTCTGGCCAGAAGACTGGAAAGAGGCGGGGCAGCTGTGAGACAGAGACTGTGAGGGCATCTGCATCTCTTTTCCTCCTTTCCTCTCTGCTGGTCCTCGGCAAACCTCCATCATGAGCCTGCACTTCTACAGCGGGTGCAGCACTGTCGCCACACAGGCACCAAAAACTGAGAGAAAATCCTGCTCTTTGGCCAGAGGAATGGGCTTAGTTTTTTTTAATTGAATTATAGTTGGTTTACCACATTGTGTTAGATTCTGGTGTACAGCAAAGTGATTCAGATAGATATAGACATATATAAGAATATACATATATTCTTTTTTCAGATTCTTTTCCATTATAGGTTATTACAAGATTTTAAATGTAGTTCCATGTGCTATACAGTAGGTCCTTTTTGATTATCTTTTTCATATATAGTAGTGTGTATCTGTTAATCCCAAGCCCCTAATTTATTCCTCCCCCACTTTCCCCTTTGGTAACCATAAGTTTGTTTTCTTTGTCTGTGAGTCTGTTTCTGTTTTGTAAATAAGTGCATTTGTATCATTTTTTAGATTCCACAATAAGTGACATATGGTATTTGTCTTTCTCTTTCTGACTTACTTCACTTAATATGACAATCTCTAGGTCCATCCATGTTGCTGCAAATGGCATTATTTCATCGTTTTTAATGGCTCAGTAGTATTCCATTGTATATGTGTACCACATCTTCTTTATCCATTTCTCTGTTGATGGACATTTAGGTTGCTTCCATGCCTCAACTATTGTAAATAGTGCTGCTGTGATACAGGGTTGCATGTATCTTTTGAATTAGAGTTTTCTCTGGATATATGCTCAGGAGGGAGTGAGATTGCTGGATAATATAGTAGTTCTATTTTTAGTTTTTAGGAAACTCCATACTGTTCTCCATAGTGGCTGCACCAATTTACAGGGGATGGGCCTCTTTGATGTGAAGTGTGTGGGAGGAATCCTGTTATTTTTCTGTGTCTCTTCTTTCTGACTGATTTACCTCAAGGTGCAACCATTCACATAAAGTGTGGAACTGTGAAGGGAGACTAAAGTCTCAGATTTTTAAACAGAGAGCAAAAAAACGGAGACCTGGAAGCCAGAGAGTATGGGGACAATCACAAACTGGAAAGGGCTGGAAAAAGCTATCCTCTAAATCTAAGTATGAAATCCTAGGCTCACTCTCAAGCTGCTCATATGTAGAATTAACCAAAGCAGCATAGCAAAAGCTCTAAGAACTGAACTGTGGTATAGACCATCTCCCACATCCCAGACTGGTACCTGAGTAGGCAGGCCCAAATAGTGATACAGTGGCTTTGAAAACTAAATTGACATTGGAACCAGAGCCTACAGAACACAGGACTTGCAGTCTGAACCTTACAGAATTGATTAGCTGCTCTAGAAAAACAAACCCCCTCCCCACCAAAAAAAACCCCACAACATTCTCCAGAGGGTTTTAACTAAACCCAGAGTCTCATAACACAACGTTCAATATGTACAGGATGCAATCTGTGGTAGGCTCAATAATGTCCCTCCCAAAAGACACCCATGTCTTAACCCCCAGAACCTATAAATATGAAGTAAAAGGGATGGTGAATCCCCTACACGGTAAAAGGGATTTCACAAATGTGATGAAGTTAAGGATATTGAGATGGGAGATTATCCTGGATTCTCTGGGTGTGCTCAATGTGTTCACAAGAGGTTTAATATAAGAAGAGCAGGAAGATTGGGATCAAACAAAAAGTAGATGTTATGATAAAACCAGAGGTTGAAGTGATATATTTTGAAGATGGAGAAAGAGGCCACAAGCCAAGGAATATAGGAACTTCCAGAAGATGGAAAAGACAAGAAAAGACATTCTCCCTTAAAGCCTCCAGGAGGAATGCAGCCCTGCCAACACCTTAATTTTAGACTTCTGACCTCCATGACTATAAGAGAATATGTCTGTGCTGTCTTAAACCAATAAATTTGTGGTAATCTGTTACATCAGCAATAGGAAATGGATATAGCATTTCAAATTACTCAACAAAAAACTGAGAAAATCTCAAAGAAAAGATAACAGATGCCAAACCTGAGTAATTCAGATGTTGAGATTATTAGACAAAGATTTTAAAACATCTACAGTAACTATGTTCCATGTAAAGTAAAGGCAAACACTCTTTAAGTGAATGAGAAGAGAGATATTTTCAGCAAAACAATAGAAACTACAAAAAAGAACCAAGTAAAAATTTTAGAACTGAAAAATACTATAAAACTGAAATTTAAAATTCCCTAGATGGGTTCAACAAAAGAATAATGACTCAAGAAAGAGTCAATGAACTAGAAGATAGATTAATAGAAATTATCTAATCTGAACAATAGAAGAGAAAAACTGAAAAAAATTAACAGGTTTCAGGGAGCTGTGGAACAATATCAAAAGTTCTAAATATCTGAGGCTTCCCTGGTGGTGCAGTGGTTGAGAATCTGCCTGCCAATGCAGGGGACATGGGTTCGAGCCCTGGTCTGGGAAGATCCCACATGCTGCAGAGAAACTAAGCCCGTGAGCCACAACTACTGAGCCTGCGCATCTGGAGCCTGTGCTCCACAACGGGAGAGGCCGTGACATGAGAGGCCCGCACACCACGATGAAGAGTGGCCCCCGCTCTCTGCAACTTGAGAAAGCCCTTGCACAGAAACGAAGACCCAACACAGCCAAAAATAAATAAATAAATTTATTTTTAAAAAAAAGTTCTAAATATCTGTATCATTTTTGTCCCAAAAGGAGAAGAGAATGAAACTGATGCAGAAAAAATAAATTTGAACAAGTAATGGCTGAATACTTCCCCAATTTATAGGATATAAACTTACAGGTTCAAGAAATTCAGTGGACCTCAAATAGGATAAGCTCAAAAAAACCAGGACCAGATACACTATAATCAAACTGCTGAAAACCAAGCAGAGAGAGAAAAAGAGAGAGGGAGAAAGGAAGGAAAGAAGGGAAGAAAGGAAGGGAGGAAGGAAGGAAGGAAAGAAGGAAAGGAGGAAGGAAGGGAGGGAGGAAAGAAAGAAAGGTTTTTTTTTTTAATTACACATTATATAAAGGACATAACAGTGGTTCTCATCTGGGGTGGTTTTCTCTCCCAGAGGACATTTGGCAGTGTCTGGAGACGTTTTTATTTGTCACACTGAGAGTGGGATGCTACTGGCATCTAGTAAGCCAAAGATGCTGCTAAAGATCCTACAGGACACAGGACAGCCCCAAAACAAAGAATCATTCAGCCCAAAATGTCAACAGTGCTAAAGTCCAGAACCCTGATATAAGGGAACAACAATTCAAATTACAGCAGAGTTCTCATTAGAAAGCATGGAGGCCAGGAGACAGTGGAACAACATTGTTAAAGTGCTAGAAAAGTTGTCTACCTACAATTCCGTATCCAATAAAAATATCCTTCAAGGATAAAGGCAAAATAAAGACATTTCAGATGAAGAAAAACAATTTGCTGGCAGCAGATTTGATCTAAAATAAACACTAAAGGAAGCTTATTAGGTGGAAGGGAAATAATATCAGAAAGAAATTGGAAATGGTAAATATAATAGACTATCTCCTCTTAAATTCTTTAAAATATGTATGACTGTTGAAAACAAAAAATTATAACGTTGTCTGATGTTATTTCAGTGTTCAGTCTTTTGATCTCTGAGTAGCTTTTTTCTAAGATGGCTCCCAATATTCTCAGGCCCTAGTGTATACACACCTTCTCCCAGTTATTCAATCAAATAAATCTATGCGTTATTACTATGAAGGACTTTTGAAAATCAGTTCACCTTAAGATAGAGAGATTACCCAGGTGCACCTGACCTAATCACATGAGCTCTTTAAATCTGGCTCTAACATTCAGAGACAGAAGCCAGAGATTCAGATCATGAGAAGGATTTGATGATGCTCTTCTGACTTAAAGATGGAAGGGGATATGTGACAATGCAAGTGGACTCTAGGAGCTGAGAGCAATCTCTCGTTGGCAACTAGCAAGGAAATGGGCGCCTCAGTCCTAAAACCACAAAGAACTGAATCTGCCAAAAATAAGGAGGAAGCTGGAAGCTGTTTTTTTCACCAGAGCTTCCAGATTAGAACTGATTCCAGTCAATACCTCAATTTCAGCCTGGTGATAACCTGAGGACAGAACCCAGCCATGCCAGACTTCCAACCTACAGAACCATATGCTAATGAGTAGGTGTTATTTCAAGCTCTTAAATCTGTGGTAATTTGTTACAGAGCAATAGAAAACTAATACAATATATATATAATATACAGATTTCCAAGTCAATTCAGATAAATATTTCTACTTCTTTTTAAGGCTGTATGATATTATATTGTTTTGTTATTATTTTGAGGTAGCAAAACATATTCAAAAGTAGCCCTATTTACAGAAATTCACCTGGTTCCTAATTCTTGTTATTTTCAAATAACCCAACAAACATACTGATGCATTTGTCTTGACATATCTGCGCTATTTTTTTCTGGAAGGCAGATTGCAGGAAGAGGGATTATTTTACCAAGGGCATGCACATTTTTTATTTTAAGAGCTATAATCCAGTTAATCTCTAAATGTGTTAAATTGATTTACACTCCCCAAAACAGACTTCATTTCCTCACACCCTCACAGATAATACTAAGTATTACCAAATGTTAGAAATTTTGTCAATCAGTAAGTTTTGTTTTCATTTCCATGGCTATCTAAGCAAATTTTATTGTCTGTTTGTATTGTCATTTGTGAATATCATTTGCTAATTTGAGATTAGATTGTTTGCCTCTTTTAATTTTTATGAGGTTTGTATAAAGAAAAATTCACTTGTCTTTTACAAATGATGCAAACACTTAATCCAAGTCTATTATTTGCATTTTTTACATTTTAAATGTGTCTTTCACCATGAATTTTGTTAATTTTATGCTACCAAATGTATATTTTTCTTAACAGCTTTTCTATGGCTTGCTTAAGAAAGTATTTCCCATCACAAATTTATAAACAGTATTTTCTGATATGTTACTCCAATGTTTTATTATTTTATACTTTTTCTTTTTTTACTCTTAACACTGTTAGTAGCATTACTGATTGATAATTTACATACCAAAAAAATCCCTCATTCCAATTCTACCGTTTGATGAATTGTATAGTAAATGGAGTTGTACAACCATCCAGTTTTAGGACACATATATCACCCCCCAAATTTTCTTCATGCCTGTTTTCAGTCAATCCCTGCTCCTATTCCAGCCCCCAGGAAGCCACTGATCTCTATAGTTTTTGCCTTTTCTAAAAATTTCATATAAATGGAATCATACAAGGTATAGTATTTTGTGTTTGGCATCTTTCATTTAGCGTAATGTTTTTTTTTTCTTTTTTTGCAGTACGCGGGCCTCTCACTGTTGTGGCCTCTCCCGTTGCGGAGCACAGGCTCCAGACGCGCAAGCTCAGCGGCCATGGCTCACGGGCCTAGCCGCTCCGCGGCATGTGGGATCTTCCCGGACCGGGGCACGAACCCGTGTCCCCTGCATCGGCAGGCGGACTCTCAACCACTGCGCCACCAGGGAAGCCCTAGTGTAATGTTTTCAGGCTAATCCAGGTTGTGGAGGGTAGCAGTAGCCAATCCTTTTTACTGCTGCATAGTATTCCACTACACGAATAAGCCACTTTCTGTTTTACCCAATCACCAGTTAATGACCATTTAGATTGTTTCCAGTTTGGGGCTACTCTTAGACAATTATTCCATATGAAATTAATTCTGATTATAAGATTTGACGTAGGGATCTATTTTTTTCCAAAATAGGTAACAGTCCTTCCACCGCTTTTTAATGAATAATATTAACCCCAGTGATTTGAATTACTATATTTATCACACATTAATTTTCCATTGATCCTTGGATCTATTTCTGGGCTCCCTCTTCCAGTCCCCTGATTATTTTGATCATAGTGGCTTTATGTTACATTGTAATGTATAGTATGGTAGGTACCCTCTAGTTATTTTTCTTCTTTTTCAAAGTCTTCTTAGCCATTTTCACACATTTGGTATTTGATGTGAAATTTCAAATATATTCTTCAATTCTCCACCTCTCCAAAAAAAGGTGATATTATGATTCTTACCAGAATTGCAATAAATGTTTATACTGGTTTCAGAAGAATTTTTATCTTTATGATGTCACTCTTCTGTCCAAGAATATGGTATACCCTTTCATTTATTCCTTTGATAAAATGTATATTCATCTGTAAAAATGTAGAGTTTTCTTCATATAGCTATTACATTTCTTATTTATCATTAGGTATTTTATAGCTTTGTCATTAATTTTTATTCCATTTTACTTTCAAAATCATTTTAATAGTGGAAAAAGGAAATTTTATTTTTGCACATTCATTTTATTTCCAGCTAAACTCTCTTAATAGTTATAACACCTTTTTATTCAAGCTCTTAGATGTTATAGGTATTCAAGTTCTTAGATTTTATAGGTATAAAGTGACCTCAAAGCATATAGTGGTAATTTCCTCCTTCTTTTTCAATATTTAAGTAACCTTTTTTTTTTCTTTTTTCTTTTGCAGTACGCGGGCCTCTCACTGTTGTGGCCTCTCCCGTTGCGGAGCACAGGCTCCAGATGTGCAGGCTCAGCGGCCATGGCTCACAGGCGCAGCCGCTCCGCGGCATATGGGATCTTCCTGGACCGGGGCACGAGCCCGTGTCCCCTGCATCGGCAAGCGGACTCTCAATCACTGTGCCACCAGGGAAGCCCTCAAGTAACCTATTTTTATTGTTGTATTCTATCAATTAGAACCTTCAAGTTTTTTGAATGATAGCAGTAACAACAAATATCTTGGCCTTATTCAAAACTTGAATAAGGATGTCTTATGCTACTTGGTATAATGCTTGCTGTTGATTTTTAATAAATTTCTTTGTCCTCTTTATGAAGTTTTCTTCTATTCTTACTTCACTTAATGTTTTGTCAGAAATTGATCCTAGTGGAGTTAAGAAAGCACCTCATCTACTGGAAGTGCACATAGATGCATCCACAGGGGACGAGGTAGGTGAGGCCCAGATGGTAGAAGACACTGGCTGCCAGGCTAATGAACTTGTTCTTCATCCTTCAAGCAGAGTGGATGAGGGCATGGACTCTTGATTCAGATCCCAGGTTCAAATCCCAGCTCTGCCACGTATCAGCTCCCTGACCTGGTACAAGTTAATTAAGTCCTTCAGGTCTCAGTTGCCTCCTCTCTAAAATGGGGCTGATTATAGTATGTACGCCACAGTGTTGTGAGGAATACATGAACTAGCACGTTCAAAATGCTCAGAACTCTGCCCAGCATATTGTCAGCAACGAAAAGTATTTGCTTTATTATTATTTTTGACCAAGAGAGAGTCATGAAGAAAGCTGTTTTCAGATTGTTACTCTGGCCAAAATTATCCTGGAGCCAGGAAGAGATGAGGGAAGTGTTAACATCTCTTGTGGGTGATGGGAAGGGACAGAAGAGAAGAAAAAAGGGAGCAGGATGTCTGCGTCTCCCAAGGGTGAGAACACCTCTTCAGATTTCATGCCTCTTTCTTAATACTTTACGGAGACAAGCTAACACAGAAATCATTTATGCTCTGTGCATGCAATGATGGTACAACCATTTCCTCCAGAATAGGGATGGAAATGGGGGAAAGGAGAAAATCCTCCCTGAATCGTATTCTCATTTCCAAGCTCAACTCCCCTGCCCCTAACCTGCCCTCATGGCATCAGTGTTCAATACACACAGGGCCTTAACCACGCCCTGACTATGGCCTGACTGACCCTACAGCTGGTGCCAAGTTCAGCAACAGAGAGCCCCAGGTATCAAACAATGGGTTTGCACCTGCACCTGTTCACCTGAGGTTTTAGTTTCCAGATAAAGCATCTCTCCCAGTGCTTTATGTAAACACAAAAATCACAATTAGCAGCCCACATAAAGGAGGCAGAGTCTCCATGTGACTCACAAAGCAGGGCAGTGGGGGTTATATATGACAACAGTGGGATTAAAGGACATTACACCTGGAGATTTTCCAGGCAGTGTTAGAGGCAGGTAATACTGAGCTTCTTGGGAATTTTGGTTGTCACTCTGGCTTAATGATGAGTCTCCATCTATCTGACTTTGCCTTTGATTAGAGATTTCCCAGTAGGAATGAGTACATGTCCCTGTATGTTTAAGCCAGGCCAATGGCCATTAAAGGTGACAGTGCAGAGCCATCAGCACCGTATGTTCTGTACATCTTCCCATCACTAACCCGACTCCCATTCTCCTTCATTTTCTCCCATCACCTTGCCCTCAGCCTCAGCTACTGGTCCCCACTCTGCTCCAGACATTTTGTTTAGGGCTTTGGCTTGATTTTTCTGAGCTTTGATTCTTCTGATGCTTATATACTCCTGCCCACCTCCAACTCCAGGGCTCATTTAGTTTCTGGTGTCTTGTGTAGTGTCCCCTGCCATAGCTGCATCCCTGAGGATTATAATCCCAGCAGACCCCACACTAGCCCCTAAGAAGGATCACTAGGAATAGGAAGGCTATGCCCAAGTGTCCGAGTCTCTCATCAGACTTTCCCAGGTGCACACATTCAACACATGACCTCACACAAGAGAACCCATCTCCAAGAAGTCCCCAGTAATCACACTGGGCCTCTCATGCCATTCCAGGGAAGGATGGCGATTTGCACCCTTTCCCTGAAATTTGACAGAGGCAATGCAAGCTTACTGGGGCCTCTCCTTTCCCTTGGGCATTGCAGCCAAGTTCCCCTGAGACATTTTCACCAGGCCCCAGCCTGGAGTTACCTGGAGGTCCCTATGACATGAACATAAAACATTCCTCCATTCCTGTTTTCCACTTGACCTCCTTGCTTCTCTACAACCAAACCCTTGAGTTTGAAATCCATGTCCACATGGGTACAGCAGAATAACAGTATCTGGGCCCATCATTCCTTGGAAAGAGGGAAGGCAGCATTTAGAGTTAAGGTAATGTGGGTCTTTGGAGTGGCCACGTGGGTTTAAGGAACTGCTTAAAGTATACGAGATTGATGATGGTTTTAATGGTTTAGAACAATGACCACCATGCAATATCAAAAAATCTGTGATCCAATCCTTCCAGTTTTGTCCAATGGCTCAGATTATTTTAAGGCACCTCTTTAGATTAAGTGAAACTCAACTGATGAGTCGTTCTTTTTTTCTTTTCATAAAGGCTATTGTGAGGTAGAACAGGAACCTATTCCTGGAACAGGTGGGGAAGGGAGCAATCAGTCCCCAGCCCTGACCATCAGGTCTCAGGTCGAGCTCTCAATCATTAGATAAACTTCAGGCCCCACGCCATGACCCAGGGCCCAGGCAGAAAGCCCTCTCCTTCAGCCAGGGTCCAGAGGAGGCCAGGGAGCCAAAGGACACACAAAGAATGCTGATCACACTCCCAGATCCAGATGAACAATGACTGCAGTTAGCTGCTTCTGTGCTTCAAGCAACAAATGTCTTTAAAGCCATGTGCTGATGACCAGGCAGAAAGGATGGCCAAGCTGGAACAGAGCTAGTGTGTTAGTATCATGGCCTCCTGCACTTAGCACTCATTGGGAGTGACTTCTGCTCTGGGGCCTGGGACCTGGGGCACCAGTGGTCTGCTCCTGACCCTCCAGGAAGGGATTCTGTTTTTCACGTCTCTTCCTCCTTCCCTGCATGTTGCCCCTCCTATCATGCCCCTCCCTGTCCCCTATTTTGCTCCAGGGCTTCTACCTTCTACTTTCAGTGGCTCTTCTTGAAAGGTGGAAACTGAGGGGAGGGTGGGAAGAATCAGAGTCCTGGAGAAGGGGCACGAAGCAGTACTTTGGGATATTCAGGCACATTGAAGACAGGTAACTCATGAATAACAGGGAATCAGCAATAGCCACAGAATGCTGGGCCCTCACTCCACTCAATCACCCCCATTCTACTGATGGTGCATGCTCTTGCATCAGAGGTATGTAAGTTTCCCAGGGCTGCCATAACAAATAATCACAAACTGGGGGGCTTTAACAACAAAATTTTATTTTCTCACAGTTCTGGAGGCTGGAAGTCCAAAATGAAGATGTCAGAAGGTCATGCTCCCACCCAGGGCTCTAGGAAGAGTCCTTCCTTGCCTCTTCCAGCTTCTGGTGGTAGCTAGTGTTTCCTGGCATACCTTGGCTTGCAGTTGCATCCCTCTAGTGTCTGCCTCTGTCATCACATGGCCATCTTCCCTCTGTGTGTGTGTCTGTGTTCAAATTTCCCTCTTTCTATAAGGACAGTCATTGGATCAGGGCCACTCTAATCCAGTACGACTTCCTCTTAATTGATTATATCTACAAAGACCCTATTTCCAAATAAGGTCCCATGCACAGGTACTGGGGCTTAAGATTTGAACATATCTTTTTAGAGGACACACTTTAACCCACAACAGGAGAGTAAAGACAGACACTGAGACCACTAACCTGAGCCCAGTGGGCCCTGGGCTCTGTCAGTACTGTGCCCTTGTCTGCTCTTCGCAGCACAGTTGGCCTCTCTAATACTCAACTTCAGCTGCTTCATCTCAGGTCTCCAGAACCCTGCATTTTGAGCCTTCCTGGACAACCACATCTCTGTGCTACCATGCCTAGTGCCTTGCGCTATACCCAGCATGCAGTAGGAGTACAAAAAAATGATGATTGCATGACACCCAACCAATCTTGTTCCAGAGATAAGACCAGGGGCCCTAGACATAATTGTCTCAGGGTTGCTGAGGGTTAGAGAAGCTAGGTCTCTCTTAATTTGGACAGCCACCCACACAAAGAAAGATGGAGGGCGAGATCAGACACACTTCAGCACTGCTTGCCTACATTTTGGGGGGGGCCTCTCTCTTGCTCCCACCATGTTCTTGGCAGATGTTCTATTTTAAGAACCTCCCCAAGATTCTTACCTATTTTGCTTTGACCTTTGTCTCCAGCCCTACTTGTATGACCTTGACCCAATAGGAATTATCCCTCAGCACTCAGCTTGCCCTTCTCCCTTGACCAATTTGGATGGACTTCCCTTGTGACCTAAATCTGACCTCTAGGACCTACCCAAGCACTGGCTATTTAGCAGATACATGACACAAGCTTGTCTCGGCATCCTAGCTCACATCTATGGAAAACTTTGTATCTGCCAGACATGGAGCCATTGGTTTTCCATGGATCAGCTCATTAAATTCTCAGAGCAATCATGAGAGGTAATAACAATTATTATCCCCATTGGACAGATGAGGAAACAGCCTTGGAGAGGTTAGACACCTGTCCCGAGGTCCCACACATCCCACACCCAGGATGGCACTTGATTCCATCCTGGGTCTGGGACTGTGTAGCCAGTGGTCTCAGGGCACAAAGCCAGTTTCCCAGAGTGTG
Organism: Delphinapterus leucas; assembly: GCF_059928025.1. Taxonomy (NCBI): domain Eukaryota; kingdom Metazoa; phylum Chordata; class Mammalia; order Artiodactyla; family Monodontidae; genus Delphinapterus; species Delphinapterus leucas. Next base: position 45,477,514 of record NC_143130.1, on the reverse strand, counting down.
GGTCAAAAAGTCCTGTTGGCACCACAGATGATTTGTGGTGGTACACGAATACAGCCCTAATATTGAATTCTGGAGTGAGATTCCTCTGTTAGGTCTCATCTTTCTGATCATATCACGGAGAAAGTCTCGGTTTGGTGCTGAATGGGATGTGATTTAACACCTTTCTGCATGTGTTATTATCCTCTCTATCACCACCCTGTTCTTTAAAGGCAAGGCAAGCCTCAAGCTCAAGCAATCTGACAGGAAATCGTCTAGAAAAAAAAAATGATACTAGTCATCCTCTTATTTCTTCTTTACTTTGAATTTATGCAAGTGACACTGTTTCTCCTTTTATGGTAGTGATTAAAGCCTTCGTTTCATGATGCATTTATTTAAGTACAAGATGTGAATCTACTTCTTAAAAATTAAGTCAGTAAGAGTACATCTGATATACCCAACATGGAAAATCCAGGAAGGTGGGGCACAGGAGACTCCAGAGTGGGGCAGGGTCCTATGTTCTGTCACCTCCCAAGACTGGGGGATCCCAGCTGTCCTATCAGCTGAGCTGGCAGCTCCCACCTAGCTGCTCTTCAAATACTGTTAATGGTTTGTTCTCATTTAGAATAGCTACGAGTTTTCACAGATTTTGCAAACATTGGCAAGCACTGACCCACTAACCATCACATTTTCCTCCAAAGAAGCCCAGCGTTTTGAGAAAGTAAGAATTAGCTCAGACTAAGAAAGTAAAAATCTGCCCCCTGCCATTCATCAGGCTGGGATAACAGATAAAGATAAAGCCAGCTGCAAAGTAATAGGAAACAATATTTCTCGCAAGGACACTCCAACATTATAACCTTCTTTGAGTAACTACTGCTTTCTTACATCCTGGAAAGCCTTGATCTCTAAAAGCAGAGACTACCAGAACGGTTACTAAGGGAAATATTATCTGTAAGAATGAAACATTTCCCTCTTGCCTAGTGGAGGATCTTAGCCACTTTGACACAAAGAGCCAGCCTCGATTACCAGCCCAGATGCAGAGCTTCCAGAGAAGGAGGTTCTAAAGACAACATTCATATTTATCATAACTTTGTCATTTCCAAGGGAACAGGAGCCTGGGGCCAATTTACAGTCCAGACCTGACATTGACACCCTCATACACAGCTCTTTTTTGCTTTGAACCTTTATTTCCATATCACTTAAACTTTACCCTTCCTGAAAATCCTATAACAATTCTATCTTTTCCCATGTTTGCTGAGATGCCCCCCTCTGAAGTGTGGCCTCCCCCACTGCAATGGGCTGATGTATCTTTTTCAGACCACAGATGGTGGTCTTAGGCTGATTGGGTTAAGAGAGTTTATATTTAACTTTTGTCATTCCAGGTTTTTCTGGTTATTGTTTACCTTTTCAAATAAACACGCAAATCACAATTCACCACCAGGGTATCAAAACAAAATTATAAAAACTGCAATTTAACTCTTCTAAAGAAACCACCTAGTTATTCTACTCGACTTTTCTGGGTAACCATTACCGTGATGCTTGTCTTTTTTGATGGCTGTGGTTTTGTTTTGTTTCAGTTAGGAGCTGGCCTTGATCAATGTTGCAAAAAAACCACACAGGCTTATTTCCAACAACATGGATGGACCTAGATATTATCATACTAAGTAAAGTAAGTCAGAGAAAGACAAATATCGTATGATGTCACTTATATGCGGAATCTAAAAAAAAAAAATTATGCAAATGAACTTCTTTACAAAACAGAAAGACTCACAGACATGGAAAACAAATTTATGGTTACCAAAGAAGAAAGCAAGAGGGAGAGGGATAAATTAGGAATTTGGGAGTAACATATATACACAACGATATATAAAATAGATAAATCAACAAGGACCTAATGTATAGCACAGGGATCTATACTCAATATTTTTTTTTTTTTTGCGGTACACGGGCCTCTCACTGTTGTGGCCTCTCCCGTTGCGGAGCACAGGCTGCGAACGCACAGGCTCAGCGGCCATGGCTCACGGGCGCAGCCGCTCCGCGGCATGTGGGATCCTCCCGGACTGGGGCACGAACCCGTGTCCCCTGCATCGGCAGGCGGAATCTCAACCACTGTGCCACCAGGGAAGCCCAATATACTCAATATTTTGTAATAACATATATGGGAAAAGAATCTGAAAAAGAATATATATATATATATATATATATATATATATATATATAACTGAATCACTTTGCTGTATACCAGAAACACAACATTGTAAATCAACTATACCTCAAATAAAAATTAATTAATTAAAACACACACACACACACACACACACACACACTCAGGCTTGAATTTCCACAAGCTTGCTTAGCTGTCCTTGTTCCCTGTCAGCACAGAGCAAAGTCCCATGCCCGTAATGAGGCATGCCCACTGCCTGTTACACAAACCCTCTGGACTGGGGATCATCTGGATGGAAAGAAACCCACATCCCCTCCCAGCTGCATGTATCAGGGAGCTTTCTTTAAGCAGAATCACATGGTTGTCTTGGGCAAGGGGAAAAGAGTCTAGCCCGGGGAGGGATAGAGGTGCAGGGTCCAAATTCCTTCCCTCTGTTCTCTTGTGTCTGCTTCCCAGCAAGCTCCGCTTACTCTCTGCTCACTCCCAGCTCCTCTGCTTCCCCATATCTGAGGTACAGACTTGACTTGGCAGTACAGTTGGCCACCCCATGACTACTTCAGACTCTCACAGCCTTAGAACTAGATTCCCAGGACAGAAAACATGATGAGATTGTTTACCACCAACCCTGTGCTCATGACAGCAGACACAAACACAGACCCCTGGTCCTCGCTTCAGCAGGGGCTGTGGGTCAAGAGTAATTCCAAAGGCGAGGACGTTATGGATCCATTTATGTATTAACTCAGATATTGCAGCTATCTGAGGGCTTTACAGGGATACGTCAAGGGCATGGGATACCCAGTGTGAGCTGACTTGGTTGCCTCAGGAATATGATGCCAGATCTTACTAACAGAGGGTGAGGGGGGGATGGGAGGTGAAGGAACAGGGGACAAGGAACAGGGGAAAAAGGAAAGGAGAGATAAGAGAAGAGAGGTCAGAGGGTCAGTGCAACCTATTCCCCAAACAGAAAAACAACTTTCCACCACAAGCCTGGATGTGAGTCAGCACAAGAAGTGTAGAAGTGTACAATTATACCATTATTAATTCATACTGTGCGTTTGAAAGGTCATTTTCCTGGAGAGAACAGCTGGGTATCATGGAAAGGGCACCAGATTTATGGTCAGGTGGCCCTGGACTCCACTCTGTGTGACTTTTCCAGCTGTGTCACTAGGGCAAATTCCTCCCCCTTCCTGAGTCTCAGTTTTCTCTCTTGAGGACAGTAGGTAGCACCACCTTGCCCAAGGTTGAATTTGAATGTTGCCTAAGATAATGTGATTTGCCCTCCCTTTGGTCTCCAAACTGATCCAAGATGGAGAGACTCTCAGTGGTCCAGGTTGTCACATCAACAGTTCAATCACTTGAGATTCTGTCTGTAGAATCCTCATTCTTTCTTTTGGTAGGTTGTTCCCAGAGGAAAATGTCACAAGAGCACAAGCTTCTCTTCTGAGATAGAGTCCTAGAGGTTAAAATATCTGGGACTTAGAATCAACCTCCAGCTTTAACTATGTTAAAGGTAAGAAAGCATCCAAGTGCTTTACCACACCCTATGTGGCAGACTTTGTTGGTTGATGTAGCTGATGCTGTCCGAGCCCACCCATATCCCCTCATCTTATCAGAGTTCCTGCCAGACTCCCCACGCCAGCACTTATTTCCTATGCCCGAACCTGTTTGCCAGTTCGCAGGCTGGACAGAAGTGTCAGGGACTTAAACTCCCCCAGCAGCGCTCAACCAGCGCTTGCTGGAAGTGTGATAACTCCCAAGGGTACGTGTTACTCTGGCTCCCAGAGATGCTCCAACAGGACTAGGCTCCAGCTGTGCACAGTGGTAGCCAGCTTGACAGTGCCCCCTTTCATGGTGTGATGGTTAACTTCAGGTGTGAGCTTGACTGGGCCACGGGGTACCCAGACGTTGGGTTAAACATTATTTCTGGATGTGTCTGTGAAGGTGTTTCTGGATGAGATTAACATTGCCTGGGTAGCCTGAGTAAGGCAGATGGCCCTCCCCAGTGTGAGTGGGCTTCATCCAATCTGCTGAACGTCTGAATTGAATGAAAGGCTGAGTAAGAAGGAATTCTTTCCCTCTGCCCGTCTTTGAGTTGTAATCAGTCTTCTCCTGCCTTCGGACTCAGACTCAGACCGGAACTTACACCATCAGCTCTCCTGGGTCTCCAGCCTGCTGACTGCAGAGCTTGGATGTCTTGGCTTTTCATAGTCTTTCATAGTCTGTGTGAGCCAATTCCTTATAGTGTGTGTGTGTGTGTGTGTGTGTGTGTGTGTGTGTGTGTGGATATAGATGTGTATAGATGTCTGATTGGTTCTTCTTCTCTGGAGAACTCTTACTAACACACATGGCTATTCTCTTTGCCTACCTTCCCCACCACTCTACCAGGGTTTACTTCACTACCCAAACACAATACTAGCATTCAAATCTTTGTGTCAGAAGCTGCTTCGGAGGGAACTCAGACTAAGGTTAACCCGACAGCATCCCTGACCCCCTTCTCTCTGGCTGTCTCCCTGCGCTGAGGCTAGAAACCCAGCACTTGCTTTCTCAGCTTCCTGTACAATTAGAGACAGCCGTGTGACCCAATCCTGGTCAATAAGACATACAAGTTAGTCTACTGGGGGAAATGGAACTCTAAAATGCTGTTTTATTTATATTTCTCGTTAAAATGGGAAAATCTGAAAAGAAAACTTTTGTCTCTTCCATTCTTCTTCCTGCCTTAAATGCTGAGAGGATACCTGGAGTTTCATTACTATCTTAACAACCACAGTGAATTAAGAGCCCCTAAAGTCCTATAACATTTGCCGTCTTTAATAAGACCGGTCCCTAGAATCTAATTATTTCTTCCTAGGCCCTAGGCATATAACATTTTCAGACATTAACTCTTCTTTGCCGCATTCAAGCACGTAGTCAGTTTTGCACGTTGGCACTTGGGAGAGGCTTACGGCAGAGCAGGAACTAAATCGCCTGAAAGTGTTCTGGGTTATGTGTTCCAAAGACTGAAAGCCTCTGGGAAAGAGGAATTCTGGGCATGGACTGAGTGTCTTAAAGAGCAGAAAGGGAGAGTTGATCTCACGCAAGCTAAAAAGAGACTCCCCTGGGGTGGGGAAAGAACAAAAGCAGAGATTGGAGAGAGGTTGCTGAGAGCAGAGGTGACCTATGCCCTGCTGCCTGTCATGCTCTGCTTGTCTACAGTGCTGTCACTGGCTGATGACAAGACCCAAGAAAGGAGCGATGGCATGGCACGTCTGAGCAGGCTGGACCACTGGCACCTCTGTAAAGTTCTGCAGCCACCTCACATCTCAGGGAGCTTCAGAAGGGGACTCCCAGACCAGAAGGACCATGCAGGAAGGGATAGTGCAATTCTCAGGGTAGCCTTTGTAGAATGGCAAGACCTAGACTCTGCCAGTGAGGTTGAGAAGGTCTGAGTGATGGGTTCAAACTCCTTCAGGGGCAGACATGTTAAGAGGTTAGGGCTGTAAAGTTTGTACACACTCCAGCACTAGCCACTGCACCGTTGTGAAGGTTACTAATCAAATAAGACCAATCCATCTTTCATTCTTTCAATAAACATGAGTTCCTACTGATACTAGTCATTGGAGACAAGAATCAAAAAGGACAGTCTCTGCTTCCAGGGAGCTTACAGTCTGACAGGATAAACGCTCGCAGCCAACTTGTAGACTCATGAATTGAGTTACTCATCTGAGAAGCTTCCCAAATATTACCTGAATTAATTCTGACAAAAAGAGTGTTTTGTGCCCCATTTATAGATGAGCAAACAAGACTTACCAAAGCTCACACAGTTGCTATGGTGTGGTGTTAAGACTCAGACCTAGGTCTGACTGATTTCAGTGGACAGGTCCCTTCCACTTTTCTCATCATCCTCAAACACTCACAGGGAGCCCTAGAGAAGTCTGGGGACCGCTCTTTCTACCCTTGACCTTGACAGACTTTATCAAGTAGAATTAGTTATGTCTTGCTATTTAATGTGAATGTTTCCCAAAGCCAATTGCTCCATCTGCCAAAGCGCTAGGTCATTTCCGTGAAAACCAGTTCTATTCATCACACCTTAAGGGAAAACAGCAACCTCTTGTATGCACACATTAATTAACACAGCAGAAATAGGCTCGAGTTAATTATAGAGGCTTCCTACTTAAAAAATGAGGAACAGGCCGACTGCCAAAGAAGGCTCAGCATCACGGAACAAAGTGGAAAGTGGAAGAAGGCATTACTTTTTTACACTGTGTCTTTGCCCGAGAGATACTCCTGTTGAGAAACAAAAGTTTAGTGGCCAGTGCCTCGGAGCTGGCCACAAACTCTGAAAGTATCTCTCAGCTTTGTTCATGTTACATATCCCTTTAAGGAAAGATCCTCTGTCACTAGAAAAGCTGTGTGCATCAATTATTAAGAAGGGTTTATATCAAGTAGGAAGGAAAAATTACATGTCATTTTCCTAGCATTTGATTTTTTTTTTCATTACTTATTACCAGCATCCATCTATTTGGGGAAGAATGAGCCAAAGTTTTTTTTAAAAATCCATGACAAGAACTAGAGAGATACTAAGCAATAGATTTTCCAAGGCTCAGAAAATATACATTTACCACTGAATCTCCTGAGAAGTTTTCTTTTTCTGCTTCAAATATGCCAAGGAAAAGTGTACTTAAGCATGCTAATACATTTCCCAAACCACACTAGTCCTGTGTTTACCCTTCCATTTTTTTAAATAAATGTGGTATCAACTAAGCATCTCATCTTGATCCCTCTAGCTAGTTCCTGCAGATGTATAAACATTATCCAGCTTCTTCAAAGTAAACTCTGTGTGGTCTGCTGGCATTATGAAAAAGTATCACTAGAATAAATAACATTTTCCATTACAAAGAGACGGTGCAACCCAGATATTTTAAAGGTAGCTCAGTATTCTATCTTCTCCAATAATGAAATAGATATCACATTTGACCAGTTGTCACTGCCCACATGAATAGAACATTGTGATTTAAAGAATACAAGACAGGGAAGACCGTGACTCCCCCACCCCCAACAGAAGACAGAATTTATAGAATCTTGTGATAGAGGGGATTTTTAACAGCAACCTGTTCCAACAGTCCCCAAACTTGGGTGTGCATTAGAATCAGCTGGTGAGTCATGTTGAAATGCCATTGAGCCATCTCAGACATACTGAATCATCTCTAATAAGATGCAAGCATCTGGGTATTGAACATTCCTTCTCCAAATGACTCTGATGGGCAGCTCTATTTGGGAACTTCTCATCCAACCCAGAATCCTCACAACAACATCCCAACCAAGTGGTCCTACAGTGTTTGCTTAAATGCCTCCTCCCATGAGAGCAAGCCAATCAGTCTATCCCTGTATGGCACTAATGCCGGGAAGTCAGCCCCCTGGAATACCCCACCGCTGGCCCTGCTCTAACATGTAAGTCAGAGAGATCTCATCTGCAGTTACGAAAGGGCAGATTTTTGTTGATTTCACCTGAGAAACCATATAGAGAAAGATTTACACCAAGATCCAAATTGCAGGCTATAAAAAATAAGGATACATCCTAAACTTTATTATTATCAAAAATGATTTTGTACTGAATTAGGTTAGCATAAGAGCTGGACTAGATATCATTTCAGAATGAAGCTTAAGCTCTCTATGATAGAAGCATAAGTGATTCAGAATACAATGCAAAGAATGCAGATCTTTCCATCATACCTGGATTGGATCCTGGATCTTCCACTTACAGTTTGAGTGGCTTGGGCATCTTATTTCACCTCTCTGAACTTTGGTTTTCTTGGAAAATTGGGATAAAACCAATATGATAGGGTTGTCATGGGATTACACGAAATACTGGCATTCAGTAAATGTTGGTCCTTCCTTCCCCTTCCTTTTGTGTTGCTTCTCTGCTCAATTTGTTGTGAGCTCTTTTATATCTCTTGCATCCAGTCTTTCTCTTCATTACCAACACCACCACCACCATCCACATTATTGCGCCTATATTTGTTCAGCGTCTCATTGCTTAAATATTTAGCTTTGGATGGGGATAAGAAGTAAATTATCATCTTAAAAACATGTTCCATAATTCCCTCCAGGGAGTAATTCTATTTGTTCAGGAAAATACCTTGCGAGGCCACATGGGACAGCAGAAACCCTGAGATCTTGGGTTAGCCACAGGAAAAAGTAGCAAAAGAGGTAGCTAAATTGTTCTGCATTTGAAATAAACTGGAAGACCTAAGCATAAAAGAGAGGGGAGGGGAGAGAACAGTGAGATTGGGGGTAAGCAACAAGGAAGAGGGATCTTATAAAAGAGATGCTTAATATTTGAGTTTAAGTTGTTACCCTGCTGTGATATAAACTCACATCCATTTCTCCAAACTTAGGTAAAATGTGCTGCACATACAAAGAGGTTTTGTGGCAACCAGGGAAAGGAGCTGCACAAGACAGAGTAAAGGACAAGAATCAGCCGAGGAAAGAAGTCAGAGTTGATCTTGGCATGAAAGCCCCCAAGAACTACAAGAAATCTTGAATTTTTCTACATTGTTGATCGGAGTATGAGCTAACCACATCCAGCTCTGAAGAAACAGAGTACCTCCAGCTAACACAAAGGCTACATTAAGATGTCTACAAAATTCACCTGCACCTTTTCCATCTCAGCTCCCTTATGCCATTCCTTTGCTTGGAAGCTCTGAGGGAGCCTTGCACTGACGTTGGGGAGACTCTATGTTCTTTATTACCAATTTGTCAGAAAGTGTCCATTTTTTAAACATACAGTCTTGGGCTTCCCTGGTGGCGCAGCAGTTGAGAATCTGCCTGCTAATGCAGGGGACACGGGTTCGAGCCCTGGTCTGGGAGGATCCCACATGCCGCGGAGCGACTAGGCCTGTAAGCCACAACTACTGAGCCTGCGCATCTGGAGCCTGTGCTCCGCAACAAGAGAGGCCGCAATAGTGAGATGCCCGCGCACTATGATGAAGAGTGGCCCCCGCTTGCCACAACTAGAGAAAGCCCTTGCACAGAAACGAAGACCCAACACAGCAATAATTAATTAATTAATTTTAAAAAAAGAGAGAAATGGTCATATAATTACCATTATTAAAAAAATACACTCTTTATGCTCAACATCACTAATTATTAGAGAAATGCAAATCAAAACTACAATGAGGTACCATCTCACACTAGTCAGAATGGCCATCATTAAAAAATCTACAAATAACAAATGCTGGAGAGAGTGTAGAGGAAAAGGAACCCTCCTACACCATTGGTGGGAATGTAAATTGGTGCAGCCACTATGGAAAACACTATGGTGGTTCCTTAAAAAATTAAAAATAGGGCTACCATATGATTCAGCAATCCCATTCTTGGCCATATATCTGGAAAAAACTATAATTCTAAAAGATACATGCACCCCTATGTTTATAGCAGCACTATTTACAATAGCCAAGACATGGAAGCAACCAAAATGTCCACCAACAGATGAATGGATAAAGATGTGGTGGGACCTAATGAAACGTAAAAGCTTTTGCACAGTAAAGGAAACCATAAACAAGACGAGAAGACAACACTCAAAATGGGAGAAAATATTTGCAAATGAAGCAAATGACAAAGGATTAATCTCCAAAATATACAAGCAGCTCATGCAGCTCAGTATCAAAAAAACAAACAACACAATCCAAAAATGGGCAGAAAACCTAAACAGACATTTCTCCAGAGAAGATATACAGATTGCCAACAAACACATGAAAGGATGCTCAACATCACTAATCATTAAGAGAAATGCAAATCAAAACTACAATGAGGTATCACCTCACACCAGTCAGAATGGCCATCACCAAAAAATCTACAAACGATAAATGCTGGAGAGGGTGTGGAGAAAAGGGAACCCTCTTGCACTGTTGGTGGGAATGTAAAATGATACAGCCACTATGGAGAACAGTATGGAGGTTCCTTAAAAAACTAAAAACAGAACTACCATATGACCCAGCAATCTCACTACTGGGCATATACCCTGAGAAAACCATAATTCAAAAAGAGACATGTACCACAATGTTCATTGCAGCTCTATTTACAATAGCCAGGACATGGAAGCAACCTAAGTGTCCACTGACAGATGAATGGATAAAGAAGATGTGGCACATATATACAATAGAATATTACTCAGCCATAAGAAGACACGATATTGAGTTATTTGTATTGAGGTGGATGGACCTAGATTCTGTCATACAGAGTGAAGTAAGTCAGAAAGAGAAAAACAAATACCATATGCTAACACATATATATGGAATCTAAAAGAAATGGTTCTGATGAACCTAGGGGCATGATAGGAATAAACACACAGACATAGAGAATGGACTTGAGGACACGGGGAGGGGGAAGGGTAAGCTGGGACGAAGTGAGAGAGTAGCATGGACACATATACACTACCAAATGTAAAATAGATAGCTAGTGGGAAGCAGCTGCATAGCAAAGGGAGGTCAGCTCAGTGCTTTGTGATCACCTAGACGGGTGGGATAGGGAGTGTGGGAGGGAGGTGCAAGAGGAAGGGGATATGGGGATATATGTATACATGTAGCTGATTCACTTTGTTATACAGCAGAAATTAACACAACATTGTCAAGCAATTATACTCCTATAAAGATGTTAAAAAAAGAAAAAATAGATGTGGTACATATATACAATGGAATATTACTCAGCCATACAAAAGGATGAAATAATGCTAGTTGCAGCAACACAGATGGAGCCAGAGATTATCATACTAAGTGAAGTATGTTGGAAAGAGAAAGACAAATACCACATGATATCACTTATATGTGGAATCTAAAAGATGACACAAATGAACTTATTTACAAAACAGAAACAGACTCACAGACATAGGAAACAAACTTATGGTTACCAAAGGGGGAAGGGGGAGGGGGAGGGATAAATTAGGAGTTTGGGATTAGCAGATACAAATTACTATATATAAAATAGATAGACAACAAGGTCCTACTGTATAGCACAGGGAATTATATTCAATATCCTATAATAGACCATAATGGAAAAGAATATAAAAAAGAATATATATATATTTATATACAACTGAAGCACTTTGCCGTATACCAGAAACAACAACATTGTAAATCAAGTATACTTCAATTTTAAAGATAATAATAAACATACACCCTTTCAGGTATAGCATTCACCTCTCTTAATGAAGCTTTCTGTAATCTCCTGTAACAACAACAACAGCAAAAAAAAATGTTGCAAAAATGTGACCTCTGTCCAAAAAAATAAGCTGTTTGGCCACTTTATAGGCTTGAACCTCCAAGGAGAAAGGTTTTTTTATATAATATATAAGTAAATACATATATAAAATATATATATTCTATTTATTGACTATATACTATGTGCCAGGTTATAGACTCAATATTTACTTATATTCTCTCATTTAATCTTCACAAGAGCCCTCCCAAGTAGATGTTATTCTTACCGTTGTTCAGACAAGCAAAGTGAGGCTCATAGGAATTTGGTAATTTGCCCAAAGAGTCAGGTGGTGAGCGACAGAGCCAGCCTTACCTTGCCTGTGCTCCCATCCAGGCCACCTTGATGGGCTAACCCCTCATTTGATTAGGACTAAGTTTGAATAGCAAGCTGCAAAGATGCTCCTGAAGACCTCAAGTCTTCCTGAAGAAGACCGTGTCCTTACTCTGCAACAGACTCTAAATGACACCAGCAGAAGATGTGGAAAAACGTCAGGTCTTTGCTACAACAGCTCTAACTTGGCATTAGCAGTTCCAAACTCAAGCTGTGCATTAGAATCCCCTAAGAAGCCTCCCGAAATTGGAGGTTCTCCATGCAGATCTGCTAAAGCAAAATCTTTGGGGCATGGGGTACAAAAAAGATTGTATTTTAAAGTTCCCAAATAATGTAGCCAATTCCAGAAGTGGGGTTAAGAAACACTGATTCTATGCCCCTCTTAGGTACAAGAACTACCACTTTAGTGTTGTAGGACTTCTAGTTCCATCACAATAATAGGTCTATTTTTAAGGGAAGTTAGAGGAAGTGAGGGAAATCTTAGCATTAACACATGTCCATCTAAGGCTGGATGGGTTTCTGTTTGCTGCCTCTGGCCATAAGACTCTATCTCTCCATATGAGATAGTTTATCAACTCCCAGCAAGGCTGTAATTAATGGGGGAAGCATCCTATTATGCTTAATACAGAGGTGATAAACAGCCATGAGGCATGCCAGAAACTGGTTCAGGACAAGCACAAGCATGCCTTTGAGAGAAGAGAGTATTGTAAGCCACAGAAATATCTGGTACCCAAACCCAGTCTGGTTAGTACACGAAGCCCAGTGGAGAAAAACAAACTAACATCAGCCACGTTCTACAATTTTTGTTGGAAGAGAACAGAGAACAGACAGGAACATCTGCTGCTCAGATCCCAGGTTAAGTGAGACCAGACCTAAATGAGCCAGAGCTGTTTGAGAACTTGGAGGAAGATTCCAGGAGTTGACACACAGGCATGTACCTAATTAAATCCTCCTTTGAGAACGTGATATTTTGGTCCTAATTCTCTGGGAGAATCACTAGACCTTTGAGATAGAAAATGTTTACATAAAATGCTAAAAGGCATTTTTATTAGTTTAAAATCCTTCTTAATGGATACTTGCTGAATGACTTTCATTAGACTTTCTTTATAGAATTACCTGGTGCCATTAAAATGTTTATTATGGGGAAAATGTAACTTTTTTCCTGTCTGCTCTTTCTTTTAAGAAAAATATCATTGGTATTGTGATGCTCATGGAATTCTGTTAATAGCTGATAACACCAGTTAAAAAATGTTTACCTAGGCCAGTGGTTCTCCAATTTGAGGCATTAGAAACACCTAGAGGACTTGTTCCAAAACAGCTCACTGGGCCCCACCCCTGAGTTTCTGATTTATTAGGGCTAGGATAGAGCCCACAAATTCACAGTTCTAACAAATTTCCAGGAGGCTACTGGCCTGAGGACCACACTTTGAGAACCACTGACCCAGAGCATGAGATCAACTTCCAAATGATCTGGGGTGAGATGCAGCCTCTCATTTCCACCAAACTCCAGGAACAGAAGAGCCTGGATCATCCTTCCTCCCCTGTTTGCCAGGGGGGACCATTGGTTTCTCCAGGACAATCCTGGTTTATCTCTTTTGCATTAATTTAATTATTTTAGCACTCCCTTTCATCACCAAAAGTGTCCCAGTTTAGATGATAATTTTTATATTCACCCTAATACTTGTTCATATTTGCTTGAACTTAATCTGTAAAATTCCACATACCTAATTGGAGGATGCTCTCCTCTGGAGAGAATTTGCTTTTGCTTTCTCTGAGAACCAGGGACACTATAGACCAGGAATCACTTTAGCTGAGTTTGCAGCTTAAAAAGAAGTCCTAGTACCAACTCCAGGCTTACTCTCCTTATTGCAGTGTTGATAGTGGCGTTTGCCTTCAGGGGACCCTGCCTTTCCTTTTGGGTACTATGTGTACATCCTTCATGGCCCCCAGTTCCCAGCTCAGAGTTCAGCTCAAGGGAGAAATTTTTCTTGCTGCTGCTGTTATTTAAACTTGGAGAGAGGCTTCTTGGAAATTTCCCTTACTTCTTTTAGTTTTTCACATTTTATTGTGAAAATTTTCAAACACATTCAAAAGTAGAGAGAATAATATAATGAACTGCCATGTACCCACCAACCAGCTTCAACAATTATCAACTCATTCCAATCTTGTTCCATCTATACCACCCAATTCTCTACCCACTTTCCCTCCTCACATGTACACTGGATTGTTTTGAATTAAATTCATACATCATATGATTTCTTTTATAAAGATATCAGTAGTGTCTCTAAAATAATAGGACTCTTTTTTAAATAATTAGTATTGTTATCACACCTAAAAAAATTAACAACTTTGTAATATTATTGTCTCATAATTTTTTAAATTTATTTGTTCAAATCATGATTCAAATAAGCTCCATATCTTGTAATTGGTTGTTATCACTTTAATAATTTACATGTTCCCCAGACTATCTGGTTTTTATTCATTGTATCTTATTTGGTGGTGAAGACAGATAGTTTGTTCTACAGATTTTTCTTTGGAGTATGTTTTGCTGTTTGTATTCCTATGGTGTCATTTAACATGTTCTTCTGTCCCCTGTGTCTCCCATAAGTTCACAGGTAAGTCTAGAGCTGTGCAGTCCAATGTAGTAGCCCTTAGCCACATGTGGCTACTTAAATTTAAATTAATTAAAATTCAATAAATTTTTAAAAATCATTTCCTTAGTCACATTAGTCTCCTTTCAAGTTCTCAATACCCACATGTGGCCAGTGGCTACTACGTTGGACTGCACAGATATAAAACATTTCTGTCATCAGAGAAAGTTCTATTGGACATTGCTGCTCTTGTTCATAATCAGATTAGTTTTTTTCAAAGCTACTTCATAGGCAATGGTATAGTATTTCTATCAAGAAGCACATAAAATCTTGTCTTTTTTTCATCACGTTAGTAGCCATTGGTGATCATTGCCTAGACCCAGAAATTTGGGATGACAAAATTCCAGTTTTATCACTCTTTTTACGTATTACCTGGAATAACTCTATAAAAAGAAGCTTCTTCCCCTCATCTACTCTTTGACTGTCCTGAGCTAGTTTGTATAGGAAAGACAAGGTAACTATCTAATCCTTTCCCCTTATTTGCCAGTTCTCAAAATAATAAGTTGGCTCCCTAACATTTTCTAAAGGTGGCCAATGAGGCGTTTTATTCTGAGAACCATCATGAACCTATGGGTCTAAACATATTTGATATGTTTGAATCAACTGGTGCTCTTAACTACAATTAATAGCCTTGTGTAAATATTTTTTCATATTTTTGCTACTGCATTTTTGGAATTAAATCTTAGAAGTAAGACTTCTGAGTCTAAAGGTAAATGCACATGTAATTTCCTGGCATATGGCTTACTCACTAGTTACTTGCTGTCTCTTCATCCACAGGAAATCCAATTATAAATTTAAAATAAGTAATAGTTTTGTGGTAAATGCTTTAATGCCACTCTCCTCTTCAATCTCACGTTGAGAATCACACAATTTCTTTTTAACATCTTTATTGGAGTATAATTGCTTTACAATGGTGTGTCAGTTTCCGCTTAATAACAAAGTGAATCAGCTATACATATACATATATCCCCATACCTCTTCCCTCTTGCATCTCCCTCCCTTCCACCCTCCCTATCCCACCCCCCTAGGTGGTCACAAAGCACTGAGCTGATCTGCCTGTGCTATGCGGCTGCTTCCCACTATCTATCTGTTTTACGTTTGGTAGTGTATATATGTCCATGCCACTCTCTCACTTTTTCCCAGCTTACCCTTCCCCCTCCCTGTGTCCTCAAGTCCATTCTCTAGTAGGTCTGGACCTAGAGTCTGGCATACAGAGTGAAGTAAGTCAGAAAGAGAAAAACAAATACCGTATGCTAACTTGTATATATGGAATCTAAAAAAAAAAAAAAAAAAAAGGTTCTGAAGACCCTAGGGGCCGGACAGGAATAAAGAGAATCACACAATTTTCAAAATGATTGAGATGGCTGGATTCTGATATAAGGGTGACTTAAACACTCATTAGTAATTGGGGTGATAAGTCATTGGAGCCTGGAGGGATGTCCCACCATCATATTCAAGTTTTCAATAAAACAATTTAAAAATTTTACAAAGCCAGAAAAAAAAAAAAACTTTAAATGGGATACAGAAGTTATCTGACCCAAACCTCTCATCTCACACCTGGGGAAACCAAGGCTCAGCAACGGCCTGATTTTCCCAAGTCGTCCCTACAACTGGTTTCTGAGTTGGGACTTCCATTCCCTGAAAATCAGAGGCACTTTTGCTTTCCCAACAGACTGTCTTCTGCACAGGATTCAATCTTTCCTTTAAGAGCAGCTACTTATTCCTGGTCAGGTGCAGTGGCCCATGACCAAGACAAAAGGAATGAGTAGCCCCCTCAGAGCCATCTTTCTTCTCTTTTCCAGCCAAACCTGCCACTCTCAGTTTCATCACCACCAGCCCTGGATCCCTGTGAACCAGCCTCCAGATGCCTCTCAGCACGGCAGAAGAGCCAGCCAGCCCTGGCTGTCACCGCCCCTACCTGCCCCCGGGAAAGAGGAAGCCATCCTGCTCCTAGAGAGACAGACATGATGACAACTAAAAAGAAGGCATTTGCCTACCAATGCCTAGAGCTCCTTCCGCCCAGATTGTGAAAGGAATGGTTGGTCCTACTTAACTGTCAGGTCAGGGCTCAGCGAATCTAGCCAGTGATGAAATGAAAGATGTAAGGAGGTTGCTGGCAGCTGCCCCCAAGATCCCTTAATCCACTGCACAGTTCTCTGCCTAGGACAAAGCATCCAAGGGGGTTGGACCCTCCCACTGGTGCTCTGCTGGCCGGGATCAACACATGGAGATAAAAGTTTTCTCTCCAAAAATACACCAAAGGTCCCTAGAGCGTAAATCCCCACAACCTGAAACCTTGTATTCTGGAGTTGTCAGATGCATGAACCCTGAATCAAAACTCCCAACAACCCGCTGAAATCAGCCCACTCTCTTCCTACTTACTGAGATTCACACCTAGGCCCCAACGTCCACCTACGGCTGCCTGAATGCCATCCTGCTGAATTATCTCCAGAGAACACAGGTCACTCTTTGGTATAGTGTAGACCAGTGACTTAACCTGGATTCCCAGGTCCCTCAGAGTCTGTGAAGGTAGCGATATTTACAGTTTTCAAAACATTATAGTTTAGGGACTTCCTGGTGGCGCAGTGGTTAAGAATCCCCCTGCCAATGTAGGGGACACAGGTTCCAGCCCTGGTCTGGGAAGATCCCACATGCCGCGGAGCAACGAAGCCCGTGCGCCACAACTACTGAGCATGATCTCTAGAGCCTGCGAGCCACAACTACTGAGCTTGCACGCCTAGAGCCTGTGCTCCGCAACAAAAGAAGCCACCGCGATGAGAAGCCCACGCACCGCAATGAGAAGCCCGCGCACCGCAACAAAGAGTAGCCCCCGCTCGCCGCAACTAGAGAAAGCCCGCGCGCAGCGACAAAGACCCAATGCAGCCAAAAAAAAAAAAAAAAAAAATTATAGTTTATATTTCTCTTCATATCTAAAAAAAAAAATTAAGCATAAAAAAAATCGAGCATGTGTGTTGGGGAAGGGGAGTTGAACACCTAAAAAACTGGCCATGGGAGAAAGCAGGGGGTTCTCTCACCTGCCTGCAAGGCAGAGGCTCAGAGCACTTCCTTCTGGGCATCTGTTTCATTGTGGCCACAGAGAGGGGTTTTAGGAGCAAGCAGACCTGGGTTATAATCCAGCCTTCGTCATGAACACTGGCCACGTGAACTTTAACAAAATTATCACTGCAGACCCATTTTTCATCTCTAAAGTTGGGAACATCCCACCCACTTCACAGAGCAGAGGCAAGAATCAAATGAGATAAAGTAGATGAAGCACAAAAGAGAGCCCCAGGCATAGAGTATGAGCTGGTTTCCTTCTACCATGACCTTCTCCCTTTATGAAAGAAGAGGCATTGTGGCATACAAAGACATAGTCAGAAATTCTTTTGACAATCAACAGGCACATGGCCATAGGTCATTCAACCTCTCTGAGCCTGAGTTTTCTTATCCAAGAAAGAAAGTTTTTCTTGCAGGGTTGCTGTGAGGATTAGGGATCATGTACCTTGAAGCATGTGCTCAACAGAAGGTAGCTCTTACTGGTTTTCATGGTTCCCCCCCCCCCCCATCCCACCATGTGATTTCAACTGAGAAGCACCATATACAATGCATGGGAGAATCTGAGATGGCATGGGAAGGGTAAGAGATGAGCATGCTATGTGCCATGCATTCTCAAAGGGGGTGGTGATGTTACCCCCAAGGGGGTGAAAATCACTTCTTGGAGGAAGTAAAAATTGGTTCTGCAAGGGTGTGGAGGGATCTTAGATATCACAGTGGTTTGTGGCTTCTCAAAGGGCCATGGTATATCAACAGATATATGGTGTATCTGTGGTATTAAAATTTCACGATGGGGAGCAAGGGGTTGGTAATTAGGGGGGATAAGTGTCAAAAATCTCCTTAGGGGCTTCCCTGGTGATGCAGTGGTAGAGAGTCCGCCTGCCAATGCAGGGGACACGGGTTCATGCCCCAGTCCGGGAAGATCCCACATGCCGCGGAGCAGCTGGGCCCGTGAGCCATGGCAACTAAGCCTGCGCGTCCGGAGCCTGTGCTCCGCAACAGGAGAGGCCACAACAGCGAGAGGCCCGCATGCTACAAAAAAAAAAAAAAAAAAAAAAAAATCTCCTTAGGAGGTAATAATGAAAAAAAAAGGGGGGGGGGGCTGTTGAGAAACACCACTGTATAGAGATGAGAAGCATCTGAGAAGAAAAGAAAATGGTTGCGTGAAAAGGCAATACTCTACCTGTGGATTAGAAGGAAGGCTGGGGGTGGGGGAAGTGGTGAAAATAGGCCGAGTTCAATGCCACCTGCTATAAACCTATAAAAGATTTTTTGGTACAGAGCGGGTTTTGTTGCCACTATTGTCTTTATTGGGTTTGTTTGTGTTTTTTTAAGAAAAAAAAAAGAAGAGCCAATATATATTGAACATTTCTGTGGTAGGAATTGTGCTTGGCATATGATATATATCACTCCAACATGATCGTGAAAAGTAGCTTTCAGTTCAACCAATGAGAAAACTGAGGTTGTTTGAAGATAACCAAAACACTTAATGGCAAAGCCCCTGTTCTTTCTAGAGTGGCCATCCGTTCAAATTGCTCTGGACAGTGCCTAGTTATTCCTGGTGTCAGCAGGGTCACTATTAAAGAGCACCCCTTTTCACACTCATAAGCGTCCGGTTTTGGATAATAAATTAAACAACTACCCTACATTATTGTCGCTCTGTCCAATCCTCCAGGGATTTCCACAGGGAGGGTCTAGAATCAGAACAACGCAGAATGGCTTCTTGCAGGAGCATCCTCATCAGAGGAGGCAGAGGAGAGGAGGAGGAACGATGAAAAGAAAGTGGCAGAGAGGTATGAGAAGAGTCCCACGTTGAGAAATTGCAGCATGCCCGACTTCTGGAACCTTCCTGAATAACACCTTGATGCGCACGTGGACCTTTTGGAGCTCAGAGAAATGCAAAAGCACGGATGTGATCGCAGCAGAAGGGTGAGGCTGCAGTTGCAGCTGCTGGGGTATCACACACCTGGCAGGCTTAGGACACCCACGAGGAGGCGGACGAGGGGAACCCCAAGAAGCCCCAACCAGGGCCTCGTCACCATGGAGCCACGCCCTTCTCTGGGGTCCCTGCAGCCTGGGACTGGATACCGACAGGGTTTGGAGTCTTGGCTCCAGATGGCAGGCAGCCTGCAAGCACTCGCTTCTGGGCAGCAGATGAAAGCCCTGCTGCCGGCCACCCACCCCCACCCCCACCCCCGCCGCCTGGGCATCATCTCCAGACCCTCGCAGGGCCCAGCAAATTGACATCTGCAGGTTCAAGCAGGAAGTCGAAGCTGCAGAAGACTTTCTATTTGTGCCTGCGTCTGAATAATTTAACACTCCCTCCAAAATAGACTATCATTAGAATTTGTCAATTCCTGTGCAGACAGCCTCAAAAAAAGAGAGAGAGAGAGAAAGGAAAAAAAAGTCCACACATATGTTGTCTCAGAGTAGTGGAACAAGGGGCTGGAGGTTCCGTGTTGTTCTTCTTTTCTAGGAGCCCACAGGAAATGCTGCCCTTCCATGTCTCCTTGGCCCTAAACCCAAGTCTACTGCTGCATCCACCAGATGGAGGAGAAAAGCCAAGTTCTTACAGATTCACAGGCGTCCGTTTCAACCTCCACCACTTATTTTGTGTGGGGCTATATTCAGGTCACTTTTATGCCCTCAGTTTCTCCATCTGCAAAGTGCAAATAATTACATGGCCTCCCTCTTAGGGCTTTTATAGCATTAAATGAGCTAACGGGGGTAACGTGCCTCTTTCAAGGTCTGGCGCACAACACATGCCCTATAGTCCTTAGTATACTGTTCTATATTAGGCACTGACCTTAAGGGAAACGGTGCTAGCTCCCACGAGGTCCCACAGACAGGCACAATGGCCAGCCCTGCATAATCCCACTTTCTTCCCATTGCTTAGCCTGCCAATGCTCATGGGAAAACAAACAAATCAAAACAAAACCTGTATGTGTATATACAAATATACCTATACATATATATACATACGGAATACACACATATGTACACACACGTGCTCATCAGCTCAGCCTCCAGTCCGGATGCTCAAATCAACTGAGGCCCAGTCCTGTTTCTCAGTGTTCCTCGAGACCCTGGATAGTGCCTAGTTATCCCCAATGAGGGCTGTTCCTAACCTTTTCTGTAACTCCCACCCCACTTCCAAAACCTTCCCTCTTATTTCCTGACCTCACCCCATTCACTGAGTATTGCAGCCTTCTCTTAAAACGTCTCCATCCTCCCTCACTGCTCATCTCAAAGGCTAATCTCCCCACTGTGCTCAGCCCCACCCCCTTCCATCAGTTCCCAGACTTGGCTCCATCCCCCTCCTCCTGCCTTTGCATCTTCAAGGTCTTTCTCCTCACGCTTAGTTTTTATCCTATAAAAATGCTCAAGTTTCACACATTCTAAAAAACACTTGTCTCCACTCTGTTTCCCACTAACGCAGTCTACATTTTCTCCTTCCTTCCACCACCACCATCTTGAGGAATGTCTGCGTTCGCTGGCCTGTGTCTTCATTCCTGGGGCTGCACCTCTGTTCTCACCACTGTGCTGGCAGCTTGTCCTCCAGACTCACTCATTCTGTCCTAATTACCATTCAGGTGCCTCTTCTGGGTCCCCATCCTCCTGGACCTCCTCCTTGGTCAGACCTCTCCTGCTTTGGGGTCCATGACACCAGCTCTCTCCTGGCTCTCTCCTTCCTCCCTGAAGGCTGCTTTGCTCTCTCATTTCCTCCGTTTCTCTCCCTCTCTCATTCCGTGTTCCTTATCCTCAACCTTCTTTTTAAATGGGAATGTTCCCTAAGGTTCTCTGCACAGCACTTTTCTGCTTCTACTCTGTCTCCCTGGAAGACTGCAGCCACTTCTCCCACATCACATTTCGGCCCTAGTCAAGCACATAACTTGACCCTGACCTTGCCCCTGAATTTGCAATCAGCTCATGAGCCTGCCTACCCAGACGTCCACCAGCCTCTGAAATGCCCAACACGGAATTCAGGATTCCTCAGACACACCTCCCACCCTCCCTCCCAGTTACCCTAATCTAGGGACCCCTGCGTTGACTGCGCCCTCTTTCCTCAGCCCCATTTCCCATAAGTCCTAGCCCTGCAGTCTCAGCATCCTGCAGTCTCCAGTCCCTCCTTTCCCCTCTCCCGCCACCGTCCAGGTTCAAGCACTGACATCCCCCACCTGCCGGCACACCATCCGCCCACGTGGCCTCCGCCCCCCCCCCGCAGTCCCTCATCTCCCCAAGCCCCCCACCCCCACTACCGTGGAGCCTCTCCTTGAATGGCTGTTGATATGCACTCCCTTTGCTGAGCCTTCCAAGTCCCAGTCACTGAGCTGAGCATTCTCCCCATGTCATCCCAATGCACTCTCCCAAGATCCCTGTGTGGGTACCATTCCTGCCTCCACTTTACAGATGACGAAGCAGAGGCTGAGGGGTGCACAATTAGCTAAGAGTCTAACCAGGGAAGGGGCCTAAAACCACACAGTCTTATAGCCTCCAACCACAGACCAGATCAGACCAAAAGAATCCCCTCCAAAGAAGCCTTGGGTAGCTCCCTACTGCCTACCAATTTCCCCACCACCATGGTCCCCAAAGCCCCCTCAACAGTCATGTAGCCGTCACACTGGATGCTCCTCGTGTTACTCCGTTTGGTTTCTGTCCACCTCACGACCACATCTGTGCACTCAGACCACATTCCAGTTCTGGGCTTCTCCTAAACTTTTCACCATCTCACTTGGTTCAGCCACAGTGCTCCCTCCTCCCCGCCGTGACAACTCCTGCAGACAATTGATTTCTCCTTCTTTGGCACACCCAGCACTTTACTTATACCTTTGCCACAGCCTTCATTTCCACTGACCTTATATGATGGTCATGTGCATGTTCATTTTCCCGTGGTCTTGAGGGCAGATACCCTCAACGTACTCATTTCTGTACATGGCACATACCTAACCCAGGGCATGTTAAATATTTGTCGAAATGACTTGACCCCAAGGATCTCACATATACACTGTCACCGTGATTATTTTACCCATTTGTAAAGCAGCAGGACAAGAAACTTGCACAAGGCAACATCGGGAATTAATACTCAGTTAAGTGGAAGACGGGGGGTGGGTTCCAGACCCTGGCTCGCTACCTGGTCCACTCACTTGTTCTGGGTCGGTGCAGAAAACTCACTGCTTGCAAGCTGCCCAGTTAATTTTCAAGGAAAGAACAGAACAGCTTTCGCATTCTGACACCTCTTCCTGCTCTCCCATCCCACCTTCTTGAGAACCAGGCTCTGAGGATGACTCACTGGTGGGAGAGGGTGAAAACAGCTCCCAGGAGGGGGCCGGCAAGCTCTGCTAGACACAGAGCAGGGCTGGTGACAACATTTGTCCCAAGAGGGTGGGGATGCAGTTTCTTTCTCCACAGTCTCAGGTTTGATTTGAGCCCTTGGGATAAACCTAAGAAAGATAAGAGCATTCGCAAGTGCATTCACCTCCTTCTGTCTGTGGAATATGCTCGAATGCCTGCAGGATGTTTTTCTGTGCAGAGAGCACCAAATGTCACTCATTCTTCACTCCCGCCACTCAAGTCTCCTCCCATCCCATAAAATGCAAGTCACTTCAATGAGTCTAATGAGAAAAAGAAAAGGAAAGCTCAAAGAAGTACTCCTGAATCTGCATGGCTTGGCAGAGTTAACAGAAATCCTGGACTGTATAGCACGGGGAACTATATTCAATATCCTGGGATAAACCACGATGGAAAAGAATATAAAAAAAGAAGGTATATATATATATATATATATATATATGTATAACTGAGTCATTTTGTTGTACAGCAGAAATTAACACAACATTGTAAATCAACTATACTTCAGTCAATCAACCAATAAAAAGAAATCCTGGTGGGCTTCCCTGGTGGCGCAGTGGTTGAGAGTCCACCTGCCGATGCAGGGGACACGGGTTCTTGCCCCAGTCCGGGAAGATCCCACATGCCGCGGAGTGGCTGGGCCCGTGAGCCATAGCCGCTGAGCCTGCACATCTGGAGCCTGTGCTCCACAACAGAAGAGGCCACAACAGAGAGAGGCCCGCGTACCGCAAAAAAAAAAAAAAAAAAAAGAAATCCTGGTGACGCCCTGGGACTATTTCTGCACCCCAATATGCAGGGATTAAAACCTGAACTCTGCCTACAAAGGCATCATGCAGAGCCTGGCAGGACTGTTAGAGCAAATGTCTTGCTCTTCCTTCCCTTCAAACCACCCTACCTACCTCCCCACTGGCATCTCGGCTCCCGACACACAAACACCCTTCTGGGCTGTCCCTGGGTCTATTCTGTACCTGTTATACCTCTGGAGTATTTATTTTCTTTCTTGTTCAAAAGGTTATTTGTTCCACAGAAAGAGCTTTTCTTTTCCAAAATCAGAAGAGGGTGGACAATCTGCTTTCTAAATACCTACTGAGCCTTTCTGCCAGAGGATGCTGCTGGACAGTGCCACCAGCATGACGGTTTGGAGCACAGAACGCCTTCCTCGCAGCCTCAAACAGAGGGTGCAGCCAAATGAGCTTGCTCTGGATCCGCCACACAAAGGGCACAGCTGATCTCTTTCCAGCCTGGCCTCTGCCCATTAATTAGAACATCCCAGAAATGCTTAAATTCACCTCCCATTCTCCCCCCCCCCCCCCGTCTCATCCACACTCTTCCTTTTGCTCTAATGATAAAGCTAAGCACCCAGGGGAAGGAAGGGCAGAGAACATCTCACGAGCATCTGCCGTGTGCTCAACTCAGAGCTGGAAGCTTGACATTCATTCAGTCCTTACAAGGACCCTCCAAGGTGGGTACAGTTATTGTTCCATTGTAGAGAAGGAGGAGCTGAGGCAGGCTCAGAGAGGTTAAGCAACTTTCCCAACATCACACAGCTAGTGTTTGACAAAGCTTAGCAGTTGAGTCCAAGTCTTTACATTCCAAAGCCCATGCTATGTGGCCTATAGGACAAAGGACCAGATTGAACTGCTCCACTGTAAACTGCTTGAGAACAAGAACCACACTTTAAATATCTCTATATTGCCCGCAACACCCACCAAAGAAAAGGCACTCAGTGTGTGATGAAAGAATACAAGCATGAACAATTTTAACAAAATAAGAGATTCTCCTTCTTCCTTCTTGAAGTGGTCTGTACCCTGATTTGTTAAGTTTTACAATAAAACTAAATGCAGAGAGACCCCAGCAACCAAGGAATGTTAGCTTTTAAAACAGACAGAGCAATCCCTGGCACACCCCATGAAGAGCTACACCCGTACGCTTTAATTTCTACCTTTCCGCCACCTGGTTAGGAAACTATATTCCTTCTTTTGGTCCTCCATTTATTTATCTTAATGGAAATAAGTCTTGGTGTCCCTGTCTGTTACATGGATTGGAAAGGAAGCATGGTGCAATGACAAGGACCAGGCTGCTGGCCAGAATAGGTTCCAATCCCAGAAAACTACTCAGTCTCTGTGACCTTCCTGAACTTTCACATGGGGTATTACATCATCCTCCTTGCCTCACCAGGTAGGGAGGACCAACTTCAAAAATTAAGAGTGTACAGCCAGTGTTATTCGTTCTTAAAAGGGGAGTGTATCAGTTTGCCAGAGCTGCTATAACAAAATAACACAGACTGGGCAACATAAACAACTGCAAATTTTCTCCCAGTTCTGGAGGCTGGAAGTCTAGATCAAGGGTGTCACTGAAGTGGACAAGCTGACTGTCATCCAAGAGTTTTCCCAAAAGGGTGTTCTTATCTCAGTAAGGATAACTGTAGGAGGCAGAAGAATGGCCTCCCAAACATGTCCTAATCCCTGGAACCTGGGGATATGCTACTTGACATGGCAAAAGGAGCTTGCAGGTGTGATTAAGGAAAGGATCTTGACATGGGGAGGCTATACTGGGTTAACTGAGTCGACCCATTGTAATCACAAGGGTCCTCATAGAAAAGAACAACACAGAGAGAAATCTGAAAATGGGAAGCTGATGGATTTGAAGATGGGGAAAAGGCCACAAGCCTGGGAATGCAGCTGCCCTCTAGAAACAGGAAAAGACAAAGGACCAGGTTCTCTCCTCGAGCCTCCAGAAGGAACACAGCCCTGCCAGCACCTTGATTTTAGCCCAGGGAGCCCCATTTCAAACTCCTGCCTCCAGAACTGTAAGATAATACACTGTGTTATTTTCAGCCACTAACTATGTGGCAATTTGTTACAGCAGCAACAGGAAACAAACATAATAGCCCAGCCCCAGGTCTGGCTGGCACCCTAAATCAGGTTTCATCAGTCCTGCAACACAAGTCTCTCTCCCATTCCCCAAGCGTTCCAGATAGCAAGCAGAGTGCTTGACTTATCTGCAAGGAGAAATCTACCTGTAAGTCCTCATCTTGGCACGGCCAGCACCTCCTATCCCACATTAGGCAGACCAGCACCTCCTATCCCACATTAGGCAGACCAGCTGCACGCGTGCCCACAGTAGGTACAGCCATGCCAATAACTGGGTCTGTTGGCTAGAACGTCCTCTTTCTTGGGCAGTATTTGGAAGGCACTGACAACATTGCCTTCTGAGAAGCTCCTTTTTCTGGGCCTACTTCGCTGACCAACACCTCTTAAGAGGGTTAGATGTGTTCTTTCTTTAGAATTGTGACCATTAAATAAGTAATGCATTTAAAGCCCTTAAAACACAGCAAGCGCTCAACAAATTTCAATTATTATCACTATTATTATCATTATTGTTAATAGATTCAATCCAGTTACGTTCAAGTACAGTGGGTTTGGGGGTCTTTTCTCTCTTCAATGTGACTTCATTTTGTCACTCTGCTCTTTATCCCCTGGTGTTTAAATTTCAAGCATTATCACTATTATTATCATTATTGTTAATAGGTTCAATCCAGTTACATTCAAGTACAGTGGGTTTGGGGGTCTTTTCTCTCTTCAATGTGACTTCATTTTGTCACTCTGCTCTTTATCCCCTGGTGTTTAATTTTCAAGTTCTCAAGGGAAGCCTCACACCTTGTGCTGACTGCACAGTGGTAATTATACAAAGATTAGCTGGAATCACTGTTGGATGATCTGTAAGATCCTTTTCAATAAATGAGAAAATGTATGTGAAGCTGCGAGTACAGTGCCTGGCACAGAATGGAAACTCAACAGTGTTTGTATTCTCACTTATTAATTCTCTGTTGTAGGTTGAATTGTGTTGCCGCAGAATTCATATGTTGAACCTCCAGTGCCCCAGAATGTTGACTGTATTTGGAGACAGGGCCTTTAAAGAGGTGATTAGGTTAAAATGAGGCCCTCAGGGTGGACCCTGACCCAATCTGACTGGTGTCCTTATAAGAAGAGGAGAACCGTGTGGGGAGGCATCAACAGGGCAGCCGTCTGCAAACCAGGGAGAGAGCCCTCAGAGGAAATGAAACTGCTGGCACCTTGATCTAGACTTCCAGCCTCCAGAACTGGGAGAAAATTTGCTGTTGTTTATGTCGCCCAGTCTGTGTTATTTTGTTATAGCAGCTCTGGCAAACTGACACACTCCCCTTTTAAGAACGAATAACTTCCATATCTCTGGACAGCAGGAAGCTGCTGTAGTATGACTTAAAAGAAGTCCCTGATCCCTATATGGGCCTGGAAATCTCTGTTTTGTGAGGCAAGGATGCATATTTTCCCAGCAAGACTTGGCTGCTGTGCCTGGCACTCAGGAGAGGGCTTCTCACTTCCTGAGGAAGGAGGTGTCATTAGTTGCACAGACACACCCCCTGCCCCCCGCCCGCAAGAGCCCTGCATGGAGAGGAGAGTCATGCATCGTAACCTTGCAGAGGAAACACGGCTGGCACCTCAGATATGGAGAACTGTAAAATTGCAAATGACAGATTCGTGACTCCCCTGAGGGAATAAATAGTGAGAACAGATGGGCCCCAAGGCTGGGAGATTTCATTTAAATCTTAATAACATTTTGATAGTTTAATGGATGTGGTGAGAAAAGAATAGCAAACCAGTACCAAACACAGTTTGCCCACCCTGATGTTAACCCAGGAGGATGCCTCATGAGGAGAGGCATAACAGGGCTACAGGGACAAACTATTTCCTGTGGGGTTTAAAGCATCCTCTCTGAACTGGCAAAGCTTGTGATGGGGGTGATATCCAGAGCAACACAATGCACCCCATTTTCCCTATGCAACAGTCCTCCGCACGGTCCTGGGTGATTTCCAGGTAAAGGAGTAACCTAGGAACAGGCAGGGGACACAGACCACGTGCGCTCAGAGCTCAGGAGGGTCTCGCCTGGAGATGGCTTATCTAGCGAATCCAGCCTGTTCCCAATTCATCTCTCCCTGCTCATCTCTGGAGACTGACAGTGAAGACATGCCCAATATAGAGAAAAGAATACTGGACGAGGAGTCCGAAGGCCTGGGTCACAACTCTACCACACATCAATCATGAGACATTGGATGAATGACTCAGCTTCTCTGTAAAGTGGGAATAATACTTCCTACCTTGCAGGAATTTTTGATAAAGTGCAAACGAGGTCTAGTCTTTGGAAACGGTAGGCAAATAACTGGCACTCAACACATGCAAATCCCCCCATTTGTGTCTCACAAATAGCACAATGTGCACAGACACCCATGAGTGGTTACTGCATGGGTCTTGGCTTTCTAGGTTATTCCTGGATAAACAAATGCGGGCTCTATGGTTTGATGGCCCACCCACACCATCTCTTCCTCAGGCTCTTATTTAAATAGGTGTCTTGGAAAGTACAGGACTGAGAACAGATGAAAGGTTGGGGAAGATGAGCCCAGATACAAAGTGTCTTAACTGGGACGTCCAGTTCTGTTAAATCACTCAGAGAGACAAAACAAGCAACTGGAAGCAGCAGAAAGGGTGGACAGGGAGCCAGAACTGGGGATGCCAGCTCTGCAGCAAGTGTGCCAGCAGAAAGCAAGCAGGGGACTGGTGCCCAAATGGCTCACAAGGCATAAGGATGGAGCAGAACCAACCCATCAAAAGAAAGCTGAGCAGTTAAAGATGATTCAGATGGAGAAATCAACCTCAGGCACTCCTGCTTTCTCAACTGAGTCCTCAGGGAGGATGTCTGGGGACCCCACTTGTGAGCATCATGACTTAAGCCCTGATAGAGGGGAGGGAGGGCATCTTTGATGAACACCTACTCTGAATCAGGCTCTGTGCTCATCTTACCTGCATCCACAACACCACTGGTCTTATATCTATGAAATATATTTATAGTACCTGACATAATGGGGGTTTAAGCAAATGGGGCTGTTTAGCACATATTGGGAATACAGTCTTTTGTAGTCAGACTCCTGGACAAGCATTACTTTTAAAGATATTAATATAAATAGATGCTTTCTTGAGGTGGGTGGAGAAGGAAAGGGAGGGGCAGAGAGGAACAAATCCCCTGATTGTGATGAGGCCCAGCGTGTTTCAAGAGAGCTGATGCTCTGATCTCAGCTGTTTTCATTTTTAAGCCAACTCTCTTCCCTTCTAGCTAGTGGGGGATCTGTCTGGTTTGCCCAGCTGTTGAGTCCACCTTCAGAAAGAAAGTTTCAGAAATTAAAAGGTAAAAATTATGAGAGAATACGAGAGATGTGAAAGACAAAGAAATGAGGGAATTCCCTGGTGGTGCAGTGATTAGGACTCCATGCTTTCACTGCCGAGGGCGCAGGTTCAATCCCTGGTCGAGGAACTAAGACCCCACAAGCCTCGCAGCACGGCCAAAAAAAAAGAAATGAGATTCCACCCAAGAATTAGGGGTGACTTTAGAAGGAAAATAAAAACGACAGAAACAGAAATAATAACTGAAGGCTTACTCTTTCACTGGGTCACAACCCTTGCCTGCACATCAGGATCACTGGGCAGTTCCTTTAAAAAATTCAATTTCCCAGCCCCATCTCTAGAGTCTGGCTTCAGTAATCTCAGGAGAGTTAGGAAATTGGTTGGGTTTTTTTTTTGGTTTTTGTTTTTTAAAATAAACTCCTCAGCTGACTCTGATATACAGCCAGGATTGAGAACCATAGCACTGGATAAAAATTTACCCAACGTGAAGAAAATCTTGACTCTTCAAACCAATAGTGTTTACTAAATTCCAAGCAAAGTTAGCCCCACCCTGACACTTCTTTTAATTTCAAAGAGAAAATGTTAAAATAAGTTATTAACCTAAGAACAAACATTAGTTGTTAGACTATTTCCCTGCCACTTTAAACTACAGGAGATAATTTGTAGGAATCTTAAGGGAGGTTATATATTGTAGAGGTTAACAGTTCAGCCTCCAGAATCAGAAAAGTCTTGACTAGGTTTCTCTGCCTTTACTACCTGAATCATCTTGGGTAAGTTGGGAAGGTTAAATGAAATACTGCATTTAAAGTAACCAAAGTCTAGCCCATAACCCTCAGTAAGGGTTAATTTTTATTATTTTATTTTTCTATTATTTTATTATTATTTTCATAGTTTCATTGTTTTAAAATACAAACCTTTATAGAGAGACTGAAAATAAACGTTGAATAAAGAAATATACTATGTTCTGTAATGCCAATTCTCACCAAATTAATTTGTAATGTAACTACATAAATACAAATGTAATTTGTAATGGAATTAAACTGTAATTCCTATCCAAACTCCAAATGGACTTTTTTAACTTGGTGTGATGAGAAAAACAATACTTGTTTTTCTGAGTTGCTGCCCAGGCATTTTATGGTATGATAACCTTGCTCACACCCAGAGTCTGGACATTTAGAAAAGGATTGAGTTTAAGATTCCCTCCATAAGTTCCTGCTTTGCTTTTTCCAGGGTACCTTTTAAAATAACCACTTAGAGTTAAGCCCATGAAAAATTAGTGACCTCCATCCCAACCACTTTATAAGCAATAGGTGCTTACTACATTGTTCTCTGTTTCCTGCTGGATCAGGACTTGGGACAGAGGAGTGCCCTTCTCCCCACCCCCACTGTGGCCCCTCAGTCCTTTGTGCAGGTGTATTGAAACTGTGCCTTCAATCAAAATGAACCCCTAAGTTCCCCTTCCCAAAAGTGGGAGCTCAGATGCTGAGGGAGCCACCTGCCGACCCTGGGTGGGTGACTGGTGCCCCCTCATTCAGCAGGTCATAATTGGCATATTCTTAATTCAATACACCAGCTCTGGCTTCTCAACACATCTGGCAACATGATTCAGTAACTCATCTGGAAGAATAAATGGGTGAAAATATCCAAGGAACATTTTAAAAGTAAAAATGAAGAGGGATTTGTACCTCCAGACATTAAAACAGAATATAAAACTATAATAATTACATTAGTCTGAGGCAGAGAGATCAAATAGAACAAAATATACAGGTGGCTTTTCAACTCACTGGGGAAAGAAGGAGTACTGATTAAGTGATACTGAAGGAACTGATTAACAACAGTTAAAACAGACTAAAATAGAGATAGATCCCTACCTCACACCATATGTCATAATAAAGTGAAAATGATCAATAGATCACATGTAAAATTAAAATAATAAAAACAGTCAAAATTTACAGATGAATACTTTTCTGATTTTCTGATAAGGAAGGACTTCTTAGCATGAAAGAAATTTTAACTGAAAATATTGGCAATATATGAAAATTAGGTTGCTACATGGTAAGAAGACCATATAAGTGCAAAATTAAAGGCAAATAGATTGGGGAAATGATTACCGTAATTATGAGAGTCACTGATTTAATAACCTCCATATACACAGAGCTTTTACTGACGAATATGGAAAACACTAACTCTCAATTTTAAATGGACAAAGGACATGGAAAGACGATGCTTAGAAGAGGAAATACAATTAGTCAATAAGCAAAAGTGCTCAATCACATTAGCAGTCAAATACACAAAAAGTAAAATATTTTCTCAGCTAACAGATTGACAATGTTTGATTATTTTAATAATAATACTGCAAGCAAGGATACATTGAGGGGCATTCATACATTGCTAGTTGTAGGGTAAATTAGCACAGACTTTCTGGAAGGTAACTTGGCAGCATGAATAAAGAGCTTTATCATTTATAAGTTTTATTATTTTCCAAATCTTATTCAATAACAAGTACTACTTTTCAAATCAGAAAAAAAATTAGTAAGCATGAGGAAACCAACCACCTGATGACAAACTTGAATAGTCACTAATTTCACCAATAGAATTGGGTAATTTCAAATTTCCTTGCTAACACAAGTTTTGGAATAAGTCACATCATGTGTATTGCTGAATATGTTCATAACAACCAGAGCCAGAAGTGGGATTTGTCATTTGTTAAATTCAGGCAGCTCACCAAGCAGCCCAGACTTAAACATGAGAACAAATGAATTGCTCACCATAGCTTTGTACTCACATCTCAAATGACTGACTACCTTAGGTACATCTTACCTTCTTTCCACATCCACTTTAGCCATTGAATCTCTCCCTGAGATTAAGAAAAGATTTATGGTGAAAAAGATAGCTCTTACCATCAGGAAACTCTTCCTCCCCTAGAAATGCCAACCCTTTGCTCCTTGCAAAGATATGCTCTGTACCAGCATTTTATTTTGGACCCTACCTTATCCTAAAAAAATGGAGCATCTTGGCTGAGCAGCCCACAGAGGATTCCATCTGCTGCTGGCCAGACAGAAGCTGGGGATTAGGAGTAAACACTGGAAGCCCCAAGCGGATCAGCCAGTGTGTCCCTGCCCCTCCCCTAAGCTTTATGCTTCCTCCCGTGGAGACTTCTGTACCTTCCAAAGCCCTCAATGAATGGGCTAGAAAAAGGTTCTTTTCTTCCCTTGGCACTTTACTGCCATGCATGTTTCCCTGCTAGCATGGTCTACTCCATTAAGCCTCCTCCTGCCTGCCAAAATTTCTAGACTCAAAGTAGGCACCAGGCTGTATATCTTCATTGCCTCAAACTCCAGAGGACATGTCAAGCCCTCCAAGTCCAATCCACTCCATCAGTACCACAGGGGAGTGGAATGTCTGCTGGTACAAAATGCCCCACATCCCCTCCTTGCAAGCATCCCCAGTCTCCACAAGGGAGTCTCTCAGGGTCCCTTCACTTGACTTCATGGGGAGCAAAAAGTCTTTCGCCTCAAGCAAGTACTTCCTACAGGCCAAGATTCCAAAGATTATGCCTTCCTTTCCATCTCTATAATTATATAGACCTGGGGGCTTAGAGTTGAGGGTTCCACGGCCAGTTTTGATACCTCTTGGAAAGTCATGAGAATGGGACAGGGACCCCAGTTATTTGTGGCTCAGTTTAAAAGGCAGAGTACCTAAGACATCTTATTTTCAGATTTGCACTCTAAATGCCTATTCTGGGACAATAGAAAATTCCCACTAAACATCCTGTTACGTAGTTAACTTGCTTTGATACCTCAAATTATTAGTCCCAGTTCTCCTCCCCCACATAATATAATTATAATCCACATTCTTAGCCATGTAATGTTGCAGTGTTTTCCACTGTGAGAGGCATGTACATCCCCACCTCACTGATGTGGGGTTTGGCCATGTGGTTCGCTTTGGCCAATGAAATGTTAGCAACAGGATATGCACAGAGGCTTTCAATGTGCTTTTACAGTTTGGCATCTCTCATGTCCTCCTATCATTTGCCATGAGAAGGACATGTCCCTAGCAGCTGCTAGTAGCATATACGTAGCTGGATGAGAGACACACGGAGCAGACCTACACCTGAGCTGCAATGTGAAGGAGAGACCCTCCAGTTGACTGGCAAACTCACGAGTGAGATAAATAATGTTTGCTGTGTGAGCCACTGAGATATTTGGGGATATTTGTTACGCAGCTTTATTATTCTCACACAGTAATAGCTGACTAATATTCTTGCTATCTGCCCGACATTATGCTAAGCACTGTAGTACCTCATTTAGTTTCTTTCTTTTCACAACTGTATGAGATAGAGCACTATTAATATTATCTTTATTCTATAGATAAGGAAATTGAGGCACAGAGCATTCAAGCACAATTAGTAAGTGAAGGAGATAAGCTTCAATCCAGACATCTGACCACCATGGAACATAAAACAGAAGGAGAGAAACGTGCAGCTCTGTGCTCTTCAAGGTCTGTACTCCGGGGCTGACCTTGGACTCAGAGCCACAAGGCCCTCAGCACAAGACTGACCAGATCCCAAAAGCTGATGCAACTTTTCTAGCTTTGTCAGTGCATACAGAGAAAATGAGACAGGCTTCCCTTCCAGAATGCATTACCTGTCCCTGAACTTTGAGGAGGGGAAGTCCCACGGGGAATTCTAAGCAAGGAACAATCCTACCTTTGTGAAGAGCAGCCATCCAATGTTCTGCGCGGGATTGCACAGCACATCTCATTCTCTGCCTGTTATTTGATTCTCTCTAAGCAGATATCTCCAGCTTTTTTCTTTTAAAAATGATTACACAATTGCCAGCTGCTGGGATTATACAAATAACCTGATAATAGCAAAGCAATATGCTGTCCAGTGTTCAAACACTGCCACACAGCAACAAAGCAGCCTGGGGTGCCACTTCTCATTCACAGCCTGCAAACAGAAGTAGCACAGGTGAAAGCCACCCACTCTCTCTGTTTCAGGGGAACAGAGTAGCAGGATGCTTGGTCCCAAGATGGATTTTTTTTCTCTTCAACTTCCATGATGTTCTGTGCACAGGGAGAATGCAAAGTCACATCCTTTGGCAGAATAACTCGTCAATATAATTCAACAATGCACTCCCTTCTTTAACCAAAGTTAGTACCCCTGATGGGCAGCAACAGGGCTTACAGGTCTTCAAGTTACAGACAAGTCCGCGATTCAGAGGACGAGGATTGCATCTTCCTTGCCTACCACTAACCCCAATGCCTAGCACGGTGGGCAGTCAATCAATATTTGTTGAATAGATAGATGTAAAAGGGATTTCGGGGATGGAGGGGAATCCACCTTTGAGTTTTGCATATTTTAATTCTTAAAAAGCAAGAATAGGGCAAGCAAGGACAGGGTTAAGAAAATCGGAACCCCTTAGAAAAGAAGGAACGTTGAAGACACAGCCAGACTTTAAAGTCTTTGACACTCACCAACAAAGCTAATACTTTATCATCTGTATTTCAGCAAAAGTCAGCTCAGTGTTTGTGGCAGACACCTGGGGTTCCCTGCCCAGCAACCACGTCCCCTTCTTTTTGGTAACAAGTCCTCAATTTCCCTTTGAAGAACTCCCCATTCCTCACTCCATGTGGAACTCATAGGGTGGCCTCCAGGACAGGGAGGTGACCCCACCTGGGCCAGGCAGATTTCCTTCATCCCTGAATGGGAATCTTGATCTGGGCACCCAAAGCCAGAAAATGGTGGGGAACTCAGCCCCTTGGGAGGGTTTCCAAATAGCCCATCTATTTGCAAGGGAGCAGGCTGGACTTTCCACAAACGGACTGCAGATTTCCCCAGAACACAACATGGAATTAACATCAGTACTCCAGCACTGCATTCCATCGTTTTGTTTTTTCAGCTAAGCTCCTTCTTCTGAATCCTTATTAAACACTAGCACAGAGCAGAGGAGAGAACTCCAAGCTGGAAATAGGGTCTCTGATCATAAATCTGCCATGGGAAATAATAAGTTACCTCCCCTGTTGGGGCCTCAGTCTCTCCCTCCATAGTATTAAGGGGCTGGCATTAAATAAACACAAAGGAGCCTTGTGTGCTGGGTCAATAAAAATTGACCCTTGGAAGCCCTGGTTCTTGGCAACACAAAACTCACATTGTCAGGGACAGTGAGGCTTGGAGTTTAAAGCAGTTAATCCCCTGGCTGGATGACTTAGACAAAGAGGATTAACCCTCAGAGGAGAGAGTCATCATCCAAATATAGAGCAATCCCAAGCACACACATTAGAAAGGGGAAGCACCCCCGCCTTCTCTTGCAAATTCCTGTTCTCTAGCCCTGTTGGTGAGCTGTTCGATTATCCCTCCAACACCCTAAGGCCAAGGTGTTAGACCCTCTCTATGTTCCTCCACCACGCTTCTCAATTCTCCAATCCAGGGTTACAGCATTTCTCCTTTGAAATACACAGGTTTGTTAAAGGTACCCCAAGTTTGTTAAATAACTAACCATTGAGCACCCAGTGTGCCAGTGTGCCAGGGGCTCTTAAAAGCCAGAGCTATGGAGGTAGACAAGATGATACAGTCCCAGCTCTCAGGGAGTTGTTCAGTCCAGAGGGAAAACACCTATTGAGTGCCACATACCCTCAATAAATGCCCCTCAATAACCCCTGAAAATAGATCTTACTATAACCATTTTACAGATGAGGAAACGGAGGCTCTGAGAAGTTAAACTACTTGCCCAAGGTTATACAACCTACAAGTATCAGACAGAGCTGCTTGGTTTTAAAATGCAATGGGACATAGAATGTGCAACACCAAGAGTGAACCCTAAGGTAAACTACATACTTTGGGTGATTATGATGTGTCAATGTAGGTTTATCAATGGTAACAAACGTACCACTCTGGTGGGGATACTGATAATGAAGGAAGCTACGCATGTTTTAGGGGCCGAGGGATGGGAAATCTCTGTATCTTCCTCTCAATTTTGCTGTCAACCTAAAACTGCACTAAAAATAAAATCTGTTTTAAAATGATAGCATCATTTGTAAATGAAAACAATCCTATTTACAATTGCATCAAAAAGAGTAAGTACCCAGGAATAAGTTTAACCAACGAGGTGAAAGGCTTGTATACTGAAAACCACAAGACGTTAATGAAAGAAACTGAAGAAAACATAAATATATGGAAAGATATGCTGTGCTCATGGATTGGAAAAATCAATATTAAAATGTCTATTACTACCCAAACCAATCTGCAGCTTCAATGCAATCCTTATCAAAATTCCAATGGCATTTTTCAAAGAAATAGAACAAATAATCCTAAAATTTGTATGGAACCACAAAAAACCAACAACAACAACAACTCGAATAGCCAAAGTAATCTTGAGAGAAGAACAAAGCTGGAGGCACCACCTCCCTTATTTCAAACTGTATTACAAATCTACAGTAACCAAAACAGTATGGTATTGTCATAAAAACAGACACATAGATCAATGGAACAGAATAGAGAGCCCCAAAATAAACCCACGCATATATGGCCAATTAATGTACAACAAAGGAGCTGAGAATATACACTGGGGAAAGGATGGTCTCTTCAATAAATGATGGTGGGAAAACTGGACAGCCACATGCAAAAGAATGAAACTTGGACACTGTCTTATACCAGACACAAAAATTAACTCAAAATGGATTAAAGATTTGAATGTAAGACCTGAAACCATAAAATTCCTAGAAGAAAATATAGGGGATGAGATCCTTGACATAGGTCTTGGCAATGATTTTTTTAATCTGACACCAAAAACAAAGGCAACAAAAGCAAAAAAAAAGTGGGACTACATCAAAATAAAAAGCTTCTGTACAGCATAGGAAACTATCAACAAAATGAAAAGGCAATCTACCAAATGGGAGAAAATATTTGCCAATCATATATCTGACAAGGGACTAATATCCAAAATATACAAAGAACTCATACAACTCATTATCAAAAAAACCAAACAATCTAATTTTTAAACGGGCAGAAGATCTGAATATACATTTTTCTAAAGAAGACATACACATGACCAAATAGGCACATGAAAAGATTCCCAATGTTACTAATTATCAGGGAAATGCAAACCCAAACCACAATGAGATATCTCCTCATACCTGTTAGAATAGCTATTATCAAAAAGACAAGAAATAACAAGTGTTGGTGAGGATGTGGAGAAAAGGGAGCCCTTGTGCACTGTTGGTGGAAATGTAAATTGGTGCAACTATGGAAAACATGCTGGAGGTTCCTCAAAAAAATTAAAAATAGTACTACCATATGATCCAGGAGTTCTACTTCTAGGTATTTATTTGAAGAAAATGAAAACGCTAACTCAAAAAGATATATGCACCCCCATGTTCATTGCAGCACTATTTACAATAGTCAAGATATGAAACAACCTAAGTGTCCATCAAGAGATGAATAGATAAAGGAGATGTGGTACACATATACAATGGAATATTATTCAGCCATAAAAAAAGAATGAAATCTTGCCATTTGCAACAAAATGGATGGACCTTGAGAACATTATGCTAAGTGAAGTAAGTCAGATGAAGAAAGGAAAATACTGTATGCTCTCTCTTACATGTGGAGTCTAATAAATAAATGGCCAGTGAAAGTCTGGACACGTCCCACACCAAGCCCTTTGGGTATCTACACTACAGCAACAGGGACCAAAAGACCAAATTCACCTGTTAGTTACTTTGAAGTTTCAGTGGATGGTCAAATCTACAAACTAGGATACACATAACCAACTTACCTGGAGAAGTCAGCCTCATCAAAGGCCTATATGCTATGTTATGTGGTGGTCAGGCACATGCCACCAAAGGTAGAACTTATGTCCTGGAAGATTTCCTCACTTGCGCAGCACTGTTCTCAGCACATAAGATGCTAGATCATACTGCATAATACAAATAGATCCAACACTCTTAATTATTTATGTAATTTATGTGGCAAGAACTTCCCAGGTCTTCAGGATAAAAAATTATTATTTTTTAATGATATGGGATGCTACAAGATATCCCCATCGTTCTGTAGAATTCAGAAACAATGTGGAAAGAAACGGAAATTTTTGAACTTCAGTCTTTTCAGAGTGCATATGCTCCTGGAATAGTCATCAGAGGAAACAATGGCTGTTTAATCTGCCACACTTTTCTGCATCAAATAAGCTCCTAGTTGTTTATCCATTCTATATATAAAAGCTTACATCTGCTAACCCCCCTCTCCCACTCCACTCCTTCCCCAAACCCTTTCCCCTTGGCAACCACCAGTCTGTTCTCCATGTCCGTGATTCTGTTTGTTTCATAGATAGGTTCATTTGTGTCATATTTTAGATTCCATATATGTGACATCATATGGTATTTGTCTTTCTCTTTCTGACTTACTTCACTTAGTATGATAATCTCTAGTTGCATCCATGTTGCTGCAGATGGCATTATTTCATTATTTTTTATGGCTGAGTAGTATTCCATTGTATATATATACCACATCTTCTTTATCCATTCACCTGTCAATGGACATTTAGGTTGTTTCCATGTCTTGCTGCTATGAACGTAGGGGTGCATGTATCTTTTTGAATTATAGTTTTGTCCAGGAGTGGGATTGCTGGATCATGTGGTAATTCTAACTATCTAGAATTATTGGACTCTTTAAATAATGTGCAGTGTAACTATTTTAACTATTAAACATAAATTTAAATATTAAAATAAATGTTAACAAATAGGAATACAATGCTTTTTAAATATTTAGTTAGTTAGTTAGTTAGTTGTGCCAGGTCTTAGTTGTGGCAGGTGGGTTCCTTAGTTGTGGAATGCAAACTCTTAGTTGTGGCATGTATGTGGGATCTAGTTCCCTGAAACAGGGATCCAACCAGGATCCCCTGCATTGGGAGTGCGGAGTCTTAACCACTGCGCCACCAGGGAAGTCCCAATACGTTTTAAAAAAAAGAAAATAAGCTCCTAGGAAACAGGCAACCCAACAGTCAGCCCAGAGGTACCTTTTTAATATTTATGTTATCGAGAAACACTCTTCTTGATCCTCCGCGATGTGTTCCCATAAGCTTATGAGAAATTGCTAATTAAAATTTCAGGCTCTGTATTGATGAAGGTGGACTAACCATTGTAACAAACTCTAAAATGTCAGTAGTTTAACGTAGACAGAGCTTGCTTCTCGCACATGAGACAGCACCAAACAGGGCCAGCCAGCGGATGGGAAAAGAGCCTGGAGGAGGCAAATGGAGGTTCACCGGCCAGGCCTGGAAGTGATACCCATCACACCCATTCTCATCACATCAGCAGATCTGTCACAGGGCCATACCTACTTGCAAAAGAGGCTGGGAGATGGAGTCTGCGTGCCTAGGAAGAGTAGGAAGCAGGTCTGATAAAGAGCTTGCCAGTGTCTGCCACTGGCTGCAAAACCACATACAGGTGTTACTCAGTATCTTCAGGGGATTGGTTCCAGGGCCCCCATGGATACCGAAATCCAAGGATGCTGATATAAAATGCGTAGTATTTGCATATAACTTACACACATCTTCCTGTATACTTGATATTGTCTCTAGATCACTTTTAATATCTAATACAATGTAAACGCTATGCAAATAGTTGTAAACTTGATGTAAATGCTGCGTAAATAGTTACCGGTGTGCAACAAACTCAAGTTTTGCTTTTTGGAACTTTCTGGAAATTTTTTTCCAAGTGTTTTCGATCCATGGTTGAATCCATGGACGCAGTACCAGCAGACCCAAAGAGCCGACAGTACTTAATATGGTTATTTCTAAATAAAGAACATAATTCAAAATGCTTACATAGATGGTGAGATTATAGGTAGATTTTCCTTTTCTGTTCCCAATTTTCAGGATTATCTGTAATGTGGTTATAATATATCCAAATGGTGGTGAGAATAGGAAAGGGAGGAACTCCCCTAATTTGTAACTCATGAAACAGTTATGGATGGACCCACGTTATCCAGGCAACTGCCTGAGAAGTAGGGGCAACACTGCTTCCCTGGTCCCCTTGCAGCTCTCCTCTACTCCAAATACGGAAAACAGAACTTTCTGCTCTGTTTGTTCTGGGCAGCTATGGTCTAGGACTTCTTTATATTTACTAAATATTTTCCACACTCTCTTGGGTCTTTGTGTACCTTAAAGCATCTCCGAGACATCAATCAGAATTTCCACAGGTGTTGTTTCTCTAACTGGATGGATGTCTGTGATGGAAGCTATATCAGACTTCTGATCCACTCAATTCACACACGGCCAAGCCTTGTAGAGGAAGCACAAGACAGTAATTATCTCACCACTCAAAGGACCCTTTCAAGGAGCCAAGACAACAATCAGCTCTTCTGAGTATGTTAGTGGTTCCTGAGTTTTTTTCCTCCTTGGCACACATGATGATAACCTTTAAACACCCAAGAAGAACTAACACAACATTGTAAACCAACTATACTCCAATAAAAATAAAAATTTTAAAAAAAACAAGAGGTTCCAGTGGGTGTCCGTGCCACTTTCCACCATTGCCCTCTCCCCCCTTTACCCCCCGGCCAACACCACCACACCACCTCATCAGACTGCCTGTTGTTCCCAAATCAATCGAGGACTTTCAGGTCTAGGTGCCTCTCAAACTATTTCCTCTATTAGGAATACCCTTCCCCTCCCCAGCACCCACCTGGAAAACTCCTACCCATCCTTCAAGGCTCAGTTAAGCAATGCCCCTTTATGCTGTCCAATAGTTTTTTTGGCTCTCCGTCTTCTCTCCTCATGCAGCAATAACCACTGCGTATAGTCTGTGCTCCCACAAACATTCACTCAGTATATATCTCCGTGACATCATCTTCTCACCTTATAGTCTAATTATTAATTAATGAGCTCCCCAACAGCAGAGCCCAAACACTGCAGCCCTTATAGGTCCTGGCAACGGAGGAAACTTGGTCCCCACCCAAGTCATGGTCCTACTTCCCTAATGAACCAGAGGTGTAGGGCCAAGAATATGTGACCATGTAAGTTCTCAAGCTAGGAAAAGATGATATGAAGATGTTGTGGTCTGTTCCCTACTTTTATTACCCGGGGATCTTGTTAAAATGTAGGTTCTGATTCAGCAGGTCTGGGGTGGAGCCTGAAATTCTACGTTTCTAACAAGTTCTAACAAGTTCCAAAGTGATGCTGGTGCTACTGGTCCAGGGCACATACTTTGAGTGGCAAGGGCCTGAGGTTTGTTTGCATGGGCACATGATACACCTGGGGCAGCAAGAGAGGCAAACCTCAGAGACCCCTGCTTCCAGGGGATGGAAGGTTTTGGACACAGAAAACAGATACCCTTCCAATAAGAGAAAAGCTTAAGCTCTCACTAGGAGACAGGTACTGTTCTAGGCCCTTAATGCAAGTTAACTCATATCTCCTTCCCCATAACTCTACAGAGTAAGTAAGACTATCATCATTCTGATTTTACTGACTGGGAACCTGAGGTACAGATTGTGAAATGACTTGCCCAAGATCTCACATGAGTAAGAAGCAAGGCCAGGCTGGGAACCCAGGCAGACTGACACTGGAGCTCTTTGCTCTCTACCTTCTCAAAGAAGCTCAAGAATCCAGGAATGACTAGAAGGTCAAGCCAGTCAGAAGGGACCTTACTTGTCTAGAGGAAATGGGCTAAAAATCCCAGGATATCAACCTGGCAGTGACACAGATGAACCTGAGAAAGTTGATGGGAATAACCTGGCCTGTGAGAGCTCTACCTGGTGCCCCCAGATCCCACACACTGGGCCACTGTGGAAACAGGAGGCCACCAACCCTGAGATGTGAGGACAGGGGCCCAGCACAGCTTCTCTGCCAGAGGTGGGCTGGCACCACCAAAAGAAGACAAAGTCACCCATCATGGGGAGTGAGAGGAGAGCTCAGCTCAGCATCCCACCCTGTTTCCATACTGCTCCTACCCTTTCTCATCAACCTCTTCATCGCCTCAGGTGGGCTTATCTTCTACCACTTTAATTTTGAAGCTGCCACTTTTACATTGCTTTCCCAGAGCTTCCCTTTCCTTAAAGCTTAATTTTTATGCTTTGCTTTAAAAATAACTCAAAGTGGCTACATTTAACCCACAGACATTTAAGCAACCACAGGTGGGTTGCATTCATCACTCATCCTAGGGACAGGAGTGGAACCGAGCCCCTTCAGCCCTCCAGGGCCAATGTCAGGAGCTCCTGACATGGCCGTGACCTCTTTAGCCCTATCCCCAGGGCCCAGGACTCTGCCCAGAGCAGGGCACACCCCACAAGGCCATTTCCTCTCTCTCAGAGCCGACCATGTGCCCGCTGGGCTCCATTCCAGCACCATCTGCTTCACTCCAGATCAGGAGAGAGGCCGCGGTCAGATTCTGCGCACTGCAGGAGAGCAGGGCCCAAAGGCAAACCATGAGCCGCTCTCACTGGGCCTGGGCTTTGGTCACTGGCAGGGGAAACCCCAGAGAATTTTTCAGAGGAAGTTGCTGGGGAGCCCAACCAGGCTCTTACCTGCCTGGGAAAACTAACTGTGCTGTTTCAGAGGGCTTCTAAGCATAACAATGAAGGGGGCCCAGGCCTCATTTCCTGTTCTCTCTCTTTTTTTAATTTTTTTAACTGAGGTATAGTTGATGTCCAACATTATATAAGTTTCAGGAGCACAACATAGTGATTCACAATTTTTAAAGCTTATACTCCATTTGCAGTTATTATAAAGTATTGGCTATATTCCCTGTGCAGTATAATATATCCTCGTGGCTTATTTATTTTATGCCTAGTAATTTGTACCTTTTAATCCCCTACCCTTATCTTGCCCCTTCCCCTTTCCCTCTCCCCACTGGTAACCATGAGTTTGTTCTCTATATCTGTGAGTCTGTTTCTTTTTTGTTATATTCACTGGTTTATTTTTTAGATTCCACATATAAGTGACATCATACAATATTTGTCTTTTTCCGTCTGACTTATTTCATTAAGCATAATACCCTCCAAGTCCATCCACGTTGTTGCAAATGGCAAAATTTCATTCCTTTTCATGGCTAATATTCCATTGTATATATGTACCGCATCTTCTTTATCCACTCATCTGTTGATGGACACTTAGGTTGCTTCCATACCTTGGCAATTGTAAACAATGCTGCTGTGACCATGGTCTCTCTTGATCTCTACCCTCAGACAAACATATTGCTGCAGGCCTGACTTGGGCTCTGGTCCTTTCTCTAGTGTTAACTGACTGTAGGACCTTAAACAAGTCATTTCCTTTTCTAGACTCAACTCCCTCCTTTGCCTAGTAAGGAGTTTAGATTCCTGCTGTCCCTTCAGCTCTGAAACACTAAGATCCTAAGTTCAAGTAAATCCTTCCATTGTCCTAAACTTGTGCTGGGCCCAGAAAGGAACCTGCCTATGAAATACTTATTAGAACAAACCTGAACACTTGGGGGTATTGATGGATGGACATGTCTTCGTTGGCAGGTTTCTGTCCTGGGGACAGACTTGAAAACTCACGCCTCTCCCTGCTTACGTGAGTTTTAGACGCCAGAGTGCCTGCCAACACGTGTATCATCTGGGGTTGACGTATGAAGCAGTTAACGGTCCCCAGCTCCCAGCTTGAACAGCCAACTGCTACACCCAGGCATCTGTAATGCAAGAAGGCCCCAGATGTCTGGCAAAATTACCTTCTCTTGCATCTATGCAGAACTGGAAGAGAAAGAAATGAGGTTGTTCAACCACTTGTCCAAGGGTAATTTTGTCTGTGATTTCTTTGCTCTGGGCCTCAGGTTTCCCATCTGTAAAGTGGAAATGGGAGAGAGGACATGGCCTACATGTTCTAGCTCCTGAAAGCAGTTCAGAACTCTATTTCTGGGGGGTTACAGAGTCACCAGTTAGGGGACAATTTTCAATTGCCTTTTGGGGGAAAAGAAAAGTCAATGCTACTCTCTACCCTGCTGCCCAAGACAGAAGCAAGCTCTAAAGACTGAAGGAAACACGAAGTGGGTGGGGCAGGAGCTTCCATAGAAAAAGGGAAATTCAATAGGACCACAG
Source organism: Delphinapterus leucas (assembly GCF_059928025.1). NCBI lineage: Eukaryota > Metazoa > Chordata > Mammalia > Artiodactyla > Monodontidae > Delphinapterus > Delphinapterus leucas. The sequence continues at coordinate 45,433,495 of NC_143130.1, read as the reverse complement.
GCTTCTGTGTGGGCAGCTGAGAGAGGGAATACATGGTGTGGGTGTTCATTGCCAGGGTAGGAGACACTGTTGGGTGGGCCATAATCAATGGTCAAGACAACAAGGGAGCTTTGGCCTTTGCTCCTGATGCATCTGAGAGCTCCAAAGGAAAACTGACTCTATGTTCCTTGATCTAGAGGAGGCCAGAATGGCGGCGAAGGCAGGTAGGTGGGGGAAAGAGAAACCATTAGCTGCTGAGTACTTACTAGAGGCCGAAGGCTCATCACTGTCACTCACATTCCCACTTCTTGCCCAGGCCAAGAAGAAGAATAGAGAGAGCCTCAGCTAACCGAGCAACCACAATAGCATTGACTCACTCATGTATCAAATAAATATTTATTGTGTGCCTACTATGCACCTGGAGCAGGGAGAACAGCAGATTTTCCAGTAGAAAACATCATGGAGCAGATATTATGCGAACGAAGCCCAGAGGCATCTGACAGCAGAGTTTCTGCACCTACATAATCCAAGTGACTCAAAAATTTTGATCATGGAATTCCAACAAAGTATGGGACAGTGCAGAGCTGAGCTGGGGTGGGGGGGTGTGGCCTATTGCCGAGAATAGAAGGTTGGTTTCCCTCTGAGGCACCTTGGAAATCTCTAGTTCATAAGGATGATTATTGTCCAGTTGTCTCATCTGGAACATCATGGGCCCCATGCAAATAATCTTCTCAATAGCACTGGCAACTTTAAATGACAGGTTCTAAATTCTCGCTACACTTAGAATTTTCAAGTCTTTCATCAGGTGTAGTGATCCTTTAATCAATTTTTAGACCAACATATTTCCAAGTCCAGGAGCATGAAGGAAACTGCAGAGCACTTGGGTTTTATTACTACCACCATCATCGCCATTATCATCACCACCACCACCATCATCACCATCATCATTTTACAACTGAGGAAACAGGGGCTCAGGGAAGTTAAATAACTTGCTAAAGTTTACACAGCTAGAATGTAATGAAGCTTGAGTTCAAACCAAGTTTTGTTTGTTCCCAAATCCCACTACTCCATCCGATCCCCAACATGGTCAATCCTGGTACCCACATAGACAAATGGAGGCCAACTTGATACCTCTTCCTCATATTTCCTTCTGGGCTTCAATTCCTTTTTTCCCACTGTTGCCCCTTTCTCTCTCTCTTTCTTCCTCTCTCTCTCTCTCTCTCTCTCTCTCACACACACACACACACACACACACACACAGGAAACCACTTGCCATTGCGATACCTACTTTTTCTTTTTTTCACTCCCCACCCCCTCCAATATCATTGCAAAGAAAATTCACACTCACATGTATTCAGTCACACCACAGGGAGGAAATGGTCAGTACCTGGAGTCTGAGATTTAAGTCATTCCAGCCTCCCCTTTTCCTGTAAGGCTATTGCCGATTTCTCTCCTTTTATAAACAGGAACACATTATACAAGATGCTGTAGATGTGGGATTTTTCAAGCAAGCTGGTGACACTCTTTCACTTGGCATAAAATCGATTTAAATAAATGTCTCTCTTTTTCAAGATTCTTTCCTGCTCCTGCTTAATCTTAAATTAAGAGCAGTACAATAATAACCCAAGAACATCACACCCCTGAATTTCAGCCACCTCACCCGGCGGATCTTGTCTCCTTTTTTGAAAGTGTGAGCTATTTTTTGGTTTCCACTTGTTTCTCTTTCTTGTCACCACACATTGTTTTCTATAAGAAATAAGCAATTGGAGCCTTCACATTTAAAGCCTGTTTTTAGTCCGTGTGATCCACAATAAGGCTCTCATGAGACCTTGGAAAGAAAAGGAATAACTTCAGGGAGTTACACTTCAAGATCCACTGAAGCAAAGATCTTCAGTCACCTCCAGTAATTAAATGACTCTATTCACTCATTCAGTAAATACTCACTGAGTGCATACTAGGTGCCAGGCAATATTCAGGGCACTGGTGATACAGCAGTGACTCAGCTCACTGAAGGGACAAACTAAAAACATGCTAACGATATTCAAGTTTATGTCTCCTTCTAGGACCTCTTCCTTCAACTCTAGACCCACATATGTAACTATCTAATTAACATCTCCCATTGGATGTCCAATTGAGCCCCATAACTGTCCCTTCTCCATCTCAGTAAAGGGCCACTCTTTCTAGCTGTTCAGGTCAAAATATGTGGAGTCATCCTTGACTCCCTTCTTTCTCTCATCTAACCCATCATCAGCAAGATTCATCCAGAATTTGATGACTTCTCACCATCACCACTCTCCACCCTGGTCCAAACCACCATCATCTCTTGCCTGGATCATTACAGTAGCCTCCTGACTGATCTCCCTGTTTTCACCCTTAATCTCTAAAGTCTATTCTAAAGTCTAAAGCTCAGGTAATCATTGTAAAACCTAAATCAGATAATGTCAATGAGTGCTCAATATTCTCCAATGGCTTCCCATCTCACTCAGAGCAAAAGCCAAAGTCCACACAAGGCTAGACAACCTTGTATTACCCAGCTCTCCACCATTTCTCTGATCTCATCTTCTCCATCCCCCTCTTCTCTCAGTTCCTTCTACATGAATCCCCTTGCTGTTCCCAGAACACGCCAGTACACTGTTCCCTTGGGGCCTTTGCACTTGTTGTTTTCCCCGCCTACAAGGGTCTTTCCCCAAATATCCATGTGGCTCACTCTTTCACTTCCTTCATGTCAGCCTGACCACACCCACCCCACTCCCCACCCCCATTCAACCAGGCACCCCCCATCCTCCTCTCCTCACTTGATATTCTCTCATCACATAATATTACACATTTACTTATTTACATATTATCTCCCCAACTAGAATAAATCCTTCATGAGGATGAACCTTGCTACCCTGACTGCTGTATCCCCTGCCTACAACATGCCTGGCATGTAAGGAACACTCAAGAAATGTTTGGTGAATGAATGACTATCTAAAGATACCTATGTCTGAAGTTGGTCAGCCATGGAAACAGAGAAAAACACAGGAAAAAAAAAGAAAAAAAGAAAAGAAAAAGGGCAAGTTGCAGGCATTTGCAGAGTTCAGGAGAAAAGGAGCCTTAGCCAAGGGGACTTAAACTTTAAGGTCCCTATGGTAGATTGATTGCACAGATATACCAATTCCTCCCCCGTTCCCTGTATCCATGCTCTCTGCCATGTGACTACGTAGCTCCTCCCATCAAGAAGTGTACTCTATTCCCCACGCCTTCACTCTGGGCTGGCCTTGTGACTTACTTTTGTCAACAGACAAGACTGAAATGACAGTGTGCCAGTTATAAGCTTAGGGCTCAAGAGGTCATGCAATTTTCCACTCTCCCTTGGATTCCTGAGATAACATGTGAACATGCCGGGCTAGCCTGTTGGAGGATGAGATACCACCTGGAGCAGAGCCAAGTCATCCCAGCTAAGGCCATCCTAAAGCAGCCAGCTCTTAGCCACTCCAACAGCAGACAAAAATCACATGAGCAAACCCAGCCGGGATCAATCAAGCACAACCTGGATCTGCAGAACTGCCTGGACAAGCCATAGACATGTGAGAAAATGAGAAATGGTTGCTGTCTTAAGCCACAAGTTGTGGGGAGGTTTGCTCTGTAGTCCCATTGGCAAGGTCATCCCTAATGTGTGTGATCAGCCCCTAGGGGAGGCATCTCAGCTGCTCTGCTCTGAGTATGTGTTCATCAGGAAAGCTTCTCCTTATGATTTAGCTCTCACTAAGGGGGGGTCTGCAGGAAGAAAACAAACCACCATGCCACACAGTGTCCCAGCCATTACAAATCAATAGACTGGCATGGGGGTGAGCAAGGTCACTGTGATGTAGCCCAGAGGGACAGATTGGCTTTCTGAGGCAGCAACACCTTGGATGGGGAAAATTGACAGAGGTGAATGTCACCTTCTGAGCTGACTTGGGGGACACCCAGCCAGCCACCCAACCAGGAGCTAGCCTCATCACAGCCTGTTTCACAGGAGCTTTGACCAGGTTCTCAGGCATCCAGCCCCATTTCTGTCCAAGGAAAACACTGCAGGAGCCCTGCAGCACCAAGGACAGCAGTGGGGTGGAGCTCTCAAATCCTAAAACCATGCTCTTTTTTTTTTTAAACTGGGTCTAGTTGATTTCCAATGTTGTGTTAGTTTCAAGTGTACCACAAAGTGATTTTGTTATATATATATACACACACACACACATATTTTTTTCAGATTCTTTTCCATTACAGGTTATTACAAGATACTGAGCACAGCTCCCTGTGCTATACAGCAGGTCCTTGTTGTTTACCTATTTTATATATAGTAGTGTGTGTACATGTATCCCAAACTCCTAATTTATATCTCCTCCCTCCCCCCACGCTATCCCCTTTGGTAACATTAGTTTGCCAAAACCGTGCTCTTTAGAGGAACAAAGTCTCAGAGGGGCAGAGCAGCAAACTGTGGTCTTCACATTCAGCCTACAAGACGGAAGCCTCAAATAAATGCATCATATGATATTATGTAAATGCACCCCGTGGTACACCAATGGTCAGTATATTTCCACTTGATTCTAACACCTTTCCATAGCCATAGAAACTACTGTCATTCTCAAAGAATAAAGAATCAAAGCTAGCAAGGACAATACCTGCAGGACTATTCACTAAAGGTGACCCTTTCTTTCACTGTGGGAAAGGAAATGAACATAACACTAAGGTTCAAAAGAAGCACTAAAATAGTCCTTGATCTGGAAAGGACTGGAAGGATAGCTGAACACTGTTTGGCACAGAGCTTCTCAACACCTTGCAAAGATTTATGCCTCTGTTGGCTGCATTTGCTTAGGCTGAGTGACCACAGGAATCTATGTCTCTCAACCAGCCTTCTTCTAAACATAGAGTGCAGGATTTCAGCCAATTCCTTCCTCAAAAGCTCAGGATATTAATCTTAGCGACAAACAGAAATCATAAGAGGCAATGCCCAAGTGACCTTGCCGTGTTACCCCTCTGACCTCAAATCCTACTGCTGTTCCCCTCACTCACTCAACTGCAGCCTCCCTGGACTCCTTTCTGGTTTTCTTAGGAACATACCTCTCTCCTGCTTCAGGGTTTTTGCAGGTGCTGTTACTCTGCCCAGAATGTTCTTCCTCAGACATCTGCCTGGCTCGCTCCTCACTTCCCCAGGGGTCTGGTCAAATGTCACTTACAAGCAAAGCTTTCCCTGATCAAACTGTATTAAAAAATAACTATCCTCACCCCACCCTCTGGCAAGATTCCCCCTTCCTCTTACTCTGTTTCATTTCTCTCCACTATAATGCATCACTATCTAGTTATTTATTTGTCCATTATCTTATACACATATTCACACACACAAACACACACACCACACACACACACATGCACGCACAAGGTAAGCTCTTTGATGGGCTTTATTTAGTTCAGTTCTGTATTCCCCCCACATAGAGCAGTAACTGACACGTCATAGGTACTCAATGAATGAACTGCCATTTCTTAAGCACCTACTTTGTGCCAAGCAATTTATATGATGATCATTTCCCAATAAACACATATTTTTAAGCATCTATGATGTAATTATATTATAAGAACTCCACTGTTATCTCCATTTTACAGATCAGGAACCCAAAGCTCAAAGCGAGGCTAAATAACCTGCCCAAGACACTCACCAAGGTCTGTTTGAGCATCAGAGCCCATGCTCCTTGCAGTGTGCCAACCTGCTTTTTAAATACCTTAGTGATGGTCTAGGTTACAAAACGCATGTGATACGCATCTCTGGCAACATACATAACACAAGAGCTCATCATCCTACCATTTTTCATCACCCACTACAGCTTTTGTTCAGGAAAAAACATCCATCAGATTGGATTTTTATTTCCCAGAGCACATTGGTTGAAACAGCTTTAGCTTTCCTTTATTCCACCTATTTAGAGACAATCAAGGTTGGAGCTTTCCTTTTGAACTGAGCTGGGACAAGCACAGACAGGTCAGGGACCCAAGGGAGATGAAGGTAGTTCATCTGCTCTGAGAATCCCTCAGAATTATCCAGAATCCCTGCCTCTGTGTACTGCTCCCAAACCTTCCTGGTCCTAGAATTTAGGAAAATGGTCCATTAAAAAAACAAAAAGGCTGATCTCCTGCATTGGGCACACTCTTCCCTTGGTGTCATCCTATGTCTGTGTCTACTGGGATAGATCTGGTCACGTACTGCAAATGCCAGCCCTGTTGTGACTTGTAGAGCTCTGACCATCCAGTAGCCTTGATGCTGATGAGGTGGGAGAGCGATGGGGGTCACTCACAGACCAAGGGACCAAGACAGGGACCCCGTCCCTACTGAAATCCATGTAATGCCTCAACTAGGAGAGCTTCCTTTTAAAAATAATCACTGCCACAATTAATTCCTTCCTCCTCCCTGCTCCCACCACTCTTTTCACACCTGCATTACTGAACTGATCACAGCTCATTGTTACAGGTGTTTCTTCTTCACCAGGTGTGAGCTTCTGGGGAACTGGACTTTGTTTTCATCACCTCTGCACCCTGAAGGATTAATCCAGCCTCTGACACATACTATGTGTTCGACTAGTATTTGCTGACTAAAGAAAGATGCAGAATGAGCCTGTACTACGTCTGCTGCACCCACTGGAGCAAGTAGGGTAAGTCTTCTAGAAAGGGCAAGAAGCAGAAGCATCTTCTAGAAAGGGCAAGAAGCAGAAGCAGAAGAGGCCAGGGTAGACCAGAAGGACCGCTGAGCTGGCTACAAGACCCAATTCTCCCGCACAGGTATATACCTCATCCTTCACCTGCCACTCTCCGAACCTTAAAGCCGCCCACATTTGCCTCTGAACAAGCTTTTGAAAAAATAAGCAGGCACCCCCCGCACCCCCTCCCCACCCCAGTACCCCACCCTACCCCACCCTACCGGGCTGCTCTTTTCAGAGCCCCAGACATCGACGTTAAGTTACCTTTAGAAAGAGCTAGTTTGCATCTGTGGTTTCTGGTTAAAGGATCCTGTTTCAGCAGCCCGGCTGAACCCTGGACAGCAGAGATATCTAACACCCGTCTGCGGAGGAAACGGCAGTGCCTCGCTCCTCCCTGGCTAAACGCATTTGCTCACCCGTCCCTGCAGAACAAATCATGTTCTTTTCCTTGCGCTAAAATCCCTCTATAAACAAATCCTCTCTGTGTCCCTAAGAAACGGCTCCCACACCCGCGGAGGGCGCCCTCCACATACAGAAATACACGCAAACCCCAACCCAGAACCACCAGGTGTAAGCCTGGTTTTGATGTCCTTTAAGAACCAACAACAACAAAAATCCATCTAAGAATTGAAACTAAGAGCAGTGACTAGAAAGCTTATGCACAGGGAGTTATAAACGTCCGTAGTCTAAGTTGCAAAACTGTGCAAGGCGCTAACAGTTCAAACACGCTTTAAAAACAGCCCTTGGGGATGCCACCTTCAAAGAGGCGCGCAGCCCCGGGCAGCGGGCAAGTCCTTGCTTTTCTGCGCCGGCTTTCCAAGTCTCTCCCCTGTCTTTTGTGCCATTTACTATAAACAACATTCGAAGGTAGCACCGTGTACGTTTTCAGCCCTGGCAGGAGAGCCTGGGAGCCCCAGGAGCGCGTGGGGTCCGCGCCGCGGCCGGGTCTGCACGCGCCGTAACGAGCAACACAGTCCCCTACCTGGGTGGGAAATTCGCGGGCGGCCGCCTCCGGGTGCGGGCGGAACGGCGTCCGCCCTGGTGGCCCCGCCGGCAGCTCCGGCAAACGCTGCGCTGGGGCGATCCCCGCGGAGGCAGGAGTCCACGGGTGTCACACATGCATCACGGCGCCCGCGCCGCCGCAGCCGCCGCCGCCCGCCCTGGCGCAGCGCGCAGCGCGCACCGCGCAGCGCGCCGCCGCCACACCGAGCACCAAGGGCGGGGGGCTCCTGCGTCCTCTATTCAGTGGGATCAGATCCTAACCCGCTTTCTACCCGGCCTGAGCATTAAGACATTCGCGGCGGGCAGCTCTTCGCTTCTAAATCTCCTTCTGATTGGAGACGGAGTGTTTGGGATAGCTGGGTGGGAAGGGGACCCAGCGGGACCCCAGGCTCCCTGGATTTGCAGAGCAATAGATGTTAAACATCTTATTCCTCGAGTTTCGAGTTTCATCCCCCACTGATTATTGTCATCTCCTTCGCGCTCTCCACCTCGCCTGGGGCAAGGGGGCGATGTGTACTCCACACCCCTTTCACCAGCCCCAAACTAGGACACGTACTTCAGCCATAACAAACTTATAATTTCTTGCACATGCCTCACTCTCTCACCTCCAGGCCTTTGCATGTTCTTTCCTGTCTGCCCAGAATATTCTCTTCCTCCTAAGCTTGTTATCCCTGCCTAATGACTAATGGTTCTCAGCTGAGCAATCTCTTCCTTGAGGAAGTCCGCCCTCCTCCCTGGAATAAGAGAGTTCTCCCTGCTCCATGTGCACGGGGCCACCACTGCTTCCTCTACCACAGCACCCAACACCTGTTACTAAAGTTGACTGCCTGGTGTCTGTCTCCCTCACTAGAACATAAGCTGTGGAGATGCATGGTCTCTTGTTTGCTGCATGTACAAAGGCATATAGTGTCTCTCAATGTATATTAGTGCAGCTACTATCCAGATTAAGGTATAGAACAGCTCTGGCATCTGGAGGTTTATGACCCTTACCAGGCAATAACTACTCATCTTCCATATGTAACCACTATTCTCGCCTCTTCCAGCATCAATTATTACTGCCTGTTCTTGAACTACCTATGAATGGAATCAACAGTTTTATATTATTTCAGATTTTGAAGGTATATAATATATCTACCTATTATATATATAATATATATGAATAAAGACAAATTTTCCTTTTCCTTTTCCAATGCTTATATCTTTTATTTAAACTTTTTCTCGCCTTGTGGCTCTGGCTAAGACTTCCATACAATGCTAAATTGAAGTGTCAATACCTAGTCTTATTCTTAGATTCAGGGAAAGTCTTCATACTATTAAGTATGATGTTAATTAAAAAAGTGATGATAATGAAGAGCCTTGTTTTATTTCTAATTTCAGAGGGAAAGCATTTTTACCACTAAGTATGATGTTAGCCGTTGGTGTTTATTTTTATAACGTTTATCAGATTACAGAATTCTGAGAAGGAATATCAGGGAATAACAGATTCCCTTCTTCTTTTAGTTTGCTGAAAAGTGTATAATAGGGCTTCCCTGGTGGCACAGTGGTTGAGAGTCCGCCTGCCGATGCGGGGCACGCGGGTTCGTGCCCCGGTCCGGGAGGATCTCACATGTCGCGGAGCGTCTAGGCCCGTGGGCCCGTGGGCCATGGCCGCTGAGCCTGCGCGTCCGGAGCCTGTGCTCCGCAACGGGAGGGGCCACGACAGTGAGAGGCCCGTGTACCGCAAAAAAAAAAAAAAAAAAAGTCAATATTTTTCTATATATTTAACCAGTTCTTCATTCCTTCTTGGAGTTCTGTGTATCTATTTGGAGGTTCCTTTACTTCACTCTGAACAGTTCTTTTTAGTATTTCTTGTAGGGAACATCTACCAGAGACTATTCTTTCAGCTTTTATACAACTTAAAATGTCTTTATTTGACCTTTCTTTTTGAAGATTATTTTTCACTATGTATAGCATTCATAGATGGAAGTCTTTTTTTCTTTCATCACTTTGAAGAAGTCAATCTATTGTCTTCTTGCTACCATATATTCATTTGAAAACTCTGCTCATAGTCTTGTTATCACCTCTCTGAAAGCAATCTTTTTGCCTTTCACTGCTTTTAATATTTTCTTTCAGAAGTTTAATTATGATATTCCTATATATGGTTTTCTTTATTTTTTTTCTGATTCTGAGCATCTTGAATTTGTGGGTTAATATCTTTTATCAGTTTTAGAAAATTCTCAGACTATCTTTTCAAATGTTGTTTCTGCCCTATTTTCTCTCTCCTATGCTCTTAGATTGAGAAAGCACATGTTACACATAATTAAATGGTTTTGATATTATCCCACACATCTTTTATGTTCCATTTTTTCTATTCCTTTTTTACCTTCTTTGTACTTTAGCTTGAGAATTTTCTATTGACCTTTCTTTGGGTTCACTAATCTTGTTTTCTGCTGTGATCAATTTGCTGTTAAACCCATCCAATGAGTTTTTAAGTATAGATATTACATTTTTCAAATGGCTACTTGATTATTTGACATAAGCTTTGTTGAATTTTTCTTTTTATCCATTCTGTTCATCATTTTCTCTATTTTCTTTAACATATTTATAAGAAAATCTATTAACTACAACATATGGATAATTTATTTTATTGCCTTTTCTGTTGATTATTAGCAAACATTTTCTTGCCTTTTTGCATGTATCCTGTTTTCTTCTTGTATGCCAGATATTGTGTAAAGGAACCACTGAAAACTGAAGTTACTCTTGTTTTCCTCCGGAGATGGTTCACCTTGCCCTCTGTTATACAGATAAGATGAGGGGTTGATCACCTCAATCCACTCAGGAATCAGCTTCCAAGGAACTGGATGTTAGCTCTACCTAGACTAATTTCACCTCTGTGTTCATATGTCTCAAAGATGAGAGCTGTCATGTGTTTATTGTAGGACATAGCCTCCAGGGAGAATTTTTCTCATCAGCACTATGACACTGCAAAATATTTCACTCTGCCTTTCCAATCCAGCACCTAGCTTCTTATACCCCCCAACTCAGCATTCAGCAAAGATCCCATCAGGCAAGCTGTCTGTACATTTGGGTGTTTTCTAGATTTTAAACTGGCAAACAAGCCATATGGTGGTCTAAGGCCCTGCCATTTTCTCTTCCCCTAGTATAGCCCCCTCTGCCTGATCCTCAGCCCATGCTTGGACTCAGCAAATGCATAAGGAAGAAAAGAATAAAATCAACTCACCCACCTAGGAAGAGCTCTTCCTTTTTTGGAATGTTAGTTCATTTAGTCCTTTTTGTTTTCACTATCCTCAGATATCTTTTAAAATGTGATTTCTGTAATTTATTCTTTTTTTCTAGTTGATGTGCAAGATTAATGGCATGCCACCACCTATTAAATACTACTGGAAAGCAGAAATTGATTTGCTAACTGTTTAATCCTCACAACACTTTTATGAGGTAAGTACATTTTTCAGACAAGTTGTGTAACTTGCCAAAGATCACTTAATAGTAAGTAATGAAGACAGGAGATGAACCGAAGCTATCTCATCCTAAAACCAGGGGTGACAATAACCATGATGATATATTGCCTCCAATGGATGGGAATATTCTTTTTCAATAGGTAAAAAAATGCTAATTCTGACTTCTAACTGAAAATCTGAAGAGAAGATCATTTTTAAAACTTCCTTTTGAGATTCATTTTGAGTCAGATATGTAAGTTATTTAAATTCAAGGCACATCTCTCACCAAAATTTTTCTGTAGAAACTAAATGACCTTTTCCTACCCCTCAAGCCCCAAGAGATAAACCTCACTTAATCAAAAGTGGTTTTGGTCATATTTTCTTCAAGAAACCTGAGTGGCAACTGTCAAGTTTTCTGTGTCCTCCTCCCACAGAATTCTAAATTATGACAATTCACTGACAATTCACTTCAGGAATACAAATGCATTGAGGGGAACACTTTCACTTTATATTTTCATTTTTGGAATGTAAGTGCAGTGGACTCCTAAACTGCTTGCCTAGAATAGCAAAGGTTAAGGTAATTAGAGTAGAAATGGGAAAATCCATCATCAATTTGTGTTTTAAAAGGTCCAAAGAATACCAAAATGAGAGCTGAGAGGGCATCAGGCAGCCGGTGGTTTGTGGCTGCAAAGGGTGAGTCACAACTGAAGCTATAAAACCAGCACATTCTGAAAAGCACTGGTGTTCACCCTTTTCTTTTTCACTTAATGTTTTTCTTATTTTATTTTTATTTTATATTGGAATATAGTTGATTTACAATGTTCTGTTAGTTTCAGGTGTACAGCAAAGAGATTCCATTATACATATACATGTATCTATTCTTTTTCAAGTTCTTTTCGCATTTAAGTTATTAAAGAATATTGAGCAGAGTTCCCTGTGCTATACAGTAGGTCCTTGTTGGTTATCTATTTTAAATATAGCAGTGTGTACATGTCAATCCCAACCTCCCAATCTATCCCTCCCCCCCTCCTTCCCCCTGGTAACCATAAGTTTGTTCTCTAAGTCTGTGAGTCTGTTTCTGTTACATATATACAATGGAATGTTGCCCAGCCATTAAAAAGAATGAAATAATACCATTTGCAGCAACATGGATGGACCTAGAGATAATCATACTAAGTGAAGTAAGTCAAAGACAAATATCATATGATATAAATGCAGAACCTTAAAAAAATGATAAAAATGAATTTATTTATAATACTGATGTTTACTCTTTGTGGGCCTTTGCCTAAGAATAATGTAATAATGATAAAGTCTCTTCTAGCTACAGCTTTATCAGTAGAAATAATTAAGATGCAAAAGAATCAGAATCTCTTCCACTCACTCTACTGACAGGGAAGAACTTCGGACTTGACCATGGCAAAAGTCAATATATGAACTTACTGAGAAAGACTTGATTGTTGGCTTTTAGAAAGGAAAGTGTCACCTGATACTGCAGAAAAACCAAACAATTCCATAAAGAAAGCAATTGTCTGCCTGAAAGCAGAATTTTAAAACTAAATCTAAAAAAGGAATCCACAAAATTCTATCACAGGATTTTAAATATTTCCATTACCTTCTGCTGCTTCCCAATTAACCAAAGAAAGCAGTGATTTCCATGCACTGGCCGTGTCTGCCAGACTTGCTGGTTCATTTCCTGGATTTTAGCACTCTGTAAATTTTGATGGTTCAATTATACTACTATCAAACGATGTTAAAATGCCACCCTTCCTGTATTAAAAAAAAAAAATTTAACACTACCTGCCAGTATAACAATCAATTTAACAGCTGCTTTTATCATGTGCTTACCATTTGAAAGGCATTCTATATATATTTTTGCTATTTTCCCCAAAACACTGCAATTTATGCATTTTATTTTCATTTTCCAAATTAAAAAAAAAAAACAAGCTTAGAATGGTCAGGTAATATGTCTAAGGCCACACAACCAGTAAGCAATAGGGTTAAGAGTCAAATCATGGTAAAATTCCAAAGCTTGGGTTCTTTCCATAAAATCACTCTTCTCCTATTGGAATAGTCTTGGTTCCAAACTAGCTGTCCTGTCTTATCCCTCCTCATGCCCATTGCCACACCTTCCATTCTACCCAAATCGGTCTGTTCCCTCAAATATTTTGTACTTATTTTCTCTTCTGTATCTTTACACACACAATTCCTCATACTAATATTGTTTCTAATCCTCAACCTTATAAAAAGCTAATTTATCCTTCATGTGCCTGCTGAGATTCCACTTCTTCCAGTAAACCTGCCAAGACCACCTTACTTCCTCCCCCAGCTCTCCATAGCAATCTCTCCCTTCCAGATATGTATATGACATATATTCTATTTGTTCATTCATTCAGCAGATCTTTTTTCACTTCAAGCACTGGAAACACAGAGATGACTGGAAGTGAAATCCAGCAACAGATAAATATAAAATGTGTTTTAAATATACTAATATATATGTGAATGTATATACACACATTTATATGTTCAACAATATTAATAATAGCTGACATTATTGAGTGCCTATTATGTGCCAGGCACTATTCTAGGCCACTTAGGTGTTCTAACTTATTTAATCTTCACGACAACTCTTCAAAATAAATACCTTTTTATTTATGAGAATACTGACACACAGAGAGGTTAAACAAGTTTCCCAAGGAAGATGAGAAGTTCATCAAAGGGACCAGGAGAAGAAGGGTGTAGTGAATATTGTAGGTGATCCTCTAACATCCAATCTAGTCTCCTTCGAGACTATGTTTGGAAACATTTGGAAAAGATGTGAACCCCATAAGTGGCCCATGAATGACCTAAGTAAACCCAGTCAGTAATTCCAGTAAATAATTTCCAGTGCCCTGGCCCAAGATCCATCCAGAAACTCAAGCCTAACAGCATTTCTTTGCAGCAGAAATTGGCTCAAGGAGGTCCACAAGATCACACTAAAGAAAAAATCACTTTTTCTCTTCTGGACATGAATGAGGAATCATTAAATAGCCCTGTTTGCTATCAGCAGCCATTTTACAACCATGAAGAGGACCAGCATGAACACAAAGTTTACTGTCTTAACCTAGGTTTCCCTCACTTAAGCCAGTGTTTCACCTTCCACCTGCTCTTCATCCCAATTCTCCATCATAGAAGGTTTTACTAGTCATAATGATGCTGAATGCCAAGGCCTAGCACCATCCTACTTTCTACCAACAATGGGGTCCTCATTGCCATCTGACCAGTGAATGATGCAGTCATAGGATCCATCCTGAGTGACTCGTTTCCAGGGCCCTTTATGGTGCCAGCTGTCATAGCCTAGGTTTTCCCCTGAAAGCAGAGCCTGAGGCAAGGGTTTACACGTAGGTAGTTTATTTTGGTAAATGAGCCCAGGGAACAAGAGTAGGGAGACTCTGAAGAATGAAATAGAAAAGTAAATTCAAGGGTACAGTATCAAACTAGTCACTGTTTTTGGCAACTGGACATTGGTCCTGCTGGGAAGCTCTGAGAAATTGTATAGAATTGGACTGAGAAATGTCACCCAAGCATTGGAGGAGTGAAACGCTTATCTGCCAGTTTCCATCTCCTGTTGGTCAAAGGTTGGAGCACTGAAGGTTAATTTCACACTTGCACATTTGCATATGCAAAAGTGTCCAGCTGGTCCTCCAGTTGGTTTAGCTGCCTCACAGAGGCTTCACAAAAGAAGTGATGATTCTGTGACTGGACCATTCACTGGTTCACTAGTTGGACAAGCTTGTTCCCAGAAGAGTCCCATATCTGGTATCAGAGAAGCAGAAAGTAAAAAATACACTGTGCAGCTGAGGCAAGGTGCTTATACACTTGGGCAGAACTGACTCCTGCATCCATGGCTAGATTAAAGGTGGACTCAGAGGATATGAGGTGGGGCACAGGAGGTGTCCACACATAGTACCAGTTGTCAGAGAGAGACATGAAAAGCACCTTCAAGCTCAAGGCCATCATCCAGCTGCTAGAATCTGGCTACCTCTGTATTTCCAGTAATGGGAACACATTAACTTCCTTATTTTTTAAGCCACTTCTTTCTTCTTAGTCCCCCCTTTATTAAAAGAAAACTACTAGAAAAAAATATATATATATATATATTTATGAATTGTGACATGTCAGGTAGTGGTAGGAAAGCAGCCAGAGATATAGAATTTGTTTTCCTTGCGTATAGGATTTGCTCACGTCATCGGTTGTGAAGCCTTATTGGTATCGTATTGGCCATGTTCAAAATGTACATAAGCTACTCATTTATGTGAAATAAAGCAAGCTGTCTTTTCTGTAATATGAAGCCTAAATCATGCCAACTTTTAAGAGAGGATTCTCTACAGAAAAAAAAAAACAGTATTTACAAAAGAAGTAAGAAGTTTGTTAATAAGCTCAGTTTTTCACTCAACAAATTTAGGGTGCCTCTCATCTACCTGTCATCATTGTTGTCTTCCCTGGGGATACAGCAGGGAAACAGACAAAATTCCCCACCATCAAGGAGTACTGTCTAGTAGGGGAAACAGACAGTAAACTCAGGGGAGAAGGAAAGGTAAGACCAGACCAACATATATTTTTTAAGGATCATCTGGTTTCTGTAAGGGGCTGCGGTGGAAGCAAGGAGACCATTTAGATGTTGATGTAGCAATTTGGGCCGGAATGATGGTGGCCCATCATTGGTGAGGGTGAAGGTGATGAGAGGTGTTCATTCCTATCGCCTTTATTGTGCAAAGCAGTACAGTCTTTGAAGAAGGAAATACCTGAGGAAGAAAATGGATTCTAGAAGGAAATGGAGGAGTAAAATATAAAAGGTCACTGGATAGGTGTTAGGGAGGACATTTGATTCAGCTGGAAGGACAGTTGCAAAGTGTGAAAGAGCCATAGACCGAAAGAAATGTAGGTGATGAATTGAATCTACTTTGGTGTTAATCAATAGGCATATGAGTGATAACATTGGAATATTCTAATTACTTTTCATTTCTAGGTTATGTTTCTTTAAATACAACACCAGGCGAAGTCTGGACTCTGTGAGACCCAATATACATAGAGTTACACAGACTTACACAGAATGAAATTTGTCCTGTTTAACACATTTTGAAAGTGATTTTTAAATATTTTTACTCTTATGATTTTTACTCATAAATCTTTCCCTCTGAGATATATTAAGTTCCAACTGCTGCAAAGAAAATTAGATAGAAGACAGTTTAGCTATGAATCAAACAAGAATCATGATCAAAGAGAGTCTCAGTAGATAGAATGTAGTATAGAAATTAAGTTAGCTAAGTTTGGACCTCATATTAATCATTTCATAATTCATATTTTCAAATATTTACAGCTCATTGAGCAGACTATTTTCTTTCCCTGTGGAAAGATGCTTGGTGCTTAAGGGGCCCCGTGATTTAGTAAGGATAATTATGTGAAGTAAAGTACAAATGACAAGTGACTATTTTTGTGATTTTCTTTGCCTCCTTTCCAAACTCAGTAGAATGGTGAAGTAGGGGGGAAACTGGATGACCGTTTGAGCAGGGAGCAGGGGTTGATCTCTTTATTTAAAAATATTATGGGCAACAAATTATTCCTTTAAAATGCAAGCGCATTCAGAGTGTAAGCTCCATCACACCTCTGTGTGATGATAGTAATACCTCAGTTACCTAAAACAGTGGGCAATGGGGCACTGACAGAGAATAGAGGGGAAGTCCTAAAAGCTTGGAAACAAGGAACTGGGGTTTGGACCCATCTTTGCTACCATCTATCTGTGTGGCTTTAAGAAAGTCACGTGGCTTCAACAAATGATGTTGGGAAAACCGGATACCTACATGCAAAAGAATGAAGTGCAACCCTTACCTTACACCATTTACAAAAATTAACTCCAAATGGAGCAAAGACCTAAATATAAGAGTGAACCCTATAAAACTATCATAAGAAAACAGAGGGGGAAAGTTTCATGGTATTGGATTTGGCGCTTATTTCTTGGATATGTCACGAAAAGAACAAAGCAACAAAAGCAAAAAAAAAAAAAAAAAGATTAACTGGACTACATCAAATTAAAAGCTTCCGTGCATCAAAGGACACAATCAACAGAGTGGAAAGGCAGCCCAGAGAATGGGAGAAAATATTTGCAAGTGATCTATTTCATAAAGGGTTAGTATCAAGAATACATGCAGAACCCTTACAGCTCAACAACAACAACCACAAAAGCAACCCAATTGAAAAATGGACGAAGGACTTGAATTGGTATTTCTCCAAAGAAAACATACAAATGTCAGTAAGCACATGAAAAGGTGCTCAACATCACTAATCACTAGAGAAGTGCAAATCAAAACCACAATAAGATACCACATCACACCCATTAGGATGGCTATTATTTTCAAAATGAAACAAAATACCAAGCGTTGGCAAGGATGTAGAGAAGCTGGAACTGCTGTGCACTATTGGTGAAAATGTAAAACGGTGCTGCTGCTATGAAAAACAGTAAGGTTGTTCTCTAAAAAATTAAAAATAGGATTACCATTTGATCCAGAAATTCCATTTATGAGTATATGCCTAAAAACTTAGAAACAGGGACTTAAAGAGATGTTTTTAAACACGTTTATAGCAACATTATTCACAATAGCCAAGAGCAGGAAGCAACCCAAGTGTTCATCGACAGATGAATGGATAAGCAAAAGGTGGTATATACATACAATGGAATATTATCCAGCCTTAAAAAGAAGGGAATTCTGATACATGGTGCGACATGGATGAACTTGGAGGATATTATGCTAAGTGGAATAAGCCAGCCACTAAAGGACAGATACTGTATAATTCCAGTTATATAAAGTACCAAGAGTAGTCAAGTTCATAGAGACAGAAAGTGGAATGGTGGTTGCCAGGGGCTGGCAGGAGGGGAATGGGAGTTGTTCCTTAATGGGTACCGAGTTTCAGTTTTGCAAGATAAAAAGAGTTCTGGAGATGGATGGTGGTGATGGTTGCACAACAATGTGAATTACCTAATGCTGTTAAACGGTATACTTAAAAGTGGTTAAGATGAAAAATTTGTTATATGTATTTTATCACAATCTTTTAAAAATTTAAGATAATGAATAGAAAATGCTTTCACAGTATAGGATATACAGAAAGTGCTCCAAAAATAACAAATTTTATACTTGGTATTTTATTAAATTTCCTGAATTGAGGCCCAAGATGGTCCCATTATGTCAAGTTCCTTTCTGGGGAAAAGAAAGCATGTGGTGAAATTAAGTCATCAGAATTTTTAGAAGTGCCTGACACATCATTTGGTCTCATTCCCTGGGGAAAAAAAAAGTTACAATGCCTTGCCAACTCTTAGAATTCTTATTTCTAACATGAAGTGTCTGGACAATTCATTAAATCATCTGTAAGTTCCTTCATCTCTCATAGTTCTCTGTTCTAAGTCAATACTTTGTAAACTGTGTCCTGTAGCTCTAGTCCTCCAGGTAAAGGACACGCTACACCACTTGAGTTCTGGATGCTTCGGTACACGCACACGCACGCACACACATACACACACAGCCTTGTTTCAAGCAGAGATGCTCGCATTTTCTATATTGAGGTTATGTTCAATATTTACTGTTATACAACATTTTTCTAATTTTAAGAAAATGAAAGCTCTGTTTCTATGGAAGCCAGGTAAATAAATTTTTCAGATAAATGAAATTTATCTTCTTCAAGTACAAAACTTTCATTTTAAATTCTACGTTTCATGAAAATCCTATAAAAACTGACCCTTGTGGGCTTCCCTGGTGGCGCAGTGGTGGGGAGTCCGCCTGCCGATGCAGGGGACACGGGTTCGTGCCCCGGTCAGGGAAGATGCCACATGCAGCGGAGCGGCTGGGCCCGTGAGCCATGGCCGCGGAGCCTGCGCTTCCGGAGCCTGTGCTCCGCAACGGGAGAGGCCACAACAGTGAGAGGCCCGCGTACCGCAAAAAAAAAAAAAAAAAACTGACCCTTGTCCCATACCTTCTAAAAGAGGATTCCTGGGCCATAGTCTGATTGGTAAGGCTTGGCTTCACCAGGGACTGACATGCAGTGGGCTATGCTTTTACATAGAATTATAACCATGAGTTTCTATTCTCTTTTCAGGAAAACACAAGACTTTGAACCCAAAATGAAAATAATAACTCCTACTAACCCAGTTCTTAACTTTTCGTCTGTCAGTGCCCCGTCAATCTTCATGGTACTGCCATCCAGTACCCTGCCTGGTTCCATGCCTCCAGCTCTGCCCAGCTGTTACCTCCGTTAAGACTTCCTTCATCTGGCTGAATACTTATCAGCGTTAAAAACTCAGCTCATGGCTCTGCCGCCCGCCCCTCGCCGTGAGGAGGAAGCTGAGGAGGAGGCGGCTCGGGGAGCTGGAGCCGCGAGCTGGAGCGCGGAACGTGAGTGAGGGAGCACAGGGCCGCCTACCTGCCCGCCGCCGCCTCCCCTCAGTAAGCGGGAGCCCGGCACGCAGCCTCAGCCCCTCCCTCGTCTTCAGGCCGCGAGGGCAGCGCGCGCGAGCCAGGGGGAGGGAAAGCGAGCGAGCGAGCGCGGGGAGGAGGCGGCCGGACGGAGCGGGCGCCCGCGCGTGTGGCGTGAGGGGAAGCCGCGGCCCGCCCCCTTTGCCTTCCCTTCTCTGCCCTCCTCGCTCCCCCCGCCCCCCGGACCGCGGAGCAGCACCGTGTCGGCGCCCGCGGCCGAAGTCAGTAAAAAGGTGCTCAACTCCAACCACGACGGGGCCGAGGAGACCTCAGAAAAAGAACAGCAAGAAGCAATTGAACATATTGATGAAGTACAAAATGAAATAGACAGACTTAACGAACAAGCCAGTGAGGAGATTTTGAAAGTAGAACAGAAATATAACAAACTCCGCCAACCATTTTTTCAGAAGAGGTCGGAATTGATCGCCAATATCCCAAATTTGGGGGGAGCAACGTTTGCTAACCATCCACAAGTGTCTGCACTGCTTGGGGAGGGCGCTGCGTTATTTGACAAGAGTCGAAGTGACAGAATTTGAAGATATTAAATCAGGTTACAGAATAGATTTTTATTTTGATGAAAACCCTTACTTTGAAAATAAAGTTCTCTCCAAAGAATTTCATCTGAATGAGAGTGGTGATCCATCTTCAAAGTCCACTGAAATCAAATGGAAATCCGGAAAGGATTTGACAAAACGTTCAAGTCAAACGCAGAATAAAGCCAGCAGGAAGAGACAGTATGAAGACCCAGAAAGCTTCTTCACCTGGTTTACTGATCATTCTGATGCAGGTGCAGATGAGTTAGGAGAGGTCATCAAAGATGGTATTTGGCCAAATCCATTACAATACTACTTGGTTCCGGGCATGGATGATGAGGAAGGGGAAGGAGAAGAAGATGACGATGATGACGAAGAGGAAGAAGGATTGGAAGATATTGATGAAGAATGGGATGAGGATGAAGGTGAAGAAGATGAAGATATGATGAGGGGGAGGGAGGAGAGGAAGATGAAGGAGAAGATGACTAATGGAACACTGATGGATTCCAACCTTCCTTTTTTAATTTTCTCCAGTCCCTGGGAGCAAGTTGCAGTCTTTTTGTTTTTTTCTCCTCCTCCTCCTCTTGTGCTCAGTTGCCCCGTTTTTGAGGTCTCTTTTCTCCTTTATACCATGGCTCACAACTTATTTGGGGGGGAAATACCTTGAGCAGAATTCAGTGGGTAAAGAATCTCTACCCCTTTCTGTTCCAAGTTCATTTTTATCCCTTCCTGTCTCAACAAAAACTTTATGGAATCAACACCACCATGCTCTGTGGGAAAAAAGAAAAACCTCCTGCTCCTTTAGCTCTGCTGGAAGCTGGAGGGTGCTAGGCCCCTGTGTAGTAGTACATAGAATTCTAGCTTTTTTCCTCCTTTCTCTGTATACTGGGCTCAGAGATTACACTGTGTCTCTATGTGAATATGGACAGTTAGCATTTACCAACATGTATCTGTCTACTTTCTCTTGTTTAAAAAAAGAAAAAAAACTTTAAAAAATGGGGTTATAGAAGGTCAGCAAAGGGTGGGTTTGAGAGGTTTGGGTGGGTTAAGTGGGCATTTTGACAACATGGCTTTTCCTTTGGCATGTTTAATTGTGATGTTTAATGGACATCCTCGCAGTTTAAGATGACATTTTTAAAATAAAATTCTCTCCTAATGATGACTTGAGCCCTGCCACTCGATGGGCGAATCAGCAGAACCTGTAGGATCTTATTTGCAATTGACATTTTTTATTGTAATTTTGTTCCTGTTTATTTTTAAATTTTTCTTTTTGTTTCACTGGAAAGGAAAGATGATGCTCAGTTTTAAACGTTAAAAGTGTACAAGTTGCTTTGTTATAATAAAACTAAATGTGAACACACACAAAAAAAACTCAGCTCATGTGTTCCCAACTTAAGGAAGCCACCCAAGCTGGGTGAAGTGCTTGTCCTTTCATCCCCAAATATCCTGTCCATCTGGATACCATATATACACATGTATACCCAGGCACTTACCATTTTTGTTATCATTCTCTCTTTTTCAGTCTTCTCCTTAACTAGGTATATGCCCCTCAAGCCAAACTCTATGTTCTCTTCATGTCTGTATCCTCAATGCAGATGACAGGGCCGGAGTATTCAATATGTACTATTTAACTGAACTAAAATAATTTTATGTCATCTTAAAATTTCATGGATAATTGACCCTTTTTTCATAGCCAACTTTCCTTGATGTCACAGATGAGTTTTCTACCATGCCTCATCTTTTAATTACACCTATATAATTGAATGTTAACTCCTGTTAACGAGATTATTTAATGACATAGAAAAATACAAATGGGAATGAAGTATGAAATCTGAATACAAAGCTGTACAAACTTCAGTAAAATTCTGTGAAAGCAGTAGTATATATTGTATATGTATGTAGAAGTGATATGCACACACAATATGCATCTATATGCATATACATGGAAAAGCATCAAGATTGTTAACAATGTTCACATCTTGTAAGGATGTCTACAGACACTTTAAAAATACATTTCTGAGACTTCCAGTTTCCAGTCCAGCATAAAAGGAGTTTGGAAGTCACCACTCCATTCTAACAGGTGAAAAGCTGAACAAACTGAAAAATTAACAACTCTTCTTAGATTCATAAAAGAAGTGAGGTCACAGGACAAATTGCTGCTCCCAGCATTGGAGAGACATGCAGATACAGAGAATCACAATTTACTGAAGCAGAAACGCTTGAGTAGAAACCTCCACAGGAACCAGTGCTGGGGCTGGAAAACCTGAACTATAATTGATGAATTGCTGGAGGCTCAGTGTGGACCCATCTGTGAGATAAAAAACTCCAGGGGGACCCAGCCTTAGGGGGTCCCCACATTGGTGTGAGTTTTGCCTCCAGAGGCTTGACCGGGTTCTCACAGTGAAGATCGGAGAAAAATCCACTCATGCTTCCTGTAGGAGGAGGGGGAAAGTGGCTGTTTTGAAAAATGCCAGAGCATTCTATTCTTCTTAACAAGGCCTGCCCTCAAGAGAAACTACCTTGCCAGAGCCGAACCTATTGGGTTTTTGTCAGAGCCTAACTAGCCCAGGGGAAGGGAAACACCCAACTCTAGCTCCCTCCAGTCCCTCCTAAGGCCCCCACCCCCACTTAAGAGGGCTGGGACTGAGAGGCACTTGCAAAGTTCACAGCCAAGGAGCACAGCCTCACGGAAAGCCTGAGACCTAATCACAGGACCACAGAACACCTCCCCTACCCCTACACCTCACCACCACATCACCAAAGTTCTCTTTACTGCCATTCCTTCTACCCAGTATATCATGTCCAGCTTTCAACAAAAAAATTACAAGGCACACTGAAAGGCAAAAGGCAGTTTGAAGAGACAGAGCAAGCATCAGAGCCACACTCGTACATTGCAGGGATGTTGAAATTCGCAGATATTGGATTTAAAACAGTTACGATTAACATGATAAGGGCTCTAATGGAAAAAAGTAGACAACGTGAAAGACAAATGGATCATGTAAGCAGAGAGATGGAAATTCTAAGAAAGAATCAAAAAGAAATGCTAGAAATCAAGAACACTGTAATAAAGATAAAGAATGCCTTTGATAGGCTCACTAGTAGACCGGACAGGGCTGAGGAAGGAACCTCTGAGAGTGATGATAGAGACTTCCAAAACTGAAAGGCAAAGAGAAAAAAAAGACAAAAAAACGGAACCGAAGATCCAAGAACTGTGGGACAACTACAAAAGGTATAACATCCAAGTAATGGGAATACCAAGAAGAGAAGCGAGAAAGGAACAGAAGAAATATTCAAAGCAATGATTGTAATAGGGGTGGGGCGGGCGCACGCGGCCCTTAGCGCAGGCCGTTTGGGATTGGCTGTTAGCGGTCCTGCTCCCACCAATGGGTGACATTGCGGTGGGCCCCTCCCCCTCCCCTTCCTCTATATAAAAGGAGCCGGAATTCTGATTGGGGGAAGATGGTTCTTTGAGGCACTCGTCTGCCATCTTCTGGGCCTGCTGGCTTTCTGAATAAAGTCATCATTCCTTGCTCCAACTCATCCCACAATATATTGGCCTGTCGGGCAGCGAGCAGAGCAAACCTGGACTTGGTACCATAATGACTGAGAATTTCCCTAAATTAATGACAGCTACCAAATAGCAGATACAGGAAGCTTAGAGAACAGACAGGATAACAGCGGGGGATGGGGGTGGGGGCGGGGGTTATTAGGCATATAATATTCCAACTGAACAAAATCAAAGATAAAAATCTTAAAAGGAGCCAGAGGGAAAAAATGCCTTCCCTCTAGAGGAGCAAAGATAAAAATTACATCCACCTTTTCTTCAGAAACCATGATGCAAGCAAGAAGAGCATGGAGTGAAATATTTGAAGTGTTGAGAGAAAAAAATGAATGCCAACCTAGGATTCTGTATTCTAAGAAGTTACCCTGCAAAAGTGAAGAATACCTTTTTCTTTTTCTTTTTCTTTTTGTCCACACCACACGGCTTGTGGTACCTTAGTTCCCCAACCAAGGATCAAACCCGGGTCCTCAATAGTGAGAGCTCGTTGTCCTAACCAGTGGACCACCAGGGAATTACCAAAAATACTTTCTAAGGCAAACAAAAAATTGAGAGGATGTGTTGCCAGCAGTCTTGCTTTGAAATGTTAAAAGAAGTTCTTCAGAGAGAAGGTGTTTGTTCAAAACCAACAACCTGGAGCTTCCCGGGTGAAATCTGAAAGGGGCCCTCGGACACAGAGGGTGAGGAGAGACGGAAGGAAGAGGCAGGCACTCCAGTCTGGTAGGCGGTAGGTTTAACAAGCACGGGAACTTGGTACCAAGGCTGTGACCCCAGAACCATACCCCGGCCCCTCCCTCCAGGTAAACTGGCAGAAAACCACAACTAACCATATCCTCTGGCTGTGTTCAGAGCGCAGGAACAAGAGTCCATCCACAGGAAAACTGCGGCAAGCTGGTTCAGCTTCACAAGCGCGACAAAGCCGCCCTGCAGCTCATTACCATCTCATTATAATACTAGGATCTCAGCCATCCGCACCAGAATGGTTCGACCCCGCTTCCCACCCAGATGCCAACAACCATACAAGGGCAGAAAGGAGGTGGCAGCCCAGTTCCAGGAAGAATCACAGCTACTCCCGGAAAACCAATGTATATGCCTCCCCCTCATTAACCTTGCCCTTAAGATCTTGCCTGAATCATCCCCGTGGGCGAGAAGTTGATTTGCGAACTAAGTTCCTGCTTCTCCATCCTCTGGCCATTGAATAAAGGTTGCCTTGCTTCCATCTCAGCTTTGGTTTCGGTTTTGGCTGCACGAACTTGAATGGAAAAAGAACCTTCCCCTCTGAGGCCAGCTAGGGCTCAAGTAGGGGTCCACGCGACCTAACTCGGTAAGAAAGTTATCTTGAGGCTTGTCTGAGGCTTTTCTTGGGCACCGCAAGAGAAGTCCATCTCCACATCTGCCCACCATAATCGTAAAGTTTATATAGAAGCCTGAACAGGGTTCTGTCACACATACTGTCCAGATGGTCTCAGCAACAGATCACTCTCAAAGCTACATCCTTGAAAATGGCTCCCACTGTGGGAACGGTGGGCAGAGCATACATGCCAAGGACAGGGGTGGGGTGAAGAGCCTCCCATTTCCCTGGTCCTGTTCACACATCATCCAGTGGTCACATCCTCTGGATGACCTCCTCCAACAGAAGGAAATCGATATGGGTCAGAAACTCAGATCCACATAAAGAAAGAAAGAGCGTTAGAGAAGTAATACATGCAGGTAAATAAAAACTTTTACTTTTCTTATTCTTTTTTTTTTTTTTTTTCGGTATGCGGGCCTCTCACTGTTGTGGCCTCTCCCGTTGCGGAGCACAGGCTCCGGACGCACAGGCTCAGCGGCCATGGTTCACGGGCCCAGCCGCTCCGCGGCATGTGGGATCTTCCCGGACCGGGGCACGAACCTGTGTCCCCTGCCTCGGCAGCCGGACTCTCAACCACTGCGCCACCAGGGAAGCCCTTACTTTTCTTATTCTTAACTGATTTCACAGATAATAGTTTGTTACAAATAACAATAGCGACAATGTACTTGATTATGTATGTTTATTATACATACAATATAAGCATATGCAATTGTATATATAAGCATATACACTTCCATATGCTTCTGTATGAGTGAGATAAATGACAGCAGTAATATAAGGTACAAGCAAGGGACAGGAGGAAGGAATTAGGAATATTTTGTTTTTATAAGGTACTTGCACTACTTGCAAAGCAGTATAGTGTTATTTGAAAGTAGACTTGCATTATCTGTAAATGTACATTGCAAATTCTATCCAGGGCAACCACTAAAAACAAAAATGAAGAAATATAATTGATATGCTAAGAAAGGAGAGAAAATGGAATCATATAAAATGCTCAATTAAAACCACAAATAACAGAAAAAGAGTGGAAGACAAAAATAGGAATAAAGAACAAGGGCAAGGAATAGAAGATAGAAACAAATATGGTAGATATTAATCCAACTATATCAATAATCACTTTAAATGTCAATGGTGTAAACACACCAACTAAAAGATAGACTTTGACAGAGTGGATCAGAAAACAAGACTTAAGGGAATTCTCTGGTGGTTCAGTGGTTAAGACTCCGCGCTTCCACTGCCAGGGGCCAGGTTCCATCCCTGGTCAGGGAGCTAAGATCCCGCAAGCCACGTAGTGCAGCCAAAATAAAAAAGATTTAGCTATATGTTGTCTACAAGAAACCCACTTTAAATATAAAGACACATGTAACTTAAGATTAAGGGATGAGTAGACAAAGCACAGAGGATTTTTAAGGCAGTGAAACTAATCTGTATGACAGGCGTACAGTAGACCTATGTCTTTATACATTTGTCCAAACCCATAGACTACACAACACCGAGTAAACCCTAAGGTAAACTAGACTTTGGGTTATAGTGACGTGTCGGTGTAAATTATTGACTGTAACAAATGTACCACTCTGGTGGGCGATGTTGATAATAGGGGAGGCTATGCATGTTGAGGGGGCAGAGGATATATGGAAACGCTGTGAACTTTCCACCCCACTGTGGAGTGGAAATGGGGAAAACTTTTTACTGAATAATTTTAATATCTTTCTGCACTCTCCAAATTTACTGTAATGAGTGCGTGTAAACAAAGATAAAATATGTTAAAATTCTACCACCTCCCTTTTCCTAACATTTGTATGTGGAAAAATCAGTGACCTATCGGGCTTCTCCAAGTCTTGAGTTGTTTGATGAGTAACACGCTCCTCTTCTTTGACACTGATTGAACTTGTTCTGCAATAAAAACATTGAGAAAAGGGACTATGACCCTCCCAGGTTGGGATCTTCCTCTGGTCTGTGCTCCTAGGCCTCCCACTCTGTACCCAGAAGGATAATGATGTGACTTCGGGGCACTCTTATGCATGGTGAAAATCTTATTGATTTGGAAGGTGATGTTCTCCAAGTGTTTGCCACAGAGTCAGTAACAAATCATTAATATTTCATGGCTTTTCTGTTCCTGTGTGAGGACAACTCCAACTGGTCTTCCTGAGTCATAAGGGAGAGGGCAAAGGCTGCTGGGGACTGCAGCATCTCCTTGGAAACTGCTGAGCTCAAAGTGGGACCTCACTCCACATATACAGGTCATCATAGACTCTGAGACATGGGTCAGACACCAAGATGTATATTTAGCCAGGAAGCATGTTTCCATGGCAATCTTAAACTCCTGTGTCTGCCTTTCTTCCTCCATCCGGTGTATTAAGTCCACATTCAGCCCCTGTGGGCTTTGCCCATCTGTTATGCAGCTGAGGCCTCAGCTGCTTTATGGGTTGCTGATAATCTTGGAAAGCTAGGGCAAAACCCAGACAATAATGTTCACAGTACTTATTTTGTGATTGCTTGACATTCTTTTAAGAGTCTGTTTTCAATTCAGAGACATTCAGAGAGATTTCACAAGGCAGGTCATTGTAACATTATTTGCAACAGCAAAACACTGGAAATCATCTAAATGTCCAACAAGAGGGCACTTGCCTAGATAGCTATTTCTTCAGCTAAGTACCAGATGAGGAAGTCAACTTGCATATAAAGTCCATGCTGTATGCAAAATAAGCACTAGAATCACATGCATTTAGCTGCATTTGCTTTAAGTTGAATGCATTTATAACATAATCACACTGTACTCATAAAACTAAAAAAAAGGCTCTATTAAAAACTTATTGGGGGCTTCCCTGGTGGCGCAGTGGTTGAGAATCTGCCTGCTAATGCAGGGGACACGGGTTTGAGCCCTGGTCTGGGAGGATCCCACATGCCGCAGAGCAACTGGGCCCGTGAGCCACAACTGCTGAGCCTGCGCGTCTGGAGCCTGTCCTCCGCAGCAAGACAGGCCACGATAGTGAGAGGCCCGCGCACCGCGATGAAGAGTGGCCACCGCTTGCCACAACTAGAGAAAGCCCTCGCACAGAAACGAAGACCGAACACAGCCAAAAATAAGTAAATTAATTAAAAACTTATTATCCAAAAAAAGGTATTGAAGGAAACAGAATAAATTCACTAACCAAGAAAAAATAAAACCTTATTACTCAGGGGGCTTATGTAATCCCTTTTTAATTTCCCTCCTGAAAATTTTCCTGCCATTTGCCAACTATGATAATAATTAAATATAAATTAAATAAATCACTCTCCTGGTCTGCAGAATGTGCATAACCAGACAGAGTAAATGTTCACTGAATACTATTTTCCAGTCAGGCTGGATTGTCAGGGACTGATGGAATTGGCCAGCCTGTCTAGAATGGGACTGGTCACATGGTGAATGCAGAGTACATGGAAATATTGTCAGACCACAGAATTCCAGAGAGGGACAACACAATGCAGAGAGGACCTGATCCAAACCCCCATTTAACAGGTGCAGAAGCTGAGGGTCAGTGAAGCCATACACTAACCCAATTCACAAGCTAGCCCAGAGGGGTGAGGACAAGAATCCAGGTCTCCTAATTGTCCATTCTAAGTACATTCTGACGCTTTCTTTTTTCAGAGAGTAGGAAACTGAGAAACAGAGAAGGTGGATGATTTGAAAGTGCGGCGTTGAGAAACATACACAGAGCATACAAGCAAACCTAGCACACAGTGGAACTCAGTAAACATTTGTTGAATGCAGTTCATGATATGTTAATGACCTATTATTTCAGATTTCAATTTTTTTAAACTTCTACTTTTTTTTTTTCCCTTTGGCCACCCTGCACAGCATGTGGGATGTGGTATCTTAGTTCCCCAACCAGGGATCGAACCTGCAACCCCTGCATTGGAAGCGCAGTCTTAACCATTGGACCACCCGAGAAGTCCCCAGATTTCAAATTTTTGAGCCAATATAATATGTGCTTATTGTAAAAAAAATAAATAAATACTAAAATATACAAAGATAAAAATTAAAACTCAATCCCCTCTATCCCACATCTAGAGGTAACCACTTAACCATTACTGACAGTTTGAAGAATATCCTTCCAGATATTTTCATATATATATAATTTTTAAACAAAAGTTGATTCATAATTTTTTTAATATTTATTTATTTATTTTGGCTGTGCCAGGTCTTAGTTGCAGCATGCGGGGTCTTCGTTGCAGCGTTAGGGCTTTTTCTTAGTTGCAGCATGCGGACTTCTTCTTAGTTGCGGCATGCATGAGGGATCTAGTTCCCCGACAAGGGATCGAACCCGGGGCCCCTGCAGTGGGAGCGTGGAGTCTTACACACTGGACTACCAGGGAAGTCCCTGATTCATAATGTATTCACCTCTACATCTTTTTTTAATTTACTGATATATGAAAGACATTTTTCTGCATCTGTACACATGGATTGCTTTATTTGTTATAATGTCTGAATAATATTTGTCCATCTCTCTCGCACTACTACTCTCCCTTGACCAGGTGAGAAAATTAAAAAGAGAATTGTGGGAGTGGACATTTTATAAATGGTGCTGGGAAATTTGGACAGTCATCTGGAAAAATACAAAATTAGATCTATTCTTCACCCCTTATGCTAGAATAAATTCCAAATGGGTCAGAGGTTTAAATATAAAGTATGAAAACATGCAGAAGAAAATGTGTGTGAATGTATCTAATCTGAGACTGGGGAAATCTTCCCTAATCATGACGCAGAGTCCAGAAGCAGTAAGGCAAGAATGGATCAATTTGACTACATAATTTTTTTTTCTTAATGGTCACACAAAAGAAAAAAAAAAGGGAAAGGGAAAAGGAAACCATAGATTTAAAAGGACACTTAAGGGCTTCCGTGGTGGCACAGTGGTTGCGGAGCGGCTGGGCCCGTGAGCCATGGCCGCTGAGCCTGCGCGTCCAGAGCCTGTGCTCCACAACGGGAGAGGCCACAATAGGGAGAGGCCACAATAGTGAGAGGCCCGCGTACTGCAAAAAAAAAACAAAAAAAAGACACTTAAGAGATAAATCAATCAATATAATATATGGATTGTTTGCATACTATTTCCAACAAACCAAGTATAAACACACACATGCACATGCACACCCATGCAGAAGCATGCAGAAGAACACATGAGCTCATGTGCATGCACACATGTTTATAAGACAATCAGGGAAATTTGGAACACTGATAAAAGATTAGAAAGTAAGTAACTTTTATGTAATTTAATGATATAGTAGGTTATATTTTTTAAAGAACACATATCTTTTAAAGATACTCTGACAATATTTATAGATGAAACAATATGTCTGGGATTTGCTTCAAAATAATCCAGGGAGTAGGGTGGGAAGAAGTGGTTGGCAATATATATCAGATAGGAATAGCCATGGATTTAATCATTACTGAATTTGTGTAGTGAGCAAATGGTGGCTCACCAGACTATACTCTTCTTTTTTGTATTGTTTAAAATTCTTCACACTAACCATTAAAGGTTAAAATTTTTAAAGACTACTGATACAGTGATATAGTCAAGAAAGCTCTCTCCTGACTTTAGTCCTGACACTTGGCAAATACAAATTTCTTTGTATAATTAGAAATCATACATTGCCTCATTATTCTGGTAATTTATGCATATAAATTACCAGTTAGATTTCAAGTCCTTGATATTAGGAATAGCATGTTTTGTTCATCATTTTTCTCCAGTGCCTAGCTAGGAGTAGGACTAGATGGGGAAGTGTTTCTCAAATGTTTCCATGTGCAGAGAGCTTAATGCTCACTCAGCACAAATGTGGACCACTGGTTTTAGGTAAAGCAAATAAAATCGGTATTAACTTTTATTAAAATTAAAATATTACTAAAATTAAGAGTATTAACACTGTATCAATGACAAGAATAATTGATAGAGAATAGTATTGGTAGACAAAAATAAATGATAAAAAATTTATTAATAAATACTAACAATATTATATTATAAATGATAAATTTGATATGCTAAAAACATAAAATAATTTTTTTATTTTTATGTTTCTTTATTGAATTATAGTTGATTTGCCATGTTGTGGTAGTTTCTGCTACACAGCAAAGTGATTCAGTTATACATATATACATATTCTTTTTCATACTCTTTTCCATTATGGTTTATCACAGGATACTGAATATGGTCCCCTGAGCTATACAGTAGGACCTTATTGTCTATCCATTCTATATATAATAGTTTGCATCTGCTAATCCCAAACTCCCACTTCATTCCCCCACCACCCTCCCCCTTGGCAACCACAAGTCTATTCTTGATGTCTGTGAATCTGTTTCTGTTTCATAGGTAGGTTCATTTGTGTCATATTTTAGATTCCACATATAAGTGATATCATATGGTATTTGTCTTTCTCTTTCTGACTTACTTCACTTAGTATGATAATCTCTAGCTCCATCCATGTTGCTGCAAATGGCATTATTTCATTCTTTTTTATGGCTGAGTAGTATTCCATTGTATATATGTACCACATCTTCTTCATACATTCATCTGTTGATAGACATTTAGGTTGTTTCCATGTCTTGGCTATTGTAAATACTGCTGCTATGAACATAGGGGTGCATGTATCTTTTTAATTATAGTTTTGTCCAGTACATACCCAGGAGTGGGATTGCTGGATCATATAGCAACTCTAAAAAATAAAATATTTTAAATTAACATGAATAGAAACGTTTCATCAGCTATAGAAATGACACCCTTTGCAATCTTTCACCAACATCCCTCCATCTGGCTCAGTGTCCTATAGTTTGGGCCACAGGTCAGATTATACATCTTGTCTTTCCTCCTCATATGGTTTACCTTCCTCTGTATTTTTACTAAACACAGAGTTATCGAGCACAGAGTTCAGGTGGTCAGGAATGGCAGTAAATATTGGACACCTCTTTTATACAAGTTTGGAAAATCAAATAGAAAATGAAGTGGTTTCCCCTTTGGGTGGTAATGGATATTTATGGCTTTAATGGAAATGATGGTTTCACAGGTGTATGCTTATCTTCAAACTCACAGATTTGTATACCTTAAATATATAGAGCTTTTTATGTGTCAATCATAGCTTCATAAAGTGGTTTTAAAATTTTTTTAATTAAATTTTTATCAGAACATGAAGTGGTTTCTCACTGAATACTATTTTCACCGCCCTGTTGAACACTATGTTGACCAGCAATCACAGTCGAAAGCCAAAGGGTAAATATTTCTGCTTGGAAGATGACTTTTTCACTCCTTTATTGACCATAGCTCTAGAAAGTATTGTTTCATGGTCTGCTGCAGTGCCCAAATGTGGATATGGATACATATATATATATGTGTGTGTGTGTGTGTATCTCCAACATTATATTGTGTTTTTCTTCATGTGTTTCTCTAACAAGAGAAGAAAACCATTAACTATTGGTAAACAAACTCCCAGCAATCAAACTCTTCACACAACAGTTCAGCTTAGGAAATCCTGCTATCTCGTCCTGAGTGTTCATCATAGAAATATTTTGCCTATGACATGAGAGTTTAGATCCCTGGTTTTCACTATTCAAGATACTGAGATTTATGAATTTAGGTGTAAATGGCATTATGAAAAAAAATTATTTTAATTTCATTCCCCATTTCAAAGACAAAAATGTACCATTCCCACATTCCAGAACAGTGCCCTCACTGGAGGAGAGCAGTGTCGCCCTAAGTATGTGTTTCTCCTGTCAGCATGAAAAGATGTGCACACAGAGACCCCGATTTGTTCTTATGCACAATCTTCAATACTTCCTTCAATGCCAAATGAAGATTAAGAGTAAAAGTACAACTATTCTTTGTGAGAAAGCATTTTGTTGTTTGACACACAAGAGCCACCTCTTTGATTCATGTGACAAAGCTCTTTCTCATTGTAAATTAGCTGGAGCTCCATCAATATTTTTCCCAATAACCCTACTTAAGTCTACATTATGCCCGCAAAGTATTATTGATTAAATTTTTAAAAATCTTTCTTCCTGCAACATGAAATTTCAGTGATAAACAAAATAAAAAGTCATCATGCAGTTCTTCACACATACATCTTGGTAACTCCCGCTCTGCCCCTGGAGTGGGCTGAAGGGTGGCCCCCGAAGATATCAGGCCCTAATCCCTGAAAACTGTGAATGTTACCTGGTAAAGTTTTTGAGATGTGATTAAATTAGGGATCTTGAGATGAGGCGATTATTCTGGGTAGTCCACCTGGGTCCTAAACTCCATCACATGTAATCTTATAAGAGGAAGGCAGACATAAAGTTGACCAGACACAGAAGAAAAGGCTATGTGAGGACATATGATGAGAAAAACAACTTTTGTTTTTCTGAGTTGTTGCCTAGGCATTTTACAATATGATAACCCTGTGCACACCTAGATTATGGACATTTAGGTAAGGACTTGAGTTTAGGATTCCCGCCACAAGTTTCCATTTTACTTTTCCCACTTAGAGGTAAACACCAGAAAAGTTAGTGACCTCCACCCCAACCACCTTATAGGTAATAGGTCCTTGCTACCCTGCTTTCTACCTCCTGCTCGCTCAGGACCAGAGATGGGCTGCTCTCCCCCTGGCTCATTGCGTCCCCTTGCTTCTGAGATCTGTAATACATCTTGTGACTCTACTTTCTTGATGTGGATGTGGGTTTCACTTCCCCAAAGTGGGAGCTGGGGTGCTTGTGGGTGGTTTGTGCCTCCACATTCAGTAGGTCCTAATCCACATATTCTTAAATTGGTACACCAGCTCCATCGCAGGACAGCAGCAGAGATTGGAGTGATGCAGTTACAGGCCAAAGAAAGCATGAGTTGCTTGAAAATGATGCAAAAACATCAATGGTTTTAAGTCACAGACCAGCCACCACAAGCTGGAAGAGCCAAGAAATAGACCTCCCCTAATACCTCTGGAGGGAGTGTGACCCTGCCAAACCTTGACTTCAGCCCAGTAAAGCTGATTTTGGACTTCTGGTTTCCAGAACAGGTTGTTGTAATTTTTTGCAATGGCTCCAGGAAACTAAGACAACCCCTGAGTGGCTATATCCATATGTAAAGTCAGGTGTCTCCCACAATTCCCAGGCAGTGGCAATGGTTCTTCCACGTTGTACACTGTTTATATTATTCGGCATCCAACATTGTCATAATACACTCAGCCTGTCAGCATCCCTTTCTGGGTCCTGCAGAACATCATGCTTGTCGTTAACTCTCAGGACGTTTTTCAAGCTCTTTAGCAATAGTGTACTTGTACGTCTTTTTATTTGAAGAGTATTCCTCTGAATGGTTCCTCTATAGTTTTGATCCCTGTGATAAAATTTATCAATTTCATAAGAAAAGCTTTTTTTGGCAATTTTTTTTCGGGGGGAAGAAAACTTGGTTTATAAGAGGTCTTGTGCTTTGCAAGAAAATGATATGAAAGCTTCAATCGTTTTATGTCGCTGTGGGAAAAATTCTTAACAGACCATCTAGACTAGAGGCAAATGAATTAACAATTCATTGAAATTCAACTCTCAGATGTTCATCGTTCTACCTCCTTTTTGAAACCATCTTGTTTTACTTGTACAAAATCAATAAAATACAGATTCTATTTGTCCTAAATTACAGAGCTTCCCATCATTTTTGCCTGAAAACCTGTTCAAAAGTTTCTTTTGTAAACTTCATGTTTACAAACTTACTATGAATTGTAGCATTTATTGATTCATTTTTGGCCTCAAAATCCACTGAGAATCGTATAAACACTTGAAAATAACCTAGTAAATTTGAATATTTGTATCCAATCTGGCACAGCGGTTTCAAACCTAGATTTTTTAAAGAAACCTTTGAATCCACACGTGCACTGAGAGGCATGAACAAGAGTGTTCAAGCAGCATGTTTTGTAAAAGCAAGTCAACTGAAAGCAACAGAATGTCTACTAACAATAGAATAGATACATGAAAAATTGTGGTATATTCATAAGTTCATTCTGCTATATGAATATGTACAGCAGAGAAAATAGAATGAATCAGAGCTAAGTACATCAGCATGGGTGAAACTCAAAGTGTTGTGAATGAATCTCAAAATGTCCAGTGAGAATAGAACCACTATTGCTAATATTTTCAAATCTAAGAACAGTATTGGCTCTTTATTTTTCTTTACCCGTTGTAGGAACTGTGACTTGTCTGGAAATTTGATTATACTGTATTTTCAAAGAAAGTCCATGCAAACCAACCAGGCACCAGTAGAACTCAAAAGGTAACATTATTTTGGTAAACTCAACAAATTCCGGAGGCTATTCCTTAGGCAAGTAATTTGTACATCAAGAATCAGAAAGAAGACGTTCAAGATGTCGAAGCGAGGATGTGGTGGGTCCTCTGGTGCAAAATTCCAGATTTCCTTGGGTCTTCCGGTTGGAGCCGTGATCAATTGTGCTGACAACACAGGAGCCAAAAATCTGTATATCATCTCTGTAAAGGGGATCAAGGGACGACTGAGTAGACTTCCTGCTGCTGGTGTGAGTGACATGATGATGGCCACAGTCAAGAAAGGCAAACCAGAGCTCAGAAAGAAGGTACATCCAGCAGTGGTAATTCGACAAGGAAAGTGATACCGGAGAAAAGGTGGTGTGTTTCTTTATTTTGAAGATAATGCAGGGGTCATAGTAAACAATAAAGGCGAGATGAAAGGTTCTGCCATCACAGGACCAGTTGCAAGGGAATGTGCAGACTTGTGGCCCAGGATTGCATCCGATGCTGGCAGCATTGCATGACTCTTCGGTGCATTTGTAAAAGAAAACAATAATAATAAAAATTATTTGCTCCAAAAAAGAAAAAAAAAGAATCAGAAAGAATGTCATCATTTCTCAGATGTGATCTCATATTAACACAATTTGCAGACTGGTGAGTCAATCAGAATGTCGGTTTATTAATTTATAATGAGTAACATTACCACACTGACCAAAATACTCAAGCGTGTAAAACACGTGAATCAGAACACAAGTCATCAGATGGTTTCTTGATGTGTATTCAATAAGAACATGGACGCTTAAATGTATATTCAGATGTTTAATGGCATCTCAGTGAGAGTCCACCTTCCAAAGGAACTAGGAAAGTCAATATACTGGAGAAGGCAGATCCTCCTTGAATGCAGATTGAAGGAGTACTACAACTTATCTATGCTCTAAGCCTATGCTTCTGGAGTTCAAGCACACCTGAGGACACTCCTGCAGCACAATGCCTGGCACAAAGAACACCTGCAATAAATATATGGCAAAGGGGGACTTCCCTGACAGTCCATTGGTTAAGACTCCATGCTTCCACCACAAGGGGTGAGGGTTCGATCCCTGGTCAGAGAACCAGGATTCTGCACGCCATGTGGTACAGCAAAAAACAAAAAAATTACATCACATTATATATGACGTAAAACGTTTGCTGTTTGCTTCTTTTTCCCCCTACTCAATAATTCAGCAAATATCTATAAAATTGTCTCCTGAACACAAGGTACTGCTGGGAGATGAAGAGTATACAGATGAGAAAGACACTACCCCTGCCATTATATAATAACCAGCAAGTGGTTTTACAAAGCACTTTCACAGTTACCTCATTTGAACCTTGCAAGATCTTGCAACATTCTTGTCATCCTTTTCTTATAAATGAGGAAATCAAGCCTCAAGTTATTTAAATAACTTGCCTATGGTCATTCAACTAGTAATGGTAGAGCCTGGATTTGCACCCAAGTCTTTTGACTAATATATATATGTGCTATATATATATATATATATATATATATATATATATATATATCAAAGAAACAGAGAAGGAAATAAGATTACTCAAAGCCAACAAACATAGTCTATCTTCCTAGAGCATCAAATAAAAGCAAGTGCAAATAATATTTAAAATATTATATATGCACACATATTATATTATATTACATTATTTATATTGTATTATATTATACTCAGTGCTAACTATGGAGAATGAAAAATTCTATGCACATTTCTGATAAAACACTAAGCCAAAGTGAAAATGTTTGATTGGCTTCTGTGCCTCCTTTCCTTCAGCAGTATGAATCACTTTATTCTGCCCTGCTCTCTAGGTTCACCATTTCCCTTCTCTTTCTTAATATAGTGAACCAAGTTGACTGGATTTATGCCCTGGAAGGAGGTTGACACAGTCAGTGGCTCAGTGCACAAGTTCTAGATCTAGATCTAGACCTCCTAAGGCGGCATCCCGTTTCCACCACTGTTTAGCTGTGTGACTGTGTTTGTGCCTTAATTTCCTAATCTATAAAATAGAGATGAGAATAGTACCTACCTCACAGTGTTGTTGAGTTAA
This sequence comes from Delphinapterus leucas, assembly GCF_059928025.1. NCBI lineage: Eukaryota > Metazoa > Chordata > Mammalia > Artiodactyla > Monodontidae > Delphinapterus > Delphinapterus leucas. The sequence continues at coordinate 45,396,098 of NC_143130.1, read as the reverse complement.
TACATATAGAACAGCATTTAGACAAGTGCTCCTATAAATGTTGACAATTCTTTTTCAAAATAGCAGTGACATCCATTTGTCCTACCTCCTTGAAACTGTGCCCTAACAACCTTGATAATGAAGAAGGCCATGGTAATAATAACCTTGTGCTCAGTGCCTGTGATGTATGAGCGCTATCCAAGAGGCTTTGGATACAATACCTCATTTAACTGTTATAATAAATTCTCTGCTGTATTCATTTGCATACAAAATCTGAAAATAAGGAAACTAAGATTTAGAGAATTTAAGAAAGTTGCCCAAGATTACACAAGTAGTAAATTATGGAGCCAAGATTTGGAATGGATTCTTTCCAACTGTAGAGCCTGTGTTTTTCCCCTTGGATAGAGCTTGGGGTATCCTCCAACTGTTTGCTTAAATGTTTACAAACAAACAATCTTATGGTATATTCCACAGTTAGGTAATCCCACCTAGCGTGAATTTTTCTATTCAATTTTCTGAGCACACCTCATTTCCCATAGTTTCAGATTTGCAGATAGAGGGCCTACCTTACTGCAGCCTTCTTGCATTCGGTTAGAGACCACAGAAAGAGAGAGAGAGAGAACATCAAAATGAGCCTTCAGAAACAAATTTATTTCATTGAAAGAGATCCATTTTCCTAGAAGAAAGTAGAACTGCCTGTGCCTGAAGCCCCTGGGTTGTAAGCAAGCTAAAAATGTCAAAGATTTAAAAAAAGAAAGCCTTGGCAAAAACCTCATCAATCAAGCAATGAGGGCTTACTAGTAAGTTCCGTGACACTGAGAATCAGATTGAGAATTATTCATCCAAGAAGCCACTGTCAGTTCCTCACATTTAGTATTCAGATCCACAATTTTCCTGTGCATGCCGTAGTTTAATGATCAGGGACGAAAAGTGACCTGAAGAACCCAGCATGTATTTTCTGTTTATTTGTCACAGACACTAACCTGTCCTCAAGGTCTCCACACAGCCATCCACCCAGAGGGGAGCTTGGTCTTCACAGAATCTGCACTACCTCAGAGCCCTGCTGACTAGTCAAGAAACTTAGGGAAATGCTATTGAGTGAAAAAAACATGGAGGGTCAGGTGCAGAGCGGGCACAGCTGTGCTCCCTGATGAGTCCCCAGGGTCTAAAATGGTCAGCTAGGGGACTTCCCTGGTGGCCCAGTGGTTAAGACTCCACGCTTCTGCTACAAGGGACATGGGTTCTACCCCTGGTCGGGGAACTAAGATCCCACATGCCACGCAGCATGGCCAAAAATTTTAAAAATAATAAAATAAAATAAAATGGTCGGCCAGGTATCATGTCTCTGCTTTGAAAAAATATTAGGGAACCCAACAAATTTAATTTAATTTAATTTAAAATTTGATGACCAGAGCCTTTAAAAAGCATTTCCCCGTAGAGTCTCCATTTGGTCCCACAAACTTGAAGGAAGATACTGTTTTCCCCATGTTCTAAATGAAGTGACTGAGGCTCTGTCCAGGATGATGAAGCAGTAAAGGAGGCAGCTGGGGCCTGAGCCCAGCTGAATGTTTCTGAAACCCCTCCTGTTACTGCCCTGGGCTCAAGTACATCCAATGCCCATCCTGAGCTCCAGCTATATGCCAGGCACTGTTCTGGATGCTCAGAGAAATGGAGACAGGACATAGTCCCTGAGAGTTGGGACAAATAATCAGGCATGTCAAATCCTCCGCAGTGGTTGTCAGCAGGGCATTCTACCATGGGGCGAGGCAGTGACATCAAAGCTGGGGCCTGAGAGATGACCAGAAATTGGTCAGACAAAGGGAGTGTTCCATGAAGGCTTTGAGCCCAAAACCTCAACCTGAGCAGTCTCCAATCTGACAGCCAAATAGTGTTCCCCTCCTATTTAGGGCTCCTGCGATTCATCTACTTCGCATTTTCACACGGCTGGGCAAATACTTTTTAAAGAACCATTTTTTCTAGGAAAAAAGTATATAATACACACATAGTATGTGTATGTATATATGTATATGTGTGTGAATGTGTATTTACATAAATATTCATATATATATGTGTCTATATACATGTAGAAATAGAGATATAGATCTAGATACAGATAAACTACATACAGAAGGACAAAAAAGCCATTAAATTCATTGAGTACTATTTTTCTATGTGGAACTTTAGCTAGTTTTTTCAGTTATTCAATTATTTAAGAAACACTTAAATGTATTTAATGAGCATGTATATATGTCGAGCATTGTGCTAGGCAGTGAGGATACAGCAACAAATAAGATCCTGTTCTCATGGTACTTACATTCTACTGGGGGAAGCAGATACAAGTAAACCTAAATAAGCAAGATACTTACAAATTACAATAAATACTAGAAAGTAAATAAAGGGATGAGAAAGAGGAAAACATCGGGGGCCACCTTAGGTAGAATGTCAGAGTAGACTTCTCTGAGGAGGTGATGTCTGAACTGAGACCTCGCAATTTCAAGAGCACTCCAGGTGGATGGGACAACAAGGATACGGGTCTAAAGGCAGAAAAGAGCTCGATGTGTTAATGCTCTGGTCTTCAACCTTGGCTGCCCCTTTGATTACCCTGGAGAACTTCCTAAAACTACAGATGCCCAGGCTTCACTCAAGTGCTAGGTATTTTTTAAGTGCTCCAGCTGATTTTAAAGTGCCATTAGATTGAGTATCACTGAAGTAAAGGATCAGAAAGGAAGCCAGTGTCACTGATGCACAGTGAATAAGGGGAATTGAGGTTGGATAAATACACAGGTGCAAGTCTGTGCAGGACCTTGTATGCCTTGGGAAGGAATGTGAATTTTATTCTAGGTGTGAGGGGAAAGTATAGGAGCATTTTTCAGGGGCATGTCATTAAGTGATTCATATTTCTATAAGATCACCCTGATTACAGAGTGGAGGAGAATGGAGAGTAGGGGCAAGAGTGGAAGGAGGACCAATGTAGAGACCATCACAGTTGTTTGGATGAGAAGTGATGGTGGCTTAGATTGGGGAGGGGGCAGTAGAGATGGGAAGAAGTGGATGGGCTTAGGTTAACTACCTGGAGTTAGTTCAGACTTCACAGGTTTAAGGCACGGTCCTCTACGAGGCTCCTTTCACTTCAGACACCAGCCACGAGCTCCAGGGTTCTCAAGCCACCTGCACTTCTTACCAACTGGCTGCCTATTTGAGGGTTCCATTACACTTCAGGCTCAATAATTTCCTAGAACAACTCACAGAACTCATGAAAATATTATCCTTAACAATTTTATTATATAGGATACAAATTAAGACCAGCCAAATGAAGAGACACATAAGGTGAGGTCTGGGAGAATCCCAAACATGAAGTTTCTGCGTCCTCAGCACGTGTCACCCTCCTGGCACATCAATGTGTATCACAAATCAGGAAGCTCACCCAAGCCCTAGGGCCCAGAATTTTTACTGTGTTTTCATTATATAGTGATGATCAATTGAATCATTGACCACAGAACAGAATTTAATCTCCAGCTCCCCCACCCCCCAGAGGTTGGGCTGATATCAAATGGCTCAAGGCTCCAACCCTCAAATCACATGGATGGCCTTCCTGGCATGGCTAGCTCCTGTCCTGAGTCATCTCATTAGCATAAACTCAGGTGTGGTCTAAGGGGCCCACCATGATTAACAAAGACATTCCCATCACGTGGGAAATTGCAAGGGTAGAGAGTCCCTCCCAGGAATGGAGACAAAGACCAGACAGTTCTTCATCACTGCCCTGGAACCACTTACTGAGCTAGAGGAGCATAGGCCTGGTGAAGGTTGTGGTCTGGAATCAGGAGTGTGGTTTTGCATGTGTGAACTTTAGATTCCTATTAGACAGCCACATGGAGTTGTCAAGAAGGTAGTTCAATGGATGAGAATGGCCTCAGGGGTGAGATCTGAGCTGTGGATATAAATTTTACAGTCATCAGTACATTAATGGTACTTGAAACCAGCAGACAGGGTGAAATCAATTAGCAAGTTGGCATTAATAGAGAAGATGGTCCAGGTCCAAGCCCCAAAGCAAACCAGTTTAGAGTTATTGCCACCTACAACTCTGTTTTTCCTGCTGTCTCACCTTTACTTGCTCAGACAGCAAAAAATGAAAGTTTATCCCAATTGAGACAAGTCCCATCTTTTATACAGTACGTACAACCTCTTCAAAAGTCACGTGTCACAGGAGCAAAGCTAGATGATTTCCACAGTGAGCACTGGGCTCAAGCAGGTGAGGTCTATTCTAAAACAGACAGTAAAATAAAATGAAAAGCAGTAATCCAGACTATTTGAAATAACATTTGGGATAAACCAAGACATGTTCCTTTCACCAATGTGAAAGTATGAAAGGATTTTAAAAAAGAGATGAGTTTGTAATTTCAACAAAAAATGAGTTTATAATTTCTTTTTACTGATAATATTCACTTTCCATGCAATAACTGTGACTAAAATGATTACACTGTTTGAACTTTTTTTCAAAAAAGAAAAAGTTGCTTATTCCTTATTGAAAAGGAATTTCAAAGTTGAATTGATTTTTTTCAACTTTTAAAAGTTAACATAAAACTACTGGAAATCCAATAGACGAATTACCCTTGAGAGCAGTGCCAACTTAGGACCAGAATCATCAGGGTTATAAGATCTTCATCCAAAACCATCCCAAGGGTGGTAATAATAATTAATAATGAAAAGAGCAGTCAACATTCATAGAGTTCTTATTATATGCCAACCCTGAGGTAAGTATTTCACGGACATGATTTTATCCAATAATATTTTTAATATGTATTGAATGCATGCATTTAATTTTTATTTAATAATGTTTGTTAAACAATAACCCTGAGAAATAGGAATTGTTACTATCCCATTTTACAAGTGAGGAAGCTGAGGCTTAAAGAGATAGAGTGACTTGCTTCTCTACAAGCCACAGTTGTTTAACCAAGGTAACAAGGCCACAGTTCATAAGCCCCAAAGCCAAGATACTAACCTAGTTCTGTCTGAAGATGAAGCTATAAGAGGTCCAAGAGTTAAAGGAGAGATAGAGAGCCACTGATGCCCTTAACCATGTCTTGGCTGTATGACTGCCTCACTGATGTGTGTTTTTTCTGATAGAAGTGATGTAGTACCATGTGCAGACACTGGCAATGCCAATATAACGAAATGTCTAGACCTCAAAACATCAGATTATCTATAAAAACTATTATGCATTCATCATGTATTATTTGTTGTTATATAAATACATCATAAATACAAAGAGATAGTATTTACTTATTAATATAAATGAATGATTTCTTTATCATTGCTATAGTAATAAAAACTATCATGCATTAAGTGCTTTCTATGCCTCAAGCTCTTTACAAATATTTTTATTTAATCTTCATAGCACTCAGCATGATAGATCTGATAATCCCCTACAGAGAGCCAGAAGATTTAAAATTTGTCCAAGGTCACCCAGTGACAGGGTTGGGATGTCTGGGTGCACGTTCTCTCCCACATAAAGAGCTAAGGGTAGCAGTCCCTTAGCTCCAGGCATTGTTCAGAAGTATCTGTTTATCACTGATGTCGGTCTTTGCCATCTGCATTCCCACTTAGCTGCAGGTAATAAAGATCTCCCATCTATTTTATTAAACTGAATATATTAACATTATTTGAACAGCCATTACCGCTCAGTGCTCTGATACAGAGATAGCCTCAGTGATTACTGACATGCATAGAGTTCTTTGCCTCCATGCTAAACCATGTCACCCTGACGTGCTTTTGTATATTTAATTTTTTGAAACTCATGTGTCTGTTTTTATCATTTTTCTGCCTCCTTCCTCACTGCTAGGCTGTAAGCTGCCACGCACATCTTGCTGATGTTCTTTCACCTGCTTCTAGAGCAGAACTACTGACATTTTGTGCCTGATAATTCTTTGTTTGGGTAGGGGCTGTCTTGTGTATTTTTCAGCATCCCTGGCCTCTATCTTCTAATGCCAATAACATCTCTCCTTTCCTCCCCAGTCATGACAATCAAAAATCTCTCCAAAATATACAAACAGCCCATAAAACTCAATATCAAAAAAAAAAAAAGCAGTCCAATCCAAAACTGGACACGGGATGTTTCCATGTCTTGGCATCAAAAAACAATTGGCTTAAGAAGACGTGGTACATATATACAAAGGAATATTACTCAGCCATATAAAAGAATGAAATAATGCCATCTGCAGCAATATGGATGGACTTAGAGACTGTCATACAGAGTGCATTAAGACAGAAAGAGAATAACAAATATCGTATATTAACACATATATGTGGAATCTGAAAAAATTGGTATAGAAGATATTATTTACAATCAGAAATACAGCCACAGACGTAGAGAACAGACGTATGGATACCAAGCAGGAAAGGGGGGTGGGATGAATTGGGAGATTGGGATTGACATATATATACTATTGATACTATGTATAAAATAGATAACTAATGAGAACCTACTGTATGGAACAGGGAGCTCTATTCAATGCTCTGTGCTGACCTAACTGGGAAGGAAATCCAAGAAAGAGGGGATATATGTATACATATAGCTGATTCATTTTGCTGTACAGTAGAAACTAACACAACATTGTAAAGCAGCTATACTCCAATAAAACTTTTTTAAAAGATGTGGTATATACAATGGAATATTACTCAGCCATAAAATAGAATGAAATATTATCATTTGCAGCAACATGGGTGGACCTAGAGAATATTATTCTCAATGAAGTAAGTCAGACAGAGAAAGACAAATACTATATGATATCACTTATATGTGGAATCTAAAGAATAATATAAATGAATCTATATACAAAACAGAAACAGACTCACAGACATAGAAAACAAACCTATGGTTATGAAAAGGGAAAGGAAGGCGGGGGAGGATAAATTAGGAGTATGGTATTAACAGGTACAAACTACTATACATAAAATAGATAAGTAACAAGGATTTATTGTATAGCACAGGGAATTATATTCAATACCTTATAATAAACTATAATGGAATGTAACCTAAAAAAAAACTGAATCGCTATGCTGTACACCTGAACTAACACAATATTGTAAATCAACTATACTTCAATTTAAATAAATGTCTCCAGACATTGTCAAATGTCACCTGGTGGAGAGAGAGGCAAAATCACCCCCAGTTAAGAACCACTTTTTAGGCGTGTACATACACAAACACACACACACTCACACACCTATACCTCTAATGTGTTTCACAATGCTGTTTAAAGGAGGAAACAGCCAGCCAAGCTTTCTAGACAAAAACACAAAGTTAAATTAGATAAACTCAAGTAGTGTTGTGAGGAAACCACTCTGAGTACAATGTGTGAACTTTAGCGCATGAAGCCTGTAACATGTTTTTTGCTCAGAGGCCTGTTTTATTTTTTATATATTTTATATTTCCAGCGTATCCTTCTGAAGAGCTGAGGTCCTCAGATAAGTGACCATAGAAAAGAAAATTTACTACGTATGCCACTATGGTGATCACCCATGCTTCTACCATATTACTTGAATAGTCAGTCTGCAAAGCAAATAATTATCTCTAAATCTCCACTTCTCCTACAACTGAAAAGTCCTATAACGTTTCCATTGTCCCTGAATCAATACTTCTGTTAATTAAAAAAAAAAACTAGTTAAAATGTTACTGTCAAATTTATTGTTCCTTCTCATGTATTAGCCCACCCACTTGTAAGAACTACCTGATATAATACTTCATTGATTCTTCTTTGCACAGATATTTTTACCTGTTCAAATTCTGACTCTCAGGTAGACTCGCTCTGAGAATGTCTGTGAGGCAAACAGCATGACGGTCTCCATCATTTTGAAACTTGCTGCCGATGTGCATTTTCCCCTGCTGACAGCAGCATTCCAAAAGAATCAATTTCTTTCTCATAAGAACTTGGTCAATTTTTTCTGCTCTTCAGATGTCATCTTGTCAAAAAATGAAACCACTGGGAGTCATTTCTATATGCAGTTCTTTGCACTATTTAGCTGTCTGGGGTTATTGACTGGAAAATAAATCCTTATCGATGGTACTGATGGAATGGCTGGGTCATAAGATGCCCGCGTTTTCAACTTTAAGATATGATACCATTTTGTTCTCCAAATGGCTGAACCCATTAGAAATTCCAGCAGCAGCGTTTTAGAGGTGTAGCTACTTCTTACACAAAGGGGTGTTTAGTTTTACTAATAACCTTTAGAAGTACACATTACACTTGACATTCTTTGCAATCCATGGAAGATTTTTACCCATCCAAAGAATTCGCTGACAGATACATGTGCTTCCGCATGCTCTCTGACCACTCTGCTCAGGGGATATCACATCTGTCAATCAATGGCTTGCATAAGTTCAAGACCGGAGCTCCAGTACGACTGATGTGAATCTCGACCTCCTCCCTGAGTTAACTCCAAATGACCTGTCTTTTTTGCCATTCATTGCTAGCTGGAAAATGACTGATGAGATTAAATACTGGATTTTTCCAGAATCCAGAATCATGTACCTGAGTCATGAGTATAACTGTGGTAGAGAATTGGGTGACCATGAAAGATGTGTGATCCCCCTCTGGAGTGCAGAGTTTTTGTGGGGACGTGTCTGTCCAGGAAGCACTACGTTCCCCAGTTTCTAGACAGGACTAGTTCTTACCAAGGAGATAGGAGCAGAAGTGATGTTGTCTCCTGCAGGTTAAAGTGATTCAGACACACATGTGACTTCCACCCAATCCCTCTCCCCAAGCCATCAGCTGAACGAAAAGACCTCTGGGCACCTGGTGGAGATGGAAGGAACCAGGACCCTGAATGACCACATGGGAAGCTTTCCAACCAGTTTGGACTGGGAACTGAGAAATATATTTTTATTGTGTTAATCCACTGAAAATCAGTGTTAATCTGTTGCAGGAGCCAATATCACCCAAATTAATACAGAAACCGTACACAGCTAAAGGAGACTTCATGTATGGACAAATTTGTATTTGCCCTTTTAATAAAAGGAGTATACATATTTGTATTTCTCAAGTGCACAGATGCAGGAGGCAAGGGCCAAAAGCCAGCACCTACTCCTTGTATTTATCCAAAGGAGTTGAAAGCGTGTCTACACAAAAACCTGCACATGGATGTTTATAGCAGCAGCTTCATTCATAATTGCCAAAACTTGGAAGCAACCCAGATGTCCTTCAGCAGGTGACTAGATAGATAAACTGTGGTACAACCAGACAATGGAATATAATTCAGCACTAAAAGAAAGAAACTATCAGCCATGAAAACCATGGAGGAAACTTAAATGCATGTTACTAAGTGAAAGAAGCCAATCTGAAAATGATACATACGGCGTGATTCCAACTATGTGACATCCTAGAAAAGATAACTATGGAGACATTAAAAAGATCAGTGTTGGTCAGGGGCTGAGGTGGGGGAAGGGATGAAAGGCAGAGCACAGAGGATTTTCAGGGCAGAGAAACTACTCTGTATGATACTGTAATGATAGATACATGTCATTATACATGTGTCCAAACCCATAGAACATACAACAGCAAGAGTGAACCCTAATGTAACCTATGGACTTTGAGTGATTAAAATGTGTCAAAGTAGGTTCATCAGTTGTAACAAATGTACCACTCTGATGGGGAATGTTGATAATAGGGAAGCTATACATCTGTGGCGGCCAGGGGCATATGGGAAATCTCTGTACCTTCCCCTCAGTTGTGCTGCAAACTAAAACTGCTCTAAAAAATGAAGTCTATTTAAAAATACGAACTAGAGGGGGAAAAGTCAGCCCCTTTGGATTTGCTCTTAACTCCTCTTGGACCCAAGGCCTTTGGATCGTGAGAGCAGTAAAGTCACTGGTCCAGTGCTGAACACCCAGTAGTACACATTAAATGCCAATTTCCCTCATCTCCTCAGTTCTTAATTGCTAACAGAATAATGGATGCTACCCAGATACTGGACATCGTGGAGGCATTATCCAATGGGAAGAATATAGCTGCCTACCACTTAATGAAAAGTGAAAACAGAAAAAGGAAGCCTACAGGAGGAGAAGGCACAGAAAATTTTCTTGGCCACAAGTAGACAGAAACACCATCTGCTCTTGTATGATTCTGCTGTTGCTCTTAGGGTGTGGTTACTGTAAGACCTTAATATTGTTTTGCTCATTTTAGAATCATTTTAAGGAAGTAAAGCCTAGCTTACAATATGCTTTTACATCACCTTATGGATTTTACTTTGTGTTCATCATTTTAAAAATAGTTTTGATAATACAACTTTTCGAATGTTTCCAAAAGCAATCCTTAGAGAGATGCTGCACTACCCCCCTACTTTTTCCTTCAATTGAAGGCTCTATTCCTGACCAATATGCCAGTAGTATAGGGTGTGGTTTTTTTTAAATCTTTATTATTTTTTTACTATGTGCAAAATCATGCATACGCTTTATAAAAATAAATTCAGATAGTAAAGAAATGTGAAAGAAAAATAGACAAAATGGGATCATGTTATACATTTAGTTTGGCAACTTGTTTCCTGGATTAAACTGTTTGTCTTCGGCATCTCTTCATGGACATCCTTCCCATGACAAGCACCCTCAGTACATTTAAAGACCTGAGATCTCACTTTAGAGACAGGAGTTAACTGATGTTAATTCAGGATTCCTTTATCCCTGTCTGCCTCATTATCCCAGCCCACTTCACATGAGTGTGGGCAGAAACAGCCAGGTCCAAGGAACTCATCTGGGCAGAGATGTAGCCAAAGAGGGAAGAGTTTTACAAATTTGATCATGGCTAGCTCTCCTACAAGGGACTCTTTGTAGCAGGAGTCTACAAGTCAGCATTGCCAGGGATGAGATGCTAATTACTTGAGCATGACAGTAGCAGACCACATAGCAAGAAGCCGTCTACCATAGAGCTTCTGGATGTGTCACTCTAAGATCAGAGACTTAAACTAGGCAGCAAGGCTGAGCCCCAGCCATGGACAGGATGTACAGGTTTGAGGGTCCCTTCTGCACACACAATGGTCTTACAGCTTTCGTCCATCACAAGAAGTACTTAAATAGAGGTGATCTCTCCAGGAAGGTGAAATGGAATACAGCAGCTGCTCTCAGGTCACTGTATTTCCTGGAGGTACCTGCTTCATTCCCTAAGATCGCTGGGCATTGGCCAGGAGGATGTCAGTCACCCTGTGGCCAGATTGCCTGTTTCAACAGTGACACTGTGTGGCAAGACCGGTAACAACAACCAAAAATCCTGGCTAAAGATGATAGTATCCAGGAATCATGGAGTATCCCTGGCGAGATGAGGAGAGAAGATAGCAGGAAAAGAAAAAAATACATTCTCACTGGAGGCGTTATGGGATAATGGATGACTTATGTTAAATATTAAAATAAATGATACATCTCAAGCTCATGAATAAGAAGAACAATAACAAAGGCAGCTGCCTTCGGCTATATATCCTCTGTGGTTCAGGCATGTGAGGTTCTTTGAATGTCATCTCATCTACTCTTCACAGCAAAACTTATATAAGATGTGTACTTATTTTCATTATTTGGAGGAACCGTAAAGTTAGAAAAGTTAAGGAACTTGCCCAAGTTTACACTTGCCAAGATGTGCTAAATTAGCTGTTCAAACCTAAAACACTCTACTCCCCAATCCAGGTCCTCTTCATGATTCCAGAGAATATGGGGGAAATGAAAGTCACCGATGCCCTCCAAAGGGAAGGGAGGAGTCTCTCATTACTTTCTCTGACCCATGTAGGTGTGGAGGGGTCAGGAAAGACCTAAGAGATTCCACCAACCCAAGGAAAGCATCCCTACCAACTAAGAATCTCAGGTTCAGACATCATTATCTCCAGCCCAAACCTTACAAAATATCTATGCATTTTTCACCTCCAATTTCTCATTGAGTCTCATAAAAATTGATAGCAAAATGTATCAATAAATAGTACTCTTCTTACTATTCTATGTCATACTGATTTTCTGGGCACAATGCCCAACTTGGTTTAATTTATCTTTATTAATTAAGCTAGAGCTTTGTAAAGTATGGTTGTTTTATTAAATTGATGTGACCTAGCCAGCTGCTACTAGCACAAGTGCGTGTGGCAGCAGAAAGAGTTGTCACAGAGGAAATATTCTATCTCCTATCTCCTCTAATAGCCCAACAAAACCCAATGCAAAGAAATCTCATCCTGACATTTAACCCTTCTCCTCCTCCTCCTCCTTGAGCTTTGATGGGACTGGGGATATGTTAATCTGGGATCATTTGGTTGCAAGGAAGGAAAACACATCACGCTAGTTCATAGTAAATCATGGGTTTGCTCTAAAATAATCTTTTCTCAATTTTACTCCATAGGAACATAATGGACTTAGAAAGTGGCAAGTGTCCAAAATTTCTATAACAAACTCAGTGTTTATGAAATCACAGTTTAAAAGCTAAGGTGTAGCTGATGGAAATCAGGAGTCAGGAAGTGGTGAGTGGAGGTAGAAGGAAGAAGAGTGAAAATATACTTGTACAATATGGGAAGAAAAGTGATACCATTAGCAATTAATGGAATGAAAAAGGTTAAAATGAAAACAATAGAGGGGAAAAATGATGGTATAACTGGAAGGGGAGGAGGGGCAGGGAAGATAGATAGTAGTGTGTGGGGGTTAGCTACCGCTGCGTAACAAATTACCCCAAAACTCAGTGGCTTAATACAATCATCATTTATTATCACTTACACATTTGCAGGTGAACCAGAGTTCAGCTGATCTAAGCTGGGTCTGGCTAGATGGTTTTGCTTCCCTCTGTGGGTCTACGAGTCAACTGGGAGAGCTTTGCCCCACATCTTTTATCCTTCTGAGACCAGCAGGCTAGCGAGGTGCTGACAGAGGTACTTGAGGGCAAACCCTACCACACAAGCACTTTTCTAATCCCTGCTTGCATCATGTCTGCGAACATCTCATTCGCCAAAGGACACCACATGGCTGAGCCCAAAGTCAGAGGGTAAAGAGTAGAGGTGGGAGGATCTGCAGAGCCCCATGGCAGTGGGCATGGAGATAGGGAGGGGGTGAAGGACTAGAACCAATGGGGGCAGGAGAGGTGGGTGAGGGTAGAGGTGAACTAAATTCTCATAGAGGTGAACTAAATACTACCAAAGCAGAAACCAAGAAACAATACTCCATAGGATGGATGGTGTAGTGGTACAAGTCTATTATTTACAGAACCAAATTAACACTCAGAGAACTAAAAATTGAAACAGGGACTTCCCTGGTGATCCAGTGGTTAGGAACCCGTCTTGCAATGCAGGGGACACCAGTCCAAGCCCTGGTCAGGGAACTAAGATCCCACATGCTGCAGGGCAACTAAGCCTGTGCGCTGCAACTACTGAGTCCATGGCCACAACTAAGACACAGTCCAGCCAAAAAATAAGTAAATATTTTTTAAAAAGAAGAAGAAAGAGAGTTGTTTCCTTCTGGAGATTAGTATCAAGATGGGGAGGGGTGGGTTAAGGCTTATAAACCTTTTATTTGTTGTTTGAATTTGTAACTGTATATAATTATTAAAGATATTTTTAATTAATTTTAAAAATCTAAAAACAGACACTGACCACTATACGCAATACAACAGATTAAAGATTAAAAAGAGACAATCTTCCCCCTCAAGAAGTTCACAGTCTTGTGAGGAAGACGGAGCTATAAACAAATAGTGACAATACTGTTCCATAGGAGGACACAGTGCTAAGACAGCACAAAGGAGAAGGAAACTCAGTGCATTAGGAATGGATGAGGGAAGACTTAGCAGGAGTGGGGACTTTTGAACTGAGATTTGAAGTACAGGAATTTGAGAACGACCTCTCTCTTGCCCAAAATCTTTAGAAATGGAAAAGCATGTGTTTAAGGCCATAGCTATCCTAGAAAGCAAAGAGGGGTACCCTTGGTGGGTGGGTAACTTGGTAAAGAAGGAAGCTACAGACTGAAATATGCTCAGAAGGCTTTTGCACCACTTTTGGGCAAATACTCACAAGAATTGAGAGCAGGGACTCAAACAGATATTTGTACACACATATTTATAGCAGCATTATTCACAATAGCCAGAAAGAGTAAACAACCTAAGTGTCCATCAACAGATGAATGGATAAACAAAATGTGGTATATACATACAATGGGATATTGTTTAGCCTTAAAAAAGGAATAAAATCCTGGCATATGTTACAACATGGATGAACCTTGAGGACTTTATGCTAAGTGAAATAAGTCAAACACAAAAAGACAAATACTGTACGATTCCAAGTATATAGGTCCCTCGAGTCGTCAAATTCATAGAGACAGGAAGTAGAATGCTGGTTGCTAGGAGATGGAGGGAGGGGAGATGGGGAGTTGTTTAATCAGTGGAGTTTCAGTTCAAGAAGATGAAAAAGTCCTGGAGATGGATGGTGGTGATGGTTGCACAACAATGTGAACGCACTTAATGCCACCGAACTGCACACTTAAAAATGGTTAAAATAATAAATCTGTCCCATGTATATTTTACCCCAATTTAAAAAAGAAAGAGGGCTTCCCTGGTGGCGCAGTGGTTGAGTCCACCTGCCGATGCAGGGGACATGGGTTCGTGCTCTGGTCCGGGAAGATCCCACATGCCGCGGAGCGGCTGGGCCCGTGAGCCATGGCCGCTGAGCCTGCGCATCCAGAGCCTGTGCTCCGCAACGGGAGAGGCCACAACAGTGAGAGGCCCGCGTACTGCAAAAAAAAGAAAGAAAGAAAGAAAGAAAGCTATTGTGAAGCTCGGTACAAGCTCTAGAGAGCTCCCAGCCTGGAGGCTTAGTGTGAGAGGGCTGGGCAGAGGATGACTGTCAGTAGGTAATAAGGTGGAGCCTCAGGAGGGGCACATCCCAGTGAGTCAGGAGAGTGTGGAACCCTCAGGTGGAGACGTAAGGCAGTACAGCTAGATATCATTCGTATGGGAATAAAACACCAAACAATACACCATGTTCCCATGGCAGCACACATGTTTATGTAAACACATAGAAAAAGATCTGGAAGCTTACCACTGACAGTATCTTTGGGGAAAGTAAAGGAGAATTTTAGCTTTCCCTGAATGTTTGGGTTTTTTAACTCCAAGAATATATTTACGCATTTATATAATCATGTATTTATATACGAATAACAAGTTTAGATGAGAAAAGGATGGTACGCTAGTGTCTTTGTCTTTTTTTAAACTGAAATAGAGTTGCTGTACAATATTCTATGTTACAAGTGTACAATATAGTGATTCACAGTTTT
The DNA here is from genome assembly GCF_059928025.1 of Delphinapterus leucas. Classification (NCBI taxonomy): domain Eukaryota; kingdom Metazoa; phylum Chordata; class Mammalia; order Artiodactyla; family Monodontidae; genus Delphinapterus; species Delphinapterus leucas. The sequence goes on along the minus strand of NC_143130.1, from coordinate 45,380,854 downwards.
TAAAGTTATTGTAAAGTATTGGCTATATTCCCCGTGTTGTACAATATATCCTTGTAGCTTATTTTATGTCTTAACCACATATGTTAACCAAAACAACAGTATCTATTTTGACAACATCCACCAAAAGTTTTAGGTACCATCTTGGTTCAAGCTCTATCAAGCTTCATAGAATTACAACTTTTCCCCCCACAGGGACATCCCCTTGACTTTTCACTGGGGAACATATAATGTGTAAGAATTGTTCCCGCTGCTCTCCAAACCACCAGTCCTCACACCAACACTGGGCTTTTTTTTTTTTTTTGCGGTACGCGGGCCTCTCACTGTTGTGGCCTCTCCCGTTGCGGAGCACAGGCTCCAGACGCACAGGCTCAGCGGCTATGGCTCACGGGCCCAGCCGCTCCATGGCATGTGGGATCTTCCCGGACCGGGGCACGAACCCGCGTCCCCTGCATCGGCAGGCGGACTCCCAACCACGGCGCCACCAGGGAAGCCCAGCACTGGGCATTTTAAGTGCAGAACATTGAGGAGCTGCCAGCCTTCTCTGCCTCCACGTCAGACCCACATTTTCCTTGCCACAGACAACAGCACATCTCGGCCTCTCTTGAACTCTCTCTTATTTTGATCAAGATGTTTTGTGAGAAAAGTGGAACTAGAAGTAAAGGAGGCATCAGTCCTGACTCAGTCACTTATTTACTGTTCCAAGTTGACATTTTATTTAAATCCCTGTGCTTCTGTTTCCTCGTTTCAAAACTAGTAGTGATAACAGTGGCTGTTATCATAGGATTGTTGCAAAAACTAAAGAAGAATACAGATATTTCGGATAGTCTGCATGAAAAACAATAGAAAGGGGTATGGAAAATACTCGAGATTAGCTGCAGATGGAAGGTCGTCTGGGTACAACATTTATTTCTCCAATTAAATTGTAAAGTTGTCCAGGTATTGTCCCCGGCTTCCCCCACGAAGCTTTTAGCCTTCGCTTCATTGGTTATCTCGCTTTGGTACGTTATGAAATGCTTGTCCCAGCAGGTGGCAGAAGAGAACTGAGTCAGGAAAACCAGCCTGGACGCTTCAATGGGCAGAGTGAACCAAGTTAAAGGGTCCACATCTTAATATGCAAGCTGAAATTGCTCTAGACCTTGATTTCATGGTTGTCATTGACCTTTCCTAACAAAGTTGGGTCTGGAAAGTCATGAGGGCAACCACTGTGTCAAAAAAACTTCTTCAAGAACATTCTTTCCCTGAGCATCTCCAAGGTACTAGAGACACATAGATGAATACAAAATAGTCACTGCCCCCAGGGAGTTCACAGTTAGCTGAAACCAAACAAGGAGATGACAACTTGCATTTTGCAGGGCTGCCCTATTATGACAGCAACTGTCTGAATGTGACGGGCTGCCAGGTTTGGGTTGCCTGCTTCAAACCATCTTAGAGACATGGCATGTCTCTCCAGCCCCACTGTCTCCATCCAAGTCCAGCTCATCATCTCTGGCCTCCATTACTGCAGCAACGTCCTAAGAGAACCCCCTTCTAGTACTAGTCTTATCTCAAGTTCATCCTCAGGGTAAGCTTTCTAAAATGCAAACATAGTTCTACTATACACTGTCTACATGAAAAGATTTAATGGTTCCTCATTGCCCTCATAATAACACCCATACACTTCACCTTCCTTATAAGGCCTTTCATGATCTGACCTCTGCTTTCCTCTCCTGCTTCATCTCTCCCCCTCCATCTCCCATGCAATCTATATATCAACCCAAGAAATGACTTTCAATTTCCCAAATGCTTTTTATTCCCTTCTGGTCTTAGCCCAAGTTGTTTTTCTCTCTGCCTAGAATACCTTAAAACTAAAACCCATTCCCTCTGACCAGTTGTTCTCCTTAATCTGGCTAGCTAGTATTTATCCTTCAGGTCTCAGATTAGATGTTTTTTCCTTTGGGAAACATTCCCTGATGGCATAAGACCGGGTTGAATAACCCTCCTGGGTACCCCATAGCACTCTCTACTTCCATTTTCCTAGCATTTATCATACTAGAAATGTACGTATCTTCCCCTGACCACTGTAAGCTCCTTGAGGATAGGATTCCCTCTTGTTCAACAATGTATCCCCATTTCTTGGCACAGTTCCTGGTACAGAGCAGCACACAATCAAAATAAATTGAGTAGATGAATAAATAAAACACAGTTGACACCATTCAAGGAATCATAAGATCCTTGGGACATGAGATTTTAAGAAAGTAGATCCTCCTGTGTATGTCAGCCACAATCCCTTTCCATCGAGTTGTCAACCACACATGCTCAAGACAGGTTGTTTTGGTGCAGGTAGGCTGGAGACACGGAGAAGATCATCCAATCAATCTTTTCATCTACAGCAAAGATGTTCTATAAACTTGAAAAAAAAAAGCAAAGACTTTAACAAAGGGACTACTCGCAGAGTTTCCTTCATGGTAAAGGGAACACACAAGGCTTGGTAAGGTGTCGAGAGCCTAGCAATGGTGAGAAGCTGACACCACCCCCAGGGCCTCTTGAGACCAGAGGAGGAAATACTGTTATTGAGAGCCCAGTGAGAAAGGAACCCTGGAGCAAGGGCTGTCTAGTGGGAGTGGTACATATGGGAGGATGCAACTACAGCCACAGGATGCCCAAACCGAAAGACAGCAGAGAAGAAACACCCAGGCCTCTTTTTATTCCATCATTCATCTCCCTGCCCCCCACGTTGGCTCTCGCTGGCTGAAACTGAAAGCCAGCTGGCAAGAGAGCCTGGGTGATGCAGTCCACAGGACTCAGCAGGGCAGAGCATGAATCTGGAAGGGGAGGAAAACAAAGAATAACCCACATCCTTACCTAAGCCAGCATCTGGGAGAGCAGGACTGTATCTTCTCTGTGTCCTTGGGAAAATGTAATTAAATATAAAATATAGAGTTTAGTGTTTAATTTTTTCACTCCTTACATACTTCTAAAATACAGAGAGGTCCAGAAATAAATATAACAGACACTCACATACCTACAACTCAGATGTAACACGTGAACTTTTTGTCATGACTCTTTCAGAGTTGATGTTATTGTTTAAGGAAAAAAATTGCAGATAAAGTTAGGAGCACCCTCTTTTCTCCCTCTAATCCCTCCCCTCTCCCATTTTCTCCTGAGATAATCACTAAATTGGTAGGTATTCCTCCATTCACAATTTTGCTACATACATTTGTATGCATAAACCATATATAACATTGTTTTATATCATTTTGGTTTTTTTTTGTTTTTTTTTTTTTGCGGTACGCGCCTCTCACTGTTGTGGCCTCTCCCGCTGCGGAGCAACAGGCTCCGAACGTTCAGGCTCAGCGGCCACGGCCCACGGGCCCAGCCGCTCCGCGGCATGCGGGATCCTCCAGACCGGGGCACGAACCCGTGTTCCCTGCATCGGCAGGCGGACTCTCAACCACAGCGCCACCAGGGAAGCCCCATTTTGTAATTTACAAAGTAGTCCCATACTGTGTATATCCTTTTGAATCTTCTTTTACACAGTCAGCACAATGTTTCTGAGATTTATTTGTGTTGATACATATAGATCTGGTTAGTCTGTTTTAACTTCTATGTGGCTTTCTATTGTTTGAATATTTACATTTCCTGTGTTACTAATATATTTGAATTTATTTCCACCATTCTTATTTTGTGCTTTTTCTATCTATGTTTTTCTTTTTCTTCCCTTTTTTTGCAGGGCAGGGGAGGAAGGGGAGAACCATGTTTTCTTTATTTCCTCTTGTTTCCTTTAACCATTTAGGGAGTTACAGATTCTATTTCTTTTCTTTCAATTTATTATCTTAATTTTTTAACATGCATAGTTGACCTAAAGAAAATATTAGTATATTAGACTATTTTAGTTCCGGATTATCCTCTCCCACCTTCCATGTTATTGTTGTCTAGGATTTTAGTTCCACATCTTTAACCACAAAATATAATCATTTAAAATTTTGTTTTTAGTCAAAGTTTATTTATATTTGTTTACATGTTTACTAATTGCCTTGCATCCTACTTCTTTCTTCTGCACTATATTTCCTTCTCTTTTTTTTAATAAATTTATTTATTTATTTATTTTGGGGTACATTGCGTCTTCATTGCAGCGTACAGGCAAGCGGGGGCTACTCTTGTTGCAGTGTGCAGGCTTCTCATTGCAGTGGCTTCTATTGTTGCGGAGCTCGGGCTCTAGGTGCCCAGGCTTCAGGAGTTGTGGCACACGGGCTTAGGTGCTCCGCAGCATATGGGATCTTCCTGGACTGGGGCTCAAACCCGTGTCCCCTACATTGGCAGACAGATTCTTAACCACTGCATCACCAGGGAAGTCCCTATTTCCTTCTTCTTAAAGTGCATCTTTTAGTAGTTCTTTCAGCAAGAAATTGTGAATGATTGTTTTAATCATTATCTAAATGTTTTTATCTTTTAAAATGTTTTTTATTTCACCCTCACCCCTGAATGATAGTTTAGCTAGGATAAAATTACTAGACCTAGGGACTTCCCTGGTGGTCCAGTGGTTAAGACGCTGTGCTTTCACTGCAGGAGGCGTCGGTTCGATCCCTGGTCAGGGGACTAAGATCTCACATGCCTCGAAGTGAGGCCAAAAAAAAAAAAGGATTACTAGACTGAAAATTGCATTCCTTTAGCAGTTTGAAAATACAGTACTATTGCCTCTGGCCTCTACTTTTGCTGATGAGAACTCTGCTCCCCACTGATGTACTCGCCTTTGTAGATAATCTGTTTTGTCTCCCTGGTACTTTGTGTTTGTTTGTTTTTGTTCTTTGAGCGTTTGGAAATGGTATCAAATTTAAAGAACATTTGCAAAATAAAAATAGTACTAGAAATATTCATATACCATTTATCTAGTTTCATCCACAATTAACCTTTTACTCTAACTGCTTTATTGTTTGTTCTCTCTCCATACCCATACAGACACACGTACACACTCACACACACAGCACATAATTTTTTTTCTGAATCATCTGAGGATAAGTCATGCATATCATGCTCTTTACCTCTAAATACTTCAATGCACATTTCCTTAAAGACATCGTCTTAGATAACTGTCGGCACAGTTATCAACTTTAGTAAGTTTAAAATTATACATTTTTATTTAATCTTTCATGCTTATTCTGATTTTCTCAATTGACTCAGTAATATCCTTTATAGCATCCTCTCCCCTATCCCCAAAGTACACAGTCCAATCTAGTCTCAGGTATTGCATTTAGTTGTGTTGTATCTTTAACCTCCATGAATCTGGACTTTTTATATAGACTTTCCTTATTTTTTATGACATTGAAAGTTTTATTACATCCCCCTCCGCAATTTTTAAATAGGATGTTCCTCATTTGGGGGTTCTTCTAACTTTTCTTCACTAGATTCATGTTATACATTCTTGCCTGGAAAATTACATAGGTGATGTGTGCTCAAAGTATCACATTTGGAAGCACATGATATTCCAAGAGAGGGAATGTTTCCTCTTTGTGATCTTATTAAAATACGCAGTAAACATGAATTGATCTTATCTTAATTGTGACTCAGCAATGACTCTACAATCTGAAGATTCATAATTAACTAGTGTTTTTATTAAGCTAGATCCAAAAATGTATAAGAAAAAACTACCTTATTCTTTCTTCCGATCTCTTCAAACTCTCTCTGTAGATCCTTCCCCTTTCCTACATGGAATCTCAAATAATAACTTAATAATTGTATTATTTTAGGATAGTCCAACACAATATCAAAACTATAAATTTACTTAAATTCAAGTCATCCTTTCCATGGCTCAAGGAGCAGGCAACTTTGCCCACTATTAATGGACGTGCAGCTCTGTCCCTGGAGTGTAACCACTGCTTGTCACTCTGCTGCCAGTCAGGAGCACCTCCAACCATGGTCTCTCGATTTTGGATTTTTCAGGCATGAGATATGTATCTTCCCTAGGATATTCCAGCTTCAGGAGACACATGTCAAGCTTTCCAGATATCACCATTGAAGTCACTTTCTCTTGGTTTAAAATGAGAGGGAAGCATCTTCCTGCTTCTTCTCTTTGAGTGGTCATAAGAACATAGCATATCAATGACTGTCTCCTAAAAACTCCCTCTCTAAGCCTTTTCATCTTCAACTTTTTATATAGATCTGAAGGAGGCAATTGGCTCATATTGTCAGAACCAGTTTTGCAATCTATTAGCATGTCCTGCATTTGTGACCAAGAAGCTACCTTTAAAATCGGGGTGATACTTGTGACCTATTGAACAGTTCTTGATCTTTTGGTCTCAGGAGAAACTAAAAAATGGTCTTATTTTCACATCCAGTTAGCCATGTCATCCATCTCTTCTGGAAAATTCTCAGTCATTATCTTTTTGAATATTGCTTTTCCCAATCTCTTTCTGTCTTCTTCTTCTGGAACTTCAGTTGGACATAACGTTGGTCCATCTCATTCTACGATCATTCGAGTCCCATGTCACAACTCTCTTTCATTTTTTTTCATCTCATAATCCTTTTATGTGGCATTCTGGGTAATTTCCTCAGAAAAATCTTCCAGTTCACTAAATTTTCTTTCAGCTGTGTTTTGTTCACTAGTTCATCCATCCACAGAGAGTTTTTTAATTCCATTGACTATTTTTAATAATTAGAAGTTTAATTTGCTTATTTTCAATATATACCTTTCCATTTTTCATCGTGTACCCTTCTTCCATTTTAATTTCTTTTTCTAAAATGTATGTGATTGTTTTAAAGATTCTTATGTTATCACAGATGAGTATGTGATTTTAAGCCCTTAGGTGCTAATCCGTCCTCATGTTGTGCCTACCAACCACCCCACACGGTGGATGGTTTCCTTATGTGAGTTGTTATTTTTTATTGTGAGCTAATACTTACTGAAGATCTCATGCACCTGAGGTTATGAAAGTATCCCTTCAGAGTAGTTTGCATTTGTTTCTGTTGACTATTTTAGAGAGTTCATTGGTCTAGGCCATTCTATCTATAATGAAGTTAGAGAACATTTGGATTCAATACTTACACGTGGCACAGGAATGGGTTTTTACTTTTAACAGAAGACTTTTTTCTACACAGAATATCAGGCACAGATAGGCTCCCTTGCTGCTTTTTTTGGGGGGCGGGGGGCTGTGGATAACAGGAGGAGTTTCCTAGTTCCCTTTTTTTGGAGAAAGCAGCCACTCCCTGCCATCTGGTTATATGCAAGAGGTTCAGTTTAGTTCTTTGTGCCACATGCTTCCTGTCACTGCAGGGGAGTTCAATCCTTAACCCCAAGTTCCTGGGGCCCATATCAAAGTCTGGTCTATCCCTAAGTCACTGTAGCATTGGCTGGTACACCTATTGCTCCCCTTGTGAATTACCCTTTCATTTCTGCTATCTGGTAATCTTTTTTTTTTTTCCTTTGAGTTTGCTGTATTTTTATTTTTCCCAATGTTTTCTTTTGAAATTTTTCAATAAGTGAAAAGGATAGTATACTCAACATTTTCACACACTTTTTTTTTACTTAGATCTATAGTTAGGGGAGAAAGAGAAAGAGAGAGAGAGAAATTGGCTTCCTCTTTATTGAAGTGCCTGTTCAATGCTTTTGTCAACTTTTTCTATTGAGCTGTCTTTTTCTTATTGATTTATAAGAATTCTGGATACAACTCATTTGTCAATTAGGTGTGTGGCCAATGCCTTTTATCATCTGTAGCCTGTGTTTTCACTCTCTTAATGGTGCCTTTTGATACTTAAAGATGTTAATTAATGAAGTTAGATTTATCAACCTATTCCTTTATAATTAATTGGGTTTGGGTTTGTTTTGTTTTGTTTTTTGTTCTTCATAAGAAATTGCTCTTTACCTTTGTTCTATGCATTTGCAATAGTAGGTGGGGGCATCTATTAGCTCAGTCCAGCATTTTGCCAAAACCTACCATACAGCTTGTAAAGGAAAACAACATAGAAAGAGCAATAAACAATCAAGGAGCTTGAAGTTTAGCCCTCATGACACCATCTACAGTATTTGTATGACCTATTGAAAATTACATAACCCCTAGTGTTTAGTTTAGCTGGGACTTCAATCATTTGGTCACCCCATTATGTGTCTTCAAACCAATTAAATATCAATTTTTTTCCCAGGGGTTTTGTTAGTTGAAACCTCAAATTTACATCATACTTAATGAGAAAAATATTTTAAGTATATTTACATTTGGATGTACTTCCTAGGGTAGGGATTGGAGAAATCTGTTGTCAACATTTTTCAGTTATAATCGATGAAAAAGTTTAAAAGTAAAGAAGAAAGTCCCTTCACTTCTAAAAATCTCAGTTTCCTCCTCAGTAGGATGATCATATAATTTATTATCCAAACCAAGACATTTTGATACTGAAAGGAAGTGTTATTCATTGCTATTCTGGAACAACTGGTATAAACTGGGACTGTCCTCGGCATCTCTGCATGTGGTTTGCTCTGCCCATTTATAAAGTGGGAGAGCTATACTAGGTGATCTCAGAGATTTCTCTGGTCTCACATTCTATTACCCTAGGAGGGAAAAAAAGGAAATATCTGTATTTCTTTAAATTTATTTCCTACTCTGATAAATAGAGATGTTGTCACTTTTATTATATGGTCTAATTTTTAATAATCTATGCGATAGCGAAAACTTTAATAATTTAGATAAACTTTTAGGTAGAGGAATATGACTAAGACAGGCTAAACTTCTCTTTTGCTTTTCCCCAAGAACATGTAATCACACTCACAACTCCAGCCATGAAGTTTGCTCATCGTGCCTAGTAAGAGGGCCAATCCAGAGTGTTTGGAGTGGTCTCTGTCTCTTGGATCCATCCCTAGTGAGTTCACTGGGAATCTAAGCCCCTCAAAACCCCAATTCTTACAGCTGTGTTCTCCATGGTCCAGACGCCTCTGGCAACCTTTAAAGTTTCCTCACAAATTCCTATGGAATAACGTTAAGTGAAGAAAATAGAAGAGGCACCAAGACCAAAAAAAAAAAAGAAAGAAAGAAAGAACGAAAAAAAAATGTCAAGAGAACAGAATAAGAAGCCTAGAAACAGACAGCAGACCCACCGCCATATAAATGGTAACTTGGAACTTGACAGCAGTGGCCTTTCAAACCACTAGGAAAAGAAAACATAATTTAAAATACAGTACTGGTGCATTACTAATCTATTGCTGCATTAAAAAGAGGCTGGGGATACGGGGATATATGTACACGTATGGCTGATTCACTTTGTTATACAGGAGAAGCTAATGCAGCATTGTAAAGTGATTATATTCCAATAAAGACATTAAAAACATCAATTAAAAAATAAAGAAATAAAAATTATCCCCAAATTCAGCAGATTAAAAGAATACACATTTATTATCTCAGTTTCGAGGGGTAAGGAATCTAGATACCACATAGCTGGGTCCTTGGCTTTCAGGGCATCCCTCAAGAAATCAAGGTGACAACTGGAGCTGCAGTCATCAACTCAAGGTTTGGCGGGGGCAGTATGTACTCCCAAACTCACCCAGTGGTTGTTAGCAGGATTCAGTTCCTCACAGATATCAGACCAGGGGTCTCAGCTCTTTTCAGGATGTTGAGCAGAAGCCATCCTTGCCTCCTTGTCACGTGTTCCTCTCCACCACAGCGTCTGGCTTCATCAGAGCATGCAAGCTGAAAGGGCAAGAAAGAGAGAGAGAAAGTGGCAGAAAGAGAGACGGTCCTAGCAAGGTAGAAGTCACAGTCTTTTGTAACCTAATCACGGGAACATCTCATTACTCTTGTCGTATTCTATTTATGAGGACATTCTCATATCCTCATATTCTAGTCTTGAGGACTAGCCCAGGAGGAAATTACACAAAGGAGGAAGTACCAGGAGGTGGAAAACATTAGAAGTCTGCCTACCACTGGGTCTTACCATCAGTCCAAAATCCCTCTTCCCAGTTTTTCTCAGGAGACCTAGCAATGCAAACTGGACTCCAAGTGACCCCTTCTGCTATCCCTAGTTCCATATGTAGCAATCCAGACACACTCATTTCTACTTTCCAAAGTTATTCTTCTATCCTCTACTAGTCACGCAAATTTAGCCTGTGCTTTCAGAAGATGAAAATGGCAGACAGACAAAAGGAAAGCCTATCTAAAGTGAAAAAAGGCATTAAGGATGCTGCCAGTTTCTAAAAGAAATTTTATCCCCTGGTAAAAATAAAATCCTTATTCGGCTTGACCAGTCCAGTTGACCCAGAGCCCAGCAAAGGGATTTTCCTGTTCACACTCACTGAAGCCACACTGTCTTCCTGAAAGAGTTACTTGGCCCTAGGCTGTAGCTCAGCTCCTACAGAGGGACTTAAAAGGAAACAACAGCTCTTGGTCCAAAGCAATAAAGAGACAAGTGAGTCATAACAGTCTGGATTCTCCACCAGCATAAGCAGTTCCGTGAATCGCCTCTATAAAAACCCTGCCTTTCTATCCCAAGCTGTTCCAAGTGCCAAAACCTTCCATTCAAGAGTTTTATAACTCAGCCCTGTGCTCACAAATGTCACTGCACATAAGAGGGCCTTTGATCTCTAGCCATACCCAAGCCCATAGTCTGCAGCGAAGCGTGGTTTGATAGCTATCTAAAGAGAAAAGCGCTTGGGTTTCCTCTCGTCGATTTCTATTCTACTTTTAATAGGCTGCTTAGCTTCAGGCATCTGCCCTCTGCCCTCCCAGCTTCCATCTCAACCAGAAGTAAAACAGGGCCATGGTTATGTGCTTTGAGAGCTCACGAAATAACAATGGTGGTAGCAAATACTCAGAGAGGGCTCACTACATGCCAGGCGCCGTCTTAAGGAGTTTATATAGGCAGTCCTATGTAGGAGGAAGAGGAAAGGGAAGCACACAGAGGCAAAGTGACTACATGACAAAGTCAGAGTTAGTAACGGATATGAAACCAACTCATACATCCTCAAAGTACGTCTTGCCGCTGAACGGTGAAAGAGAGTAACACAAGCCTTCACTGAGAAGACAAAACATGAAGACAGAAACGTGAGTATCTTTACCATGTGATCCTGCAATACCACTCCTGGACATACATCTGGAGAAACCTCTGCTTCCAAAAGAGATACGTGCACCCCAGTGTTCACAGCATCACTATTTTCAACAGCCGAGACATGGAAGCAACCTAAGTGTCCATAAACAGCTGAATGGATCAAGAAGATGTGGTATATTACTATATATGAGATAGATAAATAATAAGGACCTGCTTTACAGCACAGGGAACTCTACTCAATACTCTGTAATGGCCTATATGGGAAAAGAATCTAAAAAAGAGTGCATATATGCATATGTATGATTGATTCACTTGGCTGTACAGCAGAAACTGACACAACATTGTAATTCAACTGTACTCCAATAAAAAGTTTTTTACGAAAAGAAGATGTGGTATGTATACAATGGAATATTGCTCAGCCATAAAAAAGAATGAAATAATGCCATTTGCTGCAACATGGATGGATCTAGAGATTATCATACTAAGTGAAGTAAGCCAGACAGAGAAAGACAAATACCACATGATGTCACTTATATGTGGAATCTTAAAAAAAATGACACAAATTAACTTATTTACAAAACAGAAATAGACTCACAGACAGAGGAAACAAGCTTATGGTTACCAAAGGGGAAAAGTGGAGGGGGAGGGATAAATTAAGAGTTTGCAATTAACATATACACATTATTATATATAAAATAGATAACCAACAAGGACCTACTGTATAGCACAGGAAACTATACTCAATATCTTGTAATAATCTATAAGGGAAAAGCTTCTGAAAAAGAATAGATACAAATATGTATAACTGAATCACTTTGCTGTACACCTGAAACTAACACACCATTGTAAACCAACTATACTTCAATTTAAAAAAAAAAATCAAAGAAACTCACAATTTGAATTAAAAAAAAAAAAGAAATGTGAGTCTCCCTTTAATAAAGGGATAAACTTTGGAACAAACTCCTTAGCTCTAAAAGCACTTTCTTTTTCCAGGTACAGTGTTAGAAAAGTCTTCAGTAAGAAGACTAAATGTACAAACCTTTGAACTAAACCAAAGCCATGAGCTGATTAATCAAATTGAACTGAAGGCCCCAAGTCAGACTAAACTATGCTCTGAGATCTATTGGAAGAAGATTTCTTCTACTGAAGCTTTTTCCCCCATTCAATATAAAGATACAGGACTCCATTACTGTGAAATTCCTTTAGTAAAAGAGGCTTTCTTGACTCATCTGAACTGGAAGGCTTTATGTTTTTAAAGTGTGTTTTTGTTAATTGTGGAAATTCATCAAATATGGCTAGGTCAGAAGACAGTTCATAACTAAGTCCTAAGATGTATCGTTTCAAGCATAACTAAATTCAAAAATTAGATATTCAAAATTAAGTCCAGAGAAGTTTCTATCTACAAGTAGCTGCTATAATGAAAACCACCTTTTTTCTCTCAGACCATATCAAGTAGTGGAGTCAAGCCGCTCCCTGGGAACAGGGGTGGTCTTGTATATGCTGTTGGGGAGCACAGGGTTGGTCACATGGCTGTAGTTGGGTCAATAGAGCCCCATAATTTTGCTGGAATGATTGAGAAAGAGGGGTTTTTATACTGGACTTTCCAAGCAAGTGACATAAAAGCTGTCGCTGCTCCAGGCCATCTCACTGGGGACAGCCTGTCCGAAAAGGGAGCCAATATAGAAGGAAGGAGATAGAAACAGACGCCATGATTTTCTTAGAGCATTTGGATCCGGCTGTCCCTGAATCTCCTCCTGTGCGATGTGGTTAACCGAGCCTATAAATCCCTGTGTGTTGTTTTTTTAAATTTATTTTATTGAATTATAGTTGATTTGCAGTGTTGTGTTAGTTTGCAGTGCTGTGAAACTGTAACTGTTTCACAACAATTACAGTTGTTGTGTACAGCACAGTGATTCAGTTGTACATATATATATTCTTTTTCACATTCTTTGCCATCCTGGTTTATTACAGGATATTGAATGTAGTTCCCCATGCTATTCAGTAGGACCTTGTTGTTTATCTATTCTACATATAATAGTTTGCATCTGCTAATCCCCAACTGCCCATCCATCCCTCCCCCACCCCAAATCCCTTTGTGTTGAAATCTGTGAATTGGGATTCTGACCCTTGCTATCCAGAGTCCTGAATGGGACAGAGGAATAGGTCAGCTTCCACCTCCTGCTCTGCTACTACTGACACTACAGGCCGTGTGAAATGAACACTCGTGAAAGCTGGGCACTTCAAAGCCACACCCATATCCTGGGTGCGTCTGCTAAAGCAATCCAACAGCTGTGCACACAGCTGGAGCTGACTTAAAGAGTTCCTAGGAAGGCTCACCCTACGGCTAAAGGTCATGTAAAGATGTTTTGGAGAGATAATAAACAACATCAAACACATGCACACACACACACACCCGTTAGGCAAGAATACCACATATTATCTTCTTAGGGGAAATAACCAGGAGCGAAGTATGGTTATTAGTCAGTAACTGACTATAATTAGGGGCTTTTCCGCCCTAGTAATATCTGAAGTAAGGCAGAGAGCATAAGCACAGCCCAGCGGTCTGTAAAGAAGTTATCACATCTTGCTTGATGTTTCCAGTGACTCAGTCCCTGAAGAGCAGGTCCCTGCAAATCAGAAAGAAAATGCCTCCTAGGAGAATTTAGTACCTAAGTAATTGGGAGTTTCCTCCTCTCTATCAGAGTTAAAATAATTCTACCTTCAATCTTCCACTTTGGGGCCCAACATCACTCAAGCAGCCACTCTAGGAATTCCCCAGCTGCTGGACTTTAAGTCCATTTTTATTTCAGAAATTTTATTATGTTGTATATAATACATAGGGAAGAGTGTATAAAAATTATAGGTACACTTTAAAATAACGATTAAACAACGATGTACCCACACCCTGGGTTAAGAAATATTGGGTGGGCCAAAAAGTTTGTTTGGGTTTTTCCATAAGAGGCAAAACCCAAACGAACTTTGTGGCCCACCCAATATGTTACAAGTCATTTTAAACTCCATGGTGTGTCCCTTCCTAATTGCACTCGCTCCCAGGAGAATAACCACTATCCTGACTTTAATGTTAAGCATGCTTCTGCATTAAAAAAAATAGTAATTGTAGCATGATTGTATGTATCCCTAAACAATATATTATTTCATTTTGCAAAACTCAGTATAAGCACACCTTGGAAGGAACAGGCAATATCGCCTATTTTAGATGAAGGCTCCCAAGAAAAGCAAAGCTGAACTGAGTCTCTGGGTCACAGTCTGGTTTTAACTTCTGCCCCTTCTGGTGAAGGTGGAAGGGGCGGATCTTGTTAGTGAGTCCTTGGAAACACAGAGCTTACCTTCCCATCGGGCAGGGCCAGGCGCAGGACGTCCAGAATCTAAATGGACTATTGAGTATTTTCTGCTTCTAAACTCATGACTGTCAGGTACAAGTAGAAACAGAAAAATTCTGTGCAGTGAAATGGATGTTCTCAGCACATCTAAGTGGCACTACATGTAGGCATTTCATTAGTATATGGTCAAGACAAGCCACATTAAGAAGAGAATATGACTCTCAGACTTGCTGTTCTCAAGTTGAAAAGAAAAGCAAATGGCAGTGTGTGTGGGGTGGAGCCCTCAACCTGACTCTCAGGTCCACTCCTCCCTGAGGGCCACTGCACCAGCTGGCCACTCCCACACACCTCTCATTCTGGAATCTTCTTTCGCCAAGCTCCAGGGGACTCCTTCTCAGCTCCTCTAACTGGATCCCCTAATTCCTGTGTCCCAGATCTTTCCTGGTTTGTTCTTTCATTTTGATGGCGTACATCCTACTTGAGATGAGCCTCTTGAAAAAGGCTGCATGAGACATAAAGGCCTCAAGACTTTGTGTGCCTGAAAATGTAGTTTTTCGACTCAAACTTAAGTGATAGTTTGGGTCTCGAATTCTAGGGTGGAAATCATCTTCCTTCAGAATTTTGAAGGCATGGTTCTATTATCTTCTTACCTTCAATGTTGCTATTGAAAAGTCCAAAGCCATTTTTGTTCACAAGCCTTTCTTATTTATTTATTTATTTATTTTCTCTTTGGAAGCTTGTAGAAACTTCTATTTGTTAACCAATGTTCTGAAATATCACAATATGTGCCTTGTTGTAAGTCTGTTTTTGTCTATTTTGCTGTACATTCAATCATCCCTTTCTGTCTGGCGACTTATGTCCTTCAACGCAGGGAAATTTTCTTAAATTACTTTTTGATAATTTTGTTTTCTCTGTTGTCTCATTCTGGAAACTTATATTATTCAGATAGTGGATCTCCTAAACTGATCTTTTAATTTTCTCATATTTTTATTCTTGTTTCTGTTTCTATATTTTTTACAGTATTTTGGGGGTGATTTCCTTTACTTCTACTAAGTTTTTAATTTTCAGAAGCATATTTTGTCCTCTGAATGATTCTTCTTTTATAGCCTCTTGTTCCTTACTTCTCCTTTCCTTCTGAGGATTTTAATTATCGGTTCTTTTGTACTACTTTTTTCTCCCTGTCCTGTTTCTGTATTCCCTAAGTTGCTATTATTTGTTTCCTTTTTTCATCTCAACCTATTATGATGGTGGCTTTTCTCAGAAATCTAGTACTTTTTGGCCACCTACTCATAATGACCGGGAGTGAAGAAAAGCTGGTTGGAAGCTCTGAGCGTATGATGAGATTTGTTGACTTTGAGCTTCGCTGTAGAATTGTATGGGTGGTCCCTTTGGGATAAAACCTTGATGTTAGTTTCTCAGGCTGGTCAATATCTCAAGGAAGAGCCTTCCAATCCCCTGCCTGGAGATAAACCCTGGTGCCAGTATTCTGGGCACCAACAGGAGGAACAGGGCAAGGGGTCCCTTCATTCTGAATTTAGTGTACATACAGTCACCTAATTTCTCTGTTTTTGCTACAGTGTTGACATAGTATAGTACCCACACCCACAAATATGTCTGAAGTACCCCATCCAGAGGCCCTCTGTTCTTATCCTGAGACTAAATCTCCAGATATCTGCCAGGGTGGGCAATCATGAGGGACAGGGCAACATGGCTTTACTGTTCAGTTTTTCCAGTACAGACTCCTCAACTGCATTTCTGTTGCTCTAAGTAATTTGTTCCCAATTTGTTCCTAATTTGTTCCCGTTGACTGCTGAAGAGCTCCACACAAATGCTGAAATGTGGTCGATGTGAGTGTTTACATTAAGCCATTCTGCAAATGCCTTCTGCAGAACCACCCCTACAAACACCTGTGAGGGTGAACACCTTCTCCAGCTGAGGTGGAAGAGATAGAAAGTCCTTGGCTCTAAGTAGGAATAGAAAAACTCCTAGGTTAAATGTTGCTAGAAAAATCTCTCCCATTATCCAAGACCATTCCATCTGTAGTTGCTTCCTGTGTCTTCTGCCATCAGAAGGTCCTCGTGTGGTTAAAAGAAAGCTCTCCTTGCTGCCTTTCTAGGGATTTTTCTCGCTACGTATTCCATGTACATATAGATAAGATTAAGATGTTCATATACCTCATCTCATCTGTTCCTTATAACCACAGTCCTGTGAATTAGGAAGGTTGGGTATCATTAGTACTGTTGTTGTTGTTATTATTATTATTATTACCACCCTTTTGCAGAAGTGAAAACAGGCTCAGGAAGGCTGAAGGACTTGTCCCAGATCAGATTATATGCAACAAATAAAGCCAGCATTATAATCCAGGTATTCTGCCCCATAGGTACCACTGTCCACTGTACCACCACTGCCTCATGTAAATTAGCAGTCTCCTTGGGACGTACCCACTGAGATTTTCCCAGACCAATTTTAAGGAGGAGAAACTTGTCATCAACCTTGAATAAGGGTTGTGATGTCTTTTCACAGTTTGTGCTTTCTCCGGGAGGCAGAAAATGTGAGTGGTTCATTTCAAGGACCTGGAGCTCTTGCCCTTGAACTCTAACACTGAAGCCACCCTATGATGTGGTGACTGAGGTGACAGGATCCTCAGTGAGAACTTATCCTTCAGACAATGACTGTGACTTCATGTTCAAACCAGGAGTTTCCATTTTCCTCTATGCCTCAGCCAGCCCAGCTTTGCCCTAAGGTCTGACTTCTCCATTTTCAGATCATCGTGATCAGCACCAAAAACAAGTTGCAACTGTCCTGTCCTTTGAGTTTTATTTAATTACAAAGAATATCATTAGTATTGAGGAAAGGCACTAATTTTATGGCGTTTCATTAAAGTTATATACCTAGAAACATCTAATGAACAGGGCATGTCCAAAAAGCCATGTGTAAATTACATTTTTGCAACTGGGAATATATTTCCCCATAGGGAAATTGTATTGTGCTTTTTAAAGGCATGACTAAACGAAGAAATAAATGGTCCCAGGTCAGCACACTAAAGTCTGCTAGGCTTGTTTTTAACCCATAATATACCTAAAGTATAGTGCTAATATTAGGATTTCAGATACATTTGTTTCTGAGCACTAAATGTTGTTTTTATAGGAAGGCACATTCCCTGAGTGGGAACATCTCTGATGCCTAAACAAAATAAGGAAAGTCAGGAGCCCAAACATTTAGCCTTTTGTGTTTTCGTTGTTGTTGTTATTGTTTAGCCTTTTGTGTTTTAATACACATAAACTCATTCCATTTTCAGGACAGCCCTTTGAGGAAAGTATTAAAGAAACCAAGTCTCAAAATGGTTAGTAATATTCAGTATGCGTTAATAATATTCTCAAAGACAGGTAACTAACAAGTGACAGAGCCAGAATTTAAATCCAGATTTATCTCAGCCTACTCTTTCTTCTAGGTTTAGGCACCACTCTAGATTTATGGTCCAAATATTCTGAACTGAGGACGACTTGTGCCTACTGGGGTGCAATAAGGGGTGGGATGAATGAAGGCTGGTCCAGAGCCTAGTCTAGAGCAGGGAATCTCAAACTTGACCGTGCATCAGAATCACCTAGAAGGCTTGTTAACCAAGATTTTCTGGGCCCCATCCACTCATGTGTTTCTAATTCAGTAGGTCTGAGTGGGGCCTGAAATTTCACATTTCAGACAAGCTCTCAGGTAAGGCTGATGCTGCCGGTGCAGGGACCACACTTTGAGAAATCATTAAGTCTTCTCTAATAAGACATCTCAACAAATAGCCAACCCCTGAAGCAGCGACCTTCATAGCTAGTAACAAGGGATGAAATTCACCTAACTCTTGAAGGTCTATAATTATGATCAGTACACGAAGGGAGCTAGCAGGTGAATTCGCTGCCCTGGAGAAACAATATGGAAAAGAAGCAAATGTTCTCAACAAGGTCCCTCTCCACGCATAAATTTCATTTTCTCCAAAGAAAAAAAAGAAGCAAACAATACAGAAAATCAACAGAGAACATTTAGTTTGGAAAACAGAAGCAATAAGAAGAAAGGGCAAGGTGGAAACAGTGTGATGACTACAAAACAATTGAGTTTCTGCATTTTTTTCCCTCAATGCCTATAGAGAAGCTTAACCAGTAAACATGTATTTATTGGGCTCTTAGGGCTCTTAGGGTATGCTCAGGTAGGTGTAGAAAAAAGTATGGGGCATGGCTCTTGACCTCTAGAAAGTTATAGTGATGCCTCATGATCGGTTTCTTGCATGCCACAAAGTGAAATTCCCAAATAAGTAAAAGTAATTCCTTAAAGTACTCAGATTTTATCTATTTGAAGTGTTCTTTTCATTTTAAAAAATATTTCTGAAACCTACACCTCCCTATGAATTTAAACCAAGAACAAAAAACATGGTTTAAAATTTTCTTGATGATTCTAGGCCACATAACAGATATCTTCTTTTGGAATATTAAATAATAACCACAGGACTTATTGAGGGGTACATGGCTGTTTGCCCTACTTAACGTCACCCAAGTCCAGTCTTAATATTTGGGGGTTTCCCATTCTTTATCAATTGTCACTTTACCTTTGCCTTCGGGATCCAACTTCTAATACCTCCACTTTACCTCTTTGAATTTGTTGTTTCTTCTCTACTGTGGATTAGAAAATTCATACTTTTTAGGAAGCAAGACTAAGAGAAAACAAGAGATGAAACCTGAGGACCTGAGTTTTTTGCCTATGAATCAAGTGAGCTTTAGGGTCTGGCCTTAGTGACTTCATCTTTGGAGCTCCCTGGTGACGCTGATGCTGCCCGTCTGAAGACAACATTTTGAGAACTCGTTAAGGCTTCCCTAATGAGTCATCTCAACAATACAAATATTTCTTCCTTTTTCTAAATTATTTTCTCAGTGGGGGCCAGTTTGAAATCTTCCAAATATACCTTCACTTTGAGAGGATGATTGGCCCAACCCTCCTGGCTCTTTCCTTTTTCCTTCTGGACAAGCCCTCTCAGGACGCTACTTTCATCTTCTGAAATTTTCCAAACATTTAATATAGGATAA
The DNA here is from genome assembly GCF_059928025.1 of Delphinapterus leucas. Taxonomy (NCBI): domain Eukaryota; kingdom Metazoa; phylum Chordata; class Mammalia; order Artiodactyla; family Monodontidae; genus Delphinapterus; species Delphinapterus leucas. The sequence continues at coordinate 45,361,452 of NC_143130.1, read as the reverse complement.
TAGTCCCTGGTCATATATGTGTGTCACCTATTTATTGGATGAATAAATAATGTATCAACACATACATATATTATTGTACCCTAGTCCCCTATAAGACAGGTACTATTTGGATACTTTCATTTATCTCTTCTAATCCTCAGACCCATCATATGAGCTAGAATGAATAGCCCATATTCTAAGCTGCGAAAATTGAAACTCAGCGAGATTAAATGACCCACTCATTCAAGGTCTTATTCAGTAAATGGCATAGCTGGGATTACAACTCAGATCTTCAGATCCCAAAGCCAGCATGCTTTCCATTAGACCACAGCTATTGTCCCACTGAGAATAAACTAACTATTGGGATGCAAAGGAAGATGGCAATTTATAGTTTTAAATGAGAAAAACTCATGGCAAGCATAATGGCCTCTCTACCCCACACCCATGGCAGACAATGTTCTTTCCTGCTGCATATGGAATCCTCAGAATCCTTTTCAACCTAGTGTCTCTGGTAGCCAGAACTAATCCATTGGAATAGGCACAAAGTACAAACCCATATGCCTCAGCTTCATTTACTTGGAAATTTCATTTTGTGGTATCCCACTTAGAAACATTCCACCTAGAAAGTAGAAAATAAGATGCTATTTGCAAAAGCAGATAGATAAGGTTGGGGAAGATAGACATTCAGTAGAACTGACAGCTTATTCCTTATCCTAGATCAGTGGTTCTCAACCAGGGGCAATTTTGGCCCCAAAGCTGACATCTAGGAATATCTGGAGACATTTTCCTTTGTCACAAATGGAGGAGGAGGGGGTGCTACTGGTATCTAAAGGGTAGAGTTTAGGGATGCTGCTAAACATCCTACAATGTGCAGGATACTCAGGTTCTCTTACAGCAAATAATTATCCAGCCCAAAATGTCAACAGTGCAGCAGCTGAGAAACTCTGCCCCCGATCACAACACACGGAAAGGAAAGAACAGAGCATAGCCCCTTGCAGAGGCCTGCTGCTTCTCTCACATTAGTAAAATAAAGTTGAGGGAACTGAAACCACTGGTTTAGGATCTCCTTCTGGTTGCTCTTACACAAAGAGCAGAGGCCACACAGGGTTCAGTGATAGCTGGCTGCAGGATCCTTTTATTTTCTTCCAGCCCAGATGATCTGAAGAAGCATAAGATGCTACCCACACATCCTGTATCAACATAGATTTTGGCTTTGCTCTCCCAGTTTCTCTCCAATCAAGACAACAGGAAAGAACATTAAAAAGAAAAGGGAAAGTGAAGGGTGAGGGGAAGAGTAGACTAGACACTCCAAGGAAAATTCCTCCACAGCCAGACTGGTTCTTGGTGCTAGCTCATCCACATGGATGCTGTGAGCGCTCTCACAGTCCTTTGGTCCCTATTTTTCCACAACCTTACCACTCTCAGTGTGGTGTCCAGAGCAGAAGAACTGGCACCACCTGATGCGTATCTCCTTAGAACTGTAGAATCTCAGCCCTCCCTAGACCTCCTGATGCAAAATCTGCATCTTAACAAGATCCCCCAAGTGATTTGTATGCACATTCATGTTTGAGAAGCACTGCTCTAGGGTTTCCAAAAGGCAAAATAAAAATGCACAGTGAACAGCTGCAAAACAGATGCAAAGCAAATCACGTGGTGTAACATATGACTTCTCCAGGGGATTTATGACCCTCTGTGGACGGTAGCTTGAAATATAGAAAACAGAAATGTGAAGGAATATGCGCAAAAAGTCAATGCCATGTTATATCTTTTTAAGTGCCCTAAAGGGATCCACCTTGGGTTCAAGAAAATGTGGTATTAGTACCTAAAACAGTTTCATGTACCCAATGTGTGCGCAAGTGTTTTGTCTTTTGTTTTTTTGTTTTGTTTTGTTCTCAATAGGGAACAAAGATTGGATTTATACTGATCTTCCACAAAAATCAGAGGATTTGATTTGATCAGTATTTCCAACACAGCATTCCATAATACCGAAATTTTGTAACAAGAAAAAGAGAAGAGTCAATGTTGTCTCTTTTTAAATAACGTAGAAAATAGATTAAGGCGAATGGAACCGGTTCAGTCTCAGGTCCTCTCTCAATTTATTCTAATTGGCTTGGCTTTACTCATTCAAGAAATATTAGGTCCCAGAATCTGTGCAAAGGAGAGTTTGAAGGAATGCAGCAACCAGCGCTGCAAAACATTGCCTGAGATTAAGTGGGCAGGCCGCCCTTGATAACTGAGATGAAGGGAACCGAGCAGGGGGGAGGAGTCGGACAGAGAGGAGCTAGAGGAAGGGGTGGGGGGCGCTCTGGATGCACTTGTGGATGCGCGGGTGGAGCCCGGGAGCCCGACCTCACCGCGGGCAGGTCCAGCCTGACTCACACGCTTGCCTTCAGGACAGGCCATGACTTTGCCCGGTGAAGGTTTTCCGAGGACCGCGTCAAGCAGTCCCGCAGCCTGTTTCCAACGGAGCCGTGGCCGAGTTTCAGATGATCCATCCACAAGGGCAGGTGTAGGAGGGGCCGCTAGAGGCCGCGCTCCATCTCTTCACGGAGGAAAGGAAAGGGCCCGAGCGAGTATGTGTGCAGCTGGCTTTGTTCAGCCCAGCACTGGGTGTTCTTTCCTAACCTCCGCGCTCTGCTTGCGACTCTCTGCGTTGACCTGAAAGAGATCAAACACCATCCTCGAAGCCAGAGCACCCCGCGACCCCTGCATCACTAGAGCGGGGTGGGATGCTGGGTGGTCCCTCCGAGCCCCTCCTCCGACTCCTGGGTCTCTTCCCAGGCTTCTCCTGGGGCAGAAAGCTTGGTTCACTGATAACAGGCGTCAGTCCCCTCACTTCACTGGGATTCTGAAGCCCAGAGAACTGATTTGGAGAGAAAGCAATGGAGCAAGGTGGAGAGAGAGAACGAACCTCAGAACTCAGGCAAACCGTCTCCTTCCTGGGGAGGCACCTGAGCCCTGGGAGTGCTCCCCAGGAGGTTGGGCAAGAGTTGACACTACAAGAGGAGCGGATGTGGAAGGGGAAATGAGGCAGACGTTTCCAGAGGCTGCCCCGCCCAAAATAGTGTTCAGAGACCACTGAATTCTTAAGGTCACTGGACATTTTTACGGTGGAGTGAGGACTCAGATAAAGTCATGACAAGGCAAGCAGGAGAGAGTTGCTCCTAAAATGCTTCCTGAGAAATTCTGAGCCAGTGGATCACAATTCTGCCCCAGGACAGAGAGACCCTGGCACTTCCACAGGGAAGGGAAATCACCCAACATTTATGAGCACCCCTCCAGGCACTGGGCTTAGTGCATTCTGCTTTCCATTGCTCAGTGACCTAACAGGCCAGTGGGGTGAATATAAATATATCCATTTTGTTAAGTAATTTTCTAGGGTCAGCTGGTAACAAAGTGGCAGAACTGTGATGCTTGTTTGTTTGATTTAATTTATAAATAGATAATACAATCACATCTAAATCGGAAAGCCTAGAAAGGGATGTAATAGAAAGTCTCTCATCCCCACTGACCCCCAAATATCCAGTTGCCCTCATCTCATCTCCTTTGCCACATATACAGGTAACCACCATCATGTGTTCCTGTTACATATACACTTTCAGCATTTCTTTACACATATACCAGTTAATGAGAATATATAGTCTTATTTTTCCTCCATTTGTACACAAAACACGGCATGCTATACACACTGCTCTGTGCCTTGCTTTTTTTCACTTCACAAGATATCTTGTAGATCTTTCCATATCAGCACATGAAGACTTTCCTCCTTCTTCTCCTTTTACAGCCGCATGGTATTCCATTGTATGGACATACCATAATTTAATTAACCAGTCTTCAATTGTTGGATACTGCGTTGTTTCCATCTTTTGCTACTATAAACAATGTTGCAATGAATAGCTTTGTACTTACATTATTTGGCACATGCCGGAGCCAGAAGCCCACATCTTTCTCCCTCTAAATAATTTATGTTCCCTCCACTCCAAAGCTGACACAGGACTGATTATGTATGCCAGCTCTGACAGATAAATGCTCATATCTCTGTCTTCCCCCCAACCCCCAATCTTCCTATTTTCCTTTTCTTGTTATGAAGCCTATTTGTATTTGAAACAGCTACAGAGATGCCAGACAGAGTCCTTGCCATTTTATCTCTTTCTGTGGTTGCTTCATTTCATTCTTCAAATACCAAGTGTGACTGTAACTGGGCTGTACTGGAGATAAAATCTGCAGATGTTGTTCCACATAAACATGGAATTTCTGCTACCAGTTGGATCACACTGTTTCGTACAAGTGCCAGGGATGTTCAAAGCCTGCATACCGTAGCCCACACCAGGCTTGGATCCCAGCTTAGAACTGGAAGGAAGATGAGCTAGAGGCAGTCTGCTGCTGCAGGAGCTAGCATCCATCGTCGTTTCTGGCTGTTGACCTAAAGGGACATGAAATGAATGGAGGCAACATCAGGGAGGCCCAAGGAAGTCCGCCTTCTGGAAAAGACAAAATGCATCATCCAAGCTTTCATCCTTGTCATCTGTGTTCATTTTATCTTCTCTTTTTACAGTTAGATTTTTCGGGTTTTCTTTTCAAAAGATACCTTCTTGTCTCTCAAAACAGGATCTGGGGATTAGAGAGAATACTGGGCCAGGGAGGGGTGGGGGTGGTGGGGCAAGAGAAGGTAGGGGTTTCTTTTTTTTTATGCATGTGATTCCAGCCACTGTCTGCATAGTTCACCAAGATTGGTTTACCCTGTTTTGTGTATAGTTTGATCTAAGTCCTAATTCTTGGAAACTTACTGCATACCACTCATTATGTTGATGACTGACAGAAGGCCCAGATGCTCTGGTCTAAAAGAAGAGTCAGACACATACCAGATATTATCAGTGCAGAACAAGAGATCAATTCAAAGTGATACGAGCCATGATGTAGGTAGAGATGTACGTTCGGGGTCTCGTCTAGCTCAGAGGAGGGGCGCTTAACCCAGAGTGGGGAGACAGAGAGGTGGGGCAGGCAGTTCAGGAAGGCTTCTTTGGGAAGATAATGCTGAAAGGAGCCATGAGGAGTAGCAGGAAGTGCTCCAGCAAAGAAGGCGAACGGAGACAAGAGCATGAACAAAGGCCCAGACCAAGGAAGTAGTAGGGGCACTATGACCCAAATGTAACTTATTTTTTAAACACTTGAAACATTGAATAGCAAGCTAGTAGCCCACCTGGAGCAAGTTTTAAAAGTGAAGCTGGGATAAATTTGAACTTTATTCTACAGTTCTTAAATATTAGCCATTCCTTCTGTTCTTACCTTAATTAGATGGGTCTCCAGTAATAAGCTCCCATCCAATCTTCTTCTCTAACCTCGGAACATGTCAGGCAGACAGAGTCCCAGGGAAGCCTTTCTCAGCTGCCTCAGCCCTTCTGTCTCTTATCTCTGACCCATGACTGTTTTCTTGTAATCACAAGGACGGCTAGAGTTTGCCTTTTAAAACCGCCACCAACGCTCTGAACTTAGGCAATTCCTACATCTTTCCTTCCAGCTGTCGACCAAGCCTGGACAAGTCAAGTCTTCTGGAAGTCTGTATGACAGCTCTTTGCCCCCCAGGAATGGAGACACTGGAAAGCTTACAGAGCCCACGTCACTCTGTGAATGTAACAGGCTTGTGTTATCAGAATAATCTCTAGGGATCATATCTCCAGGTATTACTGGATATGCTAGATTTAGTTGAGAAATGCATGTGTCAGAGATTCTCTGCAAAAGGTGGTTTTTCAGGTGGTCTTCCAATAATAATAATGCCAGTAACAGTAATTAACATGTATAGAACACTTCCTATGTTCCAGATACTGTTCTAAGCCCCTTAAAGATCACTCCTGAATGGTTTTATCTCCTTTAATCCCCAGATTTCCTTCTTAGAGCCTGGCATGCTGCCTAGTTAAAATTCAAGTGTCCTTGGGTTCAAATCCCGGCTCTGCCACCTACTATTTTTGTAATGTGCCTGAACCTCAGTTTCCTCATCTATAAGTGAGCATATTGATACCTTCCTCCCAGAAGTAAAATGATATAGATTAAAGCACCTGGCACATAACAAGCTCACAGTGAATGTCTCTTACCTTCCCCTAAACAACAGATACTTTTATTGAAAATGCTTCTACTTTCTTTTTTTTTAATGCTTCTACTTTCAAATAATTTAAGACAGAAGACCTAGTCGAGTGTTTTTTGACAATGATATAATTATATCACATAATTCCTCCAAATAGCAGAAGGAAAACATATGGATTTTTTTTTCTCTTCTGGGGTCTGTATTTCTTAAACAAGACTATGAATATGAGGAAAGAATATATGAGAGCAAGACCAAGTGCCAGTTAAGGACACATTTCCTAATCTGGACACTACTCCTTCAGGGATCCACACCCCACCCCCAGCCCCATGAAATCATCAGAAAAGGAAAGAAACACTTGGGCTCTGAGATCCTGTCCAATTTTAGCTCTAGGTGTTAGGGTCATGTGGAAGTGGCAAGTTTTTGAAATGCTGACATGCTGACACTTAAGCGAATGGCTGGATCCTATTATAGCTCAAAGAAAATATATAAAGAACCTGGGCCTGGGTGAGAGTTCCAAAATGAAATAATATCCAGCATGATGTAAGTGGTAAGGCTTAGGGATGGAAAGACTGGGGTGTGAATCTCAGCTTCACACTTCTCAGCTGTGTGACCTTGGGCATGGATGAATAATATATTGTCACCTTAGACTCCGTCCCTGGGTTTACCTGTAAAATGGAGATAGCATCCTTTTCACAGCATTGTTGTGCTGCTCAACCAATGTCCATTCCCTTCCCCTTTGTGGTCAAAAGCTTACTCCATGTGAATCTACGGGGACTCCCAGCTCAGCCCAGCTGCAACCCTAAACACTTAGTAAATTGTTGGAAATCCATTTCCATATACCGTTTCGTGTTTTTTTAAGGAATTGTTGGAATCCAATAATTCTGTTGGAATTATTTCCAGGCTTGCAGCATGTGTCTGCCCATGGAGAAGGAACAGTTTTCCCTCTTAGCTCCTACTCATACAATTTCACCTTGGCTGGCATCTATCACATAAACCACAGAACAGCAGTCACTCCATCACGCTCTCTGCTTCCAATCTCCTTTTCTTTTCTAGCAGTGACAGACTTTCATCTTTCTGAAAACGTTTCCATCTCCATTGGGACTATCCTAGTCCCTTTAGTGCCGGTGACTGGGGCTCTCAGTCTCTATTTCCTACTCCTTGGCCTTTGCTTTCTTTTGCATTTCCTGAGGTGGTCCCCTGTCCTTTCAATGACTTTCTGGATTTCTCATTCGCTTTGTGTTGTTTTTCCTTTGTTGCCTCTTGGGGACCAAGGTTGAAACCCCACTCCCTCCTTTTTTGGTTGCTCATCCTGCTATTTTTATTCCCTTACCCCTTCTGTCAAAGTAACACAAGAAAGAAGTGCCTTGAATATACCACAACTATTTAACTGGAGACATTAAGATTAAGAAATATAGAGCAAACAGAACTTCAACAATATGTGTTTTATACAAAATGATAAATATTTTTAAATGGAATTATTAGTATTAAAACCTTCAATGATATTATATCTTGATAGAAATAAGTGTTCGCAAGGATGTAGAGAAAGGGGAATGCTTTCCCCTTTCCCACTGTTGGTGGGAATATAAATTGGTATAGCCACTCTGGAGAACAGTATAGAGTTTGTCAAAAAAATTAAAAATGGAACTACCATATGATCTGGGAATTAATTCCACTTCTGGGTGTTTATCCAAAGAACAAAAGCACTGATTCAAAAAGGTATCTACACCCCATGTTCATTGTGGCATTGTTAAAATAGCCAAAATATGGAAACAACCTAAGTGTCCATCAATGGATGAATGGATGAAGAAAATGTGATATTGAGCTATTAAAAAAATGAAATCTTGCTGTTTTTGACAACACGAATGGACCTTGAAGGCATGACGCTAAGTGAAATAAGTCAGAAAGATAAAAACAAATACTACATGATCTCACTTATATATGGAATCTAAAAAAACTAAACAAAAACTAAACAAAACTAAATGAACTCCTCCATGAGAATCTTTGTACTCTAAGATACTGGATATATTTGTCTCCAGTCATTTTTCTCCATTTTTCCTGTACCTGGAACCCACCATTTTTTCACTCCCATCCCATGGACAGTGTTCTCACTCAATTTGCCTCCCAAGTGGGACCATAACACCAACTATAAAACACACACACACACACGCACGCACGCACGCACTTCCCTCTTTCCCCTCTGAACTCCTTGCACCCAACCCAGGTAGCTGTTCAATGTACCTTTCCCCCAGATATGGCTTTATGACAATCTCCTATTGTTAAATTAAACTATTATTCGCGACCTCTTGTGCTCTTTCCCTTGTCACAGGACTGTGTCATACTTACCTTCATACCCTCCACAATGCCAACATAGAGTGCCTTGCTCATGGCGAGTGCTCGATGGATATTCATCTCACGGGTGACTCTGGCTCTGCTGGATTTTGCTTCTCTTTTTTTCCAGAGAGGGTCTAGCTGTCTCTGAAGAGGTAGCTAAAGCTTAAAAAACAAAAAGAGAGCGAGAGAGAGACAATTAACTAATGCTTTAGGAGTCCATAGTCTAAAAGAGGAAAAGGCCTGGTGGTAGAACCTTCACAATAGTAAATCCCTGTTTTCAAAAGTATCCACTGTGTATCTGGAGGCTGGAAGGAAGAGGACTTCAAAAACAGGAGAACAAATTAGGAAATGAGATCAACAAATACTGTAACTACAAACATTTACTCAAACAGGCCCCCTCTCTTATCCTAGAGACCAGAAAGGAAATAACTGCTCCCTTTGGAAAATAGGATTCCAACTTGGGGAGACACCCATGGCCTTGACCCAAAGCTCTAGAAGGCCTAAATGTATGCTGTGTCAGAGGCCTTATGCACTAGGGGTGGCCCATAAATGATGAATTAATGAGTGTGAGAGAGAGAGAGATTGGCAAATAGTCTATTCCAAACAAGTCATAAACTTCCAGATTCTAAATAAGCCGGATTTCCCTAGAGAATTATAGTAATAATAACCACAAACATGTTCTTTCTATGTGCAAGACATAGCTATAAGTCTTTCCACGTATCAAGTCATTTCATCTGCACAATCTCTGATGTAGATTATTTTACTATCTTCATTTTGTAAATGAAGAAATTTAAACACAGGAAGCTTAAGTGATTTCCCCAAGGTCAGACAGCTAGCAAGCGGTAAACCTGGGAATGTGGAGGGAGAAACATAGGGACTCAGCTGAGAGAAACTTGAGTTGGAATCTTGGCGCCATCATCTATTAGCTGAGTGAACTTTTGCAAACTCCCTGAATCACATTTGCCTCATTGGAAAAATCAGATTAATTGTATCTACATCCTAGGGCTGTTGTGAAAGTTGGATGAGTCTTGGAACTTTGAGTTTCCTATAACTGAAGGACTAGCCATTTGGATCAACCCTCCTGCTGAAATAGCCAAGCATGCTGGATAACTTTTCTTTTCATCTTCATAAAAGTATCAAAGAACTGACAAAATGGTTTTTAAAAATACAGGCCTAAACCTAGAAGGAAGCAAGAACCCAGAGAAGTAAGCAGAGCATCAAAATCACTTTTCTTCTGAAGGCGTTTGTTCATCTGGATTATCCAAGCTGTGAAACTGAGCTGTGGTTTTGATGGCTTCTCGGGACAGAGGACAGAAGTCAAGGCCAGGGATTGCCAGGTCTTCCACAGGTACTTTTTCAAGGACGCATGAAACAGAAGTAAATGGGCTCCTCCCACAACACCCCCATGGACTGCAGGGAATGAGGTCTTGGTGCCAAGCAGAGTCAGGAGAAAAGAGAAAAACAACCTGTCTCTAAGGGGTTGTAACCATGGGCTAGCATTTTTGCAGAGGCACAGCCTAGGTCTGCATCGTGGGTGTGGTTCAAAAGCTCAAGCTATGAATTTAAAATGGCACTGCATGAAGAATATGATGAGAAAATGGGAGCAGGGTTACAGAAAAGTAGGTTGGAGGGCAACGAAGGCAGACACAATTTGTGTGCTGTGCTCCAGGCCCACTGACAGGCTCCCCGTTCCTCACACAAACACCCACGCACACCTGCTCATCTCTGCACCAGCTGGGCCTTCCACTGTAGGCGTCACGGTGGTCAACAGTATGATCTCTGGAGTTGGATGGCCCAGGTTCAAATCCTGGCTCTGCTACTTCCTGGCTGCATGACTCTGGGTAAGTCACTTAATCTCTCTGTCCATTTTTCTCATCTGAATAAAGGGAATAATTACAAAACCTCCTGTGGTTTATTGTAAGGATCAGACAGTTCACGTCTACAGAATGTTAAGAACAGTGTCTGGCATATAGGAAGTAATTATATGGTAATGATGATGGTTTCCTGAAATGATCATTTGCCCTTTATTTATTTGGCAAGATTTTATTAATCCTTTACAATTTGGATAATATTACCTGCTCTGTCAGGCCTCTCCTGTCTCAGCATACCACACAACTTCACATATACAACTCTTCTGGAGCCCTTATCACACCAATTTGCAATGACTGGTAGACAATTCTGTCTCCCCCATGACACTATCAGTTACTTAACGTGGAAACTAAGTCTTATGTATTATTGCATCCCTAGCTGCTAGTACAGAGCTTGACACATAATAGATGATTAGTTAATATTTGATGAATGAAAGAATGTATTGATGACTTCACCTTGCCTTAGTGCAACAATTTTTCCCATAAGAACAGTTTTTTGAGTTTCCTGTCCCTTATTCTGCCCTCATTTTAAACAAAAAACATAAAATTCAGCTTGTTCTCCCACTTGAATTGTTTCTCTGGAATGTAAACTTCTTACGAGCAGTCCCAGTATCTTATCTACTTAATTTAGATCTGCATGAGACATAGAGTATCAGGAAAATGACTAAACCACCATAAAAATGGTATTGGCAAACAAATTGGGCCAATGAGTCATGAGATCATGAACTGAGACATGTTCACAGATTCTTCCTGCTTATGTGGGGATGCGGACTTAAATCGACTTCCTGGTTCTGCTGTATTCATGGATCAGAAGACTGGGATTTATAGTCCCAGATTGACGACTTATTTGTTATGTGACTCTGAGCAAAACATATTCTTCCTAAACTTCACTTTTCTCATCTGCTAAGTGGGTTTAATAATACCTGCCAGATAGTGATATCGTGAAGCCAATAAGGTGATGCAAGACATGTGAAGGGGCTTCATCAATGGCCAAGTGCTTAAAAATTGTAAAAATGGCCGATTGTATTTATCTGTGCTAGAAAATTCCCATTTATATTCTGGGTGGCCAGTTCTCACCCTTCAATGGATGGCTTTTCTCAGAAGAAGCCTGTGTTATAAACACAACAAAGTCAGTGTTATATATCAGTGTTATAAACACAACAAAGCACTTCACCTGGCAACAAAGAGACCTAATAAAATTTAGAGACCTCTCTGTTTTGAGAGTTTGGCAAGTGACTGAGCTTGGTTCCAGAGAAAACAGCTCTGAGGGGAACTGATTGGGGAGCACGTAGGAGAGTTCATGCTTTCCCTATGACCGACTTGCTCTGACACATCCATCCACAGTAACAAGTGGAAAGAGGTCGTGGACTGCCGCAGTTGGGTGTCTGAGAGCAGAGGGAAGCCTCTCTGAAATGATGTGATTTGAAAACCAGCTCTGAATATAAGAGAACAACCTCAGCCAGAGATTAAAGACAATCCTTCTCATCCTGCCCCTAGGCTCTTCATGGTATTTGTTTTACTCTTCCTGACTTCCTTCACTCTGTATGACAGACTCTAGGTCCATCCACCTCTCTACAAATAACTCAGTTTCGTTCCTTTTTATGGCTGAGTAATATTCCATTGTATATATGTGTCACATCTTCTTTATCCATTCATCTGTTGATGGACACTTAGGTTGCTTCCATGTCCTGGCTATTGTAAGTAGAGCTGCGATGAACATTGTGGTACATGACTCTTTTTGAATTATGGTTTTCTCACAGACCTACTAGAGAATGGACTTGAGGACACGGGGATGGGGAAGGGTAAACTGTGACAAAGTGAGAGAGTGGCATGGACATATATACACTACCAAACATAAAATAGATAGCTAGTGGGAAGCAGCTGCATAGCACAGGCAGATCAGCTCAGTGCTTTGTGACCACCTAGAGGGGTGTGATAGGGAGGGTGGGAGGGAGGGAGACGCAAGAGGGAAGAGATATGGGGATATATGTATATGTATAGCTGTTTCACTTTGTTATAAAAAAGAAACTAACATACCATTGTAAAGCAATTGTACTCCGATAAAGATGTTAAAACAAACAAACAAAAAATGATTCTTCTCAACCAAGGGGAATCAGACCCTGGGGGGGGTGGGAGTGTTGAAGGCATCACAAGGCACCACCTCCAAGTCATTAAAGACAAGACTCTGCGTCCTGAATTTAGTGACATATTTGCTCATCCTCATTACTAGTCTCGCTGAACTCTTCCCCGCTCCTTTTAGAAAGCCAGAGAAATTTCATAACGGAATGAGGCAATTTCATTTTGGCCTTGCCTTGGTCCATTAAGATCATATTCTGCAGCTAGGAACCAAGCTGCACATTTGTGGAATCACAAGGTACTAGAACTTGGAAGGAATTTGGAGAACATCAGTTGGAAGCTGAAACCCAGATATGAAGTGACATGTCCATGGGCAAGCTGTGAGTAGGACCAGAATGCAGGCATCTTCACTTCCAGCCCAGGACTACAGAACTGCATCCTCTCTGCCCCCTGGAGTAGAACCTTGAGAATCCAGATGCTTCCATTTGCCAGCTGTGGTCCAGAGATAAGGTGGATGTAGGTCATAAGTGCAATCTGCTATCTAAACAACCTAGCAACACTGCCAAGGCAATTCATTTTGAAACCTGCTACCTAAGTAGGCTGCATGATACCATCTGTCTAAAGAAGGTTCCAGTTGTCATTACAATCATTGGAATTGCATCAGTTGCATCGAGCATGAAATATACTCACCCACCCGGTTCTCTTCCTCACCAAGCAGGCTTTTTCTTCTCTGTAATTTCTTCCAAACAGTCCTAGAGTGTAAAGGAGCTGGGGAAGACACCAAGACTTGATGACAATGCTCTACATCCCGGTTTAACTTCTGTTTAACTAAAGAAAAGAAAAAAATAAAGTTAAGTACTTCTCTATGTCAGATGCATTCCATTTATCACCTTTAATCCTCACAATAGCCCTCTGAGTTCGATAACTTAGCCACAATTCCCAGTTGAGGAAACTGAGGCAGGAGATAAAATAACTTTCTCCAGGTCACATATTTAGTAAGTGGTAAAGCCATTGTTGAGTCTCTCTGTCTCCAGTGGCACCTGATCCATCATATTGAAAGTTAATGAACATAGTGTAGTTCATATACATGTTTAAACTATTTGTATATATTACTTTATGTATAACAGACAAATACATAAGGTCCATTTCTAGGCAATGATTTGAAAAACTAATTGCACTTTGAATACTCAAAAAAAAAAAAGCTAGCATACACACAGTCCTCTCTTCCATTGAGTCCCATGCCACACGGTTTGCAGGATCTTAGTTCCCCGACCAGGGATTTAACCTGCGCCTTCCGCAATTAAAGCACAGGGTCCAACCACTGGACCACCAGGGAATTCCCCATTGAGTCTTCCGTGGCGGAGCACAGGCTCCAGACGCGCAGGCTCAGTGGCCATGGCTCACGGGCCCAGCCGCTCCGTGGCATGTGGGATCTTCCCGGACCAGGGCACGAACCCATGTCCTGTGCATCGGCAGGCGGACTCTCAACCACTGTGCCACCAGGAAGCCCCCCATTGAGTCTTTTCATGAACCTTCCTACTGAAGAGTGTTTCAAACATTCAAATCACCAGAAAATTAAAGGTAGAAGATTCTCCATTCCACCATGCTAGAAACACACCTGAATTTAACCTAAATTCGAGTCCATTCTGGGCCAGATAAACCTGCCCTTTGTGCTCTAGAGAAAAACAGCATCCCAACTTCACCAAACTCCAAACGAGTTTAAGATAATAAAAAATTAGCATTTAGTAAGTGATTACCGTGTGCCAGACACTGCACTGAACCTTTTGAATTAATTACCTCCCAGCAATCATAGGAGAGAATTACCATTACAGGCATACCTTGTTTATTGCCCTCCACCTTATTGTACTTCATAGATACTGCATTCTTTACAAGTTGAAGGTTTGTGGCAGCCCTGCTTCAAGCAAGTCTATCGGCACCATTTTTCCAACAGCATTTGCTCACTTCATATCTCTGTGTCACATTTTGGTAATTCGCACAATATTTCAAACTTTTTCATTATTATTATGATTGCTATGTGATCTGTGATCTTTGCTGTTACTACTGCAAACACGTATGACTCACTGAAGGTTCAGATGATGGTTAGCATTTTTTAGCAATAAAGTATTTTTTTAATTAATTAATTTATTTATTTATTTTTGGCCACATTGGGTCTTCTTTGCTGCACACGGGCTTTCTCTAGTTGCAGTGAGCGGGGGCTACTCTTCATTGCGGTGCGCGGGCTTCTCGTGGTGGCTTCTCTTGTTGCGGAGCACGGGCTCTAGGCACCTGGGCTCAGTAGTTGTGGCTTGGCGGGCTCTAGAGTGCAGGCTCAGTGGTTGTGGCTCACTGGCTTAGTTGCTCTGCGGCACGTGGGATCTTCCTGGACCAGGGCTCGAACCCATGTCCCCTGCATTGGGGACTTAACCACTGCGCCACCAGGGAAGTGCCGTCGATAAAGTATTTTTTAATTAAGGTATGTAATTTTAGTCATAATGCTATTGTTAGTGCTTGCACACTAACAGACTACAACATAGTGTGAGCATAACTTTTTTTACACGTGTTGATCATTAATGAAACTTTTGATTTGCAATGTTTTCTCAGACTGTCCACCAATGATTTTCTCCTTTTCTTTCTGCTTCTCCAAACTCAAAAAGCATCTGATAAAAGACAATGATACGCTTCTCTCTCAATTTCTGTCCATATTACATATAAGAATTAAATCAGTTTCCCAAATCTTAGTTACAATTACCTGTTCAGTGTTTTTCTTCACCACTCAATTATAAGCTCCCAGGAATAGCATTTGGTTTTTGTACCACTGTCATATGGTTTGTATCCAAAAAGATCCATTAAATGAGTTATGGATATAGCATATTTTAGTTACTCATTACATGGAAAAGTTGCTAAGTGTTTTTGACTCAGAGAGTGAAAAATACTCTCTTAAAGATCAATAAAGCACAATGCAATAACAAAACAAAACACACAGGTTTGCTCTTTATATCCTATGTTGTCTTTGACAAGGCATTTAATATCTTCAAACCTCATTTTCCTAACCTGCAAAATGGGGAAGTACTTTCTCTGAAAACCTGTGAACATTTTTTCCCAAGATTTTGTCTCTGGTGGGAATCCAAATGATAAGTTATCGCTTAAGTATTAATAGAACTTTGTCATTCCTTCACGTGAATAGTCATCTTCTATTGATAAGTAATGATAACAACCTGAGGATTTTAAGCTCAAAGGGTGGATGTACAATACATTGTAAGAGGAGAATAGAATGGCACCCCACCTAAAATTGAGTTCTGTCCACTTAAATGAGAGGTCCTCTGTGCCCTCTTAAATGGTGCTTCAATATCATCACTTAAAGCATAACTTTTATATGCACTAGGAAACAAAAAATTTGTGTGACTCACTTTATTGCGATATTCGCTTTATTGCGGTGATCTGGAACTGAATCAACAATATCTCCAACGTTTGCCTGTGTTCAGATCATCCCTATAGTTGGCTGGCTAAATTACCTAGCAAGTAAGAAACAGAGCCATGCCCATAACCACCATGCCATGATGTCGCCCAGCTATAGAGAATAGCACAGAGGAAGGTTCTATTCAGAAGCTAATTTCGGCTCGGGAGGTTGAAACTGTAGACCAGAGTCCAGAGACAGAGCCTCACCTTCAGCATCCTCTGTCCTCGCCTGTGAGGGTGGCAGATCCAGTGATCTGCTGCCAACAAGAGGTGGCACCATGACTTGTTCTATGCTGACATACAGCACCTAATGGACCTCTAGCTCTTGTTCATTGCAACCCTACACAGAGAAAGGTAGCCTTGCCACCTTGTAAGAATTGCTAGAAAGTTCACACTTTCTAGCAATCATGAAACTATGATAACAGTGATGGTCCCCACCTCGTGTGGATGAGAGTTTCAACTCTTCTTCCAACTGGTCAGTCAGTCTGGAGAGACTATTTGGATTTGTTTTGGTTACCAGCACTAGCAACAGGTAATAACACCGACTTGATTGGCCTCATTCGATTGCCTAAGAGCCTCTTGACTTGTTATCTCATTATCTCCATATAATCTTTCCTTCTGTGCAGAGAAGTCCACATGCAGGAGATTCTTCATTCTTTCTCTGGGCTTCTGCTGGGGCCCCTTCTCCCTGCTGATCTCTGCCCTAAGAAACCTCCCTGACTTTTTACACCTAGCTCTGGTCATGCCTTCACTCTACCTTGGCATTTGGCAAACAGGCTATTATTTTGCTCATGGGTGTTTAAAAATAGCCTCTTTTGCATGTTGTATTTCTCTTAATTAAGTCAGAAGCTTCTCAAGGACAAGCATCATATATTTTATTTACTTGGTCTCCCACCTCTGACATATAGCATCCTCTTCGTTCATGAGAGATTGGCCAGCCACCTTTTATTTCCTCTGCCCAGCCTCCGAAATAAGGGAAAACATCACACAAGCAAGGGAGGAGAATAGGGCAGAGATCTGGACATTCCAGCCTAAAAAAAAATAGATAATTCTCTCTGGGCATTTTCATATGAGTTTTTTTTGTTTTGTTTTGTTTTTGTTTTTGTTTTTGTTTTGCGGTACGCGGGCCTCTCACTGTTGTGGCCTCTCCCACAGGCTCCGGACGCGCAGGCTCAGCGGCCATGGCTCACGGGCCCAGCCGCTCCGCAGCATGTGGGATCCTCCCGGACCGGGGCACGAACCCGTGTCCCCTGTATCAGCAGGCGGACTCTCAACCACTGCGCTGCCAGGGAAGCCCATATGAGTTTCTTGATTGCCAATCAGATTTCACTTAGGCATTAGTTACTTTCAAAAACAAGCAGACCTAAGACTTACTGAAGACCTCAATGTACCAGGTTCCTTACATACATTATTTCAGTTATCCTTGCAACAACCATAAATAACAATAAATGTTTTTCTCATTTTGGAGATGAGAAAAATGACTCTGGGATATTAAATAATTTTCCCAAGGCCTTCTGAACTCAAAACCCAGTCTAATTCCAAACCCTATGATCTTCCACTCAACCGCACAGCCCCCAGTTGTGGCCCAGGGTTTCCTTGCCTATCCCTCTCATTCCTTTTCTTTTCACTTGACAGGTTTATCTGTTAAGTTGCATAACATTAACTCCGAGGAAGAATGATAGTAGCTTCCTGGAAAAAGGGACCAGGAAGAGGAAAAAAGAGCAAATTTTTCTGAGTCCCCACTGTGTGCCAGGCCACGTGCTAGCTTCTTTACACACATTTATTTACTCTTCTTAGTGAGCTCATTATGCAAACAAGAAAACTGAAGCTCAGGAAGTCACATGACTTGCCCAGGGTCCCCCAGCAAGTGAGCTGTGGAGTTAAGATCCAGCCCCAGGACCATCTAACCCAAAGCACAAGCATGGAAGTTCCCAGGAAAATAGTGATGTTCTACTAAAGTAGTGGGCTGTGTTTTCAGGATTTAGGACTGAGACCTTAGCAGGTTGTCAGGCCCAATGGGTAATGTGTCTGTCAGTAGAAGTGGAACAAGACTCTGAAAGCCACAAGCTTCTGACATTGGTGATGTCAGGCAGTTGTGATTGTGGCTCCCTGAAGCCCACAGAGGAAACACAAGAGGTCACAGGCCAAAACCACACATCCAGCCATCCTCCAGGGGCTGACTGCCCATGGGTGTGCTGCCCACATGTCTGTATGGTGGAAGGAGAACCCAGAAACCACCAGTCCCACTAGACAAGCTTAAACAGCTATCTGCAGGCCATCTCTTAGGGAGAAATCGATGCTGAACTATCCTTTGGGCATGGAGCACACTGGATCAACATTGCACACAATGGGATAAGAGAGATCATTTTTAGGTCAGGGATATAGTGGATACTCATTGCTTTCTCCACTCAGCAGTCATCCATTCCTTCCGGCAACAACCCACATTTCCTCTGAGCCCCACCCTTCCCTGCTGTCAGTAAGTTGACTCTCCCTCCGACTCCAGGGACAGGCAGGTGACCAGGCCCAGCCAATCAGAGCCATGTGTTCCTTTCCTGATCACAGTAATGTGTCCAGATGAGCCTGCAACCCAATGAGATGCAATGAGACTTTTGCTTGAACTGTAGGTAGAGGGACACCTTCTCTTTCCTTCTGAGTTTGAACCTGGCAGGATGTTGACCTGGAGGTGACAGCAGCCAGTTTACCTCTGTGTGGAGCTAGAGAATAAAGTCACCACAGAGGAAAGCAGAGATACTGCTGTGGACTGAAAGGTTGTGTCCCCCCAAATTCATATGTTGAAATCCTAACCCCAGTATGTTGGTATCAGTTGGTGGGGCCTTTGGGGACGATTCAGTCACAAGGGTGGAGCCCTCATCAATGGGTAAAGCTTTGATGCTTTATAAAAGAGACTCCAGAGAGCTCTCTTGCCCCTTCTTCCATGTGACGACACAGCAAGAAGGCAGCCATCTATGAAACAGGAAGCTGGCCCATATCAGACATTGAACTGCAGGCACCTTGATCTTGGACTTTCCAGCCTCCAGAACTGGGAGAAATAAATGTTGTTTAAGCCATCCAGTCTATGGTATTTTTGTTATAGCAGCTCAAACAGAGTAAGACAGATACAGATGAAGAAGGTTGTGTCCTAATGACATTGTTTGACCCCTGAATCCAGCCTGGCCTGGACTCTTCAACTTCCTGAGTTAATACATTCCCACTTTTTGCTTAAGTCAATTTGACTCAATATGTCTGTTTTTGTATCACTTGCAAGAGAAAAAGTCCTGACACAATGGCTCTTCAAAAAAAGTCCTTCTCCCTTGAGATTTGGGGCCTCAGATTAAAGGCAGTCTGATAGAACTTAATCTTTTTCATATCTTTGCTTAACTGTCTCCTCAGTAAGGCTTTTCCTGACCAATGTATTTTCAATTATGACTTCCTCCAACCCAGTAATCCTTGTCCCCCTCTCTGCTCTATTTTTCAGTTAACACCATATGATACACCACTTATTGTACTTATTTGTTTTGTTCATTGTCTGCCTTCCATAACTGGAATATAAGTCATAAGGTCAGGGATTTTTTGGTCTGTTTTTATTCATTAATATATCCCCATTGCCTACACAGAGTCTAACACAGGATAGAAGGTCAGTGAATATTGGTTCAATGAGTGAATGACTATTTGGACAAGCAATTCAAGGAGGGATTCCAGAAACATCAAAATCATCCCAGAGCCCTTGGACTCAGACAGACTTGGGTTCAAATCTGGACTCCTCCAATGACTGGTTACCTGCTCTACAAATTACTGAAGTCTCATGGAGATTTAGTTTCTCACATAAAAAGGAGGAGGGTAATAATTTGTACTGTCAGGATTATTGTGAGATTAGGCGAGATTATAACATCCTTCCTGCCACATTGTAGGCTCTCATTATAGGTTATCTACACATAGGGTAACCAACCAGAATGAGAAAGAGAACTCACTAGAATGATACATCAAGAGATCTTGCTCATCTTTTGTGAATCCATGATGACTGAGGAACAACCAAGGGTATATACTTGGCTCAGTATGACAACCACTGTTAGCATGTCTACCTGGTTTTAGAATGACTGATTCAAGAAAGAAGGCTTTTGGAAGGTATGGGAATTCTTGTGGGACACAGATGATAAATTGCTGGCTCCTGGCAAAAGATGATGTGACTTGTATCATCTGTTTATTTATTTAATGCTACAGACTGAATGTTTGTGTCCACCACAAGATTCCTATGTTGAAGCCCTATACCCCAATGTGATGGTATTTGGAGATGAGGCCTTTGGGAGGTGATTAGGGTTAGATGAGGTACTAAGGATGTGGCCCTCATGATGAGATTAGTGCCCTTATTAGGAGAGTTTGCTCTCTCTCTCTCCCTCCCCCACCTCCCCCACCATGTGTGGACACATCAAGAAGGTGGCCACCTGCAAGTCAGGAAGAAAGACCTCACCAGGACCTGACCATGCTGATACCCTGATCTCAGACTTCCAGCCTGCAGAACTGTGAGAAAACAAAGGTCTGTTGTTTAAGCCACCCAGTCTATGGTATTTTGTTATGGCAGCCCAAGCTGACCAAGACACTTGGGCACTCTTCCTTTCTTATTGCACACATGAAAACTGAGATCTGTATAATAAAAGAGTAAAGTGAGAATAAAAAATATCAGGACCAGGGAAAGTGCACATTAGCACAGGAGGTGTCGAGGGAGGGGAAGAGCAAGTAGTTCATCAGGTAAAAGAGAGTTCTAGCATTGAGATTTAAATTTGCCTGTGAGCTCCCAGTGAGCCAAAGAAAAGAGAGAGAGAGAAAAAGAGAGAGAGAAAGGCATTAATAAGGGTCAGCAAAGGGCAGCTTCCCATTGGCTTAATGTCTAGGGGTTTAGAAACTTCTAGAGTTCAAGGTAAGCATCAATTATTTAGCATTATATAAGGTGTGGCTACTTGACTCCTTCATTGTATGATTGGGGCCTTAGCAAACATGCTCAGGTGAATAGGTTCAAGTAAATACATTGAGCTTCAAAGAAATGGTCAAGGGACTTCCCTGTCAGTCCAGTGGTTACACCTCAGCACTTTCACTGCTGAGGGCCTGGGTTCGATCCCTGGTCTGGAAACTAAGATCCCACAAGCCTCGAGGCACGGCCAAAGAAAAAAAGAAAAGAAATTGTCGAGAAGCAAATCCACTGGGCTGCCTGCCTTGGCTCATCACATTTAATGAAGTGTCTCTTTTGAGCTGGTGGCAACTTCTTTAAAATAGACTCCTATCTTTGTCCTATGAGAGTGGATATGATTTTTTTAAAAACGGTTCTCACTATGGAGCCTTTTAGGTCCTGTGCTAGGTACCCCATGAACCTTATCTGCACCTCTCTCTCCTCATTGTAGGGATGAGCAATCCCAGCTCAGAGAGATTAAGTCACTTGCCCACAGGCTCCCAGCTAATATGTAAAATAATCGGGACCCAACAGCCCCCGCTCCTTTCATTCCTTCAGTGTTTCTCACACTTTACTCGTACATGTGCCTTCTTCCCTATCTTTGTCTTATCCTCATAACATTCATGATTGTTTACCATTTTTCAGCAAATTAACTCTCTGTATTTTAAGTTTAACTTTTCCTTAAGCAATATGCATGAAATTATGAGTTTGATGTGCTTGTTATATTATATTATATGTACGTTATGCTATATTAGCAATATTATTAATGCACATTAAAATAATTATGTAACCATTAATTTTTTAATTTAAAATTGTGTGAGTATGACCTAATATATCCCTCTAATGGTGTGCATATTCAACCTTTGGAAAACCTTATGCAGTTTCCAGAAGTGAACTAAGGCGGACATTTCAATGAAAGATACTGTTTGTTGCTGTTGTTTGGGGCTCTAAAGTAACAAGACCCTCTTTAAGCAAGGCTCATCCACTGTCTCTGAAAGCAAAAAAGGTAGAGACCCCAGAATATCTAGAACAGCCACAATGTTATCACAAGAGAAGTGGCTAGACCTGCAGAAACTCTGCAGTGAGGTGGGATAGGGAGGATGGAAGGGAGACACAAGAGGGAGGAGATATGGGGATATATTTATATGTATAGCTGATTCACTTTGTTATAAAGCAGAAACTAACACACCATTGTAAAGCAATTATACTCCAATAAAGATGTTAAAAAAAAAAGTCTGCAGTGAGGGGATCCAGTCATTTAGATACCTGGGTTTCCGCTCTTCTGCTTAAAAAACATTTGTTAATAGTTACACTTCAAGTAATGTCATGAATAAAAGTCAAATAAAAACCTTTGGACTTTATTTGATAACTACAAGCAGATTAACAGCAAATCATATTTAAATAAGGCCTTCGTAAGTGCACCATGATGAAACAGAAGCAATAAGGTTAATTAAATCTTTATGTTCTATTATATACCTAGGGAACCCACCCTCTTTAGACTAAACAGTATTAAAGATAGAAGGGCATGTGGTAAGTTGAAGTTATCTTCAATATATCAATGAAATGCTCTTCTTGGATTTTCAGTAGTTGATTTTAAAGTTGGTTTGAGCAGTAATCCCAAGAGAGGAATCTTTTGATCTAACCAAATGAAGGAATAATCTCATTAGTGCTTAAGCAAGGAAGTCATCATTTGTTCACTCAGTTCACTCATCTACTGGATGGATGCCTAGTGATGCTGGATATTGTGCTAGGTTCTAAGATACCCAGATAAGATGTGGTCCCTGCCCTCAGCGAGCTCATAGTCTAGTTGGGGAGACAAACAAATCAAACATAGAATGATCATGTTATGTTGTGTGGGCACAGGTACTAAGGGGGCCCAGAGAAAAGGAATTAAATGCAGCCTGAGGGAGTCAAGATAGGCTTCTCAGAGAAGACAAAGCGGCAGAACTAAGTGCTTAAGGATGAGCTGGAGTTTGTGATGAGGTAACTCCAGGCAGAAGGACTAAATCACATATGGGAAAGCACCGTAATGAAGGGCAACTTGATGGAATTGGAGACCAGGTTGTTCATAATAAACGAGTAATTCTGTACCACTTAAGTGAAGAAGGGGAGTAAAGTTCAAGACAAGATGGACCAGATGATGACAAGCCTAACTAACTAGCTTATCCTGAGAGCTATAGGAGCCATTTGAAGGTAGTAAGCAGAGGAGATTTGGGTTACTTGATAGCGGCTGCCAGGAATCCTCTGTGTGGGCTGCTCGTCTCCATTCTGGGGACTTTCCCTGGATGCATTTGGCACTAGAGAGCAGCTGCAATTACTGACGGCTGGAAAACAAGGTCTCTCTGGCATGTTATTCGGGCGACTGTAATTACAGATAATGGACCTCAATTTGCCCGTCAGGAATTTGCACAGTTGGCTCTATCACTGGAATTTGAATATTTTGCGTCCTG
Source organism: Delphinapterus leucas (assembly GCF_059928025.1). Classification (NCBI taxonomy): domain Eukaryota; kingdom Metazoa; phylum Chordata; class Mammalia; order Artiodactyla; family Monodontidae; genus Delphinapterus; species Delphinapterus leucas. The sequence goes on along the minus strand of NC_143130.1, from coordinate 45,338,274 downwards.
CTTGTGCACCAAAGTTAGAGAGCAGAAGTGGCTGTGGTTTCTCAGGAACTCACACACTGACCTTGCAAATGGTCCCAGGCCTTTGTGAAGCAGTGGCCCTTCCCTGAAGAGCGGACTTTCCCTGAGCAAACCCATCCCCCCAGAAAAAGTTTCGAGCCACTCTCCTCAGGCACCAGGTCGGGAAGCTAAGCAAGCAGGACCTACTGTTCCAGTGAGGTCGTGGCACTCTCCTGGAGTCCATGGCTGGTTGGGAGGACTGTGTCCACTCAGCTCCTTGTCTTTAACCCAGGCTGACACACCCTCACACTTCACTGCCCATAGCCAATTAAAAAAAAAAGTGCTTTGAATATATTTCAGCTCCATTTAGGGCAATTGCCTTGGAAGCTCTTGCTTCATTACTGTTTTTGTTCTTTATGCCCCATTCTGGTCCAGGGTCAACCAACTTTGTTTTCTACTATTCTGGTTTTGTGTTCTGTTCTTGTCCCAGCACTGGCCCTTCTATCGATTTAACAAATATTTATATAGTATTTGGCCATATACCAAGTCATGTTCTAAATTGCTTTATGTGTATTAACTCATTTATTCTTCATAACAAAAGTATGCAATAAATACAGGTAAGGAAGTTATTATTATACCCATTTTACAGATGAGAAAATGAAGCCAAGAGTAGGGGAAATCAGATTTGAACAAGACAGTATTGCTCCAAAGTCTATGCCCAACTTCACTTGAATTTCATACATTTCAACTTGTGTCTCCTTAACATCTGAGATATTTTTTTACTAAGCACTTTTTTTGTGCTAGGCATTTTACATGTGTGACCTCCTCTAATCCTCAAGACAACCCAAAAGGACAGATAGAGAAAAAAGAGCTAAGTTATAGTGATTTAAGCAACTTGCCCAAGATTATGCTGATTAAGTGGGAGAGCTGCTGGCCACTGAGCCTGACAGAGCTCTTTATCCCCCCATTTTTTGCCTTATTCTCTCCTGTACTGATTGTTTCGGGGTATTCTCAAGCTTGAGTCAGTCCCTGGGACCCTACAACCACCATGACACTAGACACAGCCCAGACCCCACTCAAGGGAAGCGTATTACAATCCGCCACAATCTCAGAGGAAGGAAATGTAAACTTACAGTCTACTCTGTGAGGTCACGTTCTCACTGCTTCAAAGGGCCACTTAATAAATATAGCTGTAACAATTATATTCGCCATTTATGAAATGCTTTCTAATGTGCCAGGCACTTTATATACAATATGCCTAAGCAGCGTGATGATCCTACGAGGTCAATATTATTACTGCTGTTTTACAGATGAAGAAACAGAGGTTCAAAGAGGTTAAACAACTTGCCCACCATCACCCAATTATTCAGATATGCTGACTCCAAAATCCATACTTTTTCTACTATATCTGGCTTCTTTTCTTGTGAACTATATCCAGAGAAGGCCTTTCCAAGGGCTTAGAGAAAATATAGAATATGAAAGAGAATAGGTTCCAACGTGGGTTGGGGGAGTTCATTATTTTGTTTTTTTCCTTCCTTCCTCTCTCCCATCCTCCCTCCTTGCCTTCCTTCCTCTTTTCAATCAAGAAAAATGACACAGTGAATAACAAAGCTAACAGAAGCCCTAGACTTGGCCTCCTGTCATCTTTAAAATCTAAGTTCCACCCATGCACAATTATGACTGCTGACAATAAAATCCCAACCCAGTGTGAATCAGCACAAAGAAAAAGCAAAAGAGGGCAGGGCTGGGGCTTGGTGCTCAGAGTTAGCCCCAAAGATATGAGTCAGGGAAGTCTCAGGATAACCTCCTGCCAAATTAATCCCAGGCCAGGGCTTGCCAAGGTGCAGCCGCTCTCACAAACTCCAGAGGACCTAAGTGGACTGCCCTAGGGAGAAAGGGCAGTTCTACTGGGCCTGAGAGAGACCACTGGGCAGGTCATTGGAATTGTTGTTATCGACTGAATCTCCCTGGGGCTGCTGTGGCAGAAGACAGTCCTACAGTCACGTAGGTGGCAGCTTACCTGTTTAATTCTCTTCTTCACTGTACCCAGATACTCAGTAAAGGTGTGTGTAATGCACAGAGACACAGATTTATTTGCATTATTAGATAACATCTGCAACGTGGCCTAGCCAAAAATAGTGTCAACACAGTGCCTGCGTGCTATCCTAAAAATAATGGCATGGGTTTGTGGAGATCTAAACAAAATGAAAAAGGTTTGTCATAGTTTGTCCTTGGTCTGGGCTCTCCCCATAATCTCCAGGTCAACCTCCCTCTCTGAATCTGAACTTTGTGAGTAAATTCTGGGGTCAGAGGTTGTCAGCATCACCTTGTGCTCCACCCCAGACAGACCTAGGCTCTTGTAGGTCTCAGTAATCTGCACTTCTTTCTTTCAAAACACAGAAACCAGGACATTTTCTGCTCACCCAGATCCTCTTAGAGAAAGAAGAGGGAGTTATGCATCCATGCTATATGGAAAGAGAAGAGGATTTTAGAACCATAAATATCTGGAAATGAACTCTGCTACTTCCTGTCTGCATAGGCTTTGGGCAGCTTATTCATCTGTAACAATGGAGAAAACAAGACTTATGTCGGAAAGCTGTTGAGAAGACTACTTACATGTTAAGGTCGCCAGGACAATGTCTGGCTCATGGTTGATTAGATCGTGGTCACCCAATCTCCTGGGCTGACCTGTGCTTCTTTCTGTGTTCCCAAATCCTTCTGAGAGTCCTAGAGTCAGCTGTTCCTTCAAATACAGGACTCATTGATCAGAAATGCACTGAAGGCCACTCTGGGATACTCCCTGTGTTCCAGAAACAGAAATGGGCAATTTAATTATTCTTTTATTCCATAAAATGATGAAGCATGTGTTCTGGGTTAGGGACTGAACTAGGAGCTGGGGATGTATAAATGAGTTGTGGGTCTCAGTTTAGAGGGGGAAACAGACAAATCAGACTATAGTCATGAGATCTATAAGGGCAAAACTAGAGTCTGGGCAAGTCCCGGGAAGAGTATCTAAATGGGATTCTCGGGAACTGCTTGAGGGATGTGTGTGTGTGTGTGTGTGTGTGTGTTGAGAAATAAGGCATGAAGGGGAGGGGGGCAAGTGGGAGCCTGAAGACCAGATGAGGAAGGAAGGTGGGATTGGCTCTGCCTGCAGAGGGAACAGCGTACGCCTAGGCACAGAGTAGGAAATCACCACTGGTTCTGACCAAGGGGACCAGAGGATAGTGGGGGGCGAGGCCAGGGCAGCAGCTGGAGATTTGGGCAGAGGTCAGATCGCAAAGGGTCTGGGGAGCTAAGCTATGCAGTTTTTGGTTTTAACACGAAATGTATAGTGAGTCCTTGAAGCATTCCAAGCAGGAGGGTAACATGATCAGATTTGCTTTCCTAAATTGCCATGACAATTTATGTCCTCAGATTTGACTTGTTTTTATGAACTCATGACACTACCTACCCCCCCCACCCCTACCCCAAGGAAAGAGAAAATTACATTTCCAAAAATTAAAATTGTCAAAGAACCACATGCTAGGTGGGATTTTGGTTTTGTGTTGATGACGCTGTTCGGGGTGGGAGAGATTGGATTTGAATAGGAATATTAACATTATGACTAGAGCATTTAGCTCTCTTTTCACCCACGAAGCTAAGTCCATGGTTCTCAGATCATGAACAGGAGTTTTGAGATTTTTACCAAATCTGGAGACAATGATCTTCACTCTGACAAACGAGTTCTCAGAGGTCCCTCAGGAGTGAAAAAGCAGGAGGGCTGTAACCCAGCCCTGAAATTTATTGGCAGAAGCCGTTTACGACTGTAAACTCTCACTCTTCAGGCACCCCCGTGCTTGCCTTCTATTTCTGGCCCTGACCAAAGCTGTCAGCTTCTCACTTTCAAAAGCATTTAGTTCATTTAATTAAAAAAATATTATGATTGTGAGAAGTCTATAGAAGTGCCCTGAAAATCTGATGACCTCATTTTTTGGTAGCTCCACAACATTTGTGAACATTTGTTTTTAATCATTGTCACTTCCTTTGATCAAATTTATTGTCAGGGTTTTGGAGTTTCAAGGGCAGTTTATGCTACCAATCAGGACCCATTTATCTGAGGCTCTGTCTCTGTAACTTAAATACAACACGCCGGCATAAAATAAAAACCCCACTGACCTCAGCAGCAGGCAAGATCTGGAAAGCAGACTTAGAAAGTAGATTAAAAGAAAAAGCTCAAACTTTCTCTCTTGCAATCCTGTATTGTCCTCATTCACTGGAAGGCTTTTCTAATAGGACATTTGTCTTGGCAGATAAAGTGTCACATACTAAGCAGGTGATAAGTGGCATAACTCAATGGAAGCATTTGGGAAAGCAAGTCAGAAACAAACGAGTAGCTGGAATGTGTAACAATCAGCTCAGACAGGCAAGGTCCCAACACAAGAGTTATTTTGAAGGCTCCTCTCTGATTTGGCAGCCTGGCTGAAGTTAGACAGGTTTGAGCTTACTTTTAAAATCAGTCTCCCCATGAGTGTGTGTGTGTGTGTATTACACAGCTGCTGTCCTTCTGTCACTGAATACTTAAAGTAGAAAATCAGGAGGTAGTATCATACTTGAAAAGAGAGAAAAGAAGATCTTCGAGAGAAAAATAAAGAGAGGAAAGCAGATTTCCAAATAGGCCTGATATCTACTTCAAGAGACCAGCTAAAATTACCCCAGCTAAAGAGTTTCTTGTGTCACAAGCTTTGTCCCTAATGTACGCTGAGGCCAAGGCCTCCGCAAGTGGAGCTCTAGTCACAGCTCAGCTGGGAGTTATACACCCTCTGGGATCTGCAGGCCAAGACTTAAGTGCATTAATGGAGGGCCTCCTCAAGCTAGTGTGACGGAGATCCATCAAATCCGAATAGAAGCCAGAAAGGGGAAAGAAAATAAAATTAAATAGTTCTTTCATAAGCTTCAATCAAGTTTCATGAGTTAAGACACAGATGTGAAATTTTAAAAGCATTCTCCAATGCCTTCGTTCTGGATGAATAGGTTTCTATATTTAGGCAGTTTTAGCATTTGCAAGGCACTTGCTTTGTGGAGGGGAAATGAATGTGTGGACAGGAGAGAGAGAAGAGGGAGGTGAAGAGCCAGCTTTTAGCTTGTACCTGGTTCCAAATTTTCCTAAGCTCCAAAGGTCTTGGTTTAAGAGCTCTGTTTAACTGTGAGAGCAGCTCCCAAATAAAAGTGAGACCCAGAACTATCTTCCTATAAGTCTGTGACTAATCTGACTCCTCCCAAATTGGGAGCTTCATAGAGGTGGTATTCTTGAGCTGGCTTTTAAGACTTGTGGAATTAGCCAGGCAGTGATGCAGTAGGAGGAGATTCTGGGTAGCAGTAACCACACAAGCAAGGGCAGGAAGGAAGAAACAAGAGAACATGTTCTGGACATGTGAAGATAAAGAATTAAAAGGGCTTGGCATCAGTCTGGATGGTTGGGGCAGGGCAGAGGGAGGTGTCAGAGGTGACTTGGCAGGTTTCGGTTCAAGTGGTGACCTTTACTGAAGAATGGAATACAGGGAAAGGAATGAATTTGGAAGGGGAGCTGATTGAGAAGGGCATCTGTTGATTTTGGCTTCCCAGCATCCATCCCACTTCTTTCTATCCATGGTACTTCAATTTTCCTTTAAGCACACACCCCATCCTCTATCCTCTACTCAAGTGGCTCAGGTGTAACTGACACCATCTGTGGTTCAATGGGTGGACACATGACCCAGACCTGACTAATCAGAACATTTCATCTCCCAGGCCATCAGGGCTGACTCTATAACTTTATATAGAATTGATTATGAATACTAACATAATGGTGGGATGGTGAAACTTTGAGCTGTATTTGCATAGCAGTTTGTAAGATTAAGAAATCACCAAAAACAGGGGGATGACATGATTATACGGGAGCTAAGTCTTCTCCAGTGACCTGCTTGCAGTGTTATGGTACCACCAATACTGATTCAGGGATGGACATGTGATCAAAGTTGGGTCAATGAAAGACAGCCCTGAGACTTTTGATCAAAGTATTGGGATACAGGACCTCTCATTTCATTGGGGGTACAAAGCTGATAGAATGGGGGCCTGGAGCATCTGGCAGTTATATTGCTACTATGAGAGAAGAGTTTCCTGAGAAAGAAACCAAGACAGAGGAGAGCAGAGCCAAGAGAAAGAGATGGTGAGAGACAAAGAAGGTGGTGATGGGGAGAGACAGATTCCTCCTAATGGCATCATCGAATCACTCGGAACAAGACTTGCTTGAAACCTATCACTCAGAACAAGACTTGCTTGAAATCTATCTCTGGATTTAATTTTCCTTTTTCTTTTTTTCTTGAGCCAGTGAACCAAAAGAGTCTTAATGAATATAAAGATGCTATTTTTGGACATATATATTTTAGGTACTGGGAGTCATACAGACAGTTAAAAAAGAAAAACTAGTGCCCAAGACATTAGAGAAAGTGACTTGAGCACTAAGATAAAGTTTTAAGAGTCTTTCACATGTTTAAAACAATAATAAGAGCCAAGAGTCACCTTCTTGCTTGGTGTCAGGTATTGTTCGAAAGGGCTTTGTATTTATTCTCTCATTTCACCTCACAACAACTATGTGAGTAAAAAACTGTTATTTGTATTTTACAGGTGAGGACATTAATGCACACACAGGGGAGGTTAAGTAGCTTGCTGTGGTGGCCAGACTCCAAGATGACACTAATGAAACCTACCTCTTGGTTATTCATGCCATTATTTCATTCCCTCCCCTTGAGTCTGGCTGGACCTAGTGACTTGCTTCTGATGAACAGAATAAGACAGAAGTGATGGTGTGTGACTTGGAGACAATCATTAAAGTGGTATAGCTTCCACTCTTCCCTGTCTCTCTCTTTCTCTCTCTCATCACTCTCCTTGAGGAAAGCCATGTTGTGATCAGCTCTGTGAAATGTCTCATGAGGTGAGAAACTGAAGTCTGTGGTCAACAGCCACAGGTTTGAGTTTGGAAGTGGATCTTCCAACCCTGGTTAAGTCTTCAGAGACTATAACTCCTACTGACAGCTTCACCTCTTGAGAAACTCTGAGCCAGAACCACTCAGCTAAGCCATTCTCAATTCCTGACCCTCAGAAACTGTGTGAGATAATAAGTGTTTGTTGTTTTAAGCTGATGTGTTTATGGGTAATTTGCTACACAGCAGCAGATAATTAATACAGATTTTGGTACCAATAATGGGGTGCTGATATAATAAAAATCTAAGATGTCGAAGTTGTTTTGGAAACACAAAGTGAGTGGAAACTAGAAAAGCTGTAAGGATTTTGAGGGGAGTGTTTGTGAAAGCTTAAAGTGCCTTAAACACACGATTTGTAGAATTATGGACTTCGAAGAGCCCATCAGTAAAGGCTTAAAGGAAAATGGAGAAAAGCTTGTTAGAAACTGTGTAAAAGGGGATCTCCATTGTGCAGTAGCAGAAAGTTTAGTAATATTGGTGTCTGCAGTAATGTGGGTGGTAAAAAATGTGCCTGATTAACTGGGTGATCAAATTAAGGAAATTTCCAGCCAGTGTGCTGAAAGTGCCAGCTAGTTTCTTCTTACTGCTTATGGTAAAATGCAAATGAGAGGGATAAACTAATGGAAGGATTGTTAAACAAAAAAGGGACTGAAGGGTTTGAACAGTCTCACCATCTGTAGATGCCAAATGATGTTAAAATTTAAAAATGGCTTCTGAGAAAAGATCAAATCCAGAGCACTGCCAGGAAAACCTGGTCCAGAGACAAAGCCAAGTGTGTGTCTGTAAAATGCTTTGTTAATACTTGGAAAACTTAAATGTGTTGCCTCACAGTACTGTTCAGGCAAACAAAAAGTCCTCTATGGTGCTAAGGGTGTGACTAATCAAACAATGGGACTTCTAAGAAGCTTTAGGGTATTGTCTTTCCATAGACATCCAAAGTAGAGAAGAACTATATCAAAGAGATTTGTGAGTGTGGCTTTATTTTAATGGAGTGGACCCCCAATAAGATTCACAGGAGACGCACTAAGTATTTAAAATAATTATATCAGCAGAAACACTACCAGCTTGGACTAAAAGAGGTGAAAACAGTACAAAACGTAGAAAGGATTTTGAGCTCTCGAAATTCAACAAGACAGAAGCAAACTGAGGAAACTACTTAGTTGCAGATACATGCTACCTTTCATGAAAAAGGAAAGATAACACAGAGAGTGGAACCAAGAGCTATGAGAACCATTACTGGGCAGAGATAGGACTGAGTCCGAATCTAGGAACCCACAATATTTTCCAAGATGGGTTTCAGAATTGCTATGGACCAGTGATGACTTTGTTCCTCCCAGTTCCTTCCTTTTTGAACAGGATATCTATAACGAATATCCGATGCCTATTTCACAATTGTACATTGGATGTGTGCTTTGGAGGAGGGGACAGATCATTTGGCTACTTCATAGGATTAGTTTAAAGATTAAGAGCTATACTCAAGGAACTATACTTAAGGTCTACATCTGAGGAGCCACATTCACACCTGGACCTCATTTAAGTTATGAAATTCTGGACTTTGATGTTACAATGGTCTGGAGACTTCTGAAGGCCTTAGGATGTGATGAGTATATTTTTTTCAGCCTTGGGATATAATAAGGATATTTTTCATGTGAGAAGAATGTGAATCAATGTGAGGTCAGAGAACAGACTGTGATTGCTAGCCTACAAATGACCCCCAATGGTTCCCATCTCCTAGAATTCAGTCCTTTGTATAATCCCCTCTTCTTAAATGTGGACTGGACTTAGCAACATGCTTCTAATGAATATAATAAGGAATGTTGGTACATGACTTGGAGACTATGTCATAAAAAGTAGTGTTGCTTCTACTATCTGTTTCTTTCTCTCTCTCTGTCTCTCTCTCTCTCTTTCTCTGTTTCTCCTCATTCACTTGGTAACAAGCCATGCAGTGAGCATTTCTGTGGAGAGGACCAAGTAGTCAGGAACTGAAATCTTCTGGTAACAGCCAGGAGAGTAAATTTGGAAGTAGGTTCTCCAGCCCTAGTCCAGAGACTGTGGCCCCAGCTGACAGCTTTACTGCAACCTCATGAGAGACCTTGAACCAGAACCACCCATCTTAGCTACTTACAGATTCCTAACCCTAAGAAACTGTGTAGATAATAATTGTTTTGCTATTTTAGCCTACATTTTGGGATCATTTGTTGCATGACAGTAAACGATATACTTGCCAAAGGCATAAACTCTCTGATTCCATTTAAATGAACCCTAGGGAAGACAAATCTTATCTAAGTTGTCTGGAGTCATGGGTGGTGGTGAGGACTGACAAGAGCAGGGGCACATTTGTCACACTCACTGAATTGTACACTTAAAAATGAGTGTATTTATTGAATGTATATTTTACATAAATAAAGTTGACTTATGAGGGCAGATGTTGAGGAGATGGAATTACTAGTGACTGTAGGCTAAAAAGTATGATGGGGAAGGCAAGAAGAGGGATGGGGCGATGTCTTAAGAATATATCTGTGTCAGGGATTTTAATTTATTTTTTAGGAAAATAGAGGCTTGACTAAGTTTGAAAGCAGAGGATAAGGACTAAAGGTATAGAAGAAAAAGTTTAAATTATAAAATAAAATTCCAGAGGGGACCAAAATAAATTATATTAAGCAGGACGATTGGATAGTAAAATACTTCTTGGAAAATATGGCTAAAAGGAGAGTTAGAAGCTTGAGAGGGAACTGGGGTTTAGGTAAAGAAGGAGCCTATTATAATTTTTGTGCAAATTGACACCGGAAGTCAATTATGTTTTGATGCTCTGCTAAAATGTTTAGTATTATTCTATAAGCAGCTGCGAGCCATTGAAGTTTTTTGATCAGGGAAGTGACAAGATAGGGCTGTACTTTAGGGAAATCATTCTATAGCAGAAATATGGACTAGTTGGGAGATATTAGAGGCAGGGAAACCCATTAGGAGACTATTGCTATCATTCAGTCATGAGATGGTGACTGAACATGAGAGAAGCAGAAAAGAAAACTTGGCCTTGATTTGTAAAAGAGATTGTGGAATGAATAAGGCAGAATTTTGGAAATGATTAGATGGAACTGAGGGAAAGGAAAAGCAGGAAATGGAGCAGTTGAGGGAGAGAAGGAGACCTCACTTTTGGAATAAATTCTGAGGTTCAGCAGACTATCCAAGTGAAAAGGTACTTGCAGTGAGTGGGACTGCATGTAGAAATTTAACAGCAATTATTGGATTAGGTTAGAGATGAGATTTAGGAAGCATCTGTCTTTCTTTACTGACAGAGGAATCAAGACCCTTTGAAATGGACAGTGTGGGCATATCAGTCAGCTTGGGCTGCTATAACAAAATACTATAGACTGGGTACCTTAAACAGCGGACACTTATTTCTCACAGTTTTGGGAGTGGAAAGTCCAAGATCAAGGTGCTAGGAAGTCCAAAATTTGGTTCCTGGTGAGGGCCCTCTTCCTGGCTTGCAGATGGCTGCTCTTCATTATATCCTCACATAGTGGACAGAGGAAGCTCTGGTGTCTCCTCTTCTTCTTATAAGGGCTCTAATCCCATCATGGGGGTTCCACCCTCATGACTTCATCTATACCTAATTATCTCTCAAAGACCCCACCTCTTTATGTCACTTCATATCTGCAACACATGAGTTTTAGGAGGCTCAAACATTCAGTTGGTAACAGTGGATAAATAGTAAATGATGCTTCAGACTCAATTATACCTATACTGTTCTTTCTGGAAGATGAATTGAATGGATTCCAGACACGGTTTCTCAAAATGTGTGCTTAATGCAACATGAGATATTAATGCGTTTTCCAAGAGAAATTCGTTTCATGATGAAAGAAGTTTGAGAAATATAGGATTAAAGAAAGCTAAACGGTTTTTTAAAGGCAGTTCTTCTTAGAGCCTTAATATGTAATGGTACGATGCACAGTGAATCCTCAAGAAGACAGGACAACAGAATATAAAGCATTTCTTATATTCCCTTAAATAGACAAAGCTTTTTCTTAGGAAGAGCTCCAGAAACCAAAGTGTTTTTTGTTGTTGTTGGTGGTGGTGGTGGTGGTTTTTTTTTTTTTTTTGCGGTACACGGGCCTCTCGCTGTTGTGGCCTCTCCCATTGTGGAGCACAGGCTCCGGACGCGCAGGCTCAGCAGCCATGGCTCACGGGCCCAGCCTCTCCACGGCAGATGGGATCTTCCCGGACCGGGGCACGAACCCGTGTCCCCTGCATCAGCAGGCGGACTCTCAACCACTGCGCCACCAGGGAAGCCCAGAAACCAATGTTTTAAGGAGAGCACTGTAAAAGAAACTAGTTTAGGGACTTCCCTCGTGGTGCAGTGGTTAAGAATTCACCTGCCGATGCAGGGGACACAGGTTCGAGCCCTGGTCCGGGAAGATCCCACATGCCGTGGAGCAACTAAGCCCATGCGCCAAAACTACTGAGCCTGCACTCTAGAGCCTGCGAGAAACAACTACTGAAGCACCCATGCCTAGAACCCGTGCTCCACAACAAGAAAAGCCACCGCAGTGAGAAGCCCGTGCACCTCAACGAAGAGTAGCCCCTGCTCTCTGCAACTGGAGAAAAGCCCACAGGCAGCAACAAAGACCCAACACAGCCAAAAATATATATAAAAATTTTAGAATAAATAAATAAACTAAAGCTAAGAACAGAATTTAAAAGACCTAACAATTACAGAGGTTCAATGTGAATTGACATAAGGTATTAATCACATTAAAGAAAAAGAAACTAGTTTAATATTTTATATATATATGTATTGATATATATATACATACATGTATATTAGAATATAACATCACCTATGTAGTATTCTTGCAAAAATAAAAATCACCCTATTCTACCAAGGAGGGGCCAATCGGACAAATACATATCGTGCAACAAACTATTAAACAATTGACCTAGACTCTTCAAATAAGTCAATGTCATGGAAGACCAAAAGAAAAAAAGATGGGGAAACCCTTCTAAATTATGAGAGTCTAAAGAGATACTATTAATAAATGCAATGAATGAGCCTTGATCAGATCACTTAAGGGAAAAATAAGCACAGCTATAAAAATCCTTATTGGAACAACTGGTAAAGTTTGAAAATGAACTGTACATTGGATAATACAAAGTAGGGAAAAAAATAAGCTTCTGACTCAATTACATCCTATTGACCAGGTCTTTCCCAAACTACTTTGGTACCTGGGAACCTATACTATAAGACCTAAACACATGAAAGTTATAAGTGATATGTTCGTTCCATTCAAAAAGAAAAAAGAAAAGAGAAAAGCTGTTTTAAGCTGTACTGAAATTGTAGTTATTGGTAACATTTGTGTGCGAATAAGGACTTCTTTAATATTGCAAACTCCATACAATTTAGGAAAAAATATTGTATCAAAGATGAAAAATTAAAAAAAATCTGCCCAAGAAAACCTGAGTTTTCACAACATCGTAAATCAACTGTACCCCAATAAAAATTAAAAAAATAAAAGAAAACCTGAGTTTAGGCCTCCCATGAATCATTAGAGTCCTTTTTCCATTAAATAGTGTTTAAGGCTCAAAAAAAACCATGGTGTTTCTTTAACTCCAGCTTCAGAAACCCTCCATTATAAATAATTGGGGATAATTATGAGAGCAGCTGAATAAACTGGAAAAGACCAGGCACAAAGAAAAAAGCAATAGGATGAAATGTGCAGTCCTTGAGCCAGCCCATAAATCTCTCTGGAATCAGAATAACAGTCCCCATCTTCTCCAAACTGGAACCTACGTTTAAAGCAAACACCAAACCAAACCTAACCAAATCAAAATTATGTAACCCCCAAAAGTGAGTCTGGTTTTCTTTTACAGTTATATAGAGAGAATCTCTGGACCCTAAAATTAAATCCCCTTGACTCCTGACTGAGAAATATGGCAATAACATTTTTTGAGGGCAGTGTTCCCTTAATCCTAAGGCTTTTGTGATTCCCTTCGTTCTATCAACCCAGCCGCCGCCTAACTCTTCTACCATGGGAAATATAATGACTTTAGAAGCTTAATTTTATCCCATGAGCAGCCTTTAGCAAACCTGTTGCTGGAAAGGTCATTATGGAGAAAAGAAAGGGTTTCAGCAATTAAATGAATCGTTCTATCACTAAGTGGTACATCTGGCCTATATTAATTAAAGGCTGGGAAACTGCTCGGGAGCAGGAGACTAGATGGCTGTCACAACTATTGGAGAGGTCAATATGCACTTTTTGTTGGAAATTCTCTATTACAGTTGTGGCAGCGTCCATGTTTCCCTGAATTTCTCTAAATAGCACTAATTCTGCATGATCAGGTTTACTCCTAGAGTGTCATTTTCTTATTATCTACAAAGGGAGAAGTGGAGGAGGGAGTTAAAGCAGGCAGAGCACTTGCATTGTGCCAGGCAATGTGCTAAGGGCTATGCACAGGTTGTTTTTATGCACTTATCGTTATGTGGCTATTGGGTGGGGGTGACCAATTTACAAACAAAGAATTTGAGCATCCAGGATCTAAAGCCAACCCTGGATGCTTCTAAAGTTCTGGTCTTTCTGTCTAATACAAGAAGAACTTAAATCAGAGAGGTTAAGCACTCTAACACCCTAACAGCAGGGAGGTAAACAAGCATAATCTTTCTGGAGGACTATTTGCAATGAACGTACATCAAGGTCCTGAGCTGGTAATAATCATAATGATAAATGCCATTTACTATGCACTGATCTGTAATCCAGCATATAGCTCTAATCTATTTCTTTGCTATTGCTGTGTTTGTGCCTGTAGAATTTCTGATACATATTACAGGAATATATTCTGAACAAGGAACTGGTTGCTTAAACAGCTGTTTACTGAGCACTTACTCTGTAGTTGGGCTGAACACTCACAATCCTAAATGGAGAAGGGGAGGGGAGGAGCTGAGAGAGCCCGAGTGAGGGAAGACCTAGCCAGTGTGCTATTCTAAAGTGGATTTAGCAACTTTCCCTTAGTTTTTGACCTTTGAAAGCCAAGTTGTGTCACTTAGTAGCTATGATTTGGAGCAAGTTATTTAATCTCTCTAAGCCCGAGTTACTTTTACCAAAAAAATGGATGGAAGACCTAAATAGACATTTCTCCAAAGAAGACATACAGATGGCCAAGAGACACATGAAAAGATGCTCAACATCACTAATTATTAGAGAAATGCAGATCAAAACCACAGTGAGGTATCACTCACACCGGTAAGAATGGCCATCATCAAAAAATCTACAAACAATAAATGCTGGAGAGGGTGTGGAGAAAAGGGAACCCTCTTGCACTGTTGGTGGGAATGTAAATTGATACAACCACTATGGAGAACAGTATGGAGGTTCCTTAAAAAACTAAAAATAGAACTACCATATGACCCAGCAATCCCACTACTGGGCATATACCCTGAGAAAACCATGATTCAAAAAGAGTCATGTACCACAATGTTCATTGCAGCACTATTTACAATAGCCAGGACATGGAAGCAACCTAAGTGTCCATTGACAGATGAATGGATAAAGACAATATGGCACATATATACAATGGAATATTACTCAGCCTTAAAAGAAATGAAATTGGGTCATTCATAGAGACATGGATGGACCTAGAGTCTGTCATACAGAGTAAGTCAGAAAGAAAAAAACAAATATCATATATTAATGCATATATGTGAAATCTAGAAAAATGGTACAGATGAACCTATTTGCAAGGCAGGAATAGAGACACAGACGTAGAGAAGTGACGTATGGACAGGAGGTAGGGGCGAGTGGGATGAACTGGGAGATTGGGATTGACATGCATACACTACCGTGTGTGAAAGAGATAGCTAGTGGGAACCTGCTGTGTAGTGCAGGGAGCTCAGCTCGGTGCTCTGTGATGACCTAGATGGGTGGGATGGGGTGGGGGGAGGGAGGTCCAAGGGGGAGGGGATATATATATATATACATACGTATAGCTGATTCACTTCGTTTTACAGCAGAAACTAACACAACATTGTAAAGCAATTATATCCCGATTAAAAAAAAAAAAGGTGAATAACAGCACCAGCCCAGGGACGTGAAAAATAAATGAGACAGTGCAAGTGAATGAGGTATAGTGAAGGCATTATGGCCCAGGCACACGTTAAGGTTTGGAACAAACTCCCACAGGGACGCTCTATCAGAATCAATCAACCTGAAGTGTGCTGTCCAGTATAGTAGTCACAGCCACATGTGATCTTTAAACATTTGAAACAAGGCTAGACTGAATTGAGATGTGTTTTAAGTGTAAAACACACACTGGATTCTTTTGAAGACTTAGTATGATAAAACGGAATACCTCATTCATAAATTTTTGTAGGTATCACGTGTTGAAATTACAATGTTTGTCATATGTTTGGTTAAATACAATACCTTTAAAATTAATTTCATCTGTTTCTTTTTACTTTTTAAATGTTGCTACTAGAAAATTTTAATCACATATGTGGATCACCATATGTTTCTACTGGACAGCTTTGGGCTTGACACTGAGGAAGCAAGGTTCTCTTTGTCACTGAAGAAGTGAAAACTTAGCTCTGGACTGTAAAACCTCCTCCCTGGAGCCAGGTTTCTCTTAGAGATTCTCCTGTCCCCTACTCCCATCCTCATCCTCCACTTAAATTCAGCTGAAGCACGTGGTGTGTGGGTGACCTTTCAAGATGAAAATCTGTTTTCATCCTGGTCCTATGGCTTAAAATCCTTGGAAGGTTCTTCTTGGCCTTTCAGGATAAAGGCCATACTCCTTAGCAAAGCAGTGTAACCTGACTTTGGCTCACTTCTTTCCTTCAGCTTTATCTCTTACCCCTTCTTGCTCCAGTTTTTGTGTGTGTTGTGTTTCTGATACCTTGGTGTCTTTGGATTGCCTCTTCCTTTTCCTGGGAATGGCCTCTGCTACCTGTGCACACACTCCCAAGCCTCGTGCACTAGCTACACCACCGTTCTTTACCCAGTGGATTGTCCTCCAAGACCTGGCTTAACTGTCACTCCTCCTGGATGCCTCCCCTGAACCTTCACCCTCTAAGTAGAAGTATTCCTCTCTATGCCCCATAACACCCTGCGTCTGCCTGTGGGGGGGTGCACTTACACTTCTGATTTCCTGCTGGCTTGCTTGCCTATTTCCCTCATTTGACAGAGTTCCTTAAAGACAAGAACAATGCTCTTCATCCTGAATCCCAGGACCAAGCCTAAGCCTGGAACACAGTAGACTCTCAACAGCTACTTGCTAACTGAATTGAAAGCAGGTCAGAGAACTGTCCAGGGATCATCTGCTCCCAGGTGGTGTACCAATTAGAGCTCTTGCGGATGCAAGTGACAGAAATCTCCACTCCGACTGTCTTTGTTGTCTTACATGATTGAAAAGTCTATGTGTTGTTCTAGCTTCAGGAATTGCTGGATTCAGCTGTCCAATCAATGTCACCAAGACACTGTTTTGTTTTTTTGTTTTTGCGGTACGCGGGCCTCTCACTGCCCGGCCTCTCCCGTTGTGGAGCCCAGGCTCCGGACGCGCAGGCTCAGCGGCCATGGCTTACGGGCCCAGCCGCTCCGCGGCATGTGGGATCCCCCCGGACCGGGGCACGAACCCCGCGTCCCCTGCATTGGCCGGCAGACTCTCAACCACTGCGCCACCAGGGAAGCCCAAGACGTTGTTTTTAATTTCTCTACCTTTCTACTGTGCTGGCTCCATGTGAAGAGATTCTGTCCTCATGGCAGAGATAGCTGATAAGCCTATCTTCCAGTTTCCAGTTGAGAAAATGTCAGCAACCCCGATAGTTCAAACAGAGGGTAGAATTTACTCCTATTGCCCCTAATTGGCCAGTCTGGGGTCATGTGCCTAACTCTGAACTAATAACTGTTGACCTGCAGATAGGATGCATTGATTGGCTCAGGGTTGATGGTATGCTAAAGCATGGAACTGAGATTGTGGTGGAGTTGGCTTCACCCCAAGCAAGGGGCTGAAAGTGAAAGTTACTTAAGGCAACAGCAGGGTACTATTCGTACTGTGAAAGGAATAAAGAGTCCACTGCTATGAAACAAGAGCCCCGAGGCAAGTTGGTTCCAGCACTCCTTCTTTTACCAAAGTAGACATTTTAGGGACCATGGGTCTCAAGAGAAATTCATGTTCTTACACCTGTGTTGATTTTGTTTTTTCCTTGCTTTGGTAATTTCCAGGGACTCTGTAAAATGGGGTTCATTCTTGTTAGAGTTATAGGTATTATAACCTATGTAAATCAATTGGAGAACTGTAAGTTGACTGGAAAGACAGGTTAGAGATAGTTGAGAGATACAAAATCCTACTGCTGCTTGATAAGGCCCTGGTATCTTTCCTGGCTTGAAAACTTACTCAGGAAAAGTGAGACAATTACTAAACCCCAAATCTCTTTCTGGTGAAATGGGGCACACTGAATAGAGACATTTGGTGTCCCTTGGAAGAACAAGTCTTTAGTATCAGGGACTGTCAGTTTGAGGGCACCTCACAGTAGCTCCTTCTGTACAAATTCATTCATGCGAAACTTCTGAGTGCCTACTGTTCCCACTGGGACTCTGTTAGGTGTAGGAGAGAGAGGGGTAAACAAAAAAGACTTTAGGGAACTTACATTACAGTGGGGGAGAGAGCCCATAACCACACGTAAATAAGATACCTTCAGACCGCAATAAATGCTGAGAATAGGTTTGAGTAATATGAATGAGAGGGAGTAGGTGAGAGTGAATTATTTTAGATAGATGTTTTCTCTGACGAGGGACATTAGAGCTGGTGCCTGGATGATGAGAATGTGCCAATCATGTAGATAACTACTTAGGACTTCCCAGGAAGACAGAGGATTTAGCTGTCTGGGGAATGTAGAGTAGACCCTTGCCCCTCAAAGCAGGATCCCAGACCAGCAGCATCAGAATCACCTGGGAGTCTGTTAGCAATGCAGAATCCCAGATCCCACCCCAGACCTACTGAGTCAGAATCCACATTTAACAAAACGTCCCAGGTGATTTGTAGGCATGGTAAACTTTGAAAAATGCTGGACTCTCGACCTTTTCTGCAGCTCACTGGGAAGGTATAAATCCTGCTGAGGCTGGGAGCAGGGAATGTTGTTGTCAGCAGTCACTTGAAAGACAACATGTATCTTGTCTGCTGCTGCTTTGCTCCAGAAGAAGACCATAGGGTTTTCACGTGTTAGGGTCCAAGAGATTTTCTAGGTTAGTCCTCTTGCTTTGCAGGAGACTGAAGTTCTTTGAGAAGGGGTGACCTGCTCAGGGTGGGCTTCTTTGGGACAGAGTCAGGACTAAGATCTAGGAGTCTCTTCTCTCTGGGCCACCTTTCAAATATTGACAGGACAGATTAGAGTGAGTATGGAGGAGAGAATAATAAGGTGATTGGGAAATAATTTCACATGAAGCACTGGAAATGTTTGGCCTTGGTTTTCCATTCTGTGAGGCTGAAATAAGAAAACATATGTGAGAATCAGGTTCACTTACAGGGAAGCAAGTTTCTTCTCAAGGCTAGGAGCACTTCTAAGATTTAGAGCCAAACAACAATGAAAGTGCCTGATGCAGGCAGTAAGTATTCACAGTAGCCCCTCTCAGGTAGTCAGTCACTGGTAGGGAGCTTGGCTGGATCAGGTTTCCCAAAAGATAGTCCTTTGCATCTTGACATTTTGGGGGGCCATATCCTATATAAGTATTTTAAATTAATATAAAATACATGTGTAACCTGTGTAAAGTGCACTAATCTTAATTGTACACTGGATGAATTTTCACATAAGTCTATACCTTTGTTATTTACCATACAGATCAAAATACAGAACTTGCCCAGCACCTGCACTTCTCCTTCCCAGCCAATAATGCTTCTCCCTCTAGGTAACCACTGTTCTTACTTCGATTACTATCAATTTGCACGTTTTGGAACTTATGTGAAGTATAAGTACATATATACTTTATATATAACGTAAATTTTTTACTTAATTTTTTTTAAGTAGATTCATTTTTTACAGCTTATCTAAGAAATAACATCAATGAAATAGTCTTTTGATGTGAAAGGCATTTTCCTCCAATACACATTAAAATAAACACACAATTATCAAAATGAGTTTATTCGTGTATTAACAGACCACATTTTGCTTTTCAAAAGCCACCAGGTGATTCCTGAGGTCCATGCAACTTGCAGATTGTCTGATTTTGCGCTGATCGAGAAGCTGAAAGTTTATGGAACGCCCTGTCACAATCCTGATGCCACCATAGATCCATCCATCCATCCATCCATCCATCCATCCAACTACAACACTTGTTGAATACCTAGCAACGACTCTCTCAGGCACTGGACACAGAAAAGACTCCACTTTCTGATTTCAAGTGGAGGGAAACAGAAGAGTAAATCATTTCAGTATGTGTCACGGTAAGTGCTACAGCTCAGGTAAGCACCGTTACACAGAGGAAGGGAGTCTTCCGGAGTCAGGGAGCAGAGGAGAGGGTGGGTGAGCATTTCAGTCGGCACCTCTACCAGCCACCCGACTTTGATCACTTTGCCGCAGCGATGCAGCTGCGGTCAACCTCAGCCTTCCTTAGCAACCCGAGGGGACCGCCCAGGTGTCTTCCTATTGGTCTCACGGAGCTTGATGGGCAGCTCTGCTGTGCAACCCCGGCTCGCGGCCCCCGGCTCCGCGCTTACTCACAGGAGAGCTCGTAGGCGTTACGGCCCTCCCCGGGTGCCCCGCCCATCCCCGAGTAGCTTGTGGCGCATGCGCGGGCTCGTTGAGGCTGTAGGGACAGCAGGGAGCCGGAGCCGCCGAGGTGAACCTCCTAGGCTCCGCCGACGTCGCCGCGCCCTCTCCTCGCCTCTGCCGCCGCACTTTCAAGCCGTTGCCACCACCACCGCCTCTGCCGCCGGAGGAGCGGCCGCCTATTGTCTTTCTCCGCGGCGAAGGTGCGGAGCTGCTCCGGCTCGGCCCGCGGGGGAGCCCCGGGCGCCTCACGGTGAGAGCGCAACTTAGTTGGCGGAGTTGGGGGAAGTTTTGTGATTTGAGGAGGGGTCGCGGGTGGGGAGCGCGGGGCCCTCACCCTGCGGGCGGTCCTCCGGCGGGGGCCGGAGCGGGGGTCCGGGGCTGCGGGGGCTGGGCGGGGGCGCGCGGGCGGGGATGAATGGGCGGCGCGGGAGCGCCCCCCGGCTCTGCGGCTCCCGCCTCCCTCCGCGGCCCCCTTCACGCATTGTCTGCCCCGGGGCCGCGGCGCGCCTTGCCGCTCCCGCAGCCCAACTTCGGGGCCGCCTCCACTCCCGGAGTGGGGGGCACGGCCGCCATGCCCCTTCAGGTGCCTGGACCCCCGGCCTTCCCGGTCGGCTCCTATGGGGGCGGGGGCCGTGGTAGCAGCTGCGGCTGCTCCACGGGTCCCTCCCGTCCGGGAGTCGGCGAACAAGTGCTGCGGCCGCGAGGGAGCGGCTCTCGGGGGCCGGCGCGAGCGGTAAACACGCCGGGCCTTACCCGCCTTAGGGGGGCGCTCTCGGCGCCTGTTCCCGGGGGCGCGGCCGGGGCACCCGCGCGGGTCGGAGACGTGCAGCCCGAGGGGACCCACTTTGGAACCGTGCCATGGGCTCAGCTCTGTTGAGTTCAGATGCAAACATACTTTGAGACCAAACCAAACTTTTTTTTGGATAAATATGGCTATTGAACCCCTCTCCCTTTCCCCCTTTTTCCCCCCCGAAGTCAACTCATATGTTAAGATTTTAAAATAAATGTGGGGGAAATCCTCAAGAGTTTTTCTATCAGAAAAAAGGATTGGCTTTTTTTTTTTGAACTAGTTCTTACAGCAAAATGATTCCGTCACATTTAAGTTTCTAGATCTTACTGTGAACTCAGGAGTTAACAATGTAAGTTGGATTGAGCAATATTTTGGTGTTCGTCTTAACTTTTACACTCCTCAGTGAAGTTATTTTGAGAGTTTGTTGCCCCAGGCATATAGAACCAAAGGAAAAAGCAGTGTGCCTTTTTTACTTATTCAACAGCCCCCCCCCAGTTTTATTTTCATAAGTAACTTTATTTTTTTAAACCGTTGGATTGCCCAGATCAGGATAAATGCTGGCAGTTTTGGAAAGATCATTTTTTGCAAGTTTGTAAAGGATAAGCTGTTGTGAGTGATCAGAGTTGTGATCAGCTGAGATAAATCATTGTTACAGTCCTGTAGGCTTTCGTGGTCTCTAGGGGATTTGCAGACTGCAAGAAGTACAAGCCTTGTTGTCAGGCTTTGGGTGCATTGGTTCTGCTGAATTCAGTTCATTTGCCTTATGATGTGAGAATGATTCTGTTTAAATCCCCTCGGTGGAACAAGCCTAAATGTCTGTCAGATTGCGTGGTGGAACAAAATGACCAGAATGTGTTCCTATCAGTTGTATATCCCTTTGCCATCTGGTAAATTAACAAGGAAAATTTGAGAAATATGGTGTGGGTCAATATGCATTGATTGGTTTCTCATGCTAAGTGAGTAATGTGAAGTGTTGCCCAGGTTTTCCTGGTTAGGTTGGCCTAATTTTGCTTTGAAAAAGCAACTTACTTCACCTGACAAAGCTAAAGAAAAATGTCCTAATGGCATAAGCTTGTATTTTTAAAGTACAACAACAAGGTCACTTTTAGGAATCATAATCCTTGCTCTTAGGGCTTTCCTTCCTGGTTGTGTGGTTGTGTGTACTGTGTGTACCTGTGTGTGGGGCGGTTGTGGGGAGGGACGGTGACAGAGGTTGGAAGGCGTTGTCAGGGAGAGACAAAATGTAAACAAATACTACTTAGAACATGTGACAAGTAGGCCAGTTGCTTTCCCTCTCTGATAGCATGTTATACATACTTTTGTTTTAGGATTTCTCACACTTCATTTTTTTTGCCTGACTAATAGTAACTGCATATGTAGTATAAATGGACTCCTCTTCTAGCCTGTTAACTCCCTGAGGGCTGTGATGGGTCTTAGCTTTGTGCCTCTGTGCCAGGAAGGAGTCTTAACACAGCTCAGGTGCTCAGGATGCATTTGAATTGGGTGAAGTGCTTGGTACTTCACCCTAGTGTGGTACCCAGAGAACCACTAACTCTGGGGACTTGTTAAACATGGCAGCTCACTTGCAGATCTGTGATGAAATTTAGTGTACTTTATAAGGATTTCTAACCTTTCTTTTTAACCTGTTAATTACTTCTTGAAAAGAATTGAGGTTTAAATAGTGCGCTATGGATTTCAGAAAGTGGTTCTAATCGAGAAAATTTCTCCCTTTTTTGGTGAAATGATTAAGACTGCTGGACTAATCCATTCACTCCTCTGCCTGTTCATATCTCTGTTGTGAAATGGGGAGGTAGCACAGTTTAGAAGAATGTACATTTTTTGGAATTAGGTAAATTTGAGTTCAAATCCCCACCCTTCCATTGACTAGTTGGGTAGCCTTGAGCAGGTCACTTATCCCCTCAGAGCTTCAGTTTCCTACTGTGTAAGGTATAGTAACATACTTTACAGCATTCTTAGCAATAAATGAAACTATGTGACGTACTTCATAGTGTGCCAAACATTAAGTAGGTGCCTGTTACCTGGTAGCTGTAATGACAATAATTTGGATAATTTTTGTATGAGTTAAAGCATTTTTAGAAGTCTGATGCTTCTGAGAACAGTGGTTTAGCTGTCTGTTTCGTAAGGGGGGAATGCTTCTGAGAATTGAGAGTCTTAAATGCAGTTTTTTAAAGGTGTGGGTTGAACTGAATGTTAATAGAAAACAGTTTTATCTTCTCAGTCAGCTCTTAGTCTTTGAGTGGGCTTTGCAGAGTGTCTCTGTAGGATAGAACTCTATGCATTTATAGTGTTTAGGAAATCGTTAGAGATGGGTTGTTTTCAACATTTGTAATAGAATATCTGAGTTATTTAATTCCAGCTTTTCTTCCTTATTTTACCTTAATTTTGAAAAATAACAGGCATTGATTATGACTACGTTTCTCAAACTTGATTAAGATGGGACTGGACTGTGGGTTAATATAGCAGTAGTACAATTCAGAGACTTGAGCAAATCATTTACTTCCCCTTCAAGATAACACTTTTGAAGGTGTCACCATTTGTGGAAGGAAACAGTGATTTAAATCAGTTATACGAGCTTTGTTTAGAATATTCAGAATACCAAGTGGAATAAATACATTCTAGAAATATTAACCTGTCATGGACATTTCTGTATATTGAATCTAATCTTTCCATTTATTTTCTTATAAAATAAGGGCAAAAAGTTAACCATGAAGGATTGTAGTAAACCTTTAAAAATTATATTTGACCAGACTCACATATTGAGGAAAAAAAGAAAGTTGACAAAGCTAGATGAACACACTTGGACTTTTGATAATCCCCTCTTTTAAAGTTAACATTGAAGTGTGCTTGAATAAACTTGGTTATTACTGATGGGGACAGGCATCCATTCGGAAGCAGTGCTCCCGAGTCACTGTCGGGCTGTCTTACCTCACTGTAAGTGGGGGGGAGAGGAGGAAGCTGTTCGTGGAAGGAAGTTTGTTTCATTCATATGTCTTCACATTTATGGTCTTGTGGTCCACCTCTCAGTTGACTGGGACATATAAGTAGAAGATGGGTAGATAACCCATTTTTGTCAGTCCTTGCTCAGAGAATGGACCAGTAGACCTGATACTGAGATACTGTGATTGTTACGAATGCTTGTATGGGACAATGGTGTGTTTTCCTTTTTTACCTCTTCAGAGCTGTGTTCAGAGCGTGGGGAAGGTGTGGATATCAGTGTGTGTGATGTGGGTATTGGGATGGGGAGAAGGAGATGGTGTGAGGGATTTACAATTTATGTCACTCTGTAGGCTCTTCTATTAGAAATCAGTCCTTTTGATATTTATTTATTATTTATTTTGGCTGTGCCGGGTCTTAGTTGCGGCATGAGGACTCTAGTTGCAGCATGCGGACTCTAGTTGTGGCATGTACGTGGGATCTAGTTCCCCGACCAGGGATCGAACCTGGGCCCCCTGCATTGGGAGTGCAGAGTCTTACCCGCTGGACCAACAGGGAAGTCCCAGAAATCAGTCCTTTTGAATTTTCACTTATGATCCTGTCTTAAGCCCATATTTGGCCACAAAAATAGTCTTTACCACTTCAAAAGGCTAGTTATTCCTGAATGGTTAGGAATTAAGTATGTCACACTGTAATGAATTAGTCTTTTAGACAGCCAAAGATGTCAAGCAAGAGAGCAGCACCTAGGAGTTATGTAGAATTTCACAAACCCAAGATAACTCTCCGATGGTGATGTCTACTGAAGGCATATGATACGGGGCCACATGGCTGACTTCACATCCGAACTTCGCCAATTATTGGCAGTGTGTCCTTGAGCAGGCCACTTCATCTGTCTCAGACTTAGTATCCTTACTTACAAAATAAGAACAAATTTGATATTGTCATCCTACCTACTACCACTACTGTCATGAGAAACGCTCGAGACAAAGCACTATGCAGATGCTTTGTCATTTTGTAGTTTTGCTGGTTGGCTACTGGTTTGGATAAAATTCAAATCCTAGTCTATAAAAGGAGAAAACATCCAACTAAGTTTATTGGTTTTTCTTTATAAATATTGTACCATTTCTATTGCCATTCTCCTTACTTGTGAAAATGGATACTTCTTACTTTTGGCTCTTCTCAGATTTCCTTTTATAACATATTTGTCATGGAGTATTTTTCTAAACTCAGTGCTTGCTGTGAGACCCAAGTTACTCTGAAATCACAGGAACTGACATTGGATGCCAGTGCTTGAAGTCAGGTGAAACCACAGTAAACAGTGAACAAAGAATGTCAGAATGTTTCAGAAGAGTACAAAAGAAGCTAGTGTAGTTGTCTGATCTTTACTGACTCATTTTCTTAAATTATTTTTTAAAAGCTTAAAAAATCAGGGAGTGTGCCTCTTATGTGCCAGATGTTATACTATGTGTCTTACATACATTTATTTCATTTTTGAAACCAACCTATGAAGCAGGAATTATTAACCCATTTTAAGGGGAGGAAACACCCTCAAAAGTGATTTGACAGGGGTCACAGAGTTGTTAAATTTGAACTAAACTAAAATTTGAACTCAGATTATTCTGGCTCCAAAGGGCATGCTTTTCACATCATTGATGCTGTCACCTGAAAAGAGTACATTTTTAAACAAATCAGGTTTACTGAGTTATTGTTTATATGATAAAATGCACCCATTTTAACTATATGGAGTTTGATGAGTTTTGACAAATGTATCCATGCATGTAACTTAACAACACAATCAAGGTATAGAATGTTTCCGTCACTCCAGAAAGTTCCCCTTCTGCTTTCCAGACAGTTCTGCCTTCAGCCCTCACCCTGCTGCCTACCTTGCTATAGGCAACCACTACTCTGCCCTCTGTCACTAGAGTTTTGTCTGCAAACTATGGCCCTCAGGCCAATCTGGCCTACTGCCCTTTTTTTTTTTTTTTTTTTTTTTGGTTTATAACAAAGTGAATCAGCTGTACATATACATATACCCCATATCTCCTCCCTCTTGCATCTCTCTCCCACTCTCCCTATCCCACCCCTCTAGGTGGTCACAAAGCACCGAGCTGATCTCCCTGTGCTATTCGGCTGCTTCCCACTAGCTAGCTATTTTACATTTGGTAGTGTATATATGTCCATGTCACTCTCTCACTTCGTCCCAGCTTACTATTCCCCCTCCCCGTGTCCTCAAGTCCATTCTCCACGTTTGTGTCTTTATTTCTGTCCTGGCCCTAGGTTCTTCAGAACCATCTTTTTTTTAGATTCCATATATATGTGTTAGCATACGGTATTTGTTTTTCTCTTTCTGACTTCACTCTGTATGACAGACTCTAGGTCCACCCACCTCACTACAAATAACTCAATTTCGTTTCTTTTTATGGCTGAGTAATATTCCATTGTACATATGTGCCACATCTTCTTTATCCATTCATCTGTCGATGGACATTTAGGTTGCTTCCATGTCCTGGCTATTGTAAATAGAGCTGCAATGAACATTTGTTTTTTAATAAATAAAGTTTTATTGGGGCACAGCAGTGCTCCTTTGTTTACATATTGTCTGTGACTGCTTTGGTGCTACACTGACAGAACAGCTATGAGACGCCCTGTGGTCCACAAAGCAGAAAGTATTTACTATCTCACTTTTTAGAGAAAAAGTTTGCTAATCCTTGTTCTACATAACCAAATATAATAACACCTAAAAAATGAACAGTTCTATAGAATTATTCAGTGCATATTCAACTTTCCCTATTTGTCCTCCATATATCTTTTTATAGTTGATTAAAATTTATAAAAAAAGGATAATATTCCATTGTGTGTGTATTGGGCACTTGGGTTATTTCCATTTCTTGACTCTGGTAAATAGTGCTGCTATGAACATTGGGGTGCATGTATCTTTTTGAATTGGAGTTTTAAACTTTTTGAATTAGAGTTGATTGCTTTCTTATTATTGCCCCATCTGAGAGTGCAAAGACTTGCCCCTGTATTTTCTCCTAGAATTTTTATAATTCAGAGGGTTTTTTTTTTAGTTTTATTTCTTTTCCAATTTGTATTCCTTTTGTTTGTTTTTCTTCTCTGATTGCCGTGGCTAGGACTTCAAAAACTATGTTGAATAATAGTGCCGAGAGTGGACATCGTTGTCTTGTTCCTGATCTTAGAGGAAATGCCTTCAGTTTTTCACCATTGAGAATGATGTTTGCTGTGGGTTTATTGTATATGGCCTTTATTATGTTGAGGTAGGTTCCCTCTGTGCCCACTTTCTGGAGAGTTTTTATCATAAATGGGTGTTGAATTTTGTCAGAAGCTTTTTCTGCATCTATTGAGATGATCATATGGTTTTTATTCTTCAATTTGTTAATATGGTGTATCACATGAATTGATTTGCGTATATTGAAGAATCCTTGCATCCCTGGGATAAATCCCACTTGATCATGGTGTATGATCCTTTTAATGTGTTGTTGGATTCTGTTTGCTAGTATTTTGTTAAGGATTTTTGTATCTATATTCATCAGTGATACTGGTCTGTAATTTTCTTTTTTCGTAGTACCTTTGTCTGTTTTTGGTATCAGGGTGATGGTGGCCTCATAGCATGAGTTTGGGAATGTTCCTTCCTCTGCAATTTTTTGGAAGAGTTTGAGAAGGATGGGTGTTAGCTCTTCTCTAAATGTTTGATAAAATTCACCTGTAAAGCCATCTGGTCCTGGACTTTTGTTTGTTGGAAGATTTTAAATCAGAGGTTCAATTTCAGTGATTGTGATTGGTCTGTTCATACTTTCTATTTCTTCCCGGTTCAGTCTCAGAAGGTTATACATTTCTAAGAATTTGTCCATTTCTTCCAGGTTGTCCATTTTATTGGCATAGAGTTGCTTGTAGTAGTCTCTTAAGATGCTTTGTATTTCTGTGGTGTCTGTTGTAACTTCTCCTTTTTCATTTCTAATTTTTTTGATTTGAGTCCTCTTTTTCTTGATGAGTCTTGCTAATGGTTTATTAATTTTATCTTCTCAAAGAACCAGCTTTTAGTTTTATTGATCTTTGTTTCTATTTCATTTATTTCTGCTCTGATCTTTATGATTTCTTTCCTTCTATGAACTTTGGGTTTTGTTGGTTCTTATTTCTGTAGTTCCTTTAGGTGTAAGGTTAGGTTGTTTATTTGAGATTTTTCTTGTTCCTTGAGGTAGGCTTGTACTGCTATAAACTTCCCTCTTAGAACTGCTTTTGCTGCATCCCATAGGTTTTGGATCATCGTGTTTTCATTGTCATTTGTCTCTAGGTATTTTTTGATTTCCTCTTTGATATTTTTCAGTGATCCCTTGGTTATTTAGCACCGTATTGTTTAACCTCCATGTGTTTGTGTTTTTTACATTTTTTCCCCCTGTAATTGATTTCTAATCTCATAGCATTGTGGCCACAAAAGATGTTTGATATGATTTCAGTTTTCTTAAATTTACTGATTTGTGACTCAAGATGTGATCTATCCTGGAGAATGTTCTGTGCGCGCTTGAGAAGAAAGTGTAATCTGCTGTTTTTGGATGGAATGTCCTATAAATATCAATTAAATCTATCTGGTCTGTTGTGTCATTTATAGGTTGTGTTTCCTTATTCATTTTCTGTTTGGATGATCTGTCCAATGGTGTAAGTGAGGTGTTAAAAGTCCCCCAATATTGTTGTGTTACTGTCAATTTCCTCTTTTATAGCAGTTAGTAGTTGCCTTACATAATGAGGTGCTCCTATGTTGGGTGCATATATATTTATAATTGCTGTCTCTTCTTCTTGGATTGATCCCTTGATCATTATATAGTGTCCATCCTTGTTTCTTGTAACATTCTTTATTTTAAAGTCTATTTTATCTGATGTGAGTATTGCTACTCCAGCTTTCTTTTGATTTCCATTCACATGGAATATCTTTTTCCATCCCCTCACTTTCAGTCTGAATGTGTCCCTAGGTCTGAAGTGGGTCTTTTATAGACAGCATAAATATGGGTCTTGTTTTTGTATCCATTCAGTGATCCTGTGTCTTTTGCTTGGAGCATTTAATCCATTCACGTTTAAGGTAGTTATCAATATGTATGTTCCTATTACCATTTTCTTAATTGTTATGGGTTTGTTTTTGTAGGTCCTTTTCTTCTCATGTTTTCTTCTTAGAAAAGTTCCTTTAGCATTTGTTGTAAAGCTGGTTTGGTGGTGCTAAATTCTCTTAGCTTTTGCTTGTCTGTAAAGCTTTTGCTTTCTTCATCGAATCTGAATGAGATCCTTGCCAGACAGAGTAATCTTGGTTGTAGGTTCTTCCCTTTCATCACTTTAAATATATCATGCCACTCCCTCTGGCTTGTAGAGTTTCTGCTGAGAAATCAGCTGTTAACCTTATGGGAGTTCCCTTGTATGTTATTTGTCATTTTTCCCTTGTTGATTTCAGTAATTTTTCTTTGTCTTTAATTTTTGCCAATTTGATTACTATGTGTCTCAGCGTGTTTCTCCTTGTGTTTCTCCTGCCTGGGACTCTCTGCACTTCCTGGTGTTGGGTGGCTATTTCCTTTCCCATGTTAGGGAAGTTTTTGACTATAATCTCTTCAAATATTTTCTCAGGTCCTTTCTCTCTCTTCTCGTTCTGGGACCCCTATAATGCTAATGTTGGTGCGTTTAATGTTGTCCTAGAGGTCTCTTAGGCTGTCTTCATTTCTTTCCATTCTTTTTTCTTTGTTCTGTGTCAGTGAATTCCACAATTCTGTCGTTCTTCTGCCTCAGTTATTCTGCTATTGGTTCTTTCTAGTGTATTTTTCATTTCAGTTATTTTATTGTTCATCTCTGTTTGTTCTTTAATTCTTGTAGGTGTTTGTTCTGTAATTCTTCTAGGTCTTTGTTAAACATTTCTTGCATCTTTTCGATCTTTGCCTCCATACTTTTTCTGAGATCCTGTGTCATCTTCAGTATCATTATTCTGAATTCTTTTTCTGGAAGTTTGTCTATCTCCATTTCATTTATTTGTTTTTCTGGGGTTTTATCTTGTTCCTTCATCTGGTACATAGCTGTCTGCCTTTTCATCTTGTCTTTTGTGAATGTGGTTTTTGTTCCACAGGCTGCAGGATTGTAGTTCTTCTTCTGTCTGCCTTCTGCTATAATTCCGAATTTTACATTTAGGTTTATGAATCACTTTGAGTTATTTTTTCGAGTGATGCAAAGTGTGGATTGAGATTTATTTTTTTTGCATATGGGTGTTTAGTTGTTCCAGCAGTTTTTTTTGAAAAGACATCTTTCTCTATTGAATTACCTTTGTACCTTTGCTGAAAGCCAGTTGATCATATATGTGTGGGTCTGTTTCTGTATTCTGTTCCATTGATCTGTGTCTTTCATTTTTCCATTACCACACTCTTGATTACTGTAGCTTTATACTAAGTCTTGAAATCAGGTAGTATGAGTTCTCTAATTGTGTTATTTTTCAGAATTGTTTTTGAGTATTATAGGTGCTTTGCCTTTCCAAGGACATTTTATTTATTTATTTTAATTTTTAATTAATTAATTTATATCTGTTTAGTTTTTGGCCACATCGCGTGGCTTGTGGGATCCTAGTTCCCTGACCAGGGGTCGAACCCAGGCTCCCGGCAGTGAAAGCACAGAGTCCTAACTCCTGGACCACCAGGGAATTCCCTCAGGTACATTTTAGAATCAGCTTGTTGATATATATAAAAAATCCTGCTGAGATTTTTGATTGGCATTGCATTGAATCTGTAAATTACTTAGGGGAGAATTGACAGCTTATGATATTGAGTCATGAACATGTTATATTTATTTACTTAGACCTTTTTTGAAGTTCTTATTAGTGTTTTGTATTTTTTTTTTTTTCCGGTACGCAGGCCTCTCACTGTTGTGGCCTCTCCCTTTGCGGAGCACAGGCTCCGGACACGCAGGCTCAGCGGCCATGGCTCACGGGCCCAGCTGCTCCGTGGCATGTGGGACCTTCCCGGACGGGGCACGAACCCGTGTCCCCTGCATCGGCAGGCAGACTCTCAACCACTGTGCCACCAGGGAAGCCTGTAGTTTTTAATAAATGGATCTTGCACATACTTTGTAAGATTAGTATGTATTTCATGCTTTCTGGTGCTCTTGTAAATGATGCTTTTAAAATTTCAATTTCCAATTGTCCATTGCTAGTATGTAGAAACAGGATTGAATTCTGTATGCCGACCTGGTGTCTTAAAACCTTGCTAAACTCACTTGGGATCTTCTTTATAGACAGTAATGTCAGTGGCCAATACAGGAAGTTTGATTTCTTCCTTTGTAGTCTGTATGTTTTTTATTTCTTTTTCTTGCTTTATTGAACTGGCTAGGATGCCCAGTATGATGTTGACGAGGAGTTTTGAAAGTGGACATCTTTTCCTGATGTTAGGGGGAAAACATTTGTGTTTCACAATTAACATGATGATCTTTATAGTTTGTTTGTTTTTGTAGTAGTAAAGATGTCCTTTATCAAGTTGAGAAATTTCTGTTTCTAGTTTGCTGAGAGTTTTTGTCATGAATGGATACTGAATGTTGTCACAGGCTTCTGCATGTATTGAGATGATCATACGTTTTTTTCTTCTTTACTCTGTAGGTATGGTGAATTGCACTGATTTTTGAATGTTGAACTAGCCTTGTATTCCTTTGATAATCCTCAGTTGGTCATGATGTATTTTTTAAAAATCTCTTTATTATTTATTTATTTTGGCTGCGCCAGGTCTTAGTTGTGGCATGTGGGCTTCTTAGTTGTGGCATGCATGTGGGATCTAGTTCCCCAGCCAAGAATCTAACCCAGATCCCCTGCACTGGGAGTGCGGAGTCTTACCCACTGGACCACCAGGGAAGTCCCCATCATGATGTATTTTTATATATTGTTGGATTCAATCTGCTATTGACTCTTTTTTATTTCTTCCGTTTGTTTATGTTCATTAAAAAAACAATTCTTGGTCATATGTATAATATTCATATAATAGTTGTTAAAGTTCTTGTTCATTAATTCCATTATTTCTTTCTGTGGGCTGATTTTTTTTTTTTCTCCCGTCTTGGGTCACATCTTCTTGTAATTTCTTGTTAGATCCTAGAAATGGTGAATTTTAAGTTGTTGACTGCTGTTGATTGGTCTAAGATAGACCAACCCTAACTCTTGTCCTTTTACTCTAAGGCTTGTTTTACCCCATTACTAAGGCCTGAAGCCTCTGTAGTTTCCATTGAAGAATGAGATGTTCCCTGCTCTGGGTGGTCAGAATATGAATGTCTGCCAGCCCTGTGTGAGCTCTGGGGTAATGTAGCATATAGTTCTTGGGTCATTCTTTGCCTACCTTTGTAGATTTTTTTACAGTATGCACACATGGCTTATTATTTAGTATTAGACTCAAGCAGGCCTCTGTGCTGATTTCTGGAGATCCTTCTTCATGCAACTCCTTCCTTTCTAGTACTCTGCAGTTTTTAGGTTCCTGAGCCTTCTCATACTCTTTGACTTCTTAGCTTGAGAAAACCACCATGGTCTGCTTGGGCTCCTCATTGCAGGTGGTCCAGCATGTGACTCCAGGCTGAGAAAGCTGGTGCACTTGTGGGGTTCACCTCATCTCTTCCCTTTGCTAGGGATTGCAGTGCTGTGCTGCTGGTTGTCCAGAAGCTAAAAGATGTTGCCTCATATATTTTGTTCATTTTTCTGGTTGTTGGAGGGTGGGGTGTGTGGCAGGATAAGTCTAGATCCAGTTACCCCATCATGGTTGGAAACTGAAATCCCTTGGAAGAGTATACTTTATTGATGGTGCTCAAAGTCTCGTTATAGGATTCTTCAAGTCTTTGTGGGTGTAAATATCAAAGAAATGTTTGTTAAATGTCTACTGCCTGTAGCTAGCCCTTACTCTGTAGGTAATACAGAAAAAGTAGATATCTTCTAGTTGAAGAGGTATGTACATAGTACATACATGAGATTAATCAAAGTTGTGAAATGCTCTAGTGATGAGCAGAAAGAGAAAGGTCACGGTGGTCTGATATTTTCTTTCTTTTTTTTTTTTTTTTTTTTTTTTTTTGCAGTACGCAGGCCTCTCACTGTTGTGGCCTCTCCCGTTGCGGAGCACAGGCTCCGGATGCGCAGGCTCAGCGGCCATGGCTCACGGGCCCAGCCGCTCCGCGGCATGCGGGATCTTCCCGGACCGGGGCACGAACCCGTGTCCCCTGCATCGGCAGGCAGACTCTCAACCACTGCGCCACCAGGGAAGCCCTGATATTTTCTTATAGAAATGTTTTCCTTTACATTTTTGATTCTTAGCCTGTGTTTATAATTCCCTTTTATGGCACAGGATGAAGTGGGTCAGTGGGTAGAGTATTGGCTCTTTCATATGCATTTGGTGACTTATTTGCTCTGTGGCTTTAGGTAAACTTTTAGTCTCTGAAACTCAGTTTTCTCATTTGTAAAATGGGCATGTGACATACCTTGTAGGGTTGTTTGTTATTCAACACATATTTGGGTGCTTTCTGTATGTCAGGCACTGCTAGGTGATGAGAGTTCAGTGACAAATAAAACGTAGTTGCTGCCATCAAAGGGCTGACGTTTTAGCGAGAGAAGCAGAACACAAACAGGTAAAAAACAACTTTGGTGACGTCTGGTTTTGATAATTGTAGGAAGAATATGAAGATTATTAGCAAAAATTGGGGAGGTCAAACAATACCTTTCTGAGGAGATGAGATTTGAGAGAGACCTGAAGGAAGTGAAGAGAGCAAACCACCTGAAGGTCTCTGGATGTTCCAAGTCGAAGGAGCATCAAGGGCAAAGAGCTTGAGGTGGGAGTATGAACAGGGAGGCTAAGGATGGGGCGAGAAAGGAGAATAATAGGAGATAACGTATATGTACGTAGAGGCTTGGTCGAATAGGCTTTTAAGTAAGGTGGGAAGCAGCTGAAGGATTTGAGCAAGGAATGACAAGAGCTGATTTAGGTTTTGAAAGTTTCACTCTGAGTGTGGGGAGCAGGAGGTGGAAACAGCGAGGCTAGTTAAGAGTTTTACACTAGTCCAGTCTAGAGAACATGGTGGCTTGGGTTAGGGTGTGGCAGTGAAAGTCTGAGAAGGTTGGAATCTATGTTCCTGTGAAGATAGAACTGATAGGATTACTTACGGATTGGGAAAAGGTGTTGAGCAAAGAAGGCAAGCAAGGATGATTCCTAGGTGTTATGGACAGGTGGGTGAATGGTGGTGTGGTTTCCTGAGTGGAAGAAGTGAAGCGGTTTTGTGGCGAGGAAGAAGTTGATTTCACTTCTGGACATGGTAAGTTTGAGATCTGTGAGACTTTTAAGTGAAGATACCAGTAAGCGTTTGGAGGTGCAGACCTGGAGTTGAGGGCTGAAGGCTGGACTGGATTTACAAAGTAGAGAATTGTAGCTTGAGAAGGGAGGGTGGGGGTTATTGTGGGAATTAGGGATATCTAAAGCTCTTGGCACATAGTAGGGCAACATGGTGTGGTAGCTAGTAATAATAATGACAGTGGTAAAAAACAACAGCAATGACAACAACTGGGTATGACTAAGAGCTAGATATAAAAGAAGCAAGATGGTAGTGACCAAAAACAGCACCTTGTGTCAGTGTTAGTTAGGACTCCAAACCTGCTGAAAACTTTTCTCCTCTGAGCACGATAAAAGTAACATCAGTGAAAACTGTTGTACATTTTCCGTCTCTATATCAGTGATCTTCAAATGTGATTCAGGGGTGTCATTACGTGTAGTGTACACACAGTACACAAGATAGTTTGGGAGGAGGCTGTTGCAAAGTGTTAACTGTAGTTTCGTTTGAGGAGTGAGATGATGGTAGAGTGTCTTTTGATCTTCTAAATACTTTGCAATGTATATATTTTTCTTTAATCTCTCTTTTTTTCTTTTTTTAAATAAAGAGAGGTAATACCTTTGTAGCATCTACTCAGTTGGTGAGCCTCTGGGCTGATGAGTTTCATTTGTTTGTGGTTGCTAACACTACAGATGGGTCTTTGACTATGGTCTGTTGTCTTGAAAATTTGAGCCCTTGATCACAGTGGGGAATTGGGGGAAAGAGTATGGGTGGTTTTGATAAGAGTCCACAACAG
Organism: Delphinapterus leucas; assembly: GCF_059928025.1. Taxonomy (NCBI): domain Eukaryota; kingdom Metazoa; phylum Chordata; class Mammalia; order Artiodactyla; family Monodontidae; genus Delphinapterus; species Delphinapterus leucas. The sequence continues at coordinate 45,303,673 of NC_143130.1, read as the reverse complement.
CTCCTGGGAAAATTGTTAGCACATGTTCTCCCCCCCAGGCTGGTTGTGACACCGCTTTGTTCAAAGGGGATGTTCTGTTGCATTTGCATTGTGGTGGGCAGATCACTTCAGATAAATTGAATCGAGCATGACTTTTTTTTTTTCTAAATCTGAATTATTACTATCCGTACTAACTTAGATTCTTAGAAGTATTCCTTTTCCCAGGTGATAACTGCCAAAGGTGACAGGGATTTTTTGCAGATTTGACATTTTCTGTAATTTATGAGTCATTTCTGAAAACACACTTAGTATACTTTGAAATGGTGTCTGTCAATTAATCCATCTACCTGGTGTTGCCAGTTGAGTTCTACCCTGTTTAAAGTCATTGTGTTTCTGGAGTTAGAGAAGAGAGGTCCATTGTGGCATTACATGGGAATCATTTCTGTTACCTTTTATAATCTAGAAGAAAGTGGTTTTTTGCCTCTTGGATACCTTGTGCACAGAGAGGCTGGGCTCAGAATACAAAGGAACTCTGGATGTGGCCTTGGAGTTTGGGAGTTATTTAGGGGGAAAATGTGGCAATGAGAGTTTGAGAAGTAGAGTTCTAATTGTTCATTTGGTCACATGAAACCTTGGGGTCTGGCTGAGGTGCTTTCTCTGTTTGAGGATTAAGGATGCATATGGGTCAGTGGACAGGAATGACCAAAGCTTTTGCCTGGGCCCTCCTGCTAAAAGGGTGCTGTATGCTTAGAGCATAGGACAGTGTGTATTTAAAGGACTTTTTCACTCTAGAGAGATCTTTTGCTCAAGATCAGGCCATTTCCCAAAAGGTGTTTTCTAAAAAGTGAAGTCACTAAAGGGAAGAAGAAACTTTTACTGGGTGCCTGCCTGTGTATTGTGTGTTCATTTACATTTTCTCAATTCTTTACAATAATCCTGTAAGATTGGTATTATCCTCCTGGCTTTTTTGATGAGAAAAGTATGGTTCAGAGATTTTACTTTGCCTTTCTCAGGTTAATGGACTATAATTTTCATCCAGGACTCTGTGACTATAAATCTACTCTAGTTTTATTATATATGCCATAAGTCACATTTTTTATTCGCTCTGATATAATTATATCCAACATAGCTTAAAATTCCAGCTTGTTCTTGTAAATTGAAATCATTGTGGTCTGCTTTTAAAGTTTTCCTAGAATTCCTAAAAACATGCTGGGCTTCCATGTTCGTGCCTTGAAAGTAGCAGAAACTTGCCGGAAGAATTGTATTTTACTTCAGATGCAGGGGCTTTGTGGATCAACATTAATAATTAACATTTATGTACTTTTTCACATCTTCAAAGTGTTTTACAAACAGTTAATTAGTTCATGTTTAACTTATATTGGAAGTTGAAAAACCAGTTTTTTAGGTTCATTTTAGCAGTACTGAAATGTTAAGGGCATAAGGAGTAATTCTTCAGTAAGAAAAATGTAGGTAGGAACCGTGCAACATTAAACATCTCTACTCAATCCCCTAGCTTTGTGCCCAGCTTAGCTCACAGCAGGCGTGTTTTTTGGGTGTACACATCTTGTGCTTAATGCAAGGGAATGGAATTATGTGGACTGAAAGACATGGGGTTCAAAGACTTGGATGATTCAGTGGACTGTACTGCAACTTTCTTTTCTGTAGTTCCTTAAACTAAACGTGAATGGTCCTTAATTTCTGTGGGGTTTTGACAGATGGGAAGTGATTGGCACAGAGACTTTGGCAAGTGAACAGAGTTGTTATACATGCTAATTTCTGGGAAAAATATTTTCTTTTTCACTCCTGGCTTAGGAGATAATAACTCTGTAACTGAATACTTTGCTAGTTTCCTCACTTGTCACCTGACTCCATCTCCTCTCCCCCCAGTAAAATGGCTTTTACTTGGCAAGGTTGTGTAGCTGGAAAAAGATTTGGAAGGAGACAGTCGTCTCAGTTCAGCTGTGTTTCTGTCACCTAAGTAGGTGTGTGACCTTGAGCAGGTTACTGCTCTTCTTCTGCCCTTGAGTACTTCTTTGAAATAATGTGTTAAACTCACCTTTCATTGGATCCTTAGAGGGGTGGCTGGAGGAGGATATAAAATGGAACGGAGGATATTTTCACATCAGTGAAGATTCTTCAAAGTTGCAGCGACTTCTTCCTTCCTACTTTGGTTGGAATAATTAATTTATTTTCTTACTGTTATTGCCAACCACATTGCTGTTCTTTAAACATCTTTTTTCCCCTAATACAGAGCAATAAATAGAACCCTGTGATAAATATTGTGTCTGGGTAATTTCCTAAGACAGGACATGCAAGTTCCTTTTCATCATTGCTTATAGCCCTGTCATTCAGAGGAATCTGTTCATGAATCTTTGCCTAGGTGACCCTGCCAGAGAAACTTTACTGTGTGATGGCAGAAAGGAGGAGTCTGAGAGCTTGGCATGTATATTTAATAACATTTTTATTATGAATGGGAATCTGTTCTTTTTATGGGGCCAGGTAGTAATGAATGGCCCTGAATGTTTTCCTCTATCAAATTGTGTTGTTTTTCATATCTTTCTCTTTTTTTCCACTGCCCTTTTCCTTCACTTCGTGAAAATCCGAAAACAAGTGAGATGAATTGGCTTTTGAACCTTTTTGTAACATTAAATACACCCAGGTTTAAGTTTTTTATTCTGTTTTACCAAGGTTTTTGGTAACTTGGAAGGAGTGTTTGTTATACAGCTGAACCTTGAATAATAATACACTATGTGAACTTTGAATAATTGAGATTAACTTAGTTAAATGTTTAAAGCCACCGTTTTATTTTAGAGGATGTCTATAGGTAACATATTTACTTTCTTGAAAAAGACTTTTTTGGGCCAAGTTTTATATAAATTAGACAAGATAGAAGTTTTGGAAACACGTAGTTGGTTATAGAAGTATCATAAGCTACAGAAATAAATGGATTTTTCTGAGACACTGTGCCAGCAACTAGGATAAATGATTGTTTTTCCTATTTAGGTTAGGTATCTTGGGTTATACTATTTTCAGTCACCTTTTTAATTTTTCCATGTTGTCTTTGCCCACTGTTCGTTTCCCCTCTCCCAGTTAATTCAAAAGGATTCATTTGTCACATTTCTCACTGACTAGGTAGGGACAAAGTAAACCCACATGTCTCTATTTCCTCCTAGATTATAAGGTCCTGGAGGACAGATTTTATCTGCTTTGTTCATTGTTGTATTCCCAGCATGTGGTATTGTGCATGGCACATAGCAGTTAGTTATTACTCGGGAAATATTTGGATTGATTGATGAATGAATTTGTGATACAACTGTATATAAATAATATATGCATATGATTAATGTTAATAAAATCTATATTTTGAGAATAAATGAACAGAATTTAATTTTTTTCTCCCAGCATCAATTGTAGTTTGATTTTGGTGAGTTAAATCATCCCTTTTTGGGGAAGAGAAGGCACCATGTTAAATGGAAGATTAGCCAGTGTTGACCAAATCTGGCAGTAAAATTTGTTCAGCTCTTCCCTGGTTTTTGTGCTTGGGCAGTGTAGGTTTCTATTACTTTATATTTTAACCTGTTCAGCAGCTTCATCACTGACATACTGGTGTGGCTCATATATGGCCGTAAGTGTGGCTTGCCTGCCTAATTCTTAAAAAATGTAATTTTAAAACATATTCGAAATACAACAGTAGAATTGATCTCTATATACCCATTACTCAGATTCTGGAGAATTAGTGAGATTTTGCTATTCTCTGCAACATCATTTTTTTTTTTCTTTTGCGGTACGCGGGCCTCTCACTGTTGTGGCCTCTCCCATTGTGGAGCACAGGCTCCGGACGCGCAGGCTCAGCGGCCATGGCTCACGGGCCCAGCCGCTCCACAGCATGTGGGATCTTCCCGGACCGGGACACGAACCCGTGTCCCTTGCATCGGCAGGTGGACTCTCAACCACTGCACCACCAGGGAAGCCCTGCAACATCATGTTTTAAATAACAGTTGTATTGTGATATAATCCATATAGAATAAAATTTACCTGTTTTACTTTAATATGTTTATTATAGTTGTTTTGAAAGTTACTACCAGACTGTTATTTTCTTAATAGTGAGTTTTAAATGGTATTTTTACTCCAGTGTTTAATACTGTAAACCATGAAATGTCTCTGTAAATCATGGCATGATGTGTTTCCAGGATATGGAACAGACAACTTTAACTCAAAGCAAATGAGTGCTGAGTAGCCTTTTTTTCCTTTCAATAGAATCATTACAGAAATAGGACCATAAACCTTCTATTAAGCACTTTTGTATGAAATCTGAGGTTTCTGTCAAATTAGACATGGAAAATTAAACAGAGCTGCACAAGTTACTGATCTTTGCAGTTTTTGAGCTCGCTCTTATGTTAGGCTTATTTTTTTTTTCTTCTTGTTTGGATGACTTTCTCTTAAATACTAGTACAAGAATGTTATGATTTAGACAATATTATTATTGGTTTCATGTCAGTAGTTTTTTCACCCCCCCCGCCATAGAATTTAATGATTCTTTTTTTCTTTTGAGAATCTATTTTTCTTCCTAAAATGTATCCCTGTTTATTTTGATTGTTGTGAAGGAAATACTTTTCAGGTAATTGAATCCCTTCATAAATTTAGTACTTCCTTAAGAAGTCATTTAGCGATGTATGTAAAAATAGTGTTGATTTTTCTCATGCTTCTTAATTCAAATCATCATCTTAAAAGCTTTCATTTGAAGCCCCAAGAACAATTGATTCACTGTTTTTCATAGCCCGTATTTGTATACATTATGTCCTAAGCTCATGAATTCTCTGAAATACCACACTTTTCCCCTGCTCTGTGGTAAAGTACTGTTTGAGTTGCTTTGCCAAAAGTGCTGTGGTTGTCTAAAGATTACCACTTTAATAGTTAGCTCTCTAGGATGTGTGCCTGTAAATGGAGAATTTTCTTTCCTGAGTGTAAATAAAAGCAATGGTTTAACTGTGAGATATTTCAGGACCCAAATACTAAAGGAAACTCAGAGAAAAAAATTATATCTATTCTCTCCCTTCAGCCTTCATGCCTGTTGAAATCTACAGGGCCATGTTCCTTAATACAGCTGTCATTTATTGAGAGCCTCTGTTGAACTAGGTATATTATGTTTCATCAGTTCTTACCTCTGCAAGGTGATTTTATGATTTTGCCAAAGAAGGAGATTGAGGTGCAAGGAGGTAATTAATTAATTGTATACTTATTCAGCAAACATTTAAGGCCACTACTAGGTGCCAGGGATCCAGGGCTGAACAAAAATAAGACATGGTCACTGCCCTTAAAGTGCTCATGATTTTGTTTCTTGTGATAGCAACAATAATAATAGTAACAACTGCAGTCATTTATTACTGCTTTCCATGTGCCAAGCTTACTTCTATGTGTTCTGTACACCTTTATTTCATTTTAATCCCCACAACTCTTAAGAGGTGGGGTTTATACATACTTCATGGTTAAGGAGACTGAGGCTTGGAGAGGGTAGATAACTTGCTCAGGGTCTCGCAGCATGTGGCAGAGTTGGGACTTGAATACGAGTCTCTGACTTTAGGACCCAAGCTCTTTATACATCAAGAATATTTCTAGCAAGAGTTGAAATAAGTAATTATGTGAAAGGAACATCCACTGTGAGCTGTGATTTTGGCAGAACTTTGTGTAACTTTGACTTTGCCAGTAAATTTATTTTTATAGTTAATTTTCTGCTATATAATCTATTCTAGAAGTCATCAGAGAGTTTTCATGATTCATGAGAGATATTTTTTGTTTTGTTTTTATTAACAACAGTAGTGTACAGTCCCTCCAGAAATTTAGGAATTAGACATAAACAAAAAGTACACATATGAATAAATGACACTACCTGGAAAATTTTCGTGGTACAACTGGTGTTTTTCTTTTCAGACTAAATTTGTAGAGGGAGTGTATGTGTGCATTTATATATACCATATGTGATCATATTTTATATGCTCTTGAATATAAACAGGTTATAAAACAAGTTTCATGACTATACTTTTGCACGATATCAAGTAACCTGTGTAATCATTTTAATGGCTATATAGTATTTCATTGTATGGATTTAGATTTATCCGTAGATCACTCATTACCTTTTCAAATTAAAAAAAAAATTTTATTTTTTGGGCATGCCGCGCAACTTGTGGGATCTTAGTTCCCCGACCAGGTATTGAACCTGCGCCCTTGGCAGTGAAAGCCCGGAGCCCTAACCACTGTACCTCCAGGGGATTCCCTCATTACCTTCTTTTTTAAAAAATTTATTTATTTTTGGCTGCGTTGGGTCTCCGTTGCTGTGCACGGGCTTTCTCTAGTTGTGGCGAGTGGGGGCTACTCTTCATTGCAGTGCGCAGGCTTCTCATTGCCGTGGCTTCTCTTGTTGCGGAGCACAGGCTCTAGGCACGCGGGCTTCAGTAGTTGTGGTGCGTAGGCTTCAGTAGTTGTGGCTCGCGGGCTCTAGAGTGCAGGCTCAGTAGTTGTGGCACATGGGCTTAGTTGCTCCGTGGCATGTGGGATCTTCCCAGACCAGGGCGCGAACCTGTGTCCCCCGCATTGGCAGGCAGATTCTTAACCATTACGCCACCAGGGAAGTCCCCCTCATTACCTTCTTATTTGAATATTTAGGTGGTATTTCTTTTCTTTCCCTCCTTCCCTCCCTTCCTCCTGTTGTAAGCACTGCTGTGATGAACAGCCATGTACATAATCTTTGTATTCTTATTTTTCCTCACAGAAATGGAATTGCTAGGGCAAAGGCTGTATGTTTCAACAGCTTTTAATAGATACTGTCGAGCTGTCTGCAGAAAGTTTGTATCATTTACACTCCCACTGGCAGAGTATGAGTGCCTGTTTACCATTTATTTTTCCATAATCTTTTTTTTTTTTTTTGGCTGCGCCTCACGGCTTGCGGGATCTTAGTTTCTCAACTAGGGATTGAACCCAGGCTGCAGCAGTGAAAGCCCAGAATCCTAACCACTAGGCCACCAGGGAACTCCGTTTCCATAATTTTAAGAAAGTTTTTAAAAAATCCAACATTTAAAAGGAAGTTTTAAATGCCATAGTAAAATTACTAGTAGAATTACTGGACTGCTGGCAACCAATTGTAAATAAAAGAACTCTGTATTTCTAAAAGAATAGAAACTCATGAAGCATAGTCCCTACTCTCTTAAGCACTGAGAGTTAATCTAAGATTGGTTCTTAATATTAAAAGGCACATAATGGAACTTTCAAATAAAGAAAGTCACTGATAATCATGTTCTCTGGCTTCTCCTTAACTGCCAGTCCTAATTAACTCCAGCAGTGAGATAGGGAAATGTTTGAGATAAGATTTATAGAGATGGTATGGAGTAAGGTACCCTTCTATACAAAGTGCTTTATGAGAGATGACCTGTGGCCATTCTGTTCCACATCCAAATGAACATAAGAAGCTTTAAAAATTAAAATTACATCTAATTTAATTATGAACATGCAGAGTTCACATATGTTCCCAAAATCACAGTCATGTGTTGACATTATGGTTTAAATAACCAAGAAAATAATCAAATTAAACATTGGTCTATGCTCTTGACTTACTAATCTGGCCAAACATTTTTCTGTGAGATGGATGAGTTAATTGGTCTTAACTATGATAGCAATGATTTTTAATTAGATAATGTTAAGATTTTCTGTACTATAGGTAGGAAGAATTAGTTGCATAGCGAGTTATAAGTCAGATAGGTGCATAAGCTGGTCTCCTGGTACTCTTGATTCACCAAAGTGTCTCTGTTCTGTTGGGCATTCTTAGCAGTATTATCTTGCTGATCTTTAGCCTAGTCCTGGTTATAGAGAAAGATTTACTGGTTAATTTAGTAGATAAATCCTCACTAGAAGTAGAAGAATTGATTTATGCTGGCTCTATAATAGTGTTGTCCTGGAACATGTAGATTGTTATTCAGTTGTGGGAGGACTTCCGTGATCCTCTTGGAAATACCCAGTTTTTTATGTAGCGTACCTGATTCTTGAACTGTTCAGATTTCATTGATGTGTCTGGCGGTTATTTTGGTTTGGTAGGAACCCTCTTAAGTGGAATTTTGAGGACATCTTCTCTGCCAACCTAAATTTTCAAAGGGCCTCTGTTTTGGAAATCTTTTGGGATCAGGTGAGCTTTCTATTTCTTTCTTCTTCTCCTCCTCTCCCCCCTCCCCTCCCCTCCCCCTCCTCCTCCTCCTCCTCCTCTTCCTTCCTTCCTTCCTTCTTGCTTCTTTTTTCTCCTTCTCCTCTCCTCCTCCTCCCCCTTCTCTTTTTCCTCTTACATTGCTTGGACTTGAATCTTAAAAGGGTGCCATCCTGCTTTCTCACTGTTTCCTCCCACTGGTAACTTAAGCTATAATTTGTTTATCAAAGAAGCTAGTCATTTTAATCCTAGCATTTTCTTGACAAACTGCCCTTTTGGAGATAGAAAGGGGAGTAATAACATTGAGCAGAGCAGGCAAGGACTGGGATCTCGGCCTCTAACATCTCAGAGGGTTCTCCCTTTGAGTCTTGTGACTTTTTCTTTCCTGGCCTATGGATTTGGGCATTAACATAATAGGTCTGGTAATGTACCAGTGCTAGGAGTTAAATGTTTCACTGCAGTTGTCTTGGGACACATGACAAGATTAATGGGGAACAAAGTAATAAGAGAATGTGTAATGTGAGAGTAATATAATAATATAAGAATAGTAAGAAAGTAAGGAGTCAGATATAAAATCAGAGAATTGATAATGTACCAGTGCTAGGAGTTAAATGTTTCACTGCAGTTGTCTTGGGACACATGACAAGATTAATGGGGAACAAAGTAATAAGAGAATGTGTAATGTGAGAGTAATATAATAATATAAGAATAGTAAGAAAGTAAGGAGTCAGATATAAAATCAGAGAATTGAAACTCACTGACTGTGATAAAGATGCTAAGGGTAAATGTTGATGCAGAGCATTCTGTAGCTGAGGAAAACTTGATGGTTAGTGGATAGACACTGGCTTCCAATTCAGTAGATTTGGGTTCTGGACTTAGTTTGCTGCTGACAACCTTGGGCAGGTTACTTAGACATACCCCTCCCGTCCCCAGTTTCTGCCATTAAAAGTGAAGTGCATTCATTTTTGTTTTTTAGTTTAGTTCCTCCCCCCTGCCCCACCCCAAATGGTATTCTCAAGCCCTGGGGATTCCTTAGAGTTATATCAGGGGGCCAAGTGGGGTTGGGCAGGGCATGAGGAAGAGACCAAATTGTCCCCCATAGAGTAACTCCGCTTTTTTTAATTTTACATTTGTGGGTTTCCTGTAGTATTTACTTGGAAGAAAGTCACATTGCCAGGAATCAGTTTGGAAACATCTAGACTGAAACATCTTGAAAATGCTTTTGGATGCTAAGATGTGGAGTTTATGAATACTCTTCCATAGTCTTTGTTCTTCGTGTAATTCTCTCAGAGTTAGGGAACTATTGGCTCAGTTGCAAAGTAACTGTGCAGCACAATGGATAATTGTGGTGTTTGACTATTTGGCTGTGCTCTGATGTCCACTGCACATGAGCTATTTCTCAACACACAGTTAGAAATCAAAGTACTTTCTGCCTCTCATAACTTGGATAATCCTAATAAAAGGGTAAAGAAAATCATATTCCATGCTTATCAGAACATATTTATACTACCTGCCACTTTTTTGAGCAGCTGCCTTGGAGCATTTTATATAAGTTGTCTCATTTAACCCTGGGATGGTCTGTGAAGTTGCTGGAGTTAACTGTGCTGTAGGTGAAGACGTTGAGGCTTACAGAGATTGTGTAGCTTGGCCAAGCTCCCACAGCCAGTAAGAGATAGAGCTGGGGTTTGAAACTAGGATTGCACTTCTAAAATATGTGCATGCTTTATTGTTTGCTTGCCTCTCCTAAATTTACAGGAGTTTTGTAGCGTGAAGAAATTATCAATAGCACCATTACTACTCATGTTTCTCACTAATGAAATCAGGTAATATAAGTAATTGGCAGCTTTCATTGTTTTGGGGTTTGTTTTTGGCCACACTACGCGGCTTGTGGGATCTCAGTTCCCTGACCTGGGATTGAACCCAGGCCACGGCAGTGAAAGCATCGAATCCTAAGCACTGGATCACTGGGGAATTCCCTCATTGTTCTTAACTGCTTAAGATTATGCCAAGGACTCTCAATCATAGGGCAGAAATGGTTTGATCAGACTGAATATATATTCCTTATCTTGTAAATACAGAATAAATGAGACGTTTTTCTGATTAGAGCAGGATGAAATAGTCTATACGAAAGCTTGGAAACTATTCCTAAAAGAATAATAGATGTGAAAAAAAACTAGAGTCTACAATAGATGATACAAAATTCTTTAAAGTCAGATTAGATTGTTTAGTAATCAGAAAGAGATTCGTGATATCCGTAAAGCTATATGGGAAATTTGGTAATAATTTTGGTACCTCAGGAACAAATTTACTGTGATGTTATCTAATTGCTAAGAACTAGGCATTTTTTTCTTCAAAATGTAATAGTTTATTACTGGACATTGTAAAGACAACACATTGTGATGGGCATTAGTGCTGCTCACTAAGGTTTCTAGTTCTCCTTTTTTATTCTTATTAAAGATCCATTGCCCAGCCTCTTTCAAGTCCACGTGGCTGTGAGACTTGCTTTGTCCAATGAAATGAGAGCAGGAATGACAGGCATCACGCTTGGATGGAAGTATTTAAAAGCTGATGTGAAATCCTTTCTCTCTCTTTCCCTACTGTTGGGGTCCTACCATATGACTAGAGCAGACTGAATGCTGAGTCCAGGCATGAAGGACAGCCGCTCTAGAGAGTTTCCTGGAACCGTGCTGATCTTTGAGTGAGCGAGAAGTAAACTTTATTGAATTCAGCCTCTACCACCTTCTGGTTGTTTGTTTGCATAGTATAACCTAGCCTATGCTGATGTTACTACATGCGTTGTCAATACTCATTAGTGCAACAGATCGCTGAGGAGAGGGACTGACGGAGAGCAGAGCAGAATTATTTTGGATGTAGGTAAGCTCAATGATGTTAAATACATATTAAATAGCAGAGTTTCTCTTTAGCTATCATCCATTTTATATTATGTCAGTTTATTCTTCCAGAAGCACAGCTTTGGTCATATCACTACCCTATTTGAAAACATTAATAGTTCCTCAGTGCTCACAGAATAAAATCTGCGTAAGACCTGCCACATGCTTTAAAACTGTTCTCTTGCTACAGTGAACTGTACCTCCAGCATGTGCCTTTGCCCATTCATGCAGTTGAGAAACACCTATTGACCACTTTGTGTGCCAGTGCTGAGATTTGACTCTGGGGATGCACAGAATGTTCCTTCCCATCTCTGCATGTCCAAATTTGACTTAGCTTTTGATAGGAGCCTTGAAGGGTATTTCCTATTTAAACCCTGCTTCATTCTTATAGTTCGATATAATCTCTCTTTCTGACTTCTCAGGCGTTTTTGTCACACCAGTTTCTCTCCTATGTTGTGAATTTTTATGTTATGTCTTATTCCCTTTGCTTGGGGTAGAGTCACACCTTTCCCTAGCACCTAGCTCCCAGCAAAGGGTAGGGACTCTAATATTTACCGAGTGAATGGTTGATAGATTGTGGTCCTGTTGAAATGTCAGCCAGTGATTAATTTGCTTTTGTTTGACAAATTGTGTTAGTTATCTTTTTTTAAAATATAGGTACTCATTACATATGTTAGAGAAGGATTTTTATTCATATTTTTTAAAAAATAAATAATTAATTAATTATTTTTGGCTGTGTTGGGTCTTCATTTCTGTGCAGGGCTTTCTCTATTTGCGGCGAGCGGGGGCCACTCTTCATCACGGTGCGCGGGCCTCTGACTGTTGCAGCCTCTCTTGTTGTGGAGCACAAGCTCCAGACGCGCAGGCTCAGTAGTTGTGGCTCACGGGCCCAGTTGCTCTGCGGCATGTGGGATCGTCCCAGACCAGGGCTCGAACCCGTGTCCCCTGCTTGGCAGGCAGATTCTCAACCACTGCGCCACCAGGGAAGCCCTGTGTTAGTTATCTTTAAAGTTCTTCTGCCTTCCTTGCTTGCACTTGCTGCCTTCTGGTTATTATCTTTGTACATTCTTAGCAACTTATGTATGGTTATGTAGTAGGGCCTTATGTGGCAATGGCATTTAAAAAAAAAAACATCTAGAATGCTGTATTCTAACACACTGACACCTGCTGAGTCTTCTTTACCACAGCGTAAGGTCTGTTTTGTGTTTTCTTAAAGAGTTACCATAGAGTTTTTTAATGTGACATATGGGATGAGTCTAGGGCATAAGAATGTATGCCAATTCAAACTTTGTTTTGTCTTGATGTTTTGCTGTCTCTATTGATAATCTCCTGAAAGATGTGGGCACTTGATTCAGAGTTTCGAAATGGGTGGTTAAAAAGATGCAGATTCTTGTCTGGTTTGGCTGTTAGCTAACTTTGTTAGTTTTGGTTGTGAACTTTATGTCCTCAAAACAAGTGGGCTTGACAAGAATCTATGATTCTTTTCCTGATTTTACAGAAGACCAAGTACTTTATTTGAATTCTAATCTAGTGTGGATGCAAAAATTGGAGACAGCATCCTGGTGGAGTTGGGATAGGATGAGGGAGACTTTAGATTTATTGAGTGCTTACTATATGCTGGATGCTGTTTATTCACTTTATTCACTCTCTTGTGAGGGCATTTTTATCTCCATGTTTCAGTTAAGGAATCTGAGGCTCAAAGAAGCTAGGATCCTTGTATAGGCCACACATCTGGTAAGAGCAGGATCCAGAACATTGGTCAAAATCAGTCTCACTCCAAAGCTAAGGTTCTTTCTGTTGTAAATTGCAGGCAGTTCTAGGTTTTCCTAACAGAGTGGCCTTTGGGGCAAAATGAAGGGTGGTTTGGATGTGTCTTGAAGGAAGCACTGTATGTTGCATATGATACTGTTTGTAGAATAATGTTGCGACACAAAGGAGTGACTGGATGAACTTTTTTCCTGGATCTTCTGTTAAACCATGTGTTCTGTAACAGTGGAGTAATTCCCTTTGTTTTTGTTAGTGTGCTTTATGTCCTGAGATAAAGGGACTTGACTGAAATCCCCACAGCTTTGTGTGGTTTCATGTCATGCTTGCTCTTAACTAGTTTTTGTGGCTTTGGGCTAGATAATGTAGCCTTTTCGAGCTGAAGTTCTCTTGTGTGTAAAATGGAGAAAGCAACACCTGCTTTATATAGCATGTTGCTGGATTTCATCTGAAATTGTAGCTGTTATTGGGAAAAGATTTTTTAAGTACAAATCGTGTTATAGGATATTGGAAGGTAAAAGAAAACCTACACGGCAGGCACTGACCTTCCCAGTGTGGGCTCCTGTTGAGAAGTAAGTTAGTTATGATATTTGTGTATTCCTGTTTTAGGATACAAGCATTATCTAGTGCTCTAATAAGTTATTTGAAACTTTTGTTTCTTTGCTAAGTTTTGTAAGTACAATTAAATTTTCATAATCAACGTTTTCAAGCAGAGCATAGACACTCTGAGGGGAAAGTATATAAGCATGAAGCTAACTTGATTTGTTTCTAGGGGTAAATTATCTTGGGATTCTGTTTAGCAAACATTTGAAACATCATATTATGGGCTAGGCCCTGAAAGAACTGATAGAGAATAATACACAGTCCCATTTCAATGAAGGCTCATCTCTGGAGGATAAGCATCTTGCTCACAAAACAAAAAGAGTAAATATTATGCCAATTATAGGTACAATTAGTATTATAGGTACAAGTAGTATTAGCTCGTTGAAAAAAAAAATGAGCAGAACAAATGGAACCAGCCACTAGGAATGCAAAGATAATTTTTGGGTGAGATAGAAATTTGTGGTGTAACAGTGATATATAAAAAGCTCTAAGGAACACAGATGAGGGATGTGACTGGACTGGATCTTAAAGTGTGAGTATAGGAGTTTGCCAGGCGTGGTTGAGGAGAGAAGGAATAGAACAGCGGTCCTGCAGGGACAGAGTCTGTGCAAAGAAACAGCCAGCCCGATGTGCTTGAGCAGAGTGAGCAGTGGGTGGAGGTATGTAGTGTGGGTGGGGTGTAGCCACAGAATTAGGTTGAAAAGTTAAGGTGGAACTGGTGGTGTCACATACCATGTCACATGACCACAGAGTGTCACTCTAGGGAATTGCGTTTGCCCTCCTGAAGCTAAAGGGAGGATCGTCTGTTTTTATTTTGGATAGTTCATTCTGGGAGCAGTATAGGTAGTGACTTGGTGGGGGGCAGGGGAGCACTGCCCCTCAGAAGAGGTAGAGGAGACCATCACAATAGTTTAGGACAGAGGTGATGAGGGCCTGGATGGTGCAGTGAGAAGAGAGGGGTGTCAGCAGATCTCCTGGACATTGTCAAGGTTGAATGGATTAATAAGCTTGGTGAGTAGTAGATGGTGGGCAGGAAGGGGTGGTAGTTGTCCAGGGTGACTGGAAGTTTCCAGCTTAGGCTGCTGGGTGAATGCTTGTGTACTTAGGGCATGATTCTTTCTGGCACGGTGGGTATGAAGGAGTGTGCTTCCTGGAGGAGGTTGGCTTAGATTACCCCTTTCACCGGTTTTTGTTTTTGCTTACTGTCTGTTTTAGAGTTTATTCATCCAGAAGACACCATCTGCTTACTGTGTGCCAGTAATCGTTATTTTTTAAATTAAATTAATTTTGGTGAAATACACATTACATGAAATTTACCATCTTAACCATTTTTAGGTGTACAGTTTAGTGGTATTAAGTGCATTTACATTGTTATGCAACCATCACCACCATCTATCTTAAGAACTGAAACTCTGTACCCATTAAACAATAACTACCCATTTTCTCCTAACCCCCAGCCCCTGGCCACCACCATTCTACTTTCTTTCTTTTAATTTGGCTCTTCTAGGTACCTTATATAAGTATAATCATATAGTATTTGTCTTTTTGTGACTGGCTTATTTCACTTAGCATAATGTCTTCAAAGTTCACTCGTGTGTTAGAATATCCTTCTCTTTTAAGACTGAATAGTATTTCATTGTATGGATGCACCACATTTTGTTTATTCATCCATTGGTAGACTCTTGGGTTGCTTCTACCTGTTGGCTGTTGTGAATAATGCTGCTGTGAACATGGGTATGCAAATGAAGTCCTCATTTTCAGTTCTTTGAGTGTGTATACCTATAAGTGGAATTGCTGGATTATATAGTAGTTTTTAAAAATTTTTTCAGGAACTTCCATACTGTTTTCCATAGTGGCTGCACCATTTCACATTCCCATCAGCAGTGCACAAGAATTCCAGTTTCTCCATGTCCTTTCCAACACTTGTTATTTTCTGTTTTTTTTCCCCCTCAATAGGAGTCATCCTAATGGGTGTGAGGTGGTATCTCATTGTGGTTTTGATTTACATTTCTCTAGTAATTAGTAATATTCAGCATCTTCTCATGTGTTTATTGTCCATTTGCATATCTTCTTTGGAGAAATGTCTGTTCAAGTTCTTTACCCATTTTTTAAATTGGATTTGAATTTTTGTTATTGAGTTGAAGGAGTTCTTTATATATGCTGGATATTAACCCCTTATAGGATATATGATTTACAAATGTTTTCTCCCATTCTTTTCTTTTGATTGTGGCCTTTGATGCAGCCAGTATTCTTTTAACAAACATTAAATTAGGAGGGAGAGTTGTTGCTTCTGAGGTAAATTCACTGAGTTCAAACCAACGAATCAGTTTCTTCCCTTTTCCTTTAGAGTTTCTGGGTTTAGTTGAAGGTGGGTTGGAATTCTTTTTCTGGAATGTTGCTTTCTAGGTGTGGTTTCCTGACCTAGTATCTCTTGAATGGTGTTGCTCCCCTTTCTTTCTTTTTCATGCCTCATAGCTATGGTTATTAGAATAAGCATCACAATTTATTTCCCTTGGCTGGTCCCTCATCACCAGCTGTCCATTTAGAACCAGGCCCTGCCATAGCTTCTTTTGTGTAACATCCCTTTCGTGTTGTAGTTACGTGAAACCTGCTCATGCCCTTCCTCGTTGACTTTGACCTGGATCATGGCAGTGGCTTCCAAACAGGTCTCCTGCTTCATATTTCTCTTACCTTTATTCTTCTTGCATACTATTTACACTGGTCTTTCCACAGCACCTCAGAAATGAAAACTGAACCTCTTTCAGGGGCTTTGTGATGCTCCCAAGATCAAGTTCAAACTGCTAAGCTTGGCAGTCAGACTCCTTCCACCATAACCATATAACCTTCCTTTCCAGCCTTTTTACTTCCCAGGTCATTACTGTGTTGGGGTTCTTGGTCAAGGCATTTTATTTTCATTGGCTGGGCTAAGGAGCTTGGCAGCTGGGACGTTTCTCCTTGTCTGTGACTTCAGATTTCCTCACTGTGCCCTGAGCGTGCCTGTGCTCCTGCTGTGCCCTCAGCTTGTAGTGCTCTCACCTCTTCTCCTTGCCTTGCTTTTCAAAGCCCCATTCAAATCCATTTCCTCCCTGAATCCTTTTCCAGCTGCTCCAACCCATAGGGATCGTCTCCCTTCTTCAGAATTATTATGGCACTTATTTTCTGGGCTGTTCATCAAGCAGTTGATTTTAACTGCTCTGTATTGTTTGCCTTTGTGTGTGTGTGTGCGCACACGCATGTATCCTGTCCTTAGTTCCTTGAGGTAGTAATCATGTCTTATACTCTGTACAATCCTGTACATATAGGTCATTGATAGATATTCATTGATCTATAATATTGGTTCTCAAAGTGTAGTCAGTGCATGATCCTGGAGGATTCCTGAGACCCTTTCAATGGGTCTGTGAGATCAGCACTATTTTCATAATATTAACATGTTATTTACATTTTTATACTGTGCAGACATAGGCACTGCAAAAGCAGTGCTGGGTGAAACTGCTGATGTGCTAGCAGGAGCCAAGGCGGGGGCACTCAGCTGAGCTTGAGTAGTCATGGTAGTTGAACAGTTGTGTTCTCGGAGTGAAAGATGGTGCCAGTTTCACTAAATGTTCTTGATGAAGCAGTGAAAATTATTAGCTTTATCATATCTCAGTCTTTATAGTACCCCCTCACCATGGGGCATGCTGGATCCTTTATCTTGCAATACATGTGTTTTCCCAGTTTTACAAATCATAAAAGCACAGGAAAACAGAGCGGTTAAGTCACTGGCTCAGACTTATTCAGGAGGTAAGTAGCAGAGCCAAGCTTTAGGCCTCGTTCAAGTCTGATTCAAAAGCCTGAGCTCTTCATGCTGCTCTACCACTGCACAGAAAAGCGTGTGTTATGAATCAGCACTGTATACACACTGCAGACCAGTCATTAGCATAAAAGTACATTATCTTTTACTTTCGGCCGTGCTGCGGCATGTGGGATCTTAGTTCCCCAACCAGGGATTGAACCCATGCCCCTGCAGTGGAAGCTCGGAGTCTTAACCACTGGACCAGCAGGAAAGTGGTTCAGGAAAGTCCTGAAAAGTGCATTATCTGAAGATGATTCATGCAGGGCTCACGCAGTGGCTGAAGGCCCTGCCTATGCTTTTTTTTTGTTTGTTTGTTTAGAACCCAGGCTGTAGTCTTGTACTGTTTTGTGGAACCAGATCCTTAGAAAGTGAGCAAAACTTCACAGCAGACCCTCACTGGAAGGCTGTAGGCTTTATGTCTTATAGATTAGTAGTAGTATGTAAATGGAGCTCAAGGTTGGGGAGATTTACAGGGTGGCTGTAGTTCAGAGGCCACTGCTTGGACTAGTAGCCCTTCTTGGTTTCATTCAGGGGTACAGAAACTTTAGGTCATCTGAAAGTGTTGTTTTGGATCAGCAATGGGTTCCCCCACTGGCAGAAGAGGAAACGGGAATGGAGTTGAAGGCAGTGAACGTGAGGTTAGCGGTGTCTGTCTGATCCTAGGCTCTTGGGTTATTTGCTGAGAGCGTCAGGTGACTGAGAGAAAAGCAAGTGTGAAAGCAGATTGAGAAAAGGGGAAGCTACCCCACCCACGCACCCTGCACAGGAGTGTATATTGCAGTTTCCACTCTGGATGGTGTACAGTCAGGCCCTCGCATTTGGGATCATCTGCAGAACGCTTGTTTCTGCTTGCTAGGTTTGCTGACCGAGAGAACTTCACAAGTGTTTGTACTTTCAGTGTCTCAAATGCTTAAGCAGCTTGACTTTCTACTGTTTAGATACTTCAAAATTGTCTTTGTAAATTTGTTTTGAAAGTAATTATATGAACTTTATTTATATTACACATTATACCTCTTTATTAAAGAGTGTATATTTGTTATACTTTATTATAATTATTAAACTCTCATTGTTTTCTTTCTTTGTAACCACCTCAATGGAAATGGAAATATGAGTACCTATTTTAGCCCAAAGAGCAGGGAAAGGAGGTGTAATTCTTTTTTTCATATTTTGGTCTTCACCAACTCGTTTTATTCCCAGGTTTCTCATAATGTGCTTTCAAACCAAAGTCTTCCATTTGCTCAGCACTGCTGTTGCCAGTGTGTAATTGGAACTTGTCCTTTGGATTTGTATTATGTAAATAGGCTTTGACAGGGGCAAATTTAAACTGCTGTAAAGATTGCCTATTTATTTCTAAAACTGTATTTTGCGGTAGAATTGAATTGCTAATTGTGTTGAAGGATTTTTAAAATGAGGGGAAAATAAAACGAAAACTTATGAATAGTTGCACAGTAAAAAAAGAAAAATAGAAGAGGAAAATATGAACATTGTGCATTTTGCCTCTGAACTGGTCAGTAGCTGTTCATTCCAATGATAATTAACAAAAAGATTCCCAGACATAAAATGAGTTTTAGTGGGATGTAGCTGCTTATATATAGAATGAAGATGGAAAATGTACTATAAATACAAATGATACGGCTTCAGAGTGTTCCTTTATTTAGTAATTTGGGAAGAGTTAGGGAGCTCTAGAATTGGCTAAGCAAGTTGGTGTACGACATATTTTGTTAATTCTTATGTCAGAATGCCTTTTCTTGGTGTGGGTGCTTTTCTAAGATGAATGGTTAATTTGTTCTTGGTTCTTTTCAATGACTGTCTTTGAGCAAATGACAAATTGAAAAGATGTCCTAACTCTGAGACTGCTGGCATATGCTTGAGACTTTTTCTTCTTTCAGCTTTCCCATTGTATTTGGGAAGTATATGACTGGATGTCACCTACACGGCTTGGGAGATGGGTTAGCTTCTGTTTTCTAAATTTGATTCTGGGCTTTGTATTATGTAGGATTGCGGCTTTTTGATGAGGAAAAAAAATCTTACTTGTAACCTCAGAGGGTGACAAAGGGTGTCGTGTGAACTTTTTTGGTTGAGTTCTCTGGGGTTGGGATGTTTTGTTTGTTAAATTTTAGTTTCAGGTGTGGGGTGGTAGTCAAGTTATTCTAGAAATTGATCATTTTTCTTTGGTTAGTCTCCTGAGAAATTTCAGAGAGAAATGACTTTTTAAAGTGAGATACGAGTAGATACATTATTAGCTCCTAAAATGTGACGGGAGGTGTTTGAGCTGGTGCTTTGAGTAAGCTCAGAATTCATGGGTCAAGGCAGATTTGTAAACAGAAGGATGTTGAGTCAGTATGTTAAATGGCATTAGAAAGATTTGAACAAAGGTGGAAACAGATGATAGAGCAACTTTATCTGTGTTGAGGAGTTGAGGAGGGAAGGAGGGAAGTAGAGTTGACCTTTGAATAACACTGTTTTGGACTATGTGGGTCCACTTATATGTAGATTTTTTTCAATAGTAAATATTTCAGTACTACATGGTCCGTGAATGTGGAACCGTGGATACCAAGGAACATATACATTGGGCCGACTATAAGCTATATGCCGATTTTCAGCTTTGCCGAGGATCAGTGCCCCTAACCCATGCGTTGTTCAAGGGTCACCTATACAGTCTAAAACCTTGAAAGTGTTAAAGAAGAATGGGATGAGGTTATCCTTTTATAAACTCAGAGTTCACTGGACTGCCAGACACTTAAGAATTATTATTCTAAACAACTATTCTTTGTGCAGTTTATGTTTAGCTCTGTGATAGGTGCTTGAGGAAGGAGTTACAAAAGAAATATGTGGTGGTCTTGCCTCAGTAATTTTTTGGAGCAGCCTGATTAACTTTGGGTTCAAGACTGTGGTGTGGGTAGCCAGATACTTCGGCAGACTGGTGCCCTTTTGTTCATTCTGTTCATTTCCCCTCTTCCTGCTATTAAATTGCTTTGGAAATCATCCATGTCATTAATGTAAAATCACACCTTATACCTCTCGCCATTAGTACCCATGGGCATGAGTGGTAGCCACAACAATTTTAGGGACTTCAGTGGTCAATGAGTGTGTCCAAGGTGCTTAATTTCTTCTACAATTAACTAGTTTTCAGTGGGGAAAAGGAAATTTGAGAGCTTTTGGGTGACTTGCTGTAACTTACAGGACATGTAAAGTATCACATTGTATCATGATAGATTATCGGAATTTTGGTGTATGTTGGAATGTTAGAAATAGTGTCAAGGTCATTCTCCTGAAAATCGACCTATCTGAAAACCAGTATGTTTGCTCTAGTCCATTCTCACCAAGGCCATGGTTTCCATGTTTATTCTTCTTCCTCCCTCTCCATTAAAAGATATAAATTTTAGGCATCCTCTACACACACTCCTTTAAAATTGTACTGTAACTTGGAAGATGACCTGTCCTTTAAGGGTTATGTACTTAATAGAATTGACATTTGTTATCTGTGGTGGAGTATGATATGTTAACATCATAGAGATGTACTAGGTTTCAATATGAAATATGGGATTTTTTTAACATCTTTATTGGAGTATTATTGCTTTACAATGGTGTGTCAGTTTTTGCTTTATAACAAGGTGAATCAGCTATACATATACATATATCCCCGTATCTCCTCCCTCTTGCGTCTCCCTCCCACCCCCCCATCCCACCCCTCTAGGTGGTCACAAAGCACTGAGCTGATCTCCCTGTGCTATGCGACTGTTTCCCACTAAGCTACCTGTTTTGCATTTGGTAGTGTATATATGTCCATGCCACTCTCTCACTTTGTCCCGGCTTACCCTTCCCCCTCCCCATGTCCTCTGTGTCTGTGTCTTTATTCCTGTCCTGCCCCTAGGTTCTTCATAACCATCTTTTTTTTTAGATTCCATATATATGTGTTAGCATACGGTATTTGTTTTTCTCTTTCTGACTTCACTCTGTATGATAGACTCTATGTCCATCTACCTCACTACAAATAACTAAATTTCATTGCTTTTTATGGCTGAGTAATACTCCATTGTATATATGTGCCACATCTTCTTTATCCATTCATCTGTTGATGGACACTTAAGTTGCTGCCATGTCCTGGCTCTTGTAAATACTGCTGCAATGAACATTGTGGTACATGACTCTTTTTGAATCATGGTTTTCTCAGGGTATATGCCCAGTAGTGGGATTGCTGGGTCGTATGATAGTTCTGTTTTTAGTTTTTTAAGGAACCTCCATACTGTTCTCCATAGTGGCTGTATGAATTTACATTCCCACCAACAGTGCAGGAGGGTTCCCTTTTCTCCACACCCTCTCCAGCGAAATATGGGATTTTGTTCACCAAACTGTCTTGCTTCCTTTCTTCCCAAAAGAATATTAATTAATGCTTAACTTGAACAACTTAACTTGATTTTTGTAATACATTTTTCTTGTAAGCTTGCTAACTTATGAACAGCAGGTAACTTTTTCTTGCTTTCTGTTTTTTTTGCTGATTGTTTAAGTTCTAGAATGGTATTAGAAAAAATTTTTTTTTTTTGAGTTTTGAACTTTACTTATTTTTGGCTGCGTTGGGTCTTCGTTGCTGCATGCAGGCTTTCTCTAGTTGAGGTGAGCGGGGGCTACTCTTTGTTGTGGTGCGCGGGCTTCTAATTGCGGTGGCTTCTCTTGTTGTGGAGCACAGCGCGGGCTTCAGTAGTTGTGGGTCGCGGGCTCTAGAGTGCAGACTCAGTAGTTGTGGCGCACTGGCTTAGTTGCTCCACGCCTGGTCTGATCTTCCCAGACCAGGGTTTGAACCCGTGTCCCCTGCCTTGGCAGGCGGATTCTTAACCACTGTGCCACCCGGGAAGTCCCTAGAATGGTATTAGAAATATTAATATGTTCATCCTAGGTAGGGGCAAAGCCTTTTTTTTTTCCTAAATATATACCAGGTGAGCTTCCAATAGTTTTGGACTTCGAGATTTTAGAAACCGACGCGCAGGCTCAGCGGCCATGGCTCACGGGCCTAGCTGCTCCGCGGCGGCATGTGGGATCCTCCCGGACCGGGGCACGAACACGTGTCCCCTGCATCGTCAGGTGGATTCTCAACCACTGCGCCACCTCAAACCTCATTTTGAGAGGAATTTTGACTTTGCTTTTTCTTTGTCATAATTTAAAATTGCTATGTATGACCAAATGAATCGTTCTGATACGATTTTTTTGGGTAAAATTGGAACAGCATTCAAACAGTAGACCTTTAACTTAGAAGATATTATTTATATAAAAATAAACCAGAAATCACTGAAATGTAGTTTTGGAGTATTGGTCAGCGTTGTCGAGTTAATAAGTTAATCAGTATGGTTAAAAAGGGTATTTGGCAGAAACAGAAATGTTGAAATATAATGACAAGTCATGCAGTGTTAAAAGAACAGTCCTTTTTTAACCCATTCAGAGACTTTTTGTGATACTTAATTTGAGCGCAGTGGCATCATTGGCAGAATTTGTTATCCTTTGTGTGTGTGTGTGTGTGTGCGCGCGCTACCATTTACTGAGTTTCTTCTATGTTCTGGCCATTATGTCCTAAGTGCTCATTAATCCTCACCATGACCCAGTGAAGAAGGTGACATTGTTGTAGTTTCACAGAAGGGGAAATTAAGTGTAACTATTAATCAGCTGTTCAAATGGCACAAAGCCACGGGAGTTATTGGTCTTGGGAAACGAACCCAAGTCCGTCTGGCTCCTGCTTAGGTTTGTCCGATAGAAATATAATGTGAGCCTCATATATGTAATTTAAAATTTTCTAGTGACCATATTAAAAAAGTAAAAAGAAACAAGTGATATTAATTTTAATATTTTCCTTAACTCAAAATATGCAAAATATCATTTCAACATATAATTAATATAAAAATTGAGATACTGTACATTCTTTTTTGGTATAATACTAAGTCTGAAAGTCAGTGTGTATTTTACATGTATAGCACATCTCAGTTTGGACTGCTTTTTAAGAGTTCAGTATCCGCATGTGGCTGGCTGGTGGCTCCTATGTTGGATGGTGCAGTCCCAGCACCTCTGCTGTTGCCACTACTCTATTCTACTTAAGTGTCAAGGATGAAGAGTTCAACATCAGCCCTAAGTTTTGCATGTTTTTGATTGACTTCCACTTATAGTGTATGATTATGGCATTGACTAGTTTAATAAAATAAGTCCTTAGAAAAAGTGGCAGAGTAGCCTTGTGGCCATGCAGATATTTGGTTGTCTTTCCCATATTTAGAAATTCTGCCCCTCTGAACAGGAGTAGATGATGTAGGTTAAAATAGTCGAGCAGTATTTAAAAGGCAAGTAATTACCCTTAGGCTGGAGATTTTAAGGAATTCAGTTACGTACTTATCCTTAATAATAAAGACCACAAATGACTAAGACCACCTTTAACCACAAAAGGGGAACAGCTGAAATAGTGTACGTGCATTTAAGGTAGATAGTTCAGCAGTCTATTTTCAGCGCCTACTGTGTGCCAGGCGTTGTTACATGTTTAGGGATTAAAATAAGAAATGAACTCTTAAGAATCTCATTCTCAAGGGTTTAATTAGAACAATTGTTTCCAGAAAGATATTTTTTTTCCCCCATCTGATTGGTGTTGAGAAGAAAAACTGGGGGGTGATGGGAAGAGTCAAACTGTGTATCTTTTGGGATATTGCACCATGAAAACAGTGTTTGCTTCAGGTACAACTTTTGTCTCACAGCATTGTAGGATTTCAGGAAAGTGCTTTGCAAATTTCTTTGTGTGCATTATTTAAGAAGGTATTACATTGTACTGAGAGGGTTGAAATGTCAGAGCCCCAGAACAAGTTTAAAATACTCTCCTTCTGACAGTCTGTGACTTGCCATTATGTTGCCACATTTCTGTTCCTGGTAAAGACCCGTTGATCATGTTGATTAACTTGGTGTGCATTTTTGACTGAGCTTTTCATACAAGTAACATCACCTAGAGTATGATTGTCAGTGCTGACCTGTATATCATTATGTACAGGATTGCTTGGTTGCAAGGTAGATGGAAGTATAGGCGCTTAATCATTTAAAGTTAAGAGTTTGTTGCATTCTAGTTTATTTGGGCTGGGGAGGAGAGTAATGTTTTTCCAAATTCAGTGATTTTTTTGGTGAGGGGAAAGAGGAAATAGAAATGATTAGTTAACTAGCATTTATTTGTTGTTTCAAAAAATTGAAAGCTCTTAAAGATAGTGGCATTTTGTCAGCGACAAAACATGCATGTGTGTCATATTTTCTGTTGCTAAAGGTCATTGCCTCAGGGTTAATAGGGCAATGAGAAGGGAAATTGTTCACTTCATTTTTTTCTCTGGAGTCACAGAGTGAAGAGGATGGGAGAAAGAAGACACACCTTTTATATTGTCATGTCATTTCTAGATGCCTAAGGGTGTCTGACCCTTGAAACAGTGTTCTTACACAGCAGTGGTAGCTTCACTGTGCAGACTCTTGTCACTTCATTTTTATGATGATCTGCAGAACAGCTTCTTTTTTTCTTTTCTTTTCTTTTCTTTTTTTTTTTTGCCACGCGAGGCGTGTGGAACTGGAACTTCCCCCACCCAGGGATTGAACCCATGCCCCCTGCACTGGGAGTGCCTGTGTAGTCTTAACCACGGGACCACCAGGGAAGTCCCAGAACAGAAAGTCTGACCCATGACTTTGGGTGCAATTGTTGGGCTTGTTAGCCCAGTCTGTTACTCTTTCTGCTTGAAGGAATGGGTGCAAGGTTGTTACTGTTTATCGAACGTGAAGACCATTGCCCAGCTATTTGTAAAGCAGTCACTTGACCATCTCCTTAGATAAAAAAGGCAAATACAAGTTGGAAGTTGATACTTAAAACTTATAGCCTTATTGGGACATGGAGGAGGAATACCTTATTTTACCAGAATATAACGCCAGGAAATTTTGTTGAGAGTAAAAATGTAGGGACCAGAGATACATTTTGAAGGGGCTCAAGAGCTAGCTATTTTATGTGAGAGAAGTTATCTGAACAGCATGGAATTGTAGGAAGGGAAGCTGAAATATAAAATAATTTTTCTTTCTACTCCTTTCTTCAGTATTGGAAAACATTTTTAAGGGATTGCACCTAAAAATGTTAGATTTCACACTTAAAGGGGTTATTGGCCCATTCCTAGTTTTTCATAGATTAGGACACTTGAATTACGTGGAAGTCTGCAAACCATTTCCAGTAGAATCTCATTAAACAAAGGTGCAAATGGACAATGACTCAGAAATCCAGACAATAATGATTTTGATTATTTTTGTGTGGTTTCTCAAGTTTTTAAAAAATGATGGGACTTCCCTGGTGGTGCAGTGGTTAAGAATACTCCTGCCAATGCAGGGGACACGGATTCAAGCCCTGGTCCAGGAAGATCCCACATGCCACGGAGCAACTAAGCCCACATGCCACAACTACTGAGCCTGCGCTCTAGAGCCAGCGAGCCACAGCTACTGAAGCACCCACTCCTAGATCCCATATGCTCCGCAACAAGAGAAGCCACTGCAATGAGAAGCCTGCGCACCACAAGGAAGAGTAGCCCCCACTCGCCACAACTAGAGGAAGCCCGTGCACAGCAACGAAGATCCTACGCAGCCAAAAATAAATAAATAAATCGATTTTAAAAAAATGGTGACCAAAAAAATAGTGAGTCTCATAAAATAAGTGTTTTGTGAGATATCTAGGCATCAGAACAGTCCATGGTGCAAATAGAATTGGTATAAATTAAGGGAGAATGTGCTTTAGATTGTGTTAGAGCTCTTGTAGTGTGTTAGAGACTCTTAAAGGGTGGGCAAAGCTAAAACTAAAAATAGCTGGAGGCTTATATGCACATTTGAACTTTTGAAGCAGCTGGAGCAGGTCTCTTAATTCCTTTACCCCTCCCAGCTGAATAGTTCTCCCTCTCTGTTAGCAGTTTTATTGAGAAGTCTTCACTGGCTCTTAGGGCATTTTTGAGAGAGAGATGTGAAAGGAGCTTGGATTAGAGCACAGAAAGTGGAAGGAATAGCATGGAACATTTGATGATCTCTGCCACTGTCAAAAAATAAAAGCAAAATTTGATTGGAGAGGTTCCAAGAGAGTAGCAGATGTTTTTATGGAGGGGTGTCTGTGTGTGTGCATGTTCATATATATATTTTTTTCCTTTACCTTTCTCTCCTCCAATCTAATACTTATTCTTGTCCAGACTTTGACAGTGTAATGGAAGAGGCAAAGACTTTTCTTCCTCTGTAAATGAGTTACAAATTTTCCCAGGTCCAAGGCGGGTAACAGAGGGAACTTTATAGGTTTTTTCTTTACTTCATAGGTTTATTAATATTGTTTTAAAATGTTTGAATAAAAGTTCATTTCTCAGGTTGCTGTTTTTCAGTTTGTATGCATTGTTAAACAGCTGCATTTTCCCATGTTGATTAAGGAATACTTGTTTTAGTAATGCCACTGTCGCCGCTCTATGAGTGAGGTCTCCCCTCCTCCCACCCCTTTTCATATCCAGTACCTAGAACACTGCCTGGCACTAAAATAGGTGCTCCAGTATACATCAGCATTCCTAAGGCCTTTGTTACAACTACAACTAGAGGATTGATAGGAGTAATACACATGATGATGGGCTCTATCATTGTTTCTCTCTGCAAATTATTTATCCACAGTCATTTGAATGATTACTTTATACCAACCAGTATGTGTGGTCCTGCGATATACATTTTTAGGACCTAATCTCACCCTCAGGGAGTTTATTATTTTAGTTGGAGAGGCTAGACTAGTCAACCAACAACCAGCAGTATGGAGGTGCTGTATTAAGAGCTTTGATAGTGTGCTTTGGAGAGTATTGGGGGGGGCACTTGACCCAGTTTTTCCATGCATTGAGAGAATTAGGTGACTGTTTCTTGAACGAAGTGATGTTTATGTTACCATGTTCTGAAGGATGGGGAGGAATTAGTTGGGGTTAGAGTAGGAAAGCCTTGGAGGCATGGAGAGCCTGTCCCTTGCAATGCAGAAGTACTATATTCAGTTTTCAGGTTACCTACCATTTTGATTCATCTGTGAGGAAGAGTAATTGGTTTTGTTTGGATTTAATTCCTGTTGTAATTTGAACAAAGCTCCTTTCCAGTGGAGCAGTTTAAGAAAGAATAAGTTATCAATCCTACCTAACCTAATTAAACCAAACCAAACCAAATGTTGCACCCTTCCCAGTATATTCCTGTACATGGTTCTAAATTAAGGAAAAAACCCATTTCAACTTTATTGTGGATAGAAGTTGTGTTATTGTACACTTTCTTATATTGGCAGAAACTCCATCTCAGTAATGCGGATGCTCTGTAGTAAAATGGATGACTAAAAAATACTTAGTGCAATATTTTCTTATTAATATGATATTGATACCTTATTAATTATAATATATTGCATGGGCAACATACAAGTGAGCTCCTTGAATATTGTACAACATTATATATATTCAGGTATTGTATTTTTATTGGAATTCCCTTTATGTTATTTATAAAGAAAAGCCTGGTTGTAAATGATAATTTTGGAGGCATGTTTAAATTGTAAAAGATAAAAACGTACAGTTCTTGGGAAGTAATTCTTGGAGTATCAGACGGTATTCGTTCATTTAAAGAAGGTCCTCTAAGGACTTTAACACTTGGAAGACATATCATTTTCATTCCAGGACAAAGGCCTCTTTGAAAGTATTGATATTAACTGGTGGGATAGATATGTTTTTTGGGGTGAGAGATAGTTTTGTTTTTTAAAAATAGCCCCAAAGTTATTTAGAAACAAATAGATAATAAATTGCAAAGAACTATTCTGTGTTAAGAAGAAAATGAGACACATCTATAAATATCTAATGCTATTTTGAAGATCCTTATAAAAGAGAAGCTCCAAAAATACTTTGAACAATGGCAGTGTTGGTGGAATAAGAATTGACTCTTCCAAAAGGACCTTGAATAGGATAATCAGTGGTTCATTGTATAATTTCCAATTTTGACTCTTAAGTGCTTGCAGTGGTAAATGGCTAGTTTGAAAATAAGAAAGTGTGGTTTTCCAAAAGGCTTCCCATTTCTATTAGGATTCTGTGTTATCAAAGTCTTTAATATTCTGTATTGGTTTAGTGAGTAATAGTAATGCGTGTTTCCCGTAATTAATTTAAACGTAAGGTTTCACTGTTGCATGAGGCCTTGATAATTATTAAGCCAAGTGCTGATTAGGGCGGTGGGCAAAGGAGCAGTGTTCAGTCAGTGAGTTGAGAACTTAATCATCTCTTACAGTGAATTAATGAGCCTTTACTGTTGGGGGCCTCTGACATTACTGCCAAGGATCATACAAAAATAGGTAAAAATCTAAGAGAATTAAGTTTTTGTTTAGGCACTTTCACTTGTATATTGAGGTAACACAGTCTGTGGATAAATCTTTGTTTTTTAAATTTTTTTAGTGTAACTGAAGCAGTTGCACATATTTAAAGAGTATTTTCGCACTTGGATTTAGGCTGAGGAAAACATAAAGTGATCGTGAAAATGTAAAGGAGAAAAAATATTCTGAGTTCTCACTGCCATTCAGGGAAAACTGTGGAAAATCGTACAGGATGATTTAGGTTTACCTGACTGGTGAGTGCAGTTTCTGCTCAGTTACCACATTTTGTCATTTAAAATCCCAAGACAAGAGAAGTTCTAGCTGTAGTCCTGTCCCCATCCCTAAATGTTTTTTAAAGGATGATGTATTGCAGGAGATTTTTACTTTATTCCACATCGTACCCTCTCCTTCATAACCGTCTCTGAGGAATTTTCTTTTAGGTAATTCTTGCGGCCATCACTTATGTATATAGTTACTTTGACTAGAGATTTAGATTGCATGTGTGAAATCCTGTTTCAACAGAACCTTGTTCTTCATGCTTTAATAGGAGTAGAGAACCCTGGTCATCAGAAATGCTGGGGTTTGTTCTCCTTCCTTTTCCCAGTATAAAGTTTTGAGAAGGTTATGTTATCTTGAACTAAAAGCTCTGTAGGGTGGTTTTATGACAGGAGCATGAGTGGCATGCAAGGATAATGAGTCCTTTAGGCAAAAATCTGTGGCCATTTGTGGTTTGGAAAAAAAAAAAAAGTCCTTTGAAAATCCTGGGCAATAAAATTGCTTTAAAACTAAAATGTTAGCCATAAATGTTTAGTAAGTGCTAGAATATAATGTTGCAACTTGAAGAAATCATTGAAATCATCTTGTCCAGTTTGTTCATTTTATTGATGAGAAACCTAAGGGTCAAAGAGGTGGAAAGAGATTAAAATAGCGTTCCAGATCTGATAAGACTAATTGTAGTAGAAGTATACGTAAAGATCTGCATTTGGGTCCAGAAAACCAGTTATGCAGGAATAGATGAAGGAGGTCTTGGGTTAGTTAGAGCGTTAATTGACCATAATAAGCGTACTTCAGTCA
Source organism: Delphinapterus leucas (assembly GCF_059928025.1). Classification (NCBI taxonomy): domain Eukaryota; kingdom Metazoa; phylum Chordata; class Mammalia; order Artiodactyla; family Monodontidae; genus Delphinapterus; species Delphinapterus leucas. The sequence continues at coordinate 45,273,983 of NC_143130.1, read as the reverse complement.
TGAGTGACATGGCCATCAGAATTGCTAAATTCATTTTTAATTGCAAGAGTAAAAGTATAATGTCCAAAAAAAGGGACATTGGTGGCCTCTTAGAGAAGAAGACCACACCTGAAGATTCAGACTGTTAATGTACTTAGTCCTGGATTATCTATTTTCAGAGAAACATTGACAAATGAGTTTGTCTTACCATCCAATTTATACTCCTGAGCACTGTTTGAAACCAGATGCCCCAGGTCACTGACTTCAAGTGTTGTTCCTGGCCTCAGGAGCAAGGCTGACCTTTTACCTGTTTTCTTCAACATGATTCTCTTGCCTTTCCTACTGCCTCAAGATCACAGTAACACCTTTTACTTTCCTCCAGGCCTGCTCAGGACATGGTACCCTTGTTTAACGCTGTGAAGGATAGAAGTTGTTTCTCAGCGTCTTGTGGAGTCAGGCCCTGAACCTCAGTAAAGATGAGGCCTCTCCTCTTTTTTCAGAGTGGCTGGTGAGGGGTGGGTGTTAAATGGTCATTTGTGGGTTTGCATTTCTGCTGTTAAGGTTTCTAAAAGGGACTTAAATGTAAGGCCCAGAAATCTTTTACTTTTTGGCTTCCCTGTGATTTTGCATATATCAGAGATGGTAGCTGAGGATAGCACTGAGGACTGACACACCTACAGGAATCAAAAAACAGCAAACACCTGAGAAGGCACACATTCAAAAATGGTGCTAGAATGACCATGTGGTCCTTTTCTACTAGGTTATCATCGTTTTTATTATTGATATCTTACCTTCTGAGTTTCTACCTGAGGAGGAAGGGAGCTAATCTTTATTGAACATCTAGGTAAGGAGCCACATGCTTTACAACTATCTCTTTATCTTATAGTAGTGTTCTCACCCCACTTATAGGGTAAGATAAAGAAACTGTGGTGTGTGAATGAAGTCATACCATGTAGCTAGTGGAATTGTAATTCACTTGTGTCTTGACTCAAAAGATCTTGTGTCACATTTATTTGATGACCAAGGAAGACAAATTAGTATATTTTTCTTGTTTAGAATGGCCTAACAACCACCATTCTTTTCTACCTAATTCTTTACTTTTATACTTGTTAGGCTCTTTATCTGTGTTTTCCCTTTTTCCCTGGTGGATTTTGAGTTCTTAATTTTTTTGAGTTTCTAATTTAGGATCACATGCTTCTGGAGTTTCCCTGGATGATCTTCTCCCTTCCTGTCTCCCTTATAAGACTAATGGTCCATCTGGAAGTTGTTTTACAGGCCAGGGAAGAGGGAAGCATGGGAGGTTATTCCCTAAACTGCTTCTTAATATTTTGTTTTTATTGGACTAATTTCCTTTACTGGTTGAGCATCTATTATTGACATGATGTGGTGCGTGGTGCCCAGGAAAATAGTAACCTCCCCTCTGGCCCTCAGGAGATTTAGGATTTAGTTTGGGAGCTAAAGTATGTACAGCTGGCATTGTGATAAGTGCCACAAGGCCATAGATTGTCTAACCAACCAACCAAAAACCAAATAAACAACTGTTTAGAAGGGGAAGGGAGCACAAATTTATACAGATATTACAGGGAGGCTGTGGTTCTCAATCCTGGCTCGAGATCAGAACATACTAGGGAGATTTTAATTCAGTAGGTCTGGTGCAGGGCAGGAATCTGTGATTCCAATACGCACAGTGATTTATGCCATCGAGGAGAATCTCTTAGTTCTCAGAAACAGGTTTGTTCTTATCTTCTGAATAAACCTTTGCATTTTCCTCTAGCCTGTACTTTAAAGTGGAAATAGTTGAACTTGAGTGCATTTTGGCTCATTGCCCTTGTCTAGTTAGTAGATCTGTGAATGTTATCTGTGATTGACTTAAGCAGAATTTCCAAAGTAGAAGTACATTCAGTCTTTCTAGGAGTTAGGTGTAGAACCTAGTATAGTAGACTTCATTTATTTGTATATTTTTGGGATAAATTTGTGTATTTAATAGCAAAGCATCATCATCTTCTATAAAGCCTCATTAATTTGGACTCTGTTAATTTAAATTTGTATTTTGGAGGCAGACAGGCACCGTTGTTTTCCGAGTGTGCTGATTACATGTTTTAATCCTAGTTAGCAGGTCAAATGGAACCTCTTATCGGTTTTATTGGCTCCCAATTTCAAGTTATCTGCATTAAAGTAGTGAAAATTTCTTAAGTTCATTAACAGTTGTCACTAAATTATCTTTCTGAAGCAGTTTGAAATTGGTTGAAGTTGTAAACTCTGTTTTCTGTATAGAAATATGCTGACACTTTCTCTTCAGTTGTAGAGAGATGCTGTGTATGACTCAGAATCTTTCCCATCAGGGGAGATAAAAGTGATGTGTATGTTAGTGGCTGTTGGTAGGTTTGTTGCTTAAAAGCTGTAAGTTATATTTCTCTGAACCAGCCTGTCTGATTTCCAGCTGTATAGTTATGTTGTCTTGAAGTTCTTAGTCATTCCTACACTTGTGCTTGAAGTGGTACTGTGGGCCTTTGTAGTGTTTCTGCTTTTCATCCTGTTTTAACATGTCTGACAGTTACTGTTTATCTAGCCGCCTCCATTCCTATCCTAATCATTACATATAACAACTAGCATTTGAATACTTACTATATACCAGGCATTACGCTTGATGGCTTTACACTTACTACCTTAACATTCATAATAATACCTATGTGAGTAGTATTGTTATTATCCATATTTTGCATATGAGAAAGTTTTGAAGGTCTAAATGCTTACCTTAGGTCATAGAACTAAAATTAATGGAAATCCATGTCTGTGCTGGGAACCCATAGTTTTAACTTTGCTGTACCAGGACCAGGCCAGATCTTCATCATCAGTTAGCGTTATTTTGTTTTGTTTTTTTGTATAGTCACTGGGGATTTTGATTCCAGCGGATGGAATAGTCACAAGTGTATTACTTCCCAGACATTCACACTAATGGTGTAGAGGCTCATGCTCAACCAAGGACAGTAAACATTATAACATTGTTTAGAAGCATATTTGTTACAAATTTAGGAACCAGGTGTATCAGGAAAATCCAAAATACCACTGGTTATGCCATTATAGTGATTAAGAACTCAGGTGGGGAGCATTTATACCTTAGTTCTGCCTGTCCTGTGACCCCAGGCAAATGATTCAACCTTCCCAGTCCTCAGTTTCCTCACCTGTAAAACAAGGGTAGTACTAGTACCTTACTCCAAAGAGAGATTGTGAAGGTGAAATACTTAGCAGAGTATCTCGCAAATAGTAAGCTTCAAATGTTGCCTTCCTATTATGAGCCAATAGGAAAATCATAGTAGTATTAAATTTAGATTATGTAAACGCTCTGAGGTGGAGATGATCAAGTATTGAGGTGCTGGTACTTTGTACCAAAGTACTAAGGTACTTTGTCCAAAGTACTTTGGTACTTTGTACCAAAGTACTAAGGTACTTTGTCCCTTAGTGTTAAGCAGACTTGTGTTGGTGGTCTTAAGCTCTGCTATTTCCAGCCATAGATAATTACTTCAGGAATATAAAAATTCCAAGTTCTGAAATATTTTAAAACATTTTAGAGTGGTTTTTGTTTAAAAATATTCTTGCTAATATGAAAGTGAAGTAAATGGTAAGAAAATCGATTACCAGGTTATTTTAGCAGAGTGACCTTAGGATAGATAAAACTTGAAAAATATGAAGTAGAGTTGTATGTGCTTGTGGGCTTGCATTTGGTAGGAGCGATGCAGGCAGAAGAGATGTCAAGTGACAATTATTGATTAGAAGGAAGGGTTGATGTAATTGTGCCTATGTGTGGTTTTGTGTATGAAAAAGATGCCTTTAATGTTAAAATGACTTTGAGAAATAGCATTTATCTAACCAAACTCTGTCATTTAGTCTTCTCTATAATATTTAAACACACTGTAAGTTTTCAAAAGAAAGCCATTAAGGAAAACTGTCTTGCCACGTAAGGTAGGGGTGGGAAACCATTTACTTTGTAAAGAGGCCTCTGAACTGTGCAAAAATTCATTGTAGGATATCCGAAATAAATGATTTAATTGGTGATTATTTGTTTCAATTTCCATGTTTGAAATTAGAACATAGACTGTTTAAAACTATATAAGGAGCAACATGCTTATGTTATATATTGTGGTCAGGTCAGGGAGAAGGAAATGGAGAGTGAAGTAGACAGCAGATTGTTGGAAACTGCTGTCTACAGAAAAGTTACCCAATGAGTGGCATGTGTATGCATGACCTTCTCTGGACCAAAAAGTGACACAGTGCAATATCACTCCCATCTTCAGGTCTTCTTTAAGTTAAAAGATAAATTTGTGTTGCATTTTTACAAGTACAGGAAGAGTGGCAATCTTCTCTGGTTGTATCTGGATCAGCTGATGAGCTGGAGCAGACGATTTCTAAGAATTTTTCCAGCTCTAAGATTTTATGATTCTTTGTCATCATCTGATAGAAATAATGACTGAAATAGCTGAGCACTTGAAGATTTCAAAAGTTCAATTGATAGAAATACTTTTTTACTAATTACTTCTGAATTTCATTGTGAGGCAGTTTATTTTTTTATAAATTTATTTATTTTTGGCTGCATTGGGTCTTCGTTGCTGTGTGCAGGCTTTCTCTAGTTGCAGCGAGCGGGGGCTACTCTTTGTTGTGGTGCACGGGCTTCTCATTGCGGTGGCTTCTCTTGTTGCGGCGCACAGGCCCTAGACGCACGGGCTTCAGTTGTTGTGGTGCAAGGGCTCAGTAGTTGTGGCTCATGGGCTCAGTAGTTGTGACTCACGGGCTTAGTTGCTCCATGGCATGTGGGATCCCCCTGGATCAGGGCTTGAACCCATGTTCCCTGCATTGGCAGGGAGATTCTTTTTCAAAATTTATTTATTTATTCATTTTTGGCTGCGTTGGGTCTTCGCTGCTCTACATGGCCTTCTCATTGCGGTGGCCTCCCTTGTTGTGGAGCCTGTGGGCTTCAGTAGTTATGGCACACGGGCCTAGTTGCTCCATGCCATGTGGGATCTTCCCGGACCAGGGATCGAACCCGTGTTCCCTGCCTTGGCAGGCGGACGCCCAGCCACTGAGCCACCAGGGAGGCCCCTGGGAGACAGTTTAGATGAGGAGCTCTTTCCAACTGTGTTTCTGGGATTCTGTGTTTTTGAGTATTGAATGTTACATACCAGATCAGTTCACATTTTTTTTCCTTTTCAGTAGAATATATGAATTTACCTAAGAACAGTAGAAAACAGCTTTCTCTTTTAGCTGTCTCAACTCATTCTAACCTCATTCTAACTTAGCCTAACTTTATAGTTTATTTTGCCTGCAATATCTTGCCCACTTTTTATCTGCTATAAAAATGTATTTTTCCTTCCATGAGGGGAAAAAATGCAAGCTAACACATACTTATTTTGGATTATCTTTTTTCCCCATTATTTTCCTAACCCATTGAGCTCTGTTCATGCCTCTGTCAGTCTTTAAAAAAAGTTGATTCAGTTTGAGGATAGCTGAAACATTTTTTATGTAGGAGTGGTTTGTAAAATGTGGGAGAATTCTACTGACTTTCCTCTCACGGCATCATTCGGTAGCAGCTTACCAGTGATACAGAGATTACTGTTGATGCCTTTACTGTTCTAGGATAGCTCTAGGTTTTGAAGGAGTCAACACAGTTTTACTTCAGTATAGAAACCAGGAAAAACTTTACTTTGTCGTCTGAAAAATACCTGGGTGTATGTAAGCTTCATTATACGACTAGATTTTCATTCACTTTGCAAATTTGGGCTTCATGAAGCTACTTATAAGGTGAAAAAAAAATGATCTATGATCCTGCCAGTTTTGCCACAGACTGATCTCTATCATGCAGAATCTTGATACTCTAAAAGAGCAGAACACTACTGAGAGAGAGCTCTGGGAAGATTTCCAACAACTTTGTTTCTTATGGTTGAAAGCATTTGCCATCATATTTTTATAAGGTGCTGGTGGTGGGGCTCTCTCCTCCCCCTGCTACCTCCCAGTTGTATAAGTGATACATAGAATTTGGCAAATATATAATAAAGGAAATAATTACCCATAATTCCATTACCTAGAGATAGTTAATATTTTGATTTTCTTCTAGTCTTTTTCTTCCTTGTACATGGTTTAAAAAATACATAGTTGATCAGATTATATAAACAGTTTTCTGCTTTTTACCGTTTAATAGTGTGTTCCCATGTAATACAGTTTCTTGAATATTATTTTAAGGGATAGCATAATTCTGTTGCTTGGAGTTATCAAATTTAATTGTTAGTAGATTAAAAATTTTTTTTTCCAAAGCAAGTTTTCCTTCAATTTTATCATTATTTCCTTGTGGTAAAGTAAAATTGCTGAACATTTTCAAGTTTTTTTATTACAAATTGTTAAATTTTATCTAAAACGCTTTGACTGCGTTATAGTTAATATGTATCATCTGAGTAAGGGAGTATTTTGCTGCATCTTTGTCATCAGTGGGCGCTTTTGTTTTCCTACCGTTTCTTGTTTTATAGGGGAAAAAATACAATGAGATTATACCTCTCTTAGAAATGCTATGACTAGTCAGTTCATAAGCTCCTTGGTCTTCGTTTTAGTCTGAAACCAATTCTGGGGACTTCTTGATCATCCCTTCAATATTATTAGCTAAGCTTTGTAAACACATGAGTGTTTTGTGTTAGACCAGATCTGGAGTGGGTTCATTAAAACCAGGCTGTCACTGAATAGTTAAGCAAGCATTTGGGAATTCCCTGTGAAGGAAAAAGAACACCCAACAAAACTATCCATGTTTATGGTGTTCTGTGCCCATCCTTTGTATAGCTGGCAATTACTTTGGCGGAACCAGTTTGTGCATCCAGAAGAACTAGTCCAAATGTCTCTGCCCTTTATCAATGCAGACACCTGGTCATCCCCTCCTGTTGCCTTTTCTTTTGACTGTAACTAGCAGGTTTTCAGCTAGCTTACAGGTTACATACAGACTTGTTTATTCAACTTTAGCTCCGTATTTACTAGGCATATTTCTGTTTTATAGGTGAAACTCTTAAATTTCTCTGTTTCTGGAACTTATTCATGTGTTCTGAAATGCTTCTTTTTATTGTAACTGACTATAGTGTAAACTCATGGATCCTACCCAGGAGGGACTTGACTTTGGTATCATGGAGAGAGCTGGTGCAAAATCTTCAACAGGCAGTTGTCATAGAGATAAAAGAGCAATTCTTCTGTATTCATCAGTAGAAATTGTCCTATCTGGTATTGCATAGGTGAATCTTTACTTTAATTAACCAGTTTTCAGTTACCTTAAGGTCGGTCAGGTGCCAAAAAGGAGAAAAGGAGACATCTAAGCAGTAAACCACCACAAAGATGTCAATGCCGTGGTGCATCAAAGCTCTCACACGCTTTTATTTATCCTAGGAAAACTGTACTTTCTCAGTCATCCAGTTACTCTTGTCATATTGCAATTTGAAGAAGGTTACTTACCTCTTTTCCTAGCCTCTAGCAAAGTATTGATGGCCATTCAGAAGCCGAGGATTAAGTTTAGGGATGGCTTAGTGTGGTGGAAATTGAAAAAAAAAAACTTCTAGAGTGGTTTAAACAATGCAAGTGGATTTCACTAAAGGGGCTGAAATAGTTTGATAGCAAGTGAAACTGCAAGAAACATACTTAACTCTAAGCTCAGTAGTCTGGTGCCATTTGAAAGTTTGAGCATTTCTTTTCAGGTCTTTATGTTGTTATGTTTTTCACGTATGTAAATATTTAGAAGGAAAAGTTTTTAATTCCGAATAAGTCTAGTTTGTCATGTGTTCTTTTGTGGATTGTACCTTTGATGTCATATCTAAGAGATCTTTGCCTTAGCCAGGATCACAAAGATTTTCTCCTACTTCTAAAGGTTTTACAATTTCAGCTCTTATGTTTTATGTCTGTGATCCACTTTTGGGTTAATTTTTGTGTGTGGTGTGAGCTAAGGGTTTAAGTTCTTTTTTTCTTTTATTTTTTGCATGTAGATATTCACTTGTTTAGTGCCATTTGTTGAAAAGATTCTTAACAGTTCTTTTAAGCTGTATTACTACCTCTCAGTCTTGGATGTGCTAATGAACAGAAGCCTTCATTTTCCGGCCAAGTTAGGGGAGGAGGGAGGGAAGGGGTTTGTCTTGAGTCTTGGCCTTATTGTAGGGAGGTCTTGTACCATAGTTTGCTTTGCTTGATTCTGATTCTATCTATTAAGACATCCACAGGGTCTTTGTAAACAGTGAGTAGAGTTTTAGCCAGCTTGGCTTTAGTTAAGAAGATGCTGTTATCCTCTCCCTCTGAGGGTGATCATGAAATCTTATTTTAACACACAGTTTGGGTTGGATAAGCCTAGGATAGTATAAGCTGACTTGAACATTTGTTAAAAATAGTTTTAACATGAGAATGATGAAACCCTTCTTAAAACATTCTCTTTTCCTTTTCCAAACAGTTACTTCTAACACTGTAAGTAAAACACGTTTATTACAGAAACTTGGAAATTACTGAAGTATAAAGAAAAACCTCTCTTTCCCCATCACTACCATCCTGGTTTTGGCGCAGCAGTACTTTAAGTTTTGTGTGGTTGGTATATGGACTCTGTATAGCATAGTTTTTGGGAACAATATTTTGGTCTACTGATGGATTCAGACCTGTTTTCTTGCATTTCTCATGGGAAGGGAAAAGATTAAGAGCTAATATTTGATGAGCATCTATTGTGAGCCAAGCCTTGTAACTCATTAAGCTCCATGAAGTATCAAAATTATATTATTTAAAATATTAAATTAAAAAATTTTAGTATTAAAAATGTATTCCCTCTCTCCATCTTCCCTACCTCCCCCCTGCTTTTTTACAATCTTGGGTTAAATTATTTGCCCAGTGTCATTCAGCTAGTGTGATAAATCTGAAAATCAGGGAGAAAGTGTAAGCATCTTTCATTTAAAATAGTTAACCTGTATTTTCTTTCATGGTTGGAAAGGCTTGAAAAGAAGAGAGGATGAAATATTTCTTATTTTCTTTCTTTTTTGGCTCATGTGGTCTCCCTTTTATTATTCTCCCTCAGAATTAGAAGTTACATGGTCTCCTTACGTCCTGCTCAAATTAAGACTTTTTTCTCTTCCCCTTTCTGTGCTGTGCTTTCAGCTCCAAGAGCCTTAGTTTTAACTTTGGTACTGTTAGCTGAATAGAAAGATAAAGAAGAGAGTGAGGATTTTTAACAAGGAAAATCCCTTGGATTGATTTCATCAGCAATTATAATTTATTTAGCATTAACTAATAACTAGCTGTGGATTACCAGGCAGACCACTCAGTTTCTTCATCTCTAAAATGAATCAGCTACTCACCAAAGATTTTTCTGTGGTACATCAGCATTTCTAACTTTTTGTGTTAGTGGAAACATGAAATAAATTTCTGGTGATAGGGTCAGGAGTCATTGCCATAAGGATGAGTATTGAAAGAACCTCTGTCTTCTCTTAAGTGCCCTTAAATCTCAAATCACCAAACCATTTGCATTGGAGTTAATGGGTAAGAAGCGTCAATTGCAGTGTACTCTTTCTGTGTGTGCACGTGTGTGCACGCACACGCGAGTGTGTCTGTATTGAACATATGTAATCCTGGAGCCTCATTTTTCTTCCTCCTCGTTTAGGAGGTATTTATGACTGTCAAGGCCTTCTTGACAGCTAGAATGTCCCATTGACGCCCTCATTTTACCAAATAGCGTAACTATTCTAATCTGTTGCTTATGTTGTTGCCATAGTATCCTGTCTGGAAACAGAAAGGTGGTTGATACGTTTGTACAGCAATCCAGATTTTTTTTCCCCCTCACTGACATACGCCAGCAGAAATTTTTTTCTTGTGATTCACGCTAAGGCCTGGGGGTATAAATGAGTGCTAAGGGGGGAGGGGTGTCTGGACTCTGGACAGTTAAAATTAGAGTCTTTATATTAACCCATTCTGTTAATCATTAAACTGTTCTGTTTAGTGATTTAGGGCTTTCCACTGGAGCCAACTACTTGCTATATGAATTGTATTTATTCCTGACGAATGTTATGTTTGAGCTGAACATAGAACTCAGGCTAGAGCGGAGCATCTTTCTGCTACCTCAGGCTCATTAAAACAAACAACTAAAAACAGAAAACAACGGAAGGTGGCAGCCTCCAGGGATTATCTTAACATATTTGGACCAGTGAATCAGAGTGAAAAATGGTAAAAGGTGGTTTTAGAGGTGTGGAAAAGAAATCCTAAAGGAAATAAAAAAATCCTAAATCCTAAAGGAAATAAAGAATCCTAAAGGAAATTATTTTTATCCCTTTTATTCTAGTGCCAGTGAACCTTTGACTTGATTGCGGAAGAAATCCACATGGGAGTAGGAAGTTGTTTAGAGTAAAATCTTCATTTTGCATTGATATTTTTGCTTTTCACGTGTTCAGAAAAATTGGAAAGAGAAGCTGTTAGTGGTTGAGTGAAGTACCAACAGACAAAACACTACCCTTTCAGGATGTCTGAGGGGAAATACAGAATCAGTTTTTATCTTTTTCAGAAGACATGGCCATGTAGGCTTTGTGGGAAAGGTATTACAATTCAGTTAAATTTACTGAGGTTAACACCAGGATTCCAGCAGCACTTCCTGGTGAGTGGATTTTGTTCTGGGTGGCCTTCTGCTTTCCATTTTGGACCTCTTACCTGAGGCTTTCTCTCCCAGCCCCTTTGCCCTGGGGTATTTTGTTACCACAGAATAGTTAACTCTTCATATGGTACAATCATCAGCTGTTTGGAAAACTGTTTCACAGCTGAGGAAATGAAGGTAGAGAGAATTTGCACAGCGTCGCACATACCGTTTTCCCATTTAATGTCGTCTTCTCTTAGAGTATTTGAGACTTTAAATGAACTCTTCCCGTCTTTTCCCTCGCCCTCCATATGCTTACTCAACCAAAAAACCCTTATCCTCTGATCTCCGATAAGTACTGGGCAGTTATCTGATCAAAATAGTTCTTTGGAATGAGCCTCTTTTGAGGTTATTTACATTTTTTAAAGACGTTGGATAGTTTTAATGAATGCTCAGCATAGTTTGTGGGCCTTGTTTTTGAGGCCCCTTAAAACACCAAAGAAAACAACTTGGCACTTTACCACTGAAAGGCACTTGTCTCTAAACCTGCATTTCTAGAGCTCACAGTGGAAGTTATAGTTTATGATGACACCCCTGAGAGTCAGCCTAGAGAAAACTGATTGATGTACTCTAATTTTGGAGACAGAAAAGTAAACTGATATATCTTAGGATTTTTAATGATCATTGATGCAGAAAATTTGTTATTTAAGATAGTCTGTGTCCTGAAATGTCATTAAATTCTCTTTTCCTATCTGCTTGTCATATTATGGAGGTAGTTTATATAGAAGTGTGCTCTGATAAAAATTCATTTAATTACATCTTCCTTTGGGCTACCATAGTACTATGATTTACCTTTATTATAGTACTTACTTATAGACTGAACTGAGTTGAAAGATTTTATCAACTGTGAAAAAAGCCGGTTTATAATTAAATTAATAAAGTTCAGGCAGGGACAGAGAGAGCCAAAGATTATTTATAGTTATCTCATTGTAATGGCACTGTACCTGAAGTTTTTCTTTCTATGTATTTTACTTAGTTGTAGAAGTGCTGTGGTTGTTGAGAGCAGCCTGGTATTGCTAGAGTTGTAATGGCAGCAGGTTATAAAGATATTGATAATAATTTGGGGCTAGGGAGTTTGACCTTATTGTGAAGAAAGCAAGGGATCCTTGGGAGGGAGGATTTGATCAGAGAATCGACACACAAATCATAATCAAACTGTGGGGAAGTTGAGCCTTGTGATAATGTGGAGGTTATGGTTAGTGGCAGGGAGAACAGTAGGGAAGCTATATAGTCCAAGAGAGAGGATGAGGACTTGGGTAGTAGGAACAGATAAAGAGACATTGTAGAGGTAAAATAGTAGAGTTTGTTGAGATACAATGTAGGGAGTAAAGGAGAAGGAAATCATTGCATGAGAGCTTGAGGTGAGACCATTAATGAGGATGAAGGACAGAGAATGAGGATATAGGAGATGGGTTTGGTACAGAGCATCCATGGAGAATAGGATGTCTAGCAGGCAGTTGGCAATTAGGAGGGTATGGAGCTTTAGGAAAGAAGTTGGAGCTAGAGAGTCAATGTCAAGAGCAATCTGAATATACGTGATAGTTGAAACTGAGGGAATGGGAAAAATGGGAAAAATGTTTGTTGGATGTGAGGGCTGCCTGGGGGTAGTAAGTTGCCTAGGTTGTCTGGCCAGGTAAACATGCCTTTTCTTCCTCCCCACTTTGCCCAGCCCTTCCTAGAGCGCTGGGCTCCAATGAAGAGAATTTAACTTAAAATCCATCGTATCATTAAACATTGTATAAATATATGACGGCGTAAATATTTGGGTTTCACAGTGTATACTGTGAGAGGCAGTACTGCACGGTAAATAAGAGCATAAATTCTAGAGCCAGAATGCCTGGGCCCTAAACCTTTCTCTGTTCCTTACTAGCTGTCCACTTACTAGTTGCGTGACCTTGGACAGTGTGTTCAACCTCTGTTGCTCCATTGCCTCTTTTGTAAAGCTAAGATAAAGTGGTTATTGTTAGGATTAAATTATTTCTTATTTTAAAACCCTTATAACAGAGCTTGGTATGTCATAAGCTCAAGTTACAGTTATTAGCTGTTATTATCATATACTCTGATATCTGTCCTAAATGGTTCCAGATAGTAATTTGGTACATTCAGAGTCCAGTAACTCATAGTTAAAAATTATTCTCCTCAGATCTTTCCCTTTGCTACCAGTAACTTTAAAACTAATGAGCGGAAGTTGATTTGAATTTCTTTTCCTCTTTTTGCTTGCTTTGTTTTTGGGGGAAGTTAGAGCAGCTTTGTGCCCCTTTTGGTTGTAGATGAGATAGGAAGTGTAGCCATAGCAATAATAGATTTTGAGTCTGTTGCTTTCTTCTCCTACCTCATTCTACTCTTATCAGTGTGGATGCTGCTATCAGTGCCCTACATGGGCTGTATTGGGGCTTGAAGATGAGCTGCAATTCATTGAACTTTGTATTTCTAATCCTTCAGTCAGCTGCTGTAATCACTAGAAATTTTCAGAGGGGGCCAATTAAGTAAAAGTAATATTTTATGTTGGACAAACTTGCCTTGGTAGTGTGAGGGGATTGGGTGGTCAGGGTTTGAGTCCCATCCAGTTCTACCTCTGAACAAGTTACCTCTTAGGGTCTCATTTTCCTTCTCTACAAGAGAAAAGAAACTGGATCTTTATTATCAACATTTCCATTTAGCTCTGATAATGTCATTCCTAGAAACGGGACTCAAAAGTTTAAGTGTATCCTAGCAATACGTGTAGGAAATAAAAAGGACATTTAAACATGCAACTAAAATAGTGCTTTATAATTTTATTAGAGAATGCCATTGTAGCTTGATTATTTAGTGCAGGAGAGAAGAAGGTTTCTGGGAAAGAAAGCGAGTGCTGGCAGCAGAACTCCGTCTAGCATACGACACTTTACAGCTCTCTGGTGTTTTAGGGGAATATGCTTAGTATTTTGGAGTGTGCTTTTGTGAGGTGTACCTTTTAAACTGGAAAGTGTGATAGCCATTTGACTTTAGCTCAGTTTTAAAGTAGTTTTCATGAAAACTCTTTTCTGTTGCTCAGCTAGAATTTTTCAGAATATTGACTCAAAAGGGGAAATCACTTAGGTAGGGCTGTTGCCAGCGTATACCATTAATCAGTTAATTAGCATTTAGGGATCCACTGTGTAACTATCATAGAATCGAAAGTCTTGCTGGGGAAAAAGACAGGCCCACATGAATTCATGATTCTCTCTTTTCCACTCTCAATAAATGGCATCACTGTCAGTCTATGTCATGGGAGGCAGAAATCTAGAAATCATCCTTGATACTCCCTTTTTCTTACTCCCTATTTTTATTACATTATCAACAGATCTTGTTGTGCTTACTATCCAGATGTCTGTCATCTACCGCCTTCTTTCCATCTTTATCACTCTCACCCTAGCCCTAGCTGTTCCTTCTTACCTGAATTACTGCCACAGCTTTCTAGCTGGAAGCTCTCTATCGACATCCTGCCTTCTTTCACTCTGTTGTCCATTACATGAACAAGTGAGCCTTTTAAAATAAAAATCTAATCATGACCCTTACTTTTAAAATAAAGACCGAAATAGTTGACAGTAGGCCCCAAATGGTCTGGCCCCTACACTCTTTTCCAGCCTCATTTCACACCATATTCCCCCCTGTTCTCTCTGCTCTACTCATGTTTGATTTCTTTTAATCCATCATATTTACTCTTTTGCTAGGGTCTGTGTACCTGAAAGATTCTTCTCTTTGTTATTTGTTTCTTAACTCTCATCCCAAAAATTCATTTCTGAAGGAAGCTTTTTCTTTACTTTCTCCAAAGAGGTAAAATCTCCTTATTGTTTGTTTTCATAATATCATGTACCTCATCTTTGCAATATTGTTGCACTTCTCTGTTTATGTGATTACTTGATTTTGTCCCTCGCTAGACTCTAAGCCCTCTGAGAGCACAGATTAAGCCTTCAGAGGACTCAGCATTGTCTCCACGATACCTGGTAAGTCCCCTAGCAGGTAATAGGAGCCCTGTAATTATATGTTAAATGAATGTGTGAGCTTTAGTTAATTAGTGGGCACAGAAGTAGCATTCTAATATGTAAAAGTGTGAGACTTGGATAGAAGTAACCCTGATTCTGTAATGAGGACAGAGAGGTGGAGTTGGGGAGTGGTATGGACTGATGCCGTCAGGCAGAGTGTCTTACGTTGAAGTTGTGTGTTGGATAATGTTATTGTGGAATGTGGACGGTGTCATACTGTTGGAAATGCAAGCAGGTAAATGCGATTCCTTTTTTGTTTGGAGCAAAGTGAACACTGGATAAACAACGTGTGGGAAGACTTGAGCCATAGTTTCCATGACTTCATTGGGTTTTGTTGTGCTACTTGACAGGACTTAATGTTCTTTATCCTGCTTTCTGAACTTTGAGGAAGGAATGGGGAATGGGTTAAGCCAAAAAAGGAGGTGTATAGTCAGAAAATGACAGAACCTCAGATTTGCTTTTTAAAATAATAGATTAGAAAAAAGAGAGAGCTCTTCAATAAGATGGAAAGGATATGGACCTGGGTTTGATTCTCAGCTCTCTTTTAAGCAGCTTTATTGAGATGTAATTCATATACCATGTAATTCACTCTTTTAAAATGTACAAGTTGGTGGCTTTTACTATATTCACAGAGTTGTGTAACAGTCATCACAGTGATTTTATTTATTTTATTTACTGATTTTTAAATTTAATTTAATTTTTATACAGCAGGTTCTTATTAGTCATCAATTTTATACACATCAGTGTATACATGTCAATCCCAATCACCCAGTTCATCCCACCACCACCCCCACCCCGCCGCCGCTATCCCCCCTTGGTGTCCATACGTTTGTTCCCTACATCTGTGTCTCAACTTCTGCCCTGCAGACCGGTTCATCTGTCCCATTTTCCTAGGTTCCACACATATGCGTTAATATACAATATTTGTTTTTCTCTTTCTGACTTACTTCACTCTGTATGACAGTCTCTAGATCCATCCACGTCTCTACAAGCGACCCAATTTCGTTCCTTTTTATGGCTGAGTAATATTCCATTGTATATATGTACCACATCTTCTTTATCCATTCATCTGTCGATGGGCATTTAGGTTGCTTCCATGACCTGGCTATTGTAAATAGTGCTTCAGTGAACATTGGGGTGCGTGTGTTTTCTTGAATTACGGTTTTCTCTGGGTATATGCTCAGTAGTGGGATTGCTGGGTCGTATGGTAATTCTATTTTTAGTTTTTTAAGGAACCTCCTTCCATACTGTTCTCCATAGTGGCTGTATGAATTTACATTCCCACCAACAGTGCAAGAGGGTTCCGTTTTCTCCACACCCTCCCCAGCATTTGTTGTTTGTAGATTTTCTGATGATGCTCATTCCAACTGGTGTGAGGTGATACCTCATTGTAGTTTTGATTGGCATTTCTCTAATAATTAGTGAGATTGAGCAGCTTTTCATGTGCTTCTTGGCCATCTGTATGTCTTCTTTGGAGAAATGTCTATTTAGGTCTTCTTCCCATTTTTGTATTGGGTTGTTTGTTTTTTTAATATTGAGCTGCATGAGCTGTTTACATATTTTGGAGATGAATCCTTTGTCCGTTGATTCATTTGCAAATATTTTCTCCCATTCTGAGGGTTGTCTTTTCGTCTTGTTTATGGTTTCCTTTGCTGTGCAAAAGCTTTGAAGTTTCATTAGGTCCCATTTGTTATTTTTGTTTTTATTTCCATTACTGTAGGAGATGGATCAAAAAAGACCTTGCTGTGATGTATGTCAAAGAGTGTTCTTCCTATGCTTTCCTCTAAAAGTTTTATAGTGTCCAGTCTTACATTTAGGTCTCTAATCCATTTTACGTTTATTTTTGTGTATGGTGTTAGGTAGTGTTCTAATTTCATTCTTTTACATGTAGCTGTCCAGTTTTCCCAGCACCACTTATTGAAGAGACTGTCTTTTCTCCATTGTATATCCTTGCCTCCTTTGTCATAGATTAGTTGACCATAGGTGCATGGGTTTATCTCTGGGCTTTCTATCTTGTTCCATTGATCTGTGTTTCTGTTTTTGTGCCAGTACCATATTGTCTTGATTACTATAGCTTTGTAGTATTCCTCAGGCTCCATTTTTTTCCCTCAAGACTGCTTTGGCTATTCGGGGTCTTTTGTGTCTCCATACAAATTTTAAGATTTTTTGTTCTAGTTCTGTAAAAAATGCCATTGGTAATTTGATAGGGATTGCATTGAATCTGTAGATTGCTTTGGGTAGTATAGTCATTTTCGAAATATTGATTCTTTCAATCCAAGAACATGGTATATCTCTCCATCTGTTGGTATCATCTTTAATTTCTTTCATCAGTGTTTTATAGTTTTCTGCATACCAGTCTTTTTTCTCCCTGGGTAGGTTTATTCCTAGGTATTTTATTCTTTTTGTTGCAGTGGTAAATAGGAATGTTTCCTTAATTTCTCTTTCAGAGTTTCCATCATTAGTGTATAGGAATGCAAGAGATTTCTGTGCATTAATTTTGTATCCTGTGACTTTACCAAATTCATTGATTAGCTCTAGTAGTTTTCTGGTGGCGTCTTTAGGATTCTCTATGTATAGTATCATGTCATCTGCAAACAGTGACAGTTTTACTTCTTCTTTTCCAATTTGTATTCCTTTTATTTCTTTTTCTTCTCTGATTGCCGTGGCTAGGACTTCAAAACGATGTTGAATAATAGCGGTGAGAGTGGACATCCTTGTCTCACCTCTGATCTTAGAAGAAATGCTTTCAGCTTATCACCATTGAGAATGACATTTGCTATGGGTTTGTCGTATATCGTCTTTATTATGTTGAGGCAGGTTCCCTCTATGCACACTTTCTGGAGAGTTTTTATCATAAATGGGCATTGAATTTTGTCAAAAGCTTTTTCTGCATCTATTGAGATGATCATGGTCTTTATTCTTCAATTTGTTAATATGGTGTATCACATTGATTTGCATATATTGAAGAATCGTTGCGTCTCTGGGATAAATCCCACTTGATTATGGTTTATGATCCTCTCAGTGGGTTGTTGGATTCTGTTTGGTAGTATTTTGTTGAGGATTTTTGCATCTGTATTCATCAGTGTTACTGGTCTGTAATTTTCATTTTTTGTAGTATCTTTGTCAGGTTTTGGTATCAGGGTGATGGTGGCCTCATAGAATGAGTTTGGGAATATTCCTTCCTTCACAGTTTTTTGGAAGAGTTTGAGAAAGATGGGTGTTAGCTCTTCTCTAAATGTTTGATAGAATTCACCTGTAAAGCCATCTGGTCCTGGACTTTTGTTTGTTGGAAGATTTTTAACCACAGTTTCAATTTCATTACTTGTGATTGGTCTCTTCATATTTTCTATTTCATCCTGGTTCACTCTTGGAAGGTTATACCTTTCTAAGAATTTGTCCATTTCTTCCAGGTTGTCCATTTTATTGGCACAGAGTTGCTTGTAGTAGTCTCTTAGGATGCTTTGTATTTCTGTAGTGTCTATTTTAACTTCTCCGTTTTCATTTCTAATTTTATTGATATGAGTCCTCTCCCTCTTTTTCTTGATGAGTCTGGCTAATGGTTTATCAATTTTGTTTATCTTCTCAAAGAACCAGCTTTTGGTTTTATTGATCTTTGCTATTGTTTTTGTTTCTATTTCATTTATTTCTGCTCTGATCTTTATGATTTCTTTGCTTCTGCTAACTTTGGGTTTTGTTTGTTCTTCTTTCTCTAGTTCCTTTAGGTGTAAGGTTAGATTGCTTATGTGAGATTTTTCTTGTTTCTTAAGGTAGGCTTGTATAGCTATAAACTTCCCTCTTAGAACTGCTTTTGCTGCATCCCATAGGTTTTGGATCATCGTGTTTTCATTGTCATTTGTCTCTAGGTATTTTTTGATTTCCTCTTTGATTTCTTCAGTGATCTCTTGGTTATTTAGTAACGTATTGTTTAGCCTCCATGTGTTTGTGTTTTTTACGTTTCTTTCCCTGTAATTCATTTCTAATTTCATAGCGTTGCGGTCAGAAAAGATGCTTGATATGATTTCAGTTTTTTAAAATTTACTGAGGCTTGATTTGTGACCCATAATGTGATCTGTCCTGGAGAATGTTCCATGTGCACTTGAGAAGAAAGTGTAATCTGCTGTTTTTGGATGGAATGTCCTGTAAATATCAATTAAATCTGTCTGGTCTCTTGTGTCCTTTAACGCTTCTGTTTCCTTATTCATTTTCATTTTGGATTATCTGTCCGTTGGTGTAAATGAGGTGTTAAAGTCCCCCACTATTATTGTGTTACTGTCGATTTCCTCTTTTATAGCTGTTAGCAGTTGCCTTATGTATCGAGGTGCTCCTGTGTTGGGTGCATATATATTTGTAATTGCTGTATCTTCTTCTGGGATTGATCCCTTGATCATTATGTAGTGTCTTTCCTTGTCTCTTGTAACATTCTTTATTTTAAAATCTATTTTATCTGATATGAGTATTGCTACTGCAGCTTTCTTTTGATTTCCATTTGCATGGAATATCTTTTTCCATCCCCTTACTTTCAGTCTGAATGTGTCCCTAGGTCTGAAGTGGGTCTCTTGTAGACAGCATATATATGGGTCTTGTTTTTGTATCCATTCAGCAAGCCTGTGTCTTTTGGTTGGAGCATTTAATCCATTCACTTTTAAGGTAATTATCAATATGTATGTTCCTATGACCATTTTCTTAATTGTTTTGGGTTTGTTTTTGTAGGTCCTTTTCTTCTCTTGTGTTTCCCACTTAGAGAATTTCCTTTAGCGTTTGTTGTAAAGCTGGTTTGGTGGTGCTGAATTCTCCTAGCTTTTGCTTGTCTGTAAAGCTTTTGATTTCTGCATCAAATCTAAATGAGATCCTTGTCGGGTAGAGTAACCTTTGTTGCAGGTTCTTCCCTTTCATCACTTTAAATATGTCATGCCACTCCCTTCTGGCTTGTAGAGTTTCTGCTGAGAAATCAGCTCTTAACCTTATGGGAGTTCCCTTGTATGTTATTTGTCATTTTTCCCTTGCTGCTTTTAATAATTTTTCTTTGTCTTTAATTTTTGCCAATTTGATTACTGTGTGGTCTCCATGTGTTTCTCCTTGTGTTTCTCCTGCCTGGGACTCTCTGTGCTTCCTGGTGTTGGGTGGCTATTTCCTTTCCCATGTTAGGGAAGTTTTCGACTATAATCTCTTCAAATATTTTCTCTGGTCCTTTCTCTCTTCTCCTTCTGGGACCCCTATAATGCAAATGTTGTTGCATTTAATGTTGTCCTAGAGGTCTCTTAGGCTGTCTTCATTTCTTTTCATTCTTTTTTCTTTATTCTGTTCCGCAGCAGTGAACTCCACCATTCTGTCTTCCAGGTCACTTATTTGTTCTTCTTCCTCAGTTATTCTGCTGTTGATACCTTCTAGTGTAGTTTTCATTTTGTTATTGTATTGTTCATCTCTGTTTGTTCTTTAATTCTTCTAGGTTTTTGTTAAACATTTCTCAAATCTTCTCAATCTTTGCCTCCATTCTTTTTCCAAGGTCCTGGATCATCTTCACTGTCATTATTCTGAATTCTTTTTCTGGAAGGTTGCCTATCTCCACTTCATTTAGTTGTTTTTCTGGGGTCTTATTTTGTTCCTTCATCTGGTACATAGCACTCTGCCTTTTCATCTTGTCTCTCTTTCTGTGAATGTGATTTTTGTTCCACAGGCTGCAGAATTGTAGTTCTTCTTGCTTCTCCATCACAGTGAGTTTAGAACATTGTCATCACTCCCAAAAGAAGCCCTGCACCCTTGAGCTGCCATCTTGACCTAGCATTTAATAACTGTTTTATCTCAACCCACTTAACAGTCTCTGAGGCTCAGTTCGCTTTTCTCGTTTGGGCTCTTAAGAGCTGCCAGGAAATTGAGCCAGATTATTACCTTCCTAGACCTGAGAACCTTAATTCATTTTGTTGACAGAAGGAGAGATTGTTGGTTACCAAAGTCATAGGTGTTTTTCTACATATGCCAATAAGATAGGTTTCTTCTCTCTTCTCTCTGTTCCTTTGGGTGTTTTGACATAAGTTCTGGGTGTTTTGATGTAGAAGTGCAGGATTTATTTATACCCATATTAAATTTCATCCTGGTACATTTGGTCTCTCATGCACTTCCTTGATACACCCTGTTAGCCATTCAGGGTTTTTGGATCTTCAGTCTTAACTTTCAATATATTAGTGTTCTTAATTAATCTCAGATAGTCCGTATATTGGATCATTTTATCGTTAGATATTTCAAGCCCTTGGTAAAAGTGCTCATCAGAATTGCACAGAGATGTGGTGGTGAAGAGTTGGAGTTGCCTATAATGGAAACCTTGTTTCTTGTAGATGTTCATCAGTTATTCGTTTTGCTTTGTTGTTGAAATCTATTACAGGGTTAGGATGGCAACAGTGGGACATGGGGCATGTTCTCCCCCTCCCACAGTGTTTCCCCAAATTCCTAGAACATGCTTTAACATAGAAGCACATTCTGTGGCTTTAGAAGCACAGACAGAATCATGTGCTGGGGAAGGGAGAATTTTATTCACTCTATGCTTAATCTGAGGCTACCATGTTCTCTCAACCCAGATTTCTTCACTTCATTTACAGCAGTATCATGGGAGATATGGCCAGGTGTTTTGCTGAAATTCAGACACATTGTCAATCCCTAGGATGAATTAAGTTACTAAAAAGAAAAAAAAACACAAACCGTGAACTGTCTGGTGTGTCTTAATTGTGGCTATATCCTGGATTTTTAGATTGTAGCTTCCCTCTCCAAGGCTTACA
Source organism: Delphinapterus leucas (assembly GCF_059928025.1). Lineage (NCBI taxonomy): Eukaryota > Metazoa > Chordata > Mammalia > Artiodactyla > Monodontidae > Delphinapterus > Delphinapterus leucas. The sequence continues at coordinate 45,252,573 of NC_143130.1, read as the reverse complement.
AAACATCCCTTTAACAATCTGTGTCTGATATTGAGATAAAACTCAATAGATTAGTTTATGGAATCTACTTTCTTACTGCAGGCTGCTGTTGTTCTTTCTAATCCTCCATCTCTTTTATTCTTTTTTTTTTTAAATTAATTTTTTTGGAGTATAGTTGATTTACGGTGTTGTGTTAGTTTCAGGTGTACAACATAGTGATTCAGTTAATATATATACATATATATTCATTCTTTTTCAGGTTCTTTTCTCATATAGGTTATTACAGAATATCGCATCTCTTTTACTCTTAAATAATCTTTCGGGACTTGGGAAGACTCTCTTTCTAGCCTGGGGCAAACTCCTTTAAGTCAGACACTCTGACAGTGTATCCATGTCTTGGGCTGTTAATTTTTTTCTTTGCTGTTACTTATGCTTTATCGTGTAGTCCGAAGTTCATTCTGATTGGGAGAAAAGGAGGAACTAGAATGGATAAGGAATTCCTTCATGTACTTCCTTTTGTACACCACCACCCTGAGCAGTGGGTCTTAGATCTTCCTTCCTTGTCTTGCCTCAAACATAGAAAATCCGAGAAGGTTTTTCGTAGTCCGTGGCATTTTTCCCAACTTCAGGTCATTTTTGGAGTAAAGACTCATATCCTTTGTGCCTTTCTACTCTAAACTGCTGTAAGTTCATCCTTCTTGTTGTAAACAAAATCAGAAGTGTTTAATTGTTTAGTCACTTGGCTATATACACTGAACATTTCAGTTAAACAGGTTTTTCTGCTTTGGGTTGGAGGTGGCTGTTAATAAGGTGTTAGAGATGAAAACTAATCCTGACCACCCCTTCTTAATCAGAATCCAAATTATCAGGACTGCACTGCCTCAGAGTCCGTAGGAGACTCACTGCCTTCGCTTTCTGTTTTCTTACTGCTCAAGTTGGCAGCTTTCTTTCCCTGCAGTGAGTCTAGTGGCTCAAGTAAAACTATTGCCTACGGGTTTTTGTTGCGGTCGTGAATCTTCCCTCAAAGTTCCATGAGGTTATGGCTCAGGGGAGATGTTTCTCAGTCCATTCAATACTTAAAACAATAATAACTACAATTTATTATCTACTGTGTGCCAGGCGTTCAACTTATATTTGCTTGCTTAATCCTCCCAACAGCATTGTGAGAAAGGTATGATCCCCTTTTTACTGAGAAGGGACCGGAAGCTTAGAGAGATTAAATGAATTGGTCCAGACTTCATAGAAATAATCTATTTGATATCTGCGTGTTTTTGTCAGTCTTTGAGAGTAACTTACCTGAAATAGTAAGAGGCATACCTAGCATTCTAATCTAGGTCTCTTTGACTTCCAGAGTAAGTGATTTTTCTCACTGCTGTTGGGGGCCTGCCGTGATGTGGTGCTGTGCTAGCTGCTTTGGAGGATATGAAATGGAAGAAAGTACATTCTTGGCCTTCAAAGACTTTTTTAAAAATAAGGGTGAGGGGAGCCATTGAGTTTTTTAGGGGAGGGCCTACCTTTCTTTCGGAAGCAGTGGGCTGAATCCTTTCATCAGTGTGCAGAGTAGGAGCCTTAGTTGACGCAGGTGGAGATTGCCTGTCTCAGCACCATGGTGTTGCTTGTAGCCTTTGACTCCTTGGGGTGATCTGTACGTCACCCTCTACTTGGACACAGCTGTTTTCATCAAGCCTTGTCCGATGCATACATCTGTTGTATGGTAACAAAATGATTTGCCTTTATTTTAGGCTCTTCCATTTACGGTGTCTTCACATACTCCAGCAGAACTTCACAGAACTCTAGCCCTTGGTGGAGGGTGACTTTGAGTTGTATCTACATTACTTAATTGTCGTGAATTTGACTTTTCTAAGCCACAGTATCAAGAAAAGAAATTTGAATGTTTGCCAAATAGAGGGTAGGTCCCTTTAAGGGATGAGACATCTGCCTTAAGCAGTTTTGAGGAAAATAACTTTTAAGTATTCCTTAAAAGTAAGTATCCCCTTTATCCTGATTTTTGGTAATGCTCATTATGGAAATTCTGGACTACGTAGAACTTAACTCATTGTGGAAATCTTAGAATATAAAGTAGAAAAAATAAAAATTACCCATAACTGAACCTTCCAGGAATAATCACTGAACATTTGAGTCTGTCCCCTCCCTCCTTACTATTATGTATGAGAGAGCTACATGTCTATATTCTGACTTTTATCACTTTACATTATAAGCATTTGCACATGCTATTAAGTTCTTATGGTTTTAAATAACCTTAATCATTTTCCTAATGTTAAATAAGTTATTTCCAGATTTTTTGTCATAAAATCCTTATAGATTCCAGTATTTTTAAAAATATTTGTTTGATTTTTAAGTATGTAATATGCACAGCAGAAACCAGATTTCTGCTGCCTTGAAACTTGGGGAAATCATTTTGAATAGTTGGTAATTTCTAGAACTGATAGGTTTTCCCTTCAAAACTACTTTATTTTAAGCATTTTGAACAGCTTTTTTCTGAAAAGCGTTATGTACTGTAGTAGATTGCTTTAATAGCTTAAATTTTCCTTAATGATTCAGGGCCATTATTTTATTATAAGCATCAATCTTGCTATGTTACTAGAATAGTTTCCTCTTAATGGCTTCTATCACACCATCCTTTCTTGCTTCTCCAGACTCTTCGGCTTCTTTCTAATATTTGTTTTCCTTAGAGTGTTGGGTTGGGTCCTACTTTTCTGAATATACTTGTCTGCATGATTTCATGTCTACTGTGACATAAACTGTTACTTATATGCTAATGATTCCTAAATTTATGGGAACTTATTTCTCATGAACTTCAGATCCATGTATCCATCTTTCTTTTGCTCATTGTCAATAGCTATTATTCTTATCTGTATCAAGGATACCTCAAAACCAGCATATCTAGAATTTAACTCATTATATTCCCCTAAAATTACCACATGCTCATCTGTTTTTTCCCAGTAGTACCATCATCTAGGTAGTCAAGGTAAAAATCTTTCTAGATTCCTACTTAGTCTTCACTCGCAAGGAAATGTGATCACTAAATTCTAGCTAGGCTGCCTTTTGCAGATCTGTTTTCTCCTCTCCATCCTTATTACCATATTTAAACTCACTAGTTTTTATCAGGACAATCACAATCGCCTCTCATCTTCCTACTTACAGACTTACCTCTTCAAGTCTCTTCATCATGGCCAGAAATTACATTCTTGGGCATACATATCGTGCTGTTTTAATGCTTATAGACCTTTATGGTTTCTAGAGTAACCATTACTCTAATTGCCTCTAGAGTAAAGTCTGCACTCCTTAACAGTCTAGAATTGTTTCTTCTTAGCTTTCTGGTCTTATCTCCTGTCTGTCTGTCTGTCTGTCTGTCTGTCTGTCTGTCTCTCTCTCTCTCTCTCACACACACACTCTCTCTCTCTCTTTCACCAGACTTTGCCACCAAACTTCTAGCAGTTATCTGAATATTGTGTGAAATTTTATATGCATACGCATTTGCACATGCTATTTGTTCTGCTGGAGAGTACACAGCCCCTCACATAGCTTACCCTGCATTTTACCTCAGCATGATAATAAGTTCTTACAAGATACAGCTGAGTTCACTTGTGTCACTGTTCATGAACCGTGTCACCCCGTGTTGGCCAGAAATACCTCACCTGCTTCATGTTTATTGAACCTTTTATGATACTTCCTGTGGTAGACAGACTAATGTCCCCTCAAAGATGTCCACATCTTTATCTCTGTATGAATAAGTTACCTTACATGGCAAAAAGGACATTGCGGATGTGATTAAGGACCTTGAGGTGGGGCGATTACTTGGAATTATCCAGGTGGGACAGTCTAACCACAGGAGTCCTTAAAAGCAGAGCACCTTTTCTGGCTGTGATGGGGGGGTGGGTAGAGGGATGGGGTAGTGGGGTGTGTGTGGGGGGGAGGTGGGGGGAGAGTGGGGGGGGAGGGAGAGAGAAAGAGTGCGAGTGAGAGCGGGCACCAGTGAGGGGAAGGTTGAAAAAGGATCAGAGAAGTTCAATGTTGTTGACTTTGAAGGTGGAGAAAAGGGCCACAGCCAAGAGATTCAGGTGCCCTCCAGAAGCTGCAAAAAATGATAGGGAAACAGATTTTCCCTGAGACCCTCCAGAAAGGAATGCAGTCCTACTGACACTTTGGTTTTTAGCCCAGTGAGATCCGTTTTTAGATTTCTAACCTACAGAATTGTAAAATAAATTTTTTTGTTGTTGTTTTAAGGCACTAAGTTTGTGGTAGTTTGTTATGAAAGCATGAGAACTAATATCCTTCCACTGTATCTTATCTATCTTATTTTATTAAATGTTTGCTTTCTTGTCTTTTTCACTAGATTTTAAGCTCTGTGAGAGCAGGATTATATATATTTTCACCTCTGTCCTCAGCATGTAGTCCAAGTGCTAAGACATTGTTAACATCCAAAAATTTTGAGCACATGAATTAACTAATATAGTGATATTTGTAACCTTATAAATATCTTTTAGGATCTTTGCCACCTAAATTCCCCATGCTTCTTTTTGAGTTACTGTTTTGTCATTTTAAATATTTTGTCTCCTTTTTCCTGTTAACTTACTTTACTTACTACTCCTGTTTTTTTGTTTTTTTTGGCCATGCTGCACGGCATGTGGGATCTTAGTTCCCCGACCAGGTATCGAACCCACGTCCCAGCAGTGAAAGTGTGAATTCTTAACCACTGGACCACCAGGGAAGTCCCTCTGCTCCTGTTTTCTTTAACTATGCTGTTTCTTCTCCTGTTGGTGTTTTTGTTTGTTTTTTTTGCTTTCAATACAGTCTTTCTTACATCATTTGCACACGGCAGTTTAGAGTAGCATAGTTTCTGAGTCCCTTTGGAGAGAAGCTTGTACAGATGTCCAGTCTTATTATATTTACTCAGTGCTTCTTTACAGGTGGTGTGTACTTCTTTCTCACAAAGAAATCTGAACCAAAATTTTACTTTGATAATTTCCATAAATGAAATAAAATTATTGATTTTCCCACTCTTTGTTAAACTGCATTCCAGTGTAAATCTGGCATGAATTCCAGCTTCACTTAGACTGTCATAATTTACCAACTATAAATTCTAGATAAAATACAAAAACAAAAATATTAAAAGTACTAGAGAGTAACCAACAAAGTGGATTCTGGAGGGCAGTTGATATGTGGAGGAAGGGACCAGGCAGTCAGTCACTGGGTGGATTTCTCATTTTTAAGTCCATAGGAAACCCCCAGTATTTATATTTATGGCTTGTTATCACCAGAAGAGACAGTTCAGGGCAGTCACAGCCATTGAACATGAAGGAACGTGGGGGATCCAAGCCAAGGCTTAAACTGGAGATTGGAGTTGCTATCCAAGAGACAGAAGTTTGCTGTCTGAGTTCAATTAACTGCCTGCTAAAACAAACAAACAACAAAAATCGAGATTATTTGGAGGAATAAAATAATCCAGAGTCTCCACAATATCCAGGATACAATCTAAAATTACTCAAAATATGAAGAAACAGGAAAAGGTGACCCTTTTGCAAAAGAAATCTAATCAACGGAGATTGATCCCAGGATGACCCAAATGTTGGATTTAGGGGATAAGGATGTTTAAGCAGCTATTATTTATACTTCGTTATGTGCAGGGAGATCTGCTTGTAATGAAAAAACTACAAAATCTCAGTACAGAAATAGAAACTATAAAAAAAGAAATACTATCTGAAATAAAAACTTTACAGGTTAAATTTAACAGAGGACAGAGAAAAGAATCACTGAACTTTTAGATCAATAAGAATTACCTAATCTGAAGAACAGAAAGACAAATGATTGAAACAAAAATGAACAGAGCCCCAGAGCCCTGTGGGACAATTTAAAAAAGGTCTATAATATGCATGCAATTGAAGTTCCAGAAAAAGAGGAGAGGGAGAATGGGACAGAAGAAATTATTTGAGGGAATAGGGATATAAATATTTCCTAATTCAATGAACGAATTAACTAGAAATCATTACTGTTTTGACATTGTTTATGAGAAGAAGGGGGAAAAGGATGACAGGCATAGAACCTAGGAAGAATTGAGGCTTGCTTGCCCTACTTTCCCCCAAATGTCTGGTCTTAACCAGACTGACTGATTTCAGTCCTTGTAGTGTTTCTTTCTGGGTCTTACACATCCACCCTGTTAGGACATCAGTAGTTTAAGTTGCAGCCAAGACTGAATTGCACGGAGTGGTAGAATACAGTGGTTTTTGAAACGTGCCAGGGCTGGTTTCTTTTGGAGGTCTGCAGTGAACACTGAATCTTTTTGTTTGTGCTGCTTTTCCTTTTGCCTTTCTTCTTTGCTTTCCTTTCCTGCTACCCTCTTGTTTCTGAGAAAGGGCAAAAAGGAGCCTGAAATATTTGAGCTGGACTGGCTAGATCAAAGGCAGTGAGTTCTATTGAGATCAGAGTCAGCTTTGGCAGAGAGTAGCCTCTGGGGAGGCCTTTGTTGGGTCTTTGCTTTTCTCTCCTAGATGATGTTGCTGGTGGCAGTGCATGGAGTCGCTTGGTAATGAGTCGTTGTTAATATGCCTGGATTGAAATGTGGAGGCCACAGTCCTGTAATTCTGACCGTAACTTTTAAAGAAATGCATGCTTGCATGCTCACATCCAGCTAGTATGCACTGATGAGGCCATACTGATTGTTAGAAGTTTGAAATACTGCCCCAAGCCCTTGTTCCCACTTCTCTTTGCTCTGGCTGTCCTTGGACCTCCCCCAAGATGGCTGGTTGTCTTCCAACACATTCCTTGTGATCCAGCAGCCAGAGGGTTTCAGTCTGGCATGAGGGCTGGGTGCCTCTATTAGGCTTTATCAGACTAGTGACTTCCCTGGTCATAAATATTCAAACATCTCCCTGTCTGTCCCTCTGGTTCCTGTGTCCATCCACAGGTGTGCACCAGTGTATGTCCTAGATAGGTGTTAGAAATTTGGTTACCGATTTTGGGAGGTAGTGTGGTCTAGGATTAAAAAAGAGTTTTGGAGTTGGATTGACTCCAGAGTCTACCGATTTTGAGCAGGGTGTCCTTAGACAAGTTCCTTGAATGCTGATACCCATTTTCTTGTAGAATAGGGATAATGTCTACTTCTCAGGCATTAATGGAAGCTTACAAGAATCTGTATATAATAATATGCCTTCCACATAAATGTTGATTACTTTGATTTCCTTTTGGTTTCATCATAGCCAGTTATTCTAGGTCATCTCTAATTTTGTACATTTTTGTGTAATTCTGTTTTAAGGAATTAATTTTACAGCAGGAGTTTAAAACCAGTAGTTTCTCACTCATCTATCTTTACAGAGAGAAGACTGAAGCTCAGAGGTACAATTGGGTTGCCCAAGATTATGTGGTTAGTAAGTGATGTAGCTAGAATTTAACCTCAGGCAATCTGATGTCAGAGCTAGGGCTCTTAACAAATTTATAACAGGATATACCTAATAGTAAAGTTATGTAGGTTCAGACTTTTCAATTGCTACCCCACCCCACCCCCATTTACCAGTTTACATATAGATTAATGATAAAACCAGAGGGACTAAACTGTATAGTTTTCTTTTAATCAGAAATGTAACTATCTGTATTGATCTTTAGGCACTTATTATAATTTAACCTTGCTATAGATCTGTCTATAGATCTGTCTTTTGTACTCTAGTCTCTGGTCTTTGAAAGTAAATAAGTACTTGGATTTTAGTACTTTTGAATTCTGCAAAGGATTCAACATCCTATCCATCTTCCCCTTCTCACTGTCTAGCACTGCATCCTACTCATCATAGGCACACTGTGTATTTTATTGGTGACAGTGATGGCGTGAATAAAACTTTTGAACCACCATAAATAAGCTTTTAAAATTTATGCTTTGTCGTCAAGCTATAGAATCTTGGAGTTAAGAGAATCTTAAAGATCCTTTAATTTAAAGATCCTTAGATCTTTTCCCCTGGTTAAGCCTGTTTAGTTTTATCAAATGTTACTTTTTAAAACATAGTTTTCATTTCTCTTACCATCCCTTTCACTTTGTTCCCAACCTTTAAAATTTTTTGCCTGTCTTGATGGGGCTCCCAGAATGGACCATTATATTCTAGATACGTTGAGTAAACAGTGGTTTGGAATCATCTGTCAGCTTCTTTGCTTTAGACACTGAGTACACTTATTAATGCATACCAGTGATTTTGGCAGCTCTTTTATGCTGTCAACTCTTCATTTGAGTTTAGTATCAACCAACCCTTAAGTGTAGTTTACAAGTGCTTCTGCTGTGCTGCATCTTACATGCCTTTATTTTATATAATTGATTCTAAATGTATACCTTGATTCTAAATGTATACCTTGCATATTTTCAGTACTTGGTACCTAGTAGGCACTTAATAAATGTTTGAATGATTCTGATTTTTGCTTGCTTACTCCCCAAGCTTTTCCTCCCTTCCTGCCTCCCTCCCACCCACCCACCATCCCCTTAGAACCTGTGCTCTAGCCCTACTGAACTACCATTAATTGTACCCCTAAACATCTGTGAGTTATATATGCCTCTCTATATGAGTATGCACAGTTTTATCTCTCTAGAAGGACCCCTCTTTTCTGTCATCTCTGATGTGTTTCAACTTCTTTCAGCTCAAGAATCACCTCTTCTTCTGTGAAGCCTTTCTGGACCATTTTTTCTTCCCCATACTCTCATGTCATCTACCTGGATAACTAAGGCATATCATTCCACTTAACTTGTGTTCCTCTCTGTTGCCCTTGGAATGTATGTACTTTGATAGCAAACACTGTGTTTTTATTATTATTTTCATCTTCAGCATCTAACACAATGTGCCTAGCAGTAGCTGTATACTAAACTTTGGTGAATGAATGAATGAATAAATAAACAAATGAACAGAGTCAGGGCCTGACGTTCCAGCTTGTAATCTTTTTGGATCTGGGTTCTGGTATCGAACCTGCTACCCATTATTAGACGCAACAAGTTTGATCAACCTGCTTTCTCTGTCTTCATCCAAGTTACTGACTTAAGTGTTGACTAAAAGCAGGGTTGAGGAGGTCATTTCTGATGCCTGCTTTTAATATCCTCAGTGACTAAAATTTACATACTAATTTTTTTCTCTATTTTTGTCTCAGAATAATATGAGAGAACCACCACACAAAAACTTACTGTTTCATGACTTACATGGTATAGGAACAGCCCAGAATAGCTCACTTTGTAAGCAGATTGAGAGTCAATTTCTGATTATTTGCTCTGAAAGTATTGTGCAGGGAGATGGTTCTTGAGTATTGAATAGATCAGTGAATATTACGAGACCATGGTGGAAAAGCTTTCTTGTATTTTTCAGGGTAAAGGAAGTTTTGAGATATTCCATGGAAACCCACTAAGGCTGCAAGGAGCTGAAATTGGGAATCCTGTTTTTGCTTTCTAGTTTTATCTAACCTGGCTCACAATCTGCATTACATGTTTAAATTAGCCTGAGCATATTCTGTTATGGCTGATGACCCTTTAGGGCTGGTGACAATCCGAGCCCTTCTAGAAGTATATCAACATTTGAAAATAACAGTGTATTATGACTATGACTATATTATGATTTAGTGGTAGTTCTGTAAGTTTGGACTATTTTAATCTCTAGTAGTAGATGAGAGGTAATATCTTTGGAAAAATGACTATGAAATAAAATTAACTTGCGGTAAAATCAATTGTGACTTGTAGCTTGTAAGAGTAGTACATTAGCATTTTAACAATGTAGCTTTGATATTTTAAAGAAGATTGGGGTACTAACGAGATGTCTTGATTCTCTCATATGAGTTCCATCTTATCACTTTCAGAAGTTTTGTTCTTTATCATATGAAGAGACCCAAACAAAGCAGCACAAGTATAAAGGGCTTTAGGACATGAGCTGGATTTGTAGAATTCTGTATAAAGTCTTACTTAAAATGTAATTCAGTTAATATTTGGGGAAAGAGTTTAGTCTTTGCTAATTTTTTTTTAGCTCAGATAGTGCTACTGTGAGACTTGCCCTATTCCACCCTTTCTACTTTGGTAAGTATCTGTGGAATGATTATCACTGCCTTGCAGTTAGGTTTTTACGCATCTCTCTAACAGTTGGAGAGCTCCTTCAGGGCTGTGACTACCAAGTGGTTAATTTCTTTGTCTGCAGAGTAGCACAGTCTCTGGTCCTCATTAGATGCAGAAATATTTAAGAGGATGAATGAGAGACCCAATACCTGTGCACGTGTCCTATGCAACCAGAGAGTGCCTTCTGGTATACAGGTAGATCTGAAGTTACTGGCTGTAGTTGCTGCGTAGTATTGGATGTTACTGTCATCAAAGCTACCTCTTTCCAAGCTGCTCCAAATGGTGATAAACAGCTTAATCCGGTTTAGACAGGTACTGTTTTAGGTGTAAAATTATAGCATTTACCCCTAAGCATACTTCTAGAATAGCTACTTGGTAACACGGCTGCCATTATTTCAGTGATTGATATGATGCAATTCTGAGTTAATCACTTGAGGATCATTTCTGGTGGACCTGCTACCATTAAGATATAGATTTAACTACTAACCTCTTTCCTTTCAACCCAAGGACCTGTGACTGTTAAGCAGCATGTATTAAATAACACAACTGATCTGTCTGTTTTAATAACTATGCATACAGACTTTAGCCAGGACACCTTAGACCCTAAATAGAAAATCTTAAAATATTAGCATGGGGTTTATAGAGTTTGCTGTATAGGGGAATAAACAGGCCTAGGGAGATTAAGTGGCTTGTACAAGGTTCTTCCAAATTCTTATCTAGCTTATAGATTTTTAAAGATAGCTTTTCCCTTTTCAAAATATCTTCTCCCCTCCCTCCCTGCCTTGGATGTTATAACTAATGAAGTCGGTAGGCCCTAATCAGTTTCTTTTGTTCTGAGTACCCAGTGTGCATTCGACAGATGTGCAGTTAGACAAAGGCCCAGAGCTTTAAGCATTGACAGTGAAGAGAATTCAGTGATTTGATGTCTCTTTGGAGATGTGGGGAGAAACAGAGATGCTTCTTCACAGGAGCATTCAGTTTTATACTTCTCTGTGAGCAGTAACATCCTGTGGCTGCTCTGTCATTGTAACTTTACTCTTGTTATCCAAGTGCTTGTCAGTGCTATTTAACAGACGCATGACAATGTCTTAGTTACCTCGCTTCATGTACTTTTCATGCTCCTTGTGACTTCTTGCTGGCCTCTTGCTGCCAGCCCATTACCGCGCTTGTGGTGAGAGAAGCTGAGACTTTGTCGTCCTGGCCCGGCCGTGGAACCAGGGGTAGTTGATGTTCAACACAGTGACATCAGGCATTACAGCTTTTTAAAGAATAGTTGAATTGTTTGAAGAAATAAAAAAGAAATTGTTTTAAAATCTGCATTGTTAGAGTATAATTTACGTACGATAAATTTCATCCATTTAAAGTATACAGTTAATTAGTTCTGTCAGCCGCATACAGTCATATAACCAACACACCAATCAAGGGATAGGACATTTATGTTACTCCACAAAGTGCTAGGCAAGCACTGATATACTTTGTGTCACTACAGTTTTGCATCTTCTAGAATTTCATAAGAATGGGATCATACAGTCTATAGTGTCTTGTCTCTGGCATTTTCATAATGCTTTTGGAATCCATCTATGTAGCTGAATGTGTCAGGATTTCCATTCTTTGCTGAGAAGTATTCCATTGTTTGGCTATATGACAAATTGTCTCTCCATTCACTGGTTGGATGCACATTTGGATGGTTTCCAGCTTTTAGCTATTATGAGTAAAGCTTCTGGAAATACTTTCATATAAGTCTTTTGCAGACATGTATTTTTATTTCTCTTGAGTAAATACCTAAGAGTGGGATTGCCAGATCATATAGTTAGTATATCTTTAACTTTACAAAGAACCTGTCAAACTGTTTTTCAAAGTGGGTATTCATTTTTCCAATCCCACCAGCAATGTATGAGGGTTCCAGTCACTCTTGTCAAAAATTGATATTGTCAGTCTTTTAAATTTAAACCATGCAGGGGGTGGATAGTGCTTTTCTCATGGTGGTTTTAATTTTCATTTCCTTGATGACTACTAATATTGAGCATATATCCTTTTTGGTGAAAGATCTGTTAATTTCTTTTTGAGATATTTGTCTTACTGAATTTTAAGAGTTCTTTATATATTCTGAATACATGTCCTTTACCAGATATGTTTGGCAGATAATTTCTCCTTTTCACATTAATGGTGTCTTTTGAAGAGCAGAAAGAAGTTCTTAATTTTGTCATCATCCAATCTATCCATTTTTTTCTTTCTAGTTTATGCTTTTTATGTTCTGTATAAGAAATCTTTGCCAAACCCAAGGTCACAAACATTTTCTCATGTTTCCTGTGAGAAATTCTGTTCCTTAGATTTAGGTTTGTGGTCTGAGTTAACTTTTATAGCTGGTGTGAGGGAAGGGTTGAGGTTCATTTTTTGCTTATGGATACCCACTTGTTTCAGCACCATTTGTTGAAAAAAACCATCCTTTCCTTATTGAATTACCTTGACCCATATATTGAAAAATGAATCGACCATATATGTGTGGGTCTGTTTCTGGATTCTTCTGTTTCATTGCCTTTATATCTCTCCTTAGACCAGTACTACCCTGTCTTGATTACGATAGCTTTGTGGTTAAGTCTTGAGGTCAGATAGTGTAAGCCCTCCAACTTTGTTCTTTTTCAAAATTCATATGGATATTATAGGTCATTTGCATTTCCATGTGCATTTTCAAATCAGCTTGTTGATTTCTGTAACAAAGAATATTGAAGTTTTTATTGGAAATGAATTAAATATGTAGCTCAATTTGGGGACAGTTGGCATTTAGCTATGGTATGTGTATCTGTTTTTAAATATCTTAAGTATTTTTTAAAAGCATGTTTTCAGTTGCAACATTTTGTTATACTTAGTATTTCATATTTTTGGAACTATTATAGATGTTTGAAATTTCAACTTCCAATTGTCTGTTGTAACATGTAGAAATACAATGGATTCTTGTTTATTGACCTGCCACCTTGTTAAAATCACTTGTTTCTCAGTAGCTCTTCTGTAGATTCCCAGTGAGAACTGATATTCTTGTTGCCTATCTTAGGGATAAGCAATCAAACTTTTATCCTTCTATATAATTTTAGCTATAGGATTTTTGCAGATTCCCTTTTGTCAGGTTGATGAAATTTCCTTTCTATTCTTAGTTTCCTTAGTTTTTTAAAATTTAATTTAATTTAAAATTTATTTATTTATTTTTGGCTGCATTGGGTCTTTGTTGCTGCGCGCGGGCTTTCTTTAGTTGTGGTGAGTGGGGGGCTACTCTTCGTTGTGGTGTGCGGGCTTCTCATCGTGGTGGCTTGTCTTGTGGAGCATGGGCTCTAGGTGTGCGGGCTTCAGTAGTTGTGGCATGCGGGCTCAGTAGTTGTGGCACGTGGGCTCAGTAGTTGTGGCTCGCGGGCTCTAGAGTGCAGGCTCAGTAGTTGTGACGCACGGGCTTAGTTGCTCCATGGCATATGGGATCTTCCTGGAGCAGGGCTTGAACCCGTATTCCCTGCATTGGCAGGTGGATTCTTAACCACTGTGCCACCAGGGAAGCCCCTCCTTAGTTTTTTTTATAATGGATCAGTATTGAGTTTTGTTAAATGCTTTCTCTACATCTAATGAGATATTTGTATCATTTTTCTGTTTTATTTTGTCAATGTGGTGAATTTCATTAATTTACAAAAGATAAGCCAACACTGTATCCCAGGATAAACCCAGTTGGGTCATTGTGTATTATACTTTTTCATATTTCTGGATTTGAATTGGTAACATTATGTTAATGGTTTTTGTGTCTGTGTTCATCAGAGGTTTGGTTTGTATTTTTTTCTTGTAGTGTCTTTGTCTGGTTTTAGTATCAGGGTAATGTTGGCCTCATAAAGTAAGTTGGAAAATCCCCCCACCCCTCCATTTTTTTGGTATTGATATCATTCTTTTCCCCTTATCTGTTTGGTACCTGTCACTTTGATCCTCTCTGGGCCTGGAGTTTTCTTTGTGATAAAACTTAGCTAAGAATTCAAGTTGTTTAATAGATATGAGGTGATTCTGATAGATATGCATCTCATTGTAGTTTTAATTTGCCTGTTCCCTAATGACTGATGATGTTGAGCATATTTTCATGTGCCTACTAAGCCATTTATATATCTTATTTAGTGAAATGTCTACTTCTTCCATTTTTAGTTGGGCTCTTAATACTGAGTTGGAAGAGTTCCTTAGAAGTCCTGGATATGAGTACTTTTTCAGATATGTGATTTGTTGATACTGTCTTTGGCTTCTCTGAGTTAAAGTTATGAATCTTATTCAAATATAAAATGAACATGTGTTGAAGATTTTAGCTAATTCATTTATTAATGAGGTATCCAGTAAGATGTTAAATGAGAATGTGATTCCACGTATCTAGTAATTTTTTATCATATGCTACACATTGTGGATGGTATGTTTTAGAGACTACTCTGTTTTTTATCTTCAGAAAAATGTTAACTTTTGTTCTGGCAGGTAGCTAATTGCATTGGGCTCAAACTCCCACTTTAATTTGATCTCTGCTCAGTTCTTTCAGCCTCACAGATTTGCTTTCTGTTGGAAATCTTGGACTCTCCTCAGTATATGTACAACTCAGGAGTCTACCAAGGATTTGAGGAAAGCTGACATGCAGATTTTTAAGAATGCTGCTTTCTGCTTGAGTTCTGTCTATTGTCTCAAGTGGTCTGGGAAGTAACCTTAGTTGAAAAGCAGTGTAAAAGTGAATCTCACCCAGTACTTTTCCCCTTTTTTAGCTTTCTGTCTGCTTTTATCTTCTTCCAGTGCCTTCAAATGGTAGCTTTTTATATTTTATTCAGTTATGATTGCTTATCCGTAAGCACAGTAGTCTACTACAGTACAGGGTAATCTGCCTTTATTTTTTTGTTGACTTTTTTTTTTTTTTGGCGGTATGCGGGCCTCTCACTGTTGTGGCCTCTCCCGTTGCGGAGCACAGGCTCCGGACGCGCAGGCTCAGCAGCTCCGTGGCATGTGGGATCTTCCCGGACCGGGGCACGAACCCGTGTCCCCTGCATCGGCAGGCGGACTCTCAACCGCTGTGCCACCAGGGAAGCCCCTTTTTGTTGACTTTTTAACTAGTGGAGCTCTTTTTCGGTCATCTCCAGTTAACTTTCCATAGTGTATATCTTCTATTGAGGTACTGGAAACCTAACTCGAGAGTTGAAAATTTTGAAAGTGAAAGGAATAGGTTGATTTGGTTGGCAAGATTTAAAAAATGTTTTCCTTGCTTCTAGTTCCATTTTGACTACAGTCCATGAAAGGCAGAGCTTGTCTTGGGATTGGTAAGTGCAGCTAATGCTGACCCTTAGAGGGGTTTTTGGCTGTTACTTGTTAAAGCTCAAGGCCTGAGGCTGTTAGCCCATATCTGAATATCAACTAAGAAGGAGTGTCTCCTTGGAGATTCCATAACTGAGTTTTTAGATTCCCCGACTCTGTGGTATTCTTGTTTTCTCTTGTACTGGGTGGGGAGGCATTCTGTGGGTGGCTGCATTCTTCACTTGTTCCTTGCTCTGACCTGGGATAGCCATCAAGGTCTATAATGGAACGTCACAGTACATGTCTCTGGTCTGTCCATCTTGCTTTTAACTGCTTTGTTTTTTAATTTTCTGTCCAATTTAGTAGCACACTTCAAGACTGCTGATTACCTATATGAAAAGCCAATGTACTTTCCAGTATGTGCCATGAAGTGATAGGATGGTGTACTTCTTTTTAGTACTTACAGTTTGTAAAATTTAATGTAGTACCAACAGAAACGTTATTCACTTTGATTGCAGTTTTGAGTGTGAAAGACTCCCTGTTCATTCTCTTGAAGCTTGGGCATTGGTTTTTAAGCTTGATTATTTTCTTTATCAGATTTTTTTAGAATTTAGAATTTAGGAGAAAACATTCTCAGAAGTTCCTGTAACAGCAGCTAAATTTTTTGGGCAGCAGATTTTAGCTGGTGGACATTAGCCTGTGTTTGTGTAGAAGGGAGTCTGTCCATTCCCCGGCTGATTATCAAGCTTGTAAACATTTCCATTTGGATGTGGGTAGGAACATGTTGGTCTGTTGAGTTGCATTACTTGTTTTTATTATGCAGCTGACTTTTTCTGTAGGCCGTTGCCTACTACTTTGGAAAAAGAGAATAGGGCACCTCTGTAAAGTAGTCTAAAATGGTTCAGTTTGGTGGGAGATGAAACAGATGAATTAGTCTACAGAGAAGCTCTAAACAAGCATGTCTTTGTCTTCTTTCTCACCCTTCCGTCTTTAATTAGTGAAATGCTGCTTCCTCCACTAAGCATTTTCCATTGAAATTCTTCTCATCCTCACTGTGTTTAATTCCCAGCTCACAAAATCACCTTTCCTCCTTTGTTTATATACCTAAGGTACCCAGTGTTTCTGTACGTGGAATTATGATGTGCTAGAGATGGAAGGAACTTTCATGATTACCTACTCCAACCCGTTCCATTCACAGAATAAGAAATGGAGGTCATGAGGCTTACTACAGAGTAGGAGAGGCAGCAGTGTAGTAGTCTAAGGGTTAAGGTCTGGGTTCAGATTTTGGCTCCCACCATTTACTAACTGTGGGACCTTATCCAGGTTACTTTAACCATGAATCTCTTCATCTGTAAAATAGATTAAGTGAGGATTAGCAAGGTGCCTGGAACAGATTAAGAAAACTCTTCTATAAGTGGCAGTGAAGATGATGTTGGTGGTCATTATGTCTTCATAGCTGATAAGCTGTAGGATGTTAGGATGGTAGAATTACGATGTTTGCCTTTTGGTTGAAGAATAAGAAGAACACCCATTGAGGAATGAAATAGAAGGCTATGATGTACCTGTCAGTGAGGTATATACACATTTTTGGTGAGTATGAATTCTGAAAGCCAGTGAGCGCTTGTTTACCACCCAGTGTATTTCCAGTGTATGCTTGAGAGAGAGAACGAGGGAGGAAGGAATACTTTTTAAAAAATGCCCTTGGTTGAATTTCAGAAATGGATTTCAGAGGCCAGGAAGCAGCTTGTAACAAGAGGATGAGATCAGTTGGTATAATTGGAACTAGTTGATAATCCTTTTACTCTCTTCTCCGAACATTTAGTGTTCCTATTTTTATGCAAACATATGAGCTAGAAAATGACTAGGTCTCTCCATAGATATGCCATGTGTCACGTTGGGGAGGGTGAGGGGAATGTGAGATAGAGCTGGCAGTCAGTCTTCATCCTTCATCTTTGTTTAGCTTTTTCCTGTAGTAGGTACTGGGGCCGTTTTGTTCTTTTTAAAATGCCTCTGGAGGTTGTTTTAGAATGCGATCTTTAGTTTGGTTGTACTGGCACTTGGGGAGGGCAACAGAGGGAAAGAAAGAGGAATTAGGAATATATTTTTAAAACTATGAAAAAAAATTACCTATGAGCTTTTACGTCGTGGGGTAGGTGCTGAGACTGTTGGCTTGTGGTTTTCACCATTTTACTTCCTGCTGATGGAGAGCCAGCCACGAAGTCAGCTGTTCCTGAGCCCAAGTTTGATAGCTGAAAACACCTTTTTCATTTTATTCAAGTCACTTAGAAGGAGAATTCATATCACTGAGGTTTTAACTCTAAGTTTCCAAACTAGTGGTTAGTTGAGTGGCCTCTGTTTCTCAAGGATTCTGCTGTTGCTGCAAGTAAGGAGTAAGGATTCTGTTTCCCAGTCTTTTCCATCTTGCATTATTGTTTTTTTCTTGTTGGTTGTCCCAAGTCAGGTTTGCCTGGCTGGGTTTGTGCCAGTGAAAGACAAAGTGTATAGAACATCTACTCTTGTCATTACTGTACCGAAGAGCTGCCCACTTTTGATTGACCCACAGAGGTTCTCAGAGGCCCGTGACTACCAGCTGCTTCATGCAGAGGAGAAAGGTCTTACAGCTGGCAAGGGCTCAGACTTCAGTGCCCTCCTCTGGATGGTCCTCTTACTCTGGTCAGAGCAGTTCATCCATTCATCAGTTGGCGGGGCATGTTGAAGGTGTTGCCTCTTCTATCTCCCACCTCAGATCTTAGGAGCAACCGTGGCTTTTCATTCTTCCGGCGCAGTCTGAGTTCTGGCCGTCTTCAAACTGTGTGTGACTAATCCAGCACTGAACCAACTGTTGCTGCAGTGGGGGTGGGACCTCTGTGGGGCCTGTTTAATTTATGTGGAGAATCAGAAAGCCAAGATCACAGAGCTCTCAGGAGAGTTTATTTGGACTATTTATAGTTTGTTGTTCTATCCGCAGCCTCTGTCCAGAGTACACACGCAAATACTTACTGAATTGAATTATTTCCTCTTGCTGCCTTTCACATACCTTTGTTTGCATCCTTTACATCTTCTCTTCGTCATCCCTTCCACATCGAATTGCTTTCTGGACAGCCTGGACTCTTGGAAGACACGCGTACAGGTACCTGTTCTTCAGTCCCACCCTCATTCCCAGTTAACAAAACCTGCAAAGCAGCAGTTTTATTTTGGGGACAGTATGCCTGGAAATCTTTACTCTTTTTCCCCTAAATTAATTTACTAACAAAAATTTTTTTTGCTTTTTAATTACTTTTTATTGGAGTATAGCTGCTTTACAGTGTTGTGTTAGTTTCTTGCTATACAGCAAAGTGAATCAGTCATACGTATACATATATCCACTCTTTTTTTTAGATTTCCTTCCCATTTAGGTCACCACAGAGCATTGAGTAGAGTTCTATGTGCTATTCAGTAGGTTCTCATTAGTTATCTGTTTTATGTATAGTAGTGTATATATGTCAATCCCAATCTCCCAGTTCATCCCATGCCCCCACTTCTCCCCTTGGTAACCATAAATTTGTTCTCTATTTCTGCTTTGCAAATAAGTTCCAATTGACTTTTTTTTTTTTGCGGCACACGGGCCTCTCACTGTTGTGGCCTCTCCCGCTGCGGAGCACAGGCTCCAGACGCGCAGGCTCAGTAGCCATGGCTCACGGGCCCAGCCACTCCGTGGCATGTGGGATCCTCCCGGACCGGGGCGCAAACCCATGTCCCCTGCATTGGCAGGCGGACTCCCAACTGCTGCGCCACCAGGGAAGCCCCCAATTGACTTTTTGATTGTAAAGATTTTCAGAAAAAGTAGCCAACTGAAGTGTTCATTATGACCAAATTATTAGCACTTGGGTCATTTTTTGATAACATTTATTTTATGAAACACCTATATATATTTTCTGTATTTTGAAATATTGTAGTTTTAAAGGAAAGGGTATTGTGTAGCAGATGCCTGACTTTCTGTAGCTATATTTTTTTGTATATTCTAAATATATTTAGTATTTGAAGTTTCATGTGCATAGTAATATTGTCTGTTTCCACATTTACTTGAAACAGTTCATCATTATACATTTCTGTTATGTGCCACTTATCTACTCACACATAGCTAGAAATGCTAAATGTTTTAAAGCAACGATCATATGTTTTAACTTAGTTCAAATAGGGAAATTAATAACTGATACAATAAGAAATGGAAAATTAGGGGGCTTCCCTGGTGGCGCAGCAGTTGAGAGTCCGCCTGCCGATGCAGAGGACACGGGTTCGTGCCCCGGTCCGGGAAGATCCCACATGCCGCAGAGCGGCTGGGCCCGTGAGCCATGTCCCCTGAGCATGCGCGTCCGGAGCCTGTGCTTCGCAATGGGAGAGGCCACAACAGTGAGAGGCCCGCGTACCGCGGAGAAAGAAAAAAGAAAATTAGTATATGTGATCCTCTAAGAGTTTCCTATTAAGAGGAATTCAGAAAATTTGAAATTCAGGGAATAACCTCTAAAGTTTCTCGTAACTCTGTTATTTCTAAATCCAGAACAAGTGTAATATCACCCAAATTTAGCCGGGCAATAACCTTTTAATAATTTGATGGAAAGCTGCCTTTTGAATCATTATTTTTAAACCATTTTTCAGTGAATTGATCAAGTTAGCAGAATTTGCAGAACATGTTGTAGTTGATTTTCGATTCAGTTGAGATATAATCTTACCAGTTCTTTACTTTAGTGTTGTCAAACACTTGTGTTTGTTTTGTGAAGCTGTATGTCCTAATTGAAAGTGAATTGTCTTTATTAACATCCAAACAGAGTTAGCGGCAACTCTTGTAAGTCACCATTTTCAAAATGCATAGGCACTTCCTCCTGTACCGTGGACGCTATGAGTGCAGAGTGTTTCCTTTAGACTCCCCTTCAGTGTGACTTGGAGGAGAGATTACTGAGGGAGTCCTTTCCCATATAGTGAGAGGGTGAGAAACAGTTCTGTTATGTCAGAACACGGATACATTTTGGTCTTTAAGTAGCTAAATTCTCTGCTAAAACTGCTAATCACATTATCACGGGTTCTGTATAGTTTGTTATGGTTCTATATGGCATCTAGATCGTTAGACGTAGGGGTGATGATTTTCGTGTGCTTTTAGTTGACTGGACCTAGTTGTTTCCACCTAAACTAAGTTTATCAGTAATTTAAAAAAATACTCCCTGCTCATTGTATGATATAAAAACAAAATGACTCCCTAACGGATAACTCAGGCCAGGGATGCCTTTATGAACAGAAAATCTCCTTTTAAAATGAAATTTTTCGCTTAAGAAGTTAATAAAGTAATATTTGAAAAAAACCCTAACAGGGACTTCCTGGTGGTCCAGTGGGACTATGCGCTCCCAATGCAGGGGGCCTGGGTTTGAACCCTGGTTAGGGAAGTAGATCCCATATGCATGCCACAACTGAGAAGTCCGCGTGCTGCAACTAGAAGATCCCGCATGGAGCAACGAAGATCCCACGTGCCACAACTAAGATCCAGCGTGGCCAAAATAAATAAATATTTAAAAAAACTCAAAAACCTCTAATAGCGGGCTGCTGAAAATACTGGAGTTTCTTTGACTTTGTAGAATTTTCATTTAATTATGAAATATACAAATTTCTTGAAGTCTTTGTTGTTTAAAACTTTCCCTCCAATTTTGAGATCGTTTAAAAAAAAAGCCACCTCTCATGTTTTCAAATACCATTGTTCTCAAAATGTTAAAGACATACTACTGGAGAATAATATTGAAGGCAATATTTATCCTTGAGATATGAGAACCATTTTAACAATTTAAAAGCTAACATTGACATTCCTAGCATCTGTTTCTAATACCTCTTCTGCCTGCCACTTGTGGGAATGATGTGATAGTGCTTTTGTCATGTAATGTGACCAAGAAGGTGGGCTTTGTGTCACTGTGAAATAATTTCTAACCAAGTAGCCACTCCAGGCCTTGGGATTTGTCCAGGTTAGGTCATCCAGCTCCGTAATGTCTACATTTGTGTGAGCGCCCACTTGCCTATATTTAGTCTTTCCAAATAGTTTATAATTGGTTTAGCCCATTGGATTGCTTGCTTTTTGGATGATAGAGGTTGGGGAGGATGAAGGAAGTATAAGGCTTGAATTTGGCAGTCTCTTTACAGGATGTCCCTTTTAACCCCTGCTGAGGTTAATTTACATAAAACACAGCTGTGTGTGAATTTTTCTAAATTTAAAGTTTATACTTATTACCATAGGGATAAGATTGTCAGCACTTACTGAATTTATGGTCTTGCTCTCCTGTATCTGGACCTCCTGGCAGCTTACAGTTCCGTTTCCTTTGGATAACAGGATACAGCTGGCGGCAAAATTCTCACCTGTGGAATAGCAATTTGGAGTTTTGTTCTCTATATAGGTCTCTGCAAAGCAGCAGAAACTATTTTTGCAGGAAACCACAAGCCTGTGTAAAACACCAAAAGAGGATTGAAATAACATGTGCAAGTGTTCCTCTTCCCTGAAGTACCAATCATCATGCGAGAGCCTAAGTATGGTGTTAAGCAGCTCTTTGCCCTCCCTCCCCTTTACTTTGGGGTTGTTGTCCAGTTAAATGATGCTGAATTCCCCCACTCTGGTCTCTGTTACCTCTCTGGCCAATCAAGCAAATTGAAACAGGCTGGATTTCTTAATAAGCTACTAGGTAAGCCTTCTGGGACTAGACTGACCTTAGATATTTTGGTAAGATTGATTTTTGTTCTTATAGCTGTGGATCCTTTACCATCAAACGGTGCGGAAAAGCTGATTAATTTCTGTCTCTGATGTTCATGTCAATCAGGTGTTTCTTTAGTGTTTATTGGGTGCTCAGTACCATGCCAGATGCTGCGACAGGAGCAGTAGTGGTGTGGAGGAGTGCTACAGAAGACATATATGGGTGTGGTGGGCTAGAATAAACAAGTTAAGGAGAAAAGGTAAGCACAGAAGTAAAAGAGAAATAAAACCCAGTGTGTGACTTATTGCTGATTGTATAGATTAGCTTATCAGCAAGGTGGAAGGCATTATCTTGAGCAAAGGAGTGAGGACTGGACTGAGCATGGTGCATGCAGATGGTGTGTGTAGGAGCTGAGTGGAAGGGAGGGTATGGGGTAGGGGAGAGGAGTGCTAAATGAGGCCACATAGATAATGCACTGAACACTATGCAGAGACATCAGAAGGGGTAGTGGGGGGGAGCCTGGATGGCCTCTGAGAGTTCACCAAAGATAAAGGGCATATTTAGTAGAGCACTGTATCTGTTGGGGTCCCCGTTTCCCTCATCAGTGCCCTTTATTTAGAATTAGACATAAGCAGTGATTAGGATGGAGTAGTTGAATGTGATGCGAGGTGAGTGCTGAGATGGCTAATCACATAACTCATTCCAGGCAGTAAGAAGAGGAACTTAATTTATTGAGTACTTTCTTGTTGCTTAGTACTGTATAAACATTTTACACACATCTTTTATTCTTTTTTCCCCCCATTTTACACATGAGAATAAAGCCTGGCAGTTAAATAACTTGTCCAGGGTATGCAGCCAGAAGTGCAAGAGTTAACAACTCAAATCCAAGCCTGTCTGTCTCCTTCTCTGAATTATATTGCCATTCTCAGTTTTAGCCTTACATTCTTCTATGAGGGGTTGCTAAAGAATTGTTTTTTTTTTTTAATTGGGGTATAGTTGCTTTACAATGTTGTGTTAGTTTCTGCTGTACAATGAAGTGAATCAGCTACATGTACACATATATCCCCTCCCTCTCGGACCTGCCTCCCCCCCCACCCCCGCCGCCAAGAATTCTTAAATG
Organism: Delphinapterus leucas; assembly: GCF_059928025.1. Classification (NCBI taxonomy): domain Eukaryota; kingdom Metazoa; phylum Chordata; class Mammalia; order Artiodactyla; family Monodontidae; genus Delphinapterus; species Delphinapterus leucas. The sequence goes on along the minus strand of NC_143130.1, from coordinate 45,229,421 downwards.
CTAGAAGGTTGTTTCCCCAATCTAGATGGGCACTGTGCAGTCATCTATTCCTTTAGTATCTTCATTATTATCAAAGTGGCTTATAGAGAGTTGGTGTAAAATAATTATAATATTGAATATTTTGCACAGGAAATGTAGTGAGCTTATTAATCTCTCTGTTGGCAGTTGCCAGTCCTAAGCTGCCCATGTGTGTCTGCGGATGCAGCACATGGGCTTATGAGCCCTAGGGTGCAGGGCTCCACCTTTAGAAGAACTAAGATGGGTTAAATGTGTTCCCAAAACTGTGATCACATCTTATTTTTAGGCTTTTCCCTCCATTTCTTGAAGCAAGGCAGATCTTAGTGCTATCGCCTAGAACTTCCTAAAGAAAAGAGGTTGGTGCCCCCAAAGAACCTTGCTATGTGATTGCATACTACTATGTAGGCAGAGAGGAAGCTGCAGAACGAAAGAAGCATTTTAGGAAGGTTGAGTCAGAGGTGCAAATGGAGCATGGAGAGATTTTCTCAAGGTGATAAGGCGCTGGCACTCATATCTACAAGCAGAGGCAGGTAGACTGGCAGTGATTCCTACTTGGGGAAGGAGGGTAATGTGGGCTGCTTCTGAGACCGCGTTTATAGAGTTCCATGGCTGACAGGATTTGGCTAGAGTTTGGGATGAGGATCCCAGGGCCTGTGGAAATTGATTGGGAAGCCAGCCTTTGCTTGCTACACCTCAGGAATGCCATGGTGAGGTTCTGGCCTGACCTTACTGGTTGTAACCCACAACAGATACTTGCTCTGTCTGGGTTTGAGTTTAGGCTACATGATTACCTTCCAGTGAAACTTTTTAATGAATCTTTGAACCTGCAGTTGTGTATGATCCGACATTTGAGCCTGAGCTTTAAAAAAAGAGAGATGACAAAGAAAGGAAAGAAAAGAAAATGAAAAAGAAAAAACAAAGCAGAGATTTGTTGATGCCAGTGCCATTGTATGACCATGATTTCTTTAGGCTAGAGCTGTGTCCACTGGTTTGTATATTTTCTCTGTCTTCCTTCCTTGGCTTCTGAGGCCAAGCAGCTTTTAGGCATGTGAATTTACATGAGTGCCTCTCCTGACTTCTCCCATCATCCCCTGCTTGCACTTCTCATTTCTTCTGTATTGTTCTTGAGAACTTACTGTGCTGTCTTGTCTTTGGTTATGCAGTTTTTTCTGCACTACACTTCTATGTCCACTTGGTGAAAATTGCCTCAGGGTTGACCTCTTCCAGTAAGCTGTGTCTGGGCCTCCACCTTCTAGAGAGTTTATAGCTCCTTCCTGATCCTTGTAAAATTTTTATTATTGCACTTAATCATATTGTACTATAAATTACCTGGTTACTTAATATGTGTCACTTATGAAATTGGTACCAGCCATGTGGTGTTTATCCCTAAAGCTCAGCATCCAGCTATACATGGAATATTCTAAGGGCTCAGAAATATGAGATTATCTCCCATTATTGAGTCTTTATGTGCCAGGCAGAAATTATATACATATATAAAGAAAAGGAGGCCTTAAGCTCTAAAAAGACTATGGTGTACTCTCCCTTATGAATTTTAGAGCAAGCTCTAAGATGAGTATAAGAAAGTCAGAGTTTTAAAATTAAGTTTAATTTCTTAATTATTTTAATTAGTTAATTAATTATCGTGGAAAGAGTTCTGATTTTTTTATTCCACGATAATTACTTTGCGTGTGTATGTTTGCCCTAAGTTCAGGATCATTCTGCCTATTGGGTAATGCAGCACTGATAAAGAAGAAATTAAATGAGTGAATGTGGGTGTTAGTGTTTTGTTGTTTGGGTTTTGTCTTAGTTTGCTGAATCCTTTTGTTTTACTGTGAGTATTGCACTTTGTTAGATTCTTCGTTCTTTTCATATCCTGACTACCTGCTTTAGGCCCCTCTTCCCATCTCACCCCAATTCCGACTAGTGCTTTGCTTTTTTCTTGGTGTGTAGTAAGTACTGTGTCATGAGACGGTGGGACAGAGCAAGGCTTACTGTGCTGTGAGAGAATCAGACATGTGTTAAGGATCTTAACACCATTGTTTCCAAAAGTGTGGGCCATGATTTCAAAGCAAAAACATCACAAGGTTTGGTCTGATTTGGACTCTGATGGTGGAAGTGGGGGGAGGGGACCAGGCAAGAGTCGGCATTATTTAAGAAGGCTCCAGTGGATGCTCATGTGCACTAAGATTTGAGAATCACTGCTTAGAGCAAACTGCTCCGCGGCATGTGGGATCTTCCCGGACCGGGGCACGAACCCGTGTCCCCTGCACCGGCAGGCGGACTCTCAACCACTGCGCCACCAGGGAAGCTCAGTGCATCTTTTTAAACAGAAGAACTTGGACATTTATGAGGCTTCTGTAAGATTTCCTCAGTCCCTAATTCAGGAAATGTATTTCTTACATGTAGTGGTCTATATTTTTTGTATAACTTGACATCCTCCCCAGGAAGTCTGTCTGCTCTTTGTACTGTGCTTCTTTTTCTGTTGTTCAGAATTCCTGGCTCCCACCCTCAACCAGTTCATAACATGTTTATAGCCACCAGCCCAGACTCCTTAGGAATGAAGGAAGGAGTCTTTGGATCTTGTTATTTTCCTTGAGGAAGACCTGAATGTTGACTGTTTTGCAAGAATCCAGAGTATGCATTGTCACTTCCATGTTAACCCTCGCCCCAAATGTTTGTGGGTTTCGAAGGGTTTACTGTAGCCCAGTCTTAGCAGGGTCTCTGGCCAGGGAAATTCATTTGAAGCACATTTTGCCATGGAAGTACCCTGCAGGTAAAAATACTCTGTTTACACTTGGCTGTGTCCCAAACAGCTGTCCTCCTCCTAATGAGACTGGGGGCTGTACATCTTTTTTGTGGATTTAGAAGCTTTCCTGTTGTGGATGACAAAAATCATTTGCAAAAACCAATTGAAGTGATAGGTTTGTCAGAGACAGACAGCTGGTCCTTAGGAAATGGGCTGAGATCTCCACGCTCACAGGTTCAAGGGAGTTTGCAGCCTGCAGTATAATTACCTGATATGGTGTTGAGGGGGGCCTGTGATTCGCTCCCCCTCCCGCCACCTCCCCTTGGGCATTTCCTTAAGGGTGGAGCACTTGTTAAATGCTTGTTTAGTGTACTGTGTGGCTGTGGCTAAAGAATAGTGAGTTTGGTTTAAGTTTACAAACCTATGGGTGCAGACATTCTTGTTTTAATTGCTTTGCTTTTATTAGCTCCAGGGACCTTTAGTAAGGATTGTAGATTTATTCAGTGTTTTCGTTTAGGAAAAAAAAGGTATTTTTACTCATTTCTAGGTCAGTTGCGATACACTGAATGACCGGGGACTTAAACCAGATGTGCTGTGTGTAATGTTTCCTTTCTGATTGCAAAAGTAATATCTGTTCGTTGTTTGAATAGTTATAATTAAGAAACTGATAATTTAGGAATGAAAATTCCCTGTAATCCCCAGAAATACATACATTTAACATCCTCCAGATCCTTTTCTATGGTTATTTTCTTATATTTTGCAATTCTACTTTACCCACCAACGTGTTTTAAGACAGAAATGCATCTCTTGCTACCTGAAGCCTTTCATTTAACCATTTATACTTTTCAAAGTATTTTATGTGGTAGTCTCCACTGAGACCCAGAAACTGCCAGGAAGAAGGAACAGTGGCTTCTACTCTGTGCCTGGCAAGTGTGCTTAAGTGCTTTACTTGGCGCTTTTTCTTTTTTTCAATTCAATATAAAAAGATTTATTAAGAAGTCATTCTCCCACCCACATCCTCTTCTACCCTGTGACCCTCACCTTTCATATCCAGTTTTACTAGTTTCTAATGTATCCTTCCAGTGTTTCTTTATGCAGATAGTAGCAAACATGAATATATGTTATTTCCCCCTTTCTTACACAAAAAGAGGATACTATGCGTACTGTTTGGCATCTCACTCTATTCACACAGTATACCCTGGAGACATATTCTACATTAGTACTTGGCCCTTGCTTTTGATTCTTACACCAACTCCATAATATAGGCAGCAGTTACTATGCCCTTTCTACACATAAGGAGGCTGAGACTCAGACAAGTTAAGTGACTTGCTCATGCAGTTTATTAGTAAAGAACTTGGATGCCTACCCATTTAATCTGATTTCTCATCTAGAGAATATTGTGCCACACCCTATGCCTTTCCTGTATTGAGAAGTGGATTTTTAGATGAAAATATTCTTTGAGACATATAAAACTGTTGAGTGAGGACATAGTGCTTCTTTGGATTATTAAGAGGTATTTCTTTTAGTTTTTGACCAGGAGTTGGCATTCTGTGGCCCACTGGCTGAATCTAGCCTTCTTCCTCTTTTTGTAAATAAAGTTTTATTGGAACATGGACCCACCCAAGTCATTTACATATTGCAGCACAGACCATATGACCTGCAAAGCCTAAAATATTTACCATCTGGCTCTTTACAAAAATGTTTGCTGACACCTGTTGTGGACACCAAGTTTTATTTAGGTGTGTAAATTTTTTTTTTTTTTGTAGCTTCTAAGGTTTTGCATTCGTTTGCTCAGGCACATTGGTTGGTGGAAGTGCTTTCTTTCCTTTACTTCCCCCAAACTAATCAAACAGGCGTATCACTTCTTGCTTGAGTTTCTCTGTGATCCTGTATAGTGACTGAGTTCCTACACAGTCATTTTCAGGTAGAGTGAATTGCAAACTATTCCAAAACTTTTGCTACTGTTAATGTTCGTACAAAACTGGTGTACATTCTGATGATGGTTTGTGCATTGCACCCTATGGTGATAGTTTATGTTAAAGTGCAAGAAGGGATCATCAGCACAAAGCCTGATCCTAATCAGCAGCACCCTGAGACTTCTTGCATGGGGGTGTTGTGGGAGTGTGTAGATTTATATAATTGAGACAGTTGCACTAAAATTGGTTGACTCTTGTTTTGACATAAAGTGAACGTGTGACATTTATACAATAGCAAACTATTAAATTTGGTTTTCCTTTGAGCATTTTGAAATAAAATGCAAAATGTGGAAAGAATAAAAATACTTAATTACTGTGCTTGTAATTATTTCACACCCCCTGAATTTATGACTCCTCGGAACTGTAGCAGGTTACTACTGAGTGGCAGAGTTGGTGAACATACTTAAAATCACATCATTTAAATCTTTGAGTTTTGATAGTTCCTTTTCTTCATGGTCTCTTTCAAATGGCATGCAGCCTTTACTGTCCCACTGTGTCTGTCACATGTTGTGCTTGTGTTACATGGAAGCAACCCAGTGAACTTGTGCAAGGTCACTCACTAGTTAGTTATTGGGTAAGGAAGAAATTCCAGGGTTTTCTCTCTTAAAATTCCTTAATGAAATGATTGGATGGACATAGTGCATTTCTTTAATTTTCCATTTGGGAAAGCTTGATAAAAATTCTGTTGGCAAAGCAAAGAGTCCAGTGATCTCCAAATTGGTCTTGGTGTATACGTTGATTTTTAAGTGCATTTACTTTGACCCAAAAGACTGCCTTCCTGTAATATGCTCCTTTTTGTGGAACACAGCTCTCAAGTAAGTAAAGTAAGTTTGTTTAAATGTGTGAAATAAGTTGAGGCATTTTACGTAGCAAGTTTTCGATGGTTTAGCATCGCAACTCTGAGTTTTCAGTTTTAGGACCAGTTTGAGGGTCTTTCATCTATTATCTGTATTACTAGCTTTCTTAATCTCTTTGATTTTTTGGGTAAAAGTCACCTCACAGAGGCCTCCCCTCAGCACCATATTTAAAACTGTATCCTACTCATTTCCTGTTCCCTCTTCCCTGTTTTATTTTTCTCAATAGCACTCACTAATCACTCTCTGAAAACCGTTTATTTTAATGCTTTATTCATCTGTGTTACTCCTAGAATAAGCTCTGTGAAGCTTCTGTACTCTCAGTGCCTTGAGTACGGTGCCTGGCACATGGGAGACGCCCAGTGACAGTTGAATTAACAAAGTCAAAGAGAGTCTGTATTGCTTGTAGAATGAGGGCTAGACGTAGGGCAAGTCAATTTGTGGCGTCAGACGGGGTTTGAAACTGGGTTCTCCCACCTCTTGATGTTGATATTAAATAATTTAATCATTGAAAGAACTTTTCCCTCCCAATGAAATGGGAGAAAATAATATCTTTTTATGGGGATTAAAAATTATATTGGATATAAAGCTCTATAGATGTTAGTCCTCGCTTTCCCCTGGTGTGTCAGCATTGAAGAAGCCTAAAGGCAATGTGAAGTTACCAATCCTATGCTTCTGGGGTCATTACCTCGATGACTTTTGACTGATGTATTCTTTCAACGGCTGTGTTGCCAACACAACAATGACCTGTGCCTTTGACCAGTGTGAGTGGACAGACACTTTGTCGTCCCTCTTTAATCCTCATATCAGAATAACTTGTATGGGTTTGGCCTTGAAATAAGTTTAGGCAAGTTCATGATTGCAGACAGTTCAGATGGCATCAGCCCTTAGAGCCAAGTGAGTTTCACCAGATCTTTCGTCAAATGCAGTGGGAACATCAGATAAGTTGATGTTTGTGGTCCTTATACACGTCATTCTAGGTTTTTTGGCAAATCAAGAAGCATCAGAGGGCTGTTAAGTCACTAGTTTGTCTCTGTGGATTTCTCCAAACCTTATGGATTACAAAGTGTTAATTCCTGTTTTGGTTTCCCCTGATATTTCTTCTGCTTTGGGATGACAGGAACACTTCAGAAGTTAGTTAAGGCAAATTGGTTCAGAAATTTATAGGTTCTTTTAGTCTTTTGTCCCAGGTAAGTCTGAATAGGACCTGGAAAGCTGATTAAAAGACCAGTGAGCACAGGGAGCTTAATTTTAAATTAAATGGATATTTAATGCGTTGAGAAAGCACTCAATCTTCAGTCTTTCTTTTTTTAATCTATGCTTGCTATTTGCATCTGATGGCCAGGAAATCTCTATTTTTCTACTAAAAGCATTGGTTATTGCTACATTTCTCAAGCTTGGTTTTCAGTGTGGATTTTTGCGGGTGATTTTTAGCACCTATGGGTACAAAACCATTAAATGAAGGCCGGCAGAAAGGAAAGAGTGCCCTGAGCTGGGAAGTCTCTTACAATCCTCTGGTAGACCAGAGGATGAACGGGGCAGGCAGGGAGGTGGTCAGTCACTGCGGGGGCTTCCTGGCTGTGAGCATGTCTTCCAGCAGAACACAGTGAAACCCGTGGCCTGCTGGTTGGAGGTGATTGTGCTTAGGAGCCTGGTTATAGATTTTTTTTTCCACAGGTGTGTGTTAACTGTTTTTTTTTTTGGGTGAGCCTTGATCCTCAGACACACACAGCCTGACCAAACTGGCAGATTTGTGAGAATTTTAATATTGAGAGGATTCTGTTATTGGAGTTATGCACGGTTGCTAAGGCATTGCTTTTCATTCTAAAATTTGGTCTTGGATAACCTCCGGTTTATGCTGTTGGGATTTCAGTTAATTGTTACGCTTTTGTGATCTGGTCTGGTATAATACCACATATGAGATTTTATCTTTTTTTGCATGTATGAATGACATTCCTGTACTGTTGTTTTTTATATTGCTGGATAATAATTTAATCCAGTCCCCTATCATGGGTAAGACACTTGAAGTTGACTATAATGAAATCACTTGGGTCTGCTTCTCTGACTCTTGTGAAGATGGGATCAGCTTATTCTCAAATTCATTGTATTTGGCAAAAGACCTGCCCTTCTGAAGTACACAATACTGGACGATGATCATTTTGGCTTAGAGGAAATCCTGGTCAAATTACCAAGTTAAACTTTTAAGAACATGCTATTCTCAATATTCACAAATGTATTATGTAATGCTGGAAGTCTCCTCTAAAGTTCTTCCTAAGATTTTTGTGAGAATTCATTTAGTGCAGGTAACCACAGGGAATCCAGCTATTAATTTTGAGGAAAGTGACAACTTCTAGCTGTTGGAGGCCAGCAGTAGCCCCCCTTCTCTGAGAGGAGGGTTGAGAGGAAGAGGGCTCTCTAGTGGTCTGCCGAACCCTTCTACCCTAAGCGCCCCAGTGAGACTGGGGGGAATCCCTGGTTAGGTAGCATTATGTGAGTTTGGGGGATTATGTAAAAGTATAACTGCACACACACTGTTCTTGCTTTGGTAACTGATTTTAATATCCTGTTGGTTTTGTTGTTGAAACTTCTTCTATGACAGTGAAGCCTTTTGTCTTTATTTTTCAATCAGAAAATCTTTCTCCCCACTTGAAAGGATGGAATCGGGGCTACAAGGCATTCTGCAATCTTTGACCTTCTTGCCTCCCCAAACCTCTAAGGAAAGCCGGGCATCCAGTAATCTCAGACTTGTGATTGTGCTTTTGTAACCTTGCTTGACATCTAGGACTTTTGGAGGGTTTTAGATTTTTGATGATAATTCTTAATTTTATTCTCATTTATTTCTCCCTTTTCTGTTTCAGTGTCCTGGGTCATGAAACTTAATCCACAACAAGCTCCATTGTATGTGAGTAAATCGCAAGATTTCATTTTATACTTAACTTTTGCTGTTTAATTCTTATCATAAACTCAAAAAATGCTCTCATGTGATTATCAAAGGAATTTTTAACCGTCTACACATGAATTTATTGGCATAATACACTTAAATTGAATTTGATTTAGTAAATATTAAATGATAATAATGCATGGTACTGAGCTCAGAACAAATAATGCTCGTAAGACTTGTGAGATAGACTGATCGTGGTGATAAGATGCGTGTATAAAATAATTGCATTGCCCTGCCAAATGATACTCCGGCTTATTTTTACGTACAGTGCATTTCTGTAAAAGTAGTATGTAGAGCTTCCTACTGCCATGGTCAGTTACCCTGTGCCACAACTAGGTGGCACTCTTTCATTGGCAAAAGTGCTATTTACTTTAAGAATCTGGGTGAAAGCTGATGTATCATCTCCCTGAAGTGAGGGAATTATAAGATGAAATGGATAAATGAATGAATCGAGGCTGGAAAAACTAAATTCTAGGTGTGTGTGTGTGTGTGTTTTTTTTTTAAATGTTGTAAGAGTGAATTATCTGAATCAGAGTGGTGAAAAGTGCCTGTTTGGTGAGGAGCTGGCTTAGAGGTATGGATAGTTATACTTGTGAGAGGCTGGAGGGTTTGGGGTTGGTATGGTCTGGAGATGTGAAAAAACCTTTTTTGATGGGACAGGATTTCAGTCAGGTCTTGAAGATTAAGGATCATTTCGTTGGCTGAAAAATCCTCAGAATTTGTGCAAGACACAGACCAGATGGTAGAGGGATGAGTGGCAGTGAGCATGTTCAGTGAGCGGGGAAGGATGGTAGTGGAAAGTCTGGCCCTGCTGAATTTGTGTTGGGGGTGATGGGAGATAAGTCTGAAGAGGTGGGTGACGCTTAGTTGTGAAAGCACACAAGAAGGTGCACGGAGTTTATTTTGTGACCGCTGAGGAGCTTTTAATGGTGTTTAAACAGGCTGTTCATTTTCTGTATTTATTTTTAACCATGCCGTGTTAATTAAAGTCATATACCTTTCTATCATACAGCATTCATGTGATCATGCTCCATAGTTTATCTCTATGTTAAATGTAACATACAAAGAAAAATATATGTGTTCTTAGAAGATATTTTATGTTCACATTTTCTTTCCAGACTACTTGGAGACAATTTATTATGTTCACCAGTGGGTTTGCACATGAATTGAATACCTTGGACTTAAGAAAACAACTTTATTTTTTGGTTTGTTTTTTAAAGTCCTTTTTTAAAAAAATATTTATATTTATTTATTCATTTGGTTGCACCGGGTCTTAGTTGCGGCAGGTGGGCTTCTTGGTTGTGGCATGAGAACTCTCAGTTGTGGCATGCATGTGGGATCTAGTTCCCTGACCAGGGATTGAACCCGGGCATTGGGAGCGCGGAGTCTTAACCACTGCATCACTGGAGAAGTCCCGAACAACTTTATTGAGATAAAATTCACACACCATAAAATCCACTCATTTATGGTTTTTAGTATATTCACAGTTGTGTTATCTTAACTTCAGAACATTTTTATCATCCCCAAAGAAACTCCGCACCCTTTAGCAGCCACTCATCAATGCCCCCTCCTCCAGCCCATGGCACCCACTATCTACTTTCTGTCTTTATGGTTTTACCTGTTCTGGAAATTTCGTATAAATGGAGTCATGCAATACCTGGCCTTTTATGACTGGTTTCTTTCACTTAGCATCATGTATATAAGGTATATGTTAGAGTGTAAGTATAAGTACTTTGTTCCTTTTTATTGACAAATAATATTCCATTATATGGACCTACTGCATTTTATTTACCCACTCCTCAGCTGATGGGTATTTAGGCTGTTTCCACTTTTTGGCTATTCTGAATAATGCTGCTGTGAACAGCAATCTTTTTGGTACTCCTCCAATTTTATTCTTTCCCCGTTGAATTTTCTGGGGCACCTTTGTTGAAAATCAATTGATTATAAATGTAAGGAGTTACTTCTGGACACTCAATTCTGTTCCTTTCATTTAGGTCATCCTTCGTTAGGTCAGTTTCTTTCAGCAGTGATTTATATCGGTAGTTTTCAGTGTACATGCCTTTTATTTTTGTGAATTTATTCCTAAGTATTTTATCCTTTTTGATGCTATTGTGAATGATATTTTCTTAATTTCATTTTTAGGTGGCTCATTGCTAGTATATAAATACAACTGATTTTTGTGCATTGATCTTTTAATCTACAACCTTGCTGAACTCGTTTATTAGCTAGTACTTTTTTAGTGGATTCCTTAGGATTTTCTACGTCCAAGATGATGAAAATAGTTTTTTTCCTTGCCAGTCTTTTTATTTTATTTCTTTTTCTTGCCTAGTTGCCCTGAGTAGAACCTCCAATGCAGAGTTGAATAAAAGTGGTGAGAGCAGACATCCTTGTCTTGTTTTTGATCTTAAAGGGAAAGCATCTGGTCTTTCACCATTAAGATTAGTATGATGTTGCTAGCTGTGGGTTTTCATAGATGCCTTTATCGGGTTGAGGAAGTTCCCTTCTGTTCCTAATTTGAGTATTCATATCGTGAAAAAATGTTGGATTTTGTTGAACGTTTTCTCTGCCTATTGAGATGATTGTGTGGGTTTTTTCTTTCATTCCATTACTGAGTTACATTGATTGATTTTTGAATGTTAAACCAACCTTGCATTCCTGGGATTAATCTCATTTGGTCATGGTGTATAATCCTTTTTGTGTGTTGCTAGATTTGGTTTGCTAGTATTTTGTTGAGGATTTTTGTGTCTTTGTATAAAAGATATATTCTGTAGTTTTCTTCTGATGTCTCTGTCTGCTTTTGGCCATTGAAAGCGTTTGATCAGGGGGCTGATGTAACTACGTAGTTGTGGTAGGTAGAATAATGGTTCCTCAAGTGAGTCTATGTCTTAGTCCCCAGAACCTGTGAATGCTTATCTCACATGGCAAAAGGGACTTCACAGATTTCATTAAGCTGAGGATCTTGAAACTGGAGATTGTCCTTTAATTATATGGGTAGCCCAGTGTAATCATAAAGATTCCTGTAAGTGAGAGAGGGAGTCAGAGGGAGATTTGTAGATGCCACGCTGCTGGCTTTGAAAAAGGAGGAAGGGTCCATGAGCCAAGGAATGCCACCTCTAGAAGCTGGGAAAAGCCAGGGAACAGTTTTTCCTCAGAGCCTCTGGAAGGAACACAGACGTCTTTATTTTAGCCCCGTGAAAGTCGTTCAGGCCTCTGACCTTCAGAACTGTAAGCTAATAAAATTTGTGTTTTTTTAAGCCTCTGAGTTTGTGGTAATTTGTTGTAACAACAATAGAAAGCTAATACAGTAGTAGTTTGGGAAAATTAATTGGTGGTAGTGTGCTGGATAATTTAGAAGGAGAGAGTAGAGGCAGAGAGATCAGTTAGAAGTTTTCTGAACTTTTCATCATGGAATTTGAGAACTTTAGAGTTAATAGAGACTTCAGATAATACCTGCTTCAACCTCTCCGTTTTAGAGATGAGGAAATGAGTTCTGAAGATACTGTGATAAGGTCACACAGCTCATCGATGATGGTAGATTGTGATTTAAATCTGTATTTTCTGGGCTTGGTCATAGAAACCACTGTAAAGCTTATGAAGCTTAAAAAAGCTTCGTTCTGTTAGGGAAGCAAGGTTCTTAGACATCCGTTCTGGGGAATATACTTAATAAAGTAGTGCTTTATATATGATTTATGTGTTTAATGAAGTTGGGCAGGCTCTACTGGGGAAGACTATTTTAAATTTCAGATTTCAAATATGTCGATCAGCAGTAATACTTATTGAGGCAATTGTTTATCCCTTTTTAAAGAGTGACAGTGTACTCCATTTTCAGTGAACTAAGCCAAGTCTCAGGGATTTACACTGTTTGGGTGAAGAAAAGTGTAGTAGTTTCCCCCTTATTCACGGTTTCACTTTCTGTGGTTTCAGTTACCTGCAGTCACCATGGACTGATAATATTACACATGGAAAATTCCAGAAATAAACAATTCATTAATTTTATTTATTTATTTTTGGCCATGCTATGCAGCATTCAGGATCTTAGTTCCCTAACCAGGGAACGAGCCTGTGCCCCCTGCAGTGGAAGTGTGGAGTCTTAAACCACTGGACTGCCAGGGAAGTCCCACAATGCATACATTTTAAATTGTGCACTGCTCCGAGTAGCATGGTGGAATCTCACACCATCCTGCTCCGTCCTGTAGGGGATGTATTTAAATCATCTCTTTGTCCAGCGCGTCCTGCCTGCTAGACACTTAGTATCCGTCTGGGTTATCATATCAACTGTCGCAGTATCTCAGTGCTGTGTGCAAGTGACCCTTATTTTACTTAAAGGCCCCAAAGTGCAAGAGTAGTGATGCTGGCAATTCAGATATGCCAAAGAGAAGCCATGAAGTGCTTCCTTAAGTGAAAACGTAAAGGTTCTTGACTTAATAATGAAAGAAAAAAATTTGTTTGCTGAGGTTGCTAAGATCTATGGTAAGAATGAGTCTTCTATCCATGAAATTGTGAGGAAGGAAAAACAGATTTCATGCTGGTTTTGCTTTCACACTTCAGACTGCAAAAGTTACAGGCACAGTATGTGATAAGTTCTTTTGTTAAGATGGAAAAGGCATTAAATTTGTACAATAAGATATTCTGAGAGAGAGGGTGGGAGAGACCACATTCACATCACTTTTACAGTGTATAATGGTTATTGTTCTATTTTGTTATTAGTTACTGTTGTTCATCTCTTTACTCTGCCTAATTTATAAATTAAACTTTATCACAGGTGTGTGTGTATAGGAAAAAATATATATGGGGTTAGTACTGTCCATGGTTTCAGACATCCACTGGGGGTGAATGTACCCCCCTGAGGATGGGGGCACTACTGTAACTGTACAGGACAGTCCGTTGGTAAGGGGGTCAATTCTCTGCACCTAGAGAAAGAAGTACTAAGCAAAAGAACAGAGTGTGTTGAAGTTTTTCTTTTAGTTTAGATTTGAGATATGCTAGGGGTACATGTCATCAACAGAAGAGAGAAAACTGCTAGTTAATAAGGAAAAACACTGGATCCTGAGAAGGACTTTTACCTGAAAGTTAAGAAAAATAGGCTGGATTCCAAATATTCCAAATAATCATCTTAACCAGTCTTTGAATAAAAATGTGCCCACAATAAGCTGCAATAGTTAAAATGTAAGAAATGTCCCACTGTACAGGTGGCAGTACTGTTGAGTATTTAAGTGAAGCTGTTGTAATGAGTTATTTTTGTGAACTGTTCACAGTGGAACACGCGGAACCTGGAACTTCGGCTGCCAGTAGTGTAACCTGGCTGTGCCTTGGTTTCCTCACCTGTCAGCTCTGTGATTCCACAAGTACACCCTTTGTGTTAGGCAGGCTAGTTACATTACCAGGTCAGGTTTTTCCCTCAGCCTCTGCAAAAATGTTGATTACTGCCAGGTGCATGTGTGAGAATCGCAGTTGCAGGACCTTTGGGTGGCAGTGGTAAAAACGTTGATAGCTTTCCTAGGGTCCCTCTGGGTGGGGAGGGCCTAGGTTGTTTAGTGGCAGTAAAAATGGAGAGGCGGTGGCAGATGCAAGAAATATTTAAAAGAAGCAGTAGGACTAAATACTTTATTAGATGGGGGGAGTGAAAAAGAATGAATGATAGTTGATTGAGGACTTGAGTGTGAATGACAGCTGATGCCATTGCCAGATGTGGAAAAGAAGGAAGGTGATGACTTTGTTCTTTAGACGTGTTGAAGGGCGTATTGATGTCCTGATTACAGTGGGAGATGTGGGCTCGGAGCTATGGAGTAAGAAAGTTGATTTTGAACTAGAGAGAGTTTGAGTCATCTTTAAGAGATTGGTACTTTTGACTCTGAGAATAGATGAGTCCTTTGAGTGGATAAGAGTGGATGGAATTAGGATAGTGGACTATGGCAGAGAAGGCAAAGCTGAGTCAAGAGAGGAGGAAGGAGTTTCAGAAATCTGGGTTGCATGTGAGTCTTTGACTTTTTATTCCTGGAGCTGTTAAATTTCAATCACACACTAGTACTGGAAGTGAATTTTGAGCTGGAGCTGGGGAATTCTTCTTCATTCAGGTGCCCGCCTTGTGCAAACCCCTTTTTGGATGCTGGAAATTTAGCCATGAACAGAATGGAAGGGTCCCTGCCCTTCCGGTACTTGTATTATAGTGAGAAGAAGGCAGATAATCATAAACAAGAAAACATCAGGAAGAACAGTTTAATGAAAGTAAATAAAACAATAGGATGTGATGTGATTGTGCCTGAGTAGAGGCTATTTTAGGCTGGGTGGTCGGGGAAGGCCTCTGAGGGGCGGCCAGTTAAGCTGAGACCGGAATGACCAGAAGCAGCCCGCCACGTGCAGATCCTGGCACAGTGTTCTAGCCCAAGGGAACAAGTGCAGAGCTCTAAAGTGAGGGCTAGGCTTGATACATGTGGGGAACAGAAAAAATGGCGGCGGGGATTCAAGAGTGCAGAGGGGGCGGGGTGCGTCCTCTCCTGGATGAGCTTGGAGACTCTGGGAGAAGACAGGGAAAAGCCTGATCTTGAAGCACTTCACAGACCATTGGGTGACCTCCCTAGGGCCTGCCTTTCATCACGTCTGAAGCCCAGCACAGCACCCACCTCTGAGTGTACTCTGAACTTCAGAGCCTTCAGTGGCTTGGGGTCAGGTCAGGCCTCTTAGGGATATTGGATTAATCCTAATGTGGAGCTGTGGGCCCTGGGCAGACTGGATTCTCAGGCAGTTTAAGCATAGTAATTTGGACTACCCATCTGAGGAAAAATAGTTTTAGTACTCTGTAGTCATCTTTAAGATCCGTGTTTTAGATGTAAATTGGATTTTCTTGAACGGAGGAACATTTTAAAGCAGATTTGGCTCTCATTTGTTAAAGGGCAGTGTAATTAAAAATTTCTGCTTAGTTTTTATATTCTTTCATGGTTGAATTGCTTCTGGGGAGAAAAAAATGTACTTTCAAAGTGCATTTGTGAACCTAAATGAACGGTGTATGATAGGATTCCATTGTAGTCCTCTCATTTTCTGGTTTTCTGTGAATGCTTCACCTACTGGTGTAACACTCATTTGCATCACCTGTAGCCTTTCTGGATGACAACTCCTTAAAAACAAGAGTTCACGTTCATATACTGCCTCCTGGTTTAAAATGCACATTTTGTAATGAGGTGGATAGACCTAGAGTCTATCATACAGAGTGAAGTGAGTCAGAAAGAGAAAGGCAAATACCGTATGCTAACACATATATATGGAATTTAAGGAAAAAAAATGTCATGAAGAACCTTGGGGTAAGACAGGAATAAAGACACAGACCTACTAGAGAATGGACTTGAGGATATGGCGAGGGGGAAGGGTATGCTGTGGCAAAGTGAGAGAGAGGCATGGACATATATATGCTACCAAATGTAAGGTAGATAGCTAGTGGGAAGCAGCCGCATAGCACAGGGAAATCAGCTCTGTGCTTTGTGACCGCCTGGAGGGGTGGGATAGGGAGGGTGGGAGGGAGGGAGACGCAAGAGGGAAGAGATGTGGGAACATATGTATATGTATAACTGATTCACTTTGTTATAAAGCAGAAACTAACACACCATTGTAAAGCAATTATACTCCCAATAAAGATGTAAAAAAAATAAAACGCACATTTGAATACATTATACCATTTGCTTCGCACAGCAACCTTGTGAGGGTGGAGGAAGCTTCATTCTTACCCTCATAATACTTGAGGAAATAAGAGCTCAAGATGGTTCATTTAGTATATGCAAAAGTTAGGGCTTTACCCAGAAATCGTGACTCTCAAACCCATTGTCTTTCTTCTGTATACCAAGCTGACATGCACAGTTGCTGTCCATAATTGTTATATAAAACACACAAATCTCATCCCACTTAATGTGATAGAGACTTGCACATATAAAGTCCTTTTTAAAGTAAGTAACCCAAGTTTAGTCTTCCATTTCCCATGTTTTTAAATGTTTTAAAGTTTTATTTGAAATAAGTTCACATTTATAGAAAAGTTAGAAGAATGCAACTTCACCTCTACTTATCTTTTATTAACATTTAGGTGTGACATAAATGTGATTTGCTTATCATTTTCTGTATTACATATATTTTTTGAACCGTTTGAAAGTTGCTTTTCCCAGGCATCATACCCTATTCTCCTTAAATATTTCAGCATAGATTTCTTAAGAACTGGGACGTTCTCTTTCAGAAACACAGTACAATTAACAAAAACAGGAATTGTAACATTGATGTAATATTCTTATGTAATGTTAAGTCCATATCCAAATTTCTCTGATCATCCCAATAATGTCCTTTATAGCATCCTCCTCCCCTCTTCTCCCCAGTTCAGGATTTAATCCAGAATTACACACTGTATTTATTTACAGTCTCTTTAATCTCTTAATCAGGAACAGTTCCTCTGCTTCTCTTTGTCTTTCATGATACCGACATTTTGGAAGAGTATAGGCCAGTTTAGCCAGTTATTTTGTAGCGCTTTGCTTCTTTTTGACAGAACAACTGCCTTTTAAAAGTTGCTCATTAAAAAAAATAAAGATGCTCATTTGTTTCCCAAGTTTCATTATTGATTAAGTTTACCTTGTGTGAGTCCTGAACAGTCAGTAATGTCATCTTTGTGATTAAAAGTATTGCTAACAAGGAAATAAATGTGATAACGATGTCTCTATTGTGCATATGTAACTTCCTTATAATTGTAAGGAGATATGTAGAGCATCCCTGCAAAGTGTAGCCTAGAGTATCTGATTTTATTCCAGCGATGTATTCTGTGAAATAACTAACCTACCTAGTCATTTAGCGAATTGAAAAGGCATGCTAGACATGGTGCCTATGTCTCTTGAGTCCTGAACTATTATCTCTAGCCATTATGGGACTTATGGTCTGAGCCACTTGTTTACAGTAAACAACATGCAGCAAACCACGTGGCTGCTAATAATTTTTATGAACATAGTACATGTACTCTTTGGCTCTAGAGCCCTTCTCACTATCAAGATAAAAGCATAGACTTTTCCAGGGAACTCTACTTCACTTCGCTGTACAGTAGAAACTAACACAACATTGTAAAACAACCATACCCCAATGAAAAAAAAAAAGCATTGACTTTTCCCAGAAAGGATAGGGGGGATGGGGAATGCTATCAGGTGATAAAAGAAAAAGCCAGGCACATGAAGCAAAGGTTGGTATTTATAAAACAAAATAGGCCCTACCACCAGCCCCACACACTAAGCACTAGGGGACCTAGCAACCTAGCAACTGGACATTAGCAACAGTAAATAAATCCTCCCCCAGACTAACAGCTGAAGGGGATGAAAGATTTTTAAACTTCTGAAGGAGGAGCATGAAAGGGTCTTTGGATGCTTCTTATCTCAGGCCTCAGGCTAATTCTAGAAGAAATGTGGCCAGGCCAAACCTGAAGGTCTGCAAGGCACAAGGAGACAATAGGGGTCAAGAATAAGGAGATCCGGATTATTCCAGAGAAAGTCACTTCCTTTCTCCTCTCATCACTTTACTTTTCTGGAGAAAATGTTGTGATGATGCACCCAAGTGATTGTCCCATAGTCAGCCCTCCGTGTGGGGATGCACTTTGTAGGAGAGGTCAGGACTGGAGAACAATTTGATGAGTCATAGGGATCATTGTATTTTCGGGGTGGTTGAGCTCACTCTGCGGGAAGAGTGAAGAAACTGAGCTACAGAGAGATTGAGGGATTTGCCTGAAATTTCACAGGGGTTGTGGTAGATCTGGTCAGGTAGCAGGATCTGCAAATAATTAGCCCAGCCAGTGTGCAGGAGGCAGTGGCTTGAATTTAGGATTCAGAGTACACATACAGAGAAGTTGTGGTATAAGTCTGGTGGTAAGTGGGCTAAGTCAGAGGAAAAAAGGTAGCTGTGGGAATGCCGAAGAAGAGAGAAATATTTGAAAAGATAGCGTTGAACTCTTTTTCAAAGTGTAACAGGTAAGGATTAGAATGTCTTTTGGGCTGTAGACACATTGGAGAGTAGTTTACAGTTATTAATTGAAATCCCTCTTCAGTAGAAAAAAAGAGTAAAAATAAAATGTGGGTTGTAACTTTGGATGTAGGAAGTCAGTAATAGCCATCCCGGTGAATTACTTGGTCAGATACTTATCTTCAGGAGGGTGGGTGGCTTTTTAGCCCTGGACTAGTGAAAGGAAGGGGGGAAGGTCAAGGCCCTTGAACAGTAAGTGAGGCATTTCTCTTGTTAAGTGCAGCTCCTGCAGGTTTTTTTGTGTATTAGAATAATGTCCTTACTGGTTGCCAAAGTGTTCCAGTGGGCATTGGGCACTTTATGGTTAATGACACTCCAGAATGCATGGTTGTGACTCTTAACACTGACTCAGAAGGTTTATATTGGACGCTGATGATTCACTAACTAAAATGACCATAAGAACACATTTAAAGAGGAAAAACTTGGGGTTCATTTCTCAGATCCTTCAATTATAAACTTGTTTTTTTTTTTGGTGTCCCCAAGATTTGTGGTCTATTGAACACATCTCTAGGCCTCCCTCAGGAAAACCAAAAGGCATTTTTTTTTACCTTACAAACTAAATACTTTTTTTTTTTTTTTTTTTTTGTGGTACGCAGGCCTCTCACTGTTATGGCCTCTCCCGTTGCGGAGCACAAGCTCCGGACGCGCAGCCTCAGCGTCCATGACTCACGGGCCCAGCCGCTCTGCGGCATGTGGGATCTTCCCGGACCGGGGCACGAACCCGTGTCCCCTGCATCAGCAGGCGGACTCTCAACCACTGCGCCACCAGGGAAGCCCACAAACTAAATACTTTTTTAGAAGCAGAGAGATAGATGTGAGGTATAAATTCTGTTCTAAGCGTGCAGCAAGTTTATGTATGGGATACTTATTACCTGCCATATGATTGAGATGAAACCCACATTTATTAGATTTTCAAGGGGAAGAGCCATTCTAATTACAAAACAAATTTCCAGAACCCCAACAGATCTGGTTTATTATGTCCTTTCGCATTTCTCTTTTTCCTTACCACTGAGTGTTTGCCTGGAACATCCTGACAGTAGAAGAACATCGTAGGAAGGTAGATCTTTGGCACTGGATTCCTTTCTTCATTAAAAATGAACAAAACAAAGCAATATCCAGTGATTATAACTATTTCTATTAGAATAGGGTCCGTCTCTTAAGATGATGTTGCTCTCTGTTTTCTCAAGGAAGGGAAAGGTGGGTTAGGGTGCTGATATTTGTTGAGAACAACTTCTTGGCAGGGTACCCTGGTGGGCACTTATACACATTCCCTCATTAATCTTCACAAGAGACAAAAGATTTGGTCAGTATTTCCACTTTAGAGCCAGTGAAGTGAGGGTTCCAAGGGGTAACTGACTTGTCTTAGGTTGCAGCTATGGTGGACCTAGGGTTCAAATCCTGTGAATGATTCCCAAGCCCGTTTAAAAAAGGGAAATCAGAAGAGCCTTTCCATTTGACTCACATTTAGATCTTGAGAAAAACTTAGAGTGATTTCCTGCCATCACATTGGATTCTTGTTGACTCTGGACTTCTGTGTCCAGCCTCAGTGAAGAGGACTCTGTGCAGTGGATGAATATGCTGTGTGTGTGCTTATCAGAAGTGGCCTCAGAGCCCAAACAGGACCAGAAGATGAGCGTGCAAGTGGAGATGTGCTCAGAAAGAAGCGGGTTTAAAATGAGCAATTAAAACAGTTTATTCTTGCATAAGTATAGTTTGCATAAATAATCAAAGCTGTGAAGGGCTGCAGAATTTAAATTACCCCAGCTTTAATCTCAGTTGCCTCCTTTTAGGGAAGAGGACCTATTTGGTAATAGCAACATTTTATCTCTTCCTGGGAAATGTGTTTCCATAGCAGGAGTTGAACTAATCTGGCTATGCCTCTTGCTTGGCTATTACTTTGTCCCATTTTTCTCTTACAAAGAGGGCTTTATCAGCCTTCTGATCTCTTAAATGAATTACCTGCCTTAGCCTTAACAATACATGTCTGATGGGTCAGCTCCAACATTTTGTAGCCTGGAGGCTCTTTCCATCCAGATCTGAGGACTGTGTTTAAATAATGACAACTTTGTCACTAGTGCCAGAAGAAATAAGGAAGTCAAGTGTTCCTTAATTTAGCTTTTGATGGTTTTACAGAGCAAGAGCTTCAGTTTCCTTCTGTTGGGACTTTTTAATCCATCTCCAGAAACGTGCTTTGAAGTTAACAGATTTTGCATTTGCAGGTAGCATTTTCTTATTTTTCCTTGGCATTTTCAGAGCAGATGAAGATACATAGAGGTCAAAGCCTTTTCAGGGTCTGTGTACATGATGCCTTTACAATAACTTGGTGTTTCCCAAGCATCTGGATATGGGGCAGGGGGGCTGGAGTTAAATTTTCCATTCGGTTCTAGTGAAGAGAAGTCTTGCTGTCCAAAGAAGACCAAAATGTAGTGCTCTGTACCCTTAGCTCATTCACCAAGTGTCTGTGAAGCACCTGTTAGTGAATGGAGGACCTGGTCTTAGAGGAATAGATTCTTTCACTGGGGCTCAGATGCTTGAAGAGTTAAATGACAGCACAAGCAGTACTTGTTCAGGTGCTTGGATGAGTTATACAGATGGTTACACAGTGACGGTTCATAGCAGGGAGAGGAATGAGATGTTGGCAGAAATGATAGGTAAGCCTTCAGGAAAGATGGGGGGCTCTGTTAGCCTGGACAGATTTGGCTGTGGAGAAAGGGAAGAGCAGAGCGAGAGAAGGGAGCACAGTCTTAGAAGTAAGGTATGGACATGGTGTTATCAGTGGTGGTGAGGGATCTGGCTTGACTGGAGAGGACAGTTCACATGGGAGAATATGTGGAGATGAGATTGTATAGA
This sequence comes from Delphinapterus leucas, assembly GCF_059928025.1. NCBI lineage: Eukaryota > Metazoa > Chordata > Mammalia > Artiodactyla > Monodontidae > Delphinapterus > Delphinapterus leucas. The sequence continues at coordinate 45,208,013 of NC_143130.1, read as the reverse complement.
TCTACTCTGTTCAGTAGTCACTGGCCCATGTAGCCATTTAAATTAATTTAAACGAAATAAAATTAAAAATTCAGTTCTTCCATTGCAGAGTGCTCAGTTGCCACATGTGGCTGGCAGCCACCATTTTGGACAGTGCAGATATAGAATATTTCCATCATTGCAGAAAATTTTCTTGGCCAGCACTGATGGAATATAGCATTTTACAAGCAGGATAGAGAGCAACTGGAGGTCTTCTGATTAGGCAGATAGTAACATGATGAAAGTAGTACCCAAAGAACATTTATGGAGAGGTGTGGAGAGCAGAGGAAGAGCAGTGAGGGACTCTCAAGTGAGTAGCCTGTTCACCGTTACAGTGTGCTGAATGGATGTGAGGATGATAAGCTGTTCCGAAGAACAAATGGATTTTGTTTGGTAGAATGACTGAAAGCATCAAAGAGCCACAGATATGAACACCGAGGATTTTACCGTGAGAGGCAGAGGGAGAATGGTGTAGCACCAATGGGCGAGGGAGGAGCTGCCTCGGCAGTCTGAGGGAGAACAGTTGTGTCTTTACAACAGCCTGTGGCGGAGGGGCTGGGGTGCGGTGTTGGTGGTGTTGGTAGTGAGGATTAAATGGTATAAGCATATTTCACAAATGATGGATAGAAACTTTAAATATATAGGTAGTTTTTAAAAGAGACCCATCTCCTTTATTTTGACAGTACAAAAGCATATAAACATATTGGGTGGCTTCCTCTTGCATCTCTGCACATGCACTTGTGTTGACAGCTCTTTCCCTTGTGTACATAGAAAGAGGAGGGGAACAACATTTACTGAGCACCTTCCAGGTAGGGTGACTTATGTACATTTTCTCCTCAGCCTTGTGAGGCCCATATTATAGATGAAGGACAATAGCTAGTAAGAGGTGAAACAGAGGTTTTTTTGTTTGTGTGTTTCTTTCTTTTTGCGGTACGCGGGCCCTCACTGTTGTGGCCTCACCCGTTGTGGAGCACAGGCTCCGGACGCGCAGGCTCAGCGGCCATAGCTCACGGGCCCAGCCGCTCCGCGGCATGTGGGATCTTCCCGGACCGGGGCGCAAACCTGTGTCCCCTGCATCGGCAGGCGGACTCTCAACCACTGCTCCACCAGGGAAGCCCAAAACAGAGGTTTGAACTCAGAACTCTTGCCCTTTCTGTCTAGTCTCTCTAAGTAAGGATGGTTTCACTACCAGTCCCTCAAATTGCTACCACCCTCTCTTGACCTGGGAGCTCAAAACCTGATGCTTATATCACATTCTACATTTAGAGGTTGGCTTTAGCACTGAATTCCACTTGCCATCGCTTTTTCAAATGTAAGATAGAGATCCTATAAACATTGTTTGCTCACAGTAATCATTGGTGTGAGAGGTTACCCGGACTGACTTTCAGCTGAATTGTTCTTGAGCACTGGTTTTCAAAGTGTGGTCCCTAACCACCAGTGTGAACATCATTAGAAACTTGTTAAAAATGCAGATTTTCACACCCAACCCAGATCTACTGAATCAGAATGCTTGGGGTGGAGCCCTACAAGCTATTTTTAAATAAGTGCCCCAGATGACTCTGATGCACCCCAGTGCTTCAGCATGAATCAAGTGAACAAAAAGGATACTTTTAAAAGCCCCTTTCCTGTGAATTAAATTGGAGCCTCTTGGGTAGATTTAGATCTTCCAACATGGCTGACTGTTAACCCATCAGCAGTGGTTGGCTGGAGATATATGGGAAATGATATGCATTAAGTAGGACGTTGTTTCAAATGGATGGATCTATGGTGGATTCCTGAGTAAATTATTACTAGATTATTGACTCAAAATAACGTCAAGGTGTGCAATATTGAACACAGGACTGCTTATTTCTTAGCAGGAGGTGGTAGTGATTTTCAATTAAGGGAGTTAATACTTTGCATTATTTTTCACAGTATTTTTATGTCATTTAAGATTCCTCATTTCTTCTTTGTGTGGTTGTGAATCATTAAAGCCAGATCTGCTTTATAGTTAGTTAGCAGAGCAGTTCATGATGCAAATGGAACTCATAAGAGCACCTGGGTTTTGGAATGGTGTTGTAAACAGGCTTCTGTAATGGATTTTTGGACGGCATCAGTGAATTTTAAAAAATTTGAAGTCAGCCTTTGGGAGTTTAGCTATGGACCCTATGCTGAGTCAGTGGTACTGCAGGGAAACCAGTTACAGCTCTGTGTGTGCTAGCCTTCAGCTAGGTAAAACAGTTTTTGCATTTCTCCCTCTCTCTGAAATACAGTCAACCCTCTCCACTACCCCCAACACACACACAAAGAAAACTGCTCATCTTTCAGTAGGCAGTTCCTGTCATTTGGCTCTATGGAGCCCTTCCTGAACTTTCAGCCTCCTGTGGAATCTATCACTCCTCTCAGGCCCCAGCTACTCTGTACAGACTTCACTGTAACACCTCAAGCACTTTAAATGATTGCACTTTTGCTTACATGCCTTTTTTTTCGTTTACTGTGTCTATCTTGAGTACAGAGACTTTATACTTGAGTTGTTGTTTTTATTGCTCTCACTTTAACTTCAGCTTCTATCACAGTACCTTGCACATAATAGGTTCTCATTGTTTTTGATTAAATATAATAGAATTACAGCTGTTTGGGAAAGAGCTTTGCTGCATGCATGGATGGTTATAAATGTCTGTTTAGTCAAAGATGAGATTTTTGTGTGGGGGGAGGTAAAACTTATGACCCTGAAGGGTAGGCCACTCAAGAGATCAAACAACATAGGGGACTTTGTGACCTGGAACCAGTGACAAAGTGTCACTTTGACCCCTGAGATGGGGCCTCTAGGAAAACGTGGGAATGATACTTGATGAAAAACTGAATTTCAACCCAAATAGTTTAATACTTCTGTGTTGTGTATGGGCTCTTTACTTGGAACTCCCTGTGTTTGCTTCTTTCTGTACTAATCTCACTTTATTGGTTTGACAAACCTGTGAATTAGGAGGAATTGTTTTCTTACTTTACAGATGGGGAAACTGAGACAGTAAGATTTATATTTTGAAGTTTTAGTACAGCTATTAAGTACAAAATAAGCTACAAGGATGTATTGTACAACACAGGGAATATAGCCAACATTTTATTATAACTACAAATGGAGTATAGCCTTTAAAAATTGTGAATCACTATATTGTACACATGTCACTTGTAGAATATTGTACATCAACTATACTTCAGTAAAAAAAATAAAAATAAAGTTTTAGTAAGTTCATTATAAGACTAAAGATCTTTATTGCCCTCTTTGGAATTTACTGTGCCATCCGAGATGAAATTGTTAGGTAGTTTCACAGAGTCACCCCAGTGAATCTGTAATTCAGAAATCCGAAAATAGCTCCATACAGATAGAATATTAGGAATATATTTGTATCAGCAGGGCTGTAGAAATTAGATTCTTCTGAGAGGTACACTAATTTATTGATTGATTAATGAACTGGTGATGTGCATCTTTAGTACTTTTTCTCATTCCTACACATTTCTCCTCCAGAGATTCTGATTGTTTCCTTTCATGTGGGTCCTTATCTTTAAGTATAGAGAACATCATATGTACTCTCAGAGATTTGTTTGCTTGTTTGTTCTTTTTTAAACCAAAAAAGAGCTATTGGCCCTTGTGCATCCTTGGAGCCCTTCACAAAGCTCTGTGTTTGGATTAACTGCCGACCCCGTGTGATTTACAGAGCATCTGGCAGCTAGGATGGAATTTTCAGCTGTCTCTCTTTGTTATGTCCGCAGAAGGAAATGTGAGTTTTATCTTACTACTCAGGCAGTGGTACATTCCTTTTTTGGTCCATGGGATCCACCAATCTGATTGTGGACTTATTTTCTGCCATTCCTGTCATCTTCTTGAACTAGTTAAAAGGCCAGGGGTGATCTTAACTTACCCTCATGACTATGAATTCCTCTTTGGTCACTTCCTGCATTCTTAAATTCTACTTTGATTAAAGCTTATTAGGTTTTGCCAGCATTGTCTGGTTCATCCTATCTTGTGTGGTTAAGGGATCCCAGGCAGCGTAATATGAAGGAGCTACTACTGTGGGTGTTTCTCATAGCCAGTGTCTCTCTCCACAAATCCTCATTTTCCAGATCTCCATACAACTGGTTCTTTTATCCTTGCCACATGTACGGGTATGATTATAGGTTATCCATATCTTACTAGGTCTCAGAATTAGAAGGGGGTCTTCTTTATTATGAGACAAAAGTGGGCATCTTAAGAAGTGGTGTGCTGAGGTTCCAACTCCAGTCTTCCTGTTGATTATGGGGTTGTGGTCTTGATTTTTCATTTGCTGTAATGTATGTATATGCAGTAGAAGGCAGCAGAAATGCATATTGTATTAAAATAATAATCCTAAGAGCCTCCATTTTTAAAAAATTAATTTTTAATTGAAGTATAGTTGATTTACAGTGTTTCAGGTGTACATCAAAATGATTTAGTTATACGTATACATACATACATATACACATACATATATATACACACATATACATACTGTGTATATTCTTTTTCGGATTCTTTTCCATTATAGGTTATTACAAGTTATTGAACATAGTTCCCTGGACTATACAGTAGGTCCTTGTTGTTTATCTATTTTATGTATAGTAGTGTGTGCCTGTTAATCCCAAATTCCTGTTTTTTCTGCGCCCCTACCTCCCACCCCCTTCCCCTTTGGTAACCACAAGTTTGTTTTCCATGTCTGTGGAGTCTCCATTTATTGAATACCTTCTGGTACTTGCCCACTATGCTACATGTCCTTTCATTTTCTCATTTAATCACGCTAACAACCTCATGAGATAACTTTTGTCTTCTGTATGTTAAAAGGTGAGGAAATAGGGCAAGAGAGCTTCAGCCAGTTGCTGAGGTCGTGCATCTAGTAAAGGATAGAGTCTGAGTTCACACTAGCCTTTCTTACTTCAGAAGCCGGCCTCCCGATGTCAGTGTACTGCTACTGTGTGTCAGCTCTTACCCTCCATGGTGAGGGAAGAAGTGGGCTGTTGCTGAGGATTTGTAAAATAAAGGTATTGATGGGATTATTGAAGGCAGAAGGAGACAGTGAAAAGTGGAATTATTTGCAAAGAAGGGAAACTGTTTGGGGACAGACACTACACCTTCTATGATAACCATTCCAGTGGGGTACAGTGCAGTGCAGCCTACTGGTTCTCAAACTTGAACCTGCATGGGAATCACCTGGAGGACTTGTTAACACACAGATTGCTGGGCCACAGCTCCAGAGCTTCTGATTTACTCCGCTTGGGGCAGAGCTGAGAACTTGCATTTCTAATAAGCTTCCGGGTGATACTTTTGGTTCTCAGACAACACTTGGAGAACCTGTGTAGAGAAAAGTGACTCCTTTGTAGGTGTCAAGTAGATATGGTTTTAAATTCCTGCTGTAGTACTAACCAGCTGTAGGAGCCTTAGAGTCTTCATCTGTAAAATTCAGCAGGGTAATACCTGTATTACAGGGTTTTTGTGAGGGTTAAATGTGATTTTTAAAATGACAATATCTAGCACTTATTGAATACTTACTAAGTACCAGGTTCTTTGAGAAATGCTTCACATACGTCATTTACTCTTCAACCGTTAAACACTATTGTCCCCACATATAGAGCTCCTAGCACATGGGAGTTGCTCAGTTACCACTCCTGCCCTTCCCTGTCCGCATTTAAGAAGGTCGGGAAATGTGTAATGCACCTTAGTTAGATTTTCATAAAGCTAATTTATTTCTTTTTAAAATTTTGACACTTTAAAAGGAAAACTTAAAAAAAAAAAACCAAAAAAACAAATTCTGGATATTTATATGCAATGGTTTTACCAGTAAGGCTGGGTAAGAAAAATGTTGCTATCATCTGAAATGGTAGAATATTTCTTCTTACTACTTTACGGTTTTCAAGTATTGTGGATCGCTTAATGCCCATATAACTATTTATTATCAGGAAGCTTAACCAGCTTTAAGAAAGCTTTATAATTTACCTTTAAAACTAATCAGGTTTTTAACTCTTTCTCCCTTCCTTTATGGCTGCTTTTCAGAAGGTGTCATAAAGCCAATTTTGCCATCCAGTTACAGTCCTTCACCCATAATTAAATAAAACCCCAAAATAGTAAATTTATTACTTTATTTTGCTTTGTTTGAGAAATAATATATTTTATGAGAAGAGAGTATAAAAGAAAGTAAAAACATGGAGATTCTGAAATGGGGGATATTTTTATTGTGAATGAGTGGGGACATTTATTCTGTGTCTGCTAGATACTTGTTAAAATACTAGTACTTAAGGGGATTAAATAGTAACCCTAATCTGTGTAAGGCAGTTGAAGTGGTGCTGGTTTACAGTGAGCACTTGATGAAAGAGCCGTTATTAAATTATTTCAGGCACTTCAAATATATGGATATCCTGACACAGCTTCTACCCTTGTGGAGTTTACAATCTAGCGGTTCCCCAGAAGGACTCGAGGTGGCTCCTAGAAGAGTCACACAGCTGGTGACAACTGAAGCTGGTGTTCTGAGTCATGCGACTTCAAGGCCAGTGACCTTGCCTCCCAAAGCGATGCCTCCCGTTCCTAATCTTGGTGTATTTGACAGTGTCCCCACTGGCCAGCTTTGAATATCTCTTTTCGTGGTCTCACGGTTTGTTGTATCCTGGGCCAGGAATGAGATCTGAGCAGGTGTGGTTCAACTTGACGAGTTGGGTTCCCCTCCTGAGGCATTGCCCGGACACATGCCCATTACACAGACAGGGGAGGGATTGGAGAGACCTTGACCTACGTTCAGTGAGTGAGGCATAGTGTGTTAGATAAGGTAAGGAGGCCTTTCCCCTGAGGAAGGAGCCCAGGTGTCTCCTCAGGAAAGCAAGGCAGGGCTTGTTTCATGCTGTCCTCTCTTGGGCCAGTCATCAGTCAGGCGAGAGGAGGATGTGACAGGTAAAGGGAGCAGCATGGCCAGGTAGTGAGTGAGACATGTAGTGAGAGTGAGGCTTCAGCCTCTTGGCATCCTCCTGGTTTGGCATGATTGTGGTGAGTGTGTGGGGAGAGGCTCCGGGAGGGAGGGGAGGCTGGGGAGGTTAGCAAGGGCCAGGCTGTGGGGGCCTTGTCTGCCGCCGGTGGGAGGGACGCGCTCCCGAGTTAGGATGTTATCCTGTTGACCATCCGTGAGTTTCAGGGGAGTAACTTGATCAGATTGTATTTAGGAGACTCTTCTGTGGCCCCCTACTGTGTGAAGGGCTAGCCTGGAAGCCTGGAGACCCAATTTCATAGATGACTTGAGAGGAAAATCAAGAGAAGTGACCAGGGAATATCCAAGGAAGCTAGGGGGATGAGTATGGGAGATGGGTGGAACAGAAGTCAAGCTGATAGGTTTTAATTATAGAATGTCCCCACTTGAATCATCTGCTCTCCGGGAGGGCAGAGAAGGAAGAGAAGACTATTCTGTCAAGAATTAATAAAAATCCTTATGGTCTCTGCATTTTAACCAAATATCTGGTCCTGTTAGCAGAGGGGGACTGTCTCTTGAAGTGTTGACCTAATTACTCTAGCAGTTCCAGAGAGCCGTGTAACATTTGTGAGAGGGTGAGGCTGCTTTTTAAAGCCACCAGCTAACTCTCTTCAACCAATGCTTTGCTTATTAACAAGAATAGATTGAGAGGCAGGGTTGTACATTGAAACAAAAAGCTCATACTCTTAGAATTCTAAAAAAAACTTTATTTTTAAGCAACACTTTCCATTAAGGGGACCATACATTAAATGATTTCCAAACTTTTTGTAATTTTGATTCCTTTTCCAGCTGAAGTTTCAAGATTCTTCCCTGTTACAGAGAATAGTTCCTAAAACCATTCCATACAGAGCACTCTACAGACTCATTGAGCGCCATCTGCTGGTTTTATTTTAATGGACCAAATAGGTGGTGCTTGGAAATCTTTAAGTATTTGTGTATATCTTAGTGTTGAAAAATTATGAGGCTGGAAGACAGTATGAACTTTGATCATAATTAGTAGTAGTATTTAAAATAATGGTTTTGCATTGAGAAGGGGAATGCTTTTTGGCTGGAATATAGACATATTTGATTAAAAATGAATGCAGGTTATAGGGATTTCACTGACCCATATCTATATCTGGCAAAATATTAGCCTGGTTGAAATAAAAACTAACTTCAAACGTCAAATAAAATGGTTACTTGTTTTCTAACATGAAAATCAACCAAAATCTGCTTATATGGAATGAATTTAGTTTATGCCCCAAATTAATAAATTTCACGGTTGACTTTGTTCATGTTACTTGAGCTGCTTTGAGACATCTTTCAAGGAAAGTGTTATGAAAAGGGCTTTGCTGGCCAGTCTGGAGAGTGGCCTTTCTTCTGAGGGGAGTGGAAGAGTATCTGAATATTTTTCCACTTAAGAGAGAGATGGGTAGAGTCCCTAGGGTAAAAAAACAGGGACGATGCTGTTTTGTTCTCTTCTCATCACTGGCCCCTTTGAGCCTTAGTTATATTTTACGTGACTGTTTAAGGACCACTGAGCTAAAAATTTGGCATAGCCAGAGCGTTAGATTTACGGTCTTTTAATTTTTCATCTCGTCATCTTAAGTGTTTAAATGGGTTGAGGAGAGAGACGCAGATTGTTCACAGGAAGAAAGTCCAGTTAGGAATTCATTCATTCATTCATCCAACATTTACTGAGCACTTAAAACAACCAGCTATACGTTTAGGCCATGATATTGCATTGAGTAAAGCAAATGTGCTTCCCTGACCTCGTGAAGCTTACATGATAGTTGGGAGGAGAAGAGGGAACCAGGGCAATATGTAAATAAATATATACTCTTAGAATTTTATGTATGTAAAATATACACTGAGTGTGTATATGTAAACTCATGTACACACATAAACGTAAATATGTGCGTCAGAGAGTAAAAATTGCTATGGGGAAAAAACACAGGGCAAGCTAAGGAGAGTTGGGGCCGGGGAGTTCCATATTTCATTTAGGATGGTCAGGGAAGACCTCACTGATAAGGGGACATTTGAAGAATAATCATCAATGTTATATAAAAGTTGTTTATGATTTTCTTATTTGATCTTTCAACAATGTGTAGAAAGGACATGGGGGAAGTAATGTTGTTAAGCCTTCCATGGCTCCCCTTGCACTAGTATAAAGGCCAGAATCCTTGGCATTTCTTTGTGAACTCGTCTCCAGCTTATTGTTCTCTATGCTCAAGCTATAGCGTGTTACTCCTCAGACGGGCCATGGTTGTTCAAAGTGTGTAGGCGTGGACTAGGCAGACAAAGGATGAAGTCTTTCCAAGGAGAGGGAGCGACAGTGATTCTTTTAAAACGTGAATCAGATTATGTCACTCTTTTCAGAACCTTCCAGTGGCTTAGCATCACACTTGGGAAAAAATCCAAACTCCATCCTCATCTATCCAGTGTTATTCACTTGCTCTTCCAGGCTGGCCTTTGTTCTGTATACATGCCAAGTTTATACTTGTCTTCCAGTTGCTGTTCTCTCGGCCTCGAACACTTGTAACTTGCTTCTTCATTCAGATTTCTGCTCAAATGTGAATTAGCCCGTAGTAGCCTTTCCTCACCAGCCTACCTGAAGCAGCCTCTCACGCCCACTTCAGACACACCTTAATCCCTCACGCTGTCTTATTCTTTTTAATAGAACTTTCTCCCGATGTTATTTTTTATAATTTGGTTGTCTTACCTGCTAAAACATAAGCTCTATGAGGCCAGAAGCCTTGTCTCTTTCATGTTTATTCCCTAATTCTTAACAGTGTTTGACACATGTTTGATGATCAATAAATATTGTAATGAATAAACCCATTTTGCTGACAAACAAAATGAGTTTCAAGTGGTTATTTATCAGGTCTATAAAACAACCAACTATACTTAGCTATTAAGTGATTCTGACCTTACTCCCGTGTCAGCGTTTTTTCCTACTTCACTACCCTTTGTGGTGGCAGATACTCTGTTAGTGAGTAACATGTTACGTTGAAGAAATAGTGGATGCTAAATAATATTGACTTGTGTATGTGTGGGCACATTTGTGCATGCTCTCTCTCCCTCACGTGCACGCACACACACACACACACCTGTGTGTGTGTGCTAGTGCTTTGTGATGGTGTTAGTTTCCCAGAAAATGGAAGCCGCTGTGAGAACCATACAAGTTACTTTGGGGAAATATTAAAAAGCCAACAGAACCGAACAGCCCTATCCAGTGATTTGGGTTTGGGATTTTTTTTTTCTTTCTGGTAAGTCTTCTGTTTTTAGTCTGATGGCAACAACATCATGATTTATGTTAGCTCTTATCTTAAAGGCACTCAGGGTGCTACTTTGCCATGACTGTGCCTTATAAACTCGCCTATTATTTCCCTACCTAGAACACTCCAGTAAATTGGGTGGCACAAATGTAACTCTTGTGTCCTTCTGTAATTAAAGTTTGTGGTATTCTCCTTTTGAATGAATCCCAGTGTAAAGAAGGCCAAGGAACTGCAGTTTGGGGTGCTCACAAAGATAGAAATACAAGATTGCTATTTCTTTGAGGTTTGCTAATATTATATATATATTTTTTCTTTTTTTTAAGCTTCATTACATCCAGTGTTTAAAACCCCTCTGATCTGGCAGCTGTTTCCTGAATGATTTTTGGATTCATTTAGTTTGTAGCCTCTTTCACCTCCTCCCACACCCCTGTCCACTCACTGCAACCACCATCTCTTTCAGAGGGAGTTCTTGTTCCTCTGGCTCCTTCCAGTGGCCTGTGTTTGAGATGACCCTGTGGGAAGCCTCCCTCCCCTGACTTTTGCTCAGTCTTGTGTCCAGTGCTTCCTCTAATTCCTACAGTACCTGAACCTTGCTTTTCCAGCAAAATTATTGTGGATGAATTACTGCTTTATGTGTCTCTTTCTCCCTTGAAAAACTATGAACTCCAAGAGAGCAGAAATTGTCTTGTCTTCATATGCTCGGTATCTACTGTAGTATCCTACCCAAATGCTCAACCAATCTTTAGTTAAGTGAAGGAGGTGATAAGCAAGACAAACTTAGTGTTTGGCTTATTTGTAGCATTTTATGTTTTGTTTTTTAAAAGGATGAAATGTTTTTGGTTCAGCCCAGCAAACACTGAGCCCTTGCTGTACGTCAGGCCCTTTGCAGAGATGTTGAGTGTACAAAGATCAACTAGATAGTCAAAGATGAACTAGGTAGTCTCTTCCCCACCTTCACTGTAAATGGCTAAGCTTTCAGAAGGTATCTTCCTGCCTGGGATGATCTGTCCTGAGCCATGAGCAGCACTGGGCACAGCCATTTCTCCCCAGAGGCCTTCCTAGTATACCCCACAAGGCAGAGTTTGGGCACCCATCTCCTCCTCTGCACCTAGAGATGCTGGGTGTTTATGCTAATTATAGCACTTACCCAGTGGTATTCTGTCTATATGCATGTCTGTCTAGTCCTCTGGAGGGCAGGCAACAGGAAGTATTTATAATTCTCGTACCAGTTCATAGCAGAGGCAAACTATATTAAATAGAGGCACTTCGTGCTTGTTTAGCATGAATGGATGAATAACTTAAGGCTTTGCTAATGGGAACAGAACAGAAAGGAAGGTAAAGAACACATTAATATTGGGCTATTAAATATCTTTCAACTATTTAACTTATCTACTTGATGGATGGACTAAAATAAAAATTTTATACTAGCAGTAAAAAATTATGAAATAACAAAGTAAAATAAACTAAAGGAAGTGTTTAAAGTAATAAAATATTTTCAAATACTTTAAGGCTCATTTACATATAACATTAATGTTTAGTATAATATTCATATTTTCAAAATAGCCCCGATACTAATGGTTAGCAGTCCTATTATATGTGATAGCAATAAGTCATTGGAAAATCCTTTAACTTTAATTAATTCAGTCCAGCTTTCTACCTGATTAGTACAGATCAACAATTATATTTTGCCTAGATCATATCATCCCCAAAGACTTTTTGTAGTTACTGAGGGTATTGTTAACAAGATGGTTAAAATAAAGAGAAATTTGAAATATTTTAGATGGTGGGAAATTAACTGCATCATGAATCTAGGAAATGATGTTTATTTTAGTTATGAGCTCTCTGGAATACTCAAAATGAGAAAGTCTAAGTATTTTAAGTTTTTGGCTAAAGAGGGCTCAATTGTGGCTGCCATTAACAAATGGAAATATGGTAAGTCTCATAATCTTTCTTGATGGCATTTGAGTTTGAGTTCCTTTTGGGTCCAAAGTATCCTATTTCTGGGGTTGAGGCACGGGAATAGGTAGATGAATAGTATGTTGTGAAAAGACCCATTTAAGGCTGGAGAAAAATGAAACAGTTCTGTAGTTTGCTGCTTTTCTGTCTTTGGATCTTTCCCTTGTGTGTTCTGAGGATTGCTTAAAAATCATTCCTTTTAAAACTGCAAGTCCTTTAATCTTTGCCTCTTTTAGCATCACTGATCCTCTGTTCCCTGATTTCTCCTCTTATCTGGCTGGCCTTTCCCTGCTTGGTTTGTTTCTCCCTGCCCTCCCCTGAAGGAACCCGGGGTCTGGTCCTTGGCTCTCTGTTACCGTGGAGACTTCATTGATGGTCAGGGCTTCTTAGTGCAGGTTGACTCTCAGATCTGCCTCACCAGCCCAGACCTTTTGTGACAGCCTGTCCTGCTAACTACCTCTTGGATGTATAATATCTACAATTTCCCATCCTGTTGGTAGATGAAACTTGACATTTAGAGCTTATTATTCTCTTTCTCACAAATCATTCCCATACCCCCTCCCTTTTTTCCTTAGAGAGATACTTCCTTTTCTGTTAATGTTGCTTAATGTTTACTCTCTTCCTATCTTTGTTCAGCCCCCATTGTCAGTTATCATATTTCATCAAATTATTTTCAACCACATGCCTTTCTCACATTTATTTCTTTTTAGATCATCTTGGTACTATAGCAGTTTAAGCCCATTTTGCTTCCTCACGCTATGTTTTTGTAATATTTTCCCCAGATGGTTTCCTTGTCTCTAATCTCTTTTTCCTTCTTAGGATACTGCTGTGAGACAAACCTTTCTAGAACGTTTGCTGCTTTTAGCATGTCACCCTCCACTCTTTGACGTCCAGTTTTCTCCCATTACATACTACACAAGGCTGTGGTTTTTTTCTTGCCTACACACAGGTTCAAGTATGAATCTTTTGGCTTGCCATTAATATGCTACGTAAACTGATCTCTGCTACCTTTGTTCGTTCATATAGTTATTGAAAAGCTTCCTGTTGCTACATAGGCATTGTGAGAAGTGCCCCAAAAGACACAGTTCTTGCTTTCCATAAGCCTCAGATGATGATGAGAAGTATGTACGATGTAGTGGGCTGAGTGTACACTTAAACACACTCTGGCTCTGTCACACATCCTTGGGTCCAAGCAGCCAGTGTGCCTAGGTTTGAGTTTACCCCAAATGTAAGCGTGTCTCCTGCCTGCTCTCTCCTTCAGCACCTCCGGATACTTCTGTGTCCCTTGTTTTCGGCACCCTCTTCCTTCTTCCTGCCTAATACGGGACGTGTCCACAGCCTCTCTTTCTCTTTTATGACCTGGACCATTTTGAAGAATACAGTACCCCTGTTCTACCTATAGACCTTTTGGTGTCTGTCACTTGCTGGCTATTGAACATGTGTTTCTTCTACTGATAATTGCCTCTTTGCACATTTCTCCTTTCTGCCACTTAACTCTGTCTCCTGCACTTAACCTTAGTGTCAGAATTGTGGAAAGAATACAGACTTTGGAATCCTACTTGGGTTTGAATCCCAGCTTTAGCCCTTTCTAGCTTTGTTCTTAGACAAGACATTAAAAATCTTCTGGGTTACAGTTTTCTCATCTCCAAAGCAGGGGTAAAGATACTCACCCTGCAGTGTTTGCAGAGCAGCTGGTTCTGCCTCCGACCTGCAGAAAATGGTTGTAGTGAGCCTGTGTCCCTTTCTCCTGTCACCAATCTCCTGTCGTGTTTATTGTTTATAGCACACTAATTTGTGATTAAAATGGCTGCTGCGTTGTATTAGTTATTTTTCCTCTATTGTTGGGTAAGAGACAGTTGTACAGGGGTGAGGACAGGCCCCATGCTCCCAGCCTGGGGTGGAGTGCCAACGGAACTTTATAAGCGAAGTTTGCTGTTGGTATAGAGCTTTGTCCACATCTGTGATGATAGAGCATAACATATCCCCAGTCCTTAAGTCCTTTAAAGCCTTTTGAATTAAACATTTTTTTTCCTTATCTTTATGTTCTTAAAACTTTATGTGTGGAAATAATTTCAAATTTATAAAAAGTGGTAAAAAACAGTACAAAGAATACCCAGATATTAGTTACTCAGGATTACACCTGTTAACATTTTACCCCATTTGATTTTTTATCATTTGCACTCTCTAGCTAAAAACCTAGATACATCCACAGTGTTTCCTTTACTATCTGTCAGTAAGGTGCGTATATCCTGGCCTTTTATCCCTGAGGTGCTTCAGTCTGAATTTTCTAAGACTGGAGCTGCTCTCTTATAAATCACAGTAGGGTTAATTACTGGTTTTTAGTTGTCATGCCTCTTTTAGCCTTCTTTAATATGGAACATGTCCACAGCCTCTCTTTATCTTTTATGGCCTTGACCATTTTGAAGAACACAGTACCCCTCTCCTTTTTAATAGAACGTTTCTCATTTTTTATTTGTCTCGTGCTTCCTTGTGGTTAGATTGAGGTTTTGTGTTCCTGGTCAGAGTAATGCATAGGTAATTTTATGTCCTTCTCAGGGTATCACATATGGAGGCACACAGTATTCATTTATCTCTACTGAGGATGTTTATTTTGATTATCTGGTCAAGGTTTTGGTAGATTTATTCCCTGAATAAATACTGCTTTTTTTCTTCCTTGTAACTTGTTAGAAGTCTGGGGGGAGACAATGTTTAAGACAGTATATATATCTTGTTAACTCATCAGAATTTCCCCCTAAGTTGAGCATTCATTGAAAATTTTTGCTGGAATCAATTTCTACCATTATGATTGTAAAATGATAGTTTTACTACTTTAGCACTTTTCCCGCTTGGACTGTCAGGCTTCATCATTCCACCATACATAAGAGTTCTCGCTTTTCCTCTTTCTGTCTATTGTTAATATAGATGCATGACGTCCTTTTTTTATTGTTTATAATTCATTACTGTTCTTAATTGACAATTTGGTCTAAAATTGGTCCCAGATTTGGCCAGAGGAAGCTACGTCAATGTGCAGCATGGCAGCATGTCCCCATCCTTTTTTTTTTTTTTCCTGTCAAAACAAGATGTTCCCTTATTTTCTGTCAGTTTCCTTATTTTCTATCAAAACAAGATGTTTCAGTCTCATCTGGTACATACCCTGACCTAGACCTGGAAACAGCCATTTCTTTGAGCAGCCTTGGTTCGTTTTAGTGGAGAATGCTATCAGTGACCAAGATCTGAGTATTAGGTATGCTCATTGCTACTGGGTGTCCCTCTGTGGTGTGAGGCTTTAATGAAATTAAAAACTAGCTGCCCTGCGTTTCCAGAGGATAGACTTTGCATTTCAGACAGTGGAAAAGCTATAGCTGACTGTCAGTCTTTGGTTGCTTTAGGAAATGATTATGCAAAATGGTATGTCAGTTGCCGGTACTCTTGTATTTAAAGGCGAGAATGAAGCTAATTGCATGGATGCATATAGTATCTGAATTATACAAGGACTCACTTTGGAGTTATTCTTTTGGTACTATAATATTTACCACCTCATGGAAAGATAATACTTTGGAGTAATGCTCAGTATTTACTTAGTATTACTTACTTTCTTTGTTTCACTTTTCCCTTATGATTGTTGGGTATAAATCTTGTCATTTTGGCAAACTGGGAAATTGATTTGGGTAGACCTGTAAGCCTCCTTTAAGATTCTTGAATAAAAGCTAGTTATTGTTATAACTTCATCATTCTGGGATCCTGCAAGAATATCTGTGCTAAATATTTGTGTCTGCAAGATATAAAAATTAGCCTCAGAAATGTAACTTAATTTTGCACCTTTTAACTTTGAATATCTGATCATATAAATTATTTGAAAAATTTTTTCTTGGAAACTTCTTATTTTAAAATAATTTCAAATTTACAGAAAAGTTATAAATCCCGTATACCCTAAACCCAGATTCACCAACTGTTAACGTTCTGCCTCATTTGCTTAATCATTATCTCTCATTTTTTTACCCTGAATCATTTGAGAGTAACTTATAGACGTGCTCCTTTACCCCAAATACTTCATTGTGTATTTCTTAAGAACAAGGATATTCTCTTACATAACCACAGCACAGCTACCAAAACGAGGAAAATTTTAACATTGGTGCAGTGTTAAATGTGTAAGCCTCATTCAAATCTGGACACTTGTCCCGTTAATGTCCTTAATAGCAATTTGTTTTTATTGTTCAGGATCCAGCCCAGGATCATGTATCGCATTTAGTTGGAAAGTCTTTTCAGTCTCCTTAATCTGGAATAGTACTTCAGTCTTTCTTTGTTTTCCATTAGTGACATTCTGGTAGAGTACAGGCCAGTTTTTTTGTGTGTGTTTGTTTTTTAATTTTTATAGAAGGCCTCTCAATTTGGGTTTGTCTGATGTTTTCTTCTGACTAGGTTGAGGTTATGCACTTTTATTAGGAACACTAAGTGATGCTGTGTCCTCAGTGGGTGGGATCAGAAGACATGTGATGTTAGTTCATTTCATTTTTTGTGTTGTTAACTTTTTTGATCACTTGATTCATATGGTATGTGCCAGGTTTCAGTCTTTCCCTTTGTAATTTATAAGTGAGCAGATTATTTTTAAAAGTAAGTTTTTTCTTTTTAAAATAATCCATCTTTATTTTTAAAAATTGGAAAACCAAAGCACAAAGTAAATTAAAATTGGCCTCAATTACTACCTAGGAATAACTACTATTAAAGTTTTGGGATCTCCTTTTCTTTCTTTTCCAATATGTGTTTTGAGCACCTGCTACTTATTATTCTAGACAAAGGGAATATCTCAGTGAGTAAAACGTGTTCTCATGGGGCTTACATTCTGGTAAATAATAATAGCTATCATTTATTATTTTTTTATTGAGATATAATTAACATATAACATTGTATGAGTTTGAGGTATACAACATAATGATTTGATATATTGCAAAATGATTACCACAGTAAGTTTAGTTAACATCCATCACATATAATTACAGATTTTTTCTTGTGATGAGAACATTTAATATTTATTCTCTTAGCAACTTTCACATGAACAATACAGTATTGTTAACTAGTTAACTGTAGTCATCATGCTGTACAGTACATTATAACTATCATTTATTGAACATTTATTATGTGCCAGTGCACTGCTGTAGGTGCTTTGCTTTTATCAATCATTTAATTCTTAAAACAACCTTATGAGGTAAGTGTGATCGTTGCTCTCTTATGGCAGAGAATTTAGTATACCCCATGTTAAACAGCTGCAAAGTGATGTGCCATACTGTGATTCAGGCAGAGACCATCCTCTTAACTACTGTGGTGTGGTAACAAGTTATAAGCCAAGTCTGAAAGTTAGAAAGCAAATTAAGGTGGTGATTCTGTTCAACTCTTGGGAACAGAGCTATGGCAGCATTGTTGTCTATACCTGAGATGCTTTGTACTTGCCTAGGGTTTTCTCTTACTCCGTGTAAGCAGTGAGCTCTCTTGATTCGGCCTCCCTAAGGAAATTCTCTTACTTTCCCCCTCTTCCCTTCTGCTGACCTGTTCTCAGTGATGTGACGGTTAAAAAGAAGAAACCAAACCAAACCCTGATTTGTAGCATTTGCCAATTTCAGTGGTGTAAATATACCCATAATCGTTGACTTCAAGATATTAATGCTACATCACTGAACACAGAATTGGCAAGAGGTGTGTTGGGAAAAGATGTGCAGTAGCACATCATTATAACAGATACAACAGATGTAAACCTCAAGAGCGTAGATAATAGTAAGATGTGGCAAAAGATTAAAATGTGATGTTTTGAGTATTTATTACCTCTCTTTTTAATTTACTTAATTGTAAGCTTATATCATTTACTTTTTTTTTTTTTTTTTTTTTTTTGCGGTATGTGGGCCTCTCACTGTTGTGGCCTCTCCCGTTGCGGAGCACAGGCTTCGGACGCGCAGGCTCAGCGGCCGTGGCTCACGGGCCCAGTCGCTCCGCGGCATGTGGGATCTTCCCGGACCAGGGCACGAACCCGTGTCCCCTGCATCGGCAGGCGGACTCTCAACCACTGCGCCACCAGGGAAGCCCTCATTTACTTTTTAGTAATGGCCGTGTTTAACACCTGGCTTGCAGAAATCCTGAAAATATGATGCGCTCTCGCAAGCCTGTACAGGCCAGCTCCAGCATGCCACTGCAGTTCTCTTGCTGCTGACTGCCCACCTTCAGGAGCCTCATGACTGACACTGTCTTGCTATCTAAGAGATCAGTGCTATCCCTTCTTCTATCATTCCTCCCGCAAAACTCCCTATCTCATTCCTCTAATCTCCACCTAACATCTTCCCTGTTTCCAAGGCCTTGTTTTCCCCACACTGTAAGTCACTCTCTCCCATCCCTCAGATGCTCTTCTCTTCCCAATTTCATTTTTTTCCCCAAATCAAGTTACTGTCCCCAGTTAAAGGAAGGCCCCAGACACAACTAACATCTTGGGGCATGGAGAGTCTCTCAGCAAGATGGTAGGTCTAATGTAGAGAGAGAATCCTTGATCTAGAAAAGGAAGATCTATTCTTAGATTTCCAGGTTAGAAATCTTAGTGGAAATAATATATATTTTTTTACTTATTAATAAGTACATAAAGGTGATTTCAGTACTATTAATACAGTCCCCAAGATAGGGACTTATATACAAGTCCAAAAGTATAATTCTAAATAGTGTCTGAAGTCAGTGATAATTCTGTTGTACCAACTGTGCTATTCCTGTGTTAGGGTGCTTTGGAGCTTTCCAGTTCAGCAGCCCTAGTAAGTTACAGCTTATTTGTAGTTCATTCTGACTTCTTACAACAGATTGGAACCCCTACTGTATACAGGGCGCTACACAGAGTACTGGGGAAAAATAAGAAAGAGACACTCAGGGCTATAGGAAATACTTTGAATTTGGTCTTCAGAATCAACCTGCTGGAGCATTTCTGTTACTAGACTTGATCCCAAGTTTGACTTCATGATTTTTGGTTTTTATTATTTAGTGAAACACTACCTGCTGCTCCTTTCTGCTGCTAGCCATTAAGTTGTGGCCACAGGGAGCCATGGTTCTCTAATAGGCTTTATTACTCCTAAAGTGGAAAGGAAAAAAGTGTTTTAAGTAATGGGAATTCTCTCCCCTATTTAATGTTAAAATGGCCTGGCTTTCTCTAAATTGGATTTTCAATAATGCATCATTAAGGTTTACACAGTACTAAACCTCAGTGCTCTAAAATCTTTTGTTTATGGTTACCACATGAATTATATAATGTTTATGATTGGGAGAATGGTAATTAGGACTGTATTTCATAGAATAAATTTAATTTAGCCAGTGACCTCAATTTTTAAAAATGTATAAAAATTGCTAGAAGAATATTTGCAAATAAAGGACGAAGATGTCTTAACTTCTAAATAGTTGCAGAGTCACGGGCAGAGTTACTGGCACAAGATTTATGTCTGATTCTGTGGGCTTAAGGGAGGGGTGGATAAAGAAGAGTAGCGATTCCAGATGGTCAGGAAACACAAATTGTTGGAAAAGCGCCCCTCCCATCCTCATAGATTAAGAATATTATCCCAGGCTGAGTGGTGAATATGCTTCAAAAATTCTCACACATTAGCTGTAAGAAGAGAAGATATTATCTCCATTTATATAGTCAAGGAACCTGAGACTTAGAGGATTTAAGTAAAGTCTTTGTAGATGGAATTTAAACCCAGATTTGTCTGGAGCCCAAGCTCTTTGCACTCTACCACTTCTAGGCCAGCTCTGTTAGA
The DNA here is from genome assembly GCF_059928025.1 of Delphinapterus leucas. Taxonomy (NCBI): domain Eukaryota; kingdom Metazoa; phylum Chordata; class Mammalia; order Artiodactyla; family Monodontidae; genus Delphinapterus; species Delphinapterus leucas. The sequence continues at coordinate 45,188,018 of NC_143130.1, read as the reverse complement.
GGCTCTCCATGTTTGATGGAGAATGGGTGGACTTGGCAGTGATTCTGTGGGATGTAGAGTTTAGAGAGTTATTGCTGCAAATGGAACACAGAGGTTAAGGGGCATTCTGAGTATAAGGATGTAACTGTTTAATATACTTCCTCCATCCTCTCTGCCTTATTTTTAGATTTTCCTGGAATTTTTACAGAGCTTTTTTAGGGAGCTATTTTACATTCTTTAAAAATTTTTTTTCCAAGTGAATGTACCATTATCTTGTTGGTTTACTTATTTGTCTAACCATCTCCACTAAAATGTAAGCTTAAAGAGGACAGAGATCTTATTTTCAGATTGTTTTGTATTCTCAATGCCTAGAATACTTCCTGGCACATAGGGGCTCAATCAGTGTTTATATTTGTATAAACTCACTAGAATGGGCACAGTTTAGATGATACATTTGATTTCCCCTTAAATTAGATGTTTTCTAAAGATAAGCTCCCAAGAGGAACCTTACTAATGCAAACTTGCTCTCTCTTCCCTTTTCCTAGGGTGATTGTGTTGTTACTGTACTGCTCTCTGAAGAGGACAAAGTTGAGGATGATGTAGTGTTTTACTTGGTATTTTCGGGTTCCACCCTCCATCACTGTACAAGTACTCGGAAGGTCAGTTCTGATACGCTGGAGACCATTGCTCCTGGTAAGTATTTGAGTGGAATCTTTACTAGCCTTTATTTATTCTGTGTTCTGGTATAGAGTAATCAGGGTGATAGAACTATTGTTAGATCTTTGTTTTAAATACACTTTAAAGTATTTTACTTCTTGCTTGCACAAAAATCTGAGCCTAACTAGAAATAATTGAAATAAAATGGTGTCATAAATTGAAAGACAGTAATTAAGATCAGCAAAAATATTAATTTATTGGAATGTGGAAGAAAACTAAAACACATTTGAAAGATAAAAGTTCATGTGGTTTCTGTGGTGTGACTGCATATTTGATTCTGAATATCATTGTGGCAAAAGCAAAGGTAAAATACAATTAGTAACACATTACTCAGTATCCGTGAGGGAAAGACTAAAAACCTTCTGTAAAAGCCAAAGCTTCCCCAAATTAACAGATTATAGTTCATGGTGAAATGAATACTTAATCACTATTGCATTTATCCATTTAACAGAATTAAAAGGAAAATGTTTACTTTAAAAAATTGTTTATAAAGTCATTAAGTCATTGCTGTTTCCACCAGAAGCGGCTGACAACTTTGACTGTCTTTTGACTGACCCCAGGTATCTGAAGGTGTATTGATTCGTGTTTGGAAATGAGCTTCTTCTTTCTTTAATTGACCTTGCTTCAAAGTTAATAATTGTTTAATTTTCATCAGAATACAAAAGAGGGCACATTTAGGGGGAACCCCTAAAAATGTTGACAGTTGAACCATTTGCCTTTAGAGAATAAAATGGATTTAGTTCTTATTGAAACATTTCCTGTAACCAGTGATTTTATGTAACTCTGATTCCACTTTGTTGAAATAGATGGTGTAAAAAACGTATTAGTTTATCAAGCACTTTCAGTATCTGGTCTTGCTGGTATTAGATCAGATTGTCAGTTTTTGGTTGTTGCTGTGCTATTTTCCATACATTATCTTCATGTCTGATGCCTACCAGATCCTGGAAGTTAAACCACATTCAAGAGCTGAGATTATGACAGTTGAAAGCTGTATTTATCCTCCTACTCGACAAAAGTGATTTTGAAAATACAGGATTTAAAGATTCTTGGCAATTTCTATGTATATTCCCCCCAAACTTTTAGGGATAGGAAATTTAGCTAGGAGTCCAGCGTAGGTACTGACGTTTTCCCTAAAGAGTATTAAGTATCCTTCTTTGTAACTTAAAGCTCTAGTCTTGTTTCCTGTGAAGTATATCATGTCAGAGAGGCTGATCTGGAACTTGACATCTGCTCCAGCAGGTGCCATCCAGTGTCACCACTGCTAAACATTTCTTATGTGTGGGTGACTGTGAGAAACAGACCCTCAGCTAGGTAGAATCAGTCAGTCCCTGACTGGGCTCTTATTAGGAAGGGAATGGAGGTAATTTTTATAGACTTATTCTTTTCCTGATTTAGAAATGCTTTAACAGTTTAAGTTTGTGTGTGTATGTGTGTGTATGTGTTTGTGTGTGCGTATATATATAGAGAGAGCGAGAAAGCGTGCAAGTAGACATGAGAATGTTCGAGGAAGGCTGGCTATTACAAGGACATAGCCCTGTGCCCTCACTGCCGTCCTCAGTCACAGGTACCAGCAGAGTCCAGCCTCCTGGTGGAGAGGGATGTGCCTGGTGGCTCGTATACCTTCAGTGACGAGGTACTTAAATTAGTGTGGACTGCAAACAGTTACTCTCCTCGGGTTCACAGACCCACGGTACTTGTATGACAGCCAAGAGCTCTAGGTTTGTACCACATCCTTGTACACTGTCCCCAGCCTACTGTTTTGGAACTTTAGTTCCCATTTCTTCTCTTGCCTTTGGTCTAACACTTCTTCAGTCTGTTTCAGGCCCCTCTCTTTTCCAGCCCCACCCATCTCTGGGTGTACTTTGGTACTGACTGACTCTGAGTGCCCTAGACCTGTTGACTCCAGCCAACCAGAATGGGCATTGTATTCTGCTCTTTCCCTCTAATTTGATCTGAATCCTCAGTAATCATTCCTGACCCATTTGCTTGGGGCCTGGAATCACAGTACCTGGTTTCTCCTAATTTTTCACTAGTCAGCTCTCCTCCCCTCAAATTATGATCTTAACTATTTACCATATTCTTACAACTTGTCCCCTTTGCCCCCAGTTGGCCTGAATGTTCTGCTACCCACCTGAATTCAGTCAGCCTGCTGCCTGAGGCCCCTAATCACAAGAGAGGTGACAAAGGATTAGAGTCCCTAAAAGGCCCTCTTGTTCAAGCAGGCTGAACAAAGAGTAAGGCAGCATGTGAGACTGTGATACGTGCACGGGTCCCAGTGAGCCTCCCTCCTTGGTGAAGTAGAACCTCTGTTAACTGTTGAAACAAAGGAGATTCCTGAGTGGATCTTGCTGCTCTGGTCGTCACACGTGTCATTTTTCTGTTCACTTGTCTTCTTCAGCTGCTGTCCAGATTGGCCCAGTAATTGTTGTGGAGGGATGGGTAGAGATAGGGAGACTTTCGGGGGTTAAGTTAGTTTTGAATTGCTTGTTTATATCATGGAGTTAATAGTTTCGTCTAGAATTAAACTGCCTTAAATCTGCTTTGGGAGATTTCTTTGGCTTGTTCTGTACTTTCCTCGAGGTCTTTACTCAGATATCACCTTCTCAGTGAGGCCTTTCCTGTCCACCTTGTAAAAATATACAAACTGCCTCCTCTCCACGCTCCCTGTTCCCCTTCCCTGCTTTACTTTTCTCCACTGCACTTATCAACTTTGGACACATTATATATATTATTTATTTTCTACTTGCCTCTACTGCAGTGTCAGCTTCCCGAGGGCAAGGATTTATGTCTGCTATGTTCACCGGTATATGCTAAGAAGGCTTTTTCTGTGAATTCCTACCACTTGATGGGACTGAGTTTCTATCGTGTTGAAACTCATCCTCGTTCTCAGAAGCACCCTTCTAGAAAGGTTGTGCATACGTACGTGCATGTACACGTACACACACACACACACACACACACACACACACACACACACACACACACACACACACACACACACACACACACACACACACACACACACACACCCGTCTTTTGAAAACTGCAAGTCTGGCTTCTTGAGTTGAATTCTTGGCCTGGGTCAGGAGTCTGTGTTCTCTTTCCAGAGCTACCTCTGATGATTTCAGTGCATCAGTTAGCCATATTGATAGCCTCAAATTTCCTGTCTGTGGAGGGCAGTGTCAGATTAGTCAAGATTCTTCGTGGAAAGTCTGTATTGCTTTGTGCATCCCAGTTACTGGGTAAACGTGCACGGTCTGTTTGCAGCAGCTGCGACCGGGAGGGATGTACCTGCGCCCTTTCTGCTCCTGTGTGGGGCTAGCTCCTCAGGTCCTAGCCATTTTGCCGACAATGGGCAGAAAAAGGGCTTTGTGTCTTGATCTTGCTTTGAATGTCATGCTTCATCCAGATTGTTGGCTCAGATTTTTCTTTGAGTTCTTTCTCTGCGTGTTTCACTGTCAGTGTTTTGTGCTATTTTAGTTTTCACTAAAACCAGATGATTGATTGACCTTCACAGACAGCTACTCCTTGATGTTAGTCTGTAACCTTTTATAATTTGGAGGGTAGGGAGATGAGACATTTCTTAATAGTCTCCTGGAAAAAAACCTCTTTGACTTCAGATACCGAGATTACAGTCCATTTTTTTCCTTTTTTCATATTTTCTCACTCTTTTGCTTGTTTTCTGATGAGAAGCTTACAATGAATTGTGTATGTATGTTTAGTTATAAAGAAATTGTAAAGTGATCTTCTCTTACCTTAACACTACCGAAAGGCTGTAGATGTGATACAATCCTCCTTCTTTAAAAATGAAATTATGTTAAGAGTAGTAGCATCTTAGGGGACAGTTAGTTGGAGCCTTTGGAGGCTTTATCTGCCTTTAAATTGTTTGAATGTTTTAAAAGTGCACATATTACTTTTAACATATTGAATATAGTAATTTTTAATAAAAACATATTGAAGACTTTGGAAATAATGTCCTCTCTTTTGAAAATAAACCATCTTTGTGCTAATGAACACTAAACAAAGACAAACAAGCGTTATAATAAAATACCACATTCAAAATACCTATGAATTGGCTGGTTTAAGAATATAATTTGCTGTGAAATACATCCTGAAATGAAAATATATCTCTACAGACAAAAGGTGTTGGTGTTTGTAATAAATGAAAGTAAAATATCTCCATTCTTTTCTCTTCATATAAAACAAATCCAACCCCAAATCCCATTTTAACAAAACAGTGATTTTCCTTGAGGGCTGAAGCCAACATGTTTTCTTTAAAAGACTATAGGACTGGTAAGTAATATAAAGAAATCAGAGTATCCTTGGAAGGTAATTCTTGGGAGATGCAAGGTACTGTCATGGATTCATTTTTATTACTTAAATGTGAATTTTGACCAAGCAGACAGTAATTGCAGAATGGAAAATGAGACAGGATGTTTAGTGGATGCTCATACTACTTTTGTGAAAGGCTTTGGTGCAGAATCTATCATAAAATGAAATCTTTTTTTTTCAGCATGTCTGTTACTCACTTTTAGACTTCACAGCAAGGGGTCTTGTTTGACAGGAAAACTGCAAGGATTCACTGACCCAGAATTTGACTCTGCTGTTTCGTATCTTTCTTTTCTTTCTCACTTAATCAAAGGGAAGGTACTATATAAAGTAGATTTGTTATTAAAAAGAAAGAAAAAAGTACATTTACCATGATCAGAAGTCTTTTGTGGCTTAATTAAAAACCAGTGCTTATAGCCCCAGGTCTCAACAAGTAGTCCTGCAGTTAAGTCGTGTGTCTCTCAGTTCTTGTGAACCAAGACTCTGTTTCTATCTGCGGACATACAGAGGTTGCCAAATTGAATAACACATTTGAAAAGAAGTTATAGGCTTTTAACTGGCACAATCAGAGAATCCTGGTGCCCTCTGTCTCTGCCAAAGTACTCAGTTATCCTAAATTACTATCCTAAAATACTCCTACTACAAGGCAGTCTCTAGACAGACATGATTTTATATCTTAAAAGGCTTAAATTACTGTCCCAATGCTAGTCAGTATATATAGTGGCTATCCTGGAAAAAACTGAGGACTAGTTGAAGGGAAGTGTATCTGCTGTCTGCTGTCCTGTTGTAATTAATGCCTGTGTGGATACTTCATCACCTTGGAACTATGAACACAGCACTAGAATGGAGCACACACGTTGCACTGGGGCCAATATCCCCCCAAGGGGGTGAGAATTGGTTCTTAGGGGAGTTAAAAAAAAACTTAACTCTTTATATAGAGAGCACAGATGCACATATACAAATATATGATATATCTGTGGTATTAAAGTTTCATAGGATGGGTGTGGCAAATAGAAATGTTTATAAAGGCTCCTTGGGGGATGACAATGAATAAAAGGTTGAAAAGCACTGCCTTAGAGTAATAAGCTGGATTATATAGCACATCACATTTTTAGTGTTAATTAGCCCCTTTCTCCCCCCAGATGTATCAATACATGATTCCTGGGCCTGCCTTCTTTTCCCCCTCTGCATAAATACTCCTATACATACAGAGATCTTTGATACCTATCCCAAATTTGCACATCTACCATTAGACCACCGAAAACTAGCAGTAGGTACATACTTCTGCACATAATCCTATTCCTGTTAGAGTGTGGGTCTGAAGACTGAAAATTTCCTTCAACCCTGTATAGCTACTTCAAAGGGAAGAAAAAGGCACCAAATTTTTAAATACTTTTGATGCCAAAATGAAGTAGTAAAAGATATAATTTTTATATCTTCCACCTTGACTACAAATGCAGCCTTCTGGTAGGAAATGACTGAGTGGGCCTGGACTTGGTTGGCCCAGCAAGCACTTGCAGGGTTCCTTTTTGGATAGCTGGTGAAACAAAGTCCCAATTGTTTCCTTCTCAAAAGAGAAGGCCCGGATGGGATGTGTGCCACTTTTAGCCTAATAGGAAATGAAGTAATTCTTGGGTCATGCTTCAGCAGTTTTGTTTATCTGTAGCACTGTTTCGTTTCCATGGATATGGGTGCTTCATATAGTGATAAGGAGCCTGCGGAAAAGCTCTCCAACCTCAGGAGCACACACCTCCTGATGTGTGAGCTTAAAAACGTTTGGATTAGATGCTTTTAAGAGGACCATCAGCAGTTACATTTTTGTTTCCCATCTAGGTGCTCCTGATTGTGTGTTGTTTATTCGGCATTCTTCTTCCTTCCCTTTGTTTCTTCAGTTCTGCAGTGTCAGGGGCAGCATTTGCTGTGTTGGGCTTATGCAGAAGCTCTTGATAGAGTAATAGGCATCTCTTTTCCTTGAGTCACCTGAACAGGAGGATTTTAATAGCTAATACTGATAACAAGTACCAGGTTTAGATGCCTGTTTATGCCAGGTGTCTGCTTTGTGTACAGCCATCTCTGATTTTTTTTTTTTTTTTTTTAAATAGCCTGGAAGGTTGGTGATGTTCCCATTTTTGTGCGCAAGCAAATAGACTTCAAGGTCGAGTGACTTTTTCAGGTTGACCCAGCCTGTTTGCAGTGGAGGTGAGACTTAAACCTGGTATCTTCTGACTCTACAGCTAGTAGTCAGCATACTTCAGTACCTCTTACAATTTACTCAGTAAGGGTTCCATCTCTCCCACCCCAAAATTTACTTCATACTTCTGTTGTAATCAGCTCGGACCTGATTGTAGCATATATTCAGAAGTCAGTTTTAAAAAATGGAATTGAGGTTTAGGCCATGTTCCTTAACAGTTCATCTCTCTTCTTCCCCTGTCTCAATTCTCTGTGGGTATTTCCCTCAGAAGAAGCTCAGTAAAATTTTCAGAACTTCCCCTTTTAAAAGGACTTGTGATTTTTATTTTCTTTTTTTGTTACCAGGAAATTGAGTGGAAGGAAAAACACCACGGAACCAGCTGCAAACCTTGTTACTCTTCTTTATGCTGCAGCTTCTGTCTTCATGTAAAAAGAAGTTAATTGTGGTTATTATGTCGAATTGGATATAGTTTCCCATCCCCATGTTTTTGCCCTGAAGATGTAGACATCGTTAATACCTTGTATTTTGTGTGTACAAAGGCAGTCATAAGACTAATGGCCCCTGAAAACAGTTGTGTCTTTAGAGCTAATTTATGGTAGTAAGAGATTTTATGTGTACAGATGCAGTGACATCAGTTTTATTAATGGGTCCATATTACATAACCTTTGTTTTTGAAAAACGTTGATTTTTTTTTCTAGATGCTTTATCTGAAAGGTCATAGGGATTAAACACTAATCTTGTGAACCATTTGAGCCTAATAGAAAACGTGAATATGAGACAGTAGCCCTGCCAGCCTTGAGAGGTGGTTTTCCAGACGGTAGGGGAGGCACTTTGCTCGAGCTCAGTAGTAATTCTTCCAATTTACTGAAAGTTTAATAAAGACTGAGCCAGGAAACCCTCAGTTCTTCACTCTTTTAACCCTCAGTTTTTCTTTGGAAAAAGAAGCCTATAATCATACCAAACAAATTCCAGATTTATGGCACATTTTACTTAGGCTGATTCATAGTTTCTCCTTCAGATTGTGAGTTCACGTCTAAAGGGAAAATATTGGGCTAACAGTTGGATGGCTTCTCCTAGATATCTATTTCATGGCCTTTGCTGACATTCTGCCTTCTCTAATACACGGTTTTGTTTTAGTTCTGCACAAATAGAGCAGATGATAGTTTGCCCATCCACCCATCCACCTTCTAAGAGATTCTGCTAAAGCAGCAGAAAGGATTATGCGTGCTTATGCTGCTAAGCACATGTGCACAGACATACACACCCCTAAACCACCTTCTGTTTCTCCCTCTTTGTTTTCCCCACCCCGCCCTAGCCAAGTAAAGTCATTTTTGCAATTTCAGATAGATTTCTGTGTAGATGTATTACGCCTGCACTTTCCAGTTTTGAGTTAAGGTGGTATTGCTTCACCATGGCTTTTGGCTATGTGTGTGCGTGTGTGTGTGCGTGCGTGTGCGCCTATGCAGGAGAGTGTGAGATGAAGTTGAAGATCTGGACTATGGCCTGGACCCTGTGTATATACAGGAGGTGATTTTACAGAGCAGCGATGATGTTAACTTTTAGCAACGGTGTGACTCGCTTTCTGGCTCAAGCTCTCAGGTGTCTCAGACACCTCTGCTGCACAGGCTTGGGGAAGGAGATGAGTAAGAAAGAATAACTGTTTGGATGGGTGGGGCAGTGGATGTCATTATTGTAGGTTAGTTTAATATCTCTTCTAAGAGTGTGTTTAAGTTTTGAAGGTAGAATTTCAATTTGGATCCCACATTCACATTCTCATCATTGAATTGTGAAACCTGTAAGTTTAGTTTTTATTGACATTTATTTGTATCTACCTCAAAGGACTGTCAGGAATTTAAAAATGAGCTTAATCCTGAATAAATGGGAAATGCTATAATTACTGGTGAGATTCATGAATGAGAACCACAACATTCTTAAAGTACAGTCATCTGTCAGTATCTGCAAGGGGATTGGTTCCAAGACCCCCGTGGACACCAAAATCTGCAGATGCTCAAGTCCCTTAGTTGGCCCTATGTATCCATAGTTTTGCATCCGGAGATTCAGCCAACCATGGATCGTAAATATAGTAGTACATCTATGTAGTATTGAAGAAAAAAATCCACATATAAGTGGACCCAGGCAGTTCAAACCTATCTTGTTAAAGGGTCAACAGTAATTATCCTGACTGAAATATGTATTGCTGTGTCTGTCTGTCTGTCTAGTTTGATTGGAAGTGAAATGAGCCTGTATATGTTGTTTTGGGTGATAGTATTACAGAATTTGAGAGGAGTCTTCTAAATTATAGCTCTTGACTTACGAGATTAGGATACTCTCCAGATTTTAAAGTGTTAGAGAAGTTGTCATTTACCTCAGGCCACATAGCTTAGGAAGTAACAAAATAGGTTTGAACCCAGGTCTCTCCTCACACGAAACATCTAGGTGTAGCCTACTTAATATCTCCCTGAAACTGTCTTTTGCAAAAATTATTCCATCCCTTGAACTTGCTCTCTGCTTCCATTTTTATGTTTTTGAAACTGTTTCTTGTTCCTGGAATCTCTTCCTAAGTTTCTGTCTCTCCCCACCTTCTGCCTGGTAAAACCCACGGGTTTGTACAGCTGGGGAAACCATAGAGCCTGCAGAGGCTGCCCTTATTCTGTACATGAAGAAATTGAGGCCTGGAGAAGCAGAGATGATCTGAGGTCATGCAACTTAGGAGTCTTATAGTCAGGATTTGAGCATAGTGTTTTCCTTCCTTTCCTGTTAGTTTTTCCATGGTACCTTTATTTCCTGTTTAAGCCTTCTTGTCTCCATGAATCTTGGGTGTAGGGGCAGACAGGAGAGCAAGGAAACTTGGGTTCAGATTCTAATTCTGCCACTTAGGAGCTTTATAACCTTGGACAAATTACTTAACATTTTTGTGACTTGATTTCCTCATCTGGCAAATGGGGATAATAATAGTACCTACTGCTAGGGTTGTTATGAGAATTAAATGAACTGTTATTAGGAAATCACTGAGGATGGTGCCTGGCACAGAGAAATTATTGGAGAAGTGATAGATAGATAGATATTATTAGAGAAGTGATAGAGAGGGAGGGAGGGATAGGATAGGACTATGCATCTGAGTTCTGAGGGTTGCAGTGAAGAACCGCTGCGGTTGGAGAGTTGGGAGCAGGATGCCTATGGAAAAGGTCCTTCTTGACTGCCACCTTTCTTTTGCTCACCTGTGAAATGCACTGGTCCTCTCTGGCGAGTCGTATGGTATGTGTTTCTTTAGAACCCACCCCATTTTGCAGTGATCTGCAGCTTGGTTGATTGCCACCTAATAGACTATAAACCTCTGGAGAGCTCAGATTCACTGTGATAAGCTTCTGGTTACAGTGTGCTAGGCTTGGTGGATGTCCACATGTTATTTTTGGCTGCACCGAACAGCTCACGGGATCTTAGTTCCCCGACCAAGGATTGAACCTGGACCCCAGCAGTGAAAGCACCGAGTCCTAACCACTGGACCACCAGGGAATTCCCCAGATGTTAGTCGTTAAATGTTACAGAACAGTTTAGAAAAACTACTTTCTGCCAGAAAAACACCCAAACCTTTATTACCTGAATCAGTTGATTTGTTTATCCTGATGTTGTTGTCTTATGTAATTAGGCTGGCTGCCCTTCAAAGAAAGATTAAGATTCTTTTTTCTGATTTCATTTCACATAGTAGACGTATAAATTCAACATATTTATTGAATTGAAATACAAACATGGGTGTATACACACCGCCACGCACATGTGTGCACGCATGCATGCCAGAGGATGCTTCACTTTCCCACAGCCTTCATGGAAGGAATTCCACTGGGAATGCAGTGGGAGCACCTTGGTGGAGTTATGCGTTTGTGTGGAGACTGATCTCGGTGGTTCATGAACCTGTTCCTCTTGCTTAATAGTCATACTGGCCTGTCATTCCAAGAGTTGGGCTCCTCACAGGTAGGGACGTAGCTGTCACCCCTCCCTCTTTATAAGCAATGTGTTACAAAACTTTTGCATCATGATATAATAGGCCATGAACTTTGGCATCCGACTTGAATTTGAATGATGGATTCTGCTTCTTCACATGTGTGTAAACGTGGGCAAATTACTTCTTGAAGTCTCAGTTTTCTTACCTGTAATGTGAGGACAATATGCACCTCATAAATTTGTTGTGTAGAGAAAATGACATGTCAGATGCCTGGTATGTGGTAGGTTCTTGGTTAGTAAGTATTGATACTTGTTACCATCCTCAAATTACACAGCAGGGAGAGATTTCTTTTGTCACAAAGTAAAGGCTTAAGGAGGCCCCTGGGGAAAAAGTATATGTGGAAAAAAATAATTGTTTTCTCTTTCAAAGACAGCAGAAAGCTTACTTTGTTCTGTGAGGTGTGAAGCCTCGTTGGCTGTCCGTGGTCTGGAGAGCCAGATTCAGGGACCCTCCTCCTCACCCTGCTGCTGGTCAGTGCGAGCTGGTGGGCTCAGGGGAGCCCAGGCCTCAGGTGCCTGCAGTTTATCAGGCAGCGCACCAGGGGGAGCAACTCAAACAGAAGCATCACCTTCATTGCCTTTTCTTTTTTCTCATCAGAAAGATACTTATGAAAGAAATGATGATGTTAGGAGCATAGTTCCAGCTAGTTGAGATCAGTGCCTGAAAGTTGAGGAAAAACGTGTCTTGATTAATATTCTGTATCTTGGAAATACTTAGTTCTGTGAGGCTGAAAACACAGAGAAAGTCTGATTCTCCAGGAAGGCCTCCCCACGGGAAACACTGCTGTTAAACCTTCCTGGTCTTACTTGAGCAGAGCTCTTTGAGGTGACACGTAGCTTGCTGCCAATGTCGCAGCTCGTGAGGTCTCTGCCCCTCTGGACAGTGGGCACTGCAGTCTCTGGCATGCTTGCTTCTCCTCAACCAGGTTTCTAGCCACAGCATTGTGTCATCCCTGGGTGACCTAGGTGATTTGATTGAAGTTCTCTTTACGTTACAGGAAAGAACGTGTATCTCAGAGCAAAAGTTATTTTCTAGGCCTTGAATTGCTTCATAATAGTAAAATAAAATCAAGTCGTTTTGTACTTTTCTAAGTGCTTCCTCATTTGCTCAGTTGTATCGTGGTGAAAGTGAGGCAGGTTCTGGGGCATCTGTACAATTCCTGCCATGTAACCTGTATGAGTGACTTTTTCCCTGTTGGGTTTTTGGATCCAGCGCAGTTCGGGAGGGGTTAGACTTCCCATTGTACGCTAGGCCTTGCAAGGTCCTTCAGCTTTCATTCTTTAATTTGTTCAAATTGAACCGCTGTAGTTCAGTGTATATTGAGATTTTCAGAGCCTGTTAGTACCAAACACTACACTGCTGGCACGGTGGCAGCTGGAATACGAAGTTATTTGCTGTTGGTAGGGGAACCAGTTCATATTTGCAAATAGCCATTGTAAAGATGAGTTGGAAATGGGGTTTTAAGAAGTTTGGAAGATTGCTGTTAGAGCTCGGACGAAGGAGAGGTTTGTTTTAGGAAGGGGAGCTTGTATGTCACGCAGGAAGAGCCGAGAAGCACCGCCCCCCACTCCCAGCAGTGTCCTCCTTTCAGGAGAGGGCTCTAATCCTGTTTTCCTTGCTGCGTGTGTTTCCTTAGGTCATGACTGCTGCGAGACGGTGAAGGTGCTGCTCTGTGCTTCCAAAGAGGGCCTGCCTGTGTTTGTGGTGGCGGAAGAAGACTTCAGGTTCATCCAGGACGAGGCCTACGATGCAGCCCAGTTCCTGGCAACCAGTGCTGGAAATCAGCAGGCTCTGAACTTCACCCGTTTCCTGGATCGGTCAGGACCCCCGTCCACGGATGTGAATTCCCTTGATGAGAAGGTTTCCCTGGCGTTCAGGCACCTGAAGCTGCCAGCAGAGTGGAATGTGTTGGGAACAGATGCAGCTTCGCATGGTAAGAACTTCAGTGACCCACAGTCTCTGAATTTGGAATTCTTGTGTTTTTGGATGGGGCTGCTTTTGTATGGCGATTGTCTTCACATCTGCCACGGTGGCTGAATAGACCTTGCAGTTACTATAGCGGAGTGACCTCGGTGGCCTCTCTCCTGGGTTCTTCAGCTTAGCTGTTAGTCCTGTTCTTGCAGTGAAATGACCCCAGAGAGAGCTTGCTGTTGTCGTCGGCAGCTCTCATTTAAAGTAGAGGGTGGCCAATCAAAAAATGGGCAGAAGACCTAAATAGACATTTCTCCAAAGAAGACATACAGATGGCCAAGAAGCACATGAAGAGCTGCTCAACATCACTAATTATTAGAGAAATGCAAATCAAAACTACAGTGAGGTATCACCTCACACCAGTTAGAATGGGCACCGTCAGAAAATCTACAAACAGATGCTGGAGAAGGTGTGGAGAAAAGGGAATCCTCTTGCACTGTTGGTGGGAATGTAAATTGATACAGCCACTATGGAGAACAGTATGGAGGTTCCTTAAAAAACTAAAAATAGAGTTACCAAATGACCCAGCAATCCCACTACTGGGCATATACCCAGAGAAAACCATAACTCAAAAAGACACATGCAGGGCTTCCCTGGTGGCGCAGTGGTTGAGGGTCTGCCTGCCGATGCAGGGAACGCGGGTTCGTGCCCCGGTCTGGGAGGATCCCCCATGCCGCGGGGCGGCTGGGCCCGTGAGCCATGGCTGCTGGGCCTGCGCGTCCGGAGCCTGTGCTCCGCAGCAGGAGAGGCCACAGCAGTGAGAGGCCCGCATACCGCAAAAAAAAAAAAGACACATGCACCCCAATGTTCATTGCAGCACTGTTTACAATAGCCAGGTCATGGAAGCAACCTAAATGCCCATTGACAGAAGAATGGATAAAACAGATGTGGCACTTATATACAATGGAATATTACTCAGCCATAAAAAGGAACAAAACTGGGTCATTTGTGGAGACGTGGATGGATCTGGAGACTGTCATACAGAGTGAATCAAGTGAGAAAGAGAAAAACAAATATCGTATATTAACGCATATATGTGGAACGTAGAAAAATGGTACAGATGAACCAGTTTTCAGGGCAGAAACAGAGACACAGATGTAGAGAACAAACGTATCGACACCAAGGTGGGAAAGTGGCGGTGGTGGTGGTGGGATGAATTGGGAGATTGGGATTGACATATATACACTACTATGTATAAAATAGATAACTAATAAGAACCTGCTGTATAAAAAATAAATAAAATAATATTCAAAAAAAAAACAAAATAAAGTAGAGGTTGGCGTGTCTCCCTTCCATGGGCCCAGATTTCAGGCTTGATCTCCTTTGTGTAGAAAGAGACCTGACCTTCATGAGGAGGGTAGCAGAGTAACTTGGGATACTTCTTTCATGTTTAATTATCAAAGCAGGGTTTTCCTTATTGTCTTCTCAAGTTCTCTAGAGAGTCCACGCAGTTGGAGGAAAGGAAAAGACTGGGAAGTAATTGGGGGGCAGCACGAGAGCAGGCTGAGCTCTGGAAAACCCTGCACATTTTTAACCAGAGTATTTTCACTCTTGTTTATTTTATCTACTGGCTCTGCATATGAGAGTTCATTGAAGGAAGGGCTCTACTTTTTAAAAAACACTGATGTAGTAAGTATCTATTTATGTTCCTCTTATTCAGACAGGGGATTTCCTGTGTAATTATTCTTGTGGCAAATGACATCTACTAGATATTGTGAATATATATGTATGTGTACACACACACACACACACACACACGTATTTAATGAAGCAGCATATACCTGGAGTCCAATAAATAACATCATCTTTCTCTCCTGAGTGCAAATCATGGAAAGATTTAGGAGTTACACAGAGTTTAAAATGTTTGCCTTTTTCCTGACAAAAGCTAGATTGAAAGGCTGACTTCAGACCGCTTGCTGGAAGGGGTTGCGTATCCTTTCTACTTTATTTCTGAAAGAGCTGGACAATCACAGGACTGCCCTTCAGCGTCCACCAGCTTTGATTATTGTGTTATGTAGGGGAGCACCCAGAAGTCACCCTCCCCACCCTCCCCGCAGGCAAGCAGATCCTGAGGAGAAGCGCTGAGCCAGGGGCACGCTCAGTTCCTCCTCCCGCAGACCTGTCAAGTAACTGTGTTCTTCCTCCCCTGGAAGAATGGTGAGGAGGTGTTTGCTAGTTTGGGCTCTCTTAAACCCACTGAATTTAACTATTAAGGCGGTGATCAGCTGCAAGAATGATGTCCCTCACTATCACTGGCTTCCTGTCAAGTTAACGACCGGGGCCCTCCTGCCAGGTAAAATACAAAAGAAAGCGTGGACTCTAAAATGAAGGGGAAAAGCACTTGTCCCTTGTCCTTTTCTTATTAATACAATGTCAAAGAACCTCTGCATTGCTGAGATCTAGAGATCAAAATATTTGCCATTATACAGGGCACGGGCACCTTTTCAGAAATCTAATGTTTGGAAACCTAGCTCATGCTGTTTCTGTGTTGTGATCAGAATGATTATTCTGGTTGCCCTTTATAAATCAGTATCAAAAAGGATTTCATTAGTTATTTGTGGGGCTTAAAGTTTATTTTGTGTGGTTTTGCTTTGTCCTGTTTAAAGAGGGTACAGGAATTGGATAGTTGGTTCACGCCACATGATTAGAAAGAACTGTTAGAAAAGCACAGGTCTGAGACTTCAGGCATATCCTTCCCTTCTCTGGGTCTTAGCATCTTTGTCTTTAATAGGCAGCTCGCCAGCTTTAATATTTTTATAGTCTTTCCATGTGCTTCTGAAGTTTCTGATGTACAAAATTGTTCAAGCAGTGCTAGTGAAGACTAAATCAAATTTGAACACTTAGGGAAATGCCTGAAAACCACAATAACGTGCCATTACACACCTTTAGGAAGACCAAAATTAAAAATACCAAGCACTGGGCTTCCCTGGGTGGCGCAGTGGTTGAGAGTCTGCCTGCTGATGCAGGGGACAGGGGTTCGTGCCCCGGTCCGGGAAGATCCCACATGCCGCGGAGCAGCTGGGCCCGTGAGCCGTGGTCGCTGAGCCTGCGCGTCCGGAGCCTGTGCTCCGCAACGGGAGAGGCCACAACAGTGAGAGGCCTGTGTACCGCAAAACAACAACAACAACAACAACCACCAAGCACTGGCAAGGATGCAGAACAACATCTCATACATTGCTGGTGGGAATGCAAAATAATACAACCACTCCAGGAAACAGTTTGGCAGTCTCCTATAAAGTTAAATGTACATTTACTGTATGACCCAGCAATCCCACTTTTGGCTCTTTGTCCTAGAGAAATGAAAACTTATATGTACTCAAAAAAATCTTTTCAAAAATGTGCCTATAGCAGCATTATTTATAATCATCCCAAACTAGAAACAACCCAGATCTCCCTCACTGGGTGACTATATATGCAAACTGTGGTACATCCATACAGTGGAATACTACTCAGCAATAAAAAAAGGAGCAAACTGTTGACATGTGCATCAACTTGAATGCGTTTTAAATGCATTGCACTAAGAAGTCAGTTTCCAAAGTTATTTACTCTACGATTCTATTTATATGATACTCTAGAAAGGGCAAAATTGTAGGAACAGAAAACAGGTTAGTAGTTGCCAGGGGCTAGAAGTAGGGAAAAGGTCTGACCACAGAGGGGTATCATGGGGGAGTTCTTTGGGTGTTGAAATGGTTTTGTGTCTTAATGGTGGTGGTTTTAAGAATCTATGCGTGTGCTCAGACTCATAGGACTGTTCACCCCCCAAAAGTGAATTTTATTGTACATAAACTAAAAACAAAAGAACAAAAGAAATTGAACAAGTTAACTGTATACTTTACAAGGTGAAATGCATGCAAGGGACTAATGGCTGTGATTTCAAGTGCTGGATTCACATTCTGCAGTTGAAATTGTTCAGTTAATTGTGGATTAGAATCTGCAAACAGTGGGTATTTTAAGGCTGAATAGCATCAATTAAGAGGTCTTTGCTTGCTGTTGGGGGACAAATGCAAAGGAACACTGCTTACAGCAGTGAGTTGCACATCAGATGCTTTTTTAAAGGTGTTTAAAGGAAGAAGGTACGAAGTCAGCTTGTTGCCTGGGATAATCATGCAGCTAAATAGGGCACGTTGTTACATAACGGGACTACTTGCTGTTGAAAGCTAGGATGTTTACAGGTGTTCCGGCCTAATACTTGTACAAAGGAGTCATGTAAGATTTATGGTTAATCCTCCCACTCTAATCGTTTAAGATGTAGTGCTTTTAAACTTTTTTTCAGGTCAGTGACTCCTTTGAAAATAGCTCGGATTTCTCCTCAGGAAAAGATATACATAGGGGCTACCTGCAGAAATTTACATATTGTTTCAGGGATTCAGTCTCCCTGAACCGCAGGCGTGAACATGATGTTAAGAACTCTTGGCTTAGGCTTGATATTGTAAAGTAGAAAGAGCATAGGCTGCAGAGTCAGTTTGTTGATATCCGGTCTTCATTGCGAGAGTTTGTGCAGAATACATAATCTCTCTGTTTCTCAATTTCTTCATCTGTAAAATGGAGGAAAATATATCCAATAGTGTGTGCTACTTTGCGGGCTCTTTATTTTTAATGTACCATGACCAATGTCCAGTAGCCTTTTGAGGACAGAACACTGATGAGCTCTGATGAGGGAAAGTGACATGCTCTATAAAAGGATAAAACAGTGTAGAACTTAAAAGAAAAAACCTCTTTGAAGCAGAATGAGACTGTTTTTTTTAACCTTATTCCTGCAGGCAGTCCGTACTTTAAATATCAGCAACAGGGAACGTGTCCATTTTATTCTTCCAAGATTTCTTTAATCCCTAGTTACATAAAGCCCTGTACTTTAGCCTTAGTTCTGCCTTAAAGGCAAATAATATGGATTCGTCTGGGTGGAGGGTGAATGGTGGGGTTGGAATATCTTCCCTCTGAGTTACCAAGTCTCACTTAGTTGTCTCAGCTCTTCAGTGCCTCTGTGGCTAGTGAAATGGTGAATCAGGATGGTTTTTCCCCTGAAAGACCCTTGTACAGTAGCAATCAGCATAACTCTCAGGTAACAAAGGGTGGGCCTTTGAGGTCCTGGGGGAAATCTGCATTCTTATTTAGTCATGGTGTTGTATAACTAAACGGAAAGAAGATCTAATCACCTCTGGGATGGGAACCCTCCCCACATAGAGAAATTTGGATGGAGAGAAGGATGAGACAGGTTTAAGCCAGGCTGCACTAAAATCAGCCTGTGTGTTCTCAGTTCTTTATATCTGATGTTGGTTAATAGAACCACAACCGTAATCATTTAGTGTTTTAGTTCCCACACCTTTTCCAGATTGATAGCTTTCCAAGAAAATGTTTCCTTAGCTACACCCACTAGTAATTTTGTATGTTTTCAGCTATCGTAGCTGCTAAAAAAGAACATAATAAAATATTAAAAGATATTTTAATAATATATAATATTTTAATAGTCTAAGGGATTGACTCCAGGACAAGTGGTTTCTCGTAATGGCAGCACTTTTAACTCCAAAAGATTTTGTTTCCTCTCAAACCTTGATTCTGTCACAAGGTTACAGGTGTCATTTTTCCAAATGCCCGTTTCTCACATGGGCCTGCTGTTTACCTTCCCCACGGGGTGTGAGAATTCCTGCATCGTGTGGGACTTGAGGTTTATTTAAGAAGCAGTACAGAATAGTAGAAAGAATGGTGATTTTGGAGTCTCATAGATACACAGTCGAAGAGTCCTGTGAGGAGGATGGATCGATGGGGTAGGAAAAGTACCTGTAGCCTTTGAATACTATTTTGTTCACAGAACTCAGAACGTTTTGCTTAGACAGAAAACCTGACGACTTGAAAAGGTGCAGCCATCTCGCCTGCTTCTCACGGTCTAATGCCTGTGAGGCCCAGCGCCTTTCTCTGCAGAGCTGAGGGAATGCGTGGAGGGGTGCTTCCAGCATACAAGCAGATAGTAAACAGGACTTCAGACATCTTCTCCTACCTTCTCCGTGGGAAGCTGGGCCCACAGAGAGATTTTGCCAGTTTAACACGGTTAAACAGGAAAACTAACCAGCCAACATATGGCCTATGAAATAACACTACAGCATAAAGGAAATGGAAAAGTATCATGAATATTCAGATGGAAGACTCTAATTTTCTTTAAGAAACCAAAGAAAAATTTAGAAGAGGTTTGCCATTTGTCCTTTAAAAGATTGAAGAAGTCAGACCTATTATAAAATAGGAAGGAAGGAAGGAAGGAGAAGGAAGCAACAGGAGAAAAATAAGTTTAATGATTTTGGTCAGTCAGGGTCACCCAGAGTATCAGAATCAGTAGGAAAATATGTATTAAGATTTGCTTCAGGGAATGGCTTGCACAATGGTGGGGTCTGGCTAAGCAAGTCCAAAATTTGTAGGGTAGGAGTGGAAGAGAAAATCACGGGCAAGCTCAAACCCACCAGCATGAGCCAAAGCTGTCATCCTCAGACAGGAAGGGGAAATCCTGAGCTGGATGGCACTCCACGAGCACAGCCTGACGCTGTCCTCCTCGGGCAGGATTTCTTCTCTCTCCAGGGGAAATCTCAGCCCTGCTTTTAAAGCCTTCCAACTGATTCTGTTAGGCCTACCCAGATTAGCCAGGATAATCTTCCTTATTACGTCAACTGATTAGGCACTTTAATTACTGCAAAAAAGCCATCACAGTGAGGGCAAAGATGGAAGGGAGTTGGCTTAAATGATGCAAGGACATCCAGAATCCCAGAGCATAATTAAATTCAAATTGGGGATAAAGGACCCAATTGACATCATAGGAAATGCAGTTAGTGACCTGAAAAACAAAGTTGAGTAGCTCTTACAATACAGAGGGAAAACACAAAGATCACAAGAGAGAAAAAAACAGAGTAAAGAGGTTGATTCTAAGTTGTAGGTGCTCTGGATTTTAAACTGAGACAAAAGGAACAAAAGCAATGATGCAAGGTATGTTAGGTAAGAGAAATTATTTTTGGAGGAAAACCTGAGAAGGTACTTTTTTTTTTTTTTTTTTTTTTTTTTTTTGGCGGTACGTGGACCTCTCACTGCTGTGGCCTCTCCCGTTGCGGAGCACAGGCTCCAGACACGCAGGCTCAGCGGCCATGGCTCACGGGCCCAGCTGCTCCGCAGCATGTGGGATCCTCCTGGACCAGGGCACGAACCCATGTCCCCTGCATCGGCAGGCGGACCCCCAACCACCGCGCCACCAGGGAAGCCCCAAGAAGGTACTTTTTAAACTACAACATTAGAATGCTTGCATGATTGATTTTTACAAAAAGAAAAGGGGTGGAGTAATGGAAAGGGTATGGTTTCTAGACCCAACACAAGAATTTTCAAATCTTGATGATTTTTGCTGTGAGTAAGTAATTAACCTGTCTTCATCTGCAAAATGAGGATAACGAGACCTCACAGGGTTATTGTGAGAATGATAAAAGTGAATACAAACAGTTTAGCCCAGTGCGCGGCACTTAGTCTTCACCACATATTACTTTCCTTATTATCTGTTGATTGCAGAGAGGGGGTGACCTAAAAGCACATGTGGCACCTGCTGCTAAGGACGTTAGGATGAGATTTGGGAGCCTGCAGGTGCTGGAATTGGGGTGCCAGCTTGGAGCAGGTGTATGGCCTTGTTATTGAAACTCTACTCTTTTTTTCCCCCCCCACCAGGAATGTGAGATCTTTTTTCTTTTTAATTTTATTTATTTTTTTATACAGCACGTTCTTATTAGTTATCTGTTTTATACATATTAATGTATACATGTCAATCCCAATCTCCCAATTCGTCCCACCACCACCACCACCCGCCACCCACACTTTCCCCTCTTGGTGTTGGAACTCTACTCTTGAAGGCTGAGCTGACTCAGAGCAAGTAGGGGATGAGAAAGGGCGGGGGTGTAGAGGAAACTACTTTAAGGAGGTGTCAGGTAGTGAGACCGGACTTAGCTAGTCTCTGAAAAATCACCTGGTTCCTGGGCAATACCTTATTAGCTTTTTTGTATTTGATAAGGATGTCAGAGTGCCTGTGAACAACTGTAAGGCACAAGTTAGATGGTGATATTTGATCTTTTCTGAAGGTTCTTTCTGTCCTTTTGTCTGGCCTGGCCGCCTGCTCTGAGTTGTTGATTATTAAAATTTGTACCTACACGTGCAGTGGTTTTTCTTCTGTAGTGTTGATGTCTTTCCAGCCTGTGCCTGTGCTGAACATCATATAAGTCCTGAATTAGTCAGTGTGCAGAGTTCTATAGGGAAAGTATAAAATATGAAAGATAGTTTTTGCTTCGAAGGAAATTTACCCCGGCAGTAAGGAGACAAGACTAAGGCACATGTGATGTTAGAAGACAGTGCAGTTCATGTACAACTGCAGGGTCAAAGATGCCTTCATTCTTACCGTGCTGCTCACGTACAGAAGCATTGGGGACTTCAGTGTAAGGAGAAAACACTGGGGTCCAAGAAGTCTGAGAATGCTCAGTGAGGAAGTTGAGACCTGCGGGAAGCCACGGGGAATGAGCGATGTTAGCTCAGCCGAGGAGATGAAAGCAAGCACAACTGCAGGGCACCATTCCCGTTTCCAGACCCTGAGTGGTGGTCCCTGTGGTTGAGTAAGCCAGCATCGTGGGCTGTGTACTGAAGCCCTGGGGCAGCTGTAGCTCCCGCCTTAACAGGTTGGGCACAAGAGGATGCCCTAGGCACAGAGAATGTTGCCAGGGAACCTAGAATGTGATTGGAAGTTGGGAGGGACAGAGAAGTGGGGTGGGGATGGAAGGAACCCAGCGATTATTCAATGAGTGCCTGCTACAGGCCATCATCGACTAGCATGTCACCTACCCCCCTGATTTGTTACTGCAGCCATGGGAGTGAGGTGGTGGTACCCCACTCTAGGGATGAAGAGAATGAAGCTCAGAGAACTGAAATGGATTATGCCCAGTCACATGATGGTAAATGCCAAATTTGAACCCAGATTTGTCTAACTCCAAAGCCCTTCCTCATTCTGCCACTTTCCTTTTTTAAAATAAACTTATTTATGTATGTATGTATGTATGTATGTATGTATTTATGGCTGTGTTGGGTCTTCGCTGCTACACATGGGCACCTCTCTAGTTGTGGCGGGCGGGGGCTACTCTTCACCACGGTGCGTGGGCCTTTCACCGCCGTGGCTTCTCCTGTTGTGGAGCATGGGCTCTAGGCATGCGGGCTTCAGCACCTGTGGCCCACGGGCTCCAGAGCACAGGCTCAGTAGTTGTGGCGCACGGGCTTAGTTGCTCCGCGGTATGCGGGATCTTCCCGGATTAGGGCTCGAACCTGTGTCCCTTGCATCGGCAGGCAGATTCTCAACCACTGCGCCACCAGAGAAGCCCCCTCTGCCACTTTCAAAGTGACTCTGTACCAAGAAGGGACCTTGACTTCACCTCAGGTGAAATAGACACATATTTTTCTTTCTGAAGGTGTTAGCATATCATCTCGGAGTTAGTCTTTCTTATGCCTGGAGATGCATTTCTTTCTTTCATTAAGCAACCAACCAAAAAAGCTGGCTGTGCCAACAATTTGATTTGCCCTTAATGTGGGAGAATAAAAAGACCTGTGTGTACTTAACAAGCAGAACCTGTTTTTAGTGTTTAACTAGCCAACTGCTCTCTGGGTGTTATTTTTTTTTTTAAGTAATTATACCCTTTTTGATATACCCGTCTAAGCCCCAATAACTATTCCCCTTGGATCCCGATCCCCATGTTATGAGGCTGCATTCACTTCTTTCTTTCTTTTTCTTTTCAGGAAAAGAACATATGTGTAGTACAGTCACCCTTAAAATCTGCCTGTATAAATTTGTTGAATGCATTAAATCAGAATATAGAAATGGATTCTCTTTTGTAGGACTGTCTCCTATTGGAGATTTTGCTTCTTATATTTTTTCTAGCTTCATTTTGTCTTTGAGAGCTGATTCTACTCTGCCACAAGAAAATTGTTCATGTTGTATGTTGTGGCTTAACTTGAGGATCTTAGGTGCTTGGAGGCAGTGGTGTTTACCTGAACCATCTCTTTGTTTGTTTACTTTGGGTTTTCACATCCTCCTCACTGATTTTCATTTTCTCCTCCATCTACAGATGGTGGCCCCCGAGAGACATTGATGCATTTTGCTGTGCGGCTGGGGCTGCTGAGGTTGACGTGGTTCCTGTTGCAGAAGCCAGGTGGCCGCGGAGCTCTCAGCATCCACAACCAAGAAGGAGCGACCCCTGTGAGCTTGGCCTTGGAGCGGGGTTATCACAAGCTGCACAGGCTTCTAACTGAGTAAGTGCTCCTTCTTCCCACTTCCTTCTTCTCACCACCAGCCCCACCCCCGATTCATAGCAGCCCTGCCCCCCTGGCATCTGCAGCCTTCGCCAGGAACTAAAACCTCAGCTCTGTGCCTTGCCTTTCTCTGGAGGTTTATAAGCTTGGTCCCGCTCACGACTTCATTGTCTGAGAGTAACACAAGTAAGTCATATTCCCATCTTTTTTCTCTCCTCTGTTTCCCTGCCCTTACTGCTTCATGCCTCTTAAATTTTACTGAAAACTCAGAATAAGTCTGGTCTGTAGGGGTAGCACTCCATTACCAAGGTATCCAGTTTTTCCCAGTTTAGTACAGAGGAAACATTTTTTCTGTACCATATACTTTTCTTTCTGGTATGTCTTCAAGATTTGAAAGAGTTAACTAGAAATACTTTAATAATTGCTTATGGAAAGTATGCTGAACACTGAGTTTTGGTTTGAATGTAATTTCTATAAATAAAATCGAGAGCAGTGGTCTCTTCATATGAGTAGCAGTAAAAAGCCACTGAGCTGTCCTGGAAACGTGCAGTAGGAAATCCTGTCTATGTGTTTGTGGGTTCAATTGTTATACATTCTGACTCTTTAGAGAGTCCTTTGAAGGAAGGTTGTTAGTCAAAACATTAGAAGAGTTCTTTTTTCTTTTTTCTTGAATAAATAGAAAAATAAATGCATTATGACAGCCAACACTTTTCATTGAAATATTATAAAAGGCAGAAAATTTCAAGTATAGTTTCTCTTGTTTAATGATTTTTTATTGCTTTATGGTCATCATTATCTTTTCCGCCACATAATCTAAACAAGAATCAATCCCATTGGATCTGTGTTATTTTTTGAAGGATCCTTGAAAATTAAGTCAGTATTCCCAAATTCTCAGACATTTTGCCCATGTTAGACTTAATTTAGTTGCATTTAATTTTTTTACCATTTTAAGCTGTTGTGTGAGGGGTTATCTGGAAGGGCCAAGAAGAGATCGCAGAGTGTAATGGTACTTAGTGTTATATAAATAGGGGTTTTTTGTTTGTTTGTTTTTCTTTATCTGCCATGCTTATAACTTCCCCAGTCAAGCCAGACAGAAGGTTCTTTGCAGAAAGCTTTCTGATGGGTGCTATAGATACAATGACGGCAGGAGGGGCACACCTCATCTCAGATGAGCTTTGGATACTTGAGCTCTCCTAGGACAGTATTCCAGAGAGTGATATGTTCCATTCCTTTGTACTTCCCATCTGGCCAGTGATTTGATTCCTTCTGCTTGTTTGCCTCATGGCCTTAGGAAGACAGGCCTCTTCCCAGAAGTTGAAACAATTATCTTAGTATAACTATCGTGAAGTTCAAGTGCAGTTTCTCTAAATTCAATCTTAGAGCTCAGAGGTTTTGCTGGGAAGCAGAGTTGGTTAAGGATTGCCATCCAAATGGGGAAATAGTGATTACAACAGCTTCATTATATGCTGGGCGAGGATGTCACAAGACTATTCTTACAGCACAGCTTTAAGGAAACTAGAGTGTGTTTGTTCTTGGAGAATAGTTTTTGGCTTGCTTTATAGTGCTACCTCTGTTACATGTTGGAGAGCAACTTAGCTCCTTCTGAAGGGGAATGGGTAAGGGAAAGCCAACTTGAGAAGTCTTCGAATAGAGGACTGTAGTAGGAGAGTAGAAGCACCTTGCTGCAGATCTAGCTCTGAACTGAGATTCTTCTGGCTGTTATTGTTCTGCAACCTAGAAAAAAATGCTGAGTTATAATTAACAATTTTAAAAAAGATCGGGTGGCGATTTTCCTAAATCCTTCATTCTAACTGTGATGTCAGTAGACTTTGCTAGAATTTCAACCATGAAATCAGGAAAGATCATCTTTAACAGATGAGGAAACTGAGTGGGTTAGAATGACAAGGTGGCAGGGCCAGAAACAGAAGCCACATCTCCTAACAGGCTGTCCAGAGCACCTTCCACCCCTAGGAGTCAAAGAACCCAAGAGTAGACTTCATGGGATCTGCATCCTTTGAAATTACAGGTAAAAGTTTATGCACGTGTGTTTCTGAATAAAGAGCTTGTTTTGTGAAATTCACAAAGAGGTTTGTGGAAAGTTAAGAGTTGCTCCACTACATGCTGATATCTTTCTAGTAGTTCACTAAAATCTTTAGACTTGGGTGTTCTTACCCCTTCCCCCTTTCAAATTGAAAATTTTCGTATAGGCCTGTCTCTTATCCTCTCTTTTCAGTTAATACGAAATTGAAGTATATACACTTTACATTTATTAATAGAAGTATATAGACTTTACATTTATTCCAGCCCTAACTGAAGTATCAAGTTTATTTTACTCCTTTTATACCTCTCCCAAAATAAATTTGTTGTTTTAATTCTTTGCTGCTTACTCTGGTTTTATTGAGGGGGGGAAAGAGAGGTCATTGTGCTTATTAGGGTCCAAGTTATTTTTGTGTTTGTGTGCCTAAGGCTTATTTAGATAGTCCATTTTGATAAACTGAGTCATTTCTATGCGAAAATTGATTCTCCTGTGCTTAGAAGAAGACGCTTTCTCTAAATAAGACTCATGTCTTTAGGGAACTCTATTTAGGACATTTTTGGCAGTTCCCCTTTTCTGTAACCCGGAACTGTTAACTTTCACTTTGTTCAGTGACAGGGAAGAGAGAGATTTTGTTGACTTATAGCTCTTTTGCTTTAGCTTGTATTTTGATTTACATTATGAATATGGATGCATTTGTGATCTGAAAATTCACCTTAAACACAAATGTTACGAGTTTTGCCTGAGAAATCTTAGTCCTGGAAGAGTACCCAGAACACCTACATCTACTTCTGCTCTTACGTAGATGCACAGTCATCTGCCACATTTTGAAGAGGAGTTGGTTGGACACCCTGCCCAAGGTCCCTTAATTAGCGATGGGCAGTGTAGGGAGAGAACCCGAGTCTTCAGGCTCTTAGTTTAGGATGATAGGAAGTGATGATATTAGATGAGTTTTGCATTGGAGCCATCTAACAAGAGAATATTAGAGCCAGATGCTGCCTGATATCTCGCTCACATATGACAAATAAGAAATCTTAGGACCTGGGTCACTCATTAGAGCTGAGATTGAGAGGCAGTTCCTGGTAATGGCAAAGTGTGCAAACTTTGGAGTCGAGCATAAGCTTGCATTTCAGCTCTGCCATTTTTAGCTGTATTACTTTGGTCACGTTGGGTAACTTTCCTGTCTAAGCTTCAATGTCTTCATCTGATTTTTTTTTAAAAAAGGATAATAATGTCTACTTCCTAGAATGATAACTAAGGGCTGGGTGTGTACAATGTAAAAAAATCAGGGTTTATTTGTCACGCAGATTATGGTTATTTCCTGGAGCAAATGTAGGGGTTATAAATATTGCAGCTTGAAGAAAGACGGTATAGTATGGTGGAATTGCTTAGGGACGAAAAACGTAATTAAAATCTAAGTTTCCTCACTTAGTAGAATGTGTGACTCACAAAAAGTCACCTACCCACTCTGAGTCTCATGTTTCTCATTCCTTGTGGATAGTATATCTAGTCTGTTGACATCACCAGGTCGTTAGAACCAAGTGAGATTTGTGCAGATACCTTGTTAAACTCTAAGGGGCTCTATGTGAAAGTTTCCTATGTAGTCATAAAATCAGTGAAATGATAGTTCACTGATCAGTGAAACTCATATTCCCATTGATTGATCTGGTTACACTATCTTTATTTATTTATTTGTTTGTTTGTTTGTTTGTTTGTTTGTGGTACGCAGGCCTCTCTCACTGTTGTGGCCTCTCCCATTGCAGAGCACAGGCTCCGGACGTGCAGGCTCAGCGGCCATGGCTCACGGGCCCAGCCGCTCCGCGGCATGTGGAATCTTCCCAGACCGGGGCACGAACCCGTGTCCCCTGCATCGGCAGGCGGACTCTTAACCACTGTGCCACCAGGAAAGCCCTGGTTACACTATCTTTTTTTGTAATGTTTATTGTAGTTCTCAGTGAATTACAGTTAGTAGAAAGGTTGGGAGAATTGTAGTGAGGCAGGCTAGTTTTGACTCCATGGTCTGCCTCTTATGGAGCGATGTGATCTTGGGTGATCCACTTAACCTCCTCAGTGCCTTGTTTGTAACATAGGAAGAATAAGAGGACTATCGTCAGGGGGTTGCTTTGAGAAATGAACAAAAGAATGCATAACATTTCAGTGAGAGAGGGGCATAAAACAGTGACTGACATAAATGTTATCTATTATTGCTCTTAATTTTCCTTTCCTTCTAGGCCTGCATCAATTTTTCATACATTAAGAAAGTATGGACGCAGTCTTGAAGTATTTTCAGGCAGCATTTGGACATCCCTATTTAATAAGAGTTTGCAATTATTCCCTTGTGTAATAGATAACACTTTAAAAAATTAGTTTGGCTCTCTGATATATGCTGTGATGTTGATGGAACTAGGAACTCTAGATTGGTAAGGAATCATTTACAATGCTGTTACCCTTACAGGAAGAGTATATCTTTGAAGAATTTCAACTCTCTAGTGTTGACATAAAAGTGCGAAAATATTTTATTTGCCCTAAGAGTGAGTTTAAAAGTACTTGTCCTCGGGCTTCCCTGGTGGCGCAGTGGTTGAGAATCTGCCTGCCAATGCAGGGGACACAGGTTCGAGCCCTGGTCTGGGAAGATCCCACATGCCGCAGAGCAACTGGGCCCGTGAACAACAATTACTGAGCCTGTGCGTCTGGAGCCTGTGCTCCGCAACAAGAGAGGCTGCGATAGTGAGAGGCCCACGCACCGCGGTGAAGAGTGGCCCCCTCTTGCCACAACTAGAGAAAGCCCTCGCACAGAAACGAAGACCCAACACAGCCAAAAATAAATAAATAAATAAAAAATTCACATGTCAATATTTAATTAAAAAAAAAAGTATTTGTCCTCATACTTCATCTCATTTTCAGTATCAGTTCAACAAATCTTTATTTGTTGAATGCCTACAATGCACTAGAAGTCATGGTTGGTACATTACACATAATGTTTCATTTTAACCTTATTACAACCTTTTGAAATATGTATTATCTGTTTTACAGATGAAATATGGAGGCTCAGAGAATTGAAGTAACTAGCCAAGGCTTTATAGAAATGGTAGAGCTACTAGTACACACACATCTGTGGAATTCCAAGACCCATATTCTTCCGTCTACAAAAATTTGACAGAAGGAAAGAGACTTGGGAAAAGGCCCCTGGGATACTGGATGAACAGCACTTCATTAGGAAAGGGTAATAGGCTTTCCGTTTAGTCCTAGCCTCTACTTTCCTGAGGAGAACAAGATCCTCACTAAAATCTTTACATTTGTATTACCCATCATATGGTTTTAAAACTATTTTTGGTTACCCTTAGGCTGTCTTTTTACATTTTGATTCTCCCGACAGCCTAATGAGAGGGTCGGTGGCATTATCCCTGTTTTATAATCAGGGAAACTGAGGCCAGAGAGGTAAAGTGAGTTGCCCAACATCACAAGGCTACAAACCAGGCTCAGGCTCAGAGTCCAGTGAACGATCTGCTTAGGTTGAGATGACCCGTGTGCATATGCAGAGCACAGACCCAGCCTGGCGAACACTAGGCTCTCAGTCAGTGGTTTATTATTGTAGCATGCAGTATTGGCCCCTCTCAGTCTGTGTCTGTAGTTCCCAAGTCCTTCTTTTGACATATTTGCACTTGAAACCTGGGTCAGGGTCAGGTGGTAGAGTAGCTAGTACTCAAGTGTACATATTTCACAATGGAACCGAGTCCTGTTGAGCAAGATGTTCTGTTAACATAGTGGCTGCCTTTTTAGGGTTCTCTTCAGGTACTAGACAAGTGAGTCCTCAGTAGCCCAATCTGGTGTAAAACAAGTTTGGAGCCTTTGCTTTTGCTTAGGAGGGGAAAGGATGAAACAAATGTACAAACTTAATCTTCAGAATAATGGCCAGAGAGAAAAAATTATTTCTTTCTTTTTTCTTTTTTTTTTTTTACTTTACATTTCTCCGGCCTAAGTCCTACCCATCTATCCCTCCATTTATCCATTCACTCATCCTCCTTTCTCATTGTAAGATCTGGATCTTTGTGTTTTGGTAAAGATAAGGTGGTAGGACTAAGTGGAAACTAGAAAGAGGAGGAAGGGCAGTAACAGTTACTGAATGTTGATTACCTGCTGCATTGGTGCTTTACATGTGTTCTTATTTAAAACCTCTCCAGAAACGTCTAAGACATAGTTAATACAGTCAGTATTTTTCTACAGATGAGAAAATAGACCCAGAAAGGCTAGATTGCCCAAGGCCATATAGTTAGTAAGTTGCCATTATTCACAAGCCTGTCGTTTGTTTTTTTTTGTTTTTGTTTTTTTCTGGTACGCGGGCTGCTCACTGCTGCGGCCTCTCCCGTCGCGGAGCACAGGCTCCAGACTAGCAGGCCCAGCGGCCACGGCTCACAGGCCCAGCCGCTCCGCGGCACGTGGGATCCTCCTGGACCGGGGCAAGAACCCGCACCCCCTGCATCGGCAGGCGGACCCTCAACCACTGCGCCACCAGGGAAGCCCCGTTTGGTTGTTTTTAAACTCTTTTAATAGAATTTTGTGAGGAGGCATGTTTGGTAACATTGTCAGACTTATAACCAAACTAATTTAATTACAGTGATTCATAGATCTGACTTACAGTGACTTTTTCCCCCCCTTTTTTGGTAAATTTCTCACTGAAGCATTTTAAGAATTTTGACATTTCATAGTTTTTTTAAAGCATTCAACTACTAATCTCAGGATTGCCCTATCTGGCAACCTGCTGGAAAATTGCAAAATGTACTTTCTGAGGATAATGTTTGTATGTATTTAACAATTACGCTAGTTACCATTTATTGTATTTGTGTTAGGCATTTTGTGCAAATTCTCACGTTTTCTCCTCTCCCAGACCCTTTGGGGGTGGGCATATTATCTTCAGATCACAAGGTGATCACCATAGCTGGTAAGTTATGGAGCAGTAATTTGAACCAGGCTGCAAATCCAAAACCCATGGCCTTTTACACTGTCTTGGGGTTTCTAAGAAGATGCGTGGGTATTGGAAGTTGGTTGGAATAACAAAGCCATTTCATATGTCTTGTGGTTCCTACCATACACTTCTTTTTTCTCCCTGCTGTATGCGCGCAAATGGCCCCAGCCTATGTTTGTTCTTGGTGTAACATTTAGGCCTCAGAGGTTTTCTTCAGAGTTATGAAGTTACACAGCTTAACCTGTGGTAACAAATTCTCTATGGCAACAGCATGTGATTTTTGAAAGTATTTCTGACTTCACTACAGACCCAGGTGGAAGTAAACGTGAACCTGGAGTATAGGACTTGATGGGTGTATGTGAGAAAAATGAAGGATCAGTTGGCACCTTCTACCCTCTAAAAAATACAAACCTTTAGTATATTACACATTATTTGATCAATTTTGGAATTTCCTTCAAGGCATACCAATAGAAAGAATGACTTGAAATTTTTACCTGCATTTATTATTAACAAAAATAAAAATGATTTTTAAGCAAGGAAAGAAATAAGGGTTGTTGAATAAACATTTTGGCTAAAATCAATATGCGACCAAAGCTGAATATCACCAGTGTAGAATGAAGTTGTGTCGTACAGGAATAAATATGGAATAGTATAAAATGTAATTCTGTATGTTTATTAAGATTTAATAGTCTTATTTTAAAAGTTTTATAGTGGAAGAACAATAATTTCTCAGCATTACCAGCTTCTAGATTGCTCCCAATTCATTAACAGCACACTCTCTGCTGGAGCATTAGTACCTCTAAGCAGGTGGGTGATAGAGATTATAATTCAGGGGAGTTTTTCCAGAACTTTTTTTTTCAGAATTTTCCAGAATTTTGTACTTAGGATTCTTGATTTATTGAATCTCAAAGGTACTTGAGCTGCTGAACTTGTTTAACATTGTAAAACAATCATTTTGACAAGGTTTTGTTCAAATGTTTAGTGTCCATATACACTTATAACTACATACTGTGCCATTTTATATAAAGAACTTGAGCATCCACAGATTTAGGTATACGTGGGGGGTCTTGGAACAAATCCCCTGCGGATACTGAGGCACGGCTGTATATTGTTATATCCTTGAAGTATTTGGTTAGCAAAACCAAAACATATTTGAGGTACCTCATTTTTTTCTAATACATTTCTTCATACATTTATATCTGGATTGAGGATGATTTGTCTTAGTTGTTATACATGGTTTTGGCCATTTCTCCTTGTAAATTTGGAGGTGGCAGTGTTGACATTCCGCTTTTAATTTTTTTTCTTTTAAGATATGACTAATTTACAAATAGAATTTTCCCTTGAAGGACACTTGGCTTAAATGGAAAGAGATATGTACAACTTAAAACATTTATTCTAGTGAATGTTTATTTAATGTTATGAATGAGTTAACAAAAAGTTAATCAGAATTAGGGTTTTTTTAATATAATATAATATCTATAATTCTGTAATACTTCCTTCTGTCATTTAAATTGTTATAAACAGTTGTGGCTCAGAAAAGGTAAAATGATCTTCGTAAAGTTATCTAGCCATTGCACTCTTTTAATATTTATATTAACTGTCAAGCAATTTCTCTATTAATTTAATCATTTGAAACACTCTTGTATTGTGCATAGCATTAACAGTTTTCACAAACACTAATTATTGTAGTGTTTTACTCTTATAGTAAATACACATTTATGCTTTAAGTGGTCATTAGAATTTTTGCGTCAAAAGCAGATAAGGAGATGTGCACTTTAAATTATGTACTTGATCGTTGATCACATACATGTTTGGTAGGCATTCAACTGTTTGGCCTTTAAAATGGCAAAGCTGGACTTCCCTGGTGGTCCAGTGGTTAAGAATCCGCCTTCCAATGCAGGGGACGCGGGTTCAGTCCCTGGTTGGGGAACTAAGATCCCACATGCCGGGCATCTAAGCCCACGCACCACAACTAGAGAGTCCACACAGCCAAAAATAAAAATTTTTAAAAATGGCAGAGCTGAACTTGAGTGCATCCCTATTGCTTGTCATCTGTGAGCCTTAGTTTCCTCATCTGTAAAATGGGAAATGATAGCATGAACCTCATAGGTCTGTTAGGATTAAATGAGAACATGCTTATAAAGTTGTTAGGAGCTTCAGCATGTCCCTTTATTTGGAGAGCTAGGAATGAAGAGTCATTGGAAAGTCACTCAGCTTTACATGAATATGACATCTCTTTGCACCACCATCTAGTTTCTGATGTATTTTTTCCTGGTCAAACTCACCCATATAGTCACAATTTATTGAGCACTTTGGGAGAGCCAAACGTTATGCTGGTAACACTTTACATTCGAGGTCATTTGACCTCACAGCAAACCTAGTCACTCCCACTTTACAGATGAGGAAGTTGAGCTGCAGAGAAATTTGGGTAAGTAGTCCAAGATCCCACAGGGTTAACGTCAGAGTAAGGAGTCAAACCAAGTCTGTCCAACTTTCCAGCTTGTGTTCTAACCATTGCCTTATAAAACTTTTGTTTTAAATTATTTAACAGCATAGAATTTGTACCAAATTGCTGATGCACAGTAGTTGTTCAAATTATGTGTTCTTTTTCCTTTGCGCTCTTCCCATTCTAGCTGTTAAGGGCAGAGTGGCAGTACTATGTCAAAAAGGAAGGAGGGAGGACAAAAACAGAGTATCAGTGCCAAAATTTCTAGTGAATCTGCATGTTTGTGAATGCATAACTAGTCTAGCAGTGAGTTCCCTACTGACACCTAAGGTAGTAGCCTCCTGTTCATTTTGAGGTGGATCAGTGATTCCCCTCCCCCTCCCTCCCCCTCCCTCCCCCTCCCTCCCCCTTTTCTGGCATTTAGCCTCTCCCACTCCATCTCAGTGGAGCTGTGGTTGATTCTGTAGGACTCCTTGAGGTTTGGCACTGTTAGGGTGATGTGGTTTCATCGACGATATTGCTGTAACCCTCAAATAAGGAACTAGATGCTGCAGTTCCTGTCAGAAGTAGACTGAGCAAAACATGCCTGCTGGGTTTCCTCTGCTGTTAAAGCCAGGACCCAGATAAGATGGGCTTGCGATACTCGTGGTGCTTGGGCAGCCATAAGTGAGTATCAGCTTCCAAACTGTTGCATTGTTGACCTTCATTGTTTATTCTCTGCCATTTGATCTGGCTTTTTGCTGTATCTTAGCAAGTATCTTTGAGCTTCCGCCTGAATGACTAGTACCGGAAAAATGTTTTTCTCTGCAGTTGATTTGACAGGGTTTTACATTTACGTTAGCATCATACTGAACTTTATTCTTGAGTTGCAACGTGCTAGACAAGGTAAGAAGGCAGAGGTAGATTGGTTGTTGACTGTTGCATAACAACCGGAATGCTGGGAAGTAAGTTGGAATTCATTCTGAGCTTATTGAATTTTGTTGTACCACATACATAAACCTTGAGGTTTTGGGCCAGCTATGGATACTCAGTTTGGATGATGTAATCCTCTCTCTGAGGAATGGTGTCTTAATTTGTGTTTTTCTCCAGTTGAAAATTTGCTGTGGATATTATAAAATTTATAACAGAAAACCCAGTATACCTGATTAGCTTCTGATAAATATTGTATCAGACTTAGAATTTGCATAATTTGAATATGTGCTCATAGTTTGAAACTGTTAGAGGGTAAGTATTACTGTGGATAGTGTAAAGAGGTACAGAAGTTTTAGAATTAGATCTGGGTACAAGTTCTGGCCTTTTCACTTACTAACTGTGAACTGGGGCAAGCTATTCCTTAAGCCTAAGTGTCCTCACATGAAAAATGGAAATACACTGACCCCTGCCTCAAATTGGTTGTACGGATTAAAAGTCAGTAATATACACCTGGTACCATACTAATTGTACTAGTATTGTTGGCTTCGTTCTTTGCTTTTTTTCTCCTTTGGCTTCCTCCTTCTAATATGTTCTCACCCCATTCAAAATAAAATTCTGGTTCCTACATGATCTGCAAAGCTCCATGAGATCCAAACTCTGTGCAACTCTCAGACCTCATTTCATAACATTCTCTTTATTTCCATTGCTTTCACTGCACAGCTACACTGGCCCCAGCTGCACTGGCCAGCTGGTTGCTACCTCAGGCTCTTTGTACTTGCTGTACCCTTTGCCTGATACATTCTGTCCCAGTAAACTCCACATGCTGGCTCTTTTGTATGATTCAGATCAATTGCCTTATCTCCTGAAAGATTTTCCTGACACCTATCTTCAGAAGCCACTGTCTCCACTCCAGGGGATTTTCTGTGCTAAACACCTTGTTTTATTTTCTTTAAAGCACTTACCTCTAAACTGTAATCATACCCCTCTATACTATAAGTTCCATTATGGTAGGAAGCTTGGCTGTCTTATTTATTCATCAATGTATTTCTTGTACCTAGGAACATAAAAGGTACTGCATGAATGTTTGTTGAATGTTTGAATGAATAAATGAAAAAATACATAACCTAGACTATTCATTTTCTGAAAATATGTTTTTTTTAAATATCTTGAAATATGAACTTAAGAACAACAGAGAAGACCAAATTCCTGGTAGAATGCATTTGTAATACATTGGCATACCATCTTTTCAATGGACTTTTGGTAACATTTTATTTAGCAATAGAAAAATATGTATATGAACATTTGAAAACAAGTATTCATACAGAGCTTTTCATATATTGAGAAATAGTATTTTTGTAATTGCCACATAACCCAGTTCCCTCCTATTTAATAGGATTTAGATTTTCATTTTAAACTTGTACAGAGTAAGTTAAAATTCTCTATATGTTTATGCTGTAAATATCTTCTGGGGTCTTTTTATACATATACCATTTTAGAGAATATGTGCTAATATGAAAATGAGTTTGTTAAGATACAGGTGTTCAGTAGGATACTTCTTAATACCTTTTTTAAGGGTAATCTAAAGAAACATTTAGCTTGTAGCTTTTCTTTTAGCTCATTAATCCACATAAGTTACTATACTAAATTGCTTAGGAATAGATTGCTTGGAATGAATTTAAAAAATTGTATTTTAACCTTCATTCAGCCCTTAGCTCTGTGAAACCTTGGTTGGTTTACCCGAACTTTGTTCTTTGTCTACACGCAGAACATCAGCCTTATCACTTGGGATATTAAAAATGGTATTTATAATGAAAGAGCTCTGAAAAGCTGGGTACTGCTTTACAGTGTACAGTAGTCCCTCAGTATCCATGGGGGGTTGGTTCCAGGACCTGCCACTGATACCAAAATCCATGGATGCTCAGGTCCCATAGTTGGCCATCCATATCTGCAGTTGCGCAGCCTCAAATTCAAGCAACCGCAGATTGTGTAGTACTATATGTCTTTATTGAAAAATATCCATGTATATGTGGGACCTGTGTAGTTCAAACTTGTGTTGTTCAGGGGTCAACTGTATCATTTTTATTATGTACAGTGATTAGTTTCCTGTATTTCACATTTGGTTAAAGGAAATCATGTCAGTAAATTACAGAAGTTCTTGGTGACGTGTCTGTTAAAGTGGATTTTTTAGGTGCTTTTGATTTTCTAAAAATAATAATTATAAACACTGTTTGGGTTTGAACTTTTAAAATACTCTTGAATATTATTGAGTTATTTTTCAGCTTTTCCAGGACAATGTGAAGTATACCTTGGGACAAAAGGAAACTTGTCCGGTGGGTCCGTAGCTGGTACCACATTCCATATTCCAGTCTATGCCATGACTTTCCTTTCTGTTGCCACTTCTCTCCAGGGTCTCTAGATATTAAGAATGTAAAATATGGTTCCTTGCAGTCTGGAGGGATCTCTGTTGTATAACACACTGCTGTTCAAAATGAGGGAGGCCCTGGATCAGGGCTGATCTGCCAACTCTTTGTCACTGGTCCATGATGAGATCAGTATAATGTATAATGAGAGTACTGTATGTGTTTAGAAACTTTTAATAGTAATTTGACAGAGTAATTATATGTCTATTGAATCTATTAAAACTTTGGGCATAAGTTTTTTATCTTGTAAATTTTGTTTTTCTAGTAATTTTTAGAATTTTTACTTCTGTGATGAATTGGAAATTCATAAATAGTTTGAGACGTTCTCGTCTGACACATTTAATCTACTTATTGTATAGTTCTGTAATCAGGGAGAGTAGATCAATGTTTTATGGTTTCTGCAAAAGTAGCAACTTAGAGGAGACCTGAAAAAAAGTCACATCTGGTCTGTGACTAGTCTTTATTTTGACTTATTTTACTTATCTAACTGCTTCTAAGTAAGATTAACCCATTTCATCAATTGAATTATGAAAAGTGTTGAATAAGGGCAGTAGGGTTTATAAAAATACACAAGATCATTAGAAGCTTATTGGACTTAAGTATGGGTTCTTTTCTTAAATTTTAATGACAGTAACCTGCTATAAAGTCAGGTGAACTTCATGCCTGAAGATAAGAGTCCTGCCCAGATTAATGAACAAAAATTCTTTTTCTTTTTCCTGAACTGGAAAAGCTAGTTTACAGAGTGATGACTTGTATTAAAGTTATCAGTTTCTATAAGTAGAACAAATAGCTTATCTATAGAATGATGGAATCTTCACTGTTGGAAGCCTGTTACTCAACTGATTTTAATGGTCACCATTACATTGGAGTTTGGGATTCATATTTAGCTCTTAGTCTTTCTATCATATTGAGTTTCAAGTGCTTGTCAGAAATAAGATTGGAAAAAATGGATGTGCGTTCCTTTCCCTCTATTATGAATAGGTTATTTAAATCGGTAAACATATAGGGTTGCTATTTGATTTTGTTTGTGTGTTTGCTCCATGAGAAAGCTAAAGAAGAGGAAACTAACATTTTAAAGACACATTACCTCTCTTCTAATAGTTGGATATTGGATTTTTCTTCCTGATTTGTTTTCTGTCATCAGTCTGAAGTTACTTCATACAGTTCTATTTTTCTTCCCAAGTTTCAGACTATTTTGTAAGCATTTCTGTCTCTTTTCCCAACCTAGAATTTAATTTTAGTCAACAGTGATAATGTTCTCCCTTTCAAAATAATTCCCACGTGCCTGTGTTTCTCACTCTTATTAAGTAACATCAGGCGCTTTGTAGGCAAAGGACATAAGTAGGTATTAAGCCAATAACTGTCATGGAATAGGCAGAGAATCATAAGTTCTGTGAGAGATCAATCTATCTTTATATAAGGATAAACCCAGTAGTATTTAAATAGAAATCTCCATCACTTAGCTGACCTAAAGTCATCTGGGAAGTGAGGGGGCTGAGAAGGAGAGGATGCATTACTGAGTGAGTAGAAATTGATCCACCTGGGTTGCTTCTTAGCTGAAGATCTATTTGAAGTGCCTGGTGTTGTTCTGGGGATGAATTAAATGTAACTGTATCAGAGTCCAAGCTGAGACTTCTGTGTTGTGTGTTTTTTTTTTTTTTAATATTTATTTATTCTTGGCTGTGTCAGGTCTTAGTTGCAGCACGCAGGATCTTTCATTGCAGTGTGCAGGCTTCTCTCTAGTTGTGGTGCGTTGGCTTCTCTCCAGTTGTGGCATGCGGGCTCAGTAGTTGTGGTATGTGGGCTCGTAGTTACGGCACTTGGGCTCAGTAGCTGCGGCATGCAGGCTCTCTAGTTGTGGCACGCAGGCTCCACAACACACAGGCTCAGTAGTTGCGGCACACGGGTTCTCTAGCTGTGGCACGTGGGCTCCAGAGTGCATGGCCTCTCTAGTTGTGGCACGCGGGCTCCACAGTGCGCGGACTCAGTAGTTGCAGCTCGCAGGCTCTCTGGTTGTGGGACGCAGGGTCCAGAGTGCATGGGCTCTGTAGTTGTGGCGTGGGGGCTTAGTTGCCCTGCAGCATGTGGGAACTTAGTTCCCCAACTGGGGATCGAACCTGTGTCCCCTGCATCGGAAGGTGGATTCTTAACCACTGGACCACCAGGGAAGTCCCTGTGTTGTGGTTTATATCTCCATGTTCCCTTGATGCAACTCTCGACGATGCCTGCACTAAGCTGCCTCTGTCTTCTGACTTAGGCCAGAAGCAAGAAAGATAACAGGGAGGGAAGAATTAGCATTTTTTTTAAACAATTACGTTTACATAACAAAATTATTCATAATGCTGCCACCAGAAGACAGGTTTATTTTATTATCAGATATCACGTCCCACATTGCATGGAATTGCTTAAATAGTTGCAGCTGATATTCTGTTTTGTATTCTGATATTTTTTCACTTTTTCATCCTCTTAATCTATTTCTCTGGTCTTTATAATTATCTTTTAGGCCATCTAAAATATTTTGTTTATCATGAGTATTTAAACCATTTAACATTGAATGTTAATTTTAATCTTAAAAAACCCAGAAATTAACTAATGAATGCTGCAGTGAGCCTCATTTTTACTTACTGATTTTTATTTCTGTTAAATTATTTATATAGGATAAATTCCAGGGAACTGTATAATTAGGTCAAAGGATATATTAACAACTCTAGTATTCATTGCAGTCTTGCTAGCCTTAGCTATACTTATGTAAATGAATTGGGACCTGTAGGTTACTTTAATGTGGTGTTTTACAACCTTAGCTGCACATTAGAATCACATGGGGATTCTAATTATACGTTAGAATCTCCTGGGAACCTTTAAAAAATATTGATGCCTCAGCACCGCCTCTAGAGATTTTTATTTAGCTCGTGTGAGGTGTGATCTGGACATGAGGATTTTTAAAAGCTCTCCAGGTAATTCTAAAATGCAGTTAAGATTAAGAACTTTGCTTTAGTGGGAAAATTAGACTTAACATTGCATCTGAAAATTAATTCCTGAGAGTTTGTTGAATTAGGTTGGTGGCTTAAATCTGATTAAGTAAGAACAGTCAACAACTAAGTAGCTTGATCACATCAATAAATATTTAGATGTTAATCTAGCATAAACTTGACTTTAATTTTTACTCACCCTGTGAATGTTGGTATATTAGATATTGATATAAATATAACTAGTATCATGGTAGGTATTAAAAATTATTTTTCAGGATTTGAAAGCAGTGCAATAAGGTGAAGCTAGAAAATAGAGAACTTCGGCTGTTAGAGGAGCAAGGTATTCCAAAAGTCATGGAACCATAGAGTAAGAGAGCCCAAGTAGCCCCTCAGAGTGAAAAGGAACAGAGAAGAATGACCACAAAAGCCGTGGACCACAAACTATACCCATGTCCACAGTGCACAACAATCTAGAACTTGCATCTCCAAAACTTAATCCTCCAAAGTCCGTATGTTAAAAATATTTAGTTTGTTTCATTGGTCTGCATTTTCTAGTGCAAAATAGGCAGCAGAGACGTATATATGTGGAACCTAGAAAAATGGTACAGATGAATCGGTTTGCAGGGCAGAAGTTGAGAGACAGATGTAGAGAACAAACGTATGGACACCAAGTGGGGGAAAGCTGTGGGGGGTTGGGGATGGTGGTGTGATGAATTGGGCGATTGGGATTGACATGTATACACTGATGTGTATAAAATGGATAACTAATAAGAACCTGCTGTATAAAAAAATAAATTAAATTAAAAAAATTAAAAAAAAGCAGCAGAGGTAGTTTTGTGTGGTGGTTTAGAATATCAGCCCAAATTCTGGCTTAACAGACTGTTAGGCAAGTTATTAAATTTCTCACAGTTTCAGTTTCCTCATCTGCAAATTGGGGTAATAGTATCTTCCCTCACAGGATAGTTAAAAGAATAAATTAGGTGATATGTAAAACACACAGCTCAGTATTTGACACATTGTTAAATAATTAAATTTAGCTGTAAAAGAGAGTGGTTATGTTTGTACCCCTTGCTTGTGGAAGGAAATAGAACCCAATATTTAATGAGTACTTAATTAGGCATATATATAGTAAGGCTGTCTCTATCCATATATCTTTTAATCCTTAAAACAACTGTGTAAGAAAGTATTATCCCACTTTTTAAAAAGCAGATGAAAAAAACCTCTGGCTCATAGAAGCTAAATAATTTTTCTTAGATCAGATCATGGCGTAAATGAGATTCTACGCAGACCTCAATACCCATGCTTTTCCCCTCATATTGCCCGGTGATTTAGCCTCTAGGGAAATCTAAATTAAACATAATTAGATGAATTTGTGGTGATTTCTTATGGTGAGTAGAATATTTTTTCCCATTAGGAAAAGGTAGGTACTGATTGGTGTCAGTTTTATGGAAAATGTGGTGAACAGTTTGGGGGTGCCATTTGTGAAAAAGATTGAAGGGATAAATGCCCAAGTTGATATTGTCCTTCAAGTGAGTAGAATGTGCTCATTTTGAAAATAGCTAGGTAGAATGTGGGCTCTGCGATTTGTCCTACACTTTGTCAGAGTCTCACCAGACACCGGAGAATGACTGTGGTTGATTTGCTCATTCTGTGAGAAACTCAGAAGAGGGCAGACTTTAGAACTTTTCATTGGAGAATGCTTGTGTGTTGAAAAATGTTCTGCCTGGAGTGGACATTCTTTTAATTCGTGAAGAAATGTTTCCCCTAAAGGCCTCTTTGCTCCATCCTGCCTTCAAATGACCCTCAGTGCTTCCTGCTGTGGCACCTGATGAGTTTCTATTAAAGACCAGCCCTTTCCACTGGAAGCAGTGCAGCATTAGGTGTGTGTATGGGGCGGGGGAGGGTACAGGCTTTGGGGTCAGTCCAGCATGGATCCAGATCTGTCACTCCATTACATATTTGAGTACTAATGTTTACTGACTGCCTCCTGTGTGCCAGGCGTTATTAGATACTTTGTTTCCTGTCCCCTTTAATTACCACTGCAACTTTTAAAGGGACTTTTACTGTCTTTTTACAGATTGTGATACATACTCAAAGAGACTACATATCTAGCCCAAATGCTTACTTCTCCTAAGTGGTAAAATTTGTCACTTGAAGCCAGATTTATCAAAGTCTGATGTATGTGTTATATCTTAAGCAAATGAATTAGTATTTCTGAGTCTCAGTTTCCCCTCCTCTGAACTAGAAATAGCACTTCTTTGAAAGACTCGTATGAGGATTAAATATATGGGGTATCAGGGTGCCTGTCTCTTAGTAGATACCCAAATATTAGTTTCTTCCCTGCCTGAAATAGTAATCATAGAATAGTGAAAGAATTACTACCCTCTGCCTTTTTTTAAATTGATGTTTTATATTTAACTTTTTGTTGTGAAAAATTTTGAACTCATAGAAAAGGTGTGAGAATAGTACAGTGGGACTTCCCTGGTGGCACAGTGGTTAAGAATCTCCCTGCCAATGCAGGGGACACGGGCTCGAGCCCTGGTCCGGCAAGGTCCCACATGCTGCGGAGTAACTAAGCCCATGTGCCACAGCTACTGAGCCTGCGCACCTAGAGCCCGTGCTCCACAGCAAGAGAAGCCACCACAATGAGAAGCCCG
Organism: Delphinapterus leucas; assembly: GCF_059928025.1. Classification (NCBI taxonomy): domain Eukaryota; kingdom Metazoa; phylum Chordata; class Mammalia; order Artiodactyla; family Monodontidae; genus Delphinapterus; species Delphinapterus leucas. Next base: position 45,146,133 of record NC_143130.1, on the reverse strand, counting down.
TGCACCGCAACAAAGAGTAGCCCCCGCTCGCCACAACTAGAGAAAGCCCGCGTGCAGCAATGAAGACCCAAAGCAGCCAAAGATAAATTAATTAATTAATTTAAAAAAATTGAAGAATAGTACAGTGAACCATTGTGTATCCTTCACCTAAATCCACCAATTGTTAATGTTTTATTTGCTTTATCTGTGTGTGTAGATAAATGGATAGAATTTTACTGAACTCTTTGGAGAGTTGTTGCCGACATCATGCCCCTTTATTCCTAATTATTTCAGCATGTTCTTATAACAGGGCAGTTATCAAAATCAGTAATATAACATTAATATATTATGATTATCTAATATATAGTTTATATTCACTTTTCACCAGCTGCCAAAAATATACTTTCAAGCAATGTTTTTTCCTCCTGATCTTTATCATATACTGAATTCAGTTGTCATGACTTTTTAGTCTCCTTTACCAACTAGACCTTTTAAGCCATTACTGCCACTACATTGGGTCTTACTAGAATTACTTCTTTAGGTTATCTGTCCTTTCACAGAGAGTGAGTTCTTAGTGATCTCAAACCATTTGTTTATAAAGAATATCCCTACTCTTTTGCCCTGGAGTGAAATCCCAACAAATATTTGAGTACCTACAGTGTGTCAGGAGATGAAGCAGAGTAGTGAGACCCAGCAAGTCAGAAGGTGTATGGTCCTGCTCCTCCTTAGGGGTTACAGGTGAATGAAGAAAAGGTTACGGTGCAGAACAAGTCTTTCAGGGCTCAGAGGTGGGAGACTGCACTTGGAGTTGTGCTGGATACTCCAGATGAAATTCAAGGCGCCTGAGAATGGTTGAAAACAATATTAATTGCCTTACTGACAGGATGATTGAAAGTTTCCAGTAATCATAATATCAGTCCTTATATCTTGAAGTCTGATCTGGGATGTGGTTGAATGTAACAATCTAAGAAATTCTACGCCAATACCATCTGATGTCGTAGTAATGAAATAATGCCTATACTGCACAGTTGCCACAATTGGTAGTAAAAATACCCTCTTCTTTGTTCAGAGTGGTGGTGTCCTCATAGGGGTGAAAAATGAAAGGTCGTGGAGAGCTCTGTAAACCTTCCCGCAGCATTTATACTCCTTCATCTACAGATCTCCCTTTCACTCATTTTTTAAAAAAGCCTCAGCTGAGGCTATGGTGCCTCTTAATTCACCAGCTGAAATAACCAGAATTTCTGGTGCATTCATGGACGTGCTTTTCTGTCCTGCCAGACTTGATTTGATTACATAAAAGCGTTGTGTGTATTTCTAAGGTAAATTTTAGATACCCAGGCATATTCTTCTCCATGGCGGAAATACAAGGCCAAGGGGTCAACTTAATTACTAACTGTAAGCATACAAAGGGCTTCAATCAGGAGAATATGGAGTAGTTATTCTACAAGTGCAGAGGAGACTAAACAAGGAGAATGACCTTAAAATGGGAAATGTGGTAGCTGTACATAAAGAAAGCCTGTACCTTGGGAATTAAGAACATTTAGCTACTCCTTGGGTATAGTATGGGTCTCACAACCCACCTAGGAGGGATGGTGGCTGGAGGGAGGGCCGGGCTTTGCCTTTCCTTCCCTCTATTGCCCCTATCACCAGAGCAACTCTGTTTCTGCATGTGGCTTTATTTGAAACTGTTCAGCTACTTAAAAGTTTGAAAACTAGTGTCTTAGGTGTTTAAGTCTGTCTAAAGCCTCTGAGCTGCCCTTTTCACTTGTATCTGCTGTCCGTTTGTTGCAGGCTTGGGACTCACAGGCGAATGAAGTTAAGCAGTTGATGTTGGAACTGTTTGTTCATTTGAACTGTTTGTACCACCCATACCAGTATTCAGAAGGACAGTTGACTGTATTTATACTCTGTTATCTCTCTCTTTCTTTTTTTCCTTTGGCCACACCACGCAGCTTGCAGTATCTCAGCTCCCCAACCAAGGATCGAACCTGCGCCCTCGGCAGTGAAAGCGAGGAGTCCTAACCCCTGGACTGCCAGGGAATTCCCTGTATTATCTCTTTTAAGATGTAAATTTTTCTAACTTGTGTCATAATTTAACTCACAACAGTTCTTTTCCTTCTTAGTAATACAGAAAATGATTTTGCTTTTATAAGTAATAGCATTGTAATTTTGATGAAATATGGTATATTTAGTGCATAAAATGCCACACTCATAAGGGTAAAACTCCCATGAGATTGTTTCTGCTTTTCGTTTCCATGGAGGTGACAGTAACACCAGTAAGCCAAACTATGGCTATCTAATAGTAATTCATGTTTGACCTTAGGCTGTGTGTTTACGTTATTCTTGAGAAAGGTATCATATTTAACCTTGTAGCCCTGGCATCTAGCACAGTGCCTACCATTTAATAGAAGACCAAGTTCAGGTAGTTGACATCTGTTCACATCTAAGATGTGAGAAGAAGAAGAAAAAGCCAGAGAAAGCAGTGGGTGAATAGGATGATTCTTTATGAACGTCAAGTGAGAATAAATGTCAAAAGAAGAATCAGGTCACCATTTAAAGATGCTACAAAACTCAAGGACAGTGGAGACAAAGAAAAGCCATTGGATTTGGAGATTTGTTTTGTCAGTGGAACCCGAGACAGAAGTTTTAGTAGCAGTGGGAGGGAGTAGGCGCAAAACCTTTAATTGTTCAAATGGCTGGTAAGGAGGTAGAAGGGAAGGAAGAGGAGGGCAGACAGAAAGGGGTTTCGGGGGTTTACAGCAGGATTTCTCAACACCAGCACCACTGGCAGTTTGGGCCCGATGATTCTTTCTTCTAGGGAGCTGTCCTGTGCATTGTAGGACCCCTCCCCATCCCCAAGTTGTGACAACGAAAAATGTCTCCAGACGTTGTCAGATGTCCCCTGGGGGCTGGATTCCTCAGAGAGAATCGCTGGTCTGCAGGGCTGAGTAAAGATTGCTGCTGCTGCTGCGGGCACCTGTGCAGTAATCCCTTTTCCTGCCTCTGCTCTGTCTACTGGTGAGGTTTTCATGGTACTTGCAGGTGGATGGGGAAGGAGCTAGTCCAGAAGCAGGTGGAAAACTGCAGGCATCCAGGGGGTGATTACCGAGCCAGTTACCTAAGGACGGGGGTGTGGAACAGAGCAAACCCACTGCATAGAGAGGTGCCCTGAAGTTAGAGGAGACGGGCACAGGCATTTTTGGGTGGATTGAAGATGGGTTTAGTTCATGTTAGATGGCCTCAAGCTTTTCACTAAGATGGGAGAAAAGGTCACCTGAGAATGAAGTAGACAAGGTTAATGTTAGGCCTTTGAGGAAATTATAGAACATTTTGGTAACCCCCGTGGGGATGGATTAACACACATGAGTAAGAAGCATTACAGAGCAGCAGCGAGGCCTGGCTGAATAGGAACTTTAAAAAATTATTTAAGACATTAATTAAAATCCCAGAGAAGAAGAAAACCTATAACCCAACCACCCTGACACTATTTTTATTGTGCAGTTTACTGTCTATGCTTATAATTTTGCTCTTTTTATTTTGCTTATTTCACTGAATATAGATTTCAATGTTATTGAACTGTTTTTTCAGTTATATTTAATGGCTCCATAATAGTCTGTAGATCTGTTCTTTAATTTACCAAACATCCCTCTAGTTACTGACTCGGTTAGGGTGTTTCCGGTCTTTAGTACTATTACACCTAATGTTTCAGTAAACATTCTTAGTCATAGAACTTTGCCAAGTGGATCCAGCCAAGGTTTTATACAGTGTTGAATACAGAGCAGACAGTGCATTGGCTTAAATGTCACCTCAGTGAGGCCTTCCCTGACCCACCACATTTCAAATTGCAGCCCTCATCTCTGGTTTATTTCCTCCACCACACTTGCTGTCTTCCAGAATTCTAGGTGTTTTATTTATCTTGATTGCTTTTGTCTCCCTTGCTAGGTATATATGCTTCAACAGGACGAGGATTTTCGTTTGTATCACCAGCACCGAGAATACTGGCACAAATACTTGTTGAATGGTGGGGTTTACCCAGACCTACAGGCACGATGGGTTTGAAGAGTGTCAATAGCAGCAGATATTCATGGAAGCCAGTGGGAGAATAATTGCATTAACTAGTCTTTGGTTTCTAGGTGGGCTAGGAAGTAACAAAAATCCACAGGGACGATGAATTGGGAGATTGAAGGGCTAGCACTTGTGGCAACAAAAGCACATTCTTCTGGAAGGGGAGAGCATGGGAGAGGTGGGAGATAAATAGTTTGTGGTCACAGAAGGGAATTTCCCAAGGTTTAGATATTAGAAAAGAAGCAGTTTGAGAATTAATAGTGGCAAGGTTGGTAGAAAACTCCATCTTGCTGGGAATGGACTGTATCACTATTTAATTGCCCCTCCCTTGGCAAACAGTTCCCTCCTAGCTTGTTGTATTTGGTTCACACTCAGTGGTGGTGTATAAATCAAGTTTTGTTTTCAAATACCTTTTTTTTTTTTTAATTGGAGCATGGCTATAAGTGGTAATCTGAGTAAGCAGATATGCCAGTAATGCCTTGTCAAGACAGTTGAGCAGAGTTAGTGACAATGTCAACCCAAGCTCCAAAGTTGAATTTACAGAGATGTTGCCTCCCCCTCACTTGGTGGAGCTGATTGACTTCTTGAGTCATTCAGTTGAACTTCTAAGTGACTATCTTTTAGGTACTTTTCTATTTGAGGTCACTTTGCTCAGTGTAGAGCAGCTTGGTAAATGCATGAAACATTTAGCATAGCATATGCTAAGTTCATTTTAAGCAACTGTTTGGGAGTCACTCTTGAGTATGGAAATTATAATTGTTTTCTTTTGGATCAGCCTTAATTGTTACCTTCAGCCAGTGCATGACCCTCCAGTTTGTTATAGGTTTTCCACTATAGCATATTTTTAGCTTTCAAATTCCAGTTATTCTCTGGTGAATTGTTAAGAACTGACAGGTATGATTTAGTAGACAGAACACTGGAGAGAGAGTTGAAGTAATGTTTCCCTCTCATATTTGTCAGTGGATGGCATGTCTATTAGTTCTTAATTCTTTAGTTTTATTTTTTATTTTAAAACATGATAATGATCTCAAACACTACCTTCCGCCTTCTTCCAGAATCTCTGGGATACCATATCAGCGTACTGGTTCATTAGAACCACGTAAAGAGATTTCATGTTTTGAGGCCTATCCCAGAAATGCTTTTTTACATACCTGAGCATTTGTCGGCTTTATTTGAATATGAGGTGTATCTATAATGATGTGAGTTGAGCAAAGTTGTTTGTCTTTTAAATTTAAAGTTATAGCTTAAAGTTCTTGGAACCAAGTGCTTCATTCAAAATAGGATTTGATAATTATATTGACAAGTATAGTATGATAAGGCATTATAATATTGATAGTTTTCCTCTATATAGTTGACTTTGAGAATTTTGAGAGTGCTTCCTCCACCTATCTTTAACAAAAATTGGAGTGCCCTTGCACGGATTGGATTGATTAGTTCTTCCCTTCCCAATATGATCAACTGCATTTAGCATATGGTATAACCCATTTTAAGAGAAACGCTTCATAAGTCTTGCTTTTTTTGAAAACCAGGGCAAAACCATCCTCCTTACATTTCCTCATTATTTGGTTGTGAGCATAATATTAACTATTTTAGGATCCCAGTCTTTTCTTGGTCTTGATCAAAAGAACATCCTTAGGGAGGAATCCTGCAGTTTTCATTTAGCCCATTTATGACCTCTTATGAAGAGAATGAAACAGTTAGTTATATGCCTGAATTACTGGGGAACTGTGCAAACCAAATTTCTGCTGCAGAGCCTCAAAGAGCAATGAGGTTCAAAATTTTTCATAAGACTTAGAGGGTTAAACCTTTGCCTGGGAGGCAGAATACATATATATGTATATTGTATACACATATATATATATGTTATTATATAGTAATATTATAATATATTCATGTATATTATGTATAGAATATACATATATATTAACCAGAGTTTGCTTGCTTCCAGGGAGGATACTGGAGAACCAGACTCCTGGAGCAGTTTATCCTATGAAATCCCTTACGGAGACTGTTCTGTGAGGCATCACCGAGAGCTGGACGTCTATACGTTAACCTCTGAGTCTGAACCACACCAGGAACCCCCACTTCCTGGAGACAGTTGCACTGGACATATTTTTAAACTTATGAACATCCAACAGCAGCTAATGGTAAGACAGAAAATTTCCATTTTCAGGCTTTTGTGCCCTCACCCCTTCCCCCAATGAGCCTTACTATAATTAGAACATAACAGTGCTTCCCTCAAAGATTGTGAAACCTGTAAAGCAGTTTTAGCTATATTAGACGTTAGCATTTATAGAGACAGAGTTCAGCACTGGGGTAGTAGCAATAGGAGACTGCGAGAATTTTTCTTTTTTTTTTTGCCAGGCTTTTAAAATAACGAAAGACACACATACACCTGGCAGATACAGAAATATGCAACAACTAGAACTAAATTTTCCTGGCTTAAAAGGAAATTTATTTAACTCTATAAATTTATTGGTTTAACTTTATAAAACGAAATGAGCTAAACAGTTTCTGAGATTGTTGCTGAAGAATAAGAACCAAATCTACTCAGAAATGGAGCCTTTTCACAGCTATTTCAGTGAGTGATGACTGTGTTACTATATTTAAATTGGTAGTTGTGTGGTAAAAAGATCACTAAAACAATAAAGATTTTATAATCCACTCAGGCCTTCAAGATAAAGTTGTTGCCAGACATAAAAACATTACATACTCCCTGGTAGCATTTATTATGGATAATATAAACGTCACATGGGTACATCTGTCTTGGCCACGACATCTGAAAGGCTAAGTTTAGATAATTTTTCCACCCATTTTATTTCAGAGTTGATTTGATTTGGAAAAAGCTTGGCAGTAATTTCATTTAAGGTCATCTGGGGTCAGCTCAGCGCCAGAGCCTTCTTTGGGAGCAGGCCTTGCTTGTTTCGGAGAGCAGCAGGCCAGGACACTTCATAGCAGGTTGTAGATGTACCTGCCTCTGCCTCTCCGAGTCATATTTGTTCCAGAATAGGTGTCATTTTATTTTCCTCTGAAGAGACTGCCGGAAGGTCAGGTTTTCCTTTAGGGCTCTTCTTACTGGGTGAATGATAGTCCATTTGAAAACAGCACTTTGTAGATGCCAAAGCTACCTGCAAGGTGTGGGAATATTTTACAGGAAACCATGAGAAATTAAAACTGAGAAGATGCTTGTGTTAGGAGCATCTAAAATTTTTCAAGCAAGACAACTTTTTTCTGCAAATCTCTGTTCTGTAATGTTCACCCTTTATTAAATTTAATGACCTGCTTTCATAATTTTTTTGGAGTCAGTTACACTCTCAGCGGGAAGGGAAGCAAGCCATTTTGAATACCCTAAGGAGCATAGCACAGACGCTTTCAGTGAAAATTCATTTCTCGTGTACTCTATTATTAGAAGGACTTTAGTGAGCGTAACTCGTTTTACACTTACGTGTGTGAACTTTTACATCAGACCCAGTGAGTAGACAGGAATCGGCTGATGATGGAGTACTGTAAGTGCTCGACACAGGAACTGAGTGGGTAAGTGAATGAGATGACAGTGCGTGGTGGATTTGCGTGAGATTCTTGTAGTAGATCAGATAATGAGCGAAGAGCAAACCAGGTGTTATAAAAATAGTTTTGGGACTTCCCTGGAGGCCTGGTGGTTAGGATTCTGCGCTTTCATTGCCGTGGCCTGGGTTCAACCCCTGGTCAGGGAACTGAGATCTCGCAAGGTGCGCAGTGCAGCCAAAAAAAAGATAGAGAGCAAAATAGTTTTTATGTGTTGAAAAAAATAGTATCATTTTAAGGATTCCTGAAATTTTGATATAAAGGTAAACCCACTCTAAAGATCAGCTGTGTTTGTTTTTCTCCATTTTTTCCTAAGCCTTATCTACGTGTACTTGTAGTTTTTGCATAATTATAACCTTAGATTAACTGTAAGTTTTGTTTATTTTCTTAAACATTATGTTATAAATATCTTTTCCTTATTTCACTGTGGTCTTCATAGTTAACACTTATATAACAGCGTAGCATTTTCCATCAGGTTGATTAACCATGATTGTTTTAACCATTCCTGTATAGTTGGTTACATCTGTTTTTCAAGTTGCAAAAACTATTTTTGAGATGACCTATAATATCCTCAAAGCACAGTACCATCTGAGAATAATCAAGGATTAGGTACTACTAGTTCAGTATATTCTTATTTATTTAATATTCAGTATTAGAGGAACTGCTTTTATCAAGAAGTAAAAGAATCGACCGTGCCACTCTTTTTGAAATTATAACCCCATAACTAAAATTGTTAAACTAGATTGAACGGAGCATATTTTGGAGTTTAAAGGATGCTGTGTAACTCCTCAGTGAGAATTTAGGGCATGGGAGCATATGTCTGTGCCTTGTGATTGAAGAGAGTTTACCAGACTGGCCAGGATTTGTTTTTACTTGTATATATGAGGTGGGATGGAAGCAGCCTCTGCCCCTCTAAAGCCCCTATAAAAAGTATCTTTCTCAGCTGCTCATTTGAAGATAGCCACTGAGCTTTTTTGAGGCTCAGTTTTTATCTGTTTTCTAAAATAAGTTCATAATATAGAAAAGAGTCATATTGTATTATTCTTGCCATTTTTTATCATTCTAGTGGATATGCAACTATAAGAGGAAATTAATGTCAGGAACAAGAGAGAATTTAGTTTTATTTAGGTTGGCTTATCCTGTGACTTGAGAGGCTGGAATGCTACTGAGTTCTCTCCAACAGAATTTTTGCTTATAGGTGTCAGTGACATCTTTTCCCCCGGACAATTTTTTTTTAAATATCTTCCATTTCCTCCTAGAAAACAAACCTCACACAGATGGACAGTCTTATGCCCTCAGTGGTGACAGCACAAGAACCTTCAAGTCTGCCCAGTGACCAAGATACAGATGGTCAGTTTCTTCCCTGTGCATCAGAGCCCACAGCCAGCCAGCAGCTTGCTTCTCCTGAAGGTGCTGAGAGCTCTCAGTGCTGCCATGGGAGCACTGTGGGGCAGACTGAAAGTTCCTATGATTTGTCAAGTGTGGTTAAGGAAGAGAATACAGACTCTTCCTGTAGGAAGAAAAATACAGGCGTGGAGAGAAAAGGAGACGAGGTGGAGCCAGCACCTATCGTGGACTCTGGGACTACGTCTGATCCTGACAGCTGCCGTCAGAGCACACCTGATTGCAAAGGAAAGGACACAGAAGGCCTTCCATCCTGTGGAGTCAGAAATGAAGAAACTGGAACAAAATCTTCGGCAATGGCCACAGACCAGGAGTCTCCAGGCAGTGGAGGCCACGTCCTGCAGGGAGGCGTAGCCCTGGAGCCCGGCATGGCCCAGTCTTTCTCTGGAGGTGGACTGGTGGTCCCATCACCAGCAGGTGCCAGCGTCCCAGACACTGCAAGGGAAACGGAACGCAGTCTCGTGAACCCAGAGGCCACCATCCAGAGGAATGTGCTTGCAGCAGGGGAGAGTATGAAGGAAAGATTTGAGGACTCCAATATCAGCACAGCTGGAGCCTCTGACCTAAAAGTCACAGACGAGCCTATGGATAAAGCCAGTGTTCCAAATGGTGTCTCTGCCTCTGGCTCCCTGGTTGCTGACAAGCCTGCTGAGTCTTTACTTGTCGTTAGTGATGAAGAAACTGCCATTGATGAAAACACTGCAGAAACGGAAACTTCTAGAAGTTGTGAAGAGAGTGCTGATGCTCCAGGGGCTCAGAACTCTCAGTTAATTCTAGCTGCTGCAAAAGATGAGATTTCAGAAGGCCTCGAACTTGACACTCCCTTAGCCAGCATGTGTGTGGCGTTGTCACCCTCTGATTTAACCTTTCCCAGGCCGCAAAAAGATGTTATGCCAAACCAGAAATCAGAAACGGATTCGTCTCATGTTCAAAGCCAAAACAGCAAATCACCCGTCTGTTCTACAACTGGAGATGATAAACTTTGTGCTGCCTCTGCATGTCGACAGAACACGGGGACTTCTAGTGGTGTGTTGGCTGTAGAACACTGTGATGACATAGTTACCCAGCCTGAAGGCACCACCACAGGGCTGCTCAACACACAACCACTGCCCACTGCCAGCCGCTTGGAAGGCCCACAGGCTAACACGGTCACCCCTGACCCTGATGGAGACACCCAGGAACATGTGGATTTTTGTCCTCTCCAAGTTTTGGATAAAGAAAGCCAAGGAAAAGATTCGAAACTAGAAACATCTTTAGCAAATATGCTTGAGGTAGTTCCACATCCACATGCTCTTGTCCCCAAAGCTGAGAAAGAACGGGTGTCAGACCAGGCAGTGACATCAGGCAGGACTTTCTCTCTGCCAGGCAGTCCCGGCAGTGAATCAGTAACCAAAGATGACGCATTTTCTCTTGTCCCCTCCTCCCAGAATGAAAAAGGAACAGCAACTCTTGAACCACATACAGACTGTAGAGATGGCCCAGATGGAGATTCGAATGATCTGGAGAAGCAGCCAGCAGAAGACAGTGTAGCGGGCCTGTGCACACCCTCCTCTGCTCTAGATCTTCAGCCCAGCATGGGCAATACCAGTCCCGTAGGACCTGGTGCGGAGTGTGAGCGTCCCTGCCTCTCAGCAGACCCTGAAGTCCTGAATATCGTCGAGGGGGTCACTGACTCTTCCCTGCTCCATGTGGGTCAGGCCGCTTTGGCCTCTGATTCCGCTTTGACTGAAGAAGGGAAAGATCAGGTGGTTCCAGAGAGCACTGCAGCTCAGGGACCAGAAGACAAGGATAAAGCAGTGACCTGTTCCTCCATTAAGGACACTCTTCGTTCAGGAACGTTGCAGGAAGAGCCGAGAACACCACCCTCTGGACAAGAGGCCCCGGGATTCCATGAAGAACCTGGCTCAGCTGTCTGTGATGAGGACAGAGCTCCTCGGAACGGCAATTCACTGGGCACACCCTTGGCCTGTCTTCACGCAGAAACTAAACATAACAAGGAAGTGGCCCCACCAGTCGCACAGCTGATTGAAGGTGGGGCTGCACAGAGCCTGGTGCCACCAGGAGCAAGTCTGGCTGCAGACTCAAGCCAGGAGGCCTCAGGTACAGAGCAGAAGAGCTCACCTCCATTGCCAGATCTGTTACCAGATGGGTTCGAGGTTCTTAATTGTGAGCAATCTTCTGCTCTGGATGTTGAGGTGAAAAACACTCAGTCCCAGGGGAAGACCGCTGCTTGTGAGGTGAGTGGAAATGCGGCATTGGATGGTGCCGTGGTCGGTGCTCTGCCAGGCACCACTGGGACCGGGAGAAAGGATATACCACACAACGCTCCAGACATCCAGATTCCGCAGGTCTCTTCGAGCCAGGAGAAGAATATGATCCTGGGTTTGCCGGGAGCTTTACCGGACAAAGGTGTGACTGACCCTCAGGGCGCCGCACCCCCAGAGGTCGTGTCCCTGGGTTGGGAGAAGGGGAAGGTGGGGGGAGCAGATGGCAGCCGTAGCACAGGCGACTCCAAGGAGACACAGGTGGATGAGGAAGCGCATCACGTCCCGCCGCAGCCTGCTGCCAAAGAGCACCCCACAGAGACGGAGCTCTCAAGCCGTGGTGACAAGGCCCCAGGCAGGGGAAGGGATGCTGCCCCTATGCCGTGCACCGTCGCTGCCAAAGCCGTGCTTCTGCCTGAGACAGCAGACTTGATTGAGGAGGCTGCGAGTCGCCTAGTGGATGCTGTCATAGAACGAGTCAAGGCCTCGGGAGAACTGATGACAGAGGGGGAAATCAGTCACATGTCACTGCCCTGTCCTTCTGAGGCGGGCCCAGGGGCCGAACAGCTGGAGAGTGCTTCTGCAGGGAAGGCGAGTGCTTTCCAGCCTGCGGAGACCCTGCCAATGGGCAGTAGTCGTGGAGAAGCCTCTGGGAACCTTGCAGGATGCTTTGCTGGAAGGGAGGAGCCAGAGAAGATTATTCCGCCTCTCCAGCGACCAACTCCGGCAACAGGTAAGCAAAGTAGAGTACGAAATAAACAGTTCGAGAAACAAATTCCCGTAAGAGTCTCTGTGATGTGCTGGTATAAACATAGGTGTCATGTTGTTGTTTAGAGGTCTGGCGTTCATCGGATAGGTTGCCAAGTTACCAGTCAGCACCATCCGGAGAGGCACGTCATCTCAGGGTTGGGCAGTTTTTGCTCCCTGCATTCCAGACTTCTGGCTTGACTGCTTAAAACCTATAAATGCTCTATCGCACTGGTGCAGTCATGACTTTCCTAACCTGGAAAACAGTGCCTAGATCCCAGGTGCTCTAAAATGATAAAGGAATTTAGCAGATGTTTTTGTTCACATGGCATAGTCCTTTTTCTCGAGAACCATAACAAACAGTGCTGAAAAAGTGTGTTTTATTTACAAACCTGAAACTCCTTTCTTTCCCTATCATCCTAGTCTGTGTCCTGAGCAAATTTAGTCAGAGTGGTTTCACAAACAGCTCTAAGTATCGTTGTAAGCCGGTGGCCCAGCATCCCAAATGGTGGTATTAGGTCATTGGTGGAGGCTGTGAGAAGGGAACTCCCTCCTTTTCCTGCCTGAGGAGCAGACCTCCAGTTCCATTGCCTGTTGCTCTTGGGCAGCAGTCTGGGAATTGAGGGCCCTGCGAAAGGCAGGGGATAGGATACAGGATTTCCGCCAGAGCCTAGTCTGCTGAGCTGCTGTCACAGGGCAGACGTTGTGTCTGCTTATCTTGGTGAAGCAGCTGCAGCAAGCAGATTGCTCACACAGCACCAGCCCGTTCCGTCTGTGGGTAACCATGTCCAGAGAGAGCAAAGAGAAACCACTGGTGTTCAGTGGAAAGAAACGATCTGAATAAAACTCCTTATTGGGGGTTGAGGCTGAAGTTCAAACTGGAGTCAGACTCGGTTTTGACTCCTGAAGTCGTTCAAGGTCAGTTTGATTCAGACTTTGCGACCACCACCTGTTACCAGCTATAGACAGAGGACCTATCTCCTTGCTTGCCCCCAGGCTCTCGTAGGTAAGAAGCCTGTTTTGTTTTTATCGTTTGATTGCTCTTGCTGTTCTTTCTAATTTTTGAAAACCCCTTTACTGTAGTAGGTGTTAAGAATTGGGGGGTGGGGCATGAATAGAAATGAACAAATAGAATAAGGAGAGAAGTGGCTTTAGAAAAAGAGCAATTTAAACACAGTGGTCATTTTCCCTGATAGAGGGTGTTTAACCATTTATAATCTATTTTTCCAGTTGAGGGATTTAAGAAACCTGAGATAGTATTTTTGGTGATTTCACACTTTTTGTTTTATTAAAGTGTCTTGGATTGTTAGCAGCCAACAAATTTCTATCACTAACAGTCTCAGAATTTCAATGAGAAGGTCTGTAATTTTTAAAAGAAGGCACAACAGCAAGTCTATTTTGGGGGGACATTTTAGAAGAACGGGAGTGGCTGTAAGCTGATGCCTGCCTATGTTGTTTTCATCTGGGTGCTGCGTCTTTGGCCACATGGGCTGGAATTATTTCTCTTTCTGGCTCAGTAGTCAGAATTTAATCCAAGCAAGTACAAACTATGTAAGGTTTGTGTCTATAGTACCTTATGAGAAAAGATAGAAACCAAGCCGACTTTGATTTTTTTTTCAGACTTTGATTTTTAATAGCACACAAAGATAGTAAAGGTGCTAAGAAATTATGTTTAAGATTTTAAGGCTTTAGGAAGGAAAATGAGATGAAAATCAAGTTTCAACTGTGTCTCTGGGCTTGGGATTTCGGGGTGTGTGTGTGTGTGTGTGTGTGTGTGTGTGTACGAGTTACTTATTCTGCTCTCCAGAGGAGTCATATGTGCTCCATGCTCATGGCCTCAAAGGACAGAGAGAAGTAACCAGTGATGAAGAAATTGGTGCTTTTTTCAGAAAATAGCTAGGATTTGGGGAAAGTCCCTGGTCACGTTGCCCTGGAGAAAAAGCACCTGAGTGTGATCTCAGACCAAAGGGTATTTTCTAGGAAGTTTACATTGCCATTTATGAATTTAACCATACTGTTTTATAAGTGAGGAGACGTCGGTTTAACTGCTGATTTGGAAGGAGCCACATGGCATTGGCTTTTGTTTTTATATACTGCTGTTGACAAAGCCAAGTAGAAATTGAGATGAGGAAAACACAAAACTTCCAGTTAGGGTGAGGGGACGTAGCCCTTTACACATCAGGAGCATTGGCCGCAGTGCTTTGGGAAGTTAGTTGTGCATAACTGAGCCAGGCCAGTCCCGAGGGGGCTGCCAACACCCCACGGGTCTCACTAATCTCTGTTTACCGCTGGGACTGGTTGCTACTTGCCAAGATACATATTTTCAGTTGATGGATGTAGGATAGTAAGGATGTGTCAGAAATCACATCCCCAAATAAATAAAATAAAAATCATCAACAGCCCCCCCCCCAAAAAAAACAAAAACAAAAAACAACCCTATCTTAGTCAGAAATGTTTTGATCAAGGAGTACTTCTAAGGGGGTTGCTTAGTCAGTTTTTTTTTTTTTTTAACTTTAATCACATTTTATGAAATGTAGGAAAGATTTTGGTTCTTTGGGCAAGGAAACGTGTTTGCCCATTTTTTTAATTGCTAGTAAGATTATGTAATTAAAAAATTAGGGCAAAGAAAGGAGACTTACAACTGTTCATTTATAGGAATGTCACTTTCCTAAATCTAAAGCAGACCTTTATACATCACAGTGTATAAAGGGTATACACTCTCACAGTGTGCTATTAAAATAAAATCTTAATATATTTTATTTATATAATTATAAAATACATAATACAATATAATATAATTTATTCTTTGGTGAAAGGAGCCTCTGCCCTCTGGTGTAGGGAACATTTTTCTCTGCCAGAGTAGTAGTGTGACTAGATTAATAACAACCACAGAAAATTTTCCAAAGGAAATCGAGATGATAGTTCCATTTGTATTTGGATTATCAAGGTGAATTTTGACTGTTCAACCATCAGTCCCCTTTAAAGAAGTGTTGAAGCCTAAACTTGCC
Organism: Delphinapterus leucas; assembly: GCF_059928025.1. Taxonomy (NCBI): domain Eukaryota; kingdom Metazoa; phylum Chordata; class Mammalia; order Artiodactyla; family Monodontidae; genus Delphinapterus; species Delphinapterus leucas. The sequence goes on along the minus strand of NC_143130.1, from coordinate 45,131,102 downwards.
TCAGGCATCATTTTATCACTTCCTTCCTGTATTAGCTTGACCATATGGTAGTCATGTAACAAAACCACTACTGTTTGGTCTGTTGAGCATAATTCTAAAGAAAACATGAAAAAACTTTTTCTTCAGAAAAGGAATTGCTGTTGATAGTGTGTAATTATGTTTTGGTTTGGGAAGAAATAAAAGTTAAAACAAAAACTAATTTATTAAGAATAGTTCAGTCTTATTAGTTGCTGTGATGGGTAGGTGAGTGTATGTAGTATGTTTTTAAAGAAAGACTCTTCCCAAAGGCTTTATCTCATTCTCAGTAGCTCTTCCCTTTTTGTCCTGTACAGATACATCCCTTGCCTCTTTGATAATGGCCAGGATGGACTACTAGCTTTAGCTATTAATCTGTTCCCTTAAAGCTTGTCAGTTTTCTTTTGCATGTGCAAGACAGCACCACACTCATCAAATTGTCATGAAAAAGTCAGTAGTGAAGATGGAAGTTCAGTGGACATTGAACTGGATCTTACCTTAGCTACAAACCCACACAGAAGCAGGAGAAAACCATATAACCAGGTGATGAGGGACTAGCTCAGCACAGGGTCAGAAATGACACCAGCTTCAAAATAATACTTTCTATTTAACGCAAAGGGAAAGGCAAACAAAACACATGAAACCTGGAGCATGTTGTGTAAATAGTAAGGCCCAGGAATCAATTTTTCCAAATGCACTTTGTAACCACCTTGTTCTCTTCAGAAATGCCAGACACGAAAGCTGAAGATGAAGTGGATTTTCTGAGTAATACCAAGGAGAGTTCAGTTTCTGAAGAGGTGGCTGTAGGAAACGTAGCTTCTACGCCGGAGGTGAAACAAGGCCCGAAGACCCAGGCGGTAAGTCTGTATGAGCACAAAGTGTGTTTAGGCTGCTCTGTTGTGTCTGATTTATGGCCTTGCTTGGGGGATTGTTTTTGATTCACAGTAGGATTTTTTTCCCTTTCTCCCTTGTTCCCTCATATACAAATGTGGACATGTTGCAGTGAAGCTTTTGCATAGCATAGTTTTAGAATGGACCCTCCTGCAGGGATCCCTTGGAGATAATAATGAAAAATGCTTTTCCTGTGAGCACAAGACTTTCCAATTTGTCATGAGGTTTAACATGTCACAAGATGGGAATTACCAGAAAAAGGGATCTATTAACCCTTCTTAAACCTGACTCTTCTTTCTTTATATAGAAACTGATAGCAAAAATGAGATTTTAACTTAAAGCTCAATACTGACTAAAATATGAAGTATGTCATTTTTAATGATGGAAAAAAAATTCACTAGGTTTTCATAATAGCTCTATTGAGACATAGTTCACATAACCGTAAAATTCACTCATTCAAGTAAAGTGCACAGTTTAGTAGTTTTTAATATATTTACAAAGTCTTAAAACTGTCACTGCCGTCTAATTTTGTAACGTTGTCATCATGCTGAAAAGAAACCCCATGTTCATTAGCAGTTCACTACCACCCCCCTCAGCTAACGGCCACAAATCTCCTTTCTGTCTCTATGGGTTTGCCCGTTCCGGAACTTCATATAAATGCAATTATAGAATATGTGGCCTTCGGTGACTGGTTTCTTTCACTTAGTGTAATGTTTCAAGGTTCATCCATGTTGTAACATTGATCAGTATTTCATTTCTTTTTATTGCCAAGTAATATCCTGTTGTATGGATATACCACATGTTGTGCATTTGGATTATTTCTACTTTTTCGCTATTGTGAATAATAACTGCTCTGAACATTTGTGTATAAGTTTGTGTGGACATATGTTTTCATATACTTAGTAATGGGTGTGCTGACCCATATGGTAATTTTATATTTAATACTTAACTAAGTTTTCAGAAATGGTTTTCTTCAGGGTCTTGAGATTATTGTTCTTCTTGTTTAAAGCTATTAACTTGTAAAACAGAGAACTTAAACTTGTTGAGAGAAACAGGGTTCTAAGCTTTAGATTCCACACTTGTCTTAAAAAAAAGAACACCTTTTGGAAGCTGAAAAATCGAGTTACTGGCCTAAATCATATTGCCCGTCGGAAAATGAACCTTCCTTGTCTAGACTTGAGGGTGTACTGTGTTTGCTCTTCAGAGGGCTAAGTATTTTTTCATAAAGTTACCCCAGTACATAAACAGAACTATACCCTCCCAAAATGTTTCAAGTGTATGGACTGTGATAAACAAGCTTCACTTTATTGGAGTACAGTGGTAGGGAGATGCTGACTGTTTTCACCCACCCCTTATTACAGATAGTATCCATGACTAATGCCTGGTTGGCTACTTGTACAGCAGGCACTATACAGACAAATATTGCTTTTGCCCCTGGGGAAAGAAAAGAGAACACACCCTGCATGGGTACATGTGTCTTTGTTTCCAGGAGCCCCTAAAAATGGAAAGGAACAAACTCACATCCTTGAATTCAAATGCCTCTGTTTCTTAGTCTTCCATCTGAAGTCTTGCTAATTAGTGTTCTTGAGTGCAGCCTGATGCTTGGCCATAGACCTTTTGCTTTCCCATGAGGATATCTCTGTCCTGACTGTATCTTGACTACTATAAAAAAGAAAACAAAACACTGTATTTTTAAAAGAAAGTACCTCCTCTCCTCGTCTCTTTCCTCTTCTCATTTTTCCTCCAGTTTTAGGAGTTGAGATAGGTAATATTCCTCTGGTTGGTCATCAAGCCTCATTTTACAGATAAAAGAATTACACCCTCAGAGAGTCACATGGCTAGCTCAAGGTCAGAGCCTGCTAGAATGGGAGCTTGTAGTTTGGTTCTAACCTAGGACTTGCCCAGTGGGGTGCTTTGCTCCCTGACTCTTAACCCCAGGCTCTGTGACTGTGGGTATATTCTAAGGAGCATCAATATGTGAGAACCATGTAATTTGTCTGTTGCTAGGGGTTATCTGTGCTTTGTGTCTGCCTTCACTTAGCGTAGTTAGAGAAAGCATACGTTAATGGAATTTTTAGTTCATGAGGATTTTCAGGTCTACACAGTGGAGGGTTTTGTGTTCACAGCATTCTTAAAGTGACGTGAAATCTGACCACTGACCTCCCCTCCCTGTTGCTCTGCCAGCCTTGCCTTACTTGCTATGGATTGAAAGGAGAAAGCATGGACACACAATTTGATCTTTCCAATGCCCCATTTTCTCTTTTTATCCCATTTAACTTTCCACATGCTATATTCATTGAGAAGTTCCCAAACGTTTTTGGTAAAGGACAGAGAGTAAATATTTTAGGGTATGTGGGACTACAGTTTCTGTAACAACTAATCAACTTTGATGTTACAGTGTGAAAGCAGCCACAGGCTGCCTGTAAACAAGAGTGTGACTGTGTTCCAATAAAACTTTATAGAAATTTGAATTTCATATCATGAAGTAATTTAATATTTTGAAATATTCTTTTTTGAATTTTTTTCAATCATTAAGAAATGTAAAATCTACTCAGGGTGTTTTTTTACGGGCTGTACAAAAACAAGCGGTGGCCTAGTGGTGGTAGTTTGTGGGCTCCTGACCTAGAGGATACTTGTGCTTCAGTGGATGAAAAGAAAGAGAAAGCAAGTAGAATTTTCTTCTTTTCTAAATTGTTTCAGCTTGCCGTGAAAGCTCTGGTTATTAACCTGCACGTAGGAAGGTGGAGAGTTCCGATTCTGTGTTTCTCCTGAATTTGCTTTTTGACTTAGTCTCTCCAGGGCTCAGCTTCCTTACTCTATTCGTCTTCTAGCCTTAACCTTCTGGAGTCTGGGTTTGCAGTCTGAAAAGGGTTACTTGAGCTTGTGATTGTAGTCGAGGGTGGAGTGGCATTTGTTTAGCATTATTTAATTCAATCTTTCAGACACATGGCCAGTCTCTTTGTTGGCCTTGGGAATAAGCCAGTCATTGCTTCACTGACTCATTGTTTCACTGAATCATCCTCTTCCAAATGTAAAACGGGAAAAAACTGTGTATCTTACGCTTTGCTGCTCTCTTGAAAACCTAGAGCATAGGTTCATAAAGGAATTAGGCAGTATCAAGAATAGTGCTTGCTTATATCCTCAGAGAAAACGCATGTGTGTGTTAAATGCTACAGGTGTCTCAATACATGATATGTGGTCCTAACGGATATTTCTTCACTGAATCGAAAACTGTTCACAATTCCAGAGGCCAGGTTTTATACACAATATGGTCCATTCCCATTAGTCATTTCATCAGCATTTTTCTTTCTTTTTTTTTTTGCGGTAAGCGGGCCTCTCACTGTTGTGGCCTCTCCCGTTGCGGAGCACAGGCTCCGGATGCGCAGGCTCAGCGGCCATAGCTCACGGGCCCAGCCGCTCCGCGGCATGTGGGATCTTCCCGGACTGGGGCTCGAACCCGCGTCCCCTGCATCGGCAAGCAGACTCTCAACCACTGCGCCACCATGGAAGCCCTCATCAGCATTTAGTAGTCGTGGTTGTTATTAAGTATTGCCAAAGCCTTAATACTAGTTACAATTTAATATTCAACGTTATCCCTTCTTATATACATTCCTGGTTTCAAGGTTCTCAGATTACCTCTTGTAGTCCTCTTTTTTTCCCCTCAGTGAGTTAATATATATCAAGTACTTAGAGCCTGACATGCAATAAGTACTACTTAGCATTATTATTATTAATTAGTTTTATAACTTTAGATTCCAATATCCTTTTTACTAATTTAAGTAACCAGTGGCATATTGTGGTTCCTAAAACAATCAAGCCTCAGGTTCTGCTTCTTGAACATTGTTATAAAAGCTTCAGGAATAGCATCAAATGTTAATTTAAGTTGGGAGACATGGTGCTTGTTTTACTTCTGAGACCTTTAGAATTTGAGTGAAGCTTAAAGATTATCTGAAGTCTAATACCTTTGCTTTATAGGAGGAAAAAAATGGTTTCTGGAAAGTTAAGCGACTTGCCTCATTTTACAGCTAGTTAATTCTGTATGCTAGACTAGAACCTCATTTCTGTGTCCGTAATGTTTCTGCTATACTGTGGTTTCCAGAAAAGTCATCCTGAGGGTATACTTCTGGGGAATTCAGTTCACTTGGGTGGACTTTTGCATTTTAAACAAGTACCCCTGAATGATGCATACACACCCTAAGATTCTAAAACCATTGCATTATACCCTCGTGCTTTCAGTGATAGTTGGAGAAATTCCTTTGGCTGTTTTAGGATCTAAGCTGATTCACTTTAAAATAAGTCTCACGTTCTTATTATAATTTGTTTAGCTGTAGCTAAGTACCATCAAGATGGTATTTGTCCAGAGAGTTTGCTTTTGATGTACAATTACTAAGATTTTCCAGACCTGCCGTTTATTTCCTAAAGAATGATATGACTGGGTGTAGAGGTGACATTCAATACTTGAGTCCAGAACAGAAAGCTTTCTGGGACCATTCACCTTGAGAATATGCTCCATGGTGACCAGGAAGGAATTCTGACTCCTACTTCCCTGACCCAGTGCTGCAAACCAGCATACTCCATGTCCTCTGTGAATCTTTTCAACATGTGGCCAAGTTCATTAGGAAAGAGCTTGCTTCCCTGGGGTATCTGTTCATTAAGGTATTTCTGTAATAGTTCCTTTTCCAGATGATCATTGCAGAAGCTCATTAGCCATATGGAAGAGTTAATTCGGCAAGCCAGGTATATCTTGTCAGGATGCCCATGGTCCTAGCAGCCAAACACCCAAGAACAAATATGTTCAAGCACAACTATAAAATCCCATATGTTGAGTATTAGGTTACTGGGAAAGTCTACTCTTCATTTAACACACACTCCCCAATCAGAACCATGCTCCCTTTTTAAAAAAATAACTACACAGGGCTTCCCTGGTGGCACAGTGGTTAAGAATCCGCTTGCCAGTGCAGGTGACACGGGTTCGAACCCTGGTCCGGGCAGATCCCACATGCCGCAGAGCAACTAAACCTGTGCGCCACAACTACTGAGCCTGTGCTCTAGAGCCCGCGAGCCACGACTACTGAAGCGCGAGCACCTAGAGCCCATGCTCCACAACAAGAGAAGCCACTGCAATGAGAAGCCTGCGCACCCCAATGAACAGTAGTCCCCGCTCGCCGCCAACTAGAGAAAGCCCGCGTGCAGCAACGAGGACCCAGCGCCGCCAAAAATAAACAGATAAATAAATAAATTTATTTTAAAAAAAACCGGCACAGCCAAACATTAAATTAACTGAATTTCCATTCTTAGTTATTTTTACAACAATATTAATATTTGTTTCTTCAAGGTTGTGGTAAGGGCAGTGTTGGACTATTTCCGGTTAAAATCTTGAATTCTCCCTGTAGTTTGATTATTTTCTGTGTTTCCTTCCTCTTGTCTCAAGGGGGCGAGCTTGCATTTCCATCCCTAGTCCAGGAATCTTTTCAAAAAAGTTTTCGTTTTGTGTGGCTTTTCACACCCTTCATGCACACCTGCCATAGGAACATATGGCAGCTCTCAGGCTATCTGGTAACTAACTGGACTGGTCGTAGCACTGATATTCAAAATGACTCACACATCCTACCCTCTTATTTAACAGTTTTCAATTTTAAAAAAGTCTCTGCTATCATATTTACATACATATAGTTTTGTGGTATACGTGTCATCTAGGAAAAAGCAAAGTGGCCTCTTCATGTCGCCAGTAAGTCTTCTCTGCGTATATTTGGCATGTAAGAGAACTAGCACTGCGCCCACCCCCCGCTGCCAATTATCCTTTTTGGGTCCAAATCTAGAGCTAGCTTCAGTCACAGGGAAACATACTCCTCAGCTTTTTCATACAGAGTTTTTGGAGATACTCTGGATGTCTCTTCTGAAATGGGGTTAACAAGAAATTCTCCAAGCGTTCTTCTAGAGAAGATAGTTGCAAAAAAGAAGTGCCTTAAAGAACCCCAGATCACAAAGCCGTAAGTGGAAAAACTACATCCTTAATGTAAAAATATCTGTAAATAATACATGTAAGAGTATAATTTAATGATCTAACTTTACATTTTTTCCTTTTTTTAAAAAACTGAGGCATAGATGATGTACAATATTATATGTTTCAGCTGTTCAGCAGTGATTCACAATTTTTAAAGGTTACGTTCCATTTATAATTACTAAAAAATATTGGCTATATTCCCTCTGTTGTATAATATATCCTTGTAACTTATTTATTTTATACATAGTAGTTTGTCCCTCTTAATCCCCTGACCCTATCTTGCCCCTCCCTCCTTCTTTCTACCCCCTGGTGACCACTAGTTTGTTCTTTTTATCTGTGAGTCTCTTTCTGTTTTGTTATATTCACTAGTTGGTTTTATTTTCTTAGATTCCACGTATAAGCGATATCATACAGTATTTGTCTTTCTCTGTTGGACTTACTTCACTTAGCGTAATATCTTCCAAGTTCATCCATATTATTGCAAATGGCAAAAATCCATTCTTTTTTATGGCTGAGTAGTAGTATACCATTGTATATAGCTATACATTTTTCAGTGACCTTGAGGAAATTATTTAATTTCTCTGATCTCCATCTTCCCACTTGTATAATGGTTAGGTAATCTCTAATGTTTCTTCAGGTTCTTAATTTTTAACCAGTGTGTGATTCTAAAATGATAGGAATAAGTTCATGAATGTTGGGGTGTATATCTTACTGTATTGGAGTAAAAGGGCAACCGTGGAGGACATTTTAAAATCACACTTCCTTTAATGGCCAGTTCTTACTGATCACTTTTTCTTTGAACATTTTCCAGGGTGTTTTGCTCTGCAGTCTTACTTTGATTAATAATCCACTTCTTTCTCTCATAGAACTGCTTAATCATAGGTCATATGTGCATTTTGGAGGAGGCATGTGTGTCTTTTCTCCCCCCCCCCCACCTGTTGGGACAAAAGAACCAAATGTGATTCTTATCACTCTTTTGGCCCATTTGTTACACTCCTCATCTCACTTTTGTTCATTCTTATCTCATTATATTGACAGCCAAGGTTAGTAGCCAAGCACAGTGGAAAGATTATGGAGCCCAGTAAACCACGGTTTTAATCCCAATTCTGGCCCTTGATCTGCCACTTTGATCCATTTGTTTAGAGGCTTAGTTTCCTCATCTATAAATTTGGGATAATGATGCCAACTGCAAGAGTTATTTGTACTAACTAGAGTTAGTATAGTGTCCAGCATGTACTAGACGTTTTATAAGCAGTAGGGTGTAACTCTAATCTCATTTTAAACTAACTCAGAATTATCAGACCCACTCTTAAGACTCTATGGATGAATGATTTTAAATAGGTGATGGTTAAAATGATCTTGGAAGAAGTTACCAACTGTATCAGGCCCCATAGTGTTACTTATTTAAATTACCATGTCAGTTGGTGTTTACTGTGAAGGTGCACTGATTTATTCAGAACTTGATTCAACAAATGTTCTTGAACTCTGTGCTAGACCTTAGAAATGCTGAAATGAAAATAAGCCTGTCTCCACATTCAAATTCATATTCCAGTGGGAAGAGACAATTACTAAACCAATAAGATACAGTCTGGTAAGTGTTAAAATATATAGGCAAACTCAGGGTGGCTTATGAATAGATATATTTCAGCTAGATAAATGGTAAATTCTCCTCTCTAAGTTCCTATATACCCCCTGGGAGGAGGGACATTTCTAAGGAATGGTGTATTATTTTTACACTGTTTACCTCAAGTGGCTTCCCAAGTTTCATTTTAAAGGAGGATTGTCTTTTGTGGGGGTGAAGATATGTGCATTCCATGTCAGAAACTCAGGCTTGGGTGTAACCGTTATTTCTGCCAGTAGACTTGGAAGGGCCCCCACCGGGCGACCTCTCAGAAAAACTAGTGTATTGCTTCTGACCCCAAGTTCTATGTTCATCTTACTGACATAAACATGACTTTATGGCTGCTTGTTTTCCCCTCTTAAGAGAAGAAGCTTCCATAGTAGAAAAACGAAAAGAAAAATATCATTTGATCTATGGAGAAAGGCTTAGGTCCTTCTCAGTGATGCACATAATTGGGACATTTATAGATTTCTCAGATTTTGATTATGTATTTTAAGAAGATGCCTTGCTGGTTGGCCACCATAAGAGTAAAGGTGCACGCTGTATATGGAATTGTTTATCCAGAAAAGGTTTCAGGGGTACTGATTTCTGATATTTTGGGCCCATTAGGCTGCTCAACTTCGTGATGTAGTCTGTGGCTTTGATTTCCTTTATTCGTTCATTTAGTAAACTTTAAATGAGTACCTTTCCCTCTCAAGGTATTGCATCAAATATGTAGGGAAGTAAAAAAGAGGTTAGATATTGTCTTTGTCCCCAGTTTAGTTAAATAAAGAAAGCACATACAGGCATAATCACAGTCTGTGGCTGCAGTATGTGAGATGTGCCATAGGTGCCTTTAAGGTGCTCTAGAAGTTCACAGAGAGATGAATTCTTCCTGAGAAGTGCTTGTTTGAAATGTAGTGATGTTTCCTTGGTGATAACCTTGTTGTAACACACATGGTATAAATATTCATTAGAAAGTAGGGATAGGTTCAGGGAACCTTTGGTGTGCTCTCCAGCTTTATAGTTCTTTATTGCTTTCACAATGTACTTGGCCCTTCAAAGATCCAAGAATTGCGAGAAATGCCCCAATTTCAGTTTAGGAAACTGAAAAGTAACATTCACCAAAAGAAGCATAAAGAATGGAAGTATTTGGTAATATGTGAACCATGTAGGAATTAAAAAGAGTAGTACCTCTGTTTAAATATTTCCATTCAGCCAGTATAAATCTACATTCCCTCCTTGCGTCTTTCATGCAGTGATATAGCCATTTTGCTTCCATTCTGAGAACCCCCAAAGCCCCATCCCTCCTTGTGGAACCGAAGAATTGTGACATGGTCTTAAGTCATTGCCACGTGTGTAGTCTTCAGTAGAAAGTTAGTTGATAATGAAGATACTTTCCATAAAGTTCAGAACAGAAAATACTCTTAGGAGCACAATTAAAATATCTTGAGTTTAAGTCTTACTCAGAAGTCACAGTAAGCCAAATATTTTTTATATTGATCTTCCATATCTGTGTAGCAGTTGGCATTCTGTCCTGAGTCATTAGAATTGATATATATTTAATAGTTTTGAAAGCCTAGTCATTATGCAGTTGGAATTTGGCGTCGAACCGAAGTATAAGAATGAAATAGATTTTTTGTGTTTGGTTCCTGGATTTGTATTGAATATAGTTGCAGAAGATGATTTCTGGAACAGTTTGAACTACTTATAACAGGAATAATTAGATTAAGTCTATAGCTCCCCAAAGTGGACACTGTGGAAAGTGTTTATTTGAATGTCTAAATTTGACTCGGAACTTTCATTCATGCGAGATATTCAGTAGTCCCCCCTTATCCATGGGGCGTGTGTTCCCAGACCCCTGTAGATGCCTGAAACCTTGGATAGTGCCAAATCCTACGTAGACTGTTTTTTCATATACATGCATACATATCTGTGAAAAAGTTTAATTTATGAATTAGGCACAGTAAGAGATTAACAACAACAATAATAAAATGGAACAGTTATAACTGTACTGTAATAAAAGTTATATGAATGTGATCTTTCTCTCAGAATACCTTAAATCTGTAATGTCTTTTCCATCTTGACTAAGCACGCACGGTGCCCATAATTTCTGCAGTTTGAGGTGCTATGGTAAAAATAGCACTATTTTCTTTATCCTTCTTCACAATTTCACAGAAAATTCATCCTTACCATAGATCTTAGCAACCTCAGCATACGATTCCCCCCCCCCCTTCCCTATTAAGTCTAGAACTTTCATCTTTCACTTAAAAGATGCACTTTACATCTGTGGTAGATCCAAAATGCCAGCATCACTACTCTTGTGATTTGGGACCATTATTAAATAAAATAAGGGTTAGTTGAACACCACACTGTGTACTGACATAGTCAGTCTGATAACCAAAACAGTTACTAAGTGACTAATGGGCAGGATATGCCGGACAAAGGAACGACTCACGTCCCAGGTGGGGCAGAGAGAGATGATGCGAGATTACATCAGACTACACAGAATGGTGCACAACTAAAAACATATGAATTGTTTACTTCTGGAATTTTCCATTTAATATTTTCTGACTGTGGTTGAGCACAGGTAACTAAAATCATGGAAATTAAAACCTCAGATGAGGGGGGACTACTGTATACATAACACATGTGTGTGTTTCTTTTACTACATAGAACATGCGATACTTTTCGAGCATCACAGCATCTGGGAAATTTTGCTCTACCCCTTTCCTGAAGCAGTAGTTAAAAAAAAAAAAAATAGGAGAGGGGGATAAATCGTGAAAAAGCAAGACTTACTTTCTTGCTCGGAGTCTCCTTGAAGAAAGATAGACCAGTAGAAAAATGTACTTGAGTTGGAGATACCTCACCACCCCTTTGGTTTGTTTGCACAAATGGAATGGGATCATAAGATTCGTAGTGGGACCATTTAAAGGTCTTTTCTGCTCCCATGCAGTCCTGGCCTGAGGAACAGGGGCGGGAGCTTCGAGACTAGGGTGGCGCGAAAGCCGTGTGGAGGACGGGCTCTTGGTGATCCAGCCAGCCATCAGGGCTGTGCCACTGAGGTGGGAGAGCCAAGTTCAGGACACTGGTCCACAAGAGACCTCCCAGCTCCACGTAATATCAAACAGCGAAATCATCTCCCAGAGAACTCCATCTGAACGCCAAGACCCAGCTTCACTCAACGACCAGCAAGTTCCAGTGCTAGACACCCCGTGCCAAACAACTAGCAAGACAGGAACAAAACCCCATCCATTAGCACAGAGGCTTCCTAAAATCATAAGGCCACAGACACCCCAAAACACACCACCAGACATGGACCTGCCCACCAGAGAGACAAGATCCAGCCTCATCCACCAGAACACAGGCACTAGTCCCCCCCACCAGGAAGCCTACACAACCCACTGAACCAACCTTAGCCACTGGGGACAGACACCAAAAACAATGGGAACTACGAACCTGCAGCCTGCAAAAAGGAGACCCCAAACACAGTAAGATAAGCAAAATGAGAAGACAGAAAAACACACAGCAGATGAAGGAGCAAGATAAAAACCCACTAGACCTAACAAATGAGGAGGAAATAGGCAGTCTACCTGAAAAAGAATTCAGAATAATGATAGTAAAGATGATCCCAAATCTTGGAAATAGAATAGACAAAATGCAAGAAACATTTAACAAGGACCTAGAAGAACTAAAGATGAAAAAAACAACAATGAACAACACAATAAATGAAATTAAAAATACTCTAGATGGGATCAATAGCAGAAAAACTGAGGCAGAAGAACAGATAAGTGACCTGGAAGGTAAAATGTGGAAATAATTACTGCAGAGCAGAATAAAGAAAAAAGAATGAACAGAACTGAGGACAGTCTCAGAGACCTCTGGGACAACATTAAATACACCAACATTTGAATTATAGGGGCTCCAGAAGAAGAAGAGAAAAAGAAAGGGACTGAGATAATATTTAAAGAGATTATAGTTGAAAACTTCCCTAATATGGGAAAGGAAAGAGTTAATTAAGTCCAGGAAGCACAGAGAGTCCCATAAAAGATAAATCCAAGGAGAAACACTCCAAGACACATATTAATCAAACTATCAAAAATTAAGTACAAAGAACAAGTATTAAAAGCAGCAAGGGAAGAACAACAAATAACGCATAAGGGAACCCCCATAAGGTTAACAGCTGATCTTTCAGCAGAAACTCTGCAAGCCAGAAGGGAGTGGCAGGACATATTTAAAGTGATGAAGGAGAAAAACCTACAACCAAGATTACTCTACCCAGCAAGGATCTCATTCATATTTGACAGAGAAATTAAAACCATTCCAGAAAAGCAATGCTAAGAGAATTCAGCACCTCCAAACCAGCTTTACAACAAATGCTAAAGGAACTTCCCTAGACAGGAAACACAAGAGAAGGAAAAGACCCACAATGATAAACCCAAAACAATTAAGAAAATGGTAATAGGAACATACATATCGATAATTACCTTAAATGTAAATGGATTAAATGCTCCAACCAAAAGACATAGATTGGCTGAATGGATACAAAAACAAGCGCCGTATATATGCTGTCTGCAAGAGACCCACTTCAGACCCAGGGACACATACAGACTGAAAGTGAGGGGATGTGAAAAGATATTAGATGCAAATGGAAATCAAAAGAAAGCTGGAGGGTTTCCCTGGTGGCACAGTGGTTGAGAGTCCGGCTGCCGATGCAGGGGACACGGGTTCATGCCCTGGTCCGGGAAGATCCCACATGCCGCGGAGCGGCTAGGCCCGTGAGCCATGGCCGCTGAGCCTGCGCCTCTGGAGCCTGTGCTCCGCAATGGGAGCGGCCACAACAGTGAGAGGCCCGCGTACCGCAAAAAAAAAAAAAAAAAAAAAAAGCTGGAGGAGCAATTCTCATATCAGACAAAATAGACTTTAAAACAAAGACCATTACAAGAGAGAGGCAAAGAAGGACACTACATAATGATCAAGGGATTAATCCAAGAAGAAGATATAACAGTTGTAAATATTTATGCATCCAACACAGGAGCACCTCAATACATAAGGCAAATGCTAACAGCCATAAAAGGGGAAATTGACAGTAACACAATCATAGTAGGCGACTTTAATACCCCACGTTCACCAATGGACAGATCATCCAAGATGAAAATGAATAAGGAAACAAGCTTTAAATGATACATTAAACAAGATGGACTTAATTGATATTTATAGGACATTCCATCCAAAAACAACAGAATACACATTCTTCTCAAGTGCTCATGGAACATTCTCCAGGATAGATCATATCTTGGGTCACAGATCAAGCCTTGGTAAATTAAAGAAAATTGAAATCGTATCAACTATCTTTTCCAACCACAACGCTATGAGACTAGATATCAATTACAGGAAAAAGTCTGTAAGAAGTACAAACACATGGAGGCTAAACAACACACTACTTAATAACCAAGAGATCACTGAAGAAATCAAAGAGGAAATCAAAAAATACCTAGAAACAAATGACAATGAAAACACAATGACCCAAAACCTATGGGATACAGCAAAAGCAAGTCTAAGAGGGAAGTTTATAGCAATACAATCCTACCTTAAGAAACATCTCAAATAAACAACCTAACCTTACTCCTAAAGCAATTAGAGAAAGAAGAACAAAAAAACCCCCAAAGTTAGCAGAAGGAAAGAAATGAGAAAGATCAGATCAGAAATAAATGAAAAAGAAATGAAGGAAACGATAGCAAAGATCCATAAAACTAAAGGCTGGTTCTTTGAGAAGATAAACAAAATTGATAAACTATTAGCCAGACTTACCAAGAAAAAAAGGGAAAAGACCCAAATCAATAGAATTAGAAATGAAAAAGGAGAAGTAACAACTGACACTGCAGAAATAAAAAGGATCATGAGAGATTACTGCAAGCAACTCTATGCCAATAAAATGGACAACCTGGAAGAAATGGACAAATTCTTGGAAATGCACAAGCTTCCAAGACTGAACCAGGAAGAAATAGAGAATATGAACAGACCAGTCACAAGCACTGAAATTGAAACTGTGATTAAAAATCTTCCAACAAACAAAAGCCCAGGACCAGAGGGCTTCACAGGCGAATTCTATCAAACATTTAGAGAAGAGCTAATACCTATCCTTCTCAAACTCTTCCAAAATATAGCAGAGGGAGGAACACTCCCAAACTCATTCTACGAGGCCACCATCACTCTGATACCAAAAGCAGACAAGGATGTCACAAAGAAAGAAAACTACAGGCCAATATCACTGATGAACATAGATGCAAAAATCCTCAACAAAATACTAGCAAACAGAATCCAACAGCACATTAAAAGGATCATACACCATGATCAAGTGGGGTTTATTCCAGGAATGCAAGAATTCTTCAACATACGCAAAACAATCAATGTGATAAACCATATTAATACATTGAAGGAGAAAAACCATGTGATCATCTCAATAGATGCAGAGAAAGCTTTTGACAAAATTCAACACCCATTTATGATAAAAACCCTGCAGAAAGTAGGCATAGAGGGAACTTTCCTCAACATAATAAAGGCCATATATGACAAACCCACAGCCAACATCGTCCTCAATGGTGAAAAACTGAAACCATTTCCACTAAGATCAGGAGCAAGACAAGGTTGCCCATTCTCACCACTCTTATTCAACATAGTTTTGGAAGTTTTAGCCACAGCAATCAGAGAAGAAAAAGAAATAAAAGGAATGCAAATCGGAAGAGAAGAAGTAAAGCTGTCACTGTTTGCAGGTGACATGATACTATACATAGAGACTCCTAAAGATGCTACCAGAAAACTACTAGAGCTAATCAATGAGTTTGGTAAAGTAGCAGGATACAAAGTTAATGCACAGAAATCTCTTGCATTACTCTATACTAATGATGAAAAATGTGAAAGTGAAATTAAGAAAACACTCCCATTTACCTTTGCAACAAAAAGAATAAAATATCTACGAATAAACCTACCTAAGGAGACAAAAGACCTGTATGCAGAAAAGTATAAGACACTGATGAAAGAAATTAAAGATGATACAAATAGATGGAGAGATATACCATGTTCTTGGATTGGAAGAATCAACATTGTGAAAATGACTCTACTACCCAAAGCAATCTACAGATTTAATGCAATCCCTATCAAACTACCACTGGCATTTTTCACAGAACTAGAACAAAAAATTTTCACAATTTGTATGGAGACACAAAAGATGCCAAATAGCCAGAGCAATCTTGAGAAAGAAAAATGGAGCTGGAGGAATCAGGCTCCCTGACTTCAGACTATACTACAAAGCTACAGTGATCAAGACAGTATGGTCCTGGCACAGAAACAGAAATATAGATCAATGGAACAGGATAGAAAGCCCAGCGATAAACCCATGCACATATGGTCACCTTATCTTTGATAACGGAGGCAAGAATATACAGTGGAGAAAATACAGCCTCTTCAATAAGTGGTGCTGGGAAAACTGGACAGCTACATGTAAAAGAATGAAATTAGAACACTCCCTAACACCATACATAAAATTAAACTCAAAATGGGTTAAAGACCTAAATGTAAGGCCAGACACCTTCAAACTCTTAGAGGAAAACATAGGCAGAACACTCTATGACATAAGTCACAGCAAGATCCTTTTTGACCCACCTCCTAGAGAAATGGAAATAAAAACAAAAATAAACAAATGGGACCTAATGAAACATAAAAGCTTTTGCACAGCCAAGGAAACCATAAACAAGATGAAAAGACAGCCCTCGGAATGGGAGAAAATATTTGCAAATGAAGCAGCTGACAAAGGATTAATCTCCAAAATTTACAAGCAGCTCATGCAGCTCAGTATCAAAAAAACAAACAACCCAGTCCAAAAATGGGCAGAAGACCTACATAGACATTTCTGCAAAGAAGATATGCAGATTGCCAACAGACACATGAAAGAATGCTCAACATCATTAATCATTAGAGAAGTGCAAATCAAAACTACAATGAGATATCATTTCACACAGGTCAGAATGGCCATCATCAAAAAAATCTAGAAACAATAAATGCTGGAGAGGGTGTGGAGAAAAGGGAACCCTCTTGTACTGTTGGTGGGAATGTAAATTGATACAGCCACTATGGAGAACAGTATGGAGGTTCCTTAAAAAACTACAAATAGAACTACCATATGACCCAACAATCCCACTACTGGGCATATACCCTGAGAAAACCATAATTCAAAAAGAGTCATGTACCAAAATGTTCATTGCAGCTGTATTTACAGTAGCCAGGACACGGAAGCAACCTAAGTGTCCATCAACAGATGAATGGATAAAGAGGATGTGGCACATATATACAATGGAATATTACTCAGCCATAAAAGGGAATGAAACTGAGTTATTTGTAGTGAGGTGGATGGACCTAGAGACCGTCATACAGAGTGAAGTAAGTCAGAAAGAGAAAAAGAAATACCATATGCTAATACATATATATGGAATCTAAAAAAAAAGAAAAAAGGTCATGAAGAACCTAGGAGCTAGACGGGAATAAAGATGCAGACCTACTAGAGAATGGACTTGAGGACACGGGAAGCAGGAAGGGTAAGCTGGGACAAAGTGAGAGAGTGGCATGGACATATATTATATACTACCAAACGTAAAACAGATAGCTAGTGGGAAGCAGCCGCATAGCACAGGGAGGTCAGCTCCGTGTTTTGTGACCACCTAGAGGGGTGGGATAGGGAGGGAGGGAGGGAGACGCAAGCGAAGAGGTGTGGGCATATATGTATATATGTAGCTGATTCACTTTGTTATAAAGCAGAAACACACCATTGTAAAGCTATTATACTCCAATAAAGATGTTAAAAAAAATAAAAGAAAATAAAGGTCTTTTCTGTTTGTATTCCAGATTCTGCCACTACCGGAAGTCAAAATCTTCCAGAATAAGTTGTTCTTGTTATAGAATCTTAGTGTAGGGCGGCAGTTGTAGTCTCTGTCATGCAGTCTATACCCTGTAGTTTGCAGTCTATACCCAGAGTGCTCCAGTGCTCAAACAGCCTGCCCTTGTTTGCCCAGCTAGTTAGCACAGAGCCAGGCCCAGGACCCCAAACCCTGGAGCCTTGCTGTGGGCCGGCCTCTCCCTGCCTGCCCACCTCTACTTGAGAGATCACCTCATCTCACTGAAGTCATCTCCTTAGTATCCCACTGTCAGCTGAGGCACCCTGCAAACCTCTCCAGGTCTGTGCTTCCTCTGCTGGGGAAATACTTAAATAGGACCACCTCTCCTTATCAGTGACCCTCTTCTGTTTTACGAAATCCTCACGCCATCCCCATACGTGGAGAGAAGTCATGGGAAGGGCACAGCTGAATCTGCACACTGAGTCC
Organism: Delphinapterus leucas; assembly: GCF_059928025.1. Classification (NCBI taxonomy): domain Eukaryota; kingdom Metazoa; phylum Chordata; class Mammalia; order Artiodactyla; family Monodontidae; genus Delphinapterus; species Delphinapterus leucas. The sequence goes on along the minus strand of NC_143130.1, from coordinate 45,113,218 downwards.
TGTGCTGCGGGCATCTGCTGCCTGGTCAGCTCTGCAGTACTGCCTGCAGCAAATTGCCGTCTCACGCGGACTCTTGGAGGCCTGTGGTGGGGCCTCATGCCGGTCACAGTGCAGGGCAATCTGGACAGATGTAAGAGTCTCACCTCTTGTTGCTTTTTGCTTTCCAGAGCACGGCAGCTTGCTTTTGATGTGTGCTTGTCCTGGGCTGCCTTCTCTGTAATTTAATGCAATTTGTTACTTACCAAGGCAGGGGGGTCTTTGGTTACAAACGAGCCCGTGTGAGTCGGTTAGGACTACAGGTGGGTTTAATGATGCTTCCTGGCCATGCCACGGTAGACGAATGGCGTGAGACAGGGAAGAGCCTTGTGCTTGCCGTGTCCTCCACTAGGGGAGGTAACCCAGCATCCCTGGGAAAAGCAGAAAGGGAGGAAGATCCCCTTTCCAGTGCCCTTCATCTTTCTGTTTCTATGAAAATAATAACTTACGTAAATGTGCTTGTGGGCTCTTGTGTTTCTGACATCATCGATTCATTCCTTTGCCAGCTTTCCTCATTTTGCCATCCCAAATTCTATTTTATTCATTTCCCCATTGAATCATCTACAAGCCAAGCTCCTTTTAGGCAGAGAGGTCTAGGAGTTGCATCGGGTTGCAGTGGGTTGGCATCAGGCCTCTCCCTCCCATGCTGGGCTAGTGGCAGAGGTGGAGAAAGAAGAGCCAGGGCCACTGCATCAGCTACAGGCCTCTTGAGATTGGATCAGGGCCTGGACCAGTCTGGAGGGGGATGCATGACAAGAAGCCCCAGAACCCGTGCAGTGTGTGACCTCCACTTTGTGGGCAACAGGACATCCATTCCAAGAGACTCAGGAAATTTTTCTCTCATTCCACCCCTGTGAGGCCAGGGATTGTGGGAAGCCACAGACTGACTTGTCAGCAGGGGAAGCATGGAGAGAGCACATATATATCCATGCATGAGTTCCTTACTTTTAAACGTTTATAACAAAAGATTCCAGTGATAAATGATACTGTTAGAATGTATTCCCTTCCTACAGGACTTACTGTTGTGCATTTGCAAAACTAAATCAAGCCTTTAATTTGCAGACACCTACTGTTTTGTGTGTTGAACACACAAATTCTATTATAATAGAAACTGAGGGTGCATGATGGGTTAAATGAGTAAGATACATCCCATCCCTCAAGAAGCTCTGTTAGGAGAGATAAAGGAATGAACCACTAGTTGGCATCTGAGTCATGGGAACTTAGGGAAGGAATCATCTCTTGTTTAGGCCTATATATACCAGTGTCCCTTCTGTTCACTTTTGGTGGCATTATAACATCAGGCATGAAGTGGAGTTCTGAAATGTCTCACCCAGGGGATTTTCCCCTGTTGACAGCCTTGCTGGCCTTAAAATAGGGAGCTCTTTTCATTCCAGTTCCAGAAAGTGATGCTTGTGTTGTGATTGTTTTGCCATGGAACAGTTCCTGTCTCTATCACCATTGTACACAACGCAAATAGGCTGTGTTCCTTCCTAGGAGTCATTAGGTTTCCCTAATGGGATGATCTAGAGGAAGAAAATAGAGCTCTGGCCCTCCTCCCTCATTAATGCTGTGTCTGCTTCACATCAAGCTCATTGAATTGTTTTTCTCCTTACTTGAGACTGTTCTTTCCTCCTTGACTCAGGAAGAGGATTTAAATCCTAGCTTTCTTGACGTGGGACTTTAATACATTTGCTGTTGCAGCTGAACCCGCCTTGCAAGCCGTGAGCAGAAATGCTGTTTCAAGATTGGCACATAATATGGACAGTGCTCTGAGGTTTGCTTTATAAGTCGAAAGACTGTGTCCCGTAGGCTTTGAGAGTTTGTCATTGGCGCACTCCACCTGCATAGCCCCCCAGGCTCGATAAAGCCAATGGAGGTTCTTAAGAAATGCTGGAAACACTGAGTACAGATGATTGACATCTGCTGCTCAGTGTCATAGTGACCATGTGTCTCTACCTCCTCACTTTGGTTTTGGTGTCATACTGGGAGCTCCTGTTTCAGCTGTCCCTGGAGCCGGTGAGGGCTGGGGGTGGAAAGCTCATCAGAGCCTAATAATGCTTAGTTTTCTCATCTTTGTTTTATTCCCCATGGGGACCTTTATTGCCACATGTCTATCTCTTGGCATGGCTCTTCGTTTAAGTAAAAACAAGATAACGCATGCCCTTTCAAGAATCATCTCTTGTTTAGGCCTATATATACCAGTGTCCCTTCTGTTCACTTTTGGTGGCATTATAACATCAGGCATGAAGTGGAGTCCTGAAATGTCTCACTCAGGGGATTTTGCCCTGTTGACAGCCTTGCTGGCCTTAAAATAGGGAGCCAGTTTTTTCATTCCAGTTCCAGAAAGTGATGCTTGTGTTGTGATTGTTTTGACTCAATCTCGTTATTTATTTATTTTTTTTTAGACTTAGAGTCCCCATGGGTTACCTAATTCCAGCCACTTATTAGTGGACAAACATGAAGGTGCCCTGAAAGCGACTGATGTGAAAAGTTGCCTTGATCCTTCCTCCGTAAGGCTGGTTAGTGGGAACATGGAGCAGGAAGGAGGGAGGTAGCAGAAAGGAAAGGGAGGATGAAGGAGAGCTTTAATGTGGGGGTTGAGAAAGCAGAAGGGTAACAAAACATAAGCCTCCTTACAGCATCTGCAACTGACCAAGCTCTAAAGGCCTGGAACGGCAACAGCTGTGAAAAGACCCAGGTTGTCTCATTCTTCTAGCAGTTGTTCGTATAAGTTCTTACAATTTATCACCCCAGCACAGACTGGGGAAGATGAGATTATAAAATGAGATATTAAAAAAAGAAGGAAGGCTGGCCGATTTCTCTTCTGAAAAGGATTTTATCACATAACCAATTAACTTAGTCTAATGGAGGGAGATAATTGCACAAATCTAAATAAGTAGAAAGTGGGAATTGTCAAAATATTTTTAAAAGCAAGGGTCTAACTTTTAGATGTACAGTTACTCAGGAAATTTCAACAGCTGTTGCTAAGCAGAGGCACTGCTGGGCCATCTTTAATGTAATAGACAGCACTTTAAATATTGGCACTTGTTTTCACAAAACAAATGTTTCTTTAGGAACTTCTTTTTGATAAAGAAATAGTAGTAAGACACTTGACAAATGCTTGTCATTGATTTTACATTTTTAAACATTTTAACAAGGTGGCCTCTTAAAGGGATATAACTCCCCCCCGCCCCCCACCCCGCATCCCCCAAATGCATATATGCTCTGATGACCACAGGGGGTAGCACAGGGAACTCAGCTCTGGCAGGAAGAGAAAAATATATGAAGTCTTCGACCGTGTCTTTAACTTCCATTCCTTAGAATTATGCCTTGTGGCTCCTCATATTACCTGCCCCAGGAGTGAAGAGCCACCGTATAATTAGATTGCAACATTTGCACTCTGTGGAGGCTCTGACAAGTGAATCTTTTTGAAATTGCAGAGTTTTCAGATAGCTGGAGGTAAAGCCTTAAGTGCTGGTGCTTCCATTTGGAAGTCTTTGCTGGAGTATATTTCTAAAATACCTATGTATTTGACTGGCTTCTTAAATACTGAACAAAATTTATCCTCTTCTTGATGGCTTAAGAGTATCATTATGGCTATCATTTGTTGTGTAATAAAGATGTACATCAGTGGGCACTGATCCTACTAAGCAGTCCAGAAACTTGGATGAAAGAGTTACTCATGTCAGTTTACCTCTTGGTCATTTGCCTCAGTCTTTCAAAAATAGAATGAGACACAGTCGGCCATGTGGTCTATGAGAAAGTGCCTTTCAGCTAAATTCATTCACACATAGACCATGGAAACAGTCTTTTCCTAAAGAATTTTATTTGCCCTTCAGAAAACCATCTCTGCTTTTCATTCCTGCTGTAGTTACTCTTAATTCATCAGCTTCATTCAGAATATTGGGAAATTGTTTGGGCCTCGCTTCACATATATAAAACTGAAGGCATTGGCTTTCATATAGTCTCTCTCTATTTTTCTTTCTTTTTTAAAAAATTTATTTTATTGAAGTGTAGTTGATTTACCGTGTTGTGTTAATTTCTGCTGTACAGCAAAGTGATTCAGTTATACGTATATATACAATTCTTTTCCATTTTATTTTCCATTGCGGTTTATCCCAGGGTATTGAATACAGTTCCCTGTGCTGTACAGTGGGACCTTGTTGTTTACCTCTTCTATGTGTAATAGCTCGTATGTGCTATGTAACCCCAACCTCCCAGTCCACCCCTCCCCCCACCCCAGCAACCAGAGGTCTGTTCTCTGTGTCTCATGAGTCTGTTCTGTGTGAGTCTTTTCTGTTTCACAGATGAGTTCATTTGTTGTATTTTAGATTCCACATATAAGTGATATCATGTGAAGTTTGTTCCCTTTCTGAGTTACATCACTTAGTATAATAATCCCTAGGTCCATCCATGTTGCTGTGAATGGCATTTATTTCGTTCTTTTTTATGGCCGAGTAGTTAGTATTCCATTGTGTGTGTGTGTGTGTGTGTGTGTGTGAGAGAGAGAGAGATCTTTTTTATTCATCTTTTGATGAACATTTAGGTTGTTTCCATGTCTTGGCTATTGTGAATAGTGCTGCTGTGAACATAGAGGTGCATATATCTTTTCGAAGTACAGTTTTGTCCATATACATGCCCAGGAGTGGGATTGCTGGATCATATGGCAACTTTATTTTTAGTTTTTTGAGGAGCCTCTATACTGTTTTCCATAGTGGCTGCCCTAGTTTATATTCCCACCATCAGTGTAGGAGGGTTCCCGTTTCTCCACACCCTCTCCAGCATTTGTTATTTGTAGATTAATGATAGCCATTCTGACCAGTGTAAGATGGTACCTCATTATAGTTTTGATTTGCATTTCTCTAATAATTAGTGATGTTGAGCATCTTTTCATGTGCCTGTTGGCCATCTGTATGTCTTCTTTGGAGAAATGTCTGTTCAGGTCTTCTGCCCATTTTTTGATTGGGTTGTTTGTTTTTTGTTGTTGAGTTGTATGGGCTGTTTGTATATTTTGGAAATTAAGCCCTTGTCAGTCGCATCATTTGCAAATATTTTCTCTCAGTCCATAGGTTGTCTTTTCATTTCATTTATGGTTTCCTTTGCTGTACAAAAGCTTCTAAGTTTGATTAGGTCCCATTTGTTTATTTTTGCTTTCATTTCTATTGCCTTGGGAGACTGACCTGAGAAACCATTGGTACGATTTATGTCAGAGAATGTTTTGCCTGTGTTCTCTTATAGGAGTTTTATGGAGTCATGTCTTGTATTTAAGTCTTTAAGCCATTTTGAGTGTATTTTTGTGTGTAATGTGAGGGTGTGTTCTAACTTGATTGATTTACTTGTGGCTGTCCACCTTTCCCAACACCACTTGCTAAAGAGACTGCATACAGTCTCTTAAGCTAGAAAGCTTTCATCCCAGACTCCTTCTTCTTAGCACAAATCAAAAAAATTTTTTTCAGTCAAATTTAACTTATCACTTCAAACTTCTGGGTTAGATATTCATCTTTTCTCACCTGGACTCTGGTTTCCTTACCACTAATCTCTTTCTGCCTTACAACTCAGCAGTTCTTGAACTTTTTGGTCTCAAGATTCCTTTATACTTTAAAAATTATTGAGCATTCCAAAGAAATTTTGTTTATATGAGTTATATCTTCAGTTATTTACCATATTAGAAATTAAAACTGATACATTAAAAATATGTAATTCATTCACAGTAACATAGTAAACCCACTACTTGTTAACATAAAGAGCATATTTTCATGAAAAATAACTTTTCCAAAACAAAAACAAAATTAGAAGAGTGACATTGTTTTACTCAAACATCTGGCTCAGTAGAAAACAGATTCTCATATCTCGTATTCATTCAGACTGTTGCAATAGGGAAAATCCAGCCTAACACAGATATATGCTTGAAAAGGGAGGAATATTTTAATGGTTTTCTCAGATAATTGTGATATTCTTCTTTGATACTAGATGAGAATTGACAAATGGTAAGTTCTGAGAAGTTATCTGTAGTGTGGAATGTGAAATCATATCGCTGAACTTTCTGTACTCTAGCGCATTAAAAGCCACTTGGTCTATCTTGTACTTTGAATGGATTTTTTTTATCCATGCATGATTTTCTAACATCATGCATTGGTCATTTGGGAAATGTTGATTCACAGAATAATGCAACTCTTCCAAATGTTGAACATTTCATTCTACAAATCAGAAAATCATGTTTGGTAGTATCACCACCAATCTCATCTGAAATGTCTTTAAGTATTAGTAAATTGGCAAGTTCACAGTGGCAGATACAGGTTTTCAAAAATCTCATTTTCCCTTGCAAGTCTGAATTTTATCATCAGCAATGAATACTGCCAGTTGCTTCTTTTGAGAAACAGGTTCACTTTGTTCATTTTCAGGAAAATACGCAAGTTCTGAAGAGCCATGCTTCGTTTGCCAGTCTTTCTTTCAAATAAAAATGTTGTTCCATGACAAAAGTGTCTGCGTCAGCTCACAACTTAAAACAATTGCACAGGTGATTTTCCTCAAGACAGCCGTAATAACCTCCATGACAGAAGTATTTTATGTCTATTTCCCATTTGTCGCACAGAGTATCAAAAGATGAGTATCTAAAGCTTGAAATTGAATGATACTAATAATGTTTACAGCTTCATCAAGGACATTCTGTGTGAAAATATTTCTTTGTTTTTCATACTATGAAGAATATAGCAGCTGCTGGTTCACTTTGGTACCACTGAGTTGGTTTGTGCTAAGGCCTGTCAGTGCAAATGTCAACACAGCAAAAGGGCAAATGACATCGTAGGATTACTGTGAAAATAGTTTTGACCCCACAGATGCGCTGAAGAGGTCTCTGAGCCCCTGAAGGTTTTGCAGACCACGTGTTGAGACCCACTGCTCTGGCTCATGTTAGAGATTCTTGCTAAACTTTGTGGTGTGGCATGGACTTCACAGTCTGGCTCCTGAGATTACTCAGACGATACTGTCAACTCTGCTGTTCTGTTCCACAGTCCAGCTGCCAGCCGCGCCAGACCCCTCTTTATCCACGAGGTATTCTCTGCCTGAAATGTATCCTTGGAGCCTACCTGGGTACTTACTCTTGGATTCTTTAAGACCCTTCTCAGAAGCGCTGCCCCGTGCTGCACTCCTCACTCTCTCAGGCCTCCTGCATACCCTTCTCTCACCATCTTTACCCTCTCTAGTGCATTGGGTGGTGGAACTGTGCTGGGAACTGTGAGGCCTGCGCAGTAACGCACCTCCTGATAGGGGCGCTGCCTTAGCCATGTTTCGTGGGCAGGGACCTGCCACGGTGTCTCACACACGATGGGCATTTACAATGTAGGATGCCTGGTGGGTATCTTGAAAGAAAAAGAAACACAGGAAGAACTTTGGCAAGGCAGATTTCTAGTTAATTGACAGTTTTCTTGTAGGTACAACTTCAGTGGACTTTACCTAAGAGTATACTTCATTTATCAGTTTCTCTCCTTAGGGCACTGATAACCTTTAGTAGTTCCCTTTCTTTTAAAATTCTATGTCCTGTTTTCATAGCAAATATATTGGAGGCTTTTACATTTTGTTAGTTCAGCTTAAAAATGGTTTAATCAATATGGCAGGAGTTGCAACTAAAAACTAGGTGGAGAAAAGGAAGTTCCTCATTGGTTACCCATTAGTATGACTATTTGGAATTGAACCTCTATATAGAATTTGGAGAGTTGCCTTTGTAGTGACACAGGATAGGTCAAAGCTACTTTGGGTTTATCGGTAAAAGGTAAAAGGCATAGAGCCATTAGAATTCAGACCCAGGAAAACTCTACTTGTATGAAAGAAAGATAGTAACAGTAAGCCATATTAAATAATACTGTAATACTGTGCTCTTTTGAAGACTACTAATATTATTATCACATCCTCACAGGGAAGCAAAAGAGAAGTATTAATAATAATCTTATAGATGGCAAGTTGCAGGGACAGAGCAAGGCCTTTTCTGTGTCCTTCCTGCTCAGTGCTGGGGACTCAGGGGGTGACCCTCATAATACTTTATGCTCTTACCAGTTACTTAACACTATCTTCATGGATTCCCTGGTTTGTTAGATGTACTGTCCTTGACATAGTGCACAGCCAGTCAGTGCTGTGCAATCTTCTGAGCCATTAAACATACATACATATGCACACACATATTTTTGGAGAAATTATCAAAATGCATCCATGAAACTTGGTCGTGAATTGACCGTTGTGTGCAGAGTATGTATATTTTTAAGTTTCGAGGGGAACAGTTTTTTTCTCTCTTCAGGGTTTATATTAAAAACATTCACATTAGTTTTGAAAAGAGACATAGTTATATTTAGGAAGGTACTGGGATATCAGTTGGTTAAAAATTATGAACAAATAGGGGCTTCCCTGGTGGCGCAGTGGTTGAGAGTCTGCCTGCCGATGCAGGGGACACGGGTTTGTGCCCCGGTCCGGGAGGATCCCACGTGCCGCGGAGCAGCTGGGCCCGTGAGCCGTGGCCACTGAGCCTGCGTGTCTGAAGCCTGTGCTCTGCAACGGGAGAGGCCACAACAGTGAGAGACCCGCGTATCGCAAAAAAAAAAAAAATTATGAACAAATAAAATAGTAACCCCAAAATTAGTATGTATTTAGTCAGACAGATCTCCAGCATGGATAATCTTATAGAGCCCACCCAAACTGCAATTTTTATTTAAAAAAAAAAAATTCAGGGTAGGGAGAGAATTCTGTTCTTTTACTTGCTGATTAAGTTCTGACATGTCCCATTTATTGATAAGGTCTAACTAATGCCATTTGTTTGTGGTGAGCGAGTAGATCCCTTTTCTCTAGTGTGTGTCTCCATATCAAAAATCCAGGGGTTATATACATTTATGAATAAAGGAGCTTCTGAATCTAGGTTGCCTGCACCAGTTTGATCTACTCCTGAGAATGGGTTACCTTGCCTGAAAGTTCCTCTTCAAAGAGATGGATATTTATTCATTCACATAGGAACCATTTGTTGAATGCTAAATAAGCCCCAGAACCTATAGGAAAGCCAAAGAAACAGATGTCTCGGTCCAAGAGACTTGTACAACAGGTACCCAGATAACTCTGATAATGTGTGATTTAAGTGTGATAGGAGTGCTAACGCAGTTCTAATAGAGTTGGAGGAAGGACAGGGCCAGTTTTTTTTGTTGTTGTTGTTTTTTAATACAGAATCACATTTTTAAAAATTATTTTGGCTGCACTGGGTCTTTGTTGCGGCATGCGGGATCTTTTAGTTGCAGCATGCAGACTCTTAGTTGCGGCGTGCATGTGGGATCTAGGTCCCCGACCAGGGATTGAACCCGGGCCCCCTGCATTGGGAGCATGGAGTCTTACCCACTGGACCTCCAGGGAAGTCCTAACAGGCCAGTTTTTTGACTGAGGTGTTCAGTGGAGGTATCAGGATGTGATGGCATTTGAAGGGGTCTTAAAGACTTGACCGGTTTTGCTTCTGTGGGGAACAGGAGGACAGGGTCCAGGACGTGGAGGCAGCCAGATGTCACAGCTAATCTGAGCACAGTAAGTTGACTCGTGTGACTGCAGTGGAAGAGTTTTCCAAGGAGAGGTGAGAGGAGAGACCCGAGAGGCTGGCATGGTGCTAGGCTTTCCTCCCAGAGTCACCTCCAAGAGCCACATGCTGTCTGTCCCGATGGTGACACTGGGTGGGGACTGTTCAGGGATACTTTGAGTTCCATCCAAATTAGGCACTTGGGGATTGGCCAGGAAAAAAATCTATAAATATCTGTCTTTTACTTCTTTCCCTTTGCTTCAGATAAAGAGGCTTTTTTTCTTTTTTTTTCCCAAGGCTAACTCTTCCATTTGAATTCCCAGTCCTATCTTGACCTTAAATTTTAAAGAACTGTTTCTGTATAGAACAGCTTGGCATTCAGATGCATAGTAGCTCCTTTAGTCTTAGCTTCTGGGGCAGCTACCTACCTTCTCCACTTATCAGAGGAAAGAGAACCTAACTTTTCCCTCTGTCTTCTTTCCTGTCTCATGATACAAAATATTTTCAGAGGGAGCATGGTGGTCTGAATCAAAGCAGAGGTGTTTTCTTCTTTCAGCTGTATCTTAAGTCAGAATTTTCAGTTACTTGTTTTTTTCTTATATGCTCCCTTGTAGGCTGACTTAAATACCTCTTTAAAAAATAAGGCAAAGATGTAGCGATGATAGTAAAATAAAACATAGCAACTAATACTTATATAATACTCATGCCACAGGCATTATACAAAATACTTTATGTGTATTCATTCCTTTATTCCTCATAGCAACATTTTTCTTTTATCAATACTGTATGTCTTGGGACGTCCCTGGCAGTCCAGTGGTTAAGACTCCACCTTCCAGTGCAGGGGACGAGGGTTCAGTCCCTGGTTGGGGAGCTAAGATCCCACATGCCTCATGGTGCAGTCAAAAATTAAAAAAAAAAAAAACTATATGTTTTTATTATTTTTATCTCCTGACAGTAGTGTTAAAAAGTGGGTTTTCTTCTTGAAGGATTTTTCTCTTTTCCCTTTGTTTTGTCTTTTGGACAATTGATATAAAGAGCAAGTTATACCTCTTCATTTTTTGGGAAGGCTTGACTGTACTGGCATGTGTTTGCCTGGGAGGGATGAGGGATGTCTTCCATGGGAAATTGAGTCATTTTTTGGCTTGTCTGACTGACTGACTGTGCTAGAGCTGTTCTTTTTGCTGTGAAGTGAAGAAAAAGAATAAGTCGGGTGAGGAAAGTAGCACATTCTCATTTTATGTGAGATTCAAATTTTTCCTAAGGATATGGTTATTTTAAACACAAGTTTTCATGTCTGGCCAGGATTTTTATCCTTTAAATCTAGAACCTCTTTTAGACTACTCACCTTTTGTGTATGGTTAACAGTGACAAACACTTTTTCTCCCCTGTAATAACTGAATCTGGTCAGCCTTTTGAAAAGTCTTAGGGTTATGATTGTGGTAAGGAACAAATGCATCATCAGTAACTCAGCCAGCCTTTGGATGTCTAGTACTGTTTTTGGCGCTCTGGGAGAGATTTAAAAAGTACCTGTTGCCTTTAAGGAAGTCGCCATTCTACTTAGAGTAAGACTAACACGCAGCAGCAGCAGCAACAAGGAAGAACACAGGACAGAGCACTGTAAAGTCAGTGCGGCAGAGTCTAAGGACCACCTTAGTTCACAGTACAGCGTTAGAAGGAGAGTTAGAGCAGGCAGAGAGCCTAACTAGAAAAGTGGGATTTGAAGGATAGATTGTGGTTAAGGTGGAAGAGACGCGGTAGGGAATTCCAGAAACCACGATTGTCCTAAGAGCCAGGGTTACTGGGGTAGGAAGAAGCCCATATCCTAATTGTGGAACCTTGAGAGATCACCCGTTTACATATCTTGAGGAGTGACAGCAAATGAGGTTGGATAAGGATCATGACATAGTATGATATCCAGACAAGGGAGGTTAGACTTGATGAGGCTAGAGACTTGTACAGCCTTTCTGAATTACAGCACAAATCATACCGCTTCTGTGCTGGCACATCTTCGATGGCTCCCTGTTGCCTCTGAATAGAGTCTGAACTTTTTAGCACGGCATCATATGCTTCCATAATCTAGCCTGTGAATGCTTTTCCAGGCCAGGGCCATAGCACTGCTCTCACAGGAATCTGACGCAGGTAGTAGACGGCTCGCTCGTCCTCTGTCCTCCCTGTTGCGCATCAACGTCTGCACCTTCTCTCACAGTCTTCATTTGGGATGCCTGCCTCCTCCCTCCCATTTTCTCTCTTTCTGTCCCTTTATGTTAAACCACCACCTTCATGAAACTTTCTGCCTAAGTCAGTTTAGTCAGAGACCTTTATTCCTTGCTGAAACCCTACATTTCATTTGTACTACCCATGCCGTCTTATATTTCATACCATTGCCCCTGCTATGTTTCCTTGAGGTCCCAGAAATGCCTCGTCCATCTTCATATCTCTCATAGCACCTCACAGAGCACCATAACTTCGGCAGAGATTTAAATATTGTTGAACAGATAAATAAATTTGGCTAATATTAGCTAGTTGGCTACTAGTTGGCCATGACATGCTGGTGATGACAGACTCCCATGAGGAGATTCTCGTCCATAATTGTCAGTGTTGTTTCCCTGACCTCATTGCCTTTGTTTTATAGAGTGAGGTTTGTTCTTATTTCCATAGATGATCATATGGAAAGGGAGTTTCTTACTTGCTGGCTGTTCCTTCTGTTTCCATTTCCTCGCCAAAACACTGTCTGCCCTGCTTCCCTGCTCTAGCTATTATGAAACCTTTGTTCATATTCCTGACGAAGATGCAGTGTGTGCACTCAAGTGTTCTCTTTTGGTCTCTGTGACAGGATCTCTTGGAAAGAATTGAAAGAACGGGCATAGAACTCACTTTGTGTTAATGGTCCTTTTTCTCTGTTAATGCTTCATTTACTTCTCAGAAAGTTTTTTTGTTTTTTGTTTTTTGCGGTACGCGGGCCTCTCACTGTTGTGGCCTCTCCCGTTGCGGAGCACAGGCTCCGGACGCGCAGGCTCAGCGGCCACGGCTCACGGGCCCAGCCGCTCCGCGGCATGTGGAATCTTCCCGGACCAGGGCACGAACCCGTGACCCCTGCATCAGCAGGCGGACTCTCAACCACTGTGCCACCAGGGAAGCCCCTCAGAAAGTTTTTTACACACTAAAGTGTTTATTTCCAGGTTAGCCATCCTGTAGCAACCATATTTTTATGATTCACTAAGGCACTTTGTCTGAAGGGTAAAATGTCTTAAGAAAACTGGAAAAAGCGAACGAAGTGTACAGGCAGAACTTAAATTTTCCCCTGTGAAATGGTAGAATATTGAAATTCAGCTTTCATCACTCTACTGCTGCACCAGAACTTGCCCTCACCAAGCAAGGTCCATGAAACATTTACATACCAAAACCCAGATCTCTTATTGGCTTGACTTTTTCACAACATTTGGCACTGTTTACCATTCTTTCTTTCTGTTTCCTCGATGCCACATCTGTGTGTTGACTTCCAAATTGGTGTGCCCAGCCGCAGCTGTTCTCCCGAGCTCCAGACACAGATGTTTATGTTACATCTAAAGGGAGATGTTCTTGTAGTGATCTTGTGATTCCTCTATTCTGGCACTTCTCACACACACTATTGTAACTATTTAATGTCTGTCTGGTTCTCTGTTATATTCTCAGTGCCAAAAACAGGTGTTCAATGAATATTTGTCTAATGATTGAACGAATTTCATTTACTGAAAAGCTTGTTGAGGATTCAGGACAGTGACACATGAGAAGTTGTAGTTTACAATCACAACATTATTATGGATTTTCCATGTAAAACTTCTTGGTTGTTTAAATTGCTACCGATAGTAAATTTGCCCTTTTTAGCGTCCTTAAGCAGTCTAGGTTTTTAAAATACTAATGTATTTTAAAGCCACATTCCTTGGGAAACTGAAAATTCAACCTAAAAAATTAAATATTTACAAATTATCTAGTACACTTTAAACAAGGAAAGATGTAAAGTGAGTTTTACAATAAAATCACAAGATTATAGTATGGAGGAGACCTGTTTCGACACGTCCAACTAAGAAAAGATATGAGAAGTGACTTACTTCACCACAAGCTTATCTACTTCTAATGGTGTGGTATTCATGTTAAGAAAGCCAGTTGGATCTTAATCATCCCAGCGTACTCAACACCAGAGGGTTTTGTTTTGGTGTTCGCATCACAAGAAGGACACCGACTAACTGAGAGCCCTCAGTCGGGTACCCTGTGGCATGAGGAACAGTTGTGGGAACCATGATCCAGAAGAGAAGCTTTGAGGAGGGTAGCGAGTTGTAATAAGTATCTTCAGATGTTTGAAATGCTGCCATAAGAGGTAACTAATGTTTGTTCCCAAGAGGAGAACTGGGAACAGTACACCCATTCATTCTAAAGGAGACCTAGAGAACAGTTGTCAGTGTCCAGAAATCTTTTAGTCTCTATGCTGGATGTGTTCATTCTGATTATTATAACATATTACCAATAGTGAGAAGCTATTAAAAAAATTAAATATCAAGTATTAAAATGTTGGCAAAGAAGTTGAGTCCGTTGAATGTAATGACACACTTTTCTACCTGTACTTTCTAAAATTAGGAACCATTTGTCATTTTTATTGAAAAAATAAAATCTTTTTCTATCCTTTGGCATTTGTATAAAATCAAATGTAAGAATGCCAATAATACGAGTAACGAATTCTAAGTTTTCTTTCCTCAAATTTTAACTTACATTTTCTCCATGATAGTTTCATTTCTTTCAGTTTAGGGGATTACTCAAGGCAAAATAAGACGCATATGGAAAAAAAGATCTACAGAACCGAGTTTAATGCAGACTCATTTTATTAGCTGTGTGACCTGATACAACTGACTTATCTGAGTGTGACTTTTCTGCATCTGTAGACAGTGACGTTTCACCCTGTAGCTTTTTATGAGGAATAAGTGAAATTGTACATGTGGAAGCACATGGCATACAGGAAGCACTCAGTGAATGTTGTTATTAATAAATCTTGCCCCAGAAGACCTGTCCTAGAGGTTAAACTATCCTATCACCACTTTTCCAGATGAATTCTGATTCGGCTTTCTCCCTTTCTCCCCTCCTCCTGCCTTTTATTTCACCAAGTTGTTGGTAATTTTAGTAAAATTTAACATTTGTGTGCTTGTTCCACGAGACCTATTTCCTGTGAGGAGCACAGGTTGGTGAAGAGACATTTTTAAAGCTTTGTCTTGTCTTACTTCCATCTTAATTACTTTTTGCTAATGTTATTGTTGTCAAACAACCTGCTGCTACCAGCTAAATTGTGTTAAGGTTTCTTCTTGAAGAAGTCAAGAAAGGGTTAAAGCAGAGGAGCTGCCTGCTGCTGCCAGATGGTAGTTTGAGGAGAATTGCTGGTTGACCGGTTGCTTGCCCTTTAGGCCTTCCCCTTCTCCTTTATTCTTTTAACCTTCTTGGAACCTCCAAATCTGGGAGTGGAAGAAAAGCCAGGGGAGTGGGGGCCCTAGGCCTCCCTCTCCTGGACCAGTAGTGCTTAAACACCTAAATTGAAATGAAAAAGGAAATCCTCGCTGGAAACAATGCAGCTGTTGTAAATAATTCCCGTCTTCTCTCAATTACTCAAACATCTTATTTGGAGCAGACTGTTATTTTAAGCAGACTGGAGTTGCTCACATGGAGGCTATAATAATAAAAATAATACAATGTTTTATCTATATTTTAGTAAACTTTGCTACCAACAAATGTGTAGCTCTGGATGACTCAGTATTTTTTAAGTTAGTGAAATCATAGGTTAATGAAAATTGTTGACTGTGGTAGATGTTTCCTTCCTTTTCATTTCACATGAAAAGTGGAGGTGGAAAATATAATTAAGCAAAAATATACTACGTTTTCTACAGCAGATTTTGAGAGAATTTCTCAATCCCTTTTTCTTTTTCCTCTGCCTCTTCCCACATCCTGTGAGCTATATGGCAAGTGATAAAGATTTGTTAGTCTCATACTGACCATATCCGATCAAGAAGGAACTTCAGATACGATCTAGTGTCCAGCCCTTCTCATTTTCCAGTTCTGGAAACGCAGGTCCAAGAGTCAAAATAATTATCCCAGGATGCTCAGTGAGATAGTGGCACACTTAGGAATGGAAAGAACCTTTGATGTTCACCTTGTGCTCCTTGCAGAGACAAAACTGATCATTGGTGGGTCTTTTAGCCAGTGACATGCTACTACTTTATGTTCACTCTGGGGTACAGGACAAATGTTTTAGTAGCAGTAGACACCCCTCTTCCCGCCCCAGTGCTTGCTGGCCTTTGTGTTCTGTTTGGCTCTTTCATATACCCACTAAGTGGTGTCCTAATTCAGAAACCTTGCTGTGAGACTTTAGATAGGGTTCTGCCTTAACTGAAACAAAAGGAGCCAAGTAGAGTTGACCCATAAGAATGCTGAAATAATTTGGGTAAGGGTTAGACCTTAAGAGTTAAATATCAAGGGAAAATTTAATTCATGAACAGAAATGCTCTAGTTAACTTCAAATGCATAAAATATTTTTATACTTCATTTTCTGGAATCCTTAAGAATATATGTTGGGCCTGTGGTATGAACAGACTTTAAGCACTTGAAGCTTCTATTGAAGAACGTAGGGCTCCTTGTTGTGGCTGGAGAGTGGGATGGAGGACACAGAAAGAAGGGAGATATAATTAATTTTGTGAATAATTACTACTGTAAGAGGTTGTAAATAATAAACATATTTTACTACAAGTTCCCAAAATTAAAGAAAAGGAGAATATTCTTAAAGCGAAAATTCATAGGTATCAGCTCTATGGTTTGGATGTAAAATGATTGGTTTCTGTGTTTCAAAATCCTAACAGAGTAACTGTTCAGTGGTTCCAGATGTTTTTGATAAAAACTTGGAATTGTCACATCAGCAGCAAAAGCACTGGACTATAGACTCAGCCTTCTGTGGAGAGTGCTGAACAAATCCAGAGGGGAAAGCAAAACAGACTCTTCCCCCCACCCAGAGTATGTGTTCCCTACCCAGAGAATTTGTTCTCCAAGAAGGAACAGAATACTCAAGGACAATCCAAATCCTTTTAATATGTTTATGTGTACAGAAAAAGTAGGAAGTCTCGATTTCCAGCCTGTAGCACAAAGCCAGCAGATCATCCGAAATACAGAAATTAATCTGTTTGTCTCAAAACAGTAATCTCGGCCATTTCAGACAATAGTATAACTTTGAAAGAGGTTTCTAATTATATAAACTTCTTGAGGACAGAGACCTTGCTCTTTGTTTCTTTTGTTTGCCTTTGCTGCAAGGCACAAAATATCTGTTAAATCAATATAGATTATTTAAGTCAGGAGTTACACGAGGTTGGGAATAGAAAGGCTCCGTGGTGATTAAAGCATCTATGATCCTTAGGGAGATGCCTGGAAACCTTGGAAGCAGGAAACATTTGATTCTAATTAAAACAGAAGGGAGCAGCAGTGAGGAATAAACCATACTGAGGACAGAGGGGTGGCAGCTTTGTGTTTATATGGGGAGGAAGGAGAGTTCTAAATTATTGCTTGGTGAAAGTTCGTACAGAAAAGATAATAAACTATCCATTTTCCCCTACACTAAAGCCTAAAGGACCTTTCGATTTGTGCCCTAGACCACATAGTTTCAGAGTAGTTGTAAATCCCCGGACAGGTTCCCACCCTTTTGGTAAGCCTGAGCTAGAATTTTATTTACAACTTTCTAATCTCTCTCTAATCATCTGTTTCTACTGTTTCCCATCATCACTCTAATTAAAAGCAACATCTGGTTCGCTGTCCACGTTGGTAGCATCACAGAGCTAGGCTCACCGAGGGCGTGTGGGGAAGGGGAGGGGCTGTCTACCTCCCTGCGGTGGATGGAACAGTGTGGGACTGGGCTCAGCGGCTGCGGTGTGTTAGGTAGAGGGGGAGATGCGTACTAGCAGGATTCGCTGCCTTGCTCTCCTTTGAGCTGGTTAGCTACTTGAATGCCTGGCCAGAGGAGATGGTGACTCATCAGACCTTCTCTACCCCTTTCATAGCTCCTGGGAAGCCTCTTCGCCAGCTCTGTTTGTGATATTGACAGAAATTTAAGTATTAAATCTCTTTTTTCCTTCCACTTGTGATGTTTGAGTCCCCTCATTCACACTCTAGCCAAGGACTCCTCTGGCCACTTGAGGAAAATGCCAGCTGCCTAATGCTCCTAGAAGGAGAACATCTTTGGAGTTTTCCTTTCTCCACTCTTCCCTTTTTGTCCCCCTCAGTTCCTTCTCCTCCTTTCCCTCCCAGATCATTTATGACCCAGGTAAGAAAATGAATTCTAGAACAGGTCTGCCCCTGAGAATCTTGGCTAGGGTGGGGCTGGAGGGCTCTTGGATAATAAGAGAGCGGGCGCACAGTGCTAGAGCCACACTCTGGGCTCAGTTTATGTGAGTGGTGGCTTTCAAGGGGGGAAGAAGTCCCAGCCAGGTGACTCTTCTTAGCCACACAACGTACTGACGCATGTGCCTGTCATTCTACTCCTTTCCTCTAAAATTTTCTTTAAAGTGCTCCTCCTACCACCTCCCCATCCCTCCCTTCCTCTCCGCCAAGAAAAAAAAGCTGACCTCTTGATGATTTCTAAGCCTTGTCAGTCACTTCTGGAACCCCTTCTGGATCCTGGAAACATAGCCCTGAAATACTGGCTAGCATTTTTCTCATATTAAATCACTGACTTGCGTTTGCCAGGGAGATGCAATGTCTGCCTTGTGTAGTTTCAATTTCCCCAATTTCGTGGAACAGATAAGTGTGTTGAACTTGCCTGTGGTGTTTAGGATGACACCCCCTCCCTTTATTACCATACCTCCCCTGACATCAGAGCGCTTGGGGTACATCTGGAAATGCCTGACAGAGCCTTTTTCATAGGGAACAGCGTGAGGAGGAGAAAGGGGAGGAGGAGGAAACGGGTTGGAAAAGGAAGCCTTGTTTTTCCCTTCTTCGTCTGTGGATGAATCACGTTCCCACCACTGCCATTAGGTTTTCAAGCCTCCGAAGCTGCTGGTGCAGGGCTGAAAGGGCAAGTAGTGACGTTCCTGAGAGGCAGGGAAAAGGGGTGAGGAGTCTGGGGTAGGGAAGGGCCAGCGCCCAAGAAGGGAGGGAGCAAGAAGGGAGGAGTGGTCTTTTTTTTTTTTTTTTCCCCTCCTTTCGCTCTGCTGTCATTAGATATTTTCAGCTGAAATCAGAAGCAAGCCCTACCGCCTGGCGAGCAAGAGGCTGACTAAAGACTCTTTACTTTGAACAGAATCTCAGAGCTTCAACTTTTTTTTTTTCCTGTAAAGGAAAAATTGATTTTCCTTGTCTTTGTTTTATAAGCAAGAAGAGGATTTAATGAGAGAGTTTTTTCCTATCATCCCTTCAAATTAGAGTTGTCTTCCCTTCTTCACTCTTTCTTTTTTCCTGACAAAGTACATACTGGATTTTTATTGCCTGCTTTGGGCTACTCCACCACATGCGTCAGCCGTTATGTGTAGCCAGTTAATTCTTAATTTTTCCACTGGAATTATCGCCAGTGATGGAAATGGTGTGTGCTTCTCTTTCGGTCAAGATCTGCCTAAGGTATAGCATCTGGAAGCATTTATTGTTCATATTATGAATTGTAAATTGTAAATTCATCATCCCAGTGCTCTGAAGTTGGCCAGGAAGTTCTCAGTCCGTTCAAGGAATTGGGATTCTGCTTGGTTTTCTTTAATTCATTTTTTGACCCTTTGAGGCTTTTCTACATAGAGAAGTCTGGAAGTCATAAATCCCCTTCAGCTCACGGTAAGAAATTTGGAGCTCTGGACTTGCGGGAGCGCGGTGCTCCCCCAGGTTGACAGTGGGTACGTCTCCTGCATCTTACTTCCTCTCTTCTGCATTTGGACAAAATGTATGAACGGCACAAGAGGCGCTACAGCCTATGTGACATCTCCAAGGTGGACAGGACTGTGGACGTGGTGTTGCTGAAGGTAAGGGGCCACACTCCATCCACTCCAAAGCTCTCAGGCTCTTCTGTCTCTGAATCCAGTAGCTGGATTCCCTGGCCCCCCTGTATTGGGAGAATGGCTGAGAAGTGTGCGTGTGTGAGCAGTGGGGAGTGTTGGGTTGGGTTGGTGATTTTAAGGTTCTTAGCAGAATATCTGAACAGAAACAGTGGGGACTTCAGAATCAGCATTGAGCCGCTTACTGTTTCAGTGTCATTTTGCTTGCTTTAAAATGGATTCTTATGCTCAGGAGAACCTCATACTCTTGAAAATCACAGACGGAGAAATTCACCTTCAGAGTTGCCCTTTCCTCAGATGTCTGTGTCCCTCTGTCCCTGTCATCCCCACCCCTCTCCTCCTAACCCCAGGCCCCCATCTGGGGGGGCGGGTATCTTTCTCTGTCAGTCTCTCTCCTTCTGCCTCCGTCTCTTTGTCTTTTGCCCGAGTCTTTTCTATCTGTTGTTTCTGCCGTCTCTCCTCACAGCTCTGAGGGGAAAGATAGACAGTACTTATTTCCTTTGGAAGGATCTCCAGTCAGTCTATTTATTAAAGTGGCAGAGTGGCCCCTTTGGCTTTGTTTGACTGCTTTTCAGGTCTAGCCTTTGAATGTTAATAGCTGTATTTGTTTGTTTTCTCCCGGTAGTGATGCTGGGTGTCTAAGCAGGATGGGGGCGGAGACTCTGGATGGCTGATTGCTCGCAGAAGGCATCCTTGAATCTAAAATTAGCAAGGACTCCTCCAGGCATAAGATGGGAGTCTGGGAATGTTGGACGACTCAAGGAGCACTTCTTGGAAGTTTAGCAATTTTCTGGCAAAGGCAGGGGAAATTGGAAGCCAAGCAAGTGCTTCACAGTTGCCAAAAAAACCTCAGTACCTGAACTTGTGAAGGTGTGGAGTCAGGGGAGTCCAGGCAAAGTAGTAATGTATCGCCCTGGTCAGGGAAATAGTGGAGCTCTTGTACTGATTTATCAATTCAGTGTATTACTTGAGACTCCTTAATTCTTTTCATTGGTCCATTGAGGCCAAGAAACGGCTCAGAAGGCTAGACACAGAAGTCAGTGAAATAACACTACCATGCTGGACGAGGGGCTAGGTGGAGGAGTTGTGACCGTGGAGGGAGTGGCGTCTGTCCCTCCATGATCGCTGTCAGGTGGTGGTTTGATATGCCAGGCCGAGGCTGACAGCAGTGGGCAACTTGGCATTTTGAACTTGATCCGAGATATTATTCATTTTAGTTTCTCTGAAATGTGATTTCCGCTGTGAAATCACAGTGATGTTTTAAAATTTTTGACCTCATGTTTAGGAGAGACTAGTTTTTAGAACCTTTATATGCTTGACTCTTTATGATTTTACCTGTCTGGGGGGAAAAGAAAGAAGGAAAAGAGGGGAGGGAGGATAGAAAATCTCAATCTGAGTATCACAAGGAGTATGGTACATTTAAAATAGTGCTGAAATGTTCAGTGCTCTTCACTCTCATGGGGCATGAAAGCCCTCAGGAATGGGGCTAAAGTAGCACAGGCTTATTGGCCTCGTAGATGCTGTTTTACAGTTTTAACAAAACACTTTTATGTATGTTATTTTCTTTGAGACTGACTGGTCAGGCAGCAGCGGTTCCCCCGCCCCTTCATATGAAGAGATTGAGGATTCTCCTGAGCCAGGGTGAGGAACGTAAAGGACTTGAGTTATGTGATTTTTTTCCCACAAGGCCACAGCTAATAAAGGACATAATTAGGTTTTTTTTAGATGTACCTGTGTTTGTATTATTTTTTTGCACCATACGGCCCTTATGCAATGAAAGATTTTCACTTCTCAGAAAGTAAGCATTTATTACAAATAAGTAAACACAAAGAGTCCTGAAAATACGCTATTTTCAGTTTGAAATGAGGCGGGTGAGTTTGGTTCTGATTCTTTGCTTTGGAGACAGAGAAGGTGACATCACTGAGAGCTCTACATGAAAACTATATTAATGACCCGTTTGATGTCAGACGTGCTAGGTCCAAGGGGCACACGGATCTTTAAAGTCCTCGTATTGCTTAAAGACAGGCAGTAAATAGAGAAACAAAAAGTACAAATTACTGTTAGCGATTTGATAGAAATAAACAGTGTGTCCTGTGGGAATAATGGGAATCGTATTTCAGATAGAAGATCTTTCTGAGGTGCTGACATTTAAAAAACTGTTCCCTAGAGGATAAAGAGATGCTGGAGCTATATACCAAGGGAAGGCGTTCCAGAAAGAAGGAACGGCAGATACAGAGGCCCTGAGGTAGGGAAGAATGGGTAGGGCCATTGTGATGAGAAAATACTGAGCAAGCGGGGTGGAGTCATAAGCAGGCCCTGGGAGGGCTGGGCCTTGACAGCCATGGTGAGGAGTTTGCTTTGCTTAGATATGTTACTTCTCTATTTTTTTAGATCATTCCGGCATGTGGGAGTCACTTAGGCTGCCGTTATGGTAGTCCAGGCATGTTGAAATGGCTTTGTGGTCTGAAGTGGTAATAAGTGGATGGGTATGAGATACAGGCATTTAATTTTTACATCATTCCTAGTATTTGTCTCATTTTACATGTGGAAAAACAGATTCGGAGAGTCAGTAATTTTCCAAAGTTCTCACAGCTCACACATAGTAGGTAATAGGATGCAACCCCAGATCTGATTGTTTTCAAAGTTCATGTTTTTTCTTGCTACCCTAGGTCTCTTGAGTCAGCCAGTTCCTCTTATTACATGAATATGTATATCAATTTTTATTTATATTTATATGTATTTTTAAAAATCTAATTTTTCTATCGGAAGAAGTCTTAGAAGTTATCATAAGCACTTTTTTCCCCAGTGCGGGAATTCGTTCTACAACACTTTGGACAGGTGCATGATCTCATCTAAATTCATTTTGCCACACAATTTTTAGAATGATTTTTAGTCATTCAGAAGTGGTCTCCAGTTATCTTCCATTTTGAATTTGTGTCTTTAATCAGTGTTTTTGAGTATAATTGCTTTACAGTGGTGTGTTAGTTTCTGCTTTATAACAAAGTGAATCAGTTATACATATACATATGTTCCCATATCTCTTCCCTCTTGCGTCTCCCTCCCTCCCACCCTCCCTATCCCACCCCTCCAGGCGGTCACAAAGCACCGAGCTGATCTCCCTGTGCTATGCGGCTGCTTCCCACTAGCTATCTATTCTACGTTTGGTAGTGTATATATGTCCATGCCACTCCAGTGGTTTTTTTTTTTAAATAATTATATTGGGTGTATAGGCCACTTCAGTTCTCAAGTGATCATGTATATTTTCTCACTCCTTTTCTGTGGAAGATTGCTTTATTTTATAGTAAGGAGTTTGTAATTTTTTCGTCTACTCACTATATCTAAACAGTGTCCCTCATTCGTACTAAATGCGCAGTAAGTTTTGTTAATTGAATGAGTTAATCTTTTAATATTTGTTCATGTTATGCAAACTATACTTAATGTGCTGATGAGACGGGGGTAAGAACAGAGAGATGAATTATGACAGTCATCACAAAATTTAGATTGTGAGCCTGTCCCTTTGGTATCACACATTTACAACTCCAGTCCCTCCCATTGGCATCTGAATAATTCACTGTAGATTAACTTCAAGATTCTGATCCTCTTTTATATACCCATACTTTCTTGGGCTTATTCCACATTCTGATCTGTTCCCTTTGTCAGTTCTGTACAGTTAGTTTCATGGTAGCTTTTCTGCATCAAAGCCATCTCTTAGGATTTCCCTAAGGCTGGGCACACTGGTCTTTATCCTCAGATCAGCTCTTGCTTCCCATCATCAGCCCCCAGTATCCTCTGAAATCTTACCTCCTTTCTGAATTTTTTTCTAAATAATAAGGTGTAGGTTGATAGTATCCTTTGGTCACCCATGCCACCATCCCCCAGCCCAGTACACGCATACACACTTCTCTTCCTCACCTTATTGGTTACCCCTCTCCCCCAGTGCATATATGCCTTCTGGCTCTAATGATCAATAAGTGGTTGGTAACTATGAATCATGTGCACAGAATGGGATAAGGAAGAATTTTAATTCTTGGCAGAGGCCCTTTGGTATCAACATGCCCATTTTCCTCAGCATCCTTCAAAAAGCTAGTATTGACCTCACAAGTTGGTGAATGATAGGACCCTTTGTCTGACGCGGTTCAGTAGCTAACTCATGAGCGCATTGAGTAAGAGACCACTCCTAACACATGAGGATACCAAGTATCAGGAACTTACTGCAAAAACTAGCATACCAGAAAGAGGGGAGTTGGAATCTAGGATTAACTGCTGACTTAAACTGATTTTAGTACAGGGACCATTTCTGTTTTACTAGTTTTATTACTTTGGGTACCTGGAAAAACATTGCCTACTAATAATAACATGATTTTTCATGTTACTGATGATTTATTGAGAACTTACTTTGTCGCTAATAATTCAGAGTATCGGATGAATGGTTAAAAGATTTGCAACCATGTTTTGCGTGCAGTGAGTAAAAATGTTCACGGAGGAGGATGACCCCCTCCCCATCCTTGATGTTTGGGCAGGCCACCTGACCTCATTAGTGAAAGCACAGAAGGAGTAGTTTGTCTTTAACTCCAGTGTCATTTTCCAGAGAAATACACATCCTTTAAAAAGTTTACTTGCTTTAAGACACTTCCATGCTGCTTCAAACAAAAGACATAAGGAGGCTAAGGATTGAAGACAACTATGCCTGTCTGCTCAGTTACACTCAGATTCCCTGAAAAGACTTGGACTCAAGTGTTGGCTTCCATGTCCGGATGGAGGGGTTTTTGCTTCCTTTTGTTCCAGCCTTGTAACTCTGGCTAGATCTCCTGAGACAGTTGCAGAGGAAGTAAATACAGGCAATGGCTGGGAAGGCTGGGTGTAACCATGAGCTGTATTATTAGGATGTTCAGATATAAACAGTAGCAGAAACACTGCCAAAAACAAGAGTTCTCTCTCCGCTGAAAATATGTACAACTCTATTTTCAGACTGATGGGAACGCAACTTAGGTGTGGTTTAGATAATCACAAAGGATCCCAGGCTTCGTGACAGGAATGAAAAATTACCAGGATGGGTCGACATTTCTTTTGAATTAACTTCTCTTATCCCGTGTTCCATGTGCACTATAACTCACCAGGACTTTGGATGTTCAGTACTTGTAGTGTCCATGGTCTGGTTGTCATGGAGATATAACGTGGACAAAGGACTAAGTTTGTGTTTTAGCTACAGAATCATAAATGGAGTCAGAGCCAGAAAGTGGTTTTTGGTAACTTATTCCTCCAAAAGATGTGAATATTTAATGGCAAAATCTCTGTTTTCCTCATTTCCAACTACTTGATAAACAAAATTTCAGAATCATTTTGAACTGTTTCCTACCCATTCAATCAGTTGCCAATCCTGTATTTTGCTAATAATTCAAAGATTCCATAGGGCAAAACCTGGATAAAGGGGCTTATTATTAATCATTATGTTTGTTTTTCTCTTAAGCTCAAATTATTAGCAGTCTCAACACTGCTGTTTCTTTCTAGTCTGTCTCCTAATTCTGCTGGCGATCAGAATCTTCTTCCAAGCCTAGTCTCAGAGCTGGCTAAGAAGAGTGTCAGTAGTACAGAGAACCAGGTCATCATCCGGTAATATAGAAACCTGAGTCTTAGAAGTCACCTTTTGGAAAAGAGACTAACATGAGAAGAGGTGTGTTAGCATGTATATAATCAGGGCCTGGCATTTTCTCTGGCCCATATCAGGCACTCTGAAAATATTTAAGGTGGAGCAACGTAGTGTGTGTGGCCTTTAAGTTATCTCATTGTGTGAGTGAGAAACAGGGGAGTTGTTGAAAAATAGCCCCAAGACCAGGGTAAATTTATCTGTCACATCAGTGATTCTGAAACTGGGCAAAAAGCGGGAGAGATGTTTTGTAATCCAGTTTATATCTTAAACAGCTTACTTACATATAATAAGCACATTTCACACATGAATATGACCTGCTTGGTGTTGCTATTACTGTATACAGGATGTGGTTGAAAACGCTGATACATGTTTTGACATTCTTTCCACACTCCGTGCATAAGGAGTTTGTCTTCTGGTTAATGGCATTGACCATGATTGGTAGCATCTGGCCCAGATTACCAATGCTCCTTCTGACTGTGCGGCTTCTTTTCTCTAAACAAGCTCGCTTCTCTCTAACTGCTGCACACTCCCTTTTTTTGAGGGGGGGGAGGGGTCAGGAAAATATACAGAACATAAAATTTACCACATTTAAGTGAACAGTTCAGTGGCATTACGTACACTCACATTGTTGTGCAGCTATTATATCACCACTGTCCACCTCCAGAACTTTTTCATCTTTGCGAACTGAAACTCTGTACCTGTTAAACAATAACTCTTCATTTCTCCCTTCCCCCAGTCCCTGGCAACCACTATTCTGTGTTTTGGCTCTATGAATTTGACAACTCTAGATATCTTACATAAGTGGAATCATACAGTATTTGTCCTTTTTGTGACTGGCTTATTTCACTTAGCATAAGGTCTTCAGGGTTTATCCATGTTGTAGCATGTGTCAGAATTCTCTCCTTATTTTAAGGCTGAATAACATTCCACTGCATGTATGTACTACCTGTCGTTTATCCGTTCATCTGTTGATGGCCATTTGAGTTGTTTTCCCCTTTTGTCTATTGTGAATATTGCTGCTGTGAACGTTGGTGTACAAATATCTGTTTGAGTCCCTGCTTTCATTTCTTTTGGGTGTGTACCCAGAAATGGAATTGCTGGATCATAAGGTAATTCTGTTTAAGTTTTGGAGGAACCCCCTTGCTGTTTTATACAGTGACTGTGCCATTTTACATTCTCAGGAGTTTACATGCACAAAGGTTTCAGTTTCTCTGCATTCTCACCAACACTGGTTATTTTCTGGAAGTGGTTGTTGTTGTTGGTGGTGGTGGTGGTGGTGGTCGTGGTGTGTGTGTGTGTGTGTGTGTGTGTGTGTGTGTGTAATAACAGCCATCCAAAGATGGGTGTGATGTGGTAGCTCACTGTGTTTTGATTTATTTTCATTTTGTTAATCCACACTCAATTTTATGCTGTTTATGTTTGTAAGAAGCCAGCTTTCCAAGCTGCTTCATCTGTAGATGTGTGTTATCTAACATGCATGCTGCCTTCAGTGTGTCTTTTCTCTTGGTGTGTTCTGCCTCTACTCTCTTACACATTCTTTTCACCTTTTACTCAAGAACAGATGAAGCCAGTTCCAACCTTTCTCTCAATAAGCATAACTTTGTTTAGCCATTTGGAAGACATCTTAACACTTAAAACTCAACACAGTCAGATAGAAGGCACCATCATCATCTCCTCTGGATTTCCTAAGTCTGTTAAATTGTGGATTTTTGGTTCCTCTTTCTCCCTTATTTCTGTGGGTTCTGCCCTTTGTACCAGCTTGCTGACCTGCTGCTTCTTCTGTGCTCCAAAGGCCATGTCCCCAGTCCAGGCACACGCTGTCTCCAGACCAGAGCAGTCTGGGCCCCCACCTGACTGGTCTTGTGTGTCCTGGATGTCCCATGCTGCTTCTTTCCTCCCCACTGTCCGATTTTATCTGTACATTTCTACAGTTGTTTTCCTAGTGTAATACTGATTTTTTTTTTCACTCCCTTGCTTATAAAATTGGGGAGAGGGGTCCACCCTGGTAGAGAACAAAGCCATATCTCCCATTATTCTTCTTTCCTCAGTTTATACTTCTGGACACTCTTGGGCTTTTCGTGCTCCTCAAAAACATCTAAGGAAAAGTCTCTGCTCTGAGTTGTAAAGCTGTGCTCCAGAATCACTGACTGGACACATACATGTGTGTTTCTGGGAAGGGGTCCATGGCGTCCCTCGGATTCTTGAAGGAGTCTGTGCCACCAAAGGCTGTGCACTCCAGCTCTGAAGCGTCCTGACTGTTTGCTCATCCTCTTTGTCACGTGGCTGGAGTGCCCTGCCTTACCATCTCTCTCTTTTAAGCACACCTCCCCCCCTGTAGGGCTTACCTCGTATACCACCAGCTTTGTTAATAAGCTTTTCCCAAATCTCTGAGCCAGAAATGATCTTTTTTTATACTAGAGACTTCCTTACCTCTCTGGGTTTCAGGTACTAGTTTACCTATTGTATTTCACAAACTAGTCTGTTTCCCAACCTGTAGTCCCCAGTTTGTGGAGTTATTTCACGGGGTCTGATAAACCTTAGACCCATATGGTTATACGTGTGTCATCCTGGGATGTGGAGGCAGATGTAACCCTTGACATTTTAAATGAACAGAGAGGTCCCTCATACTTTAAAACTGTGGGACCTATTGTGCCAGTTGTCATCAGGATCATGATTCGTCTTTCTGTTGCTGTACCTTGACACTGTTCCTTGCCTAAAGTGGGTACAGTACTCCCCAAAAGCTGACTGGCCAACGTGTGAATGAATCAGCAAGATAGTTCTAGGAAGACTTGTTATGCTAGATTTCCCCATCCTTTCCTGGTGAGGAAGTCTTTGATTTACCTGAAATTTACTAATTTGCAGTATAGGTTTTACTTTGTTTGTGAATGAGTCCTAATTCCAAAGAAGGAACCGACTGGAACTGCATCATTGCCAGATTTCCTGAAGCTTTTTGTGTACTTAGAGACAGTGAGCCTTCTCAGTACATCATTGGTAATTAACTGTTAGTGATTGAAAATGCAGGCTCCTTGAAATAGACAAAGCCAAAACAAACAAAAAACATTTCTTTCAGTTACAGCATTTCAATGTTCAGAATATCGGCACCCACAGTTCCATATTTTAGTTGTTGCGTTATGATAATACTTTATTTTCTAAATATTTTGGTCTAAATTGAACGTTGACTCTATTTTCCAACAAATCTTCTCCAGAGATGTTAAATGCAATTTGCCAGACTTATCCAGTTTCATATTGCTTTTAAAAATTGTTTAAACAAAATTTGAATTCTGAGACAAAGTTAAGAATAAGAAGAGACATTTGCCGGGGTGGGGAAAGAGCGCTGGACTGGAAGTGAGGAAAACTGGGTCCTCACTCTGTCTCTAAGTGCTGTGTTACCTCCTTCGCGTCTCTTATTAAAGGGGGATGTGCCCCCATCCCCCTTTAATGGAGCTAGTAAAGGGAGGCAGAGTGATAATCCTGAAGGTTCTCCCAACTTATAGTTCTCTGTAAAATCATTGATGATAAGGAATTCAAAGATTATTCGCTAAACATCTACCATCTACTCATTGGGAGATCCGTAGAATAAAAGATGGGATTCAGTTCTCAAGAAGCTTACAGTCTTTTGAGCAGATAAAGTTACCAGTACAATATAGTTCACACACAACTATACCATCCCCAAATCTAGCCTCAGTTAGTGTGTGGCCTCTTCTTGAAAATGGTAGTGTGCCTTCTTGTGGGACAGGAAAAAGGTCAAATCTAGGTGACAATACTTTGCAAACTTTAAAGTACCATGAATTGAGAAATATAAGGAGATGTTTTACAGTTTTAATTCTGGTATCACCTGTCTTGTTAAAATTGTTCTTTCCAAACTCACCACAAACCTCACAGTTGCCCAATTCAGTAACTTCCTTTCAAAAATTTATCAGTTTTGACTTCTCAGCAGCAGTTGGCACTGTGGACCTACCTTCTCTTTTCAGCCCTCTGCTTCCTTAACTTCTGTGAAACTCATCTCTCTGAATTCTCCTGCCTCTACAAGGGCGTGGCAATCTCTGACCTCCCCCCTCTATATATTGTGCAATGCCTTGTATGAAGTGAAAGAGAAGAATTGTTATTCTGGCCCAGTGTCTGTATGTCACATTTGTGACCTGGGTAGAAATGTATAAAGCATTTCAAGTATGGTTTGTCATTAGAGTATCCCATTCACTCTAATTCCCATTTCTGTTGGTCACAGCACACCTTGTCCAGGTCAGCACACATTTCAGTGCCTCATGTGTGCAAAATGTTATGGAACGCTTATTTACTTAACATTTCCATGTCTCTCTCACATAAACTATGAGTTCTTTGAGGACTCAGTTCTTTTACTACTTCTTTTAAGGCTTGACACAATGTTTTGATACACAGAAGGTTTTAGTACTTTTTTTTTTAAGCCTTTATTGAATTTGTGACAGTATCGCTTCTGCTTTATGTTTTGTTTTCTTTGGCCACAAGGCATGTGGGATCTTAACTCCTGGACCAGGGATCAAACCCACATCCCCTGCATTGGAAGGCAAAGTCTTAACCACTGGACTGCCAGGGAAGTCCCTATTTAGTACTTTTTTTTTTAATAAAAGAAGGAAGGAAACAAATCTGAGGGTGCTTAGCATTGTGTCTTTATAGAATCTTCCTTTCCTAGGAAGTAACCAATAGATTAAAAAATATTTTCCATTTTAAAAGAATGGAAGGTTGGAAGTATATCTCATATACTCATATGAGGGTACCATTCATACCTGCTAGTTTGGCTACAACCAAAACACAGACAAGAACAGTAACAAGTGTTGGCAAGGGTGTGGAGAAATTAGAACACTCATACGTTGCTAGTGGGAATGTCAAATGGTGCAGCCACTCTGGAAGTCTGGCAGTTCCTCAAAATTTTAAACATAAAGTTATCATATGACACAGCAGTTCTACTCCTAGATGTATACCCAAGAGAAATGAAACACGTCCACCAAAAACTTGTGTATGGTTATTCACAACAGGATTATTCATAACAGCCAGCAAGTGAAAACAGCCCAAATGTCCATCAGCTGAAGAATAAATAAATAAAATGTGGGCATGTCTATACAGTGGAACATTATTTGGCAGTAAGATTAAGTACTAATACATGCTAAGACACGGATGAACCTTGAAAGCCTCTTGCTAAGTGAAAGAAGCCAGTCACCAAAGACCTCATAACGTACAATTCCATTTATATGAAATGTCCAGAGCAGGCAAATCCATAGAGACAGAAAGTAGATTACTGATTGCCTAGAACTGGGTTTGGGGTGGGGTGTGACTGCTACTCAGTTTCTTTTTGGTGCCATGAAAGTATTCTAAAATTAGTTAGTGGTGATGCTTACACAACTCTGTTAAATGGGTGAGTTTTAGAGTATATGAATTACATTTCAATAAAGGTCTTAAAATGCAAAATTACACACACACATACACACACAAAATGCAATGTGGTGTCCTGGATTGGATCCTGGAACAGTAAAGAAGATTATTGGAAAAGTGAATGAAATCCAAAGTCTGTAATTTAATTAATAGTAGTGTACCAGTGTTGGTTTCTTAGTATTGACAAATGTACTGTGATTATGTAACATTGAAGAAACTGGTGAGACCCTGTGTATGAGAACTCTGTACTATCCACGTTTATAAAAATTAAATTTTTAAAAAAGTAACACAGTCATTAAAGAAAATTCAGGAAGCTATAGAAAAATTAAAATGGATATTAGTTGTCTCTTTATCATTATTCAAGCATAACCACTCAGTGAAAAATTGAATCAGATTAGAGTTTTTCACCACATAGGTGTGATCACATTGAGAGATTTTTGGCTGCCACTGTGTTTAAGTGTTTTAATACTGTTTAATATAGACTAATTTGTCAAAGTGTGATGGGTCTGAGATTTTACCCTGCTTGTAAGGTACCAAGTTAGCCTGACAATTTCATGGCTGCTGGCTGAAGTCATGGAACTCCTGGGTCAAAGACAGATGAATTTATTACTCATCGTTCAAAAAGCACCATGAACATCAGCTTAGCTTCTCGTTGGTTCTTCTTGCTTCCCTAGTCTCACGGGGGCAATACGGAGGGGCCTAGGTAGATGCTCTGTCACAGCTGAGGAACCCCAACGTTAGGAAACCGGAATTTTTACATTGGGCAGTAAGCCTACCTGACGTTTGCTCTGATTCAACACATCTGCCCTTTGCTTCAGAAAGAAGCAATATCTCTATCTTCCAAGGCTGTTTGATACATAGACATTCTTGAAAAGGTAGTCTAGAACAAAAGGACAGTCAGTGTCCTTTGCTCACAAGACATGCAGAAAAAGGGGAGACCCATGGGGAATTGCCTCCCACCGCTAATATGTTCTCATCCTTGTTATTCAGAAATTAGTGTATTTAGTTAGAGGTTTGATTTAATTTTTATTTCTTTCAGTATTTATTATATATTATTTTAAGTAATACTCTTAAATATTTTTTTGTTAAATAATACATTATTTTAAATAAATATTTATGGATTATTTACATTATATGTTATTTTGCAAAATATAACTCACTTTCTGTAACACACAAATGCCTAAAATTACATGAAAAGTGTAGAGTATTAGTCCCTCAAATATTGAAGGCAAGAATGTTCGGTTTACTTATTGGCTATGGAATGATGTGTGAAAAGGTGACGAAAAACATTCTCAGATAAAGAATTTTAACAAAGTTTCCTAAAATGTTGACTGAAGAGGTGTTGAAGATCATGGAAGGGGAGAGAGCAAAGTCCTGATAATGCAGAGCGGCTTGGCATTCTTCGCTGTTTAAAGGAACTGCTTTTTTATTTCTGTTACCTATTTAAATTTGTTGCTCTATTCATGGAGCAAAAGTACAGCAATTCTGGACTCTTGCTTTTCCTGTTAACAGAGAAACTTACTTCACTGGAAGTGAACTTTGGCTCACTTCAAATGAGATGCAGTTCACAGTAAGAAAATCCTTCTCTAAATGGAAGATTTTTTTGTTTGTAAAGAAAATTTGCTGTTTCAGTTCTTTGAAAGATGTGGATAGGGTTTGTTAACATTACTGAATTTGAGGTTTCTTCCTTAGGCACATTCAAATTGCATTTTGAAAGGGGATATTTTGCATAATCTCAGGGAACCTGCTGGAGATTTTCTTTTCCATTCAAGATAACTTTCAAATTTTTGGCATCATTTTGTAACACACCAGGAATTGAAACATTGATGGCCCCTGGTCCCCACCTCCTCTCCTCTCTAATGGTGAAAGAGCTGAAATGAGCGAATGACTTGGTGTTTTGTTTCATGGTTATTTGCAAGCAGCCTAATTCCTTGCATTTCTTCTTTGTCACACAGTTGTAATTTGACAGAATGTCCCATAGCTTTCTACCTTATCCCACCGCAGCATACTTAGTAAAACTGTTGGTCCTTCTCACCAATATAGTTTAGTATCTTACCAAAGATCAGAAATTTACCAGTAGGTACACATGATATTGTAGAAACCGTTAAGTAAAATCATCTTTGAGCATAATAAATATTCACCTACTTGGTAATTTGTTTGGATACTCCTACTTATATTGTTTAGAATCCACTGAGTGTTTCAGTGTTAATGAAACTAGAGGATTATAATGTTAAGGTGTTTGGGAGTGGTAAAAACTAAAATGTAATATTATACTTCTCTTTTGGGGATACATTTTTTCAGCTTTACTGCGATATAATTTATATACAATAAAACTCACCAATTTAAGTTCACAGTTTGATGAGTTTTGACAAATGTTTGAATTGTGTAGTCACTGCCACAGTCATGATAGGAACATTTCCATCACCCCTACAGTTCTCTCCTGTCCCCTTGCAGTCAGCCTCTTCCTCCAGTCCCTGTTAATCACTAATACGCTTTCTTGTATAAATTTCGCCTTTTCTAAGGTATTATATAAATGGAACCATACAGTAGGTAGTCTTTTTGTCTGGCTTTTTTCTTTTAATTTAACATAGTGATCTTGAGATTTGTCCATGTTGTTTGTATCTGTAGTTCATTCCTTCTGATTCTGAGTCTATTGCATTGAATGATGTATCACAATTCGTTTATCCATTTACCCATTGATGACAGTCTGGGCTGTTTTCAGTTTGGGGTTATCATGAATTGAGCTGCTATGAAATTCCAGTAAAAGTCTTTGTGTAAAGGTATATTTTGATTTTTGGGGTGGTAAATACCACAGTGGGATTGATTGCTATGTTGTCTATAAATATATGTTTGACTTTATAAGAAACTGCTAAACTGCTTTCTAAAGTGACTTACTATTTTGCATTCTCCCAGCAATGTTACCAGTGTTTCAGTTGCTCCATCTTTGGCAACACTTGGAATTACCAGTTTTTAATTTTAACCATTTGAATGGCTGTAGACTGTTATTTCCTTGTGGTTTTAATTTACTTTTCCCTGATGATTAACGGTGTTCAGCATCTTTTCCTGCATTTATTTACCATTCATAATCTTCTTTGATGAAATGTTTATTCAAATCTTTTGCCTATGTGAAAAAGCATGTTTGTCTTACGGCATTGTAAGAGGTTTTGTTGTTGTTGTTGTTATGTGTATTTTAATATTCTAATTACCAGTCCTTTAGAAGATACATGTTTTGTAAATATTTTCTCCCAGTCTGTGGCTTGCCTTTTCATTTTCCTAACAATGCTTTTTGAGGAGCAAGACTTTAAAAGAATTTTGACGTAGTCAAATTTACAAGTTTTTTTCATGCTTTTTTAATGCATGCTAGGAAATCTTTGCCTAACCCAGTGTCACAAAAAACATTCCCCTCTTTTCTTCTAGAAGTTTTGTTGTTTTAAGTTTAACATTTAGATATATTTTGAGCTCATTTTTATAGACAATATGAAGTTTGAAATTTGGGGGAGATTTATTTCTTTGTTTTCACATGAACACCCAATTTTTGCAACTTCATTTGTTAAAAACCTATTCTTTCCTCATTGGAATACCTAGACATCTTTGTCAAAAATGAATAGGTCATATCTGTGAAGGTCTATTTGTGGATTCTCTCTTGTTCTTTCGATCTGTATGCCTGTCTTTATACCAGTACCAAACTGGCTTTATTAATATAGCCTTTTTAAAAAATAAATTGATTGATTGATTTTTGGCTGCATTGGGTCTTCGTTGCTGCCCGTGGGCTTTCTCTAGTTGCAGCGAGCAGGGGCTACTCTTTGTTGTGGTACACGGGCTTCTCCTTGTGGTGGCTTCTCTTTGTTGCAGAACACAGGATCTGGGCGTGCGTGCTTCAGTAGTTGTGGCACGCAGGCTCAGTAGTTGTGGCTCGCAGGCTCTAGAGCGCAGGCTCCGTAGTGGTGGTGCATGGGCTTAGTGAGATCGTCCCGGACCAGGGCTTGAACCCGTGTCCCCTGCATTGGCAGGCGGATTCTTAACCACTGCACCACCAGGGAAGTCACAATATAGCTTTTTTTTTTTCTTTTTTTTTGGGGGGGGGCATGGATTTTATTTAATGTTTGTTTTTTTTGTTTTTTATTTTTGAGTTTAAAATTTTTTAATTTTAGCATTCCAAAAGCTAAAGCTATTAACAATACAAAAACAAATACTTCAGTGAACTAAAACCTTCACTATCTCTACGTTTTTGGGAAATTATCCAAACTTCTAAAAGTACTTTTTTTTTAATTTATTTTTTTATACAGCAGGTTCTTATTAGTTATCTGTTTTATACACATCAGTGTATACATGTCATTCCCAATCTCCCAATTCATCCCACCACCACCCCTGCCGCTTTCCCCGCTTGGTGTCCATACGTTTGTTCTCTACATCTGTGTCTCAGTTTCTGCCCTGCAAACCGGTTCATCTGTACTATTTTTCAAGGTTCCCCATATACACGTTAAGATACGATATTTGTTTTTCTCTTTCTAACTTACTTCACTCTGTATGACAGTCTCTGGATTCATCCACGTCTCTACAAATGACCCAATTTCGTTCCTTTTTATGGCTGAGTAATTCCATTGTATATATGTACCACATCTTTTTTTTTTAATTAATTAATTTATTTATTTTTGGCTGTGTTTGGTCTTCATTTCTGTGCGGTCTTCTTTCTCTAGTTGTGGCAAGCGGGGGCCACTCTTCATCGCAGTGCACGGGCCTCTCACTGTCGCGGCCTCTCTTGTTGCAGAACACAGGCTCCAGACGCACAGGCTCAGTAGTCGCGGCTCACAGGCCTAGTTTCTCCACAGCATGTGGGATCTTCCCAGACCAGGGCTCGAACCCGTGTCCCCTGCATTAGCAGTCAAATTATCAACCACTGCACCACCAGGGAAGCCCTAACACATCTTTATCCTTTCGTCTGTCAATGGGCATTTAGGTGGCTTCTATGACCTGGCTATTGTAAATAGTGCTGCAGTGAAGGTTGGAGTGCATGTGTCTTTTTGAGTTACAGTTTTCTCTGGGTATATGCCCAGTAGTGGGATTGCTGGGTCATATGGTAATTCTATTTTTACTTTTTTAAGGAACCTCCATATTTTTCTCCATAGTCGCTGTATCCATTTACATTCCCACCAACAGTGCAAGAGGGTTCCCTTTTCTCCACACCCTCTCCAGCATTTGTTGCTTGTAGGTTTTCTGATGATGCCCATTCTAACTGGCGTGAGGTGATACCTCACTGTAGTTTTGATGTGCATTTCTCTAATAATTAGTGATGTTGAGCAGCTTTTCATGTGCTTCTTGGCCATCTGTATGTCTTCTTTGGAGAAATGTCTATTTAGGTCTTCTGCCCAGTTTAGGATTGGGTTGTTTGTTTTTTTAATAATGAGCTGCATGAGCTGTTTATATATTTGGGAGATTAATCCTTTGTTGATTCGTTTGCAAATATTTTCTCCCATTTCTGAGGGTTGTCTTTTCGTCTTGTTTGTAGTTTCCTTTGCTGTGCAAAAGCTTTTAAGTTTCATTAGGTCCCATTTGTTTATTTTTGTTTTTATTTCCATTACTCTAGTAGGTGGATCAAAACAGATCTTTCTGTGATTTATGTCAAAGAGTGTTCTTCCTATGTTTTCCTCTAAGAGTTTTCTAGTGTCTGGTCTTACATTTAGGTCTCGAATCCATTTTGAGTTTATTTTTGTGTATGGTGTTAGGGAGTGTTCTAATTTCATTCTTTTACATGTAGCTGTCCAGTTTTCCCAGCACCACTTATTGAAGAGACTGCCTTTTCTCCATTGTATATCCTTGCCTCCTTTGTCATAGATTAGTTGACCATAGGTACGTGGGTTTAGCTCTGGGCTTTCTATCCTGTTCCATTGATCTATATTTCTGTTTCTGTGCCAGGACCATACTGTCTTGATTACTGTAGCTTTGTAGTATAGTCTGATGTCAGGGAGTCTGATTCCTCTAGCACTTTTTTTTTCCCTCAAGACTGCTTTGGCTATTCAGGGTCTTTTGTGTCTCCATACAAATTTTAAGATTTTTTGTTCTAGTTCCATAAAAAATGCCATTGGTGATTTGATAGGGATTGCATTGAATCTGTAGATTGCTTTGGGTAGTATAATCATTTTCACATTGTTGATTCTTCCAATCCAAGAACATGGTATATCTCTCCATCTGTTTATATCATGTTTAATTTCTTTCATCAGTGTCTTATAGTTTTCTACATATAAGAGTCTTTTATTCTCTCCTAGGTATTTTATTCTTTTTGCTGCAATGGTAAATGGGAGTGTTTCCTTAATTTCTCTTTCAGATTTTTCATCATTAGTGTATAGGAATGCAAGAGATTTCTGTGCATTAATTTTGTATCCTGCAACTTTACCAAATTAATTGATTAGCTCTAGTAGTTTTCTGGTGGCATTTTTAGTTTCTCTATGTATAGTATCACATCATCTGCAAACAGTGACAGTTTTACTTCTTTTCCAATTTGTATTCTTTCTATTTCTTTTTCTTTTCTGATTGCTATGGCTAGGACTTCCAAAACTGTGTTGAATAATAGTGGTGAGAATGGACATCCTTGTCTTGTTCCTTATCTTAGAGGAAATGCTTTCTGTTTTTCACCATTGAGAATGATGTTTGCTGTGGGTTTGTCATATATGGCCTTTATTATGTTGAGGTAGATTCCCTCTGTACCCACTTTCTGGAGAGTTTTTACTTTCAGTCTGAATGTGTCACTAGGTCTGAAGTGGGTCTGTTGTAGACAGCATATATATGAGTCTTGTTTTTGTATCCATTCAGCAAGCCTGTGTCTTTTGGTTGGAACATTTTAATCCATTCACTTTTAAGGTAATTATCGATACGTATGTTCCTATTACCATTTTCTTAATTGTTATGGGTTTGTTTTTGTATGTCCTTTTCTTCTCTTGTGTTTTTCACTTAGAGAAGTTCCTTTAGCATTTGTTGTTTGGTGGTGCTGGTTTGGTAGTGCTGAATTCTCTTAGCTTTTGCTTGTCTGTAAAGCTTTTGATTTCTCCATCGACTCTGAATGAGACCCTTGCCAGGCAGAGTAATCTTGGTTGTAGGCTCTTCCCTTTCATCACTTTAAATATGTCATGCCACTCCCTTCTGGCTTGTAGAATTTCTACTGAGAAGTCAGCTGTTAACCTTATGGGAGTTCCCTTGTATGTTATTTGTCATTTTTCCTTTGTTTGCTTTCAGTAATTTTTCTTTGTCTTTTTTTTTGCCAGTTTGATTACTATGCATCTCAGTGTGTTTCTCCTTATGGGAGTTCCCTTGTATGTTATTTGTCATTTTTCCTTTGTTTGCTTTCAGTAATTTTTCTTTGTCTTTTTTTTTGCCAGTTTGATTACTATGCATCTCAGTGTGTTTCTCCTTGGGTTTATCCTGCCTGCGACACTCTGCGCTTGCTGGACGTGGGTGGCTATTTCCTTTCCCATGTTAGGGAAGTTTTCGATTATAATCTCTTCAGATATTTTCTCGGGTCCTTTCTCTCTCTCTTCTCCTTTTGGGACCCCTATAATGCGAATGTTGTGTTTAATGTTGTCCCAGAAGTCTCTTAGGCTGTCTTCATTTTTTTTCATTCTTTTTTCTTTATTCTGTTCCGTGGCAGTGAATTCCACCATCCTGTTTCCAGGTCACTTATCCGTTCTTCTGCCTCAGTTATTCTGCTATTGATTCCTTCTAGTGTATTTTCTATTTCAGTTATTGTATTGTTCATCTCTGTTCTTTAATTCTTCTAGGTGTTTGTTCTTTAATTTTTCTAGGTCTTTGTTAAACATTCCTTGCATCTTCTTGATCTTTGCCTCCATTGTTTTTCCGAGGTCCTGGATCATCTTCACTATCATTATTCTCAATTCTTTTTCTGGAAGGTTTCCTATCTCCACTTCATTTAGTTGTTTTTTGGGGGTTTTATCTTGTTTCTTCATCTGATTCATAGCCCTCTGCCCTTTCATCTTGTCTTTCTGTGATTGTGGTTTTTGTTCCACAGGCTGCAGGGTTGTAGTTCTTCTTGCTTCTTCTGGTGGATGAGGCTATCTATGAGGCTTGTGCAAGTTTCCTGGTAAGAGCGACTGGTGGTGGGTAGCGCTGGGTGTTGCTCTTTTGGGCAGAGCTCGGTAAAACTTCAGTCTGCTTGTCTGCTGATGGATGAGACTATCTGTGAGGCTTGTGCAAGTGTCCTGATAGGAGGGACTGGTGGTGGGTAGCACTGGGTGTTACTCTATTGGGCAGAGCTCAGTAAAATTTCAGTCTGCTTGTCTGCTGATGGGTGGGGCTGGGTCCCTCCCTGTTGGTTGTTTGGCCTGAGGCAACCCAATGCTGGAGCCTACCTCGCCTCTTTGGTTGGGCTCATGGCAGACTCTGGGAGGGCTCACGCCAAGGAGTACTTCCCAGAACTTCTGCTGCCAGTGTCCTTGTCCTCACGGTGAGCCACAGCCACCCCCGTCTCTGCAGCAGACCCTCCAACACTAACAAGTAAGTCTGGTTCAGTCTAGTATGGGGTCACTGCTCCTTCCCCTGGGTCCCGATGCACACACCACTTTGTGTGTGCCCTCCATGAGTGGAGTCTCTGATTCCCCCAGTCCTGTCCAAGTCCTGCAGTCAAGTCCTGCTACCCTTCAAAGTCTGATTCCCTAGGAATTCCTCCTCCCGTTGCCGGACCCCCAGGTTGGGAAGCCTGATGTGGGGCTCATAACCTTCAGTCCAGTGGGTGGAATTCTGTGGTATAAGTGTTATCCAGTTTGTGAGTCACCCAGCAGTTATGGGATTTGATTTTATTGATTGTGCCCCTCCTACTGTCTCATTATGGCTTCTCCTTTGTCTTTGGATGTGGGGTATGTTTTTTGGTGAGTTCCAGTGTCTTCCTGTGGATGATTGTTCAGCAGTTAGTTGTGATTTCGGTGCTCTCACAAGAGGGAGTGAGCACACGTCCTTTTACTCCGCCATCCTGAACCAATCTCCCAAAAAAGCTTTTATATATAGTAAGTCTTGAGATCAAGTAGTGATGAATTGGGGAGAATGAACAGTTTAACAGAATTGAGTTTTCTGATCTATGAACATGGTGTCTCTATTTAAGCCTGCTTTAATTTTTCTCAGTAGTGTTTTGCAGTGTTTAGAGTACAGGTATTACTCATATTTTATTAAATTTATGCCTGATTATTTTATATTTCTTGATGCTATTGTAAATTGTATTACTTTTGTTTTTAACTTTAATTTTTAATTGTTCACTCCTAATATATAGGACTAGTATTAATTTTTTTTTTGTACATTGACTTTATAACCTTCAGCTTTGCTAAACTCGTTTATTCTAGTAGCATTTTTGTAGATTCCTTGAGATTTTCTCCGTAGATAATCATGCCATCTATGAATAAAGTAGTAACTACTTCTATTCTACATCTTTGCATTTTATTTCTTTTTCTGCTTTACTGCGTTGGCTAGAACCTGTACCTATTGAATAACAGTGCTGAGAGTGGACATTCTTGCCTTGTTTTTGATCTCAGAGTGAAGTATCAGGATTTTTTAAATAGATGCCCTTTATCAGGTTGAGGAATTTCCTTTCTGTTTTCAGCGTTCTATGAGTTTTAGATGTTGAATTTTGCCAAATTCTTTTCTGCATCTCTTGATAATCATTAGTTTGTGAGAGGTTTTGGTCTATTAATAAATTGATTTTCAAATGTTAAACCAACCTTGCTTTACTGGGATGAATTTGGTCACGATGTTTATCTTTTTTCTATATTGCTGGATTCAGTTTCCTAATTTTTGTTCAGGATTTTTTCGCCTATGTTCCTGAGGATATTGATTTATAATTTTCTTACGTCTTTGTCTAGTTTTGGTGTCAGGGTAATGCTGGGCTTATAAAATGAGCTGTATATTGTTCCCTCCTCTTTTGTTTTCCTTAGGAGTTTGTGTAGAATTGCTATTATTTCTTCCTTA
Source organism: Delphinapterus leucas (assembly GCF_059928025.1). NCBI lineage: Eukaryota > Metazoa > Chordata > Mammalia > Artiodactyla > Monodontidae > Delphinapterus > Delphinapterus leucas. Next base: position 45,072,609 of record NC_143130.1, on the reverse strand, counting down.
AATGTATGGTGCCATTTACCTCTGAAGTCATCTGGGCCTGGAGTTTTCCTTACAGGAAAGTTTTAAACTATGTATTCAATGTCTTTAATAGAATAAGTGTGTACAGATTATCTGTATCTTTTTGAAAGAATTTTGGTAGTTTGTGTCTTTCATGAAATGCTTCCATTTCATCTAACTTGTTGTATTTCTTGTTCGTAATATTGATATTTCCCTATCATCCTTTCAGTGTCTGTAGGATCTTTAGTGATGTCCCCCTTTAAATTCTTGATACTGGTAATTTTTAACTTAGAATTCTTTTCTGGTCTATCTAGTTAAAGTTTTACTGATATCAATAAACTGATCTTCTAAGGATCCAGCTTTTGATCTTATTGATTTTATTTTTCTGTTTTCTCTTTCACTGATTTCTGCTCTTTGTTTTACTCATCATGTTTGCTTTGTGTTAATTTTGCTAAGTTCTTAAGGTGGAAGCCTAGATCACTGATTTGAGACATTCCTTTTCTAAAACAGGGATTTAATATTATAAATTTTGCTCTAGGCATTATTTTGGCTGTATCTCACAAATTTTCATATGTGGTATTTCTATTTTTATTCAGCTTGAAATATTTTCTGCTATTTAATGTTTCCTTAAGATTTCTTTTTAGAAGTTTTTTAAAAATTTTTTTAAATATTGGGTTTTTCCAGATATCTTTTTGATTTTGGTTTCTAATTTGATATTGTTGTGGTCAAAGAGCATGTTTAATATGATTTTAATCCTCAAATTTGAGACTTGTGTTATACAACAGAATATATTCTATCTTGGTGAACATACCATGTGCATTTGAAAAGAATGTATATTCTATTGTTGGGTAAAAGGCTCAGTATATGTTGATTAAATCAAATTGGTTGATGATGTTTTCCAAGTTCTTTATGTATATTCTTGCAGATTTTGTGTCTACCTGTTTTATCAATTACTGAGAGAGGGCTGTTGAAATCTCTAATGGTAGTTTTAAAAATTACATTATTTTTAATCTAATGAAAGTAGAAAGTCATAATGTTAAGATGGTTTGGAGTTGTAAAGGCTAAATTTTAAAAAAATGTTTTAAGGCGGGTGTATGTGCTTCTTAATATGCTTTAGAATCACGTAAGTTTGTATTCCATTCCCAGTCCTGCCATTTATTACCTTAGCAACTCCTCTAAGCGTAGCTGTTCTTTGGATAGAGATATTACAAACTTCTTGGAGCTAGTGTGGGGATTAAATGCAATAATATATGTAGAATTCTTAACCTGATGCCCAACATACAGTAATTCTTGAACAAATAGGAATTATATTTGCATTTTCTGAGTTGCAACCTAGGATGTGAAATGCATATTTCAATATTTGATCCTTTTCACCTGTTAACTTATTTTTCTTTTTTATTTCACCATTGGCCTGCACCATGATCTTCCTCTTTGTATATCTTTTTTCCTTTTGTTTTTATATGCCTAACTTTTACTGACAGTTTCTTTAGAGTCTTAATTGAGTATAGATTGCCTTGTTGTGTTGTGAAAAAGGTTTTTTCTTGACATAATTTTACCCACTTTGCAATAAAATATTAAAGGAAAAGATAGGAGTGTTGGTGTGGTAGATATACTTGCAACCGCTGTATAAACATCCCACACTACTTCACTGTCTGAAGGTCAATCTCTTTTTCTTTTTCTTCAGATAAACCGAGAAAGTTGGTGTGCCATTGAGCCATGCCCAGATGCAGCATCTCTCTTGGCTCCGACGCAGAGCGCAGGTATGCGGGGATTCTCCAACTTCCAATTTGCTTGAATAACTCATCCAAAATGTCCATTTTCTAGAGCCACATTCCCACTCTAATAACAGATTGTTTGATTTCAAGGTCTGTCCTTCATGAGCATTAATGGGATAAATCAGAAGAAGGGGTGTATGTGATTTGGGTTTGTAGGCATTTTGTCTCACAGTTGAAAATGAACACGTAATTACCTAAATTTCACTTCAGTATTAAGTTTTCACATGTGGCTTTATGATTTATTAATTCATCTGTGAAGGCGTATGTGCTGTGCATATATGTACATGTGATAAAGGTTTCTTATTATGGTAAAACTATAAATATGTATTATTAAGGACTAGTCCTGGGGCTCTCGATTTTGGCTGTACATTGAAATTACCTAGGGAGCTTTAAAAATGTAGTGATCTCTGGGTCCTGCCCCTAGGGATTCTGATTTAATTGGACTGGGGTGTGGTCTGGGCATCAGAATCTTTAAAGGCTCCCTTGGTTCCTCTGCTTTGTAGCCAAGATTGAGAGCCATAATCTTTGGAAGTATTGTCAGCAATTGAGTCTTTCCTTAAGCACCCATGAGGTATTAGTAACATTGGATGAGGGTAAAATTCTCTTAAGACCTTGCTGGTTAATGACACAGCACATGATCTGTGGTTAGTTAGGAATCCCAACTTTTTATCCAAGTTTAGCCACTAATTCACTGTGACGTAAGGTACGTTCCCTAATGTCTATGTGCTCTATTGTCTTCCATCCCTAAAGCCTTACTGGCCTTTCTTAAGGGAAGAGTCCGAATGACCTGGTGAGTAACTGAAGTCTGTGTGCCTGTTCTTGCAGCTGGTAACTTGCATTTTGGGCTCTTGAGTCGACTTTACCCAACAAAACCTCTGTTAACCTTTCCAATTTTCACTGACCTGCTTTAAAAATTACCGAGTTTTCATTTACTGGTCTTTTAGAGACAGTTTAGCTGTGGATGTCCTGCAGTAGTATTAAATTTAAAGACAGATGGTTCAAATCCTCTATCTCCAGAGAAGTTTCCTACTGATTCTCAGTCCTCTGACTTTGCTCCAAAGGAAGTGTCAGAACAAATATGAAAAGCTTTTTTCTGTTTTTCTCTCACGTGGAGAAAGAGGTTAAAGGATATTATTATGCTGTAGTTGTGTTTCGGGTCTCCGAATATTATAAGACTGACCTTGTTCACAGATGTAACTTACATTTTCCCTATCTCTCCCCCTAGAATCTTCTACTTAAAAGTATAGTACTTACTATGTTTTGGTTCTTTAAGCTGTTTGGGGCTTTTTCTAAAAGTGTAATTACTCTCAACCACTCAGGCAGTGAAATTGTCTGCTGTGTAGAGGTTGCCTCATAATTTGAATATTCACAGGAAGTTTCTTCACATGCTGCAGTCTATTTTACTCGTTTAAGGAAATGTATTTTGAACCCCTGAGCATTTTCCCCAGGGCATAATCTTGAATTTTGTTGACCTTCTCCATACCCCAGCCCCCAAAAGACTTTGGTTTTTTTAGAGTGATTCTTTTTAAACTTCAATTTATCAAAACCCAAGATCTGGATTATGCTTCTGAACTTCAGACCTGAGATTTTTATTTTAGGCATATTGTTTTGTGAATTCTAGGTACTTTCAGTCATGTAGGTTTCTTTCTTTTACTTTTAAACACAGCTCAAGAGAGCAATAGTGTTAGGCTAAATAAGGTAGTAACATTTAAAATCACTTTGTATACTCTTCAATCCAGGATAAATGCAAACCTATTTAAATAGGAATAAATAACAGATGCATTATGATTAACATGGTTCAGCAAAGCCCAGTGAGTGGGCTGCTGGTAAGTTTTCCTACCCTTCCCCAACTATAATTTGTTTACATATGTATAATTGAAACCTAAAAGACCAGATGGCACTTTAAAAGTGCACATTTTGCTAGCTTTTAAAAAGCTAGTGGCTCAGGACACAAAAGTTATAGACAGATTTATATATGGGTCATAAAATGGGGTTGGCCCACCTCAAAGTGTAATGTCCTTACTGGATACTTGTCAAATCACACGTTACAGGTTAATGAAGCCTTAACTCCATTAGGCATGTTTATCGCATGCCTGCTGTGTACTCAGGGGCGGAGTTCTGGTTACTATATATATAAATTATTTCTCACCATCCCTACAACTATTTTAGGGGGGTACAAATCATCCCATTTCATTGGTATGGAAATGGAGACTTAGAGGGTCAAATTCCTTCTTGCCTGGGATCTTTTTGCTATAAGTATTCGGATCCAGATTTGAGCCACATCAGCCTCACTCTGAAACCAGTGATCATTCATTCCTGTTTATGCCTTTGTTTGCTGCTCCACTTTATTCCTTAGGAAGGGGGGCATGTAAGAAGAAAGGAAAGATTTTATCCATTTTGAAAACTTGTCAACACATGTGAAATGGGGTATAGATTAGCCCTGCCTTAGGGTCCCCCCACTTCCATTTGTGGGGTTTCATAATGGCTTAAGGTCCTTTTCTCTCCCTTGTTCCTCATTTTCATAGTTTCCCTCCTCCCCAGCTCACCAACCAACATTGTATCACAGCAGCAGATTCTCATCCCAGACTTGGTTTGTGGTCCCTTGTAGTGCTGGCTTGGATTTATTTTCTGGGTGAGGTATTCCTACCAAGGCTGAGTCCGGATCTTCCCCGTGGATTTTCCATTAGAATGTCTTAAGCTGCTCTGTTTTCCAGGTCTGGAATTGGGACGTGGTCTGTTTGACTGCCAGCTGGACAGCTAGCACCTTAGCATAGTTGCTGCGGCAGCCCTTTCTTTCCTTGGCCAGTCCCCCTACTTTCCCCTCATCCATGGAGTGGAGTTTTTGATTTTTCCAAGCGGGGAAAAGGTGTGGGGGGAACAAGTAGAAAAATCACAGCCACCAGCTCCACCTAAGTTAGTACATACTCTGGGATGTGGGAAAAAAGGGACCAGAACTCCAGAATCCCCATGATTTCCAGTCTTTAAAAGGCAAGGCTATTCCCATTAACTAACACACTCAGAAATAGTTTGGACCAAGACTGAAATGGACCAAGGTAATTTTTTCTTTAACTGAAACATTTTCAGATTAATCTGTGGGCCGTGCCTTTATTCCTGTGGCATCCTTTCTGTACTTCTGTGTTGAAATTACCTCTTAATATATTCATTTCTACTACAAAATTGTAAACTACTCCCCCCCTCCACATAGACACAAACATTAGGCATCTCTTTTTATTTGGATAATTCCCAGTACCTAGTCAAATGCCTAACTAATAGAAAAGGTAATTTTATTGACAAGTGATTCATGACCTGTATCAGTGCAGTGCCTCTTTGACCCTTCCTCTAAGATTCCTGGCTAATGCAGGGCAAATTATTTATTGATTGATGATCAGTTATTAGTTAATTTAGATAAGAAAAACTTCCTCTTCTCATTATCTCTGAACACAGACCTGTACACGCACACACACACACACACACACACACACACACACACACACACTTATTGTCTAAGCATAGACTATAAGAATTAAAAGAGACATTAGGGGTCGTCTAGTTCAGTCTCCACTTCCACTTCTGTGCAGACAGCTTTTTTGAAATGTCTTGCCACGGTCACTCAGCCTTTGCTCCAGCCCTTCTGGTGAACGAGCCTCATGACTTTATAAGGCTGCCAGCCTATGGCCTGAAGCCCCGTTATAGTGAAGCTCTGGCTTCCACTTGGCGGGCTTTGTTCTCCCTCCTGAATGGCACAGGGCAAATCTGCAGCCATCCTCAGACACATTTTCTTCAAGCTCCTCTGCAACCTGAATGTATCTCAGGTGTTTCCACTCATGGTCACCTCATTACCATGCATGCAATTTTGTTTATCAGTGTTTTAATTTAATTTATCAATATTTAGGAACAAACACAACCGTATAGGTGCAGTGTTGGTGGCACATACTGGCCAGACTGTCCCCATTTTGGATTTGGGTGCATTGTCTATTAATAGAGCCTAAAACTATTAGTATTTGTTTGTTTTGCCATAACCTTGTATTGTGAACTCCTCTTGAATTTGCTTTCAAGCAAAACCTCCAGGTAGAGTTCTCATGAACTGCTAGGTAGCCAGGTTATCTACTCTGTCCCTCATCACTTAGTGTCACCTGCAGGTTTGATAAACATACGTATGTTTTTCCAAATCATGCTTAATGCTAACTAGAATGGAAACGCTTCATTCTTCAAAACTTCTTGAAGGAGGTTGATGTCTTACTTGGTTTCACCATGTACATAGAGATATTTTTCTCTCTGTTGTTATCAGGTCACATGTCCTTTTTGTTTACAGAGTTAAAGAAGAGAATGGGTTAAATACTTTGCTAATTTAAGCATACAAATCTTTAGAACCCCTTGATGTACCAATGTAATATTTCTATCAAGGCCCTCTCTGTCTGGTTCACCAGAGTCCACATCCTAGTTGTTGAACTGAAAACAGATTCTAGATTATATATTTTTCTTCATCACATTATTCATCCAATGTCAGATCTATTAAAGGTAGGAGAATTTAAATAGTTATATTTCTGTTATTGCTTAATAGAACCCGTGAGTTTAATACACAGGTATATTTTATTAGTTATGCTCCCCCTTTGTCTTTTATCTCGGTATTTTGATAAAGTAACAAGTTTCCAGAAAGAACTTAAGTCTCAAAAACAGAAATTGCCCACAAATCCTATCACATAGTTTCCTAATAAGGAACTTCTGATTTTGGTAGCAAAAGAAATAAATTCTATAACTACCAGGAGGAAAAGATCATTATTTAAATACATAGGTGGAATTACGGTTCTAAATCATCGTTTTATCTTTCTGTACCTGTGGTTTACATGACAAACTCATGCTTGTCCTGTAGTAACTGTATCAACTGAGAATTAAAAGCTACTAATTCGACTGTGTCCTTTACAGCTTCTTAGTATGAGGAGGGAGGGAGATTGATCAGTTGGTTGATTTAAAAGGCTGGAATGAAAAGAAACTGATTTTTTTTTTTAAAGCAGTGGTTGAATAAATTTTCTTTTTCAGAATGTGATAACTTCCTGGATGTTGGATTGAGCAGAGAGTGTGCCTCAAAACAAGGTGTCCTTAAAAGAGAATCTGGGAGTGATTCTGACCTCTTCCACTCACCCAGTGAAGAAGTGGACAGCATTATCTTCTCCAAGGTACTGTTGGACTCAGTGTGTGACTCCTGCTAGTAAGATGTGACTCCTACTAGCCTTACAGGGCTTCTCTTCAGGTCTTAGAGAAGTGTAAATGCCCCCTTTCAGAGAATGAAGCTCCAGGTTGCCAGGCCTTAGAAAGAGGCCTTGGCCACTTTATTTTCTGTAGAATCATGGCTGGTTACGTACAGGTTTTGAAGCTCACATTGAAGCCTAAAGAAATGGAAGTTCCTTTATTGTGAATTAAATCAGATGACAGTGAATACTTCTCAGGGGGCAGGAAGGAACCACAGCTCAGACTGTATGACGTCATGTGTATAAACTAACCACAGAGCCTTCTGATTAATGTGTTTAGGCCTGAAGCTCGCTGTTGAGCTTCGTGATGTCACCTGTCCTCATGGAGCCTGCTTAATTGGAAGTTTCTAGAGCTCTGCTCAGGAATCCAAGCTTTCTCACTAGTGAAAAGCCAAGCCCATCCACATGAATCACCTCGTGTTTTCATATAATTTGAAGCTCTGAGAGAGTGTGTGTGTGTGTTGGCGGCGGGGGGGGGGGGTTGTTGCATTCTTTTGCTTATGTTTGTATCTGGTTGCAGCAAGGTTGGTTTTGTCTCCTAAGAAGAATAGAGGCCTTTCCCACAGCAGGATCAGCAAATGGTACTCAGTTATATGCCACAAGTGCTTGTCTTTAAAATAGAGAGCGGTTGAGGGGGCAGAAACATGGCAGCTGTGCAGGTGCCTTTGTGAGGGTTCACGATGACTTTGGAGAAGTGATGAGAGCAGTTGGGGTTAGTGGCTGCTTGGGTTCTCCAAGGCAGCGTGATGATGCTGGGTTTAGAAGTTACACTAGAAGAAGGCTTACCGTTCTGGGACTCTGGTCTGGAATGTATTTAAGCCTCTGTGCATTTACTTTCACTTTCCCTTCATTTTTGCTCAGTGGCTCTCGTATGCCTGCTTGGCCTCCCTTCGCCCTTTTCCTTGTGGTCATTGTCTTCCAGAGGGCCTTGGAAAGACTCATGGCATTGTTACTCATAGAAGGGATTCTGTAAAGTAAAAAGTCCACACAACTGGGAGGATCTGTCCTTCTCCGAAGTTATTTAGGGAGAGGGACACCAATATGATCTTCTTTTTTTTTTTTTTAACCAACAGAATTTAGGTAATTTCCACTGTGATTTTGAGGTTTTCATTGTAAGGACTCCTAAAGTGTCCACCTCCCCCCAAGGGGAATACCATTCCGAAGGTGCATGTCTTTAAAAATGTATTGCTTTTATCCGAGATAAATAAATTAGATAATATCTCTAAGTTCCAGCTTTAAAACAGTCATCAGTAATCACTGAAGCTGGGTCATGGATACATGAGGATTTGTTAAACATTTATATATGTGTGAAAATTTTCTTAGTAAGAAATTTTTAACAAATTGCAAAGTCTCCGTTAAGAAATAATTGCTTGAACCTCCTAGGTGCGTGACAGCTTGCCCTGGGCGTTACCATCTCTGCAGAATGATAGTTATTTCTGGTTACTAAATTGAATGATTTTCCTAGCTAAGGAGAATTAGAATTTACTACATTTTACCTAATTATTCGAACTGCCAAAAGCACTTAGGAGATTGTTCATACAAATGGCCAGTGCTAGATTTGGCAGTTTTTTCAGGATGACTGGACAGATACAATTTTTAAAGGTTGAAGCATATCCCTGAATAAACTTTGACCAACATTTCGTACTGGAGTGTCTCAGGAAGTCGAGAAATGGCGGATGCACTTTCACCTCTTCATGCTGACAGAAGAATGTCTGATGGCCTGGGGTGAGATTTGGAGGGTCCTTCCTCTTAGTGTCTCCGCTCTACCACTGTTGTTAGTGACAGAAAGGTTTTGCAATAATGTTTTCTCTAGCATTCATAAACCCAGGGTTTACATGTGAAGGGAAAAGGAGACAGACAGACTCATGTGTACAAGATGCTTACTTTATACTAGGCACTGAACAGAATTTTTAAAGTATGATCACATTTCATGCTCCCAGCAACCCTGCAAGGTGGGTGGTTCTATCTTCATTATACTCCTGAGGAAATAGAGGCTCTGATTGGTAAAGAGGTTTACTCAAAATTACTCAGCTGGTAAGTAACAAAACTGAGATTTGTACGTAGCCCTAACTCTGAAATCTGTTCATTTTCTGTTATTTTGCTCTCAACCTCCAGACACCTGCTTTAATAACCAGTGCTTTATATAGAAGCATGGCAGTGGCAGACAGGCCATCAGCTACTTCCTTAAAAGCCTTCCTCTGTGGTCATCCACACAACATGTACTGTGAAACATCAGACTGTCCCAGAGTTTCTTCTCAGGCTCCAGCCCTCCCACTCTCCCTTCTCTAAAAAATAATCTGTAGGCAAGGCATTGCAACATCCTTTTCTGCGAACCATGAGTGGTGCATTAGGTCACTTCCTGCAGCCACTTGTGTGACTCTGGCCTTAACAGAGGTCTCTTTAACATTAGCCTGCGATGTTTGTCAGAACTTTCCACTTAATCTTATGTTTCCACTCAGTGTGCCTGCCTCCTGGCAAGTATGACTCTTTGGTGAGTGTTGTGAGCTTCATGTTTATTCTTATGGATATTTGCTCATTTCTAAGTTCTTTTTTTCCATAGATCAACAGCATAAAATTTAAATTTTGTTTTTAACGTGAGAAGAAATCCTAGGATGCTTTCTGGCACTAGCTAAGAAAGAAAAGTGTGATCATAAAATACACGATCTGGGCCACTCTGTTATCCAAAAGGATAATTGAAAGCCACAGAAAATACTGATAGTTGCTGCCTCTTTTCCCAGAGATAAAGTAAAGCCCTTACACCTTGTTTTTTCCTCCAAGTTATAAGACATATCCACAGTTGATTAAGAAAATCAAAGTAACTCCTCTAAGATGCTAACCCTTAAAGGAAAATCCTTTATTTTATATTGCTGTAGTTTGCTCTCAAGTACCTAAACACCAAGCCAGAAATTTACCTTTTATTTTAAACTTTTAGAGATAAAAGTAAATATGTTTACAGAATCCAGATTAGAAAAACTATAATCACTTATGAATAAGTATTGAAATTATTGTAATTTCAGAACTGTGAAGCAGGGCTGATGCTTGCTATCAGATACTTAAATAAAGTATTTTACATAAATGGATTAAGTGATTGGCATACATTAGGATTTTAAAATATGAGCTTTTATTTTCAAGGCACGTGGCAGAGTGTCCTGCGTATAATATAATAGATAATAATTTATAAGTATTTGACGAGTAAGTGAATGAAAATTAAAGGGCTATTTTGGCAATATTAAGCATGATTCCTTCAGGTATAGTAATAAGATATAAACTGCATAGCTATTTCTATATTTCTGTGTATATAAGTGTATATAATGTTTACACCTCTCTATATACATATCTATATCATACCTATATGGTGTAACACTGGTTAAGAAAGCCAGTCAGGCATTTTTTTCCCCAACATTTTATTTTAAAAATTCTGAAACAGAAAAGTTAGAAGAATTGTGCAGTGAACATCCACCACCTAAATTTTGCAATTAACTTTTTATTATATTTGCTTTGTTACATAGTTATGCATCTGTCTCTCATTCTTCCACCTACCAGTTCATCTAATTTCTTTGATGCACTTCAAAATAACTTACAGATATCAATACACTTCACCCCTAAATACTTAGAATTCAGTATTTGTTTATAGGGTTGTTGTTTTTTGTTTTTTTATAAAATTTACATACAATGAAGTATGCAGTCTCAAGAGTACCATTCAATGACTTCCCTCCCAACTTTGAGTTATAATCGACAAATAAAAATCATATATATTTGAGGTGTATGACATGTTGTTTTTATATATATATAAATAAACACACATATATATGATACTTACATACATATTACACACATACATTGTGAAGTGATTACCACAATCAGGCTAACTAACATATCTGTCACCTCATGTAGTTACTTTTTATGTGTGTGGAGAAAACACTTGAGATTTACTTTCTTGGCAGATTTCAAGGATACAGTACCTTATTATTAACTATAGCGACCATAGTGTATATTAGGTCTCCAGAACTTACTCATCTCATAACTGAAAGTATGTTCCCTTTGACTAACATCTTCCCATTTTCCCCACCCCTCCAGCCCCTGGTAACCACCATTATACTCCCTGTTACTATGAGTTTGACATTTTTAGATTTCACATTTAAGTGAGATCGTGCAGTATTTGTCTTTCTGTGTCTGGCTTATTTCACTTAGCATGATGCCCTCAAGATGCATCCGTGTTATCGCAAGTGGCAGGATTTCCTTCTTTTTCAAGGCTGAATAATTCTATATCCATTCATCTGTCATTGGATACTTAGGATATTTCCATATGTTGGCTACTGTCAGTAATGCTGCTTTGAACATGGGAGTGCACATATCTCTTCAAGACAGTGACTTTATTTCCTTTGGATATATACCCAGATGTGGGATTGCTGGATCATATATGGCAGTTAGTCCTGCCTTTAATTTTTTGAGGAACCTCCATACTGTTTTCTATAACAGCTCTACCTCAGTGACCTTTGATTAATGCATTCACCCATCTTTGTAACCTAAATGCCCATAAGGATATATCACTTTGGAAAGTTTTCTCATGCCCCTTCCCAGTCTGTCTCCTCTCTAACCCACTAGAGGCAGCAACTGTTCTAATTTTTTTCTACCACAGGTTAATTTTTCCTATTTCAGAACTTCATATAAATGAAATATAAATATTATCATTCCTCTTAGATGAATACCCAGGAGTGGAATTTCTGGATCATATCGTAAGTGTAGGTTTAGTTTTATAAGAAATTGCCAGACCCTTTTCCAAAGTGGTTGTACCATTTTTTATTCTCAACAGCAAGAATGAGAATTATAGTGGCACCACGCCCTTAGCAACATGTATAATTGTTTTGTTTTGCTTTGACTGTAGCATTTCTGGTGTGCATGTAGTGGTAGCTCACTGTGTTTCTGATTTGCTTTTCCTTGACACCTAATGATTATGTTAAACACATTTTCATGTGTTTATTGGCCACTTGTGTGTATCTTCCTTTATGGAATGTCTGTTCATCTCTTTTGCCCATTAAAAAAATTAGATCGTTTGTCTTTTTGTTGTTGAGAAGTAGAAATTCTATATATGTATCCTGGATACCAGTCCTTTGTTAGATTTACATTTTGAAAATATTTTCTTCCACTCTATGGCTACCTGTTCACTTTGATAATGCTGTCTTGATGAACTGAATTTTTAAATTTTTGATGAAGTGTAACTTATCACATTTTTATAGTATTGCTACCTGTGTCCTATCTTGTTATTGATTTGTCTGCCCCCAGCTGCAGTAACAGCTCTGTAGTTTTTAGCAATAGGATTGAATCCTAGCTGTACCTAGAATCACCTGGAGAGCTTGAAGAAGAAGAAGAAGGGAAAAAAACAAAGACAAAGAAAAAAAGTCTGGCCCTTACTCCAGATCAGTTAAATTAGAAACTTGAGTTTATTATGTAACCTCACTGAGCTTCAGTTTTCTCATCTATAAAATGGGAATAAGAATAGCTACTAAAGCAAATAGTTGTGAGGAATAAAAGAAATCATACATCGAAATCACTTAGTATAGAGCCCCACACATGGTGAGTATCCAGTAAATAATTATTATTCAAATTTATGTAATAGTTATACTGCACATATATTTAAGTAATAGATTCTCTCAAGCTTTATATAAAAATCATCATTTGTTTTGGACTTTTACATTAACTTTTATTTATGTAATTATTTTGTAATTTCATTCTCTCTAGTTTATTTGGCCTTAAATTAAGCAAAACCCAAGTATCCTTGGGTCACTCTGTTGGACTCAGCCCCTGCCCCTGAAGCCAGAACTGTCTGTTTAAGGCTAGTGTTGGAAAGACAGCCACTCTCATACCTTTGTAGTGCTCAGAGGGCATTCTCTCTGAGGCCTATTGGGTTTTTCTAGCCTGATAACCATTTGCAGATTTTCAAAATTTTATAAACCCCAAGGAGAGAGAAGCTGATGGTAGAGATGATAGTTTTTTGTGTGTGTTCCCGTCCTCCTATATGCAGGAGGGAAACCAATTATGAAAACTCAAGAGAGGAAGGATTTGTGTGTCAGTCTCAGGTAGACTTGGTCTTAGTTTCCCTAGTATGCTTGCCTTCTCGCATACATACGTGACTCCCAATCACCCCTTCTCTCCTGTTTCCACCTTTTAACATCTCTTCTACTTCTCTGCCCTAACCCAGTCTTAATACTCATCACAATTGTTTTGGCCGTTTGTTTATAAGAATGAAAAAATATATATACATATATTTCATTCTTATATATAAATGCGTAAGTATTCATATAAATATATATTTATATTACATATATATATGTATGTATGTGTATATATATACATATATATATAGGACTTGGGATATTATTCCTGATTGTCTGGAGGAATGGCAGCATGGGATCAGTTTAACTAGTACATCTGATTTACATGGATTCAAATCTAAGTTTTAAAAAATGTGTTAGTTTAATTGATCCCATGGCACCATTCCTCCAGACAATCAGGAATAATTTCCTAAGTCTTGAAAGTCGTTTAATTAGCAGACATTTTAAGAGAAAAGACCTCTCTGAAGAAAGACTGACAACTCAAAAACTCTTAAGAGGAGCTTCAACTATTAGGCATGGAACATTCTGTCTGTGTCAGAAGCCATAATTTTTTTCCGTTTCTAATATATATAAATGAAAAAACAGCATCCCCCAAAATCTGGTACTTTTTTGAGGAGGGAGGAAAATGGTGGAAGTAGTAGTTCTCACATCTGTTATTTGGCAGACATCTCTAGAAACTTTAGCACTAACAAATTCAGGGACTGGAAAGGGAACATTGCAAAAACAGTTCAAAAGTTTTAAAAAGCTGCTTTCCTTCTTTCCTCTGTTATCCATGATTTAAATGGACAATACTTTTCAACAGACCTTACATTAATTTCTAACCTTCAGATCTAAAGATCATCGTGTGACTTATCCATAGACACATACCTAGCTGTAGAAAGGCTACGACCATACTCTGGGTTTGATTTCTCATTACACCACTGACTACTTTCTAGTCTGCAAAGGTAGTGTAAAGATGTGATGAAGTTGGGAAATTCTTTTGAGAATGCTAAGAAAAACTTGGAAAAAAGTAGTTTAGAGCCTTCTTTAGATTCAGTCTAAAGTTAAAACCATTTGCCTCAGTACTTAATAAATGAGCTCAGTCTTAATTTCTGAATTTGTCCTATTTTTCCCTTTTCAGATAATAACTGCTAGCTCACAAAAATACTTGAGTGTAAGAATATTATACTGTGTGAACCTGATTCTTAAATCAGGATCAGGAATGCAAAACTAAAGAAATCACGTGTTACTATGAAAAAACTCCCAGGTCTTCTATCTTGTGTTTTTTGTTTTTTAAAAACTCAGAGTTAAAAGCACACACCAAGAAATGCCATAGCACACACAAGGAACAAGGCTATGTTGAGGCTGTATGCTAGGCAGATTTCTCCTTTTTACAGAGAAACCTATTCTACCATCTGCAAGTCATTTTCACACTGGGAAGAGCTAACTTGTACGAAGAATGTGTGATAAATGGAAACTTCAGCTCAAAAGCTTTCATATCTTTTGAAGCCTTGCTTGTGCGTTTTAAAACAGGCTCATCACACATTTTGCTTTTTTGATGCCCATTCTGCTTGTCCCTTGGTATTGTTTTGAGAATTAGACATTTAGGCAGCTTTAGTTTCCCAGGACCGCTGTAACCAACTACCACAAATTTGGTGGCTTGAAACAATATAAATTTATTCTTTCATAGTTTTGGAGGCAGGAGGTCCTAAAAGCAATGTATCAGAGGGGCTGCTGTCTCTTCTTATAAGGACACTACTACTTTTGGATTCAGGAACTACCCTAGTGTAGTATGACCTCATCTTAACGAATAACATTTGCAAAGACTCAACCAAATAAGGTCACATTCCGAAAAGGATGTGAACTTGAGGAGGACACTGTTCAACACAGTACAGTGAAAAAGCTAAGACATCCTAAAAGTGTCTTCTAAAGTTGGTATTCATGACCATTTATAGTCTCCCTTTCTGTGGAGAGTGGCCCCAGGAATAGAAACTTTAGGATGCCCAGGTCAATGCTCACTAACTTAAAAGGAGTCATCGATAATTTTATTTTAAAACAAGACCTACCCTGTTTTAGAATCTACTTGGTAAAGCATATAGTTTTATTTTACAGTGTGGCCCAGTGAAGGGAACACTGAGGACTTTTCTGATATTGACTTTGAGATCTTATCCTTACAGGGTGGTTTTTTTTGTTTGTTTGTTTTTTAAGGTGATCTTATCCTTACAGGGTTGGTTTTCTTTTTTTTAAGATAACAGAACAGAGCAGTTTAAAAGTTGAAATCAAGCTCCATTCAAATCTTGCTTCTCTTGTACTTGGAGGGGTGGGGGAGCCCATGAGACAGTCTGGGCCTCAGATTTCTGACTGTCCAGTGGTCCCCTCGCATCTTTCCCTCACTCATCCTTTAAAGAGCAATTAACGTAGGAAACGGGATTCTACAGGGTGGAAAAAAAAGCTCATATGAGCTGGTGAGATCCAGCCCCAGCGGTATAAAGAATGCTTTCAGAAGGTACAGTGCTTTTGAAGTGTTATGTTAAGCCTTTAAAGTGGCACTCCCTTTAGTATGGGAGTTGTTTTCTGTTTCAAAGCTAACAGGACTCATTCGTTTCCATAATTTTTAAAATCTTTCTTGAAGAGCTGTAAGTTTCTTTACTCCTAATTAAAACTGAGTAGACTGACTGATTAGGGAAATACTGTGAAGGGGAAAAAAAAAAATCACAGAATATCTTTCTCTATTCCTTGCTCCCTATCCCATAAGAATGCAAAATAAGGATATTAAGACAGTACAGTGCCAACATCTGTAACTCAGAATGTGAGCGTGTATCTTTTTAGACACTTTACTTATCTTTTGGATACATTTATTTTTTGAATGCCATGATGCTTACCTTTCCCTCACCCATCAAATTATGTGTTCTGGTGTCTTTCAGCACGTGGAGAATGTCAGGCCACTGGGATCAAAATGGCACAATTCCTGTTAGGCTCTAGAAGTTGTCCAGGGAAAGAGCATCATCACTTTATCAAAGGCTGCATTGCCAGGACTGATTATTTTATGTACAGTTTGGCTCGATAAAACTCAGCCGGTACTCAGTTAAAGGAAAAAAGGGGATAGATTTCTTGCATTTAGGTGTTTGTGGCCAGAATTTGGGCATTTGTGGCAGACTTTAGGTGGGATAATAAGCTATTCTGCATTTTTCAAAATGCTCCTGAAAACAATTAGACTTGCTTTTGGAATATAAACTTCAGTATATCACTGTTGTAGCCAAGCACACTACCTTGTTTTTAGTTAAGGCTTGTAAAAAAAACAAAACAAAGAAAACCTAAACTTTATATGGTATGAATTTAGAGTTTTCATAAGCAGAAACCTCAGAGACATAGTTTCCCTTCATTTCAGTTGATGGTATTGACTGAAAAAAACTGACTTGAATTAGATCTGTTCCTCTGTAAAAAAGGGAAAATGATGTACTTCCCATCTAGCACCTCTAGTAAAAGGGTAAAAAGAGCATAGACCTCGACCCTACCTTTACTGGAGGCTGTTTGAATCCATCTGTGATCATGCTTTAAGAAAGAAATCTGTTTGAGGCCAACTGTGATCTTGCCTGTCCTACCCACTGTAAAGGCATTGGCTCGCTGGGGAATAACAGAGAGCTGTCTGCTTGGTCCTGCCATTTCCAACCATACGTGCTTTCTCTCCATTACAGCCTGAGGAAGAACAGTTGGCCTGTGATATCACTGGATCCAGTTCCTCCACCGATGACACAGCGTCCTTGGATCGGCATTCTTCTCATGGCAGTGATGTGTCCCTCCCCCAGATTTCAAATTTGAACAGGTCCAGAGACCAGCAATGTCTTGATGGTTTCTACAACCATGGGGTGGGAGCTGAGGGTCGAGAGAGTGAGAGTGAGCCTGCTGGCTCAGGTGAGATGGAAGAGGAGGAGATGGACAGCATCACTGAAGTGCCTGCGAACTGCTCTGTCCTGAGGAGCTCTATGCGCTCTCTGTCCCCTTTCCGGAGGCACAGCTGGGGTCCTGGGAAGAACACAGCCAGTGAGGCAGAAATGAACCACCGGAGGTGAGATGGCAGGCTGTTTGTCTAGTCTCTCAGTGTCTGCTTGCTTTTGATTTGGTGGTATTATTAGTAAAAGATTTTAGGAGACACCATGGTATCGAAGAAAGAATATAGGCTTTGGAATCAGGAAAATCTGTGTTTAAACTCTAGCTCTATAACTTTCTATGTGGATAACCTTGGCAAGTTACTTGACCCTTCTGAGCTTTAACTTTCTCATCTGTAAAACACCTGCCTTTCTGAATATTTGTAATAATAAAGATTACAAGTGAAATATGTCAGTCACGTGGGTGTTTAATAAATGGTAGCATTTGTTCAGGCCAGATTTGTTCATGAAATTCAGAGATTAGAAAATTGGGGGGGGGAATAGTTTCATGTCAGTTTTGAATTAAGAAATAAACATGAATTCTTAAAGTCTCAACACATCTAAGTCTTCACAGTGCTTCATAGAAATTGCCATCTGTTTCTAGTGCAGAGAGTTTTGATGAAGTCTAAATTACCAGTGTTTAATCCTTAAGAGATCAAAATAATCATTCAATTGTTACTGTTTTTCCATGTATCACTCAGTCTTGGGGCTCTCTTGCAAGTGCCACCCAGTCTCATACCTTCAGTTTGGAAGCAGGCTCTAAGAAAAGTTGGATTGGCTTCTGACCATTGGCTGCCTAGATGAATTTAAGCAGATGGCTTTAAGTGTAAAGAACAAGTGCCATGATGCCTACTGTATGTGCAAAGGTGTGCCTGCTCCAAAGCTACTTTCTTAATGAGGACAAGCAGCCAAGGGAGGAGGCTGACAGTGTAAAACAATTGATAGAACGGTTCACCAGCAGCAATTATTGGTTTGTTTGCTTTTTAAAAATTCCTTGAACTCCTAATATTTTGGCTCATAGCTGTAAGTACATGTAATCTGATCACACTCACTTGCTCATTTATTCTTTTATTCGGCCAACATATATTAAGCACCGCCTGCACGTCAGGCATTTCTACGTTCTGGAGACCCAGAGGTGAACAAAGTCCCTGCCTTCATCATATCTTACACCTTCCTGACTTGCTACCCTTTTCAGATTCTTTTAATAACACATTGTCTCGTGTAATGTTGCAACCTCTTCATGAGTCAGGTGGGATTAACCCCATTTTTGCAGATGAGACTCTGCAGGTAGTTTATATCATTTACCCAAGGTCAGTGGGATCCAGGTTTCCAGTTTCCTGGTCAGGCGCTCTTTCTAGAACTCCGTATTATTCTGGGGTGGAGTTCAGAATGCTAAGCTTAAAAATAAGCGGTTGCTTTATCTGATGGGCAGTTTTTATATATATTTGAAATCCTAGATTATGTAAAAAGCAGTTCCTAAAAGCTTTCCTTCCCAGCTTTATTCAAGCTGTACTTTTTTTTTTTTAAGCATTCACACCACAGGAAAAAATAAGGTTGGGGGAATGATCCCTACAGCCAGAATTCCCTTCCTGAAGCAAGAGAAGCTTCTTGACAGGATATACTTGTCTTAGATGACGGCAACATTGAGAAATGAGGATTTATTTTATATATAATCTGTTTTCCTTTATAAACCACTATGGATCCCTTTGCCATGACTTTGATTTCCAAGCTAGATGTGACTTCATGGGTCATGTAGCTCCAATGAGGAAATTGAAGCTCAGATTAAATGATTTTGCCCAAGATTACATGATTTTAGGACTGAGCTAAGATTAGAACCATATCACCTAAATTGTTTATATTTTCAATCTATGTGATACCATGGAACCTCCTGTTTGAGTTTATCATTAAGGATTGCTTAGCACCACTGTGCCAGTACCTCTGGAGATAATGGAATGAGAGTTAGGGTTCACTTTAATTAGTTTGACTAATTCTTATAGTGTTATCTACATATAGTGTAACCTGAATTGTAGAGTCTTAAGAAAACCCTTTTAAAATTTTGAATGGCCTTTTTAAAAAATCCTTTTACTTTTATAATTTAATAAACCTCATTCTTGGTCACCTGATTAACTCCTTGGAGCAAGGAGAGAGCAAAGTAGCCCTTCTCAGAAATTATCAGGCCTTTTTGGTCATGATGTTTTCCTGATTCCACATTCTTTCATTCCCTTACTCCCTGAACTATTTCTCTTTGGCCATTGTGTCTCTTCCCAGTGTGATGTCTGTATGTTTCATGCATTTGTATCCACTTTATTTCAACTCGACACTGACCTCTTCCACCATTCATTTTCAGTTCAATGCGAGTTCTTGGGGATGTTGTCAGGAGACCTCCCATTCATAGGAGAAGGTACAGAGTTCACTAACTTGATGTCACTAACTTGATGGACTAACTGTTTGCCTTTGAGCTTATACTAACAAGCATCTCATTCTGCTTCATCTATGATTAAACAGTCTATTTTTAAGTAATGTCATGTCTGCTTCAGACAAATAAAATACAGGTACTTATTAATTGCTAATGTCCATTCCATATGAAATGGCTTCTCGAATTTGAAGTTTTCTCCTGTTCTACTTTTATTTTTTGAAAAACAATTAAAAAAATATTTTTTCCATCTTGTGCTTTTTGGTGTTCAGATCATTTTGATAATAGGGTCTCCCCAACTTTATCCAGGAGAATTCAAAGAAGTGTCTGTTGTGCCTATGTAATGGACCCTGGGGAGTACTTTTTCTTTCTTTCCAAAAAGAGGGAAAGAACCAGAAACATGAGTGTGCTCATGTACAGGCCCTAAAATATTTTCAACATGTTCTTTAATAATGTGATGAAAGCCTGTCTTCCTAGGCCACCTGGCGCTCTCCATTCCACTACTGATGTGGTCATTCCTTAAAGCAAGTAAGAGGCATCAGCTGATTTCTCAGGGGCCCTCTCAGTCTTTCAATTCCTTAATTATTTTTTGTCACATAAAATTTTGAAGCTAAAAATTATAGTGATTTATAAGCTGAAAAGTCATTTCTAGCCAGAAAGTGCTGATTTGCTTTAAATTGTTCAAATGCTGAGTTTTGTTTTATATTTACCGTACAGAAGTCATTTGTGACTTTTTCTTCCCTTGTTTGGAAAAAAATTTAGAAGTCTAAAAACGATGGTTTGATTACTGTTAGTGTCTCATATTAGGAGATACTTGTAAAAAGGTATTTTTAACTATTAGCTGAAGCTGTTTGTTGGGAAGCAGGCAAATAACAGTCTTTCTTTCCCACTTCATCTTTTTCAGGTGGGTGTTTCCTTTAATTCCAGATTTTAGGCACAGAGTTGAACTCAAATACAAATGTTCTCATGAATCTTAGATAGTCATGAACCTGGTTAAGTTTTTCTCCAGGGGAACAAGTTGTTAAATGCCTTTTTCAGTAGAAGTATCTAAAACCTTTAGAGATATATTTGTCTGACTTTCTTTTAAACTCTCCAGTATGGACTTATTAAAATCATGCACTGGATGACACTGGAAGATGACAGGTTGCTGGATACAGTCCAGGTTAGCATGTAGATACAGCCATCACAGCAGGTCCAGTGACGGTTTCATCCCTAGTCATATTTCTGTAGGAAGAACATGGGTTATAATTTTAAATTTTGTATTAAGCCTTAGCTACTAAAATTGAAACGTTCCAACAAGTATTAAAAGGTGGGGGGAGCGGGATACTTGTTTTTGTTCTTGTTTTTTAAATCTGGAACTACTAAATCTCAAAGCTAAAGAACCATGAATTGTTACCTCCCCCCAGTTGAGGAATTGAGGAAATTATGATGCTCCCAAAAATACTCTTAGTTGTGAAAGGAATTTTCTGCTACTGTAGGACCATCTGCAGCTTCCTTCCTGAATCCTTAGAAAAGCTTTTCGGACATGGTTTCTGTCTCCCTGTTGTTCTTCATTCTCTTCATCCTAAATTTCATCCCAGTCTCTCACATCATTGTCATTTTCTGAGAGTAAAGGGAAGTTTAAATCTATAGGAAGAAAGACAATATTTTATTTTTCATGAATGATAAATCGGCGAAATATATTCAGTTACTGATTTTTTCTACATTCTGTTTTTAATAAATTGGCTATTTAGGCATAATATACCTTTTATTAACAGTTTAGAGATATAAAATTAATTTTCAAAGAATGGACTTCTGAATCTCATGTGTGTCTGCAAACTATATCAAGCCTTGCTTCCCTCACACGAGTAAATTAGAAGTCAGCCTGGCCTTGCTTAGCAGACTAGTAGAGACGTGTCTCAGGTGTGTATTTCCACTACCTGCTTGTGCATTTGTGAGCTTTGTACTATTAATTTAATCTGATTTAAAACGTTTTACCATTTAAATTATTTTTAATGATATTATTTTAAAGATTTACTCTTAGAGGATCCATAGAGGTAGCTCATATTTATTCGCCCACCATTTTCCTTGTCTTTTTTCGTCTGTCAAAAACCTCCCACTTGTCAACAAAACAGAGTTATCAGCTGTATTCAAGACAAGGTGGGGTTTTTTTGGTGTCTGTAGGTCTTCCCATTTGAAGCGTCAGGAAGCTGATTGGTTTTACTGTTATCCCCCTTCTTAAAACCAAAGCATGTCACTGAGGACCTTAAGGCCAAAGTAGTAGCAGTGTTATTTTTTAAATGATAGCTTTTGTTAATCAGAAATCCTCTCCTATGGATGCAGCTCCTTTCACAGAGTATCTCATATTTTGAATTGGTTATTTTTTGGCTGGTTATGTTTACTTAGCATTTCCAACCCCAGATTTTCTGTTCTTGCTGCTTGAGAATAAATATCAGTGCTGAGATAGTCAAGGAAATAGATGATCAAGTGGATTTTTTAAAATCTTGTGGGAAAGTGGATACAAACCTAAAATTAAGAGACACATTGCTCACTCCGTACTATAAAATTCCTTTTCTTTTTTAAGGAAAGAAATCCCTTCATTATCATTAAAATACAAGGAAACAGGATCCTTGTTACATGCTTTATCTTTAGCTTACAAGCCTAGTGAATAGGGTTTGAAGGTGAATCTAAGTGTTGATTGGATATCATTATGAAAGATACATGAATTGTCTGGCTTAGATGGATCCTTAATGGAAACATGAAAAAAACTGATGACTCGGTGAGCCTACCCTAGTGCAGTTTGTCATTGTTCCTTTTAGTTAAGGATTGGAGATACTGTGGTAAGGGAGTTGTAGGAGTGGTGGGATGTATAGAGAGATTGTCCCCAGTGGTGGAGGTTGGAACAAAGAAGAAGCCACACGTAGGGTGGATTCTCTGTTCAGTGTTCTCTAGGAGGAATTCTTGGTTTTCCAAGATTGGACTTGTTATCCTGTAAAGAATTCACGTAGTCATTTCCAACACATTATGTAGATGGACATCAGTAGAACAGTTTTAAGTTTCCATGTTTTTTGTTCCAGGCATTTTCTAAGTTCTAAATCAATGTTACATTCCTAATTTTTTGATAATCAGATAAATCCGTTTGTCTCTAACCATGCCCTTTCTTTTTAAACCCAATAATCCCATCCCTGTTTCCTCTTCTTCCATTTCTGTTTCTTCCTTTGATGTCATCCCCAGTATGAGCTGGTGTCCTTCTGGTGTGCAATACTCTGCTGCTCTGAGTGCTGACTTTAATTACAGAAGGTATGGTATTGTGTGTCCAGCCACCAAAGGGGGAATCATAAAATATGGCACTTGAGCTTTTGGCTTGGAGCTGGCTTCTGTGTGGCTAGAATGCATATGGCAGCCTGCTTTGGCTGTGAGCACAGTGTTCTGCTGCCTCTGCTGTGGGCACCACTGATCCAGTTGAAGGGGTACAGCCTAGGAGTTAGATGGTATACCCTGATGCATCCTTTTTGGCTCAAGTGGCTATAGATTTGGTGTTTTCTGCACAGACTTGTCTCCGTGGTACGATAAATCACTTTTCTGTTTGTTTTGATCTGTCCTAATTCCCAGATCCTAGGAATTCCTACATCCTGAGGAAAAAAATAACAGAAATAAGGCAGCTAATAAGATGCACTCATCTTTTTACACTTCCAAATCCACCGACCTCTTTATTTTTTTAACATCTTTATTGGAGTACAATTGCTTTGCAATGTTGTGTTAGTTGTTGCTGTATAACAAAGTGACAAAAGACCACCAACCAATCTGTTTAGATTCCAAGCTCACAGATTCCTCATCACTGCATATTCTTCTCTCAACTAAGCAGCCAGATTTAATTACTAAAACATTTTCAGGTTTAAATTTTGTGGTAAGCATAGATCTGGCTTTCCCAGGCTTTACAAATAATTCATAATAGAAAACTAAATTTCTTCACTTAGTCTGTCTTCTTATCCCTGCTATTGAAAATGAGTTTTACAGAGACATTTATGTGTAGTTAGTCATGATTTCTATTGTCATATTGAAATAAGAAAAACAAAGTCCATTGTTTAATTTACTCACTCAAGAAAATAGAGGCATACGGTTTCAGTTCATAATAAGTAATTCATGGGGAAAAAGAGCGAATAGAAACCCTTCTAGACTGGCATACATAAATTTTTTGTAGCAATTAACTTTGAGCAGAGATAACTAAATAGCTTCAGTATACCTTCAAATACAATTCCAGATGCTTGTAACTGAGGACATGGTCCGCTACAGCTGTATTCTGAGATCCAGTTGTAACCGGATGTGAATTATTATGGCTAGCAACCCCAAGGATGATAGATGGCCAACCTCTCTCTATAGCCTCCTGCTTACAAAAAAAATGCTTTTCATTCCGCAAACCACATAGTCTATTCCAGGGATCCCATTTTAGATACCAAAACTTAAGTTTGCTTTTTTCCCCTTTGTCAGTATTAAGCAAGGGGGGGGGGGGATTAAACCTCTTTTAGATGCAGTAGCTTTTCAGCTTTTGCCCTTTAAGATGTCACATGTGCCTGTCTGCAGCTAACAAGTCTCAGGAAACCTGTCAAAGCAGTTGTTGTCCGGGCAGGTGTGCACAGATATTAATGCTCCTACGTAATGTGGGATTTCTGGGGGTGGATGCATACCTGTGAAGTTATAAAGGTCAACTAGACTATAGTTGAATGTAAAGTTATAAAGGTCCACTTGATGGATGCAAGGGCAAGTCTAGGTCTCCCTCTTTGCCTTCTGGAAGTTACTTATGCTCATATTCTCTCTGTGCCATTTCATTCTTTGGCATTTGCAGAGTTCAGATTCTGGCAAAGATTGATCACATCAGATCAAGGGAAAAAAACACACATGAATAAAAGATCAATAAGCTAATGTGGCCTGTCCATATGGTATATTGAAAAATATCTGAGAAAATGACCTTAAGTGGTTCAGCATTTGAATAAGTTGAATGAGGTTTTAAAAAAAAAATCTTAAGTGCAGCGCGTTTCTCAGCATACCAGGATATTTGTGGAGAATGGTAGGTGGCGCTCATGGCCATGCCCTTGCAGATGGTTTTGCTGGGTGACATAGAAATAGTTATGAGCAAGGGAGATACAGCTAAAGGGATTTTGTATCCTCCTTCCTTTCTGAAACTCAGAAATAGAATGAATTAACTCTTGGTTCTGTGTTCAGTTTCAGTCTAGAAGGCTTGACAGGAGGAGCTGGTATTGGAAACAAGCCATCCTCATCTCTGGAAGTAAACTCTTCGAACACCAAAGAGCTCAGACACCCTTTTAGTGGCGAGGAAAGGGGTGACTCGTTGGTGTCACTTTCAGAAGAGGATCTGGAATCAGGCCAGAGAGAACATAGGATGTTTGATCAGCAGGTAAGGCTGAAATGGGTATATGTTGCTAATTTGGAAAAAATTAGTTTTATTTCCCTAATATGTCCTCATATTAGGAACAAAGAAGGCAAGATTTATGTTAATATAAGGCTAGGAGCTATGATTACTTACCCACTATATAATATTCTCCGTGTAGCACACAGCAGTTTTTTAGCACTTAATACTAATTAGAGAATGCCATTAATCTGCATAGATTTAAATATTCCAGCAAAGCAAACATTTTGAAATTAGGAGAGTATCCAGGATATTAAATTGAGTTTTTCTTCTTGTCTGAGGACTTCTTTTACCACGCCAGTAGTAAAATGAGTCTTGAAGTGTATTACTTACCATTGTTAAATTTCCCAATTCTCAAAAACATATCCTAAGTTTCTCCTTCCTGGGGAAGAAAAATTCTTTGTCTCATCGCATTGTCTAGGCAACAACTAAGTATTCTCTCTGCTTCCTATCACTGCCAAGCTACTTGAGACAGCGTCTGCACTCCCTGCCTTCTCTTTCTCCCCACCTAATGTCCACCACTATCACGCTCTTGAAATTCCTGTCTTGAAGGGTCCTGGGCTTGCTTTTCCACCAGACCAAGTGACTTTTTCTTAGTTCTCATCTTCTCTTTATCACTTACCATCAGGGAGTTTTTGAGTTGAGAATTTGAATCGTATGCTTTTCTAGCATCCTACCCCACTGAGTCCTTTTTCCTCCTCTTCGGCCGAGGAGACTTTGGATTAACTTCTGGGAGGATTCCGGGATACACATTCAAATGAAACATGTCTAATTAAACAAACAAAAAAGTTAAACACCTGTCTCTGAATAGGTGACTGGCATTTTAGATAGAAATGTAAGGAAACATTTCAAATTAAACAAACAAAAACCTT
Source organism: Delphinapterus leucas (assembly GCF_059928025.1). Lineage (NCBI taxonomy): Eukaryota > Metazoa > Chordata > Mammalia > Artiodactyla > Monodontidae > Delphinapterus > Delphinapterus leucas. Next base: position 45,046,884 of record NC_143130.1, on the reverse strand, counting down.
AACCTGTTCTTTGAATCAGTGACTAAGGTTTTGTGTAGAAATTTAATTTTTTATTACATCCTGCTACATAACAATGATATGACCAAATATAAATTTGTCACTAGAGGATTACCTTAGTAATGAATGTATCGCTTATGCTCATGTGAAGGCCTAAGAGAATTTAGGCCTAAGGAAAATGCAGTTGAAGGCCTAAAGGAATTTTACCTCCTTTTGGCCCCCACCCGTGGCTGCTTGGCCTGATACCTTATAGAAAAAGTTAAGAAAAATAAGAATACAGAGAATATATTCATTGAAGTAAATGGTTTAGATTTATTTAGCCTAATGGTAACAGGAAGAGGGAGGAAAAAAATAGGAAACTATAATTTGGTGACTACCGAGAGCATCTCTGACAAGTGCAAAATCTGACAAGTGAAAAAGTTGCATTTTACCTGTATAGAATCCTTTGGAGGTCATTTGTAGGACCACATAAAATACCAAAAATTGTGTGCTTGTGAACAGAATCATAGACTTAGAGCCAATACACCCCTTCCTATTCCGCTCAAGCTTTGGTGTGTGAGAACTTCAAGCCCATTTAAGTGACTTGCCTAAGCCTCATAACTGGCTATTAGCTGAACAGTATGAAACTCAGAATTCCAGACTGTTAGCCTCACTGTTTTTTCCATGTCTTTGAAGTAGATGACTTTTAATGAGGAAATGAGAACACTTTAATTTTCTTAATATTGTTTATGTAATAACCTTTCCTGAACTGACATTCCTAGGAATTTTAGCTGTGACCCTGTTTTATAGTAAGTGATGTCTTTCTAATGGCCTTTCTGATTGAGTCTGCCTAGCTGAAGTTGTTGACAGTGTAGCACCTTGTGTGCTTAGTCTCCCAGGGGCTCTGCTCACCCATAGTTTTCCATCTTGTGTGTAACCTCAGAGTGGATATTTGAGCTGCTGGTATCACTGATGTGCACAAGTTGCCTGCAGCCAACTTCCTGTTGAAGATCTCTGCCTTTCACTGATGTCATTTTTCAGACCTCACAGTTGTATTCAAAACATAGCAGCTGTTTGCCTCAGACTCCATGGTTACCCATGGAACAAACTCTAAATAATCAGAAGTCTTTGGCGCAATTGAGTTCACCCTGGTAACGGATTTTCATTGCTTCCCTTTCGACATGCACAGATTTCAGCCTACTATGAAGGGAAGAGATTTATGGTAATTAAAGTTAGTTGCCAATTAGAATGGCCTCTCTCAAAGCAAAAGGAGAGGGATCCCATCATCACTGGAACCATACTAATAAACACTAGTTGACTGTCATGGGTTTTGTTGCAGGAACTTCTGCAGTGGGTTGGATTACATGGCCTTGAAGTGGCTGTGAATTTACTGAGGGAGTTCAGTTGTCAAATTCCAGTCACCCTCATGTTCATGTAGAAGCAGTGTAATCTTAGAAGAGGAAGTGAAAATGATTTAGGCTTCTGTCCAGATGCACAGGCAACTTTGCTTGTGATCTTAAAACACGTTCTATTTGTATCTCTGTTTCCAACTCTTTAAAATAAGAACATTACTGGTATCCTACTATATCTGTAAGTGATATTTAGATTTTCAAAGAGCAAGAACTATATGTAGTTTTGGTATTTCCAGTGAAATTATTTTTATCTGATTATGCATTCAGTAGATGTTTTATTAAGCACTTACGAAGTTTGAAACGTCATTAGGTATTATGAGGGTTATGGGACAACTGTAAAGGATGGATACTCTCACTATCCCCATTTTGCCGATAAGAACACTAAGGCTCAGAAAAGCTAGGTAGCTTCTCTGAAGTTGAGCAGCTGTTTTGTGGCGGGGGAGACTTCTGACTACAAAGCCTGTGCTCTTATTCCTCTTGTGTACTGCCTCATTTCCCTAGGCTGAGTCAGAATGTGAAATTTGGTGCTTATCTAGAAATATGAGAGCAGATACTCAGAACCTGTTTACTTTTTTTCCTTCACAGACATGTCACAGATCTAAACAACAGGGATTTAATTACTGTACATCAGCCATTTCTTCTCCATTGACAAAATCCATCTCATTAATGACAATCAGCCATCCTGGGTTGGACAGTGAGTATACTACTTTTTTAAATTAAATATATTATATTTTAAACATTCTTCCTCTCTCTCTCTCTTTTTTTTTTTTTTTCCCCACTTTAAGACCCTATGCCATTACCTTACAGCATTTGCCTGCCTGTTCCTCTGAATGAATGGCTCATCATTTACAAGAAAGGTGACACAGAGTTCAGTTTGGGGATCTTCCTCCTTTTACTACATAAAAATCTCCTTTACACATTAAATTCATTGTATTCTTAGGCCTAAACCTGACAAACATTTTTTAAAACTTTCTATTTTGAGATAATTTCCGGTTAAAAATAACTGTTTTTTATTTATAAATAAAAATATTTTAACTATTTATAACTATTTTCTAGTTAAAACTAACTATTTTTTAAAATAGTTGCAAAAACAGTGCAAAGACATAATCACATATTCTTGACCTGGAGCCTCCAAATGTTATCTTAACACTTGTTTTATCCATCTTGCTCCCTGTCTTTATCTCTGTCCTTAAGGATTTTTCTGAAACATTCGAAAGTAAGTTACACATATAATGCTCTTATGTCTCAAAGATATTTTCTTATATTACCACAGTACAATTATCCACATTTTATCCAGTACTAGTTTCCTGAGCTCTTTAAAAATGTCAAGCTCTTGAAGGACAGAGAGAGACTGAGATACATTTTTAGTCAGTTAAGTAAATGCCAAAAGGATTACAGCCAAAAATGATTACTGGAGCTGTATGCAGATTCAGGATCCATGACTATAAAAGTTAGTAGAGACGTCGGGCATCCACAGGCACAGAGCGTTTGCAAATTAAAGATGCTCGAAAACATATTTGAGTTGGAGCCAGATGTTTGCCACAGAAAGGTTTCTTCGGGAAACCCCACTTTTTTTGTTTTATTTTAAAAATAGATTTCTTTTTCATGAGTAGTTGCAGTGTGGGATCTTGATATAAAGATTTAAATTCTCATCAAAGAGAGTATGGTACATTACATTCTTTGCTGAAAGATCATGTATTCAGGAGGCTGAAGCAAAGGGTATAACCCCTCCTGGTATTTCTGGTGTTTCTTCAGCGTCCCCTGATATATAACTCATCTTAAAAGAGTTGAGGACAGGAGTAGCTGCCCTGTATTAATGGGATGTTCTGTGTCCGTTCTTGACTTACTAGAGGCCTCATTTTCTTAATTTCCATGGTGGAGTTAAGGCATAATGGATAATTCTGTTAACTTCGTCCTCATTTTCATATGGTTAGTACTTAAAATACCAGTCTGGCCTGTTGGACTAAAGGTGCCTAATAATGACTTATTCCCCAAGATAACAGGTACAACCTCACAGAACTTGACTGAAATAGCAGTTCCTGTTTTTGTTTGGATCTTGGTTTGGTTTGGTTTGGTCTTGATTTCGCTTTGGGTTAGTGGTTTTGCTGGTATAGAATGAAAATTATTATAACAAAATAGTTTATAGTGGCTTTGAACCCAGAAAACTAAAACTTGATAACCAAAGACAGTCCGTGAGGCGTTTCAGCTCTGCACCCGCTCCTCCCGTGGCCTGGTGAAGGGCCTGCTCCTGCAGCAACAGCTGCCCAGTACCAACAGAATGTGTCCTGGAGAGAGAGCTTTTTCCATTGTTCTGTGACACACTCTCTTGCCTCATACATGAAACACTTCATTATTTTTCCTCCAAAAAACAAGATGGTTTTTGACTGTGCTTTCAGTTGCTAACCAGCACTCTAAATGATGCAGGTCACCCCCAGGAAACACTGTCCTCTAGCGCCAGGAACTCTGGCACATCTCGTTGCTGGGGACTTGTGGCTCAGCTCACTGAGGGGTACTGAGATCAGTAGCTGACTGCTGTCATGAGTAGAGCTTGGAGCAAGAGTCCAACCCTTTCATCAAAGTAGAGTACCCTCATTCTGATTTGTCATGTACATTTCATGCAGATTGGAATGATTAGCCAGCCCCACTTACTTCCCTAAGTTAGCATATAGTATAATTGGAGGGCTCATCAACTCTAATGACAGTATTTCTCCTTAGTCCCTCCCCATATACAATTAACTTTCCCCACTGTACTTTTTTATTCTGCTCTAGAAACATAAATTTTTTGCAGATGTAAAAATTCTGGCTGTTAAACAGAAGGCTATAACTTGTATCTTGCATGCTGTGCCTTTAAGTCTCAGGGTAACTGGGTAGTTCTCGACTTGCCGCAGACACAAATCTTCATTCCAGATCCCTTAAATACTCTGCATGAGTCATCTTTGGCCATGGTCGTCCTTGCTGAAACTATCATAATTAAAACCTACCCAGTGGTTTTAAAGCCTAAAGTGTGTGGTACACTTAAGATATTTTAACTAATGCTTTATTGTAAGCACACTTAGTGGCTTTGTGACCTTGGGTCCTTGAACTATTAAACAGGGCTAATAATATGATAGGGCTTAAGTTGAATTTATTTAAAGTTCACATTAGCGTGTTTCCTGGCTTAGGATAAGCATTTGTTATCTTTATGGAATGAGTTCACAGTGTACAGGCAGTGCTGGGGTCCGTTTTTCTCTGACCAGAGTCTAAGCAATGATGAAGAAACTAGAACGTGATCCCTCATTTTCTTTAAGCGGCTGTGTCTTATGAGTGTGCTTGTCTAGGGACAAAATACTTCCTAAACTCAGCCTCATCTCACTACTTCCCAGCTATTACTTGTGTTCTAGCTTCTACCTTGAAGGAAATTAGCTGCTTCTCCCACAACCTTTCATAGCTGTTACCATTTGAGCATTTCTGAAAACGTGTGTCCACCGAGCTGTTGTCTGGAATATCCCATCATTGGGTCACTGGCCAGATTAGAAAAACAGAGAAACTCAGCATTATTCCCAAACTGGAATCTGTTTCAAAAATTCATTGATGTAGAGGACAATACCACATAAAGGCGACAACTAAAATATTTCTGTGTCATTCTCTGGGGTGGAAAGTAGATGGGCGACAGCTGATTTAGGAACCGTAATGGGCAGGAAGGCTGTCCTAGCCCATGTCTTCGATTTGCTGTCTTGGTGGGGGCAACATGACAGAGGCATCTTGCCGGCTCATCTTTTCAGGGAATCAGAATAACACTGATGCTGTGTGTGTCGTGTGGGAAAATGCCGGGGAGGACTGCCCTCAGAGGAACCGCTCCAGGAAATGTGTTCCCAACATAGGGTTGAGTGGAGACTTACAGCTTGCCAGGAGACTCAGATGTTTTCTCAGTAGAGCTTAAAAACAAACTTTATTTTTGCAGATATGGAATAATTCAGTTATTACAGACAATCCCTTAACAAGACTATATTTTTTAACTTTTCACTGCTTGCACCCAGAAGATGCTTAGAAACAGTAAACTATTTGGTTGTATCCCTGCTAAGCATATTAGTGGTGGTAATATTAAAAAGAGAATGATACCCATTAGACAATTTAACCTCCTGGGCTTCTTAATGAGATTTCATTTTGCCCTTCATTTTTCAGGGTTTGTTATCACAAAGAACGGTGTTCACAAATGGCACTTGTCCTTGGAATCATTCTCAGACCTTCACTCATGGTGTGTGAATTGACCAAGTTCCTTATGCATGTTTTGATGGCAACACTAGCTTGTAATTGTATAGCTTGCATTAGACTACGAAAGCTAAGTGGGTCTTAAGAACTTGAAGTGTGGCATTTACATATATAAAATGCACCAGATCTTCAAAGCTAAATGATCCATGTGACCAAAGATCAGGGTGGGCGTATAGAAAGTTAGGCATCGATGCTAATGAGGATATTTTATCTTTACTTTCTGTGCTTAGTTTCTCTCTCTAACTGGACAGTGGGATGAGACTTTATTGGAATACATTTATTTTCTTAGGGTAGTTCTGTTTGGAGAAGATAATAACATTTGACAAATTTGTCAGAACAAAAATTAAGTCAGGCAAATAGACTTTTTATATTGGTCTTTTTGATTATATTGCAAGGCTGGAATATATATGTAGTCATTAAAGTTGAGTATGTTATAAAATTGAATCCCTGTGTTAATAGAACACATTCTTTCCATATATGTTGAAGATACTCCTTATTCATACAAGTAGGTTTCTCTTTATGATCCATGATCGTGTGACAAAAGAAGGGGATACTCTTAGATTTGGGGTAATAAGAGAGCTCATTTTCATCTCCTAAATTTACTTTACATTTGGAAATACTTTAGAACACACATTAAAATGGTATCTTACTTTTGTACTCGACCGTCGCTGCCTAAAAAGCCAGTGTACATGAATTTGTGCCAGGTGATCTCTGTTACGAGCAGTGGCTGCACCCTGCAGTCTGTCATCACTTAGCATTTATCTGGGGTGTGGAGTGGCTTTTGTGTTGGGTAGATACAGGGCTTTTTCCTTCATTTTATTTAGGTTATTGAGCTTCTAGAAAGCCTGACAAAAGGAAATTCATTTATTAATTTGTTTATTCAATAAACATTTGAGTACCTACTCTTTGCTAGGCACCAGGCTGGACAGTGGAAGGAGAGGGATGAACTTCCAGACACGGTTCCTTTTCTCACCACACTTAAGCTGATGGACATGAGAACAGTTGAGTGTAACAGAAGATGATAAATGCAGCAACTGAAAGCAACGTTGGGTGTTTAGGAGCCTCCGACTTGAGACACCAGAGAAGGCTTACTGGGGAGAAGTGATACCAGAGTCGAGACCAAGAGGAGTCTAGGAATTTGCTGGGTGAACTAGTATGTGGAAAGCTAGACTGAGGAATTTGGGCTTCTTGTCTGAGGGCAATGCAGCGATTTAAGTAGATTAAATTGATTAATTAATTGATTCAAACCCTTCAGAGAGACCACACTGAAGAAAGTGTTGGGGAGGAGAGGCTGGTAGATCAGTAGAAGGCTATTGCAGGATTCTGGTGAGAGTAGATGGTGGCCTGAACCAGGCCGTAGAGCACTGGCAGTAGGGGAAAAGTTGATGTTCAGAGAATTCTAGAAGGCAAAATCAAAAGGACTGAGTGATGTGATAAGAGGATTCAAGGATGGTACCCAGGTTTGTGTTCTGGATAGTTAGATGTTAGGTACCACTCACCAAAGGAAGGAATAAAGGAGGAGGAACAGGTCAGGAGGAAGGGGGTAAGTTGATATATGCACTTGTTCAGTTTGAGCTGCTGTGGGATATCCCCCCACAGGTGGGCAGTGAGATGAATGAGGCTTGAATTCAAAGGAGAGACCTGGCTTGAAAATAGAAAGTTGTGGAGTCACCACTATATCACATGCAGATTGTACTCGAAGGGGAGACAGTGAATGAGGGGGTTTGGGGTGAGGGGGAAGAGAGCCAAGTACGGGATCCTGAGGGACACCACCACTCCAGGCGTTTCCTTACTTTGAAGGAAAAAAAACTCCAGCTGTAAATGATGACTGTGAAAAGTAATATACTTCGTGTTTTCATAATCTAACAAGTACGTATTTGTTGGATGAATTTTCTTAAGCTGCTTTAGAATTCTGCCATATTCAGAAATAAAGATGAAAATGTGAGTACATTACGTTGTCCACCTAGACAGCCTCTCCTGGAATCATCCAGGCCAGTGACATTATTCTCGGCACTGTGGGTCTGAGGTGCCTTCACTCTGTTCTGGTATGATCTGCGTGCTCTAACGTCTTCTGTCCACCCACTCCTCAGCCCAGCAGCAGATGCAGCCAACAAGGCGGATCTCCTTCTCCGTCAGCATCTCTCCGCTCCTCCTTAAGTCTAAAACTCTCTTTTCTCTTGGCTCTTCTTACTCCAGTTGTGAGGAGGAAGAGTTGCATAGTAAGTAAGCAACTTTGGGGTCCAATGGCCGTTCTCCAGTGTCTGACCAGTGCTGAAAATGCTGTAGGCTTGGTACTAAGAAATTTGGGGACTTTTCTCCCCTTGCATGTCATCATTTCTAAATCATTCGTCTTCATGCTTTGCTTTGAAAATTAATTTGGATAAAACAACAAAGTTTTTGTCGTCTCTATACTACCAGTGCTGACAGAACTAGTGACCTGATTCCAGGGCCTGAGACACCCTCTCAGAACAGAGATACCTTCAAAGGCATAAGGGCTTCCCATCCCACCTTGTACCTTTTGTAATGCTGAGTAGTAATTTCACAAAACTTTCCATTTGATCATGTAAATTTCATTTTCATTATTTTGCTTTTTTTGTCTCATGGGACAGATACCTAGATGTCCACTTGTGATACTTATAAACTAATGTTAAACTTTTTTCTTCTCACCTTTCAGACCATTTCTTTTTTTTTTTTTTTTTTTTTTTTTTTTTTAATTTTGTCAGTTTTTTGTTTGTTTTTGGAGTTTTCTTGGCCATGCTGCACGGCTTGTGGGATCTCAGTTCCCCATCCAGGGATTGAACCCGGGCCATGGCAGTGAAAGTTCCCTGGGCCACCAGGGAACTCCCCCAGGCCATTTATTTAAGAATACCTTTTCTTTGAGATTAAACCACATGGATTATTGGGTGGAAGTTAGATATTTGTTTCCCTACCTTTTCTCCTTTTGAACTTTTATTTTTCAATCCTTTTACTACACTGTAGGTTTCAGATTATTATATTGTTACTTGATAATAACCTAGTTTAAAAACTTTATAAGGTATCAGTTTTAGTAAGTTTGGAGAGGAAATGAATCCCCCCCACCCACATGAAAATCACTGTTCTCAATTGTGCAGGACTTCTAGATGATTCCAGGATTGCTATTTTTAATGGAAAAACTACTTCTAATATAAAGTTAAATAATAAATTATTTTCATTTCATATAACTCATATGAGTCTCAGGCAATTACAATATCCATATGATTAAGCATCCTAATTCCCTACCACTTGGTGATCCTAAGTTTTAGCAATATTTAAATAATTATTTAAATATTAAAATTTAATATTTAAGCAATATCAAGCTCAGGGTGACAATTTTGCATTGTTCTTAAAGGAAAGTGACTTATGCACAAATGAAGGTCTTATATGTTCAATATTTTCTCACAATTAAAAGGCATTTGGTTTAGGCACACAAGATATTCAGTCTATACCAGTTGTCATAGGAGGGAAGTTGTGAAAATCCGTCTGCAACTTTGAGTGTTCAGAAATTCTCAAAGCTGTTTCATCTCAAAGTATTTGTAATATGCTGGGAAATAGGTCAGCACGGCAAAAAAAAAAAAAAACTAAGGTCCCAGTAGTATTTCTTCTACCACTAGTAAAATTATGACTGGTTATTCAGTAAATCAGCACTGGTTACTCAGTTAGTCCAACCTGATGTAATCATAAAAGTATAGAAGCTTGAAGAAACCTTTGAATCAAATATCCAGCATTCCTCAGAATGTGTTCCTTAAACTCAAAAATACAATGAGAATTATGGGGAAGGGGGAAAAGGAAGAAAAAGAAAGGGCTGGTTCCAGGCCGTATAAATTTAGGAAACTGGTTTAAGCAGGTTTCAAAGGCTAATGTGTATATTGTGAATTTCCAAGGCAGCATTCAGTATGCGGTGTTTCCCAGACTTACTAACCTAGGTAACTACAGTATGTTCATGATGATGCGTAACATCTCATGAGACGAGTGTTCCAAGGAACATACTTTAAAAAATATTGACTGTGTCCATCCAGTAGTTCCAGTCCTGGAATGTTGTTATATTAGGTCTGCAGGTTATTTCATGCCTTTTAAAAAAAAGGTCTAGTTGAAATATGCTATTTACGTGCAACAGTACTTCATAGGCTAACTTCAATGACAGATTTCTACCATCATATCATGGAAGTAACATTGGTTATATCATATTCTTAGATGCCCTGAAAAGTTGATGACACTTTAGGAATTTCAGGGGCATTGATTTTAGAAACATTGGTGGATTAATCACTGTTTTCAGAACCACATCTCAGAGGTCATGGTAAATGAATTAAAATACCTTTCAGCAGCCAAAAAGTTGGAAATCCTTATAGGAGTCATAGATTCTCCCAGTATTCAAATCACGTATTTGTTTTTAGTTTATTTGACAGAGACCTTCTGGGAGCTTATTCTTGGCCATGCTCTCTGCTGGTTGGTGTTTTTCTTTATGGGTTTTATTTTTACTTTGTTCATATCACTAGGGTGGTAACTTACTAGGTAATTGATAAAGTGTACAACAGAATCCTGGCAGCCTGAGAGAATTTAATGCTGTTTATATCATTCAGGGCTCCTTGAGTGGAAAAATTTTTAAAGCCCCCAAATCTAAACCATACTCTTGATTTTTGTTTAAGTAAATTAAGGCATTCTGATGTTAAAATGCTGATGGTTTCACACCTAGATCATGCAGAGCTGGAAGATAGATCCCAGATCTTACTCTTCATCTTTCTCTTTCTTCTGGCTACTGTTACCATGCATTATAACTGAAATAGAAGAAGAACCCCAAATACGTAAAAGGAAAAACTATAGAAGGCAATCTTTTGAAGACTTAGAATTCATTTTTAAGTTTCTCATGCGTTATTTCCACCTGTTGGCTGTATGTTAGTAATAACTTCAACTTTGCATTTCTATTCAGAATCTGGAACAATTTGGAGTTTTTAAGAGTTCCAAATGCTGGTAATCTGGTAGTGGAACATTTTCAAATCTCTATCAAATTAAAGTTTTACTCACAGTAACCTCAAGGAGAAAGGGTGTGTTTTGTCCACATTATAACAGTAGTTATACAGAGCAACCTTTGTCTACCTGGAATCATACACCGAAAGTGTTTCTATACCTGATCTCCTAAAACCTTGGAAACCATTAATCATTGTGTGATTGCGGCCTTTCTCTCATCTAAGTCCTAAAGTAGCTCAACCTTGATTAACATGTCGTAGGTAAAATAATGGTATTGTTCCTTCTGTATTTGTTCTACTTATTATCCTATCTGACTTAGCCTTAGATTTAATGACCCATTTTAGTTTACAGTCTGATAGTTGTGGAAGGAGGAAAAATGTATCTGGCCTACTCATTTGATCAGTATCAACCTGGAAAGAACCTTAGCATCTGTTTTATCTTCTTTATTTCATAGATGAAGAAATGAAATCCAGAGATCTCACCCCAAATTAGTGGCAGGGCCTAGACCTTATAGGCTAGCTCTGATGCTCTTTCCTGTTCACTAATCCATTTCTAGGAATGCTTAAGAAAATATCAGACCTATATTAGCTAGATTTTTAGCATAGAAATATATGACAGCAAAATTAACAGCATACAGGATGACATTTAATTTCCTTTTGTATATTTCTCCCCTGACATCATCTCAGAAAGATGGCCTATGGACTCTGTACCTTCACGAGAACAGGAATTAAACGTGCATTTGAGCTTTTTTTTTTTTTTTTTTTTTTAAGTTGATTTGGGGTTTATTTGGTTACTTGAATCCTGGATTAAAATTTTTTTCCACATGGGAAATTCACTCCCCACTGCTGCCAATTTTCCAATTCTGATTTGAGGGTTTCATTTTTAATTTTCCCTCTTCCAAACCCTCATGAGGAGAAGGCATCCCACACTGGCTTTCAAAGGCTATTTTTGCTTTATCTGTGTCAGTCGTAAAAACGTTAAACATTTTATCTGTTATCCAGGTAAAATCCTTTTGTTCTAACTTTTATTCTACCGTTCTTGTTTTCTAGATTCACGGCCCTTCCACAGCACCAATGCTAATCTGACTGAGAGGTACTATATATTTATTTTGTTACTCCTTTTCCCAAGATGAAATAAAGGAAATCCGAAATGTCTTACGGCATTTAGGCAAGCTAAGTTAATTGAGCTCATTGGAATCTTACTTCCTTGACTGATAAATTTGGAATAATGGTTAGAAATGTTTTTTTAATGAAGGCTATATCCTTTTTAATTAACGTCTTGAATAGTTTTCCACCTTTATTCTTTACACCATCTGAATAATAAAGATTATTGTTTGCATTTATTCACATAAGGATACACTTATATTTAGCTTTATGAACTTTGCACTCTTTGCTTATGGGAATTTATAATTCCTAAGTCTTAAGAACATTTTGTTTCATAATTTGTGTGTGTGTGTTTGTGTTAATGCAGTATTGCTGCCTTCTTAGCCATTTTAAGCTTTAAAGCTATTTTCTTTTGTATACATTGATATGGTACACACCTCTGTCCAAATAAGTGAATTGGTTCTTTACTTGACAGCAGGCAAAAGATTGCTATTTTGACTCATTGTTTATTTTTGTATTCCTCTTTTCAAGCTTATGAGATTAAATATTCTAATCTAAGCATAAATGGGGTTCTGACTGTTACCCCACAGTGTTTTTTAAGTCGCCTTCCTTTTCACAAAGGCGTCAGCTGTGACTCAGTGATCCAGAACTCTCTCAATATGAGTGCTCTTCTTTGCACTTCTGTCATAGTTTACCTATTCTTCGTTCTTTCTAGAGTGGTGATTTTCACACCATTTCCCCTTTATCTTAGTAACAGACTGCCTTATACTGTAAACAATATTTTATATATAAATAGACTTTAGCTACTGACTAGGGCCCTTGTGGTTCTGCCTGTCTGCCCTCTCACAGAGGCCCTTGAGGCAAACACTACTTTCTATGGAAAACTTCAAATATAACTGTTCGAGAACACCTAGGAAAAGTAGTTTGAATATTTCTATATAATAGATTATGTATACAACTGTACATAATTGTATATGTATACAAATTATTATGTGTACAAGGGCCCAGCATTCTTTGAGGAAATCAACCTTTGTGAATTTCCTAGGGTCCAGACATGCCCATCATGGGTGAACTTAGAATACAGGTGTCCTAAACAAGTAGGTCAGTGCATCTGGATCTCTGTGAAACTCCTAGAATGGATCTTTCTACACTAGGTGTCAGTTTGGCCTACTGTTTTGCCTGCCTAAAATTGTGCATAGCTGAATTCACGTATTGATTGTCCAGTGTGCCAGAGGACTGAAAAAGAGGTGTGATCTCTGCTGTTAGGGAACTTGGATATCCATTCAGTCATAAAAATTCCTTGGTTTGCATCACATATACGGGTTTCTTTTCAAACACGTATTTAATGCAAAGAAGTTTATAAATGGGTGCTTAGATTTTAAAATTTCAGATAAAATAATTAATGAATAATTGATCTTTAGACTCTATCATCAGATCACAAAAACCCATTAGTAAAACACTAATAAGTGATACAAGAAAACTTAGCCAAGCTTTGACATTAGAACATGGGCATTCTGGCGTGCTCTGTTCTCAGATAGATATTATTGTATAAAACCATTCAGCAGCCTCTGTCCACCTCTTATTCCTTTTCCCATTTTCATGTGAGTATATAAGTTGGCTGTGACTTGTAGCTAAAATTAATACATGACGATGGTTACAAAGAATTATATGTAGAGCGTTGTAATTTTAAAAACTCAACTTCTGTAATCTTTTTAAAAACTCTTATTTTTTCTATTTAGTATAACAGAAGAGAACTTTAATTTCCTGCCACAAAGCCCCTCCAAGAAAGACTTTGAAGGGAAGAGTGGAACAAAAGTCAGTCGTACGTTCAGCTACATCAAGAATAAAATGTCCAGCAGTAAGAAGAGCAGGGTAAGTACTCTCGTGGGCGCTTCTGTGTGGCCACCTCAGCAGGCCCTCAGTAGGCTCCAGGCACAACCTGCACACACCAGGAAACTAATTAAATGATGGGGACAGGTGGAAATAAGTTCAGAGATGCTGGCTCAAATAGCCTAATATTTGAAGAAGACTAACAGCAAGGAAAATAACAATAAGAGGTGATACCACCAATTGAGTTTTTACTATAGGGTAAGAACTTTCCATATAGAATCTCATTTAATCCTTTCTACAACCGTGTATGGTAGATATTATCTCCCTTTTCTAGGAGTAAGGTACCTTATCTGGGAAAAACAAGGAAATAAAAATTACCTGTAATAATCCCACGTAGAGATAACTATTCTTCTAATATTTTTTTCATGTATTTTTAGAAAGAAAGGGGTAAAGAAAAGGCATTAACTTTCTTATACCAATTCCTGGAGCTAAACCAAAAGATTCCATTTCAAATTAGTGGGGAAAAACTTTCTGCCTCACACTCCCCTACACTCTATTCACCCACCAAACTCCAGCAAAGTAAGAAGAAAAAAAAAAAGGGAAATCAGTTACGGAGTTCTTGCACAGGAATCACTATATATGTGTGTGTGTGTTAGACACATATACACAGGTACGTACATACTTAGAAGTATGGGAATAAACAAGCACTGGACGCCAAGGGTATCGTTGTAAAAGTGCATGCACCACGCCACCCACACCCCCGCCACCAGCGCAAACGCAGACAAGCTTCTTAGGTAAGTGGGCTGGTAGAAATAGAGCCAATGTACTTTACTGAGTTTTGTAAATAAGATCTCTTTCTTTTAGCAGATACTAGATTTGGTCATCACTCAGATAAATTTTTCCACAAAACCTGCCACCAGAATTGTGTTTTCTCTTCATTTCTCCTGCCCAAATGCAGAATGGACAGAAAGTGGGCAAAATGGAAAAGATGCAAAGAGTCTAGCAAATCGTGAACTATTATTTTACAAATAAATAGTGTAAAATGTAGAAATGATACTTAATCTTGGAATAATAAATTCAGAATTTTCTAGGGGAAAAAAGAGTCTTGCAAATCGTTTCTAGAATAGTCACATATTTAAGCGTTAACTTCATGCTTAGCCTTGTGTTTTTTTGGGGTTTTTTTTGTTTTTTTTGTTTTTTTTTTTCCGGTACGCGGGCCTCTCACTGTTGTGGCCTCTCCCATTGCGGAGCACAGGCTCTGGACACGCAGGCTCAGCGGCCATGGCTCATGGGCCCAGCCGCTCCGCGGCATGTGGGATCTTCCCGGACCGGGGCACGAACCCGCGTCCCCTGCATCGGCAGCCGGACTCTCAACCACTGCGCCACCAGGGAAGCCCAGCCTTGTTTTATAATTCAAAAAAATTAAGGTTAAAGAGGGCAGAATGCTTATCATTATTCTACATATGGCAGCAAGGCTTAAAATAGAACCATATCTATCTTACTTATCACTGCTCGCTTGGACACTGGTTGGCATCAACAAAAGAAAATCTCCTTGAAAGTTCAGTATAATTTGGCCAAATATTATTGAGTGGCTTCTGTAATCAGCATTCTGCTGGGTACTAACAAGCACCCGGAAGGACCAAAGCCACATAGTCTTTACCTTGAAAATTTTTATGATCTGTTTGGATGATTTCAAATGTTTCTGTTGTTTTTTATCTTGTTTTTAAAATGTGGACTCTTTTCTTCAAACTAACTTTTTAATTGGAAGACCAGTATAAAGTGGAGATCCCCCTTTCCATCCACCGCCTAGTACCACTGACTTAAGGGCAGAGCAGTGAATACACCACTGATCGCATTGACGAGGTAATACAAACAGACAAGAATGAAATGATGTAAGACTGAATTTAGAAACTGGGACCTGACCTTTAAAAAAGTCTCGCACCAGCCTCCTTATTTTACAGACTGAAGCGCAGAGAAGTATGCTTCAGGTAACAGACTAGATCATACCTTGTGATCTGACTTCTAGCAGGTAGAACTCTTCATTTCATGTTCACTCTTCAACAAGAGTGAACTGTTACTGCACAGTATCTTTTTCCTTTAACTTTTTTCATAACCTCAAAGGACTGGAGTTTGCTAGTAGGGGGATGAAGAGAAGGGGCAGGAGAAAAGAAGGCAATTTGTGTACAAGTGCAGCCTGTCGTCAGTGGCAAGACGGCATCAGTTGACCTGTCACCTCCCATCTTCTCCTTTGTCAAAGTGACAGCACTCTTTTGCAGTGAGGCTGCTTCCTCTTTCAGGCCCTTGGCTTCAAGGTTTGATCTCTGGGGGCTTGCTATCTCTAGTGGTGGAAATTCACAAAAAGTTACAAACCTGTAACCCTGGATTGCAATTCTTTTCACATTATCAGGGGTTTAGGTGCCCCAGTAGCCAAATATATTAAGAAGCTTAAGAGTCATCTTTGATCATTGTTACTAGCTCACTTTAAATAAGGTTGTTTTATCCCCCCATAGGACAGCTCAGCTTTTGTCAACGTACCAAAGATAGTAAGAAATAGGGGAAATGGTGAAGTAATATATTTTATGTTAAAATTAAATACCTTGTCTTTATTTGCCATTGTACCCACAGGAGAGCTTTACCATTCAGAAGTATTTTATTCTCTAAAGGATAACACAAAAATAAGTGAATAATTTCTTGTTTTGATGATGCTAGCTCTACTCTTTAACTGTTGAATAATGTTAGTTCTCCATAATGCTTAAAAAATTGAAGATGCTACTATAAATGTTAGCACTGGTTTTTATGTTAATTAGCATAAGCACTCTATCGTATATATAATATACTATGTATAACATAGTATACACTATATATATTATACATATATTCTCATACCGGTAGCCAGTATATGAGAAATTTGGGGGAAATTGAGTACTCATCCTTTATATGTCCTTTTAAGAATTCTCATTAACTGGCATGAGTTATTAGGTAAATATTTGAATCTTTTTTTGAAAGAGGGAGAACCTAAACAGGAAGTATAACAGGAAGACTGGCAGTTTCTGCTTTTGTCTTTTAGTATCTTTAAGAGGTAGTACTGTTTCCTGCTAAGTAAGTTTACTTGCTGCAGAGTATTTAAACACTAATATGCATAATGTCCACATTCACAGAGGGCGTGGGGTGACCCTCTTTAAACCATCCTGTCACACTGGTTTTCTTTTTTCTAAGCTTTCCTCTTTGCAAACAACAGGGAGACAGGGATGTTTGAGACAGATTCTTAATCTGACTTGAAGCAGGCATTTTCGGATGTAAGGATCAGACTCCTGCACAGCTGTTAATGTACTCCATGACTTCGTAACAAGACATTCAGCTTCAACTCCCAGTTCCTGTGGTGTGTCTAAAAAAGAACTAAACCCCTCCGCCTTTCAAAGGTGCCGACTAGGGTAGGGTTGTGTTTGCAGAGGCTTAAATCAGCATTAGATACCATTATCTCTCTCGTTCCTTCTTTGATTAAAGACCTGCAGTGTGACAGTTGCGTAATCACAGCATGCTCCACAGTTTTCCAGAAAGTTCTCTGATTTTTTTTTTATTATAATTACTTGTCTCAAGTGGTAGGTTTAGAAAAACGAAAATATCACTTTCCCTCATAGTATCCTAGTATAGTTGTTACCTGCAGTTTTCTCTTTAAATATTGTTAGTTTCTATTTCCCCAGCAGACAGGTTTAAAAAGCATTTTGGCAGGTGTTAAGGAAAAGTCAAACTTCAGGAAACTACCAATCACCGCCTTACCCACAGGCACAACTTCACTAAAAAAAGTTTTCTTTGTAAATGTATTGCTTTTT
Source organism: Delphinapterus leucas (assembly GCF_059928025.1). Classification (NCBI taxonomy): domain Eukaryota; kingdom Metazoa; phylum Chordata; class Mammalia; order Artiodactyla; family Monodontidae; genus Delphinapterus; species Delphinapterus leucas. Next base: position 45,029,505 of record NC_143130.1, on the reverse strand, counting down.
ATAAAATGAGCACATCTAATTAAACAGATGTGTTCCTTAACTTCTGGTGTTAAAAAATCGGCCTCAGTCTCGCCAGAGTTCCCATCTTGCAACTTAAGTACTGTCCACACACACTGTGTTAGGGGGAATTTGTTCTCGTTCGTGTCCTGTGTTCTTTGTAACTAGGGTGGTTGGCTGTACTGGCAGCGTGCAAATAGTTAAGCTTGTCTTAAGGAAACAAACAGCCCCAGCCCTCCCTCCTTCCCTTTCTCAACCAGTCCGTGGCTTCCTCTTACCGTTTCTCTAATGGTTGCTCTGATGGCAGCTCGAAGCTGCTGGGCTGTGCCCCGCCGGCATGAGCCCCTCCTTCCGTGAGAACACATTTCCTGGCATGGGGATCGAATCATGTCGGTAAAATGGGGTCGGTTTCATGAAGCACCCCTTATAACAGTGAGATTCATAGGACCAAAACATGGGGAGGTAAGCGCCTGACTTCTTTAAAGCACTAACCTAATAAATACAGAAAGAGACAGTGGAGTTTATTGTTTTTTGTTGTTTTTATCCCTGGAGGAGCTAGTTTGGATTGTTGCAAAGGATGAGGAAATAATTTATTATCTATTCAGATTCGAAGAGCATTGCAAGGCTTGAGAGAGTTGCCATAGAAGGTTTTGTTTTTCTTTTTTTTTTTTTAAAGGTAGAAATGAGGTTTTTTTTCTTTAAATTTATTTATTTTTTGGCTACGTTGGGTCTTTGTTGCTGCACGCGGGCTTTCTCTAGTTGCGGCAAACGGGGACTATTCATTCCGGTGCGCGGGCTTCTCATTGCGGTGGCTTCTCTTGTTGCGGAGCACGGGCTCTAGGTGCGTGGGCTTCACTAGTTGCAGCACGTGGGCTCAGTAGTTGTGGCTCATGGGCTCTAGAGCGCAGGCTCAGTAGTTGTGGCGCACGGGCTTTGTTGCTCCATGGCATGTGGGATCTTCCCAGACCAAGGCTCGAACCCGTGTCCTCTGCATTGGCAGGTGGATTCTTAACCACTGCGCCACCAGGGAAGTCCCCATAGAAGATTTTCTTAACTCTTACAGCATGCTTTTTTTTAAGCTTTCTTGAGCAAAATGTCAGGTGCTTTTCAGTTTAACATTTTATGTATGAAGAAGCCTTTAGCAAAATTTAGTTAAAAGAAAGAAATTATTAGAAAAACTCAATTTTTATTATTTTCATTAGTTTTGCATACTTTAGCAGTTACGAATTTTCACTCAGAGCAGTTTCCTGTTTTGTAAAGTGAAGTCGTTTGTTTTTCTCCCTTCCTCTCCATTATTTTTTATGGTTCTAAAGTGTAGCAATTTGGCTCATAGAGTTTTATGATATTCATTCTGTTAACAAAGGAGTTTACATGAATCATAGACTTAGCAAATATTCACCATTTCAGTATAGCAGATGGGTTCTGAATAGGAAGTCAGAAGACCTGGGTTCTGATTTTAACTGCAGATCATTTGCTGTGTGACCTTCTGTGAGTCAACAGACCTCTCCAGCCCTTTGCAGTAGAGCGTAGTGAATGAGAGCTGAGCTTTAGAGTTGGCAGATCTGGAACTTAATTCCAGCTTGGGCAGTTACTGGTGTGTGGCCTCCAGTACAGTATGAGACATCTCTAAGCCTCAGTCTCCTCAAATGTGAAATGGAGATCATAGCTGGTACTTAGTTCATTGGGTTGTACCCAATGTATGAGAAAATTCATGTCAATTGTATACTACAGTGCTTGGCACACAGTAACTGTTCAAACTTTTAGCTGCTGTTTATTATCTTGCTCTTTTCAGTTAGAACATGGGAAGCATAATGCCCACCCTACTCACCTCAGAAGTATTGAATCAGATGAAATAATGTATGTAGAAGGCATTGATTTAAAATGTAAGGCATTTGGTAGTTGTCAGGATCACTGACTTTGGGGTACCTATTTTCCAGGAATTTTTTTAGATTACAACAGTAGTATTGTATGCCCTGGAAAATGGGTACCCCAGGGCTAGTGGTGATGACAACTAATAAATGCATTCTACCTACCTCTGTGAATTGTAGTTCATGGTCCAGTTAGTTTGAAAGAGAATTATTCATTTGGTATTGGTTAACCAGCCGAGCGTGTGCCTAACCATGTTTGTGAAGGACCTCTTGTGGAGAGCATATAGTTAGACCCCACAGCCCTCGTCTCTTGACAGTAGTGTGTACCTGAAATGTCCCTGGCAGCTTTGGGTATTTTATTAAGGATCTAGCACTCATTAGTATTTCTTTAAATTTTTAGGGTTTAAATCCCTCCTCCCCCAATTTGAAAATTGGGCCAAAGTTAATATCTATGAACCTTGAAATTCTAATTAGTAAGAATAGAAAATGTATATGTGGGGGGATAGTTAATATTTCTGGCTAGAGTAAGGGAGGAAACATCAGAGATGTGCCCTCACGTGGGGACATGTGATGGCTGGGAGGCAGTCAGAGGGGACCCTCGAGCCATTTTTGATGCTGCCCAATCATCTTTCCTCTCCCTCAGGCTGGTCCCAGAACTGTCACCGTCCTTTCTTCTGCTTCCTGCCTGCAGCTGGCCCTGAGCTCATTGCCGGCTTCCCCCATGGGCCGAGCTGTGGCTCACTGAGGAGGATTCACGGCCACTGCAGACTCCTCCTCCAGCACCAGAAGCCTCTTTCTCTCTGGTGCTGGTCATTGGGCAATGAATGTGTCTGTTGGCATAAATAACCAGTGAATAAGCCACTGACAGAACTGTTTAGCCTTCCCAGTCCTCTTAAGGTTTTGCTAACGTAGCTCAAGTGCCCACAGGTTAATAAAAAAAAATTTTGTCCAGGACAGTGTTCCAAATTTTCATCCAAAACATTCACCAGCCACTGTTGACCACATGCCAGCTGGGTACCCTTCCAGAAGGGAAGGCCTTCCAGTGTTAACTGAAGGCCTTCAGTTAACTGTCGATTGTTTTCTTTGGCAGGAAAAGGAAAAGGAGAAAGATAAAATTAAGGAGAAGGAGAAAGATGCCAGAGAGAAGGAGAAGGACAAGAAGACTCTGAACGGGCACACTTTCAGTTCCATCCCTATTGTGGGTCCCATCAGCTGTAGCCAGTGCACGAAGCCGTTCACCAACAAAGACGCCTATACTTGTGCAAGTAAGAGACGTGCTTCTTCCTGTGTGATGGAACGCTCTTGGCTCAGAAAAACTCATTTCTAGTTTCCTGTCCTTCCCACCCCTAATCTGTTCCTCGTTTATGTGGAGAAGTAGCCCTTTTTCTATCTCTCTTTAAATAGCATTGAAGAAATTAATTCTAGGTATATAACATACAGCCTATAATTTTTTCAGACAGCCCAATTTTAAATATCCTGTCCTTTTGTCCCTAAGCCACTACCTTATTCCAGAAGTCCATGTCAGCATGAAAACAGTCTCATAACCTCAAACCCTCAAGCTACCCAGCAGTCCCTTGTCAGGTCGTATATGCTCACATTTTGCTCTAGTACTTTGGTGTATGCTTCAGCCATTGACCAGCGTCAAGTCATGGAAACTGCCAAGGGAGAGGGAGAGTACCTTCGCGTGCAGAGACGTTCCGTATTGACCTCTTGCTGACCTGCTTACTACCACCTTAAAGCCAAGTCTGTTAACTGAACATGGTTCCTGGTTTTGACGATATGCTCTGAGACAGAGGATGGCTAACTTTTTCTGTCTGGATAGCAGACTTCTTAGACTTCATGGGCAATACAGTCTCTGCCACACTACTGAATTCCGCTGCTGTAGTGCAAAAGCAGCCATAGATAATACATAAACCAATGAGTATGGCTGTGTTCCAGTAAAACTTCATTTATGGGCAGTGAAATTTGAATTTCATGTAATTTTCATGTGTCATGCAATATTAGTCTTTTCTATTTTTTCAACCATTTAAAAATGTAAAAACCCTTTGTAGTTCATGGGCCATACAAAAATAGGTTACAGGCCAGATTTGGCCCACAGGCTGTTAATTTGCAGATCCTTGCTCTGAGGCACTACATCTCAAAATTTTGTGGTTGCACACAGATAGAAAGTAATAATATTCTTAGTGCACACCAAGGAAAATCAAGGAGGCTGCTTGTGGTCAGAAGTGGCCAGTGTAAAGGTCCACTCTTCCAGAGGCTGAGGTGATTTGGATCTTGTCATACCTGTAACCAATTCAGACCAAATAGTGACTAACTCAGACTCCAAGAAGCACTTCTCAGACCATGATGTCATGACATTGTCTTGATTTCAGTCACTTATGTGAAGTATCCCAAGTGATCTGTTACTAAAAATAGTTAACTTACTGAAATTTGAAATGTTTAAAACTTTATTTGAGCAGAGTCTAAGTTACTGCAATAATAATTTCCACTCACTTGCTTCCTTGATATTTAGAGAAAGAGTGGAGTGACAGCTGGCACACAGCCTGTCTTATCCACGCTGCAGCTGTTGTGACTTTTTAAACGACTGGCGTTAACACTCATGTGCTTGTAAAATGCCTCTTATGGATATATTATACCCCAATATTGTCTACAGCCATATTTGTTTTACTGTCCTATTTTTTTTTTTTTTAAAGAAAACTTCCGGGGAGCTCTCATCTCTTTTTTCATCCTCGTGTGCAGATATCACACACATTTATGTCCTCCTTCATGTGTGACTTACTGGGACGATGATAACGACTCCAGCATAGTAACACATTTTATGTGACCTCGAGACTGTCACTGTTCAATATCCCCCCAGCATGTTACTCTGGAGCCCAGGTTCTAATAGGACTCATTCTTAGGACACCAGTCACCAGTTCAGTTTCTTAGCCACTGGACACAGACAGCTTCTCAATACTAGAATAACTTGGTTGTCTAGGGCAGTAGTCACCAAGCACTTTTTAGTATGTTTATCTATCATTAAAACATACTTAGTCTACTCACACGGGGTATGTGTGTGTGTGTGTGTAATGTGTGTGTAAAAAATTACGTACATGTCCTATACTATGATTACAAGGAGCTCATTCTAGGAATGAGAAGTCAGGTTTGCCATTTTCTTGTTTGCTGGTTAGTTATTAGTCTTCTTAATATTGTCCTAGATGCACAGTTTCTTTGCAGGAATTTGTCTCTTTTTCATTTTATTTTAGTTGAAACTAAATATAATTTATAAGTTTACTTTATTGAGCACCTGTAAATTCCCATTCATCACAAGATGCTGAAAGTAAATGAACGAGGAAGCTGTTACACATCCCTGACCTACCTTCCGAGGGCCTCTTCTTCCTTCCAGAATCCTCTAGGATCAAACATAACAGGAAGCTGCCTAACACTGAGGCTGAGTGAGCCACCCATTTATCAGTCTATATATTAACTCCATTTCTCTTTTAAGTCAATATAAGTGAGAGCTGTAAAAATTTCCTCCTCTATTTCAAAGAATCATTTTGTGCATCCCTCCTGCCAAGTGCCTGATCTCCATTTTGGGAGTACTGGTCTCAGAGAAGAATAGGGGAAGGTCATATTTCTTGACTGGCAGCATGAAATTAATATTCAAGGAACTTCATCAGTACAGCACACTGAACACCTGCTTTCTGCTATAAAACGTAATTTTTAAATATGTATTTTCAATAAAATATATTTTTTAGAAAACTAATGCGTAACTGAGCATGCAGAAAAGAAAATCCCTGAGCAGTATAGATTCTGTTCTTTCCATTAGGGACTTTTAATAACTCTCAACATCTTCTCTTGCCTCTGCATTTGCTAATGCTTCTTCATAGCAGTTTGCTTCCTTACATGGTATCTGGGTTTTTTTGTTTTGTAAGTTCAGCTTCAGCTTTATAAGACATTTTTCCCTCCCGTGGGAACCTCTAGATTCCCTGTTTTGTCACAGTGACCCTGTGATGCAGCAGTTCTGCATTTGTTTCGGCTGGATCCCTCAGGGTTTCATCATTCCTAGATTGGGATTCCATTAAACCTCTAGAGAAGATTTCTTAACTCAGGGTTCCAGGAGATATGGATGGTGTAAATTTGGACCCTGGATTCATATGTGATACAGAATTCTCACTCAGGGTCCTGGGGAGGGCAGGTTTCCTTGCTGCTTCTGCAGGGCCAGTAGGTGGACTTTCTCCAGGCCCTTCAGCATGGCTGTTACAGTCTTTAGTTTAAAGCTGTTGGCTTTATTTAGGGGTCTCAGTCCCAGCTCCCACTATGTGCCCTGAGACCACACATCCTCTCCCCAGTTGAGGGTGATGCTCTCTACTGCTCAGAGTACTACACAACCAAGGGGTGGGTTTGAAAAATAACTGAATAAAACTTCAAGAATGAAAGTAGTTCTTGAAGAATCCTCATGGAGATTTTCACATACTTCAGTGTTCTGTGTCCTCAGTGGATTGTTCTGATTTATATTTATTTTATATATATATGTATATATATATATATAAGAGAAAATGGCTTCCACTCTGTCCTCTGCTTCAGTAGGGGGAGAGCTGGGTGAATATTCTAGAAGATCTTGATGACTTCAGACTGGATTTATTTTTTACATTTAACTACCAGTAAGTATGCATTTGAGTTTCTTATCTTCAGTTACCTGAACTCTGCAAGGCACTGTGGTTCATTCAAAAGCAGTTCGTCAACAGATATTCATTGAGCAGCCGAATGTGCCAGGCACCTTTCTCTTGCTCTTTTTCTTAAAACTGAATATATTTGACATGTAACATTGTGTAAACTTAAAGAATGCAGAGCATTAATTTGATGCATTTATATATTGTAATCTGATTGCCATTGTAGCCGTATTTAGCACCTCTATCACATCACATGATGATCCTTTCTTCTTAGTGGTTGGAATATGTAATTAGAGGCACCTTTCTCAAGTTGCTTATTACACAGTCGCTTATAAGAAGAGTTCTCGGGACTTCCCTGGTGGTGCAGTGGTTAAGAATCTGCCTGCCAATGCAGGGGACACGGGTTCAAGCCCTGGTCCGGGAAGATCCCACATGCCGCAGAGCAGCTGAGCCCGTGTGCCACAACTACTGAGCCTGTGCTCTAGAGCCCGTGAGCAACAACTACTGAAGCCTGCGTGCCTAGGGCCCATGCTCTGCAACAAGAGAAGCCACCGCAGTGAGAAGCCCGCACACCACAATGAAGAGTAGCCCGTTCGCCGCAACTAGAGAAAGCCCCGCACGCAGCAAAGACCCAGCGCAGCCAAAAAATAAATAAAGAAATAAAGAAGGAAGAGTTCTCAAGGTATAATCCTTGGTACTTAGTCATTGCAGCATTATTCATACTGTGGAAAATTTTAAAGGAACTAAATGTCCAACAGTAAAATATAATTTATTCATCAGGTGGAATATTAGGCCAATAGTAAAAATAGAATAGATCAAAGGTCGGCAAGCTTTTTCTGTGAAGGAACTGATAGTAAGTACATTAGGCTCTGCAGACTATTAGGTGTCTGTGGTGACGACCCTACCCAGCTCTTGCAGCACAAAAGCAGCCGTAGACAAGACATAAATGTGACTATGTTCCAATAAGTCTGTATTTACAAAACAGATGTGGGCTGACTTCGGCCCCCAGGCCACGGTTTGCCAGCCACTGGGATAGCTCTGCAAGTACAGACAGATTTCCAAGACATTTTGATAACTTGAGAGGCAATAAACAGAACTGTATGTATGATCCCAATTTATAGAAAGCAGATAAGTAAACAGTAATTGTTTACATAGATGTATAAGAATATCTAAAAGGATATACACCAAACTGTTAACAATTTGTAAAAGAGGTTAGGAGAGGAGAGATTGAAGGGGACTAAGTTTTTATTTTATACTTTTGTGTTTGAATTTTTTAAGACTGTACTTAAATATTGTTTCTCTGAGTAAAAAAAAAATGTAAACATCAGATCACTGGTAGTTTCAGAGGTTTTTCTGGTTGTCAGCTGGTCTCTGATGAAAGAGCAAAATATGTTGATGTTGAATGAAGAACTTAATGACAAAGAGCAAAATGATCTCTGGAAAGCAGTCAGCCTGACAGAAGACCTACGGAGAGTTGCTCTGTATAGCACCAGCATGAATAAGAAGCAGTATCGTTGATTCCACCAACTCTCAGTTCTGAGTTGTGAAGTGAAATATTATCAGAAGGTTTAGGGACAAAAGAGAGAGAAAATCTTGTTTGAGGACCCAAAGAATCCTTTTCTTTGTGCTATAGAGGACCATAGGTTTGTGGTTATAGTGAGTGGATGATTCTTTCCATGACTAGCTCCAGGTAACTTTTCAATTTAAATGCAGGCTGGAAAAAGTCTAATGTATGTCAGTGTATGAAACATCTTATCATTGTCATTGATTTTTGAGTATACATTATTTCCAGGTTAAAAGAGTTGAATTATACTCTCCTTGACTGTATCGCTAGTCTGTGTTAGACTACAGTGACTACTGAACCTGCAACTGGCATATGATTGATTTGTCAGGTAGCAAAAATACCCACTATGATGTAGGAGAACACACCTCTTTTAACCAGGCATCCTAAACCCAGTTTTGTTTTTTTCATACCTTTTCCTGTGAAACATAAATAGAAATTCTCTTTTATTGGACTCACTTCATGATGAAATACAGCTAGGGCACCTCAGACTGTTGAACCACTTTATGCTGTCAGTATAGCTTGTGGCAGAACTCCCCCTGGAGAGGACACCTGGGGTACCTTTTGGAAACCTCTATGGCCCAAGGACACCAGAGCAACCCATGGAGAATCACTTGTGTGGGGTCTGGTACTGATGAGGATAAAACAGACTTAAGAGGTTTGAGGGGGCTTCCCTGGTGGCGCAGTGGTTGAGAGTCCGCCTGCCGATGCTGGGGACACGGGTTCGTGCCCCGGTCCAGGAAGATCCCACATGCCGCGGAGCGGCTGGGCCCGTGAGCCATGGCCGCTGAGCCTGCGCGTCTGGAGCCTGTGCTCCACAACGGGAGAGGCCACAACAGTGAGAGGCCCGCGTACCGCAAAGAAAAAAAAAGAGGTTTGAGGGCTTCCCTGGTGGCGCAGGGGTTAAGAATCTGCCTGCCAATGCAGGGGACACGGGTACAAGCCCTGGTCCAGGAAAATCCCACATGCCGCGGAGCAACTAAGCCCATGTGCCACAACTACTGAGCCCGCGCGCCTAGAGCCCCGTGCTCCGCAACAAGAGAAGGCACCACAATGAGAAGCCCACACACTGCAACGAAGAGTAGCCCCTGCTTGCCGCAACTAGAGGAAAGCCTGCACGCAGCAACGAAGACCCAATGCAGCAAAAAATAAAATAATTTAAAAAAAAAAAAGGTTTGAGACTTGTAGACTAAACTTCTCAGCCACACATCTGTGTAGTAATTAAATAGTTTGGTAGATAGGACAGTGGTTTTCAGAATGTTTTCTGTGGAACTGGTGTTTTGGAGGTTCCAGATTTTTGGATTTAAACTAATTTAAAACGCACTTAAAAATATACATGCTCAAAAGTGTAACCAAATTTTAACATCAGCATATTAACTGTAGCTGTCAGTCTACCTACTTGTTTGGATTTTTCCTTCCATCTCGAATTAATTGAAGAACGTAATATAATTGCAAGGCAAGCCATTTTTTTTAACTGCTAATATTTGTACCAGCTTATCTATGAAAATGAAGATATTCTCTATGTTATGTATGCAAAACTAAATACAGACATAAATTAGATGCTGAGGTAGTTATGTGAATTCCAAGTATAATATGCACCTGATTTCTCATTTTTGGATCCATCAAAACAAGTTCATTTTCTCTTTTATTGACTTCAAATGGAAATGTTAAAATTATAGTTCAGATATCTGTACTAAATATTTTATATATTTGATAGCACACAATATAACAATATTTTATTTAAGACGTTTTAAAAGTAGAAAATCAGTAAAATAGGTCGACTACTAGTTTTATGCTAACAGTGTTTATAATAAGCAGGATGGGGGTTTTTTGGTTTAATTCGTAATTTTTAATGTTCAGTCACGTCAGGTGTCTATTTCTTTTGGAAGCAGATTATTTCACTGAGTCCAGTGTGTCATCACAAGAGTCTTTTCTGTTTGGAGAATCAGTCTGGGGGAGGAAGTATAGTCATCATGTCCTCTGCCAGTGGTTCTTTGATTTATGGAAATCACTTGGTCAAACTGAAAATGTCACAAATTATCTTAGTTCTACCTGCTTAGCAAAACAAGGAAGAAAAGTTAATGTTTTTCAGTTTAAACTGAAAGAATCAAGGGACTTCCCTGAAGGTCCAGTGGTTAAGACTCTGTGCTTCCAGTGCAGGGGACATGGGTTCAATCCCTGGTTGGGGAACTAAGATCCCACATGCCATGTGGTGTGGCCAAAAAAATTATTTTTAATAAAATTTAAAATAAATAAATAAACTGAAAGAATCAGACAGCAAAAAGGAACTGCTTGATAGGGCCTGATTATTACTCTAGTATGCACCTAAGGTGCAAAAATACATTTTTAGTTTAAATACCACCCCACCTCAGAATCTTAGGGGCTGCCTATCTCAACTATATCTTTGCAGTCCGCTCCAGAGGTAGTGTTGAAATAAGCTCGACATTTAGTGGTGGCATTAAGGTCTGTTTGTTGACAGGTTGCTGCCTGCCACTTAAAAAAAGAGGGGAAAAAAATCAAGGCTTGAAAGCAGAGGAACAACATGTAGTCATCTTCCCAAAGGAACAAAAGTAATGGGCTGGTTCTCTCCAGCTTCCTGAAGAACAGTGCCTGCAGTGCATGTTTGTGTGTGTGAAGCACCATCTGTAACCTTGGCAGGAAGTGGAAAATATGAGTAATTTGGGGACTCAGAATCTCTTTCCCCCCCTCCCTCCATTCCCCTCTCATGTCCAGGACCTTCCCAGGGGTCTCAGGAAACATAGCATCCCTCCAGTTCATTTAACTCCCGGGAAACCCTTGTGCTCTTAGCCTCCCTTTTTTGGTTTAACATTAACCCTGTTTGCTGACCCTGGAGCCTCAGACCCCAAGTGGCTGCTCAGTCAGTTTTGACTCGTGGTTTAGAGAGATCAGCCGCATGGTTCATCATGGTTATGTGTGACAATGGCTGATGTTGACCTTCGCCTGTCTCTCAAATGTCTTTATTCACTTTAATATATCTTTTTGCATGCAAATATTAAGAGATACAGCAGGATAGAATTTTTAAAACAAATCAGCATCTCTTCACCCCGGTAGAACACACCTGGAGCGGTCTGAAGTCAAGTCGTGGTGAAAGCTGAGTCCCTTAGGTGGAAATGGTCAGGATCACAAGATGCTAGAACTAGCAGGGAGCAGTAGCGAAGCCTCCCTGTAGCTCCCCTGAAGTCCGCTCCTGGAAAACAGACAACTGGTGAGAGGAGGGGCTGAAGCCCCTTGTCAGGACTGCTTCAGAGTAATTTAAGTTATGAGAAACTTGACAGGGTTGTGTGTGTGGTTTGTTTGTTTGTTTTAAACTCAGCCAAAACTCTACCCTTATTTTAGGATTTCAGTGACTTTAATGGAGAAAGGAGAAGAGCGTCTTTCCAGTTCTCACTTCTTGTAGTTATGTAAAGCTTCCCTTGAATAATCAGCTATTCTTTACAGCTGCCACAGATAATTTGGTCTTTGGAATGCTTGGTGTGGAGTCTTTCAGAGTATGGAATTCATTCTGTTCGGGGTTTTTTGGAGATTGCCAGTGGTTCTGTTTTGTTTGCTTTAAACAGATGTAAAATGATATTGAGATGATTGTGGATTTATTTTCTGTTGTGTTAGCAGCTTCTGAGTACTTTTGTGGTAGGTTGGTTCTCTTGATTAAAAAAATAAACAAGTAGACCAGCTGCAATCTAAGTAGGAAACATAAGAGTTTAGAATGTGTGTGACGGTTGGATTCAGCTTTAGATTTTATCCGGGAAGACAGCTCTCTAGATAGGCAGTTTTCTCGTATTTAGAATTCATTGCTTAGATAGTAAAATACATATAACTGATTAAGGAAAAGAAGTTCGTTTAGGGAAAAGGAAGGTGAAAGAGCCTGAGCAATAAAGTCAATTCTTATCCAAACAGAGCAGTTTCATTTTGGTTTTTGTTTGTTTGTTTACCAGTGTTCTTCTGAAAACTGCTGCTAGGTGAGCACTTCAGCTAAGATGATTTGGGTCATTTGTGGCTTTCCTCTTGTCCTGTACATCAGCATTGTGGTTATTACACTAACTACCAAGAATATCTTACAAGGCTTTTGTATCTACACTCTGTCAGTCCAGACCAGGCAGTGTCTCACACTCCCCAAAGAATTTAAACAAGAAGTTGTGGAAATAATTTTGGAGCGTGTATTTCTAAATTGTTGGTATTTAAATGTTTTTTTGTTGTTTTGTTTGAGTTATCTTGGTTACGGTTGACACAATAGGAAGCAGTTGCACCTTTCTCTCCTTAAAGTTAAAAAACTCTCCAACATTTATCCTTAAGAGGGGTCAGAGAATTTTCCCCAGATGGATTTTGCTGCTCAGACCTGTCTCTAGGGGGAGCTCTTCAGCACATCGCCCACTGGACTGAAGTGGCAGAAGAGCCCTTCCTTCAGGTCCCCAACACAACTCAAGGTGAATCCTTCCCTTAACAGGGAGGCCTGGAAAATGCCATGCTGTAATTTCAATTTGGCATGGCCACTCCTCTTACCCTTCTTAATGCTGATTTTCTTAAGCCAGTCTCTCTAACGGGTTGTTTGATTTTTCTGCTGAAAGAGAGTGTATAGTATATAACAGTTCACCAAAGATCTGGTGGCAGAGGTTAAAAAAAAATGCAGCAACAAATAGATGATAGCTCCCAGTCATGTGGGTTTTCCTTCATATCCTTTTGTTTGATGCCTCCTTGTAGCAAGAAAAGAAGTTGAAGGCTGGGCTGTTTGCTTTTAAGTTCAGAGGAGTCTAATTAAGGGTCAGCTCTGTTCCCATAAACCACTGTGCCAAGACCTTTTTGAAGAACTTTATAGAATGAAAGTATATTGCTTACTGCTATCAGGAAATCTTTTTGAAAAATAAATAAAAGGCCAAATAAGTCTTTGATCTCCCTAACAACATTATAGTCTGTGGCAGAGAGCTTGAAAGTGTATTAGATTTGTCTTCGATTCTTAAGTTCTCAGTAATTGCCTGTTTTCCAAAACAGAGGTTTTAACCACATGACTTTGGCTGATGTCAGTGGGGCGGAAGTTTCTAAACCACCCACGTATACGACTAAAACCATTGCCATGAACTGAGTCCAGGACAGCCTGCTGACAAGTAGAGTGGTTTCCAAGTAGGTACTTGAGTAAGTTAAGCAGACATCTATGCAAACTGTTTATCTCTAAGACTTGTGACCATGTTAATAAAGTATATTAAAATTTTCAGCTGGGTTGTGGGTTTGGGGACATGTCTCAGTTAACTAAAGTGGATTTGTATGAAAATTTGTTTACCAGAAGTGCATTTTAAATATTACTTCTGCTTTTATGATTCATCAATTGCAGTTGTCTTTTAAATCTCAAACACTGGCCTGAGAACTTGAATATTGCCAAAGTCTGTTTAAAAGTGATTGTACCTTTCCCACTGTTTAATTCTCTACAGGGTGATGGAACTGATGGGGAGGAAAGAAACAGGAAGAATGCAACTTGAAAGCAAGTTCTGTCCACGGTGTACTAGTTGGTCATTTTTGTAGATCAGAATTAGTGGCAAGTTCTCAAGCAAATCCACCACCCTGTGTTGCCCATTCATGCCTAAAATACCGATTTTCATTACAGCAAAGGAGAAAATGCTGTTTTTTAACTGGAATATAAGATAATAAAATCTAATTGAAAATTGTTTTATATTTGTTTTAAAAGATAAGCAAATGCAGGGAACTTTGAAGGAATTAGAATTTGGGTTTTAAAAAAGAACACACTAATATAAAATAGTGCATGGATAACACAACCAACACCTATGTGCCCATTACTCAAGATGAAAAAAAAGTAACATTTTGTCATATTACTTTAGATTATTTTTCAGTTTTGAAGAAATAAACCATTATAGTTAAGGTTGAATTCCCCTGTTTCCCTGCCTAATCCCATTCCTCTTCCTTCCTCCTCAAGACAAACACTATCATGAATTCAGTGTGTATGTAGCCAGTGTTTTATTAACTATCTTATATATAAATAATATCAAAAAAATTTTTTGTTGTTTTTAGTTTATTTAAGTGGTACCATACAGTGTATCTCATTCTGTAACTTGCTTTATTCTCCTCAGCATCATATTTGGGGGATCCAGACAGGGTATTGAAACACATGGATCTAGATTATTGACTTCTAACTCTTATATGGTATTTCATTTTTGAATATATCAAATCTGTTCCACTGCTAAGTCATTTGGGTTATTTCCAATTTCTGTCTGTTACAGTGCCGCGGGGAACATCCTTAATTGTACTTGTGTGTATCACCAGGCTATATACCAAGAAGGGAATTGCTAATTCATTGCGTGAGCACGTTTTTACCTTTACTAGATGTTGCCTAATTACTTTCCAAAGTGGATGTACCGTCCATCGGCAGATGGTGCGAGCTCCTGCATCACCATATCCTCACCAGTACCTAGAACTGGCAGACTTTTATTTTGGCCAATCTGGTTGGATGTGAAATGATATTTCTATGTTGTTTGAGCTTGCATTTCTCTAATTTCTAGAGAGCTTGAGCACCATTTTGTGTTTCTTGTGAATTGCCTGTTCATAGTCTTTGTATTGTTTTTCTGTTTGGTTCTTTGTCTTATTGTTTTATGAGGAGTTTTAAACATTTTTAAGATGGTGTTGTTGGATATGGCACTACCTTTAATTCCATTTCAAAATGTGGGCTTTTTTTTGTCCATGATATGAATTCATTAGTTTTCCTTATATTCTTATCACCCATGTTTTAAAGTATATTTTGTTTAAGTAAAATGGAGTGAAGAAGAGGTTCTCCTAGGGTACCTAGGCAAGACTCAAGAGAGGGTAAGGAAGAATGGGATTAAAGAAGATGTATGTGAAAGACAGAGGGAAAAGATAGGGAGGGGAGCTGGAAAGCCTGTGCATGAGAAAGAGATGATGGATCAACAAGACCACTCCGGGGTCCCAGGCATCTGTGTAGCAGGGGAGGGGAGACATGTACCCTGAGTAAGGATAGTGGGGCCGATACGGGGGGAAAACACGTTCTGTCTTACTAGAAGATGAATATAGATGTTTGCCTTAACTACTTTGTTATACTTCATGCTGTGGGTCTAGCAGCTTGGAGCTCACCTGCCCACCCCTCTCCCTCCTTCAGACATCTAGTGCTTACTGTGGGCCTGAGGCTGAGGCTAGGGATATAAAATTTAGAAAGACAGAGTTAGACTCCCTGCAGGAGTTTTCTGCCCAGTGGAAGAGTATGGCCATCACAGTACAGTACTATGACAGAGGAAAGCATGGAATTCCAGAAGCATAGAGGTGGGGAGTCTTATCTTCCCTGCGAGAGTCAGAGAAGACTCCACAGAGCTGAGTCCTGCCAACCTAGTCAGGGAAGGAAGAGAGGGAAAGGGACACAAGTACAGGAAACAGTTTGTTCAGAGCTCAGAGGTGTGACAGAACATGGCAAGGGGCTAGAAATGTATACAGCACGTGATGGGCCATGTCAAGCTAAGTAAGAAGTTTGGGCTTTATCCTAAAGATGATGGGGAGCCATTAAAAAAGTTTCTGAGAAGTGAGAGGCAAAAAGTTTTGAATACAAATCAATCAAGGCAAACGGTCCAGCCCACCTGTTGCCTCTTTGACCCTTTCTGGAAGACCATTGGCTAGTGGGGCTTAAAGTCTTTAGCCAAAGTTCACCAAGTCTAGATCCTGGAATATGAATTACATTGCCTGATGTATAGAAGGGCATAACAGCATTGGCATCTCAGAGTTAATGTGGATTTCTATTTGTGATTCTGCTTTTTTCTCTGAGTAGTAAGAGGATTTCTTTATCAAAATGTGTCCTTATTTTCAAGTAGCAGAGAACTAGACAGTTTAATGAGGGCCAGTGGTTTCCGGTCCTTGAGAAAAATATCCTCAAAATGTTTCCTTTTGCTGATTAGAATGAGTCACTCCCCAGGGGTCTCTTTCTGCAGAGCCTTCCTTGTGCCCAGAAGGGGATGTTGCTGAGAAACCCTGGCATTAATATTCAATGATACATAACGCTTTTATAGCTGCTGACTTCTGGAACAGTTTCACGACCTATGTGGAAGTGGTCATGATCCCAAACAGTAGAAATTGCAGGGAGCAGAGCATCCATATGCTCCCTTGCAGTCTTCTCCCGGAGAAGAAAACAATGGAAGTAAGAACAGAGCTGTGACTGAGATAAAGCCTTCCAGGTTTTTTCCTCTTGTTGATTCCCTGAGTGAGCCTTTCCCAGGAGAGTCTCTCCTCGTGCTGCCGTTGGTAAATGGATGTCTCTTCTGATTGTTTAACTTCAGAAAAATGACCAGACAGTGAATTTCACTTAGGGTGGAGCTAGAAGAGCTTAGCTAGATAGAAGGCTTGGTAGGCCTGAGAGTAAAAGGCCCAGAAGACTTCACCCCACCCCACTTCCAGACAAGTTCCCGCTCTGGGCCATCCTGTCAACAAAAGTAGAGTTGCTCCCTATCGCCTCTTTTATGGAAATAGCTTCAGCCAAGATTTCTCCACTTGGAACTTTCCCTAACCATGCCCTGAAGGATGGGTCTGTCCTAGTGATAATTCAGATGACTAAGTTGAAAACTCTTCTGCAACGTGAACCTTATAGAACAATCTAGTGGATTTACTTGGAAAATTATCTCTTTCTTCAAGAGATGTAGCATAAGGAGTCTTATAGGATCACAGAGAAAAGGAACTTGGGAGGGGAAGATGTGGTACTTCCTTTCATTTTATAGGTCTGAGGAAACTGAGGCCTATAGAGAAGGAACTTGCATAGGGTACCATTAACTAATTAGGAGAGCCAGGACCTAAATCACATTTAGTGTGATGGCTGTTCTTCTAGTACTCCTTTTAGTGTTGATAAGATATTTGACATACTGTAATCTAGGTTGTGTCAGGGCACTTGGCTTTTGGATAAAATAGACGTAAGATCTCCAACAGACGTTTGAGTAGGTGGCATGAGCCAGGCATTATGCTAGGGAGACCTAATTAAGGATTCGGCAGTAGATGAAGGGACCCTACCCTAGAGGAGCGCTCAGTGGAGGAGAAAACCATAAGATTATCCAACGCATTGTGACTGGTGGTGTCAGGGAAGAGACCTGTGAACCGAGTAGGCATTGAGGGAGGAATGGGGAAAAGCGTCTGGGGTTCTGGCCGTCTCCATTCTAGTATCCTCGTAATCCGTACGTAGGAACCAGGAGAGCATCCTGGCCCGTGATTCGTGGGTTACCATAGGCAGGACCCGTGGTGCTTCGTGAATCAGGGTGTGAAGCGTTGCCTGATGGGTGGTATCTGTTGATTTTCTCAGGCAGTCCTTCCCTGGAGAGATGCTCATCATGGGGTGTCCCCACAGACAGCTCTTGTATTTGTTTTACTTCACCTCTGGCCTCCTGGAACCATTCTTATGACATCATAGTACAAGCTGATGATGACCCTTTTGTGAGGCACAGAGGGCGGGGTTTATATAGCAGTGGCCCTTATGGGCCAAGGAGTGAGAAGTAAGAGTTGAAATACACTCGTGTCCTTGCAGGATTATGGGCTGTGTTTCATCTTGCGGTAAATCTCTGTTCATCATTCAGGAAGTCTCCCACTTTCTCTTGAGTCAGGGCTCCCAGAGGTGCTTTAGGGTGGTGGTTCTGATGACCTTTCTTCTGCAGTTGTTGACTCGCTTGGGGTGTTGCAAAAAGTTCAGGGTAGTTAGGTTTGCAAGTCGAAGGACATAAAGCGGTAGATTTTCACATTCACATTCCACCTTTGACACAGCCATACACATTTCACAGCCCCTGTTAAGGGGCTGTATTTATGTATTGTTTGTGGGTGTTACTCGAGGTGTATGTAAATGTCTGTATATGTAAATACACACCATTTGTGTCTTATTTGTGACTTAGACCTACATATTGACAGCAGATGCTTCACTTGTAGTTTTGTAGCCTCTCAGCTTCCTGCCCGAGAAGTTTCAGATTTCTGGTCTTTATTAATCAGAAATCACATCTGCTCTTGTTTCTCCTCCTCCAAATGACATCGCATGCCTGCTTCCTAGAAGAGGGCTGCAATCTGTAATTTCGGCTAGTCACATTCTCACGTGTGAGCGACTTCACCTGGCAGTCTGTCGCTTGCTGTGGCAATGGAAAATCAGTCTGGGGGATCTGTTTGCTGTGTATTAATGTCACCTGGGGTTTTGCTCTCTTTTCAGATTGTGGTGCTTTTGTCCACAAAGGCTGTAGAGAATGTCTGGCCTCCTGTGCAAAGGTCAAAATGAAGGTAAGACATTTCTGGCTAAACCAATAAAATCTTCAGAGTTGGGAGATTTGGGGTTGTAGTTTTTGTTTATTTTCATCATTTTGATGAAATGACTACTTTGAGACTCAAATAACCAAAAATGATTTTTCTCTTCTTAACACACTCGGGAATTTGTGGCTTTTGGAAGGTGAAATGCTTTCAGAACTGCTCCATGTGAAATGCCCATTTCTCTGTGATTTTAATGTGTGTCGCCGTTGAAGTGGTTTTCTTCTTAACTGTGTCTGCAGACCTCCTCTGCCTTTCACACGCCTGGCTTCCTTCTTCAGGACCATGAGGGCAGCAGGTGGAAATCAGGGGCTCTGACATGCTGATGGGCTGGGGAGTGTCAGGGTTAAACGGGCCTGTGTGGCAGCACTTTGCTCCACAGGCTTGTGTGGATCACATGACAGGAGCAGGAAGTGTATGATGGTACGTGCTCTGAGTATGCAGCTGTGTGATAACAGGCACTGCCCTTAAGGAAGATACGGGGCTGGGGGCAGATGGGCGTTTAGGCGGCCTGTGTGGTTTTCAGTGTTGTAGTCACTCATGAATGTCTTTGTTCCTTGTCAGAAGAGTGCTCTCCAGCTCCATCTACACAAATGCTCAGCATGCTGTGTGCTTCCAATAACCAAATGCATTTATCTAGTGCAGTGGCCTCAAACTGGAGTGTGCATTAGAATCACCTTGGGGGCTTGTTATAAGATGACACTGGGCCCCACTCCCAGAGTTTCCAATTTGGCGGGTGGGGAGGGGCTAGGAACTAGCCTTTCTAATAAGTTCCCAGATGATGCTAATACTGCTAGTCCGAGGACCACACTTGGAGAAGCACTGAACTCTAGTGTAAAGATGACAGACCTCTGTACCCCAGATCTTATTCAGTCCGTGGACATAAATTTTGTTTGGCTCATGGAGTAATTTTTTTTTATTTGAGTTAGTGTATCTATAGAAAAATCGTATTTCACACCAATTTGGATTTCGGATTTCTCCTGAAGAAATGGAAGATCTCACAGCCGTGGTATTTCCCCTTACCCAGCATTCCCAATTCCCACCTTGCTCTTTTTCCTTTTTTTCCATAGTACTTACCACCTTCTTAGGGTCTACTTAACACACTGTATGTATTATTATATTACATTTACTTTTTATGGTCTGTACCTTCCCCCCACTAGAATGTAAGCACTAAACTTGCCAAGCAGTCTGAAGTCAGGACTGTTTGATCCATCAATAGCTCCTAAGCATGTAGAACAGTATCTGGCCTGGAGTTCCTTCAATGTTAGAGAGGTGGGTGGTGGGTGATAATCCACTGGGGCTGAGTGGCTGCCGCCTCCTCTAGACAAGATGTACAAGCCCCAGACTGCCACTCCCCCCCTCCTCCAACTCGCCTCTGTCCTTTGTTACCTGCCTGACCCCACAGGCATTTGAGTTTGTGATCTCTGGTAAGACTGCTGTTACTGTGAATGTGCTATAGAGAAGGAGAATGATAGGGATACAGCATATCCCATAGAAAAGAATGTAACCTGAAAGGGGGAGTTTCATTTTAAATGGACCCTTTTTCACTAATGATTTATCTCAAACTAATTGCTTCAGTCTGTAATTTCTCACAGTGTCTCTGTTCCATGCTACAACAAAAGTCTTAAAATTAGCACTTTACCTAAGAATTATTTTACACCTTATAAATGCGAGTCACTGGAGAAATAGAAACGAAAAGGGCACAGATGCCGCTCTTAAAGGAGCCAGCATTCTGGTGGGGAAGATGGACAAGCAGACGATGACCATAAGTAAGGAAAAAGCTAGGCGGGGACACATGCAGGATCCTGAGGGGTGCCAGTCTCTGCCTCGGGTGAGGAGAAGAAAGAAGCTAACAGACGGCTCTGCCAAGGAGGGATTATCTTGAAATAGAAGAATGCCGTGCCTGTGACGGTGAAGAGAGCATTCCAGGCAAAAGAGATGGCATTTGCAGGATCAGAGTGCTTGGCGGTTTCAGAGGAGAGCCAGAGTGGGTGATGTAGCTAGGCCTAGGGTGCTGAGGACCGTTGGCAGGAACAGAGCGGGGAAGTAGGAGCAGAAACTTGAAACTTGACAGAAGATAAATTGTAAATGCAGTGTTCACTCAGGCTTTCTTTTCCTTTCAGCAGCCCAAAGGGAGCCTTCAAGCCCATGACACATCTTCGCTACCCACGGTCATTATGAGAAACAAGTGTAAGTAGCTCAGCCCACCTCTCATGATTCCTTTTCGCCTCTCTGGTTCAGGACTTACCCATACTTCTGTAGTATTTATTTGTTATTCTTAAGCAAGATTTGAAAACCTATTTTGAATACTTAGAGAAGGCTGCAGTTTCATTGACCAAAAGCTTACCATTCTACCATCAAACTCTCTGGAAGGTTCTAGAATAGTGTGTGTCTTAGCTTAAAAGGCAGCACCTTAACCCTGTGTGTCTTGAAATTTCTCTTGCATTGGTCGACAGTGAAACTTGCTTTTAGCAGCATTACAGTTGCATCACATGAGATCTTGCTTCTTAAACTTCTTGACAAACTGTGGAGTTACGAAAATAGTTCTTTTTTTCCCCAAGGACTTCAGTGGTACACAAATTGGGTAAATCACACCTCTCCCATTCACATCAATCTGTCTTCTCCAGTCTGTGCAAAGCTTCACTTTGGTTTTACTTAATATTTTCCCCTTTTCATTCTTCATTTCCTATCTCATTCCTTTCCCTTCCTCAGCACGCACTGCAGTATATTTAATGTAAACCTCTCTGATCTGCCGTATCTTTAGACATATGTGTACCTCTGGAAATATCTCTTATGATTTTGTGCGTTAAATTTAAATTAGATGATACGACTTGCTTATCCATTCTGCTGGGTTTTTTCCCACTCAATATGGTTTTGAGATCTATTCGTGTTACTATATGTAAGCTATTGTCTCAGATCGCTGCATGGTGTTCTTTCATAAATATATACCACATTTTAATTATCAGTTCCCCCAAAGACAGTTGTCTGAGTTGTTTCCAACTCCTGCCATAAAGATGCAGTAATGAATATCACCTAAACTTGCTCTATGTGAGCCCATGTGAAACTTACCCTCAGGCCGTGTTTTTCAAAGTGTAGATCCTGGATCAATTAGAAGTGCCAATTCTTGGGCCCTACCCAGACCTACTACCTCAGAGATTCCAGAGGCGGAGCCCAGTGATCTGTGTTTTAGTAGATGCTCCAGGTGATGGTGATGCACACACTCGAGCTTGAGGACCACTGCTCTGTGCCCGACTGCTCTGAGTGCTTCCAGATGGCCCCGGAATGGCTGTAGAGACTGTGCCACCAGGAGGGTGTGGAGTCCCTTTAGATAGACGTCCAATTATTGCCCGTCTTTGCATGTGGATTCCTAGAAGAAAAGTTGTGCCAGACTGTCACCCACCTTAACCAGTGATCCAACCCATTCCAACACCTTTTACAAGTCTAATCTTCCTTAAACTTTTGTTCTGTGACATTATCCCTTATTTCAGAAACCTTTTTTCTCTTTCAAATCAGATAAAATAGCATTTTTCAAAAAAAATTACCAATTATGTCTGACCCCCACATGTATTCTTATTCCTGTTTTCCCCCTTTAATTCCTGAGGTAACGTAGCGGTAAGAGTACAGATTGTGGATTCAAGTTGGATGGGTTTGAGTCCCAGCATCCCACTTAACAGCCGTGTAACCTCGGACGTTTACTAAGTCCCCTGTACGTCATTTTCCTCCTCTGTGGAAGGATGGTAATAGTATCGGCAGGTGGTCATCGGGTTTAAGTGAGATCACACCAATGAAGTACTTGGTGAGAGGCCTCCTTCAGTGTTTGCTTTCACCACTACCATCACCATCACAAATAAGGATGCTGAGGCTCAGAGAGTAGTTAGCAACTTCCCTGAGTGCAGTGGATTGGTTTCAACAAGGGAAAGTTGTTGTTTGCACCCCCGTACGCTGCCTTTTAGATGCAGGTGGTTCTTTATAATTTTCAGGGCTCTGCATGACGTGACATCGTTCTGCTTCTCCGGCCGTTTCACTGATCCCTTATATACACCCCTCTACTTACTTCCTCTTCTGCTTGTTATCTCCCTGTCACATTAATAGAGTGTTTCTGCCTTCCTTCATGCAGTTCTCCTCATCAGAATGTCCTCTTTTTCTGCTGACTTACCCACATGCTACTGTTCTTCAAGAACCGGTGTTTCTTCCTCCATCAGATTTTATCTGCTCAGCAGCTTCCCTTCTGAGACACTGAGGATGTGCTCCAGGCTCTTGAACACTTGAGCATGTTCTCTTCCCTGCCAGTTGCCCTTCTTCCCTGTTGCTGTGGGACCCACATCTCCTAGTTTCCTGTGTGCTTCCTGCAGGAAGGGTCTGGTCGTGTTATAGGGTAGCATGTTTCTGGTGTTCATTATATCGCCTTCTTCTAAATAGAATTTGAATTGGAAATTAATGGTTTTATTAATTTTATTAAGTCAGAAACATCCTGTAATACTGTGAAGCCATAACAGCTGCCCCGGTCTTATTTCCTTCAGCTCCTGATGCTCCTGGGGATGGACAGGTAATGCAGCAGTTTAGTTAGCTACCTAGGAGAAATAATTTGCTACCCCGATGGCAGTGTGACTACTTTAGCATGAAATTAGACCTCCAGTTTGCTCTTTGGTCAAGTTCAAGAGAAATACGCAGTATGAGGACAAATTAGCTATGTGACATCAAACACATGTTGCATTTTCCTCATCTGTAAATTAACGGAATTGGTCAAAACCTGTGTTCTCAGACGTTGTACAGAAGAATCTCTTGGGGAGCTGGTAAATGTGTAGGCTCCCAGGTCCCACCCGCACAGAACGAGGAGGGCTGGGAATTTGCATATCTAACCAGCCCCTGACACGTTTCTTGGTAGGTCCTCCCAAAGAACACCAGCCTCAGTTATCTCTGAGGCTCCTTTTATCCTTAAAATTCTTTCGGTCTCCTTTTCTCTTACTTTGACTTAGTTTAAATTTTTAAATATATGATACTTTCACACGATTCTTTATCCTCATTGCCTCATTGCCATCACACCATACAGGTAAACCACTTTTCTTAGTTTTATATTTATCTTCCTTAAGTTTCTTTATTAAAATAAAGCAAGTACCAATTTGGATTATTGATTATGTTTTTAAAACATAGAAGGTGGTGTGTTGCACACTTTATTCTGCACCTTGATTTTTTTCCCCCTTAATAGGTTATCTGCAGATCTGTGTCAGTTCATGGAGAGTGTCCTCATTTTTTTTTTTAAAGCTTCATAGTATTCCCATGTAGGCTGTGCCATGATTTATTAACTGATCTTCTTTTGATACTCATTTTGCTTTTACCAAACTTTGCATTGAATAACTTTGGACATACGTCATTTCAAATATAAACAAGTAAATCTTGTAGAATAAACATATCCTAAATGGAATTACTGGGTCAAAGATATAGGCATTTACCGTTTCAACAGCTGTTGCCAAGTTGTCTTCCATAGGGTTTTTGTACCTATTTACACTCCCAGGGTAAATCTCCTTTAAAGCAGTTTGCTTCTATCTGGCATTCATCAGGTGAGCCAGTGCCGGTGGGCATGTGTCGGTGATACTTCATTTGGTGTCCTTTCCTTCTTTACAGCCTCCCAGCCCAAGGAGCGCCCTCGGTCTGCAGTCCTCCTGGCCGATGAAACCACTGCCGTCCCCATGTTTGCCAACAGACGGTCCCAGCAGAGTGTGTCGCTCTCCAAAAGTGTCTCCATTCAGAACATTGCTGGGTGAGTGGGGATGTAAAGCTAGCACAGTTGACATCTAGGTGACAGAGCATAATAATTTATACCATTTGACAAAAAGATTGTTTTAGAAAGAAATGTATAACGTAATGGGTTAGTGCTACAGATGAGTGGGGTGAGGATTACACTTTGATGCACCATCATGGTCGCCATTTTGTAGCAAGGATCCCCTTTAAACACCATTTTTAGGCCAGTTGTCCTCTGCTTTTATACATGATCAGCCCTGCTTTTAAAGAACCTGCCTTCTAAAAGGATGATTTTCAGATCAAAATAAGAAGTGGGAATAGGAAAAAAGATTTAATTCTGAATGTTTGGTTTCAATCACTTGTATTTTCATATGTCTGTTGGTCTTTTCTGTTGGTCAGATGAACCTGGGGGGAGGGGGTCACTTTGTTTTGTTTCGCTTTTTTCTTTTCTTTTCTTTTCTTTTGTTTTTTTTAACTCGCCTCTTGACTCTTAAGTCATGGGAGTGAATAATGGGCCAGGTACGACAGTAGGTTCCCCGTCCCTCATCTGCACTGAGTTCCTTTTGTGGTCCCTCCAGAAGTTGCTGTGGCCCCTGATTGTTCAGGCCTCGGCTGTCTGTAATTAGCACAGGGCCGATTATGATGTTGCTGGCTGTTTGGGGTAAGATGCCTGCCTTCCCATCCAGTAAAGAAGTCATCTCAAATGTAGGACTCAAAACATCTCTTGCAGCTCTCTTAACCTAGGCTGGAGGAAAATTCCCAACTGAAGGATGCAAATCTCCTTTTGTCTGTGCTTCCTATAACCTCTGTGCTGGCTAATGTTTCCTCCTCCTTAAAAACAAAAAGTCCCAGGTATTTTTATATTGTTTTGTCTTTCTGTTGTAATTAACCAAAGGCTTTCTTTTCCAAGTTCTTATGTTATCCAAATGAGTTTCTATTATGACTTTGAAAAGTTGGCCTTTAAATAAAATTTAGTTTTTAAATGACTCTGGCTTACTTTTGTTGTACCACAAACATCATCTACTGGGTGCCTAACGTGCTAGCTGGTGAGTTGGGGTCAAGAAAAGTTCGAAGAATATGGTTTAATGTAAGTGCTTGGTCTATAGTTATTTAGGGAACACAGGGAAAAAGTGTAGTGGTTAGACATGAGTTTCCAACAGAAAAATTTCTTACATAATGTGTATGCAGTTTGAAGGAAGAGCATTCTCCTTGCTACCTATCGTTAAAAAAACCCCAAGGCTCAAAAAGTTCATGCTTGCAGTGATGTTAAGTGCCTCCAACCTTCCTTAATAGTTTGTGTTGCATATTGCTGGGTACCTGACATAAGTGATTTGTCTTCCATCATTGTAGTACTTGCAGCCAGCTGTCATTTTATAGTTTTTCAGATCTTCACTTAAGACCGGAAACTATGGCTTCTCAGAATGTATCTGACAGTATGTGTTTCCTTTTTCCCACAGAGTTGTCAATGATGAAAACATATCAAACACCTGGAAATTCCTGTCTCATTCAACAGACTCACTAAATAAAATCAGCAAGGTCAATGAGTCAACAGAGTCCCTTACTGATGAGGGTAAGCAGAAGCCACGGCGTGTA
The DNA here is from genome assembly GCF_059928025.1 of Delphinapterus leucas. Taxonomy (NCBI): domain Eukaryota; kingdom Metazoa; phylum Chordata; class Mammalia; order Artiodactyla; family Monodontidae; genus Delphinapterus; species Delphinapterus leucas. Next base: position 45,003,817 of record NC_143130.1, on the reverse strand, counting down.
TTGTGTGCGTCTGCAGAGACTTTGTGCCATCTCCTAGAATGCAAGCACTAACGCATCTCCTGCCTCTTCCTTACTCCTGTGAAACTTCTCTGAACTGTCTTTAAAGCATCACATGCTTTATAAGGAGTTGGTAAACCCACTTATCCTGTTGTTAGATGGTTGTCCACCGAAGGATGTCATTGATTTTAATGTGGTCAGACTCTGGTACAAACGCTTCTTCTTCCCCCAGATTTTGTACACGTTCAGTTCTAGCTCTCTTGGCACAGCTGTAAGCCTACTCTCTTAAACAAGTAAAGTCACCAGGACCCTGATCATGTCTTAATCACCTTTGATGTATGTGACATTTATCACCCATAACCGAAGTCTTGAATATAGAGTATGTCACTCCGGAACAGAAAATGATCTTTTCTAATAGAATATATATTCTATGAACATCCCTGTATTAGTGTAGAGTGTTTACGTCTCATGAAATTATCCCCATGAGGAACGTCCAGCAGAGGTTTTTTTTAGAGGTCACAGACGCAGGATTCTGATATTGATTCTTTTTGTATTTTGAGGAGTAGGTACAGACATGAATGAAGGGCAGCTAATGGGAGACTTTGAGATTGAGTCCAGACAGCTGGAAGCAGAGTCCTGGAGTCAGATCGTGGACAGCAAGTTTCTGAAACAGCAAAAGAAAGATGTGGTCAAACGGCAAGAAGTGATTTATGGTGAGACTCTTCATGTGCTCTGCTAATATTTGATTTGCATTGTCTGGCATTGTTTATGAGGGGATTTATTGGGCTATAGCAAGTCAATTTTCAAGTATGTAGCATCTCAAAGATTTTCTTTTGAAAACTTTGAGGTATAGAGACATCTTATTTCTATCCTTTACTCTCTCTGTAAAATTATATTCTTTAATTTTATTGGACATTTTATTTAATATGAGTGCTTATTTATGCGATAGTCCTAAAAAGAGATCTCTTGTGACAGTACAGTTTAATTCCTCAGCTACAGTATAAACTAGACTAAACGCAAGTCATTTCGTAGTAAATTATGAAAGGTCTTGAATCCCAGTGAAGACCACTTTGGCAACCACCACTAAAGAGTGATGGAATCCAGTACACCTGTCAGAAAATAGTGTGAGGTCCCGTGAGAAATCGAGGAATACGATGAAAACACTTCAGGGAAAAGACAGCTGTTGACTCATTTTTAAAGTTTAAATTGGGCCGTAAATAGCCTTAAGACAAAATTGGGCTCTTAGTAGCAGCAGACACACTTTGCAGGAGAATCCTCGAGGAGAGCATTCCTGACCACTGAGCCTTGTCCCTCCCCCAGAGCTGATGCAGACGGAGTTCCACCATCTCCGCACACTGAAGATCATGAGCGACGTGTACAGCCGGGGCATGACGGCCGACCTGCTCTTTGAGCAGCAGATGGTGGAGAAGCTCTTCCCCTGTTTGGATGAGCTGATCAGTATCCATAGCCAGTTCTTTCAGAGGATCCTGGAGCGGAAGAAGGACTCTCTGGTGGATAGAAGTGAAAAGAATTTTCTCATCGAGAGGATTGGGGATGTGCTTGTGCACCAGGTGAGCAGCGGGCGGGGGCCTGGTGCCTCTCACACGCACTGGGGGCCCCGTAGCCGTGCGTTCACATCCTGGCTGGACTGCTCACGATCTCTGTGAGCTTAGGCAAGTGGTTGCATCTCTCCGACCCTCAGTTTCTTTTTCTGTAACTGAGGACAGTAGATTTTCTCTTTTAATGCTATTTTGAAATTTAAGAGGTAATATATATATAAAGTACCCAGCATACATGGTAGATATGCAGTAAAAGCCAGTTTTTCTTCCTCAGCGTGTGTACCAACATCAGAGATACTATAGTTTAAGAGATCAAAAAATATTTTTTGGAAGTCTCAACTTCAACCTGTGCCTCAAATCAAAAGGCTCATTTATCTAAAAACCACCTGAGACTAAAACCTTGACTAAGAAACCATCTGTAAAATAATTCATAAAATATTTCTTGCTAATATTTTCATCAAGGTATGGCATGGTTTCAATCCTACGTCAAAAGCAATTTAGCTAAAAACTGTTTTGATACTTTCAGATGTATATGTCATAGGCAGTTTCTAAATGTTTCTTTTTTAAAACATTGTTTCTGAAAGAGGAATAATGCTAGTATAACCTTTATAGGCAGAGGGGCATCGCATCACATCTGACTAGCTCTTTCTCACCGGCAAGTCTCTGCCTCATTGTGGAAGCAGAGGCTTACTTGCTGGAACATTTGCCTGAGAACTGGAAATACTGTCCTTTCGTTGTATTCTTGAGTCTGTACCCCTCGCCCTATTAATTCATTGGTGCCTTCATTCATTCATTTTTCAAGTATTTACTGGGGATTTACTCAATACCATGTGGAACCACAAAGGTAAATATAATGTAGACCTCTGCTTCATGGAACTCATGTTCTAGGAGTGAAGGATAGGCACGTCGTGAAGTAAATGCAGATGCAGTGTAGTGAATGCGTTCACACTGGTGGTCAGGGCATCAAAGTGGGCACGGTCAGCTCTGCAAGGGAGGACCCTTCCTCCCCAAACATCCTCCTCCTGTCATTTTCCATGTTTCTCCCTCTGCCCCTCCTCTCCACCCTCAGACCTGCACTGGTACTTCCTCTGACCTTGTAGCTCCTTGTATTTGTGCATGTCCTCTAGTAGGATGTTAGCCCCATGGTGTCCATTTGTTGTTTCTGAGCGCCAGTGCCAGAGTCACCCTTTTAGGGCACTTGCTTTGCGATGGGAGCCGATCACTTAAAAATCTCTCTGCCTCAGCTTCTCTGTTGGTAAAGGGGAAAAGGAAAGGCTACCCTGAACGTTTTTTCAAGTTTTGGGGTAAGGATCAAGTTGTGTTGCCTCCAGAGACTGTTAGTCCAGCAGGAATTGATGCTTAGCACGTGTCTTGTGGACCACATACAGAAACTCAGAGGTTACCCCACAGTGAACGTAGCTTCAGATGAACGGTTGAGATGGCACACGCTTGGAAACGATGTAAGGGCCAAGCAGAATTGTTAGGCCTGCTGGCCTGAGGTAAGTAGGATAAACAGGTCCCTAGGTAATGACGGCCGTTTCTGATGCCTTTCTAACTTATCAGGATGACTTCTTTGAGGCTGCTACCTCATGAGAGACTTCTCGTGAGTCTCTCTGTTTTATTACTGTGTTATGACAAATGGGAGTTAAAACACATGTTGCATTTCTTATGTGCACAGTACATAGATATTTCTGTGTTTATTATTTTTTAAATATATGTAACAGCTTTATTGAAATATAATTCATATGCCATGTGATCCACCCATTTAAAGTGCACAGTTCAGTGGTTTTCAGTATATCCGTGACTCTTGTGCAGCCATGGCCACGGTCCGTTGTAGAACGTTTTTATCATCATCACCCCCACCAACTTCCCCAGCCCTAGGCAACCACTAATCTACTTTCTCTGTGGGTTTGCCTATTCTGCACATTTTATATAAATGGAATAAAGCAGTATGTTGTCCTTTGTGATTGGCTTTTTTCATTCATACGTTATCCATTTATCCTCTGATGAACACTTGGGGTATTTCCACTCTGGGGCTGTTGTGAATAATGCTGCTATGAACATTCATATACAGGTTTTTGTGTGGACATATGTTTTTATGTCTAGGAGTGGAATTGCTGGGTCATATGGTAACTCTGTTTAACTTTTTGAGGAACTGCTAAACTTTTTTCCAAAGCTCCTGTACCATTTTAATCTTTTAATCTTTGGGGGGAAGTTATGAGGAAGCTCTCTTGGGTTTCACAAGTAGACTGGAAACTTTGGACAAAATGGTAATAGGAGTTTAACACCCTGAGTTACGGCATAACCTATGTTCTCTTTCCTCTGCAGTTTTCAGGAGAGAACGCAGAACGCTTAAAGAAGACATATGGCAAGTTTTGTGGGCAGCACAACCAGTCTGTAAACTACTTCAAAGACCTCTATACCAAGGATAAGCGTTTTCAGGCCTTTGTGAAGGTATTGATGTGAAACGGTGGGGATTTCCATGTTCTCCAGAGCATTGTGTCACTGTCAGTTTTAGCTCGAGCCTTCTCCCTTGGGTAGTTCCTGACACTTGGTTTCCTTCCTTGCAGAAGAAGATGAGCAGTTCAGTCGTACGGAGGCTTGGAATCCCAGAGTGTATATTGCTTGTAACCCAACGGATCACCAAATACCCGGTTTTGTTCCAAAGAATATTGCAATGTACCAAAGGTGCGTCTTTTTCTGGACTCGGTCTCATTTGCCAGTGGACTGTTCCAGTCTGTCCAACAGCACTGGAGACCCCGTAGAAGAACTCTTCTACGTCGAGAGGGTCTAAAAGAGACCCTGTGTTTTATCTTAAAGACGGTTTTCTTCAGTGAAACACATCATAAAGTGTTATATCAGCAGACTTAGGGTGAATGAGAGCAAGAAGGGAAGGAACCACTTAGTGATCCCAACGAGAGTTCAGTGACCTGAGCAACTTGTCACTTGTCCCTAGACTGGGAGGTGATTCCCACCTGCAAGTGCTAGAATCACCACTGTTTCTCGTTTAATCACTACTTAGTAGTTTCTCTCTTACCTAATCCTGCTCCTGTGCAGTTACATTAAGGATTAGGTAAAACAAAGATGTAAATAAAAAACTCATTGCTCCTCTCCCTCCCTAAAAATGTTGGGTTCCTTCCACTTTAGAACGTGGCCCATAATTGCATGTCGTCTCTATCAGTGAAACATGTAACTTGATTTAAACTCTGACAGAGCGAGGGGTAGGCACGTGCCCTTCGACGTGTTGGCTTCGCTCTGCCAGCGTGCCCTCAGAGGGAAGACAGTGATGTGGAGCAAGAAGGCAGGGTCCTGGGGCTCCCCTGGTGGCGCAGTGGTTGGGAGTCCGCCTGTCGATGCAGGGGACGTGGGTTCGTGCCCCGGTCCGGGAAGATCCCACAAGCCGCGGAGCGGCCGGGCCCGTGAGCCATAGCCGCTGAGCCCGCGCAGCGGGAGAGGCCACAGCGGTGAGAAGCCCGCCTACCGCAAAACCAAAAAATAGAAGGCAGGGTGCCCCTCCTTCTGCCCAGTAGAAACAGTTATTCTTTCCTTCTCAGAGAGTGAAGTGGAACAGGAAGATCTAGCTCAGTCCCTGGGCCTGGTGAAGGGTGTGATTGGAGCTGTGGACAGCAAAGTGGCGAGTTATGAAAAGAAGGTCCGTCTCAATGAGATTTATACAAAGACAGATAGCAAGTCGATCATGAGAATGAAGAGCGGTCAGATGTTTGCCAAGGAGGATCTGAAGCGGAAGAAGCTCGTGCGGGATGGGAGCGTGTTTCTGAAGAGCACGACAGGGAGGTTGAAAGGTGAGGCTCACTCTCGTCAGAGTCTAAGCGTGTGCCAGAGGGCAGCGGGCAGAATCCAGATGTCACCAGGTTGTTCCCAGGGACCCATGTCCAGACGTCACACAGGAGCAGCAGGCATTTAATTGATCTTAATCTTGTATCAGAAAAGACTGGTTTGAGATGGCTTACAAAACCATATAGAATACAGTAAGAGGAGGAGGAAATGATGCAGTCAGGGGAAAGGATAAAAACAATTTTTTTTAAAGAACAAAGCAAAGGGTAAGATTCATACAAAAAAGCAAGGTGTTAAGGGAGACATATTTTCCCTATGAAAGAGGGGCAACAAATTTGGGGTCAGGGTTTCTGGCAAAACAATTGCTAGGAGGGAAATACCATCAGTTGCACAATTCATAGATTCTCTGCGATTAAAAATACATCACTCGTTTCTAAGAGATGGCAGAGGAATTTTCAGCTCCTGAGACCTTAGAGAAATGAAAGTTTAACTCACAGCAACTAGATTTATTATTAAACTTTGTTTTTCATCTTTTATCTTTCTCTAAGCAAAGGAGATCATAAAAGATACTCCCTTTCTGTTTGATTTTAGTTTTTACCTTTTAAATGATCAGCCCCATCAAGTGAAAGAAGTTAGGAGGTTTGTTCATTCATCTGTACATCTGGTTTGTTTGTTTGTTTCTTTTTAATAATTGTTTTCGTCAGACCTGTATCCTCTGGGCCTATATGGTAACTCTAACCTCACCAGTAGCCTTGAGTATACCCAGCCCACCTCCCTGGGCTCGGTGAGCTGAGCACACAAAGTAGCCCAGTGCCGTCAGCCCCGCTGACATAAGACTCAGGTGAGTGAAATGTGTGCTTCTCTCATCGCCGAGGTATAAGTAATGCTATAGGTGGCTGCTCTCGGAGAATTCCCAGGACTCCTTAGCTAGGGTCTCAGCATGCTCAGAGCACATAGTAACGACATCCCAGGCATTCAGCTGCTCTCAAAGGTGAATGTCGCAGGACACCCTGCATTAGAATTTGGGCTCAGAATGAAGAGACTCGTAAAGAGGTTCTTGCTCCGCAGTATGATGGTTGCTAGAATAGAGAGGTGTGAACTGAGGACAAGAGGAGGGAGCCAGGCAGAAGGGAGGAGTAAGCGTGGAAGCGTGGAGCTGAAGGATCTGGCCCATGGGGAGGGGTGGGCAATCGGGGTCTCTGGCAGCAGAGTGAGGCAGGAAATACGGCTGGAGAATCGGCCAGGCGCCAGGTTGGGGTGGGTGCGTGCTCCAGACTAGGGGGCTGACAGGGATGCTGGTAATGGGAGTGAGCGAAGAATGGGCTCAGAATGGAGGGTTTGAGCAGGAAAGGGGTGAGTGAGTTAGCGTGTGTGTAGTTCAGCTGCTGGGGGCAGGGTAGAGGACAGCAGGGGTGCGGAGGTACCAGTGACCGAGACGAGGGCGGTCATTGTCGCAGGGATCCGGGAGGGGCTTCTCCGGGCAGGGTCATCTCAGAGAGAAGAAATACCCCTTCCTGCCACCAGCCAGCTGTGCCTCTCACTGCTCCATGATGAACTTGAACCGTGCGATCCCTGCAGCTCCTTCCTTCCAGCCCTGATGCTCTGTGATGTCCTGAGACCACACTTGAGGGCTCTGGCCTCACCGCCACTGTGAGGCCGTGTCGGAGGTAGCCTGGTGGTAGAGAAGTACCTGCCCTCTCTTGTAAGGATGGATTTCCTAGAGTTGCTGCCAGTGCTGTATTTTCTTTGCACAGCAGTTTATTTATTCATTCCCAAAATAAAAACTAATAGATTCCAGCTGTTGGAATAATGTTGCGGTCAAAGCAATGGCAGAATGATAGGTTTTCTGGCCTAAAATGTCTCCAGTGGAGATAAGAGTTTGGTGTTTAGTCATTTTCACCCCCAAGTGAAAATGACTTGTGCCAAGAACAGCCAGTCCTGTGTTGGGTAACCCTTGAAAGGGGTAGGATTGTTTTTCTCTGATCTACTGACGCCGTGATCACGTAAACTTCAGGATTCAATAAAGTTGAAACTTATGTTTTAGAGCTCTTTTTTTTTTTTTTTTTAGCAGACACCTGAACTATTTAAAAGTAAAGTTAAAAAAAAAAAAAAAAACTTGTCGAAACGAATGGTAGTGCGTGGAAAATTACTGTGGTCTAGGCTGAAAAACTAGACCACCATAGGAATCAGACATCCTTGCTTCTGTTTTCCCGCATAGCTTTGCAATGAATTACACAGAGGAGGTACCCCAGTTTTGGCAGTAGTGGTAGGAAAGGCCAAGAGGGTCCTGCCCACCCAGGAGGCGGCTGCATAAGTCAGCCCGTTGTTTTCCCAGAGATTTGTAGGCTCCCCTTTCCAGAGTGAAGGCGGTACAGAGGGACCTGTTAGGTCTCAGTAGACGGCTCACCTCCAGGGAGGTCCCACTTTGTCCTTAAGGGAATAATGGGAAATGTCACTTCATACTCCTAGAGGGTTAGAACAAGAGTTTGTGGCATTCTTTTGATTCCTGGATCCAGCTAGAGATGGTAATTTGGCTTTTGTTTTGTCTTAATTGAGAAGAAGAGAAGGCTGTGTCCACGGTGCAGAGGGGTTGAGGTTGACTGTGCTGTGTTGGAGCTGGGAGCGGAGCCACTGCACTTCGTGTACCTGTGACGGCAGTGGGTGTTGTCTAGCCATCCGTGTCCTCTAGGACGTGTGGATGAAGCCTGCCTTTCATTAGACTGAGATATTCTTGTACATCACCTTCTGGCCGCCTTCCTGTCTGCTGTCCCACGCCTTTTTCCCATTAGTATGATCAGAAGTTGAGAAATACTATGACCTGAGTATTATGACCTGTAGACTGTGTTGCTATTTAGCATCTGTTAAAGTCCTGCTTTCCAGCTTTACTCTTATTTATTCTTAAAAATCTTGCCTTGTGGGATATATCTTTCCAGCACTGAGTGCTTAAGCCTTCCCAAGGCAAGGCTTTGGTGATAGACCCCATTTTAAAATGCCTCTAACAATCTAATGACCATATGTGGACCCTGCAGAAATGTCAAGCCCTTGCCTTGGAGGAGTGTAATAATGTGCTGTGCGGGTGTGTTGCTGAGTTTTCCTCTAATGAAGTGCCCTGAAGGTGCTTCACCGTTCAGTGGTCATTGTTCTCTCTTCCCTTCCCCCCTCTACAGAGGTTCAAGCGGTCCTGCTTACTGACATTTTAGTTTTCCTTCAAGAAAAAGACCAGAAATACGTCTTTGCGTCATTGGTAAGCTGAACTGTTTGTGTGCTGTTTGTAATGAACAGTATTCAAACCGGTGATGGTAGGTGTTGAGTGTTAACACTGTATTACTGCTCTCCCACCTTCTTAAAATTGGCTCAGGACCAATGCCTCCGAGTCATTCCTTATATACCCTTGCAATTTTCTGCCCGCCTCCCTCCCCACCAATTATTTTTCTGTTCCCTCATAATCCTTTTGAGAGCCTTTGGAATTTGATCTAAAAAGAAATCTGTCACTGGAGTATGTCTCACACATTACGTATTACAAATCTTGCCAATTTATCACATTGCCAACCAGATTCTGTGACAAACCGGAAAGGACTCATCATGCAGAAAACAGGACTCGAACCTTGATAACCTTAAATTTTCGTTTCCTTTTTGGAAATCTTTTTCTGTTGGATAAAATGTGAGTGAGCCATATGCTTTTAAAAGGCATCCAGTCTTACCTTAGACGGAGGTTGTCTGAAGAGCTAGACTGTTGTATCCATGTCTTAACATCTGCGCTCTCCCCATTTTCCAGGACCAGAAGTCGACGGTGATCTCTCTAAAGAAGCTGATTGTAAGAGAGGTAGCACACGAGGAGAAAGGTTTATTCCTAATCAGTATGGGGATGAAAGTTCCAGAGATGGTGGAAGTCCACGCCAGCTCCAAAGAGGAGCGGAACAGCTGGATTCAGATCATCCAGGACACGATCAGCACCCTGTGAGTCACACACCCTGGCCCACCCCCGCCTCCTGGTACCTCTGTGGTTTCATAACGGTTGGGCCGCCGTCAGACTAATTGACATCTTCAGGATGTGCTGTTTTGTTATGGTTGTATTAGGAACAGAGATGAAGATGAAGGAATTCCTAGTGAGAATGAGGAAGAAAAGAAGATGTTGGACATCAAAGCTCGGGAGTTAAAAGGTAAAGCTGGTGGAAGCGGTCTGAGGCCCTGTCTGGGCGCGTCTGCAGTCCCGTAGAGTCCCCGCTGCACCTCCATCCCAGAGCCATGCCGGCAGGGATGTCAGCCGAGGAGAGGAATAGCTCCTAACAGAAGAGAAACCAGATCTGAGCTGGCACAGGTCCTGGGGAACAATGGCTGTAGGAATGTGTCTGATACTAGATCGAGGGGATATTGGCTCTCTCGTCTCGGTATCAGTGTCCTTGGACCCTGGTGACAGTCTTTGTACTTTGTCACAGAAGAATCTGCCAGAACTCATGGTCACATCTAAGATTAAAACAAGGAGAGAAAGGTACTTGCGGGAAAGAATTTTCCAGTTGATCCATTTGTCAGTCACCCCCGCCACTGTGCCCTGCGTTCCAAATCCATCATGAGGTGGTTTGGGGAGAAGTGTGCTTATGGGTTATGTTTGACCACGCTCTGTCAAGGCCCTACTGTTTCACGTAGTCTTGTTGGCATCCCTGCAAGACCTGTATTGTAATCCCCACTGTGTAGGTGAGAAAGCTGAGGCCCATGAAGGCCAAGCAACCCAGGGTCACACACACACAGTTCATGGCAGAGCCAGGGCTGTGCTCCCTGTCTGCTCAGCTGCAGGGCGCAGTGCTCGTGCCCCTTTGCCGGTGCTTGCTGAGTGTTCTGAAGTAAATACGTGTTGTGCTTTGGGTAGAAGTAAGGCCCAGAGTCAAGGAAATATAGGCACCCAAGGAGTTTACTTATTGCTTCATTCTGTTTCAATGGGGAGAAAAACAAAAAAAGAGATGGACGGATTTAGACTGGAGCCAGTATCACATTTTTTAATCTCTGCCCGTGATTAGGATGGCAGAGATAAGAACTGCCTTCTTTTCACATGTATGAAGCACCTGGCCAGGCATAACGCTAGGTGCTAGGGATGCAACGAGCCCTAAAACACTGTCCCTGCCATCAGGAAACCCACACTCTGGCAAGGGAGATCTACATAAATGACAGGCCACCTAGACCACAGGCACATGTAAAGTGTGTAGGACCCACGAATCCTGCCTGTGGTGAGTCTCACAGAGAAGATGACACAGGAGCTACATCTGAAAGAAATTACCTCACCAGATGAAGAATAGTTAGGTGAAAAGTGAAAAAGGACTTGACATGTCTGCCAAGGAATGAAGGTTTGGTATGTCTGGAGAGTAAGGGCTGAGTGATGGGAGAGTAAGCCAGGAAGCCACCACACCTTGAAAGGCAACAAAGGGAATGATACAATTTCTTTAGCAAAATTTAAACTTAAATTTTTTTAATTGGTATTGACACCAGTTGGGAGAATTGCTTGGGGGACTGGGGGAGCCCACTGGGAGTGGAAAGGCCAGTTGGGGGACTCTTGGGATAAGTTTGGTGAGAAATGGCCTGGAGCGGGGATGGACGTGAGTAAGAAATAAGGAACCACTGTGGGTGGTGGGACAGAGTGAGGAGACAAAACCGCTCCCAGGTTTCCAGCTGGGCAACTGGGGGATGACAGTGTTGTTGCCTGAGGAAGAGGCCACAGGCTACAGGGAGGAGGCGGGGTGGCAAGAAGGGAGAACAGAGGTTTCTGACGTGCGGAGAACAAGGCGTCTAGGTGGAGAGAGCCGCCTGACAGTGGGACTCAGCGGTCTGGTGCTCAAAAAGTGGGTAGGATTTGGGGTGCCTTTTGTGAGTTACCAGCACATAAGAGGTAATTGAAGCCATGGGAGTGACTGAGGTCCCCGAGAGGAAAGCATGTAAAGTATAGAAAGGAGTCTAGGATGGAGCCCAGGGCTGGGGGGTGGGGGAAGCCCAGATACTCATTCATGGCAGGTGGCAGGTCTGGTCTGTAAAGTGCTGGAGTAAGAGTGGTAGGAAGAGAACCAGCAGCAACCTCAAAAGCAGATGGGGAGGGAAACAGTTTTATTTTATTTTATTCATTCATTCATTCATTCATTCATTCATTCATTCATTCATTTTGGGCTGCCTTGGGTCCTCGTTGCTGTACGCAGGCTTTCTCTAGTTGCGGCTACTGGGGGCTTCTCCTTGCGGTGGCTTCTTTTGTTGCGGAGTACAGGCTCTAGGCGCACGCAGGCTTCAGTAGTTGTGGCTCGCAGGCTGTAGAGCGCGGGCTCAGCAGTTGTGGCACACGGGCTTAGCTGCTCCACGGCATGTGGGATCTTCCCGGACCAGGGCTCAAACCCGTGTTCCCTGCATTGGCAGGCAGATTCTTAACCACTGCGCCACCAGGGAAGTCCGGGAAACAGTTTTAAATGGGGGAAGTCATCCATGCTGGAAAAGATGAAATGAAAGGCTTCACTGGATTCAGTAGTGAAGGGTAACCTTGGAAAGAGCAGATGCAGAGTGATGGGCGGAAGCCAGAGAAGAGTGTGTGGGTTGAGAAATAAACAGCAGGCAGGAGAATGGAACAGAGTGCAAGTTCGTTATGTCAGAAATTCTGGCATTTGCATAGAAAGACCCAGGATAGTTTTCCAGGTAGACATTACAGATCAAAAGCTTGATACTGCCTTCATGATGAAAAAGAAAGTGGGGGAAGCTGTGTTCCTTGTGGTTCCATGCGTTACCACAAGGTGGTGGTCATGTCTTAGTCATCTCATCATAGTGAACAGTCAAGTCACCAGATCTCTTCTCTGTGCACCTGCAGAACAACTTCAGCAAAAGGACCAGCAGATCCTACTCTTACTGGAAGAGAAGGAGATGATTTTCCGGGCCATGACTGAGTGCAGCACTCCCTTGCCAGAGGATGGCTCCCCAACTCAAAGCTCTAGAATCCTCTTCCGATCCAACACAGAAGAGGCTCTCAAAGGAGGGCCTTTAATGAAAAGTGCCATAAATGAGGGTAATTTACATTCAGCATTGCCCCCCTCTTTGTCTCCTCCCACAGTGGTTTACACACTAATATTATCTACCAGTTTGTACTTTTTTATTGTAAAATAAATCACAAATACAGAAAACAACCCAATACATATTTCGCTTTAGTAAATTATTATCAGGTGGGCATCCTTGTAACTACTACCCAGGTCGAGAAATAAAATGTGGCCAGACCCCTTAAAGCCCTTCCACATGTCCTGTCCCCATCAGAGCTCTCTCCCTCCCTCCTGAAAGTATATTGTGACTTTTACAGTAATCGCTTAGGTTTCTTTATGGTTTTATGGCCAAGTGCCTGTTCATAGACCCTGTGGCTCAGTTGTATTCATGGTTTTTGATATGCCTTTTAGGATTCTTTATTTACAGTCCTCCACCCACCCCACCATCCCTTTCTTTTCCACACAATTTATCCTTGAGCTTTGACCTGTGGGTTTCTCTTTTTGGGTTTTATTCACACAGGGGTTCTGTTCTTCTGCCCTCCGTTTCCTTTAGATTCTCTGCTGGACTCGGGGGCTCAGTTGCTCAGACATAATCCCTTTGGCAAAAGCTGTGTTACCGGAGTGTTGTGCGCTTTCCTCTGGGGGCACAAAATGTCTAGTTGTAACATATAGGGAAAACAAGATAAAAGGATAAATGCTTGATTTTTTTCTCCCCCATTATTTACCAGTTTTCAAAGTAGTGAATTGATTACGGTCATTCTCTGAAAGTGACCGGTACTTTTAATATATTATTATAGACTCATGAATTAAATATGTCTGATGCGCTTCAAGTTGTTGCAGTTCTTATCCTTATTAAAAGTTAAAAAGGTCCTCTCTTTGCCAAGGAGCACCTCTTTGTGGGGCCTCTGAGTCCTTTTCGCGTGACCCCAGCAGTCTTTGAGAGCTGCTTTGCTGTTTGGTATGTTAAGATGTTCCAGGCTCATCTTGTTTTCTGCCCATACCTGGAATTAGCCATGTTTCTGAGAAGCTCTGGTTTCTTTTAGTGGGAAGTGGTATTTCAAGACCACTGTTTAGGCGCTTGGGGTGGTTATTGCTGCTGGGATTTTCATTGTTACTAGGTTGGGCCTTTTCAGTGGGCCGCTTTGGGGGAAATATCCTTGTGTGTGTGCATGAGGGGATGGCCTAATGAATTCACACATATTTAATGTGTGAATTTTCTTCCACATTGTGAATCCTCATTCTCAAGGATACATCGTAGAAATAAAACATCCTGTATTTACCTTAACATACACATCAGAATAACAATACTAACACTACTATCGCTAAATATGACTCTTTTATGCTATCCCCATTCCCTCCCCCCTTTTTTATTTACCAGTTGTACTCTGTCTATACTGTCAGCTTACAACCACTGTATATGGCACTCTCCCCTTCTTAGACCCGAACTGTAGTCTTCATTCTGCAAGAACCACCACCAGTTTTTATCAGTGTCTCTCCAGTCATTTTGGATGTCTAAAGCTTATTCTTTAGTAGATGTCTCAGGAGAGGTTCATGAGGATAATATACCGAGTCCTTGCATATCGGTAATAATTTGTGCCCTTTATACTTGAAAATCTGTTCTGCTGGGTATAAAATCCTTGGTTCACGTTCTCTTCCTCTGAGTGTCTTAATTCTCAAATATTTATTTATTTTTTTCTGACGTAAAGCATCGCTGGCAGAGTCTGACCGTAATTTGATTTTCCCCATGTAAGTCACGTGCTCTTTGCCTAGACGCCCAAAGGATTTTTTCCCCCTAAATCCGAGTAGTTTTACTAGAATATGCCTTGGTGCTGGTTATCCTGGAATGATGTTCTCGGGTTCACAGTGTTCAATTTTGACATATAGTTTCAGATTTTTCAGATTTCAGAGATGTATTCTTATAGTTTTTAGTATTTTTCCTACACCCTTGCTTTGATTTTCTTCTTCAAGAACTCCCACTATCCACATGTTGGATCATCTTTGCCTGTCTTCAATACTTCTTGCTTCCCATAGTACTTTTTATAGCTTCATCTTTTTAATGTTTAAATATCCTTTCACCATCTATTATCTTAAGTCATTTTCTTTTGGGTTTATTTGTTCTCATATTCTAGTTCAGTTTCCATTTCTTAAAGGGATACCTTTTTTCCTTTCATTTCCACTTGAGTTTTGCCACCTCCTTTCTGTGTTTTCTGATTCTGACTTAGGTTCTTTCATGTCTTGTGTCATTGTCTTTATTTTATTAGCTCACTTACTTTATGGACATGTCCTTCTGATGTGCTTTTATTATATGTAGGGAAGTTATGCCCCTTGTTCTTTCTCTCTCTCTGCCTTTCCCGAACTTTGTGTGGGATTTGACTTTGATGTTGTTCTGTTGCTCATTTTTGTGTGAAATACATTTCCTACATTTTTAGGCTAAGATAGCATCTTTCGCTTCATCGGACTCTTCTATTGTTTTCATGTAGTGTTTTTAGAAAATAACAATGGCTTGTCTTAGGAGATTCCCTGCCTCTGTTTCCTCCCTTATTCCATCTGGACCTTCTTTTTCCTTTATCTCTGTTGCTTCTCTCCTGCTCAATTTTTATTCCATTGTCAGCACGTTCTCCTTTCTGTGGGACACTGCTGCTCTAGAAGGGAACCCTAGCTGGTTGGATTTGAGAATTCAGATGCTGAGACTGCTCTAGCCCCTTGACCTCCCTATGGGAGGGGCAAAAAGCCTGCCAGTTTGAACTGCAGTTCTCAAATTGCCTCACCTTACTTCCTAGGGAATTCCTTTTGGCTGCTTTGGATCTGACTCCCGGAGCCATGCTCCTTCCAGTAAATTACTCTGCCTTCCCTGTACCCTTTTAAATCTCCTAGGTCTCATGTGAATAAGGCTGAAGAGTTAATCTCTGCATTTCCAGTAGAATCCATCTAATGCATGTATCCTGAGCTGAGAGCTTTCTCTCAGCAAAGGAAGTCACGTAGTCACTTTGGAATTTTCTGTTCCTCTTCCCTTTACATATAGTGTATTTCCATGAGATTTTCTTTTTCCCATTAAAAGAGGAGATGTCAGTTTTGCATGTTTCCTTTCTTCCAGTGGAGATCCTTCAGGGCTTGGTGAGTGGAAGCCTGGGAGGCACACTTGGGCAGGCTGTCAGCAGCCCTGTTGAACAAGAAGGCATGGTAGGCCCCGTTTCCTTGCCCCGGAGAGCAGAGACCTTTGGAGGATTTGACAGCCATCAGATGAATGCTTCAAAAGGTCAGTGGTTTTGAACTCATGTGTTCTTATGGGCAATCCTTAACTATCACAACTAAAAATGATCTGTACTCTGGGAGCTCCGTCTCCTCTGTCCCAATCAGTCAGTAAATGTTTTAGTGAGATCCTAATAAGTATCTAGCTGCTAAAACACTCAGGAACCTCTATGAATGTCATGTTCATTTTCAGTAATAAAAGAGGTTTTCCTGAGATCTCAGCTAAGCTGTAGCCAAAGGGGGGGTAATAACACTTGTTTTTCCTTTCTGCTTCTAGTTCTTCTGCATCCGTAAAATTATTAATAATCAGTCCCTTAGCTGCCATTGGCATTAATAGGATTCAGAAATACTCTGTCCCTAAGCTATGTATATAGTATTTCATTGGCTAATCTGTTTTACAACGGCAAAAAAACCCCACCTTGTTTGTTTGTTTAGGAGGTGAGAAGGAAGAGGGCGATGATGGCCAAGATCTTAGGAGAACAGAATCGGATAGTGGTCTGAAAAAGGTATTTCTTTCTAAAGTACACTCCCTAAGTCCTCCCTGGCACTTCCTCTAAATTCATAGTCTTTGAAACTAGCCTACTTTGATTTTGTTTTGGATGCCCAATTTGCCGTTTTTATTTCCTGTTTTATCTGAAGAGGAAAGCACGTTTTTAAGCAAACAGTACAATTCAGAGCCCCACGTTCTTGGCCGTTGGGCCTGTCTCCAGACACCACGTCTACGTGCACAGCTCTGCCGCGGCCGTGGCTGGACCAGTTTCATTAAGAGGCTTGTTTAAATGCACACACCCACCTGAACTCTTTGCAAGGCTTCAGTAACAGTTCAGCCTCAAATCTTTACTGCCCTGCAGTGAGAAGCTACTGTAAAAAAGAACGAAAACGGGAAGTCACAGCATAACTCAGACACACGCTGAATATCATTCTTGCCTCAGAGTCTTCGTTGTTTTTAAATGCACTTTTTTTGTTTGTTTTATAGGGTGGAAATGCTAACCTGGCATTTATGCTTAAAAGAAACAGTGAGGTAAGAACATTATGAGCTATTTAAAAGAATATGATTTCGTTATAATTGCTAGGTTAGGAATACTCATTTCTGTTTTGCCATGATGAACAAGCTTGGCTCCTGGCTGATCTGTGCAGTTGTGTTTCCTTTCCCTGGCCCCAGGGCCTCGTCTTGCCCTTTTGCCAGAGTACTGCCTCTGCTTCTCTGTCCTTGAGAAGCCCCTTGCTTTCTCTAAACGTGGGCCATGAAGCTCCCACGGTGATTTCTTTCCATCTGCGCACACTGCGTAGAATTTGTAGCCACCTTTGCTGTAATACAAGCCTGGCAGCAAAGCCACAGTCTGGAACGTGGCAAATTAACTTGTGGGTAAAATTTTGCATAATAATTTCTTATGCTGCAACTCAGCTTGAGTTTTCTTCTCCGAGCACTGCTTTTCGCTCTGTGTGTGTCACTCTAGAAATAGCCTTGTCGTCTCCTAGCTAGAGATCGGGTCCCCACGGAAGTCTTTCATCGGCCTTCCGCTGAGCTCCGCTGACCCTGCAGGATAACCCACGCCTTTCACTGTTTCTCCATCTCCTTGGGTCCCTCTTAAGAAATCCTCCTCAAGGTTACTACTGTCTCCAAACCTAGTTGACTCCAAGCGTGTGACTGTGTCAGCAGGCTGGAATTGGACACAGGACAGTGGGGTGCTAGGGTGTAGCTCTCAGGGTGTTCTCTGTGTTTCTTCCTGCTTTTAATGGAATACCTTAAATCCCTGAGGAGCTTGGTTTTGAAATTTCAGATTAAGGAAATCTTTCCTTTTTTCCCTAAAACACAGAAGGGTGTTTTTTGTCTTCTGTTTGTTGGCATGTTAGTCTACACGCTGACGTAACCCCTTTCAGCGTGTCCATCCTTGAATGAAGTAAGCCTGCTCCCACACAGGCTGCTGTGCTCTAGCGCTGCTTAAAAAGTAGCCCTTAGTTGATTTTTTCACCTGGCAACTTTCCCCTCATTTTTAGTGAGAAGAGTCAGATAAGAGACAGTACAAGACCAGTGGTTTTCAGGCATTCCAGCATGGGTTATACACTACGGATGCTCAGTCAGAGTCAGCTGGTCTGCTGTGACTTCTCCCTCTCTCTGTTAATTAAGAATAAACTTAAATGAGGGGTAAATCGTATTCTCAGAAGAGCTAAGCCTGATAATAAAGTTTTTGTGTTTTAAATATTATAAAAGGAATACATGTTTGTGGTAGAAGATTTGGAAAACATCCAATAATGTAAAAAAGGAAAAAAGTAAGTAAACATAGTACCACTGAGCAATAGCTACTATTAAATGTTTGGTGTTCATATTTCCAGCCTTTTCTTATACAGGACATGTACTTTATGTGTGAGTGCGAGTTGCATAAACATAATTTTATACAATTTGTTTCACTACTCCCTGGAGCTTCGTATCCTGCTTTTTTTCTCTTAAGACACCAAAAGCATTTCCCCAGGGCATATTTGTGCAAAACATGCTAATCGGGCTTCCCTGGTGGCACAGTGGTTGAGAGTCCGCCTGCCAACGCAGGGGACACGGGTTCCTGCCCCGGTCCGGGAAGATCCCACATGCCACGGAGCCTGCGCATCCGGATCCTGTGCTCCGCAACAGGAGTGGCCACAACAGTGAGAGGCCCGCGCACCGCAAAAAAAAAAACAAACAAAAAATCCCAAAAAGAAACATGCTAATTAACAGCTGCATATTATTATGTTATGTGCCATAATTTATTTAATCTTTCCAGTGGTTCTTTCTCTACTTTTTTGCTTTTTAAATGATGCAGTCAAGAGCATCCTCATACTTTTTTTTGCAGGGCTCTGATTATTTCTTCAGCATGTCATCCGCCCTCTATAAAGGTTATACAGCGTTCATCCCTGTCAGTAGAAGAGTATCCATTCTCATCATACTTTCATCAACACTGGGAATAATTTTTTAATTGACATTTTGTTGATAAGTTCAAGTGGTTATTTATTTTTGCATTCTTCTGATTTCAAATAAGGTTGAATCATTTTTAATATGTTATATAATTGGCCATTTGTATTTCTTCTTTTGTGAATTGCTGGTGTATGTTCTGTGCCTGTTTTTCTACTAGAATATTCGTTATTTTGTCGATCTATGAGAGCCTTTTTTAAATTAAAGGTTTCTTTTGCCTTGTTCTGTTCACTGTTTCCTTTGCCTTTTTATTATACATTTTTACATAGTAAAAGTTGAAATTGTGTGTGTGTGTGTGTGTGTGTGTCTGTGGTTTCTTCCATTGTTTCTGTCTCTGAAAAGCCTTCCCTATTTCAAGATCAGAAAACATTCTCACATTTTCTTACAGCTCTTTTACAGTTCTTTTCTACACTTAACATTTCAATCCATTTGAATGTTTTTTCTGTGGATCCCAACTTAATTTTTTCCAACGATTTAGCCAGTTTTTTCAGAACAATTCACTGAATATTCTTTCCTTCTCCATTGACTAGAAATGCTCTTTGTATCATATACTAATGCTGCGGTTTGCTTCTGGGCTTTCTGTTTTGTTACATTGGTGTGTTTGCCATTTTTGTGGCAGTCATTTTAAATAATTGGAGCTTTGTAATACCTTTCACTGTGTGCTGACTTCCCTCCTACATACACACTTACTTCGTTTGATCTTGTTTTTCTTGGCTACTTGTACCGGCTTATTCTCTGTGGTGCTTTCAGTCTGAAAGAACTTGGTTCAAATGCAAGCCCCTTGCTGTGTGGTAGGGTGGGTTCTTGTCGGATGACACGCAGTGTGCTGGGGTCTGAGCCTCCGAGTCTGAGGTGATGGTCCTTTGATTCCTTTTGCAGCCGGTCATCCAGAGCGTCGTCCATCTCCACGAGCTCCTCAGCACTTTGCAGGTATGTGCCCTTCTCCCTTATCCCTTCACTTCCTTGTTTCGAGAGAATCGGTGACCAGGGTATCTCGTTGGCCTGGATCTTTGAGGTCTATAGGTTTCTTATGGATAAATGGGGCCCTCAGACTAGAGAAGACTGGCTCTCATGATGAGAAAGGTTCCAGAATGCAGTGGTTAGATTATCATCGACCCGCTAAGACTGGACTTGACGAGCACATGGTGGACTGCAGGTACCCTTGACAGCCATGCCCCAGAGCACATGGGGTGCTGACATGCACAGAGGACATGGTTTCAGTCTGGAAGGCCTTTGGTAGGATTGTAAGTTTCCATATTCCATGTCTCTGTGTGGTATTTGGGTAGGGTGACCCTCCCCACACAGCTTTCTGGGAATATCCTCAATTTCTAACCAGTCCAGTTCATACCTCCTCCCACCTCCCAAACACACACTCCCCACCCCATACAAAGCCGCTGACTGCCAAATCCGAGTCCCCCACACCACTGACATTGTGACTTGGTTGCCGCCCAGGGTTATGCTGGAGCATTTTCCCAGAGCAGCTTAGAAACCAGGGGAGGGCCGTAGTCTGGGGTGGCGTCCTCGTCCTCCAGGCGGAGGCGCATCGTCCCCCCTCGTGCGCCTCCCCCGCAGGGGGTGGTGCTGCAGCAGGACAGCTACATCGAGGACCAGAAGCTGCTGCTGACCGAGCGGGCGCTCACGCGGACGGCGTCGCGGCCCAGCTCCCTCATCGAGCAGGAGAAGCAGCGCAGCCTGGAGAAGCAGCGCCAGGACCTGGCCAACCTGCAGCGGCAGCAGGCGCAGCACCTGGAGGAGAAGCGGCGGCGCGAGCGCGAGTGGGAGTCCCGCGAGAGGGCGCTGCAGGAGCGCGAGGCGCGGCTGGCGCAGCGCGAGGACGAGCTCCGGCGCGGCCGCCAGGACCTGGAGCGCGAGCACGACGAGCTGCAGCAGAGGAAGGTCGCCTACCAGAGCGACCTGGAGCGCCTGCGCGCCGCCCAGAGGCAGCTCGAGCGCGAGCAGGAGCAGCTGAAGCGGGAGGCCGACAGGCTCAGCCAGAGGCCCACCGACTGTGACATCGGCCAGGTACGGGGCGCTGGGGGGCCGGGTCACGACCCGCATAACCAAGAACCCTCTGAGCAGCTGAGGAAAGTAGGCAGATAATATAAAGGCTGCTTCTACAGATCTGTTTATGCACCACCAGGGGGCAGGTGAGGAAGTGAGTCTTTTTCTCCTTTTTGCATCTCTCAGCATGATGGGTTGGGATTTGGCTAGGGGAGTTAATGGATGCCTGGCACTTCCCTCA
Source organism: Delphinapterus leucas (assembly GCF_059928025.1). NCBI lineage: Eukaryota > Metazoa > Chordata > Mammalia > Artiodactyla > Monodontidae > Delphinapterus > Delphinapterus leucas. Next base: position 44,983,039 of record NC_143130.1, on the reverse strand, counting down.
GCCCTCAGTCGCTTAGGCTGGAGTAGCCTCAGCATCTCTGAGGATGGCAGTCACCCGTCCAGGATTTGGGGAGCAACCCCTCTGCCCTGTGCCACAGAAGTTCTCAGAATGGTCCCCAGCTAAAGGAACTTGTAGCTGGATGGTGACAGCACACCAAGGACACAGGTGCCCCCGGAGCACAGTGCCTGGGGCTCACAGAGAGCAGTAACGCCTGAGTTCCTGAAAGAACCCACATGGTGGGGTCAGTGGGCATCAGCTACAGGGAGGAGCCCATCCCGGCAAATGATGGAAGGCAGCCCCTCTTATGGAGAGAGGGTATTCCTGCTCAGGGATGCTCAGACATCTGGGCTCTGCTTAATTCCTGATTTGTCTCGCTACTGCGGATGAAACCTTTCTTTTCCTGCAGCGGCTACGTATATGGGAAAGCATCACATATGTGGGCAGCACGCTGACCCCCGAGTTTATTTCGGTGGTGTTCTACGGTTATTCTGGAACGGGGCACCTGTGGCAGGTGGGAAGCTTGGGTGCACACAGATCCTCCTGTCTGCTGATACTCAGGTTGCCATTTGTTTGATCGATTGACCTTGGATCATGAAAGAAAAGGAAACTGACATCTTCCAGAGGGAGCAGTTTAGCTTCCTGCAGAGGTTTTCACGTCTGTGGAGGGAGTAGCCAGTGGCTCTATGTGCTTTTCGTGACACAAGGATGTCTTCCACAGGGAAGGCTGCAAGGCCCGGCGGGAGCACAGATTAGACTGATTATCTCTCTTTATCTTTGGTTTAACCTTTGGCTAGGATCTTGGTATAAGCACGTCTCCACCTGCCCTCTAACCTGAACAGACCTTTATAATCTCTTAGCCCTGAAATAATTATCTACACCCCTGTGTAAATCAGTCGTTGGATAAGCAGCTCTTCCTGCTTCTTCAGGGAGTGGGAGTTCTAAGCTGCCTCTTCCAAGCTACTGTTAATTCTTCATGTTGCTGATAATAAAAATAGTAATGGCATCAGATGATGTTTTTAGCACTTCCATAGATACTACCTGAGGGAGGGAGGAGATGGAACTGAGAAGATCAGAATCTTTTTACCATTTCTCTGGAGTCCAAGGCAGTGGGTGCACACGGGGCTGACCCACTGACACAGCCGGTGACCTCAGGTAGTGTTCACTGAGTAGGCACTGGGGATGCTGCCGGCCTCCAAGTCAGACCCCTTCTCTTGACCATGTGCAGGTTTCACATCAACACACCAAGCTGCTGAGGATCCCATCCTTCCTTCCGAATCCTGAGGAGACCCCCTTGCCACCGGCACCTTCCATAGCCAAATCAGGGTCATTGGACTCAGAACTCTCAGTGTCCCCAAAAAGGAACAGCATCTCTCGGACACACAAAGAAAAGGGGCCTTTTCACATACTGGGCTCCACCAGCCAGACAAACAGAGTACCAGAGGGTCAGAGCCAGACCCCAGTGTCCACGTCCACCCGCCTGTTTGGGTTAGCTAAGCCAAAGGAAAAGAAGGAGAAAAAGAAGAAGAACAAAGGAAGCCGTTCGCAGTCCGGTGGTGAGTTACACACACCAGGTCTCCCTCTGGCCGTGTAGTCCCTGGATCCTGAAGAGTGGGTGGCTTTAGCAGCACGGGAGTGGTTAAAAAGAGGTGGCTGCCATTCAGGTGTGTAAAAGCTGAACCATACACATCTCACCGAACCCACTTGCTCTGCCCGCAAAGGACTGTTGGAACTTACACTAAGAACACAGATTCAAAGAACATTTCAGAACCCACTCTGTGTGGCACGTGCACGAAGTAGGGAGTGCGGGCTCATTTCTCACACTTACTGTCCAGCTGAGGAGCTGAAACTCACCTCAGTGAAGCAGCTGCAGTCCTCCCTGCCTTTCTAGGCCTGGTCCAGTAATACTAATAACAGGTGCTTGGTGAGCATTTTCTGAGGGCTGCTTTAATCCTGCAGGTGACTGTGAGAGAGGTGTTGCTGACCCCCAGACACACTGGGAAGCTGAAGCTCGGGATTAACTGACCTGCCTGCCGCCACAGGGCGTGCTATCAAATCCCACTGCACAAGGTCTGAGTCCTTCTCATTAGGATTCCTCTCCCTTCTGTGTGGGAGGTTGAAGAGAAATCCCTATTTCCAGGCCTATTTACAAACAGCAAGCCTAGTGTTTCTGTAAAGTTTAAGGAGCTGTAGACACGGAGGACATCACTGACGACCTCATGCACTACATCACCTGGAGGCCTGGCTGGCGGATGTCATTGTCCACCAGCCCCGCATCTGTTTGCATCCCAGAAGACTTGTGTTTGGGGAAGAAAGAACAGAATTTACCAGTGAAAAGAGCAGTTTTTCTGAAATTCTTTTTCCGCCTTGGTTTCCTTTTCTCCAGATGTCCCTGCATCTGAAGTACCCGCAGAGGGGGAGGAGATCTTCTGCTGAGCCCGTTCCTCTCCGAGGCAGCCGCTTCTGTCACGCCATGGTTACAGCCCCAACCCCTGCTGTCCTGTGCGCGCACTCTCCTACACTGATGCCCCTGTCCTGCGGCGCCCAGCCCTCCCGCACTGCCCAGGTCCTGGACCAGAAGAACAACTGGTCTTGGGGGTCAGGGTGGGGAAGGAGGCCCAGGATTGGCAACCCAACGCCTCTCGGGTTGGGGCCAGCCCTGCTGGGTGGTGGATGTTACACCCAGAGTAGTGGCCCCAGAAGTCCAGGCGATGGTTTTGGACATGTCAGGAATTCCTAGAGACTAAAAGAGTGTTTCCAAATGCGGTCTGAAACTCTTACTGCCTTTTATTTTGGGGAACAGAACCAAAAATCAAACAGCAGATAGGTTGGACTTCATCTGAACACATACAGTAGCCCATCTGCACATACATGTGGAGTGCGCCAGAACTTTGCACGGTCTATACCAGATGCCTGCTGGGCGCAGCTCAAGCCCCGCACGAGGGGCACTGCCCGCCACCGCTCAGGGAGCGCGCACCCAGAGCCTCACCCACTCGCCCTCCCAGGCTGTCTCCCTGTAAACTCACCCCATGCACGCCTCACCCCTTTTCGCGTGTATCTCTCATTTCACTTCAGAAGGGACGACAGCATTTGTGAGAACCAGTGAGAGAGGCTTGATGTCTTTAAAAGGCAGATGATCCTGAAACACCTTGATTTTGGTGTTTCAGTCACTTTGAAAAGAGAAAATGTATCTAATTTTATCAAGTCTAAAAGAAATCATATATTGGCTTTCCAAGATGTGTGCCCACATGTTCTGGGCGCAGACGAAGTAGAGAGGCCTCCTCACCATCACCCCTACGGCGTGACACATTTTGGTTGTCACTAGCCACTCAGCAGTGGCCACGGCCTCCTGGCAGTACTCCTGAGACCTGGAGGTGTGCCCCCAGGGAAGCTGCTCCTGCGTGGCAGTCGCCGTGGGAGAGGGTGGCCCCATCCGCGCTCCACCCGCGCAGAGACCGCCTGCTTCTCCCGCTGCCAGGGCGTGCCCACCCTGTACTAGACAACTGGACGAAAAGCAGGTTCAGGTGGGTGTGTTAGGCCCATATGAAGCGGTTCCCACCAGTACAGACTGAGAGAAGAGCTGGCCAGAAGGTGTGGCTTGGAAAGGTCTCCTATCAGGAGACCTGGCAAAATTTGATTTCTTTCAAAAGTTTTAGAAACGAAAGGCCTGTTGGTTATTGTACTCTACCCCTTGAAGAATCCACAGATGCTGCCTGTTTGTTCGTTTCCTTCTCTGTTTTTCTTGTCCCACTGTGTTTTGATCTGTATTCCTTGAGGCTTGTCACCAGCAAGGAGGTGCAGGATGTTTCTCCCTGAGGCCCCTGCACCTGCCACACTTGTTAACCCCCCAGGAGGGGAAACCCTGGAAAATTCTGTGCTTTAAATGTGGTCTTTGATTCCTGCCTTTTGCCCCTCAGGAGCATGGGTCTTTGAACATACTTTTTAGAAACAAACAAAACAATCTGTAACTTGGTGCTTGTTGATGAATTGCAAGCTGGCCTTGCCGATGGAGATATTTATCTTTCAGTTTATTTGAAAGAGGTCTGGTTTAAAACTTTTAGCTTAGATTTGTTTTATTTATTTGTGTGTTGTGTGCATGTGTGTATGTGTGTGTGTGTGTTTTAAGGGTGAACACACCAGCCCAACGGTTTCAACTGTCCAGTCAAGCAGCCGGTGCTGCTTCCTTACTCCCCCGTGTCTGTCAAAGTGCCTCGAAGGCCCAAAGGAAAATTAAGGTTGGGGGAGGGGTCCATTTCCTTCCCTCCTGCCCCTTCACCTCATACTTTGATCAAGGGATGTCTTCTTCCTTGCTTGAGAGTTAAGAAACTTGCCACTCATGGGCTACATTTGCCTAGTTTTGTCATGGAGATTTCTTACCCTTCAGAAACACACCTTGAGCAGAACCAGCTGATTTTCTATTGAACCTTAATGTACTACCCCCCCCCCCCGTCCCCCGGCCACAGAGACCCTAAACAGCAAAAGGTTAGGTTGCTTCCTGCCACCAGTCCGTACAGCTTGAGTACGGCCAGCCTGTCATGCCTTTCTCAGATCCACAGGGAGCTCAGCAGTCTGTCCCTGTCACTGGCTCAGGTTCACCTCTGTGGGTCCCTGTCCCACAGCTCTGCTGGAAAGGGGTGGGGCTGTTGAATGAGGACCTGCATCCTCCTTCCTCTGTCCCTGTAGGCCGGGCCTCCCTGCCTCTGGGCTTGAAACCAGTGCTGGGAGCTGATGGGATTTGCCCTAACGCAGGCTCTTCACAAGAAGCACCCTGGATGCTGAGTTTCTGTATATAGCTGCATAGGTGGCTTTCAGCTTGCTCCCAACTAGTTGTGAAGTTTCGGTTGCCTTGATTATTCGGTGGTAGTTGTTTTAAAATGGTGATTTCCCCTTCACCTGCACCCCACTAACTTAAAATACTTTGGTCAGCTTGTGGTTGGACAAGTTTAGAATCAGAATCAGAAGGCATCTCCCCCAGAACAGTGTGCGGTGCAGAGAGAGAACCACTTACCCGGACCCGTGCTTTTCCATGCCTTCGTCCTGTCTCTCTCCCCCTTTGATAAGGAACTCGGGGATTTTGCTGTTGCGCTTGGGGAACCACCTGGGATTGTTGCTGCTCCTGCTTTTGCTGATGGCCTTGAGGTCTCCTCTGACCTTGAGGCCTGTCCTGGTTACTGAGGTGTCCTTCAAGTGAGAAGGGGCTGTCTCCCGGGACAGCTCAGACTCAGTTCTCCACAATGTCCCCACGCTAGGGGCCGTGCTTCTCTAAGCTCCGGAAATCAGGTGGCTGGCCTTCTTTGTGTTTAGGTTTTGGGGGACAGATGGAAATACCATCCAGAGTTCCAGAATCTCGTGAGTTGCCTGGAAGGAGGCTGCATCTTCTCTCAAAACTTCCATCATCTCAGTGGTCGTCATCCCAGTGGGGTGGCATGTGCACTTTAACCGCTCCCTACAGTCCGCTTCACTTTCGAGACAATCAACTATGCTAACTGTTTTCTTTGACAATGGAGAGGGTTAAAAACATGCAGATTGCCATAATTCAGCCTTTGCCAACATTCCATCCTCTACCCCCATGAGAGCTGTCTGTGGGGAAGAAATCCTTATCAAGACTTTTCTTTTTGGAAAGGTACAAATCTTACCTGTTTTCCTCTCATGTCTCAGGGTAATACCACTAACAGTTGTTCCTTTGCTGATATTCTCCCTTATTTGTTGTCTTCCCAAGCCCCTAGTATTAGCAGTAGTGAGCACACATTTTTAAGATCCTTGGGCTTTGTCGTACCTTTATTTGGAGAGTGGGTGTTAGTGTATAGGGTTTATAACTAGGCCCCGCCTAAAATAAAGGTAGCACCATAACCTTAGGGGCCAGAACTCCATCCCGAAGGTACCGTTCACAGAAGCGCTTTATATTTCATCCATTGGTCACAAAGTTCTTTTTCCATAGCCGGTTCTTTCTCCCCAAGGATTTGGTATCGGCCTTGGAGCTGCAGTTGTTGATACAGCGTTGATGGGGGGGCCAGTTGTGCCCAGAGGACAGCTAAGCCCAGGGACTGGGGTGGGAGCGCGTTGAGAGAGACGGTCCTGGTGAGTGGGTTTCAGCAGCCATGAAGAGGGTGGCTTGCAGGGGACCCCAGACACTGCCAAGGGGTGTGGACACACTTGGAATGTGGAAGCCCAGAAAGAACGCTTCCAATTCCACGGCGGCAGTGGATGAGGGATGTGTGTCTTGCCTTCCTGCAGCGGGACAGTGTGGCACACACACCTGTGTTCCTGGGGTCACGGCCCCACCTGGCGCTGTTGCTCCGATTGACCCTCGGAGACAAGGAAAGGGGCAAAGAGATTGTTTTGGTTCGGTTCTTCATTTTCTTTCTTTCTTTCCATGTAGCGTAAGATTCCTAGTTAACCGGAGCTTTGGGATCTACTGCCTGCTGGCCAGGTTTTAAAGTGAAAAGTCTTTTAGTGCTGCCATAAGAGGGAAAAAAACAAAGGCTTCTTTCCATGTACCAATCGGATTTCATTTGTCAAACGCTCGACAGGCCTTGGGTGAGTTCTCCATCTTGCTAAGGTTTAAAGACAGGCAGACCCAGCTGCCTAAAGTCTCTCCTGCCGCAGACGGTGACAGCCTGCTCCGGACACCCAGGCTGAGCCCAGTCTCTGCTCACCCCAGTGTTCACCCTGCTTGAATGCCTCTGCCTTTTGTGACCACCTGCCAGGATGAGCAGCTCCAGAGCACTGACAGGGGCCTGCCCGGTCGGCTGGCCCACGGTCGCGGTTTAGCCTGAGGTTTCTGGCGTGTTGCCCCGCCGCGCACGCAGGGGACACGAGGACACGCAGGAGGGTGATTACCATGCACCTTATACCTCTGCTCTCGTTTGTTGTCCTCAAATGCTAAATGAACGTTTCTGTGCTGAATCCTATTAGATAAAAAGGGGTTAAAACCCAGATGCTGTATATTAATTTGTAATTATGTATAAAGTGAAGCAGTTTTAAACTGTAAAGATTTTTTCAGTGTGTTTTCTGGAATTCTGCCACAACGTACTGGCTTTGTATTTTATTTATCTTCCTTTCTGGTTAGCGGCTTCCGACCCTTGTAAAGTCCCCCTCCAGCCTTTCAAAAAAAATAATAAATGTCCTTTACGTCCCGATGGTGATTGTGTGGGCTTCCTGAAGTGAAGGCTTCCTGGATACTCTGGGTTCCTGGTGAAGGGGCACCCCCTACCCAGCTCTAAGGGACCCTTCTCCCCAGTGGAACCTTATTTCTGTAGCTTCGGGAACAGGACTCAGGAGGACAGCCCCGGAGCACAGAGCAGCTCCCGGGGAACTCGGGTCCCCTGGAGCTGGACCCTAACCCGGAGGCACCAAGAGTCAGAACCATTTCCAGTCAAATCAGCGCGGTAAGAAACGTCCTTGCTATAGATTCTACTACGTAAAAAAGATGAATGTCAGTTTGCCTTTCTTTGCCAACTTTTTTCACCTCATCCCACCCCCAAACAAGGGAGCTGCCAAAAACTAATTCAGAAAGAAGAATCCCATTTGCATGTAGCTCCACAGGGATTTACTGGGTCTGATCCTCTGAGAAATTGCTGGAATGCACACGGTAGGAGCTGTTGCAGCTGCTGCCTGCGGGCACCTGTGCCGCCCTTCCTGAATCGCTGGCTGCCTCCCCGGAGCCCAGGACTGCTGTCCGTGTGAGAGGCCCCTCGGTCCAGCCGGCTGCGTGGTGTAATGCGAAGAACGTGGGCAGAGCTGCCTCAGTTCCCAGCTCTGCGCTCCCAAGAGCTCCTTGTCCCTCCCCAAGCGACAACCAAAAAGAGGAAAGTCCTGCCGGGTTGCCAAGCGCTTTGCCTTGCTCAGTGAACTTGGAAGTGCCCAGATTTCTAAGGAGTCTTGCAGCCCTGGTGGCAATAGATGCCTCCCCAGAAGCCAGCAAACACTGGTCCCTTCTCTCTGCCGTCTGCCCTTGGCTGTCACGGCAGCTGCAGCGTCCCGACGCCCCCAGCGGGGCTGGGAGAGTGGTTCCCACGGCCTCCCTCCTCCGCAGCTCCGCTCCCATCGTGCTTGGGTCTGAGCCAGGGACAGGCTCCATGTGGCAGGCAGGCCAGAAGAGGGAGGAGGTGCCATCCTTTGTTCCAGAAGAAGAGCAGAGGCACAAAGCCCACAGGGCTCCACGAGGACCGGTCATCCATCCAGTGGGGCGTGGGGTGTCTGCCTGCTCCTGAGGGAGAAGGTGCCCCAGATAAAAGGGGCCACTCCTGTCTGAGGACCTCGCACCGGAAGGGAAACCAGGTTGTGGCAGCCATGTGCCCAGGAAGGGAGTCCTGCTAACCAATGCAGCAGGACGGAAACCTGAGTCACAAATGCCGGGAAGAGATTGGGATGCTGGAAAGTCCAGAAAAGAGCTTGCAGGGCAGGGAGGAAATACAGCGCACAGGTTTTGTTACTTCCTAGGAAGCGGGAACAAAAGTAGATCGGTGGTGAGCTGTGCTGCCGAGCATCAGGAATAAGATCAGGAACCTCCTTCCAGCACCACATCCCGGGTTCAGGCCGCAAGGGCCTCGCCCACCACAGCTCCTGCTCTGGGATTCTTGGGAGGTTACCTTTCCCTTAACTTTACCCCCATTCCTTCAGGGCCTCAGGTCACCGCCGGAAGGTTGCCCAGAGGAAGTGGAGCAATCCAGGTGGACATGATGCCACCCCCATCAGGGTCCCAAGAGGAGTCCGACGTGGAAAAGGAGGCAGAACTTGGTAGACCCCAGACTTGGGCAGAACTTGGTGCACCCCACCGGCCTCCCCCATACACCCCCTCCCAAGTCTTTTGGTGTCCAAGTTACAGCCAGGGCGTCCTCAGGCCCCTCTGGCCTCTTTCTTTCACATGGTAATCACTCACACAGCTGTAAATAGTCCCACTGAAGTTTGGGCTGCTCTTCCCTCCAGGCACCTTGGTGAGACTTTCTTCCTGGGAAAGGGTATCTGGACCCTTGGGATGGAGGTGGGAGGGGAGGGGGACCCAGGAGGGCCTCTGAGGGGATTGGCTGGCGGGGCTCAGGGGGCGTGAGGGGACTGAGCTCCTTACACCAGCTGAGAACTGGGCCAACTTTTCTCCCCCTCCCTTGTCAGCACATCCCTTGAGGGCCCTGAACTTCCCACCCCACCCCCAGGCAGCTTTGGGGTTGAAGCTGGGCCGTTGCCTGGACAACCCCAGTTCCCAGCCTTGCCTGGTCTCTGCATCCAAAGGACAAAGGAGCGGGACGCTGGTCACCTGCAACAATGCTCCCTCCACCAGCCCCGGCTGGGCTCCCGCTCCGTTGAGGGGGCAGCGGACAAAGGCTGGGGGGCCATGGGGTGAGTGAAAGAACGGGCGCAGACTTCGGATCAGAGTCTGGGCTCAACGTCAAATCCAGCCATCTAATGGCCAAGTGACCTTGGACAAGTTATTGGACCTGTCTATCCCTGTTTTCCTCTTTCATTCGGGAACCAGGGTATCTAGCTTGCAGATTTGCTGTGACAATTCGGTGAGATGCTGAATGTTGGTCCCCAGCACGTGATTCTTGATTCCTGAGCCTGTTACCACAGCTGCAGCAGGAGCCTGTCACAGCAGCAGTGCCGGAATCCCATACCTGACCTCCATCCCTGTACCTGGAGGTGAGCGCCGGGAGGAAGAAACGACCTTCCCCATAGCCTGGCAGTGGTGCCCAGCCCAGGGCGTGGCTCAGAGCTCCTTGTCCCTGGGCTTCTGGTTTGGGATACCTTTCCTCCTTCCCCCACTTGGCTTAGGTGAACTGTCACTTCCTAGAGGAAGCCTTCCCTGACAGCCAGGGCAAGCCCAACCCCTCCCTCCTGTCTGCCCTTAGCACCTGGAACCCTCCGGCCTACACAGAACACGTGACACCTGGAACCACCAGCCTTTGGCTAGTGTCCCCTCCCCCTAGCTTCCAGACCAGAAAGCAAGGCTGAGCCCGAAGCCCACGCCCCACGCACCCTCATTCCAAAACCACAGTGCTGGGAGTGGACAGGCAGGATTGTCCCAGGGCCTGGAAGAGGCAGGGGCCACTGCTCTGCCAGCAGGGCCAAGGTGGCAGGTGGCCCTCAGCTCCAGCTAACTCCAAAAAGGCTCTCCCCATGGGTGGCCTCTGGTTGAACCGTACAGAGTCCTGCTGCCAGGCCTGGGATGGCCGCCAGCCCCTGTCCCTGCAAAGCAGCTGAGCTTCATCCCCATCAGGTCTTGCAGCCAAAAGTTGGCCAGGCCACTGTACCCAATCTGGGACCAGGAAGCCCAGGGGGGGCTCTCTCACCCTCTCCCACTGGAGATGAGAGCGTCTCTGAGAAAGGCGGGCTGGTAGAGCCAAAGCAGCCAGGTCTGGAAATAGAACCATTCAAGTTCATACCCTGGTGCCCCACTCCTGTGTGCCCTGGGCCAACATGCTTAACCTCTCTGAGTACAGTTTCCTCCTCTGTAAAATGGGGATGATGGCAACTACCCCCATACTGTTACTGTAAAAAAAATAAAAATTACATGTCTTTTTGCTTGGCAGGAAGAGACAAGATAAAGACCTGGATCTTGGGACTGTGCAGACATGTGGGCCTACAGGTGTGAGCATTTACTGTGATGTCAGGGCTCCCCCAAGCTTTCAGATTTTTCTGGGTCAAAGAAAGTTTGCCAGTGTCTTGTCTTCTTCTTGGAATGACCTTCCCATGGAAGGCCCAATAGTGAGGGGCTCTCACTGGCTGGAAACCCATAGGTCTCATATCCATGATGCCTTTGAACCTGACCACCCAAAGGGCGTCCGAGTCCCCCATTTGTGGGTGATCACACCAAGGCTCATGGCCCAGCCAGAGCCAGCGGCAGGCCCATGCCTGCCCACATGCAGACCCAAGATTTGCCCTTAGACCAGTGTTCCTCAAAGGACACTTCAGATCCCTGCATTTGAACTCTCTGGGCTGCTTGTTAGAAATGCATCTCCCTGGGCCCAACCCCAGATTTAATGAGTCAGAATCTCCTGGGAGAAGGCTAGGAAACTCACAGCTTTCACTAACTCCCTGGGGAGTTTTACCCATACCACAGTTCACGAGACCCTGGGTGCACCCAATACTCCCACCCCGGCGAGTTGGGGTGGGGGGTGGGTGGAAAGGAGGAAGGAGAGAGCTCCAGTATCCCACCCCTCAGAGCAGTGAGGTCCTTTCCACTCTGCAAACAGAAGTTCCCTGCATGGAATCCCGCTCTTGTTCTGCAGATGGTGTTCCGTGAACATTCTGGCTGTTTCCAAACCTGTTGACAAAGTCCGAGAGCAGTTGCATGGTTCTGAGCAAGGTACAGGCTTCAGTCTCTTCATCTGCACGGTAGGAACCCTACAACCCCAAGGGCTGCTGTGATGATGAGATGACCGGACAGCACAGAATCCGTGCTCTGTAGACTTCTCCTGCCATTGTTGCGTGTGCCGACATTGTCACTGAAAGGCTGGGTGGCCTTGAAGGTGTCACATCCACAAAGTAGGTGGTTGGACTAGAGAGCGGCTCTCAGCCTTGCACACGTTAGAATCATCTGGGGGGGCTTTGCGCCTCGGCGGCCCAGGCCCCACGTGTGGCCGATTCCCCCACAGAACCTTTAAGGTGGGGCCCAGGCATTAGTACATTTGAACAGTTACAGGTGGTTGCTACGTGCAGCTGAGGTTGAGAGGCTGGATGATCCCCAGGCTTGATCTCAGAGATCAGCTCTGTTCTGCAGGTGAGGCTCCCTCCCCCAGGGTCTCCAAACAGCCCCTGAGATGGAGCCGTCTCTGCGTGTGATGGAAGCTTGGGCTTTGAGTAGCTGGGGCTCTGGGCCTGAAGGAGGACATCTGTCTCCTTGGGGCCTTGAATCCCACTAGAGTCTGCCAAGCAGCAGAGTAAACATGAGGGAGAACAAGGCAGAAGTGTTGCCCGTGGGAGGAGCACAGCCCAAGGGGAACTGGGCCTGGGCTTGAGGGAACACTCCAGGGGCCTCCAGAAGTAATGAAAATGGTGGGCAGAGAAGACAGGGCCCCCAGCCCACTCTGGAGGTCTGAGCCAAGCTCAGTTGGCTCGAGCACTGCCTGCAAGTCCCAGATTCTGGTGCCAACCTCCAGCTGACTTTCCCCCCAAGGATTCTAGACCATTGTGATCCCTCCCCCAGCTCCACCTGCCCTTTCACACCCACATCATCTCCATTTAGCCCTCTCCCAGCCTGATAGGAGCCACTCCTCTGCAAGGATGCTGTCTTAACATTTAGGGGGGATTTGTTGTTTGATATAATTGTAACTCATATTCCCTAAAAAAAGATATGGGAAATACTGATTTATTTTTAAAACATTTTTAAACACCTATAGTCCCATCACCTGGAAGAAACTATCCACTAATATTTCATTATGTTTTCTTCATATACATTTTTAAAAAACTGGATTTATAATACTGTAAACAGGTGTACATCATAGTGATTCGGGGTAATTTTTTTGGCAAATGATATTCCATTATAGGTTATTACAAGACATTGGGCATAATTCCCTGTGCTCTGCAGTAAATCCTTCTTGTTCATCTACTTTATGTGTAGCAGTTTGTATCTGCTAATCCCATACTCTTCATTCTTCCCTCCCCCACAACCCTGTCCCCTTTGGTAACCATAAGTTTGTTTTCTACGTCTGTGAGTCTGCTTGTTTTGTATATAGATTCGTTTGTATTCTTTTTAAGTTTCCACATATAAGTGATATCATATAGGATTTGTCTTTGTCTGACTCATTTCACTCAGCATAATATTCTTTTGGTCCATCCATGTTGCTGCAAATGACAATATATATATATACACACACCCCACATCTTTTTTTTTTTATATATAAATTTATTTTATTTTTGGCTGTGTTGGGTCTTCGTTGCTGTGAGCAGGCTTTCTCCAGTTGCGGCGAGTGGGCTTCTCATTGCCGTGGCTTGTCTTGCTGTGGAGCACGGGCTTTAGGCACTCGGGCTTCAGTAGTGGTGGCGCGCAGGCTCAGTAGTTGTGGCACGTGGGCTTAGCTGCTCCACGGCATATGGGATCTTCCTGGACCAGGGCTCAAACCCGTCTTCCCTGCATTGGCAGGTGGACTCCTAACCACGGCCCCGCTAGGGAAGACCCACCACATCTTCTTAAAGCAGTCACCTGTTGATGGGCCCTTGGGTTGTTTCCATGTCTTGACTATTGTAAATAGTGCTGCTATGAACACTGGGGTGCATATATCTTTTATTTTTCTGTTTTTTTGCGGTACGCGGGACTCTCACCGCTGTGGCTTCTCCCTCCGCGGAGCACAGGCTCCAGGTGTGCAGGCCCAGCGGCCATGGCCCACAGGCCCAGCATGTGGGATCCTCCCGGACCGGGGCACGAACCCGCGTCCCCCGCGTCGGCAGGCGCACCCCCAACCACTGTGCCACCAGGGAAGCCCCGCATATATCTTTTTGAATTAGAGTTTTCCTCTTTTCTGGATATATACCCAGGAGTGGGATTGCTGGATCGTATGGTAGCTCTATTTTTAGTTTTTTAAGGAACCTCCACACTGTTCTCCATAGTGGCGGCACCAATTTACATTCCCACCAACAGTCTTTGTAGGCATTTTTATTTAGCAAAATTAAAGTCATGTTCTATATAGACGTTTATATCCTATTTACTTCATTCCACATTTTCATATAAACATTCGGTACTTAATATTCCACTTTATAGATATTATTATTGTTCCACTTTCTAGATATATCACTTGGGAATTTAGGTATTTCCAATTTTTCATTCTTATGAATAACATACAGGACTAATTTATAGCATCATTCTTCCCCCTGTTTCAGAGTAAAACCATGTTTATTAGAGAAAATGTAGAAATTATTGATAAGTAGAATAAATAACTGAAAATCAACCATAGTAGGAACTTCCGCTTCCACCCAAGATAGAGTAATAGGGACCAGATTTACCTTCCCTACCTACCCAAAACAACCAAACCTCCAGAAGAAATATATGGAATGATGGTTTTAAGGACACTGGAAATCAAACAACAAAGTACAGGTATCCCTGAGAGACCAGGGGAGCCTTATGGCTGCCTTAGGCCTTGCAACTGCCCCGAGTTTCCAGGCTGCAGCAAAGGATGAAGGCTCAGATGGAATCTGGCAGACTCCCCAAGGTGAGTGGATGGAGCTGAGAATCAGGGGAGATGAAGGCAGATAGAATAGGCAGGACAGAATACAGAAGGGAGAGATGCACACAGAATTCTAGGGATCTTCAGTGGGTCCCCCTCAAGTATTCATTAGAGGACTGATCAGTGCACACATGTGAGAAAAGTGTTCAAGTCTAGAAAAGAATCATCCCAAAGGATTAGAGGTGATAATACCCAGTGCTCACACAGGACCAGGTATAGTGCCTATTCCCACCAGCCAGCCTGGAAAAATCATTCACAGGGCACAGGGTAGAGGACACAGAAGGGGCTTTCCTTAGTAATAGGGAATAATTAGCCCTAGATGAAGCACTGCTGCAGTTCTACCTAACAAATCTTTAAAAGCAAGACCTAAAAGGATCAAACAGTTTCCAAGTAACTTAACCACATCCCAGAACAAAGTTCAGGAATACTTACAAAAACATCCAGCACACAACAGAGTAACATTCACAGTGTCTGACATCCAATAAAAATTACTACACATGTTAAAAAAAAAAAAGCGTAAAGGATAAAAATCATGTAAACTGACACAGATGTTAGAATTATCAGACAAGGATGTTAAAACTTATTATAACTGTGTTCTATATGTTCAAAAAAGTTTTAGAAGCATCAAAGATATAATTAAAGACCCAAGTTAAATTCCTACAGATAAAAACCATATGTCTAACGGAAAAAAAAGACTGGAAAAAATTAACATAGCATCAGTGAACTGTGAGACACCTCAAGCAGCCTAATAAATTTGTAATTGGAGTCCCAGAAAGGGGGTAGGAGACAGAAAGAAATTACCTGAAGAGATAATAGCCAAGTTTTCCCAAATTTGATGAAAAATATAAACCCATAGTTGAGGTTCAGCAAAAACCCCAAGGACAAGAAACATGAGAAAAATGACATCAATACACATCATAATCAAGTTGTTCTAAACCAGTGATAAAAAGAAAATCTTAAAAACATCCAGAGGAAAAAAAGCACATTATGTACAGAGGACCAAAGATAAGGATGACAGCAGATTTCTTGTAAGAAACAATGTAACAGAGAAAACAGTGGAGCAACATCTTTAAAATATTGGGGGGCAATTTGTCAAACTAGAATCCTATACTCATTGAAAACATTTTTGAAAAGTGAAAGCAAAACAAATACTTTTTCAGATGTACAAAAGCTAAAAGAATTCATCACCAACAGACCCTCACTACAAGATATTTTAAACTGAAGGAAAATGATACCAGATGGAAATATGATCTATATAAAAGAATAAAGGTCACTAGAAAAAGTAATTACCTGGGAAAACGTATATTTTTTTCTTATTATTTAAAACTCTTTAAAAGATGGATGACTGTTTAAGCAAAAATAATAACAATGTAGTACAAGGTTTTTAACGTACGTAAGAATAAAATGACAACAGTAGCACCAAGGCCCATTGGAGAGAAATGAAAGTAAACTATCGTAAGATTCTTGTACTATATAGGAAGTTGTTGTATAATATCACTTGAAGGTAGACTGTGAGAAGTTGAAGATATGTACCATGAGCCCTAAAGCAACTGAGAGGAGAAATGAATTTTAATCCACACCTCACACCATATACAAAAGTTAACCCCAAATGGATCACAGACCTAAATGTGAAAGCTAAAATTACAAAGGTACAAAAGAACACACAGGAGAAATCTTTTTGACCTTGGATTATGCAAAGCGTTCTTAAATATTACACTAAAAAAGCACAATCCACAAAGGAAATTGATAAATGGACTTTATCAAAATTAAATGCTTCTGCTCCTCAAAAGACACTGGTAAGAGAATGGAAAAACGAAGTGCAGACTAGGAGAAAATACTTGCAAATTATATATCTATTAAAGGACTTCTATCTAGAATATATAAAGAGCTCTCAACACTCAATAAGAAAGCAGACAATGCAATCAATGTCTTCGCAAAAGATTTGAACAGACATTTCATCCAAGAAGATATAAAGATGGCAGATAGACACATGAAAATATGCTCAACATCATTACATAACAGAAAAATGCTAATTAAAATCATGACAAGATACCACTATATGCCAACTGCAGTGACTAAAACTAGAAAGATGAATCATGCCAACATTGCAAGGATGTGAAGGAACTGGAACTCTCATACTCTGCTGGTGGGGATGTGCAATGGTACAGCCACTTTGGAAAACAGTTTACTATCTTCTTAAAAATGTAAGGATACACCTACCAGATGATCCTGCCATTCAACTTCTAGGTGTTTACCCAAGAGAAATTAAAGCATATACCCATACAGGGCTTTCACATGAATATTCATAACAGCTTTATTTTTAATAGCCCCAAATGGAAACAACCCACATATCAATGGACAGAAAGGAACAACTAATGGTATACACAACAAAACCAATGAATCTTAAAACTATTATGCTAAGTAAAAGGATACACACACATAAAGACCACACTGTATGATACCATTTATCAAATGGTAAAGTGTAAGGCAACTATTATAACAAAAATAGAGCAGTAGTTGCTGGAGATGTACAGTGGGGAATTGGGGAGGGGCAGGAGGGATGGATTTTAAAAGGGACACAAACACTTCTACTCAGCATTGTGCTGAAGGTCCAGGAAAACTGAGCAAAAAATATGGTGGGGGAGATTGCATTCAGATTGGAAAAGAAGAAATGAAACTCTTTTCATCTGCAGATGACATGATCTTTGATGTTGAAAATCCCAAGGAATCCACTAAAAAACAGAACTAATAAACGGAATCAAAAAATTTGCAAGGTACAAACAATATAAAATGATTAATTATACTTCTATACACTAGCAACAAAAAAACTGAAAATGAAAATTAAGAAAAT
Source organism: Delphinapterus leucas (assembly GCF_059928025.1). Taxonomy (NCBI): domain Eukaryota; kingdom Metazoa; phylum Chordata; class Mammalia; order Artiodactyla; family Monodontidae; genus Delphinapterus; species Delphinapterus leucas. The sequence goes on along the minus strand of NC_143130.1, from coordinate 44,966,035 downwards.
ACATTTGTAACATCTTCAGAAAATTAAAACCAGGAATAAATTTAACAAGAAGAAGTTAAAAACTGATACTCTGAAGACAACATATTGTTGAAAGAAATGAAAGAAGACCTAAGTAAATGGAAACACATCCGTGTTCATGGATCAGAAGATTTAACATTGTTAAGATGCCAATATTGGCTTCCAGTGTCCTTGTCCCCACGGTGAGCAACAGCTGCCCTCCACCTCTGCAGGAGACCCTCCAATACTAACAGGTCTTCCAATGTGATGCTGAATAAGAATGTTGAGTGAAGACCCACCACCAGTCCTTCCCATCAGGAAGCTTGCACAAGCCTCTTAGATAGCCTCATCCACCAGAGGGCAGACTGCAGAAGCAAGAAGAACTACAGTTCTGCAGCCTTCGGAGTGAAAACCACATTCACAGAAAGATAGACAAAATGAAAAGACAGAGGACTATGTACCAGACGAAGGAACAAGATAAAACCCCAGAACAACAACTAAATGAAGTGGAGGTAAGCAATCTTCCAGAAAAAGAATTCAGAATGATGATAGTAGAGATGATCCAGGACCTCGGAAAAAGAATGGAGGCAAAGATTGAGAAGATGCAAGAAATGTTTAACAAAGACTTAGAAGAATTAAAGAACAAACAAACAGAGATGCACAATACAATAACTGAAATGAAAAATACACTAGAAGGAATCAATAGCAGAATAACGGAGGCAGAAGAATGGATAAATAACCTGGAAGACAGAATGGTGGAATTCACTGCTGTGGAACAGAATAAAGAAAAAAGAATGAAAAGAAATGAAGACACCCTAAGAGACCTCTGGAACAACATTAAATGCAACAACATTTGCATTATAGGAGTCCCAGAAGGAGAAGAGAGAGAGAAAGGGCCCAAGAAAATATTTGAAGAAATTATAATCGAAAACTTCCCTATCATGGGAAAGGAAATAGCCACCCAAGTCCAGGAAGCAAAGAGAGGCCTAGGCAGGATAAACCCAAGGAGAAACAGGCTGAGACACATACTAATCAAATTGACAAAAATTAAAGACAAAGAAAAATTATTGAAAGCAATGGGAAAAACAACAAATAACGTACAAGGAAACTCCCATAAAGTTAACAGCTGATTTCTCAGCAGAAACTCTACAAGCCAGAAGGGAGTGGCATGACATATTTAAAATGATGAAAGGGAAGAACCTACAACCAAGATTACTCTACCTGGCAAGGGTCTCATTCAGATTCAACGGAGAAATCAAAAGCTTTACAGAGAAGCAAGAGCTAAGGGAATTCAGCACCACCAAACCAGCTCTACAACAAATGTTAAAGGAACTTCTCTAAGTGGAAAACACAGGAGAAGAAAAGGACCTACAAAAACAAACCCATAACAATTAAGAAAATGGTAATAGGAACATACATATCAATAATTACCTTAACCTTGAATGGGTTAAATGCCCCAACCAAAAGACACAGGCTTGCTGAATGTATACAAAAACAAGACCCATATATCTGCTGTCTACAAGAGACCCACTTCAGACCTAGGGACACATACAGACTGAAAGTGAGGGGATGGAAAAAGATAGTCCATGCAAATGGAAATCAAAAAAAGCTGGAGTAGCAATACTCATATCAGATAAAATAGACTTTAAAATAAAGAATATTACAAGAGACAAGGAAGGACACTACATAATAATCAAGGGATCAATCCAAGAAGAAGATATAACAATAATAATATATATATGCACCCAACATAGGAGCACCTCAATACACAAGGCAACTGCTAACAGCTATAAATGAGAATATTGACAGTAACACAAAAATAGTGGGGGAATTTAACACCTCACTTACACCAATGGACAGATCATCCAGACAGAAAATTAATAAGGAAACACAAGCTTTAAATAACACAATAGACCAGATAGATTTAACTGATATTTATAGGACATTCCATCCAAAAACAGTAGATTACACTTTCTTCTCAAGTGCACACAGAACATTCTCCAGGATAGATCACATCTTGGGTCACAAATCAAGCCTCAGTAAATTTAAGAAAATTGAAATAATATCAAGCATCTTTTCTGACCACAACACTATGAGATTAGAAATCAATTACAGGGAAAAAAACGTTAAAAACACAAACACATGGAGGCTAAACAATATGTTACTAAATAACCAAGAGATCACTGAAGAAATAAAAAGATACCTAGAAACAAATGACAGTGAAAACGTGATGATCTGAAACCTATGCGATACTGCAAAAGCAGTTCTAAGAGGGAAGTTTATAGCAATACAAGCCTACCTCAAGAAACAAGAAAAATCTCAAATAAACAATCTAACCTTACACCTAAAGGAACTAGAGAAAGAAGAACAAACAAAACCCAAAGTTAGTAGAAGGAACGAAATCATAAAGATCAGAGCAGAGGGCTTCCCTGGTGGCGCAGTGGTTGAGAGTCCGCCTGCCGATGCAGGGGACATGGGTTTGTGCCCCAGTCCAGGAAGTTCCCACATGCCATGGAGTGGCTGGCCCCATGAGCCACGGCTGCTGAGCCTGCGCGTCCGGAGCCTGTGCTCCGCAACAGGAGAGGCCACAACAGTGAGAGGCCCACGTACTGCAAAAAAAAAAAAAGATCAGAGCAGAAATAAATGAAAAAGAAACAAAGAAAACAATAGCAAAGATCAATAAAACTAAAAGCTGGTTCTTTGAGAAGATAAACAAAATTGATAAACCATTAGCCGGACTCATCAAGAAAAAAAGAGAGAAGCCTCAAATCAACAGAATTAGAAATGAAAAGGGAGAAGTAACAACAGACACTGCAGAAATACAAAGCATCATAATAGACTACTACAAGCAACTCTATGCCAATAAAATGGACAACCTGGACGAAATGGACAAATTCTTAGAAAGGTATAACCTTCCAAGACTGAACCAGGAAGAAATAGAAAATATGAGCAGACCAATCACAAGTAATGAAATTGAAACTGTAATTAAAAATCATCCAACAAACAAAAGTCCAGGACCAGATGGCTTCACAGGTGAATTCTATCAAACATTTAGAGAAGAGCTAACACCCATCCTTCCCAAACTCTGCCAAAAAATTGCAGAGGAAGGAACACTCCCAAACTCATTCTACGAGGACACCCATCACCCTGGTATCAAAACCAGACAGAGATACTACAAAAAAGGAAAATTACAGACAAAAATCACTGATGAATATAGATGCAAAAATCCTCAACAAAATACTAGCAAGCAGAATCCAACAACACATTAAAAGGATCATACACCATGATCAAGTGGGATTTATTCCAGGGATGCAAGGATTCTTCAATATATGCAAATCAATTAATGTGATACACCATATTAACAAATTGAAGAATAAAAACCATATAATCATCTCAGTAGATGCAAGAAAAGCTTTTGACAAAATTCAACACCCATTTATGTTAAAAACTCTCCAGAAAGTGGGCATCGAGGAAACCTACCTTGACATAATAAAGGCCATATACAACAAACCCACAGCAAACATCATTCTCAATGGTGAAAAGCTGAAAGCATTTCCTCTAAGATCAGGAACAAGACAAGGATGTGCATTCTCACCACTATTATTCAACATAGTTTTGGAAGTCCTAGCCATGGCAATCAGAGAAGAAAAAGAAATAAAAACAATACAAATTGGAAAAGAAGTAAAACTGTCACTGTTTGCAGATGACATGATACTATACATAGAGAAACCTAAAGATGCCACCAGAAAACTACTAGAGCTAATCAATGAATTTGGTAAAGTTGCAGGATACAAAATTAATGCACAGAAATCTCTTGCATTCCTATACACTAACAATGAAAGATCAGAAAGAGAAATTAAGGAAATAATCCCATTCACCATTGCAACGAAAAGAATAAAATACCTAGGAATAAACCTACCTAAGGAGGTAAAAGACCAGTACTCAGAAAACTATAAGACACTGATGAAAGAAATCAAAGATGACACAAACAGATGGAGAGATATATCATGTTCTTGGATTGGAAAAATCAATATTGTGAAAATGACTATACTACTCAAAGAAATCTACAGATTCAGTGCAATCCATATCAAATTACCAGTGGCATTTTTTATGGAACTAGAACAAAAAATCTCAAAATTTATATGGAGACATAAAAGGCCCCAAATAGCCAAAGCCGTCTTGAGGGAAGAAAACGGAGCTGGAGGAATCAGACTCCCTGACTTCAGACTATACTACCAAGCTACAGTAATCAAGATAATATGGTACTGGCACACCAACAGAAATATAGATCAATGGAACAGGATAGAAATCACAGAGGTAAATCCACACACCTATGATCAACTAATCTATGACAAAGGAGGCAAGGATATACAATGGAGAAAAGACAGTCTCTTCCATAAGTGGTGCTGGGAAAACTGAACAGCTACATGTAAAAGAATGAAATTAGAACACTCCCTAACACCATACACAAAAATAAACTCAAAATGGATTCGAGACCCAAATGTAAGACTGGATACTATAAAACTCTTAGAGGAAAACATAGGAAGAACACTCTTTGACATAAATTACAGCAAGATCTTTTTTGATCCACCTCCTAGAGAAATGGAAATAAAAACAAAAATAAACAAATGGGACCTAATGAAACTTCAAAGCTTTTGCACAGCAGAGGAAACTATAAACAAGACGAAAAGACAGCCCTCAGAATGGGAGAAAATATTTGCAAATGAATCAACAAAGGATTAATCTCCAAAATACATAAACAGCTCATGCAGCTCAAGGTTAAAAAAAACAAACAAACAATCAAAAATGGGCAGAAGACCTAAATAGACATTTCTCCAAAGAAGACATACAGATGGCCAAGAAGCACATGAAAAGCTGCTCAACATCACTAATTATTAGAGAAATACAAATCAAAACTACAATGAGGTTTCACCTCACACCAGTTAGAATGGGCACCGTCAGAAAATTTACCAACAACAAATGCTGGAGAGGGTGTGGAGAAAGGGAGCCCTCTTGCACTATTGGTGGGAATGTAAATTGATACAGCCACTATGGAGAACAGTATGGAAGCTCCTTAAAAAACTAAAAATAGAACTACCTTACAACCCAGCAATCCCACTACTGGGCATATACCCAGAGAAAACCATAATTCAAAAAGACATGCACATCAATGTTCATTGCAGCACTATTTACAATAACCAGGTCGTGGAAGCAACCTAAATGCCCATCGACAGATGAATGGATAAGGAAGATGTGGTACATATATACAATGGAATATTACTCAACCTTAAGAAGGAATGAAAATGGGTCATTTGTAGAGACGTGGATGGATCTAGAGACTGTCATACAGAATGAAGTACGTCAGAGAAAAACAAATATCATATATTAATGCATATACGTAGAGTCTAGAAAAATGGTACAGATGAACTGGTTTGCAAGGCAGAAATAGAGACACAGATGTAGAGAACAAACGTATGGACACCAAGGGGGGAAAGTGGCAGGGGCGGGTGGTGGCAGTGGGATGAATTGGGAGATTGGGATTGACATATATACACTAATATGTATAAAATGGTTAAGTAATAAGAACCTGCTGTATAATAAATAAATAAATAAATAAAGATGCCAATATTCCCCAAATTAATCTACAGATTCACACAATCCGTATCAAAAGCCCAGATGGTTCCTTGCAGAAATTGACAAGCTGATTCTAACCTTCATATGGGAATTCAAAAGACCCAGAATAGCTAAAACAATCTTGAAAAAGAAGAGCAAAGTTGGAAGACTCACACTTCCCAATTTCAAAACTCACTACAAAGCTATGGTAATCAAGACAGTGTATTACTGGCTTAAGGGTAGATATGGAGATCTATCCTTATGCCAGTAGAATAGAATTGAGAGTCCAAAAATAGACTCTCACATTTATGGTCAACTGATGTTTGACAAGGGTGCCAAGACTCTTCAATGTGGAAAGAACAGTCTTTTCAATAAATCATACTGGGACAACGGGTTATGTACATGAAGAGAGTGAATTTAGACCCCCCCCCTTCCTCACACCACACATAACAACTAACTCAGAATTAATGCTAGACCTACTATAAGAGCTAAGAAGAAAACATGGGATCAAATCTTCGTGACTTTGGGTTAGGCAAAGCCTTCTTAGATGTGAAACCAAAAGCACCAATGACAAAAGAAAAAATACATAAACTGGGCTTCATCAGATTTTAAAACTTTTGTGCCTCATAAGATACCATCAAGAAAGTGAAAAGACAACACACAGAATGGGTGACAATATTTGCAAATCATTAATCTGACACGGGAATTTTATCTAGAATATATAAAGGACAGTTACAACTCAATAATAAAAAGACAACCAAATTTTAAAATGGTCTAAGCATCTGAATAGGCATTTCTCCGAAGAAGATATATAAACAGCCAATAAGCATATGAAAAGATGCTCAACATCGTTAATTATCAGAGAAATGCACATCAAAACCATACACACAAAAAATGAGATATCAATTCACACTCACTAGGAAGGCTATAATAAAAAAAAAAAACAGAGAAGTGTTGAGGAGGATGTAGAGAAATTAGAACCCTCATACACTGCTCCTGGGAATGTAAAATGGTGCAGCTGCTTTGGAAAATCTTCTGACAATTTCTCAAGTGGTTAATCATTGTATACTGATACTTGCTACAAGGATGAACCTTGAAAACATCATGCAAAGTCAGAGAAGCCAGTCACAAAGGACTCCATTTATTATTTTGTGTTATTCCATTTATACAAAATGTCCAGAATAGGCAAATGCATGGAGACAGAGTAGATCAATGATTGCCCAGGACTGTTGGCAGGGAAGGGGGGTGACTACTCATGGGGATGGGGTTTCTTTTGGGGGGAATGAAATTGTTCTAAAATAGATTCTGATGATGGTTGCATAACTCTGTGAATATACTAACAGCCATTGAATTGTACCCTTGGTGTGAGTGAACTGTACAGTATGTGAATTCTATCTCAATAAAATATATATATTAACAAGGAGGCAGGAGGAAAGTTTCGTCGGTGATGGATATATCACGACAGTGATTGTGATGATTTCACAGATGTATCCGTATCTCAAAATTTATAAAATTGTACAATTTAAATACATGAAATTGATTGTATATCTATTATACCCGATAAAGCTGTTTCTAAAAATCACCTACAGTGAGCATCTAGAAACAAGCAGAATTCACATTATGATATATCCTTCCAATCTCTTTTCTATGAACACACACTTTAGTTCACAAAATGGGGTAACCCTGCTTTTTTTTCCACTTGGTAATATATCCTGAGCATCTTTCCAAGTCATTAAATACTTATTAAATATTTAATGGCCACATAGCCTTTTATGTTCAATGATGCAGTAAATTTATTCCAAACAGTGGAATCCCAGATGATCCTTCTGAGCCTTTCTGGCTGCAGGGGCGCCTCTTCTGCCCCAGCTGGGACAGGCTTCCAAACCCCCATCCTCCGCTGGTCCTGGCCTGGCCTCTCTGGAAGGGACCTTCAGAACCAGCACTCTGCCTGGGTGGGGAACCTGTGGGAAGCCCTTCATTCCTCACATTCCTGCCTCTCACTGCCCTGGTGGCCCCAGGTGCTGAGAAGGTCTCGGGCCAGCTTTGGGAATGGCCTCAATGCCAGTGCCTCTTCCTCCGCATCCAGGCCTCAGCTCCACGTGGGCCCAGAGGCAGAGAGCAATTCACCTGAGCCCTGTCCCAGCACAGGGCAGGCCCAGACAGTGATCAGCAGGCTTTTGGGGTCACGTGTCCTCCCGAAAATAATTGCAAAACAATCTTGCATTTTGAAGTTGATTTCTAAAATTGTATCACAAGTTTAATAGTTACAAAATATATAATTTGGGACACAGTATTTACGTGCTTTAAATAGATTTAGGGCTGCAGATTTAAGCTGTTTGCTTCATAGAAAATGTCCACCATGTAACCTAATTAGCAAAGCCAATCCTTACTGGCAAACTGGTCAATTCGGAATTTGTTTCCACCAGAAAATGTTTGATTTTGTTTTTTAAAGTTAAATAAAAATTGTTAACCTACATCCCAGTGACAACACTCTCATTTTTGAATTATGATTCAAGCCAAGAATTGTATAGAGAGGTAGATAGATAGGGAGGTAACTAGGACAGATGGATGGATGGATCGATGTGTGGACAGACAGACACACAAAGATGGGGAACCCAGCCATGCTTTTGTCAGTTGAATTCCAAAGGCACGGGCTTCTTTCATAAACTTGTGCTTTGCTGTCAACCTCGTCCTCAGTGCTGGCTGTTTTTTAACGCACCTCTTGGAGGCTCTGCAGATTTTGTACTCTGGACCATGCAGCATAATGAGTTTCAGGAGGGGGGAGAGTTGTGTCTTTCTTTTGTGGAATGAAAGGAGATGGAGGCAGGGAGGTGTGAAAAGAGGAGCAGGGGAAAAGCGTCTGCCCCAAAGCTTCCCTGGGGTTGGGGACCAGCTACTTCTCCTGACGGGACTTCCGGCTGTTTTCCCATCACCACCAGAGTTGGGAGCCCCAGCTTTTACCTGGAGAGAGAGGCCCCCCGAATTGCTCGCCCTGACACCTGCTCACACTGCGTGACCCGCGAGGTCTCCTGGGAGAAGACCCCCAAGCGGCGGCCCGGCCCCTCGATGCTGGGTGTGCGCTGTGCACAGTATGGACCCAAACACTCTTCTCTCAGCGCCAGACGGAGGCCTGGGCCTGAAGGGGACGGGGCTGCCGGCAACACAGGACATCCCTCTTCTTGGAGGCAGTCAGTCTCCCTCGGAGAAAAGTTTCAGAATCAGGAGCCAGAGCAAGTTTCTTAAGACTCTGCACACTTTCCAAGCAGGAGCTGAGGTCCTGTGATTGCAGTAACTATTGGCTCGTGAAATGAAAATCCGGGCCGTGTCAGGAGGGGGAAGCAGGTGTGCCAAGAAGAGGGAGATCATGGCCTCTGTGCTCAGCCTCCCAGTTGGCTCGGGGCTTCCTGGCAGCCAGGGCTCAAAGGGAAACATGTATTTCTAATGGAGTTTCCTTTGACCCACCACCCCCAAAATTCTGGAATGTTTTTTCCTTCCTAATAATGGTTTTCCTAATACATACACAAAAATTACTCAGTTGGAACCTTACGTGGGGCAGAGGACGTGGACATTGTTGAAGGAAATCTGTAACCTCTTTATTCTCCTGAGGAGTAAAGGGACCTTCTGGAGGAGGGTCACCACATTCAAGGCGGGCTGTGACCTGGGCCCCAGCTGGCCTCACTCCCAGTGTGTCCCTCCTACCCTGTGCTGTGCACCCTGAGGGCTCAGCCAGTGGGGACAATGCACACCGTCTGGGAGGCCTGACCGGTACCCCGGAGCACAGCTCAGACTTGTGCTGAGTCTGAGAGGCCAGAGGCAGCCAGGACGGCGTGACCCACCCGGAGCATCACCCAGAGCATCAGTGCACAGCCTGGAGAGCAGAGGGGCAGCTGGAGCCTCAGCCGGCCCGTCTTAGAGTCATGACTTCCCAGCCGAACTCAGCGGCCTGGGGTTTGGGGTATCGTTTCTTCTCTTGTGTTAAAATCTCGTGTCTTTCCCTGGGAAGCAGGGAGCTGGAGAGAGGAAGAGACAAGACCCTCATAGGAGTGTGGAGATGTGACCCAGAGCACCAGCGTCCCCTCTGTGAAGCGGACACAGGTAGGACTGTCTCAAAGTTATTACAAAGCTGAAATGAGCTACTGTGTGGCAAAGAAGCTGTCCAGTCTCAGAGCCTGCCTCCCCCTCAGTGCTGGTGTCTGGATGAGTCTTGGGGGTGGGGACGCGAGCTGTCCCTCCTCTCCTGGTTCCTCACCACGGCGGGGCTGCTTGGGCGGGACCACCCTGGGTGTTACAGGTGAAGCAGTGACAAGTCTACCTGCAAACTACTTTAAAGCCACGGGGGCCTGGCTGGGGGCGGAGACGTGATGTGAGCACGTGGGCGGGGCCTGTCACCCACAGGGAGGGCTGGACCCTGGCGGGATGGGAACCCACTGGAGCCAGTGCCTGGCTTGGGGTTGGTGCCCCATACATCAGATGAATTAGCTGGTTGTACAGTGCAGGGGTGTCTGGAAGCTTCTTCTGGGATCCCACAGCAAGGCTCCTCCTCTCCATTAGCTGCAGAAGGGCCAGGAAAATGGTCCAGTCTTACCCAATTCAACTCAACAAACCAGTTACTGAGCGCCTGCCTGCGGGGACTGCCCCCTGGGCACGTTCAGACTAGAATGTGTGTAATTAACCCTGTGAAGGGCTGACCAGCCCTCTTTACAGATGCAGGATCTGAAAGGCAGTGAGGTTGCCCGATGGCGCACTGCTGATGTGTGGAGTCTGAAAGAGCCGCTGCTCCCCTTCTCTGCTGTGAACCCAGGGCCCTGACGTCCAGCTGCAGCGCCCAGTTCAGCCCCAGGCCCAGAGCAAGTCTCCCGCAGCCCAGGGGGCCGGGAAGGCCAGGGGACACCAGAGGGGCCACGGGAAGAGTGACCAACTGTCCTGGTCTCTATGGGACTTTCCCACATCCTGGGAACCCTCAGTTCCAGGCAAACCAGGACAGCTGGTCGCCCTGGACATGGGCACAAACTCCCCAGGCTCTCTTAATCAAATCCCAAATTCTCCCTGAGGAAATTCCATCCAGGCCCACACACTCGGTGCCGAGGCTCCCCATTCCCACGCAGGTACTGTTGCTTTGCTCTGCTCAGCTTTCTTCTGAAGGCAACCCCTGGCCTCTGTAGCCTACCTGAAAAACAATGCCCTAAACTAGACAAGGCAGAGACACCTGGGGCTCCAGGTGACAAGCAGTCTCCCTTGGATAGCTGGAGGGCCCGAGGTCTGTGTCCCAAGGGCATCCTAAGTTCCCCTCAGAGCCTGAGGCTGAGAGGGCCCTCCTCACCCCCAGATCTCTCCCAAGCAACTGTTTTTTAAGGAATGGAAACACACATGTTCTTATTTAAAGCCCTTTAATTATCATTCCAGGTAGGTGAAAGGATTCTGTATTTTACAGATGATGTAAAGTCTCAGACAATATCTTGCCCAAGGCGAGGCTGTTGAGGGGAGCGATGCCAGATTTCAGTCTGGATCCGCTTGGCTTTGAAGCTGGAGTTTCTTCTGGTGCAGACCCTGCCCTTTCACCTCAAAGCCTGTGTCTTCTCCATTAAAACTACATGGCACTCTGACCTCCAAAACCACTCTGGGGTATAATATGGCCCAAAACATTGACAGGAGAAGGAAAAAGTGATGTGTGCAAAAATGTTCATGGTGATTCATCTGATAACCACTAACCTAGAAACCACAGATAAGAATCGGCCCCATGGGCACGTGCAGGGGGACAGATTGAGCTGTGGTGGAATCTCGGCACAAGGGAAGGCCATCGCGCTCGGCCAACAGGAACCACAAGGAAAGGATAATGATGGCCCACCTTTGCTGAGTGTTTCCTGAGTGCCGGGCACTGTCTTAGGACTTTGAGTGTCTAAGACTCATTTGTGTTCAGTTCTCCTAAGGACCCGGTGACATGGCCACTCATGACGTTTTCTGTTTTTACACACGTGGCAGTTGAAGCACAGGGACCTTAAGTGTCTGGTCCAAGGCCAGAGTGTGTGAGAGCCACGGGGTCCTGTCTATATGGAGCAGCGGGCCGTGGAGACACACAAAAGCCAAACGGTACGAAAGCTGGTCCTGCAGAAGGTTATCCCAGGGCCTGGCATCAGATGGACATGTATCTAGAGGAGGTGAAGAGCACGTGGTGTGAACTAGTTCCCCTCCTCCGTTTAGATCTTTTACAATCATTTCTTACAAAGGTGGCGGGAGATCCCTGGCTCGGGTGAGCAACTGGAGGCCAGGTGAGTGGATACAGAAGGATGATGGGCCACAGGGATGCAGCACGATCCCACCTGCAGGCTCTGCCCTGGCCGTCTGGGGAGGAGCTTGTGGCTCCGGCTGGTCCTCACGTCCTCGATCTGGGAAATGGGATCCTGGCCTCCGTGCACCCATTACAGATCCATACACGGTATTCAGGGCTCCCAGCAGTCACAGCTGGCACTTCTCTGACCCAGGGTCCAGGACTGGCCTCCTGTGGTCAGGGAGGATAAGGCTGGAAGGGAACCCAGGAGCGGCTCTTGCAGCCATGGCCTGGGAGCGCAGAGGGTCAGGAGGGGAAGGCTCAGTGTGTGAGCACAGCTCTGGGACCCCTGGATGGAGTGGCTGGCGCTCGGGCACATAACCTGAAGTCTGGCTGGGGCCCCTGGGGCAGTGCCACACGAGCCGGCGGGGAAGAGAGTGACCCTGCTGCCCGTGAGGGTGGCCCACCCCAGTGCCTGCCCAGTCCTGCCCATTAGGGTCCTGGAATGGACCTGAGGCTGGGCAGACCCTGGCCCTCCTGGACCAGGATGCCAGGGGGGCAGGAGGGTTGCTGGGGCCTGGGCTGAGGGCCCTGCAGAGGCCGTAGCTGCTGGACATCCCGCAGTGAGCCGGGATCGCGGGCTCTTGTCCAGATGGGACCCTCTAGCTCTGTGTGGGACTCTGTGCCCCTCGGCTCACCCTGGATCAGGGCTTTCTAACATTTTCTGTGCTCTGACCCCTCTGTGGACTGCTCGGGGGGAATGTTTTTAAATACGTAAAATATAACACCCAGGCCAGCAAAGGAAGCTTGTAGTATGAGTTTGCTGGGGCTGCCATAACAAAGTACCCCAGATGGGGTAGCTTAAACAGCAGGAACCTAGCATCTCACAGCTCTGGAGGCTGCAGGCCCAAGATCAAGGTGTCAGCAGGACCCGTTATCTTCACACCAGGGCAGGGTCTGTCCAGGCCTCTCCTGTCTGCTTACAGTTCCTTGGCTTGTGGTGGCATAACTCTAGTCTTCACATGTGTTGCCGTGTGCATGTCCGTGTCCAAATTTCCCCTCCACCTAAGGACGCCAGTTATAACAGATTAGGGGCCAGTGTGAGCTCGTCTTAACTAATTACATCGGCAAGGACCCTGTCTCCAAAGAAGGTCACGTTCTGAGGAACTGGGCGTTAAGTCATCAACGTATGAATTGGGGAACACAATTCAACCCATAACACCTAAAAAATACTAAAAAAAAATGTTATATTAATAGTAGCATCCATGCTCCTTTATTAACACATTAAGTAAGGCGATCTAGTGGCTGGTCTAAGAATCACTGTAATTTGAATTGGTAATGAGTGTATGTAGTATTTCAAGATATCTATGACTGTAGTGTCATAGGAAAATACCCAGAGACACCAACCTGGGGACTGCTGATACCGGTGGAGTGGTTGCCTATTTCCTAGTTGAAGAAAATGCTAAATGTCAGAGTTTCCTGAAAATAAGGGTGTAATTCTTTCCCATCCAAGTGCATGGGCCCCTGAATTTGATCCCGAACCCCAGTTTAAGAAGGCCTGGGGTCTCTCCAGGCTTCATCTTGATGGCTAATAAGGCAGAACCCAAGCCCTAGGCACCAACAAGGCAAGTGAGCATCCGTGCTGGAGAGTCTCCCCAACCTGCCTGGCTTGGGCAGGGCCACTCCAGCAGGTGCCGTGGGCCCGGGACTAGAGGTCAGGTGGCTGGCTCTGGCCCGGCTGCTGGAGGGGCAGGAAGGCAGCAGGAGACTGGCCCCCATCAAGAAGTCCACCTGTGTGTTTCAAGAATGTTCCCCCTCCAGGGACTTCCCTGGTGGTGCAGTGGTTAAGAATCTGCCTTCCAATGCAGGGGACGTGGGTTCGATCCCTGGTCAGGGAACTAAGATCCCACATGCCGCGGGGCAACTAAGCCCATGTGCCACAACTAGAGAGCCCGCGTGCTGCAACTAAGACCTGACGCAGCCAAAAAAAAAAGAATGTTCCCCCTCCTGAAGGAGAGAGGCTAGTGGGTGGAGCCATAGGGGCTGGGGGGCTGGGACAGGATGGAGTTTACAAGTTTCTTGCTGTGCTAAATACCCACCGAGAGGAACCAAAGCTCTTTCCAAGCTGCACTTATTAAAGACAATCGCTGCTTAAAAGGCTCCTTTTTTTTCTTTAAAGTCTTTATTGAATTTGTTACAATATTGCTTCTGTTTTTGGTTTCTTTGGCCCCGAGGCATGTGGGATCCTATCTCCCCAACTAGGGATGGAACCCACACTCCCTGCATTGGAAGGCAAAGTCTCAACCACTGGACCGCCAGGGAAGTCCCAAAAGGCTCCTTCTATAATGGAAAAGAATCGAAAAAATATATAGATATATACATATATATATGTGTAACTGAATCACCTTGAGGTACACCTGAAACTAACACAATATTAGAAGTTAACTATACTTCAATTTTTTAAAAAAAAGCTCCTTCTTTCCCCACTATGATTTACAGGCTCGGGTGTACCAGGAAGCATATCCAGTACTTTCACCCTACACATCTTTGCTGTAAGAATTTTCACCACATAACTAATTGGCCATAAGGCAATTTTGCTGTAAAAGATAAAATAATGAAAAATAAGAGAGGAATGTTTAAAAGAACGTAATAAAATATGAGAAATGAATAACAAAATTAAAAGCGTTGTGAAATATAAAACATTTAAATACATTTAAAATGTGTGTAGATTCATGGCAATACTGCACAAAAAACTGATTTTATTTTGTGAGTTGTATCTAAGCCCTTGTCCTCCAAGTCATAGTGTTTTATACATATTTTTATTTGCTGGTTCATCTGTTTTGTTGACATCACACTTTTTCATTAAAATTTCTTCCTTCATTAAGAAAGTATGTTTTCCAAGTACTAAGAGCATATTCATAGCTGAGCTCTGTGTTGTGTTGTGAAAGCCTCTTTCACTGCTTTTCTGTTTTTTGGCATTTTGTCATATGTCTGCTGATAGACGTTCCAAAGTTCGACGGGAAACGTGGGTTCAACTCTGGGCCTTCAAATCACCGAAGGATTTACGAACTGATATGTTATCATTTCCTAGTATAGCAGGCAGTGTGGCTTTACACTTTGTTATTTCACACTTCCAGTAAGTTTCATCACCATATTTCCTATCACGTCCACATACATAATGGTTATCATCCACTATTTTAAGACCCCTGCATCTACCCGTCACTGTATAAGGCTATTATGAAAATGCTAAATGCCAGAGGTTCCTGAAAATTCCTAAGATTTATGTAATATGTAAATGGGAGTATTGTGTTAATGGAGAAGTGAAACCAAACTGTCAACCAGTTACTTTATCTTTTACAGCAAAATTGCCTTATGGCCAATTAGTTAGGCAGTGAAAATGCTTGGGACAAAGATGTCGATGGCAAAGATTCTTACGGAGAAAGTGCCCAGAACCGCCGGGAAGGCCCTTTGGACCAGGGAGGGCTTGCTGAAGAGCAGTTAGGGGAGGAAGTCAGTGCCCCTCCTCGCCCTGGGAGACGCAGCGTCTCCAGGGACGCTGACCCTCCAGGTGGCCTGTCCTGTTTCCTGCGTCGGGAGCCACAACCCATGAAAGCTCTGCTGGTCCTCTTGGGACCGAGGTCCCCAGGATCCCTTGCCCCATCACTGATGGGAAAGCTCCCTCTCTCACCCTAGAGTCGGTCTGGCCCCTGGGAAGCCAAGGAGCCAGTGGGTCAGTGACTGGGTGTGAATCCCACTCACTGCAATGGTGGTGGCCATTCCCACTGTACCCAGGGCTCTCCAGGTGTTTAGTGCTTTACAGAACTTGACCATTGTTAAACCTCTATCAGAGAATCAAATGGTTTATCCAAGCCTGCACACAGATCAGAGAGCTGGGACCCAAACCCAGCGGGCCTAGCCCGAGACCACGTTCTGCCTGCCCATTGCAGCCTGGTGCCTCCTACCAGTGTGAGCCTGTGGTGAGCAGCTTTAACCTCTTGGCCTGTTTCCTCACCAGCAGGAAGAGGACAAAGATGCCCACCTCCCAGGGGGTCACTGTGAAGATTAAAGGAGGCAGTTATGCAAAGCACTGGTCAGGGGGCAGCGGAGTTGCAGATGACAAATGCTAGTACGCACGCAAGGGCCAGGCTCTTGAAGTGGCCTGATAGCTGGGCACGCATGTCCCGCTTCCCCAGCTCAGAGAAGGGGGGAGCAGGTCGGTGTAGGCAGGTTCCACTCCACACCAGGTGGAAAGATGGAGAGGCTGCTATTGTCTCTCGATAGCCTCCCTCCCCTTTGCGCAGCAATAGAGGTTTACTGACACTTCCCAGCCTCCCTTGGGAGTGTGCAGAAGTTATGTGTCCTTAAAGAGGCTTGCTAGTCATGTCATCTTCTTCCCTTCCCTCTGGCTGGAATGTAGATGAGATGGCAGGGGCTAAGTGGCTATGTTGGGCTAGGAGGTGGAAGCCTGCATGGAAGCTGGCAGAGCCACAAGATAGAAGGAGGCTCCAGCCAACCCTATGCAGCCACTCCAGCCTTGGCTTGTTTACACTCACGTCACGGCTGCATAAACGAGAAATACACCCTTACTTTCTGTCTGGGCTGTTTCTATAGCAGCCCAACCAGAGGCTGAACTCAAGTGACCAGATATCAGGCCTGGGAGGAAGTGGTGCTTGCCTTGGCTGTTACCACTGCAGCAGGAGTGGACAGTGTGATGTAGCCAGGGTGTCCTTCCCGGGGCTGGGCCTGGGGGCCGTGAAGGGCATCTCTGCTCTTGGCTCTTCTACCAGCACCATACTTTTGAGATCCACTCACTCATTCAGGTGATGATCAATTTTATGAGAAATGTGCTGTAATACCCCTACTTCAGCACCTGAAGCATTAATTCAGTGTTAAAGCCCAGTTTCGGTTTTGGGGGCCTGCACACTGCTGAGGTATAGAGCAGAGGTGCCCTCACCCAACCACTGGGCTGCCCACCGAGGGGCCCCTTGAGATCAGATCACAGACACTGCCCAGCGGCATGTCTTGCCTGTGCCTACACTCTTTTTTTTTTTAATTGACGTATAGTTGATATACAATGTGGTGTTGTTTCAGGTATACAGCAAAGTGATTCAGCTATGTATATATATATTTTTTCAGATTATTTTCCATTATAGGTTACTACAAGATATTGAATATAGTTCCCAGTGCTATACAGTAAATCACTGTTGCTCATCTATTTTATGCATAGTAGTTTGTATATGTTAATCCCATACTTCTAATTTATTCCTCCCCCACCTCTCCCTTTCCCCTTTGGTGACCATAAGTTTTCTACATCTGTGAGTCTGTTTCTGTTTTGTATATAGATTCATTTGTATTATTTTTTGGATTCCATGCAAAAATAGTATCATGTCATATTCGTCTTTGTCTTACTTCACTTAGTATGATAATTTCTAGGTCCATCCATGTTGCTGAAAATGGCAATATGTCATTATTTTTTATGGCTGAATAATATTTCATTGTGTATATATACCACATCTTCTTAAACCAATCATCCATTGACGGGCACTTGGGTTGTTTCCGTGTCTTGACTATTGTAAATAGTGCTGCTAATGAACACTGGGGTGCATGTATCTTTTTGAATTAGAGTTTTCATCTTTTCTGGGTATATGCCAGGAGTGGGATTGCGGGATCATATGGTAGCTCTATTTTTAGTTTTTTGAGGAATCTCCATACTGTTCTCCATAGTGGCGGCACCAATTTATATTCACACCAACAGTGTAGGAGGGTTCCCTTTTCTCCACACCCTCTCCAGCATTTATTATTTGTACACTTTTTGATGATGGCCATTCTGACCTGTGTGAAGTGATACCTCATTGTGGTTTTGATTTGCATTTCTCTAATAATTAGTGATTTTGAGCATCTTTTTATGTACCTGTTGGCCATTTGTATGTCTTCTTTGGAGAAATGTCTATTTAGGTCTTCTGCCCTTTTTTGATTGGGTTGTTCTTTTCATATCAAGTTGTATGAGTTGTTTGTATATTTTGGATATTAACCCCTTGTCATTTGCACTGTTTACAAATATTTTCTCCCATTCCGTAGGTTGTCTTTTTGTTTTGTTGGTGGTTTCCTTTGCTGTGCAAAAGCTTTTAAGTTTGACTAGGTCCCATTTGTTTACTTTTTCTTTTATTTCTTTTGCCTTGGGAGACTGATCTAAGAAAATATTGCTACAATGTATGATGGAGAATATTTTGCCTATGTTCTCTTCTAGGAGTCTTATGGTATCATGTCATATTTAGGTCTTTAAACCATTTTGTTCAATTTTGTATATGAAGTGTTCTAATTTGATTTATATGTAGCTGTCCAGCTTTCCCAACACCATTTTTGAAGAGACTGTCTTTTCTCCACTGTATATTCTTGCCTCCTTTGTTGCAGATTAATTGACTGTAGGTGTGTGGGTTTATTTCTGGGCTCTCTATTCTGTTTCATTGAACTTTATGTCTGTTTTTGTGCCAATACTCCACTGTTTTGATTACTGTATCTTTGTTTGAAATCTGGAAGGGTTATGCCTCCAGCTTTGTTCTTTTTCCTCAGGATTGCTTTGGCAATTCTGGGTCTTTAGTGGGTCCATGTAAATTTTACAATTATTTTTTCTGGTTCTGTGAAAAATATCATGGATAATTTGATAGGGATTGCATTAAATCTGTAGATTGCTTTGGGTAGTATGGCCATTTTAACTATATTAATTCTTCCCAATGCAAGAGCATGGGCTATCTTTCCATTTCTTTGAATCATCTTCAATTTCCTTTATCAATGTTTTATAGTTTTCAGCATATAGTTTTCACTTCCTTGATTGTTTATTCCTAGGTATTTTTTTTAATGTGACTTTAAACAGGACTGTTTTTTTACTTTCTGATTTCATTGTTAGTGTAAAGAAATGCAACAGATTTCTTATCCAGATAAACTTGTATACAGATTAATCTTGTATCCTGCTACCCTCCTGAATTCATTAATAGGTTTTTTTTTAACATCTTTATCGGAGTATAATTGCTTTACAATGGTGTGTTAGTTTCTGCTGTATAACAAAGTGAATCAACTATATGTGTACATATATCCCCGTATCTCCTCCCTCTTGCATCTCCCTCCCACCCTCCCTATCCCACCCCTCTAGGTGGTTACAAAGCACCAAGCTGCTCTCCCTGTGCTACGCAGCTGCTTCCCACTAGCTATTTTACGTTTGGTAGTGCATATATGTCAGTGCTACTCTCTCACTTCATCCAGCTTACGCTTCCCCTCTAATAGTTTTTGTGTGGAGTTTTGGGGGTTCTCTATATGGAGTATCATGTCATCTGCAAATAGTGAGTTTTACCTCTGTCAGTTTGGATACGTATTATTTCTTTTTATTGTCTGATTGCTGTGGCTACGACTTACACTATGTTGAATAGAAGAGATGGCAGTGGGCATCCTTGTCTTGTTCCTGAATTTAGTTAGCAGGAAGACTTTTAGCTTTTCACCATTGAATGTCATATTAGCTGTGGGGTTATCATAAATTGCTTTGTTCCCTCTATACCCACTTGGTGAGAGCTTTTTTTATCATGAATGCATGTTGAATTTTATCAAATGCTTTTTCTCTATCAAGATGATCATGTGGGTTTTGTCTTTTCTTTTGTTAATGTGGTATATCACACTGATTGATTTGCACATGTTGAACCATCCTTGAAACCTGGCATGAATTCAACTTGACCAGGGTGTATGATCCTTCTTATGTATTGCTGAATTCAGTTAGCTAATTTTTTTTATTTTAAATATTCCTATATTTTTATTAGTCTTATTTTTTTTCATTGCAGCAGCAGTGGGGAAAAAAAGTAAACTTTCTCCACACACAAAGGGTGTCCAATTGACAGAAGTTTATATACGAAGGACGTCTTTCTGTTGCTGAAAATTCCTCAGTGTGCTTGTGCTGGCTGAAGGCAGCCCCAGCAGGATGCTGCGGTGAAACTTTGAAGTGAATTCTGGTGCCTGGGACCAGCCCAACATGGACCAGGAGGCATACTGGAGAGGAATCAGGCCTCCCTGCCCCCACCCGGCAGTTGTACCTGGCTCAGGAACGTTTGAAAACAAGTTGCCAAGTCCCCTGTTCCTGATCCCCAGCCCCAATCCCAGGCCAAGAAATGTTTACCAGAAGGATTGGGACCACGCCATGTGCCTGGGGATACCACGAGTCCCTGCTGCCCGGTGATCCTGATGCGTCCTGCTCACTAGACTGCCGGTTGCCAAGGTAATATTTTGTTGAGGATTTTCACATCAATATTCATCAAAGATATTGGCCTGTGATTTGTTTTTGTAGTGTCTTTGTCTGTTTTTGGTATCAGGGTGATAATGGCTTCACAGAATGACTTTGGGTCTGTTCCCTCCTCTTCCATCTTTTGGAAGAGTTTGAGAAAGATTGGCATAAGTTCTTTGTATGTCTGGTAGAATTCCCCAGTGAAGCCATCCAGTACTGGATTTTTGTTTGCAGGGAGTTTTTTGGTTTTTTTTTTTTTTTTTTTACAGGTTCTATTTCACTTCTAGTGACTGCTCTGTTCAAATTATGTTTCTTCTTGACTCAATTTTGGCAGGCTGTATATTTCTAGAAACTTGTCCATTTCCGCTAGGTTATCCAATTTGTTGTCATGTAACTGTTCATAGTATTCTAGTATTTTTTTTTTTTTTGGTATTTCTGTGGTATCAGTAGTTATTTCTCCTCTTTCATTTCTTATTTTGTTTATTTGGGTCCTCTCTTTTTTCTTCTTGGCGAGGCTGACTAGAGGTTTGTTGATTTATCTTCTTTAAAAACCATCTTAGTTTCATTGTTGTTTTGTTGTTTTTTTAGTCTCTATTTTCTCTCTGATCTTTTTATTTCCTTCCTTCTGCTGACTTTGGGCTTTGTTTGCTTTTTTTTCTAATTCTTTTAGGTGGTAGGTTAGGTTGAGATTTTTCTTATTTCTTGAGGAAGGCCCATATCGCTATGAACTTCCCTCTTAGAACTGTTCTGCTGCATCCCATAGATTTTATAAGGTTGTGTTCTCATTGCCATGTGTCTCAAGGTATTTTCTGATTTCCTCTTTGATTTGATCATTACTAGCGTGTTGTTTACTCTCCATGTATTCGGTTTTTTCCTGTGATTGATCTCTAGTTTCATACCGTTGTGTTCAGAAAAGATGCTTGAAATAATTTCTATCCTCTTAAATCTATTGACTTATTTTGTGACCTAGTATGTGGTCTATCCTAGAGAATGTTCCATGTGCACGTGAAAAGAATGTGTATTCTGTTTTTTTTTGGATGTAGTGTCCTGTAGATATCAAGTCTAACTGTTCCATTGTATCATTTAGGTTCTCTATCGCCTTGTTGATCTTCTGTCTGGAAGATCTGTTCATTGATGCCAGTGGGGTGTTAAAGTCTCCTACTATTGTATTCCCATCAATTTCTTGCTTTATGACAGTATTTGTTTTATATATTTAGGTGCTCCTGTACTGGGTGCATATATGTTAACAAGTGCAATATCCTCTTCTTGTGTTTATCCCTTTATATATCCCTTGATCGTTATATAATGTCCTTCTTTGTGTGTTTTTTTTTAACAGACTTTGTTTTAAAGTCTATGTTGTCTGATACGAGTACTGCGACCCCCACTTTCTCGTCATTGCCATTTGCATGAAAGCTTTTTCCATCCCCTCACTTTCCATCTGTGTGTCTTTCACTCTAAAGTGAATCTCTTGTAGGCAGCATATTGTAGGTTCTTCTTATCCAATCTGCCACTTGATGTCTTCTGATTGGAACATTTAGTCTATTGACAGGTCAATTACTATCAGTAATTACTGATAGATATGCACTTATTGCCATTTTAAACCTTGTTTTCTAGCTGACTTTGTAGTTCTTTGTTCATTTCTTATTTTTCCTTTTGTGGTTTGATGGTTTTCTTTTTTGTTATGCTTGAGTTCCTTTCTTTTTTGGCTTTTGTGAGTCTATTGTATGCTTTTCCTTTGCAGTTACCATGGTTTTCAAGTATGTTAACTCATAGCTATATCTACTTGCTTTAGACTTACAGTCGTATAAGTTCAAACACATTCTAAAAGTTATAATCACTTCTACAAAAATTTTTTGATTGTATTTTAATGTATGTATTGGTTCATATAAATGATTTTAATCTTCTTATGTAATTTGCCTTTCCCATTGTGATTTCCCCTTTCCTATAGATTCTTGCTTCTTTTCTATTTAGAGAAGACCTTTCAATATTCCTTTTTGGTTAGGTTTAGTATTGCTGTATTCTTTTAGTGTTTGCTTGTCTGATTAATTCTTTCTCTCTCCTTCTAGCTAAATGATAATCTTTCTGGGTAGAGTATCCTAGGCTGCAGGCTGTTTTTCTTTCAGGATTTTGAATATATCCTGCCACCCGCTCCCGGCCTGCAAATTCTCTGCAGAGGAATCAGCTAATAGTCTTACATGGGCTCCCTTGTAACTGACTCTGTTTTTCTTTTGCTGCCTTTAGAGTCCTCTTTAACTTTTGCCATTTTAGCTATGATATATCCTGGTGTGGGTCTGTTTGGGACTCGCTGTGCTTCCTGTACCTGGATATGTTTCATTTTTTCGGGTTGGGAAGTTTTTCAGCCATAATTTCTTCAAATACATTTTCGATCCCCTTCTCTTATTCTTCTTCTGAAACCCCTATTATGTGTAAGTTGGCAGTTTTATATTCTCCCATACATGTTTTCTTCTCTTTTTTTTTTCATTTGTCTCTGTCTGTTGTTTTGATTGGGTGATTTCCATTATTCTATCTTCCAGATCACTTATTCACTGTTTTGCATTTTTAGTCTGCTATTCACTGCTTCTAGATTGGTTTTTATCTCAGCCATTGTTTAATTTTGATTGGTTCCTCTTTATAGTGTCTAATTTTTGTTACAGTGATCTGCATTTCTATCGATAACCTTTCTTAATTACTTTTTTTTATTACCTCCTCTTTGAACTCACTCTGGGTCTAGTAGACTGGTGAGGTCTGCTTCATTATTTGTTCTTTCACAGGATTTCTTTTGTTCCTTTAATTGTGATTAGTTCCTCTACTTTTTTATTTTATGTTTGTCTCTACAAATTTAGAAGAAACAATTACCTACTGTGGTCTTGAAGTGGTGTTTTTATGTGGAGCATCCCTGTGTAGGCTGTGTGAATCCAATATTTTTGGTGCAAGGGCTGTTTTTGGAATGGATGCCAGCCTCGTCTTTCTCCAAGGTGTGTTGGCTGTTGTCCCCTTGATAGGTGGTGTGTTTGATGTTGTGGTGTTCAGGGCCTGTAGTGGGATGTTGGGAAGGGCCTCCTCTTTAATCTGTGGCTGTCACAGCCCTGTGTCCACATTCTTGAGTTTATGGTTCATAATAGCTGTGAAAATGTGTGAAAGGAGAGCAGGTGAACATGAACATTAGCATTTGTGTCGTGATAACTGATGCTAGCCACTGGAGTATTGATGCCTGTCTTAACGCTGCTTGTGTTATTTTCACACAATTGAGTGTCAACTGGGGGTTCACAGCACACAGAAGAACACATGGAAATCAATGGAATTACATCTTCAAGTTAGAGTCCACCCACGCACGAATTTTTCAGGAAAAAAGTATGAGAATCAGTGTAAAGGCTTCTGCTGCTGAAACAATCAATTTGAGGACAGGAAGCCCTCTCCTCTGCGTGCTTGCAGGTGCTTGAGGAAGGTGAATCTCCCTCAACCCCCCAGAGGGGCAGACTGTGAGCCCTGGCTGGTGGGGTGGAAATCAGTCTGCTTGTGCCTTAATGTCCTGCAAGACTGGCCCCAGCACCCAAAGAGCTCAAGATTTTTCTTAACTCTTTTATTAAGTTAGAAACGGATAAAAGCAACACAACTTTTGGGAAAAGCACCACTGCGAGGTCCTCTGTGCTGTGAGATCTGTGCTTAACTCGGCTCAGCAATGCAACAGGCCACAGGGGCCCCTCCAGGCAGTGTGGGCTCTGGACCTGGGGCTGCTGCTTCCCCACCAGCCCCAGGGCCTCCCCAAATCTCAGGCAGAGCCATCTCCTGGGACAAGCCACCTGGCTTCTAGGTGGCTGAGATGAAGCACCAAGAGCAAGAGGTTGGCCTCTCATACAGGTGGGGTCTAAAGAACCTGGAGATGTGCCTTCCGCTTTTGGCTTTTTCCCAAGTGGCAGCTGATGGCCTTGCAATGGGGCAAGCGAAGGACCAGCCCAGAAACTCTAACACTAGGAGTGAGGAGGGCCGCTGGCAGGAGCCAACCTCTCCAGAACCCCAGATGCTGAGGTTGTACCTATGAGGTACCCAATGACTTGGGAGGTGGAAAAAATGAACAAATGGTTGGCAGTTTTCTTGGGACCATTGTTTTTGAGCTCAGGGGGCAAAGGGGCCAGATCCCATTACGCTGGAATGGCAAGATGTCAGAGGACAGCGGACACTGGATGGGGGGCCGGCGTCATGGGCCTTGTCATCCTCCAAGTTGAGATGTGTCCAGCCCTGGTGGGATCTATAGTGGGCACCCTGGAGTCCCTCTGTGGTCCCCAGCTCATATCTGCTGCTGGTCTTGGAGATTAGTGCCATATTCTAGGGTGACCGTGCTCCTGTCAGGAGATGGGGTCACTGCTGCCTCTTGGGCTGGGCTCTGAGGGGAGGTGATGGGGCATCCCCTGGTCTCCACATGCATCTGCACCTAGGCACAGTATCCTGTGGCATAGCTGGCCTGACCAGGAGGTGGTGAGGTCACTGGGGGCAAGGCCTGACTCTGGGGAGGGGCCTATTAACCCTGGGGGTCTGGGTGTCATTTGCTAATGGAGACTGGTGGGCATCGCTGAAGGGTTCCCTCCCTTAACGTGCTGACTTTCTCCACAGCACATTCTGCTCTCAGCCCTGATGCACCTGTTTCCCAAAGGCCTGGGACATTATCTGTGGGGAGACATTACAACACCAATAGGGAAGCCCTGAGCCAAAGACCATGCTGTCAGTGCTGCCAACCCCACCCCTTCAGGGACACCCTCCCACCCACCCAACCCCCCACCCACCCAACCCCCCCCATCCCAGCCCAGAACTTGCTGAAATAGGCGACCTCAAAGCTCTGCAAACATGTCCTTCTCCCTGAGGCTGAGGGAGTCCTGGCATCCGTCCACGCCGCCCCCCTTGAAAGGCCCTCTCCCCTGCAAACCACTGCAAAGCAGGAAAGGCCTCAGCCAGACACACAGGGCGCTGGAGATGGATTTTCTTCTCTGAAGCTCAGAACAGCCCCCGAAGCCACTCAGAGCAGCCCCCGAAGCCACCCAGAGCTGGTGGGGCCGACTTCCAGCTGCTCAGAGTACTGGCCTGGGGCCGGGCTGAGCTTCCCGCCGTGGCAGACAGGGTCAGGGCCACCGTGCAACAGTGAGGGCTGCAGCCATGGGGTGGGGAGAAACACACAGCGTCTGCGGAGGAACGAGAGAGAGAGAATGTGAATCATGCCAATGTTCTGTCCTAACCTGGAACCAGATGATGATCAAGTGGCCACAGGGAAGGGCTGGAGCTCAGGCCCCGAGTGGAAGGCCTGAGTGTGAGAACGGAGCTCTCTCATTTACCAGCAGTGCAGCCCCGAGTGGTTCCGTAACCTGAGGCATGCTTTCCTCACCTAGAATATGGGAACTACTCATGGGTCCATTCAGCCCCTCCAGCCATGTGCACCTGAGCACCCTGAAACCGGCAGGCACCGACGGTTCCAGGCCTGGGGAAACAGGAAGGGCAGACACAGCTACTGCTGTCTCCATGGATCATCCTTCAGTGGGAGAAACTTCAGGCTTGTACGAATAAATGTATACAGCCATCACACACTAACAAAAGAGCTATATGTTAAAAATAAGAAGTTAGAGATGAGAGAGCCATTTCACACTAGGAATGCTTGTCTGAAGTCCTGGGTGAGAGGCCTCTGTACCGGCAACCTATGAACAAGTGAAACTGAACTATGCGCAAAGGAAAAAAAGGAGCCAATAAAACATGGAAGAAAGTAGTGTATAAAACAGTGATTAGAGGAGATGGATACAAGATGGCAGAGCAGAAGGATGTGAACTCACCTCTTCTTACAAAATCACCAAAATCACAACTGCTTAACAACCACTGACAAAAAAATGCTGGAACCTACCAAAAAACATATCCTACATCCAAAGACAAAGAAGCCACAAAGAGATGGTAGGAGAGGCGCAACTGCGATAAAATCAAATACCACGCCCACCAGTGGGCAACCCACAAACTGGAAAGTAATTATACCACAGAAGTTCTCCCACAGGAGTGAAAGTTCTGAGTCCCACGTTGGGATCCCCAGCCTTGGGGTCTGGCAACGGGAAAAGCCCCCAGAGAATCTGGCTCTGAAGGTTAGCAGGGTTTGTTCACAGGAATTCCACAGGAACGGGAGAAACAGAAACTAAACTCTTGGAGACTGTAGACAAGGTCTCATGCAAAGCAGGATACAGAAAAAAAAGCAGTAACCTCATAAGAGCCTGGGCCAAACCTACCTGCTGACACCAGAGGGTCTCCTGTGGAGGCGGGGGGCTGTGGCTCACTGTGGGGACAAAGACACTGGCAGCGATAGTTCTGAGGAGTGCTCATTGGCATGAGCCCTCCCAGAGGCCACCATTTCCTCACTAGGACCTGGCCCCACCCAACAGCCTGTGGGATCTAGTGCTGGGACGCCTCACGCCAAACGGCCAACGAGGTGGGAACACAGCCTCACCCGTAAGTAGGTGGGCTGCTTAGAGTCTTCCTGAGCACATAGTTGTCCGCTAAACACACCCCTTGACTTGGCCCTGCCCACCAGAGGGACAAGACCCAGCTCCACCCACCAGTGGGCAGGATCCAGTCCCTCTCACCAGGAAGCCTTCACAGGCCTCTTAGACAGCATCATCTACCAGGGGGCAGAGAGGAGAAGAAGAACTACAACCTATGAAACAGAAACTGCAGTCACAGAAAGCTAGACAAAATGAGATGGCAGAGGAATATGTCCCAGATGAAAGAATAAGATTAAACCCCAGAAGAAAAAGTAAGTGAAGTGGAGACAGGCAGTCTACCCCTCCAAAAATTCAGAGTAATGATAGTTAAGATGATCCAAGATCTCAGAAAAAGGAGGTACAGATCGAGAAGATACAAGAAATGTTTAACAAAAACCTAAAAGAACTAAAGAACAAACAGAGATGAACAATATAATAACTGAAATGAAAAATACATCGGAAGGAATCAATAGAATAACTGAGACAGAGGAACAGGTAAGTAAGCTGGAAGACAGAATGGTGGAAATCAATGCCACAGATGAGAATAAAGAAAAAAGAATGAAAAGAAATGAGGACAGTCTAAGAGACCTCTGGAACAACATGAAACGCACCAACATTTGCATTTTAGCGGTCGCAGAGGGAGAAGAGGGAGAGAAAGGACCTGAGAAAATATTTAAAGAGATAATAGCTGAAAATTTGCCTAACATGGGAAAGGAAACAGTCACCCAAGTCCAGGAAGCACAGAGTCCCAGGCAGGATAAATCCAAGGAGGAACACACCGAGAAAGATAGTAATCAAACTGACAAAAATTAAAGACAAAGAAAAAATATTAAAAACAACAAGGGAAAAATGACACATAACATACAAGGTACCTCCCATAAGGTTACCAGCTGATTGTTCGTCAGAAACTCTGCAGGCCAGAAGGGAGTAGCACCGTATATTTAAAGTGATGAAAGGGAAGAGCCTACAACCAAGAATACTCTACCCAGCAAGGCTCTCAGTCAGATTCAACAGAGAAATCAAAAGCTTTACAGACAAGCAGAAGCTAAGAGAATTCAGCACCACCAGACCAGCTTTGCAACAAATGCTAAAGGGACTTCTCTAGGTGGAAAAGAAAAGGCCACAACTAGAAATAAGAAAATTACAAATGGAAAAGCTCACCGATAAAGGCAAACATACAGTAAAGGCAGGAAGTCATCTACACACAAATATGATATCAAAGCCAGCAACTGTGAGAAGGGGAGAGCACAAATGCAGAATATTGGAAATGCATTTGAAATTAAAAGAACAGGAACTTAAAACAATCTTGTTTATATATAGACTGCTATTTCAAAACCTCACGATAACTGCAAACCAAAATCTACAATACACAAACAAGAAAAAGGAATCCAACACAACACTAACGTTAGTCATCAAATCACAAGAGAACAATAGAGGAAGATAAAAGAACTAGGAAAACAAATCCAAAACAATCAACAAAATGGCAATAAGAACACACATATTGATAATTACCTTAAACGTAAATGGATTAAATGCTCCAACCAAAAGACAAAGACTGGCTGGATACAAAAACAATACCCATATATATGTTACCAAAGACCCACTTCAGATCTAGGGACACATACAAACTGAAAGTGAGGGGAGGAGAAAAGGCAAATATTAACAGCCATAAAAGAAGAAATCAACAGTAACAATAATAGTGTGGGACTTTAACACCCGACTTTCATCATTGGAGAGATCATCCAGACAGAAAATCAATACGGAAACACAGGCCTTAAATGACACATTAGACAAGATGGACTTAATTTATAGAGTATTCTGTTCAAAAGCAACAGAATACACAGTCTTCTCAAGTGCACATGGAACATTCTCCAGGATTGATCACATGCTAGGCCACAAAGTGAGCCTTGGTAAATTTAAGATAATTGAAATCATATCAAGCATCTTTTCCAACCACAATGCTATGAGATTAGAAATTACAGGAAAAAAAACTGTAAAAAACACAAACATGTGGAGGCTGAAACAATATGCCACTAAACAACCAATGGATCACAGAAGAAATCCAAGGGGAAATCAAAACATACCTAGAGACAAATGACACCAAAAATACGACGATCCAAAACCAATGGGATGCAGTAAAAGCAGTTCTAAGAGGGAAGTTTATAGCAATACAATCTTACCTCAGGAAACAAGAAAAATCTCAAACAACCTAACCTTACACCTAAAGCAACTAGAGAAAGAAGAACAAACAAAACCTGAAGTTAGTATAAGGAAAGAAATCTTAAAGATCAGAGCAGAAATAAATGAAGTAGAGATGAAGAAAACAATAGAAAAGATCAATGAAACTAAAAGCTGGTTCTTCGAAAAGATAAACAAAATTGATAAACCTTTAGCCAGACTCATCAAGAAAAAAAGGAATAGGGCTCAAATCAATAAAATTAGAAATGCAAAAGGAGAAGTTACAACCAACACCACAGAAATACAAAGGATCATAAGAGACTACTACAAGCAACTATATGCCAATAAAATGGGCGACCTAGAAGAAATGGACAAATTCTTAGAAAGGTACAATCTCCCAGACTGAACCAGGAAGAAATAGAAAATATGAACAGACCAATCACAAGTACTGAAATTGAAACTGTGATTTAAAAACTCCAAACAAACAAAAGTCCAGGACCAGATGGCTTCATAAGCAAATTCTATCAAACATTTAGAGAAGAGTTAACACCTATCCTTCTGAAACTAATCCAAAAAACTGCAGAAAAAGGAACACTCCCAAACTCATTCTATGAGGCCACCATCACCCTGATACCAAAACCAAAGATACCACAAAAAAGAAAATTACAGGCCAATATTACTGATGAACATAGATGCAGAAATACTCAACAAAATACAAACAAACCAAATCCAACAATACATGAAAAGGATCATACACCATGATCAAGTGGGATTTACCCCAGGGATGCCCAGATTCTTCAATATCTGCTAATCAATCAGTGTGATACACCACATTAAAAAACTGAAGAATAAAAACCATATGATCATCCCAATAGATTCAGAGAAAGCTCTGACAAAGTTCAACACCCATTTATGATTAAAAAAAAAAACTCTCCAGAAAGTGGGCATAGAGGGAATATACCTCAACATAATAAAGACCATATACAACAAACCCACAGCTAACATTCTCAACGGTGAACTGAACACATTTCCTCTAAGATCAGGAACAAGACAAGGATGTCCACCCCTCGCCACTATGATTCAACACAGTTTTGGAAGTCCTAGCCACGGCAATCAGAGAAGAAAAAGAAATAAAAGGAATCCAAGTTGGAAAAGAACTGTCACTGTTTGCAGATGACATGATACTATACAGAGAAATTCCTAAAGATGCTACCAGAATACTACTAGAGCTCATCAATGAATCTGGTATAGTTGCAGGATAGAAAATCGATACGCAGAAAACTGTTGCACTTCTATACACTAACAACAAAAGATCCAGAAAGACAAATTAAGGAATCAATCCCATTTACCATCACATCAAAAAGAATAAAACACCTAGGAATAAACCTACCTAAGGAGACAAAAGACCTGTACTCTGAAAACTATAAGATGCTGATGAAAGAAATCAAAGCTGACACAAACACATGGAGAGATACACCATGTTCTTGCATTGGAAGAATCAATACCATCAAAATGAGTATACTACCCAAGGCAATCTATAGATTCAATGCAATCCCTATCAAATTACCAATGGCATTTTTCACAGAACTAGCACAAAATTTTTTTTTAATTTGTATGGAGGCACAAAAGACCCCAAATAGCCAAAGCAATCCTGAGAAAGAAAAATAGAGCTGGAGGAATCAGGCTCCCTGACTTCAGACTATACTACAAAGCTACAGTCATCAAAACAGTATGGTACTGACACAAAAACAGAAATATAGCTCAATGGAATGGGATAGAAAGCCCAGAAATAAACCCATGCACCTATGGTCAATTAATCTATGATTAAGGAGGCAAGAATATACAATGGAGAAAAGACAGCCTCTTCAATAAGTGGTTCTGAGAAAACTGGACAGCTACATGTAAACGAATGAAGTTAGAACACTCCCTAACACCATACACAAAAAGAAACTCAAAATGGATTAAAGACCTAAATGTAAGTCCGGATACTATAAAACTCTTAAGAGGAAAACATAGGCAGAGCACTCTTTGACATAAATCACAGCAGTATCTTTTTCAATCCATCTCTCAGAGTAATGGAAATAAAAACAAAAATAAACAAGTGGGACCTAATCAAATTTAAAAGCTTTCGCACAGCAAAGGAAACCATAAACGTAAAGACAACCCACAGAATGGGAGAAAATACTTGCAAAGGATGCAACCAAGAAGGACTTAATCTCCAAAATGTACAAACAGCTCATGCAGCTCAATATCAAAAAAACAAGCCAATCAAAAAATGGGCGGGGCTTCCCTGGTGGCACAGTGGTTGAGAGTCTGCCTGCCAATGCAGGGGACACAGGTTCGTGTCCTGGTCCGGGAAGATCCCACATGCCGCGGAACAGCTAGGCCTGTGAGCCATGGCCGCTGAGCCTGCGTGTCCGGAGCCTGTGCTCCGCAATGGGAGAGGCCACAACAGTGAGAGGCCTGTGTACCGCAAAACAAAAAAGGGCGGAAGACCTAAACAGACATTTCTCCAAAGAAGACATACAGATGGTCAAAAAGCACATGGAAAGATGGTCAACATCACTAATTATTATATAAATGCAAATCAAAACTACAATATCACCTCACACCAGTCAAAATGGCCATCATCAAAGTCTACAAACAATAAATGCTGGAGAGGGTGTGGAGAAAAGGGAACCCTCCTACACTGTTGGTGGGAATGTAAATTGGTACAGCCGCTATGAAGAACAATATGAAGGTTCCTTAAGAAACTAAAAATAGAACTACCGTATGATCCAGTAATCCCACTCTTGGGCATACAGTTGGAGAAAAACACGGTTCAAAAGGATACATGCACCCCAATGTTCATTGCAACGCTGTTTACAATAGCCAGAACATGGAAGCAACCTAAATATCCATGGACAAATGAATGAGTTAAGATGTGGTACGTATATATAATGGAATATTACTCAGCCATTAAAAAGAATAAAATAATGCCATTTAAGCAACATGGATGGACCTGCAGATTATCATACTAAGTGAAGTAAGTCAGATAGAGAAAGACAAACATATGATATCGCTAATATGCAGAATCTAAAAAAATGATACAAATAAAACTTATTTACAAAACAGAGCCGCAGACTTAGAGAACAAACTTATGGTTACCGGGAGCAGGGAAAGGGCTGGGGGAGGGATAGATTGGGAGTTTCGGGTTGACATGTACTCACGACTATATTTGAAATAGATAACCAACAAGGACCTACTGTACAGCACAGGGAACTCTGCTCAATATTCTGTAATAATCTAAATGGGAAATGCATTTGAAAAAGAATAGATACAAGTGTATGTATAACTGAATCACTTTGCTGTACACCTGAAACTAATACAACATTGTTAATCAACTATACTCCAATATAAAATAAAATTTTTTAAAATAATAAAATAATATAATTTAAAAAGAAAATAAAATAGAGATTAGAAGGAGGACTTTCTTTTACTTTGGTGGAGGGTATGGGAAGGAGGTAATATTTAACCTAAGACCTGCAGGACAGACAGGAGTTTTCTAGAAAGGCAAAAAGCACTCCAGGCAGAAGGAATGGCATGTGCAAAGGCCTGGGGGTAGGAATCTGGTATTGATATTTTTGAGAACCTGAATGTAGGCCAGTGAGGTTGGAAATGGTGAGAGAGGGAGGGCAGACATGGTCACGGCCAGTCAGGTCACCAGGAAGAACAGTACAGCTGTGGGCAGCAGCCAACACATTCATTCCTGCACTTGACAAATATTTACTGCACAGCCTATCAACCCAGACCCTGCAGGACAGATGCAGTGGTGAATGAGGTCAGACGGTCCCCATGGTCATGAAGCTCACACTCCAGCGCTGGGTTCTCAATCAGTGTGGCTGGCATCTGCTCTGAGCTTCGCATTTTCCTGTGGAAAATAAGGACAGATACCTGCCTTCTCCCAGAGAAGGATGGAGCCATCTAATGCACACAAAAGGCTTAGCGTAGAATGTCCTGGAAGCAACGAAGAAAACGCAGCTGGCCAGTGTGATCATTTCTAAAGCCCAACCCACAGCGACAGCTTGGCATAACCTAGCCCAACTCCAAGCAGAGACGTGGCCGTGGACGTGTGTCCAGGAGGTGGTGCCCTTGGCTGGGGTAGCAGCTCCTGAGTTGATCACCTAGTGGAGAAAGGATACAGCAGGCCCAGGAAGGACCTAGAGGGGTGGGGAGCGGGGAACACTCAGGACAGCGATGGGCGGACTGCCCACTCAGCCTCCACAGGCAGACACACCCCTGTGGGATTCTATTTTAAAAACAGGTTCTCTGGAGTACCAGGGGAGGGAGCTGGGGGTTCTTGCCAAGGGTGTTCCCCACTCCCCACCCATCCACAATGCCAGACAGCACACTTACTCTGGCCAGCTCTCTGAGTGCCATGGGCTCAGAGGCAGCCCTAGACCAAGGAGGCAGGTTTGTGCCAGGGGACACAGATGATGTGCCCCCGCCTCCACCCACACCGAGCTGCCCAAAGGGGTCTCACGGCGGCTCCAAAAAAGAAAAGAGAAGGAGCCCCCTGCACAGGCAGGCTGAGCTCTCCATAAACCTCCATATCCAGCCATCCAAGAGGCAGAGGGAGGCAACACAACTTCCACAAAGCATCAGTTAGCGGAGACCGCATTCTCGGTCTTGCGTCTTTGGGTGTATTTCACCTGTACAATTGTTAGCGTTGCAGCTGTGAAAGAGCTACAAACACAGGGAGCTTACATCTAGTTGTAAGTCTGTACGTACTTAAGTAACATTATAATGAAAAAAATTCAAGCAAGCACTGGGACCTGTGGACCTGTTTCCTTCAAGTAGGATGCGCCCCTCATTCCCAAGGCTTCTGGAAGGCGGACTCAAGTTCTGCTGGAAGCTGGTCGAGCCCAGGGGGTCAGCAAGCTCCCAGATGCATGGGCTGCGCAAGGCGACCACTGTGCTCTCAGTGGGGCTGGTGAAGGGCCCCCAAATCCCTCCAAGCTCCTCACAGGCCCCTAAACGTCCTGAGAAGCTCTAAGGCGGTGAACCCAAAGCTTGGGGGCCTGCCCGCCCTACCCGCCCCCCACCAGAACACCAAGCAGACATGGGGTTCCCCTCGGGGCAGGCCCCAAGCCAAGCCTCAGAGCCCCCTGTGCTGGGGGTGAGGGACTGTGGGATCCTGACCTGGGGGGTGGCCCTTCTGGGCTGTCCCGAGTTGCTGAGGAAGAGGTGGCACCCTGAAGGCAGAGGAGCTGGGAAGCCGCACTGCCTGGATCACTCAGGCGCGTCCCATGGCCGTCCTGGTCTGCGCCACCCTGATTTCTGGCAGTTCCTTCTCTGAGGCCTGGTTTCCTCATCTGTGAAATGGGACCATGCATCAATGCAAAAATGGTGCCCGCCGCGTCAGTAAACAAAGGATGTTGCAGCCGCCCCCGACGGTGCACCCTGAGGAGACTCAGGATGAGAAAGCACAGGATACTGGACCTCTGACAGCTGAAGTGCATCGTAAAGGAATGACTTCAGTGAGCCCAGACTCTTGCACCTTCCCATACACAGAAAAGCGCTACATGCCTTAACTTGCGATGTCTGGTTTCTTTAACAATATTCTTTTGATGTTCTGACTACCTGGTCTTCGTTGCAAGAACTCCTATATGTGCTGGTTCCCCCCATGACCTCTTGGGAGCAGTCCCTCAGAGCTATCTGAGAAGCTGCGTCCCAGGCTTAAGTCCTCAGTTTTGTCCGCCAAATAAAACATAATTCTCAACCTTTAGGTTGTGTGTGTGTTTTTTTTTTCAGTCAACAGGACACT
This sequence comes from Delphinapterus leucas, assembly GCF_059928025.1. Classification (NCBI taxonomy): domain Eukaryota; kingdom Metazoa; phylum Chordata; class Mammalia; order Artiodactyla; family Monodontidae; genus Delphinapterus; species Delphinapterus leucas. The sequence continues at coordinate 44,931,416 of NC_143130.1, read as the reverse complement.
TGTCTAGCCCACCGCCCGTGCACAGTGGCCCCGGCCAGCCCCGTGACTGCCCTCGCTGTCCCGTGGCGTGCTGGTGGGGGCCTGCTGTGCGGACCACAGCCACTAACGCCGTCCCCATTGCGGGCCTGGCACGGGGCGGCCCTGGTTAACACGGACAGAACGGGAGGCCGTGGGTGTGCAGGTGGATGGGTGGACGCGGGGTGTTGCAAAAGGCCTGCCCTCCTGCCCCGGGCACCGCCCCCCGCCCCGGCCACACCAGCCCAGCCCTGAATCCTGTGCTCCGGGATTGCCTCTCGGGCGCAATCTCTCTTAAGGCAGGACAGGATGTGCTGAATCAGCCCTCCTCTGGTGGCAACTGAGTCCCCTGCAGGGCCCCCAGGGGACTGACGGGCTCAGCCCTTCCCAGAGAGGGGCTGGAGCCCGTGCCCCGGCACCCCAAGTGTCTGGGTTCCAACAATGCCCATGAGGAGAAGATGGCTCCCGGCAACCTGGACCCCTGCCCCGATGTTCTGAAGCCCTCAGGCCAGAGGCAGGCTGGGGGAGGTGGGAGCTCAGCGGGAGAGAACAAGAGAAAAGAATGTTCACAGCTAGTCTACACTTGGCGGGTAACCCGGGGAGATGGGCGCCCACCCCAGCTCCAGGGGCCTCCTGCCACCGCTGGCCACTGTCACATAGGGACAAGGATCGGATGTGACATGGGAGCTAAGGGCTGGCCATGGAGGTCCTGCCGGCGTTCAGCTTCCAGCACAGCACTCCACCCCTACTGCCGGGCAGCACCCGTGTGGCCCGCCCTCGGCACCAGGGTGCAGATGTGGGGTGCCCAGTGCCCAGGTCTCCAGAGACGCCTGCAGGCCTGAGGCAGCTCCAGGGCTCAGATGCCACTCCAACCCTCACCAGCTGTTAGTGTGATGCCAGCCACCTACGCTGAGTCTCAGGTGCCAGGTCCATAACAGCAGCCCCGATGACAAATGCTTCTGAGAGGGTTAAATGAGCTCACGACTGGGGCACCTGGCGTGGATGCAGGCACCACCCAGAGCTCACGAGTGGTGTCCTAGATGGGGGAACAAAGCACTTGGGGACGAATGGGGGAAGTCACTCGGTGATGGGGAGGGGTTGCAGAGCGCAGGGCTCTGGCTGGTGGTTCCTGAAGCTCAGTGGAGTCTTAAGAGATGGACGTGGGGTTCGGGGACCAGAGAGGCACTGCAGATAGGACCCCAGGCCGGTCCTATGCCTACAGGAGGGACTGGGACAGTAGAGCAGGGAGGGGCACTCGGGGGACGCACTGGGTACAGACCCCATTCTCTGGCCCCGGCACTGGGTGGAGAGTGGGGGGCCCATGCCGGAGGGGCAGCAGGCGTGCTAATCTCTGCTCGTCACGACCTGCAGCCTTGTCGAGGGTGCGTGGGCCCAGCCCCTTAGCCACCACTGCTGTCACAGGCCCCTCCCATCCCCCCCACCTGCCGTAGCCCCCCAGCTCAGGACCACCTGGTCTGCGGCCTTCCGAGTAGAGCTGCTCCTCCAGCGGGTCCTGGCAGCACTGTGGCGACTGCCCCAGCAGCAGCAGAGCGAGGGAGCCTTCCTGCCACAAAGCCCCGCTTCCCAGGAGCTGAGGGAGGCCCGGACGGGCCCAGGCATCAGCTTCCTACCCCAGTGCCCGCCACATCCTCATTCCTGAGACCACAGCACCCACGCCGTGGGCTGGGGAGCACGGAAGGAACAAGGCCCGTGTGGCACTCAGCCAGGCAATGGCAAGTGTGATCCCAACCGTGAGGGATGGACCCTTCCAGAAGGAGGGGCTGGCCCAGGGACATCCAGAGGTCCCTGTGCCCAAAGCATCCCGAAACCATTATCACCACCGTCCCCTCCTCGCAACCTCATATAAAAGCGGACTCTGAACCCAGCCCCTCACTCGGTCTCTCCTCCTCAACTACTGTAATAGTTTTCATTCCCGTTTTCCAGATGAGAAAGCTGAAGCTCAGAGAAGTTAAGCAACCAGGGTCAAGCAGCCAGCAAGAGTCAGAGCCGACCCTTCCACGGTCCCTGAAACGGGGGGAAGTCCTGGAAGAGTAAAGGGCTCCCTGGGTCCGGCTGACCTACCCCCCCACCCTCTCCCGCTTGGGGAAGAACTGCCCTCCAGGGTCCCAGGGATGGGCAAACACCAGACAGGATCAGAGCCACCTGGTCTGGGCTGGGTGGCCCGAGATGGGAGGAGCCTTTGGGCCCCACAGGTGACCAGCCTAAGTTCCCAGAGTGCGGGAACAGGGGCTCAACAAGGAAACGCCAGTGTTCTCTTTGAAGTCTATTCCCCAGGACCAAGATATTTTGCTGGTCAGATTTTTCTCCCAAAGAGGAAGAGAGCACATTAAAACAAAACAAAGCAGAGAAACCTTAAAAGAGAACAAAGCCTGTTCTCATCCAGACTGGCCTTTATGAGGCCAAACACCCTGTATGGCACATCTGATGCCTTCGCTGGGTCCTGCCCTGCCTGCCTTGCCTGCCAGAGGACATACCTCTTTAAGGGCCTCGAAGGCACGGCTGGATTTGATTTAATAGCTGAAACATCAGATTCCATTCAGAAGCAATCCCAGCTAAGTATGATCGCTTTTGCCATGCAGAGCTTTCAGCGTTCTTTTCAGCAGCCGCCAGGTCATTGAGGAAATTAATTTCTCCGCGCTGGCCAGCTCCTGACGGGGTTCCTGTGACCTGAACGGCACGGGGCTGGCTCCTCAGAGCTGCAGGAGCACAAGGCAGGTGTGGGCAGGGAGGGGCTGGGCCAGCCAGGCAGAGAAGCACCTCGGTGGACAGGACAGCCCAGGGCCAGGTGGGAAGGCTCCCCCTGCGTGACCCTGGGATCTCCCACCGACCCCGCTTCTTAGAGCACCCAGGACCTATGCTTCCTGACTCCCATCCACCGGGGGTCCCCAGACCTCACCACCCCAAGGGCCAAGGACCCGAGAAGGGCTAAGAGTTGGGACCTGACCATGGACGACCTTCTCCAGTGCCCACGAGTCCACCACTCCATTCCAGCCCCTGCCCCTGCGCCCCTGCCAGGCTGGCTCAGGACACCCTAATCCAACCTCGGTGCCTGCTGTGGCTCCTGCCCCAGCGGAGCTGCAGGAAAGGTCCCGCCCACCCTGCAGAAGAGGTCCTCCAGGACATGCTGGTCCTTCCTTCCACCCTCTCCCTTCCCCTGACTCTGCACCCGTCCTGGGACCTGGGCAAGTCCCTCTTCCTGTCTCCCTGTTCCTCTGTCACCCACAAAGAGTGTCTGAATGAGTCCCTTTGCCCCTGGCATCCACTGTCACCTTCCCTTTTCAGGCAATGATTTCGTATAATGATGGCGCTAAGAACAGAGCAAGATAACTTGGGGTAACTGGGGCAGCACTGCAGCAAGCCCTGCTGGGGGCTATTCCCTCACGTAATCGTGACGCCCGCTCTGAGGAAGGCCTTCTCTCCATCTTGCGGAGGGATGGGAGACAAGAGGTTCCTTCGCACACCAGTGAGCACACAACTGCCCCCAGGAGAGGCAGGACCCAATCCCAGGGCCGTCTGGTCCCAGAGCCCTGGAACAACCAGATGTCCACAGTGGCACCCGACCCCAAGGCGCCAGCTCCCGCCTCCCTTTGAGCCCTCCATCCACTCCTCTCCTGTTGCCTCTCAAGGGCCCCCCATGGTGGGGCTCTCACCTTGGCTGCACACTGGACTCACCTGGAGCTGTAACGACTACAGAGGTCTGGGCCCCAGAGGCCCCGAATGGCCTAGGGAGAGGCCTGGGCTTAGCATTTGAGTAGGACAGAATTTGTGGCCTTTGCCCCAACAGAGATCTGGCCTTTGCCCTTGGCTTCTGGGAGGTGATCTGGGTCACACCTGATAGGAGTGTCTGTTTAGGGTGGGGGCTTTGGGTCACGCCGGACCAGCTGACTTGAGAGTAACCACGGGGACATGAGCAATCGGTCATGCCCACGTGATGGGGCCCCGCTAAAAATTCTGGACACCGCAGCTTCTGTGAGCTCCCCTGGCGGGCAGCATTCCGTGCGCGCTGTCACTCACTGATGCTACAAGAGTAACAGTGTCCCAACTCCATGGGGAGTGGACAAGGGATGCTTTTGCATTTGGACCCCCGTCCAGGACTCTGACCCATGCATCTCTGCCTTCTGATCTTAATCTGTATCCTTTGCCCATAATAAACCGTAACCGTGCACATATGCCTTCAGCACATTCATGAGTCCTTCCAGTGAGCGCTGGATCTGAGACGGTTCTGGGGAACACTGACCTCGCAGCTGGTGTCACAGGGAGGGTGCCCTTGTGTGGAGACTGTGCCCTTAGACTTCACAGGTTGGCCTAGACTCCACATAGGATTGTCAAAAGGCCCCCCCGGGGACTCTGACCTGCGGCCATGCCTGGGAACCACCGCCCCAGTCTAAGATTGTCACCCCCACTTGGCAGAGGGATTATGTGTTTTGCTCAAGATCAACTGCAAGTAAGGGGCAGAGCCAGGCTCCGGCTCCAGAGTTGAAAAAGGGTCCCAGAGCCCCCCAGTCACCTGCTGTCCTGCCTCGCCCGGCCTTCTGCGGAAGATGCAGCCTACCTGGGGTGGGATCAGGCCTGGGGTGCGGGGGCTCACCTGGTTGGGCTCTACAGGTGCGCCTCATGCGGGCAGGTGTTTCCAGGTGCTGACGAAGGCCGTGGGGATGAGCGAGTAGGGCACGGTGGTGATGCAGTTCCACGTGTCCGAGGTGGGGTCATAGCAGTCCAGGGTCTTACACCGCTGGGTCCCGAAGTAGCCCCCCACCACGTAGAGCTTGTTGCCTGAGGCCAGGGCGTGGCAGGACATGCGCTTGGCAGTCATGTCCCCGATCCGCGTCCACTGGTTGGTCTCGCAGTCGAAGCGGTAGGCCGAGGCAGCTGTGAACTCCGTGTCGCCTCCCATGATGAATATCTGGCTGCCCAGGACGGCAGCAGCGGTGTACCGCCAAGGCTGGGGACACTCGGCCTTGATCGTCCACCGGTTCTCTGCAGGGTCGTAGCACTGGACTTTGGACACCATGTCCCGGTGGATGCTGGTCCCCCCGAAGACAAAGAGCTTCAGCTTGGCGCTCACGACCGCGGCATTGCTGACGCCATCCCTCAGCGGGGCCACCATCGTCCACTTGTTAGCCCCGGGGTCGTACTTCTCCACCTGCTTCAGGGAGACAGACGGCGAGGCCGGGAAGACGCCAGCCAGGGAAGTGTGCCCTCCAACCACGTAGAGGCAGTTCTCCAGCTCGGCCGAGCCATGGCCGAAGCGGGCGATGAGCATGGGCGCCGCCTTGGACCACTCCTCGTGGACGGTGTTGTACACCCACACGTCCTTAGAGACCCCGTTCTCGGAGCCCCGGCCCCCGGTCACATAGACCTTGCAGCCGATGGCCGAGGCGCTGAACTCCTTGCGGGGGCTGGGCAGGTCCGCCTTGGGGATGATCTCCTTGGCCTTGTGGTCCACCTGGTAGATCTTGTCACACATGAAGGTCTGGCCCCCGAGGATGAGCAGCGTGTGTCCGGCCCTGCGCGGCCGGGCACAGGGGCTGGTGACCACGCCGTCGTTCTGTAGGATGCGGGCCTTGCAGCGCAGCGCCTCGTCCACGATGAGCCGGGTGCGCTCGTCGGCCATGAGCAGGGCCTCACCCGACACGGCCTCCTTCAGGCAGTCAGACGGCAGCAGGGCCAGCCGCACGCCGCGCAGCAGCTCGGGCAGGTGGGCCTTGCGCCGCTCCAGGTCGTGCCTGACCCACTGCAGGATGGCCTCAAAGACCACACGCTCGTCCTCCGCCTCCAGCTCGTCACTCGAGATGAGGTCCAGCAGGGTGTCCTTGGACAGGCTGTTGAAGTCCTCGCTCTGCCGCACGGTCTCGAAGTGCACCAGGCACATGCGCCACGAGAACTCGTAGAGCCGGCGGCACTGGTGGGCGTCCGACAGCAGCATCATGCCCAGGCAGTTGGACGGGAACAGGTTCTTCTCCAGGAACTCAGCGGCTGCATCACGCACGTCATGGAACTGCAGCATGTCACCCGCCTCGAGCAGCGACTCTGCGTTCTCCTCGTTGATGACGATGCGGGACGAGTAGGCAAAGTCCAGCAGCAGCTCCAGCACCTCGGGGTGCAGGTTGTCCTGGAAGTTGACCGTGTCGTCGCGGCTCTCCCGCAGGCCGTGGCTGAACATGGCCTCGAAGTAGCGGCTGGAGGCGGCCAGCACGGCGCGGTGGCAGGGGAAGGCGCGGTCGCCGGCCCAGAGCGTGACGTCCGTGAACATGCGGTGCTTGCGCAGCGTGTTGAGGTGCGCCAGCACACAGTCGGGGTGCGAGGCCTTGTGGAACAGCGTGATGTTCATGGAGCCCGTGCTGCTCCGCGACTTGCGGGTCTCATGGACGCTGACCGACATGCTGAGCCAACCTGCCGGGGGGGGACAAGGCCACAGGTGAGAGGGGCCAGGGCCTGGCACCCCCGCAGCTCCCCACTCAGCCCCCAAGCATGGCCGGCCCACCCCCTCCACCCCTGCTCTCTGCTCAGCTCTGCCAAACCCGGCCCAAGCCCCACCCCTCAATCTGCCAGCCAAGGACGACTCAGATGGTAGAGGCTGGGGTTCAGACCAACCGCTTTTGCACCAGCTCTGGATACGAGCCTCCTTGGGTGACCTCGAGCTGCAGTTGCCTCCCGTGGTTGCTAGAACGTGCAATAGTGTCCCCAGCCTGGTTAAGAAGCCAGCAGGGCAGTGCTAAGGAGCATGTGCTCTGGACGCATTCCACCGTCCGGGGCTGCTACTGTGTGGCCCCATTCTTCAGCCGGGGAAGCCAAGGCTCAGAGATGCAAAGTGGCTGCCTCACGTGCTGCAGCCAGAATTCCCTCGTGGGCTGTCTGGTTCCAGCCCAATCTCTACCCCCCATTGGCCCAAGGAGACTGGGATTCCTGCAGGGGGACTTTTGAAAGCCGTTCCCAAGGAGCCACAGACCCCAAGCAGAGCCTTACGCCCCCCTCTGCTCCCAGCGCGCCCTGTCCTGAGCTGGGCTCCAAGCAGCCCTGGCCACGCCCCTCACACCCCTTGCCCTTGGAAAGTTCCCCAAGAACTGCTGTCACAGCCCAAGCACTCAGCATAGACACATTCTGCAAATCCAGGGCTCTCCAGAAGCCTCCGGACCCAGCTGCGATAAGGTGTGGAGGTGAGGCCAGCTAGCCTGTGGCTCACCCTCTAGACACCTGCTCGATTCCGAGGTCCCAAGGGGAAGCCAAGACAAAGTCCTGGGTGACAGCGGGACGCTAAAGCAATCCAGATTTGCCTCAACCAAAGCAGCAGGAAAACCTGTAGCCATCGGAGCCTCCCTGGTCCCGACAGGCGACTCCAGGCTCCCAGGCCGCAGTGAACGCTCCACCTGCCCCCTCGTCTGGCGTCCTCTGCCGGGCCCGGGACTTGGGGCTCAGAGTGTGGGTCCCCAGAGCAGACAGACACAGGCTCGTCGCCAGCTGGAACATGGGGATTCCAAAGCACTTGAATTAAAGTCTGGCCGATAGCATGACCCAAGACCCCACTGTGGTACTATGGGAAAGAGGCTCAGCCAGACGGCAGGCAAAGATCCTAGGCCTCAAGAGAAAGTGGCCAAAAAGTAAAATGCATTCAGCGTCCTGACCCCAGAAGCCTGGGCTTCCTCCTTCCCGCTGGTAAGGAGGCCAGAAAAACCCCCTTCTTTTTCATTTTTATTTTCAGAAGTGTAAACTCCCCCCACTCCCCACTCCAAGTCAATTTTGTACTTAAGTAATAATCTGGTAAAGGAAGGCTGCGATCTCATGCTTCACTGGATTGTAAATTATTGTCCAAGTGCACTGCTCTCTCCCTTGCTCACTCCTCTCCTGGCAAAGAGCCAGGGAAGCCACCGAGTGACGTGATCAGAGCTGCCCGGGCAAGGCCCCTGCTCCCAGGCTGGGGCAGGGAAGACACAGGGGCTGGGCCTGGCCTTGCTGCTCTGGCCCCCGAGCTCCAGGCGGACTGCGGGCCGATGACCCATCAGTGTCCCTCAGTGCAAACCTGCCACCGCGGAGCACTGAGCTCCAGGTTAGAGGTTTGCCTGAGGGGGTCCGTGTGCAGCCCACAGGGGCGGGAGAGTGCTGGACCCGACATCCAGGCTGTACACAGTGGTCCCCACTCTACCACCTGCCCAAGGGCACCTCTCCCCTCCTCTGCAACTTAGTTTTCTCTATTGTGAGACGAAGTCCCTGCTCTGCTCAGGCCTCTGAGAGTCCCTCACTTGTTGGCAATTGTTTACAGAGCTTGACCCCCGAGCCTGGCCTTGGAGCCAGACACTGCAGAGATGAGAGACTGCGCTGACCTGGCCGCAGAGGCTTCCTGGGAAGCGCCCCACCCCCCCCCCCAGGTCTGAATTGCCCAACCTGAATCCCAGCCTTGCAGCACAGCTCCCCAAATCTCATGTGACTGCTAAATCCTCATTCCGGCTTCTGCCTCCTTGATCACCGGGCACTTTCCCAAATGTGGCCATCCACCTGGTGACTGTCCATCCGGCTCCCGTGTGTCTGGGCTGTTGGAGGGACATGGCCTTTGATCTCTGTGCCACCTGAGGGACTGGCTCCGAGGTCTTCAGTTCAGGGCCCTGATGCTGAGGCTTGACCTCGGTTCCTGCTGTTCCACAGGCCCCACCTGCTCTGGGCCCCTGAGCACCTCACTGCCCTCGCCCTGTGCCCCACCCCAGCCAGGAAACTAGGCTGCTTCTGAGCTCCACGTGGACGTAGCCTTGAATGCTGGGGCTTGCACACCCATGCATGGTGCCCAGCTCCTCCTGGACTCACTTTACAGACAGCCCCGGGTTGGAATGCCAGCTCTCTGCCGTGCAAACAGGACGTCACTAGTAGCTGCTCCTGGGGGGCAGCAGGCTCAGAGGCTGCCCACAGGGCCTGGCCCTGGGGCTACTAGCCAGAGAGTGGACGGCCCTGCTTTCCTCCCACAGTCACATGTGGACACACACTCTCAGCCTGTCAGGCGAAGGCCCTCTTGGGTTTTCTGGCCCCACGTGGCACGCTTCCCTCCCTTCCAGGCCCAGGTCCACGCTGAAGCAGCTGGCACTGAGGCTGTGGGAATGGGCTGGCCCCCCCCCACTCTGGGGGGCTGCTAACAGGGCCGCCCTAGGAGGGATTCAGGTGGAGATTCCCTTTGGAGGGCGTTAAGGGCAGGACGAAGCAGGACTCAAAGACTGAGAAGGTGCCAAAAAGCAGGGCAAACCCCAACAGAGCAGCCACGTTTGCCCTGAGAATGAGGTCAAGTGGTGACCTCTCCAAGGGCAACGCTAAGTGGGCAGCCCGGGGCCCCTGAGCTGACTCTGTCTCGCTCAGCACCAGGATGCCTGCCCGCTGACGCCAACTCCCGCCCCGGCCGAGAGCCCGCGACGCACGGACACACCCAAGCGGGTTCCCACCCCCAGACGGTTGCTGGCCCAGGCTCCTCTGAGCAGAGCCGAGAGCAGCAGCACCTGCCAGGAGGGCCGCCTCCCCGTCTGTCCCGCCTCTTCCCAGGAGGTGCCCAGACCTGAGCCAGTCTTCCAGGGACAGCCCCGAAGCACCAGGATTCTGCAGGGGTTGGAGAGTCTCACTGGCCCCAGTTTACAGACAAGGAGGCTGAGGCCCAGACACAGGGAGGGGGCTGCAGAGACTGTGAATCGAGTCTCCACCCAGGCCCACGGGTGCCCAGGGCTGCCCTTCAGCTCCAGGCCAGCAGTGTGGGAGGACAGGCCTGAAAGCCAGGGGCCCTGGATGCTGTGTGCCCCACCTCAGGCTACTCACCTCCACCAGAAATATACCCGGAAGCCGAAGCGTTACCTCAGCTGTAACATGTCCAGCATTTCCCCCAAACCTGCTCCTCCCCGATCTGGGAAATGCCACCAACACGCTCCTTGGTGCTCACATCCCATCATCCCAACAACCAGGCCACCACATGTCCTGTGGCCGCGCCTCCTACACGAGCCCTGGGCCTGACCCTCCCCCCAACCCCTGTCTCTCCCCTGGACTAACAGAAATGCCCCTCACCAGCCTCTGCTTCTGCTCGTGCCCCCCAGGGTCTGAATTCATCCAGAGACCAGAACCTTTTAAACAGTATCACCTGGATCACACCACGCCCAGCTCAAAACTCTCCAGGGCCGTCCCAGCACCCTCAGTAAAATCCCAGGTCCCTACTGTGGCCTCCAGGTCTCCACTGGCTACCCCTGTGTCCTCACATCCTGCCACGTCCCAAAGAGCTGCCCCTCAGGCTGCGCTGGACTTGTCACTGGCCTCAGGACCTTTTCACGTGCTGTTCTTCTGCCTGGAATGCGCCCCTGCCCACCCCATTTTTCCTGAGTGGCTCACTCTCGTGCCTCCTGAGAGCGGCCACCTTGTTGAGGTCACCCCCTCCCACACCTCCCCTACTTCTGCCTTCGCAGCACCCGTCACAACTTAGCATCATGCGCTTATCTGCCTCCTGCATCTCTGGCCCCTGAAGGCAGGGACCGTGTGTGGTGCTGATGGGACCCGGCACAGAGTGACCACTTGACTGGACTAAATGACGAAGCTAAGATGCATATGGTGCATAAAGCTCACCTCACTAACATCCACTGCGGTGCTCGCCCAGCTGCCCTCCTCCAGGCCCAGAGAAGATGCAGGCTGAGACGGCTGTGGATGCTGCCGAGGTAGGTGTGACGATGGGCGGGCGTGGTGGACATGCAAGCCAGCACAGCCCCCTCCTGCTTGCCCCAACATCCAGCTGTTCTCAGGAACCACCCTCCTCCACTCCAGACTGTTTAGACACAGGATCCAAGGCAGGGCACCGGGCTGGCCAAAGTGGTGCATCCGTGGGCTCTAGCATCCTCCCAGCCATTGTGACAGGCCCACACCCAGGATGGGGCCAGGAGACTCTGACGGGCCCCACACTCAGGATGGGCCCAGGAGACTCTGACGGGCCCCACACCCAGGATGGGCCCAGGAGACTCTGACGGGCCCCACACCCAGGATGGGCCCAGGAGACTCTGACGGGCCCCACACCCAGGATGGGCCCAGGAGACTCTGACGGGCCCCACACCCAGGATGGGCCCAGGAGCCTCTGATGGGCCCCACACCCAGGATGGGCCCAGGAGACTCTAGTCAACGATGTTTACTCAGCTGCAGGGGGTGAGGCCAGCTCCGTTCCTGGGGCTGCTGACAGACTGAACCGAGGCTGGGAGCGGAAGTGCTGCCTGAGGTGGGGGCTGCACAGAGGAGGAGAGCAGGGCCCTCATGCCTGCTGACCCGAACCAGTCCGCCCCCTTCCTTTCTGTCTCTTGCCACCAAGAGTCCCAACTAGTAAAAGGATCACTGGGACGTCAGTTCCTGAATCAGGGATCAGGACTGCTGGCCTTAGTAAGGGGTCTTAGCTATGCGAGTCCTGCCACCCTTTCCACCTCCAGGGGAGGCCACCCTAGACACCAAGAACGGGTTTCATGAGGTGATTTCCAGTGTTCAGTACCAGTTACACACCCAGCCCTATGCCGGGGCTGGGGGATCCAAAGGGAGTATATAAGACAAAAGGTTCCCAGTGGCAGGAAGGGTGAGCACCAAAAGTGTGTGTGCAGTCAGGTCTGTCCAGACTCTTGGAAGCCTGTCTCCATGGCCCCCTGCCTTTGGGGGCCCCCAAAAATCAGACACTCTCAAGCTGTACGTATCTCAGGACTATTTTGATGACCTAAGCGTCATCCCGGGTTTTGATGGATTTAAGGCACATAAATTAACTGCGTGACACTGCCATGCTCCTGACAAGCAATTTATTATCCTGCTAAGAGGTACTGATCCACCTCCGACAATAGCTCCGCTTCCCCGACTGCGATCCTTACCTACAGGAGAGAGTAAAACGCACCAGATAGAAGGGATGGGATCAAGATGGCAGAGGAACAGGCTGGGGAGCTCACCTGCTCCCACAAAAACATTAAAAATACACCTACAAGTGGAACGATGCATACAGAGCACCTACTGAACGCCGGCAGAAGGCCTCAGACTTCCGAAAGGGCAAGAAAACCTCCATGTAGCTGCATAGGACGAAAGGCAAAAGAAGAAGAAAGAAATCGGGATGGGGCTTGCGCCCCAAGGAGGGAGCTGTGAAGGAGGAAAGATTTCCGCACCTTGAGAAGTCTCCTCACTGGCAGGGAGATGAGCCTGGACGGAGGCGGAGCTTCAGAGCCTCGGAGGAGAGTGCAGCAACTGGTCTGCGGAAGGCAAAACGGACAGTAACCTGCAGAGAAGGTCGGCACCGCCACCCTGTGCTCCCCAGCCTGAGACTCTCATCTTTCGGTGCAGGTGGGGACTGGGTGCTAAAGCTCAGGCTTTAGAGGTCAGACCCAGGGAGAGGACCGGGGATGGCTGCATGGAGACAGCCTGAAGAGGCTGGGGTGTGGACACTGAGGGGGTACTTGGAAGAAGCCTGGGCCTGCCAGAGAGGCAAGGTGCCATTATGGGGAGGGGGCATGAGGAGAGGAGTTGGACCACCAAAAGAGCTTCTTTCCCTGTGAGCGCTCCCAGGCAACAGGACACCACCTACCAGAGTTCCAGGGGTGGGCGTGAGTCGCTGCTATGAGACACACAAGTGGGTGCCAAGCGCTGCCCCCAGTCTCCCAGGAATACACGGAGAGCAGCTACTACTACGGGACCTGCGAACAGGCATCAAGCACTGCCCCCGCCATCCCGGGAGTGCACAAGGGCCACTGCACCTGCACACCCCATATCAAGGGGATAACAGCCAGCACACGCTGAAGAAAGAGACAACAAACATCCAAACTAAAGGAAGCCCCTCTCTTCTGGAAAACATGGTGGAGTAGAAGGACTTGAGCCTACCTCCTCTCACGAAAACACCAAAATCACAACTAACGGCTGAACAGCCATCAACAAAAAAGACAGGGACCTACCAAAAAAAAGATATTTTAGATTCAAAGACAAAGAAGGAGCCACAACAAGATGGTAGGAGGGAGGCTTCCACAACATAATCAAATCGCATACCCAACCACGTGGGTGACCCACAAATTGGAAAATAATTATATCACAGAGGCTCTCCCACAGGAGTGAGAGTCCTGAGCCCCATGTCAGGTTCCCCAGCCTGAGGGTCTGACATCAGGAGGAGGAACCCCCAGAGCATTTGGCTTTGCAAGCCAGTGGGGCTTGAGTGCAGGAACTCCACAGGACTGGGGCAAACAGGGACTCCACTCTTAGAGGGCGCACACAAGATTTCACGTACACTGGGACCCAGCCCAAAGCAGTAACTCCATAGAAGCCAAGGCTCGACCTACCTATGAGTCTTGGAGGGTGTCCTGGGGAGGCAGGGGGAGGCTGTGGCTGACTGACGAGGGAGCAAGGACACTGGTGGCAGAGGCCCCAGAGAATATTGATCAGCATTACCTCTCCTGGAGGTCACTATTTTGACATCAAGACCTGGCCCTACCAAACAGCCTGCAGGCTCCAGTGCTGGAATGCCTCAGGCCAAACAAACAGCAGGATAGGAACAGCCCCACCCATCAGCAGACAGGCTGCCTAAAGCCGTACGGAGCTCACAGCCACCTCTAACCACACCACTTGACACGGCCCTGCCGACTACAGGGACAAGACCCAGCTGAACCCACCAGCGGGCAGGCACCAGTCCCTCCCACCAGGAAGCCTGCACAAACACCAGGACCAACTTCACCCACCAAGGGGCAGACACCAAAAGCAAGAGGAGCTATGATCCTGCAGCCAGCAGAAAGGAAACCACAAACACAGAAAGTCAGACAAAATGAGATGGTAGATAAATACGTTCCAGACGAAGGAACAAGACAAAAACCCACTAAATGAAGTGGAGATAGGTAACCTACCCGAAAGAGAATTTAGAGTAATGATAGTAAGGATGATCCAAGATCTTGGAAAAAGAATGGAGGCACGGATTGAGACGATACAAGAGATGATTAACAAAAAGCTAGGAGACTTAAAGAACAAACAAACAGAGATGAACAATACAATAACTGGAATGAAAAATACACTAGAGGAATCACTAGCAGAATAACTGAGGCAGAAGAGTGAATAGCTGACTGAAAGAGCAGTGGAAATCACAGCTGTGGAACAGAATAAAGAAAAAAAATGAAAAGGAATAAGGTCAGTCTCAGAGACCTCTGGAACACTATTAAACACACAAACATTTGTATTAAGGAGTCCCAGAAGGAAAAGAGAGAAAGGACGTGAGAAAATATTTGAAGAGATAATAGCTGAAAACTTCCCTAACATGAGAAAGGAAACACTCAAATCCAGGAAGCACAGAGTCCCATACAAGATAAACCCAATGAGGAACATGATGAGACACATATTAATCAAACCGACAAAAATGAAAGACAAAGGAAGAATATTAAAAGCCACAAGGGAAAAGAAACAAGTAACATACAAGGTAATCCCCATAAGGTTTTCAGCTGATCTTTCAGCAGAAATTCTGCAAGACTGAAGGGAGTGGCACTATATATTTAAACTGATGAAAGGGAAAAATCTACAACCAAGAATACTCTATCCAGCAAGGCTCTCATTCATATTTGATGGAGAAATCAAAAGCTTTACAGACAACCAAAAGCTAAGAGAGCTCAGCACCACCAAACCAGCTTTAAAACAAATCCTAAAGAAACTTCTCTAAGTGGAAAATAAATGGCCACAACTACAATAGAATCAAGAAAATTGTGAATGGGAAAGCTCACCAGTAAAGGCAAACATAAAGTAAACATCTACACACAAATATAACATCAAAGCCAGCAATCGTGAGAAGATAAGAATAAAAATGCAGGATACTGGAAATGCATTGGAAATTAAGAGACCAGCAATTTAAAACAATCTGGTATACATATAGACTGCTATAACAAAACCTCATGGGAACCACAAACCAAAATCTACAATAGAAACACACACAAAAAAGAAAAAGCAATCCAAATACAACACTAAAGATAGACATCAAATCATAAGAGAACAAAAGAGGAAGGGAAGAAAAAAGACCTTCAAAAACAAACCCAAAACAATTAACAAAATGGCAATAAGAACATACATATTGATAATTACCTTAAATGTAAATGGATTAAATGCTCCAACCAAAAGACATAGACTGGCTGAATGGATACAAAAACAATATCCATATTTCTGCTGTCTACAAGAGACACACTTCAGATCTAGGGACATGTACAAACAAAGTGAGGGGATGGAAAAAGGTATTCCATGCAAGTAGAAATCAAAAGAAAGCTGGAGTAGCAATACTCATATCAGACAAAATAGAGTTTAAAATAAAGACTGTTACAAGAGACAAGGAAGGTCACTACATAATGATCAAGGGATCAATCCAAGAAGAAGATATAACAATTGTAAATATATATGCACACAACACAGGAGCACCTCAATATATAAGACAAATACTAACAGCCATAAAAAGAGAAACTGACAGTAACACAATAATAGTGGGAGACTTTAACACCCCACTTTCATCATTGGACAGATCATCCAGACAGAAAATCAATATGGAAACACAGGCCTTAAATGACACATTAGACCAGATGGACTTAACTGATATTTATAGAACATTGCATCCAAAAGCAACAGAATACACTTTCTTCTCAAGTGCACATGGTACATTCTCCAGGAGAGATCACATCTTGGGTCACAAATCAAGCCTTGGTAAATTTAAGAAAATCGAAATCATATCAAGCATCTTTTCTGACCACAACACTATGAGATTAGAAGTCAATTACAGGAAAAAAGAAAACTGTAAAAAACACAAACACGTGGAGGTTAAACAATATCTTACTAATCAATCAATGGATCACTGAAGAAATCAAAGAGGAAATCAAAAAATACCTAGAGACAAACGAAAATGAAAGCATGATGATCCAAAACCTATGGGATGCGGCTAACAGTTCTAAGAGGGAAGTTTATAGCAATACAATCTTAACTCAGGAAACAAAAAAAATCTCAAATACACAACCTAAACTTACAGCCAAAGCAACTAGAGAAAGATGAAACAAAACCCAAAGTTGGAAAAAAAAGAAATGATAAAGATCAGAGCAAAAATACACTTGATCTTAGCCAAAAGGCCAAGAAGCAATAGAGACCAGAAATAAATGAGATAGAGAAGAAAACAATAGAAAAGATCAATGAAACAAAAAGCTGATTCCTTTAAAAGATAAACAAAATTGATAAACCTTTAGCCAGACTCTTTGAGAAAAAAAGGGAGAGGGCTCAAATCAATAAAATTAGAAATGAAAAAGGAGAACTTACAATGGACACCACAGAAATACAAAAAGATCATGAGATTACTACAAACAACCACATGCTACTAAAATGGACAACCTAGAAGAAATGGACAAATTCTTAGAAAGGTACAATCTTCAAAAACTGAACCAGGAAGAAATTGAAAATATGAACAGACCACAAGTAATGAAATTGAAACAGTGATTTTAAAACTACCAACAAACAAAAGTCCAGGACCAGACGGCTTCACAGGTGAATTCTATCAAACATTTAGAGAAGAGCTAACACCCATACTTCCCAAACTCTTCCAAAAAATTGCAGAGGAAGGAACACTCCCAAACTCATTCTACAAGGACACCCATCACTCTGGTATCAAAACCAGACAGAGATACTACAAAAAAAGAAAGTTACAGACAAAAATCACTGATGGATATAGATGCAAAAATCCTCAACAAAATACTAGCAAACAGAATCCAACAACACATTAAAAGGATCATACACCATGATCAAATGGGATTTATCCCTGGGATGCAAGGATTCTTCGATATCCACAAATCAATCAGTACGATATACCACATTAACAAACTGAAGAATAAAAACCATATGATCATCTCAATAGATGCAGAAAAAGCTTTTGACAAAATTTAACACCCATTTATGATAAAAAGTCTCCAGAAAGTGGGCACAGAGGGAACTTACCTCAACATAATAAAGGCCATATATGGCAAACCCACAGCTAACATCATTCTCAATAGTGAAAAGATGAAAGCATTCCCTCTAAGATCAGGAACTAGACAAGATGTCCACTCTCGCCACTTTTATTCAATGTAGTTTTGGAAGTCCTAACCACAGCAATCAGAGAAGAAAAAGAAAAGGAATCCAAAGTGGAAAAGAAGAAATAAAACTGTCACTGTTTGCAGATGACATGATACTATACATAGAAAATCCTAAAGATGCTATGAGAAAACTACTAGAGCTTATCAATGAATTCGGTAAAGTTGCAGGATAGAAAATTAATACAGGACTTCCCTGGTGGCGCAGTGGGTGAGAATCCACCTGCCAATGCAGGGAACACGAGTTCGATCCCTGGTCCAGGAAAATCCCACATGCCGTGGAGGAACTAAGCCCGTGGGCCACAACTACTGAGCCTGCACTCTACAGCCTGCGAGCCACAACTACTGAGCCCTCATGCCACAATTACTGAAGCCCACGCGCCTACAGCCCATGCTCCACAACAAGAGAAGCCATCACAATGAGAAGCACGTGCACTGCAACGAAGAGTAGCCCTCACTCGCCGCAACTAGAGAAAGCCCACGTGCAGCAACAAAGACCCAATAATAAATAAATTAAATAAATTTATTTTAAAAAAGAAAGAAAATTAATACACAGAAATCTGTTGCATTTCTATATGCTAACGACAAAAGATCCAAAAAGAGAAATTAAGGAAACAATCCCATTTACCATCACATCAAAAAGAATAAAACACCTAGGAATAAACCTACCTAAGGAGGCAAGACGTGCCTGTACTCTGAAAACAATAAGACACTAATGAAAGAAATCGAAGATGACACAAACACATGGAAAGATACACCATGTTCTTGCATTGGAAGAATCAATATTGTCAAAATGACTATACTACCCAAGGCAATCTACAGATTCAATGCAATCCCTATCAAATTACCAATGGCATTTTTCACAGAACTAGAACAAAATTTTTTTTAATTTGTATGGAGACACAAAAGACCCCCAATAGCCAAAGCAATCCTGAGAAAGAAAAATGGAACTGGAGGAATCAGGCTCCCTGACTTCAGACTATACTACAAAGCTACAGTCATCAAAACAGTATGATACTGGCACAAAAACAGAAATATAGCTCAATGGAACAGGATACAAAGCCCAGAAATAAACCCATGTACCTATGGTCAACTAATCTATGACCAAGGAGGCAAGAATATACAATGGAGAGAAGACAGTCTCTTCAATAAGCGATGCTGGGAACACCGGACAGCTACGTGTAAAAGAATGAAATTAGAACATTCTCTAATACCATACACAAAAATAAACTCAAAATGGATCAAAGACCTAAAGGTAAGGCTGGACACTATAAAACTCTTAGAGGAAAACAAAGGCAGAACACTCTTTGACATAAATCACAGCAATACTTTTTGGATCCACCTCCTAATGAAAATAAATAAATAAATAAATGGGATCTAATTAAACGTAAAAGCTTCTGCACAGCAAAGGAAACCATAAACAAAATGAAAAGACAGGGGACGAGGGGAAGATGGCGGAGGAGCGAGACGCAGAGATCACCTTCCTCCCCACAGATACACCAGAAATACACCTACACGTGGAACAACTCCTACAGAACACCTACTAAACGCTGGCAGAAGACCTCAGACCTCCCAAAAGGCAAGAAACTTCCCACGTACCTGGGTAGGGCAAAAGAAAAAAGAATAAACAGAGACAAAAGGATAGGGACAGGACCTGCACCAGTGGGAGGGAGCTGTGAAGGAGGAAACGTTTCCACACACTAGGAAGCCCCTTCGCGGGCAGAGACTGCAGGTGGCGGAGCGGGAAGCTTTGGAGCTGCGGGGGAGAGCACAGCAACAGGGGTGCGGAGGGCAAAGCAGAGAGATTCCGCACAGAGGATCGGTGCCGACCAGCACTAACCAGCCCGAGAGGCTTGTCTGCTCACCCGCCGGCGCGGGCGGGGCTGGGAGTTGAGGCTCGGGCTTAGGTCGGAGCGCTGGGAGAGGACTGGCAGCGTGAACACACCCTGCAGGGGGTTAGTGCACCACGTTTAGCCGGGAGGGAGTCCGGGGAAAAGTCTGGACCTGCCGAAGAGGCAAGAGACTTTTTCTTCCCTCTTTGGTTCCTGGTGCGTGAGGAGAGGGGTTAAGAGCTCTGCTTAAAGGAGCTCCGGCTAAAAGTGCGGACCCCAGAGGCGGGCATGAGACGCTAAGTCGGCTGCTGCCGCCACCAAGAAGCCTGTGTGCGAGCACAGATCACTATCCACACCCCCCTTCCGGGAAGCCTGTGCAGCCCGCCACTGCCAGGGTCCCGGGATCCAGGGACAACTTCCCCGGGAGAACGCACGGCGTGCCTCAGGCTGGTGCAGCGTCATGCCGGCCTCTGCCGCCGCAGGCTCGCCCACACCCCGTGCCCCTCCCTCCCCCGGCCTGAGTGAACCAGACTCCCCGAAGCAGCTGCTCCTTTAACCTCGTCCTATCTGACCGAAGAACAGACGCCCTCCGGCAACCTACACGCAGAAGTGGGGCCAAATCCAAAGCTGAACCCCGGGAGCTGTGCGAACAAAGAAGAGAAAGGGAAATCTCTCCCAGTAGCCTCAGAAGCAGCGGATTAAAGCTCCACATCAACTTGATGTACCCTGCATCTATGGAATACATGAATAGACAATGAATCATCCCAAATTGAGGAGGTGGACTTTGAGAACAAGATTTATGATTTTTCCCATTTTCCTCTTTTTGTGAGTGTGTATGTGTATGCTTATGTGTGAGATTTTGTCTGTATAGCTTTGCTTCCACCATTTGTCCTAGGGTTCTATCCGTCCGTTTTGTATTTCTTAATAATTATTTTTTATTTTAATAACTTTATTATATTTTATTTTATTTTACGTTATCTTCTTTCTTTTTTTCCTTCCTCCCTCCCTCCCTCCCTCCTTCCCTCCCTTTCTTTCTTTCTTCTACTAATTCTTTCTTTCTACTTTTTCTCCCTTTTATTCTGAGCCGTGTGGATGAAAGGCTCTTGGTGCTGCAGCCAGGAGTCAGTGCTGTGCCTCTGAGGTGGGAGAGCCAACTTCAGGACACTGGTCCACAAGAGACCTCCCAGCTCCACGTAATATCAGACGGCGAAAATCTCCCAGAGATCTCCATCTCAACACCAGCACCCAGCTTCACTCAACGACTAGCAAGCTATAGTGCTGGACACCCTATGCCAAACAACTAGCAAGACAGGAACACAACCCCACCCATTAGCAGAGAGGCTGCCTAAAATAATAATAAGTCCACAGACACTGTAAAACACACCACCAGATGTGGACCTGCCCACCAGAAAAACAAGATCCAGCCTCATCCACCAGAACACAGGCACTAGTCCCCTCCACCAAGAAGACTACACAACCCACTGAACCAACCTTAGCCACTGGGGACAGACACCAAAAACAACGGGAACTACGAACCTGCAGCCTGCAAAAAGGAGACCCCAAACACAGGAAGATAAGCAAAATGAGAAGACAGAAAAACACACAGCAGATGAAGGAGTAAGATAAAAACCCACCAGACCTAACAAATGAAGAGGAAAGAGGAAGTCTACCTGAAAAAGAATTCAGAATAATGATAGCAAAGATGATCCAAAATCTTGGAAACAGAATAGAGAAAATGCAAGAAACATTTAACAAGGACGTAGAAGAACTAAAGATGAAACAAACAATGATGAACAACACAATAAATGAAATTAAAAATACTCTAGATGGGATCAATAGCAGAATAACTGAGGCAGAAGAACGGATAAGTGACCTGGAAGATAAAATAGTGGAAATAACTACTAGAGAGCAGAATAAAAAAAAAGAATGAAAAGAACTGAGGACAGTCTCAGAGACCTCTGGGACAACATTAAACACACCAACATTCGAATTATAGGGGTTCCAGAAGAAGAAGAGAAAAAGAAAGGGATTGAGAAAATATTTGAAGAGATTATAGTTGAAAACTTCCCTAATATGGGAAAGGAAATAGTTAATCAAGTCCAGGAAGCACAGAGAGTCCCACACAGGATAAATCCAAGGAGAAATACGCCAAGAAACATACTAATCAAACTGTCAAAAATTAAATACAAAGAAAATATATTAAAAGCAGCAAGGGAAAAACAACAAATAACATACAAGGGAATCCCCATAAGGTTAACAGCTGATCTCTCAGCAGAAACCCTACAAGCCAGAAGGGAGTGGCAAACATATTTAAAGTGATGAAGGAGAAAAACCTGCAACCAAGATTACTCTACCCAGCAAGGATCTCATTCAGATTTGATGGAGAAATTAAAACCTTTACAGACAAGCAAAAGCTGAGAGACTTCAGCACCACCAAGCCACCTTTACAACAAATGCTAAAGGAACTTCTCTAGGCAAGAAACACAAGAGAAGGAAAAGACCTACAATAATGAACCCAAAACAATTAAGAAAATGGGAATAGGAACATACATATCGATAATAACCTTAAATGTAAATGGCCCAAATGCTCCCACCAAAAGACACAGATTGGCTGAATGGATACAAAAACAAGACCCATATATATGCTGTCTACAACAGACCCACTTCAAACCTAGAGACACATACAGACTGAAAATAAGAGGATGGAAAAAGATATTCCATGCAAATGGAAACCAAAAGAAAGCTGGAGTAGCAATTCTCATATAAGACAAAATAGACTTTAAAATAAAGACTATTAGAAGAGACAAAGAAGGACACTACATAATGATCAAGGGATCGATCCAAGAAAAAGATATAACAATTGTAAATATTTATGCACCCAACATAGGAGCACCTCAATACATAAGGCAAATACTAACAGCCATAAAAGGGGAAATCGACAGTAACACATTCATAGTTGGGGACTTTTAACACCCCACTTTCACCAATGGACAGATCATCCAAAATGAAAATAAGTAAGGAAACACAAGCTTTAAATGATACATTAAACAAGATGGACTTAATTGATATTTATAGGACATTCCATCCAAAAACAACAGAATACACATTTTTCTCAAGTGCTCATGGAACATTCTCCAGGATAGATCATATCTTGGGTCACAAATCAAGCCTTGGTAAATTTAAGAAAATTGAAATTATATCAAGTATCTTTTCCGAACACAACACTATGAGACTAGAATCAATTACAGGAAAAGATCTGTAAGAAATACAAAAACATGGAGGCTAAACAATACACTACTTAATAACAAAGTGATCACTGAAGAGATCAAAGAAGAACTCAAAAAATACCTAGAAACAAATGACAATGGAGACACAACAACCCAAAACCTATGGGATGCAGCAAAAGCATTTCTAAGATGGAAGTTTATAGCAATACAATCCTACCTTAAGAAACAGGAAACATCTCGAATAAACAACCTAACCTTGCACCTAAAGCAATTAGAGAAAGAAAAACAAAAAAAACCACAAAGTTAGCAGAAGGAAAGAAATCATAAAGGTCAGATCAGAAATAAATGAAAAAGAAATGAAGGAAATGATAGCAAAGATCAATAAAACTAAAAGCTGGTTCTTTGAGAAGATAAACAAAGTTGATAAACCATTAGCCAGACTCATCAAGAAAAAGAGGAAGAGGACTCAACTCAATAGAATTAGAAATGAAAAAGGAGAAGTAACAACTGACACTGTAGAAATACAAAAGATCATGAGAGATTACTACAAGCAACTCTATGCCAATAAAATGGACAACCTGGACGAAATGGACAAATTCTTAGAAATGCAAGAATTTGAATCAGGAAGAAATAGAAAATATGAACAGACCAAACACAAGCACTGAAATTGAAACTGTGATTAAAAATCTTCCAACAAACAAAAGCCCAGGACCAGGTGGCTTCACAGGCCAATTCTATCAAACATTTGGAGAAGAGCTAACACCTATCCTTCTCAAGCTCTTCCAAAATATAGCAGAGGGAGGAACACTCCCAAACTCATTCTACGAGGCCACCATCACCTTGATACCAAAACCAGACAAGGATGTCACAAAGAAAGAAAACTACAGGCCAATATCACTGATGAACACAGATGCAAAAATCCTCAACAAAATACTAGCAAACAGAATCCAACAGCACATTAAAAGGATCATACACCATGATAAAGTGGGGTTTATTCCAGGAATGCAAGGATTCTTCAATATACGCAAATCAATCAACGTGATACACCATATTAACAAACTGAAGGAGCAAAACCATAGGATCATCTCAATAGATGCAGAGAAAGCTTTTGACAAAATTCAACACCCATTTATGATAAAAACCCTGCAGAAAGTAGGCACAGAGGGAACTTTCCTCAACATAATAAAGGCCATATATGACAAACCCACAGCCAACATCGTCCTCAATGGTGAAAAGCTGAAAGCATTTCCACTAAGATCAGGAACAAGACAAGGTTGCCCACTCTCACTACTCTTATTCAACATAGTTTTGGAAGTTTTAGCCACAGCAATCAGAGAAGAAAAGTAAATAAAAGGAATCCAAATCGGAAAAGAAGAAGTAAAGCTGTCACTGTTTGCAGATGACATGATACTATACATAGAGAATCCTAAAGATGCTACCAGAAAACTACTAGAGCTAATCAATGAATTTGGTAAAGTAGCAGGATACAAAATTAATGCACAGAAATCTCTGGCATTCTTATACACTAATGATGAAAAATCTGAAAGTGAAATCAAGAAAATACTCTCATTTACCACTGCAACAAAAAGAATGAAATACCTAGGAATAAACCTACCTAAGGAGACAAAAGACCTGTATGCAGAAAATTATAAGACACTGATGGAAGAAATTAAAGATGATACAAATAGATGGAGAGATATACCATGTTCTTGGAATCAACATTGTGAAAATGACTCTACTCCCCAAAGCAATCTACAGATTCAATGCAATCCCTATCAAACTGCCACTGGCATTTTTCACAGAACTAGAACAAAAAATTTCACAATTTGTATGGAAACACAAAAGACCCCGAATAGCCGAAGCAATCTTTAGAACAAAAAAATGGAGCTGGATGAATCAGGCTCCCTGACTTCATACTATACTACAAAGCTACAGTAATCAAGACAGTATGGTACTGGCACAAAAACAGAAAAATAGATCAATGGAACAGGATAGAAAGCCCAGAGATAAACCCATGCACATATGGTCACCTTATCTTTGATAAAGGAGGCAGGAATGTACAGTGGAGAAAGGACAGCCTCTTCAATAAGTGGTGCTGGGAAAACTGGACAGCTACATGTAAAAGTATGAGATTAGATCACTCCCTAACACCATACACAAAAATAAGCTCAAAATGGATTAAACACCTAAATGTAAGGCCAGAAACTATCAAACTCTTAGTGGAAAACATAGGCAGAACACTCTATGATATAAATCACAGCAAGATCCTTTTTGACCCACCTCCTAGAGAAATGGAAATAAAAACAAAAATAAACAAATGGGACCTAATGAAACTTCAAGTCTTTTGCACAGCAAAGGAAACCATAAACAAGACCAAAAGACAACCCTCAGAATGGGAGAAAATATTTGCAAATGAAGCAACTGACAAAGGATTAATCTTCAAAATTTATAAGCAGCTCATGCAGCTCAATAACAAAAAAACAAACAACCCAATCCAAAAATGGGCAGAAGACCTAAATAGACATTTCTCCAAAGAAAATATACAGGCTGCCAACAAACACATGAAAGAATGCTCAACATCATTTCATTAGAGAAATGCAAATCAAAACTACAATGAGATATCATCTCACACCAGTCAGAATGGCCATCATCAAAAAATCTAGAGAGGGTGTGGAGAAAAGGGAACACTCTTGCACTGCTGGTGGGAATGTGAATTGGTACAGCCACTATGGAGAACAGTATGGAGGTTTCTTAAAAAACTACAAATAGATCTACCATATGACCCAGCAATCCCACTACTGGGCATATACCCTGAGAAAACCAAAATTCAAAAAGAGTCATGTACCAAAATGTTCACTGCAGCTCTATTTACAATAGCCCGGAGATGGAAACAACCTAAGTGTCCATCATCGGATGAATGGATGAAGAAGATGTGGCACATATATACAATGGAATATTACTCAGCCATAAAAAGAAATGAAATTGAGCTATTTGTAATGAGGTGGATAGACCTAGAGACTGTCATACAGAGTGAAGTAAGTCAGAAAGAGAAAGACAAATACCGTATGCTAACACATATATATGGAATTTAAGAAAAAAAATGTCATGAAGAACTTAGGGGTAAGACAGGAATAAAGACACAGAGCTACTAGAGAATGGACTTGAGGATATGGGGAGGGGGAAGGGTAAGCTGTGACAAAGTGAAAGAGAGGCATGGACATATATACACTACCAAACGTAAGGTAGATAGCTAGTGGGAAGCAGCCGCATAGCACAGGGAGATCAGCTCAGTGCTTTATGACCACCTGGAGGGGTGGGATAGGGAGGGTGGGAGGGAGGGAGACGCAAGAGGGAAGAGATATGGGAAGATATGTATATGTATAACTGATTCACTTTGTTATAAAGCAGAAACTAACACACCACTGTAAAGCAACTGTACTCCAATAAAGATGCAAAAAGAAATAATAATGAATAAAATAAAATAAAATTACAAGCAAAAAATAAAATAAAATAAAAACGAAAACAAACACGAAAAGACAACCCACAGAATGGGAGAAAATACTTACAAATGATGCAACTGACAGGGATTAATCTCCAAAATATACAAACAGCATATGCTGTTCTGTATCCAAAAAACAAACAGCCCAATAAAAAAGATGGGCAGAAGATCTAAATAGACGTTTCTCCAAAGAAGACATATGGATGGCCAAAAAGCACATGGAAAGATGCCCAACATCGCTAATTATTAGAGAAATGCAAATCAAAACTGCAGTGATGTATTACATCACACCAGTCAGGATGGCCAACCTCAAAAAGTCTACAAACAATAAATGCTGGAGAGGGTGTGGAGAAAAGGGAACCCTCCTACATGTTAGTGGGAATGTAAATTGATACAGCCACTATGGAGAACAGTATGGAGGTTCCTTAAAAAACTAAAAATAGAACTACCAAATGATCCTGCAATCCCACTACTGGGCATATATAAGGAGAAAACCATAATTCGAAAAGATACATGCACCCCAATGTTCACTGCAGCACTATTTACAACAGCCAAGATACAGAAGCAAACTAACTGTCCATCAACAGAGGAATAGATAAAGAAGATGTGGTACATACCTACAATGGAATATTACTCAGCCATAAAAAAGAAGGAAATAATGCCATTTGCAGCAACATGGATGGACCTAGTGATTATCATACTAAGTGAAGTCAGACAAAGACAAATATATGATATCACTTATATGTAGAATCTAAAAAAAATGATACAAATGAACTTATTTACAAAACAGAAACAGACTTACAGATATCGAAAACAAACTCATGGTTATCAAAAGGGAAACGTGGTGGGGGGGTAATGGTAAATTAGGAGCTTGGGACGAACATATACACACTACATATAAGACAAATAACCAACGAAGACCTACTGTACAGCACAGGGACGTCTACTCAATATTCTGTGATAACCTATATGAGAAAAGAATCTGAAGAAGAATGAATATATGTATACGTCTAATTGAATCACTTTGCTATATACCTGAAACTAACACAACATTGTAAATCAACTATACTCCAATATAATATATATATAGTTTTAAAATTGCAAAAAGGGACTTCCCTGGTGGCACAGTGGTTAAGAATCTGCCTGCCAATGAAGGGGACATGGGTTCGAGCCCTGGTCCGGGAAGATCCCACATGCTGCAGAGCAACCAAGCCCATGCGCCACAAGTACTGAAGCCCACGCTCCTAGAGCCCGCGTTCCACAAGAGAAGCCACCGCAATGAGAAGCCTGCGCACTGCAACGAAGACCCAACACAGCCAAAAATAATTTATTTAAAAACGTAATAATAAAATAAAATTGCAAAAAAAAAGCACCAAATAGCAAGGTGCCCAGCTCACCCTTCATCCTCCTTGGAAAGTCAGCCAAATACATAAGTAAACAAACTAGCCAAGAGGCAAGACCATCAGAAGAAAACTTGCCAAGCTCTCTGAAGATTCCAGTGACTAAGATCTAAAGACCTCCACTCTCAGAGAAAAAGGCACCAGAGGCAATCAAAGCTGCATTTTGGGGGTCACTCTCTGGGAGGCCCAGCTCTGTCCTGCAGTGCTAACGCCCTCCCCCACTTCCACCCCCAGCCAGGAGTTAGCAACTTTCTAAATGAGTGTGTCAACTCCATCACTCTTCGCTGGTGGCCAGAGGGAGCCAGAAAATCCCAGGGCCCAGCTGAGGGGTTGCAGGTAATGTGGTTCTGACTCGCTCATCCACCAGAAGCTTCCCAAACAATTCCCACGTGCCAGGCAGGGAGACAGTGATGCACAGAGACAGAGGTCCTGCCCCCATGGACCTGCACTCTGTGGTTGGCGGTATGGAAGGGGGCAGACAGACCAGCGATAAGCAACCAAACCAGTGAACAGGACACTTTCCCTTCCTGGGAGTTCTATGAAGAAAATAAAATGGCAATGGGCCACAGAGGGACAAGGCGACGGTGGGCTCATTTAGGCCCCTGTGAAGAGGGGACACGTGGGATGAAACTTAAGTGATGAGCGCAGCCCAGATGTGATGGCGGGGAAAGGAGGGTTCAGGCAGAGAAGCAGCAGGTGCAAAGGCTGGGTGGAAACCATCGGCCCTTCAGGGAAGAGAAAGGTCAGCGACAGGCAGGGGCGCTATCACACAGGGCCACTGGCATGTGAACCCTGGGGCCAATCGTGTAAGTGAAGAATTCGCCTTGGACATTCCAGCTGCAGCAGGTGGACCCCAGCCCGCAGAGGGGAGGGGCAGCAAGTATTTTAAATCTGTATCTCCCAGGGGGCTTCTAACCCAACTGCACTGACACACCTGTGACAAGGCAGCCCCAGGGAAACTCACAGCTCCTCAACGCCAGTGCAGAGGAACAGGGCCCCTGAAGACAGCTCAGCCCTTACTGGTGACCCCGAGAAAGTTAATTCACCTCTCTGGGCTATTTTTCTCAATCGTAAAGTGATGACGAAAACAGCCGCTATTTTATAGGTTTGTTTGAGACTTAAATGAGACCGTCGATGACAAGCATTTGGGACGGCCTGGCCCTCTCCTGCTTACTTGGTCAGCTGTTTTATTATTGTTGCTGTTGTCATTACCACCGTCACTGAATAAAGGACACAGCAGACATTACCCCAACCTCCACTTTGAATAAGGGGATTTTCACTGTCTACTCTAATCATTTTTAAGTTATTTGATTTTTTTTTAATGAGTATGTAATATTTTTATGGTCAGGAGAAACACTAAAGGTTTTCTTCAAGCCTGCTGGATCTGGGTTACTCCAGAACTGTGATAATGAAGGATTCCAACACTATCAGATATCAGGGCTATGCAGGGCGGCGTGCTGCAACAAGGTTCCCAGGAGCGGGGTTCCAAGAGGACGCCCCGTGATACTGCAGCTCAAATCCCCACCCTGCCCAAGTCTGGGGGACACACACACCTCGGGGAGCCCACGGGGTGCAGGGGCAGCCATCCGTCCAATTTTCAAGTGGAAAACAAACTAAGCACCGTATGAAGCAGACAAATCTAACTGTTAAGTGAAAGTAAAATCAGTATGACCACTGTAACTGAACCAGAGCCACAGATCATTCTAGATACAAGTGAATTATCAGACAATGGGTCCTTTTCCTAGATGCTTCTACCTTCCAATGGCCCTTTCTTTTAAAAAGAAAACAAAAAACAACTTCATATATATTTATTCAGAAGTCGTATTACCTGAATTTTTATTGAAAATCCAACAGGTTAAAACTGTTTATATTTTTTGCTATGTATTTATTTATTTTGATCTTGTTTTTCAGCTTTTGATTTTGAAAGACTTCAAATCCGCAGTGAAGTCACGGGAATTGTGTAACGCACGCCTCCTGCTCTCCCGTGGTTAGCCTGCTGGATGCTACTCCACCCTATCCCAGCCCCCAGCCTCACCCCATCCCTGCCTCACTGCAAGCCCGGGACCTCCTGCAGGCGAATGCGCTGGCCATGAGGGTGGCGGTTCTAGAATGGAGTGAGGTTCAGGGAAGGGGTGACGGTGTCTGCTTCATACCCTGCCTGGTAATAAATGGGGTTCTCTTCAGGCAGCGCCAGAATGTCCCACGAAGGGTGGAGCCCGCCCCTGAGCTCGCCCCCTCTGGACAGAAGCCCAAGCCTTCCACACCCTCTGACAAGGCACAGTGTGAGACAGCCCGGTTGCCACCTGCTGTCCTGAGGGCGTGAGCAACAGTGCAACTGTACCCTCTCAAAAGGGTCACGCGCGCTCACACACACAGTCCCAGGTGGGCACTGAATCCTACACATGGCCCAACTTCCTGCACCCAAAGCCAGGAAGGGGAACGTGGTCCCAGCAGACCCCGAGGGGCAGGCAAATGCCTCGGTGCCTTCTCCATGTGCTCCAGCCTTTTTACTCAACGCACACGAATGTTAGGCACACTTGAGGAAGGGCAGCCACTTTAGCTCCTGTGAGTGATAGCCAGGTCTCAGGCTGCCAGCAGCCTCTGGTCAACGGGGAGCCAGAGCTGTTATTCCGAGTTGATAGATGCTATGGGGATGGATGCCAGCTCTGCCGGAGTGGGCGGGCCACTTCTGGAGGAAGGGTCTGGGTGGTGCACTGCCCTGGCCTTTCCCAGGCAACAGGCTCTGCCTTCCCAGAAAAGGCAGAGGACAGGGGTAAGCGCTCAAGGCCTGTGAAACTCCGCTGTAGGAAGAAGCAACACCTGCTGCAAAGAATCAACAGGGAATTCTGGTTGGGAAGGGAGCCACATGGAGCACATGACTACCATGTATCCATACTGTGCTGGGCATCTTACATGGAAGATTTCATCCTCACAACCAAGCCTGACAAGGTTATGACTCTAATGTTTTAATCAAGATGGGCTAGGTTGTGCTGCAGCAACAAACACCCCTGAATCTCGGTGGCTTTGGGGACAGAGACATTTCGCTCTTATGCTACATGCGCTGTGGGTTAGTTGGTGGTTGAGGGGGCAGGGGAGGAGAGAGTACTCTTCTCATCACTGTCACTCCCAGGGACCCAGATGACAGAGTAGTCGCCATGTCACCAGTCACCATGCCAATGGGAAAATAGAGAACGCTCTGGAAAGCGGCACTGCCAATTCGGTGCTTGGCCTTAGAAAGACGCACATCACTTCTGTCCCCATCTCATTAGCTAAAACGAGTCACGTAGCTTCGTTCACCGGGACAGCACCAGAGGTGCAATCCTGCCATATGCCCTATTAGTTTTGTAATTTACACATAAGAAAACAGCAGCTCAGAGATGAATGGTAATGACAACAGTACTACTACCAATAAGTCATAGTGACTGAGCACTTACTATGTACTAGGCACTGGTCTGAGTGCTTTTTTCAGGCTGGGACACCGGGCAGGGATATGTGGGAATGACTCCCTGTAATGACTGCCCAGCCATAGGCCCAGCCCAGCAGATACAGCCACGGATGGTTGGCGCCCCCTTTTCTGCCCAGGACCACCTCTTCTGAGTGTGAGCTCCATGAACCAAGTGAGATAGGCCAACAGGCACACCCAGGAGCTCAGTCATTTTTACTGAGAAGAGAACACAAAGGTGAGGGCAAGACACAAAAGA
Organism: Delphinapterus leucas; assembly: GCF_059928025.1. Classification (NCBI taxonomy): domain Eukaryota; kingdom Metazoa; phylum Chordata; class Mammalia; order Artiodactyla; family Monodontidae; genus Delphinapterus; species Delphinapterus leucas. The sequence continues at coordinate 44,900,655 of NC_143130.1, read as the reverse complement.
CGACAAATCCCCAGGAATCACAGCCCCGACACAGACGTCCTCACGGGGGCTGAGGGGGTCAGGAGGTGGTGGGCAGAAACACTGTCCTAAGGAGGCAAAAACTGGTTCTTGGAAGACAGAAAAAAATCTTACTTGTTTTAGGTACAAAGCACAGACATACATACAGACAGACTTATAGCGTATCTGGTATTAAAATTTATGGCGGGGAAGGGGGTTGAGTGCAATTAGGAATAAAAGGTCCAAAAAGGTTTGTGGGGGGAAGTGATAAGGTTGAGAGGCACTGCAAACACAATGACTATTTTCACTTTGGCTTATTATTTTCTGCTTTTATCCCAAAACAAACATTTTACATTGTTGCAACTACAGAACACACTTTCACATTGTTTTTACCATTCACAGAGTTTGCATGCTCCTATCCTTCATTCACCACTGAACACAGATTGATCAGGGGTCTCCTGCATGCAGACACTGGGATGAACCGGTTGGTTTATCCCAGCGTCTCTGGGGTTGTCAGCTGTAATTTTTAATGTCTGTGAAGTATATAAGCACCATGACTTACTAATTCATTCATCCACAGTTTTGCATTTGTATCCAACGAACAAATAACGTCTTTGCTGTGGTGTATTATGAATCACCGTATTCTCTTGAGATAAAAATCTTTGGAGAAGAATTACAGATGTGTGACGTCATACTGTCATAGAAGCTCTGGTTACCATGCTTAACGAAACCACCGCTGCAACAAAGAGGCTTCTTTCAGCTAAGGGAGGAGTGGCTCAGATGCCTCCAAATTCGGCAGGGAACGGCCGAGAGAAGCTGCCACCTGGCTTCCACTGCCGCATCCTGCTGCCCCTCAGCTCAGTGGGGCTGCCTGGACTGTCTCTGGCCCCCGAGGCTGGGGGGTCTGCAAGCCCAGCTACTGCTGCAGAGGGGAGCGGGGCCAATGAAATGGACATCCCTGGTCTAACCACAGAGGGGACAAAGCACTTGGTGCTCAGGTTCGCCCATCTGTTGAAATCACTTGTTTCCTTTCATTTATCCAGAGCGAGACAGAGAGAAACAAGCAGGGGCAGAGAACAGCCCCCATACAAAGCAAACACCGCCTCCTGGTCCTGGGTTCCTCCCTCTTCAGCAGGACTGGCCAGGCCCTTGGCAAACAGAGGGAGGCTGGGGGCCTGGAGGGAGGCTGTCTCTCTTCCTGTCTGGTCCCCTGAAAGAGTCACAGAGCCCCACAGATGGAGTCATTAAAAGCACTGTGGCCTAGATATCACTTTCAGTGAGCCACCTGGAGTGACAGCCTGGGAGGAAAATGCACACGCAGAACAGGACAGAAGGAAAAAAAAAAAAAGTCAAGCACCAGCTACTTGTTCGTGGATTTCTTTCTCCCTGTGCTCTAGAAGCTTCGTTCTACTCCAGGCTGCCAGGGCTGCTGTGGAACCAGAATGGGAATGTGCCTCAATTGCTAAAGCCCAAGACACAGCTCTGTTTCTCTTCTCCCATGGAGAGGGAGGAGGGCAGGGGAGTGTAGCTGGAGAGCACTTTGGTAAGATCTTTCAAAATGACAAAAGCCCTCTGCCCCAGCCTCTCCAGCCCAGGAATCCTGCCCTCCATCACACTTGCACACTCTTGGCTGCAAGCAAAAGGCTGGAAACAGGCTCAATGTTCACAGGCAAGAGGCCCAGTTAAAGAAATGGTGGTTCATTCATACAATGGAGTACTACAGAACTATATATATAAAAAAATAAGCAACTGGCTTTCTCTGCTAAAACGAGAAGTGCTATGAATAGGATGCCATCTCTTACATCTGTTAAAAACCGACTACCTAGTCATACACATAGACACGTAATACACACACACACGCACCTGCTGGGGTTGCAGACTGTCTCTGGTAGGTTGGGTGAGAAATGGGTTGATAGCTACCACTGGAGAGGAGGGTGGGGAGGCTGTCCCCACCGCACACACCCCTGAACCTGCCGGACACTGTGCCAGATGCAGGGTCACTTTTTTGGGTTTTTTTTTGGGGGGGGGGGTCGTGCCACACAGCGTGTGGGATCTTAGTTCCCTAGCCAGGGGTCGAACCTGTGCCCCGTGCAGTGCTGGGTCCTAACCACTGGACCGCCAGGGAAGTCCCGGAGTCACTTTTTTTCGAACCTGGCTGTGAACGAGCTTTTGCATCAGGCCCTGTACATGCCTTCTTTCATTTCATCCTTACGGCACCTCTTTGAGGCGTCACGGTCCCTATTGTACAGGTGGGCAAACTGAGGCTCAGAGAAGGTAAGAAACGTGCACACATCCTCAGTATTCAAAGCTGTTTTGCTCGCTCGAAAGGCATAACATGGGCTGTTTAGAAAGAACCACCTTCCTGGCTGCAAACACCGTGTGTGCCTGAACAGGAGATGCTGTTTTTAATGAAAAACACTTGATTTCCCAAGTGCCTCGCTGCCACTTAGCAAACCTGAGTCTGCCTTCCTGGGCCTCAAGAAAGGAGGAAGGGTGTGGAAGTGTGCCTCCCCACCTGCCAGGCCCCATGCCACCCTGAAGGGCTCGCACTACGTCCAACAGCTCGTAACTTGAGGACACAGACCAGGCCTGCATTACAAGCTCTCTCTCAGGCGCCTGGCTTCCTCCCTGCCTGGGGAACAGGGACGTCGGTCTGGCACCTCCCTGCTTGCTGGCACTGCCACCTCTATACTGCGAGGCCTGTGCTGGGTATTCAAATGCTCAGTGCCTCGGTTTCCACATTTGTAAAATGGATGTGAAAATAATCACACCAACCTCGCAGGATTGCCAAGGGACTCAAAGGGGAAAACAGATGAACAGAGCTGGGTGCAGGGCCCACACCCAGGCCCCAGCTTGCAAGGGCTTTGCCTAGCACACCTGTTCTCAAATGGTTTGGTCTTAGGATTTTTTACAATTTGAAAATGATTGAGGACCCTAAGGGGCTTCTGTCACGTGGTTTAACCTATTGATATTTATCACAGACAAAATTAAAACTGAGACAAAATTGAAATGTACACTAGTTACCTGAAGAACAATAATAAACTCATTATATGTTAGCATAAATAACAGTTGTTTTTCATAAATCTAGTTTCCAAAAAAAAATTTATTTTATTGACAATAGTGGCCAGACTCTCTAACTGCTTCTGCATTCAATTTGTTGTAAAATGTGTTTTTTTTTAATTGAAGTATAGCTGATTTACAATATTGTGTTAGTTTCAGGTGTACAGCAAAGTGATTGTTATATATATATATATTTAGATTACTTTCCATCATAGGTTATTACAAGATCCTGAATACAGTTCCCAGTGCTATACAGTAAATCCTTAATGCTTACCTATTTTATATATAGTCGTGTGTAAGTGTTAATCCCATACTCCTAAACATTGTAAAATGTTTTCATTGTGAAGACTAGAAGAAAATCCAGCCTCATACAGACAGGGAGTTGGAAAAGGGAACAGATTTTAAGAGCCTTTACAGATCATTTTGGATATTCCTCTTTGACAAAACACTAAGACTTGTCAAGCACTAGTTTCTTAAAGATTAGCTGCAGTGTGGGACCTGAGCCCGTGTGGTGCCCTTGTGTACTCCATGACCTTCCCGTCTCCTGGTCTGTCTTGCACTCTGGCTCACTTACACATGCATGATTTAGTAGCTTCATGCAATGGTCATCTGGAAAACATTGGGTCACGGGGTTATGCACTGGGAGGGAATGGGTGAAAAAGGCAAATAATATCTGGGTGTTACTATGAAAACAGTTTTGACCCCCGTGGACCACGAAAAAATCCCAGGGACCGTCCGGGACCACACTGTGAGAACAGTGGGCGAGCAAAACTTCCTCATCCTCCACACATTAACCATGTTTTTTTTAAAGTACTCGAAAAAGAAACTGCCATGGAAAGTGAAGGGCAGTGAGAGTGGAATCACCTGCCCGGAGGGTCTCGGCCCCTCCCCAGCTTGCATGGACATGTGGGCACAGGAGCTGGCGCCCTCTGATCCCCGCTGGCCGGCCTCCCCTCGAAGAACCCAACCTGCTCTGCGCCTCCCTCCATCACCAGATGCTTTCTTCTCGCCACAGGACCCCTCATTTTCCCCCAAGTAACAGACCTCGGTGGTTTGCAGAGGGCAGCGCCTGAGACGGCAAACTACAGGGGCCACGCATGGGCTGCTGCCCTTGGGCTTTGCAGTTGATGATTCTTGGTCTCTTGAAATTACATATGTAACGTGTATTTATAGCCAAATACATGGGTGCCCAGAAACTGCAACTCATTCATACATACATTTTTAGCATATCATTCGGCCACCAAGTTCCATTAAATCCTCCTTCCTGGGTCCCTTGTGTGGCTAGTCCTGCGTCGGAAACAAGGTGAGGACTTCACAGTTGCGGAATGGGCTATGAACAGGCCCTGTCCCCAGTCTCTCCCACTCCAGGCAATCCGGTCTTCACTTTTGACCACCATTCTCTCCTGCTCAAAAGCTTCAAGGAGGCTTGGACATCCAAGCCTTGTGCAATCTGGTCCCCAGCCCCTCTCCCCCACCACTCGCTGGGGCACATGCTGGACTTTCCAGCTCTCCCATCCCCACTCCCTCTCTCCATAAGCCCTCTCTTTTCACGCACACACCCTCCCCTGGACTTGACATCTGTCTGGCGTGTACAGGGCCTCGTACATAGTAGATACTGAAAAAATTAACCTGACAAGGAATTTCTGAGCACCTACCATGTGCTGGGTCCTGTGCTATGCACCAGGAACATGGCAGAGGGTAAAGAGAACATTTTTGTCTTGTCTCCTACAATTAACATTCTAATACCCGTTGGCCCTTTGCTGCGGTGCTGTGAGGGTTCTTCTCTAGTCCAGCATTATTTATTCCTTCAGGGCACTGGGTACTCTGCCTTTATTTTTATTTTCAACTCATCGAGGACACTATTCTGTGTCATCTTTGCTGCCTGGAATACATTAGATCGATAATATTGCTGAATGGGAAGTAGATTAACCACAAATACCCACTGGAATAAGAATCAAAAAGATCCACGTGAGAGGTCCTCAGTGTCTGCTGTGTTAACCTGCAATATGACTGGTATGTTTCATATTTAAGTATTTTAAATGCTGGATGGGAAAGAGCAACCCTCATCCCTGTCCTACACGGTGTTCTGCATATCACAGTAATCAAACTGGAGATGCTGGCCTCGAGCACCCTGAGGGGGTGGTTAGGCGCTAAGGTCCTGGTCTCAAATCCCAGCCCTGCTGTTTCTACCTGTATGACTGGCCCAAGGTACTTATATTCTCTGAGCCTCAGTTTTACTCATCTGGAAAATGGGGCGGGTGGAATAAGTGTCAATGTGCTATCCTGAGAATTAAATGAGAAGGTCCATGTAAAGAGCCCAGTACAGTGGGACACACAAAATTCACTCTATTCATGAGACCTGCTGTTATCAGTACTGTTGCTGTTGTAGCCCCTGTTGGCACAAGCTCTTGGCAGGAAAATTCAAGGATGGCACCCTGATCTCCACCCCTGGTCTTACTCCTGTGACCATGTTACCTACATAGCAAAGGGATTTGCAGATATAATTAATGATGTTACTAACTAATCAGGTGGCCTTAAAATAGGGAGATGCTCTGAGTGGGCCTGACTTAATCACATGAGCTCTTTAAAGCAGAGTTTTCTTCAGCTGATTGCAGAAGTTGATGTCAGAGATCTGAAGCAGGAAAGGATCTGACACTCCACTGCTGCTTAGAGATGGGGTATCTGGCATGGAATGCAGCAGCCTGTAGGGGCCAAGATCAGCACCTAGCTGACAGCCAGGGAGGAGAGAGGGACCTCAGTCCTACAACCACCAAGAACTTGATTCTCCCAACAACCTGAATGAGTCTGGAAGCAGATTCTCCCCCAGAGCCTCAGGATAAGAGTCCAGTCCAGCTGGTACTTGACCTTGGACTTGTGACAGCCTAGGCAGAGAACCCAGTTGAGCCAGCCCAGGTTTCTGACCTACAGAACTGTGAGCTAATAAATAGGTATTGTTTAAGCCACTAAGTTAGTGGTGATCCGTTAGGCCACAACAGAAGCTAACGTAAGCCCTGCTTGGCCTCTGGCCATAAGGCATATAAATTAAAAACATACCAGGTGTTTGTCCAAAGGGTTCAGGGATGGCACTTTCTGCATCCTTAATGCTGCATGGGTGATGCTCTAGGGCGGGGTCTGTCTGATCCATCTCTACCTCTAGCACTTAGCAGTGTGGCTATCACACCGTAGGGTCTCAATAATTTCATTTAACAAAATTTCAGCTTCCTGAGCAGTCCGGAACAGAATGGCTTACAGCTCCCCAGATTGGCTTCATAATCTCATGACCAGCCAATCATAACGTGTTCAGGTGCACTAACCTGGACAAATCCCAGCAAAGTCCTCTTTTCTGCCTAGAGGAAAACTATATAGACACTGCAAGCAGTTCACAGGAAGCCAACCAGCACCCAGGGTAGGGATGTGTCCACGTGCAAATGAGTCTTGCTTTACACACCCACCGACACCACCATCGTCCCTGCCTTGGCCTGTGGCAGCCTCCCAGGGATCAGCTGGCCAGCCAAACCCTGACATTTTGCTTGTAATTGTACCTTCCTGTAAAAAGTCCTAGTTGGAGCAGTAAAAATAGCAGCTGCAACTTCCTGCAACACGGACAGACCAGTCGATCCTGGTGCCTGAAACAAAACCTGGCGACTCGACCTCACTCTGACTCCACAAACCCCTGCAGGCTGGGCTGGGGGTGGCAGTGGGGTGGGACCCAGTCTGCCCCTGCCCTCACGGACTGCCCTCGAGCCAGCTCCTGAGTGAGATGCTCCCCTCACTCCCTTCATGAAAAACCCAGCCCTCAGAACCATGGGATGCCTAACAAATGCAAAGATGTGCCTGCATCCAAGGTCTCAGCCTTCTCTCCTCCTCCCCACTGGCTGCAGAGGTACAAAGGCAGGATGCCTCCCGACCAAAGCCCTCTGTCCACCTGCTTGTTCGTTCGCTGCTATCACCGCCCCCCCCATGTCTGTCCACCTTCCTGTCTGTGGCCTAGTCCCCCCCAGCTCCCCACAGCTGTCCCAACCAGGTCAGGCTGGTGGGGATAACAGAAGCCTCCACCAGGGCTTAGGTCCCAGGCGGCAGCAGGGCAATCGCAGCCAAGTCTGGATGCTGCTCCCCAAGGTGTGGACCCGCTGTGTTAGAGCCCACTTGGGGAAGGACAGGAGAGCCTAGCTATATATACCCCAGGCACCTGAATCCCAGCAGTGATGAATTCCTCCAGGGGCCCAGCCCGCTCCCTGGCTCCTGCATCATGGGGCCTGAGGCCGCCCAGGGACCACATGGGCCTGGTTTTCCTTGGCCCTGATCCCACCTTTCCTTTATCAATCCCCACAGCTTCCCCTCCTTCTGTCTCCAAATCAAGTACAAGGGCCCTTTTGTCAATCTTTTGCTTATTTTAAAGCCTCCTGTTACAAGAAAACAGACAAGGACCCCCAAAGTAACAAACACGGAAATGCACAAAGTTCTAGGAGCCCCAGCCTTTGGTCTCTACCAACAGATAAATGGGGGATCAAGTCTGTGGTGACCAATGCCCCTTTCTGAGCCTGTCCCTAGACCAGCTAGAGAACCAGCTAGAGAACTTTCTCTGCCCTCCTGGCTCATTTATTTGACTCGGCTGGGTGAGGCCCTCCCCATCTCAGGGATGCAAGGCAGACGTCCCACCTAAAGCGAGCCCAGTCCCTCCCCTGGACACACTGGCTGTTTAGAAACACTCACATCCATTCAAATGTTCCAGGCTCCAGACATCTGCCTTTCACTAGTAAAACCCATGATGTCTGCAGAGCTTTTCAGCATAAAATGAACTTTCAGGAATGTTTTCCCATGCCCAAAACGCAGCAGCCTGGCAGGGGGCAGGGCGGGGATTAAAAGGACCTCATTTCACAGATGAACACACAGGGCAAAGGCTTCGCTGAGTCCCCAGCCGCGGTCAGACCAGCGAGAGGCAGCACTCGCTAAACCTTGATCCTCTGGGAAAAACAACGATGGATTACAATAAAAAGAGAAAGCCTGAATAAACTGGATCACTTTTTTTTTTTTTTTAAGGAATAATGAGATCCTTTTCCCCCATCACAGTAGCTAAAAGGGAAAATGTGGATAATAAGAAGCGTGGTGAGGACGTGGGGAAGTGGGCTCCCAGACACCGTCAATGGGAGAGAAAACTGGCTTATTAGTCTTTGCAAACGGCACTTGGTTTTGACATTGAAAATTTAAAGACCAGAAAGACGTATGATCAAGGATGTGCATGACTTCATGGATTGTATAGGGGGGAAGAAAAATCAGACACAACTAAAACGTCTTCTGTTAGGAGACTGTGAGCTGAAAGGTGGTGGTCTGGCCACACCATGGAATACTACACTGCTGTGAAAAGAGAAAGAGATTCACCACACAGTAAGTGATAGACACTGTAGAGTACTGAGTGTGATCCAAATTACATAAGCACAAAATCTGTATATGAAAAGGGGGATGAGAACAGTATGCCCCAAACTGCTGACAGATACCAAGGATGGGGCCACTTTCATACCATGCTCCATTTCTTCTTATATTGTTTGTTTATAAAGGGAACCTACTGATGTATGATTGAAATTAAAGACAATAAAACAACTTAAAAGGAACACGTTTTCCTTAGGCTCCCTACGCATCAGAAGATTCCAGGATGGAATGGCTGCAGCCTATCTCTGGGTCTCATCTCAACCCCCTCCCCAGCCCACAATGCTCCCAGCCTGTGCACTTGCTGGGCACCCCCTTCCTCAGAACTTCCCACAGCTGCCTCTTGCCGTCTTGGAGGTCTCGGCTCAAATGTCACCAGCCCAGAGCCCCCTCGTCTAAGCAGATGCCCCACCTTGATCCTTTTCCTCACACCTCCCCGTCCGCTTTCTGCAGCCCAACCGCAGCTCTATTTATTTTATCCATCTGTGGTCTGCCTCCCCCAGTTGAAAGGGGGCCCCAGGATGGTGGGGACCTTGCCTTGTTCTCTGCTGCATCGCAGATCCTGGCAGAAAAACAGATGGCAAAAAACATTCGTTGGCCACATTAGGAATTGAGACACAAACGACAGTCCATTTCCTCACGTGTCCAATGGCTCTGGCCACGCCACTCACAGCCTAGCGCTGACCCATAACCACCTGACTACTTGTCTGTCTCCCAGGCCAGAGGCCGAGCTTGCAAGTACAGACCCTCTTTGAACCTGACTTTCCCTTCCCAGTTTCTTGTCCAGGGTGAGCCATTCAGAAGATGCTGAATAAATGTCTGTTGCCTGAATGGAGCTGTACGTCTCGCTCCCTCGGATTTCCAAAGCCGCAAATAATACAGGTGCTCACGGGTTAAGGGACTTGCTGCCCAGGGTCTCGCAAGCCCAGCTGGGATGCAGCAGAACTTGAACTCTGGATGCAGGATGCAATCGCCATGGCTTTCTAGAAAAAGAGCTCCTCCGTCTCTTGGCCCTCACTCCTGACCAGACAGATCTGACCTGGCCAACTGCAAATCTGGCAGGCAGCTCATCCTGGGGTTTGAATGAGCCAAGCCTTTCTTATCTTAATTAGGAAATTAATTCCTTTCAGCCTAGATTGATCTGTGCTCAGCCTCTCCCTGGGGGCCCAACAGGAGCAGGCAGAAAATAAGCAAGTCTGAGTCTGAGTTTCCATCCTATCCCCACTACCTACTCTGACGGGAGGGCCGCTGACAGTCCAAGGTGACTTCCTGGCAGACAGAGGTGGGTGGGGAGCGACAAAGGGGTCCTCCCTTCGGCAGCCGCCGACACAGTTCTCCCACGGCCCTGCTCAGCCCCCGCCTACCGCCTCCTCGCAGGAGGAGCCATCAGACTGGTCTTGCAGGCGCCTCCTTGGCAAAATGCTGCGTGCAGAAGGCAGGGAGCCTGGCGTCCTCCTCTGTCCCCCTGGGCTCCCTCAAGATCCCTCTTGCCCCCTAGGAAGTCTCTGTCCATCTCTCCTTTCAGAGGTGGCCCTAGGCTCTATGCCCAGGGGACACTCCGCAGGCGAGGTCTCACCCCATCTGTTCCGGGCTGGGTGGGGGGGTGTCAATTTAAGTGCTCCCACACCTGCTGCCCTTCACACCTGGGCCCTAAACTCCAAGGCAGTGGACAGAGGCAGGGGAGTTACTGGGAGTTACTGGGGAGTTACTGGGAAAGTCTGACTCAGTTTCCACTCACCAAGAAAGGAAAGGAAATGGGGCGCCTGCCTACTACACCACTTTCATTCTACAGGTGGAAAAATGAGGGCCCAGAGACGGAAGGTGACCTGCCCAAAGGCCAACAGCACCCATCAGAGGCGGAGCTGGACCTAGGACGCCAGATTCCTGCCTTCTAATTCAGCCCCTCTGCACTCTACCGGCCACCTCTCCCTCTTCCTGCCCAAGAGAGCTATGCAAGTAACTCAAGCCTTATAAAACTACTTAATACCAGAGGACACAAGACCTTTTGAGATTTTACAGCAAGACATTTAGTAGAAGCATTGTACCGAAGAACATCCACCCATTTTACAGAAGAGCAAATCGAGGCCCATGGAGGTAAGGGGACCTACAGGAAGTCGTACAGCCAGGTAGGGGCAGAGCAGGACTCCCAGACCCCCACTTAAGTGCTCTTTCTGCTGACACGGTCCAGGTGTGAAGGTTCCATCTGTGGGATAGCTGGTGAAGAGGTGCAGCTGGCCTTGGGCCTCAGTGACGCTGAAACAAGGTGGGGCCCAGAGAGCCTCATCTAAACTCTGTCCCAGAGGTGCAGGAGACCATCGTTGGGGGAGGGAATGGCTTGGGAGATTTTTATGTATTTGCAGAAAATACAGTGAAATTTCTCAACTAAGCTGGATTTCTGAGTCCACAGAGCTGGCACTTTTAAAAACAGGTTAGTGAGCCACACACGCCTACCATTTTTCATCCAAAAGGTCACTGACAGGGCTGGGAAGGAAAGGTTTAGCAGTAAGAAAGAACAGCGTCTACTGGCACCAGAGGGAGGGGGCAGGGTGGGTGCAGGTGGCTGGGACCCCAGGAGAGGGCTGACCACAGACACATAAGCAACATCTGAACCCGAGTCCAGTACAAAGAGCCCATGCTCCTCCCCCCATCCCCCAACCTGGTGCTGAAGAGACTTAATAACAGGGAACCCTCCCATCCCTGAGCCCTCTCTCTGCCCTCCATCCCACAATCCCCCCTCCATGCTCCTAACAGCTAAGGGAACTGGAGTAAGTCTGGCAAGGTGAGTGCCTGAAGGTGACAGGTATCAGCTTTAGCTACATATTAGATTGGGGTGGGAGCAGTGCTGCTCAGGGGCCAGATGGTCTAGGAAAGGGGGTGGAACCTACAGGGGACGCTGGGCTGACTTCCATCACCTGGGGACAGACCCAGATTCCTAAGGGAAAAGGCCTGCTGGGATGCTGTGAGTAAAAGCTGTGGATGCATACACTCTCCCCACCCCCGCCCCTAGCTGTCCCAACTAAGTGTTTTCTGGCTGGGAAAATGCTTCAATAGCCCTGGTTGCCTAAGGCAATTCAATTATGAAATTTACCACATCAGATGAAAAGGAGCATCTCAATCAGCCAATTCATTTGTGTCTGGCCACTCTGTCTTCTTGTGCCCTCCGTTTTCAGGCCACACCCACACTGAGGGCTGGTACCGTGGCACTAAGGGCTCAGGCAATGGGCTGGTGTTTGGGGCTGGTGGGGTGGGGTCTCCCATGATCCCCTGAGCAGATCGGCTGTATCCAGAAGCCACCCATCCTCCTGGGGGACTCCTGGGCCAGACCACCACAGTCCCAGGTGAACCTTTCCATCAACTCCCACCTGCATGCTCTCTGCCCTCAACCTGCACCTGCCTGGAGGCTGGCAATGAAGTGGCCTCTGGGAGAAGTGTGAGTGGGTGGGGGGAGGTGGTAGCCCACCACATGCCTTTCTCATCTTTACTTAATCAAGGCATCATCTCTCCAGGAAGCCTTCACCACCCGCGCACCTCCTGTGTCCCCTCAGCTCCCCTTGCTGCCTTTGTTACTGGGGTACTGTGCACACCTCGATGTGTCAGGGCCTCTAAGCCACACGCATGCCAGCACACCTGGTCCAGGAGCTCCCCGAAGGCAGGGTCCCAATCAAGCCCCCTCAAACCATGAATCAATTAATCGGTTAATGAATGAATGAACAAACCACCACTCCCTTTGACCACCCCCCCCCCCAACCGTGCATCACGGTAATAGATGGGAAGAACCAAGCCTGCTTTCGCTGCAGACCAGGAAGTCCAAGGCCCGGGTAATCGTCCTCTTTCTTCCTGCTCTCCTCTCCCACACTGAGCGCCCACAGGTTTAAGATGTTATTAAGGGGCATCAGGCTGCAGAAGCCGCCTCTGAGGTGGAGTGTGCCAGTCGCCCGCGGCTCCTCTCTCTGCACCACATACACAAATCCGGCTGCAGCCTAAGCCCCGGGAGGAAGATCTCTACCATTTCTCTCTACCTTCCTTTGAGTAACCTGCATGGAGTCACTTCCTGACAAAGGGAATGGCTCAAGACGGAGATAGCTGCCGGGCACAGAAGACTGATTCCGTCATCCTCCAAAGGCACGGCTTGGGGACTCAAGGACCCCGTGTTAGAAGGACACCAAACCTGCCCCCGGTGGGGTGGACCTTGGGTCCTACTCCTCCCCAGTCCCCAAATGCAAGCCTTCACCAACACCCCCTTAGCAATACTAACAGCACACCTGGGCTCAAAGAGCATCGGTCCCACCTGTGAATGGGCAGACTGAGGCCCAGGGTCCCAAAGGGCCTGAACCAAGTCAGAGTCACCAGAGTCTGGCCTGTGATCAGACTGTGGGGTTCCTGCCTCCTCTCCCCCTGGCAACTTCCCTCCCTCAGTCACGCCGCCAGAACCAGAGTGAAACCAAAAGGCCCAGACACCTAGCCTTCTCTGCCCTGACTCACCAGGGAGGGCCAAAGCTCAGGGAGCCTTCCCCCTGCCCAAAGCAACCCAGCAGGACCAAGAGTGGCTGCGTTAAACCTGCGGGGGACCTGGGTCGGCCCCCACCCCACCCCCTTTGTTAAGATCTCTATAAAGATTTCTCTGCTCAAAGACAGTGGAAATGAACTTTGGGCTCTTTGAAGCACCAGCACAAAAATGTCTGGTGCCCCTGGGGGCACAGAGTCCCAACCAGAAAGCTTCTCAAGCAACCACGAGGGAAAAAAGGAGTAGGGGGCGTGCCCAAGTGCTGCGGGGTCCCGGAGCCAGGGCAAGATGGGGTGAACAGGACAGCCAGGGCCAGAGAAGGCTTGCTCTGGACCTGCTAGGGTGGCGGCCACCCTGGGGGGCAGGTGGGCAGGGCTTAGGACGGGTGACCATTCCTCTGCTGCTCCACAGCTCTCTAAACAGAGACGAGGGGCCCTGTCAGGTGGGACGTAAACGGCCGGGCCACAGGAGACTCCGGGCCGGGCTCGCGTGGACGACCTTTCCCTTGGTTAAAACCCTCGGCCCTCGCTCTGCACGAGGCAGGCAGCCATCTGGCCCTCGGCGTCAAGTGCGCGGGGACTTCGCCCGGCCCGCGGCGCAAAGCCGGACTGCTCACATCCTCAAAGACAGGCAGCCTCCACTTTCCAGGATCGATAGTAATTTTTTAAAAAGAGAGTCTGCGGACTCAATGAATCAAGCACTCCCAGGGGAAAGAGTTGCAGCTCCCGCGCGCAACATCCATTTGCAAAACAATTCATTCTCTCGCTCAAGAGCTTTCAGCAAATATCCTCGCCGGGTCCCCCGGCACTCGCGAGGAGGGAGGAACGGGGTTGGGGAGGAGACGGCTCTCTACAGACCTCCACTCCCCACCATTGTCCCCGACTCCAGCCCTCCGAGACCCCGAGGTGGCCGAGGCGGTTCCAGACACTCGACCCCGCTGTGCTGCTCGCGGGGCACGCGGTCCCGCGAGGCTCACTCTGCCGGGGGCTCCCACGGCGGGGCGCGCAGGACCCGGCGCTCCCGATCCCGGCGCGGGGTGAGGGGTGGTGACAAGTGCCAAAGCCGGCGGCCGGGCGCGCGGCTAAACCGGCCCGAGGACGGCGCCCCCAGCCCAGCCCGGGTACTCACCACTCGGGGCGTCGCCACCCGCCGCGCTCAGAGGCCCCTAGCCGCCCGCGCGAGGCTCCGCAGCCCTCGCCGCCGCTGCTCCCCTCCCCCAGCTCGCAAAAGCCGCTGAGCGCGTTGCTACTGAGGTACAGCCGGGGCGCCGCCAACAAACTAGTTTCTCCGGCCTTCCCGCCCCGCCTCCCGGCCTGAAGCCAATCAGAGGCGGCGCCTCTGTGACGGATGGGCATCCGAACCCGTAGTTAAGCCAGCAAGAGGAGAAAGGGGTGGGCGCTGGGCTTCCCCAGCACCGCGACTGGGGGGGGGGCAGGGAGAGAAAAAGGACTTCGACCAGATTCTTAAAGGGGCAGGCCCCTGCCCGCCCCCGCGGCCGAAGTTTGCGAACAAAACCCGACTGTGTTCCAGAGCTTTCCGAAGGAGGGAGCTCTGTAGATTGCAAATGCGTCTTCTGTACCTGGTCTGCGGAGACACACCTTTCACCTAGTTGTGAAAGTGTTAAGGAAACCGTTTCTTTTTATTTTGAGCTCGTTTCAGTGTTTGGGATTTTCTTCAGCCACTGAACCCCATCTGTGCTTGGAATATGTATTTAGCTCTCCTACCAGTGTCATTTCTCACTAAGTTCCTTTGTAAGCCGACCTTCAAATATTCATTCATTCATTCATCCATTCATTAATTCACTCCACAAATATTTGCTGGATGCCTGAGCGATGGGCTAGTCTCAGAGTGGGGAAAATTATCTATAATTTCTCCTTCTTGCTTTCTGAGTTTGCATCTCATTCCACCACTTCAGGTTGCTGTATATCTAACTTCATCTGTAACGTGGCAGGTAAAAAGTCCTCATCGAATTATCTGAGGGATTAAAGGAGACAAACTCCTATGACAAAGTAAGTGTGCAACAAATGTCCTTTCTTTCCTCCCTCCCGCTGAAAATGGATAATTCAGGTAGGATACAAAAAGGATGCAAAAAGCCCTGGTAAAGTACAGAAAATGATAAGTGTTGTAAGAGCCAAGCATGGGGTGGGGAGAATTCCCAGGAAGCACAGTTCACACTGATGGGAGGTGCAAGGAAGTTTATTGGGGAGGTGATTCGACTGCCCAAAAGATTTGGATGAGGTGTAGGATTTTGACTGGTGGAAACTGGAAAGGAGAGCCCATGGGTAGGAAGCTGTTTAGATTGGACAGAAGAGATTCCAGGCTTAAAAGTCTGTAAGATGACAGGGAAGACACTAGGCATTTTGGGGAGAAACAGCATGGTACAGAGGAAAGGGTTTGAATCCCAGCTCTACCCTCAAGAGCTGTTTAGGACTGGAGGCAGAGTGCTCAGGCTCTCTGGGTGTTGGATTCTTACTGGTGAAAGGAAGATGCTAGAACCTATTTTGCAGGGTTATTGTAAAGATTAGATAAGAGCACGCATGTAATGGGCCTGGTACCTAATAAGTGCTCAATATAGATTTGTGTCTCCATTTGGCCTAGATCTGGAGATGGGTAAGACACAATGTTTCTGTTAGTCAAGAGCAGTCTTGGCCAGAGGTAAGAAGCTAGCCAAGTGTGCTGCTAAGGTGCCTTCCAAGGGGAAAAGGAGGCATCAAAATAATTGGTCCATTAAAGAAATGACATAGATCACATTTGTAATTTTAGCCTCCTGCCAATTTTCTAGAGCTTGAGTATTTATATAATTGTTAGTTGGATGAAGCTCCACATACCAAATTGATTCTTAGCAAGTTCATAACCATTGCTTATTATTCCATTGAGACTCTCTGTGAAATTATAAGTGCCAACCATCTAAAATCTGGTCCACATTATCATTTTTTCCCCTCCTCAACTCCAAGCTTAAATTAGGTACTGGAATAAATTAAAATTAAATGTAGGCAAGGGAACAAAATCAGACCAAGAACACTTGTTGAGTCATTGAATTTAGATATGATTTGAAAGGAATGGAGAGGACGGAGCTTGCGTTGCCATCTGTCTCAGTTCTCGCTGTAGACCCTGGAGCACAGCCACCATCATAGCCCCTACCAGCCAATGCTGTAATGACCCATGTACCTGTTAGCCCTCCCCACCACACAGGGAGTCCTGGGAGGGCACAGACCATGACAAGCTGTGTAGGCAACTTGGTTCCTCACACAAGTTGTGCACACAGTTTTGAAAACCTATGAATAAATCTCAGATCAGTTAGAATCAGATTTTGCAACATTATGACAGAGGACCTAAAATAACTGTGAATTTTAAAAAGACAGAAGTTTGTTTCTTGCTCATGAAAAATAAATCTAAAGTTAAGTAATCTATGACTAGTTGGCAGCTCCACAGTTTTAAAGAGCATGGACTCCTGTACTTCCATTCTGCCATCCTTAATGCTTGGTTTCCTTTTGCTGATGCCTCATGATTCAAGATGGCTGCTGGAGCTCCAACTATAACATCTATCTTTCATACAGCAGGAAGGAATAAGAGTAGAAGAGCAGATGTGTGCCTCCCAACCGTGTTAGCTCCATTGAAGCAAGCTGCAAAAGTCCCACATGATACTTCCATTTATATCTTATGTAGATGTTTATATGAGTACATTGCCTCTCCAAACAGAGTCAGGTTTCTTTTATCAAGAAAGAGGGAAGAAATTCCTGGTGTCAACGAACAGTCTTGGCCCACACCTTTTTTTCCCCTCCTGGCATTGCCATCTGTCCCGTATTTCAGTAGTTCAGAATCTAAGGTCTTAGAAATTCTGAGGTGATGTTCAGAATTCAATACATATTTGTTAATAGATGATTGAATTCTTGGTTCTTCTACCTCTCTGGATGTTCCTTTCCAGTCTCCTCTGTTGATTTCTGCTCACTTCCCAGATTTCCAAATATTGGAGTGCCTGGGAAGTGAGTGCAGATAAAAAAAACCTCTTCCCTCTGTACACTCAGATCTAGGTGATTTCATCCAGGCCCATGCCTTATGCTCAGATAAACATAAGACAGCTCCCATATCTGTACTCCCACCAAAATTCTCCAGGAACTTCAGGCCCACAGGTGCATCTGCTTACTCGACACCTCGGCTTGGATGTCTAGGGACACCTCCTCACCTTAGCACGCCTCCATTGAGCTCCCGCTGCACTACTTTGCAAAAGACATCCTGCTCCTTCAGTGGGCTTCCCTATCTCAGGAAAGGACAACTCAATCTTTTGCTAAAATAAAAAATCTTGGCACCATTCTGTTTTACCCTACCTCCAATCCATGTCCAGTCCGAGCACTTCATACCACTGTATCTGCCACCACCAAGCTGGTCCAAACCACCATCATCTCTCCTCCCCTGGGCCATCTCAGCAGCCTCCTGAAGCATTTCCCATCTCTGCTGCCTAGAGTCCAGTCTCAAAAGCAGCCAGAGGGGACTTTTTATAATATAACCTGACTGTGTCCATTGTCCCTGCAAAATCCTCCAATGGCTCCCATCTCACTCAGAATGAAGGCCAAATTCTTCACATTGGCCAACAGGCTTGACCCCATCTGGCCTGGACCACCCCTCACACTTTATCTTCCACTGCCCTGCCCCTCACTCACTCTGCTCCAGGCCCACTGACCCCCTATTTTTCTTTATAAATTTATTTATTTTCTTTATTTACTTTTGTCTGTGTTGGGTCTTTGTTGCTGCATGCGGGCTTCCCTGGTGGCACAGTGGTTAAAAATCTGCCTGCCAATGCAGGAGACACAGGTTCGAGCCCTGGCCCAGGAAGTTCCCACATACCATAGAGCAACTAAGCCCGTGTGCCACAACTACTGAGCCTGCGCACCTAGAGCCCGTGCTCCGCAACAAGAGAAGCCCCCTTCAAACAAGCCAAACCCACTCCCACTGCGGAGGCCTTTGCTGACTCTAGCCAGGAAGCTCTTCCCCGGATGTCCACGTGGTTCTCTCCTGGCTTCCTCAAGTTTCTGCTCAGATGCTACCTTCCCTAAGGCCTCGCTGACCACCTGCTTCAAAGTAACCACGTTCCCCACGCTGGCAACTCCTAGCCCTCTCTATCTCCAAAGCACTTACTTCCACCTGAAGTTACGTATATATTATATACAGAGTGAGAG
The DNA here is from genome assembly GCF_059928025.1 of Delphinapterus leucas. Lineage (NCBI taxonomy): Eukaryota > Metazoa > Chordata > Mammalia > Artiodactyla > Monodontidae > Delphinapterus > Delphinapterus leucas. The sequence goes on along the minus strand of NC_143130.1, from coordinate 44,882,496 downwards.
AGAGCTTGACAGAGAAGCAGCCTTGACATCTGGGAGCTGGCCCTGCCCGCACAGCTAGGCTTTGCTCTTCGCCCGTTGAATGGAAACAATTTAGTAGGATGTCACCATCAGACAAGGTCCCTCTGTGACCACGACGTGTCAAGACAAAAACAAGATCATTCCGTTATCACGTCTGAACACAGCAAAACATGAGAATTGTCCAAGCCACAAAATACCCAAATCTGTGTCTCCTGGGTAATAGGAGTGACTGCTGTTTCTTCATTAAATACAGCTTTGACCTCCATCTGGTCTCCCTCCTTTTACGTGAGATTTACTAAGATACCCTATCATAGACTCATCATTGCTTTCTGGCAGCACCCAATCCAGGTCAAAGCCCCACTTTCTTAGGCCCTGTCCCACACCACCCAGCCAAAGTCCAAATCCTGTTCTACCTTCTTCCTAACACCCTTGTGCTGAGGTGCCCTCGGTTCCCCTATGGTGTGTGGGCTCCTTTGTTGCAACAAGTAATAAACCCAACTTGTTCATCTATAGGTATTCCTGGTTGACAGTACAAATACACAAATATTGGCAGTACAAACACACACACACACACACACACACACACTTTATTTGGTGTGGGAGGATCTGATTGGCTGCCTGCTCTCCCAGGATGTAAGTTCCACGAGAACAAGGGTTTGTATTCACTGCTCCATTTCCAGACGTAGAACAGTGCCTGGCTCATAGGAGACTCTCCATACATATGTATTCAATCAATTCAGAATGAATTGCAGGTAGTTTTAGGGGCAGTATTAGCCACCATGAAGTCAGTAGTTTCTGATCTCAGTGTTGGATAAATTCAATCAAATCTTCCATTTTTGGTCAAGCTCCCCCGAAATGGCGGGTCAGGTGGGGCCCGCCCAGGGCAAGGCTGTGGCAGGAGATGGCTTTGTCAGCTTTGGTTCCCAAGGGAGAGGCTGGGAGGCGATGACTGTCCTTCTGAGGGAGCAGCTGGGATCAAGGTCACTGGTGAGTCATCACTTCAGCTATGGGTGCACAAAGGAGAAGGGCAGGGCTGTGGCGGGCAGCGACAGAAGCTGTGGGAGGCGGACGGTGTCCTGCCCTCACCTGGTGGCAGTGTGGGCTGGGCGCTGCATGAGGAAGAAGCTTTCCGGATTTGCTGTTCCTTCTACCCCAAGATGCTGCAGCCACTTGCCGAGCTCCATTGGGCAGCACCCACGAAGCCCCTTCCCCAAAGGCACTCTCCCCACACTGCCAGAAACGCCACCATTAGCTCTTTACTCAATACAGGGGGACACTCATGCTTCCATACCAAGCAGTGCATCCTGGCGGTGTGGGAAGGACAAAGAGGGTAATGGCTTTGGTCGGGCATGTGCAGAGCTGTCAGGGAGGACGTTCAGACATCCAGGGCCCAGCAGTGGCGGAGCTGGACCAAGAGGGGTGGGAATGAGCTACAGGAAGGAAGCTAAGAGAACATCACAGAACAAATGCCTCCTTTGAGAAATGTTGCCAGGGCCTGCCCTACTCCCTTGCTTCCCACAAACCAGAGACAAAACACAGTATGGAACAATGGTTCATAAACAACTGTTGAAGATGCAAAACAGTGTGGAGAGTGTTCAGAATCTTTGGGGCCCGAATTGGGAGAAATCAGAAAGGACACTTGTCCATGCGTGGATGTAAATGAAGATGCCCTGGGAGGACATGGGGAAAATGAGCCCAGTGGTCCCCTGTGGGTGAGGACGGAGATAGGGATGATGCAGGGCAGAGATGGAGAGAGTGCTGGATAGTTAGAGTTTGATTTCTGAGCTGTGGGAATCTATCGCTTACCCCCCAAAAAGAAAAAAAAATCATTTAAAAACCAGTCAGACCCCATGGGGTGAAAAGGAATCCACACCTGTCTCTCACTGTCTCCGGACCAACTTCCACAAGGCAAGTGGTATAGGAAAAGCTAGCACCCTTCATCACTAGGCTGTAGTCACCAGCCCAGCACCTGGAGCAGCTGAAGGAAGAGCTGCTTCACGCTGGAGCAGATGCTGCAGGAGCTGCAGGCTGGGCTGCTGCCCCGCATCAGCATGAGAGCCGGCAGATCGGTGACTTCACATTTGAGTTGCGACAGTCCCAGAGCCCTGCACCAAACTTCCTAGAGTTAAAAAAAAAAAAGAAAAAAAAAAGGCAGCTGCTTTACTTCTGTTTTCCAAATCTTATGCAAAATGTCTCTATGGCTCACCCTAACAAGAACTAAGCAAGGAAGAAAATTCTGGAAAATAGAAACCTAAGTAGACACAGTTCAAATCCACCACAAGGTTTTAGCATCTCCTCAAAAAGCTCTTCTCCACCATCTAATCCCTGGTTAAGGTCCCTGTATCATCCTTATTCCTACATCATCTCCCCCAGTCCTCTGGTTGTTTCTTCCACTACATTTATTAAAACTTTTAATTATTGTTCTGCATGTTGATTGGCTTAATGGTTTATCGTGTGTTTCCATACTACTTGTCTATCAGCTCCCTGAAAGCAAGGACTGTGTGTTATTTACTTCTGAATTTTCAGGACCTAATGATGATGATGACAAGCATAATAAAGGCAGTTACTTATATAGCTCAAAAAAAAAAAAAAAAACAGTCAGAGGGGACTTCCCTGGTGGTGCAGTGGTTAAGAATCCACCTGCCAATGCAGGGGACACGGGTTCCATCCCTGGTCCAGGAAGACCCCACAAGCCGCGGAGCAACGAAGCCCGTGCACCACAACTACTAAAGCCTGTGCGCACTAGGACCTGCATGCCGCAACTACTGAGCCCATGTGCTGCAACTACTGAAGCCCGTGCACCTAGAGCCCGTACTCCGCCACAGGAGAAGCCACCACAGTGAGAACCCCGTGCACCACAACAAAGAGTAGCCCCTAATGCCGCAACTAGAGAAAGCCAGAGTGCAGCAACGAAGACCCAACACAGCCAAAAAACAAAAACAAAACCAGTCAGAAGCTTCAAAGTGAAATAAAAGCCCTGTATTTCTATGCACAGATTAGGATGGGAGAAGATGGAGGATAATAAAGATTTGTACTCTAGGTATATAGTCTGGAATTTTAGAAAAATATATTCAGGTTTTCTTTGTATAATAAAAAATCATGTTTAACAGAAAGGGAGGAAGAAAAGAAGGGAGGGAGGGACAGAGGGAAGAAAAAAGGGCATTTGGAGACAGCACAACCACCTGGGTTTGTATCCTGGCTCTGCCACTTACTGTGTAATCATGAGCGGGATATTTTGCCTCATCTGAGCCCCAGTTTCTTTATCAGTAAAGTGGGGATACTGCTACTGCTACCGCTACTACTGGTACTGCTACTACTACTGCTACTACTGCTGCTGCTACTACTGGTACTGCTACTGCTGCTACTACTACTGCTACTACTACTACTGCTGCTACTACTAGTTCCTACTACATAGGGTTCTTGAAAAGGTGAAATTAAGAAAAAAAATCTGTGAGGAGCACTTAGCCCAGAGCCTTGGACCTAATAAACCCTAAAATATTAGCAGCTGCAAGTACGACCAGGTGTATGTCAAGTGCCAAGGGATGTCCCTGGGTTACTTACCCTAAGTGTTCAATTAATTGTAATTATTATTTGGGAATTCCATAACTTTACAGGTCGTCTCTGGTGACTCCCCAGTTAGAGGGGCAGGAGCCCTGTACTTCTCGCTTGCCACCCCTGAAAATCTGTCCCAATTAGGGGTCTGATCCCTTCGGGTTTTGTGGGCAGGGGCCTTCATCCCTCAGGCCCTCACCCGAGTATCCCTGAAAGCAGTGGGGGCCATGACCAGGGCAGGACTGGAGGATTCCTGAGCCTGGCTCCTGAACAGCTTCTCCAGGAAAATAGACAGTGTGCCCTGTGGGATTTTATTCCATGCTCAGATGAGTCCATGCCTAGCCAAGTGGGAGTGGTCTCTATAAGTTGTTTAAAGGCTACAGGCTTTGTTCATTGACATGCTGATTTTAAAAAATGTTGATTGAATGCCCAGCACATTCTAGAACAATGCTGGGAGCTGAGTAGATCTGGAGGGAGATGGGGCACAGAGGTGAATAAATCATAGTCCCTGGGGTGAGGAAAATTCAACATGGGTAGAGAAAGCTTCCCAAGGTATAAATAAAGAGCTGGCATGGAAAAACTGCAGAGACAGATTTCAGAAAAGAAGAGGAGCCCCGGGAGGAGTATGGCGTTTAGTGGGGAGGACAGGGAGAAGGGAGATGGGTGGTGTGGGGAGAGGAGAAAAGACCAGAAGGTAGGGAAGAGAGTGACTAACTCTCGCTTAGCTGTCCTGCCAACTGTTCGCCTACAGAGCCTACCCAGGCCCACAGAATAATGAAAACTCAAGACAGGAAAAACCAGGCATGGGAGTGGATAAACTGTTAATGTGTATTCACACAAAAGTCTACTGCACAGCAGTTAAAAGCAATGAGGTCTCTTTATGTGTCAACATGTATACATCTGGAGAAGATGATGTTGAGTGAGGAAAGCAATTTGCAAATGGATACATAGGGTACAATCACGTTTATGTATATTATAAAATCTTCCAAAGCAATGCTATAAAGTATATATAGTGTTTGCACATAGTTGTTTATATTATGTAAATATAAAAATACCTTGTATGCATAGACACACACAATATGCTTTGGGATAACAAAATATTTTGAGAACTTCAATGCCATTGAAGATTTTCTGGGAAAATATAGGTTATTAAAACTACCTCGAAGAGGTGTAGGAACCATGAAGGGCTCAATGACAATAAAAGGAGTTTAAAAAGTTATTAAAAAGGATCAATCCACCAGAAAGATAGAATGACTTTAAATGTGTATAGACCAAACAACAGACCCTCAAGATAGGTGAAGTAAAAACTGATAGAGCTGAAAGGAGAAACAGACAAATGCACAGTTATAGTTGGGGACTTCAGCACTCCCCTCTCAGCAACTTATAGAACTACTAGAGTTCTGGTCAGCCTCTAAAATCAGAGATATAGGAGAACTGAACAGGATAATCAATCATCAAGCTCTAATTCATATTTATAAAACATCACACCCAACAACAAAATATAAATTATTTTTCAAGTGCCCATGAAACATTCACCAAGATAGATTATCTCTTAGGCCATAAAATAAACCTCAACAAATTTTTTAAAAAATGAAATCAATTAAAAAATAGATAAATAAAATGAAATCATACAATGTTCTCTGACCATAATGGAATCAAACGAGGAATCAATAACAGAAAGACAATTAGAAAATTTCTAAACATGTAGGAATTAAACAACTCAGTTCCAAAAAACAATGGGTCAAAAAAGAAGTCTCAAAGAAAATAGAATACACACACACACCCCCACACACACACCCACACACAATCGATTTCCATAAGACATCTTTTAAGACATCTTTTCAATGTTAAACGCCACAGAAGTCCAATTCCCTGTAAAAGTGTTGTAAGCAGAGAATCCAAGGTCTTGGTAAGAAGCTTTTTGGCATAATGAAAAGAGGATTGATTTGATGTGCACCAGTTAGTAAATGCCCCATATTTTCTCCCTCACAGGAGCAGAGCAGATCTTCAGGAAATGCACACATGGCTGGACTGACAGCATCTACTACACCCACTTCTTCCCACATAACTTCTTACTGACTTTCCTCCAAGGTTATCACAGTATCTTCGAATTGTTTCCAGATGCACACTTGACTTTGAGAGCATTTCTACTTTCTGTTTGTTTGTTTTTTCTTTTTTACACCGGACATGGCTGAGAACTGTTTGTAAACTGAAGTTCTTCATGGCATCATTTGCATAAGAGTGAATCATGGACAATGAATAAAGTACACTTCTGACAATTACTTGTTATAGAACTGAATGAAAACAAAAAGTACAACGTATCAAAATATGTCGGGATGACGCAAAAGTGGTGCTGAGAGGGACATTGATAGTGCTGAATGCTTATATTAGAAATGAGGAAAAGTCTCAAGTTAAAAACCTGAGTTGCTACCTCAGGAGATTAGAAAAAGAAAAGCAAAATAAACCCAAAGCAAGAAGAAGGAAGGAAGGAATAAAGACAAAAGCAGAAATCAATGAAATGGAAAATAGGAAACAATAGAGGAAATCAATGAAACAAAAATCTGGTTCTTGGGGGAAAAAAAATCAATAAAATTGATAAGCCTGTAGGAAGACTGATGAAGCAGAAAGAGAGAAGACATAAATTACCAATAATAAGAATGAAATAGGGGACATCACTACAGGTTCTGTCAATCTTTTAACATTCAACAGAGTATCAAACTTTTTCCCCCCTTTTTGTTAAAAAAATAAGGGATGAGTTTCCAAAACTCAGTGTGGAGTGTTACAGAAATAATTAAAGGAAAGAAATGATAATCACAGAAGTTATAATTCTTGTTTGAGGCTCCATAATAATAATAACTTTAAAAAAAATCACTGATACCATGCTTACAGGGTACACACCTTGGTGTGCCTGTGAGCAGAAGTTTTAATTTTTAATACCAAACAATTCCAAGATAAAAACAATTTTGAATTATGGCAGTGCCATATAATACAAGGTGCTTGTTGGCATATGTCATCTTTAAACTGCATTCCACAATCTATAATTCTTTTGTAACATACAATAGAGTAGCAAACTCTTTCTTTCTCTTTTTTTAAAAACAAGGGACACTGTAGATCTTTTACTATGAGGATAATAAGGTTATACTATGAACAACTTTACAGTGATAAATTTGACAACTTAGAAGAAATGGACCATTTCCTCAAAAAAACCACAAACTACTCAACCAAGATGAAATAGACAATTTGACTAGTCTTGTAGCCACTAGAGTAGCCACTACAGTAGCGGAATTAGAAATTTCAAAACTCCTGAAAAAGAAATCTCCAGCCTCAGATAGATTCACTGGAGAATTCGACCAAACATTTAAAGACGAATTAATACCAATTCTACATAATTTCTTCAGAAAACAGACAAGAAGGAAGCACTTCCCTATTTGTTTTATGAAGTTAGTATTATGCTGATACCAAAAACAGTACCAAAAATGAAAACTATAGACCAGTATCTCTCATGAACTCAGACACAAAACTCTTCAACAAAACACTAGCAAGTAGAATTTAGCAAAATGTAAAAAGAATTATGTACCAGGACCAAATGGGATTCATTCCAGGTATGCAAGGCTGGTTCAACATTCAAAATCAATCAATGAAATCCACTATATCAACAAGCTAAAAAACAAAAATCATGTGATTATAGCAATTGACATAAAAAGCATTTGACAAAATCCAACACCCATCTGTGATCAAAACTTTCAGCAAGTTCAGGATAGAGGGGAAGTACTACAACTTGATAAACAGCATCTATGAAAATCCTACAGCTAACTTTAAACTTAATCGTGAAAGACTGGCTGCTTTCCCTCTAAAATCAGAAACTAAGCATGGATGTCCACTTTCACCACTCTTACTCAGCATGGTACTGAGTTTGTGGTAGCCACTCCACAAATCTAAGAAAAAATAGATAAAAGTCATACAGATTAGGAAGGAAGAAATAAAACTACCTTTATTTGTAGATGTCATGATTGTCTGCATAGAAAATTCCACCCCCCCTCCCCCATTACAAACCCTCTGAGAACTAATAAGGATGTTTTCCGAGGATAAGAGATCATTCATAATAATCAATTGCATTTCTATATAATAACAATGAACATGCAAAATGGAATGGAACATGATATCATTCACAGTCACTCTAATGAAAATGAAATACTTCGCTTATACACTTAACCAAACATGTACAGGATCTGAATGCTGACAGTTGCAAAATGCTGATGAAAAACATCAAAGAAGAATTACATAAATGGGGAGACATACTGTGCTGTTATTGATTGGAAGACTCTATATAGTAAAGATGCCAACTCTCCCCAAACTGATTGATAGGTTTAACACAACACTTATCAATATCTCACAAGGTTTTTTGTAGACAAAGACAAGCCTTTTCTAAAATTTATATGGAAAGCCAAAGATAGCCAAAATGATTTTTTAAAAGAAGAACAAAGTGGGAAAAATCAGTTTACCTGATTTCAAGACATTATGTGGCTACAGTATTCAAGACTGTGTGTTAATGGCAGGGGGATACACTTAAGATCATAGGGAACCCAGAAATAGACCCACACAAATATGCTCAACTGTTTTTTGACAAAGGTACAAAAGCCACTCAATGGAGGAAGGACAGCCTTTTTAACAGATGGTGCTAAAACTGTTGGACATCCAAAAAGAACCTCTTTCGACCTAAATCTCACACTTTATACAAAAATTAACTCAAAACGGATCATAGACTTTAAATGTGAACATAAAGCTATAAAATTTTAGGAAAAAATAGGCAAAAATCTTTAGGATTTAGAACTAGACATAGAATTCTTAGACTTGACACAAAAAGCATGATCCATAAAAGGAAAAATTGCTAAATTGGACTTAATTGAAATTAAAACTTTTGTTCTGAGAAAGTTCATGTGAAGAGGAAACATTACATACTGGGAGAAAACACTTGCAAACCATATCCAACAAAGGACAAATTTCTAGAATGTATAAAGAACTCAAAACTCAACAGTAAAAACAACAAACAATCTAATTAGAAAATGGGTAAAAGACATGAATAGACATTTCATTGAAGAGGGTATAAGATGACAAATAAGCATATGAAAAGGTGTTCAACATCATCAGTCATCAGGGAAATGCAAATTAAAACCACAATGAACACCTGAAACTAATATATTATTGTATGTCAATTATATCTCAAAGGAAAATAAAAACCACATGACCTCTTATTACCTATCTATCATAACGACCAAAATAAAAAATAGTGACAACACCAAATGCTGGCAGGGAAACAAAGAAACTGGGTCACTCCTACATTTGCTGGAGGGAACATAAAATGGTACCATCACCCTGGGTAACAGTTCGGCAGTTTCTTACAAAATTGAATACGCACTTACCATACAGCCCATCAATTGAGCATTTATCCCAGAGAAACGAGAACTTACATTCTTACAAAAACCTGTATGCAAATGTTCATAGCAGCTTTATTTATAATAGTCAAAAACTGGAAAAAAACTCAGATATCCTTCAACGGATGGATGGTTAAACAAACTGTGGAACATCCATACCATAGAATACTACCAGAAATGAAAAAGGAACCAGCTGTTGCTACACACAATGACTTGAATGAATAGCCAGGAAATTATGCTAAGTGAGAAAAGCCAATCCCGAAAGGTTACACACTGTATGGTTCCATTCATGTAACATTTTTTAAGTGAAAAAAAAAAAAAAGAAATGGAGGACATATTAGAGATTTCCAGGGATTAGAAAAGGGGAGAGGGAAGGGGTATCAGGAGGGTCGTGGGTTTGATTATAAAAGGGCAATGTTGGGCTTCTCTGGTGGCGCAGTGGTTGAGAGTCCGCCTGCTGATGCAGGGGACACGGGTTCGTGCCCCGGTCCGGGAAGATCCCGCATGCCTTGGAGCGGCTGGGCTCGTGAGCCACGGCCGCTGAGCCTGCGCGTCCGGAGCCTGTGCTCTGCAACGGGAGGGGCCAAAACAGTGAGAGGCCCGCGTACCGCAAAAAAAAAAAAGGGCAACGTGAGGGATCTTTGTGGTGTTGGGACTGCTGGGTAGCCTGATTGTGCTGCTGGATACACGAACACACACAGGTGATTAAATTGTATAGAGCACGCACAGACACACACACACACACACATATACATACACAGAGTACAAGTAAAACTCAGGAAACCTGAATAAGACGGTGGATTACATCAATGACAATATCTTGGTTCTGGTATTATACTATCATTTTGAAAATGTTACCTGGGGTGAATTGGCCAAAGTGCACAGAGAACCTCTCTGGACTATCTCTTACAACTGCATATGAATCTACAATCACCTCAACAGAAATTTCAATTTAAAGGGTTTTCAAAAAGTTACTGACCCTTTCACTCTTCTGCCTGTTAAAAAGATCTGATTTCATATGATTTTACAGAACAGATAATTTCCCATGCTATTTAAAGTGTCTCAGCAAATATGAACAGATTGAAAACCACCCAATTCATTTCACTCAAATAATGTCAACTCTAAAACCACACATGGAACCCTAGTGTATAAAAAAGATTTTAAAAACGAAGCGTTGGGCTTCCCTGGTGGCGCAGTGGTTGAGAGTCCGCCTGCCGATGCAGGGGACGCGGCTTCGTGCCCCCGTCCGGAAAGATCCCACATGCCGCGGAGCGGCTGGGCCCGTGAGCCATGGCCGCTGAGCCTGCGCGTCCGGAGCCTGCGCTCCGCAACGGGAGAGGCCACAACAGTGAGAGGCCCGCGTACCGCAAAAAAAAAAAAAAAAACAAAAAACCACGAAGCATCTCTGGTTGAGGAGGAGAGGAGAGCTTGTACTCACCTACTTGCTTTCCCCTCTTCCCCCCACCCCAATTCCTCACCCTCAAATACATTTGGGGCCTCCGTGGAAACTAAGGGCCATACAACTCACTGTTTGAAAATCACTACTATTGTAATGCTCTAATTATTGAGAATCATAGCTGTGAAAATTCCTAACAAACTGAATTCAATTTAAAACAATTATCTGCTATGACAATGAAGTAGGGTTTATCTCAGGAGGGTGAAAATGGCATAAAAATAGAAAATATATTAATATGATATGGCATATCAGTAGATCCAATAAGAATTCCACATGCTAAGTTAAGAGCTACTAAAAAATTTTAGTAAACTTAATGCTTATTGTTGATTTTTTAAAAAAATTATTTCTTTATTTATGTAATTGAGGTATAGTTCATTTACAATATTGTGTTAGTTTCAGGTATACAGCAAAGTGATGCAGTATATATGCTTTCAGTATATATACTTTTATATATGTATATACACATATATTACCTATACATATATACATGTATATATATGTATACATTTTCAGATTCTTTTATAGGATATTACAAGATATTGAACATAGTTCCCAGTGCTATCTGATTTTTAAAAGTTGCTAATAGAAGAAAATTTCCTTAACCCGACAGTCGATCAGATAAGGAACTATTTCTGGCTCTTAATGACAGGAACTTCGGCTTGGGAAGCATCATCTTTTGGAGTGTCTGGTAAGGACTTGTATGGATAGGGCTTCAGGTGGGGGGACCAATCACAGGGTGAGGATTCACAGCAGTGGTTGCCGGGGAGAGGTAGTTCACTGGAGCGGTACCTGACATTGGCTTGAGCCATGAAGGTAGAAGAGATATTGAAAGTGACTGCAAGGTTCAGAGGGTGAATTGATGAGCAATTTCAGACTCAGAAATGGAGCAGAGGAAGAAGAGCAGGTTTGGTGGGTAGGGAAGAAAATTCCTGTTTTTGTCCATACTTCCACAACTCCACAGGTGATGTGAAGTGTGGAGAAATACTACTTCCTCAAAGAACACCCATTGCTTTAGACTCAAGGTCTTCTAATACCCCAGGGAAATTTTTTTAATCATGAGCAAAACTTGGATTAATCACATGTCCTCTAATAAATGCTAGAGTTTGAAAATATGGATTCTAAATTCCAAGTGGCTGCTGGAGAAATCTCAGATACAAAGTGCGGTCTTGCATCCCTGAAAAACAACTCTACTACATGAGGCTGCACAATCAGAGCAGTGAGAAAGTTAGGACAGTAATTACTAGTATCATAATTATCATTATCATCCCGTGCCCATGAACTAACAATAATGAGAGAATATACTGCTTTTGCTGAAAAGCAAAAGTCAAAAGATAGGGAGGAAGAGAGAAAGAAACACACTTTTTCTTCAATCATGGAGAAAATTGGGAGCTAAGTATGCCGGGAACATTTTAGGGGTAAAGGGAAGGGTTCCAGTAGGACAGATGACAATGGGCTAAGGGCACTGAGGAGACGCACTTGTCCCCAAATTTGCCCCTATTAATCCTGGTTCCCAAATCTTCCTAAATCAATTGTTAATACTTTTGGCAAGGGTGGCATAATAACGTTTGTGAGCCTTAGAAAAATCAAGTTTCTATGGGGCACAAGAAATGACAGAGAAAATTTCCCTTACTTGGATTTTGTCTAGGCTCCAGTGGCAGATTTAGAGTGGGATTGGATTAGCGGAGGAAACAGGAGTAGGAGTTGGGGATGGAAGTGGCTCTGGGGAATCGTGACTCATTCTCTGATATTGGAAAAGGAGAGGATAAAAGAATGACAGAAGAGATCCTCAAAGAACCTAAAAAATCTACTTTCAAAGTAGTTTATTTTCTGTGATCTCATTTAATCTTCAACTTGTGAAGTTCCCTGCAAGTCCACCTTGGAAGACCATAGTATAAGACTTCAGAAGGCCACTGGGCACTCCTAATTTTAGAGACACCACCTCCCCGCAAAGCACATTAAAATCTATCCATGAGCCAACAAAATGTAATTCATATAAAGCCCAGAAAGGGCTGAGGGGAGTTGAGATTGATGCCTAGGTTCCATCTTATAGACATTTAAACACATATTCACATTGATGTTTGAGTTGCCTTTTTCTATTTTAGAGCCCATGCATTTCCCCTGGCTTCTAACATGTCAGTAGGTCCTTTAAAGGTCATCAACCTTGGTTAAGGAAACCAACGTGCCTTGTAGATAAAATGACCAGGAGCTCTAATGTGCCAGCACAGGCTCCTGAATTCCCAGAGAATGTCCTGGCAGAATGTGACAAAAATGTGGGACCAATGGTGGCAACACCAAACTTAGAAGACTTACCTTAGGCAAACAAACAAAATGGGACTGTTGGCAAAACGAGTGGAGGGTGAGAGGCAAGGGATTTGGGGGGGAAAGTGGGTGATGGCACTCAAATAGCTTGCAACCAACCCCAGGGAAAACTTCACCCAAATTCCTCAAAAAAAAAATAGTTTTCTTTTGCTGTGGGTGAGAAAAGCCCTTCTCCGTTTTGATTGACACAGCTGTAGAGCAGATTCTCCCAATACCAAGTCTGAGTGGAAAGAAAGGAGGGTCAGAAGCTCCACCACTCAATTTGTAAAGCTTCTCACCTCTTCTTTCAGATTCTAGCCTCCAGGTGCACTTCCAGTGTCCAATCCCACCCAGGGAGCATCTTTGGCTTTTCCCAGGAGGCCTTCAGAGTGGTCTGGTGGCATTAATTCTATCACTCATATTTATCTTTCAGTTTACAGAACAGGTCTTAGCACCTTTTCAATCACACCTCCCAGGGAGGGATACTACTTTAGACAGCACCTGGGCTAGGCTGGAGGGAAATTTACAGCATGAATGAAATGAAACAGAAATGGAAATTAACAGCTCCACAGCCCATTGGGCATTGAGTATTTTTGTTTTGTTCTGTTTTGTTGCTTTTAAGTAATCAGCCTTGAGCTGCTCATCCATGGGCTCCAGAGCCAAGCAACGTTTGGTGTTTTTTGGTGTTGTTGTAAATGACATTTGTTTAAAATTTTCATTTTCTATTGGTTTGTTGCTCCCATGTGGAAATAAAATTGATTTTTAAACAGACTCTTTTTTCCTCCATGGTCCCTTATAAATTCACTTATTAATGCTAATAATTCATCTATAGATTCTTTTGAATTTTCAAAGTACACAACCATATTCTCTGTAAATGATAACAGCTTTATTTCTTCCTGTCCAATCCTTATAGTTCTTATCTCCTTTTCATGCTTTATTGAACTGCCTCGGAATCAGGCACATTGTAGGTAGAAATGGTGCTCATAGCAACCTTGTTTCCTTTCTGACTTCATGGGAAAAGCATTTGATACTTCACATTTAGGTGTACTGTTTAGTGTAGGTGTTTATTTTTTATTTATTTAATTTATTTATTTTTGATGGTGGCAACTTTCCATTTTATTTTATTTATTTTTGAAAAATCAAAGTGTAGTTGATTGAAGATGGTGGTGTGGGAAGACGCGGAGTTAGCATCTCCCCAAAAACAAGGGGACTGCCAGCGGCTGGTGGAGAACTCTGACGCCCAAGGAGACGGTAGGACCCCCAAAGTGAACCGCTGCCCCATACCGCTTGCAGGATCTTGGTTCACGAGCCCAGGATCGGGCCAAAGCTCCTGCCGTGGGAGCTCCAAGTCCAAACCACTGGACTAACAGAGAACCTCAGACCCCAGGGAATATTCATCGGAGTGAGGTCTCCTGGAGGTCCTCATCTCAGCACAAAGACCCAACAACCTACAAACTCCAGTGTTGGAAGTCTCAGGGCAAACAACCAGTAAGACAGAAACAAAATCCCACTCATAAAAAAAAAAAAAAAAAAAGAGATGGCAAAAAAATATGTTGCAGATGAAGGAGCAAGGTAAAAACCTACAAGACCAAATAAATGAAAAGGAAATAGGCAATCTACCTGAAAAAGAATTCAGAGTAATGATAGTAAAGATGATCCAGAGTCTCGGAAATAGAATGGAGGCACGGATTGAGAAAATACAAGAAATGTTTTTTTGTTTGTTTGTTTTAGGTCCCATTTGTTTATTTTGTTTTTATTTCCATTTCTCTAGGAGGTGGGTCAAAAAGGATCTTGCTGTGATTTATGTCATGGAGTGTTCTTCCTATGTTTTCCTCTAAGAGTTTTACGGTGTCTGGCCTTACATTTAGGTCTTTAATCCACTTTGAGCTTATTTTTTGTGTGGTGTTAGGGAGTGTTCTAATTTCATTCTTTTACATGTAGCTGTCCAGTTTGCCCAGCACCACTTATTGAAGAGGCTGTCTTTTCTCCATGGTATATTCTTGACTCCTTAATTATCAAAGATAAGGTGACCACATGTGTGTGGGTTTATCTCTGGGCTTTCTATCCTATTCCATTGATCTACATTTCTGTTTTTGTGCCAGTACTGTACTGTCTTGATTACTGTAGCTTTGTAGTATAGTCTGAAGTCAGGGAGCCTGATTCCTCCAGCTCTGTTTTTCTTTCTCAAGACAGCTTTGGCTATTTGGGGTCATTTGTGTCTCCATACAAATTTTAAGATTTTTTGTTCTAGTTCTGTAAAAAATGCCACTGGTAATTTGATAGGGATTGCATTGAATCTGTAGATTGCTTTGGGTAGTATAGTCATTCTCACAATATTGATTCTTCCAATCCAAGAACATGGTATATCTCTCCAGCTCTTTGTATCATCTTTAATTTCTTTCATCAGTGTCTTATAGTTTTCTGCATACAGGTCTTTTGTCTCTCTAGGTAGGTTTATTCCTAGGTATTTTATTCTTTTTGTTGCAATGGTAAATGGGAGTATTTCCTTAATTTCTCTTTCAGATTTTTCATCATTCATGTATAGATATGCAAGAGATTTCTAACCCACAGCAAACATCATCCTTAATGGATGATGTTTGCTGTGGGTTTGTCGTATATGGCCTTTATTATGTTGAAGTACGTTCCCTCTTTGCCCACTTTCTGGAGAGTTTGTTATCATAAATGGGTGTTGAATTTTGTCAAAAGCTTTTTCTGCATCTATTGAGATGATCATATGTTTTTTATTCTTCAATTTGTTAATACAGTGTGTCACATTGATTGATTAGCATATATTGAAGAATCCTTGCATCCCTGGGATAAATCCCACTTGATCCTGGTGTATGATCCTTTTAATGTGTTGTTGGATTCAGTTTGCTAGTATTTTGTTGAGGATTTTTGCATCTATATTCATCAGAGATATTGGTCTGTAATTTTCTTCTTTTGTAGTATCTTTGTCTGGTTTTGGTATCAGGGTGATGGTGGCCTCATAGCATGAGTTTGGGAATGTTCCTTCCTCTGCAATTTTTTGGAAGAGTTTGAGAAGGATGGGTGTTAGCTCTTCTCTAAATGTTTGATAGAATTCACCTGTGAATCCATCTGGTCCTGGACTTTTGTTTGTTGGAAGAGTTTTAATCACAGTTTCAATCTCATTACTTGTGATTGGTCTGTTTATATTTTCTATTTCTTCCTGATTCAGTCTTGGAAGGTTATACCTTTCTAAGAATTTGTCGATTTCTTCCCAGTTGTCCATTTTATTGGCACAGAGTTCCTTGTAGTAGTCTCTTAGGATGCTTTGTATTTCTGCAGTATCTGTTGTAACTTCTCCTTTTTCATTTCTAATTTTATTGATTTGAGTCCTCTCCCTTTTTTTTTTGATGAGTCTGGCTAATGGTTTATCAATTTTGTTTATCTTCTCAAAGAACCAGCTTTTAGTTTTATTGATCTTTGCTATTGATTTCTTTGTTTCTATTTCATTTATTTCTGCTCTGATCTTTATGATTTCTTTCCTTCTATTAACCTTGGATTCTGTTTGTTCTTCTTTCTCTAGTTCCTTTAGGTGTAAGGTTAGATTGTTTATTTGAGATTTTTCTTGTTTCTTAAGGTAGGCTTATATTGTTATAAACCTACCTCTTAGAACTGCTTTTGCTGCATCCCATAGGTTTTGGACTGTCGTGTTTTCATTATCATTTGTCTCTAGGTATTTTTTGATTTCCTCTTTGATTTCTTCAGTGATCTCTTGGTTATTTAGTAATGTATCATTTAGCCTCCATGTGTTTATGTTTTTGTGTTTTTTTCCCTGTAATTGATTTCTAATCTCATAACATTGTGTTCAGCAATGATGCGTGATATGATTTCAATTTCCTCAATTTACTGAGGCTTGATTTGTGACCCAAGATGTGATCTATCCTGGAGAATGTTCCATGTGCATTTGAGAAGAAAGTGTAATCTGCTGTTTTTGGATGGAATGTCCTATAAATATCAATTAAATCTATCAGGTCTATTGTGTTATTTAAAGCTTGTGTTTCCTTATTAATATTCTGTCTGGGTGATCTGTCCATTGGTGTAAGTGAGGTGTTAACATCCCCCGCTATTATTGTGTTACTGTCAATTTCCTCTTTTATAGCTGTTAGCAGTTGCCTTGTGTATTGAGGTGCTCCTCTGTTGGATGCATACATATTTATAATTGTTATATCTTCTTCTTGGATTGATCCCTTGATCATTATGTAGTGTCCTTCCTTGTCTCTTGTAATATTGTTTAAAGTCTAATTTATCTGGTATGAGTACTGCTACTCCAGCTTTCTTTTGATTTCCATTTGCATGGAATATCTTTCTCCATCCCCTCACTTTCAGTCTTTATGTGTCCCTAGGTCTGAAGTGGGTCTCTTTTAAACACCATATATATGGGTCTTGGAAACACTTGCAGAGTTTCCGCTGAAAAATCAGCTGATAACCTTATGGGGATTCCTTTGTATATTATTTTTTGTTTTTCCCTTGCTGTTTTTAATATTTTTTCTTTGAATTTAATTTTTGTTAGTTTGATTAATATGTGTCTTGATGTGTTTTTCCTAGGGTTTATCCTCTATAGGACTCTCTGTGCTTCCTGGAATTGGGACTATTTCCTTTCCCATGTTAGAGAAGTTTTCAAGTATAATCTCTTCAAATATTTTCTCAGACCCTTTCTTTTTCTCTTCTTCTGGGACTCCTATAATTCAAATGGTGCATTTATAGTTGTCCCAGAGGTCTCTGAGATTGTCTTCAATTCTTTTCATTCTTTTTTCTTTATTCTGCTCTGCAGTAGTTATTTCCACTATTTTATTCTCCAGGTCACTTGTCTGTTCTTCTGCCTCAGTTATTCTGTTATTGATTCCTTCTATTGTATATTTCATTTCAGTTATTGTGTTGTTCATCTCTATATTTTTGTTCTTTAGTCCTTCTAGATCTTTGTTAAACATTTCTTGTGAAAAATCACATTCACAGAAAGATAGACAAGATGAAAAGGCAGAGGGCTATGTACCAGATGAAGGAACAAGATAAAACCCCAGAAAAACAACTAAATGAAGTGGAGATAGGCAACCTTCCAGAAAAAGAATTCAGAATAATGATAGTGAAGATGATCCAGGACCTTGGAAAAAGAATGGAGGCAAAGATCGAGAAGATGCAAGAAATGGTTGACAAAGATCTAGAAGAATTAAAGAACAAAGAGAGATGAACAATATAATAACTGAAATGAAAAATACACTAGAAGAAATCAATAGCAGAATAACTGAGGCAGAAGACCAGATAAGTGACATGGAAGACAGATTGGTGGAATTCACTGCCGTGGAGCAGAATAAAGAAAAAAGAATGAAAAGAAATGAGGACAGCCTATGATACCTCTTGGACAACATTAAATGCAACAACATTCGCATTCTAAGTGTACCAGAAGGAGAAGAGAGAGAGAAAGGACCCGAGAAAATATTTGAAGAGATTATAGTTGAAAACTTCCCTAACATGGGGAAGGAAATAGCCATCCAAGTCAGGGAAGCATAGAGAGTCCCAGGCAGGATAAACCCAAAGAGAAACACGCCAAGACACATAGTAATCAAATTAGCAAAAATTAAACACAAAGAAAAATTACTGAAAGCAGCAAGGGAAAAATGACAACATACAAGGGAACTCCCATAAGGTTAACAGCTGATTTCTGAGCAGAAACTCTACAAGCCAGAAGGGAGTGGCAGGATATACTTAAAGTGATGAGAGAGAAAAACCTACAACCAAGATTACTCTACCCAGCAAGGATTTCATGCAGATTTGATGGAGACGTCAAAAGCTTTTCAGACAAGCAAAAGCTAAGAGAATTCAGCACCAGCAAACCAGCTTTACAACAAATGCTAAAGATACTTCTCTAAGCAGGAAATACAAGAGAAGAAAAAGACATAAAACAAACCCAAAACAAGAAAATGGTAATAGGAACATACATATTGATAATAACCTTGAATGTAAATGGATTAAATGACCCAACCAAAAGACACAGACTGGCTGAATGGATACAAAAAGAAGACCCATATATAAGCTGTCTACAAGAGACCCACTTCAGACCTAGGGACACATACAGACTGAAAGTGAGGGGATGGAAAAAGATATTCCATGCAAGTGGAAATCAAAAGAAATCTGGAATAGCAATACACGTATCAGGTAAAATAGACTTTAAAATAAAGACTGCTACAAGAGATAAGGAGGGACACTACATAATGATCAAAGGATCAATCCAAGAGGAAGATATAACAATTATAAATGTTTTTGCACCCAACATAGGAGCACCTCAATACGTAAGGTAAATGATAACAACCATGAAAGGAGAAATCGACAGTAACACAATAATAGTAGGGGACTTTAACACCCACTTACACCAATGGGCAGATCATCCAAACAGAAAATAAATAAGGAAACACAAGCTTTAAATGGCACAATAGACTAGATGCATCTAATTGATATTTATAGAACATTCCACCCTAAAGTGTCAGAATACACTTTCTTCTCAAGTGCACGTGGAACATTCTCTAGGATAGATCACATCTTGGGTCACAAATCAAGTCTCGGAAAATTTAAGAAAAGTGACATTATATCAAACATCTTTTCTGACCACAATGCTATGTGATTGGAAATCAATTACAGGAAAAAAACTGTGAAAAACACAAATACATGGAGGCTAAACTGTGTGCTACTAAATAACCAAGATATCACTGAAGAAATCAAACAAGATATATAAAAAATACATAGAAACAAATGACAGTGAAAACACAACGACCCAAAACCTATGGGACACAGCAAAAGCAGTTCTAAGAGGGAAGTTTATAGCAATTCAATCTCACCTCAAGAAACAAGAAAAATCTCAAATAAACAATCTAACCCTACACTTAAAACAACTAGGGAAAGAAGAACAAAGAAAACCCAAAGTCAATAGAAGGAAAGAAATCATAAATCAGAGCAGAAGTAAATGAAGTAGAAACAAAGAAAACAATAGCAAAGATCAATAAAACTAAAAGGTGGTTCTTTGAGAAGATAAACAAAATTGATAAACCTTTAGTCATACTTATCAAGAAAAGAAGGGAGAGGATGCAAATCGATAAAATTAGAAATGAAAAAGGAGAAATCACAACTGACACCGCAGAAATACTAACGATTATAAGAGACTACTACAAACAACTATATACCAATAAAATGGACAACCACAAAGGAATGGACAAATTATTGGAAAGGTACAATTGTCCAAGACTGAACCAGGAAGAATTAGAAAATATAAACAGACCTATCACAAGTAATGAAATTGAAACTGTAATTTTAAATCTTCCAACAAACAAAAGTCCAGGACCAGATGGCTTCACAGGAAAATTCTATCAAACATTTAGAGAAAAGCTAACACCGATCCTTCTCAAGCTCTTCCAAAAAATTGTAGAGGGAGAAACACTCCCAAATTCATTCTACAAAGCCACCCATCACCCTGACACCAAAACCAGAAAAAGATATCACATAAAAAGAAAATTATTCATATTTCCTCCCTTCTTACACAAAAGGTAACATACTCTAAACATTTTTCTGTACTTTGCTTTTTCCTCCTGTTGGCAATGTATCATGGAGATAAACTCATAGCAGTTTTTTTTTAACTAATTAATTCATTTATTTATTTTTGGCTGTGTTGGGTCTTCGTTGCTGCGTGCAGGCTTTCTCTAGTTGCAGCGAGCAGGGGGCTGCTCTTCGTTGTGGTGTGCGGGCTTCTCATTGCAGTGGCTTCTCTTGTTGTGGAACACGGACTATAGGCACCTGGCTTCAGTAGTTGTGGCACACAGGCTCAGTAGTTGTGGCACACGTGCTTAGTTGCTTTGCGGCATGTGGCATCTTTCCGGACCAGGGCATAAACCCATGTCCCCCCGCATTGGCAGGTGGATTCTTAAACACTGCTCCACCAGGGAAGTCCCTCATAGCAGTTTATAGGCAGTTTCCTCGTTTCTCTTTATGGTTGTAAAGCTCCCCATTGTTTAGATGTACCAATGTTTATTCAACCCCGTTCCTATGGAGGATATTTGGGTCCAGTCTTTTGCTATTACAATACAGTTGCAGTGAACATCCTTGTGCATGTGTCTTCTTCATATTGTTTGGATAGATTCATGGAAGTGGACTTGCTGGTCAGAGAACAAATGCATGTGTCATTTTGCTTGGTGTTGCTAAATTCCCCTTCATAAGGATTATACCCTTTTGCATTTCCTAGGTGAGGCTTCTCGAGGAAGATGATCAAGAGAGCTGTTGTCCATTATCCTGGGCCCTTAAATACCAGAACACAGAGTTTTTTCCCCCTGGAACATTCCATTTCTTTAAGGAGAAGTTGTCTGATTGTTTGCATGGAGGGAATACGTATTGCTTCCAGGCGTCTGTGTTTCCACATGGGTGTGTGTGAGGCGGGGTGGTCAGGGAATAGTGGCAGTGAGTCCACTGGCTCTCTACGTACATCCTTGATAATATTCTATTTCAGCCTAACATTTCACTTGCACCAAGCATTTCTGAATCCTGAGCCTCTCTAAGTGTCTGCAAGACAGGCTGAGATCCTCTCAGAGTGTAATGCTGTCTAGATTGCTCTTGGTTGGGACTTCTGCTCAGCCAGTAGTTACTCTGGTGTCTCAGTGCGCTCACCATCTTGCAGGACTTTGCTGAAATCTCTTGTCTCTTTGTGGCCCACCTCTTAATCTCTTTTCTATTGAGTGTTTGTGTCTTCTAAATTAATTTAGGACCATCTTATTGGCTTGAGGATGGAAAGGAGATGCAGTTGTGGTATTATTTCACCACTGTGTTCCAGAAGTGCACCAAAAATGTGTAGAGGGTGATGCTGAAACATTTGTAGGATATGAGGGATAGGGTTAGGAAAAGAGAGGATTTTCTAATAAGGGCTTCTCTGGACCGTACATTAAGCTGTACTTTATGGTTTCTGAGAAACACTAGTGAAGGATTTGACTTATTTTGAAATTGCTTTTGGTTGCCAGATGGGTGTATCATTGGCTGGGCCACCCGGGTTCTCAACACATAAAGGATTAATGAACAACTGAGTTAATTCTGAAAATAGAAGCAGATTGTGTGCTTAAAATTTGGGACCTGCCGAAATGTTTGATTCAGCCATCCTGTTACCTGACATACATAGGAGGTTTGAATTTTACTATAAAGCAGTAAAACAACCCCCCAAACAAAAAACCACAAGGCATCTGCAGAATTCTTTTACACTTCTGACAATTTGCTTGGGCCCCTGCATATGCCATACATTTTCTCAGACAACTTGCTTCTTCTAAGACTAAGATATGAAATGAACATTTGTCATTATGGACAATGCACGCTTCATTTGCACAATCAACGATCTAACTACTGTCTATCCAGGGTCATAGTTGTATCAGCTTCTGTGCTAGGTACTGGGAACAAGACAGTCCTTGTTGTTAGGGAATTTACAGTCTGGTGGGGGAGGAACGGGAGACAGGCCACAAAGAGATAATTATAAAATGTTGTGATATATGCTATTATAGTGGAATGTACAGAGGAGTCCAGGATTTCATTATCATAGTTAACAACGTACATTTTTATACATGCTCACTTTGACAGTGCATACATTAAAACTGGAGAAGTACAGAGAAAATTGGCTAGGTTCCTGAGCACAGATGACTTGGAAACTCATGAGGCACATATATTTTTGTGAAGCAGCCTGTTGTGGTGGAAATTTGTCTGTACTTAGTCTCCAAAGGTATGGGTTTGATCCCCATTTCTACCTTTAGTTCCTATTAAACAAGTCCCTTAACTGTCTCTGGTTGTCAGTTTCCCCACTGTTAAAAACAAGGAGGAAGGTTAAATGATGACTGAGGCCCTTCCTTGTTGAACATCCCGAGGGATGAATTCCAACTCTTCCCTGATGTGAACCCAATAGCCTGGTGAGGACATCACTGATCACATTGCAGAGTTGGGCTAGATGTATCCAAATGACCAACCAGGGTCTTCGTTAGGTGTCAGTGTTAGATACACAAAGTACCTTTTTGGAGGATAAACTTGACAAGTTTAATGGCAGTGGGGCTATGTTGCTCTTCATTTCTGAAGCCAGAGTTGCAAGGCTGTCTGGACCATACACGCAGAGCAGAGAAAGTGCACGCTGCCCAATATTCATTGGCCAGGACAGGTTACCAACTCCAGCTTAGGCTGGGGAATCAGTTGGCTGTTAAAACATCCTGATCTCTCTAAATTTGTGGATGGAGGCTCAAAGAAAGGTTGGGAACCTGGTACTCAATATGATTTAGTCACTTGAAAGATAAAATGTATACTTTGGTTTAAAAAACATCTTTGAAGATTGAGCATCTACCTTGCCCACATCCATGCTCAGGTTTATGGGAAACTCAGAGGTGAACCCAGGTCTATCTCATTTCAAAGTATATGCTCTTAACCACTCCTCAGTAGTCTAGTTGGGGCAGGAATTGAATGATGCTCTCAGTGGAGACTTATTTATTATTTTAAATTGTAGTAAAATACATGTGACATGAAAGTTTCCATTTCAATCACTTTTAAGTGTACAGTTCAGTAGTGTTTAGTGCATTCACACTGTTGTGCAAACTGTCTTCAAGACTCTTTTTATCTTGCAAAACTGAAGCTCTATATCCATTAAACAATAAATGCCCATTTCTCCCTTCCTCCCAGCCCCCGGCAACCAGCATTCTACATTCTGTCTCTGTGAATTTAACTCTCTGGTTACCTCCTGTAAGTGGCATCATACGGTATTTGTCTTTTTGTGACTGCCCCGGTTTCCACACTGCAACAGAGAAGAGAAAAATCTGCAGAGACAAAGATTGAAGCAAGCACAGTTTTATTTGGCCACTTCTCGAGATCCCTTTTCCACGGGGCTGAATGCCATCAATTCATCATTCCAGGCAGACAGCATGGGGTAAGGACCATCAAATTATTTACTTTATAAGATGTGCCATTATTCCTTCCAGGAACACTGGGGTCCATCTTCTCTTTGACATTGCACATTGCCAAAGTTTTCCATTGGTCAGCCTAGATTTCTGGCTTTTTAAGATTCAGTGTTTTTTCTACATTTTTACCCCATTTTTCATTGACAGATATGCATGAAAATACTAAAGGACAGATGAACATGGTCCAGAGAAGCCAGTATTTCTGGAATAATGATTTAAGGGTATCTGCAGTGGACACTTGATACTCTAGAAATTCTCCTTTATCCCTCTTTCTCATGGCTACTTTGGGAGCTGCCATCCTGGTGCGATGTCACTTTCCCTGTGGCCACAGTGGATTGGTCTAGATTTATCTCCCAAGTTAAGCTGGGCCAGTTTGAGTTCTTTCCCAGAGAATTTCACTGAAGAGACAGAAAGGACTGATGCACTCTCTCTCTCTCGTTGTTTTCATGGGAAGCCCCTGACTCTCTTTTTTGAGGCTTGATTGACAAGTGTCCAATCTGCAAGCTATTGGCAGCTTGGTGGATTAAGGGGTAGAGGGGTTGATCCGTAGTGGCCAGAGGGAAAAGAGAAGCCAACGTAAGCAAGAAGAGTAGAGGGTATATTTGTCTCCAAGGGCTGCTGTAACAAATTACTACAAACTGTGGAGCTTAAAACAATTGAAATTTATTTTTTCACAGTTGGAGTTTAGAAGTCCAAAATTGAGATGTTGACAGGGCCATACTTCATCCAAAGTTTCTAGAAGAGGATCCTTCCCTTCCTCTCTTCTAGCTTCTGTTGGCAATCCTTGGTGTGTTTTGGCTTGTAGACACATCATTCCAGTATTTCAATCTCTGTCTTCACATAGGATTCTCCACTGTGCGTCTTCACAACGTCTTCTTTCTGTGTCTGTTCTCCATGTCTTATAAGGACACCAGTTATTGGATTAAGGCTCACCCTAACCCAGTGTGACCTCACCTTAATTTTAATTAATCACATCTCAAAGATCCTATTTCCAAATAAGATCACATTCTGAGGTTCCAGGTAGACATGAGCTTTTGGGGACACTACTCAACCCAGTACAGAGTGGGTGGCCTGAGGGCATCTGGAACCTTGATTCCAATGTGATCACGAGATCAAAACCACACTCCACACTTTGGGTGTTGTCAGACAGGCCCATATTCTGACAATAAATTCTCATTTGTGTTTAAACCTTGTTCAATTTGGGTGACTGTTACATGCAACCAAAATAATTTTTAATATGCATAAAATAATACAGACCCCCATTGTTACAATTCTGTTAGCTGCCACTATAAATAAAGTAATAAGATCTTTTTCTATGGGCCCTAGTGGGAGTGGGCGCCATATTAATCAACTTGACCAAGCACACATAGTGTATCACGCAGATGCCTGCACGCCCAACCTCAACTCAACCAGCATAATAGGAGGGTCATAGGCAGGACAAACCCAGGGTGACACCGGGCTCCCGTTCTGCTTCTCTGTGAGTCTCTTGGCTTTGCACCTCTCCATGTGTCTGAACCATTCCTGGGCTGGAGTCCCTATGTGGTCACAGGGTGGCTGAAGCAGGTCCAGGCATCATATTCAGGTACAAAGTTCTGAGGCAGGAAGTGGCCATCTCTCCCTTAGGTCTCTTTATAAGGCCATGGAGAACTGTCCCAGGAGTCGCCAGCAGGGACAAGTTTCCCACCCCTGGCTTGCCCCTCCGCCAAGTGACTTCCCCCACCCCAGTCCAGAGGCCCTTGACCCAGCCCTGCAGATCACAGGAAAACTGGGCTGAGGCTCCCCCTGTAAGGACTGGGTCCAAAGGAGATTCTCTTCCTGTTGCCGGGACTTAATGGCTTCCCACAAATTGACATAACAAGGCCTGAGGTATCATTGTGGTGACTCATTTAGAGCCTCATTTAGATGGAGACTGACCACAAAGAACAGAGAGGTTTGGTGGACCTTTGCATGTAACAGCTGCTTACCACCTGATTTTATGGCGTTAAACCAACTGACCTGATTGGAATCATCCTTTCAGGCCCTTTTGCCCAGCTGAAAAGGCAGTGAGTGGGGCTCCCCTGGTGGCGCAGTGGTTAAGAATCTGCCTGCCAATACAGGAGACATAGGTTCGTAGCCCTGGTCCAGGAGGATCCCACATGCCGCGGAGCAGCTAAGCCCATGTGCCACAACTACTGAGCCTGCGCTCTAGAGCCTGTGAGCCACAGCTACTGAGCCCGTGTGCCCTAGAGCCCATGCTCCGCAACAAGAGAAGCCACTGCAGTGAGAAGCCCTTGCACCACAGCAAAGAGTATCCCCCGCTTGCCGCAACTAGAGGAAGCCCGCGTGCAGCAACAAAGACCCAACGCAGCCAAAAATAAATAAATAAATACATAAATAATTTTTTAAAAAGGCAATGAATGGGATTTTCTGCTGAGGGGCCTACACGGAGGGCATCTGAGAGGATCTGGCCAAGGAAAGCAGCTGTTGAGTCCTTCAGGAGGTTGGGGGGTGCATTGTCTGGGTCCTGGTCCATGGACTTACAGCAGGAAAGTGTGCCTCTTCTTTCATAGGTCTCCTAAAACCGTCTTTCACAAAGCCACTTCCAAAGTTATACAACCATCAGGAAAGCTGACTGAGCTGTTTTTCATCCTTTATGCTACTGACACCAGAAGCACAGATCAGAACACTGGTGGGATGCTACATCATGGCACTTCCTGCCAAACTTTGCCTATGACACATGGATGGGTGTTTAGGTGTGATCTAAAAAATCTGGTGGAAAGAGCCCTGCGGCCACACGGTATTTGGGGACCATAAGCTCGCCAGGTGTAGTTGATACTGCTGGCTGCCCACTCGACATGCATTTCTCGCCCAGCCCCCTCCCCTTTGGATTCAGAACACGCATCTGTCCTCCTTCACTCAGCTTTGGGCTTCAAGGGGTGTTCATCTGAGCCCCAGCCCAAGGGGAAAATCCTGATAGGTCCAAGTCAATCATGGGTTTCCAAACCCTTTGTTGGTGATGTGTGTAGATACGGGCATATGGCATATTTTGGGCCAAAAAGACTTGAGAGAACATCTGCTGGGGACTCCTGGGACAGTTATAAAGATGTAAAGGAGAGATGACCCCTTCCTGCCTCACACTCCATCCTAGAGATTTCCTGCCACTCAGGAAAAGAGAAAGAGACTTTTCTATTGATCTCATGGAATCATCCTAACTGCCAACGATATGGCCGTACTGCCCTCAGCCCCGCCCCACCAGTTTATATTTAAGGAGCCTGAGGTTCAGACAGGATGAGAGGTATACCCAGTTCACACTGCCACTGAATGAATTCAGAGTCCACGCGAGTCCTGAGGGAACGGGACATGAGAGACAATCACGTGATGGAAGAGGAAGGTCAAGGGAGACCTGGATCGCTACTTGGGAGGACAGGCTGAGTGGTCGCCGAAGGAGAGGATAGCCTGGGGGCACAAGAGTTAGCAGGAGGCATTGCACTGGGAGGACAGAGGGGCAAGGAGGTAAACGGCGCCCGCCGATGTTTGTTTCTGGGAAAACATGGCACCACCAAGGCTGAGCTCTCTCGCCAGAGCAGCAGAGTTAGCTGGCTGGGATGGCAGACAAGCGGGGAACGGTTCTCTCGGGAAGCAGGAAAGCACTAGGGGATGTTGGGAAGTGGGCGGAGTCTGGGTTGCAGTTACCTGTGGATGGGGGATGCAGTACTGGGACGGGGAGGGAAGTCATGGCCGGGAGGAAGCCAGGCGTGGTCAGGAAGATGAAAGCATGCATCAGATTTAAGGAGTGAGGCAAGGACGGACGGGGAAAAGGAACAGTGAATTGGAGTTCCAGTTGAGGAAGAGTTGAGCCAGCCAAGAGGTGAAAGCTGGTCACGGGGGGCGTGGAGGCTGCTTGAAATCCCCTCTGTGCCCTGAACAGCTGGGCCTGAGGAAGCTGCATGAATCAGTGAGGACCTGGGCAGCTCACAGAGGAGAGTCCCCTTTGCATGTTTAATTTGAAGAGGTGTCATGATCTAGGGATCCAATTCTCCATTTTACAGCCAGCTCTGGGGGTGGTGTGGGCAATGGGGCAGGATCCCAGGGGCTCCCCCACGTGGAGATTCCACATGTGTACAGACGTGAGCCTGTGCTGACCCCATCCCTTCCCCCACGTGGGAACTCTAGGGAGAGCTGGTGGGGTCTTTGGGCCTAAGAAGGCTGGCTTCCCTTATGTTTGAAGCGAAACAAAGAACCTCTGGGCCAGATGGAAACTCAGTTCCTTTTCTGGCATGGCCAAGGGACACCTTTAATTGCAAATTTCAAGACCAGCCCTTGATGGAAATTGCAACGAGGCCAAGGCCGTATGGGAACATTTCTTGATGGAAATGAGCATCTGTTCTCTATAAGAAATGCAAATGATGCTTAATTGTGCCTTCAGAGGGATGTGTTCCGCCCCCAGCACGCCGCCCACAGGCGCGGTAATCTGACTACCCTTCAAAGTCCTCAGCTCCTACCCACTAGGCTGAGGCAGCCCAAACCACATTAGACCAGGCAGCGCCCTCTGTTGATGGTCCATCCAGATACTCAGGGTACAGAAGGGGACCAATGCCTGCTGGGTTCCTACCACGTTCCAGGTTCTGGGCAAGGCATTATTGTTTCGTTTAATGTGGGCAACCCCCCGCCCCCCACCCCCGTGGGATCTGCTGCTTTACAGACAAGGAATCCAAAGCTCAGAAAATTTATGTAGTTTGCCTGATGTCATGTACTATGTGGTGGGACAGAAGCACAGGCAGGACTGACAGTGTGAAAAGCCCCACAGCGTGCTCTAATATTTATTGAGTGCCTAGGTCATGTCTTTAGCAAACATTCTCTTATTCTGTCTCTCTCCCTTCTCACTTTCCTGTGAATGGCTGAATAAAGGGGGTCTGCAGAGGCAAGCGGTATTCCTTCATAATGAACACCTCATTTCCTTCCCAAAACATTAGAGATGTCTTACACAAAGAGCACGTACAATAGGACAGGCAAAATGAAATAGAAAAGGGTTAAGAGAACGCAGCCATTCCCTGCAGGAAGCTGAGGGATAAGAATTTCTGCATTATCATCACCATCATTAGATTTGACGGTGCTGGAGTCAAGAATACTAAACCTTGTACTTCACAGGCTCCAAGGAGCTCACGGGACAGCTCAGCACAAGTCCTGGCTCCGGAGTCAGCTCATCTGTAAAATGGGATGATAGTTCCTATCTCAAGGGTTTGCTGCCAGAGTTAATGTGCTCATGTTTTTAGAAGAGCATCTGGCCCATGGTAAGTGCTTAATAAACACTAGCTGTTATTACTTTTCAAGATCTTACAGTTAGCCCTGCTCAGGGTTTGAAAACTCCCTGGAGGTCCTGGGGTGCGGTGTGGTTACTGCTCTTGCTTCTGCAACCAGAGACACCAGAGCCTTTATCTTTTATACACAGCAAGATAGGCTGCCTACAAGATATTTGAAAACTACCTTGGATTATAGGGGTCATATAACCTCTTTGAACTCCCAGAAACAGTAGGGAATTTTTCTTACTTAGGCAGTGTTATGGGCTGAATTGTATCCCCCCCAAATTCATATGTTGAAGCTTTAACCCCCAGCATCTCAGAATGTGACCGTATTTGAAGATGAGGTTTTTAAAGAGGTGATTAAGTTAAAATGAAGCTATTAGGGTGGACCCCAATCCAATAGGACTGGTGTCCTGGAAGAGACACCAGGGACGATTGTGCACAGGGGTGACTATGTGAAGAAGCAACAAGAAGGAGGCCGTCTGCAAGCCAAGGAGGGAGAACTCAGAGGAAATCAAACTGCCAATGCCTTGATCTTGGATTTGTAGCCTCCAGAACTGTGAGAAATGAATGTCTGTTGCTTCAGCCACCCAGTCTGTGGTATTTTTTCTGTGACAGCCTTAGCACATTAAGACATAGTATATCTTCAATGCCTAGAAGATGTCTGGCATGAAGTAGATGCTCAATTAATCCACGCCGAATTGGATGCAACCTCATTTTCCTTTTCTATGAAATGCAAAAGGACTTCTGGGTTCCAGGACTCGTGACCCCTATAAGAGAGACACCCTCCAGGAAAGTGTCTCATGCACATTCAGAGTCTCTGTGCAGATGCTCTGGAAAGTGGGCGTGAGACCCTTGATTGCTCCACTGTCCTGGGTTCTTCTCTACCCCCTACCCTCTCACCTTGGACATGTTGCCTGGCTGAGGAGAGGAAACCAAATCTTTCAGGAAAAGTAGACCCTGGTTGTGGCAAGGAAGCCAGAGGGAGTGGCAGGTGGGGCAGGAGGAGAGAGGAAGGGGCCAGTGTGCTCAGAGCCGGTAAATGGGAGCAGAACCTCCAGCTGGCTCTCAGGAGGACGGGCAGATGTCCCTGGCTGGTGCAAAATGCGATCATGCTAAAAGAAGGGACTTTGTAGCAGTGGCTCCCCACCTCCCCAGCTTCATCCCACTGGACACAGTTTGCGGGAGAAGAAATCATGGCATTGAGGTTACTGCTCGTGATGCTACTCAGGGGTTTTCCTGGAGCTTTGAAGACTCTGCACTCAGAATGTCATTCCCCAGGGACTTCCCTGGTGGCGCAGTGGTTGGAAATCCACCTGCCAATGCAGGGGACACAGGTTTGAGCCCTGGTCTTGGAAGATCCCACATGCCACAGAGCAACTAAGCCCGCGTGCCACAACTACTAAGCCTGCGCTCTAGAGCCCGCGAGCCGCAACTACTGAAGCCCGCACCTAGAGCCCGTGCTCCACAACAGGAGAAGCCACCACAATGAGAAGCCCGTGCACCGCAACGAAGAGTAGCCCCCGCTCACCGCAGCTAGAGAAAGCCCGTGTGCAGCAACGAAGACCCAACGCAAGCAAAATTTAATTAATTAATTAATTGATTTTTTTAAAAAAGAATGTCATTCCCCGGAGGAAGGTTGTGGGGATGTTGGAGGTCAGGGTGGATTGGATACATAGACCTCTCCTCCCCTTGTTTGCCCTGAGGGAGAGAATACTTCTGTCTTACAGATGAAACAACCCAGGCTCAGAGACGTTAAGTGACTTGTCTAGGTCACACAGCTAGGGATTTCAACCGAGTCTGGATGAAACCAAAGTCTGGGCATTTTTTTTCTGGACACAACACAGCATTGCCCGCTCTCAGACCCACAGGTTTGTATTCTGTTTATCATGCTCTCCCTTCATGGATAAAAACTACTTAGAGAGTGAAGGCAAACCCACTTCCTCCATCCTCATGGTCTGCTCTGGGGCTCCCTGGACTGCCTCATCATGTGGATTCCAGGCATTGAGCTCCCCGGCCCCAGACAGCAGAGATTTGGAGAAATACAGAACTCATGGGCCATGGGGACTCATCTGTCCACCTGTCCGTGATTGTGAAATGGGGCCACATTTACGCTGATGCCCAAATGACAGAGGCCTCAGGCCGCTTATCTCCCCAAACAAGAAAGTTGTCTGCTCTCTTCGCCCCGCCCCATCCAAGTGCCTCCGGTCATTTTGGGGAGACTCAAAGGGAGCTTCACTGGTGCCCAGGCTGTCAGGGGCGCCGCCAGTGTCCACCCCTTTTTCCTTTCCTATTCTGGTTTCCACTTGCCCACTCCTTGCAGCTTTCCTGCTGTGAATTATTAATCATGTTATGGTTATAACCACGTTATTGTTAATCATGAAAGTGGACCACCTGAAGAGTGATGTTTGTGCCAATGTCTGTGCCATTGGGGCTCATCCACTGCCTGGAAGGTCCTCGTTCATTGGCAGAATCTCACAATGACTTTCATGGGGATACTTGGGGCTCCCACCTCAAAGGTCTTGTCCAGAGGGCTAGGTGGGCACAGGTGCTCTGCCATTCTCCCATTAACCTCCAACCTCCTGATGGCATCTAGCTATAATCACACTCCCTCCCATGGCTGATCAGTGGATACAAAGAAATCTTAGGGGACACATTGTTATGGTCTGCACAGGTCTCCAGAGTTTTTTTTAATTGCACATTCCTATCAGTACATCTAAGAATCATGTACCTCTCCAAGATGCAAATCTGTTTATTCATGTGTCACATACACACAGCACTGCATTTATATATAACATGCATTAAAACCATGCACAAAGTAGAAATGTACAAGGATGATGTTTCTTCATAAATTAGAAACATTTATGTATTTCTGTGCTATGTCCATGAAAACCATATGTAAAAATAGAAATGTAAAGAGAAGATGTAGAATAAATAGAAAAAGAAGCTCTTATCTTTTCTTCCCCCTCACCCCCCACGCATCTGTTCCCCTCTGCACCCCAGGTGCATGCACCTCATTTTAGAGATTACACTCGGTCCACATCTGCATGCTTACTACACGCCCATGTCACATGCACGAGTCACTCGAGCTGCTGCTCTCTGTTTTATGCATGAGAAGTCAGGCTCCAAGACGCTGAGTCCTTTGGGACCCAGTGAGGAAGTCTGGAGCCTGAGGTTGACTCCTGCTCAGGCTGCTCTAACGAAATACCTTAGACCAGGTGGCTTAAAGAACAGACATTTAGGCTTCCCTGGTGGCGCAGTGGTTGAGAGTCCGCCTGCCGATGCAGGGAACATGAGTTCGCCCCGGTCCGGGAGGATCCCACATGCCACGGAGCGGCTGGGCCCGTGAGCCATGGCCTCTGAGGCTGCGCCTCCGGAGCCTGTGCTCCCTTCCCTCTGTTCTCAACAGCCCCCTTCCACCCCACCTCCCCCGTCTCCACCTACCAGTGTCCTATCTGTCCTTCCAGCAGACTCAAGGGCTTCTCCTCCATGAAGCCACCCACAGGGAAGCAGGCTGAGTCCTGCACCAGGATGCCCAGCTGAGAGGATGAGAAGGATGGTGTTAAAAGCCAGCTTGCTCCTTGTTTGCCAAACCCCGGGGCTGTTACGCAGTCCATCCTCCTGTGTGGCTTGCTGCACGGCAGGCCGATAAATTGAGAGATGAGTTTCTGGGGCAAGGAATGGCGACTTTATTTGGAAAGCTGACTGACTGAGAAGATGTCACACTAGTGTCCCAAAAAGCCATCTTCCCTAAGTTAGAATTCAGGCTTCTTTTATACTAAAAGGGGAGGAGGGGAAAAGTCCTGGTTCCAATGAGACTCCGGATGAGAAGGAGAGTTTGTGTTAATTTCTTCCCACCTACAGCCAATCACAGGTGGGCCTGGTCAGGAGGTTTCCTGGGAGTCAAACAAAGGTATTTTAGCTTAACATGCATTACCTGGGAGGCAGTGGTTCCCAGAGATGGGCTATTATGTATAATTCAAGCTTGTAGGCAACATCCCTGTAATAGAGTACAAAGGTTCTTCCCTATCACAGACCCAGGGTTCTGGGCCTGTCAAGGTGGACTTCTTCCAATGTGCACCAAGACTCCTATGGGCTAGGAGGGCACTGAAACCTTGCAACAAATGATTTTTCTCTCTCTTTTTTCATTTCCATAGAATTTTATGGCACCTCTTATACACAGCTGTATCATAGGTGTTTTGCACTTGAATCATCTTCCTGTCTAGGTGAGTTCTGAGCATGCAGGGATTCTATTTGTCTTATCCGTGTCAGTACAGTAAGTCTTTTCCCTGTGTCTAGTCCAGGAAGTCCCCCTACATATGAACCTTCAAGCTGCGAACTTTCAAAGATGCGAACGTGCGTTCCATCAACGTCAGGCACGAGTGACATTGCAGCTTGCCCTCTGTCTCCTATTGTTGATGACCCTTCAGCTCTACCATCTCCCACCACCTCTCCCTCCTTCAGTCAGTAACTCTGCTTGCCTGTTCACTCGATGCCAGCCCCTCTATGACAGCTGTTGTACCGTACTGCTGTACTTTTCAAGGTACTGTACTGTAAGAATAAAAGTGTTTATTTTTTGTGTGTTTATTTTTTATGTGTTATTTGTGCGAAAAGTATTATAAACCTGTTACAGTACAGTACTATAGAGCCAATCTTGTTAGTTGGGTACCTAGGCTAACTGTGTTGGATTTACGAACAAATTGGACTTACAAACATGCTCTTGGAACGGAACTCGTTCGTATGTAGGGGACTTACTATACTTTGTCATTCATTCGCTCACCCATTCCATACATATTCTTGAAACTCAATTGTGTTAATTCAAGTTTGTTGAATTAACGGGTGAATGAAATGTT
The DNA here is from genome assembly GCF_059928025.1 of Delphinapterus leucas. Lineage (NCBI taxonomy): Eukaryota > Metazoa > Chordata > Mammalia > Artiodactyla > Monodontidae > Delphinapterus > Delphinapterus leucas. The sequence goes on along the minus strand of NC_143130.1, from coordinate 44,848,641 downwards.
CCCTCTGGAGCACGTGTTCTTCCCGTGTCCCGTCTCCTCAATCCTATCTGCTCTTCCAACCAGTCTCCAGGATTAGACCCCTCCCAGAGAGCTGGCCTCAGGTGTGGGCGGGCAGGCAGCGTCTGAGGTGAATGAACATGGCCATGCCCAGGGGCTCCTCTGGCCTCTTCGTGACCCTCAGGTGCACGCTTTCCCCAAGCTGACCCACCCTCCTCTAGGAGCACTCCGTACCAATGCTCCACCCACCCTTCCCACCTCCTAGGGTAGGCAGTTTACAGCAGGTGAGCTAGATAGAGCCTATACAGTCCCTTGTTCCTTCAGAGGGTGGGCAGAAGCTTGTGGGAGTGGGAGCCACCCCTTAAAGAAAGGAAATAGGCAGAGACGTCTTGGGGTGGGATCCTGGCTCGGAACAGATGCACCTCAGCTATGACTGGGAGTTACTAGGAACTACTCCCAGCTGCTAGCCTTGGGGTGGGGGGGTGGGGAGAAAGTCGGGGGAGAGAGAGAGAGAGGGGAGGGGGGAGAGAGGGAGAGAGGAGAATTGCACTCTGAGTTAAGAGAAGTGTGTTAAAGGTCCCCCATCACTCCCACCCTCCTCCCCAAAACCAAACAAAAAACAAACCAATAAGGAAATTGATTTTGTTCAAGCCATTGCAATAGGTAGAGTACCCCAGATCCAAAGAGAGTAGAAAAGTCCCTTAAACTTGTCTAGGAAGGGGCAGACAATTTATCCATGGGGTAATTGTACAGTCGGTGTTGTTTTGTGATCAGGGGGAGTGTCAGTCAACCAGAGAGGAAATGTTTACCTCTGTGTCTAGCTAGTTTCAGGGGGACCAATAGTTTGGGCAATCACTTCTGAGACAAAGAACAGGAGGTTGGAGGGACTGTGTCTGGCCTCATCACAGGTAATTAGGGGGGTGTCTGTGAGTCTTATGAGGAGTCATAAGGAGAGTCATGGGAGTCATGGGAGAGAGTGGACCGCAAGTCTTATCTAAGTCACATGGGGAAGGTGGTCCTTTGTGGTAAGCTGTTTCCCAGAATGCAAAAGGATAGGCGGACTTTGGAACACGTGGGTTTGGGGGGGTTTCTTCACCATCTTTGTTTGTTGGAAGAACAAGGCTCGGGTAAATTTCAAATTGTCGAATTCTCCCAGTGACCTTGCCTGATGGGTGTTATCAGACTAATTTTATAACAGGCTTGGTAGGATTGAATAAGACCCCCTAGATCTCTTCTCAGAAGTGCTGGGAAATCACTCTAACTGGGAAGAAGTAGGGGTGGGAAAACTTAGGTCTCAAGACACCAGTGGTCTGAGGGACTCTTTTCTCTCTGCTTCTGAGGAGAGGGTGCTGTGGGGGGGAAGTTCTGTGTGGTGTTGGAGATGGGGAGGGGAGGTTGTTATTAGGAGCAGACTATGAAAGAGGGAATTTGCAGAAATAATGGCTTAGGTTGACTTATCTGCACATTTGTTTGAATTCTCCATTGACTTCACACTCTGTAGTCTTTTCCTTCATTAGCAAATAATTTTACCAAGAAGTGGAATGAAATTTCTGTGCAAGAAATCATTTCTTGCCAAAGGAGCTGTTAAAAATTAATAAACAGAAACCTCAATTAAAATAGAGTCAGGAGAGCAGAGCAGGGAGCTCTCAGGCTCTGCGAAGAAGAAAGAACTCACTCTTCTTGCCTGCAGGAGCACAGCCAATGAGAGACAGTCACAACTTAGTAAATGAAAAGCCACAGACTCTGTTTACAGCCCTCCCACTTCCTTTTCCCTCTATAAAAGAGTTCTCCTCTCTGTTTTTGCTGGGGACTTGCATGTGGCTCACCATGGTTGCAGACCCTGAACTGCAATTCTTTGATGATCCTAAATAAACCCATTTTTGCTGGAGAAATTACTGGCAGTCTATTTGTTTTACGTCAGTGGGGCATAAAATCTCTGAATCTTTAATCAGACTTGAGAGAGTTTGGACTTGAGGGAGGATTCAAAGTGGGTTAGAAAGAAGCTTATAAAGGCCATTTGTCAACAGGCATCAGACACCTTGGAAATCTGCACATCCTTCCACACTTTCATTTCTAGGAATTTATCTGAAGGAATGAATCAGATAATGTTCAAAGATGTTTGTAGTGAGGGAACTACCCCAGCATTGTTTATACTAATGAAGAATTAGAAGTCCAATAACAGTTTGCTAAATAAATTATAGAAACATCAACATAATAAAAATATGTGACCATTAAAAAGAGAGCATGGACGTATATTTGTTTATGCAGTGTATTGTTTATGTGTACCTCAGGTGAAAACTAGGCCTTGTGTGGAGCACAGCCACCTGGGTTAGGTGATTCTGATTCTATGGGGTTCTTCACCTTTCATGGCCTTTGGGCTATTTTGTATCTCCACAACTTATAGCAATGCAGATAATTCTTTATAGACAAGCAACTAAATTCTGTCTGGTGGAGGTTCATTTGTCTAGCTCCTCCCCAGTGGAAGAAGCCACTTTTGTGTTCATTTGTAAATCCATTTCAGTATTCCTCATCTATAAATGTCTCTGCTATCTTGACTCCTTTGTTATAACCTCTTAATTGTCCCCTCGTTAATAATGAATTAAATAAAAATTTTAACATGTGTTCATTTTATATCTGTAGGAGAGTCATAATTTCATCTTTAAAAAATTATCCTTTAACCATTGAAAGGTACTTGTGATCATTATTAAATAATAAAAACAAGTTACAAATAGTGTATCTTATATCATTCAAAGAAAAATGGCATGTTTTAATTGATGCACAGAAATAAAAAGTTCAGTGCAGTACACACCAAAATGTAGGAGTGTTTATCTCAGGATGGGTTCATGGACGAATTTAATTGTCTTCATGCTCATCTTATTTCTTAGGCCTAACACGTATTATTGTGAATAAAAGTATTTAAACACCAAAGAAGCATTAATCAAAATCTGGGACATACCAGCCTTTCTAACCGAATTCCCGTGGGATTCAGATCTCCCCTTCTCCCAATCTGGCAAGTCTAAAGTCAGGAGGTAACTTTTCTGGCATAACTCTGCTTCCCTTCTAGGGGAGGATAAGGTGGCTGACATTTAAGGAGCCCCAAGGAACATTTAGGGCTGGGGCTCCCTGCTGGGCTACACGCCCAGAGGCTCTGGGTTAGTCTGTTGGGTGGGGACGTGGGGTAGAGGCTTCTGAAGATAATATTTGAGACGTTTAGGCTGTGACTATGCAAAAAAGAAAATCTGAGGAAACTACTGGTTTGTACAGAGTGGCTTTGAATGATTACGATTGAAAAATACCGAGGGATTGATAATTTATGCCTACATCTCCGGTGGCTAGGGTACCAGATAGTCTCAGAAAGTGCTTCCATTAGAGGGAGCTGTGGATGGTTTGAGCTGAGGAAGGGTTCAAGGTTAACACTCCCCACCCCCTTTCTGCGTGGGGTGGGCAGTCTCCTTGAAGATGCTGGGTGAGGTCGCCGGAAGCCACCACGAGGTGCTATCTCAGCCCAGGGGACACAGCTACTCTGAGTCCCTTTGCTGGAGAGGGGTGGGGTAGGGAGGAAAGTTGTCCCCCGAAAAGCTGCTCTCCCCTCGGAAAACCAAGAATTCCCTGGGCAGTCTCTACCAGGAGTGAAATGTAGATCCTTTGCACTTCAACTCCTGCTCTATTTTCAGACTGATTCATAACTAAAACATGAAATAAATGATGGAAGGCACGGAGCACTGTCTGACACTTGCTCAACGCGCGTTACTTTCTTCCCTCCCTCCTTCTCTTCTTCATCAGAATCTGCGGGGCCAGAATGTAAGCGCTGACTCTCAGACTGTCCTGTCTGAAGGGCTGTTTTCTGCAGGTGATTACAGAACCTGTCTTCCTGCCGCGCTGTCCACGCCGCCTTTCGAGCTCAGGACGCCACGAGCCCGCCCTCTGGCGGCGACAGCCCCGCATGTTCTCAAGCGGCCAAGGCTCCGCCCCGCCGGGGCTTCACTGCAAAACTTCGTTCCTGACGCCTGGTCACTGTTACCGCACAGTGGACACATGTCCCGCTTTGGACCGAATTACTCGGCAGGACTGCAAGGTGACTTGCTAACGCCATCAGACAAGAAAGGAGAGCATGTGAAGCTGGAGAGGGAGGGGAGAAGCATTTGCAAATTCCTTAAAATACAAGTGGTACCTCTCCCCCATTCCTCAAAATTTTGTTACGAAAAGTTTTAAAGATACCTAAAAGTTCAAAGAATTTTACAGTGAACAGACATATATCTATCACCCAGATTCGTCCATTAACATTTTATTCTACTTGTTTCATTACATACCTACCCATCACCCACCCTCTCTCTCCACCCATCAAAACAGCTTATTTTTCTGATGCATTTCAAAGTAGGTTGCAGACACTTCCCTCTAAACATCTCAGCCCTCAGTTTTTAAAGAAACACATGGAAGAGGTTGCTAGTATTTATTTTCCTGCGCAGTACATTTCTATTTTCTTGTTTTGTTGTTTTGTTCTTATAGCCCTGTGAATGAGTTATTTATTCATTAAACTGAGATATAATTGACATATAACATTATTTTAGTTCCAGGTGCACAACATAATGCTTTGGCATTTGTGTATTTGTATATATTGTGGAATAATCACCACCCTAAGTCTAGTTAACATCCATTACCACACGTAGTGACAACTTTTTTTTTTTCTTGTGATGAGAACTTTTGAGATCTATTCTGGTAGCAACTTTCAAATATACAATGAGGTAGGAATTTTAATCCCATTTTACAGGCATGGAAACTGAGGGTCAAGATGGGTGAGTAATTTGATGGAGCTGTGATTCAATATGTGTCTTTCACAGCAGATGTCCTCCCCTCCCTAACTTTGATGGCTTCACATTTTACTTGGAATAAAAGCAGAACTTCTCATGCACACGGCCATCCAGGGCCCTGCACTGTCTGTCTCCTCCCTCCCTCACCAAAGCAGTCCAGTCTGCTTGGAGATGCATTCCCAGACCACCCTGTCTGAAGTTACCTCCCCCAGGGATGCTTTATTATCACCATATTGTATTTCTTTCTTAACACGTTTCACAATTAGGAATTACCTTGTTTTTACATTTGTTTGCTCATTATCTGATTCTCTGAGGAATGTAAGGATCTCCAGTACCTAGAAGTGGGCCCAGAATGAGTCAGCGCTGAAGGAATATATTCATTAAGTGGATGAGTGTAGAATTCTGCTCAGCTCACTTAGTTGCTAAGTCTCTAAGATATGAGATCTTGGGACATTAGGATGTCAGGCCTACAAGCACTGCTGCCATCTTGCTTCTGGTCTGAAGAAAGAGCTAGCCCAGGGAGGGGTAGACCCGAGCAGGAGGCCTGACTGGACCTCCTGGCCCCCACTGTCCTTCAGGACTTGTAGTTTTGTGAGAGTATTTTCAGTTATTTGCAGCTGAAGTCATCCTTTGCCATTAGCTGACCACTTACCATGTACCCTCACTTTGCTTAGCATTTTAGAAATAATATTTCTAGGCTTTGTAACATTGGAGGCTGGCATTAGCTCCAAGGGTGCCCTTGTGACAATTAGTAGCAGAGACCCCCCTCTGAGCAGATGTAGCCGTGGGTCCCACTCACCTCCGCCCAGGATGTCCCTGGTGAAGACGCAGCCTGAACCCCATTACAAGGTAGCATAGGTGCCATTGCTCCCGTTTTGCAGTGAGGAGACCCAGACCCAGAGCGGAATTGACTTGCCCAACATCACACGGTTTAGCCACAGGCAGAGCTGGGAATCAAACCGTGTCTTTCAAAAGCTCATACCAACTTTTAAAAACGATGTTTAGTTTTGACTTTAAATGACACATTTGAATGGAATGAAATAAAACCAAAAAATAAACATTTAAAATTGAGCTGTGTTGGTGGATTCTTTCCTCAGGCAAAGCCTACCGAGACGTTTTCAGTATTTTATTTTTTTTTTGGCTTCGACAATAGACAAAATATGGAATGTGTCATAGATGCGCGTGTCACTCTTGCGCAGGGGCCGTGATGATGTTCCTTGTATAGTTCCAATGTTAGTATATGTGTGGCTGAAGCGAACACAAGTATGGGTTTTTTAAAAAAGGCTTATTGAGATATAAGTCACACACCATACAGCTTACTCACTCCAAGGGTACAATTCAATGGCTTTTGGTATATACACAGAGTTGTACAAACACTATCATAGTGGATTTTAGAATTTTAGCATTTCATCACTCCAAAAATAAACTTTGTACCCCTTAGCCCAGTCTTCCCTCCCCCTGGTCCCTGGCAACCACTAACCTGCTTTCTGTCTCTACAGAGTTGCCTGCTCTGGACATTGCACGTAAATGGGGTCACACACCACGTGGTCCTTTGTGACTGGCATCCTTCACATAGCATAAGGATTTCAAGTTCATGTGTAGCTTGTATCCGTACTTCATTCCTTTTCATGGCTGAATAATATTCTACTGTATGGGTATATCCCATCTTATCTATTCATTCATTGGTTAGTGGGCATTTTGTGTGTTTCCACTTTTCTGGCTGTTATGAATAATGTTGCTATGAACATTCATGCCCAAGTTTTTGTATGGACATATGTTTTCATTTCTCTTGGGTACATACCTAGGAGTGAAATTGTTGGATCATACGATAAATCTATGTTTAATCATCTGAGGAACGTCCAGATGGTTTGCCAAAGCGGCTTCACCATTGTATGTTCTCACCAGTGGTGTCTCAGGGTTCCAATTTCTCCACATCCTCACAAACATTTGTTACTATCTGACTTTTTTGGGGCTTTGTTTGTTTGCTTATTTGGTTGGTTTTTTTTTGGCTGTGCCGTGCTGCTGGCAGGATCTCAGTTCCTCAACCAGGGACTGAATCCAGGCCATGGCAGTGAAAGTGCAGAATCCTAACCACTAGGCCACCAGGGAATTCCCTGCTATCTGACTTTTAATGACAGCCCTCCCAGTGGCTGTGAAGTGGTATCTTGTGTGGCTTTCATTTGCATTTCCCTGATGGCTAATGATGTTGAGCATCTTTTCATGTGCTTAATGGCCATTTGCATATCTTCATTGGAGAAATATCTTTTCAGGTGCTTTGCCCAGTTTTTTTTTTTTTTTTGCGGTACGCGGGCTTCTCACTGTTGTGGCCTCCCCCGTTGCGGAGCACAGGCTCTGGACGCACAGGCTCAGCGGCCATGGCTCACGGGCCCAGCCGCTCTGCGGCATGTGGGATCTTCCCAGATCAGGGCACGAACCCGTGTCGCCTAGCATTGGCAGGCGGACTCTCAACCACTGCGCCACCAGGGAAGCCCTTGCCCAGTTTTTAACTGGACTATTCATCTTTTTATTATTGTCTCAGAGTGGGTTTTAGTAAGGGAATACGGGGCTGGCTGAATTAGCTCACTGTCTGAACCACCTGGATATAGTGTATTGGCGAGCACTGTCTCTCATCTTAGAAAATCAGATTTTCCACATACAGTCTCAAGTAGATCCCAGGTCAAATAAGGAAAATTGGAGTAGGATACGCCAAGCCTTGGTAACACTGAGGAAGAACGCTTTCTGGCTGTGTGATCTTGGGTAAATTACTTAACTTTTTTGAGCCTCAGGTTTGGGTCCATTTTATAGGCTGAGACTCTTCCTCTCAATCTGTGCGTGTCAGCACCTCTCACTCAGCCCTAGCCCTGCGGCAGGCAAGGCGGTCAGTGCCGCTCCAGGATGGATGAATGCCATTTCCCTTCTCTTCCTGCTTCTCAAAGCTCAGCTCCAGTTCTCAGGGCTCAGAGGCTGAGATCACTTGAAGGAAAGTCACAGTTATTTCATCAGATTAACCACAATAACTACAGCTCACAATGGTTGGAGGAGAGGATGACATATCCAGATCTGATTTGGCCATGAGAGGCACTAGAGCCCTAAGGATGTTTCAGCAGCATCTTCTGAGAGAGGAGACCTGGTGGGCAGAGCTTCCTGTACCAGGGTCTTTTCTTTCCACTAGGGATAGCCTGCAGGGGATTCTGGCCACCCTGGGGAAATGCTGGCCCCCACCCCCTCCACCTATAGCCTGTTGGAAGGAAGGGCAGAAGAGGAGGCCACAGGGATGTGCACAACGTGTGGACACACGTCACCCTGTGCACTAGCACGCACGACTCAGTCAATGCCTTGGGATCGGACTCAATAAGATTTTACCCCTTTGTGAGGAGCATTCAGGGAAGCAAGAGATGTGCAGGCATTTCCTCTGTTCCCTACAGACTGTTTCTCTCATCACCCCAGCCTGGATTTAACTCAGCATTCCTTCCTTCCTGCCTTCCTTCCTTCCTGCCTTCCTCTCTCTCTCTCTCTCTCTCTCTCTCTCTCTCTCTCTCTCTCTCTCTCTCTCCCTCTCTCTCTCTCTCTCTCTCTCTCTTTCTTTCTTTCTTTCACATTTGTGGAGCATTTCCTCTGCACCAAGCATTGTTCTAGCCACTGGGGATTCAAATATCAATCCAGCTCCAATGTGCTCATCACCAAGGAAGGGAGAAGTAGATGTTTGTGTATTGAGGTACCAGGTGAGCTTGGATTTAGAAGCTGTGCCAGCATCTTCAATGTCTAGGCAGATAGAAAAAGTCACCTCAAGATGGGTTCGTCTGATCAGGGAAGAGCCACGGGCATAATTCCTATAGATATGCAAGGGCAGGGACAGTGGTACTCACTTCCTGGGGGGAAGAAGGGACAGGAGGCTCGTCTGACCCCCACCCCCGGGCTGCCTCCCCCTCCAAGCACAGGTCTGTGGGGGATGCAGCTGGGGCAGGGGCAGGAGTTGGGGAATGCACCAACTTGCCTTAGAAGCCTGGAAGCCTTGCCGAAAAAGAAGGACTGACATTACAGCCCTCTCTGGAGTTCAAGGACAGGGAAATTGAGGAGGAGAGTCTAACAGGGGGTCCCGACCAAGGCCTGTGAAAGGAAGGACACCAAGGGTGTCAGAGTGGGAGCTCACAATGAGGGGAGGAGACACAGTGCCTAGTCCTGCCCCAGGCCCTCGGCATTTGTGACCAGGTTCAGGCTGTCCCTGAACTGATGGTGACTGTGACCCAACCTCCCCAGTGTGTCCTTGTGCTTTGGGGGAGCAGTGGTAGAGCTTGTGAGTGTGAACTAGGACAGTATGACCTTGAAGTTCAAGTGTGGAACCCCACTCTTTTAAATTTAATTTTATTTATTTTTCATTCAGCATGTTCTTATAAGCTATACATTTTATACATATTAGTGTATATATGTCAACTCCAATCTCCCAATTCATCCCACCACCACCACCCCCGCCACTTTCCCCCCTTGGTGTCCATATGTTTGTCCTCTACATCTGTGTCTCTATTTCTGCCCTGCAAACTGGTTCATCTGTACCATTTTCCTAGGTTCCACATATATGTGTTAATATACGATATTTGCTTTTCTCTTTCTGACTTACTTCACTCTGTATGACAGTCTCTAGATCCAACCACGTCACTACAAATGACCCAATTTTGTTCCTTTTTATGGCTGAGTAACATTCCATTGTATATATGTACCACATCTTCTTTATCCATTCGTCTGTCAATGCTTCCATGTCCTGGCTATTGTAAATAGTGCTGCAATGAACATTAGGGTGCATGTGTCTTTTTGAATTATGGTTTTCTCTGGGTATATGCCTAGTAGTGGGATTTCTGGGTCATATGGTAGTTCTATTTTTAGTTTTATAAGGAACCTCCATACTGTTCTCCATAGTGGCTGAATCAATTTATTTTCCCACCATGGAACCCCACTCTTGCTTGGACAGATCTGGACTAGCAAGACCCTTAGCTGGAAACAGGCAAGTGTGCCTTGCAAATGTGCACTGGGTCAGTGTCCAACAGGGACAGCAAGTGTCAGTCCAGAAGACATTGTGCCAGTGGACCAGTCAGACTCTGCATTCTCTCCTTTCCTTTCCTCTTCTCCTTGTCCTCTTATTCCTCCTCCACGTCCTCTTATTCCTCCTCCACAATCACCTCTTTCTCCTCCCCTCTCTCTCTCTCCCTGGTATTAGAAGTAGAATATCCCTTTGGATCAAGTAAACCCTTAAGTCCTTGGGCAGTTTAAGCCGGGGGAAGGGGAGAATGGGGGTGAGCCTCAAAAAGGGATGTTGGAATTCCAGTACGATCAGGTGGATGCTTAAATGGGTCATTAGAAAGGTGAAAACTAAATATAACTGTTGTTCTTGTCATCTGTGAAATGATTTTGCCAGAAATCCAGGCCTATGATTGAGTAACTTGGCCACTCTATTAGTCAGGAAATGTTAATTTCTTTAACAAAAAATCCTCTAGTCAGTGGGGTTTAAAATATATATACATGTAATATATGACAATAGTGGTACAAAGAACTGGAAGTGGTTAATGGAACCATAATGTTGCAAGTTCCCACATTTTATGTGAAACCACTAAAAATGTGGTTTTTAAAACCCAATAGGGGAATTAAAATGGAATACTAAAAAATAATTGATTAACCCAAAAGACAGTAGGAAAGGAGGAATAGAAGATCAAAAAAGAGATGGGACAAGTAGAAAACAAATAATAAAATGGTAGCCTTAAACCCAACATATCAATATTTGTATTAAATATAAGTGGACAAAGCTGACCAATTAAAAGGCAGAGATTGTCAGATTGATGGAAAAGCAATATAGGTATTCCCACTTTTGGAAAGTTCACTTTACCCCACTTTGCTTTTATGAAAGCCCTGTATTAGTACATGTTTCTGCTAACTGAAAGAAAGCTGAAGAGGATTTTTGCTTTTATGAAAAAAAGGCAAAAAGTGATAATAGTGTTCAGCATTTGTTCTGCAGTGAGAAGTTATAGAGGCAGCATGCACCCTGAGCAGTGAGAGGGGCACTGCCAAGCTCCTTCCCTGGAAGCTACACTCAGCACCTCAGCATCAAGCTGCCACAGCTTTGAACTGTGTCTGTGAGCATCTGTGTTTTATCTTAATTTATCTTGTGCATCCATTAGCAAGATGTGTCCTGAGGTAATTGCTTCTTTACTTTTTGCCATTTCAGCTTACAAAGGGTTTCATAGAAATGCCCTACTTTTGGATAGCAGAGAAAACCTGAATTCCTCTTTATGTTGTTTATGAGAGACACTTTTTAAATGGTTTATTACAGGATATTAAATATAGTTCCCTATGCCATACAGTCAGGCCTTGTTGTTTATCCATTCTATATATAATAGTTTGCATCTGCTAATCCCAAACTCCCAGTCTATCCCTCCCTGACCCCTCTCCCCCTTGGCTACCACAAGTCTGTTCTCTATATCTGTGAGTCTGTTTCTGTTTCATAGATAAGTTCAACTGTGTCATATTTTAGATTCCACATATAAGCGATATCATATGACATTTGTCTTTCTCCTTTTGACTTACTTCACTTAGTATGATAATCTCTAGGTCCATCCATGTTGCTGCAAATGGCGTTATTTCATTCTTCTTTATGGTTGAGTAGTATTCCATTGTATATATAGACCATATCTTCATTATCTGTTCATCTGTTGATGAACATTTAGGTTGTTTCCATGTCTTGGGTATTGTAAAGAGTGCTGCTATGAACATAAGGGTGCATGTATCTTTTCTCACACTTTTAATTTAAAGAAACAGGCTGAAAGTAGAAGAATGGAAAACAATACCTTATGAAAACAGTAGTAAGTATAAGAAAGCTGGAGTGCCTATAATAACATGAGCCAAAATAGATGTCAAGGCAAGGAGTATCACAAAAGATAACAATGATCATTTCATAATGATTAAAGGACCAATTCATCAGGAAAACATACCCATTCTGTATGTGTATGTGCCTAATGACAAAGCATCCAAATGTATGGAACACAAACCAGTAAAATTGAAGGGAGAACTAGGCAAATCCACAGCGACAGTTGAAGATTTTTAACACTCTTTTCTCGGTAACTGATAGAACAACTAGACAAAAATATCAGTAATGATACAGAAGATTTGAACGCTATTAATTGCCTTGACCTAACTGATATGTAAAGACACCACATTCAACAAGAGCAGAATACACATTCTTTTCAAATGTATCTGGAAAATTTCAATAAAAGTCAAAAGACTAGAACAAAATAAAAACTCAGCAGTGCAGGTTGCTGGGCTGATATTCAAACAACTCACTGGGTCATGACCTCCAAGCAAATGTGGGAGAGATGTGTAATTGGAAAGTTTGCAAGTCATGAGTTGATTCAGGCAGCATTTTGCCTAAGAGATGAGTGGACATAGAAACTGGATTTGAAATAAATCTCTCATATTGTCCAGTCTGCCTGTTTCAGTCCCTGAGAATATTTGATAATTTACTTATCATTGATTTAGGAACAAAGGGAGCTTAAACTGGCCTGAACCTCAAATTTCCAGCTCTAGACTTTTCAGGGTTTTTTTTTTTCCCCAGCACCTGCGAAGAATACTAATTATTCATAAGGAATCAGTCACGTTGACACACAATATTAAATAATATATGTTCTACTGAAGGGGCACATTGGGTTATAAAATGTGACATTCCAGATATCTCCATATGCAGACCTGATGTCTTGTAACTTCTAGTTATGGTAAGCCTGCGAAGGTTAGGGATGGTTGATAACTGCCTCTTTCTTCCAGAGTGGGACTTTTCTGCCCCAAATCCCACCCATTTCCTTATCTTTCTGTGCCTTTAATATCATCATCATTGTGACTTCGAAAAGTGCTTTGGTTGTTTTAGTAATAAAACAGCTCAGTGTGATTGAGGCCATGGAAACTAATTGTTAAGGTTACTGGAAATTCATAGGACCAGCTCCTTGGAGTAACTGTAAAGAACAATTTTATTCTGACACTTGAGCATCATATTCTGTCTTCTTTTTCTCCAAGTTTCTCTTTCTCCATCTATGCCCTTCCTACCCCCACCAGATGCAAACTCCTCAGTCACTGTGATAATGTAGGAAAGTGATAGCAGGGCAAAGTAGAAGTTCAAAGATAATCTCCCACCTGGGGGTCAATCTGTCTAGTACTGGGGAGTTTTAAAAGGTGGGAAACAAAAGGAGAGTCTGAGTGTCTAATATTTTTTTTTTTGCAAAAAGCTTTGGAATTTGCCCGTGGTGGGTGCAGGATAACCTCAGAATGTCAGCTCAGCTGTTCAGCCTTGGATCTCTTCTCTTAAAGATGCTTTCCCTGTAAAGTGACTCCACAGATGCCTTGTGTTTGATTCTTTATCATCCATGGCACTGGTGTCTGAGAGGTACTTGTCTCTTCCATGACCTTTCTGAGTCTTATTCAAAGTCATTTGCAGTAGCTATAATATGATCTATGGACTATTTCCAAATGTGCATAATTGATACCATGGTGGCCAAAGAATGACCAGGTTACCTCAATTATTCCTTTTCCACACACACTCTTCAGGATTGTGTAGACTCTACCATTATTGCCATGTTAACCCAGACTTCAAGTATAGCTCCCTTTTGGAGGCTCCAGTAGTAGGTAGGAAACTCACATGTTATCACAATAATCGCCCAAACCTACTGTCTACCTAGGCAAATTTCTTATTTATTAGAATATATCAAATGAACACAGGGCAAATTTTCATTATGTAAATGAAGTATGTGGCAAATGGTACAAATTAGACTATTAAATGAAATAAACTTCTCTCATTATGTTTAAAAAAATAGTTCTCTTTTTTTGAGTTCAGGGCCAGCTTCTTAAGCTCAGAGTGTTAAGGTGGCATTATCCTCATTTTATGGATGAGCAAATGGAAAGGCAGGGAGTTTAAGTGATTTGCCAAAATTCACCTAGTAAGTTATCAAGTTATCCAGACTCCTTGCTTTTTCCACCACACCATGCTGTCTCAAAGGGTTAAAGTGGGAGTTTGTACGTTTTTTGATTACACAAGTCAGTGGACATGGCCCTTGATGAATTATGAGTCATGAACCCTCTCATCTGGCAATTCAAGCCATGAAATGTTCCAAGATAAGATATGAGTTGGTAGGGCCCTTACTGTGCAGTATTTGTGCATTTGATCTTCACTGATGTGCCCAGCACTGTTAACCCCTTTGTGACAAATACAATGAACCCTATTCAGTCTATGAACTCATGCTGTCCTGAACATCATTTTGATTGTTATCTGTAGTTGGGGTTTCTTAAGCAGAACAGTGCACATCCCTGAAGATGCGTGTGATCTGACTCAGCTGCTCAGTCGACCAAGAGAATCACCCAAAGGTGCAGAGTTGTGCCTCTAAAAATGAACGGTCGTCCTTCCACTTCTTTTGCCACCTGCTTCAAAGCTTCACTGCCTTGATTCCATTTTAGCATTTAATCTTCCATCTTTCTGCATAAAGAAAACGCAAGCCAACAGTGTGATTTCCCCCGACTTCCTGCCCACTTCATCTCTACCCAAGACACATCTGCATCTCCACTCATTCTTGCTTCTTTCTCTCTAGTCAAAGTGAAAGAGGTATCCCTCCTCCTGGATGCATCAGTAGGGTCCAGACAGGAAGTGGAATTCATTCAGATGTTTTAAACGAGGAGACTTTTAAGGAAGGGTCTAATTATAGAGGGCATTTGTGGACAGGGTTTAAAGGAACAAACAAAAGATGTTGAAACACCCAGAGCTAGCAAAAATGAAAGTCATCACTGCCCTAGGGTTGAAGACACCATGGGAGGAAATTTTGTTACTAGAGTCTCTGAGATCTGGAGTTCTTTGAGGGGTCATGGTCATGGGGGAACGGGGTGCTGCCAGAGGGATGGGGCAGAGGCAGGTCTTGGCTGACATTGGCAGAACCCAACTGAAAGGTAGCTGTATTAGTCAGAGGAACAGAACAGTTATTTATCTACTATAGGAATTGGTTTGCATGGCCATGGAGGCTGAGAAGTCCTGAGATCTGTAGGAGGCAACCTGGAGACCCAGGAAAGCTGATGGTGAAAGTTTTAGTCTGAGTGTAGGAGAGGACTCTGCTGTCCCAGCTCAAGCAGTCAGGCTGGAGAAGTTCCCTCTTATTCAGCCTTCTGGTTCTATTCAGGCCTTCAACTTGGATGAGGCCCACCATATTGGGGAGGGCAATCTGCTTTACTCAGTCGATTCATTCAAATGTTAATTCCATCCAAAACTGCCTTCACATACACACCCAGAATAATGTTTGACCAAAGATCTGGGCACCTCCTGGTCCAATCAAGTTGGTAAAATTAAATCATCACAGTGGCCATCTTGGGAGACAATATGCTGCTCTCTGTAGGAATTAGTCTCTGGGAGCCCTGAGCAGAGCAGGAAAAGACACAGGCTGGATCCCAGTGGAGAAGAACCAGCATAACTGTTTTACTAAATGGATTGAACTCTGTAGACTGGTTTCTGTTCTCCTCCTCACTATTTTCAGTTATGCTCCAACTGATCTTGGGCAAAGCCTATTCTTTTTTAGCCACTTTGGGGTCCAATTAGCCTCATTTTCAGGTATTAAAAATCCAGTCCAATCTGAAACAAGACATTGATTTCTCAGGCTATTCAAATATTCTTCCTTCCCCTCCTGACTCAACTTCACCAGCCATCAGGGGGAAGTGGGCTCATGCCTGCCCTTTCTCTCTCCTGTTCCGTGTCACACCCTCTGCCTCATGGCTGGCTTTCCCAGGGTGGATCCCAGAGGGAAGACGCGTGGGACTCTGGTCAAAGGTCTTTTGACTTAGCTGAGCTTTTGTTCCTACTTCTCCCTTGGCTGTTGAATGCCCTCTGTGAGTCACATAGCTTGTATGAGGCATGTATTAGCTTCCTCTGAGACACTCCATGGTGGCCCTGGATCTACCATTTCCTGATGCAGACAATGCACCCTCTGAACTTCTTCTGACTCTCCCCAGCTCCTGTCCCCGCAGTGGTACACTCCACAGCCTCCTCTGTTGGGGTTTCCTCTCTGCAGCCGGAAGTTGATCAGAGCAGGGTCCCTTCAGCACTTCTCTGACCCAGCTCCTCCCTCCAGCCTACACCTGGCCTGGGGGAACCCATGTACCCCTGTTTCCCAAATGGTGGTGGAGAATGGGCCCCTCTGCTGCCCCCTTTCAACTGTTCCTTGGTGGGCTGCTGTAGCCAGGCCTGCAGGAGACTTCAGTCTCTTTACCCCCAAATACCGGGGCATACAAGTCAAACTCTCCCTTCTACTTTCTCAAATTAAAAAAAAAAAAAAAAATTCTCTCTCACCATAAGGAAATCCTCTTTGAATCTCAGCCCAATCTCACACAGGCTGTTGAGGGTGATATCAGCTGACTGGCAAGTACTCTCTAGATCAGCAGTCCCCAGCCTTTTTGGCACCAAGTACCGGTTTCATGGAAGACAGTTTTTCCCTGGATCAGGGTAGGGGGGAGTGGTTCAGGCGGTAATGCGAGCGATGGCGAGCGGCAGACGAAGCTTCACTCACTGGCCCGCCGTCACCTCCTGCTGTGCAGCATGGCTCCTAACAGGCCGTGGATGGTACCGGTCCATGGCCTGGGGGGTGGGGAACCCCTGCTTTAGAAGGTAGAGGCAGGGCTGGGGCTAGGGTGAGGTGAGTGAGGCACTGTGTGGGTGTAAAATTTAAGAGAGCACCAAAAACTCGGTGATCCAGGTAAGTGATATATTTTTATTTATTTATATATTTAAATTGAAGTATAGTTGATTTACACCGTTGTGTTAATTTCTGCTGTACACAAAGTGATTCAGTTATACAAACATATATATATATATATACTTTTTTTTTTAATTTTCTTTTCCATTATGCTTTATCATAAGGTATTGAATGTAGTTCCCTATGCTATACAGGAGGACCTGTTGTTTATCCATTCTGTATATAATAGCTTCACATAGGTAATACTTTAATGCAGTTACAAAAAAATCAAAATTAATGCAAAAAATTCCATGATGAACAAAATAACAAAAATTTAAAAACAGGATCAGAATGGCTGATTTTCCCATTTGCCTCAGGCTCCGAGGTGTCTCATCAGGGCACCATAACTGATCCTGTCTTTACTTAAAACTTTGATATTTTGGGTCTTAATTTTGAATTTTTAAATACTACCCTATTTTGATTACTTACTTACCTTGATTACTGAGTTTTTGGCACCCCCTTCAGTTTTGCCCAGAGCCAATGCCTTGCTTGCTTCATCCTAGCCTCTGTTCTCTGTCCAGGGCACCTAGCACACTGCCCCGGGCTTTGAGGTTTGGTCAAATTCCTGAGAAAATGCTTACATTTCCCTTGCATGGCCTGGTCCATGTAGCCATCCCTGCTTTAGAGCTGGGCTGCCATTCGTCTTTCCAGACTCCTCTTCCAGCCTCCCCTGCCCCCGGGCCTGGTCATGCCACGGTCCTCCTAGTGCATGGGCACGCCCTGTGCTCCCCTGCCTCTGTGTCTGTGCTCGTCCTTACCTGCTGCCTGGAATGCTGTTTGGAACTCCCCTGGCTTCGAGACTTCTCCTTGGCCTTTGGGAACAGTTCAGTCACCTCCTCTGTGAGGCCTTCTGTGGCCTCCCCAGAAAGAGAGACCCTCGCCCTGTTCGTACTCCCTGAGTCACCCACATACCTCTGTTCCAGCAATGCTGACATGGGCGAGGGAGTGTTGATAGTTTACCACAAACTGAGGGCCTTACAACAACCCAAATTTATTCTCTCTTACGGTCTGGAGGTCAGAAATCTAAGATCGAGGTGCCAGCAAGGCTACGTTCCTTCTGAAGGCTTCAGAGGAGAATCCATTTCATTGCCTTTTTCAGCTTCTAGAAGCCACCTGCATTACTAGGCTCACAGACCCTTCCCTGCATCCCTCTAACCTCTGCTGCTGTCATCACATTTCCTGCTACTGACTCAGACCCTCCTGCCTCCTCTTGTCACCTTTGGAATGACACTGGGCTCATCCTGATAATCCAGGTTCATTTCCCATCTCAGGGTGCTAGGCTTAGTCCCCTCTGCAAAGTTGCCTTTGTCATGTAAGATCACGTGGTCACAGGTTCAGGGGATTAGCAGGTGAGCGTCTTCAGGGGGCCCTGTTTTGCCTCCCTGAACTATCCATCCTGCCATGCTGGCCACGTCAGAATTGCAGTCATGGTTTCACCCTCCCTGCTTAGCACAAGGCTGAACATGAAGTTGGTCCTTCATGTGGTCCTGCTGCATTGAAGGGAATTCACAAAGCTGGAGCCTTCCCTCCTGGAGGCTTTGCTATTAGCGCCCGGGGGCAGCCCTGGGAGTTCTCTGCAGGCCACAGCCCAGTCCCTCTGAACTTGAGTAGACGCCATCATAGAATCCTTCCCAGTTGGGGTGGCGGGGAGGGAAGCATCCCAGATTGACCATCTTCCTCCATTTTACCTCGGTTTCTTTTCCTGGGTCTAATCACTTTCACTAAAATCCACCGCACGTTTCCAGTGTGTTAAATATATATTTGGTTTTATGCTGTGTGTGTCTTCAAAACCTGGGAAAAAACCCCACGTTGAACCAGTAATATGGTTTTACTTTCCCACGGTTTGTAGGAAATAGAGTTCCCAGCAGTTCAGGGTGATTTATCCAGCCTCAGAGAACAGACCTGTTCCAGAAATATCCCCATTCTGCTTAGTCCTCCCCCGGCTCTCCGCATTGCCTCAGCATCTATTTACAACGCAGGGGGTGGTTTTGTCTGCCAATTTCTGAGCAGGCTGGGAGGCAGGAGCCTGAGCAGAGCGTGGCCTGCCCCTTAGTCCAGGCAAGTCCTTTTGGGTCTTATATTCTGGATTTTGGATCCAGCCTTTCTGGGTAAGTGTGGAAGAAATGCCGAAATGGAAGCCACATTTAGCGATGGAGGGGCGATGAATGTTCGTGGAAGTGTTTGCATGCAGTGCCAAATGAATGTGTTTTAGAAGATTTATGGATCAGCTAAATATTTTGACAGAGAAGCAAAAATAACTGTGGCGACCCTTCCATCTGGCTCCCCCTGTTTACTGCATGAATATTTACACTGCTGCTTTGGGAGTTTCAGCAATTCGAGAATGAACGTACAGAAACAGATTCTGTCTCCTGGCCAGAGTAGGAGACAACTTTTTATCCTGTGAGTTGAGGATAAGGAGAGAAAAATACAAGCACAGGCCACCCTGAGGGGTTTTGTCTCCTCTCCCTTTCTTTTCATGTACAGGACTAATGTCACACCCTCAACCCTCCCCCCAAAATTCTTGATGCATGTGTTGCTGTTATTATCACTAGTTGCAGATGTGGTTGTACTTGTAGGGGTGTGAGTGGCTGTAATTGAAAAGCCTTGAATAGGTGTTAGAAAATAGTACCAGGGAGAGAAGATGTTGCTTGTGCTTAAGGAATTTCAGGTCTATGGATCAGAGAGGAAACATATGGAACTTTTTTTGGAATGTCAATGCAACTCACATAGGGGAGGGTGGGCGGTCAGGGAAGGCTTCCTTCCAAGGTGGAATTTTGAGGCAGGGCTGGGGTGTCCAAGATTTGAGGATCTGGCTTGGAGGTCCTGGCACACTGACTGCCCTGACACGCTGGGCTGCCCTCACCTGGGTGCCTGTACCTGGCCTCCCTCCATCTGCAAGGCTGCCACCTGGCTACCCGGCCAGCTCTCACTTCCTGATCTCACCTCAAAAATTTTTCCTTTTTGATACTAAACCTCATTTGGTGGCAAATCCTTCCTGAGCTGCCATGAGGACTTTAAAGCTGTTGATCGTCTTTATTTCATTTTTACTCCTCCTGAGTTTTGCTGCAAAAATCGGTGTGGCTGACTGCAGGTGACATCCCAGACCCCTGATGGAGATAGTAGGAAATATGCAACCTATAGACTGTTTATTTTCCTAATATCCAACAAATTCAGAATTGCAAACCTATCTGGCTCAAGCATGTTGATTAAGGGTTTGTGGACCTGGGTCTTCCTTACAGTGACTGCTCCGAGCATTCCTGTACTTTGTTGGAAAATCTGTCTCCCCAGGAGCCCATGGGCTTAAGAAAGGAGCCTAGTTTCTTCTTTATATACCAGGACCTCCAGATGGGTCATGCCCATAAGCATGATAAATATTGGTTGACAGATTATTAATTGGAGATATTCACTGAGGGTGTCCTTCTTTTACAGTACCACCAGGGAGGATGACAGGGCAGAGCTGTACGGGGTGACTTTGGCCGTGAGATGTTGCACGGCTGGACCAGGCAGATGTAGCACGCTCTGCCTGGGGGGCGGGGGTCACAGCCTGAGATGGGCAGGACGATTGGGGTTTGGACCCTGCGGATAAAGTGGGGGCAGGAGATCCTGAATTTACTGATACCAACTCTCTGCTCCACGATGGAATGAGTAAGTTCATTTATAGAAAAACAGAGAAAACCTCCTTCTTGCACATCTCCGTCTGTGGAGTAGAAGCCACACTGGCTGAACAAATGAATAAAATGATACAGGAGGACTTCATCATTTATTTTAAATCCCCAATGAGTTTTGTTCTCCTACATGTCAGGCATTGGTTTATATTTGTCATTGTATGTGACATCCAAGGGACCTCCACAGCTGGTCCTGACTTATTTAGAGCTAGGTATGCGATAGTGGGGCAGAGCGTCCAGGAAATGAGATGGAACACTAGTGCCAGCTCTGACGTGGGAGTCTATTTCTGCCTGTGGGAGGCAAACAGCTTCAAAAATCTTGGTTGAACAAACAAACTCACAGAAAAAGAGATCAGCTCTGTGGTTACCAGAGATGGGGGGTAGAGGGAGGGGGAATTAGATGAAGGTGATCAAAAGGTACAAACTTCCAGTTATAGGATAAATAAGTACAAGGGATGTAACGTACAGCATGGTAAATATAATTAACACACATGTATGTTACATAAAAGTTGTTAAGAGAGTACATCCTAAGAGTTCTCATCACAAGGGAAAATATTTTTTTCTTTAATTTTGTTCCTATATGAGATGATGGATGATCACTACACTTATTGTAGTAATCATTTCATGATATATGTAAGTCAACACCTTGAATTTATACAGTGCTGTATATATGTCAATTATATCTCAAATGAAACTGGAAGGAAAAAACCCTTGGTTTAAATAGATATTGATTTAATATATCTCTAGAAATCTTGAAGGGGAACCCCAGATAGCTAAAAAAGAACAAATGCAAAAAGAAAAAGGAAAAAGGAAAAAAAAATCATCTCTCATCCGACATTGTTGGTTGGGGGACTGCAGGATAACCGGTAAGCCACTAGGCGGCACTGCTGATCCACACTTGAAGCACCCCAGCGCCTGGCCCTATGGTAACAAGTTTACAAATTTATGGGGAGAATTGGCCTTGCCCTCTGGGTGTGTGCGTGTGTGTAAGAACCAGTTTTGAGTGTTCAGAAAAGTCAGCTCTGTGCAGCAGCGACTGTTGATATGTAGCTGTCAAAGAGATACAGAATCACTCTGTGCAAGGCAATAAGGAACGTGCAGAAAAATCGCTCCTTCTAATACACTTACAGCCTACTTACTATACCTTCCCTGACTCTGATGCTCTTTAATGCACGCGGCTAGGGAGCAGGGATCGAGGCATGCTGGGAGCCTGGGGGTGGGCTGCAGGCTGGATTTGCTTTTGCGCAAGACAGCACTGCAGGAGCTCAGCCTGGGGAGAGCTGGGATTGCTTGAACTGTGGGTGTTCCAGGGTGTTCTATCACATAAAATATCACATAAGCCCAGACATCCAGTTCTACGTGTTATTTTATGTCTAGGCTTTTATGATTGCTCTCTGTCGAATATGGGTATCCCACACTCTCTGTATAAAATGTGTTTCCAGAATGCGGCTCTGCTAGCCCTCGAGACCCCTCCTGCGTGATCAAAAGCCCAGCTCCCTGATCTTTCTCTCCCTGGTACTGTACTTTATCACCGCAGAGTGCCAGGCGCTCCCTATTCACTATGTGCTGTCAGGACTTCTTGGATTGTGGACCAAGATGGGGGGCGGCTCTTACACCTGCAGGGATGCAGAGATGCTTTACATGCTGACAATGAGTAAACGCTGCTCTGGAGGAAAACCACCCACCCCAAATACAGTTTCTTAGCAGCGAGGAAGTTTTTTGGAGGTGCCTCCTGTGTGGGCCCTAACTGGTGCCCCACAGGTGACCTGCAGAGGGCTTGCTTGCCTCAGTGTAGAATTTGTGTTGGTTTTCAGCCATAACAGCCTATTCAGTGGAGTCAAATTATTCTTTAATTTTAGTTTTCATGGAGAGAAGGGAAAGAGAAAAGAATGACAATACAGGACCTGAGCAATATTTTTGCAGACCTTTGCAAGAATATGCTCATCATTGGAGTTTTGTCTGGAGAGCTGTTCTAGATAGTTCCTAGAATATTTTTAAAATTGCAAATATTTTGAAGTAATTTCAGAGTTAGAGAAAAGTTATAACAGTACAAAGAAATGCCATGTATCCTTCATCCATAGCTCCCCAAATTTGCCTACCGTCATGAAATAGATATCTAATGTATTTTTTAATACTTTTAAGGGTACGTTACAAACATGATGTCTTTTTACCTCAGAGTTTCCTTAAAAACAAGGACATGGGCTTCCCTGGTGGCGCAGTGGTTGAGAGTCCGCCTGCCGATGCAGGGGACACGGGTTCGTGCCCGGTCTGGGAGGATCCCACATGCTGCGGAGCAGCTGGGCCCGTGAGTCATGGCCACTGAGCCTGCGCGTCCGGAGCCTGTGCTCCACAACGGGAGAGGCCACGACAGTGAAGGGCCTGCATACTGCAAAAAAAAAAAAAAAAAAAAAGATTAAAGTTAAAAAAATGATTAAAGTTTTTTTTACTTGAGAGTGGCGTTTGTTTTTTTCCTTCTCTTGCTATTGTGAGTCAGTGGCTTGCGGTTGAAAGTTGTCTACTTCGGGGAATCATGACCATTTCTTAAGTGGCTGGCAGATGGAAAATACATAAATCCACACAAACCTGGATTCAAATCTCAAACTAGCCAGTTCCTAGCTGGGCTACCTGGGGAAAATTTCTTCACTTGTCTGAGCAGCAATTTCCTTTATAAAATGTAGATAATAATCTGAGTCTTGGAAAGTCAGTATAAGGATAAGTGAGACAGATAATGTCCAATAAAGACTTATCCACCACAGGTCCTGGTGGAGGAAGCTCTATATGCAATTTCCCCTATTCCCAGAGGAAATTCTTTTATATTAAAAATATTCAAGAATATTCAAAATACTTGAAGGTGTGTTTTCATTTTCTTAGATTTAAACCACAAAGTAGTTTAAGTAAACTTTTAAAGACTGTTCATTACCTCAACTTTTTCAACCATTGTAAACATCCAAAAGATCTCTAACTTTTTTTTTTTTTGGTATATGTTAATCCCTCCCTCCTTTCCCCTTTGGTAACCATAAGTTTGTTTTCTAAGTCTGTGAGTCTTTTCTGTTTTGTAAATAAGTTCATTTGTATCATTTTTTAGATTCCACATACAAGCGATATCATATGCTATTTGTCTCTGTCTGACTTACTTCACTTAGTATGATAATCTCTAGGTCTATCCATGTTGCTGCAAATGGCATTATTTCATTCATTTTTATGGCTGAGTAATATTCCACTGTGTGTGTGTGTGTGTGTGTGTGTGTGTATACCATTTCTTTTTTATCCATTCATCTGTTGATGGACATTTAGGTTGCTTCCATGTCTTGGCTGTTGTAAATTGTGCTGCAATAAACATTGGGGTGCATATATCTTTTCAAATTAGAGTTTTCTCCAGATATATGCCCAGGAGTGGGATCGCTGGATTATATGGTAACTCTATTTTTATTTTTTTAAGGAACCTCCATAGTGACACATATTTTAAATTAAAGTTTTTATTTTGAGATAATTGTAGATTCATAATACAGACATAATACAGAGAGAGCTCATGTATGCTTTACCCATGTTCCCCCATTGGGAACATCATGCAAAACGCTAGTACAACATTGTAGCCAGGATACTGGCATTGATGCAGTTGAGATGCAGAACATACCCATCACCACAAGCATCCATCCTGTCATGCTTCTATAGCTACACCTGCTTCCTTCCCTCCTCCATCCCCTCCTTCACCCTGGTCAGCCATGAATCTATTCTCCATTTCTATAACATTATTTCAAAAATCTTATATACATGGAATCACACAGTATGTGATTTTTTGGGATTGGCTTTTTGCACTCAGCATAATTCTCTGGAGCTTCGTATTGCACAGAGAAACAGTTGTTGCTTGTTTATTGCTGGGTAGTATAGCATGGTGTACCACGCTCTATAGCTTCCTTTGTAGAGCTTAATTGACTTGAGTTTCATTAAGTTGGTCACACATTAAGGCACACAGACTTCTTCAGGCCAGAAAGTAGTCAGACTGGTGTGTATTTCCACCAAAAGTACAATACTTGAGAAAAAAAAATTTTGGAAAAACTTTTCAAAATTTGAAATCAGAAATTCTAAGATGTTTATTATTTTCCAATAGTGAGAGAATTAAAAATAAAAACAATTCTCAAGAAACAAGATTGTTGAAATATGAAAATTTCCCAACAATTGATGAGATATTGTTCTGGAGTGTCACCTCTAACAATATGTAACATTGGGACATCATGATTTTTCTCAAAATTGCTGATTCTGTAAAATTAAGAAAAACAAACCCAGGGAGAATTGTTTGGCAAGCTCCATGAATCTATCTTAGGTTTTGCATTTTTGGTGCTTATACCTTGCACTTCCTTCAGCTACAGGACCTAAGAAAGACACCATCAACCCCAAGTGTAAGTAGCTCTAAAGGAAGCTGTGATTGGCAGACGGATGAGTGACCATGAAGGAGTTATGGCTCCGATTGCAGGCTTACATGATAATACATGATGTAAAAACTCCAGTTATGCCATTGCAGGACATTTAGCACCTAAGTGAATAAGTGAACTACTTGTAAGTGCACATGTGACTCTTCCTTCCACATCCCTAGAAAGTTTGCATATTCAAGTTGACCCCAAACTTTTTTTTTATTAACATATCCTCATTAGGAAAATGGGAGATCACTTTGCATTTGGCTGTCAGGGAAAGGCTTCTGACCTTCTCTGCTCTGGGATAAGAATTTAGCTACTTCTCCTACGGCCATTCAACTTCCAACACAGCCAAGGCAGCGCTAACAGAAATAAATGTGGAAGCAGGGCAGCGGGTTGGGAGTTGATTTACATTAGAACTTCCCCGAACACCCTGAGTTTGCAATTTTTAGGATGCCCTGAGTTGATCTGCAGGAAGGTAATTTGACTCTAGTTTGCTACCCATTCAAACCTCAGGCATGTTTAAGCTATACTTTTTTTTTTTTTCTCATCAGGATTCTAACAGTGTAATTTATTTTCTCCCTTAGTGTTCACTCCTGAATGCTGGTTCGGATGCTTCTTTCTCCACCCTGGGAAGATGGAGCCACTTGACAGTGTGGATTTTGGCTTTGCCACTCATTAAATTAGTGACCCTGGGAACCAGACGGTCTTTCTGATCATCAGGTTTTCCCATTTGTAAGTAGGAAGGTGACTGAACCCTTCAATATCACTTCAGGTGAGTGAGTTGACGCATGTGTGGCAGGTGTGTCCTGGGCTTGAGCAGAGTCCCCAAGGGCCCATCACCTATCCTTTGCCCGCAGACCTCTGGTCCCCACCCCGGGCTCTGTCTGGCCTTCCCTCCTGCTGAAGACTCACTGGCAGAAGGAGAAAGAGCTTATGTTTCTTAGGCCAGCCCTTTCCCAGAGTTCCCAGCAGGATGCGTGCATGCAAGGGGTGTGTGTGTGTGTGTGTGTGTGTGTGTGTGCGTGTGTGTGTCTAGTGGCTGAGTCCTTTCCTCAGAACCCAGTCCTCTTCTCCTCAGACTTGCAGACACTTGCAGGTGCAGGTGGAGACAGTGACCATCTGGCCAGCCTCACTGCACCTGGCCTGCCCACTCTTAGCATCCTGGCCCTGCTCTCAGCCAGACATCTGGTGTACCTGGGCTCATTTTTGCCTTGGGTCCCGAGGTCAGCCTCACCTAGGGGTACCCCCAGCCCCTACAGAAGAAAATCTGTAGGGGTCTGAACCCCAAATGTGAGACAGGCTCAAATCTTTTCCTGCAGGATGCCCAGAACTCCAAGCACATCAGGGTAGTGGCGGCCCCTGGGTTTCGTCTCCAGGATTCAGTGACAGTCCTCAGTTGACCTCTAGGGGGCAGTGTGGCATGACTCCTCCTGCTGCCTTGTCCCCCTTGGCCCAGGCCCTCATGGCTGAACGCACTGGGTATTGCAGCTCAGAGCCACAGGACGACAGTTGTGATCACAGCGGCCACAACTGATACAGTTACTATTTCCTTCTTCTCCCTGATCCATTGCAATCACAGGTCAGAAACGCCTTCCTGCCTCTGAGCCCGGGAACCTCTCCTTCATTGGGACTCCATAGCGCTGAGCATCTGGAAATCTTGCTTGATATTTGGCATATTCTGGTATTTATTGCGGTTTTTGTTTTTAGTATAACTTATCTCTACATTTAGTTTTATGTCTCCGGAGGGAAGGAATGCATTTTCAGTTTTCTTTGATTCATCCCCGTCTCTGCCAGCCAACAGTCCCCCACTGACCGAGCAGCAGTTAGCTTGGCACTAGGTCCAAACAGGGTCTCGATGCATACGTGTAGTGATGGGGTGATGGTGGCAGCGGCGGGATGCAGAAACCGTGAGGGCCAGGGCCTGTGCTCTGCCTGGTATTTCTGGGTACACCCAGGTATTCCTAAATCCATGACCCTTCTGTCCTGACTCACACCTCACCTTTATTCCTCCACCCTTCTGTTTCCTCATCTATTGAATGGAGACAGTGCTAAGTCATATTTGTCTCATTGCCCACAATTTGAAAAGGACAAAAGGCTTTCACCATAACCTCTTCAGGGGCTGTAGGATTAAAAGAACAGTCAAACACAGCAGTTAGCAGTTGAGGGCCCAGGAGGCGACTAGGCATCCCTTTCGAAAGCCTCTTGCCTCCGGTATGACCACATCGATGGGGTCATGAGCTGCGCACACAGCATGGCTCCTCAGCAAGTGTTGGGGGCTTCTCTGGATCACTGATGGTGACTGACGCCCAAGGGGCCTGTGCAGCTGCTCGTGAGAGCAGGGCCCAGCAAGGATGCTGCGGGCAGCATGTTGCCCTAAACCTCCGAGCTGGGTCGTGGTTCTTTGGGCTTGCAGTGTGTCTCTGTTTTGTGATTTTTCAACACCCCCTCAGATCTCTTTTTCTGTTAGATGGTATCCAGCCTGTTGTGGTAGCTGGGACGTTTGTCAGTGAGACCCGCCCAGAGTCACTGAGCTGACAGTGGAGGAATCAGGAGGGGAATGGGAGCCTCTTGACACCTTCCATGCTCTTTCTTCTCCATTTCACTCCCGCTCAGAAATGGATGCTGTCCTCAGGGCAGGAGGGCACAGTGAGGCAGTGCCTTGGGCACCGTAACTGCCGTGCCTGTGTCCCTGTCACCCACATGACTGGCCGGTCGCTTCATCATTTGGTGGCTGCTGAACTGGCTTCAGTAACTCAAAGTGTGGTCCATGGACCAGCAGCAGAGATGTCAGCTGGAGTGTGTTAGAGCTGCAGAGTCCTGGCCGCATCCCAGGTCTGCGCCAGATCCTAGCCCTCCTGTGCTCACTATGCCTGTTTTTCCCAGGGACTGCCCTGCCGGCACGAGACCTGTGTCGTCAGAGCTGCCTGGTGAGCGAATGGTCATCAGTCAAGGTATGTGTGTCAGTGGTCCAAGGGGCCCCCTTCCCAGGCATTCAGTGATTGAAGGGCGGACCCCCAGGTGGGCAGCCTTGTGCTCTGAGTGCAGGGGTCAGAGTCACTGCATGATAACCCCCACCCACCCAAGGGCCTCCTTAAGACCCACGGACTGACTTTAGGCCCGCATGGCAGGCACTGAAACCCAGTGGGGCCCACTGCCCTGAGGACACCGTGTCTGTGGCCTCTCCCCATTCACAAGACCACCTTTGACCCTTCGTTCTCCTGGTGACCCTATCCTCCAGGCGGGCAGTCTTCCACAGAGCTGATCCAAGCCAGACACTCAGCTGAAAGCCTAGTCATTTCCCCTAATGCAAAGAGAAAGGAACCCGCTTTATTAATAGCATAAATTCCAGAGGGCGTTCATCTTCAGGCTTAACGCCTAAGCACGGAGGGCCCAAGTGTTCTTAAAAATGCTCTCAAGAGGTGCCAGGAGTCCCTCTACCATTGGGGACATTCTCCTGTAAACACACACATGCCCAGGAGTGGAAAGCATTGTCTTAGAGAAAATGGTGAAGGCTGGAACCTAAACTGAATTCAGCCTAATGCAAAATTCATGCCAAAGGATGGCAAATGAAAGATAGTTTATTAATCCAGCTTACTCAAGGCTCCTAAGAAACGCTCAGGCGGCAGGAGCAGCCCATGAATATTCTCCATGCTAATTGGAACTGTGCTTCAGGCCTCTGCTGGGCAGAGGCAGGAGGGGGCAGAGGGTTCAAAGTCCCCTTTGGAAGCAGAAGAGTGGCAGGCTTCTGTGCAGTCCACCTCCTGTTGTGTCCTCGCCCCATCTAGACAATTGGATCTCGGACCTCTGGGACACGCACTAGTCAGTCTGTCCCGTGCTCCCTCCTACAGCTGCTCACACATGGGCAGGATCTGTATGGAGATGCTGTCTTGACAAGGATCAGGGACAGGCGTCCATGGCAGTGGGCTGGGCACTGGCATCCCGGCTCTGTACCTACCAGCCACGTGGCTTCAAGGACATTTTTCCCTTGTTGGTTTTAGTTTCCTCATCCATCACAATGTTCTAAGGACTACATGAGTTAGGAGTGCAGAGTTCCTAGAAGGGGTCTGGTGAGTGCTCAGGATGTGGTAGCTGTGTCACGTCAACTCCCATGATGGTCCCCACTGATCCCTTCTTGATGGTGGCCTAGGCTAGCCACTTGCTTTAAAACATTTTCTTAGACTTTTTTTAAGATTAGTTTTAAGGTCTCAGCAAAACTGAGAGGAAGGTGCAGAAATTTCCAGAGACACTCCCACCCTCCCCACCGCATTCATAGCCTCCCTGACTATCAATATCCTGCACTAGAGTGGTGTATTTGTTACAACTGATGATCCTACACTGGCATGTCATTATCACCCAAAGTCCAGAGTTTACAACAGAGTTCACTCTTGGTGTCGTACATTCTGTGGGTTTGGACAAGGGTGTCATGACATGTATCCATCATTATAGGAGCGCACATGGTATTTTCCCTGCCCTAAAAATCCTCTGTGCTCAACCTATTCATCTCTCCCTCCCTCCTAACTCCTCACAACCACTGAAAGGATCTTACTACTGTCTCCATAGTTTTGCCTTTTTCCAGAATGACATACAGTTGGAATAATACTGTATGTAGCCTTTTCAGATTGGCTTCTTTCACTTTGTACTATGAATTTAAGGTGCCTCCATGTCTTTTCATATCTTGATGGCTTATTTCTTTTTGGCATTTAATAATATTTCATTGTCTGGATATATCACAGTTTTTTGTTTTTGTTTTTGCGGTATGTGGGCCTCTCACTGTTGTGGCCTCTCCCGTTGTGGAGCACAGGCTCCGGACACGCAGGCTCAGTGGCCATGGCTCACGGGCCCAGCCGCTCTGCGGCATGTGGGATCTTCCCGGACTGGGGCACGAACCCGTGTCCCCTGCATCGGCAGGCGGACTCTCAACCACTGCGCCACCAGGGAAACCCCAGTTTTTTTTTTATCCATTCATCTACTGAGGGACGTCTTAGTTGGTTCCAAGTTTTGTTTTTTTTTGCGGTATGCGGGCCTCTCACTGTTGTGGCCTCTTCCATTGCGGAGCACAGGCTCTGGACGCGCAGGCTCAGCAGCCATGGCTCACGGGCCCAGCCGCTCCGCGGCATGTGGGATCTACCCGGACCGGGGCACGAGCCCGTGTCCCCTGCATCGGCAGGCGGACTCTCAACCACTGCGCCACCAGGGAAGCCCTGCTTCCAAGTTTTGACAATTATGAACAAAGCTGCTGTAAATCTGTGTGCAGGTTTTTGTGGGAACATATGTTTTCACCTCCTTTGGATGAATGCCAACGAGTGTGATTGCTGGATCATATGGTAAGAGTACGTTTAGTTTTGTAAGAAATCACCAAACTGTCTTCCAAAGTGGCTGCACCATTTTCCACTCTTACCAGCAATAAGGGAGAGTTCCTGCTGCTCCACATCCTCCCCAGCATTTGGTGTTGTCAGTGTTCTGGATTCTGGGCTTTCTAATAGGTGTTAGTGGTCCTTTGTGTTGTTTTAGTGGCTCGATTTAATACATAGAACACCACAAAGGTGACAGGGTGCCCCTTCTGTGATTAGGTTACGAGAGACCGTGACTCCCATCTTGTTAGCTCTCTCTCTCTCTCTGGCTCTCTGTTCACCAGCTGCCCTCCAGAGAGGTCCATGTGGCAAGGACCAGGGGAAGGTCTCCAGGCAACAGCCAGTGAGGGACTGAGGCCCTCAGTCCAACAGCTTGAGAGGAACAGAATCCTGACACCAGTCACTTGAGTGAGCTCGGAATCAGGTCCACCCCTTGGCCCAGCTACAGATGAGTGCAGCCCCAGCCATACCTTCAAGGCCACCTGGGAGAGACCCAGACCCAGAGGGTCCAGCTAAGCCACACTTGGATTCCTGACCCACAGCAACTGTGAGACAACAAATGTTGTTTTTGAGACAATAAGTTTGGGATAATTTGCTATGCAGCAGTAGCTAACTGACACAGTAGCCATTACAGTATGTTTATTATTATAATTGTTCTAACCCCAGTTAACGATATCAAAGGGGTGCGTAAATAAATCACAGGGAAGGGGAATTTCTAGAATACTGATTCTCAGCCCCCATACTTATTTAGTACACTTGGCTTGAGCCCCAGAGGAGGTTAACCTGCATCCCCAGCAGAAAAAAGGTTATTATAGGTCACTGGCTGACTACCGAAATGAAGCAAGGAGCTTTGAAAAAATGCTGAGTTCTGGGCCTCATTGGAGAAGATTCTGGTTCTGCAGACTAAGAGTCAGACCAGTGACCTGAAGTTGAAAAAAATGGCCTCAGGTGTTCGTTTTTTAAATTTTTATTTATTTATTTATATTTTTGGCTGCGTTAGGTCTTCATTGTTGCGCGCAGGCTTTCTCTAGTTGTGGCTAGTGGGGGCTACTCTTCATTGTAGTGCGCGGCCTTCTCATTGCTGTGGCTTCTCTTGTTGAGGAGCACGGGCTCTAGGCACAGGGTCTTTAGTAGTTGCAGCACATGGGCTCAGTAGTTGTGGCGCACGGGCTTAGCTGCTCCGCTGCATGTGTGATCTTTCCTGACCAGGGCTCGAACCTGTGTCCCCTGCATTGGCCTGCAGGTTCTTAACCACTGAGGTACCAGGGAAGCCCCGGCCTCAGGTGTTTTAATGATCATTCTGGGTTGGGAACTCCTGGGTTAGGTGATATTTGCACTATTTAGCTAATGTGCACATTTCCTGAAGTGTCTGCCTCATATTAAAACAGTGGATTTTATTCCTGACTGCACATTATAATCACCGGGGGAGCTTTTAAAAAAATACTTTACCTGGGCCCCACCCCAGGCCAATTAAATCAGAGTCCCTGGGGTAGGGGGGCTCCGGCACTAATATTTTTAAAAGCTCCCCTGTTGAATCTAATGTGCAGCTAGGGTTAAGAACTTCTGTGTTAAACCTTTAAAGAACACATAGAATTTACTCATCACCTGCGTTTGGAGTCTGCTTTTGATTATTGTCTGCTTTTAGTCTCTCATAGAGCTAATTTGTTATTCAGGATGTGAGTTTTTCAATCTAGCCTGATCCGTGTAAACCACTTTGGGTCTGTATCTCCCTTTGATCTGAAGGCTAGATTTCCATAAAGGTGGTTGAAGATGGCTCTTGCTTTAAAAAGTATTTTTTGGGCAGCTTCACCCATCATTGGTTGATTCATTGGGCTTATGGAAGAACTGAGCCCTCAGGTCTTTTCTGCACACACTGCTCTTGAAATGATCTCCTCTACCAGGTGTTTTTGCCGGTGATCTTCTTGATGGCTGTGACCAGGGATGCAGTGGGCCTGGGTCCTGGAGAGCTGATGGGGTGGCCCTTTAGAGCAGGTCAATAAAACAACTGTGCCTGTTCCACTGGGCTTAAGCCACCCATGCTTGGTCAGCAGAGCCCAGCTGGATTTCAGCCCCACTCACTCCCTGGACCACACACCTCTGCGTGGGGCATGAACTGTTCAACCTCCCGTGGCAGGAGTGAGGCCCACATGAACCACAGGGATTGGGGTGGTGGGGAAAGAGGGGTTCCCTAAAGAGAAAGTGAGATGCTGCTCCCCAGAGATGGGGACATGGGTGTTGGGTAGGCAAAACAGTGCTGTCTTAGACCTGAGCAAGAGGGGCCCACAGCCTGGTCCCTCTGCTTTAGAGGGCCCTTCTTAGGTCCTGCTTCAGGGTGGGGTCCCACAGGGTGGGGGCCAAGGGACCTGTGCCATACCACACTGTGTCTGATGTCACCTGCCTGGTGGCCCAAGCCCACTTTCAGGGCCCATGTATGTCTCTTCCCTGGGGCCAGCTCCTGAGGGCAGACCGCACCTCTAGTGTGTATACCCTAAGCCTGTGGGGCTGATCTAGGGGTGACAGGTGGTAGAGGGTGCAGATGGAGCTTGGACCTGTGGGCTGGGGTGTCTGCTTGCATGCATGCATGTGAGGCCCTTTGAGGAGCAGGGTGGGACTGGGCTGAGCAGTGGTGAGCTGGGTGCTGTTGTGCAGGAGCTAGGGGCTGGATTTTCCCAGGTTGCCATATTCCAGAAACTAATCCTAATGAGTCCTGAGATTTGGAAGTCAAATCCGGCTTTCCGGTCAATATGAATGTGTATTTGTTAAGGCAGGAGGCTAGAACATGTCATTTGGTGGTTTGTTGGCTTGATTTCTTTTTTTAAAAATATGGATCCTTTAGTATACTTTTTTTTTTAGTTTATTAATTAATTAATTTAATTCGGCTGAGTTGGGTCTTTGTTGCTGTGCGCGGGCTTTCTCTAGTTGTGGTGAGTAGGGGCGACTCTTCGTTGCGGTGTGCGGGCCTCTCACTGCGATGGCTTCTCTTGTTTCGGAGCATGGGCTCTAGGCACGCAGGCTTCAGTAGTTGTGGCTCGTGGGATCTAGAGTGCAGGCTCAGTAGTTGTGGTGCACGGGCTTAGTTGCTCTGCGGCATGTGGGATCTTCCTGGACCAGGGCTCGAACCCATGTCCCCTGCACTGGCAGGCGGATTCTTAACCACTGCACCACCAGGGAAGTCCATTGGCTTTTAGATATTTGTTTACATGAGGGGTGGCCTCCATTTGGACTCTGGATTCAGGTACTATACATGTGAGGGAAGGGCTTTGGCACAACCAACACATGGATACAAAAGATGTCCATCCAGGAAGAAACCAAGGAAAGGCTATCTTGAACAGGAGGTCAAGGTAGAAATGAGGCATCATGTAGATGGTGGGTAAATTCTTGGCTAATTCGAGGCAGGCTGCCATCTTCCTATTTATAAAACTTCCTGGAAGGAGCCTTGGCAACTGATCCTGCCAGAAACCTACAGTTTCCCTGGATTCTTGCTGATTCATTAGACCCCAAAGGACCATAGAGTTGGCCAAAAGTTTCCTTCCTTTCTCAACCCTCCAGCCTCACTCCCTAGTGAAATCAGCATTTACAAGAATTTAAGCCCTTGATATTCATCCCTCTTGGCTGGCAGCTCTGGATTTCCTGTTGGGGGAAGATACAGCTGGATGCTGCGTCATAAGGATGGACAGAAGGGTCTCTCATCGTGAACCATGTTTTCCTACATTCGTTTTCAGCTAAGACTGAAGTCAGAACCACTTTTCTCCTTTGGGCCTCAGGTGTAGGAAACTGGAAAAAGTTCAAAAAACAGGGATCCAGAAGTGCTCTCTTGCTTTGTCTTGAAGATATGCTTCCACCAAGGAGACGGACCTGCCAAAGTTACCTTAAGTAAGACAAGCATCAGAAGAAAACTGTAGGGGGAGGTTTGACATGAACCTGGCTTTGACAGGAAGCCTCTCCCACCTCAACCAATTAAAATGGATCTGACTATGGGACCACAGATGGAACCTGGAGGCTGATGGTCAGTAAGGATTTCAGGGATAAATGACAGAGAGGAAAATGTACAGAACACTGAGGCAATGGGGCGGTTATCATTTATGGGTGGAACCCTCCTAGCATGTTGGAAGTGAGGCTGGATTTACAGAAGTTTTAAGAGTAGATCAGTTACCTAATGCAAGATAACTGATGTTATCACCATGGTTGTTACTTAGAGGGGCCAAATCATGTCCCCTCTGACATAGTTCTGCACATAAAACCTAACACGTTTTTTGATGCTCCACCCCATCCCACCCTGGCCACCACCATCATTATGGAGGAGTTCTGCACCCAAGTTGTCTCGGTGGCCGTCCTTTCTCCGTACCCGATAAACTGACTCTGGTTTCTCCAGATTTGCCAGATCCTGGAAGGTGGGAACCTGCCACCTGTCTCTTGCTGCGCAAGCACAGAGTGACCTGCCGAGAGGGGTGGTCCACTTGGGATGGAGGTGAAAATACTAGCGAAGGTTAAAGGGATGGAGACAAGTCATCTGGATGAGTCGGTCTGGGTTGCACTTCTGTTTCAGGCTCCTTGGGGAAGGTGCCAGAGCTGAAACAGTCAATACTAAGTCTTTCTTCTAAGAGGCTGTGTATGAGTTTCCTTCAGCTGCTGTAACAAATGACCACAAACATAGTGGCTTAAAACAGTAGAAATTGAATATCTCACAGTCTTGGAGGCCATAAGTCAGAGATCAAGGTATTGGCAGGGACATGCTCCCTCTGAAGGCTCTGGAAGAGAGTTCTTCCTTGTCTCTTCCCACTTCTGGTGGTTCTTCAGGTTCCTTGTTTTGTGGAAGCATCACTCCAATCTTTGCCTTTGTCTCCACATGGCTGTCTTCCCTCTGTGTATCTCTTTGTGTGTCCTTTTCTCTCCTAAGGACACTCTCATTGGATTTAGGAGCTGCTCAACCCAGTATTATCTCATCTTGGTCCTTACCTGAATTACATCGGCAAAGACCCTACTTCCAAATAAGGTCACGTTCCGAGATTCCATGTGGACATGCATTTTGGGGGGGCAGTAATCCATCCACTACATGCTGTGAAGTACCTTTAGGAAGAACTCTGCTGCACGGTCTTAGAGATGGCCTTGGTCTCAGAAATGCTTGTATCAACTCCAAGGTTGGAACAAGGGTGTGTAGGGTGGAGTGGGGTGAGATGTCAGGCAGACATTTTATTGCCTGTCAGTTTACCTGCTAGGTGCTCACCTGATATTTGTGGCGATTAATCCTTAAAACAATGGTTCCCAAAACATGGCACCAAGATCAGCAGCATCAGCATCACCTGGGAACGAGATAGAAATGCACATTCTACTACTCAGCCATAGAAAAGAATGAAATAATGCCATTTGCAGCAACACGGATGGGCCTAGAGATTATCACACTAAGGGACATAAGACAGAGAAAGACAAATACCATATGATATCATTTATATGTGGAATCTAAAATATGACACAAATGAACTTATCTATGAAACAGACTACAGACATAAAGGACAGACCTGTGGTTGCCAAGGGGATGGGAGTGGGAGAGGGATGGATTGGGACTTCGGGGTTAGCAGACGCAAACTATTATATATAGGATGGATAAACAACAAGGTCCTACTGTATAGCACAGGGAACTATATTCAATATCTTGTGATAAACCAAAATGGAAAAGAATATGAAAAAGAATGTATAACTGAATCACTTTGCTGTACAGTAGCAATGAACACAACATTGTAAATCAACTACAGTTGAATAAAATACATTAAAAAGAAGAAGAAACCACTCCTTCTTACACCTTGATCTTGGACTTCTAGCCTCCAGAACTGTGAAAACATAAATTTCTGTTGTTTAAGCCAAAAAAGAAATGCACATTCTTAGGCCACCTGGGATCTGGTGAATCAGAAACTATGGGGGTGGGCCCAAAAGTCCATGTTTTAACCCTCCAGGTCTTCAAGTTTGAGAAGCACTGCCTAAAACATCCTTGATCCTTTCAACAATCCTATGTGTTATCATCACCATGTGGATAACAAACCCTTAGGAAGGTAACATGTTCAAACTGACCCAAATAGGAAGTGGCCTTGCAAAGCTGAAATACACACCCAAGTCATCCCAGCCCCGAAGTCCTCAGAGCTTGCACCACATTCATCCTGCCTGTAAAGAAAATCCAGAATCTACTTTTTTTTTTTTTTTTTTTTTTTGCGGTACGCGGGCCTCTCACTGCTATGGCCTCTCCCGTTGCGGCGCACAGGCTCCGGACGCGCAGGCTCAGCGGCCATAGCTCACGGTTCCAGCCGCTTCGCGGCATATGGGATCTTCCCGGACCGGGGCACAAACCCGTGTCCCCTGCATCGGCAGGCGGACTCTCAACCACTGCACCACAAGGGAAGCCCCAGAATCTACTTTTATTTCCTGCTCCACCTAACACTCTTTTTTTCCAAGGCAGTCCACCCCTTCTCCCTCTCGTGGTCATCTCTCGATCAAGGGGAAACTTCCCATTCCTGTTTTCTGAGTTTTGTCTGTGAACTAGTTAAGGTTTGAAGAGGCAGTATCAAAAGTGCCCAGTATCATTTTGAGTAGCCTTCGCAAGTAAGAAAACAATGCCAACAAGTCAATATAGTGTGCAAAGGGCAGTAAAATCCCACTAACTGCCTCCCTGGCTCAAGTTTTATACAATAAAATCAATGACTGAGGGGCTTCAAGATGGCGGAAGAGTAAGACGTGGAGATTACCTTCCTCTCCACAATTACCTCAGAAACACATCTACACGTGGAACAGCTCCTACAGAACACCTGCTGAACGCTGGCAGAAGACCTCAGACCTCCCAAAAGGTAAGAAACTCCCCACATACCTGGGTAGGGCAAAAGAATAAACAGAGACAAAAGAATAGGGCCGGGACCTGCACCAGTGGGAGGGAGCTGTGAAGGAGGAAACGTTTCCACACACTAGAAGCCCCTTCGCGGGCGGAAACTGCGGGTGGCGGTGGGGGGAAGCTTCGGGGCTGCGGAGCAGAGCACAGCAACAGGGGTGCGGAGGGCAAAGCGGAGAGATTCCCTTACAGAGGATCAGTGCCGACCGGCACTCACCAGCCTGAGAGGCTTGTCTGCTCACCCGAGGGGCGGGGGCTGGGAGTTGAGGCTCCGGCTTCAGTCGGAGCGCCGGGAGAGGCCTGGGGTTGGCGGCGTGAACACAGCCTGAGGGGGTTAGTGCGCCACGGGTAGCCGGGAGGGAGTGCCGGAAAAGTCTGCAGCTGCCGAAGAGGCAAGACACTTTTTCTTCCCTCTTTGTTTCCTGGTGCGCGAAGAGAGGGGATAAAGAGGGCCGCTTAAAGGAGCTCCAGAGACCGGCGCGAGCCGTGGCTCTCAGCGCGGACCCCAGAGACGGGCAATGAGATGCTAAGGCTGCTGCTGCCGCCACCAAGAAGCCTGTGTGCGAGCACAGTTCACTATCCACACCTCCCCTCCGGGGAGCCTGTGCAGGCCGCCACTGCCAGGGTCCTGTGTTCCAGGGACAACTTCCCCAGGAGAACGCAAGGCACGCCTCAGGCTGGTGCAACGTCATGCCGGCCTCTGCCGCCGTAGGCCCGCCCCGCACTCCCTGCCCCTCCCTCCCCCCCCACCCCGGGCCTGAGTGAGCCAGAGCGCCCGTATCAGCTGCTCCTTTAACCCCGTCCTGTCTGAGCGAAGAACAGACGCCCTCAGGCGACCTACACGCAGAGGCGGGGCCAAATCCAAAGCTGAGCCCCTGGGAGCTGTGCGAACAAAGAAGAGAAAGGGAAATCTCTCCCAGCAGCCTCAGGAGCAGCGGATTAAAGCTCCACAATTAACTTGATGTACCTGAATCTGTGGAATACATGAATAGACAACGAATCACCCCGAATTGAGGAAGTGGACTTGGGAGCAAGATAGATTATTTTTTCCCTTTTTCTCTTTTTGTGAGTGTCTATGTGTATGCTTCTGTGTGTGATTTTGTCTGTATAGCTTTGCTTTTACCACTTTTCCTAGGGTTCTGTCTGTCCTTTTTTTTTATTACTTCAAATTTTTTTTCTTAATAATTATTTTTTATTTTAATATGTTTATTTTATTTTATCTTCTTTCTTTCTTTTCTCCCTTTTATTCTGAGCTGTGTGGAGAATAGGCTCTTGGTGCTGCAGCCAGGAGTCAGTGCTGTGCCACTGAGGTGGGAGAGCCAAGTTCAGGACACTGGTCGACAAGAGACCTCCCAGCTGCATGTAATATCAAATGGCAAAAATCTCCCAGAGATCTCCATCTCAATGCCAAGACCCAGCTCCACTCAACGACCAGCAAGCTACAGTGCTGGACACTGTATGCCAAACAACTAGCAAGACAGGAACACAAACCCATCCATTAGCAGAGAGGCTGCCTAAAATCATAATGAGGCCACAGACACCCCAAAACACACCACCAGACGTGGACGTGCCCACCAGAAAGACAAAATCCAGCCTCATATACCAGAACACAGGCAATAGTCCCCTCCACCAGGAAGCCTACACAACCCACTGAAACAACCTTACACACTGAGGGCAGACACCAAAAACAACAGGAACTACAAACCTGCAGCCTGTGAAAAGGAGACCCCAAACACAGTAAGTTAAGCAAAATGAGAAGAGAGAGAAACACACAGCTGATGAAGGAGAAAGGCAAAACCCCACCAGACCTAACAAATGAAGAGGAAATAGGCAATCTACCTGAAAAATAATTCAGAATAATCATAGTAAAGATGACCCAAAATCTAGGAAATAGAATGGAGAAAGTACAAGAAACATTTAACAAGGACCTAGAAGAACTATAGAGCAAACAAACAGTGATGAACGACACAATAAATGAAATTAAAAACTCTCTAGAGGGATCAATAGCAGAGTAACTGAGGCAGAAGAACGGATTAGTAACCTGGAAGATAAAATAGTGGAAATAACTACTGCAGAGAAGAATAAAGAAAAAAGAATGAAAAGAACTGAGGACAGTCTCAGAGACCTCTGGGACAACATTAAATGCACCAACATTCGAATTATAGGGGTCCAGAAGAAGAAGAGAAAAAGAAAGGGACTGAGAAAATATTTGAAGAGATTATAGTTGAAAACTTCCCTAATATGGGAAAGGAAAGAGTTAATCAAGTCCAGGAAGCACAGAGAGTCCCATACAGGATAAATCCAAGGAGAAACACTCCAAGACACATATTAATCACACTATCAAAAATTAAATACAAAGAACAAATATTAAAAGCAGCAAGGGAAAAACAACAAATAACACACAAGGGAATCCCCATAAGGTTAACAGCTGATCTTTCAGCAGAAACTCTGCAAGCCAGAAGGGAGTGGCAGGACATATTTAAAGTGATGAAGGAGAAAAACCTACAACCAAGATTACTCTACCCAGCAAGGATCTCATTCAGATTTGATGGAGAAATTAGAACCTTTACCGACAAGCAAAAGCTAAGAGAATTCAGCACCACCAAACCAGCTCTACAACAAATGCTAAAGGAACGTCTCTAGGCAACAAACACAAGAGAAGGAAAAGACCTACAATAATAAACCCAAAACAATTAAGAAAATGGTAATAGGAACATACATATCAATAATTACCTTAAATGTAAATGGATTAAATGCTCCAACCAAAAGACTTAGAATGGCTGAATGGATAAAAAAAACAAAGCCCATATATATATGCTGTCTACAAGAGACCTACTTCAGACCTAGGGACACATACAGACTGAAAGTGAGGGGATGGAAAAACATATTCCATGCAAATGGAAATCAAAAGAAAGCTGGAGTAACAATTTTCATATCAGACAAAATAGACTTTAAAATAAAGACTATTAGAAGAGACAAAGATGGACACTACATAATGATCAAGGGATCAATCCAAGAAGAAGACATAACAATTGTAAATATGTATGCACCCAACATAGGAGCACCTCAATATATAAGGCAAATACTAACAGCCATAAAAGGGGAAATAGACAGTAACACAATCATAGTAGGGGACTTTAACACCCCACTTTCACCAATGGACAGATCATCCAAAATGAAAATAAATAAGGAAACACAAGCTCTAAATGATACATTAAAGATGAACTTAATTGATATTTATAGGACATTGCATCCAAAAACAACAGAATACACATTCTTCTCAAGTGCTCATGGAACATTGTCCAGGATAGATCATATCTTGGGTCACAAATCAAGCCTTGGTAAATTTAAGAAAATTGAAATTGTATCAGGTATCTTTTCCGACCATAATGCTATGAGACTAGATATCAATTACAGGAAAAAATCTGTCAGAAACACAAACACATGGAGGATAAACAACACACTATGTAATAACCAAGAGATCACTGAAGATATCAAAGAGGAAATCAAAAATTACCTAGAAACAAATGACAATGGAGACACGACCACCCAAAATCTATGGAATGCAGCAAAAGCAGTTCTAAGAGGGAAGTTTATAGCAATAGAATCCTACCTTAAGAAACAGGAAACATCTCGAATAAACAATCTAACCTTGCACCTAAAGCACTTAGAGAAAGGAGAACAAAAAAAAAAACCCCAAACTTAGCAGAAGGAAAGAAATCACAAAAATCAGATCAGAAATAAATGAAAAAGAAATGAAGGAAATGATAGCAAAGATCAATAAAACTAAAAGCTGGTTCTTTGAGAAGATAAACAAAATTGATAAACCATTAGCCAGACTTATCAAGAAGAAAGGGAGAAGACTCAAATCAATAGAATTAGAAATGAAAAAGGAAAAGTAACAACTGACACTGCAGAAATACAAAGGATCATGAGAGATTACTACAAGCAACTCTATGCCAATAAAATGGACAACCTGGACGAAATGGACAAATTCTTAGAAATGCACAACCTTCTGAGACTGAACCAGGAAGAAATAGAAATATGAACAGACCAATGACAAGCACTGAAATGGAAACTGTGATTAAAAATCTTCCAACAAACAAAAGCCCAGGACCAGATGGCTTCACAGGCCAATTCTATCAAACATTTAGAGAAGAGCTAACACCTATGCTTCTCAAAGTCTTCCAAAATATAGCAGAGGGAGGAACACGCCCAAACTCATTCTACGAGGCCACCATCACTCTGATACCAAAAGCAGACAAAGACGTAACAAAGAAAGAAAACTACAGGCCAATATCACTGATGAACATAGGTGCAAAAATCCTCAGCAAAATACTAGCAAACAGAATCCAACAGCACATTAAAAGGATCATACACTATGATCAAGTGGAGTTTATCCCAGGAATGCAAGGATTCTTCAATATATGCAAATCAATCAACGTGATACACCATATTAACAAATTGAAGGAGCAAAACCATATGATCATCTCAATAGATGCAGAGAAAGCTTTCGACGAAATTCAACACCCATTTATAATAAAAACCCTGCAGAAAGTAGGCATAGAGGGAACTTTCCTCAACATAATAAAGGCCATATATGACAAACCCACAGCCAACATCATCCTCAGTGGTGAAAAACTGAAAACATTTCCACTAAGATCAGGAAAAAGACAAGGTTGCCCACTCTCACTACTATTATTCAGTATAATTTTGGAAGTTTTAGCCAAATCACTCAGAGAAGAAAAAGAAATAAAAGAAATCCAAATTGGAAAAGAAGAAGTAAAACTGTCAATGTTTGCAGATGACATGATACTATACATAGAGAATCCTAAAGATGCTACCAGAAAACTACTAGAGCTAATCAATGAATTTGGTAAAGTAGCAGGATACAAAATTAATGCACAGAAACCTCCAGCATTCCTATACACTAATGATGAAAAATCTGAAAGTGAAATTAAGAAAATACTCCCATTTACCACTGCAACAAAAAGAATAAAATATCTAGGGATAAACCTACCTAAGGAGACAAAAGACCTGTATGCGGAAAATTATAAGACACTGATGAAAGAAATTAAAGATGATGCAAATAGATGGAGAGATATACCATGTTCTTGGATTGGAAGAATCAACATTGTGAAAATGACTCTACTCCCCAAAGCAATGTACAGATTCAATGCAATCCCTATCAAACTACCACTGGCATTTTTCACCGAACTAGAACAAAAAATTTCACAATTTGTATGGAAACACAAAAGACCCTGAATAGCCAAAGCAATCTTGAGAAAGAAAAATGGAGCTGAAGGAATCAGGCTCCCTGACTTCAGACTATACTACAAAGCTACAGTAATCAAGACAGTATGGTACTGGCACAAAAACAGAAATATAGATCAATGGAACAGGATAGAAAGCCCAGAGATAAATCCACGCACATATGGTCACCTTACCTTTGATAAAGGAGGCAGGAATATACAGTGGAGAAAGGACAGCCTCTTCAATAAGTGGTGCTGGGAAAACTGGACAGGTATATGTAAAAGTATGAGATTAGAATACACCCGAACACCATACACAAAAATAAGCTCAAAATGAATTAGAGACAAAATGTAAGGCCAGAATCTACCAAACTCTTAGAGGAAAACATAGGCAGAGCACTCTATGACATAAAGCACAGCAAGATCCTTTTTGACCCACCTCCTAGAGAAATGGAAATAAAAATAAATGGGACCTAATGAAACTTAAAAGCTTTTGCACAGCAAGGGAAACCATAAACAAGACCAAAAGACAACCCTCAGAATGGGAGAAAATATTTGCAAATGAAGCAACTGACAAAGGATTAATCTCCAAAATTTACAAGCAGCTCATGCAGCTCAATAACAAAAAAACAAACAACCCAATCCAAAATTGGGCAGAAGACCTAAATAGACATTTCTCCAAAGAAGATATACAGATTTCCAACAAACACATGAAAGAATGCTCAACATCATTAATCATTAGAGAAATGCAAATCAAAACTACAATGAGATATCATCTCACACTGGTCAGAATGGCCATCATCAAAAAATCTAGAAACAATAAATGCTGGAGAGGGTGTGGAGAAAGAAAAGGGAACCCTCTTGCACTGTTGGTGCGAATGTAAATCGATACAGCCAGTGTGGAGAACAGTATGGAGTTTCCTTAAAAAACTACAAATAGAACTATCATATGACCCAGCAATCCCACTACTGGGCATATACCCTGAGAAAACCATAATTCAAAAAGAGTCATGTACCAAAATGTTCATTGCAGCTCTATTTACAATAGCCAGGAGATGGAAGCAACCTAAGTGTCCATCATGGGATGAATGGATAAAGAAGATGTGGCATATATATATACAATGGAATATTATTCAGCCATAAAAAGAAACGAAATTGAGTTATTTGTAGTGAGGTGGATGGACCTAGAGACTGTCATACAGAGTGATGTAAGTCAGAAAGAGAAAAACAAATACCGTATGCTAACACATATTTATGGAAATTAAAAAAAAGAAAAGAAAAAAATTTTCAGAAGATCCTAGGGGTAAGATGGGAATAAAGATGCAGACCTACTAGAGAATGGACTTGAGGATATGGGGAGGGGGAAGGGTAAGCTGGGACAAA
Source organism: Delphinapterus leucas (assembly GCF_059928025.1). Lineage (NCBI taxonomy): Eukaryota > Metazoa > Chordata > Mammalia > Artiodactyla > Monodontidae > Delphinapterus > Delphinapterus leucas. The sequence continues at coordinate 44,805,116 of NC_143130.1, read as the reverse complement.
GTGAGAGAGTGGCATGGACATAAATACACTGCCAAACGTAAAACAGATAGCTAGTTGGAAGCAGCCACGTAGTAGAGGGAGATCAGCTAGGTGCCTTGTGACCACCTAGTGGGGTGAGATAGGAAGGGTAGGAGTGAGGGAGATGCAAGAGGGAAGAGATATGGGGACATATGTATATGTATAACTGATTCACTTTGTTATAAAGCAGAAGCTAACACACCATTGTGAAGCAGTTATACTCTAATAAAGATGTTAAAAAAAATAAAATAAAAAGATGGCTTCTCTCACGCACACACAAAAAATCAATGACAGTTCTGTTAGGCCTGGTAATTTTAAAGGCAAAAGACGCTGGGCATACGGGGTTGAAGGATGGAGGTTGCATTTCACTGGTCCTCATTCTGGAAGGAAGTTAACAGATGTGCTTAAACCTTTAACCTCCAGCGAGTTGGCCACCAGGAGGAGGAGGGCATCTCATTAGCATAAGGTCACCCTGAAGGTTTGGCTTCCATCCTCTCCATGACTCTGGGATCCACAAGATGGCAGCAGCCACTAAAACATTACACACCTTGCCCCTGCTGCTCTGGGAATTTCCAAATTAAAAAAATATCCGCAATCTGAAGACCAAGAAAGATCCTTCATTCTGGTCCTGCCCCCATACTTCCAGAACTGTCCACATTAGAATCAATGTGAACACCCTGGTCATAGAGCTGTTAAGGAAAGAAACTCCTCAGATCTCTCTTGTTTAATCAACTGATTCATTTGTTTACTTATTTCCCATCCTCCCAATTTTTTATTCTAAAAAATTCAAACTTATAGACAAGAAGGAAGATTAACACCTGCTTGCTCTTCACTTGGATTGGTTGATTGTTAACATTTAACTACATTTATCTTATCTCTGTCTCTGTCTGTGCCTCTGTCTCTCTCTGCCCCTCATTCTCTGTCTCTCTCTCACTCCCTTTTTTCGGCTGAAACATTTTAAAGTCAGTTGCAGACATCCTGCTGTTTCACCTCCCAGCAATTCAACATGCGTCTCCTAAAAATGAAGACATTTTTCCACATGAGCACGACATCATTGTCACCCTCAACAAGTTTATCATGGATACATTAATATTATGTAATATACAGTCCATATTTAAATAGCCCCTGTAATCCCAGGTATGTTCTTTGCAGGGATCTTCAAACCGCCTCCAGACTCCATTCAAGAACTATGCACTGCATTTAGTGGTCATGTCTCTTTAGTCACACTATTTTCTAGAGCTGTCCTCCAGGATTTTGAGGTTTTTTTTTTTAAACAGTCCAATTCGTCTGTTTTGTAGAATGCCCATCACCCTGGATCAGTTTTGTTGTTTCCGTATGATTAGATTCAAGTTCAACATTTTGGCAAGAATGCAACCTGGGTGATTTTGTGTCCTTCCTGTTGCGTCACGCAGCTGGCACGTGTTGTCATGTGGTCCTGTTCCTGGAGATGCTGAGCTGGAACTCCTGGCTGAGGTACCACGCCTTGGGCAGGGAACCCTTCCTGTGGCTCCTGCAGCTATGAACTGTACGCTTCTTACAGTCTCTTCTCTCCCCACGGTGGTCAGGGGGATATTCTGACGGTGTCAATCACGTCAGGACCTTCCTTTGCTTACCCCCTGTCCCATGGCTTCTCATCACTCCCAGGAAATTCCAGACTCCTTGCCCTGACCTTCATAGTTCAGCACGATCTGCCCCTGCCTACCTTCTGACCTTGTTTTGCATCACTCTCCTCCTTGCTTACTGTGCTCCAGCTGCCTGGTCACCTTTCTGCATTTTTTGAGACACCACCCCCTCTGCACCCTTGGTTCCTTCTGCCCGAGAAGCTCTGGCAGGGCTGGATCCTTCTTATCACTCAGGTTTCAGTTCAGATATCACGTTTCTATCCCTCTCTTATTTTTTCTCCTTCTTTTTGTCTATGAAGCACTGATCACCATTTGAAATTATCTATTTACCTATTCATTCACTGACTAGTTTATTGTTTGCCCCATCCCACAGGCCCACAAGCCCCCAAGAAGTCCAATACCTGGGTTGTTTTGTTCACCACAGCCTCGCCAGCCCTGAATAAAGCTCAGCACATAGTAAGTCCTCTGTTAACATTTGTGAATGGATGGATGGGTGAATGAATGAATGAATGAAGTCAACATGACACCATATTGGGGCATTGTTTTAGATTCGGAGATGGAAAAATAGAGAAGATATGGTTCCTGCCCACAGGTGGCTCCTGGTTTAGTGAAGACAACTTACACATAGAGAGACAGCTGGAGTCCTATCTGCTAAGTGCCATGTGCCCTGGGTGTACAGAGGAGACAGTGGCTGATTATCCTCTGAGCAAGGGAAGCTTTCCAAGTATGATGACTGCAGAGCTCATTGGCATGTTTGTTGCACAGATTTTCCTCAAGAGTGCTGTGGTGGCCCCACTGGAGCAGTGTGCTGGGAGGCACAAGACCCAAAGTACGGGTCCAGCTGTGTGACTGCAGACCAGACGCTTAACCTCCTGAACGTGAGTTCTTTCCTTTGTAATGTAAAGGGCTTGGACTTGAGAATGTGTAGATTCATTTGACTCCAATGTTATCTGAGACCAAGCTCTACTGTTTGTGAGCAGCTGACCCTAAACAGACCTCTTCCCTTTGAGTCTTACTCACCTTGGCTGTAAAATGGGTCTAATAACACCTACCCCATACAATTGCTGTGAGGAGTGATGTGATGGTGAATCAAAAACAAGGGGTTGTTATGGAGAACAGTATGGAGTTTCCTCAAAAAACTAAAAATAGAGCTACCATATGATCCAGCAATCCCACTCTTGGGCATACATCCAGAGAAAACCATAATTCAAAAAGAAACATGCACCCCAATGTTCACTGCAGTACTATTTACCATAGCCAGGTCATGGAAGCAACCTAAATGTCCATTGACGGAGGAGTGGATAAAGAAGATGTTGTGTACATACATACAATGGAATATTACTCAGCTATAAAAAAGAAAGAAATAATGCCATTTGCAATGACACAGATGGACCTAGAGATTGTCATACTAAGTGAAGTCAGACAGAGAAAGACAAATGATATCGCTTATATGTGAAATCTAAAAAAATGGTACAAAGGAACTTATTTACAAAACAGAAATAGAGTCACAGATGTAGAAAACAAACTTCTGGTTACCAAGGGGAAAAGTGGGGGAGGGATAAATTGGGAGATTGGGACTGACATATACAAACTACTATATATGAAATAGATAACTAATAAGAACCTGCTGTATAGCACAGGGAACCCTACTCAATACTCTGTAATGACCTATATGGGAAAAGAATCTAAAAAAGAGTGGATATATGTATATGTATAACTGATTCACTTGGCTGTACAGCAGAAACTGACACAACATTGTAAATCAACTATACTCCAAAAAAATTAATTTAAAAAATTTAAAAAATAAGTAAATATGCAAAGCACACACACAAAAAGAAGGAGTTGTTCTTATTCAGGGGCAGTTCTACTGAAACGAAAGAATCTCAGATTGCCTTTGTTTACAGAACTTTCTTTCTGCAGCTGCCCCAGGAAGAAAAACTAGCATTTTAGTCCAGAATGCTTCTCTGGAAGCCTTGGCATTTTGAGCTGAAGGGTCATTAAAAGACCAGATGGCAGAGAAACCTTTTAGGCTACTGTTTCCAGAAGCTCCATGGTTCAGTTAGAAACCCCAGTGCCCTGGCAGTGACCTGCAGAAATGAAGATCAATGATGCCATGTGCCATCAATGCATCTGTGCCTGTCCTGGACACAGCTGCCCACCTGCTTTGGAGACAAAGAGCAGAAATGAGGCTTGGACCTGTCACATGTCACCATGACAACTGCTGTGTATGTGTTCCCTTGCTACCTACCAACCAGCTGTGGGGCAAGGGCAGTGCCAGGGGCCTATGGAGGGGGCCAATGGCAGGGAGCTCTAGGGCAGGTGTGGGAGGGTCTGGGTGGGGAGCAGAATAGCAACTTTTCCTTCTCTTTCTCTCTATTTTTTATTGAGACATAATTCACATAGTATAAAATCCATCCAATAAAATTCAATGGTTTTTAGTATATTCAAAAGTGATGAAACCATCACCACTACCTAATTCCAGAACATTTTTGTCACCCCAAATAGAAACCCTGTACCTATTAGCAGTCATTCTCCATTCCCACATACCCCTCCATGGATTTCCCTACCCAGGGCATTTCATATATGTGGAATCATGTAATATTTGCCCTTTTGTGCCTCTCTCACTTAGCAAAATGTTTCTAGATTTCATCCCTATTGCAGCATGTATCAGTACCTCATTTCTTTTTTAATGGTTGAATAATATTCCATTGTATGAATATACCACACTTTGTTTATCCATTTGTCCATTGATGACCATTTGGGTTGCTTCTACTTTTTGGCTCTTGTGAATAATACTGCTTTGAACACCTGTGTTCAAGTTTGTGTGTGAACATGTTTTCATTTCTCTTGGCTATACATCCAGGAGTGGAGTTGTTGGGTTCTCTTCCTTTTTTTCCTGCCACCCCACAATATTCTCATGTTTTAGCCCAGGTACGTAAAGGATAAGGAGGATAAGGGGGGGCATTTGGACCCTCTGACCACTGAGGGTCCTACTTAAAAAAATTTTTTTTATTGGGGTATAACTGATTTACAGTGTTGTGTTAGTTTCAGGTGTACAGCAAAGTGAATCTGTTATACAAGTACGTATATCCATTCTTTTCCCACATAGGCCATTACAGAGTATTGAATAGAGTTCCCTGTGCTATACAGTAGGTCCTTATTAGTTATCTATTTTATATATAATAGTGTGTATGTGTCAATCCCAATATTCCAATTTATCCCTCCCCACCCTTACCCCCCGGTAACTATAAGTTTATTTTCTACATCTGTAACAATATTTCGGCTTTGTATATAAGTTCATTTGTAACCTTTTTTAAGATTCCACATATAAGTGATATCATATATTTGTCCTTCTCTGTCTGACTTACTTCACTCAGTATGAGAATCTCTAGGTTGCAGCAAATGGGATTATTTTGTTCCTTTTCATGGCTGAGTAATATTCCATTGTATATATGTACCATGTCTTCTTTATCCGTTCCTCTGTTGATGGACATTTAGGTGGCTTCCATGTCCTGACTACCGTAAACAGTGCTGCAATGAACATTGGGGTGCACGCATGCTTTCAAACCATGTTTTTCTCTGGATATATGCCCAGGAGAGGGATTGCTGGATCATATGGTAGCTCTATTTTCATTTTTAAAAGGAACCTCAAGACTGTTCTCCATGAGGGTCCTACTTTTATGACTAATGAGTTCTGTAGGCAGAGGAGAGCTGCACAGCCAGCCAATGACCCGTTTCCCATTCTGCTTTGGCTCACAGCTATATCAGCTGTATTTTCCTGCCTCCCCAAGGTTAGATTTTGCCATGTGACTTTGATCCAGCCGGGCTTCATCACGAAGCCCACTGCCAGGCCTGGTACAGTTCTCTTCTCCTCTCCCCTTCTGTGTCTGTGACTGAGCACAGAGGACCCGGGGGGATTCTGCCCTAAAAGGTGCCAAGCCTCTCCTCAGAGGGGGGCCCATATCCCTGAATGTGGACCAGGGCCCCCCCTGCCAGCCCCTGCTGCTTTGTGATATGAATAAGGAATAAGCCTTTATTACCTTAAGCCACTGAGACTTGGGGACTGTTCGTTACCCCAGGGAGTCTATCCTGCCTAGTACAAGTTCTTCATGTAAGAAGTGACTGTTCAGTTTCTAGAACTGTCTTCAGAGCTTCTGGTCCTGCTTCCTACCTTAGACCCCAGCTCACTCCATGGTGGTGGTTTTTGCACAGGCCTCGTTGGATGTGATGTCGTCTGCTAAGATGACCAACTGTCCTGGTGGTCACCTGGGACTGAGGGGTCTCCTGGGATTCAGGACTTTCAGCTTTGAAACTGATGCTCTCACCCTGTCGCTGATCTGGGACTCAGGCTGAACTCCACTAACTTTGGCCCAGCAGGAAAGCATGCCATGTCTGTCACAGGTAAAGTTTGGGAGAGTTGAGGCATATCTAGGAGATATTTGCCAGCCCTGGACCAGGGTTTGGAATCCCACCTGCACCCTCCCAGTGGTGGAATTAGCCTTTCTCAGGCTGTCCTGGGGGTAAAGATGCGGGGCATGTGAGGTCAGCGTGTCCTCAGCTAAGGCTAACATGTAGTGGCCCCTTAGATGTGGCAAGTGAGACTTGCTGTAAGCGGGGAGGAGGCTGATCAACATTTGGGAAATGAATCAGGAACTCTAAGAAGGGGGTGAATAGGGTAGACAGCATGCCAGCGGGAGGCATGGAGAAGGAGAGCGGGCAGGCGTGAATGGAGGACCAGAAGCAGGTGTACGAAGAGGGAAGAGTCCAGACCTATGTCTGCAAATGTGTTCCACCTGCCACTGGGCATGCCTGTGGGACTGGGGCTGTGCTCTCCTTGAAGCTGTGTATGCAGGTTTTGTTTGTTTGTTTGTTTGTTTTTGCGGTACGTGGGCCTCTCACTGTTGTGGCCTCTCCCGTTGCGGAGCACAGGCTCGGGATGCACAGGCTCAGCGGCCATGACTCACGGGCCCAGCTGCTCCGCGGCACGTGGGATCTTCCCGGACCAGGGCACGAACCCACGTCCCCTGCATCGGCAGGCGGACTCTCAACCACTGCGCCACCAGGGAAGCCCTGTGTATGCAGTTTTGAGACTTTGGCTTTGTCCCTGCTGTGACTTCTGGGTTCAGTTTTGTTTCTAGCTCCTGAGGTCTTCCAGTGACCCCTCCCCTGCAGAACGACCCACCCTGGTTGCTTCAGCAAGCAGGACGCACACTTGTTGTCACGTGGTCAGAGCTCAGTGGGAACACACCGAGATGGCAGGCATGATCCCTTTGTGTGTGGTGTGGCCTCAGCTTCCATCTGTGGCCCAAGCCACCTCCTCATCAGTGCCCATCTCTGGTCAAGGGGAGCCCAGAGGGCGGGTGGACTGGCATTGGCCACCACCACCATCAGAAAACAGACTCAAGCTTTTCTGTTCACATGCCAATGGTACCGTTGTTGGCAATGAAGGTGAGCTTCTTGTCTGGCTCTGCTGTAAGTCAGAAAATGAGAACTAAACACTCATTAAGGTCCTCCAGGGATGGAGACAAGCTCTCTCACCGGCCACTCATAAAAGTGAATAAGCTATCCACAGAGTCAGATACTAGCCTTGAGTCCCTTTCTCTGAGTGCCAAAGGGTTTTTTTTTTCTGGATCATGAAAAGTAAATGCCCATTTTTCTTCAATCAAGTCAGCATGAGGGATCTACGGGGGAGAGACGTGCTGTTCTTGTGATGGAGGACTTGCTGAATTTTCTGCAGCTGAATATTTCCAGGTTTGTTTCCACATGGCTGGCTGGAGAAGACATTGCAGCTGGTGATGCAATGTGGGGTTCTGTAGGAGGGCCGCCTTCTTAGTAGAAAGGGCTGGTGGGGAAAGGGGGCAGGACTGGATGGTGGTCTGGGGTAGAGGGGCCACCACAGTGCTGATTGCCACCAGGTATGTGCCTGCAATTGTGTCAGACACTTCAAATGCCTTCTTTCGTTTGAGTTCTCCTGGCAGCCCTGTGGGTCGTCTTACAAAGGAGGAAACAGAGACTCAGAAAATTACGTATCTTGCCCCAGAATACAGACCTGAAATGCAAACACAGTTTTACCTGGTTCCAAATCCCAGCTCTGAAATGAACTGCTATCGTAGTCTGCCTCCTGGCTGTGAGGTAGTGGGTTGCTCAAAGGAATATTTTTTAGAAGCTGTCCAGTGGGGAAGAATAAAGCTGGGCTTGATTTGCAAAATGGGTAGAGGTAAGAGGAACAGCCCTGTGGGTGCGGCCAGCCATAGGGATAGACCCAGGCACAGGGAGCAGCGCTCTGTCCTGAGCACTCATTGCTTCAGAGCCCCAGCCAATGACAGGGTGGCAGAGATGGTGGAGAGGACTGGAGCAGGTGGGAAGGGTGTCTGAGCACCAGCTAAGAGAGTGCAGAGCTGGGATTCCTTACCAGTGGGGACTGAGAATGCTAACCAGGAAAGCATGACAGAAACTTGCTTGAGTAGACTTGTCAACAGCACAGGGCTTATTAAAGCTGGGAATCCTGGCTCCACGAGATGCCAGGGCTTCACCTTGGCTCCCCAGACAATGGGTCTATGACTGTCTGATTTGTTCCAGACAATATCCAATTATCCTCCCTGCTCTGATAAGGCCAGTCAGGGGCTAAGAGACTGAAGGCAAGGGTTAGTTTTCTTCCGAATGTACTGAGAGCCAGAATTCTTGACTTTTGGTGAGATCTGCAGGACTTTGCCATAATGATGCTCTCCCTGTCTTCTGTGTGGGGCCCACTGTCAAATCATGAACTTGGATCCATAACAATGATTTGAGACTGAGCTGGCTCTAATGTATATGAATGGTGTGACCTTGGGTAAGTCACTCTCTCATCAGGCTTATTCATAGAAATCGACAAGCTGATTCTAAAATGCATATGGAAAACCAAAGGAACTGGAATATCAAAACAACTCTGAAAAAAAAAAAAAACACTCAGAAAACAAATTTGGAGGACTCCCACCACCTGATTTTGAGACATACTATAAAACCACAGTAATCAACACCATGTGGTATTGGAAAAAGGATAGACACATAGATCAATGGAATAGAATAGAGTCCAGAAATAGACCACACATATATGGTCAATTGGTTTCGACAAAGATGTCAAGGAAGTGAGATGGAGAAAGGCTGACCTCTTCAACACATGATGCTGGAAACACTGGATATCTATATGCCGAAAAATGAACTTTGAACCGTACATTGCACCCTATGCAAAAATTAACTAAGATGAATCATAGTAATCGTAAAACCTAAAACTATAAAACTTCTAGATGAAAACGTAGGAGAAAACCTTTGCGACCCAGGGTTAGGCAAAGATTTCTTATATCGGACACAAAAAGCATGAACCATAGAAGAAGAATGATAAATTGGACTTCATCAGAATTTAAAACTTATGCTTTCCGAAAGACACTCTTTTTTGTTTGTTTGTTTGTTTTTGTTTTGGGCCATGCCATGTGGCTTGTGGGGCTTCTGGGATCTCAGTTCCCCAATCAGGGATCGAACCCGGGCCCTCAGCAGTGAAAGTGTGGAGTTCTAGCCACTGGATCGCCAGGGAATTCCCAAAAGACACTGTTTCTAAGGAAATGAAAAGACAAGACAATCTTGGAGAAAATATTTGCAAACCTACTATATGGTAAGGGACTAGTATTCTGGTATTAACTTTGTGAATAAAGACCTTGAATAAAGGACTGTAACAATTCAAAATAAGAAAGCAAATAACCCAGTTTTTTTAAAAAAAAATGGGCAAAAGACCTGAGCAGATACTTCACCAAAGAAAACATATGGGTAGAAAATGAGCACATGAAAAGTTGTTCAGCATGAGATGAGTAGTTAGTAGGGAAATGTGAATTAAAGTTACAATCAGCTGTCACTCCAATACCCATTAGAACGGCTGACCGTCCTCAGTCCCTGCCAGCCTGACCAAGGTTGGCGACGATGTAGGACTGGCACCCTCAGAAGCTTCTGCTGGGAATGCAAAGTGGAACAATCACTTTGGAAAATAGTTCAGCAATTTCTCATAAAGTTACGTACACTTATTTTACCACCCAGTGGCCCCTGCTAGGTATTTACCCAAGAGGAATGAAAATATTGAGCCACGCAAAAACCTGTTGGCAAATGTTTATAGTGACTTTCTTAATAACCATCCCAAACTGGAAACAACCCAATTGTCTGTCCACTGGTGAAGGAATAAAAAAATGTGGTGAATCCATACATTGGAATTCTGCTCATCAATAAATAGGAACAAACTGCTGATATCCGCAATGACATGGATGCATCTCAAGTGTATGACGCTAAGTCAAAGAAGGCTACCTACAGTATGACTCCATCCCTATGGCATTCTAAAGAAGGCAAATCTATAGGGATGGCAAACTGATCAGTGGTTGCAAGGGTCTGGGTGTGGGGGGAGGGGACTGATTACAAAGGGGCATCAGGGAATTTTTGGGGTTCGGGCAATGTCTTATATCTTGATTGTGGGTGTGGTTATTGACTATGTGCATTTGCCAAAACTTATAGAACTGTGTATAAAGAAGTTTGAATTTTACTGTGTATAAAAAGCCTGACAAGGGCTTCCCTGGTGGTGCAGTGGTTGAGAATCCGCCTGCCAACGCAGGGGACACAGGTTCGAGCCCTGGTCTGGGAAGATCCCACATGCCGCAGAGCAACTAAGCCCGTGTGCCACAACTACTGAGCCTGCGCTCTAGAGCCCGTGAGCCACAACTACTGAGCCCACGTGCTGCAACTACTGAAGCCCGTGCACCTAGAGCCTGTGCTCCACCGCAATGAGAAGCCTGCACACCACAACGAAGAGGAGCCCCCGCTTGCCACAACTAGAGAAAGCCTGCACGGAGCAACGAAAACCCAACACAACCAAAAAAAAAAAAAAAAAAAAAAAAAAAACCTAAAAAGAAATTAACACTTTTCTTGAAATTGAAGTTTTGGTTGATCAAACTAATCAAATAGCTGCAGTTTCATGTGGTCTAATATGTAACATGATAAATCACATGGGGGTGATATAAATAGCAAAGCTTCAGGTAACTGACATAGGGGAGAGTGTTATGTAGTCCATAGCACAAGGATGACACGGGCAGAGCCGTATGGCTAGAAGGGAATTCTCTGTTCATCAGAGTGACAGGGAAATGCTGTCCACGGCTCTGACTTTTCCTGAACTGAGTCTGGTCATGCAAACACATCTTCGAGTCCTTTCTCCGAAGCCAAGTCCCTCTACTGGTGGTGGCCAGCCCTCACTGGAGCAGAGGCAGGAGTGTATTCTGGACAACACCGTTCCCTGTGGGCTCTAAGCTTCACATCTCAATGCCCTTTTGTCTGCCAGCTGCCTCGGCTGCCAGTTATCACATAGCCATTTCCTCGGAGCTGACAAGTAAAATGCCAATAATTCTCTGTCAGGCCGAGGCTATTCTCACAGCAAGCCACTGAATGGTCATTTCAAAGGGGTAAAGCATAGGAACGATCCTTAAATCTTCCCTGACAGGAGAGATTTAAGGACACGGAAGGGTATTCTTGGGCTGTCCCATTACTGGATGAACGTTCAATGACAGGTATTACATGATTAGAGATAAAATCCCTAATATCTTCATGCTTTACCTGCTAGTGGATTTGATTCTTCCACGGCAGACAAAGTCCCTATCAAGAACTGTTTCCTTTCATGAGGGTAGGCAGCTGCAGAGAGTATGCTTTTGTCTTCAGAAAAATAGGTCCAGTTTTGAACTGCTTTCTTCAACATTGATAAAGAAAAAAGCCCTTTTATCTCCCTTGAAGGCCTTTTCTGCTTCGAGCTCGCGTTAGCTGGATCTGCAACATTCTCTGACCCCACCAAAACCAGGTTGCTTCCCGAGGAGTCTCCATCAGAAACTTAATATAAGGCAAAGAACAGACACAACCCAAAAAGCTCTCCCCGACTTGAAGGAGTCTTTCTTTCTAAAGTCATAAAAATATCTGATAGACGTGGTTTCAGGAAATAAAAATCTGTTTTGGGGGAACATCAATTTTATCACATTTCAGGGAAAAATTGAGGAAGAGAAGGCATTTGCTCATTGCTTTTCTTTTCCATGGCTCCTGTTAATTTTTTACAAGGGGCCTAGGACTTGAACTGATGTCTTATAGTTCTTTATCCACCAACCTGGAAGTTCCTCTGAGGTTTATCTTTCTCTGTATTCCCACTGTACAGCACAGTGTTTGAAACGTAGTAGGGAAAGGGAAGGAAATTACTATTTATTGAGCATCCACTATACAGTTGGTTCCATGGGAGATGCTTTATGAGTGTGTGTTTATAGATACAAGCCTATTGGTTAGCTATTGCAATAGTAATGCTGTATAACAAACCATCCCAAAGCTCAATAGCTTAAGAAAGCCTCAATCATTTATTCTTTCTTTTTTTTTTTTTTCCTGTTTCAGGGATGTTATTTATTTATTTACTTTAACTTTTATTTTATATTGGAGTATACTTGATTTACTGTGTTGTGTTAGTTTCAGGTGTACAGCAAAGTGATTCATTTATACATATACGTATATCCATTCTTTTTCAGATTCTTTTCCCATATAGCTTATTACAGAATATTGAGTAGAGTTCCCTGTAATATGCAGTAGTCCTTATTGATTATCTATTTTATATATAGCAGTGTGTAATATTACTCCCAAACTCCTAATTTATCCCTCCCCCTCACTTTGTCCCTTTGGTAACCATAAGTTTGTTTTTGAAGTCTGTGAGTCTGTTTTTGCTTTGTAAACAAGTTTGTTTGTATCATTTTTAAGATTAGATTATAAGTGATATCATATGATATTTGTCTTTGACTTACTTCCCTTAGTATGATAATCTCTAGGTCCATACATGTTGCTGCAAATGGCATTATTTCATTCTTTTTTATGGCTGAGTAATATTCCATTGTATATATGTACCACATCCTCTTTATCCATTCCTCTATCAATGGACATTTAGGTTGCTTCTGAGGAAGTTTACAGCAATATAATCTTACCTCAGGAAACAAGAAAAATCTCAAATAAACAACCTAACCTTACACCTAAAACAACTAGAGAAAGAAGAACAAAACCCAAAGTCAATCATTTATTCTTGTTCATATTGTCTAGGTTTTTGCTGATCTCAGTTGACTGGGGCTGGGCTTGGTTGAGTGGTTTTTCTTGTTGAAGGTCTGTGAGTTAACCAGGATGGCTCTTTTCCAGGCTCTGGTCATGGGGGTGGCTCTGCTCCATGTGTCTCTCATCGTCCTGGGACCAGGAGTCCAGCCAAGGCATGCTCTTCTCTTGGCTATGACAGGGGGACAAGTGGCCAAGTGGAAACACGCAGGGCCTCCATGACCTATGCTAGGAATTGGTACTCTGTCATGTTCACCTCATTCAATCTGTCAAAGCAAGTGACATGGCCAAACCCAAAGTCAAGGGGTGGGGAGTCAAGGGGAGGGGGTGGTGGGTGGGTAGGGGATGTTTCAAACTCACATGGCAAAGCATGAGGGAGAAATGAAGAATGAGGCCAGTAATGTAGTCCACAGTAATGTTTAATCCTGGCATCAAGCCTACATGCCAGATATGGTATTATCCCCATTTTACTGATGAGAAGACTGAAGGAGAGGGAGGCCAGACTGAGGTTTCAAAGCTTGTTCTCTTTCTTCCGTACCGTGTTCTCTCTGCCTGGTGTTTCCCGGCACTCCATAAACACACGTTGCATACGAGTTAATAAATCAAAAGCCACAAGTCCATCTGAAAGTTAAAATCGTTTAACCAAGAGCGTCTCTTCCTGAACTAAGTTCCAGTTTGTCTGCGGTTTCCCTCATGCACTTATTCTGGGTCTCTGTTATTCCCACATGGTGGTACTGTTCAGCGTTTAACCGGCTGGGCTGTCTTAGATGTTTGGTCATGCCCTGCTCTGTCTGGAGCAGTCAGACCAGAAGGCATACAGACCAGGGGCTCCCACTGCAGGAGGGGTCCTCTGTCCACTTTTTTTTTTTTTTGCCAAAATGACCCTGTTTGCTAGAGGACAATTTCAAGCCTGCTCTTGATGGATGTCTTAATCAAAATGGATTATGCCAACAAAAAGGAATGTATCCCAATCATTTCACTGAACTAGGATAGTCAGAAGTACTCCTCTGCATCTGTCAACACCAGCTCAGCATCTCCTGGTGGCCTCTGGTGGTGGCCTCACTGAAGGGCTTGTCAGGGTCTGAGGAGGAGATTTTGGAGAGAGACAGAGCCAGCTGGCTGGGACAGCGCTGGTGACTCAGGAGGTGACATTCTCCTCTCTGAGTCACAGAGGAACTCCTTGAAGTACCCGCTGGGAGTCTGTGTTTTGCCAGATGCAGACATTATGTTTTTCCTGCCAGCGAAGTTCTGCCTACACGGGGTCATCAGCAGGCTGCTCTCAACCTAGATGCCCACAGAAAAGTGAACTGAAGCAAATGGTCCACAAGACAGCTCTTAAGGCTCACATCTCAGCTCAGCTCTGTGAGGGAGAAGCATATGGAAGTCAGGGGATGGAGGTACCTCACAGGGTGCCCTGTCTGGGGACATCTTGCATGTAACACTACAGCCATTGCCAAAGTTTTGAACGGTTACTTCTGACATCCTGGCTAGATCCCAGGCAAGTCGTCATGTCCTACCTCTTCTGACCCTCTCCAAATCCCTGTGAATGTTGTTCCCTGTGGTGTCTCTGAGGCAGCCCAGTGGATGCCGTGTTTCTTACAAGGGGAATGGTGGAGATATCATTTCACAGATTAGCAAAATGCTTGTTTCTTGGGAGAGGGATGAAATGTGATTTTGGAAAAATTTCTGAGCTACTTTGAAAATGTTGGTGGATGAATGGGGCTATTGTAATGCCAGTCATCTTTATATACTTATTCCTCACCACTGCTTATAATCCCTCGGAAGCTGAGGATGAAATTGGTTTCTCAGCGATTTCTCTTTTCACCCTGGATAACTCCTATAGGATTATTTAGAAGTCCTCAAATCTTTGTCAGTTTGTTGGTGACATGCTTCTGGGGGAGGACAAATGTGGTCTTATTTCATTGCCAGTGCACTGCTTTCTAGGAGCTGGTTTAATGGAATGGGGGCAGGGAAGGAGGAAAGAAGGAGGGAGGGAAGAAAGGAAACAGCACTTTTTGATGTGGACCAGATACTTGTTACTTTCATGCCTGTTGTCCCATTTTAATCTTCCCACAAATCTTTGGCACGGGTGCTTGGATTCCCATTTCACAGATGAGGAAACTGAGATTACATAAATGGAGCTAGACAAAACTCGGGAAAATAACAAGGGTTGGGATTCAAATCTAAGTCTCTCTGAATCCAAACCTGGTCCATGCTTGCTCCCACCTGCAGAACACCTGTCCTCCTTACCAGTCTCCCTGGGCAATGTTTTCCTTCCTTCCATCATTGAAATAACCACAGCTTCGCCCCATCACCTCCCGGACAAATAGCTGTGACTTTCTCTCCATCTCATCTGTGCTTTTCGATATTCCACTCACCAGATTTTCCCTGGACTTAGATTTGGCCTTAAACACACGAAAAATAATGATTTCTCACTATGGGTGGCCAAAGGCTCTTCTTAACTAGCATCTTCCCAGCCCCTCAGATGGTTCCTTTGGCTGCTCCCAGGCCTTCATTAGTAAAATCTAAATGATGCCGTACAGTTCATGGGCTGAAACAGGGCCACACACAGCAATTTAACCCATAAGGCGGAGTACCTGACCTTGGAGAGCTTTCTGTCTGGGGCAGCATGGGTCCCGAAGCACGGGCCACAGGTAGACAACCAAAAGAAAGAGACACAAATATGGTTGCTAAATAAAACCTTTACACTATGTTCAGGTGAAGGAGTGAACCAAGTGGAGCTTATTCTGGAAATAAGGTCCCAAAGCTGGCCATTCATATAGCTCTTTGTCTCAAGGGAGTATAACAAGACAAAATGGAGTCATTGCATTAGAGAGTGCGGGTTAAATTCCCTTGGCAAACTGGCCTTTGACCTGGCTCATTTTTCTACATACCCCATGTCCAACATCTATCTCCACTTGTTCTCTTATTCCGGATTTTTTATAATAAGAGTACCCAGAGGTCTGATTCCTGAGCTGACTCTCAGTGACTGCCAAGGTGGCCCCAGGTATCTCAAACCCTTCTCCTGTGGGTCACCTTTATGGCTGGCACCCTGAGTTCTACTGTCCTCTGTGGGTACCAGCTCTGCCTCTTCCTCCCTCCATGCTGAGACGTCAGTGCTGTCTCTTCCTCTGTCCAGCTTTCTGTTTTTCCCATCTTCCTTCTGACACTCCATTCTTATTTCAGTAGGAGACTTGAGCTGGGGGAAGGTTAGTGTTGTTCTATAAGCCACTGGGAGCCACTGAAGATTTGTGAGCATGAGACTGACTGTCCATGGGGACCTGGAGGTGGTGGGTGGAGTAGGGACCAAATCGGGGACATCATTAACGATGCTGTTGTAATAGTCGAGGAAAGGATAGTGAGGGTCCTAAGCTAGGAGGCTGGTGTCGGGAATGAAAAGGAGAGTGGGAATTGCAGACAGAGTTCCCTTCCACTTGGGATTCCTAAGCCCCCCGATGTTAGAAGGGAACCCCAGCCTTTACACTAAGAATATCCAGATTTTGGCTTTTGTATAAAGCTGCCAGCTGCCATAGAAAGGATTCACAGATGAAAGCTGTATAATTCTGGACTGTGATGTGGGTAATGAAATAAAGGAGCTAAGAAAGAGGTCTCAGACAAAGGAAGGAGAGAAAATAACCAGAATTATTATCAATGAAAGAAGTGATCTCAGATTTAGATTAAGAAAATGGGACAAAAAGAGATGATGAAGACTCTTCAAAGGAGAGAACGGGAAGGCGGAGGGACTGTGTGCTTTAGTGGAGCAAAAACTCGTGCTGTTCATCTGTCTGTCTGTCTGGTTTAGTTGACACTGGAATTACTCTTAGGAAAGAAAATATTTTATTTAGGAAAATATCCTACTCGGTATAGAAGATGAGGGCATACTTTAGTGAGAGTCAAGAGACAAATTTCTCTGCATTATAAATAAGTAGCAATTTGGTGATGGGGTGGGGGCGGTTGGGGGGGAAGAGAGGAGCAGAGAGAAGATAGGACGGGGGTGAAAAGAGATAGGAGACAGTGTCAGGGCATTATGGTATGTTCTGAGGCTTTTAAGAATGGGGATGATGTTACTCAGTTAGAAATGATTTGCATTTCTGAGACATACACCCCCTTTCCCAGGACCTTTGGAAAGTCTGCTACTTCCAATGGGAGTTTTTTTTTCAAATCCACAGGCACCACCAATGCACTGGATCCCTTGTCCAGATCCATGCTGTGGGGTTCAAGGGGCTGCATGCAAGGGTGAGTGAGGTTATCCATCTGCTGACCTGATTCAGCTACAGGAACTTGAACCTGGAAGGGATGCTGTGATTATAAACTTTTCAGGAACACTCAGAAATCTTGGGAGAAGAACCTGGATTTCTACAGGTCAAGGACTGAAGTTCTAACTGGTCATATCTGGTTCTGAAGGACAGGGAGACCCCAGCTGGATTACCTATCTTGGCTTATCTGTTTTCTTTTGGGGTCCAGCTTGCCTGAATATGTTACACTAGTTTGGATTGACCAATTACTTGATTCAGTGACCTCTAACCGGCTCAGGTGTGAAATTTGGGAATCTCGGAGTCAGCTAGGGAAGCGCAAATTTTGGATCTGATCTTTGTGGGTAAGTGTGTGTCAGGAGGCTGGGAGAGCAGGAGATACAACTGTCTAGAGCCAGTGTCCTGGGACTTTCTTCCAGCGGCAATCAGGACAGCTTTCTGGAGATCCATCCAAACTGCCTTGTTCCAGAATGCATAAGCTATACCCTGAATCCGTGCTGCTCAAACTTTAATGTGCCTCTCAGAGCTACCTGGATGGCTCGTTCAGATGGTTTGCTGAGTCCCATCCTCCAGGTCTGGGAATGGGGCCTGACAATGTGCCTCTCGCAAATTCTCAGCTGCTGCCGCTGCTGGTTTGGGAAGCACGCTTGGGGAACTGCTGTTCTCAACCAGCATTTCTCAAACTTTAATGTGCATGGGGATCCTCTGGAGATCTTGTGAAAAAGCAGGTCTGTGGTGGGTCCTGATAATTTGCATATTGACAGATATGGTAGGTCTGTGGTGGGTCCTGATCATTTGCATATTGACAGATATGGTAGGTCTGTGGTGGGTCCTGATAATTTGCATATTGACAGACTCCCAGGAGATGCTGATGCTCTTCAAGTGAGGACCACTCTTTGAGTAGCATTGCCCCTCGTCATGCTGCCTTTAGCCTCTGACTGGCTGCAGGTCAAGTGTTCCTATCCATCTAGGAATAAATACCTCCACTCCCTGCCCAGTTGACTCCGCCCCATGTCCCTGTTAGGAACCTCGCTGCCCAATCAGCTGTCGGGACACCTGTTCATCCCATCCACAGCGCTAGGGGGACAGTTAAGCCTTGTCAGGCTCCAGTCTTGCTGGCTGCTGCACAGTTGCAGCCAGACGTCTGCGCCCTCTCGCTCCCCAGGGCCTGCTCTGCCCTCGCCAGTCTGGCAGTGGCCACCTCCATTACCAGGAACCAGCCGTTCCTTTGTCCTTGAAACCAGCCCTGCTCGGCTTCTCTCTGGCTTTCCCACTGTCCTGGTCACTCCCGAATGACTCCAGGCTCCAAAACGGGCCTGCCACAGCTGCTGTGGCGAAAGGGCAGGAAGAACAGGGAGGTGATTCAAATAAGGAGAAGCTGCAAAGATAGAAACATAGGGGAGAAGGGAAGAGGAACGGGGGTTCATGTGTGCCTCATATGAGTTTTGTTATTTGTAGGATTGGAATAAAAAGGACTAATAAGCTAATAAGTACCATGATGGATTTAGGGAGGGTTTCTTGTAGGGTGAGGTCGTGGGAAGGGAAATGGTTTGGGGTTCAGGACACCCAAATTCTAGTCCTTATTCTGATGCTAGTCAAGAGCCCCCTGGCCTCACTGTTCTCATTTATAAAAAGAGAGGGTTGTATGAAACCAAATTGGAGGTACCACATATCACAAAAAGTCACTTATTATGAGGATTATCTAGGGAGGCTGGGAAAGCCCTAGGCTTTGGAATCAGAAAGACCTGAATTTATTAATTATTTATTTATTTGATTTATTTTCAATTTTTAAATTGAAGTATAGTTGATTACAATGTTGTGTTAATTTCTGCGATCCAGCAAAGCGATTCGGTTATACATACGTATACATTCTTTTTTTTTTAGACTCTTTTCCATTATGGCTTATCATAGGATATTGACTATAGTTCTCTGTGCTATACAGTAGGACTATGTTGTTTACCCATTCTATATATGAAAGCTCACATCTGCTAACCCCCAGCCTCCCATTCCATCCCTCCCCTAACCCACTCCTCCTTGGCAACCACCAGTCTGTCGTCTTATGGAGAAAGACCTGAATTTAAATCCCTGCTTCCCTGCTTGTCCTGCTCAACGTCTCAGAGCCACTAGCGAGGATTAAATGAAATAACAAATAAAAAGAACCTAAAATAGCTGCAGGTATATAGTGAGTAAGCACTCAAGAAAAAGACGCTAATATTATGATGGTCACTAAAAGCGTGAAAAACCTGCACCTTTCCACTGTGCTCCACTTTGTTAGACTGAAATGCTCAAACGTGTATTACTTTTATCCCCACTAGAAACACTTCAATTCTGTGCTTCCCATACTAACCCCTTAGGTAGTCTGTGTTTGCTCAACTCAGCCTCCAAGAAAATACGTTCCAAAATCTTGCAACAAGAGGGTTACAACAATCAAAGCAGTATGTTGCCCTACTTAGCATGTTTTAGGGAATTATTTAATACTAAATTGCAGGAAAACTGACTGAAACATAATCTGTGCGAACAGCTCCTGTGGGCCCTGTAACCCGAAGGAAATGTTCAAGAACAGGGCAGGTAGTACAGGACAAAATGGTTTTTTATTGTCTGTTTCTCTGAAAATGGTTGTCATGGGATGCTGAACATAGTGGGTGCTCATTCGATGGTTCTTGATTGAAAGAAGGGTGTTCTAGAGACTTAAATGTTCCCCCTGTTCAAGATTACAGTATATGCTGAAGGTGACTGTTGCCTCCATTGGTAGCCTGATGGTTTGTTTATTTAGTTCTAATTTGGGGCCCCCAGGAAGCAGGTGTTTGGTTGCAAGCAACAGAAACTGAGTCTGGCTAATGTATGTGGGTATCTGGAGTTTACAGGTGCACAGGGAAGGCCGGAGAGTCTGGATTAGTAAACAATAGGAATCCAGGACTTACCTGACAGGCACTTCCATAGGGATGAAGGAACCAAAGGTTTTGAATATTTCTCTATTTTTTCTTTTAATTTATTTTTTGGTGGCATTGGATCTTCAGTGCTGCGCGGGCTTTCTCTAGTTGCGGCGAGCAGGGGCTACTCTTCGTTGCTGTGTGTGGGCTTCTAGTAGTTGTGGCGCGTGGGCTTAGTTGCTCTGCGGCATGTGAGATCTTCCTGGATTAGGGGTCGAACCTGTGTCCCCTGCATTGGCAGGTGGATTCTTAACCACTGTGCCACCAGAGAAGTCTCTGAATATTTCTTATCACTTAAGGAAATAGGCCTGGCATTTCTGAAGGTGCCACTCCCTCAGGCCCAGCCTTCAAATATGATCCCCCTGCCAGGACTCTGATATGAGCAGCTGACAAGGGGACAGTGGCACATCAGAGGGCCAGCCCATATATTACCCCCATGCCCAGCAGTTACTCTATCCTCCTATTCCTTATGAGATATAACAGACATGAGGACATTCATTCTTGTGAATCATAAGTTCAGTATGCAGCCCAGTGTGTGGTGTTGCCTTCAATATTAATCTCTGAGTACTGGTTAGTTAATTTCCTATTAACTACCCAATAGTTAATAAAACCTGGTGTGTTTGTTTTATTGTTTTGTGCCTAATATGTTAGGGTTTTATGGATAAATGCTTACTTAGCACATTGTATCTACAAAGAACCCCTATGGGCTATAAGATAACCCCAATGGCCAAACAACTTCATCTACCGACAGAATTATTTCTGTGGTGTGCTACACTCATGTCAGAATTTGGCTAGGGAATTGTGGTCTTCCTGTGCCTTATTTCCCCAATTATATTCTGAAATGTGCATAATAGACCCTACATGGTGGGTTTGTTGTATTAAATTGTATAATACGTATATTCATCACGCCTGATGTGGTAGGAATGAATACAAAAGACAAGGATTATAACTTGTCTAGATATAGACAAGTCCTTCTATGACTTTCTCTATCCCCATGTAATCAGTGACTAAGACTTTGTTGGCTTATATCACAAAGTTTTAGGCAGGAGGAAGGTGAAAGAAAGGGAGGGTGGCCATATTCCCGGCCCCTCGATCTCTCCACAGTACAGAACTGAGTCACAGCACTTGAGTCACTGGCACCCTCATTCCCTGTCTGTGATTTTGGCTATCACAGTCCTCCTAACAATTCCCCTGCAGGCTCAGGAGTGATGTGGCATCACTGTTTTTGTTTTTGTTTTTTTTAAATATTATGAATTATTTTGTGTGAGAAGTATAAAGTTGATATTCTTTTTAATAAAAGTCTAATAATTTATTTCTTTCCTTGTATCACTCTGCCTGACACCAAGTCCCCAAAGAGAGAGAGTTAGTTTGTCTGGCCTTGATGATGGCCCCAACCCTTCAGCCAGGGGAGAGGATGTCATTCTGGTTGATGGTTCCAACAAGCAAATTAGGGCAAATTGATGTTCATAAAAGGAAACTGGGTCACAGTTGCCAGGAGTACAAACAGTCGATGATGCAGTGGGTGTGCAAAAATTCCAAACTCCACTACAGGGTTTGCAGCATTTACTCCCATAAAAATTATAAAGCCTAATAAAGAAACTACTCCAAAACAGCAATTAAGATTTGGACAAAAAAATAGACTAAGAAATAGCATAATTTAATCACTTTGTCATATATATATATATATATATATATATATATATATACACACACACAAATATGCATGTATATATACATACACACATATGTATGTATATATATGTATGTATGTATGTAATCATATATATATATATACATACACATGTAACTAGGATTACAGTAGAATATTTTGTATTGACATGATTCGTTAAAGTTACCCATTACTAACAGACACTAATTTGTTGGCATAATTTGTTCACAGCTCTCACCTTCCTGCCCAGCTCCCTCTCTCTCGCCATCTGAGTCAGCCAGTCTGTCTGGCTTCTACCAGACAGGTGCTGTGTGAGGTCTAACACCAAGATGGAGACCAGGTACCAGTCTTGGAGGTCCTTGTTGCCAGGGAGTCTCAAATTAAGGAAGAGAGACTGACAGGTAAGTGGGTCAGTTTCACTTGGCTGGTGACCTCAAGGATGCCAGACTTTGGATTTGGGGTGCAACCTGTGCTAGGACACCAGGCACTGAGGCACTTACTGCATTCCATTCTGCAGGATTCCCAGGGCTTTTCTCATCCCAGATACTTCATTCCCTTCCTTTGTAATCCTGCATCTCACTTGCACAAATCCAGTGCCAACTGGCTGGGTCCAATTCAGTGCCATGAGGCCCCTGTCCGCTGGCCAGCTCCTTCCCTGGATGGAGCCAGGACTGCCAGAAGCGAGGCGATGTCTTCCTCCACCCCACCCCCTCTCTCCACCTGCAAGTCTTTGTCAGAGGACTCCAGAAGGCCACCTCCTCATGCCGCCTTCTCCGAAAAGCTCTCCCTTTCCTCGGAGGGTGGACATTGTCTCTTTGGTCACTAGGTACTCCTTTATGTCCATCAGTTTATCCGAGACACACCTAGGAAGCTCCGTGGGGCAGCTTGGTCACTGTGCAGTGTAAAAGGGCAAAGATTATCCTTGCTCCCTCTTTCTATCTGCTCTTTTTGGAGAGACGCCAACTCGAGGAATGTGGAAAGGATTTTATTTAATTTCATTTCTATTCATTTTGAAGCCTCTAAAGCAGTAGAATTGACTCCTCTGCTTTTGGATTAGGCTCAGAAAGATGATGTAAATCTCACTAACTCTGAAAAAATTGGAGAAGTATCTTCCAAAGCTCTGCTTTGATCTTGTCACCTTCCTGCTCACCCCCCTGCCCAGGGGACAATCCAAACCCTTCCTATTGGCTTTTGAAACCCCACACGGGATGTGGGCGCCATAGCCAGGTATGCCTCCCGTGGTGCATCCCTCCCATCCTCTGTTTGGGCCACACTGGGCTCCACTTCATCCCCCAAACACTCTTCCTCTTGCTCATTCGGGCTGTTACCCAGAATGCCTTGCCCTCCCATTCTCACCTCTTCAAATCCCACTCTGTTTTCAGGACTCTGTTCAGAGGCCACTTTTTTTTTTTTTTTTGGCGGTACGCGGGCCTCTCAGTGTTGCGGCCTCTCCCGTTGCGGAGCACAGGCTCCGGACGCGCAGGCTCAGCGGCCATGGCTCACGGGCCCAGCCTTTCCGCGGCATGTGGGATCCTCCCGGACCGGGACACGAACCTGTGTCCCCTGCATCGGCAGGCAGACTCCCAACCACTGCGCCACCAGGGAAGCCCCAGAGGTCACTTCTGTCAGGAAGCCTTCCCAGTTGGAGCGAATCTCTCCTTCCTGTCCCCTTTCACGGTATTTGTGTGTGGCTCTCTCTTACTTTTCCCATTTTAACTTTAATTCTGGATAACCTGCCAATTTTCCTCACTACATCCCAATTCTTATTTAAGTGACCAGACACTCAAGACAAGGAAATTCCGGGTTGGGGGGTTGCATTCAAAAGCCCCCTTGGCATTACCTCCCTCATCCCGTCAATCAGCAAGTCTGCTATGTTACCTGCGAAATGTTTCTTGAGCTCCTCCCTTCCTCTCTGTTGTGATGATCAGGGCTTAGGCCCTCATCACTGCTCCCAGAGGTCACTGCAATGGCTTTCCATCTGCGTTCCCTGCTGTGACCTGCTGGGCTCAAATCCACTCTCCTCACAGGGCCGGCAGTTGTGTGTTTCTCTCCCCTGTTAGTCCAGCAGCTTCCTCAGTAGCAACCACATCGTGGTTATGAAGGCCTGGTGCCTATTAGATGCTTAATAAACACTGAGTGAATGAAGGATGAATAAGTGATGTAGTTATTGGGATTGGGGAGGGGCAGGGGATGTTTTGTGATCACGGGTCCTTGACTCGCACAAACATCCTGCCTTTCCTCCATGACCCTGTTTTACTCATCTGTAAAACAACAGTGATGATCTTATTTCTGAGGTCCAATCGTGGATCCAATTTCCCCCCGATTCATTTACATCTGTCTCACAGTTAAGCAAACACCTTAAGTGGGAGTGATCTGAGGGATACTTTGCGTGAGATCATCCTTCCCTATGAAAGAATATTTTCCTTCTTATTTCAGCGTGTTCCTTAGGTCTCTTGTGAAGTGGGCATGGGCTATTGCTGATGGGACAGAATACAAGGGAAAAGCTTTCTAATCTGGTGTGTGACTCTCTCTCCCTTTCATCACCTGGCTGGGTCTCTCAGGCTCCATGATTCAGATTCAAGTTAAAGAGTGTCCGAAAAAATCTGCTTAGACATAAAAATCAATCAAAGAAAAGGAAGAAAGACTGATTTCAAGCTACAAATTACATAATTCAGGTGGTGAGTACATATGGCTTCCTCCTTTAAAGACTGTGGAAGGTGGAAATCTGAAGTGTTAATTCAACAGTTGAAGGAAATGACAATAATGATTATGCCAGGAAATTTCTCCCTGTGTAATGGTTGGGAAAATGTGCTCAGATCACAGATATAAAAGTTATATACTTTAACTTTTTTATGCCTAAGACCCTTCCTGAATTCAAATATTCTGTCCTCTTGCTCCCAGAAGTATATTTAATGGTCAGTTCAGTTGGGATAATATGGTCATTGCGTGAACAGGTCTTGGAAAGTTTTGATAAATTCATACCAGGGTTCTCTTGCTTACAAGAATAAAATAAGTATAATATTAATAATAATGTCTGGGACTTCTTAAATTCCTCCTATAAGCATATTTCCAGTTTCCTAATGGAAAAATCTCTGCTTGAAGGCCATCAATTATTCCAAGCTCCAAAGCCATAATTTTCCTGGAAAACAGAATCCTCTTATTTGGGATCCCATTTCTCTCTGTGTTACATCTAAATGAGACTGGGCCATCTGAGCAGTGAGTAGCGCTGGGGGAGTATTGGCTGTTGGTTAGGGTGAAACCATATAAAAATTGTTAAAGTGTGTTTGGACAAAGGGAATTGAGCTATGCATTGTTCACCTAATTATTTCTGCCAGGGAAGTAAAGTGAGAGCACAGCTGTTTGGAGCAGAGTAACACGGCAGACCAGGGGCCGCATGAGAAACTGTTATGGAAAGAGCATGAGTGTCATATGTGGGGATGACCCTTGAGAAGGTAGGTGTGGGGGTGGGAGCCTGCAGTCTATGTGTTTACTGTTTTGCAAGCTCTCTTATCTTCATTCCCTTTAGCCATTTTGTAGCTCTAGCTTCTCTGTTGCCTGTTACTGTATCTTTCTTTCATTAACCAATATCTCCCCTTACCATCTTACTAATGACTATGTCATGGAGAATATTGAATAATCCATATGATGCCATACTATCCCTGCCCAAGGTGGAATGGGTGGAGAGGTTGAGGATCAGGGCAAATGAGTTGATGGAAGAAAGTCAATGATTCTGATCGGGAGGGTGGATCCATGGAGCCAGAATGTTGGGGGTCGGTGGGATGGACAGTGTCAGGCATCTATCAGGAGATGGGAAGTCAGAAAATGACTGAGGTCGGTGTAGTGTCCAGGTTAGGAAAATGCCTAAGCAACTGCCCCCTAGTGGTCAGGAGGTCAGGGGATAGCTAGGAGGTTAAGGATCCCCAGATGGGCCATCCAGAGACACAGTCTTGATGAGGTAGAGTGGGGCTCACAAGTCATTCATTGTAACAACAGTGAAAGAATCAATGCTTATCATTTTTTCAATAAATTGAGCTAGATTCAAGATTATGTCTCTATGAAAACTTACTGACTTATGTTCTGATGTACATTCTTGAACTGGAGAAAAATGGTCTGGGGTACGGATAACACACCAGGAGCCACAGGGACTATCTTACAACAGCCACTTCCCACAGTGAAATTTCTTCTAATAGCTGCAACAATAAAATATTGGGTAGCATTTTACTTCCACAAATTTTTTTTTATGATTTCATCAAAATCTGAGGGGCATGTATATGGAAATAACAAATGTCGGGCGTGTAGCTGAAGGGAAATGTTGAGAACTGCCAATTTAGTATCCTGAACTGTGGCAGTGGAGGCAGACTGGGAAGCAGCAGGTGCTTCTGCTCTTGGCTTTCAGGATTTTGGAGTTCAACATTGATTGATATCTGGGTCATAGACCAGTCAGGAAGGTCAACTACTGCACCACTGCCTTCTATTCCAGAACATACATCTCTCACCCTTGTCACTCTTTCATGCTGTAGACACACCTGGTTTCTGGGTTCTGTCATGCCTTCCTTCACTGTGGTCTGACATTTTCTCTTCGCTGCCCCTTGTCCCTAAGCCTCCCGCTTGAGGCCAAGTCTGGAAACTGGCCATCCCTTTCTTACAGTAGTTTCTCTCCTGGCAGCTGCTCCCAGTTCCGTTCTACCCTCCACTCTGCCACCCTGTTCATCTTCCTGAACTGTCCCTGGCTTCCTGATGCTTCCCTGTTGGAAAAATTCAGCAAAACACGGTGAGATGGGAAAAGCCCCCACCAGGTACATCCCTGGTTTCTCACCCCTTTGCCCTCATCTTGCTGTGTCACTGAGCAAGGCATCTCCTGTTTTGGGACCCCAGTGTTCTCCTCCATGATATGAAGTGATGCCATTAGCAGAATGTTACGAACCTTGATTCCTCTGCTTAAAAGCTCTCCGAATCTGCCCCACTGACAATTTTAATACAATATTGCCTGCAATTTTTTATACACCTTTATGTGTTCATCAGAGAAATTTTGGAAACGTAGATGAGCACAGGGAAAAAAATGAAGGTCATTGTAGTTAGAAAGGAAATGCTTGCTTTCAAACTAGGACAGGACACCATCTCTTTGTGCAAATCTCTTCCCCTCTTCTACCTTCAACTCCATTTTAGCCCTTTCACTCTCCCCTTTGGCCTCTTGGAGGATGGTAACATTATGGGAGACTGAGTAATAATAATATGGTGGTTAGAGAAACAGGCTTTCGAATCAGAGAGGTCTGGATGATGCCTAATTTCATCGTGGCCTAGCTGACCCTTGGTGACAATGTTTCTAAGTGTCTTTTACTCCTTTGTAAAATGGAGATAATAACAGTATCTTTCTCAAAGGCTGGTGAGGAATTTACCATATGGCATGGCACATAGTAATAGCTAAATAAGTGTTAGCTCTGAATGAGCTCAAGCTTTCTCTTTATGCATCTTTTTCTAGTCTGGTTCACAGACCTCCCAATGACCTTACAGGGATTACTATGCTGTTTGACCTTTGGTTTTTACCTAATCCTGGGCCTTTTTTCCTGGCCAGCCAAATGCAAACTTCTTCAGTGGTGAACCCTGCTTCTATTTCTTTTGTCTTCTTAAGGAAACCAGACAAAATGCTCGCCCAATAATATTTTGGGAGCAATGAAATGTTAACACCAATTAGACGATGCTGTGGCATTCTCCCAGCCATAACTAA
The DNA here is from genome assembly GCF_059928025.1 of Delphinapterus leucas. Lineage (NCBI taxonomy): Eukaryota > Metazoa > Chordata > Mammalia > Artiodactyla > Monodontidae > Delphinapterus > Delphinapterus leucas. The sequence continues at coordinate 44,777,778 of NC_143130.1, read as the reverse complement.
AATCGTGGTGAAATTGTTCTTCCCAGGCTTTACCTCTTTGCCCGCTACTCTGCAGATTCTTTATCTTGATAGACATCCTCTGACACCCGAGGAGCCCTGAGATTTGGGATTTGGTGACTCTTGAATTGGCTGCCTGAAATGTCAGAGTTACCCCAGCCTCTCTCCCTTGGGGCCAGGAGATGTTTGCATCCTTCCAGCTCATGGTGAGTTTGGGAATGGCCATCCAGAGGCTCAGGAATGGAGATGCTGCCCTCAGAGAAGCAGGGGAGAGGTGATTTGGCAGTGTTGTCTGTGAGTTTATTTGCTGTCCATCGTTTGTCATGGCCACATGAGGGTATGATGGGCATTTTCACTGCCCTCAGCACACTGTGGGGAGATCTGTCCCCATGGGTTTTAATTTTGGAGAAAAACCCCAACATCACACGTAAGGTGGAAAAGTTTTATTTATCATACCTGCTATGATAAAAAAAATTCTAACTGATGTTTGTATAGAGAGTATCTATTTGGGGACTGATACTGGAAGAAAGCATCCTCTACCCCCTCCCAGTGTGTAGAACGGACAGGGAAGAGGCTGCAACAGGAGCGGCTCGGTCTGTAATTAACTCTGCCAGCTGAGGTTCTTACCCTAAAGGGAGGGGGTGGGCAAGGTGAGGGTTCAGGTGTCAGGAATGGGAGGGGAGGTTCTGGACCTGCATTCTGCAGCAGCAGCCTGTGCTCCACATTTTCTTTGCATCAGAGAAGCCTCCTCATTGGCTGTCTGCCTAAGGATCAAAATCTCCCCATGGAGATTTTCTCTTCCCTGTGCCCTTCATTTGGGTGTCCAGGCGGAAGTTGACCCCAGGCTCATCAGAACTGGAGCTGCCTCCGACTCCGATCTGGTTCTCTGACTGCACAGTTCCGCTCCACTCGGGAGGTTGGAGGGTGCCGTGCATTCATTCCAGCTCATCAGATTCGCTCTAGTCTGGGGCCCCATCCATCGCCCCACCTTGCTATGTGGAACCCAGAGCTCTCCAAATGCCCAGATCGCAGCTGCGACTGGGTATTTTCAACACTGCTCTGTGCGTACCGAAAATCCAGGGAGGGAAGCTACACAGAAAGCTTTGGAGAGCAACCAGAATGCACATGGAATTATTCATGTTTGAGGAGGGGATGGCGAGACTTTTGCTCAGGGTCTGAGCAGAGCAGAGCCAAGGGATACAAGGGATCTGGTCTCTTAGAGACCCCTCGAACTTTGTAAGGTTCTAAGTCTAATTCAGAGTGAGAATGGGAAGGGGCAGCCTGACCCGGTAGAGATCTGCTCCTGTTTATTAGAAAGAACCGAAATCCAGTATCATGTATGTGGAAGGAATTGTTCTCAGATCACAGTGATCTCACCCCATCAGGCAGGGGAAGGGGGCGCTGGGAGGCTGTGTAAGGCCTGGGGGTGCTGGGACAGGAGGGTGGCCTTGGGGTGGGCAAACCAGGGCTGACTCAAGGCTGGTGTTGCGAACAGATGTGGGCTCTGAGACACTGACACTTATTCTAGACTCATTCACTGGAAGGTCCGAGGCCACCTGCCTACCCATGTCCTTTAGGGCTCAGCTCATGAGGCTGAGTTTCCAGGGAAGTTATCCGAGGTGGCTCTTGGCCACTGGTTAACTCAACACTGCAGGGACGGCCACTATTCATCTTTATACAATATTCTATTCATCCTTAACACCCCTCCAGTCCTCCTGGGTGCCACTTTCAAGGTTTTCATGATCCTGTTAGATAAGACATTCACTCCCTTTCCTGACCCCCTCTTATTTGGATCATTGGATTTCCTTGCCCATAGAGAATGGTCTTGGGGTGAATGCTTGTGTCTGTTGCTTGAATGCACTACGGTCATAGACTTGGTGCGGGATGTGAGGGGCAGATGTATTTCCTTTGATAGTTTGCATCAGCGGTACTGGCGTTATACAACAAAGGAAGTCTTAGAGAAGTGCTATCAAGGGGAGCTTATACAAAGACACCCCCCGGAATTCTGATATGTCCTCACTGAGTTGCAGTGCTGCAGTGAGGCACCATCACTGGTCGCCGAGGTGAAGAACATGGTGGGGGAATGTTGTTTAACCATCTCTGGGGTTAACTGGGTGTAAGACTAGCCATGCATCACCCCAGATGCCTCTAGGACATGCTGCTGCTGTATCTATCCCTCACGGTGTTCTCAAAGGCACAAGAACTCCAGTATCCAAATGAACATGAAGGTGGCCCAGGGCATGGATATTTTTGCTGTGAGAGTAGGAAGGCTTGAACCGAGGTCTCAGGTGTCTTGAGGTGTCAGTTCCTGCCTCTCAAGTGATTAAACATTACTTTTCACGTCTTGTATATTTTTGCGTAATCCTCATAATATAGGGGTCGGTATAATATTCTATAATCCTTATAAAATGTGTGACAGGTACAATTAGCCTTACTTCCTACATTTGGAGACCAAGACTCAGAGCAGAAAAGTGACTTTCTCAAGTCACAAACTTCATGCTGGCAGAGTCTTGGGCATGAGTTTCTATTTCCTGATTCTCAGGTACATGCTGTTTTTGCTAGACTCAAAGTATTAAAGAACTGAGACTCTTTATTTGGAAGTAATGAGGGATTCCAAAAATAGCCTTAGCGGTGCTTAACAGATTGGAAAGACCAAAGGAACTGAAGCCAAAGAAGATTGAGAGAGGTGAGCTGTTTCATTGTATAAATTTTCATTAACTTAGTTAATAACAATTGATGCTGCCTTTATATGTGTCTATATATTAATTTAAAATACTTGCAATTTGATACAAGGTCAAAAATGACACATTGAATTGTTTCTCAGATTGTGCTAACCTCAAATAAGAATCTCATGGTGATCATGATTTTGCAAAATTGATTAGATAAAAAGAAATGCATCCAAGTGTCAAAGGCTACATTAGGAATGGTTGCTAATGAGCTCGATGTCTCAGAGCTGCCTGGCTGGGGGCACAGTAGGTGCTAAATGAGTGATGATGGAAGGCTTGGTTGGCCTTCCATCCCAGGGAGCATGGTGCTTTAATGTGTGAGCTAAGATGAAATTCTAAAAATGTATCAGCCTATAAATTTAAAGACTCATTTGGAAAAATTTCAAACTTACAAAAGGTTAAGAGAAGAGTATAATAAATCCCTACATATCCTTTCTCAGCTTCGAGACCTATCAATATCCTGTTATTTTCATTTTCTATCCCTTTAACACAAACATACACACACATACACATTATTTTTTGGCTGGAGAGCTATATAGGAAATTCTAAGCATCGTAACACTCACCTGTGAATTTATCTGTATGTATCTTCAATAGTAAAAGACTTAATATATATGTATATATATATATAACTACAATATCATCTTCACCAAAAATAACAATTATCATATCATTTACCTGTGAATATATATGTATGTATCTTCAATAGACAAAGATTTTAAAAAAATAACCACAATATCATCATCACAACAAAAATAACAATCATTCCTTAATATCATAGAATACCTCTTTCGTGTTTAATGCTCCATGATTGTATCAAAATGCTCTGATTCTTTTTTTTTAAATACATTTATTTATTTTATTTGTTTATTTTTGGCTGCGTTGGGTCTTCATTGCTGTGCGTGGGCTTCTCTTTGCGGTGGCTTCTCTTGTTGCAGAGCGCAGGCTCTAAGCACGTGGGCTTCAGTAGTTGTGGCACGCAGGATCAGTAGTTGTGGTGCACAGGCTTAGTTGCTCCGCGGCATGTGGGATCTTCCCGGACTAGGGCTCGAACCCGTGTCCCCTGCATTGGCAGGCAGACTCCCAACCACTGCGCCACCAGGGAAGTCCCAAAATGCTTTGATTCTTTTGGTTCGATTCTTCCAATTAGATTTCAAACAATGTATTCACATTGCATTTCGTTGGTCCAGCTCTTATATCTCTTTCAATTTATAATAGTTTCTCCTCCCTTCTAAGAAAAAGAGTTTGACTAGATTCAGGTACTTTAACAAAAAATACTGTGGACTTCCCTGGTGGTACAGTGGTTAAGAATCCCCTGCCAATGCAGGGGACATGCGTCCAATCCCTGGTCTGGAAAGATACCACATGCTGTGGAGCAACTAAGCCTGTGTGCTCTAGAGCCCATGAGCCACAACTACTGAGCCCGCATGCCACAACTACTGAAGCCCATGCGCCTAGAGCCTGTGCTCCACAACAAGAGAAGCCACCACAATGAGAAGCCCATGCACCGCAATGAAGAGTAGCCCCTGCTCTCCACAACTATAGAAAGCCTGCACATAGCAACGAAGACCCAGCAGCCAAAAATAAATAAATAAAATAAATAAATTTATATAAAAAATACTGCATAGGTAAAATTTTGGACTTCCTTTAACCTACAACATTTTGAAAAAATTCTATGTTTCATTAGTATGCATTGATTCCAGGTCCTAATTCTTGGGCAAGATTGATCATGTGAGGAATGTTTTGGGAAGATGACATGGAGACATGGTCTTTTATCATACCTGATGGGTCAGACTTGTGGAAATCACAGCCATCCAGGACACGGCTGCTGGGAAAGGGAAGTAGACTACTATCCAGTATCCACCGGACATAACTATCATAAAGTCTCTCAGGAAGGATTTTAGGGCAGAGGAGAGGCCCTAATTCAGGGCCTATTTTCTCTTGCTTTACACACGGTTCTAAGAAGTTGCATTTTATTTTGGCAACCCACAGTAAATATGAAATGGAAAATTAAAAGGAGCAGGTAGTCCAGAAACATGAAAAGAGCTGGATGACAGCTACATGCTCAGGGAGAAAACAGAAGAACTAGAGAAGGCACAGAATCTAGGATAAATTGATATAGAGGCCAAGAAAGTTCATCTTCCTTTTAGTGGGTACATCATGCTTGTCTGTTTACTTGCATTGTCTATTTTAACGTCACACTAACGTTCTGAGGTAGGTACTGTTATGTTCTGTATTTCACAGATAAAAACATATTCAGAAATATTCCTAAAGTTACCCAACTGGGAAGAAAATCCCAAGGAACACTGTCTCATTGCTCTGTGATCAAGTACAAGGTGTGCATAGGTATGCCCGTGACCCTGAGAGAAGAAAAATTGAGGCCCTGCATCTCTTGGTTAAGCAGGCAAGAAACCACATGATGTGTTTTGAAATGTACTGACCTCCCCCAAAAATGGGAAAGATAAAATGTTTGTAATCACTTTAAACAGCTTCAGGTTTCTGGAAAATTTATACACACTGAAGTCCAGATATAAATGTTTAGAACTTGGCACTCTAAAAAGTTTTACAAATCAGAAACACAGAGATGTTATACCAGTAGTTAAATTCATGGATCAGTTTATCTTGAAGTGTTACCTGGTAACATTTCAGTGATATTGATGTTGTCAGTTTTCTCTGTCAGCCTGGACTTTTCCTGTGGTTTTCTAGAATTTTCAGTGAGGCATTTGACTGCCAGAGCCAGTAAACTCTACTTGAGAATCTAATTTTGTCTTTTCTCCTCTGTAACTCAAGATTGGATTAGTTAGGACTGGGATTCCCCATCACACCCTGTAGATGATGGTGACTATTAAAGAAACGATCTCTGCAGGGGTTTCTTCTTGCAAAAAAGAACATGATGGGAGCCTTTAGTTTGCATACATTCTACATGATGTACAACTTAACCAGTTCTTACTGAAGGTCAGGAATTTGGGGAAGGTAAATACTTCCTCATCAGAAATGACACCTTGGACGTCACCCCAGCATCATGTCAACTGTCTGAGACTCAGTCTTCTAGAGCCCAACCTGAGAGTCAGGACACAGAGAATTCAGGTTTCAGATCATCCTCGGGCACATCCAGCACCATTTGGGGCAACTTAATGAAGGGACAGAAACCTCCCAATTCATAGTCCCTAGGTCTTTAGTAAATAATTTTTGGTGTTCATAGTGATGACTCTAAATGAGCAAGCCATGTTAATAGGGAAATGGTTAAAATAAACAAAAAACTTTGGTTACTTAAAGAACTTACCTTCAGGGACTTCCCTGGTGGTCCAGTGGTTAAGACTCTGCCCTTCCAATGCAGAGGGTGCGGGTTCGATCCCTGGTGGGGGAACTAAGATCCCACATGCTGCGTGGTGTGGACAAAAAAAACAAAACAAAAAACCTTGCCTTTAGCTCTCTGGACAACTTAACAATCCAGCAATGATTCATTTCCTGACCATACCAGCTAACCAAAGTTTTATGCTATGGTGCTTTTAAAAAAAAAGCATCTTTTGTTTCACCAGCAGAGAAATTCTGAACTAGTCTCACCTGCCAGGACATTTCTTCTGTGCTTTTGACAATTTTCACAGCATATAGATTCTGCATTTCATTCTCAGACACATCAGTTAATTAGCTAATTTGGGCTTTGATTCACATGTATTAAACACCATCATTTTTGAGCACATAAAAACCCCCTTATGTGAAATAAATGGCATTATGTCCAAAAGAATGGTGTTAATTATCTTTTGCTTTGGAGGAAAAGACGGTAATTAGTTTGATATATATTTTTTCATTTGTGGACTTTAATGCCATTTTCACCGCTGAAGGAAAGGTGAATGACTGTGGCCAGTCACTGCTCCTGGCTTTTTGTGACTCTGACATTACATGAAAGGAGTTCGGGGAAATGAAATGGAATAAAAGGGCCTCAGTTGAGTACATGGGTAAGTAGTGTTCTTAAGACTTCAACAAAATCTAAAAGAGTTTGCAATTCACATAGCTTTTCTGCCAAGAGGGATATTTTGAATAGTTGGCGGAATGAGGAATTCAATGTAGATTATTCTGGAAAAGACTGGAATTTAATATAACGTTTGAACAGGTTAGATTTGTAACAATAAAATACCAGGGGGAGAATGAGACCATTTAATTTCCAGCACACAGAAGACACATAACGTTTCTAGAAAGGATGAACGCACCATAGGCTGCTGTTTCAGGCTTCTGTGCTCATTTTCAAAAGCAGCCTGGGAAATTTCTGCCATTCTTTGGAATTCGAGGCAGTGGCAAAGCTACGGTCAGATGTGATGGATTACACAGCCAATTTGCTTGAAGTTTGTGGTTCATTAATCCAGCTCTTTGAATTTCAAAGAACCGAGGTGATGGCATTTGGAATGTACATCACAGAAAATTAATGGGGTTCCTTGGTCAGAAGTGAGAACTAAGACAATGTGATGGGGAAAATGGGGACTGTTGTTACTAATGGCTGAGGGGTGGGACTCCTGGTTTCCAATGGGAAAGCCTGCCTAGCCATTCAGAGCCTCTCCCCGCCCCCATCCCCCTTGTAGGCTCTGAGGGAGCCCTCTTTGGGGGTCAGCCTTGCCAAGAATGAGAAAACACAAAGCATTACTTATTCAAGTGGTTCCCAAGAATTCAGCAGCATCAGAAGCAGTTAAAAGTTTTAGTCTAATTCACTACAGTGGAACTGACTGGTTCCTCCTGGCTCCAGTTCCACAGCCTACCACCCGGTCTGGGTCACGTTGGCAGTGCTGGTGGGAGGCCGGTCCATCAGGGTGCTGTTCTGGCATTGGATGCTTCCAACGGTGGACTGGACTTCAAAGCCTGAGGCAGAGTGGCAGAAAGGAGACTGACTAACTGCCCAAGAGGCAGGCTGGGAACGTGGACCAGGAGGGGGTCTCGGGAAAGAATCCAATGAAATTAGTGAATGGGTAGTGAATGGCTTGCGCTCAGCCAAGCTGGGTGCTAGGTACTATCACAGTTCATAGGATCATTACAGCAACTCTCTGTGATAGCAATAGAAATATAGCCCCTGGCACAAAGCGGTTGCTCAACAATTTTATTTTTTGAATAAAAGCCAAAAAAGAAAAAAAAAAGCCCAACAAAAACCAAAAAACCTAAAAACTCCCCAAAACTGTTCAGCTGGGTGATAATATTGTCCTTCCTTTTCAGATGAGAAAGCTGCAATTCAGAGACTCGCTCAGATAGTAAGAGAGTTCTATTCTTTATACTTTGTAAGCTGCAAAAATATGCTTCAAATGTTAGCTTTCATTACTGTGTCACGGAATATGCCCATTTCCTTAAAGCCTCTGCCTCTGGAAGTGCCTGAAACATCATAGCAATTCAATACCTATTTGCTGATTGAATGACTCATTGACCATTGGGCAAGAGGGGCTGATGGTATCGTAATTGGACTGTCATCTCACAGGAAAAGAAATGAGGATTTCCACGCACATATACCATCCACTGTGCAGGGTGAGTTTCCAACACTGTGTAAGAAAGTTGAAGCTAGATATCTATTAAGAAAGACGAGGTGAAATTTTTCAGGATGATTTTGGAAATCCTAACTCTGGCTTAGGACCCCTTGAAAACTCCATTAGGAATCAAAATGAACTGGTATTTTTACTGGGTAACAATATAATCTGAAAGAGTGAAAAATTTTCTGTTTGACAGTGCAGGTTGGGGTTCTATTTCATATTAATGGTCAAATCTAATATGGATAGTAGTTTTTGTTGCCTATATGTTTATTAACATTTGAGGGCAATTTGAACTTGATAGCATGTTTCAGTGCTTCCTCAGACAGTAATTACTCTTTCATTGTAAATACATTTATGATATTACACATATATTTCAAGACATACTAAAAGGAAATTTGTTAAAAAAAATCTGAACTGCTTTGTGCATTCTTATTTCTAGCCTTTACTTCCACTTAGAGTCTGATAGTCTTGGATGTAGCCACTAAAAGTTGGTCAATAACTTGCAGGTTTTAGAATCCAGGGAGAGTAAGCTGAAAAGAGAACTCCAGGATTCTGTGTTCATTCACTCCTGGTGCATTTTTCTGGGAGAAAACCCAGATTTTCTCTGTCCATTTTGGATTCCTATTTCCTGCCTGGAGTTGGGGGTCCTCACAAGCACTGATAGGGTAGAAACTCAGCTGTAGGTAGAGAGTCTCTGTATGTTTTCAACAACAACAACAAAAAATTTAACATGGAAAATTTCGATCAGTACAAAATATAGAGAGAACAGTTAAATTTTTTAAGTTGAAGTATAGTTGATTTACAATGTTGTGTTAATTTCTGCTATAGAGGGAATAGTTTTTTGAACCCCACACACCCTTACCCAGATCTAACAATTATCATCATTTTGCCCATCTTGTTTTAATCTCTTTCCCCCATTTATTTTTTTCTTCATTATTTTAAAACAAATCCCATATCATTTCACCTGTAAGTAGTTCAACATAAATCTCTAACTGTTAGCTGCAATTATCACACCCAAAACAATTAACAATCGTTCCCTTCATACCATCTAATACCCATATTAACATTTCCCTGCTTGTTTTAAATATGTCCTTTGTGGTTGGTTGGTTTGAATCAGGATCAATCACTGAATGTTTTTCCTGAAGCACAGACACCTCCCTGGGGGGCTACCTCCGGTGTCTTTCTAGGTTGGGAGACTAAAACTAAGGTAACTAACGTAAACTCGGGATCTAAGGCATTATGGTTCCATCTGGTAGGTTGCGGCCGAGTGGAGGGAGAGTTAACTCGAGAGGACTAACCTGGCCTCTTGGGCTGCATTGGGAGAGGGCACCTGAATGGACCGGTCACAGTCCCCAAGGGGCAGAGTGGTCTCATTCCTAATTCTAGAAGTAGACTGTGCCAGGTCACTCCATCCTGTGGCTGCAAAGACAGCAGTGGAATCCTCTAGAGCCTAGTGGGAAATAGCAGTCATTCCAGGAGAGTCACCATAAGAAGACAACAAAATGTCAGGTCTTGTGGGTTGGGGAGGATGGCCCCAGGACCCCAGCCCAAATAGGAGTATTTGTTGGAAGTAGAATAGCAGGCAAAGAATGAAACAGAAGGGACTGGGTTGGAGATGGTGGGTTTATCCCGTGTTGGAGAGAAGAAAGAGTGTGACTGGTTCCACAGCTCTCCCAGGACACTAGCTATCAAGTGTGTTTGGAAACAAGACTATTTGGTTCATGGAGTAGGAGCCCAACAGTGGGATCTGGCCATTGGATGCCAGTTCGGGAAACAGGGCTTCATTTCATGTCCCACTGGGGGAAGGAGAAGTAGACAGGAGGCAGCCATGCATACCCTGCCTATGCTGTGATTGGTCTGGGAACATGTGTGAGCCTTCAGCACAAGCAAAACAGAGCACACAGGTGGAGTTCACAGAAGGTGGCATCTGGTACAGAAATATGTTTTCCAAATGACATGTTACTAATCTGAAAGAATTAGAACTTGTCTCCTCAGATACATCAAGAGATTTTGTCCATATTACTGTCCATATTACATAATATAAGTAACATCACTAAGTGGAGAAATAATGAAAACCAGATACAGAGTGAAGTAAGTCAGAAAGAGAAAAACAAATACCATATGCTAACACATATATCTGGAATCTAAAAAGAAAAAAAAAAAGGTTCTGAAGAACCTAGGGGCAGGACAGGAATAAAGACGCAGACGTAGAGAATGGACTTGAGGACACAGGGAGGGGGAAGGGCAAGATGGGATGAAGTGAGAGAGTGGCATGGACATATATACACTATCAAATGTAAAATAGATAACTAGTGGGAAGCAGCCGCATAGCACAGGGAGATCATCTCGGTGCTTTGTGACCACTTAGAGAGGTGGGATAGGGAGGGTGGGAGGGAGACACAAGAGGGAGGGGATATGGGGATATATGTATATGTATAGCTGATTCACTTCATTGTAAAGCAGAAACTAACACACCATTGTAAAGCAATTATACTGCAATAAAGATGTTAAAAAAATAACAAAACTAGAAAATAGTTCTAAAGTAGCAAAGAAAAAAACTGGCATTTGAATAGTATTTCATAGTTCTCAAAACATTTTCACAAACATTAATTCTTTCATCTTCACAAAAACCCTGTCCATTTAAAATTGGCTGAAATTTACTGAGTTTTGACTATATGCCATAATCTGTGCTGGCTGATTTTTATATCTTGCGTGAGCCTCTCCACCTATCCCTTTTTTAAAAGGAATTTTGCCTCTAAAGTCCCTTACTTGTATTGGATGGGATTCATCTCAAGAATCAGAATAAATAGATAATTCATGTTCTACAGGGACTTGGCTTATGTGATTAAAGACACTGGATAGGCCATCTCTGCAAGGCTGTCTCAGTCCACTGCTAGAACTTGAAGCCCCCAGGGAAGTGGTCAGGAAGGGGAGATCACAAGCAGGCTGGAACCCCATGTGCATAAGCTAGAATCCCATAAGGATGAACTGAACTCCACATCTGTACTTATTGCCTCTGACCTTGGTGATAAGGATATCCTGCAGGAGCCAGAGCCCTTCCTCATGGAGCTGGACACACATATCCCCGGCCCAGGAGTCAGAGACAGGGAAGGAAAATTCAGGAGGAGAAGAGAGCAATGACAAGACCAGCTGCTGCTTCACATCAAAGAGGTGAGTCAGCTGATCAGCAACAGCCTCTGTGCTACAAAATAGCTGCCACTTCCCTTCTGTCTTGCAACTCTCCCGAGAGACTCTTTCTTGGAGCCCATGCTAACAGGAAACACACAAGAAAAGGGAATTCTGGGAAATGTAGTTCTGAGCGGGCACAGAGCCGGCACACCTGTTCTAAGATGTGCACAAGGTGGGGTGGTTCAGTGTTCGAGGCAGGGAGCGGGGGTTGACCTGCAGTAGGAGGGATTGCTCTGTAGCACTCAGAGGGAAGTTAAGGTAAACTAAACCTTAGTGACCACGTTAAACCTTCCACTACTGCAACAGGAGCTTCGTGTCGTAGGACCCGCTTTCCTGATGTATTCTGCTAAATTTTGCGTGAAATGGGGCAGCGTGTCCGACACTTGAATAGTTAGCAGGGAAGCATGGAGTTCTGGCCTACTCACACTAAAGGGTCTTTCATTCATCCAGCAACTATTTGTTGGCTCTGGTGGTGTTGCTCTGTTCCTTCTGCTTCTCAGGGGACCATCCAAGTTTACATGGAGGAAGAGCTGAATCTTTTGGTGTCCCAGCTGTAAGCAGCTAATTGTCACCAACGCCTCACCCCAGCAGGCCCGTGACTAGCAGGCTGTTTGCCTCTACCAGATGGGTACCTACCCTGTCATGGTAGACACTTGGCTGTGGGAAATGTCTTCCTGAGCAAACGTGGTCTCAGGTAAAGAACATACGAGGGCCAGCCCAGCTCTCATCCAACTTGGTGCTCAGGCGATGTGCTCTTTGGGAATCTGTCACCGTGCACCCTGCAGGGTGAGGGGAAGGAACTCTGTCTCAGCTGGTGTGAAAGTATGTGAGTGGGCAGTTGCTGACATTCCCTGTCCATCTTTGCTGGGATAGGCGACCTGGAGCCACCTTTGAAATCAAGAGCAGAGACTAAGCGGCCTGGTGGGCATCCAGAGGGCCCCTGAAGATGCGTGCACGGACGCTTGAATCGCGGAGCCTATTACACGGCCCAGGAAGCACGTCGGTGAGCTGGGCCTTGGGGGCCCAGGTGGCTCTGAGCACCTTGAGCAGGATTACAGGCCCTGCCAACACGCCTGGAGCTCGGAGTGCTGACATGGGTATGTTCCCTGGGAATTCCTTGCCATTTGTAATCTTTGTTCTTTGATCTTTGCTTAATGGAAAAGAAAGCTTTGCGTGCTCCCTGGAGGGTCTGGCGTTCCAGGCTGGGAAGTGGAGCTCAGGCAGGCAAACCTGAAAGCAGCACTGAACTGGTCCGGGGCTGCAAATTAGTATATTCTACTTTGCTGAGAGGCTTTATTGATTGGCCCAGGGTGGGTGATGATTTTCCACGCATTTTACATAAATAAATCTAGATAATGGTATCTAATGTCTCACTCTCTGTCACTGTCACAGAGAAAGGTAGGGGGACATTCTTAGAAGTTCAGACATATGCTTCAGCTGCTGACAAATAGGCTGAATCTTGGTGCCCGGGAACAGGGAGCTCCAGACGCAGATGGGGCTCTTGGGAGGCAAAGGTGTCATCTTTTAAAGAAAAAGGCAATAGTTATTCTATGCATTACCTCTGAATTAATCAGTTGTGGCCCTGAGCACCGAGAGTTTGCATTGATCACCAGTGGGGACATTGTAGAGAATGAGTTCTTTTTGGGGACCTTGGATGAAGATGCTCTTCTAGTTCATTCCAGACAGCTCTTGTGAAGTCAAAGATGACCTGGCTTAAGGGTTTTACAGATCCTGGCCTTGTAGACCTTTTGCTACTTCTGAGCAAGCCCACCTCTCCACCAACCAAAGACATTCCAATCCATTCCAAAAAAAAAAAAAAAGGTCTATTAATTAAAAAAACAAAAGCTGCCAAATAGTTCAGACATCACACAATCTAGAAAGGGAACATGATATATATATATATATATATATATATATATATATATATATATATATATATATATATTTTTTTTTTTTTTTTTTTTTTTTGCTGTACGCGGGCCTCTCACTGTTGTGGCCTCTCCCGTTGCAGAGCACAGGCTCAGCGGCCATGGCTCACGGGCCCAGCCGCTCCGCGGCATGTGGGATCTTCCCGGACCGGGGCATGAACCCATGTCCCCTGCATCGGCAGGAGGACTCTCAACCACTGTGCCACCAGTGAAGCCCGATATATTTTTTAAATCAGTTATCTGCCCACTCTTTATCATACATTTTTTCCCTACAAGTTTTGGGCTGTGGATTCCTTGATTTCCTTTTCACATGACGAAGATTTTGTAATATATTTATAGAGAGGCTTTAAAAATCAAATGTAAAGATGATGCAGTCTTCCTTCTAGCGTGGTTGATCAAGTTGGCTTTTTATAACTGAAAGCTTAGGAATGTTCCTCTTGGCTTTGCAACTGTTTATTGGTAACATGGTAAATTTTTAGGATGGTTGACAAATTTGAGATACCTTTGCCAAGTTTCTTCCACATCTGTGCCTTTCTTTAGCCAGGAGGACAGTGTCGTGTGCCCACTGCAAGTGAGGGTCTCAAGCAGCCTGGGGTGTTAAGGGACGAGGGGTCAGTTGCACTTTGTCTGGTTCTCACAGTAATGGTGATGCCGTGTGCCTCCCCGCTGTAGGGTCAGCCCTGCTCTGCCCTCTAGAACAATCCTTAAGTAGGAGGATTTTTAGCAGCCCCGTCTTCCTGAAGCACTGGCTCTCATTTGGGTTCTAGACCCACTCCTGTTCTGCCAGCTGGGCCTCTGTTTGAATTGGGTACATAACATTGCCTAACATTCCAGCCTTCTAAGAAGGCAGGCCAGTCTGGCTACTAAGCCCTCCCTCTCTATAGCCTCCACCTGGACACCCTGTTTGTGACGGATGCTGTGAGCTGCCTGCCTGAATTTCTGAGTATGTTTCTCTCCCTCATATATGAACTCCTTGATGGCAGAGGTAGGTTTTTTGTGATTGCATGTTTGTGACCCCATCAACCAGAATAATATCTGGCATAAAATTGGTACTTGGAAAATGTAAAGGAATGAATGAATGAATGAGACATGGAGGGTCAGGCCAGCTTTATTGCCAAAGAGCATTTAGGAGCTCTTAGAGCAATAGGCATAGATGCTTCTGAGCTTGACGGGGAGGATTTGAGGGCTGAGCATGGGTTATGTGGGTATCCCTGTATTTTGCTAGGGCTGCTGTAACAAAGTACCAAAAATTGGGTGGCTTATGGAAAAGAAATTGATTGTTTCAGAGTTCTGGAGGGTAGAGGTCTGAAAGCAAGGTGTCTCAGGGTCATGGTCACTCTGACACCTGTGGGGGAATACCTCCTTGTCTCTTCCTAATTTCTGGTGGTTTTCTGGCAATTTTTGTCATCCTCTGGCTTGTAAATACATCATTCCAATCCTCCGTATTCACAGGACATTCTCCTTGTGTCTCTTTACCTCATCTTCCCTCTGTGTGTGTCTGTGTCCAAATTTTCCCCTTTAAAAATTTTTTTTAACTTTTTAATTGGAGTATAGTTGATTTACAGTGTTGTGTTCATTTCTGCTGTACAGCAAAGTGATTGAGTTATACATATATATATATATATACATTCTTTTTAAAAAATATTCTTTTCCATTATGGCTTATCATAGGTCATGTTGGATTAGGATCCACCCTAATGACCTCATCTTAACTTGGTTAATTCTGCAAAGACCATATTTCCAAATAAGGTCATATTCTGAGTTACTGGGGGTTATAATTTTGACACATCCTTTTTTTAAGGGGAAACAATTTAACCCATAACAAGCCCCACAAGCTTTCACCTGGGTGTTTTGGACATTTCCATGACTTTCAGGGGATGAAGTGGGGATGGAATGTTCTCAAGGACAGGAGAGCAAAGATCCTGGATGGAGTTTCTCAGTATTAGCTGGAACATGGGTTAGTGCCTGTTCAATAATGGAAGAAAGAAAAAGAGAGTGAAAGAATGAATGAACACATTCTGCGGTGTACCATCCTATGGAGATATCCTTGTGATTTCATCCTGGACACTCAGTATCATGAACTTGCCGGGACAGATGGTTTCTGGATGCTTTGGATATGCTGCTGCCAGGTTGAATTCTGGATGCCTACAACTGGGAACCAGATAGACTTGTGTTCAAATCCTGGCTCCGCTATTTTCCCGTTGTAGGTTGTAGGTCAAGTTACCTCATCTCCAAGAATCTCCGATTTCCCATGTTGAGATGAGAATGGCGATAGTAATCTTATAGAATTGTTTAGCATTAAATATGATCATATACATGATACACGTAGCTTAGAGTGGGCGGAAAGGAAATGCCTGGTAATGATGAGAAGTCTACTGTTATTGTCATATCTGGCTCTGTCTGTCTCTTCCATGGCTGCCCTCCTCTAGCTTGTTAATCTGGTTCTGGTTCCTTCCACACTGCCCCTTCCTTCTAGCTGGAGTTGATCAGGCTACGCCTGGCTGTTCCCAGAAATAAGGTGATCAGACGCCCAGTCCCAAGTTAGGCAGGAAGTCTGACTTCTGAGCAAGATCTTCAATTAAGTGCCTCTATGGGGACTTCCCTGGTGGTTCAGTGGTTAAGACTTTGCCTTCCAATGCAGGGGGTGCGGGTTCGATCCCTGGTCGGGGAGTTAAGATCCCACATGCCTCGTGGCCAAAAAACCAAAACATAAAACAGAAGCACTATTGTAACAAATTCAATAAAGACTTTAAAAATGGTTCACATCAAAAAAAAAAAATCTTAAAAAGCAAGTGCCTCTGTGGACTAAACTGTGCATTCTCTCTGTCCCCTGAGTGTCTTCATTTGTGAAATGAAAAGGTTGTTGGTCTAGTCCTCTCTATGACCCTGTCAGTAGCTAATTCATGTCCTTACAAACGCCGATGAGAACGGTTATTGGTGAGTAGTGTTCTGCTGTAGGACAATATTTTTACTTGTTGTTGTTACTGGCATAAGCATGGTGTTAAGACCTGTGGCATGAACAGCGATATAAGAACTCTTGGATTACAGCATACCCCAGAGGAAAGGGAACACAGTGTCTCAGACCCGACTGTGTTTCATGCACTCTGCTCTATGCTTTGTGTACAATATCATATCACATACACACCAGAGCCTCTAAGGAAGGAGCGGGGTGGGAAACTGAGGTCTATGGAAGTTACAAAACTTGCTGGAGGTCTCAGTGCTGGCAGGTAGGAAGGCCAGAATTTGAACCTAGGATGCCTGACAGTCAGGGACCTTTCCAGGTCCCTCTGGAAAGGCAGCTGGACCCAGAAGAACTGAGAACAGAGAACAGCCACGTGTCCACGCCCCTCACCCTTCCCCCGTCCCCATCCCTGCACGGGCGCACAAGGGTGGGAGCTGCCTTGGGCTTGAGCAGTGGTCTGTTCAAGTAAGTTCTTATGAAAGCAACAGGCCCTGACTAAAGAACCAGACTCTCCCATCGGCCAAGCTCCTCTGCGTGAGAAAACAGGCTTTTAAGAGGGTAATGAACTCAGCCTCTAAGAGAAGTGAGCAGACAGCTGGTGGAAAATATTCCTGTGCAGATTTAGCCTTAGCTTCAATGCCCCTTGCAGCCTGCTTCTGCGGGCAAGGAAATGGCCTCACACTGAGGAGGAAATATCTGCCTTCCTTCGACCCTAAACCCTGGGAGTCATCTGGCCATCCAGCGAGGTTCCCAGGCCATTTTCCTTTAAGTATTTACACGAAGCAAGCGCTTTTTGCTCATGAACACTCTTTCTCTCAAAAGGATCTTAAAATGGGACTCGACTCCTTTTCAGCTGAAGTTCAGTTAAGAAAATAAAGGCCAACTATTTCCATATTGCAAAGTGACATGGTAGTGGACTGACAAAGGATGTGATCGGAAACTGGTTTTGGAGCCTTAAACCCATACCCACTGGAGAGCATCAAAAGGGGCATAAAGTCAGGACGTGAGAAGTTGGAAAGGTGGAGAGGGGGGTGATTGGAAATTGGAGCATTTCTTTGGAAAGAGCTGCACAGTGACTTTTACCCTTGATGGCAGAGGAGCAGGGGATACTTTCTGATCCCAAATCTATTGAGAGGGATGCTAGTGGGAATTCTCAAAGATTTTAGCATGCATCCCCTGGTTCTTGAAAACCACAGTGAGTGGACTGACATCTATCTCAAATTTGGGAATCTACAGAGCGAAAGGCTGTGGCTGGAGCTGTCAGCAGCTGGCTCAGTGAACAGAAGGCTGCCTTTGGGAAGTGATTCTACCCCCACTGACTGAGGGCAAATAGGAGTTATTTCCTGTGTGGATCAGGGAGAGAGAGAAAAAATTGATAAGGGGCAGTCACCCAGAGGAGTGAGAAGAAAAAGGCTGAAGTTGTACCACGGTATGCCCAGGAGTCCAGGGAGAAATTGTAAGTGATCAGCCAGAAGAGATACATTTGTCTACATCAAGGGCATGTAGCAACTCTAAACAGGACCCTTATAATAATAATTCATACTTGTATAGATCTTACTAAGGGCCAAGTGTTCTTGTCACTAGTTTAGTCCTCAATAACTCTATGAAGCCTATACTATTTTCCTCTTTATTTTACAGATGAAGAAACTGAAGCACAGAGAGGTCAAGTGACTTGCCCAAGGTCACGCAGGTAAAAGTGGCAGAGCTGGGATTCAAATCCAGGAAGTCTAGCTCAAGAGTTTCCACTTTTAATCAATACACTGATGCTGAATCTTCTAGTAGCAATGAAGCCACTACATAGTTCTGTTGGAGGAAAATGTTCAGTTTCTCTGCCAGAACTCCATGAAGGAAGCTGGGATCCTGGGTGAGCTCATCCTGGCTGCCCTATACTCCCTGAGTCCCCGATTCGCCCTTCACTTGGCAACACCTCCCACCTTCTCTCAGCATGTTTCCCTAAAGGGCTGCGCTGGGGACGCTGTCATCTCTCCTCTTGGCCCCCAACCAACTCTAACCTCTGGGGCCTGCGGAACTCAGCACAATCTCCAGATGCATCCTTGTGGCCCCTGCACCTACCCAAGTCCAGTCTCAGCAAGAGCCCCTGGGAATTCTAGCTCCCTAGAAGCTACAGGTTCAAGTGTAATGCTTTTTGGTGCTAAAGTCAGGGGAGACTCGTAGCACTTTTCTATCAACTTTATCTCCTCTTCCACTGGCTCTGAGCCCTCAGTAGCCTGAGGCAGGAGACAGCTCTGATGTAGGGGGAAGATGCTGTACCTGGAGTGGGATGATCTGGGAGGGTCCTGAGCTCTGTACCTGGTACTCAGGTGCAGGCACATATGTCTCCCTGCACCACCACCCCCCATGCCATGTGATGTCTGCTGGAGGTCCTCGGATCAGAGAAGTCCTTAATGAAAGTGTTTTTGAGAAGACATAAAAATCTAAAACAATACATATATATAGTATATACACAAAAATGTGTAAACGTCTGCCTTCATATAAAGATCTATATTTATTGGTATACATGTCTATGTGTGTATATATATTTATGTGTGTATATACATTCATGTAACTATATCTATCTGTATAGCTATCTTTTTTCTCTCTCCCTCCACCGCCCCTCCATTTGCAAGATGAAACAGAGAATTTAAAGTCATGGTTGGTCCTTGAAGTTGTAATCCAACCTCTTATGAATGAGTGAGAAAACTGAGACTCAGAGATGCTAAGTGATTTACCCAACATCACACAGCCAGGCACTAGCAGGGCTGGGACTGGTCCAGGCGTCCTGTCTCCTCCCAGTGCACTGCTCCTCCCCCCTCGCCAGCTGCTTCTGTTTCCCAAGCGCTGAGTATGTTCTTGGCAAGGTACTAGGCACTTCTCCAGTGTTGCCTCAGCCAGCCTCTGTTATTTTTTATTATTCCTCTTTTTATTTTTATAAATTTTAAAAATTTTATGTTGGAGTATAGTTGATCTACAATGTTGTGTTAGTTTCAGGTGTAAAACAAAGAGATTCAGTTATACATATATGTGTATCTATTCTTTTTCAAATTCTTTTCCCATTTCAGTTATTACAGAATACTGAGCAGAGTTCCCTGTGCTATACAGTAGGTTCTTGTTGGTTATCTATTTTAAATATAGCAGTGTGTGCATGTCAATCTTACACTCCCAATCTCTCCCTTCCCCCCACTCTTCCACCCTGGTAACCATAAGTTGGTGCTCTAAGTCTGTGAGTCTGTTTCTGTTTTGTAAATAAGTTCATTTGTATCATTTTTTTTAGATTCCGCATATAAGCGGTATCATATGCTATTTGTCTTTCTCCGTCTGACTTACTTCACTTAGTATGATAATCTCCAGGTCCATGCATGTTGCTGCACATGGCATTATTTCATTCTTTTTAATGAGTCAGCCTCTGTGTTAAGAGGAGGATACTGAAGGGCAGAATGGTTAAGGAACCTAGAAATACAATGGTCTGTGATAGAGCTTCCAGGTCTTTCTAATTCCAAAGACTGAGTGCTTCACAGGACACACAGGCCTCCACCTCGTGTGCCAGCTCCAGTTGGCTGGTAGTGGCTGCATGGAGTGCTTGGGGGCTGGGATCTTTTGAATGTGGCCTTTAGCCTCTGGGACCCTGGTCTGTATCCTGTTCACCTCACTCCTTGCAGGGAGCCATTTGGAATTCTCAACTGAAAGGCTGCTTTTCCGAGCCCTTGCTGCTTGGTGGGCTCTGAACTCCAACTTTACTCCTTTGAAGCCCTTAAGATGCCTACATTTTGTTCAGCCTTTCCCCTACCAGTCACTGCACTGGAATTGGCAAACGCTGCAGTGGGAGAAGGGCTCTCAAATGATGGCTCACCCTGCACTTCTCTTCACTGTGGGCTCTTGGTCCCTCAAGTCCCTGCTTCCTTGGCAGCTCTCTGATGCCTTCAAACAGGTATTTTAAATATCTTTTATTCCTCCAGTTGTTTTAGTAGGAAGGTCATTCTGCCACATGCTAATCCACTTTTACCAGAACTCCCCTACATTAAGATGTGGAGAAACCAAACCTGGAATTTCGATGCTAATTGAGTCATTTGAGAAATTGGCCTCCTCCCAGTGACTCTTCCCTGAACTAGGCTGTACCTCTGAAACCTCTCTACCTTTCAGCTAGGTTACACTGGCACTTCCATGGTGGAGCTCGGGACAGCCAGCATTCTCTTTACATGAAAGACAATGGACACAATTTCTCTGGTGTTGGGGCCTCTAGCCAGCAAAGTTGGGTGAGTGTTACAATGCAGTCTCCAGGCAGAGCTGGCCATCTCAGAGAGTAATTGCTTCCCCTTCTATCACGAAGCTTTACATCCCTGGTTCATAGCCAGGTGCCCAATGGCCACAGCGATGCTCACATGAAGCCTGTTAAGTCCACTTGGGCACAAGTTGACCAGGCAGGAGTGTGAGCAGATCTGAGGATGGTAAATATCTGCCCCCATCATTCCACTGTCACCCTGTGAAATCTTCTGAGAAACATACCATGCAAGAGGGACTGCTGCTAGCTGTGGGCTGTGCTTCTATTTCTCAAACAGTTGGCTCTAAAAGGTCAGAATAAGTAATGATGTATAAAAGGAATGAAATGGTGACAAAAATGGACCCGTTTGCAAAGTGCTTGTACAGTATTTATGGCCCAGATACACCATTTAATGCTGTATTTGGAGAATGATTGATGCTTTCGTGACACCCAATGCTTTGCTTTGCAGGAGCTGGTGACACATAGATAGGGCACACCCTTGTATTTGGGAGGGGCAGGACAGCCTTCTTCTCTGGGTGGCCAAGGGCAAAAGCCTCCTGGGCTGTAGCCCTCACTTGTTTTTCTTGTGAATTTGCATCTTTGTATTTTTGCAGCTTCCTTTCCTTCCAGCCCATGAGACATCCTTAGCGCAGCCACTAAAGCAGAAAATTGGGGGAAGACAGACGTTGTCCGGGTGTGGTGAGGCTTTCCGGGCGTGGTGAGGCTTGACGGGGCGCAGATCACAGCTATGTCAATGACAAACAGGAGAAAGACCATGGTCATTGTAAAGTCAGACCTCTCTGGGTCGAAGCCCAGCTCTGTGACTTTCCTGTCCTTGGCCTGTCACTTAACCTTCACAATTTATATTTGTTAATCTTGATATTAGAACATTTAAACATTTCAAACTACATAAAAATATGACAAACAATATAAAATAGAGAGAAATTTGTTGACAACTTATTTCCAAAACGTCACTGTTTCTTCTATTGCAGTTAAGCAAGAAGACAGCTTCCACAGCTCTCTGGAAAACATATAGTGTTCTTAGTGGAGTGTTATCAACAAAAATCAGCACAGTCCCACACAATAATGTCTTCAATTTATTATCTTTTCCACAGTGCAAGTTTTTCACAAACCATAAATCCTTTGCAGTTATTGAGCCTATAAACAAGTGCCTGGATTCCCACATCCCCCCAGTTTAGTATATGCTTGTGAATGTTTTAAGTCTCTCCTTCATCATCTGTTAAAGGAGGGCAATCGTGCCGACGCAGCAGCTTTGATCCGAGAAGGAAATAAGACACTGTCCGTGAAGAGTGACACATCCACATTCCGGCTTCTCAATTTCTCCAGTTTCCAATCATCACCAGCCTTTTATCACATGGCATCTTAGCCACCCCCGCCTTGCTTACGCCCTGCATCTTGTCACCACCAGAAAAAGCACCTCATCAGAAATCTTAGTTCTGAACGTCCCAGTCTCCAGCCCTTCCACTTGCTCGGGACCCTGTTCTTCCACTGAATCCGGACCTCCTGTCCACGTGGCCTCTGTCCTGGAGGAGGGCAACAAAGTGGACTTCCTGCTCCCATGCCTGTCCCCCTACCCTCTTCTCCCCAAAGCAGATAGAGTGATGGCCTCAAAATTTTAAAGCCCCTCATGTTCTTCCTCTGCTTAAAGCCTTTCAGTGACTTCCTAAGTGGTACCCAATCAACCAAACAACTAACCCGTGAATGCTGACGAGCACCTACTTTGTGCCAGCTGCCATGTTGCGTGATCTCAGTGCAAAGGATACGTGCAGAGCCTGCTGTCAGCTCCTCCTTGTACCATGATGGAAAATTGCCCACTATGTCTCTGGAACTATCTTGTTTAATCTTTACCATGAAGCAGATCGTTGTCTTCATTTCTCAGGGGATGGAACTGATCCTCAGAGAGGTTAAAGGACTTGCCCAAGATCACACAGTTGGTGTGTGATCACACCAGGAGCTCCCCAGCCTGCCTGTTTCTGCCATGCTGTCCTGCTTGGGTAGCTCTAGGGCCATGGCTTAGCCCCATCACTTACTCATGAAGCCACCACCATTAACCATAATAAACCCTGTGGTGTAACACAGGGCATTAAGACCTTGAAGTCACCCCACCCCCAACACAACCCCTTTGTAGAAAATCTTAGGCTATTTCCCAGGCAAAAAATCTATATTCTGTGTCCTCTCATTTTCTTGTCTCTTGCCAGTACCCTTACTCCAGACTTTTGGTCTTATGGTCTCTCGCTTCTCACTGTCACCAACAATTCTGCATCCAACCATCCTGTGACATAGATGAGATCTGATTTTCATCACCATTTTGGGTGAAGGAGACAATCAGGCTCAGAGAGTTTAATTTACTTGCTGGTGCCCAGCTAGTGAACAAGGCTTTGATCTCAGAACTTCTGCTCAAAGGATTCCAACCCATTATTCCTTGTGGCCATGTAACTGTCATTTCTGCCGGTGGAATTCTGCAGCAGGAAGGGCCAATAGGCTTCATCTAATGTGTGCTGATGCTGGTTGATTTCAGCAGTTTCTTGAACCTCTGTGTTGGGAAAGACTCTGAGGCTGTATTTAGACTCACCCAGAATGAGTGTCCTGATTAATTAGGCATGTCTGCTAAGTGTGGGTCATGTATTGGTTGTTCCCAAAATTCTATATCATCTCTCATGTAACATAATGTGGCGGCATCTAGTACAGCGCCTGGGATGAAGCTGAAGCTCAGAAAATGTAGAATATTAGTTGATATACAGGGTTGTTTCTAGGGAAAAGAGTAGTGGAAAATACTAATTCCTTTAAAATACCAGCCTCTGCTCTTGTGTTAGATGGGGTTCAGGAAATAGAAACACTGGACTAGGGGGTCAAGCACAGTAGGTGAGGTGGTGTAATGCAAAGAATTGGGACTTTGGGGCCGGCATCCCTGGGTTTGAAATCCCTCTCTGTCATGTGGTAGCTGTGTGACCTTCAGCAAGTCACTCAAATGTTATAAACTTCAATTGTGGAGGTGGTAATGGTACTTATCAAATAAGGTTGTTGAGTGGATTAAATGAGATGAGGTATATAAAAGTGACACATACAAAGTGTCCCATAGACATATGGATATACAGAAAGTGTTCCTGTCATATAGGAAGTGTTCCACGGTTGTGAACTATTAATAGTATGGTGCATGAAATTCATAGCACAGTTCCTGGCACACAAAAGGCACTTGGAAAAGTTTTTCTTTCCTCCTGCTACAAGGAACCAGGCAGAATGTTCTCCCTCTTTTCTGCCCCAGATCCTCCATCTGCAAAACAGAATCTGCTTGCTTCATGTTCAGGTCTTGGGGTGCCATGGAGATGTCTGTAAAGCTTACAGTCACCCAGATGACAAAAGCAAAGAAAAGATCTGGTCTCTTCTCAAATCATGACCTGCTTCTTCCATTGGAAAGATGCTTACAGATGGCCCCTGTCGGGAGCGGCAGCGAGAGGCTGCATCCTGGGCTCTGGGATTATTCGCAACAGTTGCAGAAGGACCACCAGCATCCACTTTCAGGGTACTCTGCCGATGCTAAGCACCTCTTGGTCCTGCCCTGCATTCTTGCCTTTTGCTGATCAACTTGCAATCAACTCAGGAATGTGCTCTGAGCAGAAGAGAAAGTCTAGGTGAGGTGGATGGGGCATTAAGAAAGACGGTTAATTTGCTGGATGCAGAGTCTTTCAGGAAGTGTCTGGAGAGTTTGGAAAATTTTAGACTGATGGACTAAAATAGATACCTAAAAGACTGCTTAGCACTGTCTTTCTAGCCTTCCCCATTTGAAGGTGCTCATAATTATTTCCCTAGATTTTCCTAGATTGTTCTAGATTCTTGTGTTTTGGGCTCTTATTTGGAACTAAATTTGTTTTGAACAGTGTGGGACTTAGTGGTGAAAAGCACAGGTTTACCCACCCATTCAGACGTGGGTTCAAATCATGATGCTGTTACTGTCTTGCCTCAGAACAATTAATTTACTCTTCTCTCTTCTAACCTGTAAAGTGGGATCATGACACTTCCTTAGAGCTTATTTGTGAGAAGAAAATAAAATAAATGAATGAATGGAAAGCATGTATCACAGAGCACAACCCGGAGTAGGTGATGGAGCCTGTCATTGACATCACTGACTGATCAGATTTTCGGGGTAGAGGGGGAAGGACTCTTGTTTAGGACTCAGAACATTCAGTTCTTCTGCAGGCTGAACAAGCTCAGAAGTCCCCAACCTCCCCAAACCCTGTGGAGATAATAATATCGCTTTGCCTACCTTACCAAGTTGTGAAAATCAACAAAGTAATGGATGAGAAAGGCATGGTTAACTGTAAAGCATTATCGAAGTGGAAGGTGACTTTTTGGGGGGTTTATTGAGGTATAATTCACATGCAATAAAGTCCATGCTTTTAAACTGTACAGTTAGATAAGTTATGATAAATGCCTTCAGTGGGGTAGCCATGACCATTGTCAAGGCATAGAACCATTCCATCACTCCAGAAAAATTCCCTCCTGCTCCTTTGCAGTAAATCCCCTTCCCCAATACCCAACCCTTGGCAACTACTGAGCGGCTTTCTGTCCCTGCAGTTTTGTCTTTTGTGGAATGTTACATAAATGGAATCACATGGTGTATAGTCTTCTGTCTGGCTCCTTTTATTTAGCATAATGATTTTGAGATTCACCCACGTGCTAGTGTGTACAGGTAGTCTGTTCTTTTTATTACTGAATGATATGGCATTATATGGTGCTAGAAACTGAACTGTGTCCTCCCTAAATTCATATGTTGAAGGTCTAAGTCCCACAGTACCATAGTAGGTGGAGATGGAGTCACTGGCAGATAATTAGGTTTACATGAGGCCATGGGGGTAGAGCTCTCATGATGGGATTAGTGCCCTTATAAGAAGAGACACCAGAGAGCTCTCTCTCTCCATGTCTCAGCTACATGTGGACATGGTGAGAAGGTGGCCATCTGCTAGGCAGGAAGAAAGCTCTCACCAGGACCCAGCCATGCTGACACCCTGCTCTCAAACTCCTAGCCTCCTGAACTGTGAGAAAATAAATTTCCATCTTTTAAGCCACGCAGTCTATGAATTTAGTTATGGGAGCCCGAGCTGACGAAGACATATGGATAGAATTTTTAAAAAAAGAAATTATGGAATATTTCAAATATTTACATTTCTCATATTAATTCCTTTAACACATACCAAAACATTTGATTATAAATATACTATTCACAAGATCATCACAAGATTAAACATTATGAATTCAGAGCTCTGAATCTGTAAGACATAAAATTTCAAATGCTGCCATTGCCTTGACATCTCTGAGCCTCACAGGGCCCCAAATACCTCACCAGATGTGCCCCTCACACAGCGGGAAAAGGCTCCTCACCCAGCTAATTCCCCTACCAGTGGCATCAGCTTTGCCACACAGGGTCCTTACTTCCCTACCAACCCAAGGAGTTATTCAGCAAACCAACACATCCTCCCACTGGAACCAACAGTCACATCACTATCTTGTCACTACAAAGCCTGCCTCTCACAGCTCCTGATTGTTCACTCTGTTCCTGAGTGCAGTTCTCATGTGGCCCTGCAAGGTGCAGTGTCCTCCACCCCCTGGGCTGTGAGTATATGTAATTGATAAACTTCTGCCAATCTCATTGGTCCAGTGTAGGGCGTTGTACTGGGTTGGCCAAAAAGTTTGTTCAGTAACAACTTATGGAAAACCCGAACAAACTTTTTGACCAAACCAATATATTTATTTAGGGCTGGGGATCCCTCCTTCACCAATGAGGTGAATGGGAGGTGATCAAAACAAGCACATAGTAGATTTTGTGGTTTGGTAACAGGATTTGAAGGTTAACATCCTCACTGGGCATCTTTCTTCAATCCTTTACTGTGGTTCAGTGAGGCTGTGCTGGGCCCCACTTGCAGATAAGGTTAAAAGGCTTAATGTGTGGCCTTATGAATAGGGACTCATGCACATGATTCTGAGAAGGGGTTGTCTTTATTTTGTATCCCTGCCCTTTCCAGAGGTCCAAGAAACCTCTAGACCAGGATTAGTCAGAAGCTGGGAAGATTTCTCCTGAGGAGAAATAAGAAAGGCCTTCATGGTGAAAGGAACATCATTAATGGAGAGAAAATGGTCCATTCTCTACTCATTAACAGGATATGATTCTAAACTTGCTTTACTTTTTCTAGTCCAGGGATCTCCTTACAGCAAGTCTGAATCTAGAGAGTATACCCCATGAACAAAGGGGTGTCTGCTCTAACCATCTGCTTGAAACTCTCCTCAACTCCCTGTCCTTCACTCCCAACTCTGGATTGGCCTCCACAAGCCTCCTGGTGCCTGAATTATTCAGTGTTCTCCAGAGAAATAGAATCCACAGGAGGCACTTACATATATACATATAAGTAGGGAGAGACACAGATGGACAGACTGGTTTTAAGGAATTCGTTGACATGATTAGGGAAGCTGTCAAGTCCAAAGTTTGCAGAGCATCAGGCTGGAAACCCATGGAAGAGCTGATGTTGCAGTTCAAGTCCAAAGACTATCTGCGGCAGAGCAGCTGTAGACATGGGGTTGGCTGTCTGAGACTGACTTGTTTCTGATTTTTATGTTTATCTTAGTATACTTTTTAGCTCTTGTTATCATTGGTGGATTTGTTTATTAGTTTGGTTGCTCTCTTCTTTTTCTTAAATTACTTAAAAAAATTTTTTTAAATTTTTATTTTTTTCTTTCCTTTTTTTTCCTCCTTTTTCTTCTGAGCTGTGTGGCTGACAGGGTCTTGATGCTCCGGCCTGGTGTCCGGCCTAAACCTCTGAGGTGGGAAAGCCGAGTTCAGGATAGCGGACCACCAGAGACCACCTGGCCCCACGTAATATCAATTGGTGTGAGCTCTCCGAGAGAACTCCATCTCAATGCTAAGACCCAGCTCCACCCAATGGCCAGCAAGCTCCAGTGCTGGACAGCCTATGCCAAACAACTAGCAAGATAGGAATACAACCGCACCCATTAGCAGAGAGGCTGCCTAAAATAATAATAAGTCCACAGACACCCCAAAACACACCATCGGATGCAGCCCTGCCCACCAGAAAGACAAGATCCAGACCCACCCAAGAACACAGGCACCAGTCCACCTCACTAGGAAGCCTACACAAGCCACTGAAGCAAGCTTACACACTGGGGGCAGACACTGAAAACAATGGGATTTATGAACCTGCAGTCTGTGAAAAGGAGACCCCAAACACAGTAAGTTAAGTAAAATGGGAAGACAGAGAAATATGCTGCAGATGAAGGATCAAGGTAAAAACCCACCAGACCAAACAAATGAAGAGGAAATAGGCAGTCTACCTGAAAATGAATTCAGAATAATGATAGTAAAGATGATCCAAAATCTTGGAAATAGAATGGAGAAAATACAATAAATATTTAACAAGGAACTAGAAGAACTAAAAAGCAAACAAACAATGATGAACAACACAATAACTGAAATTAAAAATTCTCTAGAAGGAATCAATAGCAGAATAACTGAGGCAGAAGAACAGGAAACTGACCTGGAGAATAAAATAGTGGAAACAACTACAGCAGAGCAGAATAGAGAAAAAACAATGAAAAGAATTGAGGACAGTCTCAGGGACAACATTATATGCAAAAACATTTGAATTATAGAGGTCCCAGAAGAAGAAGAGAAAAAGAAAGGGTCTGAGAAAATATTTGAAGAGATTATAGTTGAAAACTTCCCGAACATGGGAAAGGAAATAGTCAATAAAGTCCAGGAAGCGCAGAGTCCCATACAGGATAAATCCAAGGAGAAACACTCCAAGACACATATTAATAAAACTATCAAAAATTAAATACAAAGAACAAATATTAAAAGCAGCAAGGAAAAAGCAACAAATAACATACAAGGGAACCACTATAACGTTAACAGCTGATCTTTCAGCAGAAACTCTGCAAGCTAGAAGGGAGTGACAGGACATATTTAAAGTGATGAAAGGGAAAAACCTACAAGCTAGATTGCTCTACCCAGCAAGGATGTCGCTCAGATTCAACAGAGAAATCAAAACCTTTACAGACAAGCAAAAGCTAAGAGAATTCAGCACCACCAGACCAGCTTCACAGCAAATGCTAAAGGAACTTCTCTAGGTAGGAAACACAAGAGAAGGAAAGACCTACAATACAAACCCAAAACAATTAAGAAAATAGTAATAGGAGCATACATATCGAAAATTACCTTAAATGTAAATGGACTAAATGCTCCCACCAAAAGACACAGATTGGCTGAATGGATACAAAAACAAGACCCATATATTTGCTGTCTACAAGAGACCCATTTCAGACCTAGAGACACATACAGACTGAAAGTAAGGGGATGGAAAAAGATATTTTATGCAAATGGAAACCAAAAGAAAGCTGGAGTAGCAATTCTCATATCAGACAAAATAGACTTTAAAATAAAGACTATTACAAGACACAAAGAAGGACACTACATAATGATCAAGGGATTAATCCAAGAAGAAGATATAACAATTGTAAATATTTATGCACCCAACATAGGAGCACCTCAAAGCATAAGACAAATGCTAACAGCCATAAAAGGGGAAATCAACAGTAACACAATCATAGTAGGGGACTTTAACACCCCACTTTCACTAATGGACAGATCATCCAAAATGAAAATAAATAAGGAAACACAAGCTTTATATAATACATTAAACAAGATGGACTTAATTGATATTTATAGGACATTCCATCCAAAAAAACCAGATTACACTTTCTTCTCAAGTGCTCATGGAACATTGTCCAGGATAGATCATATCTTGGGTCACAAATCAAGCCTTGGTAAATTTAAGAAAATTGAAATTGTCTCAAGTATCTTTTCTGACCACAGTGCTATGAGACTAGATATCAACTACAGGAAAAAAAAAATGTAAAATATACAAACACATGGAGGCTAAACAATACACTACTAAATAAGCAAGAGATCACTGAAGAAATCAAAGAGGAAATCAAAAAATATCTAGAAGCAAACGACAATGAAAACACAACCCCAAATCTATGGGATGCAGCAAAAGCAGTTCTAAGAGGAAAGTTTATAGTAATACAATCCTAACTCAAGAAACAAGAAATATCTCAAATAAACAACCTAACCTTACACATAAACCAATTAGAGAAAGAAGAACAAAAAACCCCAAAGTTAGCAGAAGGAAAGAAATCATAAAGATCAGATCAAAAATAAATGAAAAAAAAATGAAGGAAACAATAGCAAAGATCAATAAAAGTAAAAGCTTGTTCTCTGAGAAGATAAACAAAATTGATAAATCACTACCCAGACTCATCAAGAAAAAAAGGGAGAAGACTCAAATCAACAGAATTAGAAATGAAAAAGGAGAAGTAACAACTGACACTGCAGAAATACAAAGAATCATGAGGGATTACTACAAGCAACTATATGCCAATAAAATGGACAACCTGGAAGAAATGCACATTCTTAGAAAAGCACAATCTTCTGAGACTGAACCAGGAAGAAATAGAAAATATGAACAGAACAATGACAAGCACTGAAATTGAAACTGTGATTAAAGATCTTCCAACAAACAAAAGCCCATGACCAGATGGCTTCACACACAAATTCTATCAAACATTTAGAGAAAAGCTAACACCTATCCTTCTCAAACTCTTCCAGAATATAGCAGAGGAGGAACACTCCCAAACTCCTTCTATGTGTGCACCATCACAATGATACAAAAACCAGGCAAAGATCTCACAGAAAAAGAATACAGACCAATATCACTGATGAACATAGATGCAAAACTCCTCAACAAAATACTAGCAAATAGAATCCAACAGCACTTTAAAAGGATCATACACCATGATCAAGTGGGGTTTATCCCAGGAATGCAAGGATTCTTCAATATATATGCAAATCAATCAATGTGATAAACCATATTAACAAACTGAAAGATAAAAACCACATGATAATCTGAATAGATGCAGAAAAAGCTTTTGACAAAATTCCACACACATTTATGATAAAAACTCTCCAGAAAGTAGGCATAGAGGGAACTTACCTCAACATAATAAGGGCCATATATGACAAACCCACAGCCAACATCATTCTCAGTAGTGAAAAACTGAAACCATTTCCTCTAAAATCAGGAAAAAGACAAGGATGCCCACTCTCACCACTCTTATTCAACATAGTTTTGGAAGTTTTAGCCACAGCAGTCAGAGAAGAAAAGGAAATAAAAGGAATCCAAATTGGAAAAGATGAAGTAAAACTGTCACTGTTTGCAGATGACAAGACACTATACATAGAGAATCCTAAAGATGCCACCAGAAAACTGCTAAAGCTAATCAATGAATTTGGTAAAGTAGCAGGATAAAAAATTAATGCACAGAAATCTCTTGCATTCCTATACACTAATGATGAAAAATCTGAAAGAGAAATTAAGAAAACATTCCCGTTTACCATTGCAACAAAAAGAATAAAATACCTAGGAATAAACCTACCTAAGTAGAAAAAAGACCTCTATGCAGAAAACTATAAGACACTGATGAAAGAAATTAAATATGATACAAACAGATGGAGAGATATACCATGTTCTTGGATTGGAAGAATCAACATTGTGAAAACGACTATACTACACAAAGCAATCTACAGATTCAATGCAATCCCTATCAAACTACCACTGGCATTTTTCACAGAACTAGAACAAAAAGTTTCACAATTTGTATCGAAACACAAAAAAACCCGAATAGACAAAGCAATCATGAGAAAGAAAAATGGAGCTGGGGGCATCAGGCTCTCTTACTTCAGACTATACTACAAAGCTACAGTAAGCAAGACAGTATGGTATTGGCACAAAAACAGAAATATAGATAACTGGAACAGGATAGAAATCCCAGAGATAAGCCCAGGCACATATGGTCACCTTATCTTTGACAGACAAGGGAGGCAAGACTGTACAATGGAGAAAAGACAGCCTCTTCAATAAGTGGTGCTGGGAAAACTGGACAGCTACGTGTAAAAGAATGAAAATAGAACACTTCCTAACACCATACACAAAAATAAACTCCAGTGGATTAAAGACCTAAATGTAAGGCCAAACTGTAAAACTCTTAGAGGAAAACACAGGAAGAACACTCTTTGAGATAAATCACAAGATCCTTTTTGATCCACTTCCTAGAGAAGTGGAAATAAAAACAAAATTTTAAAAATGGGACCTAATGGGGCTTCCCTGGTGGCACAGTGGTTGAGAATCCACCTGCCGATGCAGGGGATACGGGTTCGTGCCCCGGTCTGGGAAGACCCCACATGCCATGGAGCGGCTAGGCCCATGAGCCATGGACGCTGAGCCTGGGCGTCCAGAGCCTGTTGCTCCACAACGGGAGATGCCACAACAGTGAGGGGCCCACGTACAGCAAAAAAAAAAAAAAAAAAAAGGGACCTAATGAAATTTAAAAGCTTTTGCACAGCAAAGGAAACCATAAACAAGATGAGAAGACAACATCAGAATGGAGAAAATATTTGCAAACGAAGCAACCAACAAAGGGTTAATCTCCAAAATATGTAAGCAGCTCATGCAGCTCAATATCAAATAAACAACCCAATCCAAAAATGGGCAGAAGATCTAAATAGACATTTCTCCAAAGAAGATATACAGATTGCCAACAAACACATGAAAGGATGCTCAACATCACTAATCATTAGAGAAATGCAAATCAAAACTACAATGAGGTATCACCTCACACCAGTCAGAATGGCCATCATCAAAAAATCTACAAACAATAAATGCTGGAGAGGGTGTGGAGGAAATGGAACCCTCTTGCACTGTTGGTGGGAATGTAAATTGTTACAGCCACTATGGAGAACAGTATGGAGGTTCGTTAAAAAGCTAAAAATAGAACTACCATATGACCCAGCAATCCCACTACTGAGCATATGCCCTGACAAAACCATAATTCCAAAAGAGTCATGTACCACAATGTTCATTTACAATAGCAGCAATATTTACAATAGCCAGGACATGGAAGCAACCTAAGTGTCCATCAACAGACGAATGCATAAAGAAGATGTGGCACATATATACAATGGAATATTACTCAGCCATAAAAAGAAATGAAATTGAGTTATTTGTAGTGAGGTGGATGGAGATAGAGTGTGTCATACAGAGTGAAGTAAGTCAGAAAGGAAAAAACAAATAGCATATGCTAACACATATATATGGAATATATATTTTAAAAAAAAGTTTCTGATGAACATAGGGTCAGGGCAGGAATAAAGATGCAGAAGTAGAGTGGACATGAGGACACGGGGAGGGGGAAGGGTAAGCTGGGACGAAGTAAGAGAGTAGCACTGACATATATACACTACCAAATGTAAAGTAGATAGCTAGTGGGAAGCAGCTACATAGGACGGATATATTTATACGTATAGCTGATTCACTTTGTTATACAGCAGAAACTAACACAACATTGTAAAGCAATTATACTCCAATTGAGATGTTAAAAAATATGTTAATCTCATCCCCCAAAACACCCTCCCAGAAACATCCAGAATAATGTTTGACCAAATATCTGGATACCGGGCCCCTGCCAGCTTGATATATAAAAGTAACCTTTAGAGTCGCCATGCTGAGCTTCTGAGCACAGGCAGAGGAAGTCACACGACAGCATTGCCTGTATTTACTTAAATCAGAATCTTAAAATGGCCTCTCTACAGCCTGTTCTACGTCCCAAGAAGAATGTAAACTCTCTTCTTGGACTGTCCACTCCCTTCTTCACTGTCATTCTCCCCCGATGTGCCTACCTTGTACGTCCCTGAGGACACAGGGACTCAGAGGTGAACTGGCCTCTCTGTCCACCGCCCACCTAAGTACCCACCTCTATTTGTACCAACGCTTTTGCTCTTGCAGGTGGTTACAATAAGGAAGCATCTCTCCTTTTACCAAAAGGCGGTGCCCCCACTAGGGCTCTGGGTCTCCTCCCCTCTCTTCTTCACAAGGACCTGACTCTTCTGTTGGCCCCTTCCTCTCCTCCATCATCATCAACCTCTCTCTGCACAATCTTTCTCACCAATCTGCACATGGGCTTGAGGATTCCCCAATGCAAAATAGCCTCTCTGGACGCCATCTCCTCCAGTTGTGCTCCATTTCTCTGCTCCCAGCATAACCAGACTTCCTGAAAATCTCTACTCCCCTGTCTTCGCTCCTCAACAGCTCCGCTCTGGTTTCTGCCTTCACCCCTCACCCCGCCAAAAGAACTTCTGTCCGAGTCTCCAGTCATCCCCACGTCCCCATGGTGGGTGGCCTCCCTCAGCATCCTGCACAGCTCACCACCCACTCTCTTGGAAACATTTTATTCTGGCTTTGGACAATTTTGGTTTCTTCCTACCTCACTGGCTGCTTCCCCTCCATCTCCCTTATTCTTTGCTACCTGACCTCTAGAGTTTGGGAATTTGAGATTAGGCCTGGGTATCCTGTTCTCTCTCCCTTCAGTCTTTTCTTAGGTGGCATCATCTTTTCTTTTAGACTTAAATATCATCTTTCAGATGAAGATTCCCAAAAGTATATCTCCAGCCAGATCTTTCCTCTGAGCTCCAGACTCACATCCCAAACTATCCGAATTTTATTCATATATCTCATATTTCAAACTTTATATGTCTGTATCTTTGTTTCTTTAAAGCCTGCCCCCATGCCCTAATTCTGAAAATGGCACTACCAACCACCCAGTAATTGGAGTCACAAACATGTGGGGTGCTGTGATTCCTCTTTTCCCCTATTACAGTCCATCCTCCAAGTTTGTCACATGGCTCAATTCCACTCGCTTTGCCCCATTCCAACTCCCACTACCTTAGTCCAGGAAAAGCTTCTTTGGAGGAGCCTGCAAAGCTACCACTCAGCTTGTTTCCACTCCTACCCTCTTACAGTCCATATTTAACACGGCAATGACATAGTTTTAATTATGTATATATGATCACGTCACTCTTCTAAAAATTTCCAATGGCCTCCCACTGTAATGATGATAAAATCCAAATCCCTGAGCACAGCCTGCACGGGCTGATGCTGATCTGCCTCTCCCTGTTATCCGTGCCACTGCTTCTTATGCTCTGGCCACATTGGCTGTGTTCCCAGCTTGGGACACAATACTTGACTCCTTTCCCAGCTCAGATTTTCTCATGCTCTCCCCCTTCTGGAAGGCTCTTTCATCAATACTTCAAATGGATTTTTCCTTGAAGTGCAAGTCTCAGCTTAATTTTCACCTCTGCTCCTCTCTTTCCAAAGAAGACCCTACCCCTCATGGTCCTTCTTCTAAGCACCGAGATTATTTCCATCATAACACCATGCTTTGTAACTCTGTATACATTTTTGGGAGTCCAAATCCTCCATTATAAAGTCATCTCTGTGAGAGCAGGGCTCTGTCTGTGCCGCTCCTTCCCGTGTTCCTGGAATCCCCAAGTGTCTGGCCCAGGGCAGGTGCTCACACATCCTTAAGAAGTTTGCAATTCAGGGCAGTGTTGGGGGTGCAGGAGGATTTTGCAGAAGGTGTGTTTTCCTCCAGGCTCTGTGCTGGAGGGCTGTGTCACCTTGGACAAACTACTTCCTTTTTCTAGGCTCAAACGTCTAAGTGTATGGCAGACACAAAACAACACATATCCTAAAGAACTGAGCAAATTGCAAGGAATGGTTGAGTTGTCCATGTGGAGAGGGGGCCTGTACTTTTTAGTCTCCTTGACTTTCCTGAAATAATAGCATCTGAGAAGTTGACACATTTACTGCACTGATGCTACAGATATTCTCATATATGATATGGAAGAGATCTGTGTATCCTTGTAATACAGTCATCTGTTCTCCCATTGTGTGTACTGGGTGTTCTCCCTTTCTTATTATTGTAGTAAATTATAAAGATGATATTTGTGATCTTTTGGGACTGGCAGAAGCCACAAATATTTGTGCTTGTCTACATTATCCCTGATGGTAATCAGTAGAAAACCCTTCCCAGGATTCTGGGCCCCAAATCCAAATGCATCAGGCTGTTCATATTTGTTAAAACTCTCCTCTTTAAACTTCACTAATCACAAGGCACAGAAAACTGATGGAAAGTTTTAGGGACAAGAGATCGGAAAAGCCAGAAGGACACCAAATAATACCATTGCTTAGAGAAAAGGAAGGATAATCTTCAGAAGTCTCTGAGAGAGAGAATTAAGAATCAGGGAGAAAAAGACTTTGAGTTCTAAAGCAAATGATTTTAATTGAACCCTTTACTTCAGATATTCTTATTTCTGCTGGAGCTTATCAAGCTAAAGCAAGATGTTAAGCACATTCTTTAAAGTTTATATAAGAGCTAAGCTTCCTTTTGGATTTTTTGGGGTGTCATTCAGGATGAATGGGGTCAAGGAGAGGAGGGGTTTTGTTAAAGAGATGGGAGAGAGAGGTGTACTTGCTGAAAAAGATGGGATCAAATATCATCCCAGATTTTTTTTGGTCAGCCCAACAAAGATTTTCCCAGAGAACCTCAGCCTAGAGTTAAAAATGGGGTCACAATTTTGTTATAAAACAGTATTTCCCGGGATCTGCCTTCCTCTGCTAAATGGGAAATCCAGCCCCTCTCAGATTCCTGCAAAAGGGTATGTGGGGTGCCCACATGTGCCCTGGGAGTCGTTTGCTTGATTCCCTGATGCCTCTAGCATTTTCCTCCTCTCCCGCTGAGGCATTCTTATGGTTGCTGTACATAAAGAAGGCTTAGACCTAAAAGCGATCCATCCTGGGGAAGCCATTAGCTTTCCCAAGTCTTTCGAAGCATCCAGGGTGGTTTGAGGTTGTATGTGGCCAAGACGTGGTGTTGTAGGAAGAGCACAGCTTTTGGAGTCAGATAGACCTGAGTTCAGTCTTGCATCTGCCACTGACTAGTTGTATAAGGCCCTTGAGCAAGTGACTCAACCTCTCAGAGACTCCATCGAACCTTGAAGGGTCTTGTCACCTCTTCCACCAAAGAGGTTTCTCTGTTGCCGATTCACAGGGGTAGAAAGGAAACCCCCTCTACCTGCCTTACACACTCCTTTATGGCAGCCCTTCTGTTCTAGGCCTCTGGCCCCCATGCGGGGGCTGGGTTACCGCACCTTCTGGTGACCAAGTCCAAGGAATATTTCACGGGCCCAGCCGCTCCGCAGCATGTGGGATCCTCCCGGACCGGGGCACGAACCCGCGTCCCCTGCGTCGGCAGGCGGACTCTCAACCACTGCGTCACCAGGGAAACCCCAAGGAATATTTCAAATCATTTCCCTTTCTTTGCCTCTTTCAAGCCTGTGTGCCTGCTCACTCTCTTGTCTGAGCGTGAGGTCTTCCTAGCAGGCTGCCGGATCCTTATAAACTCTGGAGATCCTTCCTCCATTGATCCTCAAAACTCTCAAGTTCTATCTGCAACCCAAGTAAACATCGCTTCAGTTCAAGCTGATGTCCTGCTCACACTAACACTTATTTTTCTATTTCATCTTTCTAAGTGTGCTCAAAAGCTTTATTGAGCAAAGAGCAACAACGCAGGTATTGAATTAGCAGAGAGCAGCTGTGGTTACCTGAGCTGGAGTTATATGCTCACAGGCCAATGTTGGAGATGATCTGAAGGGCAGACTAGGCCAGGTTCCCTCACAGTGCTGTTTGCTTCCTCTTCGGCGATGCTCCAATGCTGGGTTGGAAAGATCCCAAAGAGAAGGAAGGAAATTGGAGAAATGAAAGAAGAGTTTTTACATAAAATTTAAAAGATGTGCAGGTACTTCAAGGCCACACTTCGCTTTCTGGATGCTCAGTGTTGAGTAGCACAAAGTCTTAAATTCTGTCGGTCCTACAAGCCAGGCAGACATGAACCTGAGAAAGGGGAAAGAGGACCTTTCTTGTCTCAGGGCTGTCACTGAGCTACTGAGCTGGGTGATTGCACCACAGGAAAAGAGCAAGATAGGTCCCCCTTTGTACAGACCACTCTCGAACCCTCCACACATTCCGTGTCCCTCCACTGCCTGTGTGGTACTGTAACCACTTCCCAACCTGGCCTCCTATTCTAGAGTATTTGGCTCACCTGCTTTCTGCAAACTCTCTCACTGCACACACAGTATGTGCAAAGGTGTCCTGCACCCTCACCTCTGTTCCCTTTATAATTACCCTGTTGTTCTTCCCTCATGGAATGAATGCCTTCCTCCTACCCTGTCTGTCAAAATCCGACTCATTCAGCAGGTGGCCCAGCTTAAGTGTGCCACAAAAGTGTGCCTCTGCCTAGCCATAAGTGGCCTGTCATGTGTCTGTGTCCCCCCATAGCACCTTGTCCTCTTGCCAGAGAACCTGCTTCCATATGTCAGAGTTATTAGTACCATGTCTTGTCTTATCCTCTAGTTGTAAAGTCCTTGAAAGTGGCTATTTATCTTATTCATTTTTTAAAAATTGAAGTTTGGTTGATGTACAATGTAGTGTTAATTTCAGGTATACAGCAAAGGGATTCAGTTCTTCCTATCTATCTATTTATCTATCCATCTATCATCTATCTATCTATATCTATCTATCTATCTATCATCTATCTATGTATCTATGTATCTATGTATCTATCATCTATCTATCTACATCTATCTATCATCTATCTATCTATTCTTTTTCAGATTCTTTTCCATTATATGTTATTACAAGATACTGAGTATAGTTCCCTGTGCTATACAGTAGGTCTTTGTTGTTTATTTTGTATATAGTAGTTCGTATCTGTTAATCCCAAACTCCTAACCCGTCCCTCCCTCTCCCTTCCCCTTTGGTAATCATAAGTTTGTTTTCTATGTCTGTGAGTCTATTTCTGTTTTGTAAATAAGTTCATTTGAATAATTTTTTTTAGATTCCACATATAAGTGATATCATATGATATTTGTCTTTCTCTGTCAGACTTACTTCACTTAGCATGATACTCTCTAGGTCCATCCATGTTGCTGCAAATGGCATTATTTCATTCTTTTTTTTTTGTGGTACGCGGGCCTCTCACTGTCGTGGCCTCTCCCGTTGCGGAGCACAGGCTCCGAACATGCAGGCTCAGTGGCCATGGCTCACAGGCCCAGCCGCTGCGTGGCATGTGGGATCTTCCCAGACCGGGGCATGAACCCACATCCCCTGCATCGGCAGGCAGACTCTCAACCACTGCGCCACCAGGGAAGCCCTATTTCATTCTTTTTTATGGCTGAGTAATATTCCCTTGTATATATGTACCACATCTTCTTTATCCATTTATCTGTTGTAGACATTTAGGTTGTTTCCATGTCTTGGCTATTGTTGATAGTGCTGCTATGAACATTGGGGTGCATGTATCTTTTAGAATCAGACTTTTCGTCTTTTCCAGGTATATGCCTTATTCATTTTTTGCAGGTTAACTTGTACATTGTTCCGCTCATAGTAGGTGCTTAAAACATACCTATTTAGTTGAATAATTTGCCCCAGGCTATGAAAACACACTATTTAATGACTCCAGAAGGCTGGACCATGCAGTGCATCTGAATTTGCGTTGTCCTAAGGGGTGGCCAAATTAGGGTGGGGACTCAGATTCTAGGGGCAATTTAGACAGTTACACAAAATGAGTCTGGTTTGTCATAGTCACATAGAGTTAAGCTTGGATTCAATCCTTAAAAAAAAAAACAGAGAGAAGAAGTAGAAGAAACTTTAAGATGTGTTTCAATCATTGATAAGAGTATTTGGGTTATGAATAATGATGTCCCAAATTGAATTGAAGGCTCATCTTTCATTCAGTCAATCAATAAGCATGAACCGGACAAATATTTAGTGGGTGCCTCCTATGTGCTGTGCCTGCTGCACATGGTTTGCAGGGATGACAGATGTGGGCACAGCCCCTGACCTCACAGGGCACACATAGGAGAATCTATGATGTACTGGGTACTTGTTGACTCTGGGCACATGACGATGATCAAAGCAAGTTCCAGCCACCTTGCTCCATCACTTCCTGGGGGTGCCAGGGGAGAGACAGACAGATGACTTAACCTTTGATTTCACTGCAGTGTGACAAGGGCTGGGAAAAGAGTGAGCAAAAGTTTGAGAAAGGGTGCTAACTGAGCCTAGGTTCCTCAGCCTTGAGGGGTCCCAGGGCATTCCTGGGGGTTGATGTCCAGTGAGCTTGCAGACTGGGTAATAGGAGAGAAAACACAGATGCAGATAAGCTTGGGTCCAAACCCCAGCTCTGTGAATGCTGGTAGCTATGACTGGTACAGTAAGTCCCCTACATACGAACCTTCAAGTTGTGAACTTCTACAAGTGCTTGTGTTTTTGTGTACTTTACTGTGCAGTACTGTATAGAATACAGTAGTACAGTATCTTTATTTCAAGCCCAGAATGTCTGGAAGCAAGCATCAAAGCAGCAGTGATGTAGCTGGTACTGCTAAGAAGAGATTCATGATGCAGGTAATGGCAAGGGGATTTTCTTTATTTGAGGAGGCACTGTTAGTTTTTTGTTGTTGTTGTTGTTGTTGTTGCAGTACGCGGGCCTCTCACTGCTGTGGCCTCTCCCGTTGCGGAGCACAGGCTCCGGACGCACAGGCTCAGCGACCATGGCTCACGGGCCCAGCCGCTCCGCGGCATGTGGGATCTTCCCGGACCGGGGCACGAACCCGTGTCCCCTGCATCGGCAGGCAAACTCTTAACCACTGTGCCACTAGGGAAGCCCGGCACTGTTAGTTTTTGAGGCACAGGACCCGAATGTAAAATGGTACGCGAAGGTTGTGGCAGCCGTTCAGAATGCAATCCAGTGTTACTGTGTCATCTATGATGAGAAAAAGAGAGTTACTACCCAGACATCACTGGATCATTTTTTCAAGACGGTAGATAGAATTGAATCCAGCAATGAACCAGAACCTGTGCCATCAACGTCAGGCGTGGGTGAAATTGCAGCTCGCCCTCCATCTCCTATTGCTGAAAATCCTTCAGCTCTACCATCTCCCACCTCCTCTCCCCCCTCCAGTCAGTAACTCTTCTTGCCTGTTCACTTGATGCCAGCCCCTGGATGCCAGCTGTTGCACTGTAATACTGTACTTCTCAAGGTACTGTGCTGTAAGATTAAAAATGTTTTCTTTATTTGTTGTGTTTGTTTGTTTTTTATGTGCCTATTATTTGTGTGAAAAGTATTATAAACCTATTACAGTATAGTACTATATAGCCAATTGTGTTAGTTGGGTACCTAGGCTAACTTTGTTGGACTTATGAACAAATTGGACTTAGGAACGTGCTCTGGGAACAGAACTTGTTTGTATGTAGGGGACTTACTGTATTTTTATAACAACGTGTTCAGGCGTATGAGTGAGCAGGCTGCGTTTGGGGAGCTCAGTTCAGCGTGATGGGGAGAAGAGTCTGAGGGGTTGGGATTGGAAATGTTGCTGGAGAAATTTAGAGCTGCTAGTGTAATATTCTGCTTTCCTAACGTTTTATGGCAGTGACATCACAGTTTCGGGCCACATTGTTTTCTGTAGCATTAGCAGCATGCTGGGGAAGGCAGGTGCATCCTTTAAGAGTCCAGAACCGAGATCCCCTTGAGGCCCTGAGCTCCCATGGCTGTCACCTTGAGGAACACTGGCTTCTCAGACTGGAGGAGGCCTCGCTGAAAACACACCCCACGAGCTTCTGCTTTGTCCCTGGTCCCGTGGGGCAGAAGTGATCTGCTCTTGGTGCGCCACCATCGCCTTTCAGAGCCTGGCTGTGATGACCACCCTCAGGTGACCTTGAAGATACTGTGTTTCTCTTTAGCTGTTTTGTCTTGGCTGTTTTCTGGCCTTTGTTCCAAACTAATCTTGAGAGGGCCGGGGCTAGTATCACTGCAGGTTTCCTCCCCTCGCATTACTGTCTACCATAGCTCACGGGCTCTCCTCCTTTCCGCACATCGGAAATCTCTTGGGGTCGTTTGTTCTCTGGGGAGAGGCAGGGTGACATTGGGGTACCAATGCCAGCCCAGGAGTACTGAAACCACAAACGAATCTCGTGGACTGAGAAGAGATCCCTGAGAGTTCAGGGAGGGAGTGGGGGATGGAGAAGGCAGATGCTATTTGGCCCTGGTCACTGTGACAAAGAATTTTACATTTAGACTTTTGATGTGCTCTCCAAAGGAAGTTGTACTCATGAGGATTTCTTCGGGATTAAAGTATAATCAATGTGTTGCTTAGTTTTTATTATTTCATAGGTTTGCTCTGACCCCTCTCGGCTCCAAATGGAAGTGGCCCAAGTCTCTCCCAACCTATGCGTGGTTCCTTCCGACTCACAGGTGGCTCTGCTGAGCCTAAATCCCTATCCAGGTGAGCGGTCACATGAGTTCCCAGGTGAAACACCAGGAGGAACCTGATGTCAGGGTTGAAATGCTGGGTGAAGAAGAAAGGAAGAACAACCAGGATGAATGAGACATGAGGAAAAAATCTCCCGTGCAATTTTTTTCCTGCTTGTTTTTGCCTGAAGGTGCCCAGGCCATCTATCTTGGATGTCTGCCTCTGGTGTTCTCGAAGGATAGTTCTTGGGGCATCTGGTCTTTGCAGAGACCTGCTCAAGCCTAACAGAGCATTTGGTTCTTCACTAGACACTGGTTTTTGAAATCAGTACATCTCTTGACCCTGCATGTTGCCGAGGTCCAGCCTTGACTATGTATAGATTAAAGCTAAATATTTGAAATGGGTACAAAGTAACTATTCCACCAGCATCAG
This sequence comes from Delphinapterus leucas, assembly GCF_059928025.1. Taxonomy (NCBI): domain Eukaryota; kingdom Metazoa; phylum Chordata; class Mammalia; order Artiodactyla; family Monodontidae; genus Delphinapterus; species Delphinapterus leucas. The sequence continues at coordinate 44,735,507 of NC_143130.1, read as the reverse complement.
CAAGAAAATGTAGTCTTGTCCCACACGGATGAACCCCGGATGCAAGTCATTCATTTTAAAAGAGTCCATCTTGGTACCAAGAAAGCTAAGGGGAAGTTTGGCCTCCTCACTCTTTTGTTTGCAGGGGCTGCAGCTGGGAATGAGGATTGAGCAGCCCAGTCCTAGGATGAGAGGCCTCTCATAGTTGGCCAGAACCTAGGCTGAGGAAGGAACCAGGCTGACTAACTGTCCTGGTTTGTCTGGGACCGAGGGGGTTCTCAGTAGGCAGGACTTTCATGGTTAAATCCAGGGAAGTCCCAGGCAAACCAGGACAAGTTGGTCACCCTCAGGGACTCATAGAGCCTAGTCAACTCTAGGGTGATGGGACATGACACTTGGCCACACTGGGTCTCCATTTGTAGGTGTGGGAAGTGCTTGGTTGCAAAGCATGGTGGACTCAACCCAATTTTCCAGAGAAAGTTATTTATGTCTCATACTTGAAATAGTTCTCATTGGTTTATAGAATGCATCAAGTTCCCTCCTTTGTGATTTCTTCCTCTGGTAGGATTGTTTCTGCTGACGAAATGCCTCTCTGGGCATTTCTAAATAAGAATCCTTGTTGTTTTTCCCTGTCTGGACAGATGGTTGCCTATCATGCTCCTGCTTTCTGTCAGCCAGAATATTTCTGACTCTATCTCCACTGACCTCCACCTTTACTGGGAAGAACATCCATTTAAGCCTTGGAAATAAAAAAAAAAATTCCTTATTTTCCTTGCCTTCCAGAGGAAAAGGGGGTGTTGAGAGAAAAATAGCTATAGGAAGGGGAGTGAGAGAGAAAAGTGAGGTCACGGTCTCCCAATGAGTGTGCACTGAGAGCCTGGCAGGACAAACACCCGTGGAAGGACGAGGCCTTTGGGAGACAGAGCCCAAATCCACATCAGAGGGTTGTTCTGGCATCCTTTCTTTGCCCTAATTCCTTCCTTCTTTCTTTCTTTCTTTTTCTTTCTTTTTCTTTCTTTCTTTCTTTCTTTCTTTCTTTCTTTCTTTCTTTCTTTCTTTCTTTCTTTCTTTCTTTCTTCATTCCTTCCTTCTTTCCTTTCTTCCTTCCTTCCTCCCTCCCTCCCTCCCTCCCCTTCCTTCCTTCTCTTTCTTTCTTTCTTTCTTTTTCTCCCTCCCTCCCTCCCTCCCTCCCTCCCTCCTTCCTTCCTTCCTTCCTTCCTTCCTTTCTTTCTTTCTTTCTCTTTCTCTCTCTCTCTCTCTCTCTCCCTTCCTTCCTTCCTTCCTCCCTCCCTCCCTTTCCTTGCTTCCTTCTTTCTCTCTCTCTCTCTCTTTCCTTCTTAGCCTTTAACTTCGACACACTTCCTCTCCCTTCCCTTTTCCTTCATTTGTCAGTTGTGAGTATTTTGGTTTGACTCAAGAGAAACAGACAGCTGGTGGAGCCCTCATTGATTCAATAACACCAGGCTGTTTATGTTCACACTTTCCATCCTGCAAGGGGAGCGGATGTGCAGGAAAGCAGCTCCATGTTCTGAGTCTTTGCGCTTTGGTGGCTGGGCTGTGGTGCGAATGGCCTTCTCCAAGTTCAAGGTCAAATTGGTGAGCCCTAGGGAGGTGTGCGCCAGGGGTGAACAGAGTGTGTTGCAGATAAATGTATTTATGTGCCTAGTGGGGGATCCAATATTATGAATATTAAAAATGGTGGCAATAAAAAGGGTATGTAAAATGTGTGTGAAGAAAAGGTGTATAAAATATTGCCCTTATGCACGCAACTCTCTTTCTAAATGTCAAGCACAGAAAGCTACTAAATAAAATCTTTGCAGTTGTTTTCTGTGTGTTCGTTCATGGGGGGAAAGTAAGGAGCAGCTGATGTCTTTGCATTGTGCTTCACAATGAGCACAGCACTCTCATCTATAAAAAAAAAAAGTTGGGGGGGAGGACATGGGGGTGGCAGACAAGCGAAATCATTTGATATCTGGGATCATGCCAGATGGCTACCTTCAAAGGAGGCCAGGCCACCATGATTCTTTAGTGTGGGTGATTAGGGAGGGTAATGATTTGGGGGAAACTTCCAACAAGGATAACGTCATTACGAAATTCACCCATCTCAGCAGCAAATCGAAACCCGGCTTTCCCCTCCTCACTATTCTCAGGACCTCTCATGACCCTCAGAGCATTGTTCTCAGCCTTGGCAACACGCTGGAATCATCTGGGAGCTTAAACAACTAGCCTTGTCTGGACTCCACCCCTGGAGGTTCTGATTTATTTGGTGTGGGGTGAGAACAGGGCATCAGGACTCTTGAAAACTCCCCAGTTGACTGTAATGTACAGCAGAATTTGAGAACTGTGGTCTTAGAGTCTCGAAGTGTGGCCAGTCAGCCAGCACCCAGCATCATCTGGGAACATGTTAGAAATGCAGGCTCTCAGGCGCCACCCCAGACTGAATCAGAATCTGCATTTTAATACAATTGCCAGGTGGTTCATGTGCACAGTAAAGGTTGAGAAAAGTGTCAGACCCTGTGTCTCTAGGCAGGTAGACTGGGCCAACAGCTTTGCTGAGCTGTCATATTAGTTAAAAGCTATAGAATGGTTAAAACCGTGGGTTTTGAGGTGAGCTATACGTGAATTCAAACCCTTGCTCTTCTTTTTTTTTTTTTTTTTTACATCTTTATTGGAATATAATTGCTTTACAATGGTGTGTTAGTTTCTGCTTTATAACAAAGTGAATCATTATACATATACATATGTTCCCATATCTCTTCCCTCTTGCTTCTCCCTCTATCCCACCCCTCCAGGCGGTCACAAAGAACCAAGCTGATCTTCTTGTGCTATGCGGCTGCTTCCCACTAGCTATCTACCTTACGTTTGGTAGTGTACATATGTCCATGTCTCTCTCTTGCTTTGTCACAGCTTACCCTTCCCCCTCCCCATATCCTCAAGTCCCTTCTCTAGTAGGTCTGTGTCTTTATTCCTGTCTTACCCCTAGGTTCTTCATGACATTTTTTCCCCCTTAAATTCCATATATATGTGTTAGCATACGGTATTTGTCTTTCTCTTTCTGACTTACTTCACTCTGTATGACAGACTCTAGGTCTATCTACCTCATTACAAATAGCTCAATTTTGTTTCTGAGTAATATACTCAGAGTATATATACCATTGTATATATGAGTAATATACCATTGTATATATGTGCCACATCTTCTTTATCCATTCATCTGATGATGGACACTTAGGTTGTTTCCATCTCTGGGCTATTGGAAATAGAGCTGCAATGAACATTTTGGTACATGATTCTTTTTGAATTATGGTTTTCTCAGGGTATATATGCCCAGTAGTGGGATTGCTGGGTCATATGGTAGTTCTATTTGTAGTTTTTTAAGAAACCTCCATACTGTTCTCCATAGTTGCTGAACCAATTCACATTCCCACCAGCAGTGCAAGAGGGTTCCCTTTTCTCCACACCCTCTCCAGCATTTATTGTTTCCAGATTTTTTGATGATGGCCATTCTGACTGGTGTGAGATGATATCTCATTGTACTTTTGATTTGCATTTCTCTAATGATTAATGATGTTGAGCATTCCTTCATGTGTTTGTTGGCAGTCTGTATATCTTCTTTGGAGAAATGTCTGTTTAGGTCTTCTGCCCATTTTTGGATTGGGTTGTTTGTTTTTTTGTTATTGAGCTGCATGAGCTGCTTATAAATTTTGGAGAGTAATCCTTTGTCAGTTGCTTCATTTGCAAATATTTTCTCCCATTCTGAGGGTTGTCTTTTGGTCTTGTTTATGGTTTCCCTTGCTGTGCAAAAGCTTTTAAGTTTCATTAGGTCCCATTTGTTTATTTTTGTTTTTATTTCCATTTCTCTAGGAGGTGGGTCAAAAAGGATCTTGCTGTGATTTATGTCATAGAGTGTTCTGCCTATGTTTTCCTCTAAGAGTTTGATAGTTTCTGGCCTTACATTTAGGTCTTTAATCCATTTTGAGCTTATCTTTGTGTATGGTGTTAGGGAGTGATCTAATCTCATACTTTTACATTTACCTGTCCAGTTTTCCTAGCACCACTTATTGAAGAGGCTGTCCTTTCTCCACTGTACATTCCTGCCTCCTTTATCAAAGATAAGGTGACCATATGTGCGTGGGTTTATCTCTGGGCTTTCTATCCTGTTCCATTGATCTATCTTTCTGTTTTTGTGCCAGTATCATACTGTCTTGATTACTGTAGCTTTGTAGTATAGCCTGAAGTCAGGGAGCCTGATTCCTCCAGCTTCGTTTTTCGTTCTCAATATTGCTTTGGGTATTCGGGGTTTTTTGGGTTTCCATACAAACTGTGAAATTTTTTGTTCTAGTTCTGTGAAAAATACCACTGGTAGTTTGACGGGGATTGCATTGAATCTGTAGATTGCTTTGGGGAGTAAAGTCATTTTCACAATGTTGATTCTTCCAATCCAAGAACATGGTATACCTCTCAATCTATTTGTATCATCTTTAATTTCTTTCATCAGTGTCTTATAATTTTCTGCATACAAGTCTTTTGTCTCCTTAGGTGGGTTTATTCCTAGATATTTTATTCTTTTTGTTGCAGTGGTAAATGGGAGTGTTTTCTTAATTTCACTTTCAGAGTTTTCATCATTAGTGTATAGGAATGCCAGAGATTTCTGTGCATTAATTTTGTATCCTGCTACTTTACCAAATTCATTGATTAGCTCTAGTAGTTTTCTGGTAGCATCTTTAGGATTCTCTATGTATAGCATCATGTCATCTGCAAACAGTGACAGCTTTACTTCTTCTTTTCCGATTTGGATTCCTTTTATTTACTTTTCTTCTCTGACTGCTGTGGCTAAAACTTCCAAAACTATGTTGAATAAGAGTAGTGAGAGTGGGCAAACTTGTCTTGTTCCTGATCTTAGTGGAAATGGTTTCAGTTTTTCACCATTGAGGACGATGTTGGCTGTGGGTTTGTCATATATGGCCTTTATTATGATGAGGAAAGTTCCCTCTATGCCTACTTTCTGCAAGGTTTTTATCTCATAAATGGGGGTTGAATTTTGTCAAAAGGTTTCTCTGCATCTATTGAGATGGTCATATGGTTTTTCTCCTTCAATTTTTTAATATGGTTTATCACATTGATTGATTTGCGTATATTAAAGAATCCTTGCATTCCTGGAAGAAACCCCACTTTATCATGGTGTATGATCCTTTTAATGTGCTGTTGGATTCTGTTTGCTAGTATTTTGTTGAGGATTTCTGCATCTATGTTCATCAGTGATATTGGCCTGTAGTTTTCTTTCTTTGTGACATCCTTGTCTAGTTTTGGTATCAAGGCGATGGTGGCCTCATAGAATGAGTTTGGGAGTGTTCCTCTCTCTGCTATATTTTGGAAGAGTTTGAGAAGGATAGGTGTTAGCTGTTCTCTAAATGTTTGATAGAACTGGCCTGTGAAGCCATCTGGTCCTGGGATTTTGTTTGTTGGAAGATTTTTAATCACAGTCTCAATTTCAGTGTTTGTGATTGGTCTGTTCATATTTTCTAATGCTTCCTGATTCAGTCTTGGCAGGTTGTGCATTTCTAAGGGTTTGTCCATTTCTTCCAGGTTGTCCAATTTATTGGCATAGAGCTGCTTGTAGTAATCTCTCATGATCTTTTGTATTTCTGCAGTGTCAGTTCTTACTTCTCCTTTTTCATTTCTAATTCTATTGATTTGAGTCTTCTCCCTTTTTTTCTTGACGAATCTGGCTAATGGTTTCAATTTTGTTTATCTTCTCAAAGAACCAGCTTTTAGTTTTATTGATCTTTGCTATCGTTTCCTTCATTTTGTTTTCATTCTTTTCTGATCTGATTTTTATGATTTCTTTCCTTCTGCTAACTTTGGGATTTTTTGTGTTCTTCTTTCTCTAAGTGCTTTAGGTGCAAGGTTAGGTTGTTTATTCGAGATGTTTCCTGTTTCTTAAGACAGGCTTGTATGCTATAAACTTCTCTCTTAGAACTGCTTTTGCTGCATCCCATAGGTTTTGGGTCATCGTGTCTCCATTGTCATTTGTTTCTAGGTATTTTTTTATTTCCTCTTTTATTTCTTCAGTGATCACTTCGTTATTAAGTAGTGTATTGTTTAGCCTCCATGTGGTTGTATTTCTTACAGATCTTTTCCTGTAATTGATATCTAGTCTCATAGCACTGTGGTCGGAAAAGATACTTGATACAATTTCAATTTTCTTAAATTTACCAAGGCTTGATTTGTGACCCAAGATATGATCTATCCTGGACAATGTTCCATGAGCACTTGAGAAAACTGTGTATTCTGTTGTTTTTGGATGGAATGTCCTATAAATATCAATTAAGTCCATCTTGTTTAATGTATCATTTAAAGCTTGTGTTTCCTTATTTATTTTCATTTTGGATGATCTGTCCATTGGTGAAAGTGGGGTGTTCAAGTCCCCTACTATGAATGTGTTACTGTTGATTTCCCCTTTTGTGGCTGTTAGTATTTGCCTTATGCATTGAGGTGCTCCTATGTTGGGTGCATAAATATTTACAAGTGTTAAATCTTCTTCTTGGACTGATCCCTTGATCATTATGTAGTGTCCTTCTTTGTCTCTTCTAATAGTCTTTATTTTAAAGTCTATTTTGTCTGATATGAGAATTACTACTCCAGCTTTCTTTTGGTTTCCATTTGCATGAAGTATCTTTTTCCATCCCCTTACTTTCCGTCTGTATGTGTCTCTAGGTCTGAAGTGGGTCTCTTGTAGACAGCAAATATATGGGTCTTGTTTTTGTATCCATTCAGCCAATCTGTGTCTTTTGGTGGGAGCATTTAGTCCATTTACATTTAAGGTAATTATCGATATGTGTGTTCCGATTCCCATTTTCTCAATTGTTTTGGGTTCGTTATTGTAGGTCTTTTCCTTCTCTTGTGTTTGTTGCCTAGAGAAGTTCCTTTAGCAGTTGTTGTAAAGCTGGTTTGGTGGTGCTGAACTCTCTCAGCTTTTGCTTGTCTGTAAAGGTTTTAATTTCTCCATCAACTCTGAATGAGATCCTTGCTAAGTAGAGTAATCTTGGTTGCATGTTTTTCTCCTTCATCACTTTAAATATGTCCTGTCAGTCCCTTCTGGCTTGCAGAGTGTCTGCTGAAAGATCAGCTGTTAACCTTATGGGGATTCCCTTGTGTGTTATTTGTTGTTTTTCCCTTGCTGCTTTTAATATGTTTTCTTTGTATTTAATTTTTGACAGTTTAATTAATATGTGTCTTGGCATATTTCTCCTTGGATTTATCCTGTATGGGACTCTCTGTGCTTCCTGGACTTGATTAACTATTTCCTTTCCCATATTAGGGAAGTGTTCAACTATAATCTCTTCAAATATTTTCTCGGGTCCTTTCTCTCTCTCTTCTCCTTCTGGTACACTTAGAATGCGAATGTTGGTGCATTTAATGTTGTCCCAGAGGTCTGTGAGACTGTCCTCAGTTCTTTTCATTGTTTTTTCTTTATTCTGCTCTGCAGTAGTTAATTCCACTATTTTATCTTCCAGGTCACTTATCTGTTCTTCTGCCTCAGTTATTCTGCTATTGATCCCATCTAGAGTACTTTTAATTTCATTTAGTGTGTTGTTCATCATTGTTTGTTTCTTCTTTAGTTCTTCTAGGTCCTTGTTAAATGTTTCTTGCATTTTGTCTATTCTATTTCCAAGCTTTTGGATCATCTTTACTATCATTATTCTGAGTTCTTTTTCAGGTAGACTGCCTATTTCCTCTTATTTTTTAGGTTTAGTGGGTTTTTGTCTTGCTTCTCCATCTGCTGTGTGTTTTTCTGTCTTCTCATTTTGCTTATCTTACTGTGTTTGGGGTCTCCTTTTTGCAGGCTGCAGGTTCATAGCTCCCGTTGTTTTTGGTGTCTGTCCCCAGTGGCTAAGGTTGGTTCAGTGGGTTGTGTAGGCTTCCTGGTGGCGGGGACTAGTGCCTGTGTTCTGGTGGATGAGGCTGGATCTTGTCTTTCTGGTGGGCAGGTCCACGTCTGGTGGTGTGTTTTGGGGTGTCTGTGGTCTTATTATGATTTTAGGCAGCCTCTCTCCTAATGGGTGGGGTTGTGTTCCTGTCTGGCTAGTTGTTTGGCATAGGATGTTCAGCACTGTAGCTTGCTGGTCGTTGAGTGAAGCTGGGTGCTTGTGTTGAGATGGAGATCTCTGGGAGATTTTCGCCATTTGATATTATGTGGAGCTGGGAGGTCTCTTGTGGACCAGTGTCCTGAAGTTTGCTGTCCCACCTCAGATGCACAGCACTGACTCCTGGCTGCAGCACCAAGAGCCTTTCATCCACACAGCTCAGAATAAAAGGGAGAAAAAGTAGAAAGACAGAATTAGTAGAAGTAGAAAAAAAGAAGGAACGAAAGAAAGAAAGAAAGAAAGAAAGGAGGGAGGGAGGGAGGGAGGCAATAAGGAAGGAAGGAGGGAAGGAAGGATAAAAAGAAAGAAAGAATGAAGATAAAGTAAAATAAAATAAATATAAAATATAATAGTTATTAAAATAAAAAATAATTATTAAGAAAAAAATTGTTAAAAAAAACAAAACAAAAAAAAACGGACGGATAGAACCCTAGGACAAATGGTGGAAGCAAAGCTATACAGACAAAATCTCACACAGAAGCATACACATACACACTCACAAAAAGAGGAAAAGGGGAAAAAATCATAAATCTTGCTCTCAAAGTCCATCTCCTCAATTTGGGATGATTCGTTTTCTATTCATGTATTCCACGGATGCAGGATACATCAAGTTGATTGTGGAGCTTTAATTCGCTGCTTCTGAGGCTGCTGGGAGGGATTTCTCTTTCTCTTCTTTGTTCTCACAGTTCCCAGGGCTCAGCTTTGGATTTGGCCCCGCCTCTGCGTGTAGGTCGCTGAAGGGCGTCTGTTCTTCGCTCAGACAGGACGGGGTTAAAGGAGCGGCTGCTTCGGGGGCTCTGGCTCACTCAGGCCTGGGGGTGGGGTGGGGAGGGGCACGGAGTGCGGGGCGGGCCTGCGGCGGCAGAGGCCAGCGTGACGTTGCAGCAGCCTGAGGCGCGCCGTGCGTTCTCCAGGGGAAGTTGTCACTGGATCCCGGGACCCTGGCAGTGGCGGGCTGCACAGGCTCCCAGGAAGGGGGGTGTGGATAGTGACCTGTGCTCGGACACAGGCTTCTTGGTGGCGGCAACAGCAGCCTTAGCGTCTCATGCCCGTCTCTGGGGTCCGCGCTTTTACCCGCGCCTCGCGCCCGTCTCTGGAGCTCCTTTAAGCAGCGCTCTTAATCCCCTCTCCTCGCGCACCAGGAAACAAAGAGGGAAGAAAAAGTCTCTTGCCTCTTCGGCAGCTCCAGACTTTTCCCCGGACTCCCTCCCAGCCAGCCGTGGCGCAGTAACCACCTGCAGGGTGTGTTCACGCCGCCAACCCCAGTCCTCTTCCGGAGCTCCGACCGAAGCCCGAGCCTCAACTCCCAGCCCTGCCGCCCTGGCGGGTGAGCAGACAAGCATCTCGGGCTGGTGAGTGCCGGTCGGCCCTGATCCTCTGTGCGTGAATCTCCCCGCTTTGCCCTCCACACGCCTGTTGCTGCGCTCTCCTCTGCGGCTTTCCCCCTCTGCCGCCCGCAGTCTCCGCCCGCGAAGGGGCTTCCTAGTGTGTGAAAATCTTTCCTCCTTCACAGCTCCCTCCCACTAGTGCGGGTCCCGTCCCTATTCTTTTGTCTCTGTTTATTCTTTTTTCTTTTGCCCTACCCAGGTACGTGGGGAGTCTCTTGCCTTTTGGGAGGTCTGAGGTCTTCTGCCAGCGTTGAGTAGGTGTTCTGTAGGAGTTGTTCCACGTGTAGATGTATTTCTGGTGTATCTGTGGGGAGGAAGGTGATCTCCGCGTTTTACTCTTCCGCCATCTTCCCGGAAGCCTCCCTTGCTCTTCTGCTTAATAGGTCTGAGGTATTGGGCAAGTAAGTGACCACTTGGTACCTCAGTTTCCTCACCTGTAAAATGGGGGTACTTTGCATACCTGTCTCCCAGGATGGCTATGAAGAGAAGCTACCTGTGAAGTGCTTTCCATAGTGCCTGGCATGCAGCAAGGGCTGTGTGTTAGCTGACATTGCTACTATGAAGATGTGCTGATTTGTTAGAACTGAGGATTTTTATCAAACTTAAGTTCCTTGGTAAATCATACAGTGAGTGGATCGGAGAGAGGGTCCCCTTTAGTTAAGCTATAATAATATTTTGTTTTGATTTTCTGATCATTTCTGAATTTCAGGCAAGTATTATCTGGGACTGGCCGTTACTAAAAATGTAAACTTTTTTTCCCTGATAGTTTCAGAGATGTATTCTGGGAACTGGGTATTGGGACTTAAGAGACAAATCACCTCCTTTGAGCTCTCCAGGTTATGGCCCCCTGGTGAGCCCATTCCCCCAACCCCAGGGCCACCCAGCCTGCTTCTGGGAAGCTGCAGCCATGCTTCTACTATATGGGAGCAGGCCCGGAACCAGCCTTGCGGTTCTTGGCCCAATAAAAAGAACGCAATCCTCAGCAGAGCCTGGCCTCAATGACTCACTGCTCTAAAAAATATAATTCATATATCTAGATGAGAGGCTCATATATTTGCTGGACACAGTTGCAATGAGTGGAGTGTTACTGACAGCCAATCAGAATCATTAGTCAAAAGTATGACCTCGATTCCAGCCAATCAGGCTGTTCCCAGAAGACCTGGACTTTCCACAGGTTTCCTGTTATTTGTAACTCACTTGGAGGACATGGGTCAGGGACACAGGGAGAACAACCTGCTGGGGACTCTAGTTTCTTTTGCTTTGTAAACCTAGGGACGTAACTGTTGGAAAAGGGTTTTGCAAAGTGGAGCCAGGAGATACTACTTGGAAAAAGTGTTTTGTGTTTGCGGAGGTTGAGGACTGTTGCCTGTTACATTCTTTTCATGGAGACCTCGCATGCAGTTAGCATATTAAAGACTTGGAGTGGTCATGCTATACAGAAAACTCTGCAGGGTTGTTTTACTCAAGTGTTTATCAAGATATGTGCTATGGATTCATATTTTAAAATAACGTCGATTGAACTCCTGGCTAATGTTTCACAGAACAAATTTTGAGAGCTGCTTAGAGAATTCTAAATTCTGCAGCAAGCAATGCCTGCTATTTATATTGCCTTCAGTCAATCAACCAGTCAGTCACTTAAGTTAACTCTGGGTTCTGGGGTTACTTTACAGGTCATCATTAAAGAAGGCATTTCTGAGGAGGCTACATTTAAGCTGAACCTTGAAGGATGAGAAGGAACAAGCCTTATAATGAGCTGGGAATGAGCACAGCAGCTGCAGGAACGGAGTGAGCAGGACAACGGCAGGTATGTAGACAGGAACTAGAAAATGCAGGGCCTTCTGGGCTCTAGTGAAATGCCTGGGTTTCCCCCACCTAGTGTGTTGAGAAACCATTGAAGGATTTCCAGCAAGAATGTGACATGACTTGGTTAATTTTAGAAATATAATTTTGCCTACTCAACAGAAGATGGTTTATAGAGAAACAAAATTAAAAGGGGGTAGGACAGATTATGCTTTTCACATATGGCTGCAAACAATAACTTCCATCTCACATGCTCTTCTGGAACCTTCACAGGTTCCATCAGGAGATGAAGTCTAACTGTCCCCCCTGGAACCTAGGCAGGGTTTGACTTGTTTGTAATCAATAGAATGCAGCAGAAGTCCAACTCCCATTACCTCCCAGGCAGCCATGCAGTGAGGAAGCCAAAACACATGAGAAGCTCCGTGTAGGTTCTCCAGTTAGCAGCCCCAGTCTTTGAGTTCTCCCAGCCCAAGTGCCAGACATATGAGTGAACAAGGTTTTAGATGATTTTAGCTTCTGGTTGTCAAGGTATCCTTGGCCTTTGCATCTTCCCAGCTGAGCCCCAGACCTCAGGGAGCAGAGACAAGTGTTCTTGCTGTGCCGTTTCCAAATTCCTGATCAACAGAATCGTGAGCAAATTAAAATGGTTGCTTTAAGCTGCTGAGTGTTGGGATAATTTGTTATGCAGCAATAGTAAGTAGAACAGGGGGCATAGGTAGGAGCCTGTTGCAATGGCTTGGGCAGGAGAAGATGCTGTCTTGAATTGAGGGTTGTCAATTCTCATCAACTATAGCTCACCCCAGGAACACAGCTGTATTTTTAAAAAGTTAGATTTATTACTTGCTGCAGCAAGGGAGTCTGCACACCATGGGGAAGCATGGAGTGTCCCAAAAGAAAGCAGGTAAGGAAGGGATACTTAGAAGATTTTGGGGGGCTAGAGTTAGTCATAGATGGTTTCAGCAGGAATTGACCAGAATTTTTTATCTTGGAAGCTGCTGCAATGGTGAGTGGTCTTACCTTTAGAATTCATGAATCTGTACACAGATAGTATTCGTTTGTCTCTAAGATCAGTATCTGGTCTTGGAACATATGGGTCTGAATGGACTGGTGTTAGAAGGGTTTGTGGTTTACACAGTCTGGGATGTACATGATGGCTTGGTCTAGCACAGATTCTCTGTTTGTTAAGTCAGGGTACATTTTGCAAGCTGTGGTTTCTATTTCAGTTCCAAATTCTCCTCAACATCTTTGCTGCCAGCTGTTCATTTTAAGAGTGAAATTGCAATTATGTTTAATAAAAGAAAGACTCCTGATCTTTAAGAGATACAAAGAGAAATATTGACAGTGCAAATTAGCAGTTCTCAAATGTTTTGGTCTCAGGATATCTATCTACTTAAAAGTTACTGAAGTGGTGGGATGAATTGGGAGATTGGGATTGATATATATACACTAATATGTATAAAATAAATAACTAATAAGAACCTGCCATATAAAAAAAAAAAGATAAAAGTTACTGAAGAACCCAAAGGGCATTGTTTTAATGTGGGTTATAGCTATTGATATTCCCTACATTGGAAATTAAAACTTTTAAAAATTAAATATTTAATTAATAACATTTAATTACAGTTATTAATATATTTATAACACAAGTGACATTTTATGAAATATAATTATATTTTAAAAATTAGTGAGAAGAGTGCCATTATTTTACATTATTTGCAAATCTTTTGATGTTCTGGTTCACAGAAGGTGGCTGCATTCTCATATCTGCTTCTGAATTTAATCTGTTGCAATATGTTGTTTTGGTTGGAATTTATGAAAAAATTTGACGTCATACAAATACAAAGTTGGTAAAGGCAGGAATATTTTAATAACCTTTTTCAGATTATTGTGTATATTCCTCTTTGATACCACATCAAATGTGGTAGTTTCTATTTGTAATCAGCTCAGTGAACTTTTTGTACTCTATTAACATTATAGTCCACAGGTCTATCTTATACTGGTTCTTTTATCCATGTGAGATTTTGTATTATCATTCATTGGTCATTTGCAAATATTGCTTTACTGAATATTCAGATCTTCCAAATGTTGGTACATTTCATCATAAAATATTTAAAAAATCACATTTGTTAATATCTCCAGTGATCTGGAAGCCATCAAACACATTGCTGGCAGATACATTTTTTTCTAAAATTCTAATTTTCACTTTAAGGTTTGAATTTTACTTTGGCAACAAATGCTGTCTGTTGTTTGCCTTGAAATGACAGGCTCACTTTAATTTTGAGAGAAGTGTGTTAAATACCTGAATCTGAATAACCAGAGTTTGTCTGTTAGTCAAACTTTCAAGTAAAAATGGTGTTCCTTGAAAAAAGTGGCTAGTTTAGCTGGTTGCTCAAATATTTGCACAAGCGCTTTTCCTGAGACCACTATTATACTTTGGTGTGCAACATAAGTAGTTTATGGGTACATCCGTTTTGCCACACACAGTATTAAAAAGATGTGAACTCAAAAGTTGAAGCTTAATAAAGTAATAATTATTACTACTTCATCAAGGACATCTTAAGTGCAACTGGTGTTTGTTTTAATGTGGGTGAGTACAGTAAAGAATACAATGTTGCCATGATGACTTGATTCCTGCTAAGGCACCAGCAGTTTACTCACCGTTGCTTTTGCACAATTAACATGAGTGTCAATACAGTGAAAATGACAAATAATGTTTCAATATTATAATAAAAATTTTGTCGTCTCAGATTTCCTGAAAGCATCTTAGGAACCCCCAAGAGTCCATGGACCAAACTCTGAGGTCTGGGCTATGCTTCAAAATAATACGGGAGGAAGAAAAGGGATGATGAAATAAGAGTGACCTTGAACTGATAAGTGTGGAAGTTGGGTCATGGGTACGTAGGGGTTCATTATACTAACCTGTCTGCTTTTGTATGCATGTGAACTTTTCCGTGATAAGAAGTTGAGATGAAAACGATTGAATCCTAGGACTCTACTTTTAGTATCTGAGTGGACAATAGGGCTATTTATTAATGAGGAAGACTTGGAGAGCAGGCACAAGTTTGGATGGGGCAATTTAAGAATTCTGTTTAAGACACATTACATTTGAGATGCCGGTGAGGTATCCACTTTAGATGTGTGGTTCTGGAGCATGAAGTCGCCAGCATGTAGCTTGTGTTTTAAGGCATGGCACTGGCCAAGAGTGTGGGGAGAGGCGAAAGCCCATTTAAGCAGCCTCCCTCAATGCTCTGATTGAGCCTGGGCTAAATCCCTCCAACTCTGAGAGCCTGCGTAGGCTTTCCTCTGCTGTGGTTGCTTGGCATTGCCCCCTTGGAATTCAACAACCTCCTCTGGTGCTCTGATTATCTCCTGTGATTAGGGGGCATTAGGAAGGCAGAGGAGAGGAAGGCAGGTTCTAGATTTCCTTGAAAAGCTCTGAGAAGGTCTCACTCCCTCTCCGTCTGTTATGCTGGGGGTTATTGGGAGGGACAGGGATCACAAGAAAATATAAATTCACAGAGACTCTGTTTTTTTGCGGTACGCAGACCTCTCACTGTTGTGGCCTCTCCCGTTGCGGAGCACAGGCTCCGGACGTGCAGGCTCAGCGGCCATGGCTCACGGGCCCAGTTGCTCCGCGGCATGTGGGATCTTCCTGGACCGGGGCACGAATCCGCGTCCCCTGCATCGGCAGGCGGACTCTCAACCACTGTGCCACCAGGGAAGCCCCACAGAGACTCTTTAAGCCTAATTTTGATTAATGTTTGTAAACTCCACCCACCAAAATATTTACTGGAATGGTCCAGAGTTTAGAAGTTGTCATGTTTGAGGCTAGGCTGGTGGTGAAGAACTTAAACTCTAGAAATTCAGTCAACCTGGATTCAAATCCCTGCTTCTTCCCCTTCCTGGCCCTGTGACCCAGGGCAAACTGTTAACCTCCTCCAAGTCCTAATTTCCTCAAGTCTAAAATGGAGAATAATAATTAAAGAATACCAGGGGTTTCCCTGGTGGCTCAGTGGTTGAGAGTCCGCCTGCCGATGCAGGGGACATGTCACCAGGGCAGCCCTAACCTTTTAATTTTTGATTGTACCAACTCCTAGCATACATCTTTCTGTATCTATATTTCTATTTGCTAAGAATATACTTTGTGACAGATTCTGACATAATCACTGAGAATACAAGAATGCATGTCACATTCCTGCTCTTCCAGTTTTCTCACTCTAGTGGTCTGGGCAGATAAAAGAGGGTTGTAGTAGGTGTTCCTGTTCAGATGTCTACAGGGGCCCATTAGTAACATAAGAGTGAGGTGGGGCCAGTGTGAGCAATACCGTTCTCTTAACTGAAAAGGAAACAACAGTATGAGTATGGTGATGAATGCCAACTGTTTGCCCTCCTCCGCGTTAGGAGAAAATGGGGATGCTGGCACACACCTTCTGAAACGGCAGGGAATTCACTCTGTTCTTCTTCACTCTAACAGCAGGACCCGGGGAAGGCTGGTCTATTAGAGGCACTCAATAACTTTGATAAATAAATGACCGAGTGTTTGATGGTGGTGAGCTGGAGAGCATATGCCCTGTTTAAAGGGACTTGCTGCAACTCAGCTTCAGTCCATTTTGCAGTGTAGAAATGTGGACCCAGTGTTAGCAGATCTTCTGATTTTTTTTCCCCGAGCAAAGCCAGAAGTTTTGATTTTTTTTTTTTTTTTTTTTAGGTGAAATTGTCAGGTTAAAAAATACTGACAAAATTAAAATGTGGAAGCCATCCAAGGGGTGGGCCAAATAAATTTGTCTGAAGGCCAAATGCAGCTTGCAGGCTGTTCTCAGGCTCTGCAGAGATACTGCTGTAACTAAAGTGCCAGCAAAAGAGGTGAGATTAAGAGCCAGACTGACAGAGGCAGGTTTGCCCCTGGCCCTGAGCTGGGGTGGGGAGCCTGGACCAGGGTTGAGAGAAGCCAAGATCAGATCTGGAGGACTAGGTTAGGTACAGAGACCACCCACAAGAAAATGGATCCTTTTGTATCATATGCCTTTTTTGTTTGTTTCTACATTAAGTCCCATTTTCCATGACAAAAAGACACCAGAGGTGCATTAAAAAAGTGTATTTTCTTAGGATTTCAGCTTCCGGCTTATGTGTCTCAGGTGTCGCGGGAGCCAAGGCAGCCTCAGTGAGGCCCAAAGCATGCACTGCTAGGCTCAGGTCAGATCCAGATGCATTTCTGTAGCATTTTGTAACACTCCTCACAAAGGAGGAGATCCTTAGAGATGGTGTGCCTGCAGGGCCGAGGTGGCAGGAAGAAAACCATAAAAATGCAAGCTGGCCCTGCTTCCAGAGCCCTTGAGTAATGAGCCCAGAGTGGGGAGCAGCTCCAAGTGGTGAAACCAAGTAGCATGTGAAGAGCAAGCTGGTAACAGGATGCTGGCTGGCCGGGCTCCTCCTGGCTGCCCCAAGGGAACTATATTTACATCAGCCCTCACAAGGCAAGCTGTGCAGCACCATGGGATGAGCTGACTGAAGGGCTGTGGTGGGTGTCTGGGGTCGCTGGTCCTTAGCTGTGTTCCCAGGAAGGAGCATTTGTGCACTGCCCTCTGCTTAGCTGTCAGCCATCTGCAGGAAAGGGGGACTTGGAGAGTGTGCCCAGCCTGCAGGTACGAGAACAGAAATCAGGGCAGTGCCAGTATTCTGGGTCTAGGAAGGCTGATGACGCTGCTGGGATTTTCCTGAACGCCATGATGTGTTAATTTCAGACAGGCTGTGGCTTAGAATGGCACAGCCCAGGGATGATGGAGATGTTCAAACTTGTCTCCTCCTATGGCCTAGAAAAGGGCAGCAAAGAAGGGGCAGAAGCTCTCTGTGTTCTCAACAAGCCTGCAGGTGCTGCAGAGATCTCTGCATCCAGGGAGGCTGGAGGAAGGGCCCCCAGGGATGGCTCCTCTGACTGGGTTGGGTAAGGATGACAAGTTTGCAGCTGAAGTGTTGGTCCAACACCAGCAGGGAGGCAAGAGCCTGACATTGATTCCCATCTCGATCACACCTTCTTGGGGGCTAATCTTAGATGCTCCAGCCTTTTCTGCCTCAGTGCCTCAGAATCTGCCACATAGTTTTCACTCCTAAGGTGCTGAGCACAGGGTTTGCAACAATCACAGAGTGATTCCGCAACGGTAAGAAAAATGAACACTATTTAGTGTTCACCATGCAGCAGGACCTGTGGTTGGCACATGGCATCCCTTGTCTCCATGCTGCCCAACAGTCCTGGGAAGTAACTTATTATCCCCATTTTACAGAGGAGGAAACAGAGGCTCACAGAGCTTAAACATGCTTTCATTGTGGTGAATTTTACCGATTCCTGAAAATAGCAAAGATTCAAAAGCCTCACTGCCTTGTCTCTGATTTACTGTCAGGTCAGGACACCTCCACCCATTCATCCTTGTTCATCCTACTTCCCCACACCTGGTTCTCCCCAGCCTTGTTCACTCCTCCTTATAAAAGCAAAGCTCCTGTCTCCTTAATCCTCGAGACATTTGAAGATCTCCTGGTTGGAATGTTCCCTCTATTGCAGTAGTACTCCTCCTATGTCAAGAGTACTCCACCCTCCACCCCCAAGTCCAGAGTTGTTTTATTTTGACTGTAGGTAACATTTATCGAGCACTTATTTAGGGCCAGGCCCTGAACTAAACACTTAATAAGCCATATCTTATTCCATTCTTAAAACTATGTGCTAGTTCCCCTACTGTCATTACATTTTAGAGATGAAGACTAGAGCCCAAGGTGGCTCATCAGGGATTTTAGAACCGAAGTTTGTCTGGCTTTTCTGTTTTACTCCATCATGCCTGATGGTAACCCACAGTGCATTCTTGGGTCCCCAGAGGGGAGGCTGATAAAGAAGAGGATGTGGCAAATAGGGGCAGGGGGGTGATGGGTATTGTCCAAAGGTAAATTATCACTGAAATACAGGAAGTCCCCTACATATGAACGAGTTCCATTCTGATAGCATGTTCTTAAGTCCAATTTGTCTGTAAGTCCAACAAAGTTAGCCTAGGTACCCAACTAACACAATCGGCTATATAGCACTGTACTGTAATAGGTTTATAATACTTTTCACACAAATAATAGGTACATAGAAAACAAACACAAAAAATACAGAAAACATTTCTATTCTTACAGTACCTTGAAAAGTACAGTAGCACAGGGCTTCCTTGGTGGCACCGTGGTTGAGAGTCCGCCTGCCGATGCAGGGGACACGGGTTCGTGCCCCGGTCCAGGAAGATCCCACATGCCACGGAGTGGCTGGGCCCGTGAGCCATGGCCGCTGAGCCTGCACGTCCGGAGCCTGTGCTCCGCCACGGGAGAGGCCACAACAGTGAGAGGCCCGCGTACCGCAAAAAAAAAAAACAAAATACAGTAGTACAGTACAACAGCTGGCATCCAGGGGCTGGTACGCACGTTTGCATCTTTGAAAGTTCACAACTTAAAGGTTCATATGTAGGGGACTTACTGTAACTCAGATCCCTAGGTGAGAGTTGTGGCATTTAATTAGCACTTAGGTGCCTCTTTGATGTAACATGACCTTGGCTGTGGGTTCGGCAGGCTTCATGAAAATTATACCCATGTGACGGATATGATTTGTCCTTGGTTCAACTACCTGCTGGGTCCATGTCTTCATTTCTCCCATGACCCATGTCATGTGGGGAACCATCTTGCCCATTCAACATGTATATGGGGAGAACCAGGAAGCAGGAAGTTTCTGCCACTAGTGCCAGGCCAGTCCACAAGCTCTTGGAGGGGAAGAAGAGAACTGGCCTGAGGCCAGCAGGCTATCTGTGGCTTACCCCACTGCTCCACCAGTGCCTCAACTTGTGCAAACCAGGCACGTTTCCAAGTAAGACCACAAGGCTTAGTTGACCCTTCTGATCTCTTGGGGTCAAGGTCAGCCAGGAGCCCAACCTACCCAACAACGCTGAGTCCCCGGAGTTCATGCAGACAGGGAAGCAGGGTAGATAGCCTGGGCTTTGGGACTGAAGACCCCTGGGTTTGAAAGCTTGAATCCTAACTCGATCACAGCTATGTCCTGTAGATGAACTTGGATGAGGTGTTTAGCCTCTTTGAGCTTTATTTTCTTCATCTCTAAAATCAGGAGAGCACCACTGACATCATGGGTGTCGACAGATGAGATATGTATGGCAAAGCCTGGAACACTGTGCCAGACAGATGGTAGAAGCTCTGTTGGTGTTGCCTACTTCTCTGATTTGCCCACGCTGGGAAGTTGGGTGTCTTTACGTGACACCTCTTCCGTCTTTGTATAAAACACTTTCCTCTGAGGTTTTGGGGTCCACTCTCTATAAGCTCCCTGGTGACTGGACCTTTCATGATTTTTTGAGTTCTTCCTATCATGTAGGCAATTGATGATATAAACTAATTCAAAATAAGTTTACATGGGTTTAATGATTTAACCCTCCAAGTGGTAACTGCATTTTAAAAAGAAGCTACACATAGAGGAAATTTTTGAAGAGGTTCACCTGCAGAAAGCAAAGAAAATGGCCTTTCAGTATGGGGGATGCCCTCAACTTTCAACATGGGTCTCCATTGCCTCCAAGACAAAGATCTTCCCACAGGGATATACTCCCCATGGAAAAGCTCCATCCCGGTAGCTCATTGAAAGCTCACATCCGGTGGAAATCTCTGCAGCTCAGACAGGAACTTACTTACTGTCATTCTCACTCACCCATCCTTGACAGTCACACAAGCTCAATACCTCAGTCATCTTTTAACCGATGCTGTCAGTGAACCCATCAAACAAACCAATTACTGGTTGACTCTTCCTTGGTGTGGTCCCTCACATCTATTTTTATTGCCATGAGCTTGGACTGGTTCCTTATCAATCTCATGATGCTCTCACTGGATTGAGTCCTAACTGCTCACTTTTCCAGATCAGATGCTGGGATGCTTGGCTTCAGAATCACACATGGTTTGACCCTCTGTCACCAGGACACCTTGGACTCATTATTTAACCTCTCGGAGCCTCAGTTTCTTCTCTTGCACAGTGGAGATAATAATAGCATCTACCTAGCAAGGTTGTTGAGAGATTCAAATGAGGTTTGTAAAGACTGAGGAACTGTCTCAGAGTGAAGGACACTGAACAGACATGACAGCTAAATGCAGTGTGAAATTCTGAACTGGATTGATTTACTTTAAAGGGTATTATTGGGATAACTGATGAAACTGGAATTTGGTCTGAAGACCAAGTAATGGTAATGATCAATCTTAACTTCCTGATTTTGAGAATTCTGTCGTGGCTCTGTGGGAGAATGTCCTTTTGTATAGGAAATTCAATACAAAAAGAATTTGGAGATGGTGGGGATTTTGATCAGCAACTTACCCTCAGATAGTTTAGGAAAAAACTGTACTTGCAACTTTTCTGTAAGTTTGTGATTTTTTCCCAGATAAAACATTATTTAAGAAATTTAAAAAGAAGAAAGCACAAGGTCCTAAATGTAAGGCATCTGACATTGAGTTGGGACCACAGACACAGGAGCCACTTTGGTTTCATCTTCCTGTACGTTCTGCACATGGAGATCATCCTCATGCACTGCTTCCTCATTTCCCTTCCTTATTTACACTCTCAGCATGGTTCCCCACAAAGCCCAGACTCCCTAGTGTGGCTTTGAAGGTCCTCCGTCATCATTCCTCAAACTGTTTTTCTAGTCTTTTCTCCCCCACATATCTTAGACATCCTTGCTCATCTCCATCTTGCTACTTTTGCTCCTAATCTTGCCCTCCTGGAAAGCCCTCTCCACTCATCCTCCTCTGTCAAAAGCTTCTATCCTCTAAGGCACTGTTCCAGTGTCACCTCCTCCAGGAAGTCTTTCAGAGCTGGGTGATCGCACCTTGGATGGGTTCTAATACCTTTACCACTTGAACCTTTTGACAGACATTTAACTATTTGCTTTGGTCTATGGGGATTTCATTCTTTAGTTGTTGTCCTTTCCCAACCTGTTTTATAAGATGTCTGAGCCCAGGGCCCAGAACTATTAGAATATAGAAGCTCTATAAGGACTGGGATTTTAGTTTGTTTTGTTCACTGCTGGACCTCAGAGCCTAGAAAACTAGCACATAGTAGATACTCAATAAATATTTGTTTATGAGTTTTGCATAAATGTCATACTCTTCATTGCATATCGCACAACATGGAGCATAGTGCTCTGCAAATGGGTGCTCAGAAGGTGTGGGTTGAACAAATCAACGGATGGATGGATGGATGGATTGGTCAGTATGAACATCACCAGCTACTATGGATAGTCTAGTGTCTCTGCTGCAGGAAAGTAAGATGAATAATGAGTCAGTAACCATACTTGTTTGGTAGCACTAGGATATTGACTATAAAATTCCTGCAGGAGGATTGGTAAAACTTGTGGCTGAGGATGACAGCCCTCATTGCAGTATTCATGGGCCTCTCACATACCATCCTTGGCAGGGTTTCCTTAGAAGTCATTTGTACATGATTAATTTCCTTTCCTTGAATAAAGCATCTTCTGGCCTTAGCAGTGGCCTGTCTGATGAGATATCCATCCAGCAGGACCATGGGAGGTGAAAGGATGGGCAGGCAAACCTAACAGGTCTATCACTTTCCCCCAGGGCCAAGGTCAAGATAAAAGACTTTTAATACTAGACTCTGAAAGGGGGCCCTGACAAGTTGTCAGAAAGGCATCTCTGTGGAAAATGACTGATTAAATGCAGGTGAATTAAAGGAACAGGAATTTATATTTTTGAGCACCTACAATATCGAGTGCTATGACAGACCCCTTCACATACCTTCTCAAAAAAACATTATAAGCCAACAATGAGCTATGAGCCATGTGACCCCCAAGCCCAGGTATTTTGTCCATACGTGCTGTCCTCACTTTCTCTTCCTCTAAGGCACTGTTCCAGTGTCACTATCACTCTGCTCATTCTAATCAGGTTTCGTCCCTATCACTCCCTTAAACAGTCTTTATTAAGGTCACCAATGATATAACTTGCCAAGCTAACGCCCCTTCCTTATGTAACTCCATTTCTCAGCTGCATCGCACCCAGCTGACAACTGCCTTCTTGAAACCCTTTCTTCCTACGCTTCTCACTATCTCACTGGACATTCTTTCTGAGTCTTTGTGGCTCCTCCCTTTGTTCTTAAATTCTAAATGTTGGAAACACCCCTGGGCCCTCCTCTCTAGTTTCATTCTCTCCCCAAGGGATCTTATCCAGCCCCATCTGTTTATTGATGACTCCCAAGTTTATTTCTTCTACCCAGGCATCTCCCTTGAGCTCTAGACTTATATATTCAATTGCTACTTGACATCTCTGCTTGGACGTTGAATCGATGTCTAAAACTCAACGTGGCCCAAACAGAAGTATTGGTTTCCACCTTGTTTCTGATACCCCTCCTATAGGGAATAAGGAAAGTGTTTGATCAGCTTTTACCACTTCTCTCCTGCTTCTCTTCTTCCCTTCTTCTCACTCAATTCAGTGCCATGCACTCTAAGCTTAAGAATCCTGAAATTGGGGGCTTCCCTGGTGGCACAGTGGTTGAGAGTCCGCCTGCCGATGCAGGGGACGTGGGTTCGTGCCCCGGTCCGGGAAGATCCCACGTGCCGCGGAGCAGCTGGGCCCGTGAGCCATGGCCGCTGAGCCTGCGCATCCGGAGCCTGTGCTCCGTAACGGGAGAGGCCACAACAGTGAGAGGCCCGCGTACCGCAAAAAAAAAAAAAAAAAAAGAATCCTGAAATTGGAAGTGGTTTGGAGATTTGCTACTCAAATACCTTCATTTTACAGATGAGGAAACTGAGACACAGAGAGGGGCAGTGATGGGGTCAAAGTCTTACGGTTAATTGACAGCCGAGCTGAGACTGGAAGCAAGGTTTCCTGACTTGTAGTTTTCATTTTACTGACACACTATTTTTCACTTTCTCTTTTGAGCACCTGCATGTGAGGGAAAAAATATCTTTGACTCCTTACTTGTTTAGTTGTCTTCTGGCCTCACTCATTGTCTTCTCCCAAGCCCTGCCAGTTTCCAAACCTGACCTTATTTTGTAGAATCCCACAGTCTAGATCAGAGATGGTAAAGACCAGGCCCGTGTGCAGTTGCTTCCTCATCAGGGTCCATAGCAGACATCACTGATCGATCATGATATCTTATCCTGCTGAGCCCTAATACAACCTCAGAAGGCTTTGCAATATGGTGCTCCAGGCTGCTGCTATCGATTGATCAGAGTTGACTTTGAAGATGAGACCTATTTGTTATTCATTACCTGAATCTTTTCCTCTATACAACTTCAAACTTAATCCATTCCTCTCTGGTCTCATGTTTCCCCCTGAGTTTGTCTTTGGAGGCTAGGTAATTTGATCTAGGGTGTTAGAAATTTCTAGTGAGATGTTACATTTTAGCAGTAACATCTGGAAACAATGCTGACCCAAAGATATAACAATTTAATGATAAAAATATAAGGGCCTGAGGTAGGCATTCTGTCTCTCTCCAGTAACACCAGGCAGATGTATGGCCTCTGAGTCCAAGTTCGACCTAACTTACTAGCAGTGTGACTTTGGAGCTGAGCTAATCTCTCTGAGCTCCACTTTCTTCATTTCCTACATGTGAATAACAGGTTATAGAAACTATTATGGTTGCTGTACATAAAGAAGGCTTAGACCCAAAAGTGATCCATCTGGGGAAGCCATTAGCTTTTCTGAGTCTTTCTAAGCATCCAGGGTGGTTTGAGGTTGTATGTGGCCAAGACATGGTGTTGTAGGAAGAGCATAGCATTTAGAGTCAGAGAGACCTGAGTTCAGTCTTGCATCTGCCACTGACTAGTTGTATAATGACCTTGGGCAAGTGACTCAGCCTCTCTGAGACTCCATCAAAACTCAGTGTCCTTAAAAGTTTTCAGTGCATAGTGGATGGCATGTAGTAGATCCATACCAATAAATGAATAAATAAATAATGAATGAATGAATGAATAAATACATCCAAATAATGTTTACTGAGCATCTACAATGGGCCTGGAATGGTGTTGGTGATAAGGCAATAAATAAGGTAGATAGAAAAAGATCCTGTCCTCATGGAACTTACGAGGCAGCTTATGTTTGTCTTGATGATTTAGTGACGGTCTCTCCCAGGCTGAAATAGAACTCTTGCTTTACTTAGGGCTTCAGTCTCTCCCAGCATGCTCTGCCCCTGGGTCGGTACCACATCTGGGAGAGAAAGAACATGATATCTACTGTTCCTCTGCAGCATGTTCTCATAGAAGGATTGAGGAATTCACCCAGATGTCCTAGTGCTGTCCTGGGGCTGGGCTGCAGAGGTGCTGCCCCAGCCTGGCGAGAGGCCCAGGTCCAGCAGGCCATGTTACATCTGTGCCCAGCTTTGGCTGTTTCTCGGCTTCCTTAGAGGCACATGGCCCCGGGAATTTCTGCCAACTTGAAAGCCATCAAAGCAGAGGGCAGAACTTCCCAGGAACAACTGTAATTTCTTGGTGGGGAGCTGAATTGTGTGGCGACAGTACAAGGTTCTGCAGAATGAATATCATGTCAATGCTATTTAATAATATGGTAACCACTGACCATTTAATTACATGGTAATTGTCACTTAGTGGCTAGGTAATTGCATAGTAAGTACCATCTAATTTCAGGGTAAAGGGTAAATACATGATTATTTCAGGCTCCTTAGGCACAGTGTAGGTCACTCAGGAATTAGGTTTGGATTGACTAAGTATAAATTACCTAGAAATCTGTTCTTGTGTGATTGATTACTCCTGTCATCCTTGCCGACAAAGCCCCTAACGGTTACCATAAAATTAAAGAAAGATTTTGGGTCTCGGGAACTTAAAAAGACACTGTTTCATTCAAAATCAATCATTACCTGTTGTACAAGAGATGTTGCTAGATTAGGGAGGAGAGGGAGAGAGGGATGCTTAAAATTGACAGCAGAATTTACTTCATTTGATGTGGGCGATTCAACAGTTGGTGCTGAAACTTGGGACAAATGACATTACAAAATGTGAATCCATTGTGTGCCTCCATGGCCTTTTGTCAAGAGCCCTGGGCTAGAAAGAGGGATGGTCTCAATTGTGGGCTAAATGGTAACTCCCCCCCAAAACATACGTCCTCATTTTCATCCCCGGAACCTGTGAATGTGAACTTTCTTGGAACAAGTGTCTTTGTAGACGTAATTAAGTTAAGGATTTTAATTAAAGATAAGATCATCCTGGATTATCCAGGTGGGCCCTATATCCAATGACAAGTGTCCTTATAAAAGATAGAAGAGGAGGCATAGACCAGAGAGGAAAAGGCCATGTGAACACGGAGGCAGAATTGGAGTGATGCATCCACAACCCAAGAAATGCCTGGAGCCACCCGAGGCTGGAAGAGGCAAAGAATGGAACATCCCCTAGAGTCTCAGGAGGGAGTGTGGCCCTGGTGACACCTGGATTTCAAACTTCTGGCTTCCAGAACTGTGAGAGAACAAATTTCGGCTTTTTAAAGCTGCCCAGTTTGTTAAATTGTTCCAGCAGCTACAGGAAACAAATCCAGTCTCTAAGGGCTGTGGGGAAGCAGGAGCTCCTGGCCTCACAAGCATCAGGTCCTTCTTCCAGTGCTGGTTTGGTTGGTGATGGAGAACAGCCAGAGAGGGAAGAGGAGAAGTCTGAACAACTCAAGTCCTGTCTCGAGAGCACCCACGAGAATGGGGCCACCAAAGACCCCAGGTGGGAATCAGGGCCCAACCCTAGATCTGCCTGAGGTCTCCTATGTTCGCTGAGGTGTCACGTAGGAAGGGAATTTACAAAAATAGGTTAAATGTTCATCATTATGAAAGAAATTTACGATCCTTCTGAACAAATGCAAAACATTTTTTAAAAATGCCCAGAATTCAGATATAATCACACTGATGTATTTCCTTCTTTTTAAAAAACATATACATGTATCTATTCTTTTAAAAATTCTTTTCCCATTTAGGGTATTACAGAATATTGAGCAGATTTCCCTGTGCTGTACAGTAGGTCCTTGTTGGTTATCTATTTTTAAATATAGCAGTATGTTCATGCCAGTCCCAAACGCCCAACCTATCCCTCACCTCAACCCTTCCCCCCGGTAACCATAAATTCGTTCTCTAAGTCTGTGAGTCTGTTTCTGTTTTGTAAATCATTTCATTTGTATCATTAAAAAAAATTCAGCATATAAGCGATATCATATGATGTTTGTATTTCTGATCTATTTCCTTCTAATCGTTTGTGTTGGCCATAGCTGGTTGTGCTACACAGTGGGGAGAATGAAAGCACAAGCTTTGGGGTCAGATAGGCAGAGGTTTAAATCCAGGTGTTGCCACTCAATCACTGGGCACATGACTTAACTTTTCTCTCTCACTTTCCCTATCTTTCAGTTTGGGATAACACTGCTTGCACTGTAGGGTGTTGGTTTGCTGAGATGATATATATAAAATAAGGAGTGGGAGTTTGTACTCAGTTAAGTGGAGCTGTTGTTTCTATACGGAATATGCAGGGCAGTGTGGAATAAGCAATTCCCTTGTTACTATGAATGCTATAGACGTGTGTAAATGGCTGCATCATAGTCAAATAGATGTGGCAGAGATCAAACTGATGTTGTCAGCTGCATAGCCTCCCCAGAGTTGCTTAATGAGTTTGCTGCTAATTGCACAGTTATTTGCCTCTGCTACCTTCTTTCCCCACCCCTGCCACGAGCTCACGATTTTGGAAGGCATAGAAATCAGCTACCTTGCCTCCACACTTTGGGTACCTTGGGCACTCAAGTTTACACAAACAAGTGCTTGGAGGCAGAGAATAAGGCCTCCAAATAGCCCATCCGAGATTGCACCTAGCTTTATGATCCTACAAGAAGGAGCGATCCAGCCAATAGGAGGATTAAACCAATAAAGGATTTAAAAGGCCCTCACTAAATAAAAATAACACGAACCATTCTCCAGGAGGCCTCCTGAGTCCTCACTGCATTTAAGTGCTGCAAGTGAAGTCAGGTTTATTTTTATAGGTTTTGAGTCATTTGCTCCCATAACCCTTTTCATTCTTGGAACAACAGTTTCCGCTCGGTTACATGTGGTGTTCTCCATACTTGCCCTTCTGTCTTCCAACTGGACTATGGGGAAGATGCCATTACCAAGGGCTAGTGGTCACCAGGGGACACCCACCTGTGGCACCTTGGTGGTCAATTCTAATTTGTGGTCTAGCACGTCAGTGGTTCATCTTGCTATCAGGGATGGTGATGCCCTGGGATATAGTCACAGAAAAAGAGTATTTCCTAAAATAAAAGTAAGCAATGAAAAGCTTCCTTTATTGGATTTTTCTACCACACAGACATTTTGCTAAGAGTGTCACATAGACTTTCTTGTTTCATCATCACAGCAAATTTATGAGGCTGGCCTTGTCATTCCCATTTCTCTAGGCCACCTGAAACCTAGAGAGGTCCCCTGACTCAACTAAGAGCCACGTGGCTAATAAAAGGAAGGGTAGGGATTCAGACCAAATCCTGAGTTCCATACTATTCTAGTTCCCTGGGCACATGGAAGGGTGGGTAATGAGTCACTTTAGCTCCAGAACTCAATCTTTTGGGGGTGATCGGTTAAGTGGTTCTCTACATTTGCACACTGAAGGAACCAATAATTGGCTGGGAGACTCACCTTGAGTTCTCTTTCATCCAAGAGTTATCAAAATCTGTACTGACGGAAATAATGCTAATATATCAGGAGGCTTGCCTGAGGATATGCATGCTATCATCCTCTAGAAGAGTGGTTTTTAAACTTGGCTCAGCACCAGAATTGTCCAATGAATCAGATTCCCAGGGGTGGCATCCAGGCATCTGTATCTTTTTAAAGGTGATCCCCGGATGATCCTGATGCATCTAGTCTGTGGACTAGCATTTGGGTACCACTGCCTAAAATATTGTAGATTTTCTCTCTGGCTTAAGTTTCATCATTAGAGAGCTATAAACCAATTGACATCCGTTTAGCTTTGAAAATCACAGCTTTTACCATCCTGCATAGTCATTGGTTAAAAATCAAAGATGTTATAAAATACAGCCCTATATAATTCAGAACTAGACAGTATGTTTATGGGATGAAGGATATGGCTAAGGATATAAATTCAGTAATCAGACAAGTCTTTTAATTAACTATCTCTTAGGCTTTCGTTTCAGAAATAACATTGTTTCTCCTGATAACTATTCTTCCCTCTGTCCATGTGGAAAGTGTGCTATGTAATTGATTGGGTTTCTTTCTTTAAATTGGTCACTAGGAAACCCAGAACAAGACTTACAACGCTTTAGCAAACCATAAAAAATCTTATGTGTTTTGTTTCTAACTTTACTTCCGGATTCTTTTTCCGTCTGTGCTTTTCTTTTTTTCTTAACATCCCCCCAGTTGCCTCACCAAACATACATTTTTTTGATCTATATTCTGTGTTTGTTCACTCATGAAATGGAGCTACCTTTCACACTTTAGTTTTTCATACATTGGGATAGGACCTGCAATTAATGCATATATTTAATATGATAATGTGTTTGTTTCCTAGGGCTGCCATAAGAAAGTATCCAAAACTAGGTGACTTAAAAGACGGGAATTTATTGTCTCACAGTTCTGGAGGTTAGAAGTCCAAAATCAAGGTGTTGGCAGGGCCATTCACTCTGATGGCTCTGGGAAGAATCTTTCCTTGTGGCTTCTAGCTTCTGGAACTTTCTGGAAATCCTTGGCATTTTTCTGGCTGGTAGATCTATCACTCTGGTCACATGGCTGTCTTCTCCCTGTGTCTTCACATGGTCTCCCTCTGTGAGTCCAATTTTCCCCTTTTTGTAAGCACACCAGTCATTTTGGATTAGGACCCACCATCATGACCTCATTTTGACTACTGCAGTAAAGACCCAATTTCCAAATTAGGTCAGGTTCTGAGGTACTGAGGATTAGAATTTCTATGTATCATTTTTTGAGGGGGCACAATTTAACTCATAGCATAGTACTTCCTTTCCTTTCTATTTTTTCCTTGACCTCTTATTGACTATTTTCCTAGTGGTCACTTGATAGGGAGAGAATGTTAAATGTCAATATCATTTTAAAACATTAAAAGGAGTTTAATTGCCCTGACTTTCCTGGTCACCTATAGCCTGAATCACTAATTAATAATTAACTGTACACATATCAGAGGTTGGAAAGAAATTGAGCGGGTCAAGTACTTGGATATCATCCAGAAAGGAAGTTGTGACAAAATCACCAATTATTCTTGTGGCTCTTCCAGTTTTTAATCTGTCTTAGACAGCTTGGGCTGATATAACAGAATACTATAGACTGGGTGGCTTAAACAAAAGAGATATATTTTCTCACAGTCCTCGAGGCTGGGAAGTCCAAGATCAGACCTGGCTTTCAGACAGCTGCCTTCACACTGTGTATTCACACAGCCTTTCCTTTGTGTGTGAATGTATTGAGAGATCTCTCTCTCTCTTCCTCTTCTTATATGGACACTAAGCCCATCATGAAGGGCCCACCCTCATGACCTCATCTAATCTTGATCACCTCCCAAAGGCACCACCTCCAAACACTACCACATTGGGGGTTAAGGCTTCAACATAGGAATTTGGGGGGTGGGGCACAAACATTCATCCCATAACATTATCTTTCCAACGTTGCTTGCTTTGTGACTTCATTAGATTATCACTGTAAAGCACTAATTATCCCTTGTACCATTTTTACAACGAATATGTAGTTTGATTTTTTTTACAGGCTGAAAAGCTAGGCAAGAAATTGAGTTGCTTGAAAATGTTAAGCTCTCCACCCTGCATGCTTTATGATGCTAAATAAAAGTTGCCTTCATTGCTTGCTGCAGAATATAAACAAGTGTCAACCATCTTAGCAAAGAGGGATCATTTGATTTAATTGCAAATTAAAAAACATAAACCACCTTAAACGTGGAGCAAATGCTGAATCAAATCAATACAATAATTGCACCAGGGCAATTGAGAGGAGCACGGAGTTTCCGTACCTTGAATGCTAAAAGAAGCCAGTCACTAGGAGGGTTGGTAAGGGTTGCTGAATGATGGGCGATCATGGTAAATTGCGCTAAACTGGCTGAGTTCTTCATTGTCTGTGGCACCACAAAGGAAGGGTCTTTGTCCTTGAAAAGCAGTTAATAGTTCTTTTTGTGTCTTGGGTTGGAGAAGTTCTTACAGTTTCATAGTAGCGGGGTGAGGGGGGTGGGGGGGGGACGGAATGCTCCGGGACCCTTGCAATGCCTTGTGTTGAATGTTGATTCTCTTGGGACCCAGCAACTATTTCTTTACAGACCTGACATATTGTGGCAGCTAAATGATGCCAGTGGAATATGTCTGATTGACAGACCCCAAGTCAATGGTGCTTTGTTGAGCCATTCAGGTGACACTGGCCCTTTGTTTAGCCCTGGAGTACAGAGCAGGCACTGGCAGACTCCATTCCAAGTTACTTTTGTTCCCTGAAAGTGCTCTTAGTCTTATTACAGGGACGACCTGGGATGAAAGATGGGTGAAATGGGTAATCCCCTTTGTCATGGGATTTGAAGGGTACGGAGAAGGTCTTCTGTCCCAAATAGCTCTCCTCTCTCATCCTGTCACAGTCCTGAAATAACTTCCCATAGACACACATTCCTTTGAGTGTCTGAAGTGCCAGTTAAAAGGCAAACACCCCTGGGAAGGATGAACAAATTAAACAATTAACAGCTATTAATACTGCAATGTCAAGCTGATTCAAGAGGAAACATCCTATGTGCCCCCATGAGGTGTTCATGAAATAATGCCTGATTGTGTGTCTCAATTAATTTAACAAATTAGCCAGTCACCTAGCAAGAACCTGAGGGAATGGGACATTCCACGTGCATGGACTGCAGGGTGCTTCGGTTGTCAGCTCCTTGGCCTTCTTTGCTTCCTGGCCTTTTGTGGGGGGATATGCTGTGTCTCTGGCCTTGCCCTCTCCAGCAGGCACAGAGGAGTATGTGCTTGTGGCAGCTGACCGTGCCTGCATGCCCAGGAGCCGTAGCCACTTTCCCTAGGCTCCCCTAGCCCTCTGTGCCCCCAGTGTGAGCTGAGTCTGAGGTACATTTCCCTACCTGTCCCCCATCCCTCTTTCTGCTCTCAGCTCACATGCTGCACCAACAACTACCTAAGTAGCTTTCACCATTCTCTCCTGCGAGGGCCAGCCCCTGCTCTTTGCATTCCCAGCTATGGTTAGTGTCTGAAGAGACCCCTACCTGACCCCGGCCAGACACACTTCCCTCCCCCCACCAGATCGGAACCCTCCCTTCAATTCCTCAGGAGTCTAGGTGGAGTCAAATTGGTTACAAGCCTTTGAAACCTATTATTTCTAAAGATTTGATTTATTTATTGAATAGGTAATTTGTTTATATAGTACATACATCAAAAGGCACAGAGAATAGGCAGTGAAATGATGTCTTCTGGCGAGTTGCACAATTTCTTTTTTTTTAAGGCAACCACTATTATTAGTTTTTAATTTATCTTCTGGACATATTATATGCATATGTGTGTGTATGTGTATGCATACAAATAGACATATGTGTGTAACTTTCTTTCATCCCTGCCAGAAAAGAACACTATTCTGATCTTGCCCCTTTCTTTCTTCCTTCCTTTATTTTTTTCTTTCTTTCCTTCCTCCCTTCCTTCCTTCCCTTTCTTCGTTTCTTTTTTTCTTTCTTTCTTCATTTATTTATTTATTTAAAAATAGACTTTACTCCTTAGAGTAGCTTTAGGTTCACAGCAAAATTGGGAGGAAGGTACAGACATTTCCCATATGCCCCCTGTACCCACACGTGCAAAGCCTCCGCATGATCAACAGCCCTCACCAGACGGCACATTTGTTACGACTGATGAACCTACACTGACATGTCATTATCATCCAAAGTCCATAGTTCACATCAGGGGTCACTCGGGGTGTTATGCATTCAGTGGGTCTGGACAAATGTATAATGACACGTATCCATCATTATAGTATCATACAGAGTATTTTCAGTGCCTTAAAAATCCTCTGTGTTCTGCTTATTCATCCCTCCTTCCCTAAACTATGCTTTTTCACTTAAAATTTTATCTTGGGCCTCATTCCATATCAGCATGCAGTGAGCTGCTTCATTGTTTTTAATGACTACATAGTGTTTCCTTACATGGAAGTACCATAAAGTATAGGCTGTTTTCAATCTGTTGCTTTGATAAACAATGCTGCCATGAATACCCTTTTCACATAGACCAAATGTTTAGGGTGAATATCTAGAAATAGAATTACTGTCCAAAGAGCATAGGTAGTTTAACTTTTAACTGAAATATTGCCAAGTTGTCTCCTGAACCTTAGGATTTTTCAATGCTGTGCACACCAAGCCCATCCATTCCCAGACCAGATTGACATGCAGATCATTTCTCTGCCTCTTTTCTTTTTTGGCTGTGATTGCCTCATGCCTATGGCTGAATCCATGGCTCAGCAGGCAGACAAGTGATATCTGAATAGGAGGCAAACATTTCCCCAGAGTGGGAAAGAGATGGGTCAGGAGAGGGAGGTGGGAAGGCATGAAGGGAGAGCAGAGAGGGAACTAATCTTCACTGAGCATCCATAAGAAGCTTCCCCGTGAATCCCATTAGAGCATTACAGCAGCCGTGGGAAGTAGGTCACAGGACCATTTCCTTCTGCTGAGGAAACTGAGGCTCAGAGAGGTTAATCAAGTTAACTAAAGTCGCTCAGCTAGTGTTATGGGTTGAACTGTATCCCCTCAAAAACATATGCTGAAGCCCTAGGTCTGCTCCCTCTCATCCCCCAGTACCTCAGAATGTTATTCTGTTTGGAAATAGGATTGTTGCAGATATAATTAGTCAAGATGAGTCTATCCTGAAGTGGAGGGGGCCCTAAATCCAATATGATTGTTGTCCTTATTAGAAGAGAGAGATTTGGACACAGACACAGAGGGAAGAAGGCCATGTGAAGACTGAGTCAGAGGCTTGGACTTATGCCACCACAGGTCAAAGAACCCCTGGGCTATCAGGGGCTTGAAGAGGCATAGAAGGATCCACCCCCTAGAGTTTTAAAGGGAGCCAACACCTTAATAGACCTCAGCCTCCAGAACTGTGAGAGAATCCATTTCTATTGTTTGTGGGACTTTGTTGTGACAGCCCTAGGAAATTAATGGAACTAGTAAGTGGCCAAGCCAGAAATCCAGCCTAAACCAATCTGCATTTAAACCCCAAGCTCACTCAAGTCTGTCACTCGGTGATTCCTGCTCACAAAACTTCAGTGGACTTGGAGGTCCAGGCCTTCCTTACAGCTGTGCCCTTCCATCCTCCATAACTCAGAAGTGGGTGAAGTGACCGGAAGCCGAGGTCCCATTCTGGCCATTTGGTGGTCCCTCAATTCATGGTGGGCGTATTTCATGCAGGCTCCAGAAGAGTGGGAAGCTACTCTGTTCTTGGTCAGGAACAGGACTCTCAATAAACAAATCCACCTGCTATGTGATGACATCAGGATTTTCAAACCTAATCCAGGCATTGCTAACATGATATGAGAACAATGAATGGGCCCTGGTTCCCACCGCCTGTCCATCAAGAGGAGGCTTTGTCCTTTACAGACGGGCCTCGGGACTGACAAGGCTGTTCTGTTACTCTTTACAAGGTTGCCAGTGGAAGAAAACAACTGCTGATTTTCTCGTTTCTGCGGCAACGGGAGGACGTGGTCTGACTTCAGAGGATGTTGCTGCCTGCAATCATCCCTCCGGGGCTGCGGGAACAGTGAGGGGCCCTTGCTTGGGCTGCTTCTTGAGAGGCAGGACTCAGCCCAGGAGGGGTCCTTGGAGGAGGGAAGGACAGGACCAGACAGAAGAGGCAAAAGAAACCAGCTTCCAAAGTCCTGGCACCTGATTTCAACTGGCGTGGAGTTTATTGGCATATCAGAGATGACCCCAGCTTTTAAAGGGAGGGAAAATGGAGTCTTGGAGGAGAGGATCTGGGTTGGATGCACCTAGAACAGTGTTTGTAAAGCAATCGTTTAGAGTGAAAGAAGGAAATAATAGAACTTTGTTTTTTTTAAATTTATTGAAGTATAGTTGATATACAATGTTGTGTTAATTTCTTCTGTACAGCAAAGTGATTCAGTTATACATGTAACGTACATTCTTTTTCATATTCTTTTCCATTATGGTTTATCACAGGATATTGAATATAGTTCCCTGTGCTATACAGCAGGACCTTGTTGTTTATCCATTCTATATACGATAGTTTGCATCTGCTAATCCCAAACTCCCAATCCATCCTTCTCCCTCCCCCTTGGAAGTTTGAATTAGATATCTATCCTATCTCTTACTTTAAAATTTTTACTTTTTATATATTCTTTATAAAATTCATAATATATTAATAAACTCAGACATGTAGAAAATAAACAAGTGGTATATTGGAGAACATACTCAATTTTTGAAAGCTGATAAAGGTGTATGATAAAAGGAATTTGGAGACATTATTTTAGAAGATCAAGCCATCAATCCATAGCCTGACATTCAGGGACCTTCCTCATCTTTCCCACACCCCTTCCTCTCCAGTTCAAGTTCTGAGTCCACTGAGCCTCAAACTTAGCCTATGGATTTTGATTCATGCTGTTGTCCATTTGACCTGAATGTTGTACATACGTGTGCATAGTACAAAGCCTGGCTTTGGAGCAGAGATTTGAAGGAATGACTCTTGCCTCTACCATTTACTAGCTGTGGGACTTATGGAAAGTTTCCTATTCATATCTCTGAGCCTCAGTTTTCTCATCTGAAAAGTGGGCATAATGACATTTACCTTGTAATGTTGTTAGCAGAAGGAGGTGTGATTGCAGCCAACACAAGGCAGGGCTGAGTGCCAAAAGGAGATCTTCTGACATTCAGTGTTTTTCTCACTCCAGCATGAGTGCTGTGTTTCCATTTGCACTGATCATTTTATTATGGTGCACATTCTGAATGACACAGAAATGCATGCTTCAAAATGTTTGATTCTCATCATGGTGACTATAGCCATGTGTATTTGCTTTCAAATAGTAGTGATGACAACAAAACTAAAACCATGACCAACTCACCCTTCTATACAACCTTGCTTTTTAAATGAGCAAGGCCCTGTACCAAGCATTTTTCTATGTTAGCTCTTTTATTGCTTTTGACAATTTTACAGGGTATGTCCAATTATTAGACCCATTTTATAGACGGGGAAACTGAAGAACAGAGAATTTCAGACTTCTTCAAGATCACAGATCACACAGTTTATAAATGATGGGTTCAGGAAAAATCCAGTCATTTGTCCAGGTGCTGAGGTGACAAGTATCTGGATATTTGAAACTGTTTGAAATTTCAGGTTCATGTACACATGTCTAGGAAATGAGAGTTATCCAGATTTGTGAAGGCCAGGACTAATTCCCCTGTAGCAAAGTCAGAGCCAACCAACATGTGGCAGATACAGCTTGATAATAATGCTTCCGTGAGGCTGCAGATTCCACAGTGCTGTTTCACTTAGCATTCTGCCTCATCCTGTATATTTTGGACTGAGAAAGCAATGCAAGTTTCAGGATCAAAAGTTATCTTGCTATCTGTTTGAAATGGAAATACGTGAGATGTCAGATGTAGTGATCATACCTGATCCTGTTCCAACTTTTCTCCCTCATGTTGGTTTAAAATGCCCTTTCCCTTTGGAGTTGTGCCCATCTTTGCAGCAATGACTGAGTTCCATGAATGATAAACGTAGGAGTTCAACCCTCTCTAAACATACTGTCTCAGGTTGACCTTTTTGATGATGGTGAGATAAAAGGGAAGTTTTGATGCTAAATAGGTGGGCCAGGGATACAGTCTGACCTTCAGACTTACTTTGTTTAGCCTGAATAGTGTTTTATACTTTAGGAATTTCACGTTAAAATCTGGATTTCTGGCTTCTTTTGAAAAATCACATGAGCCAGAACTTGGGTCTGCATCCCTGAATGAATCTACCCCGCTGTCTGAAGATGAATGGAAATAACTCTCTTAGGTGGGATCTGTGGCCTCTGGTTTCTCAGAGTCACCACCATCCCCCCCCCCACCGTCCCCCATTCTCTTCCTCTGTGACAACTGCCTGACCCCTAGGGGCATTTGTATTTCCAACCTGTTTTTTTGTTTTTTTTTTTTTAACATCTTTATTGGAGTATAATTGCTTTACAATGGTGTGTTAATTTCTGCTTTATAACAAAGTGAATCAGTTATACGTATACATATGTTCCCATATCTCTTCCCTCTTGCGTCTCCCTCCCTCCCACCCTCCCTATCCCACCCCTCCAGGCGGTCACAAAGCACTGAGCTGATCTCCCTGTGCTATGCGGCTGCTTCCCACTAGCTATCTACCTTACGTTTGGTAGTGTATATATGTCCATGCCTCTCTCTCGCTTTGTCACAGCTTACCCTTCCCCCTCCCCATATCCTCAAGTCCATTCTCTAGTAGGTCTGTGTCTTTATTCCTGTCTTACCTCTAGGTTCTTCATGACATTTTTTTTTTCTTAAATTCCATATATAACCTGTTTTAAGGAATATCCTGCGGATAGGAACTTGTTAGAAAGTTAATGAGCCCCTCATTACCCAAATAAGGCTGGATAGGGACAATGGGGCTCTCTTAGCTCAGGCTGCTACAACAAAAATACCATAGACTGGGTGGCTTTATGAACAACAGGAATTTAGTTCTCACAGTTGCAGAGGCTAGAAGTCTAAAATCAGGAGGCGGCATGGTCAGGTTCTGGTGAGAGCCCTCTTCTGAGTGGCAAATGGGGAACTTATAACCTCACAAGGTGGAGAGCAGAGCAGGGGACAAATTTCTCTCATGACTCTTAGGAGGATATTAATCCCTTTCATCTAAGCCTGATTACCTGGCAAAAGTCCCAACTCCTAATCTCATCACACTGGGGGTGGGGTAGGGTTTCAGTGTATGAATTTTGGGGAGACACAAACATTTAATCCATACCAGGGAGCATGGGAGTGTTGGTGAGAATGTGGGGTGGTGGAGGCAGGAAAGGGGGAGAAGTGAGGAAAAAGTGGAGAGTTCTTCTTAGTGAAGCTCCTTGAAATATATTCTGCTTCAGACCATAGAGGAGGATTTTGCACTGGGCTGTCTCCTGATGGGAACAGTAGATGAGAAGACTGATTCCAATGACAGATTTGAACTTGAGACATTCAGGGCTAGAGATGGTTAGGTTAGGCTGGTGAGGAGAAGATGACATGATTTTCTTGTTTCAAGGGAAATGCAACTGTGTTCTTGAATGTTGTGAAGAGAAGGTGATAGAGCACCCACCACAGAAGTGGGGCCCCTCTCCCACGTCCCTCCCCAGAGCTTTCTGCCGATGTCTCTTCAGCAAGTTGAAAAGAGGGCAACTGCCTCTTCCGATTGGTGTAGAGGCTGGGCGACCTCCTTGGAGTCTGTGAGCAGGGGATCTGGAAGTTTACTCTCCCCCTCCCTGGAACGAGCAACATTCCCCGGTACTAATACAGGTTCTGTTCTAAGTTTTATTTGCTCCCTCAGATCCCCAAAGGCGATTACATCCTGAGAGGCCAGAGACATAGTCTTTGGAGATGCCACAGATGTAGATAAACATTGGGTTTATTTCCTTGAAGGACTATCCCATGACCAGTCAGCCAAAGAGCAGCCCACACACAACGAGGACCCTTTTTATTATTACCGTCAGTGAGTCCTTCATGATACTTATAGGGCCCCATCTTAGGAGTTAGTGGCCAAAGTAATTATAATATTAGGATAAGCAATGGGCATTTTTATCTTACAGATTAGACCAAGTTTTATCAGATACCATTTTGCCAGCAGAAAACTACATCTTGGCTCAGACCATCGGTCCCTTTGGAACCTGCTTAAATTAGGTTAAAATCCAACTTTGCATCCCATCCATTTATTAGCACATTTTTCACAACTCCTTGCCACGGAACCTTTGCGTCTTGATGGCACTCTGTAGTTTGAGGGTGAAGTCGTGGTTTCTGGCATCACATTACAGCTGCAAGTTCTTTTGCTTAAATTTGCGGGAGTGGGACATTCATTTCCCTGAAATGTGTAAGGGAAGACTTTTTCTATGTAGCTTCTGGGTCTCTAAGCACGTCCTTCACTCCCTCTACAATTCTCTCCTCCATTCTGCACCAGGCTGACTCCTATTTGTCCCTCCAAAGTCCGCCCAGGTGCCCCTGCTCTATAAACCTTCCTGACCCTCCAGTGTTGCCCCCTTTTTACCCCGTGTTCCTCTAGAACCAAGTGCTTATCTCTATTTTACCATTTGTTCATCTCTAATTGTCTGAGCATCTCCCCAACCCACCTGTCAGCCCCTGAGGGCAGGGCTGTGTCCTGTTCTTTCAAGAAGGATTTTTCTGATCAGATCCTTCCTTTCCCCACCCACTCTCTGCCTGGGTCAGATGCCTCTTCTCTGGGTTTTCCCTCAACTCTACTCATCTTGGATCAGAATCATCTGTTCAGGTTTCTCCATCCAGACCGCACTTCCTTGTATCTCTTTGTATCTGACCACCTGTGTCCTAATGGTCAACACGTTGGTAGGTGACCAACTCATCCTGGTTTGCCTGAGACTTTCCCTGGTTTAAAATGGAAAGTCCCACCATTCCACTGCTGGGTATACACCTGAAAACATTGAAACGGGTACTCAAACACATACATGTACACCCACGTTCACAGCAGCACTACTCACAAGAGTCAAAAGGTGGAAACAGCCCAAATGCCATCAATGGATGAATGGCTAAACCACATGTGGTCTATCTATATTGTGGAATATTACTCAGCCATAAAAAGGAGTGAAATACTAATACGTGCTACAGTGTGGATGAACCTCAAAAACATTACGCTGAGTCAAAGAAGCCAGATATAAAAGATCACATTCTGTATGATTCCATTTCTGTGACTTGTCCAGAACAAGCAAATCCACAGAAATAGAACACGGTCTGGTGGTTGCTCGGGGCTGGGGGGAGGAGGGAGAATGGGGAGCGACTGCTTACTGAGGACAGAATTGCCTTTTGGGGTGGTGAAAATATTCTGGAACTAGATGGAGGTGCTGGTTGCTCAACATTGTGAATATAGCAAAGGCCACTGAATTGTTCACTTGAAAATGGTGCATTTTACATTATGTGAACGTCATCTCGGAAAATAAAAGCCAACCAACCTATCAACCAACCAACTCTTGGAAACCCTAATTGTAGGGGTCTCTCTCTTAAAAAAGAGATGGGAAGGAAGGGAATTCTGCTTCCTTAGTGAAGTCAAACTCAAGACTTTTCAAAGCTTTTTTTTTTAAAAAGTATTTATTTTATTTATTTTTGGCCACAATGGGTCTTCATTGCTGCACGTGGACTTTTCTCTAGTTGTGGAGATTGGGGTCTGCTCTTCGTTGTGGTGCACAGGCTTCTCACTGTGGTGGATTCTCTTGTTGCGGAGCATGGGCTCTAGGCACACGGGCTTCAGTAGTTGCAGGACGTGGGCTCAGTAGTTGTGGCTCGTGGGCTCTAGAGCACAGGCTCGGTAGCTGTGGCTCACGGGCTTCGTTGTTCCGTGGCATGTGGGATTTTCCCGGACCCAGGATCAAACCCATGTCCCCTGCATTGGCAGGCGGATTCTCAACCACTGCGCCACCAAGGAAGCCCTCAAAGCTTTTCAAGTAGCATCTGCTAGTGGCGGAGGAAGGCCATGGTGCCCTGACCTTCCCCGTTGGGGCACCCTCCTCACAGGTGCTGTGGCCTCCATCCTGGGTCCAAGAGGCCTCAAGCCTCCTTTCACACTCAGGCCCACAGCCCAGCCAAGTAGCTTGGATCTTTAAAGACAGACGTTAGAGGATAATCAAAAGGAAACAAACCCCACGAGTACAAGAGGGATTTGTACAGCACAGGCTTCTGCTCTTATAGTTACCTCCTGGGGCAGAGTTGCAGGCTCATGCCTGCCCCATGTTATCCCAGGAAAGTAAGGACATGCCCCGGAAATGTCCAACACTGCATCCTGTAATCTTAGAATAAGCAAATTAGAAAAGCTTCCTTTTTCTGGCTGGATTCCCCCCACCTTCAGGAAGCAGGACCCCAAGGAAGACCTCCAAGGCAGTTAGCATGTGTGCGGGGAGGTGCGTTGGGGACACTGATGGCTCTTCGGACGTTTTGGAGACCCCCAGGAAGTTCCGGGGGAGGACCCTCAGGCTCTCTTGAAAGAGATTTTACTTTACATAATCTTACTTTCCAGGTTGTTCATTGTCTGGGAATAAGAGATAAGGACCCTGGAGTAAGTACTAGCATGAGCCTGGTGAGTTGTAGAAGAAACCTAGTCTGCAGAGAACTGGGGAGCTCTTGGGATTGAGAGTTCTGCAGAGTTCTGCAGAGTCTTGGGATTGGGGTGGCTTCTGCCTGCGTGAAGGACTGGCTGGTCTTTCTGTTGCTGGTAAGGTCACAGGCATGGAGTCCTCTCTGTCCTTGATGTTGAACGAGTGCTGGTCTGGCCTGCCTTGTCAGACACCAGCCGGCGGGTGCAGCTCTCTCTCAGGGCCGCCTCTGTTCAGGGCTCCGCAGCAGCTCTGACTTACGCGAGCAGATGAGGGGAAATAAAAGCGTATGCAAAGGAACCCAAGAGCTGGAATGGAGGCATCTGCAAAACAAACAGAAGAGGAACCTGAAATAGAAGAGGCTGGGAAGGATGATTTCAGCAAAAATTACCACCGAGTGTATTAGTTTTCGATGGATTACGTAACAAATCACCACAAACGTGGTGGCTTGAAATAATAGAAATTTATTCTCTCAGAGCTCTGGAGGCCAGAAGTTTAAAATCCAGGTGTCAGCAGGGCTGTGCTCCCTCTGAAGGATCTAGAGGAGAATCCGTCTTTGCTCCTTCAGCTTCTGGGGGCTCCTGGCAATCCTTGGTGACTTTTGGCTTCTGGAGGCATAACTCTAATCTCTCCCTTCATTGTCACATGGCCTCCTTCTATGTGCCCTCTCTCTCTCTGTCTCTCTCTCTCTTTTTTTTTAATGAGGACACTAGTTCTTGGATTAGGGCCCATCCTAATCCAGTATGACTCATCCAAACTAATTATATCTGCACAGACCCTATTTCCAAATCAGGTAACATTCCGAGGTTCTGGGTGGACAGAAATTTTGGGGACACTGTTCAACCCACTATACTATGAAGGAAGATTTTGGTATAGCAGAAAAAGACTTCTTGGCACTAAAAAAGTATAGTTTGCCAACTAAGAAATTCAAGAGATGAATTGAATGAGAAGATGAGGCCTGAATTAGTGGCCTGCGAGACCGAGAGGAAGAAATAACCTGAACAGAGCAGAAATGCAAAGAGAAGCCTTCCCATGGGACAAGATAGGAGCCATGGAGGATGGATCCAGGAACCCAATGTTAGTTCCACAAAGCAAAAGAGAAACAGAGGAGAGTTAAAAAGAAAACAAATAATGCAAAAATAAAACATTGCTTAAGCGAAAACAAATTCTTTGACTCTTCAAAAGAGGTCTTGCCGTGCTCCAGAAAAGATTGTGGAACTGAAACAGACTTATGCGTAATCTGGGAAAATTCCTGGTAAACTTCAAGGATAAAGAAAAAAATCCCACAAGCTAAGGGACACAGGCATTCAGCTCAAGGACCATTTCCTCAGATGTTTACCATTCCTCTCTTTACTGGTTTGTTAAGCCATTGGTTGTCATATAACTTTCCATGTTTCTCTAACAAGTTTGCAAGTTCTTGATAGTAAAGATGGTGTTTTATTCATATTTCTATCTGTCTTCATATCTGACCATGCAAAAAACGGATGCACAAGACAAGAGAACTAGGATACCCTAAAGCTCAATTGACAATAGTCTAAGAGGTACATAGGCAACATTCAGAACTACAGATGGGGCTAGCGGCCTTGTGCTTTTGCAGTGGCCTAAAGTGTGTCACAGTTTGAGACCGAGGAGTCCTAAGGTTTGGTTAGAATCTTGGTGTGGAGATGGTGATGGAAGGGAAGAAACCCCTGTCTTTATTTATTTATTTACTTTTTGGTGTGCCATGTGGCATGCTGGATCTTAGTTCCCCAACCAGGGATTGAACACATGCCCCCTGCGTTGGGAGTGGGGAGTCTTAACCACTGGACCACCAGGGAAGTCCCGAGAAAGTCCTACATGGCAGAGCTGGGCCAGGGAAACCCACCTGCCATCCCCCAGTCTACTCAAGACTGGCTTGGAGGCGAACATTACCATGAGATACCATATTACTATCAGGCTTCACTCTCAAAGTCCCAAGTCCAAGAGACAGGGCCCAGCCTCCTAAGAACAGGGATTTTCAAGAGCTAGGCAGGGATGTTCAGCTTTCTGGCCTCCAAGTTATGGTCCAAGGCACTGGTCTGATATGAGCTAATCAGGAAACAGGCACAAGCCCAGGCACATGGATGTGATAAAAAGTGTAAGACGCAGGGTTTGGAAAAGACTGCAGTTCAGCTGGCAAAGTAGGTATCCAAGCTCACCCCAGTTTGAGGTCAGGGCCTGGGGATCAGGCAGGTCCGTGTTTGACCCCCTAGCTGCTCTGCCCACCAGCTGTGCAATACTGGGCAAGTGCCTACACACTCCAAGAATTGTCACAAGGATAAAAACTCTTAAATAAATGAAATATAAAAATAAATCAAAGTTCTGGTGCAGTTATAGGTACATAACAAGGACTCAATGAATGATATTGGTTTGTTATTAGTATTTGTTTCTCCTCCTCCTCCTCCTCCTCCTCCCCCCTCCCCCTCCTCCTCCTCCTCCTCATTCGTCTTCTTTCTTCTTCTTCCTATTCTCCTCTTTTTCTTCTTCTCAGTGACAAGGCTGTTTCTAGTTCTCAGCTGGTGGGCTGGGATGACTCCTGTACCCTCCATTCGGTTTGGGGCTGACTCAGGACTGCATCTGAGGTTCAGGTTATGTGGGAGGGATTTGGGGGAGGGTCAGCAAGGTCTGACAATGGCCCATTCCTCTGAAGGCGCCCTCATTTAGCTCCATCACAGAGCAGAGAGAGGAGTTGGAATTACCACTCCTCATTTTTGGCTCTTTATTTTGAAATCATGATACTGGTCATCATCTTCTCCAAAGGTTTTATTCCCT
This sequence comes from Delphinapterus leucas, assembly GCF_059928025.1. Taxonomy (NCBI): domain Eukaryota; kingdom Metazoa; phylum Chordata; class Mammalia; order Artiodactyla; family Monodontidae; genus Delphinapterus; species Delphinapterus leucas. The sequence continues at coordinate 44,692,077 of NC_143130.1, read as the reverse complement.
GAAGGCCTTGGCAAACAATTCTGTCATCATGTCTCCTTTTCAAGAAAATAAATTTCAAGCTCACAAGTGATGTGAAAGTGCATGTTTTTCCCCATGCAAAATGTTAAAGGTGCCAGGTACCAATTTTAGTTTTCTTTCTTTCTTTTTTTTTCAAAAAAATCCATATATTCATTTAATAAATGCTGAATTTCTGTGAAATACACTGAAGTTAGTGTAAAATGAGTAAGGCATGATCTTTACTCTCAGGGTATTCACTTACTGATTAATAGGGGGAGATAAGAAATAGAAAAAGTGCTGATAGATCAACTGATAGATAGATAGATAGTTAGATAGATAGGAGGCTATGAAATGTACAAATATGTTGCTAAGGGACTCCAGAGGCAAAAGCCATCCCTTCCAGCTAAATAGAATCAGAGAGCTGTGTCTGATAATAATACTTGCCATATGCTTTTTGGGCTAGAGATTGGGCTATTGCTGTTGTATTTATTATCCCTTTATTTATTATAGTAGCCCAAGGAGGTATGTCCTAAAACTAAGGTTTAGCGAGCTTAAGTAGCTTGCCCAAGGACACATCACTTGTAAGGTACTGATGGATTCACAGCCATGGTCATGTTCCTTCTCTCCTAAAAATCCTCCAGTTTTGTCCCTTCACACTCAAGATAGAATTAAAATCCCTCCCCCCGCGGCCCCCAGTCTACAAGGTCTTACATGGCCCGGCCCCTCTCAAGCCTCACCTGCTCTGTCTCCTTCTAGCCTGATATGCTTCAGCCACCCTCACATCCTTCTGGTTCTTCAGAATCTCCAAACTCATCCATTCCCTAAGCCTTTGCTGCCCAAGTTTTCTTTCCTTGAAATGCTTTTTCTTCAGAAGAGGAGGAGGTTGTCTCCTCTTAGGTCTCAGATGAAATCCCCCTCTCCAAGAGGCCTTTCTGGCCTGAGCTGCCCAGTTATGCTCTGTTGTCTAGACCATGTTTTATTTTCTTCCTGGCACATAGCATCCATGGATATTTTCTTTCACTACCTCCTGTTAGGATGACTGCCCCGTGAGCGCAGCACCTGGTCTGTCTTGTACACCATATTTAGGACAGTCCCAGCTCATGGTCAGCTCTCAATAAATAGATGCCAATTGAGTGAAAAAAGAAGTATCAAGTCCTAGAATTGGATGCGGAGGGCATTTAAGAGCAGAAAGAAGGGGTGGGGGGGGGAGGGTGAGTAGAGACAGAGACAGAGATAGAGAGAGACAGAGACAGAGAGAATTACGGGAAAGATCAAATCTGCCTGGAGTACAGCAGCAGAGCTTGAAAGGTACTTTTGGAACAGGGGGTCAACTCTACTTCTCTCTGAGCTGTAGTTTCCAATGGCAGGTTCAAGAGTTTGAACTTGATTTGCTAAAGTGCCATTTGGGCAAGGGAATTAAGCCTGTGAGGATAAGGTTTACACCATTTTGGCATGGGGGTAACTACTACCAGTGTTTAAAAAATATGTTATAAATCTTGATAGGAAGGACTGTTTTGCTTTTTTAGACATTTTCATGGATCCTGCACAATTGCTTTCTCTTGATGGAAGAAGCAGGGCAAAGGGAAGGCCAGGCCTCCTCTAGTCCCCATGAGACAGACAGTGTGTGATGGAATCTTATGCTGCTTACCCATGGTGCCCAGGCCAGAATTCAACTATGAAAAGCCATGCTCCAGAGAGGGCACCCAAATTTGACCTGGTTGTCCAAACCAGGGAAGGGGAATCTAGAGTTTAATTAATAGGAATTAAAGTAAAGACCTGCCATGAAGAGGAGACCAGGATTATTTCTGGGGGTCATGGGACATTAGGGAAACTATTGACTTTGGAACACATACTGGTTATGGTAAAGAAAGGCAGGGCAATTCCGTGGGAGGGGAGAGGGCTTTCTTTCTTCCTTCCTTCCTCTCTTTCTTTCTTTCTAAATTAGAATATAGTTGATTTACAATATTGTGTTAGTTTTAGGTATACAGAATAGTGATTCAGTATTTTTGCAGGTTATACTCCATTATAAGTTATTACAAGATAATGCATATAATTTCTTATGTTATGCAGTAAATCCCTGTTGCTTATCTATTTTATTTATTTATTTATTTTTACATATTTATTGGAGTATAATTGCTTTACAATGGTGTGTTAGTTTCTGCTTTATAACAAAGTGAATCAGTTATACATATACATATGTTCCCATATCTCTTCCCTCTTGCGTCTCCTTCCCTCCCACCCTCCCTATCCCACCCCTCCAGGCGGTCACAAAGCACTGAGCTGATCTCCCTGTGCTATGCGGCTGCTTCCCACTGGCTATCTACCTTACGTTTGGTAGTGTATATATGTCCATGCCTCTCTCTCGCTTTGTCAGAGCTTACCGTTCCCCCTCCCCATATCCTCAAGTCCATTCTCTAGTAGGTCTGTGTCTTTATTCCTGTCTTACCCCTAGGTTCTTCATGACATTTTTTTTTCTTAAATTCCATATATATGTGTTAGCATATGGTATTTGTCTTTCTCTATCTGACATAGTTCACTCTGTATGACGGACTCTAGGTCTATCCACCTCATTACAAATAGCTCAATTTCGTTTCCTTTTATGGCTGAGTAATATACCATTGTATATATGTGCCACAACTTCTTTATCCATTCATCTGATGATGGGCACTTAGGTTGTTTCCATCTCTGGGCTATTGGAAATAGAGCTGCAATGAACATTTTGGTACATGATTCTTTTTGAATTATGGTTTTCTCAGGGTATATATGCCCAGTAGTGGGATTGCTGGGTCATATGGTAGTTCTATTTGTAGTTTTTTAAGAAACCTCCATACTGTTCTCCATAGTTGCTGAACCAATTCACATTCCCACCAGCAGTGCAAGAGGGTTCCCTTTTCTCCACACCCTCTCCAGCATTTATTGTTTCCAGATTTTTTGATGATGGCCATTCTGACTGGTGTGAGATGATATCTCATTGTACTTTTGATTTGCATTTCTCTAATGATTAATGATGTTGAGCATTCCTTCATGTGTTTGTTGGCAGTCTGTATATCTTCTTTGGAGAAATGTCTGTTTAGGTCTTCTGCCCATTTTTGGAGTGGGTTGTTTGTTTTTTTGTTATTGAGCTGCATGAGCTGCTTATAAATTTTGGAGAGTAATCCTTTGTCAGTTGCTTCATTTGCAAATATTTTCTCCCATTCTGAGGGTTGTCTTTTGGTCTTGTTTATGGCTTCCTTTGCTGTGCAAAAGCTTTGAAGTTTAATTAGGTCCCATTTGTTTATTTTTGTTTTCATTTCCATTTCTCTAGGAGGTGGGTCAAAAAGAATCTTGCTGTGATTTATGTCATAGAGTGTTCTGCCTATGTTTTCCTCTAAGAGTTTGATAGTTTCTGGCCTTACATTTAGGTCTTTAATCCATTTTGAGCTTATCTTTGTGTATGGTGTTAGGGAGTGATCTAATCTCATACTTTTACATTTACCTGTCCAGTTTTCCTAGCACCACTTATTGAAGAGTCTGTCCTTTCTCTACTGTACATTCCTGCCTCCTTTAGCAAAGATAAGGTGACCATATGTGCGAGGGTTTATCTTTGGGCTTTCTATCCTGTTCCATTGATCTATCTTTCTGTTTTTGTGCCAGTACCATACTGTTTGATTACTGTAGCTTTGTAGTATAGTGTGAAGTCAGGGAGTCTGATTCCTTCAGCTCAGCTTTTCGTTCTCAAGATTGCTTTGGCTATTCAGGGTCTTTGGTGTTTCCATACAAATTCTGAAATTTTTTGTTCTACTTCTGTGAAAAATGCCAGTGGTAGTTTGATAGGGATTGCATTGAATCTGTAGATTGCTTTGGGTAGTAGAGTCATTTTCACAATGTTGATTCTTCCAATCCAAGAACATTGTATATCTCTCCGTCTACTTGTATCATCTTTAATTTCTTTCATCAGTGTCTTACAGCTTTCTGCATACAGGTCTTTTGTCTCCTTAGGTAGGTTTATTCCTATATATTTTATTCTTTTTGTTATAATGGTAAATGGGAGTGTTTTCTTAATTTCACTTTCAGATTTTTCATCATTAGTGTATAGGAATGCCAGAGATTTCTGTGCATTAATTTTGTATCCTGCTACTTTACCAAATTCATTGATTAGCTCTAGTAGTTTTCTGGTAGCATCTTTAGGATTCTCTATGTATAGTATCATGTCATCTGCAAACAGTGACAGCTTTACTTCTTCTTTTCCAATTTGGATTCCTTTTATTTCTTTTTCTTCTCTGATTGCTGTGGCTAAAACTTCCAAAACTATGTTGAATAAGAGTGGTGAGAGTGAGCAACCTTGTCTTGTTCCTGATCTTAGTGGAAATGCTTTCAGTTTTTCACCATTGAGGACGATGTTGGCTGTGGGTTTGTCATATATGGCCTTTATTATGTTGAGGAAAGTTCCCTCTGTGCCTACTTTCTGCAGGGTTTTTATCATAAATGGGTGTTGAATTTTGTCAAAAGCTTTCTCTGCATCTATTGAGATGATCCTATGGTTTTGCTCCTTCAGTTTGTTAATATGGTGTATCACGTTGATTGATTTGCGTATATTGAAGAATCCTTGCATTCCTGGAAGAAACCCCACTTTATCATGGTGTATGATCCTTTTAATGTGCTGTTGGATTCTGTTTGCTAGTATTTTGTTGAGGATTTCTGCATCTATGTTCATCAGTGATATTGGCCTGTAGTTTTTTTCTTTGTGACATCCTTGTCTGGTTTTGGTATCAAGGTGATGGTGGCCTCGTAGAATGAGTTTGGGAGTGTTCCTCCCTCTGCTATATTTTGGAAGAGTTTGAGAAGGATAGGTGTTAGCTCTTCTCTAAATGTTTGATGGAATTCGCCTGTGAAGCCATCTGGTCCTGGGCTTTTGTTTGTTGGAAGATTTTTAATCAGAGTTTCAATTTCAGTGCTTGTGATTGGTCTGTTCATATTTTCTATTTCTTCCTTATTCAGTCTTGGCAGGTTGTGCATTTCTAAGAATTTGTCCATTTCTTCCAGGTTGTCCATTTTATTGGCATAGAGTTGCTTGTAGTAATCTCTCATGATCTTTTGTATTTCTGCAGTGTCAGTTGTTATTTCTCCGTTTTCATTTCTAATTCTATTGATTTGAGTCTTCTCCCTGTTTTTCTTCAGGAGTCTGGCTAATGGTTCATCAATTTTGTTTATCTTCTCAAAGAACCAGCTTTTAGTTTTATTGATCTTTGCTATCATTTCCTTCATTTCTTTTTCATTTATTTCTGATCTGATTTTTGTGATTTATTTCCCTCTGCTAACTTTGGGGTTTTTTTGTTCTTCTTTCTCTAATTGCTTTAGGTGCAAGGTTAGGTTGTTTATTCGAGATGTTTCCTGTTTCTTAAGGTAGGATTGTATTGCTATAAACTTCCCTCTTAGAACTGCTTTTGCTGCATCCCATAGGTTTTGGGTTGTCGTGTCTCCATTGTCATTTGTTTCTAGGTATTTTTTTATTTCCTCTTTTATTTCTTCAGTGATCACTTCGTTATTAAGTAGTGTATTGTTTAGCCTCCATGTGTTTGTATTTCTTACAGATCTTTTCCTGTAATTGATATCTAGTCTTATAGCGTTGTGCTTGGAAAAGATACTTGATACAATTTCAGTTTTCTTAAATTTACCAAGGCTTGATTTGTGACCCAAGATATGATCTATCCTGGACAATGTTTCATGAGCACTTGATAAAAATGTGTATTCTGTTGTTTTTGGATGGAATGTCCTATAAATATCAATTAAGTCCGTCTTGTTTAATGTATCATTTAAAGCTTGTGTTTCCTTACTTATTTTCATTTTGGATGATCTGTCCATTGGTGCAAGTGGGGTTTTAAAGTCCCCTACTATGAATGTGTTACTGTCGATTTCCCCTTTTATGGCTGTTCGTATTTGCCTTATGTATTGAGGTGCTCCAATGTTGGGTGCATAAATATTTACAATTGTTATGTCTTCTTCTTGGATTGATCCCTTGATCATTATGTAGTGTCCATCTTTGTCTCTTGTAATAGTCTTTATTTTAAAGTCTATTTTGTCTGATATGAGAATTGCTACTCCAGCTTTCTTTTGGTTTCCATTTGCATAAAATATCTTTTTCCATCCCCTTACTTTCAGTCTGTATGTGTCTCTAGGTCTGAAATGGGTCTCTTGTAGACAGCAAATATATGGGTCTTGTTTTTGTATCCATTCAGCCAATCTGTGTCTTTTGGTGGGAGCATTTAGTCCATTTACATTTAAGGTAATTATCGATATGTATGTTCCGATTCCCATTTTCTTAATTGTTTTGGGTTCGTTATTGTAGGTCTTTTCCTTCTCTTGTGTTTGTTGCCTAGAGAAGTTCCTTTAGCAGTTGTTGTAAAGCTGGTTTGGTGGTGCTGAACTCTCTCAGCTTTTGCTTGTCTGTAAAGGTTTTAATTTCTCCATCAAATCTGAATGAGATCCTTGCTGGGTAGAGTAATCTTGGTTGCAGGTTTTTGTCCTTCATCACTTTAAATATGTCCTGCCAGTCCCTTCTGGCTTGCAGAGTTTCTGCTGAAAGATCAGCTGTTAACCTTATGGGGATTCCCTTGTGTGTCATTTGTTGTTTTTCCCTTGCTGCTTTTAATATGTTTTCTTTGTATTTAATTTTCGACAGTTTAATTAATATGTGTCTTGGCATATTTCTCCTTGGATTTATCCTGTATGGGACTCTCTGTGCTTCCTGGACTTGATTAACTCTTTCCTTTCCCATATTAGGGAAGTGTTCAACTATAATCTCTTCAAATATTTTCTCAGTCCCTTTCTTTTTCTCTTCTCCTTTTGGAACCCCTATAATTCGAATGTTGGTGCATTTAATGTTGTCCCAGAGGTCTCTGAGACTGTCCTCAGTTCTTTTCATTGTTTTTTCTTTATTCTGCTCTTCAGTAGTTATTTCCACTATTTTATCTTCCAGGTCACTTATCTGTTCTTCTGCCTCAGTTATTCTTCTATTGATCCCATCTAGAGTATTTTTAATTTCATTTATTGTGTTGTTCATCATTGTTTGTTTCTTCTTTAGTTCTTCTAGGTCCTTGTTAAATGTTTCTTGTATTTTGTGTATTCTATTTCCAAGCTTTTGGATCACCTTTACTATCACTATTCTGAATTCTTTTTCAGGTAGACTGCGTATTTCCTCTTCATTTGTTAGGTCTGGTGGGTTTTTGCCTTTCTCCTTCATCTGCTGTGTGTTTTTCTGTCTTCTCATTTTGCTTATCTTACTGTGTTTGGGGCCTCCTTTTTGGAGGCTGCAGGTTCATAGTTCCTGTTGTTTTTAGTGTCTGTCCCCAGTGGCTAAGGTTGGTTCAGTGGGTTGTGTAGGCTTCCTGGTGGCGGGGACTAGTGCCTGTGTTCTGGTGGATGAGGCTGGATCTTGTCTTTCTGGTGGGCAGGTCCACGTCTGGTGGTGTGTTTTGGGGTGTCTGTGGACTTACTATGATTTTAGGCAGCCTCTCTGCTAATGGGTGGGGTTGTGTTCCTGTCTGGCTAGTTGTTTGGCATAGGATGTCTAGCACTGTAGCTTGCTGGTCGTTGAGTGAAGCTGGGTGCTGGTGTTGAGATGGAGATCTCTGGGAGATTTTCACCGTTTGATATTATGTGGAGCTGGGAGGTCTCTTGTGGACCAGTGTCCTGAAGTTGGCTCTCCCACCTCAGAGGCACAGCACTGACTCCTGGCTGCAGCACCAAGAGCCTTTCATCCACACGGCTCAGAATAAGAGGGAGAAAAAGTAGAAAGAAAGAATTAGCAGAAGTAGAAAGAAAGAAAGGAGGGAGGGAGGGAGGGTGGAAGGAAGGGAAAAAAGAAAGAAGATAAAGTAAAAGAAAATAAAGTTATTAAAATAATAAAATAATTATTAAGAGAAAAAAAACAAAAAAAACGGACGGATAGAACCGTAGGACAAATGGTGGAAGCAAAGCTATACAGACAAAATCTCCCACAGAAGCATACACATACACACTCAAAAAAAGAGGAAAAGGGGAAAAACATCATAAATCTTGCTCTCAAAGTCCACCTCCTTAATTTGGGTTGATTCTTTGTCTATTCATGTATTCCACAGATGCAGGGTACATCAAGTTGATTGTGGAGCTTTAATCCGCTGCTTCTGAGGCTGCTGGGAGAGATACCCCTTTCTCTTCTTTGTTGTCACATCTCCCAGGGGCTCAGCTTTGGATTTGGCCCCGCCTCTGCGTGTAGGTCGCCGGAGGGCGTCTGTTCTTCGCTCACATAGGATGGGATTAAAGGAGCCGCTGATTCGGGGGCTCTGGCTCACTCAGGCCAGGGGGAGGGAGGGGCACGGAGGGCGGGGCAACCCTGCGGCGGCAGAGGCCGGCGTGACGTTACACCAGCCTGAGGCGCACCGTGCGTTCTCCTGGGGGAGTTGTCCCTGGATCCCGGGACCCTGGCAGTGGCGGGCTGCACAGGCTCCTCGGAAGCGGGGGTGTAGATAGTGACCTGTGCTCGCACACAGGCTTCTTGGTGGAGGCAGCAGCAGCCTTAGCGTCTCATGCCCATCTCTGGGGTCCGCGCTTTTAGCCGCGGCTCGCGCCCGTCTCTGGAGGTCCTTTAAGCAGCGCTCTTAATCCCCCCTCCTCGCGCACCAGGAAACAGAGGGAAGAAAAAGTCTCTTGCCTCTTCGGCAGGTCCACACTTTTCCCCGGACTCCCTCCCGGCTAGCCGTGGCGCACTAACCCACTGCAGCCTGTGTTCACGCTGCCCACCCCAGTCCTCTCCCGGCGCTCCGACTAAAGCCCGAGCCTCAGCTCCCAGCCCCGCCCGCGCCGGCGGGTGAGCAGACAAGCCTCTCCTGATGGTGAGTGCCGTTCGGCCCCGATACTCTGTGCGGGAATCTCTCAGCTTTGCCCTCCGCACCCCTGTTGCTATGCTCTCCTCCGCGGCTCCGAAGCTTTCCACCTCTGCCACCCGCAGTCTCCGCCCGCGAAGGGGCTTCCTAGTGTGTGGAAATCTTTCCTCCTTCATGGCTCCCTCCCACTGGTGCAGGCCCCGTCTCTATCCTTTTTTCTCTGTTTATTCTTTTTTCTTTTGCCCTACCCAGGTACGTGGGGGGTTTCTTGCCTTTTGGGAGGTCTGAGGTCTTCTGCCAGCGTTCAGTAGGTGTTATGTAGGAGCTGTTCCACGTGTAGATGTACTTCTGGTGTTATCTGTGGGGAGGAAGATGATCTCCGCGTCTTACCCTTCCGCCATCTTGGAAATTGAATTCGCTTATCAATTTTATATACAGTAGTTTTTAATCCCATACACCTGATTTGTTCCTCCCCACCTCCCCCTCCTCTCTGGTAACCACAAGTTTATTTTTTATATTTGTGAGTCTATTGAATTAAGATGATATGGTACGTACAGACAATGACATATTAGACATAAAAAAGAATGAAATACTTCTATTTGCAGCAACATGGATGAACCTGGAGATGGCTTTCTTGTGAGTGCAGTGGGCGTTTGCTCTAGAAAGAGTCTTTCTTCCTACTTTGATTTGTATACAATTCTTCCAGGCTGTGGCAGAAAGATGGCAGCCCTGGCCTTGGAATAATTTCCCCTAAATCAGCATTTCTCAGACATCTGCATCAAAGCTACCATCCATCTACTGGGAAGAACACAATGCAGTTTGCTCGAAGCATAAAATTTCTTAGAATATTTTTGTTTTATTTCAATTTGCATTTTACAGTCATGTCGCTTTTCATATCAAATAATGTTTTAAATTATCATCGGGTAAAGCATATAACTAGCTGTGTTTTTTTCCTCACCAAATCATTGAGTAAATATGCTCTGTGTGCCCAGAGGCTTTGTGACTCCATATTTCATATGAAGAGTTGGCGTGGGGTAGCGAGAAGAATGACTCCCAGCAGCTGTTGGCTCCGGAGGTCCACAGAGCTGGGGGATTTAGGTTGCTAGGACTTGTCCATTGTGTTGATGAACAGACCCAAACTCTTCCCAGATGGAGAGGGCTCATTTCCTGGGAGTTGACAGCCGTGAAACGGAATGGGAGAAACATTGGACTAAGTTGACTCTCGTCGGTGTCTTTGTTTATGAGTCTAGATGGGGTTGGCAGATACCTTGCATTAGCACTATTTAGACATTAAGAGATTCTAATTGGAGACTCACATGCGTCCTCATCACAGTTGACCTTATTTATGGAGTGGCTGACATATGAATGTCAAATTTGCATCAGTGAATTCTCTCCTCTAATAACCACTTTAATATGTAAATAATTGATTTGCAGCAGGGAAAAATATACGTAATATTCTGATGGTTGCTTGGAATATGTGGCTTCCTTACGTACACGGAGACTGAAGAGCTGGTAGGTTCCTCCCTTTAATTATGAGACATTGGTGAAAAGATTGAGCCAGGAAGAAAGATACACTTTACCTTAAATCAGCAGATATATAGAGAGTTCCAACTTTGTTGATCTCCTTGGCTAAGTATTGAGGGAGACCAAGGTGAGGGAGATAGGGTCTGTCCCCAGAAAACTTGAAGCTCTTATGAGGTGGAATAAGAAAGGTGTACAAATCAGTACATTTCACAGTGTCATATAATAAGTTCATAAGGCAGAAGCAGAAGCAACACTACTTTACCATTCTTTCATTTGCAGGGGGCTAGTAAGAGGACCTGGAAAGTTGTATTAAATAGGGATGATTAGTTCCAAAACCCAGCAAGCCCCATGACTGTGAGTTAAGTGGATAGGCTGGAGTCATCTCATGCCACAAGAGGTCTTGCATAGGTAGTCCAGGGCAGGCAACGGCTCTTTCTGCCTTTTCTACTTCACCACTCTTTGTGTGAAGGTCTTAGTGCTATGGTTGTTGCCTCATGGTTGCAAAATGGCTGCTGCATCTCCAGACCTCAGGTCCACGTTCTAGCCAATTAGAAGGAAGTGGGAGGGGCAAAGGGGAGAAAAAGGCCATCTCTTCAAAAGCCTTTCTTTTTTTTTTTTAATTCTGGAAGAGAAGCCCTTCTTAGCAGACTTGTGACTATGTCTTACTGACCAGAACTGTCACAGGCCAGTCCCAGTTGGAAGGTACCCAAGGAGGAGAGGATTGGATGAGGGTTGGGATGAACAGTGGTGTCTGCACAAGTACCTTGGAGGAAACGATGATGCTATGGTACAGGTGGAGATTTTGACAGATGTGTATGTGTGTGGGGGCAGGGGGGCAGGGGATGAGCAGGAGGGAAGATAGAAAAATGTGATGAATAATTAAGAAAGAAATTGGCAGACTTAGGGATGAAGTAGATGGCAGAGTAGGAGCTAGCTGACTTTGCAGTGCTCTCTTGGGGCGGAAAAGGAAGTGGGACTGCTCTCTGCTGTGTGTTGGGTGTGGGGAGAGGAGATGTGTGCAGGTGGCTGTGGAGCTGGGTCAGAGGGCCCTGGCATGGTCTGAATTGACCTCACTACAGGCAGTGTGGGCTTCTAGAACCTGTCTGCTTGGAGAGATTGACTGAGATTGCCTAGCCTGTGTGCATGGTAGCTGGGTTCCCAGTGAATTGTCACACTGTGTAGAGAGACAAAGCTCTCACCAATTTCCATCTTAAGCATCTACATTAGTAAAGAAATGGGGCAGAGCTAAACAAATAGTATTAAGAGAATAACTCACATGGATCAAGGCAAGTTGACTGCTAACATATTCAGTTATTTGTTGAGCAATATTTCTGGAGTGCCTACTGTATGGACAGCACTGGGCTTGGTGCTAAATAAGTGACATGAGAGGCAGGTCTCTGCCTGCCAAGGGCTGTCATTCTGATAGGGAAGACAAGACAGAATTAGGAAGCATACCGGGCAGCATGGGATAACTTCCTCAAATGGGTGGTTCAGACAGAATGTGTACACATGGAAGTTTAGAAGATTGGGTCACCGTGTCAGTCAGAACAGGGAGAAAGGCCTCGTGGAGGAGGAAGTGACATTTAATTTGTGGATCTTGAAAAGCTGGTAGACTTTGGGTGAAAAGTGGGCAGAAGGGGAGCATTCCGGGGCAAGGAACAGGCTTAGGAAGGAGGTGATGGAGGACCAGGCCATCACCCACATGGGGGAGTGTGAGGGACTGGTCCAGCTGAGTGTTGGGAAAGGATGGGGTTGAGATAACCTGGGTGTGGAGCTCTAAGCCAGGTCTTGAAGGAAAGAGGAACATGGTGACGGGGTGGTCCTGGGATTGAATCCTGGCTCCACTTGTTACCGATCAGGGTTCTTGCCGTCCTTAATCAACAGAAATTGATCAGAGGCCAGACAAGAAATTCAGGCAAGGCTTACTGGGGCCCCTGCTGCAGCAGAGGGGAGTGAGAACAAACAACAGGTTCCATTGCTTGCTCGCTCCCTGAAGGGGGGCGAGCTTGTTCCTTATATGGGGTGAGGGTGTGTCCAGGGGTTGGACCGGAGGGCTGGCTTAGGTGGATTGCCCACCCCTTATGTGGTATTGTGTGCAGCGGGCATGCGCAGTACCCTGCTTTTGCTCCTGACCCATTGTTTTTTTAAAAAAATATTTGTTTATTATTTTATTTATTTTTGGCTGCATTGGGTCTTAGTTGCAGCATGCGGGATCTTCGTGGAGGCACGCGGGATCTTTCATTGCAGCGCCAGACTTCTCTCTAGTTGTGGTGTGTAGGCTCCAGGGTGCGTGGGCTCTCTCGTTGAGGTGTGTGAGCTCAGTAGTTGTGGCGCGCTGGCCTATTTGCCCTGCGGCATATGGGATCCCTGACCCCCTGCTTTTGCTCCAGGCTCTTCAAAAGTGGCATTTGGGTTTTTTGGTCTCATTGTAGCTTTGGTCCAGAATTTGCCCCAACTGCTCATGCACGCAGTTATTTTTAGTCCCATACATTTCTTTGTATTTTGTTGCTCAAGGAGAGGTGTGTCCACGTGCAAGCATTGCAGCACTGCAGCAAAGGGTCCCAGATCCCAGCCTGTCTCACACTAACCACCCACCACTTGTGTGCTCTTGGCAATATGGTTTACTTTCTCAGAAGCTCGGGAGTATCTGTAAATGGAAGCAATACTATTGACCTAGAGGGTAGTGGCATAGAAAACTGCAAGAGTGTTAAAGTAAGAGCTGGTATTCTGGGGTGAAAGGGACCTAGATGTAATCCTGATCATTATATGACCTTGGGCAAACAACCTAATTTCTCTGAGACTTTGTGTCCTTGTTAACAAAATGAGGATATTAACAGTATATTACATGGTATAATAATTTCATCTGCATAACTGTTAGGGTTCTTAAAGTTCTTAAGAATCACAGAAACGTATTCTGGAAGTTCAGCCTAAGAGGAGTTTGTTAAAAGATATTCAGTAGCACCTGGCTTTCTCAGGAGGGCTAGAGAGTCAGGTTTGGAAGACAGGTAGAACACTGAAATAAAGAGAGATTTGAAAAAAAAGAAAAAGAAAAAGAAAGGTCAACAAAGTAAACCACAACTTAAAATTTTAATTTTTTCATTTATAGCATTTTTTCTCCTTTGACTTGCATCGTATGAAATTGATGCCATTCAACTGCTTTGACCTATAAAAAAGGAAATTTTATATATGATTCAACCTAATACATTACACATTACATATAAAGTTTTATGGCCTATTCTGCATATACTGTTATATCTTAAACATTTCCCCATGTCATTAAATTTTCTTTGAAGGCATAGTTTTTACTGGCTGTCTTCTAGTAAATTGTACGTGTGGCCATAATTTCTTTAACCATTTATTTCGTTGTAGGATGTTTGAATTTTTTCTCTTCCCTTCCTTCCCTCTCTCCCTCCCTCCTCCCTTCTTCTCTCTCTCTTTTGTTGCTATTATAAATAATGCTGACATAACATATTAATCTTTGTACTTATCTCTGATTATTTCCTTAGGATGCAAACTTAGAAGAGGAATTATTAGAAGAGGGTCAGAGGGTTTGAGCAATTAAAAAGAATCTCAATACTTTAAAGCCAAAAGGCTTTCCCCAAATTGTGCTAATTTATCCTCTAAGTAGCAATATATGAAAGTGCAGGTTTCACTGCAAAATTGTCACCAATGAATATTGCCTTTTATTTGTCTTTATTTTCTCCAGGTGCACTGGAGGAAAATGGTAGTGTCAGAGTGAGTTCGTTTCACAACGTAAAGATTTGCATCAATGAATAGAGAGAAAAAGAATGAAATGAGATTTCTGTCTGAACCTCTATTCTGACCATCTGCCTTTGACTTCCATGCTTATTTCAAAAAGATGGGATAGAGCCCAAGTCACAGACCCATCGTCTAAAGCCATTTTGTACCATCCCTCCACCCACGACTCACCCACCTTCCATGACCTTTCTGCCAACAATATATCAATGGGTGGCCTGAATAGGTGAGTAAGCCTGTGGCCAGATGGCTGCTTATTTTTTATTTTTGCCATGATTGAGCTGAATTACTATCATTTGATGTAGGTGACTCAGTGATGCAATCATAACTCATTGTCAGGAGCAGAAAGAACTGGTGTGGGTGGCTTGCAGGCCTTGGGCACAGGGCCCTGTCATGGTGCTCCAGCTTTACTTGTTTCCATTTATTTCCAACTTCAATATATGACTTGTAGCATTGCCAAATCTGACTTTTTATTTCCACCTGTGCATTGGGCACGCGTGGGGAGGGGCAGGAGGAAAGGCAGGCAGAACAGGAAGAATGGGACAGCAATGTCAATCTGGGTTGGCAGAAGCAGAGTGAGAATATGGTAGGGGGTGGAGGGAGGAAAGAAAAATGAGATAATAATTCCTCCCATTCGGTTCCGATCATCAAAGCTGAAAACTCAAACTAAACATGTGGGAGCCTGGTATTGCCTTGGTTCCACCACCAGTGAAGGGTATCGGCAGCTGACTGTGCAGTTAAGCCAAGAAAGGGTAGGACTGTGAGCTTTCAGTGAAGAAAGGGGTCATCCAAACCAGACTTCCCAACCCCTGATGGCCCATGGATTCATGAAAGGAATTTCTCTTTTTTGGCAATGGCCACTGTAGCTTGTGTTTTCTGTTGTCTCCAGCAGAGAGTGGCAAGTGCTTGCTGTTCTATGACATAATCTGGGTGAGGACAGTCTGGCTAGACCTTGCTGTGGTGACATGAGCACCTGCTGGCAGAGTCAGTCATACTGGGGGACACTAGAGACACTGGCTGGGTGAGTTAACTAATGTCTCCATAAACAAAGGGTGGTGTGATCACCTTATATGGCTTCTGTGAGGATTAAGATACCATGCTTCTTTACAGCCTTTTGGAAATAAGGTCTAAATACATATAGTTTTTAGTGTTTGTTTATTTTTTATTGTGGTAAAGTATACATTATATGAAATTTACCGTCTTAATCATTCCTGAGTGTGCAGTTCGGTGGCATTAAGTGCATTCACATTGTTGTGCAACCATCACCACCATCCATCTCCGGAACGTTTTTTAATCATCCCAAACTGGAACTCTGTACTCATTAAACACTAATGCCCTATTTCCTCCCCTTTACCGCACCACCCCCCCAGACTCTGGTAAAACTATTTTACATTCTATAAATTTGACTACTCAATGTACTTCACATAAATGGAATCATATAAAGTTTGTCCTCTTGTGCCTGGCTTATTTCATTTACTTTAATGTTTTCAAGGTTCATCCATGCTGTAGTGTGTATCAGAATTTCTTTGTTTTTTAAAGGCTGAATAATATTCCACTGTATGTATATACTCCCATTCTGTTATCCATTCATCCATCAATGAATATATGGATGTTTCCACCTTTGAGCTATTGTGAATAATGCTGCTATGAACATGGGTGTACAAATATTTATTTTGAGTTCCTGCTCTCAGTTCTTTTGGGTATATATCTAGAAGTGGAATGGTTGAATCATATGGTTATTACATGTTTATAAATACATATGTTTAAAAAATGAGATGGTAGGGCAGTGTCTTAGTCTGTTTGGGCTGCTATAACAAAAATAGCATAGACTGGGTGTCTTATAAACAGAAGTTTATTTTTCAAGGTTTTGGAGGCTGGGAAGCGCAAGATCAAGATGTCAGCAGGTTCAGTGTCTGATGAGAGCCTGCTTCCTCTTCCATAGATGGCTATCTTTTCACTGTGTCCTCACATGGTGGAAAGGGGAAGGGGGTTTTCTGGGGTCTCTTTTATAAGGACAGTAATCCCATTTATGAGGAATCCTGCCTTATGACCTAATCACCTCTCAAAGGCCTCATCTCCAAATACCATCACATTGGGGATTAGGTTTCAACATATGAATTTTGATAGGGGCCACAAACATTCAGTCTACTGCAGGCAGTGAAATTATTCTGTATGATACCATAATGATAGATATATGGAATTTTATATATATATATAAAATTATTATTTATTTATTTATTTATTTTGCGGTACACGGGCCCCCCACTGCTGTGCCCTCTCCCGCCGCGGCGCACAGGCTCCGGACGCGCAGGCCCAGCGACCCTGGCTCACGGGCCCAGCCGCTCTGCGGCACGTGGGATCCTCCCGGACCGTGGCACGAACCCGCGCCCCCCGCATCGGCAGGCGGACTCTCAACCACTGCGCCACCAGGGAAGCCCTGGAATTATATTTTTGTCCAAACCCAGAGAACTGTACAACACAAGGGTTGTAAGGAGTGAACCCTAATGTAAACTATGGACTTTAGTTAATACTGATGTCCCAATATTGACTCATTGATTGTAGCAAATGTAGCACATCAAAGTGAGATGTTAATAATGGAAGAAACTGTTGAGGGGGGTGGGTGAGAGAGGTGGTGTGTGGGAATTCTCTGTACTTTGGGGTCAACTTTTCTGTAAACTTAAAACTGCTCTAAAAATAAAGTCCAGGGCTTCCCTGGTGGTGCAGTGGTTGAGAGTCTGCCTGCCAATGCAGGGGACACGGGTTCGTGCCCTGGTCCGGGAAGATCCCACATGCCGCAGAGCGGCTGGGCCCGTGAGCCATGGCCGCTGAGCCTGTGCGTCCGGAGCCTGTGCCCTGCAACGGGAGAGGGCACAACAGTGAGAGGCCCGCGTACCACACACACACACAAAAAAACCTGCTCTAAAAGTCCATCACTTCATGGAGTCCTTCCTTGAGTAGTTCCCATGTAAATGCTTCCTCCTTTTTTCTCACTCTTTCCTTTGCAGTCCCCCTGCCTTGTCGGACCATTAGGTGTCCTGGGCATGACCCTCTTCCTAGAGGCTATGACAGGTGCTCTTATGACAGAAGGGTGCACCTTCTCACCCCCTCATCCTCTTGGGGTCCACTCTCTGGCACCCGGTGTCCAGTCCCTGTACATCACTCCTAGTGTTGGACCTTTCCCCTTATTTCCAGAGACTTCTCCCAAATCCTTCCCTGTTGCTCATGTCACAGAAGGGAGGGGTTTTGCTCATTAGGGAGGAGGACATAGAGCTCTAGAGAATTCCCGAGAGCTCCTCAGGGTCCCAACGTGTGTTAGAGCAGACCCAGGTCTAGCCCCGTCTCCAGGGTGCCAAGTGGGTGCTGGTTTCAAAGCAGACATTTTCCACTGAGCATCATTGTGAGTGAAGACGGTCACCATGGAAGATTCTAGGCCCCCTGCTTTCCTTACGAAAAAAATAAAAATGGTTTATTATGGTTTCTAAGTCTCTGTTTAGAGTTTCCAGCAACTTGGTGCCAGTTTGTTTGCTATAAGACACATATTCTGTACAAAATAAAACAATAAAAAGTAACTGAGCTTGAAAGAAAGGAAAGGGAAATCCCCAGGTGCCATAACACAAAAAGTAGCTGAAGGCAGAAAGACAGAAAGATTTTTACGCTGGTGGCTGGCTGGGATGTTGGGCTGGACAGAGGCTCTGTGTCCTAGAGTCCCAGATGTTATTTCCTATTCAGCGATAAAAGATCTGGCTGGGGGCCTGTGAAAGCAGGAAGGGAATAGCCAGGAGCGACATCACCCCACCCCACCCTTCATAAAGCCCAGAGCCTCAAAGAGCTCCCTAGTCCACAGGACTAGGGAAGCTCTGCCCACCAGCATAAAGGTTACTGAAGGAAAATTAAAACTTCAGATCTGCATCCAAACTGGGTGCAGGGTCCAAATTTGCTGAAAGGCAAGGGATTAATATAAAAGTGGTCCAGACCACTGAAGCTCCAGTAGCCTAAAGAAGCAAACCCAGAGCTACACTGTCATGATGTTTTATAGTCCAGAGTACATCCTAGAGGGCATACAGCACTTCTTGAAAATGAGCTAACAATAACAATAATAAAAAAAGACAAGCCACACAAGAAAACTAACCACTAAGAGGAAGAGTGCTAAAACAACAAACAAAAATTAGTATCCCAAGAGATAAAAATGATAGAATAAGATGAAAGAAACCCCCAATCCTGTAAAATAATAAGTTTTAAATAATAAGCAAGGAAAAAAATAAGGAGTAACAGGAAGAAGAGAATCATAATAAATGAACACGACTTGCCATCTATTTTTTTCCTACCAGATGTGAGCACTTTGAGACAGGGTCTCATCTTATTTCATTTACTCTGTGCTCCAAGAGCCCAGGACCCAGTAAGACTCAGTGGACATTTGCGGAATGAATGGATGTCTCCTCCTCACTGTCTTTGGAAGAGGGTGGCTGAGCACACCTGTTATGTATCTAGATTCTGCCCCATTCTATTCTGTGTGAGTCAAGGTAGGACTGGCAAGTGGTGTGTAGGAAACAGTTCTAGGATCTCCTATCGGCACACCCTTGTCTTTCTCTGCCTTCAATGGTGTAAGGGTGTCAACCACAGAATCAAGCACATGCCCATTTTGTAAGTTGGCACAAGGGTGAAAGAAACAAAGTAAAAGTAACTTCTCTAACCAGAATTATCATTGGTACCAGGAAGCACAATTTTCTTCTCAAAAGACAAAGAACCTTGCAGAACTCCGTGCCCGCATACACACAGAGCTCCCAGCTGTCTACATCTCCTTCCAGCTCATCCTGTGGGCAGCCTGTTGGTGGAAGGCCTTGGACTTGTACCAAATGACTTGGGTTAGAGTTATACCCCAGGCCTCATTAACCTGGTCCTTATGTGAATTTCTCAACTTCTCTGAGCTTCAGTTTATATCACTTGTTGAATGGGGTAGATGAGACATGACCCACCTGTCTCTCGGGGCTGCTAGGAAGTTGGAATAATTGAGTGGAGACACTTTATAAAAGTTAATGGTCATGGACTTCCCTGGGGGTCCAGAGGTAAAGAATCTGCCTTCCAATGCAGGGGACGCGGGTTTGATCCCTGGTCGGGGAACTAAGATCCCACATGCCATGGAGCAACTAAGCCCGCATGCCACAACTAATGAGCTCACACGCCACAGCGAGAGAGCCTGCGTGCCACAAACTACAGAACCCACATGCCTTGTATGTGTGCCATGACTAGAGAGAGAAAACCTGCGTGCTGCAACTACAGAGAAGCCCGCGTGCCTCATTGAAGATCCCTCGTGCCGCAACTAAGACCTGATGCAGCCAAAAAGATAAAGAAAATAAATTAATTAATTTTTAAAAAGTTAAAAGTCAATATACTTCAAAGGAGGTTGATCCCTGACACAGAGTAAATGTTTCACTCTGTAGCATCTAGTATGTGACAGTGTAAGATCGCAGCAAGGGGGTGCAATGATGTGTAGGAATGGCTCCCTGGAGGAGGTCACATCTAAGGCAAGATTAGAAGGAAGACTAGAACTAGACAAGAAAATGGGGAAGGGGGAGAAAAACATTGCTGGTAGAGAGAAGAGCATGCAGAAAGTTCTAGAGGAGAAAGCACATGGAATTTTGGAAAGAAGACGAGTGTGGCTGGATCATGTTCTGTTCTCCCTGGCTGCCTCCCTATAGTCTGTGCATGGAACTTTCTAGGTCCTGTCCATGTACACTGTTGATCAGTGAATGCCCCTCCCAACCCCATTGTCTGCTTCAGGTATCCTGTACCCCTCCCAACTCAACCTTTCTGGCACTAAGCATTCTTTCACTTCACTTCAATCCTTTGTCACCTTCTTTCATTAAATTCAGATATACCCAGGCCCAGAGCTATGTCTCTCCCCTTCCAATACTGCCCGCTCTCCCCAGATGCCCCCAAACTTTCTATTCCTGGCTCTTTTTATGATCCTCTTCCCCATTCATTAATCTTCTTTCCACCCAGCTGCCATTTTATTTTAAATGATTGGTGAACTAATATTAAACAATGTTATTTCACAGCCACTCACCACAACACATGTGGCAAATATCTGTGAAAGCCAGCATCTTAGGAAAGTTAAATAATGCTCAGAAAAGGACTTCCTAGGGGACATACAGTTTTTCAGGGCAGGAGCCCACTGTGTCCCCCTTTGCGTGGCAGAGCAATAAAGCTATTCTCTTCTAAAAAAAGAAAAAAAGAAAAGGACTTCCTAATATCAGGCTTGGAAGCATTGAATCTGGAAGGGGACAGAGATAACGCATCAAACCAGGACAAGAAAAACATCCTGAATTAGTCAGTCAACATGTTTTATTACGCATAAGGCATAGCGTTGGAGGTTGAGGAAGACACTAAAATGCCTCAGATATTGTCCCTGCCAGAAGGATGTTATAATTTATTTTGGAGCGATAAGAGGAAATTAGAAAGAAAGTAGAAAGCTCAAACTGCCGACCTTTTCAACAGTTTATTAAGGTCCCTTTCATGCGCTTGACTCCAAGCTAAAGAGATTATTTTCCTCAACCCTGCTGCTGAGCTTTGTTCAGGAAATAGTTGACCAGTATGTCATGGGCTGTGTTGACAGTGTAGACTCACAGATGACATTGTGTATGGTGCTCAGAATGCCAGGACAAGAGGGGCCCGGGTTTGCTGTGACTGGACGATCCTGTTTCTTTGGAGTTTGGTGGGTAGACCTTTTTACAGTCATCTGTGGGGAGATATTTACAGTGATAGAAAGTTGGAGATTTAAGAGTCACTTGGTATAGCCTCCCATGTAAGGATGAAATCCCTTCCATGGTAAAAACCCTCTCAAGGAAACTCTGGGTTTCCAAAGATAAAACTGGGTTTCAGAGTTACATGGATCTTGTCCAAGTCCCAGTTCTATCACTTATTAACTATGTGATCATGGGTGAGTTACTAAAATTTTCTAAGTCTGGAACTCTTGAACAATCAGGATTCTTGGTTGCAAGTAACAGAAAATCCCATTGGAATGGGTTTGCATGGTGTTTTCTTCTGACACCAAACATGAGGCTTTTTTCCATACAGACAACCGATTCTCCAATTCTCTGACACTAACTGGGTGTCCAATAATTCAATTCAATTCATTTCTAATACTAACTTCAGAATTAGTGTAGACCCCACAGATTAAGGGCTCAGTCTCACAAGACTGACATCCCACTTCAGATGCCTGTCACAAGTCCCAGGGGCTACCTGTACTTCTGATCAACTGGCTATAAATTCAAGGGTTCCCACAACCCTCTCCAACTCAGGTTCAATAATTTGCTAGAATGATTCAGAGAACTTAGGAAAGCACTTTACTTACCACTACTGGTTTAATAGAAAGGGATACAACTCAGGAACAGCCAAATGGAACAGATGCAGTGTGTGTTTGTATAGATTCCATACCCTCTCCAGGTGTTTCATCCTCCCAGCACCCTGATGTGTTCAGTAACCCAGAAGCTCCCCCAGATCTTGTTGTTCGAGACTTGTCTTTCTTTTTTTTGAAAGAGCATAATCTCCAGCCATTTCTCCCTGAAGGTCAGTGGTGGGGCTGCAAGTTCCAGCCCTCTAATCACTTGGTCTTCCTGGTCTCCAGTCCTATCCTGAGCCCATCTAAATGTCCTACTCCAAGTTATCCCACTAGCATAAACTCAGATATGACTAAAAGGGGTTCAGCATGGGGCATATACCCTGAGAAAACCATAATTCAAAAAGAGTCATGTACCACAATGTTCATTGCAGCTCCATTTACAATAGCCAGGACATGGAAGCAACCTAAGTGTCCCTCATCAGTGCACATATGTATAATGGAATATTACTCAGCCATAAAAAAAAACGAAATTGAGTTATTTATAGTGAGATGGATGGACCTAGAGTCTGTCATACAGAGTGAAGTAAGTCAGAAAGAGAAAAACAAATACCGTATGCTAACACATATATATGGAATCTTAAAAAAAAAACGGTTATGAAGAAGCTAGGTGCAGAACAGGAATAAAGACACAGATGTAGAGAATGGACTTGAGGACATGGGGAGGGGGAAGGGTAAGCTGGGACAAAGTGAGAGAGTGGCATGGACATATATATACTACCAAATGTAAAATAGATAGCTAGTGGGAAGCAGCTGTATAGCACAGGGAGATCAGCTTGGTGCTTTGTGACCACCTAGAGGGGTGGGATAGGGAGAGTGGGAGGGAGGGAGATGCAAGAGGGAAGGGATATGGGAACATATGTATAACTGATTCACTTTGTTATAAAGCAGAAACACACCATTGTAAAGCAATTATACTCCAATAAAGATGTTAAAAAAGGGGGGCGGGGCTCAGTATGGATAACAAAAGTCACTCCTATCTCTCAAGAAATTCCAAGGATTTTAGGAGCTGTATGCTGGGAGCCAGGGACAAAGAATAAATGTATATTTTTATTATAGCACAGGGTTTAATGATGACAAAGGGTTTTGGGAATTTTTTGTTTTACATTGAATGGGTATTGACATATCCATTGCTCGTGCTAGCTAGAGACTTGCCTACTTTTGGAGTTCATTTCCTCCATTTCTCAGCTGCAGCCTACCTTGGCATCGGCTACTTTCTTAGGCAGGCTCTCTACAAGAGAAAGAAAATGGATTGATGATAGCCTGATACTTGTCTTCTTAGAGCTTAGCAACTTCTACAGACAGAAAACTTTTCTTCCCCAATTATATAAAAGAAAAAAAAAATCTCAGAATTTCTCTCGTTGGTCTGGCATGAGCTACCTGTTTACCCCTGAGCTAATCATGTGGTCAGAGAGTAATGCACTCCGATTCAAGCATGAATCCCTGGAATTAGGCATGGGCTCCACTCAAACTATAAGAACCAAGAGTGGAGAATGAGTGGTTTCTTGAGGAAAAGTAGAGGAATATGGTGGCTGGGCAGGAATAGCTACTCGGTCTCTTTTCATCTGTAAAGCAAGGATACTCATCTCTTCCCTCGGCTCTATAGTTTTCTGCAACTACCCTTCTGCAATAATCTACACCCCTAGGACCCTCTGCAACATGCACGGGGTGTGTTCTTTGAGCCTTTGTCCAGCTATATGTGATAGAGCCTCCAGCAATTCCTCCAGGGAGATGAAACCAGAATTTAATAAACTTTCTCATTGGACAAAGTTTGTCCACATTTTTCTAGACTTAAATGTATCCCTTCCCATCCTGGCTATACCATGAGAATTTACAGAGTGCAGTATTCTTCCCAGGCCCAGATCATCTCACTACTTGATGTGTTTTTCATTTGAGCCCATATTTCATTGGAAAATGTCAAAATACTGCCCACACATGGCCAGAGCCCAGCTGAGAAGAGAGTCATTTTATAAGACCTGCCAAATGGGGTTCGGTGCTTATCTGATCATGAATCATGAAAGCTTTTAGGACAGATGGTGTAATCATATCCAAGAAGAATGCCCTTTCGAGAGCGATGCTAATTGGATCACGTGGCATAAGAATTTCACATCTGTCACATGAGCGACCACACATGGCAGAGACGAAGCTTTCTTAAACTTTGGTTTGTTTCCATTCTGGGAGTGGTTAGAGCTTACTTCAGTGTGTTCAGGAAACACTTGCAGGGTGCTAACTGCATTGATTGATCGATTGATGGATTGATTGATTCACCCAGTATATGTATTCTCAGTTCTTTCTATATGCCAGACAGTGTTTTACATGTTTTCACCCTATGAAGCTTTCCTTCTAGCTGGGGAAGGTGAGTAATCAATAAGTAGACCAATAAATAAATCATATGAATGCAGCTAATGGTAAACACTATGAAGATAACCAATAGGGTGGTCTTGAGTGTGTTTGCGTGTGTGGGAGATGGATGTGGGGCAGCTAATGGGGACTAGATAGTGACATTTTTGCTATGTCTGAATGATGAGAGGGAGCCAGCCTGGAAGAGAGAACAGCAAAGGTAAAAGCCCTGAGTTCAAAGTGAACTTGGCTTATTTAAAAATCAAGAAGGTCATGGGACTTCCCTGGTTGTCCAGTGGTTAAGACTCTGCACTTCCACTTCAGGGGGCATGGGTTTGATCCCTGGTTGGGGAACTAAGATCATGAATGCCATGTGGGTACAACCTAAATAAATAAATAAATAAATAAGTAAATAAAAGATCAAGAAAGTCAGTGTGGTAATTACCTCGTGAGTGAGGGGCACACTGGATCAAAATGAGGACAGGGATATAGTCTGGGGCCACAGTAATAAGACTGGATTTTAATAAAACCTAATATCAGTGAATGTTTACCCTATGCCACTTGACATATAGTAACTCATTTAATCCCCACGAAAATGGTATGAGATAGGTACAATTCCTGCTCGTTTTACAGAGCAGGAAACAGAAGCACAGGAGAGTTAAGATTTGCACTCAGATCAGAACACAGGACGTGGCTGCAGAGCTGTGGTCTCAGCCACTGTTAGTAAAAGGAAGCCGCTAGGTGGTTTAAAATAAGGATGACATATCTGCCTCCCATTTTTTCAAAAGTCTCTCTGGCTGGGATAGATTATAGAGAATCAAGAGTGGAAGCAAGAACAGTCTGGAGGCTGCTGCAGCAACCCAGGTGAGGGCTGGATTTGGGGACGGCAGTGGCCCTAGAGAAGAGGTTTGGGGTGTGTTTGGGTGTCACCATTTCAGATGGACTGGATGTGTCTGGAGAGAAACAGAGAGAATCAAAAGTGACTTAGATTTAAGTGAAGTCGATTTAGCCCCTGCTCTCACAAAGCTTACAGTCGCATGGTCCAGACAAATGCCTATTTATTTAGAGGGACTAATTCAGTGCTGTTCTTGGCTTATCCATTCATACACAATCCTGGCAATGACTTATCCCACAGGGAGAGGGATACACATCTTCACTAAGGAGGGGATCGGGGGGTAGAAACACACATGTTTATTTTACCTGATCCTTCCCTTCCAGGATGCTGGAT
Source organism: Delphinapterus leucas (assembly GCF_059928025.1). NCBI lineage: Eukaryota > Metazoa > Chordata > Mammalia > Artiodactyla > Monodontidae > Delphinapterus > Delphinapterus leucas. Next base: position 44,666,996 of record NC_143130.1, on the reverse strand, counting down.
CTCCAGATATACAGGGAAGCCATATTTATATCCTTTTCCTCTAGCCCCAGTGACCCAGAGGTAAAGTCCGGGACTGCATTACAGTCTTCAGCCATGGCCCAAGTTCACAGAAGCCAGATGGAGGTCTGGCTCCCCTGTCTCCTGCATATGCCAGGCTCCGGGCCCCTCCAGCCCTCTTATCTGTGCTCTCCCCTTTCACCAAAGCCCTCTCTCCTCTGTTCTCTGCCCTCCTCCTCAGTCTTTAGATCTCAACTCAGCACGTGACTCTTCTGGGGATCCCTCCTGACCTTCCCCAGAAAACTAGCCCTTAGCCCTGCTCCTCACCTGTGTTCCCACTTTACTTTGGAGATAATTCCAGGTTAGCAATCATTTTGAATTCTAACAGTCCTCTTAGATTGCAAACTTCTCAAGGGTTGGATGTGTGTGTATGTGTGATTGTGTGTACGTGTGTGTTTGTGTAGGAACGCAAGCCCATGTGTGTGCGTGTTTGTGTGTGATCACATGGTTGTGGTTTTATGCATGTGTTTGTGTGCACTGGTGTATTTCATGTTGATATCACTGCATCTAGCAGAACACCTGTCATACAGGAGCAAGGACTTCAAAGGAGGTTTTAGCTTTTGAACAAGGACATCAAGGGAGATCAGTAAAGGAATAGAGAGAGGAGAGCTGTAAAGATAAAAGTTATACTTCAGTACCTCTAAAAGGAGCTAAGATGCCTTCCTTGTGCCCTTGGCTACCCAAGGAGCTAGATGTGAGGGAAACCAGGGGAAAGACATTAACCCTGATGAATCTGGCTCTTTCTCAGGGTAAAATCTCTGCATTCTGGCAGGTCAGGTCTTTGCTTCCCTAGTAGCTCACAGTGAACAGGCTTTTATAGTTGAAATGTTCAATCATTTTGCCTCCGTTATTTTTCTTTCCCCAGGCAATTTACCTTCACACAGTAATTACCTTTATTCAGATTCCTCCAAAATGTCATTGGGTTTGATAGCTGCAGAGTTGAATTTGCACTTCCTCATGTCAGCATCATTGAATTCCTTCACCTGGGCAGACAGCAGGACTGTGCCAGTATTTGCTTTCCATTATATGCAGTGGGCAGATTAGAGAAAAATGGGGAGAAAGTAGGTAGGCCTGGAGAAAAGAAAACTATGGTGGTTCCTTGGCAAAAAGCAACACTTTTGAAGAAAAGAAAAAAGTAAGAGATTGAGTATGTTATTATTGAATAATTAGATGATTAAATCTTGTGTATTCAAATGCATTCTTCTTTTTAGCTATCTTTGTCCATTCATTCATTTATTCATCCATCACTTTTCTCACTAGAATTTCACGGTACTTAGCCCACATGTTGTAGGAAAAAAGACCACAGACTTAGAATTCAGAAACAAGACTTTGTCATTTGTGAGAACTGCATTTTTAGAAAAGAGATGGGAGTGTGCTCACCAGCCAGCTCCCTCAAGCATGAAAAGGTCAGGCTTTCTTTTATACCTGAGTAAAACTCAAGACTCCTTCCAAGTTTTGCCTTATAATCCCTGAGAAATTGGAATCCCGTGAGCATCAGGCAGGGAAGATGGAACATGAAGACACGACCCAGAGGAGAAAGAGGAAGACCTCGGGGGTCAGGGGTCAAACTTGAGAAAGAATATTTGGAAGGAGTACTGATAACCTGGATTTGGAAGGCCACCATATTTGTCCCATCAAATACTTATTAATAGAGTCAGAACAGTTTATAGTATTTGTGTAAAGAAAGCTATAGAAGAGAGATGGTGTTCGTCCAGGGGAATAAAGCATGACATATGACGTTCAGGATCTAGTTGCTGGTGAGATTTTTTTAAACTTTCCAAATAGGTGACTCAAAGGTCTAAAGTTACAGAGGGGCTCATTTTCTGGCCACATGCTCCAGCACTGTGGGAGCGTCGGAGATGATTTCAGTGGTCTCTGTCTGCCAGATGTTCCTAACCTGGTGGGGGAGACAGATGAACAAATGGACAGGGGGATGGAAGTTATATGGCGGGAAGGAAGGAGAGAGAGGAATGATAGAAATCACCCTGTGATGGGAGGGTCTGGGGGGAATAATTTGCTTTGGCTGAGGGTATTGGGGTGTTTGCATAGAAGACACCATACCTGAGCTATGTTTTTACGGATGAGTAGGTATATTTCAGGCACATATGGATTGGTAATGGGATGGATTACCAAACAGGAAAGGATGTTCCAGTGCAAGCAATAGCACATGGAGGGCAAAGCATCAGCTCTGGGGCTGGCATGTTGGGCACCTATGAGAGATTCAAGGGTGCTGGTGTGGGGACCCAAAACAGGGTCCCCCTGTTTTGGGGGACCATGCTGGAGGAGGTGAGGAGAACTTTGGAAGCCAAGCTAGGGCATCTGGGTTAGTTCCTACAGTCATACTAGTTAAACCGAAGATCTCCTTGGCTGTCTACCCCTCTTCCCCGTTTCCTACCTAAGTAACTGTGGGGTTTACTATCCCAAGCTGTAGCCTTCTATAGCAGTTTGCTAGGGCTGTCATAACAAAATACTGCAAACTCGGTGGCTTTCTTACTATCTCACAGTTCTGGAAATGAGAAGTCTGAGATCAACGTATTGGCTGGGTGGCTTCCTTCTGAGGAATCTCTTCTAGCCTTCTCTCCTAGCTTCTGGTGGATTTCTGGCAATCTTTGACATTCCTTGGCTTGTAGAAGCATCATCTCCATCTCTGCTTTCATCTTCAAGTAGTGTTCTTTCTGTGTGTGTCTGTTTTTAAATGTCCCCTTTTATAAGGACATCAGTGACATTGGATTGGGACCCATCGTAATGACCTGGTATTTCACTGGACTTATCGCTCAGGAGCAATAGTGGATGCTGTCTGCATACCAGGCAGACCTGCACTTAAATCTGGATACTCAGCTTCTAGTCTGTTTATCTTCCTGTGAGATAACCAACATCCCTTAATAATTCCTTTTCCTGTTTAAATTAGCCAAAGTGGACTCTGTTGTTTGCAGCTAAAAAGCATGACTGCCACCCTGTGAGTGTAAACTACTTGATGCTAAATAAAAAGAAAATGGAGGAAGGAAGGAAGGGAGGAAAAGAAAGGCTGACCAATGGATTGGGAATCTGGAGGCTCTGGTTTTAGAACTGGGCAGTGACTTTGGGCACGTTGTTTCCCATTCCTGATCTCTAGAGAATTCATAGTATTATGAGTGAGTTTTAAAGGTCCCTTCTGGTTTAAACATCCTTTAAAACAATGTGATAGTTCAATGTTTATGTACTTACTTTTTTTTTTTTTTTTGGTACGCGGGCCTCTCACCGCTGCAGCCCCTCCCGTTGCAGAGCACAGGCCCAGCGGCCACGGCCCACGGGTCCAGCCGCTCCGCGGCACGTGGGATCCTTCAGGACCGGGGCACGAACCCGCGTCCCCTGCATTGGCAGGCGGACTCTCAACCACTGCGCCACCAGGGAAGCCATATGTACTTACTTCTTTGAGTTTTTATTTTTTTTGCCCTCAGATGGGTAGGATAAAATAAGACGGAACCACAGTTACTGATTTAGATCAATCTAATTTAAAAAACCCACACGCTTTCTTCTTGCTCCGGGAAACTGGCAGCAGCAGCCTCCCACTTTCCCCTGTGTCAGAGCTAAGGTTCAGGGGGCAGGCCAGGAGAGGAAGCGGGGCTGCAGCAGGCAGCATTGCCCAAGCTCCCCGTACATGGGGGAAGGCTTCTCCTTGGTGGGCAAGTTTTGCACCATGAAGCAGCACAGTCCTGTTTTTCGTCGTGTGATGTGAAACTCTATGAAATGAAAGTATAAAGGAGCCATTTATCAAAATCCTCAGCGTGGTTAGATCTGTGAACTGTGCACCAGGCCACTTGTTCTTATTAATCATTGAAATGGCAGAAACCAGTGACGGCCATCGTAACAGCCCAGCCCCATTAAAGTGGAAAAACAACAAAGTTTCCTTAAAGAAGACCGCATGGGCTGGCCCGCTCGGTGGTGCAGGGTGTATATCAAGATTTCGGGCCCTTGGTTTAGTTCCTTTTTCTCTGGATTAAGGTGCTGTGGACTCAACACCCTTGTTTCAGGGAGGGAGGTGGCCAGAGGAGCTGGCAGCCTTGATTGTCAGGAGAAACATTTCCTCTTGTCCAAATCCTTCCCCCAACCAGGAAGGAGAGCAGTGGTAGGCTAGAGCTGGGATGGTTAATTTTATGTGTTGACTGGGCTAATGGTTCCCAGTTCTTTGGTCAAATACTAGTCTAGATGTTGCTGTGAGGGTCCTTTAAAGATGTGATTGACATTTACATCAGTAGACTTTAGTAAAGCAGATTACCCTCTGTAATATGGATGGGTCTTATCCAGTCCCTTGAAGGCCTTAAGAGTAAAAACTGAAGTTTCCTGAAAAGGAAGGAATGCTCGAAACTGCAATATAGAGACCTGGCCAGCTTCCAGCCTGCTGCAACATCAACTCTTACCTGAATTTCCAGCCTGCTCTAGAGATTTCAGACTTGCCATCCCCTACAGTCTCATTAGCCAATTCCTAACATCTCTCTTTGTCTCTTTATAGATCTAATCTATATCTATATATTTCCCATTTTGTTCTGTTTCTCTGGAGAACCCTTCTGACTAATACACCAGCCCTATTTTTTTTCTTCCCCAATGAGATCATTTTCTCCCCCACTGTATTGTCAGTTTCCTCATCTGTGAAGTGGGTATACAATAACATCCCTATTATGTCCATTAAGAGTTTTTGAAAATATGCTCCATCATCTCCTGTGTTAGAATCTCTTCCCAGGCTGCACTTCAGAATCAGCTTTGTAGCCTCTCAATAACATGAATGCCTGAGATTCTGGGTCAGTAGAAGACTCACAGTGTTTAAAATGTGCCCCAGGTAAGGCTGATGCAGCTGAAGTTGAGCACCATTGGCTTGGTGATAACATCCACCTTCCTTAGCATCTTAACACTGTCACAATCTGATATCTTTCACCATTTCACACTGTGGTCTAGACACAAGGACCCTTCACACCTTTGTCTTCTGGTATTTTGCATGCACTCTTACATCTGCCTGAAATCTATCCCACCGTAAATGCACATACCCTATTAAGGTTTAACTCCTAACTCCTATAAAGACTCAGCAGAAAGGCAACACTTTTCCAGGCCTCCAGATCCCCTGCCCATACGTCTAATATCTCTGTTGTGATGTTGATCACATTAAATTACCATCCAACCACACTTCTCTATTTGACTGCAGGCTTCAAAGCTGGGCATCACAACTTTGTGTCCTCCGTTACCCAGCACGATCCTGACTTATAGAGCTCAATAAGTTTTTGCTGAATTTAAATGACAAAGCAAGCTCCTCCTGTATGGATTCCTTGCTCACCAAGCAACATTTAGATAGTTTGACTTCGCCAGTAGCTGCCACCACCGATGGAGCAAATGCATGTTCTGTCAGATGGATGTGAGCATCTGGGCCACGTGACAGTGCATTCATTTTGAGCAGTAAATTAATAAATTGGAGCCCTGGTTTACACATACAGAGTCTGTGGAATAAATGGCTTGGTTATGGTCATAGCTCAATTATCTAAGTACAGGTGATCCTCCTAGCCTGTCATCTGCAGACTGGTTTTTACTTATTGTCTTGAATTTGCTCTTCTTCTGGCCCTAACTAGTCCCTTTCTCCTTCCTTGTGTGGATAGTTGAAAGCTGGCACTGAACGTGACCCCAATCAAAGAGACGATTTTATAAAGCACTGGTGGTGGTGTCGTTATTACTGTCCCTGATGGCTTGGGCTACACATTTAGGACAGAATCAACCAGATGTTGGCCTGGTGGGTCCCCACCCCCTTCCTGATCTACTGAGGCCGCTGAAGCAAAATCTAGCTCAGGACAGCACCTGTGTGAGTCTGTCAGGAAGACAGGGGTTCTCATTAAGCTGAGAGGTGGGTAATGGAGAGTGAGTCAGGCTGGCTTGTAAGTAGACACCGATGTGTCTTACGTTTAGGTTAGACAGACACACCACCTCATGTTTTTCGCTCTCTAGGGTAGTTCTGGCCGCTGACCTTTGCATTTTAGCCCAGGAGTACAGAGCAGGCTCTTTCTGTCAGCTGGTGAAGGCCACAGGTCCCTGGGCAGAGGACTTTTCCACGGAAGAATCCTGGAGTCAGTGTGGTACAGTAGGAGCTCTCCAACCAGAGATCAGTGCGTGCGGGTCCCAGCCCTGCCTCTGCCACCACATGCCCAGGGCAAAGCAACAGGCAATCTGTGCTTCTTGTTGATTTCACTGTGGGCTGGGATTGGCTTCCCGGCCTCTGTGTGCTGGTATTTAAGGATGGGGATTAAGGATGCGGCAGCTGTCCAAAGAAAACGAGACAGGATGGGCTCAAATGGGCCTGTGGTTGGGCCCTAAAGCTACTTTCCTCAAAACTACCTCCTCCTTCAATAATTTCTTTCCTCTTTCCTGGTTCCATTCTCCACTTATCCCGCAACAATCCTGGGATTCTGTAGAAAATTGGCATTCCCTGCTCCTCCTGTTCCAAGTCCTCTTTGGACTGCTAGAGCGCTTTCTCCTGGGCCCGGGCGATGCCCCCCACCACCTGGCTGAGGGTTCTGTACCATCAGAGTGGGTACAGAAGGTGGCCCCTGCCCCCCTTCTGGCTTCTGTACTTTCTCACATGCTGGTCCTAATGGCCCACTCCGCTTGCACACGCCATGGGCCTGCAGCCATGCTAAGCCTACCTCACAGCCTACAACTCTATACCACCTCTGGTTTTCATGTGGCTGCCACTCCGAGGAGTTATTGATCTTATGCTGGGGTCGGGGGCCAGAGCCACCAGCTTCAGGAGCTTGCTTAAGGCCACAGGATGAATTGATAGCACAGCTGCACTGGAAACCAAGAAACTCCCTTCTAATTCTCTGCTTTCTCTTTCTGAAAGTTTGATTTTGGAGGTGGGGCTGGGGTGCTGATGAGTGGAACAGGCTCGAGCCAGGGTCCTTCAGAAGCTGACCTTGGAGGGCTCTGCCTCCTCTGGGATGCTGAGAAGGTGAACTTGAGAAGCCAGAAGGGCTGAGAGGAGTCGGGGGGAGCAGATGCAAAGCGAAGCCCAAAGGCTAGATCAGGGGCGTGATTGTGGGCAAAGACCAGACTGCGGGCAAAGACCAGACTGCAGAGTGAACACGCCCTGAGCTGGGTGACAGCGGGACCAGTTCCAGGACGTGTGAAGGCGGGCTGGCCATGGGGGACCACGCTGGGAAGCCATCTGCACAAGGTATTGACAGTGAACGTGACAATCTACCATGAAGACTAGAGATGGCTCGTTTGGTCCCTCAACCCTCAGGCCTCAGCCAGGGGCCGCCTCATCCAAGAAGCTTTCTTTAACTCTTCCCATAGCTCAAAGTCACAATGGAGGAGAAATAACCAGGAGAAACATCGGCTCAGTGATTCTCAAATGAAGAGCTTTATAAAATACAGATACCTGTGGCCCTGTCCATATCTACTGAATTATAATCTCCAGCAGAGGGGCCCAGGCATAGGTATTTTTTTAAAAAAAGCTTTCTAAGTAATGCTCATACATCTCTTCAAGGGGGGCTTAAAAATACCATATTTTATAGCACTCTACAGCTTACCAAAAGTCCACAGGCACAGCCTCACTTTTTTTCTGGCATCACTTTGGATATAGTACATCCCCAAGCACCACATACTTTAAATAACTACCTGAGTCTTCTGTTATTTCACTCTCATCTGGGCCAGAGAAGCAGGCTTTGCTCTTTATTTACTTTTTATTGCTTATGGTACTTGCTTTCACAAACAGTGCTGGTGAAAGACCAAGAACTCTGTAAATACTTAATGATTGGTGCAAGGCTGGGGGATTAAAAGTCACAGTAAATACACACACGGGTGCACACACGCTCACACATCCTTTGTGACACAAGAGAGAAGTGTACATTGCAGGAAAATGAGAAAGTGCAAAGAAGAGTAAAAACAAAATGAAAACCACCTCTATTCACTCCCTACCATCAAACACTGTCAATTCTGGGTGTGGGTGTGTATGTGTGCATGTATATCAAAATGGAATCATGCCCGTGTGGCTCTTTTATAACTACATTTTGAAATTTAACAGGAAATCATCAATAAATTTTATTCTTTGAAAAATATTAACATAGCATTAGGTCCTAAGCAGAGATTTCACTAGGAAATCATTATCAAAAGTATCTCAAAGATGAGATCTTGGAATCCAAACTTAGAAATTTGGGGTTTTCCCCTCCCAATAGATATTTGACATTTATGCACATCAGTACACATCCTCAAAATGCATCATTAGGGCTTCCCTGGTGGCACAGTGGTTAAGACTCTGCCTGCCAACGCAGGGGACACGGGTTCGAGCCCTGGTCTGGGAAGATCCCACATGCTGCAGAGCAACTAAGCCTGCAAGCCAGAACTACTGAGCCTCCTCTCTAGAGCCCATGAGCCACAACTACTGAGCATGCGTGCCACAGCTACTGAAGCCCGTGCGCCTAGAGCCCGTACTCCGCAACAAGAGAAGCCACCATAGTGAGAAGCCTGCACACTGCAAGGAAGAGCAGCCCCCGCTCGACGCAACTAGAGAAAGCCCGTGCACAGAAACAAAGACCCAACACAGCCAAAAAAAAAAAAAGCATCATTAAAAATTAAGTATTTAATTTGAACACAGAGATCATATATACTTTACATATATACATATGTATACATACATGTACTTGGTGTCATTTCTCTGCTCAGGGTCATGAATCTTTCTTCTCTTTATGCCCTCTTTCTTCTCTGCCTATATGACTACCCCCTAATCCTATAGTAAACATTTTCCATGCCAATAAATAGGGCAGTGTTTCTGTTATGTCACTGTGCAACAAACCTCTGCAAAACTTGGTAGCTTAAAATAACAATGTATCATTTCTCATGTTTCTTTAGATCAGCAATTCAGGCTGGGTTCTTCTGCTAAACTCACCTGTAGGGCTGTCAGATTTAGCAAATAAAAATACAAGACACCCAAGTTAAATTTGAATTTCATATCCACAATTAATAATTTTGTAGTATAAACACGTCTATGTGATATTTGAGACACAGTTATGTTAAAATACTACTCATTGTTTATCTGGAAAGAATATTTAACTGGGTATTCTGTGTTTTAGCTTTGCAACCTTACTCCCCTGAGGTCACTCGTTCTGCAGTTAGGGGCCTTGTTTCTCCTCCATGTGGCCTCTTGTCCCCCAGTAAGCTGGATGCAACTTCTTCACATGGTGGGCTCAGAGCAGCATCTCCAAAGGGCAAAGGCGGAAGCTGCAAGGCCTTTTGGGACCTAGCGCTGGGCATCTTATGACATCACTTCCCCCTCATTCTATTGGTCTACAAGTCACAGGGCGAGCCCACATTCAACAGACAGGAAATAGGCTCTAACTTTTGATGGCAGGACCAGCAACGTGGCATTGCAAAGGGGCATGCATCCAGGGATGACTGGAATTGCTGCAGCCCTTTTGGCAAACAGAGTCAACATTCTTCTCTATCAGTTGAGAACGTTGCCTTTTATTCTGTTGTACCACAATTTTTACCCATTGTCCATATTCGATGTTTAGATTATTTTCTTTTATGCTGTTATGAGCCTAGTTGCATAAAAACCAGGGATTTTTCTGCATTTGTCCAATTTTGCATACCTTTCTCATAGGAGCGTTAGAAAGTACTGCCTTGATTCAGAACCCAGCTTTATCACTTACCAGCTGTGTGGCTGGGGTAAAGTCACTTTGCATCTTTGTGCCTCAGTTTCCTCATCTGCAAAATGGAGACAAAAATATGACTCATCTCATCTCCTACTGGGAAGATTAAGTAGACTCTGAATATAAAATGATCCATGACTGTTGGTCATTATTAAGATAAATTCCTACAAGTGAAATTATTAGGTCAAGAGGTGTAGAGATAACACATTTGCTATACATATTAATAAATTGAAGGAACCATGTTTTGAATTAAGAAAAATAAGTCCAAGTTCTACAGCCTAGTGATTAAGAACCAAGACTGTAGACCAGGATTCAGAAACCTTGTTTCTATAAGTAAGGTTTTATTGGAACATGACTATGTCCTTTTGTTTATGTATCATCTATCACTGCTTTTGAACTGCAGCAGCAGAGTTGAGGAGTGTGGCAGAGATCAAATGGCCCACAGACCTACAGAGATTTACTATCTGACTCTTTATAGAAAGTTTTCCAACCTCTAATTTGGAGTAAGAGAGGCTTGGGCAGGAATCTGCCCTCTGTCCTGCGCCCTCTGTGTTGGTGGCACAGGGTTTAGTGAAAGATGGCACTTTAATTTTGATCTTCTACTACCTTGGAGTGGCTACTGGGCAAGGAGGCAGTCAGCACTTTACCAGCACCGAACGAAAGGGCTCCGTAGATTTGCAGCTACTTAAGTACAAGGTTTTATGTGTGTATGTGCAAGAGTATGTGTGTGCCTGTGTGTGGATGTCTATCCGTATGTATGTGTATCTGTGTGTATGTATGTGTATACATGTATATGTGTGGGTATATGTATGTATATGTGTGTGTGTAGCCAGAGGACCAGGGGAGTGGTCACTGTCCGTGAGCAGTTTAGAAAGCTTTCTGCATCTTTAATAGCACTATTGACAGGACTGCTGCTAAGCAGTGTTGAAAGCTGCCGGGGGAAGCAGTGCAAAAGCCCGACATGGGAAAGATGTAAAGAAGGTCGTCATAGGCAGGGGTCTTTCCAATGTGCCTACTCAACAACCAGCGGCACCAGCCCTCCCAGCTGGTCCTGACCCCTCCCAGCAGACAGCCCCACTCTCTCCTCCCCACTCCTGATGCTGGAATGTACCTTCCTTCTGCACTCCTCACAATGCTCAAGTGAAATCACCACATGCTCTCAAGTCCATGGACCATAGCAGGGGTACTTGGTAGGTTCTGAGCACTACCCTCTAAGCTGAGCATGGGTAACCTTAAGAGACTCAAGGTGTGCTGGCTCCTTTCATCCCTACACCAATGCTGTCAAGTAGGTCTTATTATCTTCACTTTTTAGATTCAGACACTGAGGCTCAGAAAGATCAAACCATTTTCATAAAGCCACACAGCCATGAAAGGACAGGAGCTGGGATTTGATCATTGTGACTCCAAAAGCTTGTTCTTTCTACGGCACTAGGGGATCAACAGTCTAGCAGGAAAGATGTTATGGTACAAATATTATAATTGAAGTCAGGATGAGATGTATTCCATGTAAGAGGTAGATAAATGCTAGAAGGGTTCAGAAGAAAAAGGGAAACCTTCTATAGATGGAAGCATTTGAACTTGATTATAATTCCTTATGACAAAAAAAATGTTTTTTCTTCAAATTCGAGGTCTCAGGTAAAATTAGGGGAAAAAAAGGTGTTATACTGGGTCAAAATTTGGGAATTGATAAGCTTTACTTACCTGAAGAAAAGATGTTGACTTTGGGATCCGTGAGGGGTTGGCCACGTACAGCCTTTGCTGCAGGCCACCTCTCTGGAGGGACCCACATGTTACTGTCTTAAGTGGTGACTTTAGGAACAGATCCATCCTGGGCCCAAGAAAATGTTTCAGGCAGATCCAGCATCACTTCCATCGGGTTCTTTTTCCTTGGTTCCCTAGTCACCTGGTTTCTGCTGCATTTGCTGATGGTGGAACCAGTTGAAGTACCAGGGCTGGGTTTTGGGAGCTCCTCTGCCCGGTTCAGTCTTGTGACGGAAGAATCGTTCCTCTGCACCACTCTTCTGAGAGGGCTTGAGAACCAGGGTCAACAGCACACCGATAGGTGTTTATAATTTGTCTGTGGACAGTGGTTCCCAACCTTTACACCTGTTAGCCGAGGTCTCCCGGATCCACTAATGCGGTTTAAATGAGAGCTAATGGGACATTTCCCCTTGAGCATCATGACAGGTGGTGAGACGCAGGTCCATGGGCCCAGCCCAGGCTCTTACTGTGAAGAAGAGCCGAGGAAGGGTCTGTTGGAGGAAGGAGAGAGTGAATACGTGAACACAGCTGAACATCTCTGTCGTTAATTGCTGAGGTCGCTGCTGTGCAGATTCGAAGCATGTTATTTTCGAATTAAGATTTCCTGCTTGCTTGGGTGTTCAAACTGAAACTAGGTGAGATTCAAGACCCTTCAGCTTGGCCTCAGATAGTCTGATTTCACTGGTCTGGAAAGGAGCCTGGCAATGGTGTTTTTAAAACATTCCTCAGTGATTCTGAAACGCTGTCAGGACTGAGAATCACTTGGATGTAATCCAGTCTGAATTCTCCCAATTTGCATATGAGGAAACTGAGGCCCATAGACAGGCTTGCTATAGAAAGCCTTCTGCCAAAAAAGAAATTGGCAGAGGGCTTCCCTGGTGGCGCAGTGGTTGAGAGTCCACCTGCCGATGCAGGGGACACGGGTTCGTGTCCCGGTCCGGGGGGATCCCACATGCCGCGGAGTGGCTGGGCCCATGAGCCATGGCCGCTGAACCTGCGCGTCCGGAGCCTGTGCTCCTCGACGGGAGAGGCCACAACAGCGAGAGGCCCGCATACTGCAAAAAAAGAAATTGGCAGAAAATCTCCTTGGCTAACTGCATGCTTCTTTCATCCTGTGTTCCTCCTTCCTCGGAATGTATGAGACACAATTGAATGTGAACCTGTGGTCAGGACTAGATACCTGAGACCCCTACGGACCAGCTCCTTCCCTGGATCTTCTGTGACCCTGGGGCTACCTCCTGCCCACTTCCTGTTTCCCAAGTGACTTGGGTTCCATTTTGTTTTAATTGATACAATGTCCCTCCTGGAATGTCATGTCTGTTTCTTCTGTTCTTTCTCCTGGAAGCAAATGGGAAAGATTTATGGCTCCTTGTAAAACCCCAGTGTTGTTTAGAAATTGCTTGTGATTGATTAAGTAATAAAAATGCTTTTAAGACAGGGAGGTAAATCTCCCTGCTAATTGCTCTGTGCTTTACATTAGAACCTTGTTACACTGCCTCAGGCTCTCCAGGGCTGGACCACTTGGTAATTTCCATCACCCTGAAAAGTCACGTTGGCATCATCTTGTGCAGCTTTTTTCCCAGGACTGATACTGTTAAAAGAGGTAGACAGATAATTAATGGGCCAATAAACACAACCAGCAAAGCATTTGAAGCAAGAGAGCAAATCCCTCCTTCCCCCAGAGGGTGAGTTCCAGCGCTCATCTGGGTGTGTGGATAGGATCCAAGCCCTGGTGGAAGGGTGGTCCAGATGGGAGATGGAAGGACTTTCTCAGCCTCCACCTGCCCCTTCCCTCTTTCTGGCAAAATAGTTTTGTGTACCTTGAAAGATGGATAGATTACTCACTGGCTTTGAGCCAGAAGGGGATGGAACTCGACCCCAGCGGGGAGGGCACATTGCTGGATGGGGAGAGAGGGCACAGACAGTGTGCAGTGTTTGGTGTAGCGAGCCTGGATTAGATGGGTGACCATCTGGTCTCTGAAGGACTACAGTGATGAAGCCATTGCCAAGTTCATTCTCAGTCTCCATCAGGAGAGTTGTCATACTTTTACACAGTCCTCTGCAGCTCTCCAAACTTTTGAAACCCACAGGTAAGTGGGTATGGGATAGTTCAACAGTTCTTGCACCTCGTCTGACACGAGCAGGTTTCAATCAATCTAGGAGGCCCGGGGAATGTTCCACGTGGAAGGCAGGAAACGGTGGTGGTATTATATTAAGTACGATATTTGGTCTTTGTCCCCAGTTCCTGGTACAGAGCTTCTAAAATCCTTGGAGTTTCTTGAGTGAAGGGTGATAGGAATGCTTTTTGTTCTAACGGTGGTATCAGACCCTTAGAAAGCTTCAGGATGGGTAGTCAGGAATACCAAGCCTCGATTAGAAGCTTGGAACTTCTGGCCCCACCTCCTAACTTTCTAGAAGGGGAGAGGGGCTGGAGGTTAAGTAAATCACCAACGGCGAGTAATGAAATCTGCATAAAAACCCTTGAACAGTAGGTTTGGAGAGCTTCAGAGTTGGAGAACACATCAACGGACTGGGAGGGTAGCACACCCCAACTCCAGGAAGACAGGGAATCTCCGGACCTTGTCCCAGGTACCTCTACATCTGGCTGTTCGTGTGCATCCTTTACAGTGAACAGGTAATAGCAAGAAAAGTGTTTTCCAGAGTTTTCTGAACCATTCTAGGAAATTATCAAACCTGGAAAAAAGGGGTTGTAAGAACCCCCTGACTTTGTAGCCACAGAAGGGTGGGTCACCTGGGGACCCGAGACTTAAACGACTGACATCTGAAATGAGGGCCATCGTGGAGGATGGAACCCCTAGACCTCTGGGGTCTCTGCCAACTCCGGGTCGTTAGGGTCAGAACTGAACTGAGCTGTAGGACACCCAGTCTGTGTCCAGACTGCTGGAGGATTGGTTGGTGTGAGACAAAAACTCCACACATCTGGTGTCAGAAGTGTTGTGAGTAAAACATAGCTCGGAAGAATTTCTGAGTATGAGGGAACAACTATCCAAGGGGCATGTGGGCCGGGAGACACTTCTTGTCTCACCCAGAGCCAAAATGGGCTCACTCTCCCCGCCCCCGCCCCGCCCCCGCCCCCGCTTCTGCAGCAGCTACATTTTCAAAGCAGATTTGCCGTGGGAGAGAGCTGATCACGCAGCATATCCCGCCTGACATAGATGTCACTGACAGCAAGTGATTGAAAGAAATAACCAAAGCAGGGATTCGTCATGGGTCCACAGATGAACTCAGGTGGTCCCCGAGTGCTCGAAAATTTGGCAAATTATGTGTGGTTGTGAGTACGTACTTTTCTGGGGAGGGTCCACTCCTTCATCAGAGTTTTAAGGATTCACCACGCAAAGATGATTTTTTTAAAAAAACCAAACAAACAACCCTAAGTTGCATTAAAACTATTAGAAAGGTGGATAGGAGAATTTATTCAGACTCAGAGGGTCCCCAGTTTTTTCTGGACCAGCTTCCATGGAAAGTCACTCTGTTCTAACAAGTTACTGAGGAATGATTGATGTCCCAGGGAAGATTTTCAGGTTTTGACTGTCACCCACTGGGAACTTTTAACTTGTCTCAAGGGCATTATGTGGGGCAAATGACAGGGACAGATCATGGGTATAAATATTTCACTATGCTTTTGTCTCAGCGTTTTTTAGCCATTCCATTTGGTGATGCCTAAGAGATACCCAAACTTTAAACTACAGAGAAGAGTGATTCGTTTCAGAGAGGTGACTTCATTCAACCCCAGGCTTCCTGAGCATCCCCGAGAAGTGGTGATCAAAGGGCTATAGCTCCTAGATCCCTCAGTGTGATAATAGGCTAATGAAGAGAATACTCATTCAAGGAAAAGTCTTGGTTTTAGAAGTGCTGTGCCTTGGGTTATGCCTCAGGGTTTGTCGTGAAGAAACTCTGCTCAGGGTAAGTCTTGGGATGAGCGAGAGCCTTCAAGCTTAAGACATAATTTCAAGTAGACATGGAGCACACTTCTACCTCTGTCTACTCCTTCTGACTCATTCTGCTGGACTGGCTACCCTGAGGTCTTAGGCAGGGCTTTGAGTTCTTTCCAGGTAATGGGTGAAGTTGTCACCACTATATCTTCCCATGGAAGGCAGAAACTGGGGAGACTTAAAGAAACAGAAGGTCCCTGCCTTACATGGTCCAGCTGTCAATATTTCCACGTCCAACAGAGTGAGGAATTCTAGTCTAAAAGAAGAAGTAGTTAACAATTACTGAGTACATACAAGGGGTCACTGTGCTGAGTGTCCAATTGTTAGCTGGGTTATCTCATTGAATCCTCCCTACCACCTTAGGGACAAGGAACTACAACTGTCCCCACCCTTAGGGACAAAGCACTACAACTGTCCCCACTTTACTGATAAGAGAATTGAAGATTGGAGAGGAGGAGGATTACCTTGCCCAAAGTTCTACAGTTAGTGGATGAATAGTGGACCCAAGCCACCAGCCATCAGAGGACACAGTCTTAGCCACTATGCAGTTTACTGCTCCCATGGTCCATTGCTGGCTGGACCAGTCTTTACTGGTACAGTCTCCTGTACATGGGGCAGGGTGGAGCAAAAAGGCTTCAGGGTGGCTGTAATGTTAGATAAAAAGTGGATATAGGGATTCCCTGGTGGCGCAGTGGTTGAGAGTCCGCCTGCCGATGCAGGGGATGCGGGTTCATGCCCCGGTCCGGGAGGATCCCGTGTGCCGCGGAGCGGCTGCGCCCGTGAGCCATGGCTGCTGAGCCTGCGCGTCTGGAGCCTGTGCTCTGCAGTGGGAGAGGCCACAGCGGTGAGAGGCCCACGTACCGCAAAAAAAAAAAAAAAAGTGGATATAGAATAGGTACATCTGAGAGGTCAGAGTTGATGCAAGGGATAGTGGAAACATCACAACCCATGGAGGGATGGTCTGGGCAGCAACCCGTGAGGTGCCAGGCCCCTGTCCAGGTGGCTTACATCCATCCCTGCTGCAGCCAATGAAGCTAGTCCCACGGGCTCTGCATTTCTCAGTGGATGTGTTAAAGCATAATAACGTTCCACAGCTCAAGGCCACAGCTGTTCCTTCAACTGACTTATTGCTTCTTATCTTAAAAAATAATTGTAGATGGAAATCAGTTGTTGTGTTTGGCAGAAGAATAAATACATTTATTCGATTCTGACAGTTAAAAAACAAACAGGCCAAAAACCTTGGCCCAGGGCCTGGCACTCCACCCCCTCGTCCTGCTTGTGCTCAGCAGTTTATTTTCAGATCTTGTTTCCTGGTAGAGAGAAAGCATCCAATTGGAGATCTAGGCCCTGTGGGCTGGGAAAGACAGGCAATGGTTGACCACTTGGAGTGGACGATACTGTAGATTGCTGAGTGGGGCTGGAGGTGACAGAGCCCGCTTTGTTAAGGTCGTCTTCATCTGGAGGGCAGCTGCTTCATCTCTTTGCCCACCTTTCTAGAATGTCAAGGACATGCAAGGGCCCACATAGACATGTAACTGTAACAACCACCACCAGCATATCGAGGAACTCATGGAAGTTTCCTTTGTTGGCCTGTATGGGCTCAGGTGAGCTCCCCCTTCCTCTCTGCCCAGATGTAGCCTGGCAGCCGGGCTGTGGTACTGGGTGAGGTTGGCACGATGGGGTGCAAACGAGTAGTAGAGCCTTCACAGCCCAACACACCCTCTGGGGCTCAACTTATTCAAGCCACCTTTGGAAGCGGCCCAACCATTGGCCTTTCCTGGAGTCCCTGAGGCCTTTCTGGGAAGAACCTCATGCCTCTTCCTTCCAGGTTCTGTCTTTGGCATCCAGTTTTGTATCAGAAAGTAAACACATCTCTCAAAAGTGTCGACTTAAAATGCATTCCAATGCAGACGAATACTGTTGGATTCCGCTTATATGAGGTACCTAGAAAAGTCAAATTCATAGAGTCAGAGAGTAATTGGTAGATGCCAGGGGCTGGGGGTGGGGGTGGGGAATGGGGAGTTAGTGTTTAAAGGGGACAGAGTTTCAGTTTAGGAAGGTGAAAAATTAGGGAGATGGATGATGGTGAGAATTGCACAAAAACGTGAATGTACTTAGTGCTGCTGAGCTGTACCATTAAATATGGTTAAAATAGTATGTTTTATATTATGTGACTTTTACCACAATAAAAAAACATTAAAAAAAAGTGTCAACTTAGAAAAGTTTAAAAGAAACGATATCACCCCTAGTGGAAAGGAAAATATGTCAGATATTTTTCTACTCTTCGCATGTGAGGGTGCAAAATGTTGCACACCTGAAAGTGTGTATACGGATTGAATAATTTACAGCAAATATTTGTAACATTTCCTTTGGTAGATGGAGATCTACTGAAGGTGTGTAAGCAGGGAAGTGATATGATTTGATTTGTGAATTTTTGTTCAACAACTGAGGGTTATAATTAGTGCTTTCTGCTTGATTGTGATGTCCTTGAGGATAAGGAATGAAGCCTTCTTTGCTTTTGCATCCCTAGCACCGAACATGCAAGTGCCACATTCTTCCACATACTGCCACGATAAATCTCGAATGAATGAATGAATGTGAAGGAAAGTGTCTGCAAGTGCAGGCAGGGGTGGGGTTGGCATGGGAGGTTATAATTTGGAATCTGGGAGGGCTAGAGTCAGGGGAAGAGACCAGAGGACCTCAAACACAAGGCTGGGGGTGTGCGTTATAGAAAAGGGCTGTGGGAAGGGAGAAAAATGGGTGGATGCAGGATGTATTGTGCAAGCAAAATGGGCAATTATTTCTATGGTCTTGAGGGGACCTATGATGCAGAGCAGTGCTGTCCAATAGAACTTTCTTTTTAAAAAAATTTATTGAAGTACAGTTGACTTACAATGTTGTGTTAGTTTCAGGTGCACAGCAAAGTAATTCAGTTATACATATATAGATACCTATTTTTTTCAGATTCTTTTCCCTTATAGGTTATTACAAAATATTTAGTAGAGTTCCTTGTGCTATACAGTAAGTCCTTGTTGGTTATATATTTTACATATAATAGTGCATATATGTTAATCCCGAAATAAGGATGGAAATGTCCCATATTTACATTGTCTAATATGGTAGCCATTAGCCATATGTGGCTACTGGGCACTTGAAATGTGTCTAAAGTGAATGAGGAACTGAATTTTTAGTTGAAAAAATTTATGATTACATTTAAATACCCACATGTGGCTAGTAGCTATCATACTGGACAGTATACTCTATTATCTCCATATCACAAGGAAAGGTTTTCTGGGTCCCGGAAAAAGATGGGGCAGAAATTGGAGGGAAGAATTTTTGCTATGCCAACTGGTAGTTTTTTTTTTGTTTGTTTTTGTTTTTTTCCGGTACGCGGGCCTCTCCCGTTGCGGAGCACAGGCTCCGGACGCGCAGGCTCAGCGGCTATGGCTTACGGGCCCAGCCGCTCCGCGGCATGTGGGATCTTCCCGGACCGGGGCACGAACCCACATCCCCTACATCGGCAGGTGGACTCTCAACCACAGCGCCACCAGGGAAGCCCCCAACTGGTAGTTTTGAAGACAACTGTAATAGCAGAAACTTCTACTGTGAAATCCCAGGTTTGGGCTGTTTGTTGTAGGTGCAAACTTGGTGGAGAAGAAATAAAATGAGAGTATCCCAAAGATTCTCTCTCATATCCTGGACATATTAACTGACTCGTAGCTGGAGGCCTTTATTCATTAGTTTTATGGTCAAAACCTAAATAAAGTACCACAAATGCTCTCTGTTTGTTTGGCAGCCATCCTGGTCCAGGTGAGGAAGCTATCCATTTCCCCTTGCAATCCTTCACGCAGAGGTGTATGCATGAAGTATCACAGGGGAGGGATAAGCCAAACCAGCCAAGTTTAGCTGGGCTTTTCACAAGCACTTACAGCAAATTAACCCAAATTTGCTTTGGCAGGGGGAGGGTTTTATTTTGCTAGCATCGTGTAGTTGTAATAAAAGTGCCCTTTTGAATAAAAATCAATGACAATTCTAAATGCCCAGTAAATGCTGTAACGTTAATAAACCATACTATGCATTAAATCCAACTTTAATATGCAACGTGCACCATTTACAGCTTGCAATTCAGGTCTGATCATGCTTCCAGCAGAGAATGAAATGGCCTAAAACAGCTGCCAGATGGTGTGAAATGAACATAGATACAAGGTAAAGAAACTCAACTGAACCCTGAAAGTTCTTATCAGTGAGACCAGCCCTGGTTAATTAAGGTTGAGTGGATGTCATTCACCCTTCCTCCCTCCATCTCTCTTTCCCTCTTTTACTCCCTTGCTCTCTCTCTTCTCCTTTCTTACCACATGTGCAGAACTTGAGGAATAAAAGAAATTAAAGGTATCTCTTGCTTTCTAGGGCTTAACATACCATGAGGAGATAATTAACTATACACATGATACAGTTCTTCACTGGCTCCCTGATGGTTCTAATTCATCATGGATATGGATTTCTAATTCATTCTATGTGCTATTTCCTCTACGGGAATTGCCCTGCCTTTCCTTCTTCACAAAGAAAACTCCTAATCATCCTTCAAGACCCAGACCAAAGGCATCCTCCTCTGTCAAGACTTCCTTGAGCCCCCAGGCAGAGTCCATGGCTACATCTTCTGTGCTCCCACACTGTTTTTCCATTTTCCAATTATAGTGATTATCACGCACACTCTTCAGTGAAATTCCTTGTCTTTATTTCTGTGACTCCCATTGTGAGAACTTTAAGGGCAGGAACTTGGATATGAAGAGTTTTGCAGCTTCAGTGTCTCATGTTGCCTTGCACGTGGAAAGTGCAAATATTTCTTTCATATGAATTTGGTAACAGATGTAAGGCAATGTCAATGTAGCTGAACTAGGTATGGGAGAATTTGGAGAAATGTGCTGATTATTCTGTCTGAAGTACTGTTCAGCCAGGAACCTTATAATGACCTCATTACTCATAGTCATGGGCCTCTGTTGGCCAAGCTCCTTCTGTCTTGTGGCTCCATCTTAACGCCTGGCTTCCAAGGTCACTGGACTTGACATTGCCTAGCTGACAGATGGGAACGAACCTGGAGGTTTGTTAGGGGATTGGGGGCGGGGAGAGTGGAATGAGGGACAAATCCACACCACTTTGGCTCACATCCCACTGCCTATAATGCAGTCCCTGGCCACACTTGATTACAAGAGAGGCTGAGATCCACAGTTTAGCTGTGTGCCCAGAGGGAATGAGTTTGGTGCTCATGTAGCCAGTTTGGAGAGACACACAAGGCCTCAAGTTCATGTCCAGACACTCTCCCCCTCATTCATGATGCCCAGACACACTGGCTTTCTGGATTTTCTTTGTGCCAAGCAAATTCCCTCTTTTGCTGTTCCCTCTGCCTGGAATCTTTTTTCCCTTTGTTGTCTTTGCGACACCTAGTACTTACTGTAGTTATATAGTCATTTACTTCCTATAGGTTGTGAGCTCCAGGCAGGCACTGCCCTTCTTGCAATAGACCAGTGGCTGCTCCGGGTGCCTCTTGAGGTTCAACCCCTGAAGCCAGAAGCTCTGTTTTCTCTGGTGGGCAACCTGACAATCCATACTCCTTCACATTGTTGAATCTCAAAGAAGGGTCTTCCATCTTCCACTGGGTTTAGAGAACAATTGATGTGGGGCAAGGATAAGGCAGTGGAGATGTCAAAGGATCGGCTCCACCCTAGATGCAAACTAAACGCGCTACATGTTCTATAAAAATGAACTTTAATAAACTCTGTCCTGAATGGTCAAATTGAAAATTGAGGAGATTTTGGAGTCCTGCTACTTCTTAGCTTATGTGACCTCAGGAAGTTACTTAACTTCCTTGGATTCAGTTTTTGGTACAATGGGAATAAAGGTGCCAGTGAGATCACCTTTATGAAGCAGCGGGGCAACCTCTGACTTATACTAGGAACTCAGTTCATATTCCTCTTCTGCATCCCCTTCCTCTAACTTTCTCCTTCTACCTTATCTTTTTCTTCCTCCTCCATGTTTTTTTCACAGCGAGGGGCTCGCATGAGTATCTAATCGGTTGCCTTCATTTGCTTCTCTCCATCTATCAGAACTCACAGACCCCTCAACACTCACAGGACTCTTGCCATGGCCTTGATGGGCTGCACTTCCAGTTCAGACAAATCTTCCTAGGAGGCCACGTGAAAGCAAATTTCCAACACACGTAGTTAATAGGTTAATAAGTTTCAGGGGACCCAACTTGGCCCATATTTAGAATGAAATAATGACTTGTGCTTTCGTTGGTTTTCCCTCCTCCGGGGGCCATGGGAACATAATTTCCTCTAATTCTCAGTAGGACCTACAGTTAGAGTAACCATTGAATTCTGCTTCAGCCAGACTGAATGTGAAAGGTCCTTCTAGGACAAAACCCAGATCTCTGTTCTTGCCCACAAGCGGGGACACAGGTTAAACTCCCCACATGCCAGCTAAACATGGAATCTGATTCTGAGGCATACTCTTTCAACTGAGCCACTGACAATTATTAGTTAGGTGTCCATGGCAGAGTGTCTCTTTGGAAAATGCAAATACTATACAGACACGAGGATCAAAAATTTTTAACCTGGTTACTGTAGCTTCATTTCAATGAATAGTAAAAAGATGCTCATATACAGCACTCTGGGGAGTGACATGAAGGCTTTTCTGCTTTCCAAATGGCTGAAAGGGACACAAACATAATTATTGGTTCTCATGTGAGCATCTTCAGGGCTGGGCTGATGTCTTATTTACCTTTGCCCCACAGAGCCACCTAACATGTAATAGATGCCCAACAGATACTTGTTGAAATAAAATGAAAAAACTCCCAGGGCATTCTTTAGGATGAGAAAAGATTGTTTGATATAAGAATACAGCATGGATAACATTAAATACATTTTCTTTACTCCATGTCTTGGTTTGTGTTGAAACTCTCCTCTCCTTTTCTGTGCTGATCGTACCTAGATTGCATTATTTCTTTTTTTTTTTTTCTTTCTTTTTTTTTTTTTGCGGTATGCGGGCCTCTCACTGCTGTGGCCTCTCCCGTTGCGGAGCACAGGCTCCGGACGCGCAGGCCCAGCGGCCACGGCTCACGGGCCCAGCTGCTCCGCCGCATGTGGGGTCTTCCCGGACTGGGGCACGAACCCGTGTCCCCTGCATCGGCAGGCGGACTCTAAACCACTGCGCCACCAGGGAAGCCCTAGATTGCATTATTTGAGTGAGATGGAGAAGGGGAACGGGGGAAGAAGATTCATGTTTTCTTTTCTTTTCTTTTTGTTTTGTTTTGGAGTGCCTACAGGAAGCTAGTCCACTTTACCAGACACTTTTACAAATGTTGCTCTGGTTATTCTCATTTATAGATGTGGAAAACGAGGCCCAGAGAGGTTAAGAAATATGTCAATTCACACAGCTGAGCCAGCATTGAAACCATGGTTACCTCCTTCAAAAATTGATGCTCTTTTCACTAAATTCACAAAGGTTGAGGTGGGAATGGCAGGAGATGAGGGATAAATGGGGTACCAACTACTCAGATCCAGCATGTCACCTGGTCTGAGGTGTCTGGAAATCCTTCCAGGCTGTCTTTAATGAATGCTTATCTCTCTCCTCCCTGCCCTCTTCTGGCAGCCTCCGTGATTCACATTCCAGGTGATGTCATGGAAGGTGCAGGCAGACTTTAGCTTTTTAAAGCCCCAAGAGAGCTGATAGCATAGGGAATGGATGGACCCGGTGGTTGCTCCCCTCCCACTTAGAGACCCAGGTCCTAGGAGGTCAGTGTAATTCTACTGGGATGAAGGAGGTGAGAGGTTTAGGTTCCTTTCCCCCTTAGGCAGTTGCTAAGGCACCAGAGGTGGTGATGGTGGTATATGGAAGACCCATTCTAATTGTGTGTGCAACCTCTGGCTTTAGCTCCCCAGGCAGCTTGAGAATACAGCGCCACCTTCTGCTCTCCTGAGTTCTTCCAATCCTCTTGACCAGAGGTTCTGACAGTCCCTGAACAGGAACTCATGTAACCTGCAAACCTAACGCATAGCAACCTTTCCTGCTATTCCATTAACCTTCTCTGGGCCATTAAGGGAACATCAGACCTGGACCATACGTAGCTTTCTGGGTCTGAAATCTGGTCCCTTTAGATTTATCACTGTCTTTTAGAAGAGGCAGCGTGGTTCATGGGGAAGCACATGGACTTTGTGCTCAGACAACCTGGGTTTGAATCTAGTCTAGATCATGTTTTACGGAGACCTGAGATGCCTGAGTGTCAGCTTCCTCATATGGGGAGCAGGGAGCTTGAATCCTACTCAGCAGGGTAGCAATGTCATATGTGTAAAACTTAGAGCAACACGGAAGGCCCTTGGTCAATATGATAATTTCTGGAAGACTAAAAGCCCAGGCTCTGAGGTTGGATGGACCTGTTTCGAATACTGAATCTGTTATTGACCAGTTGTGCAAGCTTGAATAAGGGTCTTAACCTCTCAGACTCTCAAATTTCTTACCTGTAGTTTAGTGATAACTAGTAATCTATCCAGTAATAACTATCTTCTAGAGTCTATGTGAAGATTAAATGAAATGACGTATGAGAGGGGTTAGCATAGAACTTGATATATGGAGGGCAGTCAATAATTGTTCATTCACCAGATTATTAAATATCATTGTTATTACTATTGCAAGTATTGTTAAGCTCTTGTAGCCTTTAGTAACGATGCTGTGCTATGCTGCCTAGACTCCTCATTCAGGAATGAGGATCTCAGCCCTCAGCTGCCAGGGCTACGGGCTACTGACAGCTCACGGCGGAGTCCTGCTGTCCTCCTTGGAAGGGAGCTGAGTTGTCCAAGGTGACACCTCCTCCCAGAAGCAGTTTGCAATCAGTGACTGCTCACGTGGAGGTACAAATCCCAGCCACCTCATCTCAGTTTGAGACAACTCTGCAGGGCCCTCTTGATACCGAGCAGGGCCCTATGGGGCTCCTGGGCACAAAGCCTTTCTGTGCCTCCCATTTCTTTGATTACAGGAAATAGCCTTTATTCTGCCTCCACGACCTTCCCTGGGTTCCAATGAGCAGATTCAAGCAGTTGTTAATTCGGGAAGGGAGGGGATGCCAGACAAGGGAGAGACAGTCAAGAGAAACAATAGTGCAGCCTTGGGGCAAGGTCCAGGTTCCCCATCAATACACACAACAATATCTTTGAGCTGTTTTGCAAACACCGAAACCTCCTCCAAGTGGGAGAAGTTAACGATTAACGGTGGTATGCTTCCCACAAGCACTAGACCCCAGACCAGTTGGAACCTGAAAGTTGATGATGCTGACTCCTACTTACCTCATCTTTCAGAAGTACGTCCCCGAGCTGATCACGCCCTCTTTGAACCATTACTATAAAACTCCTCACCAGCCCCTCCAAGTGGGGACATACAGTTTTGAGGGCGTAAATCTGCTGTGGCCCCCTTTGCCTGGCAAAGCAGTAAAGCTATTCTTTTCTACTTCACCTAAAACTCTGTCACCGAGATTTAATTTGGTGTCCGGGTACAGAGGGCAGATTCGGCTTCACTCTCAGCTCCAGAGCCCCTGTGGCTGAAGCCTCTCCTGTAACTGCAGCACAGCTCCCCTCCCTTCTCTGCCCATCCTGCTTTCCTCACCTTCACAAACACTGACAAAAATTCTTTCCTTGACTAAACTCTAGTCAGGCTCTTCTGAATCCTCTCCCCAAGTAGGCCAGGACCTTTGGACTTCTGTGCTCATCTCTGCATTGTCCAGTTTGGGCAAGAATCCTGCTAAGTCAGTTTAGCCAGAATCCCCCATCCCTGATAGCTGATCACCTTTGATATCTGATCGGGTTCCTCACCCTCTGCCATCCCCCAAGTGATGTCTGAACACCCTGGCCTGCCTTCAGCAAGAATCCTATGAGGTTGGTTCAGCCAGAAAACCTCCTTACCCCTCAGGTTTCCTCTGAGTAATTTTCTACCCACCGGCCCCCACCCTGCTCCTTGACTGTTCCCACTTTTCCTGATTGCATTAGGAGTTGAGCCTCATCTCTCTCCCCTTTCACAAAACCCCATTGTAATAGCCGCCCTTACACAAAGTCTGTCTTACTGTTCTTTAGCAAGTGTCATGAATAATTTTTTCCTTAACAGTACTGTTCTCTAGGGCACTTCCAATAAGGCTTTTGCATGAAAATCTGAGAATCTTTTTTCCCCCAAGACTTCTCGCATTTAATATTTGAACCTTCTTTTCAATAGAGTAAACCAATACCCAAGCCCTCATGAGACAAGGAACTCTCTCTACCATCTATAAGACCCAAACTCCTTTGCAGACAGTTCTAATAATTAGAAAGCTTTAAAAAATAATATCCAACATTTATGTAGCTCTTTATTCTTCACAAAGTATTTCTATGGATCTTACTTCTCCTGAGCCCCACAAAATCTTGCTAAGGCAAATCTTATTAATATCTCCATTTTACAGAAGAACGACTCCGGGAAAATCAAAGGAATTAAGCAAGTTGCCCAAGATTACTTAAGAGATTGAAATTAGACACATACATCACTGAATTGGTCCACTGATAATTTTTTTGGGCTGATGCGTGTTTAAGAAAACCGAGTTTGGGTAACTTTAATCTTCTTCATCATGCCGCTGCATCTTTTTACTGGATTACTTCACACATTCCTATCTAGCCTTAGGAGACAATTTGAATTCAGGACAACTCACTTATAAATGGTAGAAACAGGATTCAACCTCTGGCATCCTCACTTTGGAGCCCATGGATATTTTAGTACACCGTGCCATCTGTTTTTTGATTCCTACATTTGTCCTATTTCTGGGTTAAACCATACCCTATGTATGACCACCTGTTAGTTATTCCAAAGCACCTCCCCCCTGCACCTTCTTTCCCCAGGTTAAGCTTCCCAATCCTTCTTCTATTGTCCTTATGGGCTGTGTGTAATACTGTGATTTATAATAAGCAATATGTATTTGGTCTTCGTGCCCTTTCTGGCACAGAGTTCCTCAAACCCTTGGAATTTCCTAAGTTATGAGAACAATAAAGGTGTCTTTTGTTATGTTAATGTGGTGACTTTTGGACCACACCTAAGGTGAGGGGCTGGTTGTCAACCTGGTGATTAGAGGATTGGAATTTCCCCAGGGGAAATGGTGGGCGGGAGGTTGAGTCAACTGCCAATGGCTAATGATGTCATGCCTATGTAATGAAGCCTCCAAAAAACCCCCAAAGGACAGGGTTCAGAGAGCTTCTCACTTGATGCACCCAAGGAGATTCGAGAAAAGCGGAGCACTCGGAGAGCACGGAAGCACCCTACCTTTCCCCCACACCTTGCCCTCTGCATCTCTTCCACTTGTCTGCTTCTGAGTTATAGCCTTTTATAACAAACTGGTAATCTAGTGAGTACGTTAAAACGTTTCTCTGAATTCCATGAGCTGCTCTAGCAAACAAATTAAACCCGAGGAAGGGGGCGTCGGAACCTCTGTTTTATAACCAGGTGGTCAGAAGCACAGGTAGGTAACAACCTGGACTTGTGATTGGCATCTGGACTGGGGACAAGTGGGGAGAGGCTTGTGGGACAGAGCCCTGTAGGATCTGATACTATCTCCAGGTAGATAGTGTCAGAATTGAGTTGAATTGTCAAGACGCCCAGCTGGCGTTGGAGAACTGTTTGGTAGTGTGGGGAAAATCCCTGCGCTTTGGAATTGGAGTCAGCATCATACTGTGGTTATGTGTTTGCATGTTACATTGGGTCCACTTACCTGGATGGACTCCAGTTTGGTAATAATGCTCTTGAAAATGGTTCTAGAACTTGTTAAGATAGTCTGGATGTGATCTGATCAGTGCAGAGTAGTTTAACTGAAGCTCACTGAATTCCAAATTACCACAAGCCAGGTTTTATGTCTGGTCACATAGCTTCACAGATCTCTTAAGTGTTTAAGAATTCTACTCAACCAGGAGAAATGAGGCTTATGCAGGAGTATGTCTCTACTTTATTATCTCTCTTAAAGCTTATGTGTTCAAATATGGTCTGGTTATGAGTTAGCACTACAAGAACAAGCAATACCAGACTCTGAAAAGGAGAACTCACAACATGTCTATAAAATGAAATTAGCATCATAAAACAATTATGGATTCAGTTTTATTTTATTTATTTTGCCTTGGCAAGGGGTGTGGTTAACTTGGTGCTCCTAAATTAAAATTGCAATGCTTTCCAAACCCATGTTACTTTTGCGGTACGCGGGCCTCTGACTGTTGTGGCCTCTCCCGTTGCGGAGCACAGGCTCCGGACGCGCAGGCTCAGCGGCCATGGCTCACGGGCCCAGCCGCTCCGCGGCACGTGGAATCTTCCCGGACCAGGGCACGAACCTGTGTCCCCTGCATTGGCAGGCGGACTCCCAACCGCTGCGCCACCAGGGAAGCCCCAAACCCATGTTACTTTGAAGGGAGGTGGGGTATGCAGAGTTCTACCATTATTTGGGACCAGCTGCACTGGCCCTGTCTACCGAAAGATCATAACAAGAGCTAACAAGTGTTTGGGACTTCCTGTGTGCCAGCAACTGTGCAAATACGTGTTATGGATATTTTCTCATTTCATCCTCATGACAACCCAGAGGAGGGAGGTACAGTTACTGAGTAACTGGCCCAAAGTCGCACAGCTCTTAGGAGGGACTGCCAGCAAGTGAGCCCTGGCAGTGGCCTTTCTCAATAAGGTGAATGTTTGCTCCTCCTCTGTCTGGTGTCTGAGCTTATCACCCAGTTGGTTTTGAACTTGAGCAGGGAACAGAGAGAAACTTTTTAGTTCCCCAGAAACTCACACTCTCAGCAGAAGAGCCTGGAGGGGAGCACGGGTTTAGGGATCTAATTCTGATTCCCCCCACCCCATACTTTTCTGCTGCCTGTCTGAGATACATTCTAAATTCCAGATGATTACGAACCTGCCACCCGCTCTACTAAAGTCCCAGAATAAACATTATTAGCTGTTTTAAAAATTATAGGGAAAGGGGCTTCCCTGGTGGCGCAGTGGTTGAGAGTCTGCCTGCCGATGCAGGGGACACGGGTTCGTGCCCCGGTCCGGGAAGATCCCACATGCCGTGAAGCGGCTGGGCCCGTGAGCCATGGCCGCTGAACCTGCGTGTCCGGAGCCTGTGCTCTGCAACGGGAGAGGCCACAGCAGTGAGAGGCCCGCATACCGCAAAAAAAAAAAAAAAAAAAAAAAAAAAATATGGGGAAAGAAGAGGAAGAGGGGGGCAGACTAAGGAAAATGTTAACAATCTAATTTTATAAGAATTAGTTTGTCACTTCATTAAAAATTTTTCTTTCGAGGCACTAGTTCAAGAAATCTAGGCAGAGCCTCAATCTTATAAAGGGAAATGGCAGGGCCTTTGATTTTTAATATCCCATATATTACCTAAATAAGGTAATGACCAGTTTGTCAGCTGCCTTAGAGGATGTGGCCAGGCAGACTGTTCGTGAAACTTGAAGTGATTCTTTCTGAAGTACATTTCCAAACACCTTTTATAAATACCTGTTGAGGCTTCAGTGGGCTTGTCAATTGTAAATGCTTCCAATGCCATCCCTGTGGGAGGTGCCTTTTTTACTGTCTTGTGGCCCTAATGGAGAACCATTTCGAGGGATTCTTTCCCACACTTTGACAACTTGGCTTAAGGAGGAAAGGCCAGAAACCATTTAAAGCTGTTGACGTACCTCTTTTTATGGAAGCAATAATACTTTTTCTTGAAATGTCATTGCACGTGGTTTCCTATAGACAATAATTATACATTCAGTATGTGTACAGTTGATGTGATCTGGGGTGAAAGTCTTCACGGTGCCTCCTTCTCTTGGCCATGGCACACTTCCTTTGGCCCTAGTTATGTTTCCAGAATGTTTGGTTAGCTGTCTTCCACCTCCTGGGTCACTCTTCCTTGTGAAGTGTGACTGGGTGGGTGAGCGTTGCCTTTTATGGAGCAGAAAAGCATGTTATTCCTTTGGGTTCTTGTGTCCCTGTTCCCCGTGATCATTGGGGACTCGTTGTAGGAAAGCAGAATATGTCCTTCTTTCCCCAGGAGATTTGGGATGAAGGCAGAGGGCCCAGAATAAAGTTCAGGGGATGGAGAGAAATGAAATCTGATCGGGTCTCACTATGACTCTGCAGGAAAAAACAGGACACAGTTCCTCTAGTGATAGCCTGATTTTTCTTGCTCCATCCACTCTTATTTCCATCGTGAAAACGATTGGGAACCCATGGCCTTCTTGTCCCCGTCCAGCGATGTGGATGGGATATAAGTACCTGATCTCCTGCGCTCGCCTTAGCATGCTGGGTGTGTGGGTGGATCCTGGACCCCGATGGTTCGGGTTCAAATCCCATCTTCTACTTCCCTGTTGTGGCACTTCAGCCCCTTCACCTTACCCTCTCAGTTCCTTAATTTCCTTATTCGCAAAATAACAATTATAATAGGTCAAGTGTTAGAAAGTTCTAAGCCAGCAGCAGTGTAGTGAAATCAAACAGACCAGAATTTGAATTTTATCTTTGCCAGTGACTAAATTTCTGACCTCAAACGTATTTGATCTGTAAAATGGGTGTATTCATAATAACGTCCACAGGACGTTGAGGATTAATGAAGGTGAGGATTAGTGAAGAATATATGCTCTGTACTTAGGACAGTGCCCAGCATATGTGCACTCAACAAATAGTAATTTTATTTAATGATCAATATAATAGTCGTGTTTATGAATAGATAATGGAATTCATGTTGGAAGCAGAGTCGGCAAGGACCTGCTAATAGATTTGGCTAATAGATTACAAATAGTAATTTTATTTAATGATCTATATAATTGTTGTGTTTATGAATAGATAATAGGATTCATGTTGGAAGCAGAGTCGGCAGGATCTGCTAATAGACAGTTATCCAATATGAAGTCTAAGCTTGCCTGAATTGGAATAAACTTCAAGTAAAACTGAGTAAACTGGTAAATGGAAGACTTTGGCTCTATATCCGGTTGGCCATCTGTGTGGCTTTGAGCTGTTATTCTACATTCTGGTCGTCAGTTTTCTCATCCATAAAATGAAAGAGTTGGTCAGGATGAATTCTGTAGTCTAGCCCAGACCTGACACCTCCTGAATCTGTGCGAAGGTTATAACTGCAAGCACATTGAACAAAGACCTTTTCAATATCTCAACATGTGGAGAACAGGTTCACTTATTCTGATTCTTTCTTTTCAGAATATTTCTCTCACAGGCAGATCAGACTAAATTCAATAAAATGAAAAAATTCTGTACACCATCAAGAAAAAAATATATCTATCATTGTTTTTCTAGTTTTAAGTTTTGTTTAAATCTAAGAGCATGGTGGTGGCATCCACTTTGACACCAGGGGGCTTAGTGGAGGAGGCACCACTAACCTCAGTCAAAGAGGGGCTGCTGCCGGCCACTGTGGAAAACGGGGGTACGCAGGGAGAGGAAGGAGGCGGGGCAGCGGTCACGGAGCTGAGCACTTTCTGGGCAAGGTGCCGCCAGACTGTCTGCAAATAAGCGCCTTGTGTGCGCCACCTCTAACCCAGTGGCTTCTTAAAACCATAGCTGATCACAGGGCTCCAGGTTGAAATGTGAGCCCGTAGGTGCCAAGGGCATGTTCACAAGTCCCATTGGCCCCCGGCGCAGGCTTGAGGCCAGAGGCAGCACAGATTTTGAGACCAGCTCGAAGGCTGTAACAAAGGCATCTTTTTTTTCCTTTTTCAAATGCAGTACCTTTTAATACACAGTAATTAAGTACATGATACAAAGTGATTATTCTGACAGTAGTTTCAGATGAAGACAATTCCCCATTTTTTTTTCACATCTTTATTGGAGGATAATTGCTTTACAATGGTGTGTTAATTTCTGCTTCATAACAAAGTGAATCAGTTATACATACACATATGTCCCCATATCTCCTCCCTCTTGCGTCTCCCTCCCACCCTCCCTATCCCACCCCTCTAGGTGGTCACAAAGCACCGAGCTGATCTCCCTGTGCTATGCGGCTGCTTCCCACTAGCTATCTATTTTACGTTTGGTAGTGTATATATGTCCATGCCACTCTCACTTTGTCACAGCTTACCCTTCCAAGGCAGCTTTAACTCCCATGGCTGCCTTTGATGCTGCAGAGCCTTCCCAGGGTCTGGGGAAAGGCAGCGTGTGTGCGCATTCGGATATACACCGGCTCGTCTCACGTTGATAATGTGCCGTCTATCTTTCCAGGAGGAATGGATTAATAATATACATAAGGCATTTAATTAAAAACGTGTCATAACCTCATAAATGTCTTCTCCGAGGACGTATCATGATTCTCTTCCGCTAATAGAAGTGATGCGCCCGCCCACGCAGCCGCGCTCCCGCCTGTGGCTGCAGGTGCGGAAGGAGGGGTCTCCGGGGAGGGGGGCTGGGCTGCCCTCGTCTGACCCTTGTAGGTTCCGATCCACCGTGCCAAGGAGGACAACCTTCTCCTCCACTCTCCCAGTTCGGTTTCTTTCCCGTGCTCAGCCCTGTAGGGGTCTGACCTTGCCCGGCGGTGGGGGAGCCAGGGTCCAGCCGCCTCTGAAGGCCGCTTGTCCTCCTGGGCAGCATCTCTCCGACTAGATCAAGAGAGGATGTGGAAGCCCCACAGCGGGACAGTCCCCAGCCTCACGTTTCCTTTCGAATATAAGTACAAGGAAGCAGAAAGGGGCACAGAGGGGCCCCAGAAGAAGGGCCATGAATTATGCATCTCCTAGTCTGGGCTCACAGAGCCTCCTCTTTCGGTCCAGAAAGGCAGCCAATGAGAAAGTCACCTTATTCAGTGATTGAATTACTGCATATGAATGACTAGGGGATCCATTTCAAAGCCGCACTTAGAATGTGCCTATTAAAAAAAAAGCAGCCCCATTTGTTTCAGAAGCTACACTGGAAATGAATGAGGGCTCTTCCATCTCTGCTGGCTATTAAAAAAGCTTCACTTCTCACAGAGCAACTGTTTTAATTAAACCGATAATTATGTTTTATTGAATTCAATGCTCTTCAGCAAAAATCAGCACAGAGCCTCTCCGCCTTTAGAAAACTTAATTTAGGCCAATAGTGGGTTGCCCGAGGGAGGGTGGCTGGGAGGAGTGAGGCTGGGGAAAGAATAGGAGAGGGAAATGGCTATTTCATCTACCTGTTAGAATGTACCCTTCCACCCCCTAAGTCCCTCACCCCCTACCCCCTCTCCCCCGGGGGGCCCCCCAACCAGCGTTGAGAAAGGCACTACTGGATAACCACCAAGTACAGCGAACTCTGTTCAATATTATGTAACAACCTAAATGCCAAAAGAATTTGAAAAAGAATAGGTACATGTATATGTATAACTGAATCACTATGCTGTACACCTGAAACTAAGACAATGTTGTTAATCAGCTATACTCCAATATAAAATAAAAAGTTAAAAAAAGAAAAAAAAAGAAAAAGAAAGGCACCCTTGGGAGTCCCCCTTCAGTTCCACGTGGAGCAGGTGGATTTCAATGACTCAAGGCAACTAGGGAAATGTTCCTCTCTTCGCTCTTGCTGGCTGCTTCTAGCTGAATGCTGCCTCTAGCTTGTTGCTCCACATTTAATCGTGGGTAGAGCCTCTGGTGTCTGTTTTTTGTTTTTGTTTTTTTTTAAACTACATGCTTAGGCTAGATTAGGGATTATTGCAGTAACTTCCTAACTAGTGTTCCTCGCTCTTTTCTGGGGTCTCCTTCAACTTCAGACTCTCAAGTTAAACTGTCTGAAAAGTAGATCTGATCCCATCACCTTCCTCCTTGTCAACTGAAAAAAAAAATGCACAGCCTAAAAGTTAAGAGTTATGTCTTATTTGGCAGACATTCTGCAGACTTCAAGCCTGGGAGACAGGACTCTCAGATCACTCTGAGAACCTGCTCCGAAGAGGCAAGCGGGGAGCCAGGATATACAGGAGTTTTTGCAACAAAGACCAGGTAGTGGGGAACATCAAAAGACTACTGTTAATGAAAGAAAACTAGACATCTCAAGTTAATGATATTGGTGCTTTTCTATGTATGGGAAGATGCAAGAGTCTGGGCTCATTGAAATTATTCCTTTGTTATGCACCTCAGCTATTTGGGGTCACTGTCCTGTGTTTTCGCATCCTGAGTTTCCTCAGGGTACACTGTCGGGGTGACTAGAGCGGCTGACTACTAGATGGGGAGGGGATCCTGCCTCCATCCCGAGTTTCATCAGGGCTCACCATTGGGGCGGCTGTAATGGGAGGGCTTGATGGCTGCAACATCCTTTGTTTACTGGAATGGCAGGCAACATTTTTCATTCACATCCTTCATCTCTTCAGTAACTGCCTGTTGCTTCAGGTTGCAAACTCATTGGCTTAATCGGAGCTGGGCAGGTAACATAAATGAATGAGCAGGCAGTGTGGGAACTCTGACAAACTGCAAAGAAGCATTCCTTGGTCTAAAAAGTGTGGGTGAAGCTCAGCTCCATCTAATGGCTGCCCCGTGGAAACAGAGCCCCATGTTGCCAGCTTTTTTTTTTCTTTTCCAATAAAGCCTGGAAGTCTTGACTTTTCAGTGAAATCTGTGAAGTTTTAAATATTGGCTACTGTGGTAGATAAAATAATTTGTTCAAAATATTCACTATCCCTTCTTACCAGGCCCAACATATAGGAGGAACTACATTAACCAGTCCATTGACCTGGGGCTTTGTTACGTGCCATGTTTTGGCCAATGAAATGAGAGTGAAATTGACGTGTACCATGGCCAAGCAGAAGCTTTAAGAGCCATTGCTGGGCTTGTTCCATCGTTCTTTTCCCTCTGCTACAAGAATGCACATCCCAGACAGGCCCTGCTCCTTCAGCCTATGTGTCAGAATGAACAGATTGTGGAGTAAAGCTGGGGTCAACCTTCGACAGACATGAACATGAGTAAGAAAGTGCAATGCTGTTGAAAGCCACTGAGATTCTGGGTCCTTTGTTTCTGTACAAAGAGTTACTGATACATTTACTAATTAAAAAATATTTTGGAAGCATGGTGAAAACTGAAAACCATAAATCTATGGGTTCATCAGTTTTCAACCTGTGCTTTACAGGACAAAGTCTAACGTTGTGATAACGACACGGGGAGCACTTTCCTAGCTGTGCAAGCTCAACTGCCTTGACCTTGGCACTGCACTAGCCATTTTAACCCTCCTTGCGGGTCACTTTGTACAGTGGATATTTTGCAAAAGCCTGCACATGCTGTAGCCTCTGTTTCAGATATCCTCCTTCTCTTCAGTTAAATCCTTACCTTCAAGATGCAGCTCAGTTTCTACCCTCTTTGAATCCACTTTCTTGCCCTTACTTCTCTCCACTCGTTGCTAGGTTTATGTCCCCTTGCACATACCTTCAGAACACACTGTTCAGATTTTTCTCTTCCATATCTCTTATGACCCAAGATTGTAATCACTGGGATTTTTCCCTTTTTTGGGTCTATCTTTCCTGACTAGAATTGCAAGCTCCTTGATGGCAGGATCTGTGCTGCCCTTGTTTACTCCTAACACTCAACAGATGTTAAGTGAACGTGTGAAAGTTTCCCAAGAAGCAGAAAATGGACTAGTATGTC
Source organism: Delphinapterus leucas (assembly GCF_059928025.1). Lineage (NCBI taxonomy): Eukaryota > Metazoa > Chordata > Mammalia > Artiodactyla > Monodontidae > Delphinapterus > Delphinapterus leucas. The sequence continues at coordinate 44,631,959 of NC_143130.1, read as the reverse complement.
TATCAGGGCTCTCACCGTAATTGCATATGTTCCTGAATATAATAGGTAGTACCAAACCCTCAAAAGAAATCTGAGATGTTCTTAGGCATTGCAAGAATAGAACTTTAGGTCAACCCAGAAGCACTTTAGGAGAGTGGATAGGATTTTAATTCATACGGGGTACAGAGGTGTACTAAAAGTTTGAAATACATAGGTCAAGATAACATGGCTTTTATGCTCCTTCAGAAGTTCACACAAAGGACCATGATGAATAGATCTTATAGGTGGGAGAAATATCTTATGTCCATAAAGAATGCATTACTTTTCCAGATAAAAATAAGGGTTGCTAGCGACCAGTGAGGCAGAATGAAAAATAATTTATTAAGAAGCAGATACCCCATAGGAATGGGTTAAGCCCCTTCTCAAATTTGGTGGCTCTCCTGGCTTCCATCCTGGATTCTTGATTATCGCTGTTAGGCAAGAAGATGGGACCATTCATAGTCTGTTAAAGGCTACCCCTTCCAATACCTTCAGTAATCAAAGCTGGTCCGGGAGAGGGATGGACAGATGTCTGTAGGGAACCACAGTAGTCCTCTAGGGAGAAAAAGGAAAAAGATGTGTGAATCTTCTCCTGGGAGGTTCTACAATTCTAGAACATCTCTATTGGCTTGAGAAAGTTTCTACAGAGATTATTGGAAGGAAAACACTCGGGGTCCCTATAGTGCAACTTATCATGAAGGCAGGGGCCAATAACCAGAGCATAGATGTTTATTCCAGAAGGATGGGTCTTTGAAGCCTGAAGCTCTTCTGGACTTAGCCACCTTGATGGAGTGATATTATTTGGAGCTCAATGGCTGAGCATGTTCTTTAAAAAGCTGTAATCTTGGATATATAAGTCTGGGACTATTACAGAGTCTCTGGAAGGACCCAAGGACATCATTGCAACAGTGGATAAGAACACATCTTCCTGGAGAGAACCAGTTTTCAATAGTGACATTGTTCAGAAGCCATAGAAAAAATGACCACCCAAGCAAGATTGACACCTTCTAGAGAATTGACCACTGATAACCTACTTCCCTCCATCTGGCATTTGGAACAGGACTGATTAAACTCTCTGGACTGAATGTGCTCCTAGTTACTGAGCTGTTTCACAGGCAGTGGCCTGGGTGTGTGTTAAGAGATTGATTTTCTTGTTAATATTTGCCAGACATGATTCCAGATACTTTACATGTAATTCTCATCACAATTCTTTAAGGGAGGTACCATCATAATTCCTATTTAACAGATGAGGAATTGGAGGTACAGAGAGGTTAAGTAACTTGCCCAAGGTCACACAGCTGATAAGTTTTTTGCACAAGCCTTCAAATCTAGGCATTAACTGGGAAAATAGAAGTAGCAGTGTCTGTCCCTAAAGCTAATGAAAAGGGTCATGTAGGTTATATTAGATGTGAAATGCAATTCAATAATTCATCTCAATTCAATCCAATTCAGTGAACAAATTTGTACTGAGAAACAACTCTTTTTCAATTATTACAACGACTTAGGGATTCAAAGAACAAACTACACAATTTTGCTTTCGGCCAAAAGCAATTCTGGGCTTTGTCTCTGTTCAGACAGCAACCTAAAACTGGTGGGGAAACTGCACTTTTTTTAAGGAAAACTGCACTGAGAAAAAGAGCAGCCCTTATGATGCCTCCTGCATAAGAAAACAAATAACAATCTCGTTGCTGACAGGTACCTGCATAAAAGGAAGCATCTGACAGGGTGGGGCCAGGCACCCCTGCAAGGAAGCACTCCACAGGGGCATGTTTAAAAGCTCCTTTCATTAAGGTGTTTTCAAACTGTGACCACTGCTGAGAGCTCTCCTGCAGCTCAGAAGCTTCCCTTGATGCTAAGTGGGTGCTCAGGAAGATCAGACTGATCCGCTATCTTTATGGAGTACCATGTATATGTGTGTCTTTAGTCTGCTTGGGCTGCTTTAACAGAATATCAGAGACTGGGTGGCTTATAAACTACAGACATTTACTTCTCACAGTTCTGGAGGCTGGGAAGCCCAAGATCAAGGCGTGAGTAGATTCGGGGTCTGGTGAGAGCCCATTCCCTGGGACGTAGAGAGCTGGCTTTTCACTTTGTTCTCTCATGGCTGAAAGGGTGAGGGAGCTCTCTGGGGTTTCTTTTATAAGGACACTAGTCCCCATTCATGAGAGCTCCAACCTCATGGCCTAATCGGCTCCCAAAGGCCCCACCTCCTAAAACCATCATATTGGACTTAGGTTTCAACATATCAATTTTGGTGAGGGGGTGACACAAACATTCATTCTAAGCAATGTGTGTGTGTATACTAGAGATAGAGGTCTTCCTAAGGCAGCACTCTCTTACCCACAGCCAGAGGAAATCAGTTAGCTTAGTTTTCCTAGAGTAGTATCTGGTTGGGGAGGGAGGGCCCAACTTATTAGGGCAGAGGTGCACAAATGGTTTCTTTAAAGGACCAGATACTAAATATTTTAGGCTTTGCAGGTCTTACAGTCTCTGTTGCAACTACTCAACTCTGCCATGGTACTGTGAACGCAGCCATAGACAATATGTCAGTGAACTGAGCATGGCTGTGTTCCAATAAAATTTTATTTATAAACACAGGCTGTGGGCCAGATTTTGCCTGTAGGCCGTAATTTACAGGTCCCTACTTTAGATCCTTCAGCTCCAGGCCCTTCAGGAGTAGGGGAAAAGAAGAAGCGTCCAAAACTTCATGCAGTGGTGACTCAAGAAGAGTGACAGTGGGAAGATGAGTTATAGAGGGTCACGTTTTATTTCTTGAATACCTGGAATTAGCCACATACAGGGAAGTGAAGGTATCACTTGTTTTGATATATGGGCTTTGGACAGAGTTAAGGGCAGTTATGGATATATAAACAACTTTTTTATTTTGGAATAATTTTAGATTTACTGACACATTACAGAGATGGTACAGAGAGTTCCCATATACCTGCACCCACTTTCTTTTTTTTTTGCCGTACTCGGGCCTCTCACTGTTGTGGCCTCTCCGGATGCGGAGCGCAGGCTCAGCGGCCATGGCTTATGAGCCCAGCTGCTCCGCGGCATGTGGGATCTTCCCGGACCGGGGCACGAACCCATGTCCCCTGCATCGGCAGGCGGACTCTCAACCACTGCGCCACCAGGGAGGCCCCTGCTCCCACTTTCTTTAATACCTTTTTTTAAAAACATTTTATTTTCATTTTTTTGTTCGATGAATTTGACATGTCACATTTTGTAAATTTAAAGTATACAGCATGATACTTTGATACATTTATATATTGTAGTATTATTGCCATGGAAGAAATATTTATCCCATTACGTCATTATAGTACAATACTGTTGTCTGTATTCATTAAAGTGTGCATTAGATCTCTGTAGCTTATTTACTGCTCATTATAAGTTTGTACCCTAAAGCACCATCAGTCTTATTTCCCCATTCCCCACCCCCTGGTAGCCACTATTTTATTCTCTGTTTTCTTTTACGGGTTGGACTTTTTTAGATTCCACATATAAGTGATATCATATACAGAATTGGTCTTTCTCTGTCTGACTCATCTCGCTTAGCATAATGTGCTCAGGGTCCATCCATGTTGTTGCAGATGGCAGGATAGCCTCCTTTCTGATGGCTGAATAGTATTCTATTGTGTATATATACCACATCTTTTTTATCCATTCATCTGTTGATGGGCATTTGGGTGGTTTCCATATCTTGGCTATTGTGAATAATGCTACAATAAACGTGGGTGTGCATCAATTCTGTTTTCATTTCCTTGGGGTACATACCCAGAGTGGAATTGCTGGATGGCATGGTAGTTCTATTTTTAATTTTTTGAGGAACCTCCATGTTGTTTTCCATAGTGGTTGGACCAGTTTGCATTCCCACCCACAGTGTTTAAAATTCCCTTTCACCACATCCTTGCCAGCACTTGCTGTCTCTTATCTTCTTGATGATGGCCATTCTAACAGGTGTGAGGTGATTGCTCATTGTGGTTTTGATTTGCATTTCTGTGATGGTTAGTAACGTTAAACATCTTTTCATGTGTCTGTTGGACATTTTGAGGTCCTCTTTGGAAAAATGTTTATTTAGTTCTCCTGCCCATTTTTAAAATGGGATTTTTTTTTTTTTTGTCATTAGGTTGTGTTAATTCTTTATGCCTTTTGGATATTAACCCCTTATCTGATATATGGTTTGCAAAAATTTACTCCTCTTCTCTAGGCTGTCATTTCATTTTGTTAATTGTTTCTTTTGCTGTGCAGAAGCTTTTGGGTTTGATATAGTTCCATTTGCTGATTTTTGCTTTTGTTGCTTTTGGTGTCATGTCCAAAAAATTATTGTCAAGACCAATATCGATGAGCTTCCTATGTTTTCCTCTAGGTGTTTTATGGTATCAGGTCTTATGTTTAAATGTTTATCCATTTTGAGTTAATTTTTGGGAATGGTACAAGATAGGGGTCCAATTTCATTGTTTTGCATATGTTTCTCCAGTTTTCCCATAATGTTCATATCTTACATTATCATAGCATATTTGTCAAATCTAAGAAAATTATATTGGTCCATTATTGTGATATAAAAAAAATGTATGGTTTTTGTCTTCAGTTCCTGGCACAGAGTCCCTAAAACCTTCAGAATTTCTTGAGTGATAGGAGTGTCTTTTGTAATTCATAATGAGTCCCTTTATGACCTTACCTAAGTTTATGCAAATAAGGTAGTTAATTGGTGGTGGTGGCCAGTAGCTTTAAGATGAGGCCTGTTGCCAGAGGAACTAAGCACGTGATTAAGGGGTTGGGGCTTCCCCCCCCAACTCCCCCCCCACCCCAGGAGAGGGGGGGCTGGAGATCCAGTTCAGCCACCAACGGCCAGTGATTTAATCAATCATGCTTACATTATAAAACTTGGATAAAAACTCTTGAACAACAAGATTAGGGGAGTTTCTGGATTGGTGAAAAACAATGTGCTGGGAGAGTGACTTGCCTGGAGAGGGCATGGAAGCTATGTTCCGTGCTCCCCTTGTCGCCCAAGAGTTTGCCCTATGCAGCTCTTCCATTTGGCTGTTACTGAGTTCTGTCCTTTATCATAAACTAGCTTTTGTAAGTAAAGTGCCTTCCTGAGTTCTGTGAGTTATTCTAGTGAATTATCAAACCTGAAGGGGGGTGTTGTGCAACCCTTGAATTTGTAGTTGGTTGGATGAGGGATGTGAAGCCTGGTTACCCCATTTGCGGCTGGCGTCTGAATTGGGGGCTGTCTTGTAGGACTGAGTCTTAAACCCGCGGGGCCTGTGCTAACTCTGGGTGAATTGAAGTGAACTGAATTACAGGACACCTAGTTGGTGTCGGAGAATTGGTCATTGTTTGGAAAAAGCACACACGGTTGTTATTAAGCAAATTTCAAATTTTATTTAGATTTCACCAACTTGTCCACTAATGTCCTCTTTCTGTTCCTGGATCAAATTGAAGGTACTGTACTGCATTTGTTATCATATCTACCTAATCGTCTCTGATTTGTGACAGTTTTTCAGTCTTTCGTTGTTTTCCGTGAGAGTTTTGAGGAATGAAATATTTTGTAATATGTCCCTCTACTTGGTTTTTTCTTACGTTTTCCTCATGATTAGACTGGGGTTATGAATTTTTAAAAAGATTCATATCTTTTTAAAGATATGAATCAGGGGGTATTTGATACCCATGTGACATCACTGGTGATGTCGTTAACTGTGACTACTTGATTAAGATAGTATTTGCCAGATTTCTCCACTGAAAAGTTATTATTTTTTCAGGTAGGCGTATTTTTAAAGGACTCCTTTAAATAAAGTAAGTTGTAAAATCACAAAATAACCACCATACAGTAAGTGCTTACTGCAGTTAAAAATTTGTAGTGTGAGCGAGAAATAGACCTTTGTGATTTAACAAACCGCCTATTGTCTATTACTGTCGTGCACCTGGGCTATCCTGCCTGAAAGAGGATAAGACTCAGAGAGGTTAAGCAACTTGTCTAAGACCCCACAGCTAGTAAGGGGTGAAGCAAGACTTTGGGCCTGGTCTGGTCAAAACCTGACTTATTAGTCAGGCTAGGCTAGGTTATGCTGTAGTGACAACTTATTCCAAAATCCAAGAGGCTTAGCACAATAAAGTTTTATTTCTTACTCATATTAAATCCTCTGTGATCTGGGTGACTCTTCAGGACAGTGTCATTCACGTGCTGTCTCAATGAAGCCAGGCCACTTTGATCTGTAGCTGTGCCATCTCATTGTGAGGCCTTCGTGTTCACTGTGGCAGGGGAACAGGGCTTTTCACTGCCCGAGCCTGGAGGATTACATGTCACTTCTACTCACATCTCCTTGTCCACTCTAGTCATATGGCCTCACCTAACCGCAAGGTGCAGGGAAGTGTCATTTTCTATACGTGCATTAAGGGAGAACAGATGCTGGGGATATTTTTCCACCAGGCTGTGTTGTTTCTGCTAAAAGACTCAGAACAGCCCTGAGCATGGAGGAAGGTTAAGAAGTGTGGAGTATCAGGCTTTGAAAGGGAATTTTCATTAAGATCAAGGCATCCTCTCTCTTGGTCTTCCCCTGAGACCCCATGTGTTGGTGGGAACCACTGTGTAGCAGAAACCTTCAATTCCAGATCCCATTTCAGGACACCCAGTGGCCCTCTCCTGTTCCTTCACCAGCCTCTACCTTTCTTATTAGGCAAGTTTATCAGCAGAAATGTTCCCCTTGACTTATTCTAGCTTTAATGTTTACAAAGTAGGAATCCAGGTGTCTTGGGGCTTAAGTCATTTCCCATTCAATGATGCAGAGCCAAAGAGTGATCCTAATTTTCACTTGTGCCCTATAGGGCATGAAGGGCTTCTAAGTACATAATCCGCAGTAACTCATCTTGAAGTATCCCAACCATTCCTCTTCTCTGGGATGCGGGAGGTCCTGGGAGCCTCTCCCTGTTCTGCACTGTTCTCCCGTCTACATGACGTTTGAGTTCTTGAAAGCTCCCCTCCCCTCCCTGAGCACCACTGCACACACACGATCCCATGTCACGTTCTCCCACCGCGTCCAGCCCTCAGGGGTTCTGATGGCTTTACTTCCGAGAATTTGTCCAAAGTCGTTGATGAAATATTTTCCTCTTTGGTGGAAGGGAAGGGAATGCCACGTGCTCTTTGGGTACCAGGTTCCATGGGATGGTGTCTATCCCATTCCAGGGACTGGAGTGATCTCCCTGCCATACCTACTACCTCCCCATCCTACTCCCCCAACCCAAGACACCCAGGGTCTCCCAGATGTGATTTAGAATGTAGACCCTGGCCTGGGCTTCCCACTCAAAAGATCACTGGCATGAGCCTAGAACTGCTTTTCTCAAACTGTGTTCTGTGGGAAAAGTAGCCCAGAGAAATGTGCCATGAAAAAAAGTATTACATGGTCAAATGGATTTGGTAACATTTGGGTTAAACAAGTTAGGTTCCCTTACTGTAGAACTTCCTAGAGCTGTTTAATAAGCAAACCTGATTGGGAAACTCCAAAAATTGGTGTGGAAAACACAGTCCCTCAACCTTGCCTGAACATATTTTTCTGAGGTGGCATATGAAGGAGTGAATGTTCCATGGATCCCACTTTGGGAAATGCTAACCCAGAAAATATTAAGCAACAAAGCAATATTTAAGATAATTCTGCTCCTATTTTAGTAACTTAAAGAAAGGTTTTGGACTTCCCTGGTGGCACAGTGGTTAAGAATCTGCCTGCCGATGCAGGGGACACGGGTTCGAGCCCTGGTCCGGGAAGATCCCACATGCCGTGGAGCAACTTAGCCCATGAGCCACAACTACTGAAGCCCGCACATCTAGAGTCCGTGCTCCGCAATAAGAGAAGCCACTGCAGTGAGAAGCCCACGCACCGCAAAGAAGAGTAGCCCCCTCTCACTGCAACTAGAGAAAGCCCATGTGCAGTAATGAAGACCCAACACAACCAAAAATAATAAATAAGTTAATTAATTAATTTTAAAAAAAAGGTTTTCTCTCTATAAGTAATAAATAACCTTTGCATGCTTTTGAGTCCACTAAGACCTTCCATATTCATTAGCTCATGAGAATGATTAATTCATTTTTAATTTAATTTTTTAAAAGGTAATACATTCTCCGGGTTTAAAAACAGAGAGAATAAAACCATATTCCATTAAAAAATTCTCCCATCTCATTCTTGTCCTCCACATAGTGGGGTTCAACTCTCTTCCTCCCACCCCAGGACCCTGCTGTTAATAGGCTATATGGTTTCCATACAGATGTTGTATATATACAAGAAAATACAGTTTCTCAGCCTCCAGTTTTTTAACAGAAAAGTTTACAATACTTTAAAAAGGAGGTTTATCAAGGTATAACTTACACAGAGTAAAATTTACCTTTTTGTAGTATACAATTCAATGAGTTTTAACAATGTGTACTGGCGTGTAACCCCTCCCACCATCATGACATAGAACGAACAGTTCCACCCCTCCCAAATGTTCTCTCATACCCACCCCCTGTGCAGTCAAAATCCCCAGCACTTGGTACCCACCATTTTGTTCATTCTCCTAGTTTTGCCTTCTCTGTAATGTCTTGTAAATCCAGTCATATAACGTGTAGTCTTTTTTTCCTGGCTTCTGTTACTTACCATAATGCTTTTGAGAGGTGTGTATAAGACATTCATCGTTTTTGTTGCCTAGTCATATTCCATCATATGAATGAATGTGCCACCATTTGCTTATCCAGTCACCGATGGATGGACGCCTGTGTGCTCCCAGTTACTGGTGATTGTAAATAAAGTGGCTATGAACATTCAAGTACAGGTCTTTGTGTGGGTGTATATTTTTCTATATTCTGTGAGTTGTATTTTGCCTTTTTCCATTGAAGCAATATGTCTAGGAGATGTTTCCATATTAGTAAATGAAAAGCTTACTCATAGTTTCTGGAGCTACATAGGATTCCTTGGTGTGAATTTGATCCTGACAACAACCCCATAAGGAAGGTAACCTAATCACCTCCAGGTTAAACTAGACAATGAGACTCACACAGGTTAAGTCATTTTTCCAAACTAGTAAGCAGAAGAAAGAAACATTGGCCCTAGGTCTGTCCAACTCCAAGTCTTATGTTGTCCGGAAAATTAAGTCTATTGTCCTTCTCTAGGGAGGCTGATGCCTTTGTCACAATTTGTCCTCAACATTTTTAACCAACTCTTCCTTTTACCAGCCCCTCAAGAACAAATCCTCTGCTCTAGTCACATGACTTCACATCTCTGAAGTGATCTTTTCATAGGGATTTCCATAGCTTGCAAATCTTGCTGCCCTAAGGCTTTCCATCTTGGAAGCAACAAGTTTCAGTGCCTCAGAGGAGGGCAGATAACTCCGAGAGCAAAGAAACCTTTGCTCAGCTTCAACTGTCAAATTAGATTTCAGTTTTAATTAGAATCAAGAAAATAAGCACCGTCCCAGTCTCAGACTCCTGGCAGTTTCAACAAGCACGAGCCAGTCATGGCTGCAGTGAATAAGAAGTAAGAAGGCTCTTGATGAGTTGGGAGAAGAAGGGACATGCATCTTCCTAGCCTAAGGGATTTTGGAAAGAAAGAGAGAGCAGGAGGAAAAGCAGGGGTTGTGACCCTGGGTTTGGATCGCCCTAGTGGGCATGAGTTTGGATTGGAAGGGGAGCTCGGAGGGGAGCTTTGCTGTACTTTGCTGTACTTCACGTTTGAGAGTCTGAAAGGACAGGTTGCCCTGCCAGACTCTGTGAAGGAAACTCGCTTACCTAGTGCACCTAGGTTTTGGACTGTCCTAGGTTCCCACGTGCCATAGATGGATCCCAGAATTGCCATAAGTGCTGTGGAGAGTGGAGGTCGCAGAAAGTAATTGTGTTGGCAGCAGCTGGGCCTCTCTCCCATCATGGCAAGGAATGAGCAGGGACTTCCAGAGTTAGCCGAGGCCAGGGCAGGTGGGGGATGTGGCAGAGACCCAGAGAGATGGGGGGAGGCCTCAAGAGCTGGGGAGAGGCGGAGAGAGGCAGGGGGACCCGTGCACGCTAGTATATAGTCCCTACCCAGTGCGTGGGGGCTGATGGGAATAAATCAGATCAACTATGTGTGAAATAAACTGCCTTTTCTTTCCTCATCTAGTTTTTGTGTGTACCATGCCAACATGTGGAAACAGACTTAATGCATGCAAAACTATTTGCCACCATTCAAGGGGACAATGCCTCCTGCCTGGGCTGGGGAGCCAGTGCTTTTGGCTTCAGTGATGTATGGTATGGTTTTTCCAGTGACACCCGCCTAACATGTTCTTCAGGGGTTGTCCCATGGGACACCTGTCTGTGCTGAAACTTTGCCAGGTCCCATTTGGACTGCTCTGAGGGGGACACTCCCCATTTTCAATGGTCAAACATTCTTTTTTTTTTTTTCGGTATGCGGGCCTCTCACTGTTGTGGCCTCTCCCGTTGCGGAGCACAGGCTCCGGACGCGCAGGCTCAGCGGCATGTGGGATCTTCCCGGACCAGGGCACGAACCTGTGTCACCTGCATCGGCAGGCGGAGTCCAACCACTGCGCCACCAGGGAAGCCCAGTGGTCAAACATTCTTGAAAGTAGCCCTCTAAGGCTTAGATAGCTAGCGGGAGTTGCTGGCAGGCGGCAGGCAGCAGCCCAGCCCGAGACTACATTTCCCAGAGCCACTTGCCTCCAGGTCTAGCCACGTTAGAACCAATGGTGAAGGGCTGGTGTGATGTGTTTGCAAGCTCTCTGCTCTCTTTTCTCATCTGCAGACTGGCTGCAGAGGACTGATGCCCTAGGGGTTGGTAGAACTTGGGTGGCTGAATCACCCATCAAGGAATGACACCTGTTCATTGGGAATTATTGTATTGGATTACTACATGGAACAAAAAATAAACTTCTAGTTGACTAAATACTTTGATGATGTGAATTTTTAAAAAATATTTCTGAGCATGATTACTTTATATTTTTGGCCCATAATTTCTAACTCAATTTTTTTTCGTATATTAGATTTTTAGAATATGTGTTTCCTATTGGTATCCTAAAATTCTGTGAAATATGAATCATGGTCTAGTCATTGGAAATGAAAGGAAGTGCTGTACCATCTGCTTATTTTTAATATTTAATTCAGTATCAGTATCATTGAATGGCAGTAGGATTTCACTGTCAAGTTGCTTTTTAGTATTTATATGTTGTGCTAGCCCATAAACTATTCTAATCATCAATAGTGTAGTAACAGAAAAAAGTAGAAACTTTAGATTAACTTCTGGTCAGTGACTATTTTAAAAATATTTAATATGTAATATATTTTTTAAAGGTATAGTAAAAACAATTCGCTACTATCATCTGTCTTTGAATAAAGGAATGTGGTAACTTATCATGAGAAAAAAAGTAAACTTCTACTGTGCTATATGTCTCTCATCTGTAATCATTCTTTTTTCATTAAGGAATGTGCTAGCAATCCTTAATGAGTAATTCTTCCCACAGAGGACTGGGGGAATCTTTACATCCAGAAGGGTGGATATAGTGTGGAAGGGTGAAACTGGAAACTTGGTGGAAACCTGTGGTGCTGAAACACATCCTATTACAATTCATTGATCATCTACTATGTCCAGAGCATTGTACTAAATAGTAAAAAACAAAAGAAGATAACAAGCAGCCCCTTTCATGGCTACTGATATAGCCTTCTCTTGTTTACAAAATGCTGCCTTACTCATCATTCTCATCTGCCCTCGAGAAAATTCTTATGAGGCTGCCAGGGCCTTTAAAGATGCAGTGATTAGAAGACCATTGAATGAGTTGCTAGTAAAAGAGCACATACCTTGGCCCTTTTATTTTAACTCAAAACATGTAAGTATACATTCTTTTACCAAGATTTTGATGTCCCTTTTATGTGAATGTGGACCCACTGATTGGAGATGTACATTGTTTTCCATAAACAAATCTCATGCATAATTCATCTGCTATAATTTCTAGGTTTAGTTTCTTTAAAGCGAAACCAAAACCTAAAACCAAGGCATTAGGAGCTTAGACTCCTTCTAGATATTGTAATTTCCCCCATTCAATTATGATTGTTTCACTCATACCTAATTGGACAGCAATTAAAAAAAACCCACTTTATTGAAGTATGATTGACATGTAAAGTTTGGGGACAACTATACACCCTTGAAACCATGACCATCATCAGGTCCATAAACATATCCGTCACCCCCCAAAGTTTTCTCCCACCCTCTTTTTTTTTTTAAGAAGATTTTTTTTGATGTGGACCATTTTTAAAGTCTTTATTGAATTTGTTACAATACTGCTTCTGTTTTATGTTTTTGTTTTTTGGCCTTGAGGCATGTGGAATCTTAGCTCCCCAACCAGGGATAGAAGCTGCACCCCCTGCATTGGAAGGTGAAGTCTTAACCACTGGACCACCAAGGAAGTCCCCACCCCCTTTAATATTATTATTATTTTGTGTGTGTGGTTAGAACACTTAGGATATGGTCTACCTTGTTAGCAAATTTTGAGTATACAATACAGTATCGTCAGCTATGGGCACTATGCTTTATAGTTGATCTACAGAACTTAATTATCTTGCATAATTGAAATTTTCCACCCTTTAACCATCACCTCCCCATTTTCCCCTCTCTCCAGTCCCTGGCAACCACCATTCAACTCTCTGCTTCCATGAGTTTGACTATTTTAGGTTCCACATATGAGATCACACAATAAGTTTCTTTCTGTGTCTGGCTTATTTCACTTAGCATAGTGCCCTTAAGTTTTATCCATGTTGTCACAAATGGTAGGATTTCCTTCTTTTTTAAGACTGAGTAATGTTCAACCATATATTTTCACCTATCTACCTATCTATCTGTCCATCATCTCGCACATTTCTTTATCCATTCATCTGTGGATGTACATTTAGGTTGTTTCCATATCTTAGCTGTTGTAAATAATGCTGCAGTGAACATAAAAGTGCAGGTATCTCTTTGAGACCCTGAGTTATAATTCCTTTGGATCAGTACCTAGAAGTAGGATTGCTGGATAATGTGATATTTCTACTTTTAATTTTTCTGAGAAACCTTCATACTGTTTTCTATAATGACTATACCAATTCACTTTCTGGACAGCAACTTTTAAGGTTATTGCTTTTGTTGTGATGTTCTAAGGTATTCAACTTAGTTTCCATAGAAATAAAACCCTTTTGCACTCATATTTCATTGGTTTAGATCTTATTTAATAAAATTACTCAGTTACTATCATTGGCAAACCAGGCTTGCGAACGAATGTGGCTGACATTTGGTGACAACAGCAGTGAGTAGGCATGCCATCTGTGCGATTCAGTGGGCCTGTGGGCTCAGGATGTGTGTTTAGCAGAGGAAATGGAGAACATCACTTAATCTGAAAAGTGATTTTCAGACCTTCCACCCTCAGTGGCAGCTAGCCCACAGACATCTGTTTTGGGCAGTGAGTGTAGCATCCTGCCATGTGCGAGGCTTGATAAATGGGTCTCCGGCAGAATTTCAGCCCCCTCTCCCTCTCTCAGTCAAAAATCCTTACATAGAACATGACCTGAACATCCTTAGGTGGTGGCCCAGTCTATTTTATCTGTAAAATTTAGATACTGCACCGAGATGCAAACAAGTTAAGTGAGTATCTGAAATTACCAACTGGGACTTGGACCAAAGCCGCCAACACCTAATCCAGAGTGGATTGTTAAGTGAGTATCTGAAATTATGCAAACAAGTTAAGTGACTTAAGTGCAAACAAGTTAAGTGAGTATCTGAAATTACCAACTGGGACTTGGACCAAAGCCGCCAACACCTAATCCAGAGTGGACTGCACCACCTGGTCCAGATGTTTGGACACCTCATCTTGTCTTGTCTTGGTCCTAAGATAAGAGCTCCTTCAGTCTTGTCCCAGCATTTAATATACTTGGTTAAGCCATGTGCATGGCTGCTTCTGGGCCTCTGCTCACATGGTTTTCCCACCCAATAGGATCTCACCCCCTGTACTTGTCCTTTAAAGACCTGCTCAATCCCTCCTGTCCACAAAAACCCTTTCCTTCTCAGGTCTCCTATTTCTACAGTAGTTCTCAACTCTGGATACATGTTTGGGTTGACATGTTAAAAATTCCCACGCCAGCATCCCATGCCCAGCCAACTCAATCAGAATTTCCATGGATGGGACCCAGACATCACCCAGGTGATTGTAATGTATAACCAAGTTTGAGGACCACAGAATTAGAAGGGTCTGAATTGCAAAATCCACTTCCTGACTATGTGAATAAGTGATTAATAATTCCATCTGTGTATATCTTACCATGTCAACAAGACGACTTAGAGATTGGAGCCAGGAGCTTACTTTTCCTGCACACGAGGGATTCTTAATTTCTATTCGTTGCATGGTGTTTAATTGGATTTGGGGAGAAGCCCTGTTCCCAGGAGGAGCTCCATTGTATACCCTCAATGGATAGAGACGTTGACACAGTCAAGAGATGGCACGGGTGAATTGGGGAAGTGAAGCATAGCTCTCAGGCTCCAAAGTATATGAATGTACAGTTTTGTAATATGGTTGTAGAAGTCTGTGAATAGACAGCTCATTTAGAGGTGAGTGACCAGACACTTTGCATCATCCACCCTTTTGACCACAATGGCAACTTGAGGTCTACGGAATGAGGTTCAGGTTTCTTAATCTGGCTATTATGATCTGGCCCCAACCTACCTACTTGTTCCAGCCTTCCTTCTCAAAAGTATCACCCTACACCCTAGGTTATTATGATTATACAATTACATAATGCTTCTCTTTCTCCAAATCCTTCCCTCTGCACTTCCTTGAACCCTCTCATTTGTTTCAGGATTCTCTATTAATCTCTTCTACAGAATTCTTTGCCAACTTCTTTATGCCTTCCTCCCTATGCCAGGGAGCCTTCCCATTTCCTCCCTGCCCATCCTGTGCCCAAAGAATCTGCACCAGTGTGAATTCATTCCCATCATTTGACTGAGATGGCTTCTCTTGGGAGGATCACAGGGAAGAGAGAGAGAGAGAGAGCTTGGGAGGGCCTTGTGCCTAGAAGGAGCTCCATAAGCCAGGAGAGGGTTGCAGGAGAGAGTACACAGTAGAGGAAGGAGTAACCAAGACAAAGATGAAGAGGAGAAAAAGGAAAATTCATTCAGGAGAAAGACATGAGACAAGCAACCCACTCTTGGTCAAGCCCAGTGGCTTGGAGGCTGGGATGGTGGACCCTCCCCGGCTGTTAAAGTACTGTGATTAACTCAGCAAGTATCTTACCTTCTCAGAGTGTCCATTTGCCTATCCTGAAGATGCTGACAGCCAAACAGCACACCTCACAGGATGATGGATTGATGCTTACAGGCAGTGAAGCTACTGAGGTGTGGAGACACGCACATCAGAGTCAGCGGATGGATAATTTCCCAAGGAAGGCAATGAGAGTCCTGTTTACTGGCATCATTTAATCCTCCCATCTGGAGGGCAGGTTTTTTTTTTTTTTTTTTTTGCGGTATGCGGGCCTCTCACTGTTGCGGGGCACAGGCTCCGGACGCGCAGGCTCAGCGGCCATGGCTCACGAGCCAAGCCGCTCCACGGCATGTGGGATCTTCCCAGACCGGGGCACGAACCTGCGTCCCCTGCATCGGCAGGTGGACTCTCAACCACTGCGCCACCAGGGAGGCCCTGGAGGGCAGGTTTTGACAGCCTTCATAGAAGCTCTCCCAATTGTTCCCGCTCCTTCAGGAACAGGCCTCCTCTGAGGGACGTTAGGAGCAGCTGCGAGTCCATGGAGCTGGCTGCTTCCTTCGTGTGGTTTCTGAGTGTATTTATGCAGCCTCGGCTGCCCTGGGAAGACAAAGTGCGCTAACCTTGTTCCCCAAATATTTTGTTCTGTTTCTTAATGACTTGGTTTGATAGGATAATACCACACATAGTTATGGCTCTTCTGAGAGTCTGGGGATGATGCCAAAAGCCCTGGAATGGGAGTTAGGAGAAACAGATTCTTCGCTCTACAACGGACCAGCGGGGTCACCTGTGGCAAATGACTTACCCTCTCTGGGCCTTAGACAGTTCAGACTAAGTTATCTCTAAGGTCCATTTTGATCCTAATATTTTAGGAGCCTAAGAAGACAATACTATAAGAGCAAAAGAGTGCACATTTCACAGTCAGATGGGCTGAATGCAGAATTACAGCTCTGAGCCTTATTAGCTGTATGCCCTTGGGAAAGTTACTTAACTCTTCTGAGCCTCAGTTTTTTTCATATATAAAATATAATGAGGGAGATAAAAGAAGGTGCTTAGAATGATGCCAGGTACACACGTGTGTTTAATAAATGTTGGTTGCTCTCTTTACTTCCTCCTTTATCTATCTCTAGCAACTGAAGGAAGCCAGCTAATCTTCATGTAAGTTTTCCTGCCTCGCTCTCCCCCACTCCATCCTTTCTTCCTTTCTTCTACATACATTTCCTGAGTATCTCTGTTGTTCCAGGTCCTGAGTTAGGCACTGGAGATACACAGATGAGTGTGGTCTGGTCTGGGATTCTCAGCAGGGTATGGTGTGGTGTTGGAGATTGTGGTAAATTATATAATGGAGGCAAGGCACACTTCTGAAGCTGCAGAGGGGAAGCAAAGATATCTTTCCCCAGAGGAGGCCTCTGGGAATGCCTTGCACGGACGTTGGATCTTTGGCTGGTTTCTGATGGAACTTTGCAAAAGCAGAGGAGATGGAGAGTGTGTCCCTGGGCATGTGTGTATGTGCAAGTCAAGGTGGGGGCATTTGTGATGGGGCTTTGGGCAAAAGATTGGGGGAATGAACACAGGCACGTCTGCTGAAGCCAGAGGCCTTGCAGGAAGAGCTGGCAAGGCCAGGCTGGGGTTAAGACATTCCCTTCCTAAGGCCCAGTTCAATTGTTCATGTTTCCCAGGGAGGGCAATGGGGCTGCAATGGTCATAGATTAATTTCTCAGTGTAGCTAGCCAAGTGGGGTAAACGGGTCCCCCGAATCTCAAGCCAGACCATGGGGTCCGTGGCGCCATATCTAGTTTGGAAAATTGCCTGTCATTCCCAGCAGGACAATTTAGGGGCCTGCAGAACTAGTGTCTCAAAGTCTCTGCTTTGCCTCTGCCTGGCCCTGGCCACCCTGCATAGCCTTGAGCTCTTGGAGAGGTGAACTGATGGTGTGTGTCCCCACCAAAGGTCAATGGGCATCGCAGCAAACTTGTAACCCTACCCAGGCTGGAGTGACAGAACCTGAGCCCCTGGCTGATCCAGCACTTTCCCTTTTATATGACATCTGAGCCACTGGCTCACTGCTAAGTAGTAGTAGCCTAAGGAACCAGGAGGATTCACCTGGTCCGAGTGTTTACTTTCCTCTGCTGATAGCCTCCCCTGCCTTGGGGTTGGGCACTGAGAGTTGTTCTTTTTCCCCAGTTTAATTAACTGTCTTCCTCAATGATTTACACTGAGGCAGTCCCTGCTTTGTGGGGGAGCATTAAGGGGGAGGGTTAATGGACTTTGTTTTTTCTGCTATGAATATGCTTTGTTACCTACTTGAATATAAGAGTTGATGAAAGCAAGCTAGAGTCATTGCCTTGAAGCAAACCCCCATTCTGCTCATTTAAGTGCTTGCCATTTTAAACCTAGAAAATAATTTTACTTCATATGTAGGAAGCATTTCTCCTTCTCTTCCTCCTCTTTCTTCTTCTTTGTGATAAGAGGAGGAGATTTTTCTCCAGGATGGAAAGTATTTGCTTCATCTACACTTAGAGGTGGTGGCTTTTCTGTTCTGGAGCAGAAGGCCACTGGGAGGGGAGGGGAGGGCAAGACCCAGGAACCCATCACCTGGAGCTGGAAGCAACCCAGACTCAAAGGACTCCATCTCTCAGTGGGGATTTGTGCTCTGATAGGGACAGCTGATCTCTCCCAGGACAGCGGTTCTTCTTTTCCTCTGAAAATTCATGCTGCCGAAATTGATAGTTTCTCACAGCTTTCCTGACAGGTACAGTTGTCACCAGAAATGGAATAAAGAGACAATGCAAAATAGCTTCTCTTAGCTGCATTTAATTGGCTCATAAAGTCATTTTCCTGAGATGGATTAATCACATCATGACACCGTGTGCTAGTGCAGCTCTTCAACCCTGTTTTTCCCGATCATTTTCCAGGGTTAGAGGGTATTCTGTGCCACTCTTGGTCCTTGTATAAAATCCTGTTATTAGATTTTATAGGGGCCAGTTGATGGAGCACACCCATCCAGGTTCTGACACTCAAAGTCCAGTGGACAGGTGTGACCTAATCCCAGAGGCAGGCTTTCTTTCCGTTTTGAAGAGCACATCAAATTCTTTCTGCTTGTGGAAAATGACAGACTCATAAACCGCCATTCTGCCAGTCCTGGCAGGGGGTTATAGGTATTACGCAAACTCTTGCCTGGGATCTGCAGAGCTTACCATTAAAATTCTATTTCTTGGGCTTCCATGGTGGCGCGGTGGTTAAGAATCTGCCTGCCAATGCAGGGGACACGGGTTTGAGCCCTGGTCCGGGAAGATTCCCACATGCCGTGGAACAACTAAGCCCATGTGCCACAACTACTGAGCCTGCGCTCTAGAGCTCACGAGCCACAACTAATGAAGCCTGCGCACCGAGAGCCCGTGCACCGCAACAAACAGTAGCCCCAGCTCTCCACAGATAGAGAAAGCCTGCGCGTAGCAACGAAGACCCAACGCAGCCAAAAATAAAATAAATAAATTTTAAAAATTATATTTCTTATTCAAATAGGCATCTACGTGAGTATCGATGCTGCCATTTTCACGTCAAGAGAGCATCCCAAGTGTAACTGGGCAGCCCCATTGCTCAAAGTTAGTGAATTTAAAGAAATCTATGGGATGTGGCAGGTCTTTGAATTTGTTTTAAAGCTCTGTTACTTGGGGGAGAAAACAGTGGAGGCTCAGCTTCCATGAAGAATTCAAGGCTGAAATCAAATACAAACTTGCACAAGTTAATCTTAAACACTTAATGGTATGCAAATTTGAGCTCCTATTTAAGTAAATTACTGTAATGAGAATTGGTTTCAACCAGACAGATCAGACATTGAGGATGTTCTCTTCTTGCTTCCTTGTGTTTCTCAGTGTGAGTGATGTGCGGGCGTGCGATTTCCCTGGGATTCCTGTGAGGAAGGAGTAGATTGCTGGAGGGGCGGGGCTGAAGGACAGATGGGAGCCTGGCTGGGCTGGATGGTCTGTTTATGGCCATGGCTTCCTCTACAAGACTTCGGTTTAATCCTCAGGCTGCCAGCATAACGGTGAAGAGTGCGGGGGCTGGAGTCAGGCTTGTGGCTATGTGTCAGGGCTCTGGCTTCTTGCTGGCTGTCTGCTGGAGACCACCCACAATTCCTTGTCACACAGGCTTCTCCACCTTGGCCACTTATCTCATCAAGCCAGCAGCAGGGAGAGTCTCTACAGCTAGTCTGCCAGCAAGGTGGAGTCATAATGTAACATGATTGTGGGAGTGCCATCTTACCACCTTTGTCATGTTCTATTGATTAGAAGCAAGTTCTAGGTCCTGCCCACACTCAAGGAAAGGGGTTTGTTACACAAAGTCGTCACCGTCAGCCGGTGGGGATCATGGATTGGGATGGGGCACCTTAGCGTCTGTCCATTCATTTCCTTATAAATTCTACTCCCAAGTATTCTAAAAGGGTTAAGCAGTGTCAACTGTCATGTCACCTTGGAAGGACATCTGAAGTCATATCAAGATTACTGAGGGTTGGTCCTCCTTACCTTTTGAACATTTCCACCTGTTTAAGATGCTTAATAATTCTCTAAAATGAGCTGATGTCTTCTGTTGCTATAAGCTGATAGAAATAGAAGACTTACATTTCAGATGCTCCTCTGAGGTTACTCATGACTGAATTTAGTTATCTCAGCTGGTCACCATGGTCCTCAGGGCTAACATCAGATCATTATTTATTAGTATGGAAAGGAAATGGGGTAGAGAAAAGTTTCCACTGGATGAGGGATGGGGTAAAAACTAAGAATGGGGACAAGGAACTTTGTCATTTCCATGGCTTTTGTTCCCTTCTTACAGATAGCTAAGCTGTAATGGTGTTTCGGTTCTGAACTTTTGCAAGTACAGATGGCTCAGTGAAAGCCTTGGATAATGACACAAAAGGGAAATCCAGAGTCTCTGATATGTTCACAAAGTAATGGGTATCACAAGATAATTCTATCAGAAGTTATTAATCAATTGTTTAACTGATAAAGAGAGCCTTTCATTGTAATGAACTTATTAGACACCAGTCTGTAAAGGTGAGAGGGGATTTGGAAAGGTCCCCTGAATCTCAAAAGACTTCCTTCATCTCTTAGATAGTGCCCTAGATTTTAATTGTCCCTTAGTAAACTGTAAGTTTTCTTGGTGAAGAATTGCATCACACCTTACCAGTCATTCAAAGCCTAGTGTGAATGAGAGAAGAGGAAATGAGTTTGCCATATCCTTCACTGCATGTGGAGCAGGAGAAAGCTCACATTTCCACAGAGGCAGAAGAAATTTAAACATGAAAATGAACTTTACCCGTGTCCCTTCCCTGTTTACAAACTTTCATTGGGATCTCACCCCACATTATGGAAAACAGAGCTATCTTATCTGGCCTGGGTTACCTCTACACCTTCATTGTGAGGGCTCTATCACTTGTACACCAACCCCTTATGATATCGAGTATCCTAAACTCTCTTATACAGGTATGCCTTTCACATACTTTTCTACCTAGAGTGCCCCTCTGCTCTCTTCATCCTGGAAGCTGTCTGAGATCCAGTGCTAGGACCATACTCTTTGGGAAAATTTCCCCAACTTCTTCAAGAAGGAGAAGTTACTTTCTTTCTGGGGCTCCCATTCAGCAGCCGCATGGTCAAATCATGCTGGAAAAGGTTATATGCAGGTCAGTTTCTCCCACTATCCTAAGAGCTCTTTGAGGGCAGGGACTTAAGAATCTTTAAGATAGTTTGTCACCTTAATTTCTTTGATGCCATCACAGGCCTGATGATAATAACTACTAACATCTATTAAGCATTTATTATATGTCAGACACTGACCTGCAAATTTTAAATGAATGACTCATTTCATCTTCACAACCGTTTGTGTTACTATCAGTGTTTTAATCATGGGAGGTGCAGAAAATGTATGTAACTTGTTAGAAGTCGCGTAGCTCGATTTGGCGGAACCTGCATGTGAATCTAAGTTGTCTGATTCCAGAGATTTTTGCTCTTAGCTATTATGTGATGGTATACTCCTTACTGTGGAACTCTGATGAGTACATGTTTGTGGAGTAAATGACTAAATGAATGTGTCACAAGCTGGAGCATCGCCTCGTCCTCATAGCCCCTTCCCAATGAAGCCATGCCCCTGTCCAGTTTGGCATTTGGTTCCTGTAGTCCTGGCTTGCAGTCTCCCCAGCCTTCAGTGAAGCAGAAAGAAACATCTGGACTTGTGGCTTTGATGGCTGATATCTCCATTTCTCTCCAGCCTCACTCTGGGCAGCCTGACCTTAGGAGCCCTTAGTTCCAGCTTGTTTTGTGATCTGATACTTCAGCTTTGGGGCCCAGAAGCCATGAGCCTCTGGGCTGGCCCAGATGCAAGTGCCTGATGAACATTCCACACCTGTCAGCACTCCAGGTCTGGCCACTGATAGAACAAGACTGGGCAGAAGGGTGGGGATTATCTTGGCCCTCCCTGAAGAATTTTGTCAGGTGTCCATGGCAACAAAGCCTCTCAAGTGGATGCTGAGTAGAGAGTTGGCCCTCCACCTCATAGGACCAAGGATATGGTGACCTTTGAGCTGCCACTTGCTGACAAGGCTGGAATACTGGCATGCAACTAGTCCAAAGGTGGGCTTTCCCCTTCACTGGAGGCCACTGGAACCCAATATTTTCTGCCAACTACTATGTGCCTGGCACTGTGTTGGGTGTTATGAATACAGAGGGCTTCCCTGGCCACTGAAAGACTGCAAGCCTAATGGCACAGCTGTCCACATAAACTAATTAATCTAACATTTTCATCAGTACTATATTATATATGCATGTGCTTTGGAGACATAGAAACAGGAGTATTTAATTTTGCCAGCAGAAGGAGTGGTGTTAGGGTAAGCTGCCAAAAGAAGAGATGGTATAATGTGAAATAAAGTAAGTAAAACTCCTGCACATTAGCTGGCACGTAGTAGTATAAGCACAGTACTTGACAAACATTAGGTACTAAAGGATATCAGATATCATTACCAGCAGCAACAGCACTAGCACCCCTAGATCTAGAATAGGTGAGTGATCTTCAGGCACAGAAGTCAGGAAAGGGCTAGCAAACCTTTAAGAGCAGAAAATCTTATTCCCAAGTATACATTTTTAAAAAGTATTGAAAAAGCAGTATGTTTTCAAGTTAAAAAACTGGGAAGACACTGAGCCTCAGCTCAGGGGATTTGGTTGTAGTTTCAGTTGGCCATGACTATCTGTGGGCATTGGGCAAATCCTTTTTTCCCATGGATTCCTTATTTGTAAATGCAGAAAAATGGCCTACTTGTTATCCAAGAGTCCTTCTAATAGCAGAATCTACAATCTCCACAATATCTCAATGACGATGTCTTGCAGTCAGTAGAACATTACTAGACATGTATAGAAACTGAAAAATGTATTCCACAGCCAGGAGAAAGAGCAATCAATAGAAACTAATTCTGAGATATTAGGATGAGTGGTCTAGGACTTTAAAGCATCTATTTTAAATATGCTTAAGAAATTAAAGAAAAACATGGTCACAATGAACAAACAGATGGATAATAACAGAGAAATGAAAGGTATAAAAAAATAACCTGATGGCTTCTTTACACCGTAAAATTAGACTAGTTGAAATTTTAAAATGATGACAGGTAAGTGAACTTGGAAAATTAATAGAAGCTGTTTAATCTGAAGGGCAGAGAAAAATGGCTTGACAAAAATGAGCAGAGCCTCAGGTGTACCATATCAGGTGATCTAACATATATTTAATTGGAGTCCAAGAAGGAGACTAGAAAGGAGGAAAGAAACGATATTTGAAAAAATAATGCTAAACGTGTCCAAAATTTGGTGGAAAACACAAACTTACAAATTCAAGGAACTCAAGAAATCAAGCAGGATATAAATAAAGGAAGCCACATTTAGGTATTACTTATTAAATATGCCAAAAGTCAAAGAGGAAGAAGAATTCTTGAAAGCAGTCAAAGAAAAGTGACACATCACATACACGGGACATTGATACACATGATGACAAACTTCTTTAACAAGAGTGGAGGCAAGAAGACAGCAGAATGATGTGTTCAACGTGCTGAAAGAAAAAAAGAAAAACTGTCAGTCCAGTATCCCAGAATTCTATATTCTTTAAAAATGATAGCAAATAAATGCATTTTACAATAAACAAAAATGGAGAGTATTTGTTGCCAGTAGGTTACAACTTAAAAAATGCTGAAGAAATTTTTCCAAGCTGAAGGAAAATGATTCCTGAGAGAAAGTCATATCTACAAGAAGGAATAACAAGCACTGGGAATAGTAAGTGTGTGAATAAATATAAAAGACTATATATTTTTTCTTCTCGTTTCTTTAATAGACACATGACTGTCTTAAGCAAAATAAATATTGTGTGGGATTTATAACAAACATAGAGTTACTATTTATGACAACGATATCAAAAGGATAGGCAGTGGAAGGCAAATGGAGCTATTCTGTTACATGGTTATCATATTTTACATGAAGAGGTACTATATAAACTCCAACCAGACTGTGAAAGGTCAAGGATGCATAAAGTAGTCCTTTGAACAAGCACTGAAATATAACGCATAGAGCTAGAGCTGAAAAGCCAATCACAGAACTAAATGGAATACTAAAAAATGTTTGATTAACCCAAAAGAAGGCAGAAGAGGAGGAGGAGTGGATGAAACAAAAAGAGATGAGACAAAGAAAAACAATGGCATAATGATAAAACCAACTATATCAAGAATTACATTAAATGTAAATACATTAAGTTTCTACATACAAATGAGTTCCATTCTAAGAGTGCGTTTGTAAGTCCAATTTGTTCATAATTCCAACAAAGTTAGCCTAGGTACCCAACTAACACAATTGGCTATATAGTACTGTACTGTAATAGGTTTGTCATACTTTTTACACAAATAATACATAAAAAACAAACACAAAAAATTAGTACTGTACAGTGAAGTACACAAAAGCACAACCACTTATAGAAGATGCACGAATGTGGCAATGTACACCAGACAAGTGAACTAACTTATGTGATTAGACATGCGAACGCACGTTTCCATCTTTGAAAGTTCACAACTTGAAGGTTCGTATGTAGGGGACTTACTGTAAATGGACCACTCCAATTAAAAGGCAGAGATTGTCAGGCTGAATAAAAAAGCAAGACACCAGTATATTTTTTGAATAAGAAATGATGTTAAGTGTAAACAGATAGATTGAAAATAAAGGATGAAAAAACCTATACCAAGTAAACCATAGCATAAAAAAGCTGGAGTAACTATATTAGTATCAGACAAAATAGACTTTAAGACAAAGAGTATTTCCAAAGATAGAGACATTTCATTAAGATAAAAGGGTCCGTTTATCAGAAGGACATAGCAATTATAAATGTGTAGTTGCCTATTAACAGAACTTAAAAATCCATGAAGCCAAAATTTATAGAACTAAAGGTAGAGATAGATAAATCTTTAATCATAGGATACAGAATATCTGAACAATACTGTATCTTGACCTAATTGACATTTATAGTATGCTATATCCAACAACTGCAGAATATACATTCTTTTTATAAACACAAAATTTTCTTCAAGATAGACCAAATGCTGGGTCAAAAATTAAGTGTTAAAAATTTTGAAAAGACTGAAAATTTACAATCTTTTAGAATACATTTTCTGTCTATACTGGAATTAACCAGAAATTAAATTTAAATAATAGAAACTCTGGTGAAGTCCCAATATTTGTATATTAAACAACACATGTCTAAATAACACATATGCCAAATATTAGAAATATTTTGAATGGAATGATAATGAACAAACACATGGAAATTTGTGGGATGTAAGTAAAGCAGTACATAGAGGGAGATTTATAGATTTATATGCTTATATAAGCAAAGAAGAAAAATTTAAAGTCATTGATCTAAGTTTCTACCTTAAGAAGCTAGAAAAATACAATCAATGTAAGTAAGTAGAATGAAGGACATTATAAAGAGCAGAAATTAATGAAGTAAAAAAAACCAATAGGGACTATTACAGAGCCAATTATCCTTCTAACATTTTCTAATAGAAATAACTCAATTGAGCTAGCATGTATTTGCTACTGGGACCAGTGATCCTTTTCATGGCCATAACATCACTTTGGGGTTCTGGAATAACTTAAGAAAAGTCTGTCTGAGAAAACTTTGGAAGATTTTAAAAATGCTTATTATTCTTTTCTAACAGAAAACACAGTCAACATAAAACCAGGCAAAGTTATCCTTGAGCCTGTCTAAAAAGATCACATTGTAAAGCAAGGCTTTACCTGGTTCACAAGAAACTCCCTGTGGAAGCAGACCATTACATAGTCACCTTCCTGGGTTAGCTTACACTAATTGTAATTATAATCCTTATCACTCCACACCAAATGGCAAAGGGATGCGGACTTGGGTGGTGGGGATGCATGGCTGGGGTGGGGACAGGAGAAGCAGTATTAAGAGAAGGAGGATGAATCAGCTGTCACTGAAACCCCCTTCACTCTTCTAGAAAGGCAGATCCTCTAGTAGGGCTTTGGTATCCATCCCACCCCTCCCCATAGTTCCTGAAGGATCTGGATTTTGCTGCACATCAACCAGAAGGAAGGGAAGAACATTCTAAGACAATGCAGGAGAATTCAGTTATCACCTGGATGCCCTGTTTAGTAGATCAGGATTTACAGATAAGAAAAGTTAGTGATCAGTGTCCTTCAGTCTTGGACAGACAGGACTAAGGATTCTGATGATTAAGTTGAGGGAGAGGTGGTCAATGTTCTCCTAGTGCTAAGGGAAGCCATCTTATTGTTATTTCTGAGCTTCAAATTTATGCCAGAAATATTCAGCAAGGTTAGTCGTTCACCTGTTTTGTCCACTCTGGGCCCCAGAATCCAATAGCCAGATAAGAAGTGGTCCAGACTGACAATATTTGAATAGTTCTCTGATTGTTTATGGGTTGGTGAAAAATGGCCAATTTCATGGTCAGTTGGGAACAATATACAATTTTTGACAGAGCTGTATAGAACACACTATACAGAGAATAGAGTAGATTCAGTTCTTCCCCATTTCACAGGGTACTATCTCCTTACTTGTACACCTGGGAGAACAGTCTTGATTTTGGTGCTGCCTGGAGATGTTCTCTCTGCATCACTCTATCATGTCCTGTGCTGCTCTTGTCACCAGGTCTGGTGGTGGCTGAGAGTCATCTTTAATGTACGAACTAGTCTTTGCTCAAAGGGCAAAATACCCAGTGTTGTTGAAGCCATGTCTCCTGCAGGTTTGGCTTGCCTTGGGCCCCTGTCCATGGTAGGTGGTGCTGTGTCTCTCTATCCTTCCAGCCAGAAGGATGCTGACATCTTGTCTGCATCTCCTTTGCTTTGTCTGGTATCTGAGCTCGGGCAGCTGCAGGCTTTTTTGGTGCCTGCTGTTGTGCAGGTGTCTTGTAGTGATGGGAGCTCATTTCAGAGATGCGTAGGGTTGATGAGAACTCAAAACAGTTTTCTTCATTGGGTGGAAATATGGGTGTCAAGTCACTTCCTCTACTCAGTGCCCTCCTAAATTAGGAGTCCAGAGCATCAGTGCTTAATAATTTCCATCATTCATCACCTTACATTAGTCATTTCCACATATTTTTGCTCATTTAATCCTCCCACCAATTGTTTGAGGTAGGTATTATTGAATCTGTAACAAAGGTAATCATAATCTTAATAATATCAATCACATCTGCATGTACAGAGGGCTTACTAGATGACAAACACTGTGCTAAGAACATTGTGCTATTCCAGTAGGTATCATTCCCCTATGAGGTAGGCATTATCATTCCCCCATTTAGCAGACGAGAAACCCGAGGCACGGAGAGTTTAGGTCACTTTCCCATAGTCACATAGCTAATAGGCAAGGGAGCAAAAGCTTGATCCCAGGTGTTCCATGTGTAGCGTGGAGAGAGGCTTCTCAGAGGGCTGGTTCCAGGTTGAGTGATGGAAGGAAGTCTGTTTTCAGGCCTCCTCTTCTGCCTGAGGTACCTGTATTCGTGTGCATCTAGGTCACTGTGTCTTTCTAGATCAGCTAAGACTCCTGGGGGCTGCACTCACATGCTCACTGCGGGGCATGCCCTCCTCCTACCTACACTCTCCTCTGTGCTCAGGAAAGAATCCACATTTGTCATTTATGAATGTAAATTCATTGAGAACTTCCCTTTCGGGACTTCTGCACCTCTAGCTTCTCTTCTCATTGGAGGGCAGGGCCATGGGGGCTGATGGACCCAGGATCAAATCCCTGTACAACACCCTCACGTAATTTAACCTTAGTTTTCTCATCTGGAAACTAAATCTGGAATAATGTCTGACTCAAAGGGCTTGGACAAGGATTCCATTAGCTAATGTACACAGAACACCAGCTCTTGGACCCAGATTTCTTCTCCTCTGCCCCCACCCATCCCCCTTAGGAATTTCATGCATTAGAAGGGGAAGGAAATCTTTTGAGAGGCAGTAGGGACAGACAATCAACTCTCTGGTGTATTGTCAAGGCAGCATTGTTCTGCTTGGCAGAAGGTTGCAGACAATGTGTGTGTCTACGTGTGCAGGCACCAGTGTGTACACACACGTGTGTGCTGGAGATAGGGCAGGAAAAATCAGGAAAGTGAAAATGAAGAAAACCGGAGCATGAAATGGAAAGCTTAAAGATAGTAACATTACATGTAACTCACCATGATAGGTAGACTGGTCACATGTGTGGGCTTGGGTAAATCTTTATACTAATCAGCTTAAAATGTGTCTGAGGAAGGAGCGTGTTAGCTCTTATTTGAGGGAGATTTGGTCTCACTATAAGATTAGGGAAAAGATCATCTAAGCTGAATACTAGACAGGAAGCGTGGAGCAATGTGATCCTTCTATAATTTTAGCTATTAACTTTCCTCCCTCTAGATTTTTGCTGTGTCTGAGAGCCATGTGTACTATTCCCTAAATGTTTTCCTTAACATTGACTCAGTTTTTTAAAAAAAATTATTTTATTGAAGTACAGTTGATTTACAATGTTGTGTTAATTTCTGCTATACAGCAGAGTGATTCAATTATACATATATACATTCTTTTTCTTATTCCTTTCCATTATGGTTTATCACAGGATAATGAATATAGTTCCCTGTGCTATACAGTAGGACCTTGTTGTTTATCCAGTCTCTATATACTAGTTTGCATCTGCTAACCCCAAACTCCCAATCCTTCCCTCTCCCACCCTCTTCCCCCTTGGCAACCACAAGTCTATTCTCTGTCTATGAGTCTGTTTCTGTTTTCTAGATAAGTTCATTTGTGTCATGTTTTAGATTCCACATATAAGTGATATCATAGGATATTTGTCTTTGTCTGGCTTTCTTCACTTTGTATGAGAACCTCTAGGCCCATCCATGTTGCTGCACATGGCGTTATTTCATTCTCTTTTATGACTGAGTAGTGTCCCACTGTGTATATATATACACCGCATCTTCTTTATCTGTTTACCTGTTGATGGACATTTAGGTTGTTTCCGTGTCTTGGCTATTGTAAATAGTGCTGCTATGAACATAAGGGTGCATGTATGTTTTTGAATTATAGTTTTGAACATTGACTCACTTTTAAACTTTAATCTTTATCATGAGAATGAATACCTGAGAAAACATGGTTTTATTGTGCTAATTAGATATTTCTTCCAATACAGGCTGAGATACAACCTATCTATTGAAATGTAAACTGTTTATCCGAGTTCCACCCAAATCATTGCATGTGCCACCTGGGACAGTGGGCCACATTCTAAAGGGCAGCTTCGAAGGAGAATTAGTTCCAGCTTTGCCATCTCCTGGCTGTATGACCTGGAGCCAGGGAGCGCCTGTCTTTCTCCTCACCCTATCAAGTCGTTGAACAGAGGGTCTGTTAAAGTCACCCAGTCCTGGAATTCCCTCTGGTACCTTCTGACCAAACGGTCTCTCAGTCCTTGCTGGGCACGGAAATAGCCCCTCGCGTTGGCCTGAACCAGCTCAGGACAGTTCTGCACCTGCCCCAGATCAGGCTCCTCACAGCTCCACCCTTTGCTTCTGTTTCTTGCCCTCAGAACCCAGCCCTCCTCCACATCTTTTCTGGCCCTGGCGACAGCTGTCATGCATCTGGAGACCAAGCAGTGTTGAACAGGACTCGGGTCTCCTCTGTTGTGGTTATGACCCTTTTGTTGGTGATGTCCATAATGATAACACATAGCTCTCATTGATGAGCACTTCCTCTGTGCCAGGGACTGTGCTGAGGTCCTGCACAGGTGGGACCTCAATGCAGCCTCACTTCCATCCTGTTTACAGATACAACGTTCATCCCCGTCTAAAAATGATGGCATTAGATTGAAAAGACACTTTGGGATATGGGACCATGCTGACACTTATATGGTTCTCCCCTCTGGCTAAACTCCCAAGCCTTTCCATGTTCAACACTGCTTTGCCAAGTATCTTACCTTATTTTTGCACAGTTGGTGTTGAGGATCGAGGGGAAGGAGCGTCCACCTGGCTCTATTATATTTCATCCTGTAGGATCTGGTCCATCACTCAAGGCTGCTGAAATCTTTTTGGATCCCACTATGTAATCTGACATATTTGTATCTTTCTCAATTGGGTGTCATCAGAAAATCTGATAAGCTTGCAGTTTGTATTTTCATCCAAGTCATTGAGAAAAAATGTTGAACAGGAAGAGCCAGGGGAACTCTCTGAATGCTATTAGGAAACTCCCTCTGAATCAGCATCAATTTATTAATCACCACTCTTTGGGTACTGACATTCTACCAGCTATCTGGTCCTCCTAATTATACAGGCTGGTGCTTATTTCTCCAGCTCATTCACGAGATATTATGAGATTCTTGGGCCTGAGATTATGGGAGAAGAGGGCAGGTGTGCAGTAAAGGATTAACCTTGTGCAAATAAAGTTCTGGCTCTTGCCCATCTCCTGAGAGGTGATCTTTAAGTCTTCGGAATGTGATGCCTGAGAAGAGTGTCTGTTTGCCTGGGGGACTTGGGCCACGCTAGATAGACTGTGTAAACAGTATAATTTAGGTGGGGACCTTGGGCCATATGGTGTCAGCTTGACCTCTGGAGGGGCTGGAGACTAAGGTCAGTCGTGTCTACACGACCAACCTCCAATGAAATCCCTAGACAGCCAAACTCAGGTGAGTTTCCCTGGTTGGCAACACTGTGCGTGTTGGAACCCACTGTCGCTGGGAGAAGTAAGCATTGTCCACACAATGTCCTGGGTGAGCATAACTGGCCACTCATGCCTGGTCTCTCTGGGACCCTGCCCTGTGTGCCTCTTCCCTTTGCTGGTTTTGATCTGTATCCTTCTGCTATAATAAATCATAATTGTAGTATAACAGCTTTGCTGAGTTCTGTGAGTCCTTCTAGTGAATTACTGGACCAGGAGGTGGTGTTGGAGACCTCCTGAAACTGCAACAGGAATCTCTGGACCACGTTAAATGTATCTTTCTTTGAAGCCAGAGGGCTGAGTTCTATCTGAGTTTCCCTAAATGCCTTCTTCAAAAGGTATGAAGTGAAGAAAGTAAGAAGGTCTTTCTATTCCACACAAAGTAACATCCTCCCTAAGCTTCCCTAGGGTCAGACCTTCCCCGGTTGGCTACCCCATGTGGGTAATGAGCTCTCATTTCAATCTACTCTGGATACCTGTATTGCCCAGGAGGATTCCAAGCTTGGGTATCAGCTCCTACCTTTTAGGAAAAAGTCCCTGCTGAAATTCAAATACTAATGGGGATGTGCACGCTAAGCTACTATCACCCATTTATACTCCAGCCAGAATAAATCAGCCCACTCATGGAACTAGAGTCTCATTAAGATAGAATCCAGGAGAGGGAGGTTTGGATGGGGGCACTGCTGGGGTTTTCTCAAAGCTTGAGAGTAAAGGAGGTTGTGCTGGAGAGGGGAGCAGGATTGCTAAGGTCTCTATGGGGCAATGATGAGGTGTAAGTGTTGGGGGAGCAAGAGAGGAATGTGCTAAAGGTATGATGGAGAGCTGAAACAAGCTAGAGGCGAGACCTAATTTTGTTAGAAAATCAGAGGGCAAAACCAACACTTTATTCCTTGTTTGGAATCCATGTGTATCCACATGGGCAAGTGGGTGATGACTCCCCAGAAGATGGAGCTTTGTCAGGAGTGATGGGGAAGTGCATCGAAGCTGGGCATGTGAGACAGAGGGAGCCCACTCCTTATTTCTTACTGAAAATAGGGTTAATGGTGCTGCAGGGGAAAGGGGTCACTGAGTATAAGAGAGTGATTGCTTTATGTATAAGGTTTTCACCTTGCCTCTGCCCTATACAATTCCAGCTAGCTGAACCAAGAGACCCTGTTCAAATGGGGCCGATTTTACGTCAGTGCTAATATAAGAGCCTGTGACCACAAAAGTGCCTTTAGTTATGTCCTCAGAGGTTGTTTTTGTGAATTCTCACTACAAAATGGCATTTTTCTTTTCTATTTTTAAAAAAATTTTTATTGGAGTATAGTTGATTTCCAATGTTGTATTAGTTTCAGGTGTATAGCAAAGTGAATCAGTTATACATATACATATATCCACTCTTTTTTTTTAAAGATTCTTTTCCCATATAGACCATTACAGAGTATTGAGTAGAGTTGCCTGTGCTATACAGCAGGTTCTTATTAGTTATCTATTTTATATATAGTAGTGTGTATTTGTCAATCCCAATCTTCCAGTGTATCCCTCCCCCCAAGTGGCTTTTTTCTTTAAACTATTTTTGAGATATATGTTGGAAGGGAGTTTTTATTTTTCCTTCCTCCCTCTCTTTTTGCTTTATCCTGCAGCCGAGGGACATGGATATCTGCCCTTAAGGTAATGACATGGGACAGTTCAGTCCTCCCTGCATCCCTGGACCTTAAAGGATCACAGAATGTGTGCCTTGAAAAGCTCCACACCTCACAGAAGGAAGAAATCCTTAGGGGGCCTTTATTCTTCCCTCCTGTCATCAGAGGTGGTGGGAAGTGTAGGGATCAACTGCCCCCACCTCCCAAGCTCTATAAACATGACATATTATAGTCCATTCCCTGCATGAAAGGTCTTCATATTTAAAGTCATTAAGAGTGGAAGTTTCTGGATGGCAGGAACCACATGAATTTCGTCCTTGAATTTGAGGGCTTGCGAGGCTTAGCATTGAGAGGGCATAACTGAGATGCTATCTGTCTCCTGACTTGGGAACATTTCAGCCAAGTAGGATCAGGAAATGTAAACTCCCTTTCCTCGATCACCACCACGGGCTTGGGCAGCTGCCAGCTGGATGCTTTGATGCTCACAAAAGCTCCCTGAACTCTGCACGGGGGTGTTGGCTGTGAGTCCAGGCCCTCTTGCCTAGCTTGCTCTCTGTCGGTCATGAACTTCAGTGAGCTCACTCTCCCATTTCACACGCGAAAACTGTGCTTGGAGCTTGCTGGGTGCTAGTGATAGGGACAAAAATTGTCAGGCATCTAACACATGGACTGTTTGTGGCCATGTCATCAATGTGGTCAAAATCGGGGCTTCCTGAACTTTAATCCTCTAGTAATTTTGTTAACCAGCTATGGATCCCCTGGGGATCTTGTGAAAATGCAGATTCTGATTCAGGAGCTCTGGGGTGGAGCCTAACAAGCTGCCAGGTGATGCTCCAGCCACACTCTGAGAAGCCAGTACCTAAAGGACTACAAGACACCTAGGTGTTGACATGGGGAAGGGGGCTAGGTGGCCAAATAGCCACTAAAACTCTTCTGACACATTCTGAGCAGAAGACAGAGAAAGAGATGATGGATCCTGCATTGGTCTGGAGGAAATCAGCCGGGGCATCCACTCTCCCTGAAGTAGGGGACGGGGCTCCCAGCCCTCGTTACTTTGATCAGTGTGTCTGCAGCAGCAAGAGGCAGGATGGTGTAATGGTCAGTGTTTGTGCTTTGGTACCAGCTCACCTATGGGAGGCCGGGCATACACTCCTAAGCTCTGCTCTTGTGGCTTAACAGCTCTGTGCCTGGGTTTTCTCATTTGTAAAAGGGGGTCAGGGGTGGTAAGAATAGTACCACCTCGATAGGGTTATTGTATAAGGGACCCAGTTAGTAGAAAACGTCCAGAGCAGTTCCCTTCCTTCTCAGCCAGAGCTCCAGTCCCTAAGCCTGGGACCTCAGGGAGCCCTGGGCTTCTGTGCCCTGCAAGGCCACGGTTGTGCAAGCACTCTCCAGGCTCTTGTTACCCGGGAGCCAGCAACACACCAAAATAAAGGAGCCGGGGACCAGCGGGGAGGGCCGAGCGAGCCTCTGCAGGGAGTCTGACCAGGTCAGCTGGGAATGCCTGTCAGCCGTTCAGGGTGGCTCCTGCGTGGGCCTGGAGGTGGGTCAGTGACTCACACCGGGGCCCTCTCCACCCCCGCGCCCAAATGCTCGGCCCTCCCCGGGCCGGGGCTCACCTAATCCCTGCAGTGGGAGTCGGCGTGGGGGGGGGCACCCGCGCCTGGGCCGAGGGCTAGGGTTACAGTGCGGTCACTTCACACTCGGCAGCATGTGCAGCTGAGGCCTCTCACCGTGCAGCAGTCTCCCGCCAGGCAGGCAGCGAGGTCAGCTTGGCAAGCCGCTGCCTCTCTAGCCCCGATCTGGCCGCGGGCAGCCGACTTCCCCGGACCCGAGGAGGTGATGGCAGAACAAGAAGCCAGTGGGCTGCAGGTCCTGCTGCGCACGCTCCAGGTAGGAAGAGGTGGAGAGCTGCAGAACCCGGCCGGCTGGGTCTTTGCGGGCCGGGCCTGCCTCGGAGCCGGGCTCTCCCCGCAGTCCCCTCTGGCACCAGTGGCCTGGTTTGCTAAACAGCAGTAACGCCGGAGTCGGCAGCAGCTCTCACCTTGAGGCTGACCTAAGTGATGCTATGGTGTTTAAATATTAAGCCTGACGGTGTTGATGAGGGCTCTGCTTAAATTATTGAACCTGGCGGGGTTAGGTACTCAGGCTAAAAGATCCAGGTTTGCTCGAGATGAGAAAGATGGAGAAAAAGGCCGTTTGGCAAAAGCAAACCTGTTCAAGTTCTCCCTGAGCAGGGCAGGAGACTTGGGGGTGGGTACATAGAACTGCCTAGGAGGAAAGGGGCAGCAGGGCAGAGGACTCCTCTGGGCTTCTGCTGAATGGCTGTTACCAAGTTCCCAAAGAGTGGCCTGAGTCGGAATTACCTAGGGTGCCTGCCAACAGTGCATCTTCTCAGGCGGGATCTGCCGGAAGGAACCGCAGTCACCAGGGGCAGGAGCCCTGGAATCTGCCTTGCCGTCTTCATGATTCTATTCACTCCTAATTTTGAGAATCCCTATTCCAGAGCACTACTTTGTGAACCTGTCTGCAGATTAGAAACTCCCGGAGGGTGTTAATAAATGCTGACCCCCACTTACCCAAATTCGGATTTAATTGATCTGAGGAGCAACCTGGGCACTGGAGTTTTGAAAACTCCCCAGGTGGTCTCAAAGTGCAACTAAAGTCAATGAACCACTGCTCTATAGACTTGGGTAGATGCTTGCACTGAACCGGATGCAGGAAATGCCAGGGCTCAAAGGGAGCTAAGAGATCTTCTACTCCACGATTTTAAACCTGAAGTCCATGGACGGGTATCATAGAGGATGGGCTTCAAGGGTCTCCATGACCCTCACCCCCTGATTTAGAATGTAAATGTTTTGCACTTACGTGCATACTTCCCAGCTTTGAAGAGCTTAGTTTTGCTCAGATTCTTAAGGAAATGTATATCCATAAAAAGTTGAAGAACCAATAAATCCAACCTTCCGGTGCACAGATAAGGCAATTGAGTCTCAGAAGTGAAATAGCTTCTTAAGGTCACTTAACCACTTAATAGGGGAACTGGAACTAGCACCAAAGAACTTCAATATCCTTTGGACCTAGTGTCTTTGACTCATTCTATCCGATGCATTAGAGGCAAGAATGCCTCTGGGCTAGGAGTGTTTGGGGTGGGAGTGGACCTCAAAATAAATTTGCATTTGTCCTGGAAGTCACTGCAGGATGAACTCAATCTCCTGTCTTCCTACCCGTGGGGATTTCTAATTGATATTTAGAATGATTGTTCCAGGGCATTGCAAGATTCTCAATCATCAAAGAAAGATTTAATTATGTTCAATATACCCTGCTTAGTTCCCAATTAACCAGAACACTAAAATAACCAGAACATGCTTCCCCTGTGCGCTCTAGTTGATCTCAGAATCTGGTGATGGAATTGACTTCGGTTCCTGGCTGAGCCCTGAGCCAGCCCTCTCCAAGTGCCTGCCTGAACCTGTTTTCTGTCTTGAGAGTAGAAGTCAGAACCCTGACATAATTTAAAAAAAGAGAACCCGGAGCAGATATGCCGTGGAATGATGTTTCATGATGGGTTTCATGCCCCACTCCCATCCCCAATCCCCATGGACTAAACCCGGCAGAGTTTCTGAGAAGGGCTTAGCTGAAGTGCTTTTGATCGGGGATCCCAAAGGTCTTAGGGACTCAAGCCAGTCCTCCTTTCTTTGTGCACAAAGGTGAGAGACCGAAGGCTTTGTACTGCTACTCAAACCTGTGGAAGACAGTGGTTATGTCTGAGCAGAATGTGAGCTCAGGATATGAGTTTCCCATATCTTTCAGGAGCACCCCAGAACATTGCCAAGGGAAGAGAGAAAGAGAGATCAGATGACCAGAAAGAGCAAGCACAGGGGTGACAATGTCCCCATGATATGATAGTAGAAATCCCCCTACTCCAGGGCATCACCACTTCTGCCTCTTTGGGCCACAATGACAAAATAAACTAGATCATTAAGAAATGTCAGTTTTCTGCCTATTTTATTTTCCTGTACAGACGGGAAAGGAGTAATTGAATTTTTTTTTTCCTACCCTGACTTAAACACAGCCATATCTCTGTCCTGAAAGTATGAGAATCAGATTTCTACCCAGACATTTTCCAAGTCCCTGACTTTTATCATTTTAGTTGAGGCAGAAAATCAGACTGACTCATGAGGGCCTGGGTATAGAGGGGGAGACAGCCCAGAGCACAGATGAGAGACAGAAAGAACTGGATCCTGCCCCATTTCTGGCACTTACCGGCTGTAAATCCTCAGGCAAGTCCCTCAACCTCTCTGAGCCTTCATTTCTAGATTTGTAAAAGGGGGGCAATAAAAATACTTTGCTCAGCCCTTTGTGCCAGGATTAAGAGAACCCATTTGAAAAGTGCTTGTAAACTATAAATGGCAGTTCAAATGACTCTGATTTTTATGATTTCCCCAGTTGAGTACACAGTGGAGAGGCTGGGAACACTTGCCTAGGCTTTTCATCAACCTGCCCTGCTTTTTTCCTGGGTGGACTCCAATACACTTGGAAAAAAAGGAAGGCGTCTCATTCGTCCTGCTCTCATTTCTCCATGTGGTTTGAGCTAATGGGGAAGATGGGAAGCTGCCAGGGTAGCAGGATGTGGGCTCCACGCCAGCCCTGATGCTGGGAGCCCTCACCCAGTGGCATCCCACAAAATGCCAATTAAGTACCTTATCAAAACATGAAAAATGTATAATTATCTGGTCAGCTTTGGCACACTCTGAGCTGTGATATGGACACATTTTTGCTGTTTGCATTTGCACTTTATTATTTTATGTTATAGTTGCTCAAATTGAATCCCAGGTCTGCATCTTGGCCAAAATGTGCATAGCAAAGCTTCATTTCTCAACTTGGGCTCCAGGAACATTATCTATTATGGATTGCCAACGAGGCTGCAGGATGTGGGGCTTCCTGTCTTGAGTTAGCATTGAGCTTAGATAATAGAAAACCTGGAGGGGGTGACAACTCCACTTTGCCCCTTGGACTTGTTCCTCCAAGGATATTTCCAAGACAACAGATGATTTCAGCCCTTGGGCTGCAAGGAGGGGATGGGCGGAAGAATGATGACTGATATGTTTCATTCATAGCACTTGGGAGTTTTGTTTCCGAAACATGTGTTTAAAATATCCATCTATTATACATACACGGGGCTAGGTGTAGCGGAAACTGAGCTTTCCCTTTGGACATCAACAGAAGGGTTTGGAAAAATCAAGAGAAGAATTTTCCTTTTAGATAGTAAACATTGTGCAGACCTTCTAAACATCACAGGATTCCTCTGCTGGTGAAATTTGAGGCTTTCTGAGGTTTTTATTTTTGGAGACTTCTGCCTCAATTGCA
The DNA here is from genome assembly GCF_059928025.1 of Delphinapterus leucas. NCBI lineage: Eukaryota > Metazoa > Chordata > Mammalia > Artiodactyla > Monodontidae > Delphinapterus > Delphinapterus leucas. The sequence continues at coordinate 44,594,503 of NC_143130.1, read as the reverse complement.
AGACAAACGTAGAAATAAACCAGGAGGGGGAGGACTTATTAAATTAAGACTGAAATCTGTCTTAATTTCAATCACCAGTAGAAACAAAGAAAAAGAAAAACGCCCAAAGGACAAGTGCCCAATGGAAAAGGGACAAAATTGGCAAGAAATAGCCTCTGTCAGTGTCTAAAGAATGACTTAGTGCCAGTCAAACTGGAGGTTGAAGGGGGCAATGGAGGCATGGAGCCCTGTGCTGAGCTGGGAGTGGGGAGATGACCTTATATAGTGTTTTGTTTTTTAAGACCTTGTTGCTTTCACAGTTTCTTAAATTCCTTGGACTTAGAGATTGGAAAAAATAAACATTGATTAAGGGTCCACTCTACGCCAAATTTTCACGTTCATTACCTAACATCACTCTCTGTGCCACCTGTGAGGGGGGTGTGGCTGGTCTGTCTTATAGATGAGAACACTGACCCTCATAAGCCGCTCAAGGCTCAATGGCAGAAACTTAATAAATCCCTAGAGGAGAGATGTGAAGAGGATCTTGTCACTCCAAGGTCTTTTCACTGGTCTCCGGTGCTTACATGACCTAGGGAATACCCACTCACTCTTTTTTTTTTTTTTTTTTTTTTTTTGCGGTACACGGGCCTCTGACTGTTGTGGCCTCCCGCACTGTGGAGCACAGGCTCCAGACGCGCAAGCTCAGCGGCCATGGCTCACGGGCCCAGCCGCTCCGCAACATGTGGGATCTTCCCGGACCGGGGCACGAACCCATGTCCCCTGCATCGGCAGGCGGACTCTCAACCACTGCGCCACCAGGGAAGCCCCCCACTCGCTCTTTATTTTGAGGGTATTACCTTACCTAACTGAACCTGAAGACGGAGGGGTTAAGGATTCTTCATAATAGAACTAAAATAATCTTCCACATCCTGTATTGATATTTGGGTAAATAACTCCTGATAAAGGAAGGTAACAGTTTTGATTTGGGTCAATTGGATATTTTTAATATCTATCTATCCATCCATCCATCCATCTATCCATCCAACCCTCCATAGCTATCCTGTGTGCTAGAAGAGATTCAGAGTATTGGGTAGGATGATACATCAAGAAGAGCAAGGTCTTTGGATCTTGGTTCAGCCATTCAAAACTTGTGTGACTCAGGACACACTACTGAACTTCTCTTTGCTGAACTTTTTTCATTTGTAAAATGAGAATTATAGTTTCTACTCATGAGCTTACTATATGTTTGGAGAAAATGCATGTAAAAAGGTGTTATGTGCCTGACAAATAGCAATTATTATAATTAAACACAGTCCCTGCCCTCATGAAAATACAGTATTCAAGGGGTAAGGTAGGAGGATAAAAATATTTGTAGAGCAAGTTTGCATGTGATGAATGCCATGGTAAACGTAAACATCAAAAAAAAATTCAGTAGAATTTGGGACAAGGGTCTCCTCCTCACTGGATATTCAGGGAAGACCTTGGAAAGTGGGTCAGATTTCAGCAGAGGAAGGTGCAGTTAAGAGGGTGATAAGGGTCCCAAGTGATCTTTCCTATGTCAGGAAAGTGTGGAGAGTACAGGGTATTTGCCATGGCACTGAGTTTGATTAAAACAGAAAATTCGTGAAGGGGGAGAAAGGAGATTGAAATGGGAGTTTGCCTAAATGTTAGAGAGCCTTGAGTGGCAAGCTTCAGATCCGATCATGCCCTTGGTGATGGCTGCCTATCCCTAAAGGTATGGGCACTACAGGACATTCAACCAAGGTGACCGTTGCAAAGCTATTTGGATGGGGGACGTTAGACATGACTGCATCTCTGCCTTTTGTTGCCAAGGGATGTGATGTGTTCCCTGCAACCTCCCCATCCCTGACCTACCTTTTATCCTGGTTCTCTTCCTATCCATTCCCAGCCTTTAGCCCTTTCCTGTCACTTAACTCTGCATCTCACTCCCCTCCCCACACCGCCTCAGCCACTGTCCATCCCTAGTCCGCCTCCAGGGGGAAAGGCTGAGATGGATTAAAGCTCAGGGATTGGAGAAGCAGAACTATTTAAACTTTTTTTTTTTTAATTTGGAAGAAACACAAATTATTTTAGAGGCAGCATTCAAATGTCCTTGTGTCAAAGCAGCTCTCATAACACGTCTGCATTAAGATGACCAGAGTTGAGTCCAAAAGTCCCATCCTCACTTTTGGGAATTGAGAGCACTCAGCGTTTCCATCCCCCTGAGCCCAGATCCTGGATCTGACCGCCTCGCTGAGCACCCACCTCCTCAGGGCAGCAGGTGAGGGACAGAGGCCTGCATGGCTTTGAGGTGTAATTGGAAATGTGCCATTGCTGGGGACATGTTGAGGCAAATGGCCAACAGAGAGAATTTCTGTCTGTAGAAATTCATAACCTGGCAACATGTACTCCACAACTCAGTTGCTAAAACTGGAACTATTCTGATGAAAGCCAAACATAGTCTGAGTTTCAGCCCTGGGAGCTGGGGAAGTACGCAGCCAGGGAAGAGAAGCTGGTCTAGGTTACAATCGCTGTACCATATCTGTAAGCATGGGACAGGCAGCTATGAATCAAACAGACAAGGTACTTCTTCATATTTCAGAAATAGGCACACGGAAATGCATCCACTTGGATGTGACCTCCATATCCTTGTGCCAGACCTGAAATGTAGGAAGTCAAAGGTTTGGGATCTGTACTTTTTCACGGAGTGAATACTGCATGGCTCCTTCAAAGTGATGGATTCGCAAATCAAACTCTCATTAGACAAAAGAATGTGGTGTAGGGGGAGGAAGAGATCAACAGCAGAGATGCCAAGAATAAAAGAATGAGTAGAACAAAGAGTGTGGAAGAAACAGAATGGCACAGAGTATGCACTCAATACATATTTTTTTCCTCCCTCCCTCCCTGCCTTCCCCTCCCCCTTTCCCTCCCTCCCTTATAAAATTTTGCAAAATGAATACACCCATGTAACCAGCACTCAGATGAAGTGAGCTCCCAGCATCTCAGAGGACCCCTCACACCCCCACTTCCAGCCGTGCTCCCCCATTGTAACCACTGCCCTGATCTCTAACCCCGCAGATCAGTCTTGCATGCCTTGTGCTTCATGTAATTGGAACCCCACAGTCAACCTTCTTTTGTGTCTGGCTCCTTTCACTCAGCATTGTGAGAGTCCCCCTTTCGATACAGTTGTAGATTGTTCTCACTGTCGTTGCTGAAGAGCATTCCGTTGCGTGAACGTTCCACGGTTCATTTATGCATTCTAGAGCTCATGATGTTTGGGGTAGTTTTCTTTTTTTGGCTATAACAAATATGGCTGCTATGAACATTCCAGGGCATGTTTTTGTGAAGGTAGGTACACGTGTCTGTTGGGTAAATACCTAGAGTGGAGTCGAGGGCTCATGGGATACATGTATGGTCAGCTGTAGTAGATAATGATATTTTTCAAAAATGAGTGCTCCAAAATAAACACCTATTAACCCTGTAAATACCATTAATTTATGAGCATTTTGGGTACTCCACACCTTTGCCCTAACTTTCTTAATTCATATTTGTTAGTTGAAAGTGGCTTGAGCTGCTTTGCATGGAGGACTTTGTCATGTTTTATGTGTCTAAGTCCCTCTACTTGGTCCCTTTCATAATAATGGTTATAATGATAACTAACATTTATTAAACAGTTTCTACACGTAAGGAGCTGTGCAAAGTCCTTCACATGCATCATCTCATTTAATCCTTACAACAACCCAAGGAGGTGGGTGGTATTATTATCCTCATTTTAAAACTCTCAAACAGAAGGTTGGAGAGGTTAACACACTTCTCAAGGTCACAAAGCGAGTGAGTGGCAAAGCTGGAATTTGAGAGGAGGGAATCTGACACCAGTGGATGTTTTCTCGCCAGGTGTATAAACTCTCTGAGGAAAAGGAGGGGCATTGAGAAGATTCAGAACAGATTTTCCCAGGTGGTAGGTGTCTGCTGAGGAGAATGGAGACCCCCCCACTTGGCACATGCGGGGAAGACAGCAGCTGTTCCCACAAGGCTGGCAGGACTGGCCAAGAGGGCAGAGAACAGGTGCCTACAGCGGGGGTCAGCAAACTCTAAGGGCCTGATAGCAAATTTTTTAGGCTTTTCCGGCCACAGGATCTTTGTCATACTCGTTCAACCCTGCAACTGTAGTTGTAGACAGTGTGCAAATGAATGGGTTTATGTTCCAGTAAAATTGTGTACAAAAAACAGGGAGTAGGGGCTTCCTTGGTGGCGCAGTGGTTGAGGGTCCGCCTGCCGATGCAGGGGACACAGGTTCGTGCCCCGGTCCGGGAAGATCCCACGTGTCGCGGAGCAGCTGGGCCCGTGAGCTATGGCCGCTGAGCCTGCGCGTCCGGAGCCTGTGCTCCACAACGGGAGAGGCCACAACAGTGAGAGGTCTGCATACCTCAAAAAAACCCAAAAAACAAAAAAAACAGGGAGTGGGCTGGACTTGGCTGTTGGTGGTAGATTGCAGACCCCTGGCTGGAGGTCCTTTGGGCATAGGCAGGGTGTAGGGGTGGGAGATGGAACAGAAAGAGAGTGATAGGGCAGTTGGGGCTGCCAACTGCCAAGTGGGAGCTTCCCTCATGTGCCATGGGTGTCCTCCTCAACTCCCAGGCTGCCTTTCTTGCAAAGGCAGCACATCAGATGATGCTCTGAGTTCCTCTGGGGGCAAGTCTTACAGAACCTGAAATGCACACTTCAGAATGTCATTTCCTGCCACTGCTACTGCCTCCAATTTTCTGAGTATCAGTGGAGGCAGTGATTGTGTCTGTCAGCCCTCCAAGGTGGGGTTTCAGGTCATTTTAGCAGCACTTACCAGTGTAACAGGTGACTGTCTTGCAGATATTGTCTGCATTCAACAGCGCTACCAGCACATGTTCAGTCCAGCACTTCTCAGACTGGGTTCCACAGAACACCAGTGTTCCCTGGGATGCCAATGAGTATTCTGCTCACAAAGGGTCTTGTTGACAGATGGATCTGAGATGTCAGGGTAAATAAATTTACTAATTTCTTTACTGAAAAATAATCAATCTTTTAAAGGCTTTTCAAACATTTCTGTCCTATAGCTCTCAGTTTAAGTGTCTTTTACTCAGAGAGGAATACTCTGACAGCCCAATGAACTACCCAGTCACTCTAAGTCCCACCTCTCTAGTTTGACTCTCTGCATAGAACTTGCCATTTCCTGATGCTTGTTTGTATCTTCTCTGCCTTCTTCCACCAGGGTAGGGATCTCATCTGTCTTGTTCACCTTTACCCCTACTACCTAAAGCACTATCTAGGACATAGTACGTGCTCAATAAATATTTACTGATTGAATAATAAGATGAATGTGCATGTATATTATCAAGTTGGGGATATACTGTATGGCATTTCTAAACCATCTTAGAGATGGGATAATTTTTTATAGCAAAACCCCACTAGTATCCCACAGGACTTTAGGAATCCATGGAGCACATTTGGGAAATCCATGGAGCACATTTGGGAAACAGTGGTTGTAGACCAATGCCATGTTAAATCACTGCTGGTCTGTGAGGGTTGAATTTCTCCTGATCTGGAAACTAACCTCTGGCTTGTTGAAACATTTCTGATCTGAGTTGATACAAAGTTAGATCTATTGGAGACCTAGGGTCATTCCTCTGCTTGGTGAATTCCACAAGCGGATGATTCTACGATCTATCTGTAGGCTTTGAGTTACATGAATTCGAATCCTTACTTGATTGGGAGAAAGAATACAAGTGACAGATGTGGAGGTTTAGAAAAATGTTCTTCCTAGAGGCTCAAGAGAGCCATTCTGCTTCTGATCAGGAGGCCCGATGGTGATAAGAACAGCATTAACCTCAGGTTTCAGATGAAAGGCAAGGTCAGATTTCAGAGTTGGGATATCTGATGAAACTTCCCCTAGGGAACTTGGAGAGAAGGCAGCTTCTTCAATAAATGATCAGTAATGAATTCTCCCTCTACTCTTAAAAAAAACCAAACAAACCCAAGCTCAGTGTGTGTTAACATCTCAAATCTTCCGATCCCACCAGTGAGTACAGCCCAATGCCCTAAATTTCTGACCCATAGGCATCCTTATCCCATTCCTCTTAATACTCAAATTAATCCAGGAAACCCCCATGACAATGCAGATATTTTTTACTTTTCACAATAGGTAGATTAAGAAGTCACTATAAGAAAATTCCATTTTCTCCTTGACTTTCATTATTAAAACATAAAATATATATCATATACCCTAAAGGAAAAAAATTCCCCAAACCACAGCTAAAATTTTAGACTAAGGAAGAGGCTAGAATGGTAATATTTGAATAGGTATTACTTGAAAGTGGATATTAAAATTCAAGAAGTGTTTTTGCCATGAGCTGCCTCACATTTGCTGAGCACTGACTATGTGCCAGGAAGAAGTCTAAACATGTGACATGTGTTATCTCATGCAGTCCTCACAACAATCCTGTGAGGTGGGTACGACTGTTATCTGCATTTTACAGGTGAGGAACACAAGGCCCTTGTCAAGGTCACATAGCCTTTAAGTAGCAGGGTCAGGATGTGAACTCAGGCACAGTCTGACCCTAGCTTGCTTATTACTCATTGCTATTACTCATCAGGCTACAGAGTCTCTTTTCCTTTTACCTGTCCTTTTCACCACTACACATTTTTTTCCTGATTAAAGAAGTAATACAAGCTCGTGATTGCAAAAATTTAATTAGACTATAGATATAAATTTTAGGGAGTAAAAATCACCCCATCAAATCCTGATCCCTAAGACAACCACACAAGTGTCTGCTGTATATTCTTTTATATGTTTACATACATATAGCAATATGTGTATTTCTATAACTATGTCTCTGTGTGTGTATCATTTTAACACACTAGTATTCAATTTGCTTTTCCTACATGTCAGTATAATTGCACATATTTCAAGCCAGCACATATAGACCCAGCTCAATCTTTTGTGATATAACTTAAATAAATAGAAGTATAGTTTCTTCTAGCGTTTCACTTAAATTTGACTTGGCTTGTGTTTTATTTTCATTTTTTGATATTTTATGTGTTGCATTTTAATAGTCAACTTTATCAAACTTTTCTTACATGAATTATTTTTGGCCATGAAACATTTTCCCCAGGATCTAACTCTTATACTTAATGATGTTTGAATTTAACTCCATTCTCTTTTTCTTAAGTGTTGTTGCTTTCATAGAACTTCTCTGCCATACCACACTTCACCAGTACATGGCAACAGTAAACAAATTTATATGCTTAAAATTTCTTTTACTGGAAGATCCCAGTTCTGTGACATCTAATAGAGCTCTGCTTGATAGTGTTTGGAAATTTTACATTTGACATAAGGAATTTAAGGGGGAAAAAATGTCATGAAGAACCTAGGGGTAAGACAGGAATAAAGACACAGACCTACTGGAGAACGGACTTAAGGATATGGGGAGGGGGAGGGGTGAGCTTTGACAGGGCGAGAGAGAGTCATGGACATATACACACTAACAAACGTAGTAAGGTAGATAGCTAGGGGGAAGCAGCCGCAAGGCACAGGGATATTAGCTCGGTGCTTTGTGACAGCCTGGAGGGGTGGGATAGGGAGAGTGGGAGGGAGGGAGACGCAAGAGGGAAGACATATGGGAACATATGTATATGTATAACTGATTCACTTTGTTATAAAGCAGAAACTAACACACCATTGTAAAGCAATTATACCCTAATAAAGATGTTTAAAAAAAAAAAATAAATAAAATAAAATAAAATAAAATAAACATATATAGGTTTCATGGCTGGACTTCAGGAGGCCAGAGTTGATTTTGGATGCTGCCACTGTCTTTCTGTTTGACTCGAATCCCCTGGGCCAGCATCCTCTGTTTTGTTGGTTTTCAGACTTAAGTGCTAGGAATGTGCGCAGCAATATCATCTGTTTCCTTGGTATATTATGACTCTCTTGTTAATGGTTCATTCATTTATTGAATGCTTCCCTCATGCCAGAGACTGCTAGGTAGTGGGTGGCAAGGTTCAAGAATCTTATTACTCAGATACTTTCCTACTGAAATTCTTCCAAATGTTAATGACTAATGTCAGGAAGAGAGAGATCCAGAATGCTGCAGTCACACCTGCCCTCCTTTGCTCCATGGACCATTTTATTCTGTGGTGACTGGCTGAGAACACAGTATTATCATTACTCCAAGTCCCTGGGGAAGATCTGAAGACTCAGCTGCTGTAACATGTTCAGCTATGCCTATGTACTTACGTTAATTCATATGTGGTCTTTTTTTTTTTTTAACAATTCTTAATCTTTTCATTCTTTTTTCTTCCAGGGAGTGGGGTGTCACAGATTCCTTTTTTTTTGGCTGCACCCCATGGCATGTGGGATCTTAGTTCCCCGACCAGGGATTGAACCCTCACCCCCTGCAGTGGAAGCGAGGCATCTTAACCAGTGGACCACCAGGGAAATCCCATAGATTCCTTTCTGATGCCATTGAAAGCTAAAGACACTTTCCCCAGATAAATGCTCACACAAATTTTTGTGAACAATTTCAGGGTAATAAGCCACACCATAAGACTTCACTCTCTCAAGGTATTTACTTGGGCTTTGTTTCATGGAATGGAGCTCTTTAAGGTTGGAATAGTAGAGGTGAGTTCTAGTCACATAAAAGAAACCCCACAATTCTGTCCAATTGTGATATATCTTTCATGCCTCCAAACTGGTCACAATACTCTTTTTATATCCACATCCCAACTTTGCCTTGAACATCTTTCATATCTGATCTATACTTTTGAAAATTTTAAGTACCTTTGATGGATCAACTGTAATGTTACTTTTCAAAAAAAGCCTCTTTTGATAATTTGTGTAGGTGATATTTTTCTCTGTCTTCTGAAGTAGCATCTAAACATTTGTACCTTTCTCTTAAACCATCTATGCTTTGCTTTATTATAGTTGTTCTTTATTTTTCAACAAACCTTTACTGGGCAGGGAGAATCCCAGAATAAATATGACGTGGTCTTTGTCCTCCCAGAGCTCACTGTATGTATCTAGAGGAACCAGATATACATTTGAGAATCTCCTGAAAGTTACAGACACTTTCTCTAGATAATCATACATCTGCACTTTAACTAAGCACTTAAATCTTAGATTTGCCTACAGTTTGAATAAGAATCTATGCCATGTGATTGCTCGGGTTGACATATGAACAAATAATTATAAAGTATTATTATAAGTGAAGGTATAACAACAGCCCAATGTATTCTTGGAAGAAGGGGCATCTCAAACAATCTCCAGTATTCCATGACCTTCTCTTCCTGAGTAGTAGATTGATTAGATAATTCAGATCAACACTTGTGTTGGAGACAGTTTAAAATATAGATATAATATAAATAATTTTTTTCTAAAAAGCATCCATATTCTAGTGAGATAATGAACATTTAATGACCTGAGGACAGAAGAGGTGGGAAACCCAGAGAGATGAGCAAAATTCTGGCACTTCTGCTTTGGAGGCATTTACTATTTTGGAAGGTGTGGCTGGAAAGTTTAAATTGTATGTTCTGTAACTTTGCATGTCTAGAAGAAAAGGAGTTGGAATATAGGGCTTGCCAACAATGGGGACCCTGGTAAACTACTGTCTGCTTTTGGGCTGAGACCTGGAGGGATGCCCCCTAGAAATAAAGGTTAGCCATACATAAACTAATCTTTACACTGAGCTATTCTTCAACTCATCTGGGTGGCCCAGAAAATCCTAAGACTTGAATGGGCAGTCTCAGGTTCCTAGAGCTTCTAGGTGCCTGGTAGTAGCAAATTAAAATCAGTGGAAGAAAATATCGTACTAGGCCTTACATTAATTCTACAAATAATTTGGAAACCAGGGACAAGGGGAGATAAATCAATATGAGTAAACACCAGCAGAAACAGGGAATCAATAACCTGTGATAAACTATAATGGAAAATAATATAAAAAAAGAATGTGTATAACTGAGTCATTTTGCTGTACTTCAGAGATTGGCACAACATTGTAAAGCAACTATACTTCAATTTTAAAAAAAAAGAAGAAAAAAAGAAATAACAGATTTCTGTTGTACTCCAGAAAGGAGAATTACCAGTCACAGAATGTAAGAAAGCTTTGGTTACTATGTTCAAAGAGATTAAAATCAAGTTTGAAAAATTTGGCATTGAACTATAATACATACAATGTGATATAGCAGATTTGAAAAGGAACCAAATAGAAATTCTTGAACTGAAAAATAAATAACCAAAATTAAGAACTCAATGGATAGATTTAACTGCAGATTACACTTGGCTGAAGAAAAAAATTGAAAATCGGGTCATAAGAAACTATCTAGAATGAAGCACAGAAGGCCAAAAAGCTTAAATATGCAGAAGGGCAGGTAAGAAATACAGGAGATAGAGAAGGTCTAACATACATTTAATTGGAGTTCTGGAAGGACAGAAGAGAATGAAGCAGAAACAGTATTTCAAGAAATAATGATAGAGTCCTAACCCTTTAATATACTGCTCATTACTTGATAACAGAGGCAGTATCTTTCTCAAGTCTGTATTCTCTGAAATACTTAGCAGGACTTTATTAAGAGTTTGTTGAACTTGTTAGTTGAGGAAACTTCTGTATTATGTTCTATTCCATTTTATATTTTTAGAGTCATGTCAGAAGTTCCCTTAAAATAGTATACTTTAAAAAACAATATTGTAAAATTACTATCTGTTGTGGATATATATTCAAATATCTAAATCCCTGTATTTGCAGTTGTCACTTCAAAATTTAGAGCTAAATCTACAATTGACACTACAGTTGAAGATTAAGCTCTAATTTGCAATCTGATGATTCAGTTTTGACCACAAAATACCCCCTTAAACTCATATATGTTACCTATGATTATACTCCATTTCTTCTCTTGTTTTGTAAGTTTTATAGCAGCCTTTGGCAATGAGTTATAAAATTCTAATCTGGTCACAACTAATTAGAATATTACATTTGCTTACTTTTCTCCCGTTCTCTTTAATGATACGTATTCTGATAAATAACTTCATTTTTTTCCTTTAAAGTAGAGAGGAAACATGATATTTTATAGGTTCCCTGGGAAACAGATTTTGAGACAAAGATGTGCATTCAGGAAGTGTACTGGGGCGTGTCTCAGGTCCACACACGGGGGGAATGAAGGAAGCAGGATTGGGCAGTGGGAGGAGGTGAAATGCAATGTAGTCACAGCAAAGGCTCAAGCTGATGGTCCTTTAGCAACTGTCTCATCCTGTGGTCAGGGGGTTGAAACTTTATACCTCCTCCCCCACACCACTGACCAGTCATTGGTTATAGGCTGCTTCCAGAGAGAGGACATGACCTTAGAGATCTCTTCATCTCGACAGCAGCTCCCAAAGAGGGACTCAGGTGAGAGCTGTCAGTCACTAATATTCCCTTTGGTTTGGGGGATGAGTGCCTCAGTCCTGAAGGGGAGACCCAAGAGGCACAGCTGTAGCGTCCACTACAGGTGACAACTGATAAGACTGTGCATCAAGCCACCTAGGTTCAAATCCTAGTTTTGCTGCTAATTGACTCGGTGATCTTGGGCAAGCCACATAACCCCGTGAGTCACAGTTTCCTCATCTTTAAAAAGACAGGAGTAGGAATGAGATAATATTTTCCTCAAATTTAGTCATTTGTATGCTACTTTCATACTTTTTTTCATATTTTGGATCAATGATACTATTGTTTACTTGACATGATTTATTTCAGCAAATTTATTCATTTTAACTTAATGTAATTTAAGCTGGCACTTTATATACAACCATAAATATAGCAGTAGTACTTAGCAAAAATAGAAAGTAGTGACAAAAATAAATTTAATATAAACAATGCAATACTGTTAAAGTCCAGCTAGACACTTGCCTGTAGAGTCTCTGAGCCTGCTCTCTGCTTTCTAAAAAGATTAGCAACTATTGGAAAATAATTGGAAATATACTAATAACTAAGACATTAACAGACATTCCCTAAAAGAAGAATAAACACTTTACTGGGAATAAACGTTTTTCTCTATGTGATTCAGTGAAATTCAATGCTATGTCTCCTGTGACATCTAAATCCAGCTCATATACTCTCAGTAGGAGATTGCTGACCTTCCAAGGAAATCTGGATTAGGTAGCTTTTAGGGTGAAATTATGCTATTCCATGATTCTCTCCTTGTGGGAAAGGAATATTAGAGAGAAAGTATTTATGAGTTATACTTTTTTAAAAGGTCATACTTCTATTAGATTGAGTACCAACCAGAAGCTTGAGGAATTAAATTTATTGGATAAGGTCTCTAATATTATGAGCACACCATATCTGAAATGTAGCTATGATGACTAGCAATGAGAATGCAATGCTTCAGTTCTCCCAATACCCCTGGAAGAAAGAGCCTCTCATAGGTGGTAGACACTCCTTCCTTTGGTAGCCTAGCACAGCTCTACCCTACATCTAGCTTCCTCTCCTCTGGAATGACTGATCTGAAGTAGCACAATGTATGGTCCTATCATCCTGAGACCACCAGTTTCTTGTTCAGATGCTGTTTCCATGCTGACCTGGAGTTAGCCAGTTTATCCCAGGTCATTTAGGCGTTAATAGGAGGGGCCTTGAAAATTCTTCCCGTGATATCCTCCAGATATTGGACCCTGTACAGGGTTGCCCAAACCTGTTGGCCTGCTTTCAGAGTTCTATCACCTCTGCCTGTGTTGGTCACAATCAGGAATAGAACTCTGAGTCTTCTCTAGCATTTCAGCTGTATTCTAAGCTTAACTAGGGTTACTGTTTCGGATTCTTTACTCAGCTATGGTAATAAACAGTTCATCCTAGTCTTGGCATCCTTTCATCCCCCGATGTTAGGATTTGGCATCTCCTATTGAATTGACCTGCAGTAGCCAACCAAAGGATGGCTGGAATTCTATGTCCATACCCATTTCCTCCATAAACAAATCAGGAAAGTTATCTTTCTTGAGGCTAGTAAAGGTGTTCACCTTAGTGGGGTCACCACCCTTCATTCAGTTAGTTCTACATTCTGAATATTCACCAGTAATTGAGACCATGAAGCCTCCTTGCTTCTATCATAAAACGAATTTATATCAATACATAAATAATGATGATGATGACGTTATTATGATGAGGAGGAAGAAGGTGAGGAGGAGGTGCAAGAAGAGAAGGGGGAAGAGGAGAGAAGCAGAGGGGAGAGACCCTTATTGAGCATGTACTACTTCCAGGCCTGATGCTCCACCTTTCACAGAGGCAGGGCCTATAGTAATCTTTGAATATAAATGCTTCCATGTGATGAATTCATCCCTTAAGTTTTAGAGCTCAAGTGCTATTGAACAAGCTAATATGTCTTACTCTCTTCTGGACCAACCCAGTCTTGGCTCCTTTTATGGATCTTTCTAACTCTTCTTGGTAGTGAGTCAGTTCTTGGACCCAATTCAATGAGGTCTGTGAAAGTAAGTTCGTTTTATATATACAGTTTTATTGGGTATAACTTATGAGTCACATGGAGTATCCAAAGTTATGCTAGTATTTATAGAGTGACCTGCCAACTCAGCTCTCCATCTCTTCAGTTCTCATCTGAGTATCCCTTTTCTCTTTACTTCCAAATGTCTTTCTTGCTCCCCATTCTGTTATTTAATTCTGAAACTGGCAGAGGCACAAAGCTTAGATAAATAATAATGTACAAATAAATGTGTGTTCAGCCTGATGTATGGATAACTTCTCTGCGGTATTGTAACCCAGTGTTTTTTTGTTTTTATTTATCTATTTACCTATTTATTTATTTATTTTAACATATTTATTGGAGTGTAATTGCTTTACAATGGTGTGTTAGTTTCAGCTTTATAACAAAGTGAATCAGCTATACATATACATATATCCTCATATCTCCTCTCTCTTGCGTTTCCCTCCCACACTCCCTATCTCACCCCTCTAGGTGGTCACAAAGCACCAAGCTGATCTCCCTGTGCTATGTGGCTGCTTCCCACTAGCTTTCTATTTTACATTTGGTAGTGTATATATTTACATGCCACTCTCTCACTTCGTCCCAGCTTACCCTTCCCCCTCCTTGTGTCCTCAAGTCCATTCTCTACGTCTGCATCTTTATTCCTGTCCTGTGCCTAGGTTCTTCAGAACCTTTTTTTTTTTTAGATTCCATATATAAGTATTAGCATACGGTATTTGTTTTTCTCTTTCTGACTTACTTCACTCTGTATGAGAGACTCTAGGTCCATCCACCTCACTACAAATAACTCAATTTCGTTTCTTTCTATGGCTGAGTAATATTCCATTGTATATATGTACCACATCTTCTTTATCCATTCATCTGTTGATGGACACTTAGGTTGCTTCCATATCCTGGCTATTGTAAATAGAGCTGCAATGAAAATTGTGGTACATGACTCTTTTTGAATTATGGTTTTCTCAGGGTATATGCCCAGTAGTGGAATTGCTGGGTCATATGGTAGTTCTATTTTTAGTTTTCTAAGGAACCTCCATACTGTTCTCCATAGTGACTGTATCAACTTACATTCCCACCAACAGTGCAAGAGGTTTCCCATTTCTCTACACCCTCTCCAGCATTTATTGTTTATAGAGTTTTTGATGATGGCCATTCTGACTGGTGTGAGGTGATACATCACTGTAGTTTTGATTTGCATTTCTCTAACGATTAGTGATATTGAGCATCCTTTCATGTGTTTGTTGGCAATCTGTATATCTTCTCTGGAGAAATGTCTGTTTAGGTCTTCTGCCCATTTTTGGATTGGGCTGTTTGTTTTTTTGATATTGAGCTGCATGAACTGCTTGTAAATTTTGGAGGTTAATCCTTTGTCAGTTGCTTCATTTGCAAATATTTTTTCCCATTCTGAGGGTTGTCTTTTCATTTTGTTGATGTTTTCCTTTGCTGCACAAAAGCTTTTAAGTTTCATTAGGTCCCATTTGCTTATTTTTGTTTTTATTTCCATTTTCCTAGGAGGTGGGTCAAAAAGGATGTTGCTGAGATTTATGTCATAGAGTGTTCTGCCTGTGTTTTCCACTAAGACTTTTATAGTGTCTGGCCTTGCATTTAGGTCTTTAATCCATTTTGAATTTATTTTTCTGTATGGTGTTAGGGAGTGTTCTAATTTCATTCTTTTACATGTAGCTGTCTAGTTTTCCCAGCACCACTTATTGAAGAGGCTGTCTTTCCTCCATTGTATATTCTTGCCTCCTTTATCAAATATACGGTGACCATATGTGCGTGGGTTTATCTCTGGGCTTTCTCTCCTGTTCCATTGATCTATATTTCTGTTTTTGTGCCAGTACCATATTGTGTTGATTACTGTTGCTTTGTGGTATAGTCTGAAGTCTGGGAGCCTAATTCCTCCAGCTCCGTATTTCTTTCTCAAGATTGCTTTGGCTATTCAGAGTCTTTTGTGTTTCCATACAAATTGTGAAATTCTTTGTTCTAGTTCTGTGAAAAATGCCATACGTAGTTTGATAGGGATTGTATTGAATCTGTAGATTGCTTGGGGTAGTATAGTCATTTTCCCAATGTTGATTCTTCCAATCCAAGAACATGGTATGTTACTCCATCTGTTTGTATCATCATTAATTTCTTTTATCAGTGTCTTATAGCTTTCTGCCTACAGTTCTTTTGTCTCCTTAGGTAGGTTTATTCCTAGGTATTTTATTCTTTTTGTTGCAATGGTAAATGGAAGTGCTTCCTTAATTTCTCTTTCAGATTTTTCATCATCAGTGTATAGGAATGCCAGAGATTTCTGTGCATTAATTTTGTATCCTGCTACTTCACCAAGTTCATTGATTAGCTCTAGTAGTTTTCTGGTAGCATCTTTAGGATTCTCTATGTATAGTATCATGTCATCTGCAAACAGTGACAGCTTTACTTCTTCTTTTCCGATTTGGAATCATTTCATTTTCTTCTCTGATTGCTGTGGCTAAAACTACCATAACAATGTTGAATAATAGTGGTGAGAGTGGACAACCTTGTCTTGTTCTTGACCCAAGAGGAAATGGTTTCAGTTTTTCACCATTGAGAATGATGTTGGCTGTGGCTTCGTCGTATATATGGCCTTTATTCTGTAAGGTAAGTCCCCTCTATGCCTACTTTCTGGAGGGTTTTTATCATAAATGGGTGTTGAATTTTGTCAAAAGATTTTTCTGCATTTATTGAGATGATCATATGTTTTTTCTCCTTCAGTTTGTTAATATGGTTTATCACATTGATTGATTTGCGTATATTGAAGAATCCTTGCATTTCTCAGATAAACCCCACTAGATCATGGTGTATGATCCTTTTAATGTGCTGTTGGATTCTGTTTGCTAGTATTTTGTTGAGGATTTTTCCATCTCTCTTCATCAGTGATATTGGCCTTTAGTTTTCTTTCTTTGTGACATCTTTGTCTGGTTTTGGTATCAGGGTGATGGTGGCCTTGTAAAATGAGTTTGAGAGTGTTCCTCTCTCTGCTATATATTGGAAGAGTTTGAGAACGATAGGTGTTAGCTCCTCTCTATATGGTTGATAGAATTCGCCTGTGAAGCCATCTGGTCCTGGGCTTTTGTTTGTTGGAAGATTTTTAATCACAGTCTCAATTTCAGTGCTTGTGATTGGTCTGTTTATATTTTCTGTCTTCCTGGTTCAGTCTCAGAAGGCTGTGCTTTTCAAAGAATCTGTCCATTTCTACCATGTTATCCATTTTATTGGCATATAGTTGCTTGTAGTAATCTCTCATGATCCTTTGTATTTCTGCAGTGTCAGTTGTTACTTTTCCTTTTTCATTTCTAATTCTATTGATTTGAGTCTTCTCCCTTTTTTTCTTGATGAGTCTGGCTAATGGTTTATGAATTTTGTTTATCTTCTCAAAGAACCAGCTTTTAGTTTTATGGATCTTTGCTATAGTTTCCTTCATTGCTTTTTCATTTATTTCTGATCTGATCTTTATGATTTCTTTCCTTCTGCTAACTTTGGTGTTTTTTGTTCATCTTTCTCTAGTTGCTTTAGGTGTATGGTTAGGTTGTTTATTTGAGATGTTTCTTTTTTCTTGAGGTAGGATTGTATTGCTATAAACTTCCCTCTTAGAACTGCTTTTGCTGCATCCCCTAGATTTTGGGTCATCGTGTTTTCATTGTCATTTGTTTCTAGGTATTTTTTGATTCCCTTTTTGATTTCTTCAGTGATCTCTTGGTTATTTAGCAGTGTATTTAGCCTCCATGTGTTTGTTTTTTTTTTTAACAGATTTTTTTCCTGTAATTGAAATCTATTCTCATAGCCTTGTGGTTGGAAAAGATACTTGGTACGATTTCAGTTTTCTTAAATTTACCAAGGCTTGACTTGTTACCCAAGATATGATCTATCCTGCAGAATGTTCCATGAGCACTTGAGAAGAAAGTGTATTCTGTTGTTTTTGGATGGAATATCATATAAATATCAATTAAGTCCATTTTGTTTAATGTATCATTTAAAGCTTGTGTTTCCTTATTTATTTTCATTTTGGATGATCTGTCCATTGGTGAAAGTGGGGTGTTAAAGTCCTCTAGTATGACTGTGTTACTGTCAATTTCCCCTTTTATGGCTGTTAGCATTTGCCGTATGTATTGAGGTGCTCCTATGTTGGGTGCATAAATATTTGCAATTGTTGTATCTTCTTCTTGGATTGAACCCTTGATCATTATGTAGTTTCTTTCTTTGTCCTTTGTAATAGTCTTTGTTTTAAAGTCGATTTTGTCTGATAGGAGAATTGCTACTCCAGCTTTCTTTTGATTTCCATTTGCATGAAATATCTTTTTCCATCCCCTCACTTTCAGTCTGTATGTTTCCCTAGGTCTGAAGTAGGTCTCTTATAGACAGCATGTATATGGGTCTTGTTTTTGTATGCATTCAGCCAGTCTATATCTTTTGGTTGGAGCATTTAATCCATTTACATTTAAGGTAGTTATGGATATGTATGTTCCAATTACCATTTTCTTAATTTTGGGGGGTTTGCTATTGTAGGCTTTCCTTCTCTTGTGTTTCCTGCCTAGAGAATTTCCTTTAGGATTTGTGTAAAGCTGTTTCGGTGGTGCTGAATTTTCTTAGCTTTTGCTTGTCTGGAAAGGTTTTAATTTCTCTGTTGAATCTGAATGAGATCCTTGCTGCGTAATCTTGGTTGTAGGTTTTTCCCTTTCATCACTTTAAATAGAAGGGAGTGGTGTCCTGCCACTCCCTTCTGGCTTGCAGAGTTTCTGCTGAAAGGTCAGTTGTTAACCTTATGGGCATTCCATTGTACGTTATTTGTTGTTTTTCCCTTGCTGCTTTTAATATTTTTTCTTTGTATTTAATTTTTGATAGTTTGATTAACATGTGTCTTGGTGTGTTTCTCCTTGGATTTATCCTGTATGGGACTCTCTGCATTTCCTGGAGTTGATTGACTATTTCCTTTCCTATATTAGGAAAGTTTTCAACTATAATCACTTCAAATATTTTCTCAGTCCCTTTCTTTTTCTCTTCTTCTTCTGAGACACCTATAATTAGAATGTTGGTATGTTTAATGTTGTCCCAGAAGTTTCTGAGACTGTCCTCAATTCTTTTCATTGTTTTTTCTTTACTCTGCTCTGTGGTAGTTATTTCCACTATTTTATCTTCCAGGTCCCTTATCTGTTCTTCTGCCCCAGTTATTCTGCTTTTGATTCCTTGTAGAGAATTTTTAATTTCCTTTATTGTGTTGTTCATCATTGTTTGTTTGCTCTTTAGTTCTTCTAGGTCCTTGCTAAACGTTTCTTGTATTTTCTCTATTCTATTTTGAAGATTTTGGATCATCTTTACTCTCATTACTGTGAATTCTTTTTCAGGTAGACTGCCTATTTACTCTTCATTTGTTTGGTCTGGTGGGTTTTTGCCTTTCTCCTTCATCAGCTGTGTGTTTCTCTGTCTTTTCATTTTGCTTAACTTACTGTGTTTGGGGTCTCCTTTTTGCAGGCTGCAGGTTTGTAGTTCCCACTGTTTTTTGGTGTCTGCCCCCAGGGGCTAAGTTTGGTTCAGTGGGTTGTGTAGGCTTCCTGGTGGAGGGGCCTGGTGCCTGTTTTCTGGAGAATGAGGCTGGATCCTGTCTTTCTGGTGCACAGGACTGCATCTGGTATTGTGTTTTGGGGTGTCTGTGACCTTATTATGATTTTAGGCAGCCTGTCTGCTAATGGGTGGGTTGTGTTCCTGTCTTGCTAGTTGTTTGACATAGGGTGTCTGGCACTGTAGCTTGCTGGTCATTGAGTGGAGCTGGGTTTTAGCTTTGAGATGGAGATCTCTGGAAGAGTTTTCACTGTTTGATATTGCATTGAGCTGGGAGGTCTCTGGTGGACCAATGTCCTGAACTCGGCTCTCCCACCTCAGAGGCACAGGCTTGACACCAGACTGGAACACCAAGACCCTGTCAGCCACACAGCTCAGAAGAAAAGGGAGAAAAAAAAGAAATAAAATAAAATAAAGTTATTAAAATAAAAAATTAAAAAGTAATATAAAAAAAAGAAAGAAGAGAGCAACCAAACCAAAAAACAAATCCACCAATGATAACAAGCGCTAAAAACTATACTAAAAAACAACACCAAACAAAAAGAAATGGACCGAAAGAACCCTAGGAAAAATGGTAAAAGCAAAGTTATACAGACAAAATCACACAAAGAAGCATACACATACATACTCACAAAAAGAGAAAAAGGAAAAATATATATATCTATATATATAAAAAAATAGAAAAATTAGAGAAAAGGAAAAGGAAAAGAGCAACCAAATCAATAAAGAAATCTACCAATGATAATAAAGTCTAAATACTAAACTACGATAAACATAAAGCAGAAACAATTAGATGCAGAAAGCAAACCCCAAGTCTATAGTTGCTCCCAAAGTCCACCACCTCAATTTTGGGATAATTTTTTTTCTATTCAGGTATTCCAGAGATACAGGGTACATCACGTTGATTGCGGGGATTTAATCCGCTGCTCCTGAGGCTGCTGGGGGAAATTTCCCTTTCTCTTCTTTGTTCACACAGCCACTGGGGTTCAGCTTTGGATTTGGCCCCGCCTCTGAGTGTAGGTCGTCTGAGGGCATCTCTTCCCTTTTGGGAAGTTTGAGGTCTTCTGCCAGCGTTCAGTAGGTGTTCTGTAAGAGTTGTTCCACATGTAGATGCATTTCTGATTATTTGTGAGGAGGAAGGTGATCTCCATGTCTTACTCCTCTGTCATCTTGAAGGCCTCTAACCCAGTGTTCTGCTGTGTTTGTCAAGTGCTTGGATGTACAGAGAGAACGGGATGGTTCACTATTCAGTGAATTTGGTGCTTATGTTACATGTACTTGGTGTTTGTGAGATTTGGTTCATAGAATTGTTTTCAGGAAAGCTAATTCCCCATTACTCAGGACAGAAATGCATTTGGATACACTCCAAGGTAACCATGGTTAAAGCAATTTTCATACATGTTATGTTAGGCTTGCATGAAGATGGAACACTGATATGATGCAGAAGACCTCTGAACCTATCTTGAGCCCTAATTAGAGTTAGGAAAGCTGCATTTGATTTCGGGATAATACCTGTCTTTCCAATTGACTCCAGTGATTGTCAGCTAGGGATAATTTTGCCCCTCAGGGGACATTTGGCAATGTCTGAAGACAATTTTGGTTGTTATAGTTGTGGGGGATGCTACTGGTTAAACATCCTATAATGCTTAGCATCCTAAATGCTGCTAAATGCAAAATGTCCTACAGTGCACAGAATCTGGCCCCCTCCTAAAGAATTGCCCAGTCTAGAATGTCAACAGTACCAAAATTAGAGCCCTGCTCTGTTTAATCAGCCCTTAATTCACTTTACTAATTGAGGGTGAAATTTAAGATGGCACAGTACCAGATAGCACAGTGTAATTTGGTCCAAATAATACTTTGCCTGAGAAGGATAGTGATGCTGTCTTTGTTAATTCTTGGATTTGCTCATAGAAGAATCAGGCTAGTGAATCTCAGGACAGATGTTTTCTCTCCAGAGCCACCTCCTCCTCATTCCCGCTGGCAGTGTGCTTTTGCACCCTGAACCAGTTGGCAGGGATCAATGCAATTTGCTTTTTTAAAAATATTTATTTATTTATTTATTTATTTACATCTTTATTGGAGTATAATTGCTTTACAATGGTGTGTTAGTTTCTGCTTTATAACAAAGTGAATCAGTTATACATATACATATGTTCCCATATCTCTTCCCTCTTGCGTCTCCCTCCCTCCCACCCTCCCTATCCCACCCCTCCAGGCGGTCACAAAGCACCAAGCTGATCTCCCTGTGCTATGCGGCTGCTTCCCACTAGCTATCTACCTTACGTTTGGTAGTGTATATATGTCCATGCCTCTCTCTCGCTTTGTCACAGCTTACCCTTCCCCCTCCCCATATCCTCAAGTCCATTCTCTAGTAGGTCTGTGTTTTTATTCCTGTTTTACCCCTAGGTCCTTGCAGTTTGCTTTGATGTATTCCTGAGGCTGGAGGAATTGTTGAACAATGTGAGTGACACATGCCTGGAGGCAAAGTGTATTATAATTCGTAAATGGGAGAAGGAGACCAATTAGAGTTGATTAAAACCAGAACACACTGGGAAACATTTGGGGTCCAAAATCATTCAGCAAGCAAACGTATGCAAGCCAAGATCCAGGCCTGTCAAAAATGAAGATGGCCAGCATGCCCTATGGTTTACACATGCATAGGGGACCACAGGAGAAGATAAAATAAAAGAGGTTTGCAAACAACGTGGGTCCTCCATGACTTTTATCCTGTTCTTATTTCTTCTGCAGCATGGTTAGAGAGTGGAGAGCTTAATTTTGATCTTTAGTGGCCAGACACTGGGTTTAGCTCCAGAGAGAGCTGAATTTCAATCCTGGTTCTAGTACATATAAACTGTGTGCTTCTAGGCAAGTTATCTAGCTTCCTTAAACCTCAGTTTTCTCTTCAGTATAATGGGGAAAATGATATCTACCTGTTGTGAAGTTGATAGGCTATTGATATCGTTTGTGAACACGCTAACACAATTTTGGCACACTTTACAAATGGTCCCTGATTTACAATGATTTGATTTATGATTTTTCGACTTTATGATGGTTTGAAAGCAATATGCATTTAGAAGAATCTCAACTTTGAATTTTGAATTTGGATCTTTTCCTGGCTAGCGATGTATGATATGATACTCTGTCTTGATGCTGGGCAGCAGCAATAAACCTCAGCTCCCAGTCAGCCATATGATCATGAAGGTAAACAACCGATACTTACAACCATTCTGTACCCAGACAGCCATGCTGTTTTCACTTTCAGTACAATATTCAATAAATTACATGAGATAGTCAACACTCTATTATAAAATCAGCTGTAGATGATGTTGCCCAACAGTAGGCTAATGTAAGTGTTCTGAGCATGTTGAAGGTAGGCTAGGCTAAGCTATGGTGTTCAGTATGTTTGGTGTATTTAATGCATTTTGTACTTAACGATATTTTCAACTTAGAATCCCAAGATGTAACCCCATTGTAAGTTGATGACTATCTGTATATGCTTGATGGCCATGCTTGATGGGTGAATATTCACCCATCTTCCCCCCACCCACACCTGAAGCAATGCCATGTCTCCCTTCCCACTAAAATGTTGAGCTTCTCAGAAGTTCGTTCTTGGAAGAATTTTGGATGTGCTTCAGCGTGAAAGGCACACTCTAGAATTCCTCAGTGGATACAGGAGGATGGCTTACTACCATTGCTTTACTGTTCACATTTAACCAGCATTCTCTCTTCTTCTGTCATTGGTAGGGGGCAGGGATGGGAGAAAAGAGGATGACAAACACTTGGTTCAAGTCTACTCCATGGATTAGAAAATGAGAATCTCTAGGAACTGACTGGCTATCGCTTTGCCCTCTCAGTGTTTCTCAGAGCCTCATGCAACCATATGGATTCCAATTCTGGTGGCTGTACAGTAACAGCTCACTTTTTGTAACTCAGTTCTCCAGGAAAATCACATCTTTTGAAAAATAATTGAGAACCAAGACAATAACCAGTTAATGAATGGGAAGAGCCCAAACTGATGCCATGCTATAAAATCCATATACGGTGTTA
Source organism: Delphinapterus leucas (assembly GCF_059928025.1). Lineage (NCBI taxonomy): Eukaryota > Metazoa > Chordata > Mammalia > Artiodactyla > Monodontidae > Delphinapterus > Delphinapterus leucas. The sequence continues at coordinate 44,571,409 of NC_143130.1, read as the reverse complement.
GGAGAGCCCTATGCTACCATAACTAGAGTTGCCTTACTCTTAAATACTTTACATGCATTTAAACACACCTCTTGATCTAATTTCAAGGCAATTGTCTCGCTGGGACCAGGTCAGAATGGCCATCATCAAATAATCTACGAACAATAAGTGCTGGAGAGTGTGTGGAGAAAAGGGAACCCTCTTGCACTGTTGGTGGGAATGTAAATTGCTACAGCCACTATGGAGAACAGTATGGAGGTTCCTTAAAGAACTAAAAATACAACTACCATATGACCCAGCAATCCCACTACTGGGCATATACCCTGAGAAAGCCATAATTCAAAAAGAGTCATATACCACAATGTTCATCGCAGCACTATTTACAATAGCTGGGACATGGAAACAACCTAAATGTCCAACAATAGATGAATGGATAAAGAAGATGTGGTACATGTATAGAATAGAATATTAGTCAGCCGTAAAAAGGAACAAAATTGGGTCATTGCAGAGATGTGGATGGACCTAGAGTCTGTCATACAGAGTGAAGTAAGCCACAAAGAGAAAAACAAATATTATATATTAACACATATATGTGGAATCTAGAAAAATGGTACAGAGGAACCTATTTGCAGGGCAGGAATAGAGACATAGACGGTAGAGAACGGACCTGTAGACACAGCGGGGGAAGGGGAGGGTCGGACAAATTGGGAGATCAGGATTGACATATATACACTACCATGCATAAAATAGATAGCTAGTGGGAACATGCTATATAGCACAGGAAGCTCAGCTTGGTGCTCTGTGGTGATCTAGATGGGTGGGATGCGGGGGAGGGTGGGAGGGAGGTCCAAGAGGGAGGGGATATAGGTATACATATAGCTGATTCACTTCATTGTACAGCAGAAACTAACACAACATTGTAAAGCAATTATACTCCAATAATAAAAAAAAAAGATTAAATTGGAAGACACTAAATATAGCTCCTTTGACACAAACAAGAAGTTGTAACTCTATGCCCAAGCAGCCTTAAGTTTACACATTGACCACAGTAATTAATTTTCATGATAATGAGCATACATCCTCACCAAGATCTTCACCAATTTTGTGTGTCTTCTTTTAAAGGAGATGGGGAATTTCAAACTTTGTATATATGATGAAATAAAATGAAATAAAATGTGGATTGAAATAAAGTGAAAAGGGATAATATACAAAATACAGCTCCTTGCTGTGCTTAGTTGGTACTTGTTAAATGTTGCTATTAATATAAAATATTGTAATATGGTAATCAGGAGAGGACCCAGGTTTTGTGGGGCCTGAAGCTTTTATAACTTTGGGATTCCTTGTTAAGAAAAAGAGTACAAAATTACAAATACACAATTAAATATGAATGGGAATGTTTATTTAGAATAAGAAACCTTTACAAAGTAATGATTTTTAAAAAGCTGACAGATACCACAAGCATCACAAAATCCAGAAAAATAATGTATTTTTTAATTGACTTCCTGGCATTCCTTTATAATCCTTTTTATCATAACTTTTTTTGCTGACTATTCTTTGATTGCCCTATTCACATGGCATTTTACAGTACCCTCTTCTATAGAGAATGAGGACAATTCAACCTCTTCCTAGCATGGCTGACCAAATTTATTTTTTACTATTGATAATTAAGGAAAAATTTCTTTCAGTGTCACAACTTGTTTTGGGGTCATATCAGGTAAACTTTTAGGATTATTGTCAAATTTGGGAAAACCTTTATTGAGTTTCTTTTAAAAGAGCTGTGAGTTTTGAAAGAGCATGTCATAGACCAAATTCTGGCTCTGTCCACTGATCCCTTGTTCCTCCTCCATTACCTACATCCAGGGCTGGATGCTGTAGGTAATGTTCCCATAATGACGAGACCTTCGTGTCATGATGCTGGTGAGTCTGCATAGGTAGGAACATTACTGGAAGCCATTGCTTTGCTAGGATGGCTAACAGTAACTTAACTATACACAAGAGTTACTATAAATCATAGGAATAAATCCAGCTAAATCCGGGTTAACTAGGTTCTCAACTCAACTCCAGTGTCATTCAATATGTGGGCAAAGTACTCGTAGGAAGTTGAAGAGGGAAGAAATAGGGGTCTTAATTGTGGTTGAAATATCTTCCTGCTACAAATTATACAGAAACATATCGCCATGTAAACATGTAGCTAGGACACCTCTCAGGTCTTGAAAGAATCCCATGCAAATAAGGGACTCTGAAGCTTAAGCTCCATAAGATTCATGGTCAATCTCCCTCTGATAATAGAAAGCTCTGAGAAGGTAATGAGTAGACCTGGGCCACCATTTTGCTTGGGAACTAGCTATGTGAGCTTGGGTAAATCATTTCATTTTTTATGGACCTTCTTTCCCATCTTTAAAGTGAACATGGTGATGTGTAAGGTCCCGGATACCCAGAGTAGCAGTGGACTACTCTGAGAACTGCTTCTGAGGAAGCCTAGTGGGGTCAGGGAAGATGGGAAAGAGCAAGAAGAAATAGTTATTGCATTAAGACCGTCCCTCCCTCCCTCTCTCCTCCAGCAAAATTTGTCTAGCAAACTAATCCTGAATTTTCCCAGCATAGCAGAGCTATGAAAACTGTACCACTGAGTATTGCTACAATTACTGGCTGTGACAGACCTATCTTTTATTTTCCCAGGAGTAAGACATAAGGAATGAATTGAGCTGTCTGAATGACTTACCCAGACATTCCTCTTTTGAAAGTCATCAGGGCAGGAGGAGAATTGTCTTGGAGGCAGCAGGCCTCAGGCCAATTCCCTGGGTGGTCCTGAGCAATTCTTGTTTTTGACATTGCCTTGGAGTCAGATCAGACTGTAAGTTTGGGAGGGTTCCAGTGCCTTCTGTCTTCACTTCTTGACCTTTAATCCCTCTCCTTTGATGGATGGACTGGGAGTGAGAGAAAAGTGGGTGGTGACCAGTCTTGCCTGGACAATACATACTTTGAATGTACTTTTGGTATTAAAACTCATTTTTAAAAAAACTTAAATTCATTCCAGTATTAGCCAGCTTGAACATACGTAAAACTCTTTTTCCAAGACTCCTTTTCCACACACCTACAACTTTTTTGATATCTGTTTAGTTTTTGTCCTATGTTTTTTCTCTTTCTGGAACAACCTGTTACATTACCTACATTTTGTACACACTTGTTTCTTTTCACCCTTATTTTTCTAAGTGGTTTTAATTACAGACACAGATTGAACTTCTTAAATCTTAGAATCCTTTATTCCTAGTGAAAACTAAGAAGTAAGCAATTGCGGGCTGTCTGTTACACTAGCATTCTGTGGACTGGCAAATGTATAAATACATTTCACAATTTCTAGAAATATATTCTTCCTCATAGTAAATTTTTCAGTGTGGCACAAAACATGTTTACTAAAAGACCCAAATACCTTTTGTTCCTCTGTAAAAGGAAGCCAAAAGTGGATAAACCTGTGGTCAATAATGTTTCAGAATTTTATCTTTATTTGTAAATGAATTAGATATTCAATGAACATCCATTATTTAACTTGTCTCCATATAACTTTAAAGTTATTTTTTTAAGTAGACGTACCATAAAACATAATTATTGTTGAAAATTAACTTACAAACTTTTTATCAAACTACATCTGTTTAATTTACTTGTTCTTAACAATTATGTTTAGATTTTTTATAAAAATTTCATGAGACATGAAAGAGCTAACTATCACCTTAAGTTATCTTTCTTGCTGACAAATTCTGTAACACAGAAAACATGAGATTGTTTGACTTTTAGTAAACCTAGGTAGAATAAACGTTTTATATTTAATGCTGATAATTCTAAAGACATGCCTGTTTGAATTAAACCAAAAAACTTAAACTCCGTTTTATTTACCAAAGATTACCCTAGACCAAGTGAACTTGGAAAACATTTAGGTTTCTATATTTCTGAGAGTGTACTTGATATAATGCTTGTTTGTTTTTAAGCCAATTAAATAGAGCTCTTTACAAATTAATTTTGGCAATACAGTCTAGAGGTAGAAACAAAATCACACATCTGTGACATGCATACGTAGACATCCAGGCAGATGCAAATGGAGATCTTATGGCTTTCCTTTAAAGATTTTAGTCATGGGACAAGTATGAGAATGCAAAACTGACTGGTTTATAAAAGAACAGTTGGATCCACACTATGTTTCTGGCAGATGGAATAAGTTAAGGTCACCTACTCAGATGGCTAAAGCTTTTTACTAGTATTTGTGAAAGAGACTTTAAAGATTTTTCACAGGCTTCGTTTTCAAAATAGGCTGTCCTTTTTTTTCTCCTTCTGATAAGAATTACCTTAGTTCCTAGAGAAGACCAGGTAGATACTTGCATTTCAAAAGGCACAAAGAAAGGAGACAAGTTCTGCCAAGAAGGATTTTTATTCCCTAAGTCCAGATCTTTTACAATATGTGCAAGCCTTTTGAAAGAAATAGAGGAGGTCTGGGGATTGGTAGAGGGATAGGTGGACTTTGAATTTTTCTAGAGCTGCATTTCTTTTCTTGTAAAAACTCGATCTGTAAGACAAGTACAGCTGTTTTGAATTCCTCCAGGAATTGGGCTGCAATTCTTGAATGATATCAAGAAGCTGGTCCACCCTTCCAACTATATTTTTTTCAGTTTGCTTTTTAATATCAGGGAGAAGATCTTCAACTAAGATGAAATTAAAAAGTTTTAAGTTCTAGATTTAGAATTGTCTTTGGAATGTTTCTTTGTGAATCCTTCCACAAAGCCTTCAGAATATTTTTCTTACTCTTTGGGTACATAGTTTCATTTTGGCTTAGGGAAGAAGGCCTAAAAAAAGTTCCTATCTGGCTCTGATTATCAACTTCCAATATGGCACACACCTCACCATAGAGCTACTTAAAAAAAAAAAAAAATTCAAATATCTTGTCAGGTTTTGGACAGGAGAAACAGTAAATATTTTTGGCAGTATTGAACAATCCTGTGGATGCAAGAGGCATCCCATCCCCAGGGCTTCCCTGGTGGCGCAGTGGTTGAGAGTCCGCCTGCCTATGCAGGGGACACGGGTTTGTGCCCCGGTCTGGGAATGCCGCGGAGCGGCTGGGCCCGTGAGCCATGGCCGTTGAGCCTGCGCGTCCGGAGCCTGTGCTCCGCAGCGGGAGAGGCCACGGCGGTGAGACGCCCGCGTACCGCAAAAAAAAAAGTAAAAAAAAAAAGAGGCATCCCCAAAGAGGGTGCAAAAGATACTATCATCCCAAGATCCAGAGCCACTCTCAAGGATAACCAAAAGAAAGAAAAGACAACTCCCCTGAGAGTTGGCAACAGTTGGTAGGACCCTAGCTAACTGCAAAAGGGATGCAACCCACATTTCTGTCTGGCCATATTTTGGGGGCCCCAACCTGATAGTTGCCAAGTCAAGTTCTCAAGACACAAAATGAGACAAACAAGAAGGCAGTAGTTTTCCCTAGGAGAGAAAGAATCAACAACCACTGGGTACCCAAAAGCAAATTCATAAGCCACTGCTGAAAGACCTAATTCTTTTTTTTTTTTAACATCTTTATTGGAGTACAATTGCTTTACAATGGTGTGTTAGTTTCTGCTTCACAACAAAATGAATCAGTTATATATATACATATGTTCCCATATCTCTTCCCGCTTGCGTCTCCCTCCCTCCCACCCTCCCTATCCCACCCCTCCAGGCAGTCACAAAGCACCAAGCTGATCTCCCTGTGCTATGCGGCCTTACGTTTGTTAGTGTATATATGTCTGTGCCTCTCTCTCGCTTTTCACATCTCATCCTTCCCCCTCCCCACATCCTCAAGTCCGTTCTCCAGTAGGTCTGTGTCTTTATTCCTGTCTTACCCCCATGAAAGACCTAATTCTTACACATGTTTCTTAGCCTGCCAATCTGAATTTGGAAAGGAAGGGATAATGTAAAATTTTACCTTCCTCTTTTGACCAGGCACCACAGATAGAGATCTGACTTTGGGAAGGGTTCTCACCCTTTGCCAGCTTTTGCCAGTTTTCCCACGATGCCATCTATAGGGTTTGGAGCTAGTGGGGTGTCCCAGCAGGTCTCATCCTGGTCACCAGACACGGTAGAGGAAGAAAAACAATTTTCCCCCTATGCTTTATGGTGAGTGCTTGGCTGAGAACCCTTCTCTCTAGGGCACCTCCTAAGTGGATAAGCTTGTCTAGGTTAATACATTAAAAAAAAACTCCAGTAGGTTAATTAGGCTGCCAGTTGTATGAAGTAAATGTTGGTCAAGGAATAGCCAAGGTAGTAATGCAGTAATAAGTTATAAATGTGCTCACTGTGGTCTAGAGTGTCATGATTAGAATACAAGAAATATGTGTAAGAAAAAAGACAAATATTCAATATTGATGGTTGGATGAGCTGAATAAATTAGATGACTCTACTTTCAATTAAAATAAATAAATAAATAAATAAAATGTAAAGAATAATACCCCTCCCCCCCCAAAAAAAAGATCTCCACTGTAACTCAAGATTATTTTTGGAAGGTTAACCCGCTCAGCCTCAAAACAAAATTTTATACACCTGAGGCCTCACACTCAGCCCAGCGCAGCTTAAGTCAAATCAGATTCAACCCAGACCCAGTCCGCCCGCCCCCGCACCTATCCAGTCAGTTTCTGAGTCAGACCCCAGTCCAACACTGGCTGGTTTCCAGACCTAGTGTGGAAAAAGAAGTGTTCAAATAAAGTCTGAAGACTCGTAACGCAAAAGCTGCGAAGCTAGGATCCGAGAGGGGACCCACCCATCACCCCCAGAGGCAGCAGTGAGACTAAGGGACTCAGCAGGTAAGGACACTTGCTTCCTTGTTGCTCCGGAAGGCTGTCAGGCGTCTCCTGTGATTCCGTCTTCTGACACCGAAACTGTTAAAAGATAAACTGAGGTGGATTAAAAATGAGTTTATTTGAACAAAAATTGATTTGAATTGGGCAGCATCCAATTGAGCAGATAGAAAGGAGCTCCGAGGACCTGTACAAAATAAAAGACTTTTATCGGCTCAAGGGAGAAGGAACAAGGAAGCTAGTCTAGGCAAAAAGCAGTCTGGTTGTTGTAAAAAGTTACTTTCCTTTAGGGGGCGGCAGGGGTCTATCAGGCAGATGACCTCGCTGGTGCTGATCAGGTGATTCCTGACCGACTGGTTTAAAATGCCGTTTCTGGGAGAGCTGAAACTATAATTAAGTCTTGGTTTGGTGACATGAGGCTTAGCATAAGCAACTCCATTTGGGGCCTGTTGTCTTGTTTTTCACAAGTTAACGTTTTGAAGACTCAGTAGAAGTTTCCTAGGAGATGAAGGCACTATAGAAGGGCAAAAGGCATGCATTGAATTGTCACAGGCAAATAAAGACTGCCCATGGCTGGAAAGGCTGAGAATAATGTATAGCTGTTTGTCATACCAGATTTTGCTCTGTGCATTTATCCATATATATATGCGTGTTTAAACAAAACCCAGACATGCTACAACCGTATTTTGTACATTTATTAATATAACATGAATATCTTTTTGCATTAATAAAAATGTCCTACAACAGCATCATTATCAATGATTGAATATTATTCCATTGTGTTATGGCAATTTATTTAATGTTAGACATTCAGAGTGTTTTCATTTTTTCACGATTAGCAACAGTGATGAAGTGATGAAGATCCTTGCAAATAGATGTTTGTCTCCAATCCTTAGGAATAATTGCAGTAGAATTTTGGTGTCAAAGGGTCTGTACATTTTAAAGGTTTTTGATTAAGTATTTCTAAATTGCCCACCCAGAAAAATTGGAGCAATTTAAGTCTCTTCAGCACTGTAGAAGAATGCCCATTTCCTCTCACCCTCACTAGGGCTAGATTTTATCATGCTTCTAAATCTTTGCCCACTTGAGAGGAGAAAGATGGTAATTTGTTTTAATTTGCATTTCTTTGGTTACGAATGTGATTGAGCAGGTTTTTTTATAATAAGCTTATTAGCCATTTGCATTTCTGCTTTTGTAAATTGCCAGTTTATTTCTTTCAGGCAAGAGAATCTTTGCCTTCAGGAAACTCTCCCTAAGATACTAGGATCAATTTTATAAAACATTGTCTTTCGTTCTCACACTTCAAAAACATGCCTCCCATTGGAAAAAGGAAGAGACGGTCTAAAGGAGGAAATGGTGTCCCTGTTAGCAAGTGGTGAGTCCAGCTGAGGGGTCAGGGGCAGAATTTAGCCTTCTTGCCGCAACTTTTAGCTCTTGCCTCTGACTTACTTCTTAGGTTAGTTGATTTCTTTCTTTTTTTTTTAAATGTATTTATTCTTTTATACAGCAGGTTCTTTTTATTTACCTATTTTATACATATTAGTGTATATACGTCAATCCCAATCTCCCAATTCATCCCACCACCATCACTACCCCCCCTTGGTGTCCATACATTTGTTCTCTACATCTGTGTCTCTATTTCTGCCTTGTAAACAGGTTCATCTGTACATTTTTCTAGATTCCACATAAATGCATTAATATACGATATTTGTTTTTCTCTTCTGACTTACTTCACTCTGTATGACAGTCTCTAGGTCCCTCCACGTCTCTACAAATGACCCAATTTCGTTCCTTTTTATGGCTGAGTAATATTCCATTGTATATATGTACCACATCTTCTTTATCCATTCGTCTTGTCTATGGGCATTCAGGTTGCTTCTGTGACCTGACTATTGTAAATAGTGCTGCAATGAACACTGGGGTGCATGTGTCTTTCTGAATTATGGTTTCTCTGGGTATATGTCCAGAGGTTAGTTGATTTCTATTCATGGCTGTATATTACATCTCTTTTAGGAGGTAACTAAAGGCTGCCTTATAGTCTAGATATTTGAGTATTTATATCAAATAGATAAACTGATATACTGTATTATATAGTATAGCTTATATTCGGTAGTTTGTATTATGTTGTTATGTTATATTAATTATCAAACTGATAATAGTTGGGGCATTACCCTGCCCTATCCTAGGTTATAAGCTCCTAAAAGACAAGGACAGTTTCTTCTTCAACTTTTAAGGTCCTGCCGCACCCAACACAGTGGCTTGTCCATAAAAGGTGCTCTCTAATGTGGGATGAATATGGATAATGCCACCTTCCAATAATGCCATTTTAATTCCAGCAGATTTTGAATTTTCTGGTCCTTCTGGAAACTTGCTAGGTTGTCTTAGAAAAATGACCCAACCTTATAGTGCTTCTCATTCTCCATGCCCCAAAGGAAAGACTGGTAATATTTGTTTATAAGGTTCTGTGGTTATATGGGCTCTTTGAAAATGCTGAGAATCATTAGAGTGGTAAAAAACAATTAAGAGAATTCTACACGTAAGTCATTAACTACACTTGAAATAAAATGTGGGAGTTACCACTGACATTTCAAGGACTATATTTGCTAATAACTGAGCCTTGAGAAATTGAAATTATTTACAAGCTTGGCTGAAATGGGAATCCAATACTGCTTCTAGTCTTGTTGAACAATCCAATTAAGGAACTCTTTATATAGAACATGAGTGCCATTTTTACATTTGAAATATTACGATAATGTTATATTTGAAATCTGAAACTGTTTTTTTTTTTTTTTGCCAGTGGTTTGATCTCTTTGGACTTGGACTTGGTGGGGTCAGGGGAGGTGAAGGATGGGGGAAGCAAGTTCACACTCTGTCTAGGCTATGTGCATTTCTTCCAGTTCAGAAGAAAGAGCTCAGAGGCACCATTTCCAGTTGAACCTGGGGGGGTGGGTAGCCTCCATCCTCTACCTCAGTCAGCTTGTGTGTTCTTGGTCTGCAGAAACACTCCCTGTCAAAGATCCAGTGGGATTACTGGAGCCCTGCTTTTGTGAAAAGTCATAGGAACATAGCTCCTTATGGCTCAAAGGTGTTTTTTTTAATTGAAGTATAGTTGATTTACAATGTTGTGTTTGTTTCAAGTATACAGCAGAGTGATTCAGTTATACACACACATTTATATATTTTCAGATTCTTTTCCCTTATAGGTTATTACAAAATATTGAGAACAGTTCCCTGTGCTAGACAGTAGGTCCTTGTTGTTCATCTATTTTATACATAGTAGTGTGTATATATTAATCCCAAACTCCTAATTTAGCCCCCCCCCTTTTCCCCTTTGGTAACCATAAGTTTTTTTCTATATCAGTCTGTTTCTGTTTTGTACATAATTTCATTTGCATCATTTTTTAAGATTCCATGGCCCAAATGTTGACTTGACCCCAATGTGGCATAGATATCTTTCTTCCATGCTGAGATTTCCTTTACATGAGCTTGACTTCTGAAACAAAGAGTAAGTTGGAAGATTCCAGGAAGGGACTGTTCTTTTCACTGATGTCATGGTCAGCTTCACGCATCTTGTGGACTTTGCTGGCTTAAGGATTCCACATACTGAAATATGGCCAGTAAGATACTGTGAGCTGAGTTTGGTGCAAATGGCAATTTGTGGCTTGCTTGCCCACTTCAGGATCAAGTGTCTGACAATTTATTCTGTCACCCGTCCATACCAATGCTGGGGTCCTTCAAGAAATCCTCTTCTCAATGAATTCACTTGGAATCTAGGAAGAGTGGCCGGAGCTTTCCAAGAATTTGTCTCTTCTGTTGAGTTCCATGATAATCTCTAGTGTTGTTACCGAGCCCAAGCTCGCTCTGCTCGCAGCACGACAGGCCAATAAATCAGGAGACGATTTGTTGGGGCAAAGGACTTTAATCAGAAAGCTAGCAGACCGAGAAGATGCCAGAGGAGAGTCTCAAAAAACCATCTTCCCTCAGTCCGAAGTTGGGCTCCTTTTATACAGAGGAAGGGAAGGGGAGGGGGCCACTGTGATGCTGACCAATGGCTGAGCAGGACCGCTAACGATTGCCCGCTAACAGTCGCTGACTAATGGTCACTTGCTTACGGGAGGGGCCCACTGCAACGCCGACCAGTGGCTGAGAGGGACCCCTACTGGTCACTCACTAACAGCTGCATGCCTGCCCCATCCCTATTACAATGTGAAAAAGGGTAGGAAAAATTGCTGCCACTTTTTGGCTCCCTGTTCACCATTGGGTGATGGGTAAACACCTGCCAGACAAATGAAATGAGGGGAATGAGGAAGATAGAGGTAATGTCTTGACTTCTAAAAAATAGCTACTTCTATCCAGAAATGACACAATGAGGCTACTTTGGCTTTCCCGAAACTACCTGTCTTCTCTTTTTTTTTTTTTTTTTTTTTTTTGCGGTACACGGGCCTCTCACTGTTGTGGCCTCTCCCGTTGTGGAGCGCAGGCTCAGCGGCCATGGCTCACGGGCCCAGCCACTTCGTGGCATGTGGGATCTCCCCGGACCGGGGCACGAACCCGTGTCCCCTGCATCGGCAGGCGGACGCTCAACCACTGTGCCACCAGGGAAGCCCATCATTACAGCCTTATTGGAGATTTTCCCTGGGTTACTGTATTGATTAAGATTAAATTTGACTATGCATAATAAAAACTAAAAATCACTGTTTTATTCTATCTCACATAAAGAAGTCTGGAGGTAAGTAGCCCTGAACTATTATGGGACTCCATTCTCATCATGGCCCTGGCTTTCTTTCTGCCCTAATATTGCAATGCATGGTTGCCTTCCTTAAGATCACCCTATGTTCCAGGATGGTGGCTGGGAAATCCTACTAAAATTTGCTCTGTTACTAAGGAAGAAGGGGAGAAACCAGCAGTCTCTGCTGTGGTGACTGGCTTTGCTTTCCTTTATTTCTCATTATTTGGGTTTTTTTTTTTCAGTAGGAGTCTGAGTGTATGAAAAATAAAGTGTGGAATAAGGTTGACCTGGCTGTAATTTCCAGGTTTCCCTGGGACTAACTTGCTAATTGGGCAAGTTGTGTAGCTTCTCTAAGTGAGGTACTTTACACAATCATCTCATTTAAATCTTGCTAAAGCCCCCATTATCTCTGTTTTACAGATAAGAAAACCAAGGCTCAGAATGTGTTAGTGCTTATCAAATAGCGATCAATGTGTGATGATTAGCACTTCACGTGGCACACAAATTATTCAAAACTCTTATACCTTGTTTTAACCCAAAGTTTTTCTCTTGACTATCAAATAGGACTATTCATCCTTCATTTTTTCAATTTATCAAGGTTTTCACAGAAAAAACAAAAAAACAAACTTAGTGTGATCAGAGATAATAGGAGAATGTCATAAGGTTCTGTAAAAATTCATATGTCCGATATCCAACTCTAGGGACTTCTAATTTAGTAGATCTGGATGGGCTTGAGGTATCTGTCATTTAAAAAGTTGATGTGTATCTCAATGGGTGAGCTTCTGGCACAAGAAGAATAGCTTTCTGGGAATGTTTTGCTGGTCTTAATTTGGTGTCTTCTTGGATAGAAAAGTCTTTGCCTATTCTAGTGTTTGTGCTGTCATATTAAACAGCCATCTATAAATTTCTTGTCACACTGACATTGTTATCACCCACCTGGCAGTGTCAATATAATCTTTCTTCTCAGATTTACCCTCAGGAATTCTCTTTTAGAAGACAGCTCTCACTTTTTTCTGGGTGAGCTCAGTTCTGTATTTACAGTTGCTCCCTAGGCTGTGTAAGAGTTGCTCTCATTTGAGATGCTGGGGACCCCCAGTTCATCTTGCCCCCCCCCACATCCTTTGCTCCTCTCTGGGGTTAAGGCTGGCAGGGGAGAATGAGAAAAAGTATAAACACTCCAAATTGGCAGGTTGGATTTCAAAGAACAAAAATAATATTCAAAGCATATCTCCCCTCTGTTTATGCTGACAAAAGGCTGTCTTTGCAAGAACTCTGTGGCATCATGTACACTGTTGGCCCTCTGCAAATCAACACCAATGACAACATTATAATTACGCTTCAAAAACAAAGGCAGTGAGAAATGCATTTTAAATATCCTTTATTTGGTTGCTCTGGGGGTGCCTGTGTAAGTTCAGTGCTGGAGAGCAGGTGCAGAGATTAAAAATATACTCAGAAAAGTCTAGAACCTAGTGCCTTGCTTTCTGTCATATCCATTGTGAATGTGAATGCTTTCCTGGAGACCTGGACATTAAGGGGGGTGATGGGGCAGGACACGGGAATTCCTCTTCTCTTGGGTTCTGTTCACAATGCAGTAAAGATAAGGAAGACTAGAGCTTTGGGGGAGCCATGGAGCTAGAAACCAAATTTGTACTCGTAACTAAAAATCAGTTTCTCAGGTACTCAGAGAGTTAAGATTGTGTTGGAAAGGGTCTCCTGTGGTAGGCATAATCGTAGCAACTCCCATTTTAGCATCCACTATTTGCAGGCAGGCTACCAGGTACTTTACTGCCATGATTTCTTGTTCCCACAATAAGATTGTGGGAGAATATTGTGTAATACTCTGGGAGTATCTGAGAGGGCACACAAAGGGGTGCCCAGCCAGTAAGCAGAAGAATCAAGATCCAAACCTGTAGGGTCTGAAGTCTTTGCTATTTGCTCTAGGTGGCACCTCACCTCTGGCTCGATTAGGGCTCATTTGATTGCAAGTCACTGAAGTCCAGGTCTGGGTTCCATCAAACCCCAATTAAACTACACTTTGGGTTTAATAAAATTAATTTAAACCCAACCCCAGTTTCCATATAAAAGGGAATTTATTGTAGAGATCCAGAGGTTTCTAACCAGATGCTAAAGTGGTTCTGAGTCTCTGGAATGAACCAGAGCCAGTACTTAAATCCAGGAAGTACTCATGCTGTTCCCTGTTTTTGCTTTTCTTACCCCTCAGTTCACAGTTCACTCTTCCTTCTTGCTGTCGATGGATTTCTTTTGGCTCTTTCTGCCGACTCTCCCCACATACCGCCAATAGTTCCGGAGTTTAACATGGCACAGTCATGTTACCATACAGTAACAGACACAGTCATGGCACCAGAGAGAGATACCGGCTTCAATAGCCCAAAAAAATGGATTGACTGGTCCAGCTGGGCCAGTGGGAAGGTTGAGTTGTATAAATATGGCTGAACCCACAGTGGCCAGTGGTTAGGAATCCCGTAGAAAATTGGATTAGGGTAGAGAAGATCTCAGGACTGTGGTGTGTGTGTGTATATATTTGTGTGCACAACGCATATATGTCTGTATGTAGAAACCGGGCAGATAGAAGTTGTCCAGTACGTCTGTACAGATTGCAGGTGTCTTCTGGTTGTGGAGGTCTTGGAGGGGGCGCGGTTTGCCATACTACCACTTTCAATTCTGTCCCCAAGGCTGGCTCCCCACAAGGGATAAGAGTGGAAGGGTTTGGGTGACGGTCGAAGGAAAGTCAGGGAAGAGAAGAATTTGTTCATAATCTGTTCTCAGCATCAATTCTAAACATCCATTAACTATGAATAAACCAAGGCCTACTTTTGCAGATCATCTTTTACTTTCCCCCATGTGTACTTGGAGCTCTAGTACAAGTTGCAATGCCCTTTTGCCTTGTTTATATGATAAATGAACATCGTTGGTTTCAAGGCAAGGTTCCAGCATTATCTCCCTAACTTCTTCTCTGTAACACCCTCTCTTACCCTTAAAGCAAAGCTAAGTGATGTTCCCATAATACTGAGCGGGCCTTTCTTCAGAACTTCCCCTAACTTGTGGGCCTGTGTGCCCACAAGTGCCCCTAACTTGTGGCACCTGTGTGCCCGTGAGGAAAAACATGTCCCCTCCTGGAGACACTTTATTGCCAAATGTTAGAAAATTGCAAATATGAGCTGATTGTGATGCAGATGTGTCCTTCAGACCTGAAGCCACTGAGCAGAACCCAAACCGCAGGGCTGAATGCAGTGGCCACAAACCACCTTCCACTATGGAAGGAACAGCCAGAATCCATCTCCTTGCATGTCTGTCTCCACTCTTGTGCCATGAGCACAAATTATATTGCACTAATTGTGTATCCATAGTGTCTAGCAGAACTCTCAATAAATGTGTGTTGAATCAATGCAAAAGAAGTAAAGTGTAAGGCATGAATGACTATAAGGCAAGAATAAGTGCTGTAGAGATATCGCTTCAGTATAGGTGTGATCCCTGCCCTAAGGATATTAGAAGCTTTGGGGCCCACGTATTTCTCACTACCCACATCCCTCTCCTCTTATGTCCTCGTTTACTTTTGGCATTTTTTAATATGGAAGAAATCTATGGTCATTTTAAGAAAAGTTAGAAAATTGGATGAGCGTGAAAATAATTTCCAATCCCATTGCTCAGGAATAACAATTGTTAACATCTGCTTCCCCGATGTTTTTCTGTGCCAAAAAACCCCCAAAAACATTGGTGTGGGATATTTTTAAAACAAATTTAATCATTCCTTTTAAATAGAGATTAGAGAGAGATGTAAATGTGTCAATTACAAAGAAATACCCGGAGCCTAAGGGTGACCTTTAAAATTAGAGTTTCAAAGAGTGGAGTAAGCTGCTTTGGGAGATGCTGAGTTTCTTATCTCTGGATGTATTTAAAAAAAAAAAAAAAAAGTTGAGAAAATTTCTCATTTGTGTGTTGTATGAGTGATTTCATGCATTTGACAATAGTCAGATTAGAGAACTTCTAAAGTCTGGGATTCTGATCCATTGGGAGAATTCTCATGGATTCCAAGGGGAACCCACGTTTCTAAAGGTGCTGTGTTGAGAGCCAGAATGCGTAGTTTTCTGCAGCCGTGTCTCAACCAGCTTAAACCTCAAAGGCAGCCTCTCAGAGGTTAATCTTTGAATGCATTCTTAGGCTCATTTACACTTTTCAGGTTGACAGATGAGTTTTTGTTCCACAGTGTATCCTGGGATGCCTAATGTAGTTATTGCACAATTAGCATTAAATTAGTTATAGGATAAAATGAAACAAATTTCGCTTTTTGAAAAAGGGGACTTTCATACAAGGTCCAACTTGAGAGAAAGAAAGCCAGAGAACATTTCAACTCAAAAAGCAATTTACTTTGCAAAAGGAAGTAGGAAAATTACAGCCCATCATACCTAATTACTGCACACATTTGCGTTTGAATGGGAGCTCTCCCTCCAAGGAACTGTCTCCAAGTTCCTTACACTTCACCTCTCGGCAGCCAGAATCCACTGCTGATGGCAAAACAGTCATTGGAGCAACATGATATTGTCCATTTCCTGACACGGTTGCAGGAGGTACTGACATTGAGTGTTGTAGAAAGTCCTGTTCCAAGCATAGTAATGGGCATGTGATTATGAAAAGGGATGGAAGAGAATGTAGACATTCCCATGAAAGCTGAATGCACTGAATGAATTTCTCCCTCAAGGTCAAGGATTCAAAGAATTTTTGTAGATACTCCCCCTTCCAAGAGATAGAGCTTAATTTCACTCCTTCTGCTCCAGTGTAGGCTAGACTTAGTGACTTGCTTCCGAAAAACGGAGTATAGAAAGGGAACCATAGTAACTTCCCATTGGAGAAACCTGACAAATGTCACTTTATCCAAGTGTTGAATCAAGTGATGTCATGTAGGTATCATGCACCCCTGATATATTATGGGAAGACTCTGATGCACCCCCTCTGTAGACTCATAAACCTGGTCAATAATGAGAAGAAACTAAATAAAACCAGATTGAGGGGCCATTCTACAGGATACATTTTCAGTACTTCTCAAGACTGTCAAGGTCATGGGAAAAAAAGGAAAGGCTGAGAAACTGTCACAGACCAGAGGAGACTGGGGAGACATGACAACTAATGCAAAGTGGTACCCTAGTTGGGAACTTAGAACAGAATGAAGACATTAGTGGAAAAACTGGCAAAATGTAAGAAAATCTAGAGTTTAGTTAATAATATGCCAATGTCAGTGTCTTAGTTTTGACAAATATGCTATGCTATTATAAGGTGTAGCAGTGGGGCAAGAGGGTGATGGGTATCTTTACAACTTTTCTGTCAATCTAAAATTATTCTAAATTAAAGAGGTTTATGAAAAATTTCCAGGGATTTTTTTTTTTTTTTTCCAGTACGCAGGCCTCTCACTGTTGTGGCCTCTCCTGCTGCGGAGCACAGGCTCCGGATGTGCAGGTCCAGAGGCCACGGCCCATGGGCCCAGCTGCTCCGCGGCATGTGGGATCCTCCCGGACCGGGGCACGAACCCGTGTCCCCTGCATCGGCAGGCGGACTCTCAACCACTGCGCCACCAGGGAAGCCCTACAGGGATTTTTGTCTCTGCAAATTTCACTTCCATTTCACTAGTGGACTTGGTCCATGCCTTTGATACTGACCCATCAGATGGTTTTAAGAAAATCAATATATTCCTCACAAAGGGTGTCTGCATTTCCAATCCTATGGCTCAAACACCAGACTTCTGAATTGAATTTCTTAAGACTAAAAGATTAGAGTGATCATTCAGCATCTAATGCTTGAGAGTTGACCGTGGAGACTCTGAAAAGCAAGCAGAAGTAAGTCATTAATGTTTAATCTAATTATGTATAAACTTACAACAGTCTGTAGAATGGCATGACACAATTATAATTACCCTTGGTAAATGGGCATAAAACTGGTTGATGTTAAAATGGTTGACTTTATTTTGTGGAGAAATGAATAAAAGAGACTTTAGAACTAATTTGATCAAACATCCCTCCAAAGTGCAATGATGCCTTTATAGAAACTCTGATTGAAAGCTCCCTGATTTTGCTTATCCAGCTAATTCTTATCGTCCTGATGAGAGAGAAAAACTTTGATTTTCAATCATGGCAAATCTGGTGCTTTACTTACATGATTGGTTGACTTCCTTCAAGATGATGAAAACCAAAACTTAAGACAGTGTCAGAAATAATTCATAAAGTTTTTAGAAGAGGTTTCCGCCCTGAAATTGGAATAGTCATGGCTAACCAAAATAACTGTTGCCTCTATTTAGGAAGAACTTCCTACTTCCTCATTGTACATCTGTATTCATTTTCTTTTCTTTTTTTAAACTTTTTATTTTATATTGGAATATAGGTGATTAACAATGTTGTGACAGTTTCAGGTGCATAGCAGAGCAACTCAACCATACGTATACGTGTATCCATTCTCCTCCAGACTTCCCTCCCATCCAGGCTGCCACATAACATTGAGCAGAGTTCCCTGTGCTATACAGTAGGCCCTTGTTGGTTATGCATTTTAAATATAGCAGTGTGTACATGTGAAGCTTTTCACAATTAGATTTTCCTCTCTTCTCGTATACCTTTCCCTGAACTCCTGTTAATCATTCTCATATATTAAATTCAGTATGGACTTGGATAACATGTCAGTATTGTGTCATTTTTGGCTTGTTTTGCAGTTGGGTTGAGAACTCTCTCACTGGTGGCATCCTTTGGATCCTCCTTATCCATGGCTTATTGTATTAATGTATATCAAATAATTTTAATAAACAATTGATTGAATGGATGGACGGAAGGACAGATAAGTGGACATTTTGTCTAGTTATTGTTTATGAAAGAAGTCATGACTCTCTGTGACTGTACTTCTTGGTGATTTTCAACCAGTAATTTTCATTTCATCCTTCTTCAACCTAGGCAGGGAGATGCCACTGCATCACTGAGTATTGGAGTACCAGCCATGTCTCTCAGATTCACTGAAAGGATGCAGTCAAAATCAACTTCCATTATCATGATATTTATTTGATAATTCAACATAAAGCTGAATTCCAGAAAAGCGAATTGAAACAAATGTGTTCTCCTTAAGTGGGAGCATTTAACTACGAGCTTGTTGAGTATCTCCTTAGTTCTCAGAACAGCCTTGGCAATTAGAAGAGAATTGCCTGATGTCCTCTTTATGGGTTATGTGATCCTACACAGCTGCAGACACTTTTCTGGACTACTAAAATTGTGACTTAACTGGCTACTTGCCAAACATTCAGGGCTTGGTTGCTGAATCTCTTGATAGACCATTTGTCTCCCACTGTCCCATTACAATCTCTGACCTTGAAGCCTTGATCCATAGTGGAACCATCACCTCTACCCTTTGTAGCTCTTTTTTTTCTATTATCTTTCCCATTTATTTACCCTCTCAACTCTTATCAATTTTATAACCCAGCCTTCTAACATCGTTTTTCTGGAATCTTCTGGTTTCTTGGACATGAGCTGTGAAAAAATAAAATATCAGTTTGTATTCAACATTATCTTCATCTAAACTTCTCTCTCATCTGCTCCCTCTACTTCGTGAATTACAGTCCGAGTGCTTGAAGAATCTCTTGTGAAATTATCAATGACCAAGACGAAAGTACAATACTTCAAGTAGGCACCATGTCCCTGGTAGAGTTCTAGGGTGACATTGGTGGGTCTTTATGACTCCAGTGTGGGATTTCACATTTCCAAAGAGGCCTCCAGGATATTCCATAAATAGATGGTAGAGTCTATGTGAATTTAACAGTGCGTTAAACGGAAGTTCCTATTGGTGAGGAATGAACCTTCTCTGGGAGAATGGTTTGCAAAATACTCTCACCCGTACATGTTACCTAATGATGATTCCATTTTGAACACCTTCATTCACCAAAGAGGAGATCAACAGGATCTGTAATAGGGATGCAGATGTAAAATAGGCTATTAACTAAGTGTTTGGTCTTTGGGGGTCCTGGAAATGAAGCTATAGAGTATTTGGAAAGATAAATAGGATGACTAATTTATTTCCAAACTGCTTTTTGTTTAGCAGTTGCATTGTGGTTATAATTAATGTAACAAATCTTGTAACAAGTTCCCATTGCAGCTGCCCATGTAGCACTGAGATTCCTGGATATATTTGGTTGGAAGCATTTTGCTTTGAAGATGAGAATTACTAGGATGGAAATCACAGTTGAGGTTCCTCAGAGGTGCTCAGTATGGGCCAGCTGGTCCAACAGGCTCATGACGTGGCTTGAAATACTTCTGAGAAGTGCCTCATGAGATCAAGAGGGTATGATATTCAGACAGGATGAGTAATTGCTTTTCATAGAAACTTAAAGCTGAGTATTGACAGGCATTTTCTGAGGTGCTCACCAGCACTCCAGCCTTCAAATAAGGAAAGAACTACAGGAATTCTTAATGTTTAACACTTGGTATTTTTGCCCTTAGCTGTTGATGACTATTTTATATGAGGTAACTCACCCAGAAGTATAAGGGCTTTGTGTTTTCAACCTTGACCGTAGGTTGTGGGACATACTGGCTCCTTCTTGTTCCTGTTTGTGTTTTTTCTTATATAATAATGTGCTTATTATTGAGCTTGAAATTTTGGTTCTTCGTGAAAGATGCCAGAGTAAATCTTTCATGAATGGGGTGGGTCCTCATACAGAAATAAGAATTGGAAAATTGCCTTAGATGGCAGGATGGTAAATCCAGTGCCTCCTGGTCTTGCTTACTTTGGCCTATAGTTTAGCAAGTCTAGACATAGTGGAGGGAACATGGCATCCCCCAGCATGAGGCCAGCCAAGGGCATGGTGGGAGATTATACCTCTTGGGAAACCCTAAATGGAGGATGAGGAGACTACACTATGTCAGAGCCACACTAGCCATCTACCGAACCTACTTCTCCTTTTAACACAACAGCTGGAGTCATGTGCAAAGTTTATGTCCTGATTCTGGAATATGCTGTCCTAGCAGCTTGGGAGGAAGGTGAATACCCACGAGCAGAGAATTAATCTCTGAGATGCAGTTGCCCCTCTCCATGTAGTGGTTCCCCCAACCCCTCCTTACAACCCAAACTTACAGGTTTGTGCCTTATTTTATTGACAGAGGCAGGAAGTTTCTATATAGTTTATGCTAAGTCATCCATATGCCTTTTTCTTATCTTTCTTTTTAAGCCAAAAGAGCTCATTTACTAGAGCTGGGGAAGCAATTTATACTTACGCAGCAGAATGAAAGGAACTGGGGCATATAACCATTATGTCTACTAATCTTACTATTACCAAACTTTAGTTAAGCAAACACTTCGTAGTCTGAGAGATCTGTGAGAATTGAGACCTTATTGGCTTGTTTACAGCTGCATCCCTGACATGGAGTGGCCACCCAATACGTATCTTCCAATTATGTTAACTCACTGCTTTCAATAACTGAGCCAACCATGGGCAAATCAGGGAGAATATTGGAAATAAAACAAAGAAGGAATCTTATTCATTACCTTCTAGAGTGTGCTGGATGTTCTCTTTCAATATAACAGAACCAGTGACTCTAGAGGGATAGTAATTAATAATCATTCAAAAACAGATGTAATGTCCCATGCTAGACCAAAGCCACACCTTTATTTTAATTCTTGGCTGGTTGATTTATTTTCAAGCAGTTGAATAGTTGGTGGAAATCACTGTAGGATGAAGTCTGCTAAATTCAACTAGTTTGCTATTTAATCATGTGTGTCCACACATGTATGTGTGAATCTGATTGATCATATGTCTGATCCAGAAATCTAGTGCTGGCTTTAAATGAAAGAAGAAAGTAAACAGTTGTCTGGGAGAAGTAATTTGTGGGATGACTGAAAGTATCCAGGCCCCCAAAACTCTCTCTGACTTGGCTTTTCACTGATCCCTGAAACAAGGGAACATTTATTCCTTTGGTTTATGTCATTATTCTCATTAGATACACTGGGAGGGATACCGTGTTACATAGGAATTAGTCATTAATTCATTAGTATAGTGGTTCTTGACCAGTGCCAATTTTGAATTTGGCAATGTTGTTCCGTTTTCACAACTGGGGAGCAGGGTGGGCTACGCACTGGCATCCACTGGATAGAAACCAGGGATACTGTTATATATCCTACAGTGCACAAGACAGCACTCCCACCCCACCTCAACAAATAATTATCTGGCCCCAAGTATCAATAGTACTGAGTCTGAGAAACCCTGCCTTAGTGTAAACTAATTCACTGAAAGATCCTTTTGAGAAGATAGTTGGCAGAGTGGAAGGTTTTGAGAGAGAGTGGGCAGGATGGACAGAAAGGCATTAAAAGGAAATTGTGAAATTGGAAGTTAAATGTTGAGATATCTTCATGTCCCAGAGGTCGACATCTGTGAACTGAAAGGTAAAGAATTACTCCTTCCTGGGAAAAATGCCAAACGTAGAGCTGTTCTTTTAAAATGGCATAGCACTGTCTTAAGTTCACAGAGGGGAGGAGAGGTCACGTGGTGAGGGCAAGAGCAGGGATCGTTGACCTGAAGTTAACACTGGCCTCTTTTACATGCCTCTCTGCATTATTCTGAATCCTGGGGGATGTCTTTGGAAGAGCATCATGCCCTATCTTAGGTCTCCAAGGGCACATCTGTCCTATGAGACTCTTGGGTGTGTTTCCAGCAAATGAACAGATACCATCTCTCTCTCTGTCTCTCATCCCTCATTTTCAGAGTCTGACCCACCTTTAAGCAGCCACTCTTGGCCCACAAGGCCAAAATTAGAAAGTTAACCTCTTAGCATGAGGATCTTCTATTCGCTCCAGTCTGACATCATTGAATGCCACAGGATCATAAAGTTGGAAGGGACCTGAGAAATCATCTCTTCTTGTTCTCTTAGTTGAAGCATGAGGAAAGCAAGTAAAGGCCAGAGAAGGGGAATAATTTATTTAAAGTCATAATGGAAAAATTAGGTTAGAAGTAGGTTTACTACTCCTCCAAGTCTGATGTTTTCTCTGCTATCATGTAGTTTCTTGCAAAAATCAGTGGAAGAAGCTTGTAAAATCTTTGTGATGCTTTGCAATTTAAAAGGTCTAGATCCTTTTTTAAAACTGTTATACATTTCAAATTCAGTTTTTAGAAATCAAATTTTCATTGCTTTTTATTGATCTACTTTTGAAATTGGTTTGCATTTCAGTTACTATTGCTGTGTAACAAATGATCCCAGTCCTAGTGTCTTAAAACAAACATTTAATTTTTCTCACAATTTGCAAAGGACTGTAAGGGTAGCTCTTGCTTGGTGTCTCTTGTGTGTTGCATTGGAAGTTGACTGGGGCTGCAATTATCTGAAGATTCAACCAGTCTGGACATCCAAGATTTCTCGCTGTTATGGCTCACAGCTGATGCTGAGTGATCCCAATGTAGCTGACTGCTGAATGGAAGCTGTCCGCCGGAGTATCATGTAGGTCCTTCCACACGGTCTGGGCTTCCTTACATCATGGCTGCCTTAGGGTAGTCAGTACTTTCACATGGTGGGTCAGGGGTCCTAGGTACTGCATCACTTTTTAAGGCCAGTCCTTGGAAGTTAAGCAGTGTCACTTCTGCTACAGTCCATTTGGTAATGAGAGTCACTTGGCCAAAATTCAAGGATATGGGCCATAGATTCCACCTCTTAGTATGTGTGATAAAGCATTTGCAGACATATTTTAAAATTGTCAGTCTGTTTTCTAGAATCAGAGAGTTTTCACTAAAGAAACATTAATTTAGTGACTTTAGAATGTTCTAAAATTTTTTTTCAAACTTACTAGCTTTCAAAACTCAATTCAGAAAATATGAAGAAAGGTTATTTTACTCTCAAGCAAATCATTCAACTTGTTTTGGCCTCAATCTGCTCACCAGGACAGTAGAAATAATGATATCAAAATTGCAAGATGGTTTCGAGGAATTCCCTGGCGGTCCAGTGGTTAGGACTGTGAGCTGCCACTGCAGGACTGCAGGGGGCACGGGTTCAATCCCTGGTCGGGGGAACTAAAACCTCGCATGCCATGAGGCAGGGCCAGAAAAAAAAACCCAAATAAATATAAATAAACGTCACAAGACAGATGATGGTATCAAAAAAAATTGCAAGATAGTTATGAGGATTAAGCAAGTGATACCTGAAACAAAGTGGGTACTCAATGGTAATATTCATAGTATTATGACCTACGTGGGATGTCAATTCATAATCCGATGCCTAGTTCTTACTTTTCAAACTGCACAGAAGATCTCTGAAAAGTGGCTTTTCAGAGTGTGTCGGGGAAGGTCCTTACCTACTAGATTAGAGAGGACCCAAGTGGTGGAGCAAGGCCGTGAGATGATGGGGTCCCTGAAATGGGAGACACGAGGACACCAGAGTCAAACTTTTCTTGCTTCATGATTGTGCTTTAGACCAGCTGGCTAAGAATTAGCTGGGTGGTTGACCTCGAAAAGGGCATCTTCTTAGCGTTTTTGGAAACTGCCTGGTTCAGTGGCCTTGCAGAGGCAGGATGGAGCCTCCCTGACCCAGTGCTTTTAATCTTCCCTGTGTGTTTTGGAGGTTGATGCGTTCAGAGAGGATCAAGACAGTGAGTGGCAGCTGCTGGTTGAACAGGAAGGCAGCAACTCACTTCCTCAGCATTGGTACTGAACCTTGGGTGGCAGACACCTGGAAGTGTTATTTACTAGCTGTGTTTAGAATTCATTCAGAAAAGTTGAAAACTGTTTGGCACTTCTTTTCAGTAATCCTTAATTCTAACCTGCAAGTTTTGTGCTGTCATTTGTCAACTGTGATTTGGAGAGACTCACAGCCTTCCCAGAAATAGAGACAGTCTTCTTTCCAATGAACGCCATTTAAAAGAAATCAGAGAACATCTCAAGTATGTGATGCTGTTGATTGCTGTCATTATTATTATGACTCAGAGTCTTTGCTATTTACCAAGTGGCAACAAGTGTGCCGGGCATTGACAAAGGACTCCAAACTGTCTCTGCCCAGAGGACACAACCTTACCATTTTCATAAGTTTTGGTTATTTTTCCCTCTTCTTTTTTTTGTGGTACGCGGGCCTCTCACTGTTGTGGCCTCTCCTGTTGCGGAGCACAGGCTCCGGATGCGCAGGCTCAGCGGCCATGGCTCACGGGCCCAGCCGCTCCGCGGCATGTGGGATCTTCCCGGACCAGGACCCGTGTCCCCTGCATCGGCAGGCGGGCTCTCAACCACTGCGCCACCAGGGAAGCCCTTCCCTCTTCTTTAAGAGCATTCTGCTAAATTAGGAACATCGTGATCTGGGTGGAAAATTTATCCAGGAAGATGCATTTCTAAAGATCTTCAGGTCTATTCTTATTCACCATTCGTTAAGCATGGTCATGGCAATATTTATTTACCAACAGCCTATTGAACATTTATTGTGACCTGGGCAGAGAGCTAAGCGTTTTACATCCATTATGGTGTTTCCAACCCAATTGTACCCATGAGCTGGGTACAGCGATTAGTCCAATAATGTGGGGAAGAAATTAAGTTGTACAGAGGTTATGGTAACCAAGGTCTATCTGAATTAAAAGTACATCCTTTAAGAGTACATCCCCCTCCCTTTCTCTACCCCAGCTTCACTGGCCTTATCTCCCTCACCTTTGCCATGTTTCTACCAGCCATACGACTGTATACTACTCTCCTTTGCCCTGTTTTGTCCTGAGCATTCTTCCCTCCAATCTGCTTCTAGTTAATGCTTGCTTATTCTTCCGCTCTTGGCTTAAGTGTTACTTCTTAAGGGAATCCTTTTCTGATTCATGTCAAATAACCTTATTTTATGGTCATGTGGCGCAATAAACCTGGGCACTTATCCCCACTTGCAAGTTTACATTCCCTTGGGTGACTGTTTCTATATCTGCATTTCTAACTAGCCTGAAAGCTTCATGAGGACAGGGACTGTGTATATTTATGCTACCCATGGTATTCCTGGCACCTAACACAGTGCCTGGTACACAGAAACTACTCAACAATATTTGCCAAATGAATAAAAAATGGACCACATTCTAACTTTACCTCATGCTGGACCATGAATACCCTTTTACCCTGGAGGAAGAATATTGGTATTCTTAACAATTAATTATGTAAGACCCAATCTATGACTGGGGCATTTGTCAAATTCTGGGCCCCAAGAACTATGAGGAAAGATTCTTATTCTTAAGGTTCCATCTAAGACAGAAAACATTACAGTATATACCATTTTATTTTATTTTATTTTGTAATGTTCTGTAATGTTTATTTTATCTTGTAATATTATAAAACCACATCACCCAGCTTCTGTAATTACGGCAAACCTTGTTTATATGTCCCACTATTTCCAGCCCAACCTCCATCATATTGAAACAAATCTTATTTCACTTCATTCATAGGTATTTCGGTCCATACTCTTTTAAAACACCTCTCTCTTTTGGACCCCTCTCAACACGGACGGGAAGTTTTTCCTTCTACCTAAACTAAATTTCTAATGATTCAGCCTCTGCCTATTTCCTCTTGTGTGAAGACAGAGAGCTGTTGGTCACCGTTTTTGGTAGAATAACCATTTTTAGTCATTGAAGTTTGTGATTAGAACCCCCTTTTGTCATTCATTACCAACTCCAAATTTAATAATGTCTTTTCTTTAGCCAATGGACCATTTCTAGAGAGTGTTCAAACCGCACAACTGAAGAACAAATTTATTTTTGGCAATATGGTTTTCTTGGGCTATGAGCTGTGTCCTGGGCTCCTGGCTCATGCATTTGGAAGAGATTCTGTCTTTATTCTTTAGAGACCAAGAATTAAAATTTCATGGTCTTGTTCTTTCCTCTGTGGGAAAGCAGAGTGTAAGCACTGTATTTCTGTGATATCAGGGTGTTACACAAAATGGGGTAGGGATGGAATTTTTTTTTCTGCCTATTCAATAAAATTGGGCCTAGACTTGAGAAAACTGGGCAGAGGCTTTTTCTTCCTCCACTTTAAGTCTGGGATGCTATTGATGTTCCCTATTCATTAACACAGTGCTTGGCACATAATAGGCACACTATAAATGCTTGCTCAGCTGCTGGATTGGTAGAAAATTTGAGCTGCATACCTTGTAAACTTCTGTAACAATGTTCTCACTGGAATATACTTGGAGGTAAATCCTGTCATCGAAGAGAATTAGATAGCAAGACTCTGGCAGATTACATATTAAGTTTCCATTCCATTCCATCTCATCCCATTTTATACCATTCAGAATGTTTACCGAATGCCTCCTTTGTGCAAGATGCCATGCTAGGATCTGGGGATACCAAGGGGAACAAGACAAAATACTTGCTCTAGAGGAGCTCACAGTCTAAAGGGAGTATGGAAGATTAAAAATGGCTGCAAATTCTTTTCTACTCCTCCAATTGAGAGGTAGAGGTTAATTCCCTCCACTTGAACCTGGGCTATCATCGGTGACCTGATTAACCAATAGAATGCAGCAGAGGTGATGATTGGACTTCTGAGGTAAAGTCAAAAGAGGCCTTGCAACTTCCACCCAGTTCTCTTGGAATGCTTGGTCTGACATGTAAGAAGTCCAAGTACCTTATGACTGTCATGCTGGAAAGGCCCCATGAAGGCGTTCTGGTCAACAGTCCATGGTGAGCTCAGTCCTTCAGCCTGCCAAGGAGACACCATCTTTGCCAAGATATCAGACATGCAAGTGAAACCATCATAGATCCTCCGGACCAGTTGTTCCATTTGCCAGCTGGGTGCCACCCAGTGGCCTTAGTTGACACCATGGAAAGTAGAAGAATCTCCCAGCTAAGCCCTGCCCAAATTCCCTATCCACAAAATCAAGAGATATAATAAAAAAGCTGTTGTTTTAAGCCATTAGGTGTTGG
Source organism: Delphinapterus leucas (assembly GCF_059928025.1). Taxonomy (NCBI): domain Eukaryota; kingdom Metazoa; phylum Chordata; class Mammalia; order Artiodactyla; family Monodontidae; genus Delphinapterus; species Delphinapterus leucas. The sequence goes on along the minus strand of NC_143130.1, from coordinate 44,544,007 downwards.
GGTGGTTTGTTACCCTGCCATAGACAACCAAAACAGAGAGGCAAGAGAATAACCAGGATCTAGTAAGAATTCTAATAAAAGTATGTGCAAAGTGGATTGTGGGAAATCAAATGTTTAGAGCAAATAATTCTGTTCTTGGAGAAACTGGGCCACTGCATCGCATCACTTTAGAGGGCACTGATTGTGTGATAGTCCCTGAGAATGGCACCTCCTGGAGTTATGCAGTGCCCAATGTATGCAGACATGTGGAAGTTTTGGGTAATGGGTGCTAGGAAGGCAGGTTATTTGGGAAAACTATAAAGAAAGAGAACTTGAGCTTGGAATTGAAATATAAGTAGGTTTCATGGGCTAAGGAAGAGGGAGGAGAAGTAATACTCCAGCAGTGGAAGCAACGTGAGCAAAACTTTGAAGGCATAGGAACCCATGATGGACTTGGGGCATGGTGACTGGTCCTGTGTGGTCCGCATGATTGGTACTGGGGTCGGGAGGGTGGATGGAGATGAGCCTCCAAAGGTTGAGTGATGTGAAGGGTCTTATACCTTCACGGGGAGTCAGGAGGAGGAAGGCAACAGGGAGACAAAGATTTCAAAGCAAGGGAGCAACAAATTCAAAACAGTATTTGAGAAAATTGCAGTTCAAAACCCCACAGACTGTGAAAGACACTGTTTGTTCTTCCAATGACCTGCCTCTCCCTGAAAGCTTATGCAGACGCATTTTTTTACAGGAAAGTCTTAAACAACAGGGGATTACTCAGTGATTCATTTAAAAGGATCATTAAAAGAAAATCGAGGCATGTCACATCTTGCCTTCTTTAATTGCTCATTTATTATTACTGTGGGTGAGATAATGGCTTTGTGTTATTCTTCTAAATAGTGTAAAATATTTGTTGGTAAATATAGCAGTGCATGTATTAATGCCAGTTGAGATTTTGTGGAACATTTTTTTTCCTCCACTGATAGCCATGATTTTTACTTAAATAAAATGTTGTGCTGATCCATTCTGGCTCAGAGCTGAGTGAGAACGTTATGAACTCGACATCTGTATGACGGTACTGTCTCTTAGTGCTGACGGAATGGCAGGATTCTCTAGGTGGGCTGGCCCTAAAGTTTGTGAAATCAATTTCTTTCCTGTTTATTAAGATTCTAATGCTTGGGAAGAGGGCAAGTGGAGGTGTAAATTTTTCTTTTCTCCCTCTTTGTGACAAACTACCCAACTGAAAATAGCTTTTATAAGTGAGGATATTTACTATTTCATGTATCTGAAAGTCTACAGGGAGGTGGTTTTATAGAGTTGGTTCGATGGCTTAACAATGTCACCAATGACCCAGGGTCACGTCCTCATTCAACAATGTCCCAAACGAGGAAATAGAGGTTTTGGTTTGTTGCTTTGTTTTTGTTTTTAATGTTTTCCTTTTTAAAATACTGGAGGAAAATCTTCCCTGGAATCTCTCAGCCAACTTGTACTTGAGTTTCCGTATCCAGATCTGGGCTCATCCTCACCTCTAAACCAGTTGTAGGAAAAGGAGAAAGACTTAGAGGAGGTTAACTGAGACCCATTCCCTGGGCTGGGGAGAGTAGAAGGTGCATCTTCCATCAGCACACTGCTGCCCTGTGCTTGAAACAAATGGGGTTTTCTGGGAAGCAATTACAGAGGAACAGCTCGTGTGTGTGCAGCCAACTGTGTTGGCCACAGGTCAAACCAATTTAAGGGCAGTGATTTAGTACATTCTGTATGCCCAGATCTATATCCCTGCTGGCAGGTACAACAGAAGCCTAGAAAGACAGTGCTTGTTCTCAGGGAGCATTAGTGAGCATTGTACTAAAAGAAGGCAATTCCTTAGCTGGATAAATTAATCCAATAAAATATACTGATTATCTATTACACCTTAGGAGATGGGAATGCAGAGATGAGTAAGACCTAGTCCTTGCCCACAGACGTTCACAATTCCCTTCACCATCTGCTTCATGCTGGAAGCAATTTCATCCCCCAAGGTCGCCATGCTCCATCATGCTTCTCTCTGAGTATACAGGGCTGTAACACAGCTGGAACACTCCCCCCACCCCCCTTCTGCCTGGTTTCCCAGATTTATCACTCATGGACCTGGCTGGGTTAAATGCTCCTTCCCTTGATTCTTCTAGCATCGATGCTTACCTTTATCACAGTCCTTAACCATCCTGGGTCCTAACTGTCTGCCAGCTATTCACCTCAGCCAGGCCTGGAGCCCCATGAAGACAGATTGTTTCCATCAGTTGGTTTCCCAGCCTGGTGACTGGAACATAGATGATTTCCAATGAACGTTTGCAGGATGAATGCATGAATAATTGAATGAAAGGAAATTAAACGTGGATCTTTCACCCCTCTTCAATCAGTTTCTACTTTATTGGTTTTTCTCTCTCCCTTTTTTCTTTCCTTCTTTCTCATCTCTCCGTTTCCTCTCTGATTTTCCCTTTCCTTGCTCATTATTCACAATTAACTAATGAATCCTGCATTTAACAAGTTACACAATATTGCACAGCCTTGCTTTTATCGCTTATCCCCCTCTGTCTTCTCAGAAAGAAGAGCAGTTATGGGGGATCCTGCAGATGGATCCAGAAACATCAGTGCTGACCAGGGACACCATTCCAGGGACTTGGTTTTCTACTGTGAGCCATCCTTGGGTCCATTTTAAAAGGGCTGGAGTCCTGCTGTGATATTGTGATTTATAGTAAGAAATATATATTTGGTCTTCCTCCTGTTTCTGGCACAGAGCTCCTCAAACCCTTGGAATGTCCTAAGTGATGAGAGCAATAAAGTTGTCTTTTGTTAAGTTAGTGAGTTGACTTTTGGACCACACTTAAGGGTGGGAGCTAGTTGCCAGGAGAACCAACCATGTGATTAGATGATTGGGACTTTCAGTCTGTCCCCCTGGCTCCCCAGCACACCCCAAGTCCCCCTCACCTCCAGGGTAGGTAGAAGACCCAGAAGTTGAATCTATAGACCATGTAAGGAAACCTCCATGAAAACTCAAAGGATGGGGTTTAGAGAGCTTCCAGGTTGGTGAACATGTGGAGGTGCTGGGAGAGTGGTACTCCTGGAGAGGGCATGGAAACTCTGTGCCCATTCCCCATACCTTGCCCTGTGCACCTGTTACATCTGGCTGTTCCTGAGTTATATTATTTTATAATAAACTGGCAATCCAGAAAGTGAAATGTTTCCCTGAGTTCAGTGAGCGGCTTTAATAAACTAATCAAACCCAAGGAGGAGGTCAGTTGTGGGAAGCTTTAATTTATAGCCAGTCTATTGAAGTACAGGTAAGAACCTGAGTTAGAGGGGATCATTGGAACCTCTACTATATAATGAGTTAGTTGGTCAGAAGGACAGGTAACAATCCAGATTTGCCACTGGAGTCTGAAGTGGGGGAGGGCAATCTTGCAGGACTGAACCCTTCACCAGTGGACTCTGATGTTATCTCTGGGTAGGTAGTGTCAGAATGGAGTTGAATTGTAGGACACCCAGATGGTGTCCAGAGCATTGTTTGTTGATGCTCTGGAAATTGGAATTGGTACCAGAACCTAAGGCTAGCAAACTCCCCAGGATGTTAGATCCGTTGCTGCCCTGCTCCTTGGTTCCTGTTCCCAGATTTTGCGAGACGAAGGAGGGGCGGGGAGCACTGACATGTTGCACAGCTAGGGATGACATTTGCTGGAGGGTGGCTCAGACTTGGGGACTCAAAGAATGTGCCTTCTCTTAGTGTCCAGCGCAGCTGTGATGGGAAGCACCAGAAAAGTATATGCTGAGCCTGCCCTCGTTAGGCCACAGCTCCCAGTGGAGAAGCTCTCAGAGCAAACCCAAGTCTTTTCCTGGATAAGTGTAGACATCAAGTGCCTAGGGATCCCCAGATGTCTCATCACACCTGGAAGATGAGTTAAAGTGTTAAATTTTGGTATTTTGTTCATCATGGGGTTTTTTTTGCCTTATTTGATGTATAAAAATATAGCATTACACTATTATCTTAATTACTGCATTTTAAATTTAAAAATTTGTGCCCAAGCTAGTGTCTCACTTGCCTCACCCTAGCCCTGGCCTTTGCTGGGGTTTTAAAGTGTGACTTCTTGGAGGGTCTTAAGCCTGGAATTGAAGAAAGTATAAGCACCACTCTGCCTAGGGATGTGGTGTTGGACTTCATGGCTCCTTGGAGTCCTTTATGGTTCAGTTTGGTTAGATTCTAAAAAATATTTATTACACACTTTTCTCTGGAACAGCTCCAGTTCCAGGTGCTGGGAATACAATATACACAATAATTGGACCTTTCTTTAAGGATTAATGTCTAGTGAGGGTGGGGTGGGAAGCAAGATTGTGCCCTGCTGCCAATGCCAGGTGGTATGGATGCTGTCAGAATGGCACAGAATGATGTGGAGACAAAGCAGACTCCAAACCCAGCCTTGTGGGTGGGAATGGAATCTTATGGGAGTCATGGTGCACTTGAAGGATGAGTTGGCATCGACTAGGCTTCAGGAAAAGGGACCAGCATAATCAAAGGTACAGAGGCAAGAAATTACATGGCTTGAGCAGGAAATTATAAGTAATTCCATGTTGCTGAAGCATGTATTTGTGCAGGGTTGTTGTAATGAATAATGAAGCTGGAGCGATAACCAAGAAAAGATCATGGGGAGCTTTGGAAACCCCATCAAAACTATCAACTCTGTCATGATAGAGTTGTGACCTTTATCCTATATGTCATGGGGAGTTATTGAGGTCTTTGAAGGTGATGAGGAACGTGACACTTACTTATGGGAAGATTTAAAAGAAAGCTTTGCCTTAAATAACATATCTTAAAAAATAGCATATTAGCGTTCCTTTTTCTCCACATCTTTGCCAACATTTGTTATCTCTTGTCTTTTTGATAAAAGCCATGTAGCAGGTGTGAGGTTGTATCTCACTGTGGTTGTGATTTGCATTTCCCTGATGATTAGTGATGTTGAGCACCTTTTCATATAACTATTGGCCATTTGTATGTCTTCTTTAGGAAATGTCTATTCAGGTCTGTTGCCCATTTTTAATTGAATTATTTGCCTTTTTTGTTATTGAGTTGTATGAATTATTAATATATTTTGGATATTAGTCCCTTATCAGCCATATGGTTTGTGAATATTTCCTCCCATTCTGTTGTCTTTTCAATCTGTTGATTCTTTCTCTTGCTGTGCAAAACCTCTTCAGTTTAATGTAGTCTCACTTGTTTATTTTAGTTTTTGTTGACAGTGCGTTTGATGTCTTACCAAAGAAATCGTTGCCAAGACTAATGTCGGGGATATTTTCCCTATAATTTCTTCTAGGAATTATTATTTTTTTAACATCTTTATTGGAGTATAATTGCTTTACAGTGGTGTGTTAGTTTCTGTTGTATAACAAAGTGAATCAGCTATACATACACATACATCCCCATATCTCCTCTCTCTTGTGTCTCAATCTCACCCTCCCTATCCCACCCGTCTAGATGGTTACAAAGCACTGAACTGATCTCCCTGTGCTATGTGCCTGCTTCCCACGAGCTTTCTATTTTACATTTGGTCGTGTATATATGTCCATGCCACTCTCACTTCATCCCAGCTTACCCTTCGCCCTTCCCATGTCCTCACGTCCATTTTCTACGTCTGCATCTTTATTCCTCTCCTGCCCCTAGGTTTTTGAGAATGTTTTTTTTTCTTTTTTAGATTCCATATATATGTGTCAGCATACGGTATTTGTTTTTCTCTTTCTCACGTACTTCACTCTGTATGACAGACTCTAGGTCCATCCACCTCATTACAAATAACTCAATTTCAGTTGTTTTTTATAGCTGAGTAATATTCCATTGTATATATATGCCACATCTTCTTTATCCATTCATCTGTCAGTGGACACTTAGGTTGCTTTCATGTCCTGGCTATTGTAAATAGAGCTTCAATGAACATAGTGGTAGCTGACTCTTTTTTAATTATGGTTTTCTCAGGGTATATGCCCAGTAGTGGGATTGCTGGGTCGTATGGTAGTTCTATGTTTAGTTTTTTAAGAAACCTCCATACTGTTCTCCACAGCAGCTGTATTAATTTACATTCCCACCAACAGGGCAAGAGGTTTCCCTTTTCTCCACACACTCTATAGGATTTATTGTTTGTAGATTTTCTGATGATGGCCATTCTGACTGGTGTGAGGTGATACCTCATTGCAGTTTTGATTTACATTTCTCTAATGATTAGTGATGTTGAGCATCTTTTCAAGTGTTTGTTGGCAATCTGTATATCATTTTAGAGAAATGTCTATTTAGGTCTTCTGCCCATTTTTGGATTGGGTTGTTTGTTTTTCTGATATTGAGCTGCATGAGCTGCTTGTAAATTTTGGAGATTAATCCTTTGTCAGTTGCTTCATTTGCAAATATTTTCTCCCATTCTGAGGGCTGTCTTTTCGTCTTGTTTATGGTTTCCTTTGCTGTGCAAAAGCTTTTAGGTTTCATTAGGTCCCATTTGTTTATTTTTGTTTTTATTTCCCTTTCGCTAACAGGTGGGTCAAAAGGATCTTGCTGTGATTTATGTCATAGAGTGTTCTGCCTATCTTTTCCTCTAAGAGTTTTATAGTGCCTGGCCTTACATTTAGGCCTTTAATCCATTTTGAGTTTATTTTTGTGTATGGTGTTAGGGAGTGTTCTAATTTCATTCTTTTACATGTAGCTGTCCAGTTTTCCTAGCACCACTTATTGAAGAGGCTGTCCTTTCTCCACTGTACATTCCTGCCTCCTTTATCAAAGATAAGGTGACCATATGTGCGTGGATTTATCTCTGGTCTTTCTATCCTGTTCCATTGATCTATATTTCTGTTTTTGTGCCAGTACCGTACTGTCTTGATTACTGTAGCTTTGTAGTATAGTGTGAAGTCAGGGAGCCTGATTCCTCTAGCTCCGTTTTTCTTTCTCAAGATTGCTTTGGCTATTCAGCATCTTTTGTTTTTCCATACAAATTGTGAAATTCTTTGTTCTAGTTCTGTGAAAAATGTCATTGGTAGGTTGATAGGGATTGCAATGAATCTGTAGATTGCTTTGAGTACAATAGTCATTTTCCCAATGTTGATTCTTCCAATCCAAGAACATGGTATATCCCTCCATCTGTTTGTATCATCTTTAATTTCTTTCATCAGTGTCTTACAGTTTTCTGCATACAGGTCTTTTGTCTCCTTAGTTAGGTTTATTCCTAAGTATTTTATTCTTTTCGTTGCAATGGTTATGGGAGTGTTTCCTTAATTTCTCTTTCAGAATTTTCATCATTAGTGTATAGGAATGCAAGAGATTTCTATGCATTAGTTTTGTATCCTGCTACTTTACCAAATTCATTGATTAGCTCTAGTAGTTTTCTGGTAGCATCTTTAGGATTCTCTATGTATAGTACCATGTCATCTGCAAACAGTGACAACTCTACTTCTTTTCCGATTTCGATTTCTTTTATTTCTTTTTCTTCTATGATTGCTGTGGTTAAAACTTCCAAACCTATGTTGAGTAACAGTGGTGAGAGTGGGCAACCTTGTCTTGTTCCTGATCTTAGAGGAAATGGTTTCAATTTTTCACCACTGAGAGCGATGTTGGCTGTGGGTTTGTCATATATGGCCTTTATTATGATGAGGTAAGTTCCCTTTATGCTTACTGTCTGGAGGGTTTTTACCATAAATGGGTATCAAATTTTGTCAATATATTTTTCTGCATCTATTGAGATTATCATATGGTTTTTCTCCTTCAGTTTGTTAATATGGTTTATCACGTTGATTGATTTGCATATATTGAAGAATTCTTGCACTCCTGGGATAAACCCTGCTTGATCATGGTGTATGATTATGATCCTTTTAATGTGCTGTTGGATTCTGTTTGCTAGTATTTTGTTGATGATTTTTGCATCTATGTTCATCAGTGATATTGGCCTATAGTTTTCTTTCTTTGTGACAGCTTTGTCTGGTTTTGGTATCAGGGGGATGGTGGCCTCGTAGAATGAGTTTGAGAGAGTTCCTCCCTCTGCTATATTTTGTAAGAGTTTGAGAAGGATAGGTGTGAGCTCTTCTCTAATTGTTTGATAGAATTTGCCTGTGAAGCAGTCTAGTCCTGCGCTTTTGTTTGTTGGAAGATTTTTAATCACAGTCTCAATTTCAGTGCTTGTGATTGCTCTGTTCACATTTTCTATTTCTTCCTGGTTCAGTCTCAGAAGTTTGTGCTTTTCTAAGAATTTGTGCATTTCTTCCAGGTTGTCCATTTTACTGGCATATAGTTATTTGTAGTAATCTCTCATGATCCCTTGTATTTCTGCAGTGTCAATTGTTACTTCTTTTTCATTTCTTACTGTATTGATTTGAGTCTTCTCCCTTTTTTTCTTGATGAGTCTGGCTAAGGGTTTATCAATTTTGTTTATGTTCTCAAAGAACCAGCTTTTAGTTTTTTTGATCTTTGCTGTTGTTTCCTTCAATTCTTTTTCACTTATTTCTGATCTGAACTTTATGATTTCTTTCCTTTTGCTAAATTTGAGGTTGTTTTGTTCTTTCTCTAATTGCTTTAAGTGTAAAGTTAGGTTGTTTATTTGAGATGTTTCTTGTTTCTTAAGGAAGGATTGTATTGCTATAAACTTCCAGCTTAGAACTGCACTTGCTGCATCCCATAGGTTTAGCGTCATCGGGTTTTCATTGTCATTTTTTTCTAGAGATTTTTTGATTTCCTCTTTGATTTCTTCAGTGATCTCTTGGTTATTTAGTAGTGTATTGTTTAGCCTCCATGGGTTTGTATTTTTTAGGTTTTTTCATGTAACTGATATCTAGTCTCATAGCACTGTGGTCAGAAAAGATGCTTGATATGATTTCAATTTTCTTAAATTTACTGAGGCTTGACTTGTGACCCAAGATATGACCTATCGTGGAGAATGTTCTGTGCACACTTGAGAAGAAACTGTAATCTGCTGTTTTTGGATTGAATGTGCTATAAATATCAATTAAGTCCATCTTGTTTAATGTATTATATAAAGCTTGTGCTTCCTTATTTATTTTCATTTTGGATGATCTGTCCATTGGTGAAAGTGGGGTGTTAAAATCCCCTAGTATGATTGTGTTACTGTTGATTTCCCCTTTTATGGCTGTTAGCATTTGCCTTATGTTTTGAGGTGCTCCTATATTGGGTTCATAAATATTTACAATTGTTATATCTTCTTCTTGGATTGACCCGTTGATCATTATGTAGTGTCCTTCTTTGTCTCATGTAATAGTCTTTATTTTAAAGTCTATTTAGTCTGATATGAGTGTGCTACTCCAGCTTTCTTTTGATTTCTATTTGTATGGTATATCTTTTTCCATCCCCTCACTTTTAGTCTGTATGTGTCTCTAGATCTGATGTGGGTCTCTTGTAGACAGCATGTATACAGGTCTTGTTTTTGTATCCATTCAGCCAGTCTGTGTCTTTTGTTTGGAGCATTTAATCCATTTACATTTAAGGTAGTTATCGATATGTATGTTCCTATTACCATGTCCTTAATTGTTTTGGGTTGTTATTGTAGGTCTTTTCCTTCTCTTATGTTTCCTGCTTAGAGAAGTTCCTTTATCGTTTGTTGTAAAGCTGGTTTGGTGGTGCTTAATTCTCTTAGCTCTTGCTTGTCTGTAAAGGTTTTAACTTCTCCATTGAATCTGAATGACATCCTCGCTGGTAGAGTAATCTAGGTTGTAGGTTTTCCCCTTTCATCACTTTAAACATGTCCTGCGACTCCCTTCTGGCTTGCAGAGTTTCTGCTGAAAGATCAGCTGTTAACCTTATCTGGATTCCCTTGTATATTGTTTGTTGTTTTTCCCTTGCTCCTTTTAATATTTTTTCTTTGATTTGATTTTTGATAGTTTGATTAATATGTGTCTTGGTGTGTTTCTCTTTGGATTTATCCTGTATGGGACTCTCTGTGCTTCCTGGAGTTGATTGACTATTTCCTTTCCCATATTAGGGAAGTTTTCAACTATAATCTCTTCAAATATTTTCTCAGTTCCTTTCTTTTTCTCTTCTTCCTCTGGGACCCCTATAATTTGAATGTTGGTGATTTTAATGTTGTCCCAGATGTCTCTGAGACATTTTATCTTTCAGGTCACTTATCCATTCTTCTGCTTCAGTTATTCTGCTATTGATTCCTTGTAGAGAATGTTTAATATCATTTATTATGTTGTTCATCATTGTTTGTTTGCTCTTTATTTCTTCCAGGTCCTTGTTAAATGTTTCTTGTATTTTCTCCATTCTATTTCCAAGATTTTGGATATCTTTACTGTCATTACTCTGAATTCTTTTTCAGGTAGACTGCCTATTTCCTCTTCATTTGTTAGGTCTGCTGGGTTTTTACCTTGTTCCTCCATCCGCTGTGTATTTCTCTTTCTGCTCATTTTGCTAACTTACTGTGTTTGGGGTCTCCTTTTTGCAGGCTGCAGGTTCATAATTCCCATTGTTTTTTGATGTCTGCCCCCAATGGCTAAGGTTAGTTCAGTGGGTTGGGCAGGCTTCCTGGTGGAGGGGACTGGTGCCTGTTTTCTGTTGAATGACACTGGATCTTGTCTTACTGGTGGTAGGACCAATCCAGTGGTGTGTTTTGGGGTGTCTGTGACCTTATTATGATTTTAGGCAGCCTCTCTGCTAATGGGTGGGGTTGTGTTCCTGCCTTGCTAGTTGTTTGGCATAGGGTGTCCAGCACTGTAGATTGCTGGTCATTGGGTGGAGCTGGGTTTTAGCATTGAGATGGAGATCTCTGGGGGAGCTTTTGCTGTTTGATATTACGTGTAGCCAGGAGGTCTCTGGTGGACCAATGTCCTGAACTCGGCTCTCCCACTCAGAGGCACAGGCCTGACACCTGTCCAGAGCACCAAGACCCTGTCAGCCACACAGCTGAGAAAAAAAGGGATTAAAAAAAAGAAGGTAAGAAAGAAAAAAATAAGATATAATAAAATAAAGTTATTGAAATTAAAAATTATTAAAAATTAAAAACTTAAAAATTAATGAAAAAGTAAAGAAAGAAAAGAGCAACCGAAGCAAAAAACAAATCCAATGATACCAATGATAATAAGTGCTAAAAACTGTACTAAAAAAAAAATGGACAGACAAAACCCTAGGACAAATGGTAAAAGCAAAGTTACACAGGCAAAATCACAGAAAGAAGGATACACATACACACTCACAAAAATAGAAAAAGGAAAAACCAATATATATCTGTATAAAAAAATAAGAGAGCAAAGAAATCAATAAATAAATCTATCAATGATAATAAACTCTAAATACTAAACTAAGATAAACATAAAACCGAAATCAAATTAGATGCAGAAACCAAACCCCAAGTCTACAGTTGCTCCCAAAGTCCACCACCTCAATTTTGGGATGATACGTTGTCTCTTCAGGTGTTCCAGAGATGAAGGGTACATCAAGTTGATTGTGGGGATTTAACCCTCGGCTCCTAAGGCTGCTGGGAGAGATTTCCCTTTCTCTTTGTTTGCACAGCTCCTGGGGTTCAGCTTTGGATTTGGCCTGGCCCCTACTTGTAGGTCGCGTGAGGGCATCTATTCTTCACTGAGACAGGATGGGGTTAAAGTAGCAGCCAATTAGGGGGCTCTGGCTCACTCAGGCCGGGGGGAGGAAGGGGTACGAATGTGGGGTGAGCCTGTGATGGCAGAGGCCGGCATAACATTGCAATAGCCTGAGGCGTGCTGTGTATTCTCCCGGGGAAGTTGTCCCTGGATTATGGGACCCTGGCAGTGGTGGGCTGCACAGGCTCCCGGGAGGAGAGGTGTGGATAGTGACCTGTGCTCACACACAGGCTTCTTGGTGGCTGCAGCAGCAGCCTTAGCATTTCATGCCCGTCTCTGGGGTCCGTGCTGAAAGCCTCAGCTCACGTCCATCTCTGGAGTTTGTTTAGGCAGTGCTCTGAATCCCCTCTCCTTTCACACCATGAAACAATGGTCTCTTGCCTCTTAGGCAGTTCCAGACTTTTTCCCGGACTCCCTCCCAGTTTTCTGTGGTGCACTAGCCCCCTTCAGGCTGTGTTCACGCAGCCAACCCCAGTCCTCTCCCTGGGGTCTGACCTCTGAAGCCCGAGCCTCAGCTTGCAGCCCCCGTCCGCCCCGGCGGGTGAGCAGACAAGCCTCTCGGGCTGTTGAGTGCCGGCCGGCCCTGATCCTCTGTGCAGGAATCTCTCCGCTTTGCCCTCTGCACCCCTATTGCTGCGCTCTCCTCCGCGGCTCCGAAGCTTCCCCCCTCCACCACCCGCAGTCTCCGCCCGCGAAGGGGCTTCCTAGTGTGTGGAAACCTTTCCTCCTTCACAGCTCCCTCCCACTGGTGCAGGTCCCGTCCCTATCCTTTTGTCTCTGTTTATTCTTTTTTCTTTTTCCCTACCCAGGTACGTGGGGAGTCTCTTGCCTTTTGTGAGGTGAGGTCTTCTGCCAGCGTTCAGTAGGTGTTCTGTAGGAGTTGTTCCACATGTAGACGTATTTCTGATGTATTTGTGGGGACGAGGGTGATCTCCACATCTTACTCCTCCACCATCTTGAAGGTCTCCTCCCTTCTAGGAGTTTTATGGTTTCAAGTCTTAGATTTAAATCTTTGATCTGGGACTTCCCTTGAGGTCCAGTGGTTAAGATTTTACACTTCCAATGAAGGGGCTGTGGGTTCGATCCCTGGTTGGGGAACTAGGATCCCACATGCAGTGGGACCCAAAACTAAAAAAACAAAAAAAAATCCTTTGATCTATTTCAAGTTAATTTTTGTGAGTGGTGTAAGATAGGACTCCTGGCTATATATACAAAGGAATTGAAAGCAGTGTCTGGAAGAGAATTCTGCACACCCATGTTTACCACAGCATTTTTCATAATAGCCAAGATATGGAAGCAACCTAAGTGCACTCAACAGATGAAGGGATAAAGAAGATGCATATACATACAATGGAATATTATTCAGCCATGATAAAAAGCATATCCTGCCATTTGCAACAACACAGATGGATCCTGAACGCATTAGGTGCAATGAGATAAGTCAGATAAAGATGAATACTATATGATATTACTGATACATGAAGTCTAAAAAAGCTGAACTTGCAAAAACAGAGAGTAGAATGATGGTTACCAGGGGCTGGAGTGGGGGATTTGGAGAGGTGTTATTTATGGGTACAAACTTGCAACTAGTAGATAAATAAGTTCTTGTGATCTAGAAAATTAGCATATTACAGCACAAGAAACACTGGCCTGATTTTTGGGAACCTGGCCTGGGCTGTAACTTTAGGGTTTTCTCTGTGGGTTACCACAGAAGATTTGAATAATCCTCCCTCCCTCTGAATCTCAGCGTCCTTTTGTGTATAACAAAGGGTAGAGGGTATCAAGCGTTGCAAGCATCCCATAGAGCATCTATATCATGTGATTTGGTGCTACCCTAGGTGTCTCTTGAGAAAATAAAAATTCATCCTTGTCAGTCAGGGAATTCTTTCCGTCGGAACATTTTAGTGGGTTTTGGTTTCTGCTGTTTGCCCTGCATCTAATAGTCCAAGCCTCCTGAAATAAGTGAGAACTATGCTAACTTGGCTCACAAAGCCCCTTTCATTTGCTGTTTCTGCATAAATTATCAATGTTTATTCTCTTGCCCATCTTGCTGATGTTACTAAAAAAATGGGTCCCCAAAGAAGGATCCTGAAGTCTAAATATGGTGGCAGAACCCCTGAGACCTTAACTCAGTGAGTCCCCTCATAGTCATTATTTAAGGAACAACCCTTCAACCATCTCTTATGGCAGGAAGTCTTTCTCAGTAAAAGGAAACACAGCCCTGCCATTCCCATGTGTACTCTGACCATGCCACCTCCTTTCTTTTGCCTTCCTTCTTTTTTTTAATTTTTATTTTATATTGGAGTATAGTTGATTTACAATGTTGTGTTAGTTTCAGGTGTACAGCAAAGTGATTCAGTTATACATATACATGTATCTATTCTTTTTCAAATTCTTTTCCCATTTAGGTTATTACAGAATATTAAGTACAGTTCCCTGTGTTATACAGTTGGTCCTTGTTGATTACCTATTTTATATATAGTAGTGTGTACATGTCAATCCCAAACTCCCAATTTATCTTTCCGCCCACCTTTCCCCTTTGGTAACCATAAGTTTGTTTTCTATGTCTGTGAGTCTATTTCTGTTTTGTAAATAAGTTCACTTGAATAATTTTTTTTTAATTTTATGATATAACTTAGATATAAGTTATATCATATGATATATTTCTTTCTCTGTCAGACTTACTTCACTTAGCATGATAATCTCTAGGCCCATCCATGTTGCTGCAAATGGCATTATTTCATTCTTTTTTATGGCTGAGTAATATTCCATTGTATATATGTACCACATCTTCCTTATCCATTCATCTGGACATTTAGGTTGCTTCCATGTCCTGGCTATTGTAAATAGTGCTGTAATGAACATTCAGGTGCATGTATCTTTTCAAATTAGAGTTTTCATCTTTTCTGGATATATGCCCAGGAGTAGGATCGCTGGATCATATGGTAACCTTAAGGAACCTCCATACTGTTCTCCATAGTGGCTGCACCCTTCTTAAAAATGGCTGCCTGTGCTTTCATTGCAGAGCTCCTCTGACAGGGAGTCCACCCTGACCATCCTTCAGGTCCTCGGAGATCTGCTTTCCGTTGGTGAGTAAGCCATACCCTCATCCCTTGTATGGTAGACATGGAGGCATGCAGCTGTGGTGTCTCCCAGGGACCTATGTAGCCTGGGGGTTTGCTCCAGCTCAAGTTTTCTGTGAGAGACAGAATCACCATGGGATGGTTGTACTTTGGGCTCTTCAGTCTTGTCACTCACCCTATGGTGATCCAAACTTAGGGGGGAATTAGACTCTTGGTGGTGATTCTATGATACTTCATTTCTGGGGACAAGGACCTCCAGCCCTCAGCAATTCGACCTGTTGCCTCCCCTGCTTCCCTCATCGTGGCCCATTTAGAGAGCCAGGTATTGGCAGCTCCCTTCATATGTCCAGTGGAGACAGGAAGATGAGGCAGGAGCTGGACTTAGCAGAGTGGTCAGCCACTACATTTTCAGAGATAAGATGACAGAGGTGACTATATTGGCATCAACTGAGTTAACTGGGGCACGCCTCTATTAGCTCATTTCCATGTGAGGGTCTTGGAAAACACAGCTTCTTGGACATTCCAACATTTACTCAGTTTTCACTTCTATGTAGCCAGTCACATTGCATTAGAAAGAGGTATTATCACCAAACAGACAGTACCGAAGTGAATGTCGCTCCAAAGCCACAAACCCTCAGATTACAGATTCAGGAGGAAGGGTCCACTCATACTGAGGTTTTTCCATAGGCTGTGCTGCCCTCCAATGGCAGGGTGACTTCCCTTCTTCTGCGCGAGGTACCCTCTGTAGGTGAAGACCACTTGTCTTCTGTGGTAGTTCTGCCTTCAGTTTGTCCAGTGGTGTCTGGAACTCTTAGAATGAAACCTTGGAGTTCTCCTTCTGAAATAGGTACTGATTATTGCCCCTTTAGTAGAGGACGAGAAATCAGAGGGTCTTCTTTGCTAATCATCTCCCACCCTGTTGGCCACCTTTATCCAAGTGCATAGAGAGTCACGTGGGTCCCCTTCCAAGTTGAAATGTAATCACTGCTTTTGAACTTGTCCTGGGGCAAGATGTTTAAAACTGTTCTTAGGTAGAAAGACCAGTATACCTTACCCTAGCCCCAGACACTCTTCAAACTCCCTAGACGTATGATTAGATGTTTGTTTCTCAAGGGATTATTCTGGTTGTTTCCATATTTACCGCACATCTGTTACTGAAGGTCAGCACCAAATGATCATTAACGCCATCCATGAAATTATTCCAGATAAGCTATCAAACCAAACCCTCTTGTAGATGATTCAAACCTATAGCTGAGGGGATACTGATCCCTCTTTAATTAAGTATATGATTATACATAAGCTTATATGCATATTTCTATACATGCAACACAAGTGCACACATACACTGAGACTTAATAGATTCTCAGGAAAGTAGATTTTAGGCTCCGCTTATTACAGCTGCTGCAAGTTCTGAAATATTCCATTATTTCTCCATTTCACACCCCACCCCCACCCCACAACCCTGGCCCCTTACCTAATAGCACAACTTTACACAAGTTGCTTCAAGAACTCCACAGTTTTCGTTTCTGGGGTGAAATGAACCAATCCTTGTTCTGTCTCTAGCTGTGGGGTCTGCTTTCTGTTCCAAGGAAATGAGGGTAGTTATTTGAGGCTCAGCACTCCTCTGCTTTCCCCCTCAGGCACAGACCGGAGGATTTGCTACGTGATCAGCAAGGGTGGTAGCGAAGCCCTTCTGCAGACCCTGGTGGACACAGCCAGGACGGCTTCTCCAGACTATGATATCCTGTTGCCCCTCTTCCGGCTGCTGGCCAAAGTTGGCCTACGAGGTACCCATACCCCTGGGACCCAAAGATGACTGAAAGGGCATCTGGGGATGTTATCATGAGAGCAATTTGGGAAGCTTTTGTGGGGAGTACAAGGAGGAGCAGCAGGGAGGTATAGACACCTTGGTGTTGATGGCAGGACCAGCCCCAGCCTCACCTGGAAGGTGAGGGTCCAGGAGAGGTTCGTAGATGTCAGCAAATCCAAGGTACTTAGGTGCTTAGGACAGGACCCAGAGCAGGCATGGACTACATGGGGCAGGAGGCATATGGGGGACAGAGGGGAGATACTCCAAGGAGGTTTTCAATCACTTTAAAAATAAATGGAACATTTCTTCAAATAACATCTTATATGGAGGTTCGTTATGTAAATGCATTAATTTCCTAGGGCTGCCGTAACGAATTACCACAAACTGGGTGGCTTAAAACAACAGAAATTTATTTTCTCACAGTTCTGGAGGCCAAAAGTCTGAAATTAAGAGGTTAGCAAGATTGGTTCCTTCTGGAGGCTCTGAGGGAGAATGTCTTACATGCCTCTCTCCTAGATTCTGGTAATTTCCAGCAATCCTTGGTGTTTCTTGGCTTATAGACACATCACTCCAATTTCTGCATCCATCTTCACATGGCCTTCTACTCTTGTGTCTTTCTTTGTGTCCTCTCCTCTTATAAGGATATTGGCCATTGGATTTAGGGCCCATCCAAATCTGTATGATCTTATCTTAAGTAATTAAGTCTGCAAAGACTGTATTTCCAAATATGATAACATTCTGAGGTTCCAGGCAGACATGAATTTTGGGGCATGGTTTTCAACTCACTACAGTATGTCACATAGAAGTGGAGCTTCCTTGGTTGAAGAGAAGATGGGGGTCTAGAATTCTTTCCACTTATGCCGCACATCCATTTCTCTTTCCTCATAGAAGACTGAAACACCTCCCTACAACCCTAGAAATTTTTGGAGCACATTTGAAAAAGCCTGGGCACTCAGGATGCATGTAAACGTTGCAAATTAGTCCTAACAGTTAAGCTCCGATTGTGTGCAGTCTTACATAAATCACAGTCGAGAAGCTCAGGTCCTCCAAAAGTTGGATCTTTGATGCTCAGTGCAGGCAGCAGCAGCTGAGGGCACAGGGCTCTGGGATACTCTTTCCTTTCAATGTTTGGAGCTGTGATTTGAGTCCGTTCTACATTTCACAAATAATGACTGAGACCCAGGCATCAGCCAGCACCTGCATGAGCATGTTCCAGACAAAACCAATAGAACCAATATTCATTGAATATTCAACAGATTTTTACTCCATGTCTCCCAGGGCTGTGCACTGTTCTAGACACTGGGAACATCACTGTCACAAAGACAGATAAGGGGCCTCTTCGCATGGGACTTACATTCAAGTGGGGAAGGGCAGAATAATTAACTAGATTAACTAGATAATAGCAGACAATGATAATTAACTAGATAATAACTGGAAGGAAAAGAAAAGGTGATGTTCCTCTAAGATGGTGTGGACAGAGAGAGGTGACATTGGAGCCCAAACTTGAAAGATAAGAAGAAGTCAGCAAAACAAAGAGTGGGCCAAGTGAATTCCAAAAAAAGACAGAAAAGGCATGACATACACCCTGGTAGTAAATGGCAGAGGCTGGGAAGTCAGATCTGGGTTTCAGGCCTGGCTTTGACATTTATTAGCAGTGTGACCTTGGGCAAGTTACCATTGGGCTCTCATCTACAAAATGGGTCTCAGTACATAATTCTTGGGTTGCTGTAAGGATTAAGCAAGGTTGTATGTTGCCTGCTTAGCATGTGGCACCAGAAGCTTCATGGACAAGAGTCATGTAGGTTTCATAGGAGAAAGAGAGATGAGTGATGCACCAGGGCAGTGATTTTCAAGTTATGGACCTTGATATTATTATTGTCATAATTACACCTTCTGCCATTAAAGATGGTAGTCCTTGATATTGACATTCAAGCTGTCAGGGGCTGACCTGAACAGAACAGAAACCAGATTGGCTGCTCATGAATGGAGCCAGATAGGCATCTTTCTTTTCCAATAAAGCAAACGGGTCATATGAGTTCAGTCACAGACTCTTTGCCTTTTGGTGTCTTTTGGTCCAGAGATAAATATTGGTAAATGAGGTTTAGGATGTTGTCTCTGTTTTACTTATTTCCACTTGCTATGAATCTGGTAGTGACTGTATTCTTGCAAAAACAAACATGGTGATTTGGGCATTGCACTTTGGAAAGGACACAAACAAATGTGACAGGTGGCACAGTCACATATTATCCCTAGTGGGAGCCAGGAGCATAGAATTAAAAAATATTTTCCCTTTATTTTTTATGCTTATTACTAATTATTAAATAATATTAATAATTAATAATTATTAGTAATTATTAAAATAATAATGACTAACCCACAACACTGAATATAAGGTTATTTGGATCAATAATTTAGAGAAATTTGGGGAGAAAATTTTATTTTCTGAAATTATGTTTTCATGTTTTATTATAAAGTTCTCTACCGTATAGAAAGATGACCTCTTCTATACCTATCACTTAGCTCTAACCATTGTTAACATTTTGCCATATTTCCTTAACCTATTTATTTTTATTTGAAATCTTCTAAGGAAAATTAGAGATAACATTACTCCTAAATACTTTTGAGTGCATTTCTTTGAAAAGAGACGTTTTCCTATATAATCATAATACCATGGTCATAAATCTAACAAAATTAACAATGCATACATATTTATATTCATTCCAGTTTCTTCAAATGTTCCCAGCATGCCTTTTACAGACATGTTCAGAGAAGGATCCAATCAAGGTTCACACAATGCATTTGAATGTTATGTAACTTAAGTATCCTTACTTCTGGAACTGTCTTAAAGGAAGAAATTTATACCCAGCTAAACTGTAGCTCATGTTTGAGGACAACCAGAAACATTTTTACATATAGGGGGTGCAAGTCATACAACCCACAAGACTTAATGTAAATATTACTTGAAGAATAATGGACCATATGTATACCCTCCATTAGCTCTTTTGAGTCATCTGGCTCCAATGGGGACATACTTAGTAGCATTTTCTACTAGACCCGAAAAGTCTCATTGGCCATGATAATCTTCTTCACTCCACCATCTTTGCCTTCCTCTCCCCCACACATTATACAACCTTCAGAATTAATGTGAAACACAACTAAGATGGATTGATCTGTGTTCATAGATAAAAAGTTTGGACAGAAGGCACTGGAATTTGAAGCACTTGATGTGACATTGATTCTGGCGAGGAAAAACCTGTCTCACAGCCAGAACCTTCTCCACTGTCTCTGGGCTCTGCGTGTCTTTGCCTTTAGTGGTAAGCAACTCAATTGTGGCTCTCTGGGGGTGGCTTCCAGATCTGGGCTGGGACACCTGGAAACCATTTGGGGGTGTGGTTGGAAGGAGGGCATGGGTGGAGGACAAATGTAGTCCCAACAAGATAAATAAACCAGGAGGAGCCTCATGTTCTAGAGACCGTAGAGGTGAGAAGTTATTTCTTCATCTTCTTCTCAGCCTTGGAGAACTCTTGAGCCGGTGCTTGAAGTGAGAGATCCATATTGTTTTCCCTTGGGAGCTAAAACATTTTAGCACTCTATGTCTCTCTGTCAGTACTACAAGGTGAAAAAGACCTGTGGCAGGGGAAGGCAGACTTTATTCAGTCCTTATATCCAAGGCATAGAGCAATGTGTTACAGCTGTCAAGAGCGACCCTCACATCACAAGTCTCTCCACTATGTCCGTGAAGTCACTCATTGCTCATGACATCCTTTACCAAAGTTTATCTCCCAATGCTTCTCAACATAGTCTTTCAGGTAACTTGATATATCATGGCACATGGGTTGATGTTATTTGCCATCTCCTGATTTGAATTATTTCTGATAATCATAACCATCCTGTATGTAGTCTCAGCATTTCATAGCTAAGAAAAAAGAAAATGAAGCTTAGAAGAATGAAGAAATTGCTTGAGTTCATACAGATAAGTCATGAGGGCTAAGTTTCTAACTGCAAAATTCATGTTTATTCTACTCTCCATACAGATACAGTTTTTAATAGATTATATTCTGTACCACCTATTTCAGTGTAAAGAACACAGACTTTTATTTCTCCTTTCGAAGCCCCTTTCCTGCAGAACAAAAGTGACAACTGTTTAGATATAATACTCTCTAGAGGAAAGAACATGAGCTTAGAGCCAAGAAGACCTGGGCTTGACTCTGACTTCATTTCTTAAGAGTCATATGATGTGTGCACTTAACCTGTTTAACCTCAGCTTCTTCCTTTGTAAAATTACAGTTGTAATAAGAGCTCATAGACTTGGTGGTTGGGATAAGTAAGATCATGTTCACGGGTAAGTTCGTCACATAATAGTTGCTAAGTAAGTGTTAGTTTTTCTTCTCTGCTCTAATCTTTTCCCTCAGTCCTTTGAAATAATAGGAATCACACACATAAGGGGAGTAAACAGGTGGTGACCTTTTTCCGTAACTATCCTCAGAACTAACAAAATATTAGGGACATATTTCATTGGTTAATTCCATGAGTAAGCATGGAAGACCCATCAAAAGAAAGTATTTCTAGGGAATAATGAGACAGATGCTTGACTCTGTGTTCACAGACAGAATCTCCACTCACATTCATGTATGTTGAGCAGAAAATCAGAGAATATTTGAAAGAGGCTGAAAGAATCTGTCCAAACCCATCTCTAATAAAGGAAAATCTAAGTGAGAAGTTGTGGCTTTGTATAAAGGACAACTCTTATTAATGAGGAGGCAGAAGGTGTGTCACCCCCATTTGGAGCTTGCCAGCAGCACGAGATTTGAAGTATCTTATTTTGGTTTCGTAAAGAATAGTTAAGATGAATAATTTACTCTCATTATATATACTTATTATAGAGATCTTGAAGAATTCCTTCAGCAGGGAGCTCTGAAAAATGCTGAGATTTGCCTGTGGGTATGAGGAGGTGGCCATGTGTCTCCTGTTCTAAGACAACATTTATTGTATGAACTGTTTCATAAAATATTTTAAAAAATATGATCACTCTCTACACATTGACTTTACTGGTGAGAGGCAAGAGGAGTTCATGAAGCCCATGGGTTGCTGTCACTTTGGTGAATTGTTAGCCACTGTTGAATGTTCCAGCAGGTTTTCTAAACAGCTCCTATCTGCAGAAGGAATTGGCTGGAACCATAATGGGTCTGTGACAGCCAGCGAACCATTCGGCAGCTCTCAGATGGCCGGTGAGGTTGCTTATAGAGCTGCCAGAGGTCTAACCTTGGGCAGGCATCCAGCATGGAAGAACTTAGTGAGGACTTTTTATTGTTATCCTCTTTCAGTTCCAAGTCTAAAGTCTCCCATGCTAGAATTCATGCTCTTAAAACTATTTCCTCTCTAACTCTACTTAATACTAGAATTTTGCTGAATTATTTGCCAGGAGTTTACTCCAGCGTGTTTTGCCAAGTTAGAAGTAAGGACTGAGTTAGTAGCCATGGGAAGGGAAGATTGATGGGCAGAACTAGGATGCCAAATTCTTGAATTTTGATCCATTCAATGACTGCCTGTACTAGCCTCAGGAGGGACGAACGCATAGAGGATATTCCAGGAACACGCACTCCTGGTGATAACTAAGACATCAGCCTCAGTCTCTCTCTGGTGGACTTTACTGAGCTGAACTATATTAGACACTCCAGTTTTTCATTTTTCCTCCTTTCCTGAGGCTTGGAGCAAGCCAGTATAAGCCTCCCTTGTTTTTATCTCTTTGCTTCTCCCTGACCCCCTTGTTTCCACTCATATTTCCTGGAACAAAGCTGGCCCAAAGCACAAGGCATTCATAGGTCTCTGTTTTACTACAATAGTACAGTGAAGGAAAGGAAAAAGGGTCACACCTTGGAAGATAACCTTTCCTTCTCCCACTGAAAGTTTTGCCTCGGGCCAAGATTCCATTTTGTATCCTGTGGGTTCCTCTTATTTTTGACGTGATCAGAGCTCTTCCTAAAGTGAGCTGAGAGGAGTGAGGTGCTGGGAATATTGCAGAGTGGCTGGGGCATCATCAGAGATGAGAGGTTTTGTATCCAAAGTACTTACCTGAAGCCACCAGGATGACCAGCTACCCCTTTCGGTCTCTTTCTATTATTCAGATCTATCACTCTGTTTTTATAGCCATCCAATTGGGCAAAAAGGCAGAAATTTCTGGTAGTTACCTCTGAGCAGGACCAACTGATTCTTCCTTTGCCATTCTAATGGACAGAGGTATAGTCAAGCCTTAGCCTTTTAGTGATGGGCGATCCGAGTGCAAAAGTTGTAGGGGAACTTGGAACCGGGGTGGAACAAAAAGGGCACTATCTTCTTTATTAGGTTGCTTCTTGAAGTTTTAAAGAAGTCAATCCAAGTTGGACTGAAACTTATCCCATCCACTTACGACTTTTCTTCATTGTGAAGTCTCCAAACAGCAAAATACGTCTAAGAAAGTGTTTTTTAAGATACTGGCTGTGTGTGTGTGTGTGTGTGTGTGCGTGTGCATGTATGTATCATATAGGAAGTCGGTGGTGGGTGAAACAGCTTGAACTTAAGTAGTTGCCAGAAACCCAAAGATCTGCTTACAGAAAAAATCTGCTCGGCAATTGCCTTAGCTATTCTGATTGACTATACAAAGGAGTAGGGCAATGGGCCACCAGAAAGTGAAAAACATAATTTCATGGCTTGGGACCCTTTTGAGAAAGAGATAGTGTGGGAAGATAATGTGTGCTTTTCAGATAATCTTTAACTTCCAAGCCAGGGATAAAAGACCATAGAGTTTCTCTGCTTTTAAGTTGCCTTTGGTAAGAAAGGTGATGGACCTCCCCTATCTTTTAGGCTCATTCTGTAATGCTGAAAATAATGCTTGGTTCAGATGGGTCAATAACTAGTGTGCTTTTGTCTTTCTCAGTCACCACAGGAGCCATGCTGGGAATTAATGGAGCAATGGAACTGCTTCTCAAGGTCATCACCCCTTATACCCAGAAGCGCACCCGAGTAATCAGGTACAGAGCAATTTTTAGTACTTTTGTCTTCTTTGTAGTAGATAGAGATATGGGGTCTCATAGATATTCTCTTGGTGCTTCCAGTTCACTGAGCGACGACTTCCCCCTTGTAGATATGGTACTATGATTTTATCCTGTCTCAACTCGCATCCCTCCCCACCCATGCATCATTTCCTCGGATTGTCACAATAACCTGAATGGATGTAATATCATCTTCGTTTTCAGATGAGGAAACTCAGATGTGGAGAGAGTCTTATCCAAGGTCACAATGCTAGGAAAAGGCAGAGTTGGGATTTGAATCCAGCCAGATCTGTCTGACTCAAAAGCCCTTGTTTTTTGCCTGAAGCCTTCAGGTATCTCTTAATCACAGACTCTACCATAGTGAGTACAGCCCTTAAAAGACAGTCCAGACATCATAGGGAAAGGTGATGCTCTCAGGGTTCCTAAATTTCTGATATGAAATTCTGATTGTGTGCTAGTTTTGAGATGTGTTTTTATGATTGGAAAGTGAAACTCAGCCTATTCTCCCTGGCCCTGCCTCCTGGAGTGGAGAGAATTGAATCACAAACTTAAAAAAAGGGAGATGGTCAGAGACGCAGGCTTTAGAGATATTTGGAACCAATAAGATCCATCATTTATGGGAGTGACTCAGCGAGGACCTTGAAAGAATATTAGAAAAAATTCAGCCAGTTTCCAAGATATATGGGGTCATTTGGCAAAGTAGCATTTCCATGACCAGCCATGAGATTTTCTGCATCCCAGCATCAATCGCCAGCTCATCTTCCACCTGATTATTTTTCTCTTGGGTCACCACAATAATGCCATTATCATCCATTCTCACCTGCAGCTCTCTACACCAGCATTTCCTAGAGTGAAAAACATTATATCTTGGTAAAAAAAAAAATTTCTCATCAAATATATTGAGAAGTACTGGGTTAAACAAAGTTAGGTATATTTCTTTACTGTAAGACTTCTCAAAGCCTTCATAAAGCCAACACACATTCAGAATATTCAAGATGGGTATGTAGTATATACCCTTTCCCAAAACTAATTTGGTTAGGGAACTATTTTTGTTTGCAGACCACCTTTTTTTGGGGGAGTCGGTGTTGCATGTGCCTCATTTGAGAAATCTCTTCTCTGAAGTGCAAATGTATTGCAAAATGGGATTCAACTAAATTCTGTCAAGGGATCCTCATTTAGTTAAGTATAAAACTTCAGAGTCACAAGCTCAGTGACCAAAGAAATTAACTTTCTTGGTTTTTCTGTAATTATATTTTATTTCCCTTTTAAAGTTCCGTTATTCAATTTGAATATGTTTGATTTGGATATTTCGGTTCTTATCGTGGTGTGTGGGCCTTTGCTGCTGACATATGCAGTCTTAACGTGTCCTTTGGTCAGCAATGCATGAGCCATATCTTTTTGCCTTACTCACCAGGACTCTTCTAATCTGCTGTTGTCTCTATGTATCTCTTTGGCAGCTCAGGAATGTTTGGCTGCTTACCCTACACCATGTGAAAATCTAGTGATGTCTCCTGGGCCCATCCACATACCAGTATCACACAGTACTCACTCGGGTACCATGTTGTTTGGAGAGCTGCTCTAGGCAAGCCCTTCCCAGCTTACCTTGGCACTAGGCCCTTCCCTTCTGGGATCCTGATAGCTTTTATTGTCTTCCCTATTCAGATTGAGCTAGGGGGAGTAAGCAACAAAGCACAGAAGCCCCCTTCTCAGAGACTCTTGCTAGTTGCCATCTCTATTGCTTTTTTTCTCCTGGAAAGTAACCCCAGGGATGAACAGGGGTGGATGTTTCTGATGACAAAATGACTTTTCAGGGACCTCGGGCATATTTCTGCATTTCTGGTCTGTTCTGTAAAAGTTAGACAAGATGATTCCCCTTCTTGATCCAAATGCCAAATTAAAACCAAACCTCCATCAGGGAGAGGCTTTTCCACCAACCATTTCGATACAGCTGTCATTGCCATGGCATTTATTATGTGCTCTGCCCCATGCTAAGCTCTTAGCATGCATTATCTCATTTGATCCTCTCCTCTCTTCTGCGAGGCAGGTGCTATTACTCTCCCCAATTTTACAGGGAAAAAAAAAATTGAAGCTGAAAGAAGTTAAGTAACATGCTGGGATTTAAGTGAAAGAGCTGGAATTTAAACCCTGTCTGATACATGAGCCTTAGCTCTTAAACCGCCACCGGAGTACCTTACACAGTCTATGTCCAGCAGTTGATTTCTAAACCACCATATATAAGACAATCACAAGCGGTTAAACTTTGTTTAAATTTCTGTTACCTAAATGTGTGTTTCATCTAAACGTATACTCGTGGACCAATTTGCTTAATGATAGGTGGAGTCTTTCTCCTCCATCGTATGGCTCTTTCCTCTCAAAGGCGAAATAAATGTCTGTTCCCTCTGCTTTTGAATTCTTTCCCAAAGCTGCCTTGTTTTCTGCCTTTCCCCCAGCCTCCAGCAGCAAGACAAGAGCAAAGGTGCTAAAATCAGAAGACCCGCCTTGTCCCCCTCTTTCTAGCTGATTCCTTGGCGAGTCATTTATCCTTTCTTAACTAAACTGTTACATTTCTCAAAGTGTGAATATCAAGTCCTACCTCTTAGGTTTGTTGGGGGCATTAAGAAATACTGCGCCAAAAATTTTGGAAGCTTTGAGGTGCTTTAATATTGTTCCTCGTTATGAATATAAATGCTGTTGGGTACTTGGCTGCCTGCTTCAGATCTGGCAGCAAAGCTAGAGGCGAACACGCAGATGGGAAGTTTCTGCCACTACTCACCTTCTCACATGAACTCCGTTTCCCAAATAGTAACTAAGTTGTACCCCAATGAGTTCTACTCAACTCCACTTGGATGCCAGAACCTGTGGGTTTGAAGGGGTCTTTCAGGGATGAAGTAACATGTCAGGGGACGTGAATAGCTTTACTGAGTTCAGCCTCCAAATGCTAGCAAGCCCCGGGAGAGTTATTCTTGGATGCCTCTGTAGGAACAGATGCCCAGCGTTGTGTCACTATGACTCCTCCCTGCCCTGGAGATTAAACCTGCCTTATTTCTCTAGCACAAACCTAAAATTAGTGATGCAGCTGTCCTCCAATAAAACCCTGTCTCCAGATAGTATTCAGGGCAAGATTTATGACAGAGAAACAAACCACACACCTTCTAGAGACAAGGGGCATGCAGAGCAATGTCACTCACCCTCTGTGGCCTTGTGCCAGCCCTCACTCTCAGGGGAGGTGGCTATTCCAAGCCTTCCTCACTTCCCAAATACCCACCGTGCTGGCAGAGTCTTACTGTCATAGATTTGTGTCGGCTTGCACCTGTTCCTTCATGACCATTGCTTTAGTCTGAGCAGTTTTCTTCAGACCTAGACAGCTCCTGTAGCCCTCCCACTGGTATTTCCTGACTTCAAAGCAATCAAGATTGTGTCACTATCTCCATCTCCATGCTTCCCTTTTAGTCCTCCTCTCATCTTTCTTTCTATGCAGCTACCCCTGCACCTGGGATGCCCTGTCCTGTTCCAGATCTTTCCTCACGTGCTTCCCTCCCTCTGGAAGGGCAGCCCTGCATTATTGAATGGCAGAAGCTGCCCCCATTCTTCAGGCCCTACCTTATGGTGCCTGCTTCACCTCACCAGACAAAAGGAATTTCCCCTCCTCCAGCACTTTGTTCATATTTTCCTTTAATATATATCAGATTTGACTCTGTACCATGTTGGCGTGTGTGTCTTCTCTCCCATATAAATTCTAAACCTCCTAAAGGTAGAAGTCAAATTATATTTATCTTGCTGTTATCCATTGGTCCTACCCAAGTGCCGGGACCATGGTAGGCTCTTAATTCAATTTAAAAGAAATTCTTCAATTAAAAAAATTTTATATTTTTTGAATAACCTATCTAATGACGAATAAAAGCCAACATTTACTGAGTGGGTGCTATAGTAGGCACTTCATATTTATTATCTTATTATTTCTTGGTACCAAGCCAAGTTCACATTTGAGGTTCTATCATGTCTAAACATGTCTGGGAAATGAAGTAGCTGGTCTACCCAGAACTCTCTTGCACGAGGTGCCTTGCGGGAGGGGACTCATTCTAGAGAATGAGAAGCAGCAACCATCAGCCTGAAAGAGACGGGGTCTGGACTCTGGACGTCACTGGACGGGGTCTTTTGTCTCTTACTTAGAGTTGTCTGTGGAAACTGACTGAGATTGGCAGAAGAGAAAGATCTGCGTTTGAGGGGATGTGACGGGCAGCATTGACATTCAAATTTTGCTTCCTATTTGAGACAGAGCTAGGCTTCCAGTATTTGGTCTGATAATCCATTCGGCTGGAATTTATGGGGCTTTAGAATTTATGGGGGAGCTTTTTATAGAATCAGGGAGGGAAAAATGACACAGGGCCAGGGTGAGCTAGCTCTTGCTAGCTTGCTCTACTGTGAACAAGTTTGTTTATCTGCACCAAAGCTGTCTTTGAGCTTTCCAAATTCACTAAGTAGAAAAATTTTTTGAGGCAAAGATGAATTGCTTGTCTGTGGCTGACTCATCTTGTGACCTTAGAAGAGTCTGTGTTTGTTCCATGTCTCAACACCTTCTGTACCTTTGTGCCCTCATTTCCAGGGTGGACCTAAGGGTCTTGGTAAAAATAATGACAATTTCCACTGTCTGTCCACGTAACTATTTCCAAAGCATGGCCAACATTTTCACATGGTAATAGTTAACCCAACCTTTGAAGCTGAATTATCAGCTGTTATCATTGGTTTATTTCCCAGGACTTTAAACTCTGTTGGCCTCTCTTGCCTCAAAAACATCAGAGTCAATCAGAAACGGGTTGAGTCTTCCTAGCAGAGGTTGGACCTTGAGCTCCCTTGTATTCCCTGACCATTGCACCATCCTTTGAGAAAGGGAACTCAGGACATCCATGAGCTGAGATGGTTCCTTCATCCTTCATTTACAGTTTCTCTGGAGCTTTCCCAAGAAGGCAGGAGGTCAGGAAATGTGCTGTTCAGGACCTTGCTGGTCTAACCCTCACAGAAGACAGCATTTCCAGTATTCACACCCCCTCAATGTCCTCTCAGGCTTTCAGCAGGGCTCTCATGCTGTGAGTTATACTCATCAGGCTCAGGAGTTCCTGGGCACCTGGGTTTCTATGAGGTCATGGTGTTCAGAGGCTGTGTGCTTTACCTGGGCTCAAACACTTCGACAAGAGGAGAAGAGGGATGTGTTGCGTCTTTAGCAAGCCTCATAAGCAAATTCTTCAGCTTAGTCTCTTGTTGTCTGTGCGTAGAATAGTTTTAAGTGATCTTCGCCCTTCAAAGTCCTGATCTCAGGGCATCTCTGGCATTTGAGCTTTGCCTGAGTTCAGGATTACTAGGCATTGCTTCGTTGACAGCTCTTTATGGTGATTTCATCTTCAGTTTGTAAGCTCTAAAATATGTCCTGCACCTCTTTTCCCTTCCCCCAAAATCCCTACTTTTTTTTTCAGAGCCAGACCTTCTGGGCTTTCTCCGACCATCATACCATTCCACTTTTTGGATGAGTGCAGACTCAACCAAAGCTAATGCGTTTCCTGAGATCATGAGCGATTGGGTGACTCAGCTACTTTGTCATTGAGACAAAGAAGCAAAATCTCCTGTTTTTCAAAATAGCTACTGAATTTCTCCCTGGGTGTTCATTTTTCCCCTTACCCTCCCATTAATGGCTTTGTGACTTTTGCTGTTCTCTGTTCAATATAATTAGACTCTGTGGTCTCCAGAGCAAGGGCTCACATTGGGGTTTCAGAAGCCATGTGCTCCCGATCACTTGGACTCAGATACCTTGGAACAGGAACAAAAAAATTCCACCCCAGCCCTACAAGTGCTTCTATTGGGAATGAGCAACACAGGCTCAACTTACTGACAGAGTGATTAGTGCGTTTGCCACCTGACTCCAAGCCTGTAGCCGATGGTGGAATGAATAGTTTCCTACATATATTAAACCTTGGTGACTAGGTTTGTTGGTTTAAATCCCTCTCATCTTTTTTGGGAAGCCAGTAATCCCTCCCTGATTAGGGCCAGTCATAGATATTCAAGTCATAGGATCTAAAGTTGGAAGGTCCTTAAGGATCTGCTGGTCCAGCTCCTTCATTTTAAGACGAGGTGACTGAAACTCAGAGATTGAACTAAGCCTTCTAACCTAATTTCAAGACACTATTCATTTCTCTAAGATGCTCTACTGTATAATGAAAATCAAACTTGCCTTGAGGTAGGATTTTTAACATTTATTTGACAACATTGGAAGTGTCTGTCTTGGTGCTAGGCACGGGGGTTTGAAAACAGCAGAAGGTGGACCCTGTCTTTCAAGTTGGTGACAGTCTGTGGCAACAATAACAGTGCAGTGTGGGAGGAACTTTCTGACTCAGTGTTGGGCTTATGAAATGGACTGACTTCCTCTTCTGTGGAAAGTTCCTCATCATGCCTTTATCTGGAAATGCCCTTAGAGCTGAGCCAGAAGGACTTCTGTTGTGGGCCCCATTCCTTAGGAGGCCCAGGACTTTGGAGAGCCTTCCTGGAAATGTGTAAAGTACTCCTTTGGGCCTGAGATGGGCTTGGGTTGGCAGTGTATCAACAGGGCTCCAGTCTGTTCCTCCCCCTTCAGGGTGCTCTCTGATGCCCTAATACCTCAGTGAGGTGGACTGGATACCTTGAGGAGGAGAAGCTCTGGAACACATGCATATGGGGCTGTCCTGAGACTCCATGGCCAGTCCTTGATTCAAGGGAGATGATCTGGCAAGGAGATCACTCTTGCGGCCTGGTGTGGTATTTTGTCCTCAGCATGACATGAGATGGGGCAGACGGAATGTTGCTGACATGCTGATTTTGAGTGCATCCAGTTGTTTGTATAGACAGAATCTCCAAAACAAAACAAAACTAAACTAAACTTCCTGGGCCTGCATACCCTAGGACGGTCATACGTGCCCTGCTTTGCCCTGGTGAGGGTTCTCTACAGAAACTCCATTCTCATCTTTATCTGCTGAAGCCAGTTGTGCCCATATCTCTTCATGGATTTGCCTCCATTTCCCCTCTGTAGACTGGAGGCAGTCTCTTAAGAATTTTCACTTTCCATAGAAATTAATCTTATAGCCCAACCTGACTCAGCAAGGAGCATTTGCAAAGAAGTTTGTATCTTCCTGTAAATCATGCCCTCCTCACAATACAGTAACTGCCCACAAATATATGGGTGAGGGGATTTGAAGAACTGGGGGGAGGTACAGAAAGACCTGTATCAGTAAAAACTCTTATGACCTTCACTCTTTGCTTTGAGGGGAGACATGCTTCTAATAGACCATTACCAAATTTTTCAGGGGTTGATTCCACACTCAGATACTACAAATTATAAAGCATATGGGAGAAGGAAACTCACTCTACTTTTCCTATGGGGCTGTGAGTGGGTGCTGTGTCTGGGGATGTGTTTATTTAGCAGAGATAAGCCAGCTCAATTAGTTGGAAAGGAAAGGGTCAAAAGGAAGCCATTAAGCAGATGTATTATCATCTAAAGCTAGCTTCTTTGAAGAATTTAGACAGAGATTGCAGGATGGGAACAGATCGGAGGCTTTCTGTCTTAAGTTCAATTATAGCACTATTTTAATATTAGATCGCAAGTGATCGTTAATTATATATAAAAGAGCCAATGAGGGAGCTTCAAGATGGCGGAAGAGTAAGACGCGGAGATCACCTTCCTCCCCACAGATACATCAGAAATACATCTACATGTGGAACAACAACTACAGAACACCTACTGAACGCTGGCAGAAGACCTCCCAAAAGGCAAGAAACTCCCCACGTACCTGGGCAGGGCAAAAGAAAAAGAAAAAACAGAGACAGAAGAATAGGGATGGGACCTGCACCAGTGGGAGGGAGCCGTGAAGGAGGAAAGGTTTCCACACACTAGAAGCCCCTTCGCGGGTGGAGACTGCCGGTGGCGGAGGGGGGAAGCTTCGGAGCCACGGAGGAGAGTGCAGCCACAGGGGTGCGGAGGGCAAAGCGGAGAGATTCCTGCACAGAGGATCAGGGCTGACTGGCACTCACCAGCCCAGGAGGCTTGTCTGCTCACCCGCCGGGGTGGGCGGGGCTGGGAGCTGAGGCTCAGGCTTCCGTCGGATAGCAGGAAGAGGACTGGGGTTGGCGGCGTGAACACAGCCTGAACGGGTTAGTGCGCCACGGCTAGCCGGGAGGGAGTCTAGGAAAAGTCTGCAAGTGCCGAAGAGGCAAGAGACTTTTTCTTCCCTCTTCGTTTCCTGGTGCGCGAGGAGAGGGGATTAAGAACGCCGCTTAAAGGAGCTCCAGAGACGGGTGCGAGCCGCGGCTATCACCGCGGACCCCAGAGACAGGAATGAGACGCTACAGCTGCTGCTGCCGCGACCAAGAAGCCTGTGTGCGAGCACAGGTCACTATCCACACCCCCCTTCCGGGGACCCTGTGCAGCCTGCCACTGCCAGGTTTCCGGGATCCAGGGACAACTCCCCCAGGAGAACGCACGGCGTGCCTCAGGCTGGTGCAACGTCATGCTGGCCTCTGCTGCCGCAGGCGCACCCTGCATCCATACCCCTCCCTCTCCCCGGCCTGAGTGAGCCAGAGCCCCCGAATCAGCTGCTCCTTTAACCTTGTCCTGTCTGAGCGAAGAACAGACGCCCTCAGGCGACTCACATGTAGAGGCGGATCCAAATCCAAAGCTGAACCCCAAGAGCTGTGAAAACAAAGACGAGAAAGGGAAATCTCTCCCAGCAGCCTCAGAAGCAGCGGATTAAATCTCCACAATCAACTTGATGTACCTGCATCTGTGGAATACCTGAAGGGACAGCGAATCATCCCAAATTGAGGAGGTGGACTTTGGGAGCAACAATATGCATATTTTTTCCCCTTTTTCTCTTTTTGTGAGTCTGAATGTGTATGCTTCTCTGTGTGATTTTGTCTGTATAGCTTTGCTTTTACCGTTTGTCCTAGGGTTCTGTCTGTCCGTTTTTTGGTTTTTTTTTTATTATAGTTTTTAGCATTTGTTATCATTGGTGGACTTGTTTGTTGGTTTGGTTGCTCTCTTCTTTCTTTATTTTTTTAATACTTAAAAATTTTTGTTTAATAATTATTTTATATTTTAATGACTTTATTTTATTTTATCTTCTTCTTTTTTTCTTTCTTTTTTTTCTCCCTTTTATTCTGAGCTGTGTGGTGATAGGCTCTTGGTGCTCCAGCCAGGAGTCAGGGCTGTGCCTCTGAGGTGGGAGAGCCCAGTTCAGGACACTGGTCCACAAGAGACCTCCCAGCTCCACATAATATCAGACGGTGAAAATCTCCCAGAGATCTCCATCTCAACGCCAAGACCCAGCTTCACTCAATGACCAGCAAGCTACAGTGCTGGACACCCTATGCCAAACAACAAGCAAGACAGGAACACAACCCCATCTATTAGCAGAGAAGCTGCCTAAAATCATAATAAGGCCACAGACGCCCCAAAGCACACCACCAGATGTGGACCTGCCCAGCAGAAAGACGAGATCCAGCCTCAACCACCAAAACACAGGCATTAGTCCCCTCCACCAGGAAGCCTACACAGTCCACTGAACGAACCTTAGACACTGGGGACAGACACCAAAAACAACAGAAACTACGAACCTGCAGCCTGCGAAAAGGAGACCCCCAAAACAGTAATTTAAGCAAATGAGAAGACAGAGAAACACACAGAAGATGAAGGAGCAAGGCAAAAACCCACCAGACCTAACAAATGAAGAGGAAATAGGCAGTCTACCTGAAAAAGAATTCAGAATAATGATAGTAAAGATGATCCAAAATCTTGGAAACAGAATGGAGAAAATACAAGAAACGTATAACAAGGACCTAGAACAACTAAAGAGCAAACAAACAGCGATGAACAACACAATAAATGAAATTAAAAATTCTCGGGCTTCCCTGGTAGTTCAGTGGTTAAGAATCCATCTGCCAGTGCAGGGGACACAGGTTCAAGCCCTTGTCCAGGAAAATCCCACGTGCCGCAGAGCAACTAAGCTGGTACACCACAACTACTGAGCCTGCACTCTGGAGCCTGTGAGCCACAACTACTGAAGCTCACATGCCACAACTACTGAAGCCCGCGTGCCTAGAGCCCGTGGCACGCAACGAGAGATGCCACTGCAATGAGAAGGCCACGCATCGCAACAAAGAGTCACCCCCGCTTGCCACAACTAGAGAAAGCCCACACAGAGCAAAGAAGACTGAGCACAGCCAAAAATAAATAAATTTAAAAAAAATTCTCTAAAAGGGATCAATAGCAGAATAACTGAGGCAGAAGAATGGATAAGGGAACTGGAAGGTAAAATAGTGGAAATAACAACTGCAGACCAGGATAAAGAAAAAAGAATGAAAAGGATTGAGGACAGTCTCAGAGACCTCTGGGACAACATTAAACACACCAACATTCGAATTATAGGGGTCCCAGAAGAAGAAGAGAAAAACAAAATGACTGAGAAATAATTTGAAGAGATTATAGTTGAAAATTGCCCTAACATGGGAAAGGAAATAGTTAATCACATCCAGGAAGCACAGAGAGTCCCATATAGGATAAATCCAAGGAGAAACATGCAAAGACACAATTAATCAAACTATCAAAAATTAAATACAAAAAAAAAATTAAAAGCAGCGAAGGAAAAACAACAAATAACACACAAGGGAATCCCCATAAGGTTAACAGCTGATCTTTCAGCAGAAACTCTGAAAGCCAGAAGGGAGTAGCAGGACATATGTAAAGTGATGAAGGAGAAAAACTTTCAACGAAGATTACTCTACCCAGCAAGGATCTCATTCAGATTTAACGGAGAAACTAAAACCTTTACAGACAAGCAAAAGCTAAGAGAATTCAGCACCACAAAACCAGCTTTACAACAAATGATAGAGGAACTTCTCTAGGCAAGAAACACAAGGGAAGGAAAAGACCTACAATAATGGACCCAAAACAATTAAGAAAATGGTAATAGGAACATACATATCGATAATTACCTTAAATGTAAATGGATAAAATGCCCAAACCAAAAGACATAGACTGGCTGAATGCATACAAAAACAAGACTGGTATATATGCTGTCTAAAAGACACTCACCTCAGACCTAGAGACACATACAGACTGAAAGTGAGGGGATGGAAAAAGACATTCCATGCAAATGGAAACCAAAAGAAAGCTGGAGTAGCAATTCTCATATCAGGCAAAATAGACTTTAAAACAAAGACTATTAAAAGAGTCAAAGAATGACACTACATAGAAGATATAACAGTTGTAAATATTTATGGACCCAACATAGGAGCATCTCAATACATAAGGCAAATATAGCCATAAAAGCAGAAATCAATAGTAACACAATCATACTAGAGGACTTTAACACCCCATTTTTACCAATGGACAGATAATCTAAAATGAAAATAAATAAGGAAACACAAGCTTTAAATGGTACATTAAACAAGATGGACTTAATTAATATTTAT
This sequence comes from Delphinapterus leucas, assembly GCF_059928025.1. Lineage (NCBI taxonomy): Eukaryota > Metazoa > Chordata > Mammalia > Artiodactyla > Monodontidae > Delphinapterus > Delphinapterus leucas. Next base: position 44,509,025 of record NC_143130.1, on the reverse strand, counting down.
AGGACATTCCATACAAAAACAACAGAATACACATTCTTCTCAAGTGCTCATAGAACATTCTACAGGATAGATCATATCGTGGGTCAGAAATCAAACCTTGGTAAATTTAAGAAAATTGAAATCGTATCAAGTATCTTTTCTGACCACAACGCTATGAGACTAGATATCAATTACAGGAAAAAATGTGTAAAAAATACAAACACATTGGAGACTAAAGAATACTACTTAATAACCAAGAGATCACTGAAGAAATCAAAGAGGAAATAAAAAAATACCTCGAAACAAATGACAATGGAGACACGATGACCCAAAGCCTATGGGATGCAGCAAAAGCAGTTCTAAGAGGGAAGTTTATAGCAATAAAATCCTACCTTAAGAAACAAGAAACATCTCAAATAAACAACCTAACCTTACACCTAAAGCAATTAGAGAGAGAAGAACAAAAACCCCAAAGTTAGCAGAAAGAAGGAAATCATAAAGATCAGATCAGAAATAAATGAAAAAGAAATGAAGAAAACAACAGCAAAGATCAATAAAACTAAAAGGTGGTCCTTTGAGAAGATGTACAAAGTTGATAAACCATTAACCAGACTCATCAAGAAAAAAAGGGAGAAGACTCAAATCAATAGAATTAGAAATGAAAAAGAAGAAGTAACAGACACTGCAGAAATACAAAGGATCATGAGAGATTACTACAAGCAACTCTATGCCAATAAAATGGACAACCTGGAAGAAATGGACAAATTCTTAGAAATGCACAACCTTCCAAGACTGAACCAGGAAGAAACAGAAAATATTAACAGACCAATCACAAGCACTGAAATTGAGACTGTGATTAAAAATCTTCCAACAAACAAAAGCCCAGTACCAGATGGCTTCACAGGTGAATTCTATCAAACATTTAGAGAAGTGTTAACACCTATCCTTCTCAAGCTCTTGCAAAATATAGCCAAGGGAGGAACACTCCCAAACTCATTCTACAAGGCTACCATCACCCTGATACCAAAATCAGACAAAGATGTCACAAAGAAAGAAAACTACAGGCCAATATCACTGATGAACATAGATGCAAAAATCCTCAACAAATTACTAGCAAACAGAATCCAACAGCACATTAAAAGGATCATACACCATGAGCAAGTGGGGTTTATCCCAGCAATGCAAGGATTCTTCAATATATGCAAATCAATCAATGTGGTACACCATGTTAACAAATTGAAGGAGGAAAACTATATGATCATCTTAATAAATGCAGAGAAAGCTTTTGACAAAATTCAACACCCATTTATGATAAAAACCCTCCATAAACTAGGCATAGAGGAAACTTTCCTTAACATCATAAAGACTATGTATGACAAACCCACAGCCAACATTGTCCTCAATGGTGAAAAGCTGAAACCATTTTCACTAAAATCACTAAAATCAGGAACAATACACTCTCACCACTCTTATTCAACATAGTTTTGGAAGTTTTAGCCAGAGCAATCAGAGAAGAAAAAGAAATAAAAGGAATCCAAATCAGAAAAGAAGAAGTAAAGCTGTCACTGTGTGTAGATGACATGATACTATACATAGAGAATCCTAAAGATGCTACCAGAAAACTACTAGAGCTAATTAATGAATATGGTAAAGTAGCAGGACAAAAAAATTAGTGCACAGAAATCTCTTGCATTCCTATACACTAATGATGACAAATTTGAAAGTGAATTTAAGAAAACACTCTCATGTACCATTGCAACAAAAAGAATAAAATATCTAGGAATAAACCTATGTAATGAGACAAAAGACCTGTATGCAAAAAATTATAATAAACTGATAAAAGAAATTAAAAATGATACAAATCGATGGAGAGATATACCATGTTCTTGGATTGGAAGAATCAACATTGGGAAAATGACTATACTACCCAAAGCAATCTACAGATTCATTGCAATCCCTATCAATCTACCACTGGCATTTTTCACAGAACTAGAACAAAAAATTTCACAATTTGTATGGAAACACAAAAGACCCTGTGTAGCCAAAGCAATCTTGAGAAAGAAAAGCGGAGCTGGAGGAATCAGGCTCCCTGACTTCAGACTATACTACAAAGCTACAGTAGTCAAGACAGTACGGTACTGGCACAAAAACAGAAAGATAGATCAATGGAACAGGATAGAAAGCCCAGAGATAAACCCACGCATATATGGTCACCTTATCTTTGATAAAGGAGGCAAGAATATACAATGGAGAAAAGACAGCCTCTTCAATAAGTGGTGCTGGGAAAACTGGACAGCTACATGTAAAAGAATGAAATTAGAACACTCCCTAACGCCATACACAAAAATAAACTTAAAATGGATTAAAGACCTAAATGTAAGGCCAGACAGTATAAAACTCTTAGAGGAAAACACAGACAGAACTCTCTATGACATAAATCACAGCAGGATCCTTTTTAACCCACCTCTTAGAGAAATGGAAATAAAAACAAAAATAAACAAATGGGACCTAATGAAACTTAAGAGCTTTGCACAGGAAAGGAAACCATAAACAAAATGAAAATACAACCCTCAGAATGGGAGAAAATATTTGCAAATGAAGCAACTGACAAAGGATTAATCTCCAAAATTTACAAGCAGCTCATGCTGCTCAATATCAAAAAAACAAACAACCCAATCCAAAAATGGTCAGAAGACCTAAATAGACATTTCTCCAAAGAATATATGCAGATTGCCAACAAACACGTGAAAGAATGCTCAACATCATTAATCATTAGAGAAAAGGCAGTCAAAACTACGATGAGGTGTCACCTCACACTGGTCAGAATGGCCATCATCAGAAAATCTACAAACAATAAATGCTGGAGAGGGTGTGAAGAAAAGGGAACCCTCTTGCACTGTTTGTGGGAACGTAAATTGATACAGTCACTATGGAGAACAGTATGGAGGTTCCTTAAAAAAGTAAAAATAGAACTACCATACGACCACGCAGTCCCACTACTGGGCATATATCCTGAGAAAAGCATAATTCAAAAAGTGTCATTTGGGCTTCCCTGGTGGCACAGTGGTTGAGAGTCCACCTGCCGATGCAGCGGACATGTGTTCGTGCCCTGGTCCAGGAACATCCCATATTCCGCGGAGCGGCTGGGCCCGTGAGCCATGGCCGCTGCGCCTGCACGTCCAGAGCCTGTGCTCCACAACGGGAGAGGCCACAACAGTGAGAGGCCCACATACCACAAAAGAAAAAAAAGTGTCATGTACCAAAATGTTCATTGCAGCTCTATTTACAATAGCCAGGACATGGAAGCAACCTAAGTGTCCATCATCGGATGAATGGATAAAGAAGATGTGCCACATATATACAATGGAATATTACTCAGCCATAAAAAGAAACAAAATTGAGTTATTTGTAGTGAGGTGGATGGACCTAGAGTCTGTCATACAGAGTGAAATAAGTCAGAAAGAGAAAAACAAATACTGTATGCTAACACAGATATATGGAATGTAAAAAAAAAAAAAAGGTCACGAAGAACCTAGGGGCAAGATGGGAATAAAGACACAGACCTACTAGAGAATGGACTTGAGGATATGGGGAGGGGGAAAGGTAAGCTGTGACAAAGTGAGAGGGTGGCATGGACATATATACACTACCAAAAGTAAAATAGATAGCTAGCGGGAGACAGCTGCATAGCACAGGGAGATCAGCTTGGTGGCTTGTGACCACCTAGAGGGGTGGGATAGGGTGGGAGGGAGGGAGACGCAGGAGGGAAGAGATATGGGAAGATATGTATATGTATAACTGATTCACTTTGTTATAAAGCAGAAACTAACACACCATTGTAAAGCAATTATAATCCAATAAAGATGTTTAAAAAATAAATAAAAGAAAATAAAGAAAATGAAAGAGTCAATGAGAAAATGGCTAGAAAACAATAGTCTGCCATTTAAAAAATTGAATTATTATTATCAGGTTTGAATTTCTTTCAAGTGGTACATAGTGGGTATTCAATAAATGCCAGCTGAATAAATGAGCACTGTTGTTTTAATTTGTCTGAATTGCACTCTTTTAACCATTTATTCGTTTAATAAACGTCTTAGGTATTTCTTATCAGCAGAGATGTGTGGGCTTTGAGACGAAAATACATAGTCCTTGCCCCTTAAGGCAGTTACAGATACATGCACAATAAAATAAATAATAAAATGGCAAGATGTTCAAAGAAGGAGGATCTTAGTCTAGCCAGGAAGTGTCAAGGAGGAACTCACTAAAAAGGCAGCTTTTGGTTTGAAATAGGAAAGGATTTTCGAAGATGAAGATTATAAAAGAAGAACCCTCCAGGCAGAGGCAGAAGCAAGTGCAAAGACAAAAAAAGCAAGAAAAGATGGTGGGTTCATATGTCGCTGGAATATACTGCAAGAGTGTAGGGCAGGGAGCTCACCCAAATTGATTTGGAACACTCCAATATCTTTTTGGTTTTTTTAAATAATCCTCTATTTAAAATTTTTTTTACAAATTTTATTTATTTATTTATCTATCTATCTATCTACCTACCTTTGGCTGCATTGGGTCCTTGTTGCTGTGTGCAGGTTTCTGTAGTTGCGGTGAGTGGGGGTTGCTCCTCGTTGCGACGTGCAGGCCTATCATTGCAGCACCCTCTCTTGCTGTGGAGCACGGGCTCTAGGCACATGGGCCTTAGTAGTTGCGGCTTGCAGGCTCAGTAGTTGTGGTGCACGGGCTTATTTGCTCCGCAGCATGTGGGATATTCTGAGACAAGGGTTCGAACCCATGTCCCCTGCATTGACAGGCAGACTCCCAACAACTGTGCCACCAGGGAAGCCCCCAATATCTTGATAGCAATAAAAGAATGGAAATACATAATTCACGAAGAGGAAATAGAAAAACCAATAATCTCATGAAAATATTCAATTTGCCCAATAATCAGAGACAATTTAGATCAAGATACCAATTTCACAAATCAGAGTAGCAAAGAGTTTTAAAAATAATATTGTTGGTGAGGATTCAATAAGATGAGCACTCATATATGCTGCTAAGAATGTAGATTGATAAAACCTTCCTGAAAACAATGGGATGATGTATATCGTTTTTTTTTTATTAAGTTTCCATTTCTTAAGCACTTCTTGAAATCTGTCCAGAATATCATTGAGAAAGGTGGATGAAGATTTGTGCACAAAAATGTCAATCACGGTATTATTTATAATTGAAAATACTATAACCAGAAAAAGTCTGATAACATGGGATGCATAGTAAAAGTGATATATTTATACATCATAATATTATGTAGCAACACACAAAAAATAGATTACAGATGATGTTTGCCAGTGGTACTAGCTTATGACAAGAAAAAAAATAAGGTTCAAAATACAGAATGGTCTCAACTATGTAAAAAAACACGCATACAACTTCTGTTTCAGGCCAAGATGGAAGAACTAGGATCACATTTATCTTCCCATCTGAAAAAAATTGCAGATAAAATATATTTTTAAAAATGTTTCAAAAGATACTAGACATCAGGTAATGAATAACAGTGATCCCTGGGAGATGCACCTTAAATTATACAAGTTAATGTCTTAAGAGAGTTTCTGGTTTGCAGTGCAGGAAGGGGAACCTCAGGTACAGCCTGGTGGATGGCCTGAGTTGAGGAGACAGAGTTGAGGAGCTAGGGCTAGAAGAATGCAGACACCAAGGTGTTTAGAATCATAGGCCAGAGTACTGGAAGAAAGAGAGCTGCGCAAAAAGAAAGAACTCTGGAGAGCTTCAGAGGTTCTCATTCAAGTATTCAGCTAGATATTGGTCAGTATATATTATACTTGTTGGGAAACTGCTCAAAGCCAGGGAAAGACCACATGAAAGGAATGGAAAAACAATGCCTGGTGCTCAAACAGGGCTTGAAATAATGCTTGGTTTTACAAAGCAGACTGGAGAATCTCGTGATCTGTGGGGCATTGGGTAGAGTGCACAGAAGAGTATTACCTCAGTAGTAGGGAGGAGTGAGCTCTAAACTCAACACTGCTGTGGCCCTACTTATCAAATATTAAAAGAAGACCTGGAAGGATAAAACTTTCCAAGAAACTTAACTGCATCTCAGGACCAAGATTCAGAATATTTATAGGAATACAAAAATATTCAGCATTCAACAAGGTAAAGGTTATAATGTCCAGAATCCAGTAAAAAATTATCACAGGAAAATACTACTCATGATGAAGAGATAAATCATTAAATCAAGAAACAACACAGAACTGAGATAGATGTTAGAATTCTCAGGCAAGAACATTAAAAAGTTATTCTAACATATGTTCAAATGTTAAGTAAAGATGTGGAAGATATTTAAAAAGACTCAAATTGAACTTCTAGCGATGAAAGGTACATTTTGCGAGAGGTTAATACGCTGGACTGAATTAAGGCAAATTGGACATGGCAGATGAAAAGATAAGTGAACTTGAAGATATAGCAAAAAAAATTTCCAAAATGAAGTGCAGAAAAAAAAAAAAAAAGAAGAGAGCACCAGTGAATCAGGGGACAATTTCAAGCAGCCTAATATACATATGATTGGAATCCTTGGAGAGAGGAGAGACAGGTAAGAACAGAAAAAATATTTGAAGAAATGATGGTTTAAATCTTTTAAGTATCATGAAACTATAAAGTCAGAGATTCAAGAAACTCAATAAATCACAGGCACGAGGAACATGAAGAAAACCACTCTAAGACAAATTATTATCAAATTGCTCAAAACCAGTGATAAAGAAAAAAATCTTAAAAGAAGCCAGAAAAAAAGAGGCACATTATGTACATAAGAACAAAGCTAATAATGCAACTGATTTCTCTTTGGAAGCAATGCAAGTGGGGGAAAAAAATAAAGAACAGTGGAGCAGCATCTTTAAAATATAAAATTCTGTATGCCATTAAAGTATATTTCAGAAATGCAGATGAAATAGACTTTTCAAACATACAAAAACTGAAGAATTAGTCTCATGAAAAGAAATGTTAAAAAAAACCCTCATGCAGAAAGAAAATAGTACCAAGTAGAAAGATGTATTTACTCAAAAAACAGAATAGCATTGGAAATAGTAACTACTATTTCCAATAGTAAGTATAAATAATAAATATAAGTATAAATATAAAATAATAAGTATAAAAAATAATAAGTATAAAAATAAGTATTTTAAAATTACTTAAATTTTAAGTAATTTAAAAATAAGTATAAAAATAATAAGTATAAAAAATAAATAATAAATGAATAAGTATATTTGATTTTTGACTTGTTACTTTAATCTCTTTAAAAGATAGTTAAGTGCTTCAGTAAAAATAGTAACACTGTAGTCTGGAGTTGATATACCACGTAAAGTTAAAATGTGTAACTACAGAGGCACAAAGGTCAGGATGGGAGAAATGGAAATATCCTGTGGTAATGGTCTTATACATGAAATAGTGTAGCAACACTTGAAAGTACACTGTGATATATTAAACATATATACTAAAGCAACCACTAAAATAATAAAGCAAAGAGTTATAGCTACTGAGAACCAAAATGAAAAAATGGAATAAAAATATTCAGTTTAATCCAAAAAAAGGTAGAAGAAGAGGAAAGGATGATTAAGCAACAAATGTTACATATAAAAAGAAAATAGGAAGATCATATATTTATACTTAACCACATCAATAAGATGTAAATGGTCTTAATACTCCAATTATCACACTGATAAGAAAGCAAGACTCAACAATATGCTGCATACAAGAAACACACTTTAAATAAAAAGGCACAAGTAGGTTAAAACAAAAGGATGAAAAAGATACACCAAGCTAATACTAATCAAAATAAAGCTAGTAGAGTGCCTATACTAATATGAGATTAAGTGGATTTCAAAGGAAAGAAACAGCCAATATCTCTTATAAAATAGAGATGCAAATATCATTAACTCAGTTTTAGAAAACTGATATCAACAGTGTATAAAAGTATCAAGACCAATTGGGATTTATCCCAGGAAGGCAATGTTGGTTTAACATGCATAAACCATTCTCTATAATTTATCATATAAAAAAACATAAAAAACTAATAACATGATTATTTTACTAGACACAGAGAAAAACATTTGATAAAATTCAGCATTACTTTCTGATAAAAATTCAACAAATTATGAATAGAAAGGAACTTAATAAATAACACTTATGAAAACCGTTAGGTAGCATCATACTAAGTGGTGAAAGAGTGCTGATCTGATGGTGATCTGAGTGTTTTCCCACTAAGATCAGAAGCAAGACTAGAATGTCCACTCTCACCACTTCTACTCAACATTGATTTGGAGATGCTAGTCAAGGCAATGAGGCAAGAAAACAAATAAAATCGAGACATCCAGATGGGTAAGACAGATGTAAAACTCTTTATTTTCAGATGATATGATCGTCTGTGTAGAAATTCTGGTGGAATCTACACACACACAAAAGGTACAAGGAGTACTAATTGAGTGTACCAAAGTTCCAGGATGCAAAATCAATATACAAAATAATTCTATTTCTATAGAATGCAACAAACCATTGGAAACAAAAATTTTTCAAAATACAATTTATGATAGTGTCAAAAATATGAAATACTCAGGGATAAACCCAACAGCAGATGCAAAAGATCTGTACACTGCAAGCTACAAAACATTGCTGAAACAAATTTATGAAGACCTAAATAAATGGATAGAGTTCATGGCTCAGTAGACTCAATATTGTTAAGATGTCAATTTTCCTTAAATTGATTTATAGATCGAATGCATTCCCAGTCAAAACTGTGAGGATTTTGGGGGGGTAGAAATTGACAAATTGTTTCTAAAATTCGTATGGGAATGCAAAGAACTTGGAGCAGCCAACACAGTTTTGTAAAAGAAGAAAAAAATTGGAGGACTAACTACTACATTTCAAGACTTATTATAAAGCCACAGTAATCAAGACAGTGATATTGATGTCAAGATTGACAAAGACATTAGTGAAACAGAATAGACTGTTTAGAAATAAAGCCACGCATATAGAGACAGTTGATTTGGGGCATAGGCAGATTCCATGGGCAGTTAATCAGCTATTCAATATATGGTCCTTGAAAAACTTGATATCCATATGCAAAAGATGAGTTTCAGCTTACACTTCACACAATAAACAAAAATTAACATAAATGGATAATATATCTAAACATGCAAACTTCAGGTGTAAAATTTGTGGGAGACAGTTGGGAAAACCTTTGTGACATTTGGATAGGCAAAAATTCTTTTAGATGCAACATTAAAAGCACAATCCATAAAGTAACAAAAGGATAAATTGGATTTCATCAATATTAACAACTTTGGTGCTCTAAAGGCACAATTAAGAGAACGAAGATACAGACTGGGAGACAATATTTGTCCATCACATATCTCAAAAAGGAGTTTTATCGTGTATATAAAGAGCACTTAAAGTTCAATAAAAAGAAATGAACAATCCAACTAAAAAATGGACAAAAGATTTGAACAGACATGTCACCAAAAAAGATATACAAGAAAATATACATATAAGACATGATCAATGTTAAAATTCATCAGGGAATTGCATATTAAAACCATAATGTGATAGCACTGAATACCTGTTACAATTGTTAAAATTAAAAAGACTTACCATCACAGGGGCTGGCAAAGATCTGGGAGAACTGGAACTCACACACTTTACTGGTGAACAACTGAAAATGGTCTAATCATTTTGGAAAACAGTCTGGCAATTTCTTAAAAACTGTACATACACCTAAAATACAACTATTCCTTTTCTAGGTATTTACTCAATAGAACTGATGGTATACATCTTTACAAAGACTTGTACAAATGTTCATAGCAGCCTTATTTGGAAACAATAAGCCCCAAACTGGAAACAATCCTAATGTCTATCAACTAATAAATAGATAACAAACTGTAATATTTCCATACAATGGGATATTAGCAATAAAAAGTGAACCATTGATACCTGCTACAGATGAATAAATTTCAAAATGATTATACTGTGTGAAAGAAGCCACACAAAAAAGTGCACGATGTATGATACCAATTATATAAAATTCTAGAAAATGTAAAATAAACTATAGTGACAGAAAGCAGATGAATGGCTATCTGGAGACAAGAGTTGGGGTTAAAGAGGGATAAGAGAGAGAGATTCAAAAAACATGAGGAAACTTGGCAGGGCTATAGATTTGTTCATTATCTTGATTGTGGTGATGTTTCAAAGGGTATACAGATGTCAAATCTTATCAATTTGTGCACTTCAAAAGTGTATAATTTATTGTATGCCAATATATCTCAATATATCAGTTAAAAACAGAAAAATGTTCTCTTTGCACAAAAATTTGCACAATAGAATCTTTAAAGAAGAATACCATTAACTGTAGCTATTTCTGAGTGGTGGGACTATACATTAACTTTAAAGTGTTTTCTGTAATTATTAGGCATTGCTATTGTAATTATGAAAACTAAAGCTAAATGAAAATATTTGCAGTAATGTCTAGTCTGCAAAATATTTTATTGGATTCTCTGGCTACAGATACATGCATTGAAACTAACAACACCATTATTGATCATTAGATTGTTCATTTATTCATTCGTTCAAAAAGGAATTCAAGGGCTTCCCTGGTGGCCCAGTGGTTGAGAGTCTGCCTGCCGATGCAGGGGACGTGGGTTCATGCCCCGGTCCGGGAAGATCCCACATGTCGCAGAGCGGCTGGGCCCGTGAGCCATGGCCGCTGAGCCTGCGCGTCCGGAGCCTGTGCTCTGCAACGGGAGAGGCCGCAACAGTGAGAGGCCCACATACAGAAAAAAAAAAAAAAAGGAATTGAAGAGGAGTTTTTTTTGTTTTTTTTTTTTGGTGGTACGCGGGCCTCTATGCTATCATTTCATAGATAAGCTCATTTGTATCGTATTTTAGATTCCACATATAAGTGATGTAAGGTATTTGTCTTTCTCTTTCTGACTTACTTTGCTTAGTATGATAATCTCTAGGTCCATCTATGTTGCTGCAAATGGCATTAATTCATTCTTTTTTAAGGCTAATATTCCATTGTATATGTGTACCATATCTTCTTTATCCATTCATCTGTCGATGGACATTTAGGTTGTTTCCATGTCTTGGCTATTGTAAATAGTGCTGTTATGAACATAGGTGTGCATGTATCTTTTCTTTTTTTAATACATCTTTATTGGAGTATAATTGCTTTGCAATATTGTGTTAGTTTCTGCTGTACAACAAAGTGAATCAGCTATATGCATACATATATCCCATATACCCTCCTTCTTTTTTTTGATAGATCTTTATTGGAGTATAATTGCTTTGCAATATTGTGTTAGTTTCTGCTGTACAACAAAGTGAATCAGCCATATGCATACGTATATCCCCATATCCCCTCCCTCTTGAGCCTCCTTATCCCACGTCTCTAGGTCATTGCAAAGCACTGAGTTATCTCCCTGTGCTATGCTGCTGCTTCCCAGTAGCTCTTTTACATTTGGTAACGTATATATGTCAATGCTCCTCTCACCCTCCTTCTTGAGCCTCCCTTCCAAGGTAACCTATTAAGCAAAAGTCACCTTCTTCTTTTGAACTATCGGCTTTTCTTTTCTTTCTTTCTTCCTTTCTTTTTTCTTTGCAATTTCAGCCTTACAGAGACACTTATATTCTCTCTCAGTATTAGTCTGCAATCAATAACCCCTGAGTGAGGACTATGCTGGAACTTGGTATAGGTCTCTACTCAAATATTTCATAGCAGGATCTTCAGGGTCAGATTAAAGAAAAAGAAAGGAAGAAAGGAGGAAGGAAGGAAAGAAGGAAGAAAGGGAAGAAGGGAGGGAGGGAGGGAGGAAGGGAGGAAGGAAGAAAGAGAGAAAGAAAGAAAGAAATCCGGGTAGTTACTATTTTGCCAGTTTAAAGATCTGGCAACCTAGAGAAGGAATGTAGTGGAACAATGCCATAGCCATAGCCACAGGTATTGCTATTTCATTTCAGTGTCACTGAGATGATGCTCCACACCATGGCTAACTCTCCAGTGTGTCTGATCAAAAGCAGACCCTGGGGGCTTCTCACATGTGGGTGTGCTAGGAGGAAGGTGACCATGCTTGTGCTTATCCCAAAGATTGCCATGCTGCTTTCACCTTAAGCTCTTGCTTCTCTGGGATGGGAGCTTTCTCCAAGAGTTTACTAGGGTCTCTGTCCATTTTCTTCTGGTGCAGCTATGAGATTTTTTTTTTTTTTTTTTTTGCGGTACGCGGGCCTCTCACTGTTGTGGCCTCTCCCGTTGCGGAGCACAGGCTCCGGAGCGCAGGCCCAGCGGCCATGGCCCATGGGCCCAGCCGCACCGCAGCACGCGGGATCCTCCCGGACAGGGGCACGAACCTGCGTCCCCTGCATCGGCAGGCGGACCCCCAATCACTGCGCCACCAGGGAAGCCCAATGCTGTATCTTATTGATACTAACCCTGTATCAAATAAAGCTAAAGCACTTACACCTTCATGTACCTTTTTGCTTCTAAGCAAAAATATCTAACCTGTGCTGCAAACTCGTATGTCCCTATGAAAACCGATACATACCCACATCCACAAATTAGTTATCAAGGACTTACTTAAGATCAATTGTAAGAAAGGATATGAGGAAAGGAAAGACAATGTTTTACATTTTTTAAAGTCTGATTTCTTATGAGATTTTTCTTTTCATAAGTGAAAGATTTCTGCCCCCTTTTCCAAATGGGTTCTTACATGGAACTTCAAAATATAATACAGCTAAGAGCTACCCTCTTGGCAGTGGTTGAAAACCTGGAGTTCTGCCTTCTCTTTGCATCTTAAACTTCTCTTCCTCATCACATTTCTGGGATTCCAGGACTCGAAAGAACATATATTAAAAACCCTCTAACCTATTGAAAATAACAATAAGTCAGCAGTCATGGATTAGGATTCAAGAGTTGACTCCCCGTTTTTTAGTGACCTTAAGCAAGTTTCTCAACTTGGTTGAGTCTCAATTTGCAGACTTTAAGAATGGGTATCATAGGGCTTTATCTCATGAAGCTGCTGAGAGATTTAAATGGGATAATAAACGTAAGGGCCCAGAACAATGGCTAGAACATAACAAACTTCAGTAAAGAATAGTACCCTTCATTGCTCATTGCCAGTCCCTCAAAAGTCCTTCTCTATAACCATCGAGATTATATGCAGGACACATGTGACTAAAACTTTCACTGCTCAACAAATGCACTACCCCAAGGTGTATCCAGTCCTGTCCTTTGGTTTACAATGCAGCTATCCATATTGTCATTTGGATTTACCATCTCCCCTAAGCATTTACTCAAAAGTGACTTCATTTTAGACTGCTCCATTTCCCTGTGAGCATTCTTTTAGTGAGCAATTATTAGTGGTGGTGGGATTTGGGGCAAGATGACAGTTTGAACCAGGGTGTTTACTGTGCTGCTCCAGGATCATTACTGACATGACAAAGAAATAGATAATTAAGGGAAAATGTTGCATCAGAGTTGGAAATTAGATAAAGATGTCATCCACATGCTTCAAGGCATTTTTAATAAATATAGTAGAGAAGGGTCAAGATTGAGGAAAGGATACAAAAGTCACCTCACCACTCCCATCCTTAACAAAACTACTCTCATCCACTAATGTGGGAGGGTAGCTGCTAAAATGAAGGAGGATATGGGACAAGTGGAAATTAAACATTAAAAAAATTATTCATGGTGAAATTTTAAAATCACACACCAAAGAAATAGAGAACTAGGAGTACATAAATTGATGTTAATTTACTCATTTTACATGTGGGAGGCATCAATAATTACTTTTTAAAAGCCTGTTACAAGTTTTCTATTTTCTTTTAAAGAAAGTAATATATATATATATATATAAAATGAATATATATAATGAATATCTCCTGTAATTCTCCAGAGATAGCTTCTTTGAACATGTAAGTGCTTTCAAATTATTTTATGCATACATTAGCATGCATGTGTTTGTAACACATATTATTACTAGTATTATTTTACAAAAACAGGATTGTCCTAAAACAATTGTGCTTCTATTGCATTTTTTGTTTAATGAAACATAGTGAATGCTTTCTGAGTTACAACATAAACATCTCTTGGCATCCTTTTTTATTTTCTAATTGAGGTAAAATTCACATAACATAAAGTTAACCATTTTAAAGTTTAAAATTCATTGGAATTTAGTACATTCACAATGTATAATTATCACTTCTATTTCATTCTAAAACATTTTCATCACTCCAAAAGGAAACCCCATACCCATTAAGCAGTTACTCTCCATTTTGTCCTACCTCCCAGCCCTTGGCCTCCACTAATCTGCTATCTCTATGGATTTACCTATTCAGGATATTTCAGATAATTGGTATCATATAGTAAGTGGCCTTTTGTGTTTGTTTGTTTTTTTTCACTTACCATAATGTTTCCAAGGTTCATCTATATTGTAGCATATATCAATACTTCCTTTTCTATGGCCAAATAATATTCCATTGTATTGATATGCCACTTTTGTGTATTCATTCATCAGGTGACGGACATTTGGATTGTTTTTCCCTTTTGGCTATTGTGAATAATGCGGCTGTGAACACAGGTGTTTATGTATTTGTTTGAGTATCTGTCTTTAGTTCTTTTGGGTATGCACCTAGGAGTAGAATCGCTGGATTATAAAGTAATTCCATGTTTAACTTTTTAAGGAACCACTAAACTCTTTTCCATAGCAGCTGCACCCTTTTATATTCCCACCAGCCATGTATAAAAGTTCCAATAATTTCTCTTTATCCTCATCAATGCTTGTTATTTTCCACTTTAAAAAATTATTATTATAGCCATCTTAATCTGTGTGAAGTGGTATGTTTTTGTGATTTTAATTTGCATTTCTCTAATGGTTAATGATGTTGAGCATCCTTTTGTGTGCTTATTGGCCACTTATATATCTTCTTTGGAGAAAGGTCTATTCAAGTTTTTTGTAACCTATTCTGTAATTGGGTTGTCTTTATGTTGTTGATCTTGCCAAAGTTTTAAAATGTGTGCACAGTATCCAGTGATGGAATACACACTATCTTTATTCCAATGTAAAATCAAAAGGAGGAGTAGATACTGTGTTGAAAAAACAACAAATGTCCACCATATTAGGAAAATACATAAGGCAAGATTCTCTGAGGAGCCCTAGAAGACATTTCCCATAACCTTGCAGAATAATAACTCTATAACCCAAACTCATCAGTTTTACTTAATATTTTTCTTTCTCTGGATGTGAAGTCATTATAAATGGCAGCTGGGGAGAAGTAAGTGAAGTGGAAAAAATGAACTCCTGGAGTTGATAATTTCTGTTGGTTTCCATTTTCTATCAGAGGGATAATTAAAAGCTCAAATATTCTTCCTATGTGATTAATATATGCTCTTAGTCAAGTGTAATTAACTCTGTCACCAGATTTTTAATAAATTTCATAAGAAAGTTGACCAACCATCCTAGTTTGTGACAGTCTCAATTTTTGCATTGAAAATCTGAAAACCTTGTGTCCTGGGGAACCCCTCAGTGAAATATGAAAGGTCTTGTTTTCAGGTGATGTGTGTGGAAAGTTGAGGGAAAAGTACAAAATTCATACAGTAACCCCCAAAATAGGGCCTGAAAGTAATATTGTTTTTAATGGCAATTAGATATGGTGTAGTTGGATAAATGGGTACCCTTTGTAGTCACCATTGTTTCCTCTGACCACTGATGTTGGCAATCATGATTTGTGGTTCACAATAAAGGACTATTGGACTATTCATTATTGCACCATTCTGGATGGTGAGACTTAAGTGTGAATGTAAGGGCATTGTGACTGTGAACATTAACAGTCTGTATTTTTTAGTTTAATTTTTTTTTTTTTTTTTTTTTTTTTTTTTGCTGTACGCGGGCCTCTCACTGTTGTGGCCTCTCCCACTGCGTAGCACAGGCTCCAGACGCGCAGGCTCAGCGGCCATGGCTCACGAGCCTAGCTGCTCCGCGGCCTGTGGGATCTTTCTGGACCGGGGCATGACGCCGTGTCCCCTGCATCGGCAGGCGAACTCTCAACCACTGCGCCACCAGGGAAGCCCTGTTAGTTTAATTTTAAGCATTGTGAACAGATTTTCTGAGAGTTCGGATAACAAAATGAGAAAGATCACAATACCATAGTCAGCATGACCCAGATATCACTGAGGAAGAAAGTCAAATGACCATATAATTTTTTTTGAAGTATAGCTGATTTACAATGTTGTGTTAATTTCTGCTGTATAGCAAAGTGATTCAGCTATACATATATACATTCTTTTTTTAATATTTTTTTCCATTATGGTTTATCATAGGATATTGAATATAGTTCCCTGTTCTATACAGTAGGACCTTGTTTATCCATTCTGTATATAAAAGCTTACATCTGCTAACCTCCAACCTCCCACTCCATCCCTCCCCCAGTGGCAACCACAAGTCTGTTCTCTCTGTCTGTGAGTCTGTTTCTGTTTTGTAGATAGCTTCATTTGTGTCATATTTTAGATTCCACATATAAGTAATATCATATGGTATTTTTCTTTCTCTTCCTGACTTACTTCACTAATAAACTCTAGTTGCATCCATGTTTTTGCAAATGGCATTATTTCATTCTATTTTATGGCTGAGTGTTATTCCATTGTGTGTGTGTGTGTGTGTGTGTGTGTGGTGTGTGTGTGTATACACACAGTCACTTGGCAGACAGTGCTAATGTAAATTTTGACAAATCCTATTTACTCTATAAACTTTTTACCAAAGAAAATGAAAAGATCTTACCTGTTAAATGCCCTGCACACCTTGTACACAGCATTGCTAAAAAGGGGGTGATTTTCTTACCAGTGTTATTCACAATAAGAATTTTCTTTTGTCACTTTCAAGTTTCCTCAAAACATACAGAAGCAATTAATAAAATTTTGACTTTATAGAAATGAAAGGAGATAGCATCCTACAGCATGGTACATCTTGATACATTTTTGTTGACTGTAAAAAAGTTTTTAAAATGTTGGCCTGCTATAAAATATTTTCAAGTGTGAGATAAGAAAAATCTCCTTCTCTAATTTGGAAATACCTTGAGGATAAAAATGGGGAAAAGGATTACTTTAAAAGAGAGATTTATATAATGTTTCTTCAAAGCTTTTTGGTGATCTTTGAAGAGATATTAAGGAGCCCTAGAAAAGGATGAACTGACAGCACTTGAATTGTTTTAGGCTGTAGCAAACACTTATAGGGAAAAAAAAAAGAAGGAAGACTCATTTTTAGGGGAGAAATAAGACTGCTTCAGAATTCATAAAAATGTGCAGCCAAATTAAACAGGACTTTCTCAATTTATTTCCTAAAACTGTAATGTATTTGGAATCCAGCTTTGATTTAAAAAATTCAAACTACTTTTTTGCCTTAAAACCATTTTCCATGAAAGAGGTTTGACTTTTTTCAAAATTATACACATTGTAGACATGGAAAATATATTTGATAAATATAAGGATGCAAAGGACCTGATGGGCAGACAACTGGTCTACTGTAACAAGCTAGTAGATATGATATGGATGGACCTTTCTAAAGAACCGGAAACTAATTCCTACAAGTCTAAAAACCTAGTGTTGCTAGTAAATAAATCTTAAGTATTCTATGTGCAAATGCTTTTGTGGAGAGGTTATTTAGCTTGACATCATCAAAACTAGAAACCAGTGTGATATGGTTCTCTTTTTACAATGCATTATATTTGGGTATCTTCAGAATAGATATTAATATAGCATAATGTATGTATAGCATAACTGTTACATACAATAGTTTTAAAAGGTTTAAATAATTTCTCTATCAGAGGGCAGAAAGAAATTTTATAATAATATTACACATTTCTCACACATACTATTTGTTTAGACCTACTAGTAAGTACTACTAAGTGCTACTTTGTCTTATTTTTTGTTTAAATATTAACATTTGTATAGAATAATTATTATTTCAAACATCCACTTGTCATATTTTATATTAAAATGATAACAGATATATGAATGATTATTGTATTTTATTATGATTTTTTGTTTGTTTGTTTGTTTTGTTGTGGCTGTGTCCTGGTTTGGCTTTCTAAACAGTTGATAATTCTACCCAGATAAATGCACTACAACTAGCTCTAGTCCCACCTGGGCTCCCCTTTCTTCTTCCTGTAGGATGCATGAAAGCAGATGTTACTGAGGCTGTGTAAAAACATATCTACAGATCTCCAAGTGAAACTCTGAAGGGAAGCTAATCAGGTATCAAATAATGTGGGGATGGACTGATGGATAATTCAACCTCATCTTTATAGAGCAAATAAAATATATAAAAAAGGACTGTCCTAGTTAATATGAAAAGTAACAGTGTGGAGAAAAAAACCCATCTAAACGATGCAAGAAGGCAGGCATTAAAAAAAAAAAGAAGAAGAATCTAAGCTTAAGAAAACATGACCCAAGAAACAAATAAAAATTTCCTACAAGTGCTTTGCAGTGTAGAATTTAAAGCGAACATGAATCCAATGACTTAAGAGCTCAAAGATAAGTTGCTAAAACAACAGAGTGAGTGGAAAAGGAAGATTCCCGAGGAAGAAAGAAAAAATTAAGGGTACAAGTTCTCTTTTAAGTGAAAGAAACAGAATAGGAATAGAAAAGACATAGCAGAAAAGTGAATTCATGACAGAGCAAAGCCTTGTGATGATAACCCTGAATGAGGAAAAAAATCAAAGGGATTAATGGAGTTAGAATGACAGTAATAGATAAAAAGGTAAGAGATGGTGTTTTTAACCAAGAATAATTGTTCTTCTTTTTTTTAGTTTTAAAAAAATTTATTCATTTTATTTATTTATTTTTGGCTGCATTGGGTCTTCTTTGCTGTGTGCAGGCTTCCTCTAGTTGTGGCGAGCGGGGGCTATTCTTTGTTGCAGTGCGCGACGTCTCATTGAGGTGGCTTCTCTCGTTGCAGAGCACAGGCTCTAGGTATGCGGGCTTCAGTAGTTGTGACTCGTGGGCTCAGTAGTTGTGGCTCGCGGGCTCTAGAGCGCAGGCTCAGTAGTTGCGGCACATGGGCTTAGTTGCTCCAAGGCATGTGGGATCTTCCCGGACCAGGGCTCCATGTCCCCTAAATTGGAAGGCAGATTCTTAACCACTGCACCACCAGGGAAGCCCAGAAACTAAAACAAATAGAATTGTTATGAATGACAGAAAACCCTACAAGAGTGGCCTCAGAAGTCCTGGTAGAATGACAACCCATGTTATCAGGAATCAGGCTCTTTCTATCGCTCTGCTCCACCATCTTTACTGTGTGGCTACTATGTCTTCATGTACTGACTCCACATTCCAGGCAGGAACATGGATGAAGGACATGGGGCCAATTGTTTCTACTAGTGAGAGTTAGTGCTTTTATTTAAGAAGGAATAAGCTCTCCCAGGGACATCTGACTATATCTCAGTGGTGAAACTGTACACCCAGCTTCAAGGGAGTCTGGGAAGGTATTCTAGTTTTCCATAGTTGAGAAATGCAAGACAGAGGTTAACTATGGCTTCTGGGAAACCAATCCAGAGCCATCTACCAAAACAGCAAGTCCACAGGCATCGTCTAAATTCGATAACTCAGTAAGCAACAGTGTCAGCATATTCTTTACAAGCTTGGTGGTAAATACTAGAATAAATGGCAAAAATATTTGAAGAGTTTGCTTCAGGCAGCAAGTTGTAAATATACGGAGAAGTATGGTGCTGTATAGCTATTTTCATATAAGTCCTTTAATTTTGTCTGAATTTATACCCGTGTACTTTTATTTTTAAGTTTTAAAAATGCAAATATCTTTGGGGAAGACATAGGGAAAAAAAGGAAAATAGAGAAAAATCATTAGGTGATTTCCCTGTTCAACTCCCCGTCCTACCCCCAAGAAAATCAAAAGTACACATACAAAAAAAATTAAAAAGAAAATGTGTCTCTGTAAGTAAAATTATTACTAAATACATTGTTAGGATATAATTATGCTCACCTAAGGTTCAAGAAAACTACTAGAAACGTAGGAAAAAATGGCAAACTTTTAAACCATAGAGGGAAAAAAATGAAGCAAAGAAATTTTAATTAAATGAAAGGCAGGAGAGAAAATTAAAAGGAATCAAGGAGAAAGAATGCAAGTGGGAAACACAAAATAAGACGGCGGAAGTCCAACCATATCACAACAGGTGCAACAGAGATTAAAATCCAGCTATGTGATATTTACAGGAGATATTCTGAACACAAAATGATATCTGAAACCTGAAAATAAACACATGAAAACAAGTAGATCAAGGAAATTCTAATGATGATGACTACAGGCACAGTAATAGCATCAACAGCAACCACAGAACACAAACAAAATAATCCTCCCCCACCAAAAGAACCCAAAACCCTAGATGATGACCTGTTGGCCATTTGTATGTCTTCTTTGAGAAACGTCTAGTCAGGTCATTTGTCCACTTTTTAACCAGTTTTTTTAATTTTAATTTTTTTTGCTCTTGAGTTATAGGAGTTCCTTATATATTCTGGATATTAACCCCTTATCAGACAAATGATTTGCCAGTATTTTCTCCCATTCTGTAAATTGCCTTTTCACGCTGTTGATTGTTTCCTTTGATGTGCAGAAGCTTTTTCGTTTGATGCACTCCCATTTGTCAGTTTTTTAAAATTATTTATTTATTTATTTAGGCTGCGTCAGGTCTTAGTTGCAGCATGCATGCACAACCTAGTTCCCGGACCAGGGATTGAACCCTGGCCCTCTGAATCGGGAGCGCTGAGTCTTACCCACTGGACCACCAGGGAATTCCCACATTTGTCTATTTTTGCTTTTGTTGCTTGTGCCTTTGGCCTCATGACCAAAAAATCATTGCCAAGATCAATGTCAAGAAGTTATTTTCTTTGTTTTCTTCTAGTATTTTAATGGTTTTAGGTCTTACATTTAAGTCTTTAATCCATTGTGAGTTGATTTTTTTCATTTCCCTGGAGTTCAGAATGATGCAACAGAGCCACTGAACCATGTTCCCACATTCGAAGGTGGCAAACTGAGGCGTCACTCTGGTCTCTTATGGTTTTTTCTGATTTTGACCCACAGCTCACTTGAGGTGGGTCTACCACTCCATCCTGAGCAGCTTTTGCTTTATGGCAAAGTTGAGGTGCTCAAGACCCGTGTGCAGGCACAGAGAGGGTGCCTGTCTCCATGAGCCTCTCCTGAGGGTGCTGGAAAAGCTTGACAACACAGAGAAGTAGTTAAACATCAGAATAAATCAGGGACTGTGTTTCTCAACACAGTGGGAAGACCTTTGTGTAAAGAATGTTGCCTGACATACTCTCTTAGGGTAAGCCAGCCTTTTAGCCACCTTTTGAAGGTTGATCAAGACCTATTAATATTGGAATATTTTCTCTGTTTATTCTAAGGACACCCCTATCATAAACATAAAAGCTGTTTGCATTAAACAATCGTACTGATTGGAAAGGACAGGGCCCTTCTGGCCAGCCTGTCAGGGCCAGGGTGGGGCATAGTAGGGAGGAGCTGGGGTCTGCTTCCAAGTCCTCTATCTGGAGATGAGACCCCCGGGCGTGGCGAGAGATCTTTACAGAGTAACATATTTTCCTGTGAGGGATTTTGTCCTGACACTGGGTCTTGATTTCCCCATTTTTTATTTTTTCTTTCACTCCTATGCACATCCTGCTGGAAAAATTCATTTTGTTCCTAACCCGCTCTGCTTCTAAGTGCAAACCAGAAGTACATCTGCACTTTCTCAGCAAACTGATCGTTTGGCTGGGTCGCTTCATAGTTAGATTTTTCAAAAGCTTCTCTCCTCATATATATCAGTGATTCCACCTTCTTAATCATCCTCCTCAGTGTTCTCCATGATCCTACTCATTTGTCAAACTGTCTGGGTCTACACTTTGGCGTTTGCCGAAAAAGGAATGATAACATGCGAACAGGGTGCAACGTCCACTTGGCTGCAGTCTTGGGATCTTTTTCCCATGTTTTTCTCCTTCTCCTCCCCATTTGCCTTGCCAGATGATGACATTGTTTTCCGTATCTGAAAAAGAAGATGGCTCAATTAATGGGCTTTTGGATTTCTGTGAAGATGCTTTTAGAAGTAGAGCATTCTGGAAATCAATGCTCCCTTTTTATGTCCCTTTGTATGGGAAGACCTAACTTCCCGAAGCACTAACCAGTTTTACAACTAATTACCCTATGGTAGCCTTGGTGATAACTCAAGAGACAAGATGAATTATAGAACGAATTCCTGATGCCATATTGGGTAGTTGGTGTGAGGGGAAGATATGCCAGTGTGCGGGCAAAGAACAAGCAGTCCTCTGTTCCATCGGGCATAACAGAGCCCAAAAATTCACTCCATGGCAATTAAATACTGGTCCCAGCTCTGTCAAAATAGACATGAAAGGAACAAGTAGCAAGGTATTAGGCAAGAGACATAAATTAGGAAAGATATATATTTCTATTATTTGTCATTAAGGTTTTTCTGCAGAGCCTGATACGAATATACTGCCTTTGATAGACATTATTTTACAATGGGAATGAATTTATTCTTTATGATAGTCACTAAGCATGAGGGATTCGCTTCTTCAGTTTATCTCCTAGGGTTTTTAAGTATCTCATTCACTGATGGATTCATCCTTTCATCACACATTTATTGAGAGCTTACTATAGGCTGACTACTGTTTAGGTACCTGGGATGGGATGGTGAGTTGAAATAGGTATGGTCTCTGTCCTGATGGGTTTTATAAAGAAATAGAAAAAGACAGATGTTAATCATAACATCCCACAAATACTTGTAAAACAACATTAATGATAACTGGTAGTTGGAGGGTACCTCCGTGAAGGGCATGGGGATTGGATGTTCTGGAGTTCTGATTGGTTGAATTTGCTTGTGGGTCATCCTGAACCAATGAGACACACATCTTCAGATACAGCCTTCCCCGTGAGTGCTCTGAAGGTGAGGTCATGTTGCATTGTCTATTTTTTTCAGAGGATTTGATAGTTTTGAATTGCACTTCATACATATTTAGCATTGCTTAGTTCATCAGATTCATCAGATGAAAAGTAACTCCCTCACCAAAAGGATGCATAGAAAAAAATTTTAAATATTGGCCTACATGGGCAGCTTCTTGAAGGTCTGAAAATCATCTGGCTTGCCGGGATCACGTGTTCTTCAGATTAAAGTGAAATTGGATTCCAAATTTGGTGGGAATTCCAGCAACTTTTTACCCCCAGCGTTCACCCATAAATGTTCACCTGGCAAGATTTACTGGAGACTTGGGGCATAAGGTGGTTGTGACGGTAATTAAACCACCGGGCAGCACAGCAGGAAAAAAACTGAATGTTGGACGTTCTAGATTTTAAAAGTCCTTCAAGCCTTTCCTCCCCTAGAGAGTTTCTGCCCCTTTATTCTTGAGCTCAGCTCTGTCATTTTTTCATATTGCTACATCTATCCCAGCTATGCCCTGGGGGTGTCTTTCAACAGCTGTCTTCTTTCGGGGAGGACAATAGGACTTACTGAAGAGAAAAATAAAAGGATCCCATTATCAAATAAATTTGGGGAGCTCCAGTTGAAATGCAATAGGAATTTTTTTAACCCTAGGATTTCTCTGAGTCTTTAATGCACTAATATGTTATAAATTGCTAAGAGAGTGATTTTTGAAGGTCTTTAACATGATCTATTTTCATTATTTCTCAGAAATCGCATCGTTTATGATGACTTTGGCTCCAAATAGCACAAACTCTGACTTACAATGACTTGAGCAACAAGAAATATGATCATGCCATGTGGTTGGAAGTTGAGATGTAGGATGGTTGATTTCGTGGACCAGTGATGGCACCAAGGGCTTGGATGTTTTCCCTCTTGGCCTCTGCCATCCTCAGTGTTGACTCACAGTAGTAGCACGATGGCTGCAGCAGGTACAGGCTTTAAATCTGTAGTGGCAGTATCCTTAAGAAGGGGAGTGGCCATTTCTTCCTAGGGCTTTTTCTTAGAGCGAAAAGACTTGTTCCAAAATCCCCCCATAGACTCTCTCACATGTCTTTGGCTGGAACTAGGTCTTAGCCTTATTCCTAAACTAACTCACAGCAAGGAGGATGGCTGAGCCTCCCTTAAGCACCTGGGTACACATGGGATGGGTAGATACCTGCACACAATTGAGGTTCTTTTTGGAAGGCGTTAGGTGGGAATAAGCGCTGGTCAGGCCACTAATAATGTCCATTAAAGAAGCACATTGCTATGGACTGAATTTTGTCCCTCCTAAAATCCATATGCTGAAGGTCTAACCCTCCATGTGACTGATTAGATTTGGGGATTGGGCCTTCAGGAGTAATTAAGGTTAAATGAGGTCATAAGGGTAGAGCTCTAATCTGGTAAGACTGACTGGTGGCCTTATAAGAAAAGGAAGAGAGAGAGAGAGTACATGCACTAAGGAAACTCCACGGGAGGACAGTGCAAGAAGGTGCTGTCTGCAAGCCAGGAGGCGAGCTCTCACCAGAAGCCAACCCTGTCAGACCTGCATCTGGGACTCCCAGTCTCCAGAACAGGGAGAAAATAAATTTCTGTTGTTTAAGCCACCCAGTCTATGGTATTTTGTTACAGCAGCCTGCACTGACTAATGGACACTTCAGTGTGATAAGGAATTAAAATAATACAGAAGCTTCTGGAAAAATGATGAAATACTCCTCCTCTATGCCAACTCCATTCCCTCCCTGGAGATTGCTGCTAAAAACAATTTGTGGTATACTTTTTTTAATGCTTACCAAATGTATGTATATGTTCATGTGCCATAAACATACATATATCATTGTACCCACACATGTCTTTGTTGTTGACTTTTTATTTTTTAACGCTGACATTTCACTTACCGTTATGCAAGCTTATTTTCATTCAACAAAATATATAGCCTTAAATCATTCCTTATAAAGGTTGCATAGATATACCATCCAGATGTATCATAATTTCTTCAACCACCTCAGTATGGAAGGATGTGGTGTGAAGTGGGTCCCACATGTATCTGAACATGGAGTATCTCCTGGGATTTGTACTCAGCACAGTTGTGGATCTGCTGCTCTAGAATTACAGGTTCTCTGTTTCTCATCCTAAAAGACGACAATGTCTTGAAGCTTTTACGATGTTTGACCATGGCAGAATGTAGTTGGCTGATGGTACCCAAAGGACATGATGACACAGGATGCTAATGAATGATTATGTGCTGGATAGTCCTCTTCTGGCCCCTGTGCATCAAAAATGCTAACTTCTCATTCTTTAGGTGACCAGACACTTTGTTCTTTCATGCATGACACCGTACTGTTATGGAAACTGTGACATGACTCATCCACTGACTTATTCCATCTTGGATGAACTCTCCTTCAAGCTATGTAGCTCGAATAGAGTAAATCTGACTAATAAATTTACAGGCAGGATTTTGGCAACATAAAAGATTCTGGCCTCCCTGGAAAAGTTTAAAAAAATTTGTCTAATGTTTATGAGGAAATTATTTTTCGTTCTGTTGCTATTTGAATCTAATTTTAATAATCCACGAACACTGTAAATGTAGGAAACCCACCCTAGTAAAGTCACTTAGTCTTTGAACCCATTTAATCCTACCAATGGGGTTGTTGAAATAAACATGGGTGATTTCTAACATGACTGAGAGTTTACACAACTGCCCTGTTTGCAAGAGCCAAGATATTATTGTGTTTATCGTAGACAAAAGATGACCTTCACTTGGGGATTGGATTGAGTTCCAACAGAAGTGCCATAAAATGGTTGATGGCTTGCCTAGACTGCAAGGTGAAAAAATTCTTCTTCTGTTTGCACAGTTTTGTTTCTTTTCCCTTTGGAATTTCTGAATCATTCATATCTTTAGTATCCTAAGCAAGTCTTTGCAGATAGGATGGATGGATACTTATCATATATAAGTATTCATACATGCTATATATAATTGAAATATATTTTAACATACTTTTGATTATTTGTTGTAGTCTAATCATACTTCTTATACCATCATTGGATGCTATGTACTTTTAAGATATAAAAGTGTTTACATGGGAGTTTGAATAAGAATATGATTTTTTTCCAATTTAATGTATCCATGATTCTTTGAAGAAACACTGTGATAGAAACTAATGAAAAAATTGGTGGCTACTACTCTAAAAAAATAATGGAATGGAACTAACGAGTGCTATCAAATAAACGCCTTTAAATAATGAAGCATGGGAACTATCTCAGCTTCCACAGCCTGAAATCTGGGTTACTTGAAAGTCACCCTTGTCTAGAAAGACACCACAGATGACAAAAATTAGGTGCTAAAGATTAAGCAGATTTGGGAAAGATATTTTTTCTTATAATTCTTTTGAAATCAAGAGAGAAAATTCATTAAAAAATTTGTCTCTGATCCATCAATTTAATGACTCTAGTTCTTTTTCTTTTCCTCTGCCTAAAATAAATTCAAGCCAAAATGAGGCTTTAAAATTGAAGAAATGAAAAAATAATTTGCTAGACAAACGTTCCAAAATACTGCATGTGGACCTTCCAACAACTGAGTCAACAAACTGAGATATGTGTATCACAATTACCCACAATCGTATGGGAATTAGGTTTACAGAAAAATCTTTCTGTTGGAACTCAATCCAATCCCCAAGTGAAGGTCATCTTTTGTCTACGATAAACACAATAATATCTTGGCTCTTGCAAACAGGGCAGTTGTGTAAACTCTCAGTCATGTTAGAAATCACCCATGTTTATTTCAACAACCCCATTGGTAGGATTAAATGGGTTCAAAGACTAAGTGACTTTACTAGGGTGGGTTTCCTACATTTACAGTGTTCGTGGATTATTAAAATTAGATTCAAATAGCAACAGAACGAAAAATAATTTCCTCATAAACATTAGACAAATTTTTTTAAACTTTTCCAGGGAGGCCAGAATCTTTTATGTTGCCAAAATCCTGCCTGTAAATTTATTAGTCAGATTTACTCTATTCGAGCTACATAGCTTGAAGGAGAGTTCATCCAAGATGGAATAAGTCAGTGGATGAGTCATGTCACAGTTTCCATAACAGTACGGTGTCATGCATGAAAGAACAAAGTGTCTGGTCACCTAAAGAATGAGAAGTTAGCATTTTTGATGCACAGGGGCCAGAAGAGGACTATCCAGCACATAATCATTCATTAGCATCCTGTGTCATCATGTCCTTTGGGTACCATCAGCCAACTACATTCTGCCATGGTCAAACATCGTAAAAGCTTCAAGACATTGTGGTCTTTTAGGATGAGAAACAGAGAACCTGTAATTCTAGAGCAGCAGATCCACAACTGTGCTGAGTACAAATCCCAGGAGATACTCCATGTTCAGATACATGTGGGACCCACTTCACACAACATCCTTCCATACTGAGGTGGTTGAAGAAATTATGATACATCTGGATGGTATATCTATGCAACCTTTATAAGGAATGATTTAAGGCTATATATTTTGTTGAATGAAAATAAGCTTGCATAACGGTAAGTGAAATGTCAGCGTTAAAAAATAAAAAGTCAACAACAAAGACATGTGTGGGTACAATGATATATGTATGTTTATGGCACATGAACATATACATACATTTGGTAAGCATTAAAAAAAGTATACCACAAATTGTTTTTAGCAGCAATCTCCAGGGAGGGAATGGAGTTGGCATAGAGGAGGAGTATTTCATCATTTTTCCAGAAGCTTCTGTATTATTTTAATTCCTTATCACACTGAAGTGTCCATTAGTCAGTGCAGGCTGCTGTAACAAAATACCATAGACTGGGTGGCTTAAACAACAGAAATTTATTTTCTCCCTGTTCTGGAGACTGGGAGTCCCAGATGCAGGTCTGACAGGGTTGGCTTCTGGTGAGAGCTCGCCTCCTGGCTTGCAGACAGCACCTTCTTGCACTGTCCTCCCGTGGAGTTTCCTTAGTGCATGTACTCTCTCTCTCTCTTCCTTTTCTTATAAGGCCACCAGTCAGTCTTACCAGATTAGAGCTCTACCCTTATGACCTCATTTAACCTTAATTACTCCTGAAGGCCCAATCCCCAAATCTAATCAGTCACATGGAGGGTTAGACCTTCAGCATATGGATTTTAGGAGGGACAAAATTCAGTCCATAGCAATGTGCTTCTTTAATGGACATTATTAGTGGCCTGACCAGCGCTTATTCCCACCTAACGCCTTCCAAAAAGAACCTCAATTGTGTGCAGGTATCTACCCATCCCATGTGTACCCAGGTGCTTAAGGGAGGCTCAGCCATCCTCCTTGCTGTGAGTTAGTTTAGGAATAAGGCTAAGACCTAGTTCCAGCCAAAGACATGTGAGAGAGTCTATGGGGGGATTTTGGAACAAGTCTTTTCGCTCTAAGAAAAAGCCCTAGGAAGAAATGGCCACTCCCCTTCTTAAGGATACTGCCACTACAGATTTAAAGCCTGTACCTGCTGCAGCCATCGTGCTACTACTGTGAGTCAACACTGAGGATGGCAGAGGCCAAGAGGGAAAACATCCAAGCCCTTGGTGCCATCACTGGTCCACGAAATCAACCATCCTACATCTCAACTTCCAACCACATGGCATGATCATATTTCTTGTTGCTCAAGTCATTGTAAGTCAGAGTTTGTGCTATTTGGAGCCAAAGTCATCATAAACGATGCGATTTCTGAGAAATAATGAAAATAGATCATGTTAAAGACCTTCAAAAATCACTCTCTTAGCAATTTATAACATATTAGTGCATTAAAGACTCAGAGAAATCCTAGGGTTAAAAAAATTCCTATTGCATTTCAACTGGAGCTCCCCAAATTTATTTGATAATGGGATCCTTTTATTTTTCTCTTCAGTAAGTCCTATTGTCCTCCCCGAAAGAAGACAGCTGTTGAAAGACACCCCCAGGGCATAGCTGGGATAGATGTAGCAATATGAAAAAATGACAGAGCTGAGCTCAAGAATAAAGGGGCAGAAACTCTCTAGGGGAGGAAAGGCTTGAAGGACTTTTAAAATCTAGAACGTCCAACATTCAGTTTTTTTCCTGCTGTGCTGCCCGGTGGTTTAATTACCGTCACAACCACCTTATGCCCCAAGTCTCCAGTAAATCTTGCCAGGTGAACATTTATGGGTGAACGCTGGGGGTAAAAAGTTGCTGGAATTCCCACCAAATTTGGAATCCAATTTCACTTTAATCTGAAGAACACGTGATCCCGGCAAGCCAGATGATTTTCAGACCTTCAAGAAGCTGCCCATGTAGGCCAATATTTAAAATTTTTTTCTATGCATCCTTTTGGTGAGGGAGTTACTTTTCATCTGATGAATCTGATGAACTAAGCAATGCTAAATATGTATGAAGTGCAATTCAAAACTATCAAATCCTCTGAAAAAAATAGACAATGCAACATGACCTCACCTTCAGAGCACTCACAGGGAAGGCTGTATCTGAAGATGTGTGTCTCATTTGGTTTAGGATGACCCACACAGCGGAATCCTTGTACTAGGCCCCATTCTCGGTGAAGCTGAACAGTGTGTCCAGCATTATATTCCTTTCCCTCTCAGGGGCATCCTTGCTCCTTTGCCCTTCCTTCCACCATTCCAACTCACTCCTCGTAATCTATTTTGGATGACACTTACTTTGTGGCTTCTAGAGCTAGCGTGGGGTTCAGGTTGAGGTATATTTCAGTTCAGCAGAAGACTGTTGTGGCCTATTCACTTATTATTTCCCCACCAAACACGTATTTAAAAATTACTATGGAGCAGGTCCTGTGATAAGTGCTCAGACTTCCAAGATCACAATATTGTTTCTGTCCTCAAAGAGCTTCTAGCCTATTGTGGAGTTAGATACATAAATAGATAATGTCCATGTTACTGTGAAAATGGTATAAAAAGGGAACGTAGAAAGTGTGTTGAGAACTTAGAGAACTCAGGTAGTTGGAGAGCTGGAATTTGCGCTGGTTGCTGTAAGGTGGGTAGGAGTTTGATAGAGGGAAAAAGACAATGGGAGAGAAGGATTTCTAGAGCATGTGAAAACTGCTTGTTTAGACCTGTAAAGAAACTCAAGACCATGATGTGTGGAGGGGAGTTTCTAGTAGCATCATGGGCCTGGAGTTCTCTGGCAGATTATGGCCTGTGTTGGATTTTATTGGTAATAAATCCAATCCTTTAAAGAAGTGGGATTGGCATTTTTTCTCATCTTCCCTCTCACCCGAGCTTTCGTGAAGATCCTGGTTTCTAAAAGAGATAAACACTCCACGGATGCTGGGGATCATAGGCATACATTCTGTCAATCAAGGAATGAGTACCGAGTCACAGTGAGGCTTTGAGACAGACAAAAAGAATAACTCCTCTGCTGTCTGGAACCTCAGACTCTGATTTGGAAAGAGTCCTCAAAATCTCATGGGTCTTTTTAAAGTTAATGTTAGTTAAGGCAGAGGGAAGTTTAGGAAATCTTTGCTTGGAGGTCCATCAGTGATGATACTATGAGGAGGCATCACTGAGGGTCTGGAGAATTTGACCTGAAAGAAAAATGGCTTAGGAGTACTCCCCACACCTCTTACTGAAAAAGCCCCTCATCCAAATCTCCTGAGCACCTCCTACCTAGCACTGTGATTTGCAAGTGTGATTCGTAGACCAGGAGCATCAGCAGCGCCTGAGAAGTTGTTAAAAGTGAGATTTCTGGGGTCCCAAACTCAGGAGTTCTGTGTGTTGACCCAGCACTCTGTGCTTTAATGAGACCCTCAGGGAGATTCTGATGCACCCGCCAGTTAAACTCACTGGTCTGGGTGGTGGGTGATGAACTTTTCTCTTGCTATTCCCATGTCCTTCTAAGTGGGCAGTCTAAAGACTTTTTCACACTCTTTACCCCTCTTTCCTAAAAGACCTAAGCATTTTTTTTTGGAAAAGAGATCACTCATCTTCAGATCTAATGACAATTTATTTCTTGGTAGTAAAATAAAAATAACATAAAATTTTTCATTTTAGGATAAAGATATGGTATATATACAATGGAATATTACTCAGCCTTAAAAAAAAGAATGAAATCATACCATTTGCAGCAACATGGATGAACCTAGAGATTATCATACTCAGTGAAGTAAGTCAGACAGAGAAAGACAAATACCATATGATATCACTTATATGTGGAATCTAAAAATGTGATACAAATGAATTTGCTTACAAAACAGAAATAGACTCACAGACATAGAAAACAAACTAATGATTACCAAAGGGGAAAAGGGGGGAGGGATAAATTAGGAGTTTGGAATTAACAGATACACACTACTATATATAAAACAGACAAACAACAAGGACCCACTGTGTAGTGTAAAGAACTATATTCAATATCTTGTAATAACCTATAATGGAAAAGAATCTGAAAAATAATATATGTGTATATATATACATATATAAAAAACAATCACTTTGCTGTATGCCTGAAACATTGTAAATCAACTATATTTCAATTGAAAAAATTTACCATTTCAACCATTTAAAGTGTGCAATTCAGTGGCACTGATTACATTCCCATTGTTATGCAACCGTCACCTCTATTTATTTCCCAAACTTTTTCATTACTTGAAACAAAATCCTGTAACAATTAAGCAATAACTCCCCATTCCCCTTCCTCTCAGCCCCTGGTTACTTATAATCTACTTATGTCTCTATGCATTTGCCTATTCTAGGTACTCATATAAGTGGGAAGAATCCTACAATATTTGTCTTTTTGTGAATGACAACCTTTGGAAGTGCTGGTTGCATTAATGCTGGGGACTCTAAGTCTTGGTACCAAGCGTGATGCTCTGTTACATCTCAACCAAACAGGTCCAGTAATGGTCAGGCCTGTCTTTGCTCTGCCCTTCAGCAAGAGCAAAATCAGATACATTTCTATTCATTCACTGAGTCAGCAAATATCCTCCGGGTGCTTGTTCTCTGCTATGCAATGAGATAGGATATCACAGCTTTCCTTTTGTGCTTCCAGATATTCCAGAGTGGATGGTATAATACATGCATTAAACTTAGAAGATTTCAAGTAAATACAGCAATTATTCTACTATAGTAATACAGGAGAAACTCTGTAACATTTTGTTTTGCATGGATAATTATATACTGTGCTCATTATATGGTACATTTATATGTACATATTACAGTATAGGATTACAGTCACTCATCCATATATATTATACTTTATAAATAACTTAAGGAAACTCAAGGGTTACTGTCACGTAGAGTTCTAACCCAAGAGTCACAGCCTTATGCAGAAAGAGACCCCCTTTTGTGAAAGCTTATTAGAATCCTCACTCTGCTCTCCCCTCCCCTGCATTAACCTTTCCCATCCTGGTCTTGGGGATTCTCAAAAGCTTTTTTTTTAAATCTTTATTGCAGTATAATTGCTTCACAATGTTGTGTTAGTTTCTGCTGTACAACAAAGTGTATCAACTATACGTATACATACATCACCATATCCCCTCCCTCTTGTGGCTTCCTCCCACCCTCCCTATCTCACCCCCTAGGTGGTCACAAGGCACCGAGCTGATCTCCCTGTGCTATGCGGCTCCTTCCCACTAGCTATCTATCTTACATTTGGTACTGTATGTCAATGCTACTCTCTCATTTCATCCCAACTTACCCTTCCCACTCCCCGTGTCCTCGAGTCCATTCTCTACATTTGCATCTTTATTCCTGCCCTGCCACTAGGTTCATCAGTACCATTACTTTGAGATTCCATATATGGGTGTTAGCATATGGTATTTGTTTTTCTCTTTCTGACTTACTTTACTCTGTATGACATACTCTAGGTTCTCCTATCTCATTACAAATACTCAATTTCGTTCCTTTTTATGGCTGAGTAATATTCTATTGTATATATGTGCCACATCTTCTATATCAATTCATCTGTTGATGGATATTTATGTTGCTTCCAAGTCCCAGCTATTGTAAATAGTGCTGCAGTGAACATTGGGGTGCATGTGTTTTTTTTTTAATTATGGTTTTCTCAGGGTATATGCCCAGTATTGGGACGGCTGAGTCATATGGTAGTTCTATTTTTAGTTTTTTAAGGAACCTCCATACTGTTCTCCATAGTGGCTGTATCAATTTCTATTCCTACCAACAGTGCAAGAGGGTTCTCTTTTCTCCACACCCTCTCCAGCATTTATTGTTTGTAGATTTTTTGGTGATGGCCATTCTGACAGGTGTGAGGTGATACCTCATTGTAGTTTTGATTTGCATTTCTCTAATGATTAGTGATGTTGAGCATCCTTTCATGTATTTGTTGGGAATCTGTATATCTTCTTTAGAGAAATGTCTATTTAGGTCTTCTGCCCATTTTTGGACTGGGTTGTTTGTTTTTTTGATATTAAGCTGCATGAGCTTCTTGTAAATTTTGGAGATTAACCCTTTGTCAGTTGCTTCATTTGCAAATATTTTCTCCCATTCTGAGGTTTGTCTTTTGGTCTTGTTTATGGTTTCCTTTGCTGTGCAAAAGCTTTGAAGTTTCATTAGGTCCCATTTGTTTATTTTTGTTTTTATTTCCATTCCTCTAGGAGCTGGGTCAAAAAGGATCTTGCTGTGATTTATGTCATAGAGTGTTATGCCTATGTTTTCCTCTAAGAGTTTTATACTGTCTGGCCTTACATTTAGGTCGTTAATCCACTTTGAGTTTATTTTTTTGTATGGTGTTAGGGAGTGTTCTAATTTCATTCTTTTACATGTAGCTGTCCAGTTTTCCCAGCACCACTTAATGAAGAGGCTGCCTTTTCTCCATTGTATATTCTTGCCTCCTTTATCAAAAGTAAGGTGATCATATGTGTGTGGGTTTATCTCTGGGCTTTCTATCCTGTTCCATTGATCTATATTTCTGTTTTTGTGCCAGTACCATACTGTCTTGATACCTGTATCTTTGTAGTATAGTCTGAAGTCAGGGAGCCTGATTCCTCCAGCTCCGTTTTTCTTTCTCAAGATTGCTTTGGCTGTTCGGGGTCTTTTGTGTTTCCATACAAATTGTGAGATTTTTTGTTCTAGTTCTGTGAAAAATATCATTGGTAGTTTGATAGGGATTGCATTGATCTGTAGATTGCTTTGGGTAGTATAGTCATTTTCACAATGTTGAT
Source organism: Delphinapterus leucas (assembly GCF_059928025.1). Lineage (NCBI taxonomy): Eukaryota > Metazoa > Chordata > Mammalia > Artiodactyla > Monodontidae > Delphinapterus > Delphinapterus leucas. Next base: position 44,474,889 of record NC_143130.1, on the reverse strand, counting down.
TCTTCCAATCCAAGAATATGGTATATCTCTCCATCTGTTTGTATCAACTTTAATTTCTTTCATCAGTGTCTTATAGCTTTCTGCATACAGGTGTTTGGTCTCCTTAGGTAGGTTTATTCCTAGGTATTTTATTCTTTTTGTTGCAGTGGTAAATGGGAGTGTTTTCTTAATTTCTCTTCCAGATTTTTCAACATTAGTGTATTGGAATGCAAAAGATTCTGTGCATTAATTTTGTATCCTGCTACTTTACCAGATTTATTGATTAGCCTTAGTAGTTTTCTGGTAGCATCTTTAGGATTCTCTATGTATAGTGTCATGTCATCTGCAAACAGTGACAGCTTTATTTTTTCTTTTCTGATTTGGATTCCTTTTGTCTCTTTTTCTTCTCTGATTGCTCTGGCTAAAACTTCCAAAAGTATGTTGAATAACAGTGGTGAGAATGGACAACCTTGTCTTGTTCCTGATCTTAGAGGAAATGGTTTCAGTTTTTCACCATTGAGAATGACATTGGCTGTGAGTTTGTCATATATGGCTTTTATTATGTTGAGGAAAGTTCCCTCTATACCTACTTTCTGGAGGGTTTTTATCATAAATTGGTGTCGAATTTTGTTGAAAGCTTTTTCTGGATCTACTGAGATGATCATATGTTTTTTCTCCTTCAGTTTGTTAAATGGCTTATCGCATTGATTGATTTGTGTATACTAAAGAAACCTTGCATTGCTGGGATAAACCCCACTTGATCGTGGTGTATGATCCTTTTAATGGGCTGTTGGATTCTGTTTGCTAGTATTTTGTTGAGGATTTTTGCATCTATGTTCATCAGTGATATTGGCCTGTAGTTTTCTTTCTTAGTGACATCTTTGTCTGGTTTTGGTATCAGGGTGATGGTGGCCTTATAGAATGAGTTTCTGAGTGTTCCTCCCTTGGTTATGTTTTGGAAGAGTTTGAGAAGGATAGGCATTAGCTCTTCTCTAAATGTTTGATAGAATTCGCCTGTGAAGCCATCTGGTCCTGGGCGTCAGTTTGTTGGAAGATTTTTAATCACAGTCTCAATTTCAGTGCTTGTGATTGGTCTGTTAATATTTTCTATTTCCTCCTGGTTCAGTCTTGGAAGATTGTGCTTTTCTAAGAATTTGTCCATTTCTTCCAGGGTGTCTATTATATTGGCATCTAGGTGCTTGTAGTGATCTCTCATAATCCTTTGTATTACTGCAGTGTCCGTTGTTCCTTCTTCTTTTTCATTTCTAATTCTGTTGATTTGAGTCTTCTCCCTTTTTTTCTTGAGGAATCTGGCTAATGGTTTATCACTTTTGTTTATCTTCTGAAAGAACCAGCTTTTAGTTTTATTGATCTTTGCTATTGTTTCCTTCATGTCTTTTTCATTCATTTCTGGTCTGTTCTTTATGATTTCTTTCCTTCTGCTAACTTTGCCGGGGGTGGGTGGTTTGTTCTTCTTTCTCTAATTGCTTTAAGTGTGAGGTTAGGTTGTTTATTTGAGATGTTTCTTATATCTTGAGGTAGGATTGTATTGCTATAAACTTCCCTCTTAGAACTGCTTTTGCTGCATCCCATAGGTTTTGGGTCATCGTGTTTTCATTGTCATTTGTTTCTAGGTATTTTTTGATTCCTTTTTGATTTCTTCAGTGATCTCTTGGTTATTTAGTAGTGTATGTGTAGCCTCCATATATTTGTAGTTTTTACAGTTATTTTCCTGTAATTGATATCTAGTCTCATAGCGTTGTGGTCGGAAAAGATAGTTGATACGATTTCAGTTTTCTTAAATTTACCAAGGCTTGATTTGTGACACAAGATATGATCTATCCTGCAGAATGTTCCATGAGCACTTGAGAAGATAGTGTATTCTGTTGTTTTTGGATGCAATGTCCTATAAATATCAATCAAGTCCATCTTGTTTAATGTATTATTTGAAGCTTGTGTTCCCTTATTTATTTTCATTTTGGATGATCTGTCCATTGGTGAAAGTGGGGGTGTTAAAGTCCCCTACTGTGATTGTGTTACTGTCCATTTCCCCTCTTATGGCTGTTAGCATTTGCCCTATGTATTGAGTTGCTCCTATGCGGGGTGCATAAATATTTGCAATTGTTATACCTTCTTCTTGGACTGATCCCTTGATCATTATGTAGTGTCCTTCTTTGTCTCTTTTAATAGTCTTTATTTTAAAGTGTACTTTGTTTGATATGAGAATTGTTACTCCAGCTTTCTTTTGATTTCCATTTGCATGGAATATCTTTTTCCATCCCCTCACTTTCAGTCTGTATGTGTCCCTAGGTCTGAAGTGGGTCTCTTTTAGACAGCATATATATGGGTCTTGTTTTTGTATCCATTCAGCCAGTCTATGTCTTTTGGTTGGAGCATTTAATCCATTTACATTTAAGGTAGTTATTGATATGTATGTTCCTGTTACCATTTTCTTAATTGCCTCAGGTTTGTTATTATAGGTCTTTTCCTTCCGTTGTGTTTCCTGCCTAGAGAAGTTCCTTTAGCATTTGTTCTAAAGCTGGTTTGGTGGCGCTGAATTCTCTTAGCTTTTGCTTGTCTGTAAAAGTTTTAATTTCTCCATTGAATCTGAATGAGATCCTTGCTGGGTCGAGTAATCTTAGTTATAGATTTTTCTCTTTCTTCACTTTAAATATGTCCTGGCACTCCCTTCTGGCTCTCAGAGTTTTCTGCTGAAAGATCAGCTGTTAACCCTATGGGGATTCCTTTGTATGTTATTTGTTGTTTTTCCCTTGCTGCTTTTAATATTTTTTCTTTGTATTTAATTTTTGATAGTTTGATTAATATGTGCCTGGGCGTGTTTCTCTTTGGATTTATCCTGTATGGGACTCTCTGTGGTTACTGGACTTGATTGACTATTTCCTTTCCCATGTTAGGGAAGTTTTCAACTATAATCTCTTCCAATATTTTCTCAGTCCAGTCCCTTTCTTTTTCTCTTCTTCTTCTAGGACCCCTATAATTCAATTGTTGGTGCATTTATTGTTGTCCCAGAGGTCTCTGGGACTGTCCTCAATTCTTTTCATTCTTTTTTCTTTATTCTGCTCTATGATTGTTATTTCCACTATTTTATCTTCCAGGTCACTTATCCATTCTTCTGCCTTAGTTATTCTGCTATTGATTCCTTCTAGATACTTTTTTATTTCCTTTCCTGTGTTGTTCATGATTGTTTGTTTGCTCTTTAGTTCTTCTAGGTCCTTGTTAAACATTTCTTGTATTTTCTTCATTTCTCCATTATTTCCAAAATTTTGGAACATCTTTACTATCATTACTCTGATTTTTTTCAGGTAGACTGCCTATTTCCTCTTCATTTGGTCTGGTGGGTTTTTACCTTGCTCCTTCATCTGCTGTGTATTTCTCTGTCTTCTCATTTTGCTTAAGTTACTGTGTTTGGGCTCTCCTTTTTGCAGGCTGCAGGTTCATAGTTCCCGTTTTTTCTGGTGTCTGCCTCCAGGGGCTAAGGTTGGTTCAGTGGGTTTGGTAGGCTCCTGGTGGAGGGGACCGGTGCCTGTGTCTGAGGCTGGATCTTGTCTTTCTGGTGGGCAGGACTGCATCCGGTGGTGTGTTTTGGGGTGTCTGTGACCTTATTATGATTTTAGGGCGCCTCTCTGCTAATGTGTGGGGTTGTGTTCCTGTCTTGCTGTTGTTTGGCATAGGGTGTCCCACACTGTAGCTTGCTGGTCATTGAGTGGAGCTGGGTCTTAGCGTTGAGATGGAGGTCTCTGGGAGAGCTTTCGCCGTTTGATATTATGTGGAGCCTGGAGGTCTCTGGTGGACCAATGTCCTCAACTGAGCTCTCCCACCTCAGAGGCACAGGCCTGACACCTGGCTGGAGCACCAAGACCCTGTCAACCACACGGCTCAGAAGTAAAGGGAGAAATGAAAGAAAGAAAGAAAAGAAAAGAAAAGAAAATTATTATTAAAAATAAAAAAATGTAAAAGTAATTTAAAAAGAAAGAAAGAGGAGAGCAACCGAAGCAAAAAACAAATCCACCAATGATAACAAGTGCTAAAAACTATACTAAAAAAAAAAAAAAAAAAGGACAGACAGAACCCTAGGACAATCGGTAAAAGCAAAACTGTACAGCAAAATCACACAAAGTCCACCGCCTCAATTTTGGGATGATTCATTGTCTATTCATGTATTCCAGAGATGCAGGGTACATCAAGTTGATTGTGGAGATTTAATCCGCTGCTCCTTAAGATGCTGGGTGAAATTTCCCTTTCTCTTCTTTGTACGCACAGCTCCTGGGGTTCAGCTTTGAATTTGGCCTAGCCTCTGCATGTAGGTCACCTGAGGGCGTCTTTTTTTTTTGCTCAGACAGGACGGGGTTAAAGGAGCAGCTGATTAGGGGGTCTGCCTCCCTCAGGTCGGGGGGAGGGAGGGGTACAGAATGCGGGGTGAGCCTGCGGCTGCAGAGGCCAGCATGACTTTGCACCAGCCTGAGGCGCCGTGTGTTCTCCCGGGGAAGTTGTCCCTGGATCACGGGACCCTGGCAGTGGTGGGCTGCACTGGCTTCCGGCAGGGGAGGTGTGGATAGTGACCTGTGCTTGCACAGAGGCTTTACGGTGGCTGCAGCAGCAGCCTTAGCACCTCATGCCCATCTCTGGTGTCTGAGCTGATAGCCACGGCTCGTGCCCATCTCTGGAGCTGGTTTAGGCGGTGCTCTGAATCCCCTCTCCTCGCACACCCTGAAACAATGGTCTCTTGCCAATTAGGCAGTTCCAGACTTTTTCCTTGACTCCCTCCAGGCTAGCTGTGGTGCTTAGCCCCCTTTAGGCTGTGTTCAAGCTGCCAACCCCAGTCCTCTCCCTGGGGTCTGACCTCCGAACCCTAAGCCTCAGCTCCCAGGCCCCACCCACCCCAACAGTTGAGGAGAGAAGCCTCTCATGCTGGGGAGTGCTGGTCGGCAGGTCTCCTCTGTGCAGGAATCTCTCTGCTTTGCCCTCTGCACTCCTATTGCTGTGGTCTCCTCTGTGGCTCCGAAACTCCCCCCCCACCATCTCCGCCAGTGAAGGGGCTTCTAGTGTGTGGAAACTTTTCCTCCTTCACAGCTCCCTCACAGAATTGCTGGTCCCATCCCTATTCTTTTGTCTCTGTTTTTCTTTTTTCTTTTGCCCTACCCAGGTACGTGGGGAGTTTCTTGCCTTTTGGGAAGTCTGAGGTCTTCTGCCAGCGTTCAGTAGGTGTTCTGGAGGAGTTGTTCCACATGTAGATATATGTCTGATGCATTTGTGGGGAGGAAGGTGATCTCCACGTCTTACTCCTCCGCCATCTTACCAACATCTCTCTCACCGTTGGTAATTTGATAGGGATTGCATTGAAACTGTAGATTGCTTTGGGTAGTATAGTCATTTTCACAATGTTGATTCTTCCAATTCAAGACAGGAATTCCATATGGTTTTATCATCTTTGATTTCTTTCATCAGTGTCTTATAGTTTTCTGCATACAGGTTTTTTTCCTCCTTACTTAGGTAGGTTTATTCCTAGGTGTTTAATCCTTTTTGTTTCAATGGTAAATGGGAGTGTTTCCTTAATTTCTCTTTCTGAGTTTTCATTGTTATTATAGGAATGCAAGAGATTTATGTGCATTAATTTTGTATCCTGCTACTTTACCAAATTCATTGATTAGCTCTAGTAGTTTTCTGGTGGCATCTTTAGGATTTTCTAGTATAGTATCATGTCATCTGCAAACAGTGACAGTGTTACTTCTTCTTTTCCAGTTTGGATTCCTTTTATTTCTTTTTCTTCTCTGATTGCCATGGCTTAAACTTCCAAAACTATGTTGAATAATAGTAGGCACGCTTGTCTTGTTCCTGGTCTTAGAGGAAATGCTTTCAGTTTTTCACCATTGAGAAATCATTCTCAGTTGGCTGTGGGTTTGTCATATATGGCTTTTATTATGTTGAGGTAGATTCCCTCTATGCCCACTTTCTGGAGAGTTTTTATCAGAAATCAGTGTTGAATTTTGTCAAAAGCTTTCTCTGCATCTATTGAGATGATCATATGGTTTTGCTCCTTCAATTTGTTAATATGGTGTATCATGTTGATTGATTTGCGTATATTGAAGAATCCTTGCATTCCTGGAATAAACCCCACGTTATCATGGTGTATGATCCTTTTAATGTGCTGTTGGATTCTGTTTGCTAGTATTTTGTTGAGGATTTTTGCATGTATATTCATCAGTGATATTGGCCTGTAATTTTCTTTTTTTGTGACATCTTTGTCTGGTGTTGGTATCAGGGTGATGGTGTCCTTGTAGAATGATTTCAGGAGTGTTCCTCCCTCTGCTGTATTTTGGAAGAGTTTGAGAAGGATAGGTATTAGCTTTTCTCTAAATGTTTGATAGAATTCTCCTGTGAAGCCACCTGGTCCTGGGCTTTTGTTTGTTGGAAGATTTTTAATCACAGTTTCAATTTCAGTGTTTGTGATTGGTCTGTTCATATTTTCCGTTTCTTCCTGGTTTAGTCTTGGAAGGTTGTACTTTTCTAAGAATTTGTCCATTTGTTCCAGGTTGTCCATTTTATTGGCATGTAGTTGCTTGTAGTAGTCTCAAATGATCCTTTGTATTTCTGCCGTGTCTTCTCTTTCTTCGCTTCTAATTCTGTTGATATGAGTCTTCTCCCATTTTTTCTTGATGAGTCTGGCTAATGGTTTATCAATTTTGCTTATCTTCTCAAAGAACCAGCTTTTAGTTTTATTGATTTTTGCTATTGTTTCCTTCATTTCTTTTTCATTTATTTCTGATCTGATTTTTATGATTTCTTTCCTTCTGTGAACATTGGGGTTTTTTTCTTATTCTTTCTCTAATTGCTTTAGGTGTAAGGTTAGGTTGTTTATTTGAGATGTTTCTTGTTTCTTAAGGTAGGATGGTATTGCTATAAACTTCCCTCTTAGAACTGCTTTTGCTGCATCCCATAGGTTTTGGGTCATCATGTTTTCATTGTCATTTGTTTCTAGGTATTTTTTGCTTTCCTCTTTGATTTCTTCAGTGATCTATTGGTTGTTTAGTAGCATATTTGTTTAGCCTTCATGTGTTTGTATTTTTTGCCTTTTTTTTCCCCTGTAACTGATATCTAGTCTCATAGCATTGTGGTCAGAAAAGATGCTTGATATCATTTCAATTTTCTTAAATTTACTGAGGCTTGATTTGACTCAAGATGTGATCTATCCTGGAGAATGTTCCATGTGCACTTGAGAAGAAATTGTATTTTATTGTTTTTCAATAGAATGTCCTATAAATATCAATTAAGTCCATCTGGTCTATTGTGTCATTTAAAGTTTGTGTTTCCTTATTTATTTTCTGTTTGGATGATCTGTCCATTGGTATAAGTGAGGTGTTAAATTCCTCTACTATTATTGAAAAGCTTTTGTCTGAGTCCTTGGTCTTGATGATATCGCCCATGGATTTGGAAGTACTTCAAAACCAGCTCCACTCTGCTTACGAAAAGTCAGGTGGGTCGGGTCCTCCCAGCCTTGACTGCAGTGCTGTGCTCCTGGTTCGCTGGCTCAGGCAGTAGCCACCCCTCTGTCACACTCTCTACTGAGTTTTACTAACCAAAGCAGTCTGAGGTCTGGGTTTCCATTTCTTTAGTAAAAACTTCCCACGATTGATGATGATTCCCACAAGATATCTTTGACAGCATCTGGATAGAGTTGGGGGGAGGGGTACTTTTTCTTTTCTTTTTTTCCCAGGATAAAATGGACAAGTTCCATGCTGGGCACAGAATCTGGTTCAAACTTCGCACCATATGTCCACGGTTTTTCTTTTCTTTCACTGTGTAGGAGCCATCTCAGTTTCCATTTCTGTTTTCTCCTCTGTCTCTGAAAAATAGTGATTAGTAAGATCCATTTGTCATCTATTTTCCTTGGTAATTGGCTGTGTGTGTGTGTGTGTGTGTGTGTGTGTGTGTGTGTGTGTGTCTGCTTTTACCCATACTCCTATTCCCTCTCCAGCCAGGCAGGAGGCTGGGATGGTACCAGATGGCATTCTGGGCGCCTCTGATCTGCAGGCAATGTGTTCTATCCCTTTTAAAGGTCCTCCTGCTTTATCCGCCTGTTATTTAAATAACTCCTTTTCCCTCCACTTTCTGTTTCTGCTGCTACAACTCCACATCCCATGGCCAATTCTAGAGAGTATCTAGGGTTAAATTCTAGGGCTACCTACTTCTTTTTTTCTGGAAACTGTCTTATTTATAGATGGTTTCATCTTGTATATAGAAAGTCTCAATGAATCCACTAAAAAACTATCAGAACTAATAAACAGGTTCTGCAGTGTGACCATGGTAAAAGATCAATATTCAAAAATCAATCCTCAGTGCTCCAGGTTCTGCTGGGTGGCTGGTGTAATTGCCAGATGCTGGGGTCAGACAGAGTTGAGGGGAAGTTCCAGCTCTGCTGCTTTCTAATGTTACTTCAGGTGGGTTAATTTACCTTGAATAGTCCCTTCATCTATAAAATGGGAATTGTTATGGGAAATAAGTTAGCTAATGTTACTTCTCATAGCAAGTCATCAAGAAATCCTGTTATCTCCAAATTCAAAACATATCCATGTTCTTCTTGAGAAGATCCCTCTAGTTGTACCCTGAAGAACAGTTTGAAGGGACCTAGAGTGAATATGGATGCATCAGTTTTGGGGCTATAGCAGTAGTTAGGTGACTGCTGACATTTAGGTGATTAATATTCATTTAGATTTTCTTTAATTTTTTAAAAACAGAGTTTTCTAGCTTTCGGTGTAAAAGGCTTGAGTTTCTTTTATTAAATTTATTACCAGGAATTTTATTCTTTTGCTGCCGTTATAAGTGAGATTGCCATTTTAAATCTCATTTTTGAACTATTCATTGCTAGTTTACAGGAATACAATTGATTTTTGAATATTGATTGCAGAACTTATTAGTTCTGATAGTTCTTTAGTGGATTCATTTACTTTCTATATATAAGACCCAACCGTCTATAAATAAGATAGTTTTACTCCCTCTTTTCCAATCTGCATGCCTTTCCTTCCTCCCTTCTTTCCTTCCTTCCTTCCTTCTTTCCTTCCTTCCTTCCTTCCTTCCTTCTTTCCTTCATTCCTTCCTTTGTTCCCTCCTTCCTAAATGCCCTGGTTAGAACCTCCAGTACAATGTTGAACAGAGGTGATGAAAATGGATATCCTTATTTTGTTCCTGTTCATAGAAGGAAAGCATTCAATCATCTTTCTCCATTAAGTATCATGTTAACTATTGGTTTTAAGTAGATCCCTTTATCAGGTGGAGGAACTTATCTTCTATCCCTAGTGTGTTGAGTATTTTTATCATGAAAGCGTAATGGATTTTATCAAACACTTTTTCTGTGTCTATTAAAATGATAATATGGTTTTTATTCTTTATTTTATTATTACGGTGGGTTATTACATTGATTGATTTTCAGATGTTCAACCAACCCTGCATTCCTGGGAGAAATCCCACTTGACCATTGTCTATAACATTTTTTACTCATTGCTCTATTTGGTTTGCTCCACAAAGCTCTCTACTGCTTTCTACTCTGGTCTGTCTCTGGTTTCTACTCTTGCTTCCTTAGAGTCCTTTTCTCTTTTGAAAAATAGAGCAGTCAAAGGAATCTTCTTAAAACATGTTAGATCATTGCTCAAAATCCTGTAGTGAATCCCTCACTTGGAGTGAAGGGAAAGCCGTTAGAGTGCTTACCAGGCCCTACGTGAATAGTTCCCTGTTACTCCTCACCCCAGCTCCTGCTCCTCTCCTCTCATCTGTTTTGGCTCCAGCAGCCCTGGCCAACTTGCTCTTCTTTGAACAGGTCAGGCCTATTGTCATTTTAGAGGGTCTGAACATGCTTCCTTCTGGTATTCATATAGCAACTTTCTTCCCTCCTTCATGCCTTTGCTCAGAGTTTCCCTTCTCCATGAAGCCTACTGTAGCCAAAATTGCAACCCAGCCCTGTGCATCTTATCTCTTTACCTTGTTCTTACTTTTCTTTTTTTTTCCCTCATAGCATTGACCACATTTTAGAATGCTAATTTAATGTATTTCTCAAAAATACTGATTACCTATTAACTATTTCTTTCACCCTAACCCTTTTGAGTGCAAGAATCTTTGGTTTATTAGTTTATCCCAGCACATAGTAAGTGCTCAGTAAATACTTGTTGAATGAATGGACAGTGTATATAAAGCTCCTAGACCAGGGCCTGGTATTTGGAAAAGGTTCAGCAAATATTCGATGGTGTTCTGTATTCAAATACTATTAAATGGTGGGGGTAGAATAAGGCAAAGCAAAATGTTTTCTGTTTTCTGGAGTTTGCAGGCTGGAAGAGGAGACAGACATTAATAAAATAATCATGAAATGAGTGAAGAATTACAAACTGAATTGAGCAATTAAAAAGGGTGGGTTGTGAAGGATGAACACACCAATTAGAGGGCCTGGACCTAGGCTAGGGGTCACAGAAGTCTTTCCTAAGGAAGTGACACCTGAGTTAGGATGTGAAGGAGGAGGGGAAGGTCTAGAGCATTTTAGGCTGTGTCATTAGCAAGGACAAAGGACAAGTTATGGGAACATGTTCCAAAGCTTGGAAAAAGCCAGAAGGGCAGAACCACAGAGAGTAAGAGGGTGGTATGAAGCTAGGCTGGAGCAGGTGACAGGAGCCAGACTTTGTAGGTCTCCTAGACCATGTTTTAGGATTTGGATTTTTACCCAAGAGTGGAAGTGGGCATGGGAGTGGCAATGTGAGGGTGCCTCAATCAGATGTTCTTGGGACGATCACTCTAGTTGCAGCTGAAAGAACAGTTTGAAGGGGTCCTAGAGTTGATATGAATAGATTCATTGTGGAATTTCACAGTAGTTAGGTGAGAGATATTTGGTTGATTTTAATTTATTACATTAACTTATGCTCAACTATATTTTCTTTTTCCTTTTAATGTTTGAATTTTATTTAATTTATTTTTTTATACAGCAGGTTCTTAATTAGTCATCAGTTTTATACACATCAGTGTATACATGTCAATCCCAATCTCCCAGTTCATCCCACCACCACCCCCACCACCCTGCCACTTTCCCCGCTTAGTGTCCATACGTTTGTTCTCTACATCTGTGTCTCAATTTCTGCCCTGCAAACCGGTTCATTCGTACCATTTTTCTAGGGTCCACATATATGCGTTAATATGCGATATTTGTTTTTCTCCTTCTGATTTACTTCACTGTGTATGACAGCCTCTAGATCCATCCACGTCTCAATAATGACCCAATTTCGTTCCTTTTTATGGCTGAGCATTATTCCATTGTATATATGTACCACATCTTCTTTATCCATTCGTCTGTTGATGGGCATTTAGGTTGCTTCCATGTCCTGGCTATTGTAAATAGTGCTGCAATGAGCATTGGGGTGCATGTGTATTTTGGAATTATGGTTTTCTCTGGGTATATGCCCAGTAGTAGGATTGCTGGATCATATGGGAATTCTATTTTTAGTTTTTTAAGGAACCTCCATACTGTTCTCCATAGTGGCTGTATCAATTTACATTCCCACCAACAGTGTAAGAGGGTTCCCTTTTCTCCACACCCTCTCCAGCATTTGTTGTTTGTAGATTTTCTGATGATGCCCACTCTAACCGGTGTGAGGTGATACCTCATTGTAGTTTTGATTTGCATTTCTCCAATAATTAGTGATGTTGAGCAGCTTTTCATGTGCTTCTTGGCCATCTGTATATCTTCTTTGGAGAAATGTCTATTTAGGTCTTCTGTCCATTTTTGGATTGGGTTGTTTGTTTTTTTAATATTGAGCTGCATGAGCTGTTTGTATATTTTGGAGATTAATCCTTTGTCCATTGATTCGTTTGCAAATATTTTCTCCCATTCTGAGAGTTGTCTTTTGGTCTTGTTTATGGTTTCCTTTGCTGTGCGAAAGCTTTGAAGTTTCATTAGGTCCCATTTGTTTATTTTTGTTTTTATTTCCATTACTCTAGGAGGTGGATCAAAAAAGATCTTGTTGTGATTTATATCAAAGAGTGTTCTTCCTGTGTTTTCCTCTAAGAGTTTTCTAGTGTCCGGTCTTACATTTAGGTCCCTAATCCATTTTGAATTTATTTTTGTGTATGGTGTTAGGGAGTGTTCTAATTTCATTCTTTTACATGTAGCTGTCCAGTTTTCCCAGCAACAATTATTGAAGAGACTGTCTTTTCTCCATTGTATATCCTTGCCTCCTTTGTCATAGATTAGTTGACCATAGGTGCGTGGGTTTACCTCTGGGCTTTCTACCTTGTTCCATTGATCTATGTTTCTGTTTTTGTGCCAGTACTATAATATCTTGATTACTGTAGCTTTGTAGTATAGTTTGAAGTCAGGGAGTCTAATTCCTCCAGCTGCGTTTTTTTCCCTCAAGACTGCTTTGGCTATTCGGGGACTTTTGTGTCTCCATACAAATTAAAAATTTTTTTGTTCTAGTTCTCTAAAAAATGCCATTGGTAATTTGATAGGGATTGCATTTAATCTGTAGATTGCTTTTGGTAGTATAGTCATTTTCACAATATTGATTATTCCAATCCAAGAACATGGTATATCTCTCCATCTGTTGGTATCATCTTTAATTTCTTTCCTCAATGTCTAATAGTTTTCTGCATACAGGTCTTTTGTCTCCTAGTAGGTTTATTCCTAGGTCTTTTATTCTTTTTGTTGAAATGGTAAATGTTCCGTTAATTTCTCTTTCAGATTTTTCATCATTAGTATATAGGAATGCAAGAGATTTCTGTGCATTAATTTTGTATCGTGCAGCTTTACCAAATTCATTGATTAGCTCTAGTAGTTTTCTGGTGGCATCTTTAGGATTCTCTATGTATAGTATCATGTCATCTGCAAACGATGACGGTTTTACTTCTTCTTTTCCAATTTATATTCTTTTTATTTGATTTTCTTCTATGATTGCTGTGGCTAGGACTTCCAAAACTATGTTGAATAATTGTGGTGAGAGTGGACATCCTTGTCTTGTTCCTGATCTTACAAGAAATGCTTTCAGTTTTTCACCATTAAGAATGATGTTTGCTGTGGGTTTGTCGTATATGGCCTTTATTATGTTGAGGTAGGTTCCCTCCATGCCCACTTTCTGGAGAGTTTTTATCAGAAATGGGTGGTGAATTTTATCAAAAGCTTTTTCTACATCTATTGAGATGATCATATGGTTTTTATTCTTCAATTTGTTAATAAGGTGTATCACATTGATTGATTTGCATATATTGAAGAATCTTTGTATCTCTGGGATAAATGCCACTTGATCATGGTGTGTGATCCTTTTAATGTGTTGTTGGATTCTGTTTGCTAGTATTTTGTTGAGGATTTTTGCATGTATATTCATCAGTGATATTGGTCTGTAATTTTCTTTTTTTGTAGTATCTTTGTCTGGTTTTGGTATCAGGGTGATGGTGGCCTCATAGAATGAGTTTGGGAGCGTTCCTTCCTCTGCAATTTTGTGGCAGAGTTTGGGAAGGATGGGTGTTAGCTCTTCTCTAAATGTTTAATAGAATTCACCTGTGAAGCCATCTGGTCCTGGACTTTTATTTGTTGGAAGATTTTTAATCACAGTTTTAATTTCATTACTTGTGATTGGTCTGTTCATATTTTCTGTTTCTTCCTGGTTCAGTCTTGAAAGGTTTTACCTCTCTAAGAATTTGTCCATTTCTTCCAGGTTGTCCATTTTATTGGCATAGACTTGCTTGTAGTAGTCTCTTAGGATGCTTTGTATTTCTGCAGTGTCTGTTGTAACTTCTCCTTTTTCATTTCTAATTTTATTGATTTGAGCCCTCTCCCTCTTTTTCTTGATGAGTCTGGCTAATTGTTCATTGATTTTTTTTATCTTCTCAAAGAACCAGCTTTTAGTTTTATTGATCTTTGCTATTGTTTTCTTTGTTTCTATTTCATTTACTCCTGCTCTGATCTTTATGATTTCTTTCCTTCTGCTAACTTTGGGTTTTGTTTGTTCTTCTTTCTCTAGTTCCTTTTGGTGTAAGGTTAGATTGCTTATTTGAGATTTCTCCCGTTTCTTGAGGTAGGCTTGTATAGCTATAAACTTCCCTCTTAGAACTGTTTTTGCTGCATCCCATAGGTTTTGGATCATCATGTTTTCATTGTCATTTGTCTCTACGTATTGTTTGATTTCCTCTGATTTCTTCAGTGATCTCTTGGTTATTTAGTAACATATTGTTTAGCCTCCATGTGTTTGTGTTTTTTATGTTTTTTCCCCTGTAATTCGTTTCTAATCTCATAGCATTTCGGTCAGAAAAGATGCTTGATATGATTTCAATTTTCTTAAATTTACTGAGGCTTGATTCGTGACCCAAGATGTGATCTATCCTGGAGAATGTTCCGTGTGCACTTGAGAAGAAAGTGTAGTCTGCTGTTTTTGGATGGAATGTCCTATAAATATCAATTAAATCTATCTGGTCTATTGTGTCATTTAAAGCTTGTGTTTCCTTATTAATTTTCTGTTTGGCTGATCTGTCCATTGGTGTAAGTGAGGTCTTAAAGTCCCCCACTATTATTGTGTTACTGTCAATTTCCTCTTTTATAGCTTTTAGCAGTTGCCTTATGAATTGAGGTGTTCCTATGTTGGGTGCATATATATTTATAATTGTTATATCTTCTTCTTGGATTGGTCCCTTGATCATTATGTAGTGTCCTTCCTTGTCTCTTGTAACATTCTTTATTTTAAAGTCTCTTTTACCTGATATGAGTATTGCTACTCCAGCTTTCTTTTCATTTCCATTTTCATGGAATATCTTTTCCATCCCCTCACTTCAGTCTGTATGTGTCCCTCGGTCTAAAGTGGGTCTCTTCTAGACACCACATATATAGGTCTTATTTTTGTAACCATTCAGCAAGACTGTGTCTTTTTTTTTTTGCGGTATGCAGGCCTCTCACTGCTGTGGCCTCTCCCGTTGTGGAGCACAGGCTCCAGACGTGCAGGCTCAGCAGCCATGGCTCACGGGCCTAGTCGCTCCGTGGCATGTGGGATCTTCCCAGACTGGGGCATGAACCTGTGTCCCCTGCATCGGCAGGTGGACTCTCAACCACTGCGCCACCAGGGAAGCCCAAGCCTGTGTCTTTTAGTGGAGCATTTAATCCATTCACGTTTCAGGTAAGTATCGATATGTGTGTTCCTATGACCATTTTCTTAATTGTTTTGGGTTTGTTTTTGTAGGTCCTTTTCTTCTCTTGTGTTTCCCACTTAGAAAAGTTCCTTTAGCAGTTGTTGTAGAGCTGGTTTAGTGGTGCTGAATTCTCTTAGCTTTTGCTTGCCTGTAAAGCTTTTGATTTCTCCATCGAATCTGAATGAGATCCTTGCTGGGTAGAGTAATCTTGGTTGTAGGTTCTTCCCTTTCATCACTTTAAGTATATCATGTCACTCCCTTTTGGCTTGCAGAGTTTCTGCTGAGAAATCAGCTGTTAATCTTATGGGAGTTCTCTTGTATGTTATTTGCTGTTTTTCCCTTGCTGCTTTCAATAATTTGTCTTTGTCTTTAATTTTGCCAATTTGATTACTATGTGTCTCAGCCTGTTTCTCCTTGGGTTTATCCTTCCTGGGACTCTCTGTGCTTCCTGGACTTGGGTGGCTATTTCCTTTCCAGTGTTAGGGAAGTTTTTGATGATAATCGCTTCAAATATTTTCTTGGGTCCTTTCTCTCTCTCTTCTCCTTCTGGGACCCCTATAATGTGAATGTTGTTGCATTAACAGCCAGAGGTCTCTTAGGCTGTCTTCATTTCTTTTCATTCTTTTTTCTTTATTCTGTTCCTTGGCAGTGAATTCCACCATTCTGTCTTCCAGGTCACTTATCCATTCTTCTGCCTCAGTTATTCTGCTATTGATTCTTTCTAGTGTATTTTTCATTTCAGTTATTGTATTGTTCATCTCTGTTTGTTTGTCCTTTAATTCTTCTAGGTCTTTGTTAAACATTTCTTGCATCTTCTCAGTCTTTGCCTCCATTCTTTTTCCAAGGTCCTGGATCATCTTCACTATCATGATTCTGAATTCTTTTTCTGGAAGGTTGCCTATCTCCACTTCATTTAGTTGTTTTTCTGGGGTTTTATCTTGTTCCTTCATCTGATACATAGCCCTCTGCCTTTTCATCTTGTCTGTCTTTCAGTGAATGTGGGTTTTGTTCCACAGACTGCAGGATTGTAGTTCTTCTTGCTTCTCTCCCATCTTTGGCTAATGTGACACTTACCATGTATTTTCTGCTATATCATGTCACTGTTTGGATTCATGTTTATTTATTGTGTTATCATCCTATTAGCTGCCTTCTAGAGGGTTGAGATCTGGGAGTCACCTTGAATCTTCCTCGCAACATCAAAGAGTAACTGAGCCAGATTGACACTGTCCTCTAAACCAGTTATTCTCAAAGGTTAATATGCGTATGAATTATCTGCTAGAATAAATGTACTGATTCAGCAGGCCAGAAATGGGGCTTGAGAGTCTGCATTTCTGTTTGGCTCTCGGGAAATATGAAGCTGCAGGTGGGAGACCCATGCTTTGAGTAGCAAGACTCTAAACTACCCTTTAACCCCTCTCTCTTCCTTCTTCCTCTACGTCACTCTTTTGGCTGGGGACCCTGTTACCTCAGATCCTCCTAACTGACCTGCCTGCAGCCTGTTCTTCCCCACCACCAGTGTATCCCTTATAAAACTATTATCTAACAGAGCCCTACCTCCATGGTGAACTCGCCCAAACAAATGTGCCACGCAAATCGGAAATGCAGAGTTGCCCTAAGACCTGACCTGTGATCTAAGGACCTGGCTAAGTATTTTGCTTGGGACATCCCCATTCTTTCTTTTCCTGCTTCTGTGGTTTCCTTCTTCTCTGCTAACCTCCTCTGATGAACTCAATATGGCTACTCTACTTTTCCCCAAAGTACTGATTTTCATTTTGTCCCAACCCAAGCCAGGCCCTCTGCACTGTGGCTCACGGATTTTCCACACTGGCTTGGGCTGCCAGCAGCACCTTCAAAGTGCCCTTTCTTAAATCCACTGTTGCCCCACTGTTAGGGAACCGTTGGCCAAAACTGCCCGCCTTAGCCAGGCATGATGGTAACCACTTGCATGAGTTGTCTCGCAGCAAGAGACAACTTTGTCTCCTTGGACATTCATTTCCAAGTGTTAGACAAGAAGGGGTCCCCTTCTCGGGGCCTTGGAAGAGGTCCTCCTTCCTGCAACAGCACTATGTCGTGTTACAAAAGAGCATAGCTGAGTAAGCTGAAAGTTGATTAGAGGAAATCATGGTTGGGAAGGAGAAATGATGTAGTCTATCGGTGAAAACTAGCCTTGCCTTCTTTACGACTGCAGGTTGTTTGGATCTCACAGAGCTGGGGGTCATCCCAGACACGGGTTTGCATCAGTGAGTTTCAGGCCACTGCTTTGCAGGATTCCCTCGTGGGTTATGGGAAGCAGTAAGGTTTCAAGTGCCTACTTTCTGTTTTAGTTTATTTTTATTCATTCCTTTGTTATTATTATTATTATTTTAGTGTCAGCTCTGTTGCTCAATAGTAAATAATATATTGCAAAGAGAATTGTCCCTTATCAACTGGGCAGAGACCAGGGCAAAGAAAGTACCGAGAGAGATTCTGGAGAACAATGGATGTGGAGGAAGCAAAGATGGGAAGTGAGATTCCTGGGTTTGGGGCCCCAGTTCTGCTCACATGTCTGTATAATCTTGGAAGGGTGATCTAGCCTCTTTGGCCTGTTCCCCCAGTTCTCAGAAGGGTGCTGGGGACATATCACTGTTTAACAGGCCTTAAGGATAAGTTAGTAGGGCTGTGCAGAATACTTCTATTCTTTAATTTAAAAAGTACACATTCTCCCTCCCACAGTGTCCTCAGTGCCATGAAGTTTTCCTCTGCCCTGTAAGGGGGTCTTTGTGTGACCTTCCCAGGCTCAGGGAGTAGACTGAAGGGTCACTAAGACCTGAGCCAAATGCATTTTCATTCTCTATGCCTCCCCTCACTGCAAAGGCTGTCAAATTCCTTCATGGAAGAAAACAATGAATTTGGAAGGAAAATGCAATGTAACCATTTTTTACCCTAAGGAACCAGCTTCGCTTTCCAATGTGTGAGTGTTTTCTAGTGTGTTCCCAGGGCCGTGAGTGTTTCAAGAAGTTTGCAGTGCACTGCTGTACCCACTCAACCTCCAAGTCTCACCCCCTCCCAACCCGTTCTCCAGAGTCCCCAGGGTTTCCAGGTATAAATCAAGGGACTGCCAGAGCTCTGGCTGGAAGGAGCACAGCGTGAGGAGGTTGGTGGAAGGTGGGAGGCAAGAGGAAGGGACTCCCTTTCAGCAGAGGAAAGGACTCTTGAGACCCATTTGCAAGACAGACAATTCACTCAGCGTGATTTCTACATTTGTGCCCCTTTAATGGTCAACAGTAGAATCAATGGAATGCCTGCTACCTGGTTAATAATGGGGCAGTTAGGTGGCAGCAATGAGACGGCCAGCTATGGGATCCATGGGCTGACAAAAAGACCATTGAACATTGACTTTTCCACTTTTCTTTCTCTTTCCCCAGGGCAGCCACTGAAGTTCTGGCAGCATTGCTGAAATCCAGTAAGTGCCCCTTTTGAAACGTGGTTATTTCTTTCCCCTCTGAGTTCAGTGAAAGATGCTCTTCTGTCTCCATGGCTCATTTTCAACCTGGAAGGCAATAGAGCCATTCCTGGATCTTTGGGGTGAGATGGAGGATATTACGGCTGCTCTAACTCGGGGCTGCAAAGAGAGAGTTAACCTCTCCCTCTGTGGAGGTGCCATTCATAATGCTGCCAAGACAATTGACTCTAACTGGAGTATGTTGTCTACTGCAGACCCGAGGAACTCTCCAGCTGCTTCTAATTGGACCAGCAGCTTTTAAGGACTGCTGGAATAAACTGCAGGTTCCAGTGGGATTGTCCTATGGAAGAAAAGTTTATGACAGTGGGTGGGAAGCATGATTCTTGCCTTTGATTCACAACTCAGCTAGTGACTATATTCTTGGGCAGATGGGGTGTTGGAATCGCTTGGACAGTGTAGACGCTGATAACAAATTTATATTAAAAAATTGGCTCTTTTCTCAGTTACTTGAGTGATTGCAAAAGAATAGCTCTGGGAGTCTGAATAATTTGAGAATTTTTTTGTGTGTTTGCCTTGTAGCTCTGGTCTAATTACATTGGGAGTCAATTTCATGTGTGCAATATAGTAGAAGGCACCATGCACTTGGGAGTGAAGAAGTTTCAGCTTAATGTTTTTATTTTTTTCCCCTCCTTACCTCTTCATCTATTTTAATTTGGCATCTTGGAAACCAGCTGCTTCAATTGTGATATTTGTTTCTCTATAGGGAGCACGAGGCATGTGGGTAATAGGTGAACTTTAATAAAACTTACAAATAAATAAATAAAAATCAAAACACCTTCTCCCCCAACCATGTATCTCTGTCAACTCTAAGTGCAGAGAAAGAGTCACATCACATAGTGCTTCCGTTTTTAGACTGAAAAAATAATTGAAGCTTGAATTCATTTGGTTTGTTGGAACTTGATACAGTATACAAGTCTATCCATAGCTGCCTGACCTGCAGGGAGAGTGAAGGTGGTTAGAGCAGGTTGGGGGAGTGAAGAGTGAGGGGTGTTAGGAAGCCCTCGAGATAGGAGGGGGAGAGAAAGTGTTACCTGCGGGTTATGGGGAGAGAACGGTTCATTCTCCATACTGAACTTGACTCAGGTTTGGCATCTGGGTTTTCATTAGTTACCTGCTCACTCTGTCTGCTCACCTGATTATATAACACCAGGTGTTTGAGGAAACAAGGTGAGGAAGTTCTTGGATTGCAGGAAGTAAAGATGCTGAGAATGGCTGGATAAGCCAGCCGGCGAGTGCTGTGCCTTAGGAAAGTAGCTTTCTCCTGTATCCTCCCTGCCCAGCTTTGGCAGTAGAGGCCTGATGTTTCATGGGGACAGAGCCCTGCTAGTGTTATCAAATGCAGGGTGTGGGGGTCCCGCTGCTTGCTGCTTACAAAATCAATTACACACTTGCAAATGTTGGTAGAAAGGAAAGATGCCTTTAATCAGGATGCTGGCAATCTGGGGAGATGGTACACTCAGCCTACCCCCAAAACCACCTCTGAAGATTCGTCCAGGATACTTTTAAAGGGAAGGAGGGAAGTAATCTCAGTTAGTCACTGAGATAGGGGGTCAGAATCATCACCATCCCTCACTGTGTGCAGGCTTGTAGACTTCTGGTGATCTTTCTCTAAGATGTTACCTTGTTCATGCAGTTTGGTCATACAGTCTGTTCGGGAGATTACTGACGGGGAAGCTAGGGAAGAGATCTGGTCATCTGTTAATTACTTATTCTTCATTTCTACTTCTTTGATCTATGGAAAGAACCGATGAGTTAGGCAAGGTATTGTGTGATTAAAAGATTTGAAAGATGTACTTGGGCCGGAGATGGTAGAGAATTGGGGTGCCTGATTTAAAAATTAGTTAAACGGTGCAAGCGAACTTATTCACAAAAGTGATATAGAGTCACAGATGTAGAAGACAAACTTATGGTTACCAGCAGCGAAAGGGTTGGGGAGGGATAAATTGGGAGATTGGGATTGACATATACATACTACTATACATAAAATAGATAACTAATAAGGACCTACTGTATAGCACAGGGAACTCAATAATCTGTAATGACCTATATGGGAAAAGAATCTAAAAAATAGATTGGATATATGTATATGTGTAACTGATTCACTTTGCTGTACACCTGAAACTAACACAACATTGTAAATCAACTATATTCCAATAAAAATACAAAAAAAATTAGTTACAATCTAGCTTTGCTAAAGTGATGAGAAAGTGGCTTCCTGCTGAGAGCAGTTTCCTGCAAAGAGCTGTTTACACTAGCTGAGAAAGGCTGACTTATTTTTCTACCCATACACACACACCCCTGAAGCTCAGAGCTGAGTGTCCTGATACACCAGGTGTAAAAATCTGAATGTAGTCACATGACAGTTATTAACTATTTCTGTGTAAAACATGATGCATGGGCCCAGGAGGAACCAAGAGCCAGTGCAAATGCTGTCTGATTCAGGCTTAGAGCATTAACTGGGTTTCCAACGTGCTAGTTGTGCTTAGCAAATGGAGTACACTGCACTAGGGGCTCAGTTTTAGAGTTTCTAACTTCTGCTCTCCCTCCAGAGCTCAGCTCAGACCTCATTCCCTCTGAAAACACTTTCCCTGGCTACCAAGACCAGGCTGGATGCCCCTCCTCTATGCTCCCATAGGCTCTCCCAACACAACATTGATTACGCTGCATTGAATTTGCTGTTGCCCATCTCTCCCAGCAGATTGCAAACTTTTGAGGGCAAGGGTCATCTTTGCTGATTGTTGTATTACTTGCATCAGCACAATAAAAAGCCTAAAATAAATATTTGTGTACTAAATGTTTAAGTGAATGAATGATTTATAATATCTACATGTATAAAAAAGGCAATACCGCCCTCTACTACTGAATCCAACGACCCATGCATAGAACCAATGATATTAGTTCTAATCTCTGTTTAACTATACAAATAGACTGTCAGGGAAATGATAGCCTGCCATCCTCCACATATAAAACAAGTTTTATTGTTGCATTAGAAGGATGTATAGGGTTATTTGCTAATTCTGCTGAGCTGTCCACATAGACTTTTGCCTGAGTCTCAGGTTCATCCTAACACAAGAGAGCTGGATGAGAACTTCTCTTCTTTCTACCACTAAATACTCAGCCTTCATGTCTATCAGGGTTTCTCAAGCTTAACACCCTTGCATTGTGAACTGGTTAATTCTTAGTTGTTGAGGCCTGTCCTGTGCATTTTGGAATGTTTAGCAGCATCCCTGGCCTTTTCTCACCAGGTGACATTGCCAGTTGTAATGACTAAGATTTGTCTTTAGACACTGCTAATTGTCCCTTGGGATGTCAAAATTGCCTCCTTCTGAGAATCATTGTTGCATATTTGACCACACATCAGCTGACACTCATTCAGGGTTTCAGATGATCCCTCCCAAATACCTTTATTGGTATTTCATAGAAATGCTCTTCTTGCATAATTGATCTTAAATTCCCCAGCACTGGTGTCATTCCTGTGGGTTCACATGAAGTAAGAATACGATGGCAGAAAGTCTTTATGAACATGCAGAAGTTACTTGGGAGGGAGCAGGTTCTCGAGATCTAGAGGATCTTAGAACAAGGACAGCAGAAATTTCCATTACAAGTGCCAGCTCCCATGTGTGGGTAGAAGGATTCTGAGATCATATTTGAGCTCAGCAGGCAAGAGGGCTGTTTTTTCTTTTTTAAATTTATTTTTTATTGAAGTATAGGTGATGTACAGTATTATACAAGTCACAGGTATACAATATAGTGAGTCACAATTTTTAAAGGTTATACTCCATTTATAGTTATTATGAAATATTGGCTATATTCCCTGTGTTGTAAAATATATCTCTGTAGATTATTTTATACCTAAAAGTTTGTACCTCTTAATCTCATACCCCTATACTGCCCCTCCCCACTTCCCTCTCCCTACTGGTAACCACTAGTTTGTTCTCTATATCTGTGAGTCTGCTTCTTTGTTTTTATATTCACTAGTTGGTTGTATTTTTTTTTTAGATTCCACATATAAGTGATAGCATACAGTATTTGTCTTTCTCTGTCTGACTTATTCATTTAGCATAATGCCCTCCAAGTCCATACAAGTTGCTGCAAATGGCAAATATTCATTCTTTTTTATGGCTGCATAGTATTCCATTGTATATGTATATACCACATCTTCTTTATCCATTCATCTGTTGATGGACACTTAGGTTGCTTCCATATCTTGGCAATCATAAATAATGCTGCTATGAACATTGGGATGCATGTATCTTTTTGAATTAATGTCTTTTTTTTCTTTTTGGATATATACCAGGAGTGGAATAGCTGGGTCATATGGTAGTTCTATTTTTAGCTTCTTGAGAAACCTCCATACTGTTTTCCACAGTGGCTGCACCAGTTTCCACAAACAATGTAAGAAGGTTCAAGAGTGCTGTGTTTAAATAGCAAAGTCTTCCATGGATTTGGGGAGGAGCAGTTGCCATCTTTGTTCTACCAGCCTAACCCCAAAGTATTGTGTGGCATGTAAGGTCTGGGTATGGATGGTACCACTGCACTTAGGCTGGGGTTGCTGTGGGGGAGATGAGTGTCATGGAATTCTCTAGTTGCCTTCAAATGCCTTCATGTATAAGTAGGACTTGACATTGAATGTCTGTCAGTTTACATCCCAGATGAGTTTGTGTCCACTGAACCTAAATGCAGGAAGTCAGTTTCTGTCTAAAATTCAAGGCCTCACCATCTGGCACTGATATCTGGGAATATTTATGTGAACCTTTATCTCCTGAAAGCAAACTCTTTTTAGCTGGTGATTATTCTGGCCTTGATATCAGTATAAAAGTTGGCCATTTTAGTATATCTCTATAATTGCATTACAAAAGGAGAACATTCTCCAGTTAAAATAGAGCCAGAAGGACATATCTACTACCTTGGGGGCAGTAAACATGGGTGGGCTTGTGAATCTTAGGTCAACAAGGCCCTATGACGTAGTGGGTGGTGGGATGAAATCCTCACCAGTAACAGGGAGAGCAGGGCTGAGGGATCTGGGAGCCTTGGAGCTGCCCACCATAACAACAGAAAGAAAGGGAAAGAGCACCAGGTTGCATTAGAACAATTTTGTTATTTTGTCTCAGCCCTTTCTTCCATCAAGTAGCTATTGCATGAGAAGCCAATGTAGGAAAGGTAGATGGCGGACAGAGAGAAACGAACCAAAAGACAGCTCTCATCTCTTTCCTTTTCTGAGGAACAGCATGCAAAATAAAGCCTTGGAAGTCCTAGGCCTCTTTTCCAATTATTTCCGAAATTTAGAATCCTAAAAATTAAAGTCATTGCTCATTCAAGGGTCCTTTTTGTATGGATGTGGGCTAGAATGGTCTAATCCAGATTCCATACTTTTACTGTATCAGTTCCCCTCTCTCTACCTATGCATGTGCAAACACTAAATTTTCCTGTATTGAAATCTTTGCCCTTTTATGCTTTATCCTGCACAAAAACATTTAGCTTTTTATTACCAAAACTTAATAAGACTTTGATTAATAAATAATGCTTCTATTGCAGGCAATTTTTTCTCTAATTAATAAAAATAAGACATGGTCCTTTGCCCCTGTCCCTTTTTTTAAAAAAAAATTTATTTCTTTATTGAAGTATAGTTGATTTACAATGTGTTCATTTCTGGTGTACAACAGAGTGACTCAGTTATACACATATATACATTCTTTTATTTATTCCTTTGCATTATCGTTTATCCCAGGATATTGAATAGAGTTCCCTGTGTAATACAGTAGGACCTTATTGTTTATCCATCCTATATGTAATAATCTGCATCTACTAACCCCAAACTCCCAGCCCATCCCTCCCCCAATGCCCCTCCTCCTTGGTAACCACAAGTCTGTTCTCTATATCCGTGAGTCTGTTTTTGTTTCATATTTTATTTTATTTTATTTGTAAGCCAAGTTATGTCTAGTTTATTTATTTTTAAAATTTTTATTGGACTATCGTTGATTTACAGTGTTGTGTTAGTTTCTGCTGTACAGCAAAATGAATCAGTTATACATATATCCACTTTTTTTTAGATTCTTTTCCCATATAGGTCATTACAGAGTATTGAGTCGAGTTCCCTGTGCTATAGCATTTGTGTCATATTTTAGATTCTGCATATAAGTGATCTCATATGGTATCTGTCTTTCTCTTTCTGACTCATTTCACTTAGTATGATAATCTCTAGGTCCATCCATGGGCCCTTGTCCCTTTTTCTATCTGCATCCACTCCTGCCTTTCTCTCTTTTATCTGTGTCTCTACCTGGACTTCTGTGTCTCTTTTCCCTTTTTTTTCCCCCTCATCTTCTTCTCCTTTCTCATTGGTCTCTCCACCTCTCCCTCTCTCTTTCTGCTCCCTAACACCCTTTTGTGAGCATTAGGTATAAATGCAGTTTGGAGAAGTGCTGGCCTGGCAGTGGTGCTTGGAATGAGTGTGCCCCGTGGGATTCTGCCTGATCTGTACTGGCTCCAGGGATGAATCTTCACATAACGCCTTGGTAGTAACCTTGCTGCCCAGCTTTAAAGGTCACATTCTCGGGCTTCCCTGGTGGCGCAGTGGTTGAGAGTCCGCCTGCCGAGGCAGGGGACACGGGTTCGTGCCCCGGTCCGGGAAGATCCCACATGCCGCGGAGCGACTGGGCCCGTGAGCCATGGCCGCTGGGCCTGCGCGTCCGGAGCCTGTGCTCCGCAACGGGAGAGGCCACAAGAGTGAGAGGCCCGCGTACCGCAAAAAAAAAAAAAAAAACGTCACATTCTCGCACCAAGGAAAGACCGGAAGCACTTTCTGGTTCAGGCCCTACATCTTAATAAGAGGATGATGGGTCTACGTCAGACCCCTCTCCAACTTCAGCATTAGCATTCAGAGAAGGATGGGAGTTTGCATAAGTTGGGGCAATGGGGAGGGTGCTGGGAATGGGAAAGTACGTTAGTAAAGGGAGGGAGACAGAGAAGAAAGAAGGGAGGGAGAGATGCAAGGGAGCTAGTGGGAAGTTTGGCAGGAAGAGGAGGTTCTCTGGTCTCTTCCTTGGTAAGCTCTGCCTGGCTGGCTCATGGGGACAGCGCAGCCTGCTGCTAGCGGGGGTATAGGAAGGAGGGGACTTCTGGTGCCTAGAGTCCTGATCATGGACAGACACCTCAGGCTCTCAACGGTCCTCTACTATGGCCTGGCAATCAGAAGTGTAGGGACTGGAGGACTTGGTGGCCAGATAGTTGCTCTACAGCAAAATGTCAGAGAAGGGGCCATGTTTGAACAACCCCACCTGAGGCTTTTGTAGGAATTCTAGGAGCTCTGAGGAGTTGTCAGAATGGCATCGATGTTTTAGGATGGTTGGCAGTGTGATTCCTTTGAACTTCTGACATACACCAGTAGCCGTAGGGTGGCACAGACTTCACAGGGCTCACATGTACAGTCTGTGTTCCCATGGGGCCTGGAATCTGTCCTCCTGGCTTCCCAGGCTGCCTGGACAAGCCTGATGCCCCAGGGTTCTGCCCACGGAGTGTTTCCCCTTCAGTTTCCAGATGAGGGCCATGGAGTCAGACCATTAGAGCTGGAAAAGACCTTCGAGGTGGCTTAGTGCAGTGGTGTTCAAACATTTTTTTTTTTTGAGTAGAGAACTCAGAGCCCTGTCTGGCCATTTCCCAATGATTCTCCCCTAAGGTGGCCCTGAGACACGTTCACAAAAATATAGCGCTCCCTGAGAACCCAGAAAACTACTAATCTTTCTAAAACTTGAAATATATTTGACACAACATTGTATAAATGTAACACATTTATGTTATAGATTTACATTATAGATTTGCTACATCTATATTGCTATATTGCTATTATAGCAATAATTTGCACCTCTGTCACGTCACATAATTATCATTTCTTTTTAGTGGTTGGAATAATTAAGATCTAGTCTCTTAGTGAGTTTGATGACTACAATACAAATTGTTGTCTGGATCCCAGAAAACTGGTGGTCTTATCCACCCCTCTCCGCATTTTCACACAGGGAAACTGAGGACCAGAGAGAGGGAGTGACCCACCCAGATCTCTGAGACTTGGAAGGTTTCCTGTCCAGCTAACACTGGTTCTTTCTTTTGTCTTAGCACAACTGTCTCTGTCAAGGGTATTGACAACCCCCATCCCTGCCCAGGGTTAGGTTTCCAATTAAACCTTTTCACTATATTTATACTAACTATAAATACACTAACTATAAGAACTAACTATACTGGAATCAGTGAGTCCTATATTTTTGCATACGTGTTTGTGTGTATGCATTTTTGTGTACGTATGCACGAATTTTCCCTGCAGGGTCTACCTCCGTGGGCACTGGGGTCCCTATCATAGCCCGCACACCTCACATTGCGCTGTGCCCAGAGAACCTCTAACACACTAATGTTAACTAAAGAAGGATTCTAGTTTCGTGACTTAAGCCTCATGCATTTGCTTTCGATATGCCTTAATGAAGAGGCCAGCCCAATTCCTGTCCCCAGAAAGAATCAAACTGTGGTGTGATTATAGACCCGACGTCCTTTCTGCCATCATAACTTCTGGAGAAGCAAGCCCTATATTTCTGTGATGATCCAGAAATCTGCTTCAAGTAATATTGCTAGATTTTTGCATTTGTCACACTGGGATGGACTGCTGTGATCGACCTTGTATGAATGCAGACTAGCAAACTACATTCACCACACGGTGGGACTGAAATGACAACACAGACACGTACCATTTATCGACTGCTTAGTGTGTCAGCCACTGTATATACCACTGCATGTACGTGCCTAGTAAGGGGGTATCATCATCACCATTTCACAGGTGTAGGAACTGAGGCCTGGAGAGGTTGGGCTACAGAGCTTGCCTGCTGTAGACCCTGGGACCTGAGCTCTGTGCATACCAAGGAGAGATGAACAAGGGTAGGTTTATTTAGCCCAAAGAAGATAAGATCAAAATCTGAAAGGAAGCTAAATAAATACTTTCTAAGTAATAGAATGATTTGTATGTGTGTGTGTGGGGGGGGGGCATCTGTCATTTAGTTTAGAAAAGAGCATCACACGGTCCATCCCATACAAGCATCTGAAGGGGACCCAGTGAGAGGTGCCCAACACACCAACATGGCTGTGCGAAGGGCCAGAGTCTCTGCTGTGAGGCTGAGCATCAGGCGAGGCTGATGAATGACGGGGTGAGTGAGAGGAGAAGGGAACAGGGCCGGGAAGGATTACAGCTGCTCGTTCCCTTTCCCTGCTAGCTTTGTCAGGCCCCCGAGTTGGGGGGACTGATCGTCCCTGGCCACAGACCGCAGCTCATGTACTTCCTCTTCCTGCCATGTGGTGGTGCTGTTCTTCTAGTTATCTTGGCCGCGCTAGTCCAATATTTATTTTCGGTGAGTAATTTGTTTATCAGGAGGTTATTTTAATCTAATTTTGGCCATATTTGCCATTCCACACTATCTGTGCTTCCCAGCGTTAGCAGCTTGCATGTCTTGAAGGAAATTAGCTGAAGATGGTCCCGGAGGCATTCGCTCAGCCATTATTTAAGGGAGCTGGGAGGAGGCAGGGTGAGCGGAGCCCAAGCCCGGTGTTGGAAAAGTTGCTGGAATTTGTTGCACTCCCAGTGAGGTTAGCGGGATTGAGAGGGACTTACCGAGGGTGGGGAGTATCTCGCATCTCGCGCGGCTTTTTTGAGGGCTGCCTCTGGTAGAGAGCAGAGAATCCTGCAGTTACTTTTCCCCCCTCTCCCCTGAACCCTTGTGATAACCTGTATCTTCCTCACCTTTGCTGCCAAGGCCAAAGGCACGACTTAAGGAAGATGCCCGTCTGCCTTCCCACGGTTCACAGGCATCCCACATCCCATTTGATAATGTGTTTCGTGAACTGTTCTCTGCGATCCCTCAAGGAAGAGGGCAGGAAGGTGGGGAGTGATAAGAGAATTACTGTTTATTAGAGTACCTTCAGGGAATAATGATCATGACTATTAATTACAGAGCACTGGCACTTGCCAGGCACGTTATATTCCCATTTTACATACAAGGAAGTTGTAGTTAGGAGAGGTTAGTGATTTTTTCCCCAAGATCTCATGAATGGTAAGTGGAGAGCTGAAATTCAAACTCAGTTGTGACTGTCTTCAAAGCAGAAAATCTTCCTATTTCAAGGATGAGTCTCACCTTCCGCATGGAGTCAGGAAACCTGGACTTGGCTGATGGGCATGGGACCTGAAATTAGTTCTTTGTCATTATACTTGACTTCAGTTTGGTTTTCCAAAAATGGGAGGGCTGTACAAGTTGAGTGGTTTGAGGGTGCTTTAGTAGAAGAAACTTTTTTTTTTAAAGAAATCTTCTGAGGAGATGACACATCTAAAGCAGATAAAACGGGAGCAGAAGTGGGAGACTCCAGTGAATCACAGCCTGGCCTTTCCCTTCTCACCTCTTCTTTCCCTGGCTCGTGATTGATGCTGAGAAACTTCCATGGAAGTTCCTCAGGGCTCGAAAGAATCAAGTTTGAAAACCTCTGTAATAAATATTCTCATGGGACACTTTAAGAGCTCAGTAAATTTTCAGAGATTATAACTTAAAGACGGGCTGATGCATCCTTTAGGAGGTTTGGAACACGTGCTCGTTTTTACTGTGTGGTGGTCCTAAGGAAGAGCTAGTCAAGTTTGACTCAGAGAGAGATGCAAAATTGTCATCTTCATCCTTGAGCCTTAGTCAAGTAACTTTTGAGTCTCTTGGTATTAAGAGGCTTAATTAAACAATTAAACTGGACCTAATTAAATGAGAAGGGTCAGCTTCCGGTGGAAATTACAATGGTTGTTAGCATAGGCAAGATGGTGAACTACCTTCCCGAGATGGCCAGGATGTTCCCAGGCACCCACACGGGGTCTAAAAGAACTGTGGATGGTGGTGGTGTGTTTTCCTTGCTTGACATAAACTGTTGTCTGCAAAAAACATTGTTGTAATAAGGTTGCAGCCAATCCTGCTTCTCACAACTAAGCAGGCTGCTATGTTTTTTTTTTTTTAAACATCTTTATTGGGGTATAATTGCTTTACAATTGTGTGTTAGTTTCTGCTTTATAATAAAGTGAATCAGTTATACATATACATATGTTCCCATATGTCTTCCCTCTTGCGTCTCCCTCCCTCCCACTCTCCCTATCCCACCCCTCCAGGCTGTCACAAAGCACCGAGCTAATATCCCTGTGCCTTGCGGCTGCTTCCCCCTAGCTATCTACCTTACTACGTTTGTTAGTGTGTATATGTCCATGACTCTCTCTCGCCCTGTCAAAGCTCACCCTTCCCCCTCCCCATATCCTCAAGTCCGTTCTCCAGTAGGTCTGCGTCTTTATTCCTGTCTTACCCCTAGGTTCTTCATGACATTTTTTTTCCCCTTAAATTCCATATATATGCGTTAGCATACGGTATTTGTCTTTTTCTTTCTGACTTACTTCACTCTGTATGACAGACTCTAGGTCTATCCATCTCATTACAAATAGCTCAATTTCATTTCTTTTTAAGGCTGAGTAATATTCCATTGTATATATGTGCCACATCTTCTTTATCCATTCATCCGATGATGGGCGCTTAGGTTGTTTCCATCTCCGGGCTATTGTAAATAGAGCTGCAATGAACATTTTGGTACATGACTCTTTTTGAATTATGGTTTTCTCAGGGTATATGCCCAGTAGTGGGATTGCTGGGTCATATGGTAATTCTATTTGTAGTTTTTTAAGGAACCTCCATACTGTTCTCCATAGTGGCTGAACCAATTCACATTCCCACCAGCAGTGCAAGAGTGTTCCCTTTTCTCCACACCCTCTCCAGCATTTATTGTTTCTAGATTTTTTGATGATGGCCATTCTGACTGGTGTGAGATGATATCTCATTGTAGTTTTGATTTGCATTTCTCTAATGATTAATGATGTTGAGCATTCTTTCATGTGTTTGTTGGCATTCTGTATATCTTCTTTGGAGAAATGTCTATTTAGGTCTTCTGCCCATTTTTGGATTGGGTTGTTTGTTTTTTTGTTATTGAGCTGCATGAGCTGCTTGTAAATTTTGGAGATTAATCCTTTGTCAGTTGCTTCATTTGCAAATATTTTCTCCCATTGTGAGGGTTGTCTTTTGGTCTTGATTATGGTTTCCTTTGCTGTGCAAAAGCTTTGAAGTTTCATTAGGTCCCATTTGTTTATTTTTGTTTTTATTTCCATTACTCTAGGAGGTGGGTCAGAAAGGATCTTGCTGTGATTTATGTCATAGAGTGTTCTGCCTATGTTTTCCTCTAAGAGTTTGATAGTTTCTGGCCTTACATTTAGGTCTTTAATCCATTTTGAGCTTATTTTTGTGTATGGTGTTAGGGAGTGATCTAATCTCATACTTTTACATGTACCTGTCCAGTTTTCCCAGCACCATTTATTGAAGAGGCTGTCCTTTCTCCACTGTACATTCCTGCCACCTTTATCAAAGATAAGGTGTCCATATGTGCGTGGGTTTATCGCTGGGCTTTCTATCCTGTTCCATTGATCTATATTTCTGTTTTTGTGCCAGTACCATACTGTCTTGATTACTGTAGCTTTGTAGTATAGTATGAAGTCAGGGAGCCTGATTCCTCCAGCTCCTTTTCTCGTTCTCAAGATTGCTTTGGCTATTCGGGGTCTTTTGTGTTTCCATACAAATTGTGAAATTTTTTGTTCTAGTTCTGTGAAAAATGCCAGTGGTAGTTTGATAGGGATTGCATTGAATCTGTAGATTGCTTTGGGTAGTAGAGTCATTTTCACAATGTTGATTCTTCCCATCCAAGAACATGGTATATCTCTCCATCTATTTGTATCATCTTTAATTTCTTTTATCAGTGTCTTATAATTTTCTGCATACAGGTCTTTCGTCTCCTTAGGTAGGTTTATTCCTAGATATTTTATTCTTTTTGTTGCAATGGTAAATGGAAGTGTTTTCTTGATTTCACTTTCAGATTTTTCATCATTAGTATATAGGAATGCCAGAGATTTCTGTGCATTAACTTTGTATCCTGCTACTTTACCAAATTCATTGATTAGCTCTAGGAGTTTTCTGGTAGCATCTTTAGGATTCTCTATGTATAGTATCATGTCATCTGCAAACAGTGACAGCTTTACTTCTTCTTTTCCGATTTGGATTCCTTTTATTTCCTTTTCTTCTCTGATTGCTGTGGCTAAAACTTCCAAAACTATGTTGAATAAGAGTGGTGAGAGTGGGCAACCTTGTCTTGTTCCTGATCTTAGTGGAAATGCTTTCAGTTTTTCACCATTGAGGATGATGTTTGCTGTGGGCTTGTCATATATGGCCTTTATTATGTTGAGGAAAGTTCCCTCTATGCCTATTTTCTGCAGGGTTTTTAGCATAAATGGGTGTTGAATTTTGTCGAAAGCTTTCTCTGCATCTATTGAGATGATCATATGGTTTTTCTCCTTCAATTTGTTAATATGGTTTATCACATTGATAGATTTGCGTATATTGAAGAATCCTTGCATTCCTGGAATAAACCCCACTTGATCATGGTGTATGATCCTTTTAATGTGCTGTTGGATTCTGTTTGCTAGTATTTTGTTGAGGATTTTTGCATCTATGTTCATCAGTGATATTGGCCTGTAGTTTTCTTTCTTTGTGACATCCTTGTCTGGTTTTGGTATCAAGGTGATGGTGGCCTCGTAGAAGGAATTTGGGAGTGTTCCTCCCTCTGCTATATTTTGGAAGAGTTTGAGAAGGATAGGTGTTAGCTCTTCTCTAAACGTTTGATAGAATTTGTCTGTGAAGCCATCTGGTCCTGGGCTTTTGTTTGTTGGAAGATTTTTAATGACAGTTTCAATTTCAGTGCTTGTGATTGGTCTGTTAATATTTTCTATTTCTTCCTGATTCAGTCTTGGCAGGTTGTGCATTTCTAAGAATTTGTCCATTTCTTCCAGATTGTCCATTTTATTGGCATAGAGTTGCTTGTAGTAATCTCTTATGATTTTTTTTATTTCTGCAGTGTCAGTTGTTACTTCTCCTTTTTCATTTCTAATTCTATTGATTTGAGTCTTCTCCCTTTTTTTCTTTATGAGTCTGGCTAGTGGTTTATCTATTTTGTTTATCTTCTCAAAGAACCAGCTTTTAGTTTTATTGATCTTTGCTATCGTTTCCTTCATTTCTTTTTCATTTATTTCTGATCTGATTTTTATGATTTCTTTCCTTCTGCTAGCTTTGGGGTTTTTTTGTTCTTCTTTCTCTAATTGCTTGAGGTGCAAGGTTAGGTTGTTTATTCGAGATGTTTCCTGCTTCTTAAGGTGGGCTTGTATTGCTATAAACTTCCCCCTTAGAACTGCTTTTGCTGCATCCCATAGGTTTTGGGTCGTTGTGTCTCCATTGTCATTTGTTTCTAGGTATTTTTTTATTTCCTCTTTGATTTCTTCAGTGATCACTTCATTATTAAGTAGTGTATTGTTTAGCTTCCATGTGTTTGTATTTTTTACAGATCTTTTCCTGTAATTGATATCTAGTCTCATGGCGTTGTGGTCAGAAAAGATACTTGATACAATTTCAATTTTCTTAAATTTACCAAGGCTTGATTTGTGACCCAAGATATGATCTATCCTGGAGAATGTTCCATGAGCACTTGAGAAAAATGTGTATTCTGTTGTTTTTGGATGGAGTGTCCTATAAATATCAATTAAGTCCATCTTGTTTAATGTATCATTTAAAGCTTGTGTTTCCTTATTTATTTTCATTTTGGATGATCTGTCCATGGGTGAAAGTGGGGTGTTAAAGTCCCCTACTATGAATGTGTTACTGTCAATCTCCCCTTTTATGGCTGTTAGTATTTGCCTTATGTATTGAGGTGCTCCTATGTTGGGTGCATAAATATTTACAATTGTTATATCTTCTTCTTGAATCGATCCCTTGATCATTATGTAGTGTCCTTCTTTGTCTCTTGTAATAGTCCTTATTTTAAAGTCTATTTTGTCTGATATGAGAATTGCTACTCCAGCTTTCTTTTGGTTTCCATTTGCATGGAATATCTTTTTCCATCCCCTTATTTTCAGTCTGTATGTGTCTCTAGGTCTGAAGTGGGTCTCTTGTAGACAGCATATATAAGGGTCTTGTTTTTGTATCCATTCAGCCAATCTGTGTCTTTTGGTGGGAGCATTTAGTCCATTTACATTTAAGGTAATTATCGATATGTATGTTCCTATTCCCATTTTCTATATTGTTTTGGGTTCGTTATTATAGGTCTTTTCCTTCTCTTGTGTTCCTTGTCTAGAGAAGTTCCTTTAGCATTTGCTGTAAAGCTGGTTTGGTGGTGCTAAACTCTCTCAGCTTTTGCTTGTCTGTAAAGGTTTTAATTTCTCCATCAAATCTGAATGAGATCCTTGCTGGGTAAAGTAGCCTTGGTTGCAGGTTTTTCTCCTTCATCACTTTCAGTATGTCCTGCCACTCCCTTCTGGCTTGTAGGGTTTCTGCTGAGAGATCAGCTGTTAACCTTATGGGGATTCCCTTGTGTGTTATTTGCTGTTTTTCCCTTGCTGCTTTTAATATGCTTTCTTTGTATTTAATTTTTGACAGTTTGATTAATATGTGTCTTGGCGTATTTCTCCTTGTATTTATCCTGTATGGGACTCTCTGTGCTTCCTGGACTTGATTAACTATTTCCTTTCCCATATTAGGGAAGTTTTCAACTATAATCTCTTCAAATATTTTCTCAGTCCCTTTCTTTTTCTCTTCTTCTTCTGGAACCCCTATAATTCGAATGTTGGTGCGTTTAATGTTGTCCCAGAGGTCTCTGAGACTGTCCTCAGTTCTTTTCATTCTTTTTTCTTTATTCTGCTCTGCAGTAGTTATTTCCACTATTTTATCTTCCAGGTCACTTATCCGTTCTTCTGCCTCAGTTATTCTGTTATTGATCCCATCTAGAGTACTTTTAATTTCATTTATTGCGTTGTTCATCATTGCTTGTTTCACCTTTATTTCTTCTAGGTCCTTGTTAACTGCTTCTTGCATTTTGTCCATTCTACTTCCAAGATTTCGGATCATCCTTACTATCATTATTCTGAATTCTTTTTCAGGTAGACTGCCTATTTCCTCTTCATTTGTTAGGTCTGGTGCATTTTTATCTTGCTCCTTCATCTGCTGTGTGTTTTTCTGTCTTCTCATTTTGCTTATCTTACTGTGTTTGGGGTCTCCTTTTTGCAGGCTGCACGTTCGTAGTTCCCGTTGTTTTTGATGTCTGTCTCCAGTGGCTAAGGTTGTTTCAGTGGGTTGTGTAGGCTTCCTGGTGGAGGGGACTAGTGCCTGTGTTGTGGTGGATGAGGCTGGATCTTGTCTCTCTAGTGGGCAGGTTCACGTCTGGTGGTGTGTTTTGGGGTGTCTGTGGCCTTATTATGATTTTAGGCAGCCTCTCTGCTAATGGGTGGGGTTGTGTTCCTGTTTTGCTAGTTGTTTGGCATAGGTTGTCTAGCACTGTGGCTTGCTGGTCGTTGAGTGAAGCTGGGTGCTGGTGTTAAGATGGAGGTCACTGGGAGATTTCCACCGTTTAATATTATGTGGAGCTGGGAAGTCTCTTGTTGACCAGTGTCCTGAAGTTGGCTCTCCTACCTCAGAGGCAGAGCCCTGACTCCTGGCTGGAGCACCAAGAGCCTTTCATCCACACGGCTCAGAATAAAAGGGAGAAAAAGTAGAGAGAATTAGTAGATGTATGAGGAAAGAAAGAAGGAAAGGAGGAAAGGAAGGAAGGAAGAAAGAAGCAAAGAAGGAAAGAAAGGAGGGAGGGAGGGAGGAAGGAAGGAAGGAAGGAAGGAAGGAGGGAAAGAAGGAAAAAAGACAGAAAGAAAGAAGATACAGTAAAAATAAAATAAAGTATAATATATTTATTGAATTAAAAAATATTTAGAAAAAAAAAAAAAAAAGAGGGACGGATAGAACCTTAGGACAAATGTTGGAAGCAAAGCTATACAGAGAAAATCTTATACAGAAGCATACACATACACCTTCACAAAAAGAGGTAAAGGGGGAAAAATCATAAATCTTGCTCTCAGAGACCACCTCCTCAATTTGGGGTGATTCGTTGTCTAAAGGAGGGAAGGACGGAAAGAAAGAAAGAAAGAAAGAAGGAACGACGGTAAAGTATAATAAAGTTATTACAATTAAAATTATTGAGAAAAAAAAATTTTTTTTTTAAAAACCATGGACGGATAGAGCCCTAGGACAAATGGTGGAAGCAAGAGTATACAGACAAGATCTCACACATAAGCATACACGTACACATTCACAAAAAGAGGAAAAGGGAAAAAAATCATAGATCTCGCTCCTAAATTCCACCTCTTCAATTTGGGATCATTCCTTGTCTATTCAGGTATTCCACAGATGCAGGGTATATCAAGTTGATTGTGGAGCTTTAATCCGCTGCTTCTGAGGCTGCTGGGGGAGATTTCCCTTTCTCTTCTTTGTTCTCACAGCTCACAGGAGCTCAGCTTTGGATTTGGCCCTGCCTCTGCGTGTAGGTCGCTGGAGGGCGTCTGTTTTTTGCTCAGACAGGAAAGGGTTAAAGGGGCCGCTAATTCGGGGGCTCAGGCTCACTCAGGCCGGGGGTGAGGGGGGGGAAGGAGGGGCACTGCGTGCGGGGCGGGCCTGCGGCGTCAGAGGCGGCGTGACGTTGCGGCAGAGGCCGGCGTGACGTTGCACCAGCCTGAGGCCCGCCGTGCGTTCTCCCGGGGAAGTTGTCCCTGGTTCCCGGGAACCTGGCAGTGGCGGGCTGCACAGGCTCCGCGGAAGAGGGGTGTGGAGAGTGACCTGCGCCCGCACACAGGCCCCTTGGTGGCGGCAGCAGCAGCCCTAGCGTCTCCCGCCCGTCTCTGGGGTCCGCGCTTTTAGCCGCGGCTCGCGCCCGTCTCTGGGGTTCGCGCTTTTAGCCGCGGCTCGCGCCCGTCTCTGGGGTTCGCGCTTTTAGCCGCGGCTCGCGCCCGTCTCTGGAGTTCCTTTAAGCAGCGCTCTTAAACCCCTCTCCTCGCGCACCAGGAAACAAAGAGGGAAGAAAAAGTCTCTTGCCTCTTCGGCAGGTGCAGGCTTTTCCCCGAACTCCCTCCCGGCTAGTCGTGGTGCACTAACCCCTTCAGGCTATGTTCAAGCCGCCAACCCCAGTCCTCTCCCTGCGCTCCGTCCAAAACCGAAACCCGAGCTTCAGCTCGCAGCCCCGCCCGCCCGGGCGGGTGAGCAGACAAGCCTCTCGGGCTGGTGAGTGCCGGTCGGCACCGATCCTCTGTGCGGGAATCTCCCCGCTTTGCCCTCCGCACCCGTCGCTGTGCACTACTCCTCGGTCCCGAAGCCCCCCCCTCCGCCTCCCGCAGTCTCCGCCCGCGGAGGGGCTTCCTAGTGTGTGGAAACTTTTCCTCCTTCACAGCTCCCTCCCACTGGCGCAGGTGCCGTCCTTATTCTTTTGTCTCTGTTTTTTCTTTTTTTCTTTTGCCCTACCCAGGTACGTGGGGAGTTTCTTGCCTTTTGGGAGGTCTGAGGTCTTCTGCCAGCCTTCAGTAGGTGTTCTGTAGGAGTTGTTCCACGTGTAGATGTATTTCTGGTGTATCCGTGGGGAGGAAGGCGATCTCCGCGTCTTACTCTTCCGCCATCTTCAAGGTCCCCCTCAGGCTGCTATGTTTTAACCAGGCTATCCTGTTTTCTGGCCCTAAAGACCTGGTTCTATCTCTAGGGCTTTCCCTCTGGCCTGATTATCTATCTGCCTGTAGGTTTGGGCCATGATGTTGCTCTGACAACAGTGTGAATGTGTTCAAGGAAGCTCCAGCTCATGTGTGAAGTTTGTGT
The DNA here is from genome assembly GCF_059928025.1 of Delphinapterus leucas. NCBI lineage: Eukaryota > Metazoa > Chordata > Mammalia > Artiodactyla > Monodontidae > Delphinapterus > Delphinapterus leucas. The sequence continues at coordinate 44,437,437 of NC_143130.1, read as the reverse complement.
GTGTTTGCTAAAAGCTCAAACCTCTTACTCTCTAGAAGGTTGATCCACCCACACGTATTTTGTTTTCATTCTGGGGAATCAGGGGTTAACATCCAGGATTGCTGAGCTCTAAATGTTCTGGATTTTAGAATTTGTGTCACCCTGGCATAATGAATGACTGGCTATGGATTGACAAAGATAAGGTATCACAAAGATTTAAAGAGATAGACAAAAAGATAAACATCTCAGAGCTCTGCAAGTGCACGGTAGCTTCCTCATCCCATTCAGGATTGACTGTACAATTATTTGTTTATGTCAGGATGTAAGTCAGATGCTTCCTGCAGACTTCTAATAATAGCAGTTTGCAGAGCACTTTTTCATATATTATCTCATTTAATGCTTACGTAGTCCTGCAAGACAGGTAAATATTTAACTCTTCTAGAGCAGCAGTTCTCAACATGAGTGATTTTGTCCCAAGGGAACATTTAACAAGGTCTGGAGACATTTTTGGTTGCTACATCTGCAGGGGGTGTGGGTGCTCCTGGCATCATGTGGGTAGAGGGCAGGATGCTGCTAAATATCCTACAATGCACAGGGCAGCTGCCTCCGACCCTACGACATAATATGCGGCCTCAGGTGTCCATAGTTCCAGGCTGGGAAACTGTTCTACAAAACATTGAGGTTCAGAGAGGTTGGCTGACTTGCCCAAGATTGCGTGATGTGTACTTGGCACAATGGGACTGAAATCCATACCTTCATTTCACTACCAGAGGGTTTCAAATCTTGTATTTTTATTTTAAAGAAATAAATTTTAGGTATTAAATTTTAAATGAAAACCTTGGCAGAGCCATTGCATGTAAACAGCTGACGGTGGAGCTGCTCTGGTGGCAGCAGGGGTCAGAGACCCCGCTCAGCCTCTTCCTTAGCCCCTCCCCCTAATCCCAGGGACACACAGACTGCCTGGCAACTGCTACGCCCATACAAGGAGACCCAGAGAACGTTAGGCCCCTGTTGGCATCCACAGATCTTCTGGACTTCCCTGAGCTGTTAACATTTTTGAGTAGAGGATGACAGCATCTGAGTGTGCATTTTAGTAAGATGTGTTGGGCAGTGGAGGGGAGGCATGGGGGCCAAGTAGGAGGCTGCAGCCGGCACATTCCAGGCAGTAGGGAAGGGGCACTGGAAGGACCACGGGGGATAGGAGTGGAGTTCAAACGAGGAAGCGCAAGGTTCACGCTTGCTTCAGGACTTTTCAGTGCTGTGCTACTGGATGACATCAGGCCAAAGGGCAGCAGGCCAGGAGCACAGGGGCTGAGCCCTTTACCTTGCTCTGCGCATGCTCAAGGCCTGGAAGCATAACACAGCGTGAACCGATTTGCACGTGATGTTTGCACGCGCAGATTTGTTTTCCTGTAGTCCACGCTGCTTGTCTGTACTCTGGCCAGAAGCAGGCAGTGCCACTGACAGACAGGTGTCTCCCTCATCCATTGACGGAGAAAGGCAGGTGGGGAAGTGCTCTGTCTTTCTTCTTCCAGATATAAATCCTGGCTTTCTTCTTTAAGTGTTGCCTTCTGATGAGTAGACAGTGGAAATGGCAAAATGAAACTAGGACGAAGGCTACCTACAATGACCCAGAAGGGACTGGGGCTCGTCTTAGGGCTTAGCAGGTGCTTCTTTCCCGACCAAGAATCTAGACTCAGAAGAAAACTCTGGATGGATAGGAAAACTGGGAAATTTTAGGTCCAGGCAAAGATGATCATTCCTAAGGGCTTTCTTGCAGAGATGTCAAAAACAAATAACAAAAAGGAGAGTGAGAAAATCTGACCAACATATCCACCCGCCGCCCCCCCCCACCTGATTTTGCACAACCCGCTGTGATGAATGTCAAAGCGGTGGGGGTCCCGCATTCTGATCTCTGCCCTACTGCTCTCCCCTCACTTTCTTCACCTGGCTTTAGCTTCCAGACTTTTTGTTATTTGTACTCACCAAATTTGGGCTTTTCTACTTGCTCTGCTCTCCAGATTTCTAGAATTTTCTGTCCCTGGATCTCTGCAGCCTGATTCTTTCCTACATTCCGGTTTCAGTGCTAATGCCCCCTCCTCAAAGAGTTGCCCCAGCCACCCAATCTAAAGTAGCAGCCCCACCAGTCCCTCTAGAATCATTATTTGATTTTCACTGTAGCACTCGTCATTGTCTGAAGTTACCTAATTTGTGTGTGTGTGTGTGTGTGTGTGTGTGTGTGTGTGTGTGCACCTATTTGGATCTGAGGGTCCCCCCAGCTCCCCCATGGGAATGCAAGCCCCTAAGAGTAGAGACTTTATGCATCTCATTTCCTGCTCTAATATCCCCAGTGCTTACAATACTGCCTGGCACATACTAGCATGTAGTAGTTGTTAAGTGTGTTTGTTGAATGAATGAATGGTGGTTCCTGGAGTTTAGAGGGTATGAGTTTGGTTTTAGCTGATAATTCACTGCATACCTAGCCACAGCAAGATCTGGCTTTCAGGACAAACTGTCTCTGCTTATTCCCATATGCTGAGCAAACCTCTCAAGCGCTCATTTCTTGCTGGAAACAAGCTCCTTTTAAAGAATTCTCAAACTAAATATTGAAAAATTAATCCTACTTCCTCAAATCTAGGATGTCATTGACTATAAGATGCTCCAATTTTTATGTGCCACGAAGAGCGAAAAAATGCTGCCAGTTGTCATTGAAACATCATCATTGGTAAGAAGCATCTTAATTCTGGAAATGCTAAAATGTGAAAAAATATATGCCTTAAAATTGATAAAGTACAAGGTGAGATTGATTCATCATATGGGATGCAGGGAAGTGGCAGGGGGTTCTGGTCTGGAGTATGCCCCCATTTGTTAGTGGTCCCTTCCCCTGTAGCATTGCAGCCTAACACCTTGGACATGGTACTCTCCAAGGACCAGAGGAAGAGCTGGGTGTGTGGAGGAAGAGGCAGATATGGCTTCTGAGGATTTCTCAAGAGTGGAGAAACTTCTATGGCTTGGGAATGTATCTGTGGAAAGGTATTAGAAGCAGTCGGTGATTAAAAAAAACCCAATCAACAGTAGGTGAGTCTAGATTTAAAAACAATGCTGTGAAGGATGGTTTCTCACCCTTCTTAGCCACTCTTTCTGAAGCTTAGGAAAAGCATCTTTCATTTTCAAAAGGCAGTCAATGGGAAAACAAGATTGGCTTGAAACCCAAATTTACTTTAGAGCCAAGTTTAGTGAAAAGTATCTATTTTACAAAGAGAAAAAAATACCTGCAAGCTAATTCCATATCATTATTCTTATTTGAGCTAATGATAATGGAGTGTAATTTCCATTACTGATGACATTAAGATTAGTTATGTTTCAGTACATACAGCGCGGCTTCTCCTTTGTGAGGAGCGTTGAAGCACCTGCCGGGGAGAGGCTGAGAGCAGACTCTGCCTCGGCAGCCCTGCGCCCATGTACTGGGCCTGACTTCCGGGCTGGCCTCAGGGGTCCCTGCCGGGCGTCAGGAGGGGTCCTGAACATCTCCTCCAGGGAGCCGAAGCACCATCGGCTGTTAATTTGGCTCTTTATTTATTTTTAATTAATTAATTAATTAATTAATTTTTGGCTGCATTGGGTCTTCGTTTCTGTGCGAGGGCTTTCTCTAGTTGCAGCGAGCGGGGGCCACTCTTCATCGCAGTGAGCGGGCCTCTCACTATCGCGGCCTCTCTTGTTGCGGAGCACAGGCTCCAGACGCGCAGGCTCAGTAGTTGTGGCTCACAGGCTCCAGACGCGCAGGCTCAGTAGTTGTGGCTCACAGGCTCCAGACGCGCAGGCTCAGTAGTTGTGGCTCACAGGCTCCGGACGCGCAGGCTCAGTAGCTGTGGCTCACGGGCCCAGTTGCTCCGCGGCATGTGGGATCTTCCCAGACCAGGGCTCGAACCCGTGTCCCCTGCATTGGCAGGCGGATTCTCAACCACTGCGTCACCAGGGAAGCCCTTGGCTCTTTAAACCTTCTTGAGTCTCCTGTTAAAAATCAACTTTCGCCACAACTTAGGGGCCTGGGAGGGAGCAGAGAAGACAGAGGAGGGCGACTGGCCGGAGGGACCGTGCCAGGTTCGATTTGGCTGAAAGCCTCGCCCCTCAAGCACCTCAGCTGTTCCGGGGACTTCGTCTCCTTCAGCCTTTCGGAAACCCTACTCAAGAAGCTGGTTCTCCTGGTAACTGTTAAAGGTCTTTATCTGAATGCAAAACAGTGTAATCTGTACAAACCAGCCCTGGGGATAATGATGTGGGATGTCAGCTTTGGAGGCAGATGGGGGATTCCATTTGAATTCTCCACATGCCATTTATAAGCTCTCAGGACTTGAATAAGTTATTTAACTTCTCTCAGCCTCTGTGTCTTCATTTGTAAGAGGAGGCAAATAATGCTTATCTTCAAGCATTTCCATGAGATAAATGAGATGATCATGTAAAATGATTAGCCCAATGCTGAGCACATAGGAAACATTCAGTAAATAAATACACAGTAACTGTAACTGGTGTTACAGTGGCAAAACAGACAGCTTATTGTTCATGTAATATGATTTAGAAGTCTTGGTAAAAGCCTGCTTTGTCCAGAAACATCTTCTAAATTGACTCCCTGAAAAGAGCACTGTTGCAGAGGGCAGTGGATTGTTTGCTGTAGTTAAGGTCACCATTATCTTGGGTTGTAGTAATGTCTCCAAAGGGGGATTTCTAGGGTGGGATATTATACGGTGCGAGTGCTGTGGCTCCAGGTGGGTATTTGCATGTGGAGTCCTGATGAAGATCAGGCAGTGTTTGTGATATAATTGCTCAGTTGGGGGATCCAGTGAGGAGAGGGTTTGGAGGCAAACCTTGGGGAGGGATGTTTGATAAGCCCAGCTGAGTGGTCTTCTCTTATGAGAAGGGGGCCACAGTCCTGAAAAGGGCTAGCTGAATTGTCAATAGTTCATATGAATGAATTTTCATGAAGTTCCTGAAACAGAAGGAAATAAATCTGTTTACTAAAACTATTTAATCTTCCTGGGCAAGAATTTCTTCGGATAGTAATGTCCTACTATGCTATGTGGCTGAAGATGGTTTCTGTTCTTAAGAATGATGAGAACCTCGAATCCTTGTATTTATTCTTACTCGTGTATGTGCTTATCAAAAGCAAGGGTGAGTTATTAAACACTTAACCATTATCAATCAAGAGGATCTTACAGCACTACCCAGTCTTCTAAAAAAGCTTTAGTGTAATGGGACCCAACTCGGGTAAAGTTGGTCAGAGAGGGGAACTAAAAAGTGCTACATTATGGACATTGTCTGTAAGGGCTCCTGGGATAACGTGGGGGAATGGTCCTTGGTATGTATGTTTGGGGTGTCTAAGGACAGATAGGCAGCTATGTGAGATGTGTGGGCATTTGGGATGAGAAATTGATTACATTACATGGGGATTGAAGGACTGTGGTTATAAATTTTACTTATTTTGAAACTTTTCCTTGGGCTATTCTCACTAGTGAAGTGAATTTGAAGTTTGAACGTCATCCTTCTGGGGAAGGGATTATCATTTATTGAGCACATACTTGATGCCAGCTGCTACACTATGCATTCATTCCTTATAATGGACTTGTAAGGGTGATGCTTTAGTTATCTCTCTTTTATCTTGCTTTAATATTTGCAGATGATGGACATGTAGTCCAGAAAGACTTAGTAACTTAAACAAGGTTACACAGCTGATAAATGATAGAGCCAAAATGCAGATCAACAACTATGTGATCCTGGCGCTCCTAGTCTTGCGTGAGGCTGTCCAAAGGAATCTGTTCATGTCCTGAGCATTTGGCGGTTTGTTGTCCAAAATTACAGAGGCGGAGTTGGAATAGTAAATAGATGATGCTTATCATGTTGATGATGGCAATTATAATAGGCAACAAGTATTGAGTGCTTATTACGTTCCAGGCATGAGCTATCTACTTTATATATATTATCTCATTTAATTTTCTCAACAGTTCCACAAGGAAGGGACTGTTATCAGTTTTGTTTGTTTGTTTGTTTTTTAGATAAAGACTTACTGACAAGAGCTGTGAAGTAACATGCTCAAGGTCACACAGCTAGAAAGCAGTGGAGGTCACAGCCATGTGCAAGGACTCCAGAAAGAAAGCTGACAGCTGAAGGGTCTGCCCAGCAAGGCAGTGAAGGGTACACAAGGATAGTAAAGATGAGTTTGGAGGTCTGCACAAATTTGTATGTCTCATTCCTAGAGCTGTGGTTGTGAAAGCATCCAGCTCATTCCTCTGCTGCAGGTTCCCACTTTTCCTCCACTTCAAGCTATCTCTTTACTCTAAAAGGGGTGATGAAATTCTCAGATATGGGAAACAAAGAGCAGTCATGGAAATTTCCTCTGGTTTTGCCCAATAAAAGTGGCAAAGCGTTGGGTTGCTTGCAGGTATTATAATCTGGGTCACCAAGCACTTCTCCACCAACCTGTCATGGGGCTGGAAATTCCCCATGAGAAATCCAGTCTTTGAGTCTTGAAGGTGTCTGGACTTTCCTGTTAAAAGACAAACATCTTTATAGAGATGATCATGCTCTCAAATACCTTCAGGGGCAAGGTAGGTAATTCACTTTCGAAAGGGATGGGGTAAGGTGAATTGGTTGCTATGGCAACCTGGGGACTGCTTGTCCTGCCCACAAGCACTTACAACATGGCATGGCCTATAGACTACGGACTTCCTGTCAAAGGGTAACCTGTCTTTTTTCTTCTTGATTGTCAAAGTTCATTGCAGAGTATGTGGAGAATAAAAACTACAGAAAAGTCTAAGTCTAGTCTAAAAAAATCCAAAGCAAATAGAATCATCAATATTTTCCTCCCTCATAAGTACTATTGATATCTTGGCATATTCCCTTCATTTTTTTATTCTTTCTTCATGCATGTAAAAATCTGCTGCATCAGTGGGGTCTGCACTAAAGAAAACATTCGAACCTCTGTGAAGAAATACCTGGGGTAAAAATAAGGAGAGCACGAGATCACATTTTAGATTGAGAATTAGCTACAAATATGACTTCAGGAGGATAAAATCTGGAAAGGCAGGTAGAAAGAGTAGAACTTAAGAGGATAAATTGGAGAGGACAAGGATGCAGATTTGCCACAGGAAAACTGGCCAGATAAGAACTTCAGCAGGAGGCTGCCAGGGAGGGGCTGATGGAGACAAGGGGGCATGGAGAGCGCCTTTGGATGGGGAAGGGGGTGGAGGTGAGCTGTTAAATTAAAGGTCCTCAGAAGTCCTCTCTGTCCATTCCACCCCATCCTCCAACCAGTTTAACATAAACCAATCTGTTTTGGAAATTTTTTTAAAAAATTAAGGAACAGGAACTCTTTTTCCAAGGAAATCTTAGGAAGAAGCCATTGACATAAACAGACTAAAGTAGTACGGCTGGTCTGGGGATCTTCTCTGGCCTCCAAACCCTGAGCTCACCCAAAGGAATGTATGAAACCCCACATCTTCTCCTTCCTATGTGGCCTCCCTGAGAGAAGCACTGTCCTCCCCTCAGATCTTCTCAAACTCCTGCAAGTTGCAGATCCCAGTGACCCTCATTTCATTCTTCGGCTCCCCTCTACATTTGTTCAGCTTGATGGATCTCTTGTCGGGTTTCAGGTGCATATTGACTTTTGCAAAACTCCCAAGCCATTCACGGAGAAAGATTGACTGATTTAGGGTAGGGGTTGGGGGAGGAGGTGTAGCTATTTTCGATGTTAGTAAACATGACAGCTTGTTGAAGATTAACAGAAAATGGTGAATAAAATCATTGGGATCTGATAAGGGATTTTTTCTCTCAGACAATTAAAGACTTTTTTCTCGTTATCTCCCTCCCCCTCCCCCAGAAGTGGGAGATGAAAGTCATGAGGATAACACATTATTAGTCTCATACCCTTAACATAGATAAAAGACAAAAGTTAACCTCCCACTGCCCATGCGACCTCCATGCACTGTTTTTGCCATTCTGTCTTCTTTTCAGCAGGCAATAGTTTCCTTTAATACCTCCTACCTAATCCTCAACTTTCTTTTAAACATCAGATATTGGATAGGCTGGAACCTCATTTAGGCAGTAAAGAAGTCCAGTGCTTTGTGGCCGGGACCAGCCGAGGAGAGAAATATTTTTGATACGAAAGAATAATTCATTAAAGGAGGTAATGAAGGTGATTTCAACCTTCCACAAACACATCATGGAGTGAATAAAGCTCATGGCTCTCAATTTAGGGTCATCGCTGAATGAGATGTTGTAAAAAGTGAAAAAAAAAATAAAACCAACTGCATAAATGGGTCAAAAATTTCAGTGGGGCTCAGGCAAGCCTGACAATTTAGAATTTGACAAACAAGTGGAAGAAAAGGAGAATTCCATTAATATTATGATAAAACCCTTCTGGAATAAAGCACTGAATTTCCATGTTATCGTTTCACTCACGTGTACTTATATGGTCTTAGGAAAAAATCTGACTTGGAGCTGAAATTTTGCTTATCCAGTTACAGCTCAGGGGATCTCTCTCTCACATGCTCGGCCAGAAACATAGATTGTCTCATAAACCAGCATGAACAGTATGGATAATGGAGAAATGCAGTCGTGAGAGGGCAGAGCTGCAAGATGTGGGCGTTTGTTCCTGAGAGTCAGCCTGTTAGAGTTCTTCGGGGTACCTAGTCCACAGGGGTAGAGAGGACCAGGATCCAGAGAGTATCTATCTCCCCATCTACTGGGTAGACCTGAACTGGTCTGTCCGCCAACCCTGTAGGCAGAAGAGTTTAACGTGAAAAGTGGTATATGTGGACTCTTGAGAGAGGTATCTTGGACCATTCTTCCCCCTTTCTTTCTTCATAATGGAAAAATGAAGAAATCATTCACCCATCAGAGGGGTCTCATGGGAGGTCTCACGCAGGGTCATTCAACTAACAAGGGGTAGTCATGGTGTGAAAGAGGGGAAGGGAACTGTAAGAGCATGCTACTACAGCTTCCTGTCAGATGTAAGGAAGCCCTGTCCTCACATCCCTGCTGGATGGACTTCCAACCTCTTTCTGGATGTTTTTGGTGCCACGTTGCTCATTACCACATAGAGACCAGCTCCTTCTTGGGTAGCCTTGAGCCTGAGGAGTTCCCTTCCTGGACGGAGCCAACCCCTTGATGATCTGGCTTCCGTTCTCTTTAGGTAAAACACCCAACGCATCTGTTACACATGGCAGCCTTCCTGACATTATGTCTGTCACTCAGGGTCCTCTCCTTTCCAACCTAAGCCTTATAGTTTGCTCAACCCAAATGACAATATCCCAAGTCTACTGAAGCTTAGGAAAGAGGAATGGAAATCCCGTGGATTCCCCCCACCTCCTTTCTTCTCTCTCCCCACACACTATTATCCTTTTTCTGAACTATTTGAGAATGTTATAGACATTCACAATGGCGAATTTCGTAAAAACAAGAATATTCACTTACATAAACATATAATAGTTTATCAAAATCTGACAGTAAACATTTATACAATACTATGGGTTAATCTAAACACTTTATTCATATTTTACCAATTGCGTCACTAACGCCTTATGTAGCAAAAGAAAAAAAAAATTGTTTTCTGGTCCAGGATCTAAATTATAATTATATATCATACTGATGTGCCATGTCTTTTTAGTCTCTGTTAGCTCAATTCCTGTTTGGTTTTTTTTGTTTTGTTTTTGCTTTTCATGACCTTGACATTTTTGAAAAGTATAGATTGGATATTTTGCAGCATGTCCCTCATTTTGGGTTTGCTGATTTTCCTCGTAGTAACATTTAGGTTATGCATTTTGGGGCAGGAAAATCATAGAAACGATGCTGAAGTGATGCTGAAGCGATGCTGAAGTGATGCTAAAGTGGTGCTTAAGTGATGCTAAAGCGATGGTGTGTCTTTCTCAGGGCATCTTATCTGCTGATGTTGACTTTGGTCACTTGATTAAGGTGATATCTGCCAGTTTTCTCCAATGGAAAGTTATTATCATTCCCTTTATGATGGATTAGTACCTTGTGGGAGGTACACTGGGACATCCTCAGGCCGGTATGGCCAGCCTGTGATTGACATTGTCTTTTCCCATTGGTTTCAGAGTCTAACAGCCGCAGGGCAGTGAACAGAGGCTATGTCGCCATCTTGCTCCGGCTGCATCAGGACTGGCACAGCCATGACACGACCAATTCCTACATGCTGATCCGCAGGGCGCTTCTGCTTTGCCTCAGGCATATTGCCAACCTCCGGTCTGGCAGGGAGGCCTTCCGGGCAGCTCAGGGCATGGAGATCCTTTTCAGCACCACACAGGTAATCAGCATGGGGATTATCTCTGCAGCTGGATGACACCTGGGTGATTCCTGAAGGCCGTCATTTAGGACTCACCTTCACTAAAGTTGGGAAACCTCAATATGTTTCTTGCTTCCTGCTCTGGGCAGATGTTCTGGACTCAAATCCTCATTCCTTCACTCACTCATGTACTGATTGACTCATGTATTCAATACATATTAGTTGGGTACACACTGGCTAGTGCAGTGATTAAGAGTGTTGATTTTAAAGCTAGAGAACCTGGCTTCAGATCCCAGCCCTAGCACCTATAGCTGTGCAACTTTAGAAAAGTCACCCACCTTCTCTGGGACTCAAGTTTCTTCTCCTTAAAAAAAATAGAAATGATAAAATCTAGGTTTTCGCGTGGCCTGAATATGTTAACATAGACATGTCTATGTTAGCAGCGTTCTTGCCATGACTTAACTGCTTTATGAGTGTCAGTGGTTATTGGAATAATAATTAGTTTGGGGGACCTAGTGGTGAATATGATAGATGAGACCCCTGATCTTTTGGGGCAAGCATTCCACCAGAGAGTTGGACACTAAGGAAGCAAAGAATTCAATCTGGAGGATAATTTCATATTGCTCTGTGAAATCAACAGAGGAAGGGCACAGGTCTACAGTGACTTTCACATATGCAGGGAGAAGGTCTTCTCTTAGAGAGGTCAAGTCTTCTCTGAGCAGGTGACACCTAAGCTGAGACCTGAATTATTGAAGGAGTCTGTCATGCCAAGTTTAAGAGGAAGAGCATCCCAGACAAAGGGAGTGGCACCTATAAGGGCTGTCACTTACCTGCACCCCAGTGGAATAAGTGTCTAGGGTTTCCTGGATTTCAACCAAATAATAAATGCCTTACTTTCACGTGATTAGGGCTGATTTAAACACCATCATGCGAGGCTACCTATACGTTCTCCATGGATGATGTGAGTATCTCCCAAATACCCGTCATCTGCTCACCAAACCTCTCCTGGGGCCAAGGCAGCCATGCTTCACACACACCGTGTTCCTTGCTGTCTTCGTGTTAGTCAGTCTCTGCACTACTTTCATTGGTCTCGTTGCTTCTCTCCGGACACCCTCCAATTTCTCTGCGCCTGAGTACATCTGAGGTAATGAAGCGGTCAACGAGAGTGCTGTTTTCCAACCACGGCATCTGTAGACTCTAACCATTTTTTTAGAAAAGGCTTTTTTCCCCTCCTCTAAACAATGACATAATACTGCACTGCAAACCAATATCTAATTTTCTGTCTGCTATCGCCTCTGGGTTTCTCTCCATCATTACAGCTTTCAGAGCTTCTGGGTCATGAAATAGCTACATTTTCCATTCTATTCCTCTGGATGAGGAAGTGCTTTGAATTTTTCCAAGCTTCACCATACTTTGTAAGCCTGTGTCCCCCAAATCTCGAATCTCTCCCAGCCTTCGTGAAACTCCCCACGTATTGCTGACGCCTAGAATCCCCCAACTCTGGCTCGTGTGCTTTAGCCAGCTCCTCTGCCCCCGCCCTCTGCATTATTGACTGTTTTTCTGATCTGTGTTTAAAAAACAAACAAACAAGCAAACCAAAAAAAAAAAAAACAATTAAAAGAGCAATACAGGGAAAAGATGGTGATCCCAGAGGTACAGGTCAATGACAAGAAGAGAGTGGAGAAAATACCAAGTGAAGCACAGGCATGAAAGGGGCTGTGAGCCCAGAAGCAGGCTTTTATAAGCAGTTCCTCAGCAGGACAATAAAGACCTCAACTGCTCAATTAAGCAAATTTACAATGAGCTCCCGGCCTCCAATTACTGTTGGGAATGGAAGCAGGATGTGAGCAGAGGCAGAATCTGCGCTTGGTGGCCAGGTTTCTCCTGCCTGAAAAGCTTCCCAGCACCCGGGCTGAGTGCTCTGAGCACAGGTGCCCTTGCAGCTGTGCTGGAGTTAGAGCTGCCCATCCATTCTCTCCCCTCTCCTGCCAGAGAAGATGCGTGAGTCACAGGATGGCCAACTGGGGAACCTTGGATCTAGGGATGTCATTTCAGTAGCTATTGCAAATTATGCTGCTTCTACTGCTGCTACTGCAGCTGATGGAGATGACAATGAAAATGAAGAAGAGGAGGAAGAAGAAGAAAATAAAGGAGGAAGAGGACAAGGGAATGAGATTTGCCTTGAATGCTTACTATGGCTTAGGGCCGGCATAGCAGTTTATGCAGACTTTCTGATTTCAGCATTCCAAAGGATTTGAAACTGATGGTCTTACTCAACAGTCCGTATTTCTGTCCACTGGACCAGAGGTTCTCTAAGTTAAGTGTGATCAAAGCCACCTACATGGCTGCAAGGGCCCCATCCTCAGAGTTTCTGATTCAGTAGGTCTGGGATGGTCCTGAGAAGTTGTGTTTCTAACAGATTCCTAAGTGATGTTGATACTGCTGGCCTGGGTCACACTTTGAAAACCACAGTCCTTTACTATTTTTATCGGTGCTTGCGGTGTAATTGCAAGCCTACCGGGCATGAGAGTGACTGAGAAAGACTCTCTTTGAGTCCTTCCCACAGACTTTGCCCATCATATTGTTCTTTGCCTTCCTGCTGAGGCCACTGCTTGCCATGATTCTCCCTCAATAACCCCACCTCTTTGTTTCCTGGGTCCCACAGCCTTTCCCCTGAGCATCCTTTAAACGTTCAGAGGATCAGATTGTCCATAATGCAGTGAGGCTGCTGTGTAACTTAACGGGATCTTGTTGGAGCTTTGTATGAGGAAGGAGAAAGAAGGCTGACAATTTGGATGTAACGTTAAAAACAAACCCCTGCAAGGATGCCCTGAAACAGTTTGAGATTGTTATCAATTTGGAGAAAGGGGTAATTGCAGGTGGAACAAACTTGTATGAAATAATCAGGTAAAGGGGCCACTCTCTGGAGCTAGAACAGCTTCAGAGACCAAAAACATTGCTAAGATTGGTGGTTTTCAAACTTGACGGTGTGTCACAATCTCTTAGAGGGCTTGTTAATACACAGATAGCTGGACCCCGCTCCTAGGGTTTCTAATCATCAGATCTTAGTAGATCTGATTCTACATTTCTACCAAGTACTCAGTTGATGTTAATGCTGCTGGTCTGGGGCCCTCACTTTGAGAACCACTAGAATAAACTCTGATAGCCTTTGAAAAAGTTGCAGCTACTGTCATATGCTCAGAAAGCATGGCAGGCCAGGTCTTGATTCATCAGGACCCTTTTTGTCCACAGGACTGATTACCCCAGCATTGTGGATCTACAGAAGGAAGGGCTGAGTCCTAAAGGGAATGTCACCCACTTGGGAATCAGGAGCTCGATACTCTGGAGGTCAGGGTAATTGGAGATCATTTACTGTTTATTCAGTCAATGTTTCCTGAGCTTCCGCTTTGTGAAAGCTATTGGGGTTAGGTAGGGAGTTCAAAGAGGAAGGTGATTAGAGTTCCCATCCTCCTCAGGACACCTGCTGTCCTACAGGGGAAATCAGGATCACTGCAGTATAGGCAGCAAGTGGGATGCCAGAGTGGAACTGGCAAAGCCATGCAGAGGAAGGAGAGCTCTGGGTGGTCTTGGCTGACCAGAGAAGGCTTCGAGAAAGAAGTCATTGACATTTGAGTTAAAGCAGAGCGCTTGAAAAACTTGGTTTGTGCACAGAAGTGCAAGGAGTTAGCCAGGAGGTACAGACTGGAGAGGAAAGCAGTGTACCACTAGTGGAACCACTAAGACATTCTGGAGAGTCAGGCAAGAGGGAAAGACCTGGACAAGAATGAACCAGAAGGTCCCAAACCAAAGGTGTTTCCATCTAAGACAGTCCTAAATTGAAGCTACACCACATCTGTTCTGGACCTTAGAATATGCCCATCTATGTTCAAAGAGTTTCTGGAGAGAGAGGAAGGAGAGGGGCCACTCTAAGGCTGGCATGGAAGAGCAATCTTCAGAGCTGAAACCTGAATGACAAGAAAGAACCAGTGTTGTGAAGGTCTGGTATGAGGGCTCCAGGGAGAGGGTAAAAAAGGCAAATGTGAAGGCCCTCAGGTGGTGGGGTCGGGGGTGGGGCAGAAGCATGGGCAGGAAAAGTGGGGAGAAATGATGTGAAGCTGGAGACATAGGTGGGACCAGAGTGTCTAGAGCATACTGAACCATGATAAGGAATTTGAGTTTTATTCCATCAGATTTTAAGCAGGTACAAAGAAGGGGGAAGACAGATTTGGAGAGTTTGTGAAGACCAGATCATGTAGAGTTTTCTAGAGCATGAAAAGGAATTCAGATTTTATTTTATTTTTTTTAGGTTTGAAGCAGGGGAGACAATATGATTTATGCTTTTTATTTTTCATTAAAAATTAAAAAAATTTAATAGTGGCAAAATCCATATAACATAACATTGACCATCTTAGCCATTTTTCAATGTACATTTCAGTAGTAAATAGCTTCACGCTCTTGTATAACTAATCTCCAAAACTCTTCATCCTGAAAAACTGAAACTCTACACCCATTCAAACTGATTTATGCTTTTCAAGGATCATTCTGGCTGCCCTTTGGAGAGGAGAGTCTCCAAGGGCCCAAGAGAAGGAGGGAGAGGCAGGAGGGCAAGGGGAGGAGTCAGACTGTGGGAGCCGAGGCAGGAGATACTGATGGCTTTGGCTCGTGAGAAGCAGAGCTTAAACCCAGGACTCCTGTTTCTTCCTCAGGCTCCTCTTCCACTAGAATGTCTCATTTTTTTACTGTGGGGATTATTGCTAGGACTCTGCCCTGAATTAGCAGTGGTCTCCTAAGGCCCTCTTTGCAGATTCTTATACGGTTTTATGACCCTAATGATGCCTCCTGGCATCCTACTAGCTAAAGCTTACAGAATGCTTACTATTAGGCACTCACCTTACCTGTAACTCATTTAATTCAGACACAACCTTATGAGAGAGGTTCTGGTATGATTTCCTCTTTACAGATAAGGAAGCGGCAGCACAGAGAGGTGTAGTAACTTGCCAGGGTTGTACAGTAGTTAGCAATCGTCAGCCCAGGATTTGAATTCAGGTAGTCTTGCTCTGGGATCTGAGCTGCGTGCTCTACTCTGTCGTGCATATGTATCATGAAAGTAGGGTATTTGTCATCCCAAAGCTAACGCAAAGATGTTAAATGTGAATTGAATATTTTAAGCACTCTTGTATTTTATCATCTTTTCCAAGTAGCAGGTGGATTATTGGGAATCATGGGAAGAGTGAGCCTACAAATCTCACCTTTGCCCCCAATTCTGAGCCATTGGTCCACAGGAATCCTTTTTCTTGGAGTCTTGTCATTTTATGATACACAGCACAGGTGCTGACCCTGCACTTGCAGGAGCCTGAGAGTGAGTGCCTCCTTAAATTTTGTGTCCCGGACACCTCCTTGCCTCACCTTAGCCCTGGTCCTGATCCATTAACACCAGGAAAATGTTGGCAAAGGATCTAGGCATTCCTATTAACTTGGACCCAACGACCATCTTTAAATTCATAAATGTTTTCCCCTGAGTAGAGCAGACACCAGATATAACATTATCCCTAATGCCTAGGTCTCTGTAGGTACTAATACTCCCTCCATCCCCCAAGTTCAGTTCATGGTGCGGCCCAGTCGAAACAGGACACTTGGACTTGACTCCATCCTTTCACCTGCTTTCCACCTGCACCATCCCACGCCAAGTAAAACATTACACTGTTACCATCATCAGCAATAGTACCAATGGCAATCACAGACAGACCTGGCTTCCAAAATGCTGGCAGTTCTGACTGAGTTCCCTGGCTGGGACTTGGCTCACCAGCTCCTAAGGCTGAGGCTTAGAGCATTATCTCTGATCAGTCATCTACCTTACCATTCTTCATCCTCCATGCTCAGTTCTCTCTTTGTCCGATACTCATAATTTTCAGTAAGCACTTAAAACTATTTGACCAGTCCCAGCGATAAAATAGCCTCAACGAATTTATTTTCCTTGGACAGTGTTTCCTGCTGTTGGTTCAGGATACCTGATTGGTATTATTTGAGTACATGGAAGGGGAAATAGCATTCTTTATTTTGGGGGGGGTGTGCTAAGTAACATTTATTTTCCTCTTTTAATAATAGCATTTATTTATTTATTTTTAACATCTTTATTGGAGTATAATTGCTTTACGATGGTGTGTTAGTTTCTGCTTTATAACAAAGTGAATACGTATACATCTATGCCCATATCTCTTTCCTCTTATGTCTCCCTCCCTCCCACCCTCCATATCCCACCCCTCTAGGTGGTCACAAAGCACCGAGATGATCTCCCTGTGCTATGCGGCTGCTTCCTACTAGCTATCGGTTTTGCATTTGGTAGTGTATATATGTCCATGCCTCTCTCTCACTTTGTCCCAGCTTACCCTTCCCCCTCCCCATGTCTTCAAGTCCATTCTCTAGTAGGTCTGCATCTTTATTCCCATCCTGCCCCTAGGTTCTTTGTGACCATTTTTTTTTTAGATTCCATATATATGTGTTAGCATACGGCATTTGTTTTTCTCTTTCTCACTTACTTCACTCTGTATGACAGACTCTAGGTGCATCCACCTCACTACAAATAATTTCGTTTCCTTTTATGCCTGAGTAATATTCCATTGTATATATGAGCCACATCTTCTTTATCCATTCATCGGTTGATGGACACTTAGCTTGCTTCCATGTCCTGGCTATTGTAAATAGGGCTGCAATGAACATTGTGGTACATGATTCTCTTTGAATTATGGTTTTCTCAGGGTATATGCCCAGGAGTGGGATTGCTGGGTCATATGGTAATTCTATTTGTAGTTTTTTAAGGAACCTCCATACTGTTCTCCACACTGGCTGTATCAATTTCTATTCCTACCAACAGTGCAAGAGGGTTCCCTTCTCTCCACACCCTCTCCAGCATTTATTGTTTGTAGATTTTTTGATGATGGCCGTTCTGACAGGAGTGAGGTGATATCTCATTGTAGTTTTGATTTGCATTTCTCTAATGATTAATGATGTTGAGCATTCTTTCATGTGTTTGTTGGCAATCTGTATATCTTCTTTGGAGAAATGTCTACTTAGGTCTCCTGCCCATTTTTCGTTGGGTTGTTTGTTTTTTTGATATTGAGCTGCAAGAGCTGCTTGTAAATTTTGGAGATTGATCCTTTGTCAGTTCCTTCATTTGCAAATATTTTCTCCCATTCTGAGGGCTGTCTTTTCCTCTTGTTTATGGTTTCCTTTGGTGTGCAAAAGCTTTTAAGTTTCGTTAGGTACCATTTGTTTATTTTTGCTTTTATTTCCATTTCTCTAGGAGGTGGGTCAAAAAGGATCTTGCTGAGATTTATGTCATAGAGTGTTCTGCCTATGTTTTCCTCTAAGAGTTTTACAGTGTCTGGCCTTACATTTAGGTCTTTAATCCATTTTGAGTTTATTTTTGTGTATGGTGTTAGGGAGTGTTCTAATTTCATTCTTTCACACATAGATGTCCTGTTTTCCTAGCATTACTTATTGCAGAGGCTGTCTTTTCTCCATTGTATATTCTGGCCTCCTTTATCAAAAATAAGGTGACCATATGTGCACGGGTTTATCTCTGGGCTTTCATCCTGTTCCATTGATTTATATTTCTGTTTTTATGCCAGTACCATACTGTCTTGATACCTGTATCTTTGTAGTATAGTGTGAAGTCAAGGAGCCTGATTCTTCCAGATCCGTATTTCTTTCTCAAGATTACTATGGCTATTCGGGTTTTTTTGTGTTTCCATACAAATTGTGAAATTTTTTGTTCTACTTCTGTGAAAAATGTCAGTGGTAGTTTGATAGGGATTGCACTGAATCTGTAGATTGCTTTGGATAGTATAGTCATTTTCACAATGTTGATTCTTCCAGTCCAAGAACATGGTATATCTCTCCATCTGTTTGTGTCATCTTTAATTTCTTTCATCAGTGTCTTATAGTTTTCTGCATACAGGTCTTTTGCCTCAGGTAGGTTTATTCCTAGGTGTTTTATTCTTTTTCTTGCAATGGTAAATGGGAGTGTTTCCTTAATTTCTCTTTCAGATTTTTCATTATTGTATAGGAATGCAAGAGATTTCTGTGCATTAATTTTGTATCCTACTTTACCAAATTCATTGATTAGCTCTAGTAGTTTTCTGGTAACATCCTTAGGATTCTCTGTGTATAGTATCATGTCATCTGCAAACAGTGACAGTTTTACTTCTGCTTTTCCAACTTGGATTCCTTTTATTTCTTTTTCTTCTCTGAGTGCTGTGGCTAAAAGTTCCAAAACTATGCTGAATAATAGTGGTGAGAGTGGACAACCTTGTCTTGTTCCTGATCTTAGTGGAAATGGTTTCAGTTTTTCACCATTGAGGACAATGTTGGCTCTGGGTTTGTCATATATGGCCTTTATTATGTTGAGGTAAGTTCCCTCTATGCCTACTTTCTGGACGGTTTTTATCATAAATGGGTGTTGAATTTTGTCAAAAGCTTTTTCTGCATGTATAGAGATGATCATGTGGTTTTTATTCTTCAATTTATTAATATGGTGTATCACATTGATTTATTTGTGTATATTGAAGAATCCTTGCATTAGTGGGATAAACCCCACTTGCTCATGGTGTATGATCCTTTTAATGTGCTGTTGGATTCTGTTTGCTAGTATTTTGTTGAGGATTTTTGCATCTATGTTCATCAGTGATATTGGCCTGTAGTTTTCTTTCTTTGTGACATCTTTGTCTGGTTTTGGTATCAGGGTGATGGTAGCCTTGTAGAATGAGTTTGGGAGTGTTCCTACCTCGGCTATATTTTGGAAGAGCTTGAGAAGCATAGGTGTTAACTCTTCTCTAAATGTTTGATGGAATTCGCCTGTGAAGCCATCTGGTCCTGGGCTTTTGTTTGTTGGAAGATTTTTAATCACAGTTTCAATTTCAGTGCTTGTCATTGGTCTGTTTATATTTTCTATTTCTTCCTGGTTCAGTCTTGGAAGGTTGTGCATTTCTAAGAATTTGTCCATTTCGTCCAGGTTGTCCATTTTATTGGCATAGAGTTGCTTGTAGTAATCTCTCATGATCATTTGTATTTCTACAGTGTCAGTTGTTACTTCTCCTTTTTCGTTTCTAATTTTATTGATTTGAGTCTTCTCCCTTTTTTTCTTGATGAGTCTGGCTAATGGTTCATCAATTTTGTTTATCTTCTCAAAGAACCAGCTTTTAGTTTTATTGACCTTTGCTATTGTTTCCTTTATTTCGTTTTCTGATCTGATCTTTTTGATTTCTTTCCTTCTGCTAACTCTGGGGTTGTTTTGTTCTTCTTTCTCTAATTGCTTTAGGTGTTAGGTTAGGTGGTTTATTTGAGATGTTTCTTGTTTCTTAAGGTAGGATTGTATTGCTCTAAACTTCCCTCTTAGAACTGCTTTTGCTGCATCCCATAGGTTCTGGGTTGTCGTGTTTTCATTGTCGTTTGTTTTTAGGTTCCTTTTTATTTCCTGTTTGATTTTTTCAGTGATCCCTTGTTTATTAAATAGTGTATTGTTTAGCCTCCATGTGTTTGTACTTTGTACAGATTTTTTCCTGTAATTGATATCTACTCTCATACCGTTGTGGTCGGAAAAGTTACTTGATATGATTTAAATTTTCTTAAATTTACCAAGGCTCAATTTGTGACCCAAAATGTGATCTATCCTGGAGAATGTTCCATGAGCATTTGAGAAGAAAGTGTATTCTGTTGTTTTTGGATGGAATGTCCTATAAATATCAATTGAGTCCGTCTTGTTTTATGTATCATTTAAAGCCTGTGTTTCCTTATTTATTTTCATTTTGGATGATCTGTCCATTGGTGATAGTGGGGTGTTAAAGTCCCCTGCTATGATTCTGTTACTGTCCATTTCCCCTTTTATGGCTGTTAAGAATTGCCTTATGTATTGAGGTGCTCCTATGTTGGGTGCATAAATATTTACAATTTTTATATCTTCTTGTTGGATTAATCCCTTGATCATTATGTAGTGCCCTTCTTTGTCTCTTGTTATAGTCTTTGTTTTAAAGTCTATTTAGTCTGATATGAGAATTGCTACTCCAGCTTTCCTTTGGTTTTCTTTTGCATAAAATATCTTTTTCCATCCCCTCACTTTCCATCTGTATGTGACCCTAGGTCTGAAGTGGGTCTCTTGTAGACAGCATATATATGGGTCTTGTTTTTGTATCCATTCAGCCATTCTATGTCTTTTGGTTGAGCATTTAATCCATTTCCATTTTAGGTAGTTATCTATATATATGTTCCTATTACCATTTTCTTGGGATTGTTTTTGTAGGTCTTTTCCTTCTCTTGTGTTTCCTGCCTCGAGAAGTTCCTTTAGCATTTGCTGTAATGCTGGTTTGGTGCTGCTGAATTCTCTTAGCTATTGCTTGTCTGTAAAGGTTTTAATTTCTCCTTTGAATCTGAATGACATCCTTGCCAGGTAGTGTAATCATGGTTGTAGGTTTTTCCCTTTCATCACTTAATAATTATGTCCTGCCACTCCCTTCTGGCTTGCAGAGTTTCTGCTGAAAGATCAGCTGTTAACCTTATGGGGATTCCCTTGTATGTTATTTTTCCCTTGCTGCTTTTCATATTTTTTCCTTGTATTTAATTTTTGATAGCTTGATTAATATGTGTCTTGGCATGTTTCTCCTTGGATTTAACCTGTATGGGACTCTCTGTGCTTCCTGGACTTGATTAATTATTTCCTTTCCCATATTAGGGAAGTTTTCAACTATAATCTCTTCAAATATTTTCTCAGTCTAGTCCCTTTATTTTCTCTTCTTTTTCTGGGACCCGTATATTTCAAATGTTGGTGCCTTTAATGTTGTCCCAGAGGTCTGTTAGACTGTCCTCAGTTCTTTTCATTCTCTTTTCTTTATTCTGCTCTGCAGTAGTATTTCCACTATTTTATCTTCCAGGTCACTTATCCGTTCTTCTGCCTCAGTTATTCTGCTATTGATCCCTTCTAGAGAATTTTTAGTTTCATTTATTGTATTGTTCACGATTGTTTGTTTGCTCTTTAGTTCTTCTAGGTCCCTTTTAAACGTTTCTTGTATTTTCTCCATTCTATTGCCACGATTTTGGATCATCTTTACTATCCTTATTCTGAATTCTTTTTCAGGTAGGCTGCCTATTTCCTCTTCATTTTTAGGTTTGGTGGGTTTTTATCTTGCTCCTTCATCTGCTCTGTGTTTCTTTCTCTTCTTATTTTGCTTAACTTACTGTGTTTGGGGTTTCCTTTTCACAGGCTGCAGGTTCATAGTTCCCATTGTTTTTGGTGTCTGCCCCCAGTGGCTAAGGTTGGTTCAGTTGGTTGTGTAGGCTTCCTGGTGGAGGGGAGTAGTGCCTGTGTTCTGGTGGATGAGGCTGTATCTTGGTTTTCTGGTCGGCAGGTCTGTGTCCAGTGGTGTGTTTTGGTGTGTCTGTGACCTTATTATGATTTTAGGCCACCTCTCTGCTAATGTGTGGGGTTGTGTTCCTGTCTTGCTTGTTGTTTGGCATAGGGTGTACAGCACTGTTGCTTGCTGATCATTTAGTGGAGCTGGGTCTTGGCGTTGAGATGGAGATCTCTGGGAGATTTTTGCTGTTTGATATTATGTGGAGCTGGGAGGTCTTTGGTGGACCAGTGTCCTGAACTCGGCTCTCCCACCTCAGAGGCCACAGGCCTGATGCCTGGCCGGAGCACCAAGACCCTGTCATCCACACGGCTCAGAATAAAAGGGAGAAAAAGAGAAAGAAAGAAAGAAAGAAAAAATAAAATAAAAGAAAGTAAAAGAAAGTTATTAAAATAAAAAATAACAAATAAATATTAAAAATAAGAAAAAAATTTTTTAAGTAATAAAGAAAAAGAAAGAAAGAAGAGAGCAATCAAACAAAAAAACAAATCCACCAATGATAACAAGCGCTAAAAAGTATACCAAAAAACAAAAACACACACACACACCAAAAAACGGACAGACAGAACCCTAGGACAACTGGTAAAAGCAAAGCTATACAAAATCACACACAGAAGCAAACACATACACACTCAGAAAAATAGAAAAAGTAAAAAAAAAAAAAAAAATATATATATATATATATATATATATATATATCATTGCTCCCAACGTCCACCGCCTCAATTTGGGATGATTTGTTGTCTATTCAGGTATTCCAGAGATGCAGGGTACATCAAGTTGATTGTGGCTATTTAATCCGCTGATGCTAAGGCTGCTGGGAGAGATTTCCCTTTCTCTACTTTGTTCGCACAGCTCCCGGGGTTCAGCTTTGGATTTGTCCCCGCCTCTGTGTGTAGGTCGCCTGAGGGTGTCTTTTCTTCGCTCGGACAGGACAGGGTTAAAGGAGCCGCTGATTAGGGGGTTCTGTCTCACTCAGGCCGGGGAGAGGGAGGAGTACGGAATGTGGGGCAAGTCTGCGACGGCAGAGGCCGATGCGACGTTGCACCAGCCTGAGGCGCGCCATGCGTTCTCCCGGGGAAGTTGTCCCTGGATCACGGGACCCTGGCAGTGGCGGGCTGCACAGGCTCCCCAGAAGGGCAGTGTGGATAGTGACCTGTGCTCGCACACAGGCTTCTTGGTGGCGGCAGCAGCAGCCTTAGCGTCTCAAGTCCGTCTCTGGGGTCTGTGCTGTTAGCTGCGGCTTGCGCCGTCTCTGGAGCTCCTTTAAGCAGCGCTCTTAATCCCCTCTCCTTGCGCACCAGGAAACAGAGGCAAGAAAAAGTCTCTTGCCTCTTCGGCAGCTCCAGACCTTTACCCGGATTCCCTCCCGGCTAGCCATGGTGCACTAACCCCCTGCAGGCTGTGTTCACGCCGCCAACCCCAGTCCTCTCCCTGGGGTCTGACCTCCAAAGCCGAAGCTTCCGCTCCCAGCCCCTGCCCGCCCTGGCAGGTGAGCAGACAAGCTTCTCGGGCTGGTGAGTGCAGGTCGGCACTGATCCTCTGTGCGGGAATCTCTCCGCTTTGCCCTCTGCACCCCTGTTGCTGTGCTCTCCTCTGCGGCTCCGAAGCTTCCCCCCTCCGCCACCCGCAGTCTCTGCCCGCGAAGGGGTTTCCTAGTGTGTGGAAACCTTTCCTCCTTCATGGCTCCCTTCCACTGGTGCAGGTCCCGTCCCTATTCTTTTGTTTTCTTTTTTCTTTTGCCCTACCCAGGTACATGGGGACTTTCTTGCCTTTTGGGAGGTCTGAGTTCTTCTGCCAGCGTTCAGTAGGTGTTCTGTAGGAGTTGTTCCGCGTGTACATGTGTTTCTGTTGTATTTGTGGCGAAGAAGGTGATCTCCACTTCTTACTCTTCCACCATCTTGAAGCTCGTCCTCAGAAATAGCATTGTTGATTTTATTAAGAAATTTCTGTTTTGAAAGTTGGCTTACTTTTTTTTTACTTTGGAGTCATTTGGGTAGCTTGAATCCATGGCTTAAATTTTATTAAATGTTTTTCCTCCATGTTCTTTCCTGTGGAGCAGCCCATAATGTGGGCCTGGAGGTACCCTGCCTGGCATAATTGTCACTGCCCTGTGGCATATTGTAAGCATCCTCCATATCTCCTACTATGACTTATTGGCCTTAGAGCTTAGTGGAAACCCCTTAGGAATACCAAAGTGGAGGCTTACATTAGTCAACTTTCTGTATCAAGTCAATAGACAAAACATTTACTAAGAGACTGCAGAAAATGGCCATATTTTTGTCAAAGACATACTGACTACTCCCAACTCTCTGTCTCTCAATTTAGTAAACTTGTTCTTACATTTTTCACAGTGTCTGAAAAGAAGGGTCTTGTCATGTTCCATCAGTATCAAAATGTTACATCTGCAAACCCAATTTTTCTTTGCCTTGTGTAGGTACCAAGAGAGATCACCACTGTGGGCTTTGAGAAGAAGCATGTTATTTAAGTTAGGTACTTGGGATTCTCTTAGTCTTTCTTCTGATTTCATATTTTATCTTTTTCCTTGATATTTTTCTCTTCAGATCATAGCTGAAAGAGAAAAGTAAGACTTCTGTCAATTCAGCTACTCACTCTCTAATTTAGGCAATAATTCACAATGACACATGGATGGTTGAAGGAAGATGCCATTACCTCCTCTTCCCTCAGCTATTCTGGACAGTGTTTTACGTTAGGTGCAGCATCCCTTGAAAGTCTCTGAAGTCTATTTTCAGACTAAATTCATTCCAATAATATGTTAGCTGTAAAAGAGAAATAAAAATGCAGATTACACACTGGACCAAAGCAGATCCTGTGTTAGACCAAATTCTCCATTAGAATGTTCAGATTAGATGTTCTACATTAAGGATATTTACTGTCCATTTAGGCTGCATGTAATCCATTACTTGAAATAGCATTATAGCAGAGGGACTCCACACAAGATGTCAGTGTCTGATATGATCTTCTCTTTGTTCAGAACTGCCTGGATGACAAAAGTCTGGAGCCTGTCATCTCCCTTGTGCTTCAGATCCTGAGGCAATGCTACCCTAAGAGTCCACTTCCCTTGGTCACAGCCAGCAGTGCTTATTCCTTCCCAGTGCCTGGGAGCACCGCCTCTGAACCTCCACATGTTCTAACTGAAGGTAGAGTATGCGGGTAGCTCTTCTGTACTTAGTTTGCTTATAGTTATGAGCTTTATGATGAACTTTTGCATTTGGATAATATTTCAGGGGAATGTGGATGAAAGTAGAATCAATTTTTTAAAGAGATCAACTGTGATTATCTAATAAGTAAGTAGAGACATGTATGAGAAAGCTAGTTTTTCATAATACCAAGCTTGTTAATTTTGTCCTGAATTATTAACTGTTGGCACTTTGCCTGGTAGCTATAGAATGCCTGTAGAGGCATCTCAGCTGATTTAAAAAAATCTATTTGTAATCTCATGATGGAGTCCCTCCACCGTAGAGACTGGTTCTGGAATTAATTTGCCCTAAGGATGAAATTGAAATCAAACTTTTGCTGTTTTGCCCCCCCCATGCAAGTCATTTCAGAATACTTGAAAGTTTGATTATCCAATCTCCGAGAAGATTTTGTTGTCAGAAGATACTAGTGCTTTTCAACCTTGTGCTCCTTCCAGGGAACAGATTTTCCATAGGCATCATCTTGTCACAATGACACTGGGTGCTTTCTGTGGACTTTTGTTTAAAATCAGTTCCTTTGTATTAAAATTAGGGAATCAATCAAGGTGCTGTCTACATTACAACAGCTTTGGCATATATGTGATCACTAAACTCTGGCAATGTTAGTTGCATAAATACTTCTACATAGAAATTGCATAAATACTTCTACATTGGGTGAAGGAAGCCAGAATGGTATTCACGTGTCATTTTATTCTGCACTCATTTTGCATTCAGTGTGGGACAGCAGTTTAGACGTCATGATATAGTACTCTCACGCGCCTATGTGCACATGATTTACACATCCAATAAGTATAAGCGTGTGTTGGGATCTTGTACACTTAATAATGGCCCCTTACTTGTGGGAAGTAGTAACCGTTGGGTGGCGAGAATCTCAATCCAAGGCAAAGGGGAAGCCTCATCCATTTCACCTCTGTTTTTTTTTTTTCCCACTCAGAAGATTTTGAAGATGATGGCGAGGAAGAAGAGGACAAAGACTCAGATTCTGAAGATGTGAAAAAGGAAGTAGGTACACTAGCCCTTGCTTCTAATGATCTCTACATTCATAATTCTACAAAGGAAAATGTCCCTTTCTATGTTCAGCTAAGCCCAGGGTAAAATTTTTCTTTTAGAAATTTTATTTATTTATTTTTGGTTGCTTTGGGTCTTTGTTGCTGCCCGCAGGCTTTCTCTAGTTGCAGTGAGCGGGGGCTACTCTTCATTGTGGTGCACGGACTTCTCATTGTGGTGGCTTCTCTTGTTGCAGAGCACGGGCTCTAGGCACGCGAGCTTCAGTAATTGTGGCATGTGGGCTCAGTAGTTGTGGCTCGCGGGTTCTAGAGTGCAGGCTCAGTAGTTGTGATGCATGGGCTTAGTTGCTCCGCGGCATGTGAGATCTTCCCAGACCATGTCCCCTGGATTGGCAGGCAGGTTCTTAACCACTGTGCCACCAGGGAAGTACCGCCCAGGGTAAATTTTAAGGACGGACTTTTGCGTTTCCACTTTAAGGCCGGGCAGATACTGATGCTCACTAAATGATGGCTACTGTTACTGATTTCCAAGTTGTCATTTTTGTCTTGGTAGGCCCGGTAGAATCCCATCGTCAAGTCAGAGGCTATCTATTATCAAGACACTAATATTCCATCAGGATAAGCCTGAGGTAGACAGTTAGGGTTGGTGTATTTAATGAACGTGAAGGATATTCAGGCAAAGAGACCATGGAAAGATTTCCTAGGAAACTTTTTCTAGTAGATCTCCACTATCTTTGTAATAAGTCACTCTTCTTATCTACCCAATCTATGCACAGGACCACTGAGTTGTACAGTTCCATTTACCTTGGAGTTTATGTGAACTGTGCTCCTTTGGGTTGTATGGTGCATATATCCTGGCCAGCAAGGAAGTGGTGCCTTTTGGTCTGTATCAATAATAACCTATGCTATAGAATGGAGGTCAGCCAACTCTCTAGGAAAGGTCAGATAATCATTATTCTACGTTTTGTGGACCATACAGTTTCTGTCACAACAACTTAACTTTGCTGGTGTAGCACAAAAGCAACCATAGACAATGTGTAAACAATAGGGCATGACCGTGTTCCACAAAAGCAGACAGTGGAGCATAGTTTACTGACAGCATTTCTAGAAAAAGTTTTCTAAACCTTGGCATTTTGGCTGGATAATTCTTTGTCATGGGGGGTTGTCCTGTGCATTATACGATGTTTAGCAGCACTCCTGACCCCAGTCCACAAGATGCTGGTGACATCTACCCCTTTGTACCCCAGTCATGAATCAAAACTGTCTCTAGGACTTGCCAAATATCCCTGTGGGGCAAAAATCACCCTGTGGTTAAGAACCACTGCTCTAGAATAATGATAATTTATCTATGAGTTATCATTCTGTCTCCATCTCTGTTGGTGGACATCGACTTGGACAAGTCCCTTCAAGTTATAGTTCCTTAGTTTTGACATCTGCAAAGTAAGACTGAGAAGTAAATGCTACCTTTTATGACATTCCTGGAGATGAAATCTGGATTAAAAAATCTGTCTATCTATCTATCTATCCGTCTACTTGTTTATTTATCTACTATCCATCCATCCATCCTCCTCTCCCCCTCCCTCTCTTCCTTTCTTTTTACATACCATTCCATCTACACATCTGCGTAGAGAGAAAGAGAGTTTTTGCGTTGTCTGTCATAATAATCACTCACCTTGCTAATGGTAGTAGCAGACATAGAGGGACTACCTCTTAGCCAAGTCTCTAGGTTCAGGCTGCTGTTGCTATTCTGGTGTGCCCAGGGTTTTGTTGATAAATAGAATCATTTCTGAAGTCATCAGTAGCAAATTGGCTCTTTGCTGTGACTTGCCGATGCAGGCCTATGGGGAACTTGCTGAATTATTTGCGTAATACTGTGCTGCTACAGTCATTCATCAATGCCACTTTCCCACCCCTCTTGCTGGCTCTTTGAGAACTGAATGTTTGACGTGCAGCATCGGTCACCTCCTGTGTCTGATGTGGAGGGACAAGCTGCAGGCTGGTGCTCGACTTCACACAGCATGGGGTTGGGGGAGAGCTTTCAGACCGTCTCCTAACCCCC
The DNA here is from genome assembly GCF_059928025.1 of Delphinapterus leucas. Taxonomy (NCBI): domain Eukaryota; kingdom Metazoa; phylum Chordata; class Mammalia; order Artiodactyla; family Monodontidae; genus Delphinapterus; species Delphinapterus leucas. The sequence continues at coordinate 44,409,481 of NC_143130.1, read as the reverse complement.
ACTCTGCAGGTGATGGTGGGTTGGGGTGGAGTGGAATCTAAACAAATAAATCAATCAGCTGGGAAGGGAGCATAAGACAGATAAGTGAGGGCCTGGAAATAATTCATCAAGAGCCTTCGAGCTGAGGAGAAGTTGAGAAGTAAGTGTGCGAGCATGAATTATAGAGAAACAGGAACGTCAGAGTAAGGGCTTGATTCTGGGGTATAGCAGGAGTCAGGGAACTGGGGCCCTAGAAAACTGGTTTTCCCCTGGAGAACCCAGCAGCATTTGCTGCAAGTTATGTGGGCAAGAAGCCAAGAGTATTTATTTCTGGTCAGAGAACGGATGCAGGCCTTTAACTTGTGGCCTTTTCCTTTGAAAATCTTAGTTAACAATTGGGAGAAGCCTCTTAGAGAGAATGATTAAAAGGAACTTATATCTGTAAAGAGTCTTGAGAGTGTATAGTTGGGTGCTGTTCTTTGATTGAAAACTGTGAATGTCATCATAAGGAAAGAGAAACTTATAACGAATATAGACTAGAAGTTGGCCATGTTTGTTTTTTTTTCTTAATGAACACAAACATTAGATTTGGACAGACTCTGAAGAAGAGGAGGACAGAAAGGGTGTATTCAAGCTCTTCCTTCCTTTCTTCCCTCCTTTCCTCCTCTTAAACTTTTTATTTCCTTCAGGTATTTTCTTGGATATGATCCATATGTGAGGCAGCATGCTAAGTTCTTAGGCATGTTAATATGATACAAAAGCAAATAAGACATAGTTTTTATCTGCAAAGAATTCAATCTAGTAAACTTGGGGATTGTCTCTGCCAGAGTTTGAATTGGCACCTTCAAAAGGGTGTTGAATTCAAATCTAAGGCTGGGGAAAGTCAATGTTGGAAGGGTCGAACCTGAGGAGGGAGGGAGTTATCTGGGTTAGATGGGTACCAAAATCCTAAATGATGAAGCTTCTCTGGGTTGCCGTGAGGACAGAGAAGCTGGACCACTCCTAAATAAATATAAAGGGTATTTATAAAATACAGAAGTAGTTGACAACCTGCTTGAGTGCCTGGAGATTCAGAGGCCAAGATTCAAGCTTTGAGGACCAGAGATGGTCTCTGTTACAAGTACTCCACTTTGCTGTTATACTGAGAAAGCCATCACAGGCAGTATATAAATGAATGGGCATGACTGTGATCTGATAAAACTTTATTTACAAAAACAAGCAGTGGGCCATAGTTTGCTAACACCTGCTCTAAGGCTGAGTAGGTCACCTAGATAGGCTGAAGCTCATGGGTTACCTGATGCTCCTCAGTCCAGACGTACCAACCTTACTTGCTGGTGGCGAGATGCTTCTCAATGCCTGCTGGTTGCATTTCTATTGGTGCCACCTGGGGCATGGCTGAGGCTGTAGCAGAGATGGTGAAAGGAAGGAAGATCTGACAGATGAAGCTGGAAAGGATAAATGTTGGGATCTCTAATATTAGACTAAGGAGTTTGGGCCTGGTATGTGCTGTATCTGAAAATATCATTATATCAACCTCATGGGATCTATATTTCTTTTAATTTAAAGCTTGGAGGAAAATTGCAGAAGATGGATGGAATATTGCACTTTATCCTCTGAATCAGGAATATAACATTTTTTAAAATGATTTTTAAAAAAATTTATGGTAACCCTCTTATTTATTTATTTTTTGGCTGCGTTGGGTCTTCGTTGCTGTGTGCGGGCTTTCCCTAGTTGCGGTGAGCGGGGGCTATTCTTCGTTGCGGTGCATGGGCATTGTGCATTGCGGTGGCTTCTCTTGTTGAGGAGCACAGGTTCTAGGTGCGCGGGCTTCAGTAGTTGTGGCTCACAGGCTCTAGAGCACAGGCTCAGTAGTTGTGGCGCACAGACTTAGTTGCTCCGCAGCATGTGGGATATTCCCAGACCAGGGCTCGAACCCATGTCTCCTGCACTGGCAGGCGGATTCTTAACCACTGCGCCACCAGGGAAGCCCAGGAATATAACATTTATTTTCCACATTTATTTGATTTCAGGAAGAATAAGCCAGGCTTTCAGGACTATCAGGTTTTTCCTTAACTAACAAAATAGATTCCTAAAATATAGGATGGATTCCCCCCCTATTTTATTAGGGAAACTTGATCTAGGAGAAGCACAGAAAGATGAAGAGATTGAACTATGTCCTTTCTCTGTAACATTCTATAACCTTTGAAAAATACAGAGGTGTTTGGAGGAGAGTCACCATCACTGTTAAACTATTATGAAATGATGATCTAGAAGAATAAATAAAAGGTCTGGTATTATTTAGCCCAATGAAGAAAAGGCTGGTGGTGACTCGGTAAACTTTTAAATGTACAAAGGTATAAAGGTATAGTAGGAGGTTACGACCTCCTCCCCAGAGCCTGGAAGTCTCAGCATCAAACCTGCTTCTGGAATCTTGACTCCTACAGTCTTCCTCTTATTCTTTATGCTTCAGCCACTTTCTATTTTTAAAAAATTTTTAAAAATTTATTTTATTGAAGTATAATTGATTTATAATGTGTTAATTTCTGCTATACAACAGTGATTCAGTTATATATATAAATTCTTGTATATGTGTGTATACATTCAGCCACCTTCTTTCTGTAAGCAAATTTAAGTTGCTTTATTTTTTTCTTTTTCTGTTAGTAATTTCTTCCCCCAAGTCTTTGCCTTGTTGGCCACTATTGTTAGAGTGTGTCCTCCAGGCTTCCCTGGTGGCGCAGTGGTTGAGAGTCCACCTGCCGGTGCAGGTGCCCCGGTCTGGGAACATCCCACATGCCGCGGAGCGGCTGGGCCCGTGAACCATGGCCGCTGAGCCTGCGCGTCCAGAGCCTGTGCTCCGCAACAGGAGAGGCCACGACAGTGAGAGGCCTGCGTACTGCAAAAAAAAAAAGTGACCTCCTTAACTTCTTTGTACCCCAGCCTCACTCACAGTCACTTCACCACCTCTCATTCTTCCCATGACATTTATCACTGTTTGAAGTTACCTTGCTCATTTGTTTGCTTTCTTACTGTCTTCCTTTTCTCACTAGAAGGCAAGTTCTATGGAATCATGGACCTTGGTCTGTTCAATTATCAATGAGTCTTTAGTACCTAGGCGAGTGCCCACTCATAGTAGGTGCTCATTAAACGTTTGTGAAAAGAGTGACCTAAATAGGTAGATAGATGAATAGGTACGACAATTACAGTTATGTCAAAGACAGTGGTGATGAGATAAAAACAATTCTTTGGTATTGTGCTTCATCGTTAACATAGTTCATCTCATTTTACATATATTATTTATGATGAAGGCTGATAAATACTAACATGAACACTGAGAAAAATTATAATCTTTCTTAGTATTTAAAAAATACAGCCTTACCTATTAAATTATCCTTGACTAGGCTAGCACTATAACTTGGAGGCCAGGAAACCGTGTCCCAGGATTCTGAAAAGTCACATCTGTAGCTTGTCTCGATATTTCTCAGGATGGCTCTCCTGATTGTAACATATTTTTTGAATGTGCCATTGTAGGATGATGACTTGGAAACAGATGTGAACAAGCTGAGCTCCAAACCTGGTCTTGATCGACCTGAAGAGGAACTGATGCAATATGAGGCGATGTGTCTTGAGCTCTCCTGCAGTTTTGAGGTAGAATGTATGCCATGGTTCTACTCCTCGGTGATGCTAATGGGTTCTTTGCAGACCCTGGGAATCCAAACTGGTCTCCAGATGGAAAGCATTGCTCATCTTTAGCCATCTGCTTCTGGGATCTTTCTGAGAAGGAAGTAAAAGGCTAAACAAAAATGTGACAAGGTGGCAGAGATAGGATGCATGCAAGGGTCCTATCAGTACAATCTGACACCCATCACCTCGGAAGGAAGTAGGATGAAGGTTCACATTGCTGCCTGTTGTCTGGTGGGCAAGGTGCCTTACTCTCACGTCCTGGGAAAGCAAGTGAAAATTCATGGTGATTTAATCTTTCTCTTGTGAGAGTGGGATGGTTGTATGAGATGGCTTTCTGAAGGTGACCAGCCTGACTCTAGGGTTTCTTTGTTAGCAGAAACAAATCAAGCACCTTATACCTGGTCATGTTAATCCAGTAGTTGGTTGCTGCTGCTTCTTCTGCTGCTGCTCCCACCAAAATTTAGACCTGCTTTTGGACCTCCATTATTTTCTTATGATTCTTAATAAACCATGAATTTGGCCATATCTAAGGGTACATGCTAAGTCACTTATAGAAGGGAGCTGACATATTGTATTTCACTCTAGAAAGCAGAAGGGCATTGGTGGGTAAAAGTTTCAGGGAAGGAAATTTTAATTCAGAATAAAAAAGAATTTTTCTTAAACAATCAGAATGATCCTCAAATAAAAGGAACCACCTTGGGATACAGGGAAGTTTCTGTAAATGAGTCTTTCAACCAGAGTGTAAATGATTGGGGGTGTTGTAGGAGGTGTTCATGTACTGCATAGACTCATACTAGACCCACCAAATGCCCCTTCCAAGAGTGCGTTTCTAGGATTCTGCCATTTCTTTGACTCTTGAAGCTTAGTCTTTCCTTGACTGACCTTGGAAAAAGTTTTCCAGTGCTCAGGATTTATGCTTAGCTCTGTGCCCAAAGAGTGAGGACAGGGTTCAGATTGTATTCTGTACTTGGAAAGAAACACTGACGTATTCTTTTCCACTTTTAACCTGAAGGAACTGGAGTCCAAACCTGGAGATGGTTTGAACTTTGACAAGACTCAGTATGCCAGTCACCACCACATTCTGACTGCTGCCTCCCCAAAAGGGCTTTGCTTGAATAAGGACCAAATCTCCTGGGGACAAGAAAGAGAAGTCCCTGTCCAGACCTCCCTTCTGAGCAGAGTGAAGATGGGGAGGTCCAACATACATCTAACCTCCAAAAAAGGACCTGGAATGAACCCATACCGAAATGCACAATCCAATGGTCTTGGGATAGGTTCTTCTGGAAGTGAAATCTCAGACATTCAGGCGTCCTTCAAAGAGGATGCTTGGGACATAGATGCGATTTCCTGCCCGAGGATAAGTGCCTCCTTTTCCAATTCCACTAGACCTAGAGAAACTGCTGAATTAATAGATAAGCTCCTGCAGACACATCCGACGCATGTCGCCTTCCATGACCCCTATCTTTATATGGCCAAAGCTAGAAGAACCAGATCTGTGTCTGACTTCACAATGACGGCATTTCCTGATTTCTGGGGGCATTGTCCACCTCCCTCTGCCCAGTCCATGTTGGAACGTAAATGTGGAGTCCAAAGGTGATGGTGCTACTACCTTGGGAGCTATATATATTTTTTCTTCTTTAGTATTTTTGTAGGTGGAATGGTTTGTACAGATAATTCTGTTATCTTCAGGAAAGTGAGCATTAGTCAGGAGCATGTTAAAAGCCTTAAGGAGGGCTTCCCTGGTGACGCAGTGGTTGAGAGTCCGCCTGCCGATGCAGGGGACACGGGTTCGTGCCCCAGTCCGGGAAGATCCCACATGCCGTGGAGCGGCTGGGCCTGTGAGCCCTGGCCACTGGGCCTGCATGTCCAGAGCCTGTGCTCCACAATGGGAGAGGTCACAACAGTGAGAGGCCCGTGTACCACAAAAAAAAAAAAAAAGCCTTAAGGAAATTTTCGCCAAATTTACAAGCATGCCTCCCTACTAGGACATTTCAGAGCCAAGGGTAGGGTGGTGGTAGACATGTGTTTCCACAAAAAGAATTTCTTAGATGATTCTACTGCAACCCCTTACCCCATATCCATTGCAAATCCTACAAAATGGAAAGATTGTCCAGTTTCTCCAAATACTGGGATCATTCCTTAAGGGAAGGTTCTCAGGCAAAAACAAGTATGGATTATTTGGGATCACTTTTCTCATTTACTGCAAATTGGAATCTGATCTCTTGTTAATGACAGGAGGTGGTGAACCTCCATCCCACAGTCCCAACCTTATAGAACCTGACTTGGCTCGGGGAATAGTTTTGCTGCATCACTGAGGATTATAAGGAAAAGAAATGCATCCTGCAGGGAAGAAACGTTGTGTGATGGATTATTCCCAGGATGCATGAAACGGAGCTTTGCCTTTGGATAGGCATAGCGAGATTAAAAAGAAAATTACTAAACTCAAGGAGAAAACTATTTTCCCAGAAAATATACTAAGTATGCATACACTAAGTCTATGGAGCAAAGTATGCATAGCAGTAAGCTTTCTTATTAGCAAGTTCATCAGCAAATTCATGGTGGATCCCAAGAACTGCTCCCACTTGGTCTCCTGGCTGACATCTCTGACCTCACCCCTCTGACCTTATCTCCATGCTCAAGTTCCTGAGAGACACACCACAGGGGCTGGCCCAGCAATAGCTCCCCACTGGACAGGACATCTTTCCCCTGAGTCTAGGCCTCATATTGACCTTCCCTCCCCCTTCTCCTACCCCTCGCCACCCCAGAGACCTGGATCAGAAATTCAAGGAGGGAATCTGAAATATTCCCTAGGTATCCTTCCTCCCTCTTACTTAAATCTCCCAGATATTGGTGTTTCTCAGAGAGAAGATTGACCATAGTCTTCTGGAGCAAACAGAACCAAGGACTATAAATGACACAAGAATTCAAAGGCTTATTGGAGCCTCCCAGACCATCAGCAATCCTAGTGTCTCCTTCAAAACTGTCTTAGTGCAGAGGGCCCTCTTATTCACACAACCAGAGGCTTCAAAGCCCCTCAGCCCAAATGCTCTTGACAAAACTCTGCTTTGAGTAGAGAATCCTCCTAAAACTAAAATCTGGCATCACTGCTTCCTACATTCCTACCGCTCAGTGTAGTTTTATTTTTTGATAAAGAAGAAAAGGAAGGAGGGGTGGTGCTTTTTGTACTCATTCAGCTCCAGGTTGGAGCATTATTACATTTTTCTTTCATAATTCTCTGATGAGTCCTAAGGCCCTTCCCACATGACCATAGGATGAATGGGGTAAGGAGTGAGGGCCAACCCTTAAAATGTTTCCGATTTTCTTTTCCAGGATCAAAATATTTGAGGATGTCCGGAGGCTCATCCAGCCAAGCGATATTATAAATAAAGTTGTCTTCAGTCTAGATGAGCCTTGGTAGGTGGTCTTGAACATCAGTGGAATGAGGGGGGTGGGAGTATAGAATATCCTTTTAATGGCATGAGCATAGGAATGTTTTAAGTTAGTAATCCGTTCCTTCTCCTAAAATCAACACAGTGAAAATTCGGGTTAAAGATCTGTAAGAGAAAGCTTATCTCTAAGAAATGTTAAATAAACTGTGCCCAAGAATAGCAATAAGTCCTATGTTCAGAGGTTCTCTGTTTCATTATAGGCCTTTGCAAGATACCACTTCTGACTGCTTACGGTTCTTCTCCAAGTTTGAGTCTGGAAATCTTCGCAAAGCCATCCAAGTGCGTGAGTAAGTAAGGAAAGCTGCAGGGGCCATACTCAGTATGGCTCAGCCCTGTTTTGTATCCCCCTCCAAGGAGACATTTTCGAAGTTTTCCCTTTTTGGGACATGATGAGTGGTAAGTAATTTTTTCTGATACATGAAATATTTCAAGGAAGCCCAATGTATAACAAATACAAGTGGAGCTGTTTGGGATGGAGAAGGGGAAGGCAGGCATGTTAAGATTCCTCCTCAGCCTCCTTCTCTTTCTTTCTTTTCTTTTTTTTTTGCGGTACGCGGGCCTCTCGCTGTTGCGGCCCCTCCCGTGGCACGTGGGATCTTCCCAGAGCGGGGCACAAACCCATGTCCCCTGCATCGGCAGGCGGACTCTCAACCACTGCGCCACCAGAGAAGCCCCTCCTTCTCTTTCTTGTTTGCTATCTCAGCCTCTTCATCCTACAGCTCCTGCTTTTATTATTTATTCTCCTCATTTATCATGTTCCAAGGATCCAGGAGGGAAGACCTGATTAGGAATCTCCTAGTGAGAAAATGAGCAGTCCAGGATGTGCCTAAGCTCCTGGCCTTACTCAGGTCTTTCTCTTTATATCTGCCTTTGGCCAGAGTGTAGAATCCTAAACTCATCAGTTGTGGTCTGGGTGACAGGGTCAAATGACAGAAAACAAACCTACTTACAGGCAAGGATTTTTTATGATCACTTTTTGGAGAGAGCATTGTGGGCATAGCAGACAATTTGAGGGTCATAGACTTCCTGGAATTGTTCTCATGAGTGTCTCTATAGTGCCAACTATAGCTTCATTCATTGTATGGTGAGTTCAGTGGTTAGAGTGTGTTGCTTATAGCGACGATGGGAGGGGTGGGGCACCATCTGCTCTTCTACGGCTTCAACAAAGCTCTCCTCTTCCACAAATCTCACTATACACTGCCATTTAATCAGAGGGCCAGAGTAGGTGAGTATGAATGAATCAGGGCAAAACCATTGCCCTTTCTAGAAGAGCAACTCAAAGAGCGTGCCAAGGGGATGGGATAAGAATATTTCTGAAAATGAAATATCCTGATGATAATGTTTAAGTCAAAGCTTTATTGCTAATTCTGTTGCTCAAGCTTGAAAAAGTAATTTTTTGGAGACATAGTGATTGGGTGGGGACACATAAGGACTTTCTGGGGTGCTGGAACTGTTCTACATATTGATCCAGGGAGTTGTCACACAGGTGTATCCAGATGAATTTGCTTAAACTCATTGAGCTGTACATTTAATATCTGTGTACTTTACTTCATGTAAACTAAATCAGTTAAAAAGGGAGAAAACAAACAGACAGATCTTTCATTGCCAGTCTAATTCATGTTTGTTGCCTTGCTGGGGATTTACATATATTATACTACTTAATCTTTACAAACAGTACTGCAAGTTTAGGCACTACTTCTTTTTTTTAAATTTACTTATTTATTTATTTACGGCTGTGTTGGGTCTTTGTTGCTGCGTGCGGGCGTTCTCTAGTTGCGGCCAGTGGGGGCTACACTTCATTTCAGTGTGCGGGCTTCTCATTGCAGTGGCTTCTCTTTGTTGTGGAGCATGGGCTCTAGGCGCACGGGCTTGAGTAGTTGTGGCATGCAGGCTCAGTAGTTGTGGCTCGCAGGCTCTAGAGCACAGGCTCAGTAGCTGTGGCGCATGGTCTTAGTTGTCCTGTGGCATGTGGGATCTTCCCCGACCAGGGCTCGAACCCATGTCCCCTGCATTGGCAGGCAGATTCTTAACCACTGTGCCACCAGGGAAGTCCCTAGACACTATTTCTATTTTTCATTTGAGGAGACTGATGCTCAAAAGTCATGTCTAACATCAAATAGTAATGGCATATGCAACCAGATGTGACCACATTTTCTCCGGGATAGAGCACACTTGCATTTTTCCAGCTGGACAGAAACTTCATTACCATTTAATAAAAAGATAGGCTATAATTGTATAACTGACTCTTCTAATACCAGGACACTGCTCCCCCCTCCTTAAATTTCCAAAGCCTCTGTCCAATATTGTGAGATAAGGATGATAACTATAACTTACCAGCCAACCAAGATCCTGGATCTTACATCTATCATCCAGAACCTGAGATGTGTAGATTTCTCAGTGTTGGAAGTTCTCTTAAAGGCTTTTAACCCTCTGATCTTGCTTCTGACTTTGCAGGTTGGAGTACGACTTACTGATCAATGCTGATGTGAATAGCACACAGCACCAGCAGTGGTTCTACTTCAAGGTGAGCGGTATGAGGGAGGCGGTCCCTTATCGCTTCAACATTATCAACTGTGAGAAGGCCAACAGCCAGTTCAATTACGGTATGAGCTCTTGGGAAATAGAGACTTTCTCAATAACACCAAAAATGATGTCACTTTTGAGTGCTTGAATTATTATCAGAAGCCCTGCTTGGGTTGCAAAGGGTTTGAAGTTGGACTGACACGTTTTGGTTGCCAGGTATCTCAAGATGGCCGCCAACCTATGGTAAATTGCTGCTATGGGAGGGGAAGCTTGAAACTCTCCCTCTGCTATGAAATGTTAATACCTCACATAACTTTCCACCACTTCCTGCCTCCCTTGACCCACCTTCAACTTTTTGAGGCCAGTGAGCCCTCTCATTTATTCCTTCTCTCCACCTCCTAAATCCCATAGGAGCAAATGTACTGATCTGTTGATATTTGTCACAGACAGGCAAACGGCACAATTCCATTGGACAACACCGATTTACACTCTCAGAAAACTCTGGAGAAAGTTTAAATTCTCCTGAATACCTGTGGCAATTTTAGAGGGGGCGTTCAAGGGACAATGACTGACTAGTAGCCCATATTTATTTTGAATGTTTCTAGAAATGGGAAATCCTGCGTGTTATTGCTGGCTCACATACTAATGTATTAGTGGCTCTGAGTAAGGAAAAAATATTCCCCGTAGCTCCAGGTCCGAGCATAGGACATTACCTCTATTTTGTACTGATTAAATAGACTCTTGCTGGTATAGAAAGAGAAAAGGTGAGCCTTGACTCTTGTATTCACTTGATGCAGCGGCTGTAACAAATTGTCACACATTTTGTGGCTTCAAAGAAGACAAATATACTCTCTTACAGTTCTGGAGTCCACAAGTCCCAAATCAGTTTCACTGGTCTTAAGTCAAGGTGTTGGAAAGGCCATGCTTCCTCTGGACATTCTAGGGGATTATTTGTTTCCTTTCCTTTTCCAGCTTTTAGAGGTATGTTCCTCACATTCTTTGGCTCATGGCCCTTTCCTCCATCTTCAAAGTCAGCTGCATAACATCTTCAAATCTCTCTACTTCAGCCACATTGCTTTTCCTCTGTACTCAAACCTCTCTCTACCTCCCTCTTGGAAAGACATGTGTGATTGAATTTAGGGCCCACCAGGATAATCTCCCCATCTCAAGGTACTTAATTTAATCATATCTACAAAGTCCCTTTTGTCATATAAGGTTAATATACAGCTTCCATGGATTAAGACCTGGGCATCTTTGAGGGCCATTATTCAACCTACCACAGTTCTCCTTTTCTATTCCCCACCCCCTGACCTAATGGATTAATCCTGCCTTTATTTTGTGTAGGGATGCAGCCAACTCTGTATTCTGTGAAGGAGGCTCTTCTTGGCAGACCTGCCTGGGTACGGACAGGCTATGAAATCTGTTATTACAAGTAAGTTAGAGTGTTGTTAGCTTCCTTTGCTCTTCTGTTCTCTCTCAATTTCCTGCTTCTCCATGTTAATATTATAAACCTGAGCAATCTGTGCTTGTCTGCTGTACTTGTCACTCTTCCAATGGCAAACGCTCTGTCCTTCAGAAGCCTAAGCGTGTTAAATGGCACCCACAGTAGACCTCAAGAAATATCTTTTGATTTTCTGAAAAGTCACCTATTCTTATTTAAACACCTTAAAACCTTTAGATCTTACTGTTGGATATTATTATATAGACTCAACCTATGATTAGTGCATCAAGCTTCAGTTCTTTTCCTGTTTCCATTGGTCCCAGTGAACAAAAAGTGTGAGATATTCTAACTTATTCTTATCCATCCCATGCTTCAGTTTTCCAAAGCAGATAAACATGAATATGTGAGAAATATACTTAAGTAACTGTTCCTCCACAGAAAGATAAATTTTGGAAAAAATAGAAGAGAAAGGTGTTTTCAGAATTCATCTTCAACTCTTGATCAGTAGCCACTTTCATCAATGTATCCTGTAAAGTTGTAATGAAATTTGAATTATCCATATATTTTGATAAAATACATGCATGCTTTCCAGACCCATGAATTGCTTATTTGTGCATTTTCCTTTGCTAGAAAATAAAATACAAATTCATAAGACAAAAAAAGGATAGGGAGTGTGGACAGGTAGAAACTATGTAGCTAATTATTAGCTTGTTGCTGGTTTCTTATAAAAAACTGATAGGCTAGTACTTATTTTCTTGGATAAAGTAATTTATATCTCTTTCTGAGATTACAGGAGGCCCCTAAAAATATTATCAGGCATTCTTGAGTTCAGGATAGTTGCAAATATCAAAAAGAAAGAGTAAAAATGCTTATGCCTCTTGGCTTTTGAGACTGTAAGGACAGGAGCATTGACAGATAAGAAGGTCAAGAATCTTGTTGCTCTATCAGACACAAGGGCAATCATCACCGTAGAAGTAAGGATAGTCTATAAAGCACAGAGATGGGCTAACAGTTTGTAATGAAAGAGTCAGCAGTCTTTAGTCTTGGATGTATTAGAATATGGACCTGGGTAGTATTTTCATTATATTCTTCAGAACAATAGCAAAGCCATACAATGTTGTTGGTTTTCCATAGCAATGACTTTCTGACCCACCTATCTACAGACTCTCAGGATCCTCTTATGGTCCAAAGAGATTGAGACTAAAATCATCTCAAGGTGACAGGGGCCACAGCTGTAGGGGAAAATAATGGAAGCATACATTTGGACTTCGGTGTGTCAAGGATAACTTTTAGTGTCTTCGAGAAATAGTAATTCTAAATAAACATGAAAGACCCAGCTTGCAGTGGGCTTGGATCTGGAGGTTAGTAAGAGATTGGACAAACATAACATTCAGCATCCTCTGGGGGAAGGAGGGGGGGATAGCTCTCCCTGGAGGCTGCTTCCTTGGAGGTGGGGGATCAGGCATGGGCTTAAGGGGATTTAGAATCTGCCAAGAGGAAAAGGAAGAAATCAAACATCCCAAAGCGGAGCCTTGGCCTAAAGAATGACAATGTTAGTGTTAATAGCTTTTAGATTCATTAACAAGACAATTGTTATGTGATTAAAGAGTAACCGAGGGGTAACATGAAAACCATGAATGTGTAATGTAATTCATTTTTCATCTTCCAGCCATGAATACAACCGAGATGAATGGATAAGATTGCTACATTATAACATAGTTTGTTTTACACCAGTTCACCACATTGTGTTAACATATTTCCAATAATGTGATCTAACAACAGGATAGATATATTATGTATGTCTCTGTTCAACTGCAAATCAGAGTGCCTTTCCCTACCATACAATGCCTTAGATTATACAATGTATTTATTTCTTTCTTTTACCCATCACAATCTTTGAGTTGATCTGCTTTTGAAGGTTTCGTGGCTTCATCCCTGACTTTATGCTCTCTAATGTATTAATTTGGGAGAACTTTACCTCCTATTTCTTTGTCTCCAGTATGTCATCAGGAACTCAGAAGTCTTATTTCTATTACATTCTTATATTTAGTACCATGTTCTAAAGGGGGTGCCAGGGTGCTTATTGTGTAGAGAACCATGAGCCATGGTACCTGAGTATATCTATGGGAGGGTGAAAGAAAAGAGTACTCAGACAGAATCGGATATCCATTTCCTTCAAAAAGTGATAGCAACAGTGATCAGTTAAGGAGGTGGGCTGACTGCTTTGTGGGTCCGAGCATTATCACTTAGAAAGTGATCTCCAGACTATTTTGATAAGATATACTAATGCATGTACTTTGAATATAGAATTGTTCATAATTTTAAAAAATCAATTATACACGCCCTACTATACTAATATATTATGCATACTAGAAAACATGCAGAAAGTTTAGAATTTTAAGACATGGGGAAAAGATGAGAAAAATAATTTTAAGTTTAAATCTTTAAATTTTAAATGTAAAATTGTTATATATTTTTTTTACTATTGGTAACTCGGGGCATCCTATACCCTTAAGGTTTACCATGAAAAATATAGTTGTAAATTGCCTTTTGGCTAATTTTGAAAAATTGCGGTTAACTTCTCCAATCTAGTTAAATAATTTTTACACAGATAAGAATTCTTGAGAAAGAGCTAATATTAAGGTAGGAGGTAGGTCACGTCAGTTCTTTCATTTTCTCGGTCATTTGTGTTTAAAGTGTAATATTATTATCAACCTCTGAATTCCAAGCAGAATTTAGAAAAAACTAATTATCTATATTGCAGGGTTTAGTTTAATTTAGATAATATAATCTGTAGATGCACTAGAGAAGGCTTCTGCAAGTTTAAATACCTTGCCAGAAGCTAAAATCTAAAGAATGAGAGAGATGGTGAGCTATTCTCATCCCTCCCTCAGGAAGCCTACTGTACAGCAGTCGATACTAAACTACCTGACATATGAAAACCATAGATATAAAATGTAATGCATTTTTCATATTCCAGCCCTGGGAAACAACAGAGAAGAATGGATAAGACTGCTGTAGTGTAATCTAGCTTGTTTTATAATTATTCATCATAGTAGCTTGACTTGGACAGCATAAGGGCAGCGTTGTCCATCCCCATATTAAACCTTAGACAACTTTCTTCCTTATTAGATCATAATAAATTTAAAGAGAAATCCTAATATCTTCTCCCTGTGTTCAGCAGATCTGATCTTCTTGCCCCTCCCCTGGGGTACCTCCTCCTCGCCCACCCACCTGGCAGATCCCTAAGCCGGAAAATCAAAAGGGATCCTCTAGAGGGAAGAACAGAAATGGGCAGGCTTATTTTTCCATGCCTCTTGTAAAAGCAAGCAAGGATTGTTTTAGTTCCTGCTTTATTTACTTCCCTGCGGTCTGCTTCTCCCTCTAATGTACACAGCCTCACACCTTTTTGAATTTTCTCCCAGCTCTGGTCTAAAGTAATTTTGGTGCTGAAGGGCAGAGGGAGGGAAGCTGCATGCTCAGAGTGGCCATGTAATACACAACAGCTGATCTCTTCTGACATTTATCTCTGCTCGTGAGAGGAGATGGAACAGCTCACTCATGAAGATGAATGTCATACAAGAGCTCTGCCATCATGCATCCTTCCCAGGGATCTCAGGAGAGAGATTTGGTGCTATACAGAATATTAGAAACTCTGCAGACACAGGGCAGCCTGGTGACTTGACTGCCCTGCCTTATTAGATCCTGTTAAATGAAATGATGCTCCCATGTTAAACAGAGCCATGGTCATTATAAGGTTATCTAATTCACTCTCTATCCTGGCATTTGCTTCTCTCATGCACACACAGAAAAAAAAAAAATACTCCTCAAAGATAAAATAAAAAAAAATGACTTCCCAGCATATTTTAACGTACAAATGGAAGGAGACTGGGTTCACCACCATGCATTTGTGTACTTTGCTCCTTGCTTCATTGAAAGCTTTATGATTTTAAAAGTGCAGACCCTTCCGAGGATAAATTGTTCAGGGAATGGAAAAGCAAAGGGGAGCCTTTTAACTGTGGAATGGCTGATCTATCCATATCATCTTTGACCCAACATGCATCTAGGATCTGGCATATTTGAGAGCACACTTGGTTTTCACCAGGTTTCTTCTCCGCCAAGAAGAGCAGACCAAGGAGAGAAAGTTTCTGGAGTGAAACTTCTACCACTCATTAATGATGTGACCTTGGGGCAAATTATTCCAGCCTCTCTCAACTTCAGATTCCTCATCAGTAAAAGGGGATAATAATGGTATCTACTTGATAAATCTGTGCTGAGGATGAAGTGAAATGAGATAAAGCACATGGAAATCTTACAACAGTGTCTGGTGCATAGTGGATGTTCAGTGAGTGTTAGCAATTATTAGTAATTAGTAGAAGCTTCTTAGTGGCATCAAATACCAGTGACATAAAGAATCATAGTGGTATGAATAATTTTCTCACTAGCTATCATCTGGATTATTTTACATTCCTTCTGTTATTTTAGACTTCAGGTTTATAGGTATCTCTGATTTATGAAAACCGAAACTTCAAATTCTTCCTTGCTGAATTGAGCCAAAAGACCTCTTGTCCTTTTATCCATTCTTATGAGACAGGTGATAAAATGAAAAATAATCTTGGTTTTGGGGTAAGCCCACACCTAGGGTTGAATCCTGTTTATTGTGCTTGTTGTGTGGAGTTCCTCAAGACACTTAACATCTCAATTTTCCCAGTCTGTAGAGTGTGCATAATAATACCTTGAAAGGATATAATTAGGATTAGAGATAAGATATGCCAAGTATTCTAATTATTACTTCTAGAGCCTTAGGTCCATTTATTCTACAGGCCTTAGCTGAACAGCTGCTAAGTCCAGGTACTGTGCCCAAGCGTGAAGATATACAGACAAATAAGCATAATCCCTGACATAAAGCATGGGCAGTGAAGGAGAGGCACAATGTGATAAGAATTATGTAAAAGGGTGGATATTGGGGAAGACTTCCTGAAAGAGGAAACACTTGCGTTGAGTCTTGAAGGAGGAAGAAGAGTTGGCTAAATGAGGAAGAAGGAAAGCATTTCTATACAAAGGAAGAAGAGTTGGCTAAATGAGGAAGAAGGAAAGCATTTCTATACAAAGGAAGAACATGGGAACCATTTGAAATATAAAGGATGAATGTTACTGCCTTGCAAACATCCCTCAGTATGTTCATATCATAATTGGGAAAACAAAAAGAACTTGATAGGATCTCACTTTATCATGGACAGATCTAATTGTAGCAAGCCAAGTGTTTCACTTTGGAGATTTATGGAACACTTCACTTTGAAGAAGGTGAACTTGGGAAAGTTTAAAGGTTTCTGAAGAGGAAACCTTTGCTAGAGGTGGAGTCATCTCCGGGACTCTCCCACTACAATGCAGCCACCAGGAGACTCCAGTGGGGAAGCCTGACGTTTGCTTTAGTTTCACCTACAGTTTAGACCCTGGATTAGGGTTGCAAGTGAATCTCCTTTAGCTGAAACTCATCCTAAATGAGGTGACTTTCATTTTTCTTAAATTCCAGCCATCAGCAACCATCCTGAAGAGGGCTGGATTATTAGTGGGGAGCTTTTAGTCATGCCCACGACAATCTTGCCCATGAAGCTACAGCAAGGGTGTGTGTACAACAGGGGTGTGTGTGCGCGTGTGTGTGTGTGTGTGTGTGTTTTGGGAGGGTGAGGAGGTAGATTTTATAGCCCAAACTACCATTCTAAACTTTCCTTAAATCACTAGAACCTTGGTCCACAGAAGCTCAAAAGCTAAAAATTATTCTATTTTATTTCTCTCTCCATTTCACTGTAGCTGTTCCCTGCCTGGAGTCCAGTTTTGGTTTGAATGGTGGATAGAGCCTAGGGATGGGAATTTCATAGTCTTTTTTTTTTTTCTTTTTTTCAGAGAGAGCAGCAACTAGGGTGAATTTATTTCCTCCTGGGCCTGGCAGGCTGGGAGCACAATACAGACAAAGACACTGGGGCATGTGGCCTGTTATGGCCTGGAGTTCAGCTGCCTGGGTGGTAACTGAATGGGTGTGCCAGGGTGTGTAGGGACTGGAGTGATCCAGAACTGAGAGAAGGGCCCTTGGGGTGTGCAAGTAACACAAACGTTGGGCTTGGCACAGATGCAAGAGAGGGCTTATGGAGTAGATGTGAGATGGGTGTGCTGGGGCAGGGTGTGTTGAAGCATGTTGGGCCCTGGCTGTTGACTGAGAATCCAGGTGCCAAGGGCTAGGAGAACAGAAAGGCCTGTGGGTCAGCAGGAGCCATGAAGATGTGACTGCAAACAGGATCAACCCTGGGGGAGACCGAAGAGTCCAAGGTGACTCCTACAGCGAGGTGATGAGGGGGCAGGTCTGGGACTCCCGTTCAGGAATACATGGTCAGCTGCAGCCACTCCTGGGTGTTCACCTGGATTTGTCCAGTGCCATCTTTGTCAAGAGAGTTGAAGGCGCGGAACATGGCATCCAGTCTTACCAGGCAGCTGATGAAGTTGTCAAAATCCATGTTCCCTCCCTCATCTGAGTAGCGTCGGATGATCATGTTGTAGAGATGCTCATTCAGGCGGAATCCTGCTGCCTCAAAGGCCCCTGGGAGTTCACTGCTGCCAATGGTCCCTGAACGGTCAATGTCAAACTGTTTGTATATGGCCTGCCACTTTTTGATGTTGTTCCACAAGTACGTGAATTCCTCGAAGCCCAGCTTGCCGGTCGTGTCACTATCCATAACAGCCACCGTGCTGCGACATGTGACAATGCCAATACCATCAGTCTTCAGATCAGGATGTCGGGTCACGACTTTGTTGAGAATGTTCACGAGTTCTGTGGCACTGACCTCCATATCCTCTCCAGCCAGCTGGGCAAAGAGCCTCCGGAACTGCCGGGCCTTCTCACTCTCATTGGCCTCGATGTTGGAGTAATGGGTACGAGGGGGCGGAGGCTCTGGGTTGTACTGCGCAGCCGCATCACTAATGGCGCTAATGACTCCGCCCAGGATGCGTACGGAAGTTCCGCCGCGGCGGCCGCCGCCGCCGCTGCCGCTGCTTCCTTCTTTTCTGCCGCCGCCGCCGCCGCCGCCTCCGGCCCGTTGAGCAGGCTTCCGAGCACATTCTGTAGGCCCCCCGCCCAGGCCTCCGCCTCCCCCGCCGCTTCTTCCACCCTTCAAGAACGAGTTAACCAGGAACATGGCTGTGACTCAAGATTCCGCCTCGCTCGCGCGTCGGCCGGTCAGCGAGTCTCCATATTCTTATTTTTACTCTCTCTCTCGTTCTCTCTGGTGGCTGGTGGTGTAGCGTAGAATTTGCTTAGGATGAATGTGCCTGTGATGTGACTTCAGTGTACTTAGTACAGTGGGAAGCCTAAAAACAAGCAAGGCTCCTGTCAGATGAGACCACCCCCACAGGCCTCGGGGGCATCTTCTTAATCTTGAGGAAAGATGCAGGCTCTGTCTCCACTGCATGTAGGTGAAAAACTTGGGGATGGCAAGGCACTGGATGTATGTTTCCACCTGCTTTTACCTTCATGAATATATATGTGTGGTGTGTGTGTTTTCACACTCGTGCATGTGAAGCTCTATTCCACATTCTGATTGGTTGTCAAAATGTTGACCCTTTGACCAAAATGTTGACTGGCTCATCTCACTTAGAAGAGAGGTGTAATTGACTAGGTTCAGCTAGGTGTAAACTAAATGTGTGATTGCAGTGGAGCCTTGAAATCAGAATGAATAAAGGTAGAGCATATGTGGTTTGCATGCTTTCTGAGTTACCATCTGCTTCTTTACATACTTGCTAATAATCAGAGCCTTAGCTCCGGAGAAACTATAGAACTTTGGGGAAATCTGGAGAAAATAGACTCAATTAGGTAGCAAGATCCAGATGGCTCCATGGGTAAAGATACCTTTTTGGGGACTTCCCTGGTGATCCAGTGGTTAAGACTCTGCTTCCACTGAAGCAGGTGCAGGTTCAGTCCCTGGTCAGGGAACTAATATCCTGCATGCAGAGCAGTGCGGTCAAGGAAAAACAAAAAAAAAAGTTGCCTTTTTGAAGTTTCTAGTCCTGTAGTCACAAGGGATATGGGTCCTATTAATAGGTTGCTGAAAAGCTGGTACATCGTTGGGGATTTCCTTCTTTCCCTAGGATGACCAAGGATCCAGGGTGCCACGTTGGCAGAAGCTGATGCAAGAGAAATGTATAGCCTGATAGGTCATAGCCCATGGAACTACCAATTTGTCTTACTCCCATTCTTAGTTTTATGAATATTGAAAAAAACACAAAACCAGACAGTAGATTTTCTGTTTCTTCCTTTCTTGCTCAGTTGATCTTTTTGCTTTGGTGGGAGGTGTCATGAAGGTAGCAAAAAAGGCAGAAAAGAATAATCCATATTTTTTAGATTTGCAAGAACGCACAGAATAATTATCTGCTATTTCTTCCCTATCCCCACCCTTTCCCCCAATGAAACCCCAAAGCACAATGGACAAGAAAGCCAACATTGTAAATGTTCAAAGGTGGAATTACATCTTTTGGTGTCCTGATGTATTTTGCATTATAATGCAGCCTTGATAATAACATTTCTCAGGAAAGCCTGCACAGCTGTCTCAGCATCTAGAGGCAAGGAGGGAGTGTAACTGGCAGTGAATGGGGAAAATATTGCTTGGAATGTACTTCTGGGTGCAAATTACTTTGATACTGTCCTCTGAAGTATCAACATTGGTTCTTCATCTTTGACAAAGGAAAATGTGCATTCTCAAGCTGTAAGAAGCTGAACCACATTTGGGGTGACAAATGTATTCCTTTGGGAAGAAAGTATTGTGTAGTGGAAAGAACAAAGGCCTTGCGGGCAGATCTGGGTTTGAGTCCTGTATTGGCCACTTATTAGCCTTTTGACCTTTGACAAATGGATTTTTCTAAGCTTTTGTTCTTTCATCCACACAATGGGTTGTTACAATGATAACAAGATGACATACATTGTGTTGAGTTGGAACTCTGTATGGAGTAGTGATTGCTAATAAACCAGCTGGCAGGCAGAAAGGAAAGGAGGAGCTGGACTCTGTTATCTAGAGAGAGGCAGGGGTTGAGGAACCCAGATTTGGGTAATAAAATATATGTCTAATAAAACCCCAGGAAGAACAGAATTATTCACATTTTCCTCTGTTTTCTAGTTCAGTGACTCTATAGCCTTCATTTTCAGACACAGCAAGGAAAGGCCTATGGCATAGATGCCACAATTAGGAGACAGATGGATTAACCTAGATGTAGGTGATTTGGGCTCATGACCTGGCAGTAAGCTCACTTCTCTATTTCTCCGTTTTCTACATTTTGCTCACCAGGTGTTTCAAGTGAAGGACGTTTTGCTAGTATATAACACCAAAGGTTTATGGCATCGAACCCTAAATGACTGTTTCCCCCAGCTTTTCCTCATTCTTGTCTCTTCTCCTTTCTCTTGTAGAAATCATTATCGCCAGAGCGCAGCCATCACAGGGGCAGAGTCTGGGAAGTGCTATTACACCCTCACCTTTGCCGTCACCTTCCCGCATGCCGAGGATGTCTGCTACCTGGCCTACCACTATCCCTACACCTACACCGCCCTCATGGTAACTTCCTCTCTACAGCCTTATGGCGGCCCAACTGAAGGGGCTCTCTGAGGTTTTCCTGGAAACATTCAGGAGACCCTGTCATCCTGGTGGGGACTTCAGCCTTCCAAGGGAGCCAGGGTTTGTTGTCACTAACTTGGTGGCTTTCTATTTGTCCCTTTTCCTTCCTTCGACAAGAGTTCGAGGCTGAGGTCATGACCAGTGACATTCTGGAGGCCCCAGTGGCGTATAGTGCTCTTCGTCTGCAGGTTGAGTGTGGGAGGTGGAGGGCAGGGGGACATTTCTTAGGGGCTCTATCTTTAAAAAGCCCTCAAATTAAGCAAGGAGAAATGAGATTGGAATGAGATCATTCCGCTGAAATGGGGTAAAACCATGCAGGTCAGCTGAGATGCAGATTTAAAGGACATAGATGCATTGAGAGGAGTGAAGCAGAGGCTGAGGAGGTGAAGCTTGGAAAAACTCCCTGAGTTCACCTGACAGCTGCTTCCCCATTTCCAGTGGTTCCCACGGCCATGGGCTGGAGGCTGTTAGAAGGATCCAGGGCAGACAAGAAGGGTGGAACAATAAAGCATTGAATCACTGCAAATGAGGGTCACAATCTTTTTATGAGAGGAGGGTCGTGTCAACCTGTCCAAACTCGAAGTCTGCATTCCGATGTCCTATCAGGCCCTGCACAGGGCTCATTTGACCAATCTGAGCAAACTGCTTAAACCATGCAGTTTCCTGTCATTTGAAAAAGTTGGCAAACCATCCCTTTCCCCTAGCTATTTCATGGATATCCTGAGGATTAATGAGCTAAAGTATCTCTTATAAAATACTTTCACCCTCTGCATTAATGCAAAATGTTATTAGCATATTTATAATAATATGTGTATAAGCAAATGGATATATCATTTAGCCTGAAGGATGAGCATTTTCATTGCGAGTCTGTGATAAGGAGTTGGAAAAGATGATAACCAAGAACATCTTTCCCCTGAGAAGGAATGTTCAAGTATAAATACAATTTTTTCTCCATTGAGAAGGCATACCTTAAACCACTTGGCTAACTGCCTCATAAAAGTACATCTGCCCTTCTCTCCATATGTTGGTTTGCCTAAAGAGAGATTCTTTTTTTTTTTTTTTACTATTTCCCAGATTGCAAAAGATATACAACTAGTATTATTTGCGTACTGCACTTAGAGATCTCAAGAACTTAATCCAAGAAATGTGCATCACAGGCTTTGCTGTAACAAGGCATGTTTGTTTTAAAACGTGCTTATTGCCTTTAGGGACTTACAACAGGCAAGATTCATGATCCCCTTCAACAGCTGTTCTTATTGTCTGGCCTGTGAAACCCTGCACGTGAAGAGTCTACTGGGGAAGGGGATTCCTTTTTGAATGAGGGTTTGCCTTTTCCGTCGGGGGGGAATGATCCATGGTTCCAGGACAGTATTCTTTACCCTTGTTAGAATATCTTTGACCTCCTGGAGATTCTCAGTGGCAATTAGTATAAAAGTTTAGAATACAAAGGGGCTTGGGGAATTGTCTAATTCACCTTTATCATTTATAGATGCAAAAACTGAAGCCTAGAAATCTCACATTTAGCTAGTGGCCAAGCAGGGAACAGAGTACTGGCCTTTGACATCTATTCCTGTCTGAATAGAAAGTCTGAAACTCCTTCAGCCGGCCTTGACTACATCTGGCTTCTTACTTTGAATTTCAGACTTTGAATCAGCTTGTAGGCACTTAGCAAGGACCCATCAAAGCATCTTGGAATAAAAATGGGATCATGTTTGGGGAACAACACTCTTCTCACCTGAACCACATCCATAGCACCCAGAGTTATAGACAAAAATCTTGGGTTGAGGACTTGAACTCAACCATTCGAGGTTATATAATCACACAATCTGATGATTATATGCACGTATAAAAGTGGGCTGCCATTGCAGTAACTGCTGTATGTCATAGCTTTTGTCTTTGGGACCACTCAGTACTCTTGTCAGACTAAAGCACAAGGTCTAAAGTTTACAATCAGCAAATAGTTTAGGAGCCACTGAGGTCAAGTTGGGGATAATTTCATATTGAGGGGGGACAAAAATTCAAGAAAAGAAGACCCCACCATCACTTGATCTCAATGAGAGGAAGAGAGAGGTCTTGTTCATTGATGCTTATTGGCTTGTTACTTTGCCTATTGACTGAACCTCTTCCCACTAGGAAGAGGAGAGTTAATGAGAAAGAGAGACAGGAAAAGGGTAGCTTTTCATTTCTTTTAAATGAGTAGAACAGAATAAGAAAGACGATTTGTTACTTGAAGTAAAAAATGTATATACTCAATTTTAGGTTTTACATTTCCAATAATGGGCTTTGTCTTCTCCAGGTTTAAGACAATAATTGACTCTGTGACTTCTCTTAAAAAACTCTTCCTCCCATCATGAACAAAATAAGTACATTCTGTAATGCACACTAGTCATTTTTATTTTTGGACATGTCCTAAGGAGAAACAGTTTTCTTCCAACAGATCAGTGATAAATGTGAATGATACCCCAAGGGCAGAATTAACTGGATGTTACTTGGGGGTTGTGCTGAGGGGTGGAAAATATATTTCTATGTGGAATTCACAGTTTTGTAAATCACTTATAATATGGATTACACTCACTAATTATAGACATTTTTATAGCAGAGGACATGTATTTTGGAGGTTTTTCAACATGAATTTAATTTTGCAACCTTAAAAGTTTTATTCTTCTCTTGTAATAAGGGAATTAGTATTTGGATCTTTCAAATTGATATCTTCCAGATGCTTGCCAGGAACTCTGTTGGATAATTGTCCAAATTATAGCATTAAAATAAAGCTGAAAGAAAGAAATACAATATTATTGTAATTATTGCAAAAGGAGTTTTATTTAATCATCCATCTCAAGATGTCAGTAACTGCAATGATTGTTAAAGTGTTGTTAGCAATACTTGTTAAAGTACTTGGATTATGTTCTGGATTGCCCCTAGGTAGCCAGGAGTATTGGTTGAAAATGGCGCCCCAAGAGAGTTTCTGATGGACATTTTAGAGAGTAAGAAAATGGGACCTCACTGAGAACTTAAAACTGCATGAGTTGGCAAGAGATAAGAAAAGTGATCAGAGGTAGGGTACATGTGTTGGGAGAGCTTAAGGCTTTTGAAGGGTAGAGTAGGGTTTTCACCAGACGCATATACCCACTGTGGTAGATGCTACCACCATCATCTTTAGAGATAAAATGGAGTGTACTGTGGGGAGAGTAAGGGAGGGGAGGGGGAGAGAGGGAGAGAAAAAGAAAGAATCGAGAATTAGAATGCCATATTCACAATCTCTTATAAAGGGCTCACGTTTAAAATGTGTCAAGTAGGAAATATCGACTTACATGTGGTGGATCAAAGATGCAATGAGCAAGTCATAAATCAGTGTTGTCACTTAATCATTAGACAGACACCTATCTTTGTATGGGCCAAAAGAAAGGACAGGCACCAGTAAAGGGTCCTGATGTTGAGGAGTTGAACACAAAGAGCCATTCTGGAGGAGCTGAGATGTGTGTGGATGGTGAAGTCACTGACCACAGGAACCCCTGAATTCCAGGGTTTTGAGCACAATGTAAGAACAAGTTTTGGAGCAGACAGGCCTGGATTTGGGTCTAAGCTCTGTGTTGTCTTGCAATGTAGTCATGGGCAAACTATTTAACTTCTTTCAGCCTCAGTTTTCACATCTGTAAAATTGGAACCATTGAAGTGGTTATTCTACGGGTTATCAAGATTACACAACTTGATACATAACAAGTGTTAGCCAAGTGCCTACAACTAGTAAACAATATTAGGTGGTGACCATTAGAACGCTTATTCTCTCTTTTTTTAAATTAATTTATTTTTATTAATTAATTTATATTTTTGGCTGCATTGGGTCTTTGTTGCTGCGCACGGGCTTTCTCTAGTTGCAGCGAGCGGGGGTTACTCTTCATTGTGGTGCACGGGCTTCTCACTGCAGTAGCTTCTCTTGTTGCAGAGCACGGGCTCTAGGCGTGCGGGCTTCAGTAGTTGTGGCTCGCAGGCTCTAGAGAGCATGCTCAGTAGTTGTAGTGCACACGCTTAGTTGCTCTGTGACATGTGGGATCTTCCCGGACCAGGGATCAAACCCATGTTCCCTGCACTGGCAGGTGGATTATTAACCACTGCACAACCAGCGAAGTCCCTATTCTCTTTTTTATGATGATGTGTGATTATTTTCTCTGTTGGATGGATTGGAAGATACCCATTCCACAATACATAATAAAATTAAAATTATGTAAAAAAAAATCCCAATAAAGGACCAAAAAGAAATAAATACAAAATCTACTGATGGTTTTCTTAGGGTGGTTGATTATAATTATTTTTTCTTTGCTCTCTTTTCCAAATCATCAGCAATATAACTTGGTTTATTTTTAGTGGAAAAAGGGTATTAAAGTCACTAACCAGCAAATCTGTGAATACACATCTAGAGACTAATCACTTCTCTCAGTCTCAAAGTCAATCTGTATAACTTAGGGAGAATGGTATTGGCAGACTGGGGCAGTTTGAGAAAGCCCATTAGAACCTGCTTACAGCATGTTCTCTTTTTATTTAGCTTAAAGGTGTCATTTCTTCTTCTCTTGTGATGAGCAGCCTTCAATTCTCTGATGAGTGTATTTAAGTGACAACTGAGAACTAGGCAGTACGCAAATAAAATAGGCCATCTCCTTAGGGGTGAGCTTTCTTCTGAATTAGGGGGGACAGGGAGTGTAGCAGTTTAGGGGATAACAATGAGAAACGAACGATTTTTGAGTGTATAGTGCTTCTTACTTTTTCAGTAGCCACCAGCAGGGTAACCTGCTGAGGTCAAGTGATTTTATGGAAGTTTTAAGGGAGTAGCTGATAAAGCAGAAGGGGCAGAAGACTCCTGCCGAGAGGCACCAATGAGGCTGCAGGCTAAGTTATCAGCTGGATGTCTTTCATGGGTAGGTAGGATTTTCTTTTAAGACAGCCTCTCTGGGAGTTTCCATAATTGCCTTGAACCCATTCCCATTTTTATAAAGAAACCCACCCCTGTGGCTTCCGCAGGGCTGTTATTACGGTTGGTTGTTGGCACACACATTCAGAAGCCCTGCTTCTCTCATCAGTGATCCCAACAATATCCAATTAGACATGGCCTTGCTGGACCTGAGATGGGGGCGTTCACCTAAAAATCATCTTCAGGAGAACAATACAAAGGCATTTTCGCAAAAGGCAAACCAACAGAAGTTTATAATTGGTTTACTTCCGGAAGTTGTCTGTGTGACTGGAGCTAGAATAATGCACTAAGCACAGAGGTGTTATGTATTCGGTGGCAGGTGGAATAGTCAAAGGGACAGAGATTTCATTGAGGGGCACAGGGAGATGGCTGCATGAACAATTACAGAAAATGGGCTTAAGCTAAAAGATATTAGGTATTTGTTGAATTGTAATATTAGTAATCATGAAAAATGTCATAATAAAAAATTAACAAAGAGCTCATAGGAGAGGAAAACTTTCAAACTTTGCTTCCTCCAGCATTGCCCGTTAACGTGACAGTGTTTTAAAGCAGTGGTCCCCAACCTTTTTGGCACCAGGGACCAGTTTCGTGGAAAACAATTTCAATGGGCTGGGGGCGTGGGGATGGTTTTGGGATGATTCAAGCACATTACATTTATTGTGCACTTTATTATTATTACATTGTAATATATAATGAAATAATTATACAGCTCACCACAATGCTGACAGGAGGTGGAGCTCAGGCTGTAATGCAAGTGATGGGGAGCTGTTTTAATACAGATGAAGCTTCGCTGGCTCGCCCTGCCGCTCACCTCCTGCTGTGTGGCCCGGTTCCTAACAGGCAACAGACTGGTAGTGGTCCATGGCCCTGGGGTTGGGGACCCCTGTTTTTAAGGACAATGTACGGGGGCAAAAGATGGTTTTTCTTTCTTTTTTTTTTTTTTTACTTTTTTCTTTTGTATCTAATTGTGTTTGATGGCTTCTACAGACAAAACTGCTTCCAAGCCTCCTTCCCTTATCTGATTTATAGAATCTAGATTTTATTTTTTTTCAAGATTTGGCAAGAAGAGATACGGCCTGTTTGTAACTTTTGTGATATCACAGAATGATGGCCAGTACTTTTCTGGAGAAGGGTCTCTATCTCTCCCCCATCTCCCCCACATCTTGTAGCCATAATAAAATGTGAAACAAATAGCTTTGATGGCAAGAACAAAACAAACAAACAAAACAAAACAAAACCCCTCAATTCAGCAGGCAGTGTTTCCCAAAGCATATTCTACAACACTCCATGATCCTGAGATCTTTAGAGAAAAAGGGTTGAAGAGTCACATAAATTCTTGAAACACTGTTTGCTAGTTTTTCTTCTAAGAGTTCAAAATGTGTATTGGCATGTTAAAGAATCTGAACAATTCTGCAGCCATGAAAATGTTTTCATTTTCTTTAATTCACCATATTCCAGGTGCCTTGGCTATGAATCTCCACCCCTCTATTCCCCAGCACTTAATAACATCCTGAAGATTACATTTTGGGAAATGCTTCAGGAAAGGGTATTGATTTCCTAGTTTGGGGGCCTGGTATCTTGATAGTAATTGTGAGGCAGTCTACTCAGTTCAGATTTCAATAATTAATATTGGGAGCAACTTTCACCCAGAAATGTATGAAAGTGATTAAAATAATTTGTTTACGATCACAGAGTATCATCTAAATCCAGGGTGATCTTGCCTCTTTATGAGGGTGCTGGAATTTCCTTTTACCAGCATGGCTGAGATGGGTCGATATTCTAATGGGATCATTTTCATTCTTGTCCTGTGCCTTCTCTCCTGGGATGCCAGATGGACACTTCTTCTATTAGCGCTTTAATTACACTGATTTAATATTTATTTTCTTTCTAATATATGAATTTCTTTCATGAGCTTCTTTTAGGAGGATGTTTTTCTATTCCTTAATGGTTTTATTTTTCCTGTTTTTAAAACCATTTTTACTTAAGTCTAATTTCATTCAATTATTGTCAGAAAATGTGGCTTGTATAATATCTGCTTTTTAAAAAACTTTTAGTGAATATTCTTTATAGTCCTGCATATGATTAATTTTTGTTATAGTTCCCTGAATGTTTGAGAAAAAAATAAAGGATGCTCTCTGTAAAGACAGCTTGACATATATCTATAAAAAACAATATTGTTCAGATACTCTATATCATTTTTTTTTGCAGTTGATTTATTCAAGACTGAGGTACTGTTTTAAAGCCTCCCACTCTTAGTACAATTATTTCCCTTTCTGCCATTTTTGGGCTGTACATTTCAATTCTGTGTTATTTGATTCTTAAGAGTTTTTTATGTTCATTGTGAATTGTGCCCTTTATCGAAATAAGATTTTTAAATCCCATTTAATGCACGTGGTCTTGAATATGACTTTGTCATATATCACTATTGCCAGGCCTGCTTTAATTTATGTTTACTTAACCATTTAGTTTCAATATTTCTCTTTTAAAATATTTTAGTGGAGGCAAACAGAACAAGAAAATAATTTAGGAGTGTTTTTCATACACATCATGGGTCTTTTTTTAATTCTCTTTGAAAGTTCCTTTTATATACAATAGGCAGTGGGATTTTGAAAAAACTAATCTGAAAGTTTTTGTCATTTAATAAGGCTGTTTAACCTATTTATACTCAAGACAATTTTTGGTGTTACTTCTGTCATTTTGGTTTTGTGCTATTTTCCATGCTTCACTGCTTTTCTTTCTTTTTTTCTCTCCCCCTTCCCCCATCCCTCCCTTCTTTCCTTCCTTCCTTCCTTCCTTCTTTCCTTCCTTCCCTTTCTCTCTTTCTTTCTCTTTTATGCAACATGGAGTGACCATATTATTTTTGATTTTTTTTTTCCTACAATGTTTATAATTCTACTAGTGTTTCCCTTTTAGTTCTTAAAAAAAAATTGAACCTACATTTCCTTATCAAAAATAACAGCTAAAATTGAGTGTTTCCTGTATGACAGGCACTTCTCATACACAATAAACCGCTAAATTATAGCAATCATTGAATGACATAGGTAATGCCATTTTATATACATTTTAAAGATGAGAAAACTGAGTTACAAAGAGGTTAAGTACAGAATTCACACGACTCTTCTAGAATCCGCAACCAAACTTGGAACCCAGGCAGCCTGACTCAAGAGCCTGCCGTCCTAGTTATCTTGCTATTCTGCCTTTCCATTTTCCAGAATTAAATAATAATATGTTCATGTAAGTTGAAAAGTTAGTATTTTGTTTTACTTTATTCCTTACTTACACATTTCTTTTTACTTTCGTTTTAGAACCAGATGATGAGATTAACATTTGATAATATGTGTTTTCTCCCTAAAAAATTATTTTTTATGTTTGTATTATGTAGTGTTTTCCAATGGTCATTTGGACAAAACTTGTTTAACTGAACTGTCCTTTAATATCATTCTTTAGTTTGATTTGGGGCAGCTGAAATTTGTCTTCAAGTTATTATTGTCAATAAAGATAAGGATATGTTTTCTGAGCTCTTGCCTAACTGAGCATGTATGAGCAGAAACTCATGAGCAAAACCTTGGCTGGTTATAGGTTTACTCGATTATAATCCTCTGTACTTTCAAACTCTAAGCAGGGCCTTTGTGTTTGTGTGTATAAACCTTTCGTTAGCCTCCTTGTCTCCTCAGGGCTGTGAGACTACCACCTAATCTCTAGTGCTGGTGCATCACAGCAATGCATGGCATTCATTAGCACTTGATAGACAAATCAGAAGACTGAAGTACAAAGGTTTGGTCAGATAAATGGGCCTTAGCTGAATCTCATCTTGAACCTGGGGTAGCCATGATCCTTCTAATTCCTTTTCTTAGTATTGTGTCAAATGCAGGCTCCAAGAAATACCACCAGAACAACTTGTTTCTAACACAGACCTAAGTGTATTGCGTACCTTGGTGTGTTACATAGAATAATGTCCACCGCCCACCCCAAGATGTTCATATTCTAATCCCTGGAACCTGTGAGGATGTTACTTTATGTGGCACAAAGGACTTTGCAGATGTGATTAAGTTAAGCCTCTTGAGATGGGGATATTATGTTGAACTGTTAGACTGGGTCCAATGTAATCACAAGGGTCCTTAGCCATGAACGAGTGAGACAAAAGAGTCAGAGTCAGAGAAGGAGATTTGACCACGGAAGCCAGGGTAGGAATGATGCGATTGCTGGCTTTGAATGTGGAGGAAGACACCATGGGATAAGGAAAGCAGCTGACCTCCAGAAGCTGGAAAAGGCAAGGAAATGACTTACCTTATAGAGCCTCCAGAAGGAGCGCAGTCCTGCCAAGACCTTGAGTTTTGCACAGTAAAACCCATTTTGGACTTTTGACCTCTGGAACTGTAATACAATAAACTCGTGTTGTCTTCATCCACCAAATTTGTGGTAATTTGTTAGAGAAGTGATAGGAAACTAATATATTTGATAAAGGAGAATGTGACAGAATCTTGATAGTGTCTCAAAGGGGGAAGGGCAAAGCTGGAGTATTTATTAAGACTTTAAAGTTTTGTTAAGTTCAGGTATTTTAATGAAGGGGCTTGATTAGCATTGGGTAAAGATCATGATATAATGGTTAAAGATTGGTGGACAGTAAGGCAAGAAACTTGAGGAGAGGGGTTCAAAGGGTCTTGGATCAAGTCATTGATACCTTCTATTGAAGAGTTGATGAGATGTTCCTGAAAAATAATAAATTTATGAAAAATAAATTTATTTGTAATTTCTATTTTCCTAGGCAAGCGTTTCCTAGGACATTAAACTTACGTTGATGCAGACAGGGAATAATAAATTCATATTAATCTAGGAAACAGGCTGTGTGGAGGCAGATGATTTGGGGTCTCAGTTGCAAGGAGGATATGATTCAGGGTCAAATTTTCAGGTATCCCTGAAGCTATAGGAAAGGCCACAGAATCATCTGGTAATCTTTTCTTTCCTTGGAACTTTTTTGTTTTCCTTGTAAGTCAAAATGTTTCCGTAGAGTACAAGTAGATTTTAGTCTATTCCTACCCAGATGCTAAGATTTTTACTTAGGAAATTCTTTCTCTTATTTCCCAGTGTATTGGTTTTCTATTGCTGCGGTAACAAATTATCACAAATTTGGTAGCTTAAACAATTAAAAAAATTAACTTACAGCTCTTTTGGTGAGAAGTTCAACGTGGATAAAAATCACTGGGCAAAAATCAAGGTATTGGGGTTGTGTTCCTTCTGGAGGATGGTGGAGGAGAATCTTATTTCCTTGCCTTTTCCAGCTTTTGGAGGACACCGCATTCCTCAACTTTTTACCCCTTTACCCCCCAGCATGGCAGGCTGAGTCCTTTGCATGTGGTTCTGGTCCTTTGTGGCTGGGGAATGTTCTCTGCTTTTAAGTACTTTTGATTAGATTGGCCCCAACTGGTTAATGCAGGATAATCCCCCCACCTCAAATAGACCTCAGTCTTAAACATATCTGTGAAGTCCCTTTTGCCATGTAAGGTAACATATTGACAGGGTCTGAAGATTAGGGCATGGACATCTTTGGGGGAGCCATTGTTCTGCCTAGCACCTCTGTAGTAAATCTTTTTCACATGTAAACACTTCCTCTACCTTTTGAAGGCATTACTCCATGTTTCATAAGATATATTATGAATCTTTTATAAATATTTTCATAGGAGTCATGTTTGTTTCATTTGTCTAGCAGACATGTTATTTGTTAAATAACAAGGTGGGCAGTTTTTCCTCGGCCCTCTTAATACCTATTTGAATGTGTTAATACCTATTTGATCTTTAGCTGGAAGGACGATTGTGTGCACTGACGTTCTTGTGTTGGAGAAGGACCACTTCCCTTTCACTGGTTACTGAAGTCACCGTGTCCCTGTTGTTAGGGTATGCAGTGTGGTTGGGAGGCAGTCTCTTAACATCTTTATGACTAATTCCACTGTTTGGGTTATTGAAAGTATCTTCAGAGGTCTTAAAGATTGTTGACCAAGAACCCTATTTTCAATGGTTACCGCATTTAGGTATCTTTCTGCATTTTAAATGAGTGTTTAAATGGGAAGGTAGGGTAGGGCCAATCAATTGCTACCAGTTAGTGGTTCTCTTCGCTTAGCATTCTCCCTGGATCAGTTGCTTTCTATTTTCCTTCAGTATGCTCCTAACTCTCCTTATATTGCTTGATTCTAAAGTAATCTGCACTGCTGAAGCTCTGTCTCATGTTCCCGAGTGTCCTGCATGTATTCTGTCTTCATGGTAACAGCATTCTTTACATGCAACTGTCATGGGAAGGATGCTGTCTGCCCCTGCTCTTTTGCTTTCAGTGCAACTTGAAAACAGATATTCTAGTGTGCAGACACAGGCAGGCATGATGCTTCCTGTTCAGCCTCGCTGAACTTCTTCCAGGGAGTAGGAAGAGCACCCCTTTTAAATCACTTAATGCCCACGGTCAGGCAGATTAGGTTAACAAAAATACTTCTAGGGGCTTCCCTGGTGGCGCAGTGGTTGAGAGTCCGCCTGCCGATGCAGGAGACACGGGTTCGTGCCCCGGTCCGGGAAGATCCCACATGCCGCGGAGCAGCTAGGCCCGTGAGCCATGGCCGCTGAGCCTGCGCGTCCGGAGCCTGTGCTCCGCAACGGGAGGGGCCGCAACATTGAGGGGCCCACGGGCCGCAAAAAAAAAAACAAAAACTACTTCTAAACTATAAGGAGTTAGATGAATATAAGCTTTGTTGCTGCTTTCACCTATTGTTATTATCAAAAAATTTTAATATACACTTCTGTTTCATCTCTGCTCCAGACTCACCTTGACGTTCTGGAAAAAAGCGTGAACCCCAAGCAGGTCTACTTCCGTCAGGAGGTTCTCTGCCAGACGCTAGGAGGGAATTCATGTCCATTGGTGACCATCACTGCCATGCCCGAGTCTAACAGCGCTGGCCACCTGGAGCAGCTCCGTGAGTAAACGGCAGACCCTCTTCTTTGAAGATTTGGTGGTGAGGGTGGGGGTCTTCAGAGTCTTGGAAGCACTCTGTCCCTTGGAGATCAGAAGCTCCATAAAGTGTTGGGGACTGGTCTACCTTTATAGAAACCCAACTCTTCTTGATATGACAAAAGGGTAAATATTCATGTTGCTCTGTTATCAAAGGGAGAAAACAATAAATTGCAAATTGTCAGAAAGATGAAATGACTTGTTGGAATTGAGAGCAGTTTACAAGTGACGGTCATTTCTGCTAAAACAGAACCAGGACTGGAAAATGAATCACATTTTGCGACTTATAATCCAGGGACTTTTCTCACCATGCTCACTCTCGTTATACTACACTCACGGTCAGTCAAGGTTAGGAAAGGAAGGCAGTTGAGGGTTGGAGCACTGGCTGAAGAATTCCCTTGATGACTTGGATTACAGTTTGGATCAGAAGAGCTGACAGTGTGGAGGAGGCTCTAGCCAAGAACTGTAAAACCAAACCAAAACACACAGGCATACACACACACATAGACACACTCTCACAGACACATGAATGCCCATTTAATATTAGAGTCCTGAGCACAAATGTGATTTGCTTGTAACCAACCAGCTTTTTCTTTTTTTTTAAATATCTTTATTGGAGTAAAATTGCTTTACAATGTTGTGTTAGTTTCTGCTGTATAACAAAGTGAATCAGCTATATGTATACATATATCACCATATACCTTCCCACTTGCATCTCACCCCACCCTCCCTATCCCACCCCTCTAGATGGTCCCAAAGCACAGAGCTGATCATCCTGTGCTATGCTGCTGCTTCCCACTAGCTATCTGTTTTACAGTTGGTAATGTATATGTATAAGTGCCACTCTCTCACCTCGTCCCAGCTTACCCTTCCCCCTCCCCGTGTCCTCAAGTCCATTCTCTACGTCTGTGTCTTTATTCCTGTCCTGCCCCTAGGTTCATCAGAACCATGGGTTTTTTTTTTGTTTTTTTTTTTGATTCCAGATATATGTATTAGCATACGGTACTTGTTTTTCTCTTTCTGGCTTACTTCACTCTGTATGACAGACTCTCAGTCCATCCACCTCACTACAAATAGTTCAATTTTGTTTCCTTTTATGGATGAGAATATTCCATTGTATATATATACCACATCTTCTTTATCCGTTCATATGTTGATGGACACTTAGGTTGCTTCCATGTCCTAGCTGTTGTAAATAGTGCTGCAATGAACATTGTGGTACATGTCTCTTTTTGAATTATGGTATTCTCAGGGTATATACCCAGTAGTGGGATTGCTGGATCATATGGTAGTTCTATTTTTAGTTTTTTAAGGAACCTCCATACTGTTCTCCATAGTGGCTGTATAAATTTATATTCCTACCAACAGTGCAAGAGGGTTCCCTTTTCTCCACACCCTCTCTAGCATTTATTGTTTGTAGATTTTTTGATGATGACCATTCTGACCTGTGTGAGGTGATACCTCATTGTAGTTTTGATTGGCATTTCTCTAATGATTAGTGATGTTGAGCATCCTTTCATGTGTTTGTTGACAATCTATATATCTTCTTTGGAGAAATGTCTATTTAGGTCTTCTGCCCACTTTTGGATTGGCTTGTTTGCTTTTTGATATTGAGCTGCATGAGCTCCTTATATATTTTGGAGATTAATCCTTTGTCAGTTGATTCGTTTGCAAATATTTTCTCCCATTCTGAGGGTTGTCTTTTCGTCTAGTTTATGGTTTCCTTTGCTGTGCAAAAACTTTTAAGTTTCATTAGGTCCCATTTGTTTATTTTTGTCTTTATTTAAATTTCTCTAGGAGGCAGGTCAAAAAGAATCTTGCTGTGATTTATGTCACACAGTGTTATACCTATGGAATCCTCTGAGAGTTTTACAGTGTCTGGCCTTACATTTAGATCTTTAATCCATTTTGACTTTATTTTTGTATCCATGTTAGGGAGTGTTCTAATTTCATTCTTTTACAGTTTTCCCAACACCAGTTATTGAAGAGGCTGTCTTTTGTCCATTGTATATTCTTGCCTCCTTTATCAAAGATAAGGTGACCATATGTGTGTAGGTTTATCTCTGGGATTTCTATCCTGTTCCATTGACCTATATTTCTGTTTTTGTGCCAGTACCATACTGTCTTGATACCTGTAGCTTTGTAGTATAGTCTGAAGTCAGGAAGCCTGATTCCACCAGCTCCGTTTTTCTTTCTCAAGATTGCTTTGGCTATTCGGAGTTTTTTGTGTTTCCATACAAATTGTGAAATTTTTTGTTCTTGTTCTCTGAAAAATGCCATTGCTAATTTGATAGGGATTGCATTGAATCTGTAGATTGCTTTGTGTAGTATAGTCTTTTTCACAATGTTGATTCTTCCAATCCAAGAACAAGGTATAACTCTCCATCTGTTTGTATCGTCTTTAATTTCTTTCATCAGTGTCTTATAGTTTTCTGCATACAGGTCTTTAGTCTCCTTAAGTAGGTTTATTCCTAGGTATTTTATTCTTTTTGTTGCAGTAGTAAATGGGAGTGTTTCCTTAATTTCTCTGTCAGATTTTTCATCATTAGTGTATAGGGATGAGAGAGATTTCTGTG
Organism: Delphinapterus leucas; assembly: GCF_059928025.1. Taxonomy (NCBI): domain Eukaryota; kingdom Metazoa; phylum Chordata; class Mammalia; order Artiodactyla; family Monodontidae; genus Delphinapterus; species Delphinapterus leucas. The sequence continues at coordinate 44,374,231 of NC_143130.1, read as the reverse complement.
CAGTTATTTTGTATCCTGCTACTTTACCAAATTCATTGATTAGCTCTAGTAGTTTTCTGGTAACATCTTTAGGATTCTCTATGTATAGTATCATGTCATCTGCAAACAGTGACAATTTTACTTCTTTTATGATTTGGATTCCTTTTTTTTCTTTTTCTTCTCTGATTGCTGTGGCTAAAACTTCCAAAACTAGTTGAATAATAGAGGTGAGAATGGGCAACCTTGTCTTCTCCCTGATTTTAGAGGAAATGGTTTCAGTTTTTCACAATTGAGGACAATGTTGGCTGTGGGATTGTCATATATGGCCTGTATTATGTTGAGGTAGGTTCCCTCTATGCCTACTTTCTGGAGAGCTTTTATCATAAATAGGTATTGATTTTTGTCAAAAGCCTTTTCTGCATCTATTGAGATAATCACATGGTTGTTATCCTTTAGTGTATTAATATGGTGTATCACATTGATTGATTTGCATGTTGAAGAATCCTTGCATTCCTGGGATAAACCCCACTTGATCATGGTGTATGATCCTTTCAATGTGCTGTTGGATTCTATTTGCTAGTATTTTGTTGAGGATATTTACATCTATATTCATCAGTGATATTGGCCTGTAGTTTTCTTTTTAGTCACATCTTTGTCCCGTTTTGGTGTCAGGGTGATGGTGGCCTCATAGATGAGTTTGGGGTGTTCCTCCCTCTGCTATATTTTGGAAGAGTTTGAGAAGGATAGGTGTTAACTCTTTTCTCAGTGTTTGATAGAATTTGCCTGTGAAGCCTCTGGACCTGTTCTTTTTTTTGTTGGAAAATTTTTAATCCCAGTTTCCATTTCACTGCTTGTGATTGATCTATTTATATTTCCTGTTTCTTCCTGGTTCAGTTGGAAGGTTGTACTTTTCTAAGAATTTGTCCATTTCTTTCAGGTTGTCCATTTTATTGGCATATAGTTGCTTGTAGTAATCTCTCACGATCCTTTGTATTTCTGCAGTGTCAGTTGTTCTCCTTTTTCATTTCTAATTCTGTTGATTTGAGTCTTCTCCCTTTTTTTCTTGATGAGTCTGGCTAATGGTTTATCAATTTTGTTTATATTCTCAAAGAACCAGCTTTGGGATTTATGGAACTTTGCTGTTGTTTCCTTCATTTCTTTCTCATTTATTTCTAATCTTATCTTTATGATTTCTTTCCTTTTGCTAACTTTGGGGTTGTTTTGTTCTTTCTCTAATTGCTTTAGGTGTAAGGTTAGATTATTTGTTTCAGATTTTTCTTATTTCCTGAGGTAGGATTGTATTGCTATAAACTTCCCTCTTAGAACTGCTTTTGCTGCATCCCATAGGTTTTGGGTTGTCATGTTTTCATTGTCATTTGTTTCTTGGTATTTTTTGATTTCCTCTTTGATTTCTTCAGTAATCTCTTGGTTAATAAGTAGCATACTGTTTAGCCTCCATGTGTCTGTATTTTTTACAGATGTTTTCCTGGAATTGATATCTAGTCTCATAGTGTTGTGTTTGGAAAAGATATTTGCTATGATTTCAGTTTTCTTAAATTTACCAGCACTTGATTTGTGACCCAAGATATGATCTATCCTGGAGAATGTTCCATGAGCACTTGAGAAGAATGTGTATTCTGTTGTTTTTGGATGGAATGTCCTATAAATGTCAATTAAGTCCATCGTGTTTAATGTATCATTTAAAGCTTGTTTTTTCTTATTTATTTTCATTTTGGATGATCTGTCCATTGGTGAAAGTGGGGTGTTAAAGTCCCTTACTATGATTGTGTTACTGTCAATGTCCCCTTTTATGGCTGTTAGCATTTGCCTTATGTGTTGAGGTGCTCCTTGATCATTTTGATCATTTTGTAGTGTCCTTCTTTGTCATTTTGTAGTGTCCTTTGTCATTTTGTAGTGTCCTTCTTTGTCTCTTGTAATAGTCTTTATTTTAAACTCTCTTTTGTCTGATATGAGAATTGCTACTCCAGGTTTCTTTTGATTTCCATTTTCATGGAATATCTTTTTCCATCCCCTCACCTTCAGTCTGTATGTGTCCCTAGCTCTGAAGTGGGTCTCTTGTAGGCAGCATATATATGGGTCTTGTTTTTGTATTCATTCAGCCAGTCTGTGTCTTTTGATTGGAACATTTAATCCTTTTACATTTAAGGTAATTATCGATATGTATGTTGGTATTATGATTTTCTTAATTGTTTTGGGTTTGTTTTTGTAGGTCTCTTCCTTCTCTTGTGTTTCCTGCCTAGAGAAGATCCTGGTTTGGTGGTGCTGAATTCTCCTAACTTTTGCTTGTCTGTAAAGGTTTTAATTTGTCTGTTGAATCTGAATGACATCCTTGCTGGGTAGGATAATCTTGGTTGTCGGTTTTTCCCTTTCATCACTTTAAATATGTCCTGTCACTCCCTTCTGGCTTGCAGAGTTTTTGCTGAAGGATCAGCTGTTAACCTTATGGGGATTCTCTTGTATGTTATTTGTTGCTGTTCCCTTGCTGCTTTTAATATTTTTTCTTTGTATTTAATTTTTGATAGCTTGATTAATATGTGTCTTGGCATGTTTCTCCTTGGATTTATCCTGTATGGGACTCTGCACTTCTTGGACTTGGCTGACTATTTCCTTTCCCATGTTAGGGAAGTTTTCAACTATAATCTCTTCAAATATTTTCTCAGACTCTTTCTTTTTGTGTTCTTTTTCTGGGACCCCTATAATTTGAATGTTGGTGTGTTTAATGTTGTCCCAGAGGTCTCTGAGACTGTCCTCAATTCTTTTCATTCTTTTTTCTTTATTCTGCTCTGCAGTGGCTATTTCCACTATTTTATCTTCCATGTCACTTATCCGTTCTTCTTCTTCCTCAGTTATTCTGCTATTAATTCCTTCTAGAGAATTTTTTATTTCATTTATTGTGTTGTTCATCATTTTTTATTTGCTCTTCAGTTCTTCTAGGTCCTTGTTAAACATTTCTTGTATTTTCCGCATTCTATTTCCAAGATTTTGTATGCTTTTTACTGTCATTACTCTGAATTCTTTTTCAGGTAGGCTGCCTATTTCCTTTTCATTTGTTTGTTCTGGTGGGTTTTTCCCTTGGTCCTTCATCTGCTGCATATTTCCTTGTCTTGTCATTTTGTTTAATTTACTGTGTTTGTGATCTCCTTTTTGCAGGCTGCAGGGTCTTAGTTTCTGTTGTTTTCTGTGTCTGACCCCAGTGGGTGAGGTTGGTTCAGTGGCTTGTGTAGGCTTCCTGGTGGAGGGGACTGATGCCTGTGTTCTGGTTGGTGGGGCTGGACCTTGTTTTTCTGGTGGGCAGGACCACGTCTGGTGGTGTGTTTTGGGGTGTCTGTGAACTTAGTATGATTTTAGGCTGCATCTTTGCTAATGGCTGGGCTTGTGTTCCTGTCTTGCTAGTTGAGTGTCATGGGGTGTCCAGCACAGTAATTTGCTGGCGTTTGGGTGGAGCTGGGTCTTAGCGTTGAGATGGAGATCTCTGGGAGAGCTTTCGTGGATTGATATTTCATGGGGCTGGGATGTCTCTGGTAGTCCAATGTGCTGTACTCCACTCTCCCATCTTAGAGGCTCAGGCCTGACATGAAACCGGAGCACCAAGACCCTGTCAGCCACACGGCTCAGAAGGAAAGGGAGAAAAAAAGGAAAAAAAAGTATTAAAATAAAATAAACATTTAAAAAAGGAGAGAGCAGCCAAACCAATAAACAGATCCACCAATGATAACAAGCGCTGAAAACTATAGTAAGATAAACATAAAAACCAGGAACAAATCAGTCATAGACAGCAGACCCCAAGTCCGCAGTTGTTCCCAAAGTCTGCTGCCTCAATTTTGGGATGATTTGTTGTCCATTCAGGTCTTCCACAGATGCAGGTATATCAAGTTGGTGGTGGGGATTTAATCCGCTGCTTCTAAGGCTGCACAGAGAAATTTCCCTTTCTCTTCTTTGTTCACACAGCTCCTGGGGTTCAGCTTCGGTTTTGGCCCAACCTCTGCATGTAGGTCACCCTCAGGCATCTCTTCCCACCCATACAGGATGGGATTAAAACAGCGGCTGACTAGGGGGCTCTGGCTCACTCATGCCCAGGTGAAGGTGGGGTATGATATTTATAATGGTTATGTGGGGCGAGCCTGTGGCAACAGAGGCCAGCGTGGCGTTGCAACAGCCTGAGGCACAGTGTGTGTTCTCCTGGGGAAGTTGTCCCTTGATCATGGGACCTTGGCAGTGGTGGGCTGCACAGGCTCCTGGCATGGGGGTGGGGGTGTGTGGATAGTGACCTGTGCTTGCACACAGGATTCTTGGTGGCTAGCAGCAGTGTTAGCATTTCATGCCCGTCTCTGGGGTCTGAGCTGATAGCCATGGCTTGTGCCTGCCTCTGGATCTCATTTAGGTGGTGCTCTGCCCTCTGTGGGCAGACAGGGTAGGAATCCCCTGTCCTTGTGCACCCCGAAACAATGGTCTCTTGCCTCTTAGGCAGTTCCAGGCTTTTTCCTGGACTTCCTCCCTGCTAGCTGTGGCGCACTAGCCCCCTTCAGGCTGTGTTCATCCAGCCAGCCCCAGTCCTCTCCCTGGGATCTGACCTCCGAAGACTGAGCCTCAACTCCCAGCCCCCACCCACCCCAGCGGGTGAGCAGACAAGCCTCTCGGACTGGTGAGTGCTGGTTGGCACCAATCTGTGTGGGAATCTCTCCACTTTACTCTCTGAACCCCTGTTGCTGTGCTCTCTTCCATGGCTCCGAAGCTTCCCCCCACTGCCACCCTCTGTCTCTGCCTGTGAAGGGGCTTCCTAGCGTGTGGAAACTTTTCCTCCTCCTAGCTCTCTCCCAGAGGTGCAGGTCCCGTCCCTATTCTTTTGTCTCTGATTTTTCTTTTTTCTTTTGCCCTACCGAGGTACATGAGGATTTTCTTGCCTTTTGTGAAGTCTGAGGTCTTCTGCCAGTGCTCAGTAGGTGTTCTGTAGGAGCTGTTGCACATGTAGATGTATTTCTGATGTATTTGTGGGGAGGATGGTGATCTCCGCATCTTACTCCGCCATGTTGAAGGTCCCCCTGCTAGCCACCTTTTAAAGTTGGCTCCTGATATAGTGTTCAACCAAGCAGAATAAGGAATAGATTTCATTAAGGAAAAGTTTGGGAGGTGAAAGAAAAGACTGGAGAATAAAGATCTAGCTAATTTATCCAGATGCAGCCTTACCTGATGGAGTGCTAACTGCATTAGGTGAATCTTTGGTGGATAGGAAATGTAATTTCTCACAGTTCATCAGCATATGACAATGAATGCTTAACTATCTGGCTAATCAACAACCGATTATCCCATCTGAATTAATAAGGCCTTAAGATGCTTTAATGAATGATATGGGATTTTCTAAAAATTCTCTTATGTGTCTTATGCTTTTGAGAGCAACTTCTGTAACAGCTGCCAAGTCCTTCCCATGCAAATGAGAAGTTCTTGGAAGTTAGAGACAGTAATCCTTCCAGGGCAACCTTCATAGAACAATAATTTATTTAAGAAAGTAGATCTATGTATGTCTTCATTGTCTTCATAGGCACAAGCCTATTCAGGCTCAGTTTCTGAATAGGAGCTGAGTGGTACCCAATGTGTAATTATGACATGGAGCTGCCTCTGTTTTTGCATTTTTATTTATGCTGACAATGGTGCTTGATATTATAACCACAGAGATCATTCTTACTATAAGGAGAGGACTTGAAACATAGTAAAAGCCCCTAAATAATTTGGCACTCCAAAATAGTTCAGTTAAAAAAAAGAAAAAATATCTCTTAGTACACCTTTATATGAATCAAAGGAGGCTGGTTTCTGCTTATGGTCTAAGATTGGTAATAATAAATGTATACTCTTGATTCTGGTGTGGTGATTCTGGGTGGTGGTGGTGAGATGGCTGGAAGCAGGACCTCGGTTCTTGTCATCTTTGAAGAAATAATTCAGTAAAGAGACCAAGATTGTGAAACAGATAAAGCATTTATTAGAAGAAAACCACATGGGCAAACTCGCGGAGTGAGTTGCTCCCAATAAAGGTGACTTAGATCGCTTATATGGGGGCAGTCTTCTGGGTTTGTCTCTGGCCAGCCATCTTGCTTGTGCCCATATTTCCCCTGACTCAGGGTCCTTCCTGGTGGCATACACATCTCTCAGCCAAGATGGATTCCAGCATGAAGGTTTCTGGGGGGTTTGACAGGAGATGTTGTGGACTGGTGTTTCTTTCTCCCTTTGACCCCTTCGCTAGACTGAGGACCTTCTCTGTGCATGTGCAGGCTGGGAAATCCCCTTGACCACAAGAATGAAAAAAATGTGGTCGATTTGTCTTTCACCCAATCAAGACCTGATGCTCCTGCTAGTATCTTATCTCGAAGTTTCAACAGGCGACGGGTTGCAGCTGCTCAGCCTGGGGCCCACCTATCTTCTACCTCCCTCTCATGGATCATTACAGTGTTCTGTCTTAAATGTGTACCAACATGTCAGCAGTTGTTCATCTCAAGATGGGGAGGCATGGAGAGGACCCAGATAGTGGTGAAATGAATGCTGTTCATTTTCATTTTGGCATAATTGACTTGCAAGTGACAATCGTTGAGCTGAATCCTGAGGAGAAAAGACTAATGAGGGATGTCATTATAGGTGTGTCAACTGTACAGTTGCACAGGTCCCATGCTTAGAAGGGCCTTGAACTTTGTTTAATGTTCTTCTGTCACCAACTTGAAAATCTTAAAAGTTTTGAAGGAGGGGCTTTGCATTTTCATTTTGCAATGGGCCCTCACATTGAGTAGCCGGTCCTGGGACTAATCTAAGGACATGTAGCTAAAAAGTGAAAAGGCTAGTGCCCTTCCCATGCTACTATCCTTTACTTCTAAGTATATAAGAAGAGTTCCAACCTATTTTGCACATACTCTGAAAGTCTTACGTGTTATCGGTTATGTAGCTGATTGGTATCTTTCATAATGGGGCTGAATTCAGGACTCTCCATTTTTACAAATGAGGTAAGTGGGGCTCAGGGAGGTTAAATACCACAGTCAGTGGTGGTGCCTGATTTCTGATTTTCTTTTTCTGATTCCTGGGTCCATACACACAAGAAATGTGCTCATGCAGTCATCAGAACAGGTATTCAGCATCACTATTCAGGCTCCTCTGTGATCCAGAACTTCCTCTCCTCCCTGTTCTATGTCCTCACACTATTGCAAGCTAGCTTAGTTGTTAAAGCAACTCACACTAAATTGACCACAAATGAATGTGTTACCCACTTCTTGCTCACAGTGAATTTTATTTTCCTCTCTTAACCCAAAGGAGGCATTTTCATGGTGGATGTTTCAGACACTGTGGCAGGAAGGAAGGAGGGAGGGAAGATTCAGAACCTCCAGACCCCAGCACAGAGCTGCGATTGCATGTCTTGGCCCTCAGTGCTGGGAACATAGTCCCAGACGGGCTGCAGAATCAAAAATATGTTTAGCAGGTTTCAGTACATACCTGAACCCAGGCCATTGCTGTGTTTCTTAAAAATAAATAAATAAATGAATAAAAATAAAAAAACCCCACACAATATGAACATCACCTACCCTCCAAAATGCAATTAAACATGCCTATAAATCAGAAATGAAACCACTTAACTTTCTTCGAACCGCAAAATATGACGCATTGTTTTAGGACAAGAAGATAGCAAATGAGCCAGCAGCTCAAGACTCTCCTGCCTCCAAGCTTCCCTGCAGGTGAACTTCAGTTGTCTTACCCACTTCCTCCCTCCCAGGGACCAGGCCAGCTTCAGTTTGCAGTTGTATTTAGCTGTGATTTGGCTAGTTTCTGACTCAGTGGCTGCCACTCACCTCTCATAAGGAGGTTTTGTTCACTGAAAGACTTTCTTTCCACTGTGCAGGATTATCACTTCAGTTTTATTTTAGAACCCCAGGAGATAAGAGCATGGCTATGGGGCCCTGGGAGAAAGCCCCTGCTGGAGACTGATTCCCCAGTGGTCTGGCCTAAAGTCTGACCAGGGGATTGTTCAGAACAGTTTATTGATTACTTTTAGTCCTTCCTAGGGTCTGGGCTCCAGAGAGTCTCCTGGAAGGATTCATTTGGTTTGATTTATTCTTCAAAAGCCTTTTTAAAAAAAGATATTTTCCTGGAAACATTTAGCCTTACCTTCTTGATAAATATATTTCCGGTTCAGTAGTACCCAGATTTGCCTGGCGTATGCTTTATTGGTCTCCCGGGAATTGAGGGCAGGTGCCTTCTCACAATGGTCCTAAGAGAGAAGGCGCACTTTACACTTGGAGATCTGAGCCCTCAGAGCCAAAATGCTGGCAGGTCACCAAGAGCAGAGTCACTTTCTGCCCTTTGCAGTGGGACAGGGAAAAGGGAATTTCTCTGAGAGATTGTCATTGATGCCATAATGGAAGAAACATGATAAAAGGGAGCTGTTACCAAAGGATAAATGGCTCATCCTAGCATCAGAGACTCTCAGTGGATGAGGCATTGAGGAATTAGAAAGTCCAGGCCCTTCTTAACCGGTAGGATTCCAGAGGTCAAAGGAACCCTGGACTTTTGAAGTTTGCAGAGCAGAGAGTAAGTGAGGAGTGAATAGAATCCAGGAAGATGGGATACAGGCTCCAACAGGGTGGAATAGAAGGCAACGGATGAGCAGGTCTGGGGGTAGGTTTGGTAGGCAAGATCCATCCAGGATGTGGATTCTAGTGCTTTCTGAGACTGCTCTCCATTGGTTAATGGTGTTCTGGCATCATTGCACTTAGCCTAGTTAAATCCTTTCACACATCATATGTCAAGAGGTACTTTGATTGGCAGAGCCTTTGAATATGCAACTTCCAAGTAAAGAGTTGAGAAGTCATATTTTCTTTAGTTTGTGTACTCTTCAGGAACGGGGTGTGTGTGTGTGTGTGTGTGTGTGTGTGTATGCACGTGTGTGCTTTTTGGATTTGAACTGAGAAAAGATACTGAATTTACGCAGAACTAGAGAACAATTCAGAAGGAAAAAAAAGCCTTGGGGTGGGGAGCATCGTTTCCTTAAACCCTAGTGGAGGTGGATGAAAAACCTAGAAGGCAGAGTAGTTCTACCTTTACCAAGGCTCAGCCATTCTCCAACTCAGGCCTGCTTCCTGCTTTTGGCACAAGTGCTGCCTTTGCTGTCATGGGTCTCCATGTACTTGTCATTATCTCCATTTTGCAGATGGCCAAGGTAAGCTTCACTAAGGGTAAATAACCAGCCTGAGGCCCCATGGTAAATGGTTACTCAAGGAGGAGATCCCAGGTCTTCACCCCACAGTTCCAGAATGTCCCCCCTCCTTAGGGTCTGCTCTCACTGGGAAATTCCCCAGAAATGCACACAATCAAACACACAGCTTATTAAAGACCGTCATCATTTTGTTACATTTTCTGTTTCCTCCACATTTCCCCCATCACCTCACATTTTCTTTTTTTTTAAACCTTTTTTAAATTTTTGTTTGTTTTTTTGGCCATGCTCTGTGGCATGCAGGATCCTAGTTCCCCGAACAGGGATCGAACCTGCACCCCCTGCGGTGGAAGCATGGAGTCTTAAACCCTGGACCGCCAGGGAGGTCCTTTACATTTTCAGTAACCATTTCAGTCCAGGGAAAGTTGAGTTCCTTTTTAGTTTGGGGAACTACATCTCTGTGATGGATGCTTCATTTTTTTCTCAGGAGCATTTTTTGCTCATTCTTTTCCCCTTTGGATATCTGTCCATCCAGACCCTATAGCAGTATTGTCTTGACCATCCTCAAGAACAACCTGAGAGGGGAACTAATTTGTGGGAATTTTGCGACGGCAAATGTCATTCTCTTATTAGAAACTCTCATTCTCCAGGTGAAGAGTGGCTGACTGACTCACTGGCTGGTGAGAAGCCAAGAAACAACAAAGGTGGATGGAAGGGGGCTGGGTCTGCTATTTTTGCCCTCAGAGACACCTCCACCCTGCATTTATTGTAACCTGAAAGAGCAGAGTGTAACCTTCCTATGTCTCAGGAGGTGAGGTAATCTCATGGCACTGCCTCAGCCTCCTATGGCTCACATACTGTTCTTTCTAGGGGGCCTGAGGCGGAGGAAGCAAGAGGCTGCATTTGCAGTTGTGAAAGAATACCTTTCTCTTGTTCTTTTTCTTAAAAATATTCTTACGAAAGCAGTGTTCTGTTCAGCTTGACGTTATGCTAAAAGCTTTTCCTTGGAAGACAATAGCTGTTCTCAGAAAAAAAGATTTACACAGAGTCCCAAGGGTGTAATGAGCTACCCCACGGCACCTGCCTTGGGTTGGGAGTTGTCACTTGTAAGTGGTTTTAAATTAAAACGGAATGGAAAAATACACAGTTACAGAATTCCCCTTTTGGCTTCTTTGCAAATCATTTTCCATCCTCTCTGGCCTTTGTCTCTTTCTGAGACACCTGATCAGGTATGAAGAACAGAGCTTTCCTGTGGCGAGAGGGTGAAGGGACAGTAGTGATCCAAGGAAGACAGAAATCCAAAGTGGAAACCTCTCACTCCTGGGAATTCCTGTCTCTTTTATGCCCCCTACCCCCAGAGGCACGTGGAGCCAAGTATTATTAAGGGATCACTGAATTCTAGAGCTTAAACATCCGTAAAGACTATGGAGTCCAGATACCTCAATTGCTAGTGAGGGATTGAAGGTCAGGAGCATGAACTGACCTGTCTCGGTCACCTTGCTGATAGATGGCAGATGGGGTTCTAGACCTCAGACCTCTCGTCTCCTGGTTAAATCATGTGCTTTTCTTTTTTTGTAAAGCACTGCTTCTGAGAAATGTTAGAACTAAAAAAAAAAAAAAAAAAAAAAAAGAACTACAAGAGTATGAAAAGACCTCTCTATGGAAATTTTTAATAAAATGATTTAGAATTAGAAAAACTGAATTGTACCCTTTTCTTGTTTTGAGATTTCCATCTCTTCAGGGAACCAGGGCTAGGAACCATGGTAGATATTAGGAATACAGAGATGACTAGTATGTGATCCTAATCATTGAGACACCCATGATTGGCATTGTGTGTGTGTGTGTATTTGTGCATGACAGTCATGTTAACAGGTCATTATGGTACAGCAAGTTATACCAGAGCGAAGTTCAGTGGAAGCACAGAAAAGAGAGCATTTGTCTTCATGGTAGAATCAAAGGGGAACTGGTAACCACGAGGGGAAGCTGTGTAAATCCCATGTGCACAATGATCCTATATTGACACATCTTTGCTTTCAAAGAAACCTCAGTGGAGAATCCCAAAACCATTTTAAGAACTATTTGAATCTTTCTTCAGAAAACATGAAAGGGGGAGTATGTAAAACCCATTCAAACCATGGTAAATTCATCTTTCCTCCTCTATCTTACTATTATCAATCTGCACACACAAATAGTGGTTCACAGTAATCCCACCTTTTTTCAGTACAAACCCTCAAAGCTATGACATTTAGACCAGTTGAGTACCTCCTTTTTACTTCCCATTTTGGCCCAGTCACTCCAAGAAAAGGAAGGTTAAGAATTCTTTCTCCTTCCAAGGCTGGTTGGAGGCGGGGGATGGGAAAAACTGTAAAACCTTACAGTTGAATAGTTTTGCTTATACCCAGTCACATAGTCTACTCTTACAAAGTTTTTACGTAATATATCATTTTGTCCTTATAGTTCCCTTGTGAGTTGAGGAAGAGTGTAATTACGACGCCCATTTTATAATGATGAAACTGAGGTTCAGTGCCAATGCCATATGATCATCTTCTTGAAGTCAGACTGCTACTTGCAGAGAAGTGGAGGAGTGTCTTTTCAAGTAGGAAAATAGCTTTTGCAGAGACAGGGAGACCTGGAAATGATGCTGTGAACATCTCAGGGTGCCAGGACTACAGGATGGTAGATTGATTATAGGGTCAGACCATAAGGTGGGAAAGGTAATTTGGGCTGAGTGGTAAAGAACCTTATTTTTCATGTTACTTTCTCCTGAAGGCAGTGATGAGCGAACAGGATGTTTTTAAAAGCAGAGAAACGACAAGATCACATTTGTTTTGGAGGAAGATTTTATGGCAGCAATGTGGGGGAAGTCTAGAGTGAGAACATGGTGACATGTTGCCCAGCACAGAGGAGTTCTTAAGTGCTTAGACCCTAGATTCAGACTCACTGGGGTTCTAATCTTGACTCTGCCATTTAGTAGCTTCATGACCTTGGAAAAGGTGCTTCAATACTCCACGCCTAGGTTTCCCCATTTATAAATTGCAGATAACAAGAGTACCTTCTTCATGTGGCAATCGGAAGCTTGTAGAGGACTTAGAACAGTGCCTGGCACATAGCTGATTCACTTTGTTACACAGCAGAAACTAACACAACACTGTAAAGCAATTATACTCCAATAAAGCTGTTAAAAAAAAAGAAATGATAACAACTGTTGGTCCTCTATCTGGACGATGAGGTTCCCAAGGAAGATAAGTCTATGGAAATGGGAGGGAAGGGTCTAAATATAGGTGACATGTCTAAGTTACAAGTGAGAGGTCTTGGCGATTGATTGGGAGTACGGATAAAGGGGAAGGAGTTGAAGTATTTCTCCTTTGGGTGATGGGTGCACGGTTTAATGCCAACAGAAGAATATATGAGAGAGTAAGACTGTGGTGGACGGATACTGAGTTCAGTTTCGGGAATGTTCATTTCCAGAGGCCTGCAAATTATATAAGAACTCAGGCTAAACATAATTATAAAGCCAATATTCTATAAAATATAATCTATTTCAGAGGGAAATAAAACAAAGTTTGCATTACCTGAATAATTTTCTCAATTAACAAGGATACTAAAAATTGACTATATGTGGTTACTGTAGCAGAAACATATAATATATTTCATCAGAATCAATGCCAAACATTCTGTCCTATAAATATGTTCATGAGATATAACAATTTATATCTTTTTAAGGGAATTAACTGTTTACAGAGTGTTTACGTGTGATTAACTGTTCCACACAACAACTCTGAGGTAAAGAAAAAAAAAAGAATTACAATTTATGGTGTCCAATTTTCGATGATAAAATTGAGGCCCTAAAAATTCCTATGGTTAGTAAGAGTAAAGCTCAGATTTATCCCCAAACTCTCTGAATCTTAAGCCTCATAATCCTAAGCCCCAAATTCTATGACCTCTTTCCGCTGTGTAGTAATGAGAGAAAATCCTTTATCTTGGAGGTGCAATTCCCTATATGTAAAAATATTTTTTTATGCTACAAGTGATATGTTCTAGGCTTCTCCAATGTGTGAGTACACATGTGGTCATGTTAATGTTAATAACCCTTGTAATTTTAGTAAAATCTAAATCTTATGCCTCTGCAAGACCCCGCATGCCCCTCTGTTTTGTATCTTACCCCTTTACCACTTTGTACCCTCAGCCACACTAATCTTCTTTGTATTCCTTGAACATAGCAACTTAATTATATCCCTTGGGCCTCTGCATCTGCTGTTCCCTCGAGTGGAATACTTTTCTTCCATAGCTTGGCATGGTTGATTTCTTCTTGTCGTATGTTATCCTATCTCAGATTGAGGAAGCCTTCCCGGGTCACCATATGTAATGTTCCCTCACTCAGAACCTCATTATCACATACCTTGTTCTATTTTCTTCATAGCCCCTATTACTGGGCTCCATGAGGGCACAGATTATATGCTATATTTTTTCACTCTTGTATCTCTGGGAACTAACAGTTCCTGCACACTCAATATTTATTGAGCAAATAAATGAAAATTTTGCATCTCTTCTTCTACTCACAATTCAGGGCCTTTAAACCTCTCTTGAAAAGTTACTTCTTTCCTAGGTATTTCTTGCGGTATCCACGGGTAGCCTCAGTTGTACTCATAAAGTAGCTGTTGGTTACAGTCACCCTTATGGGCCCGTCCATTCTTCCTTGATGCTTAGGCTTCTTTTGGTGGTTGTCTGCTGTCCTTGCAGCTACTAAAAGGACTCTTGCTACTGCCATTGCTGGGTTTTCAGAGAGTTACTGGATTTCATGTAAAGATGGGGTGGGGTGGGGGCTTCCCTGGTGGCACAGTGGTTGAGAGTCCGCCTGCCGATTCAGGGGACACGGGTTCGTGTCCCGGTCCGGGAGGATCCCACATGCCGTGGAGCGGCTGGGCCCGTGAGCCATGGCCGCTGAGTCTGCACGTCCAAAGCCTGTGCTCCACAAAAGGAGAGGCCACAACAGTGAGAGGCCCGCGTACCACAAAAAAAAAAAAAAAAAAAAAGATGGGGTGGTGGGTGGATTAGCATTCTCCAAAACTCTGTACCACACCTCAGTGTTGCTTGGCACCAAAGCTCCCTAAGTTTCCTATGAAAGAAACTCCTTCTTCACAGGCTGGGCAGGGACCAGATGACAACCCATGTCTCCATTATTCAGATGTTTTTCTCTCTCAGAGTCCCTGCAACTAAGACATGAAAACCTAACCCAAACTCCTCGCTTGTCTTCTAGCCTCAGATGCAAAGGCTTCTCTACCTACCAACACATGCTCTCAAGTGTGGGTCACCACCACTGCCAGTTCCAAAAATAGTCAAACTCAGATTACCAGGCTGTGCTAACCAGATTGTACTCTGATTCATATATTTCATGGAAGCCTCACAACATGGCCATGAATTTTTTATTAAAATTAACCTATCGTTTTAATATAACAGGACAATACATTTTCTTGTTTATGGATACTTAATGTGTATAGAAAAAGTATAAAACCGTGCTGAAAAAAGATAACACCAGATGCAAAATAGTGATTCCATCTGAAGATGGAGGAGCAGAAAGGGAAATGGGTTTTAAATCTTTTGGGGAGTTTGTATTTCTTAAAGAAAAAGAGTTCTAGGGAAAATATAACCAAAAGTTAACAACTTTTAAATCTGGATCGGTAGGTACCTGAGTCTGTCCTATTATTTTTTGAGTGTCTCCAACTATATTCGTAATTCATGTTTAAAATTTAAATTAAAATTTAAAAATTAAAATTAATTAAAAAAATTTAAATGTTAACATATCATCCTTATTTAAAAATTGATACGTTAGCGTAAAACATGAAATTAACCATATATTTCTCATATTACTATTCCTTAAGCAATTGCTGTTAACAGTTTCATGTTATTCTCCAGTGCACAAGCACACACACATACACACATGCACATACACACTCACACATAAACACATGAACTCATGCATGCTGAGTCTTGAAATTTAGACGAAATGAACTTAAATTAGCCTTCCTGACAATTCTGTCCCATGGAAGTCCAAATCTCTTCCCCATGAATTCTGAGAATTGACAACCTTGCATTACCAAGTTACACTCCCACAAAAAGCATAGGAGATTATTTTCCTCCAGGGACCAACCAACAATAGGTTTACCAGTCTTCTACATCTTCCTACCTGTTAGTTAAAAAAATTAATCTGCCTCTCTCAAAACACCATTTCAGTGTTATTTCAATTTGAGTTTCTTTGAGCATAACTCAGATGGTCCATATTTTTAAATGTCATTTATGTATCTTCCTTTTAAATTGCTTAATTTTAAAAATCATTTGTCTATTATTTTATTAGATGCTTTGTCTTCTTCTAAATGATTTATTAAGGGCTCTTTATATATTAGAAATATTCTTCTTTGTTAATCATTAATTGATTTATTTAGCATTTATTAAGTATTGATCATTGTTCTAAGCCTAGGACATTGAGTGGCTGATGTTTTTTCCTAGCCTGTCGCTTCTTTTTAAATTTGTTAACTTTTTTTGCTTAACTTTCATAGAGTCTAGTATAATAATCTTTTCCTTTATACTTGTGAAATTAATGTGTTAGGGAAAAATTCCCATTTTAAAGATGATGGAAGTAAGGCCCAGTGAGTTAAAGTGACTTGTGCCTGGCTGCATAGCTATTAAATATGGAGCCAGAAATTGGAATCCAGGTCTTTTATAATAAGACAAAGTGCTTTATTTTAAATGCAGTACTTATAAAAGAATTCATATAACATAAATTAAAGAAAATAAAGATTAAAGAAAGATAACATAACATAAAGAAAAGAAAGATTAAAGAAAGATTAAAGAAAATAAAATGGACACCAGGTATATAATACCCAATTTAAGAAGTACAGCATTATCCGTATTTTAGACCCTGTAACCCTTATTCCTATGACTCCCCACTATTTCTGCCTTAAAGTAACTACCATCCTGGATTGTGTGCTAAATTGTCTCTTGCTTTTCTTTATATTTAAAAATCACATTTATATATCCCTAAACAACCTACTGCTGAGTTTGCCTATTTGGAGCTTTAGGTAAATGGAAACATACTGTATATGTATGTATACAGCATATATATATGTGTGTGTGTGTGTATATATATATATAGTATTGTGATTGGTTTATTTTGTTAAAAACTTTGAGACTGAACCACATAACATGTAGGAGTTGAGATCTAAGTCATTCATTTTCACGACTGTATAATACTCCCATGTATCAACTTAGGTCAATCTGTCCATTTTACTGTTGATGGCTAATTAGAATATTTCTCTTCTGTTATTCTGTTTGTCGCTATTACAAACGGAATAGGGTATACTTACGTTAAGTTGGTAATGCCAGTGTTTTCTAAGATGGTCGTTCCAATTTACACTCCCACCAGCAGTGTTTGAAGGTGCCTATAATATCACTTGGTATTGTCCGACTTTAATTTTTGCCAGTCTATCATGTGAAATAGTATCACACTATGATTTAATAAGCATTTCCCTCATGGCTAGTGATGTTAAGTGTCTTTTTATATAGCTAGGGGTCATTTGTATTTTCTTACCTATTTTATCTGAATTTTTTTGAAATGACACTTTTCCTACTGGGTAGTTTCATTTATAAATTCAGTATAGAATATATGTGTATATGTCTAATCTACTGCTTGATCTTTCCCTGTGGTCTTTTGTTGAGATTATTGATACTTGTATGGTCATTTTTTTAGGATTAGGTTTATTGAGGTATACTTTAAGACAGAAAACAGACTCTTTTTCAGTGTAGAGTTTGAATTTTGAAAAAATGTGTATAGTCATGTAACCACCGTTATCATAAAGATACGCAATATTTTCTTCACCTCAAAATTTTCTTTTTTACTCATGTGTAATCAATCATTCTACTCTCCTATCCCAAGCCCCTGACAACTACTGATCTGATGCCTGTCCCTATAATTTTGCCTTTTCCTGAAAGTCATATAAATGGAATCATACAGTATGTGGTCTTTCATTCTTATCCTCTTTCACTTAGTGTAATGCTTATGAGACTCATTCACATTATTGGCATGAATCAGTAGTTCATTCCTTTTTAGTACTGAGGATTATTTTGTTGAATGGATGTACCAAAGTTTGTTTATCCATTCACCATTGGCAGACATGGAGATTGTTTCCAGTTTGGTAATTGTGAATAAAGCTAACTATTAATGCTCACATAGTTGTCTTTGGTGGACATATATTTTCTTTTATATTGGGTAAATAAAGTAAGTGTATGTCTAATTTTCTAAGAAACTGACCAATTATTTTACAAGGTGGTTGTTCTATTTTGCATTCTTACCAGCAGTGTCTCACAGTCCCAGTGGCTCAACATCCTTTCTGGTACTTCATATTTTAATTTTTTAAGTTTGCCATTCTAGTAGGTATGAAGTAGTATTTCATTTTAGTTTACTTTGTATTTCCCTATTGATTAATGATATCGAAGTGTTTTTTTCAAATTTTTGCCCATTTTCTCATATGATTTTTTTATATTATTACTGAGTTATGAGACTTTATTTGTTGTGGATACAGATTCTTCATCAGATATGTGTTTTGCAAATATTTTCTCTTAGCCTCTGACTTGCTTTTCATTTTCTTAATGGTGTCTTCTAAAGAGTGGAAATTTAAAAATTTGATGGCATTCAAAAAAATTTTTTAAATTAATGTAGCGTTACTGCTCTGTGTATCCTAGATAAACATTTACTCAACCCAGTGGTTCTTGGCTGGGGACATTTCTGCCTCTCAGGAGACAATTGGCCATCTCTGGAGATATTTTGGGTTGTCACAACTCAGGGGATGCTTACTGTCATCTAGAGGGTAGAAGCCAGGGATGCTGCTAAACATCACACAATGCACAAAACAGCCCTTCTCAACCCACCCCAAAATGTTAATAGTGCTGAGCTTAAGAAAACTTTGCCTAAACTGAGGTCAAAACTTGTTTCTTTGAAGATTTATAGTTTTAGACTTTACATTTAGGTGTATATCAAGTTGATTTTAGTGTATATTATGAGGCATGGATCAAGAACAAAGGTTCATTCTTTGTTTCCTCAACAAAAAAGCTGTTGAGATTCTGACATTTGCAAAGAATTGCAATCTTAACATTATTGAGTCTTCCTACCCATGAACATGATATACCTCTCCATTTATTTAGGCCTTATTTAATTTTTCCCTTTAGTGTTATGCAGTGTTTAGTGTAAACTTCTTATATGTAATCTTTAGATGTATCCCATGTATTTCACTTTTTATTTATTTATTTATTTATTTATTTATTTATTTATTTGGTTGCATGGGGTCATAGTTGCAACACGTGGCCTCCTTAGTTGTAGCAGGCAGGCTCCTTAGTTGCAGCTCATGGGCTCCTTAGTTGTAGCTCACTGGCTCCTTAGTTATGGCACACAAACTCTTAGTTGCAGCATGCATGTGGGATCTAGTTCCCGGACCAGGGATTGAACCTGGGCCCCCTGCATTGGGAGCAAGGGGTCTTTTTTTTTTTGAATTTTATTTTATTTATTTTTTATACAGCAGGTTCTTATTAGTTATCCATTTTATACATATTAGCGTATACATGTCAGTCCCAATCTCCCAATTCATCACACCACCACCCCCCCCGCCACTTTCCCCCCTGGTGTCCATACGTTTGTTCTCTACATGTGTATCTCTATTTCTGCCCTGCAAACTGGTTCATCTGTACCATTTTTCTAGGTTCCACATATGTGCATTAATATACGATGTTTGTTTTTCTCTTTCTGACTTACTTCACTTTGTATGACAGTCTCTAGATTCATCTACCTCTCTACAAATGACCCAGTTTTGTTCCTTTTTATGGCTGAGTAATATTCCATTGTGTTATATGTACCATATCTTCTTTATCCATTCATCTGTTGATGGGCATTTAGATTGCGTCCATGACCTGGCTATTGTAAATAGTGCTGCAGTGAGCATTGGGGGGAGCATGGGGTCTTAACCATTGTGCCACCAGGGAAGTTCCCCATGTATTTCACTTTTTGATGCTGTGGTAAATGATAGTTTTTAAATTTCATTTTTTTATTGCTAGTATATGAAAATACAATTGATTTTTGTGTTATCAACTTTGAGTCCCATGACTTTGCTGTAATTTTTACTTCTAGTAGCTTTTCTCATGTTTCTTTCTTTTTCTTTCTTAATTTTAGCAAATAACTTATGCAAGTTGTCTGTGAATAAAGACAGGGATTTTTGCTTGCTTGTTTGTTTTACATTTTGTATCTTTTTCTTTTTTTGCCTTATAATACTACCCGGGAACTCTAATATAATATTGAATAGAAGTGGTAAGAGGAGATATTATTTACCCTGTTCTTGATTGTCCGGGAAATTATTTAGTTTTTACTATTAACTGTGGTGTTATTTGTAGGTTTTTATAGATGTCCTTGAGAAAGTTGTGTTTGATTTTTAGTTTGCTGAGAATTTTTTATCATAAATGAATGATCCCATGATTTTTCTTTTTCAACCTGTTTGTATGATGAATTGTATTTGATTTTCAATTGTTGACCCCATCTTAGCATTTCTAGCTCCAGAGGCCAAACTCTTAACCACTACCCCCCATTGCCTTGCCTCCAATTTTGGCATTTCTGAGAGAAACTCCCTTTGGTCAGGATACATTTTGCCCTATGTTTATGAGGGATATTGGTCAGTGGTTTTCTTTTCTTGCAATATCTTTGTATGATTTCAATTCAGGATAAAGCTGGCCTCAAAAAATGAGTTGGGAAGTGTTTTTATGCTGTGGTAGACTGAATAATCGCTGCGCAAGATGTTCATACCCTAATCCCTGAAATCTGTGAATGGATAGCTTATATGGCCAAGACTTTGCAGATGTGATTAAGTTAAGGGTCTCTAGTTGAGGAGATTATCCTAGATTACCTGGGTGGGGCCTAAATGCCATCACAACATCTTTATAAGGGAGAGGCAGACAGAGATTGCAAGTAGAAGACATCATGGGGCAGAAGCAAAGACACAAAGAGAAGTTACGCTGTTGTCTTTGAAGAGGGAGGAAAGGTTCATGATCCAAGGAATGCAGCTCTAGATGCTAGAAAAGGCAAGGAAGAGGACTCTTTCCTAGAGCCTCCTCTAGGGCAACATCTTGGCAACACCTTGGTTTTGCCCCAGTGAAACTGATTTCATACTTCTGGACTCCAGTGCTGTGTAAGAGAGTAAATTTGTATTGCTTTAAACCACCGAGTTTGTGGTAATATGTTACAGTAGCCTTAAGAAACTAATGCATATTATCACTTATTTTTACCTTTTCTGGTCTATTTTATTTATTTATTTTAGATCCAATTTTTCACTTGGAATTTTTTGGGGGGAGGTTTGAAGAACTTTAATATTTCTTGTATCAATAGCATATATGCAGGTAATAAACTCTGTAAGCTTTTATTTTTATGAAAAAGTCTTTATAGTTTCATTTATTTGGAAGACATTTTTTCCTGAGTATAGAATTCTAGGTTGAAAGATTTTTTTCCTTTCAGTGTATTAAAAGGTGTTTCTACAATGTCTTCTGGCTTGCACAGTTGCCAAGAAGAAGAATGCTATAATTCTTATGTTTGCTTTTACCTGCATAGTGTTTCATTTGTTTCTGGTTGCTCTCAAGATTTTCTCATTATCTTTGGTTTTCAGCAGTTTGACTATAATCTACGTAGGTGTGATGCATTGTATGCATGTAAGTATGTATGTATATGTCATTTATGTCTGCTTAGAATTTTGTGAGCTACTTGCATCTGTGATTTGTCCTTTTTCATTAATTTTTGAAAAGTTTCAGCCTTTATCTCTTTAAACATTTCTTCTGCCTTGTTCTCTCTTCTCATTCAGGGACCCCAGTTATATGCATGGGGTCCTTTTTGTTTTGTCCCACAGCTCTTGAATGCTTTGTTCTGTTTTTCTTCCATTCTTTTTTTCCTGCTTGTTTAATTTTGTATAATTTTATTGATCTTTCTTCAAATTCACTGTTTGTTCTGTTACCTGTCCAGTCTTCCAGTATGCCCACCAAGAGAATTCATATCTAATATTATTTTTAAACATTTATAGCATTACCATTTGGCTCTTTTTTGTAGTTTCCTCCTTCCTGCTGAAACCCCCCAGCTGTTCATTTATGTTTCCTTTCTTTTGCATGAGATCCTTTAACATATCATATTTATTTAAAAGTCCCTACTTGATCATTTCCAACATTTGAATCTTCTCTGAGCCTGGTTCAGCCTAGTGGGTTTGTTTTTTTTTTTTTTTTTTTTGATTGAATGGTGGATATTCCATATGTATAGAAGAATATCGATCAAGACCATCTATACTTCTGTCAGTGTAGGGTGTAGTGAGTCTGGTTGAGAGTGGGTTTTGTTCTTCTCATACCCTTATTGAGCCACAGGCTTCAATTCCTTCCAGTGCTGCCTGCTGTTATCACGTAATTAGTATAGGGTCTAGGGTGCAGGGGGCAGGGGTTCTCAGTGTTCCTCCTCCACCGTAAGCTTTCAACAGCATGTTTGCATTACAGAGGGCCTATGTCTCCATGTTCGTTTCTGCCCGCAGGGGCAGACAACTTTTGCATCTACTCCTACCCCAGAAACATGAGATATTAGTCTGGGTCCTGTGGGTGAGAGGGTTTGGTGCTCCTCTCACAGCAGTTTAAGGTTTTGTTTTGAGTGAGGGGAGCTAAAGAAAGGTGCTGTTTTTGCCTGTCCATCAGCAGCAGCTGAGCACCTTCTGCTAGCCTCTGCCTCTGTGTGTGTGGGCTTTCCTATGGCCAAGTTCTGCAACTGATCCAAGGAGAAGAGTTTCCAGAGTGTGAAATCTCCTTTTATATGATGGATTCTAGTTGATACACTTTTGTTACCGAACACAAGTTCGTGTGCCTGACGCACAGTGAGGCCAAGCACAGTGAGTCCAAACAAACCGAAACGTCAGAGTTTGGAGCAGAGAAACGTTTATTACAGTGCCAGGCAAAGAGAACAGGTGGCTCATGCTTTAAAAAATGCCGAACTCCCCGGTGGTTTTGGGGGAGAAGTTTTTACAGGCAAAGTTTGGAGTGAGGGCTGGAGAGTATGTGACTTTCTTCTGATTGGTTGGTGGTAAGGTAACAGGGTGGTGCTCCAGGAATCTTGTGTTCAGCCTGAAGTTACCATCCTCCACCTGGGTGGAGGCCTTAGTTCCTGCAGAAGAACTCAGATATTGTTATGTATATCCCTTGAGGAGGAGCCATGATCCTGCATTAATTGCTGCACTATAGTTTCCTGATCTTTCCTCCTTTGTTTCTGCATTCCCTGATTAGCAACTGTTTGAATCTGCTGTTTGGAACTCTGGGAAGGTCTAGGAGGCTGAAGCCTTTATCCTCCAAATAGGAAACGGGAAAGGCTTTTGTGTCCAGGAGGGACCCACAGGGTCCTGCTCAGTTTCACTACCACACACAGGGCTTTCAGGGATTTCTTAAAATTTTAACTGCTTCTACAGCATCCCTTTCTCTCATACTCCACCAAAGTAGAAAAGTTTGTGTGTGTCTCCTTTTGGGACATATCACTCTTTGGAATTCGGTTCACTCAGCTGCTTTGTGATACTAACCTCTGATAGGTTCAAGGAAAGTTATGATGGATATGAAACTGTGCAATTCAGATTGGGACTTGAACCCATGTTCTTTTAATTGAAATCACACACCTGGTCTCAGGACTAATGAAGCTCAGTTTCTTTTTTATTTATTTATTTATTTATTTGTTTTGGTTGTGTTGGGTCTTCGTTTCTGTGCGTGGGTTTTCTCTAGTTGCAGCGAGCGGGGGCCACTCTTCATCGTGGTGTGCGGGCCTGTGGCCTCTCTTGTTGCAGAGCACAGGCTCCAGACGTGCAGGCTCAGTAGTTGTGGCTCACGGGCCTAGTTGCTCCGCGGCATGTGGGATCTTTCCAAACCAGGGCTTGAATCCGTGTCCCCTGCATTGGCAGGCGGATTCTCAACCACTGCGCCACCAGGGAAGCCCAAGCTCAGTTTCTTGATGTCTCATCACAGAAAGAATTCAGTGAGAGACAAAAAGAGACAGGTAAGAAGTGGATTTATTTAGAGAGAAACACACTCCGCAGACAGAGTGTGGGCCATCTCAGAAGGGGAGAGGCCTCAAAATATTGGGTGGTTAGCGTTTATGGGCTGGGTAATTTCATAGGCTAATGAGTGGGAGGAGTATTCCAACTATTTTGGGGAAGGGGTGGGGATTTCCAGGAATTGGACCCCACCCACTTTTTGATCTTTGATGGTCGGCCTCAGAACTGTCATCGTGCCTGTGTCATTTAGCTTATGCTAATGTATTACAATGAGTGTATAATGAGGCCCAAGATCCACTCGAAGTCAGATCTTCCACCGTCTTGGACCTAGTTGGTTCTAACCAGTTTTTGTCATGTCCTATGGCTATGCCATTCTTTTAAAGGCTGTGTCCTGTCTCCTTCCTATCTCAGGTAGATTATTATTCAGCTTTTTTTTTCTTCTCAGTTAAGATAAGAGCAACATTCTCCAGTGGGTTTCTGCATGTTTTCTTCAAGAAAGCTGTTAAAAGTATTTAGTCTCTTATTCTTCTATTAATGGAAATTCTCACCCCTTGAGCTCTCCATTAACATCCCTTTCTCTATTGACTTTTTAGTTTCAATTGTTAGATTTTTCACTTCCAGAAATTTATTCCATCCTCTCCACATCAGCGTTTTGCTTTTAGAGGCTCATTCCTTGCTCATATCTCAAATTTCTCTTTCATTTCTTTAAACATTATTGGTTTTTTTCATATTGTTATTTTATATTGTTTCCCATAAATCTAATATCTCATGTCTCTGCTACTCTGGTGCTCCTTCCTACCTCTGCTGCCTTTCACTCATGGGACCTTGTTTCCTGCTTTGTTCTATAATTGTTGACACTAAGTCGCTCATTTTACTTGGAATTTTATCTCTGGAAAATCTTTGAGGTCAGAATTGAGGCTGCTTTACTTAAGAAAGCATTTGAATTTGCTTTTGCTAGTTATCTGAGGATGCTGGCAAATTGATATGACTGTATTACCTCCCTTAAACTCTGGGGACTACAGATGGATCATGAATTCAAATGTATGTGAAAATTTGCTTATAGTTATATACTTCTAGGGAAATTTTGAAATAAAAAGTTATTCTCGCTTTTCCTTTCTGTGAATCAAGAGTGAAGACTTTGGGGGGGGTGGTCTCAGCTTTACGTAAGAATCTCCTATTTGATGTCCCACCGTGGGTGAGCCCCATGCTTCACTTCCCTGCATCTCCTGCAGCCTTCAAAGCAGAAGCTCAGGGACTCCAAGGCTTAGTAGAAACCCTTGGGCGAAAAGTATGCTTTGATGCTTGCTTACCTTCCAAGGTTTCTTTGGTCTCACTTTGTTTTTGGCATCTACAGATTTCTTCTTTTTAGACCAGCTCAGCAATGCATTGAAAATGATTTTTGAAAAAGTTTATTTTAGCATTCTGGTTGTTTCATTTGGGGGATTTTTCAAAATATTTAGTCTATTATTCTGTTGAAAATGGAAGTTTTTCACTCCTTGATCTTTCTACTTTACATGCTACTTCTTTCCATTAGAAAGAAAAATGAAAGTCTATTTTTTGTTTACTGGAATGGATAATATGAATTTGAAAGTCTGTTTGTGAATGTGAAATAGTATATCTGATATTCTATATTTAGAATTTGACATTAGTCCTTCTGAAAGACTACTCTTTCTTTTCTCATTCTTGGAATACTTTTTTCTCCCTCTAGCAGAAGGTAGGGATTTTAGTGAAGAAGTATTTTGAAATTTTTAAATTAAGAATCCAACCAAAGACTAGGTTTGCTCCAGTGCCTCCTACTTATTTTGTTTGACATCCTGAATATCAGCAGAAGAGTGTTTTTTGTTTGGTTTTGTTTTGCTCTTTGCCTTTAAGATGACTGGTGCACCTAGAGGAAACTTCTCTTTCTCATTTCACTCCCCCGTTACTAACATCAACACCAGAAACCTCCAAAAGACAGGTTATTTAATCCCTCCCAGCTGTTCTGCTCTATGAAACTAACTTGAGGTACCTCCAGCTGTGGGAGGGATTCCTCGTTCCCTTGCAGCTGGTGGACAGTCTCTTGGTCCCCATAATGGAGTTTCTAAATTGCAATTTGCGGGGCAGGTATATTTAATGTAATTGGGGGAGGGAATGATTCTCAGCACAGCTGATCAATGTTCCGCATGCTCTCAAGAAGCCAGGGTAGAGTGATGCAGTAGAAGCTGGGGATGGATCCTAGCTGTTCTTTCAATAACTAATGTTCATAGACCTACCGGGATCCTTCATTCCACTCCATTAGAGGTGAGTGATGAGTGATTGTGACAGCAGGGACTCCCTTCCACCCCAAAACAAAACATACACAGTCATATTGCAAGTCTGACTTACAGAATGCTGAGATTGTGTTATAATACCCTTTCTTCTTCTTGAAAGTAGGGATTGAATTTAGTGAAGGAACACGGATGCGAATGATATGGCATTATCCAATTTGTTTGTGGTGGTTTGCTACTCCCATTCTCCAAACAAAGTTAGAAAAAAAAGTAGTTTGGCCAGACAGGCTTTTGTAAACATGAGCCTCTTGAGGCCATAGCTAGGATATCACTCCACTGATTCCAGTTGCAGGAGAGATTCAGGAACACAGACTTAACGGGCTGAGTCACTGGGCATATTAACTGCCTGAAATGTGATAATTGAAATGTATGTCCATAGCCACCCCAATAATGATCTCTTGATGGAGTTCTGCCCTCAAGCTGGTATGTGCAGTGCTGCCTTTACCAGGCAACAGATGAATGCGTTAAGAGCTTGCATGCTGTAACTCAGAGGCAACTGGTGGTGCCCCAGTGTTGTCTGTGCACCTTCCCTGTAGCTGATTTTCTGTGGCTCATTGAGTATTGAGTCCAGGTGGCAGCTGTGGGTTTTGACATTCCAGAATTTTATAGGGCAAGGGCATCCTCAAAATGTAATGGTGCACATTGGGTTGGAAGTGGCTATTCATGAAACTGACAGGGTAAAACCCTAATTAGAAAAACCAGCAGGCTCCCTGTAACCCGGGAGGATTCGACAGAGCTGTCACTGTCTCCCCTCAGGCAGGATCATCGTGCTGGAACACTGAGCAAAAAACATTTTGTTCAATGTTCAACATAAATAACTCCCATCATTAGCAACGTGACAAGTGAAAGGAGGACCTGCATGTCAAGAAACAAGGATTTATGCATTGTGGTTGTGATGGGTGATTCTGAAAACTTAGCTGCTGGGGAAGTAGCTTTCACCTTCTGAAAGATGCTACTGGAAACTCATAGAGTCAAATGGGTATGCCCCTCTGGTCTTCAGCAGACTGAAGCTTAAATCGAGGTTTTGGAAACACTTTAGGCTGGGAAAGGGATGGGGTGGGACTTGAATTTGAATCACGATTCATCCCAGTATTTTGTAGGGGTTTTTCATTTCTTTAAAGTTCTGTTTCTTGGTCTTTAAAATGGAGGGCTGTAAGCAAGTCTCCCCTTTGTTTAGGCATATAATGTAGCCCTGTTTATTAAGATTCTGAATTCTTTGGGAAAAAAAAATCCTACACACCATATTGCACTCTGAATACACTTGTGCAAACAGCCTTTACTCTTACAATTGAAAAGATATATTGCCAGATCGTATGGTAGTTTCTTAAGCTGTTATGGAAAGCAAGAATCCTTATCTTAAGTTCTTTTCAGTCAATAACAATTTGTAATTCAGTAGGAAGGAGGAGTAGAAACTGTACTCCTTTGAAGGAAGCTGTGATGTGATTTGGTGGGCAACTTACATAGTTTAATTAAGCACCCTGATTAAATCAATATGTATCCAGCAGTTCAGCCTGGCAATCAGCTTAATCTCATTAAATGTTGTTCAGGCCCCAATAATTGGTTAATAATACATTATCGTTTATGAATTATTGGCTTCAAATTATTATAATTGTGCCTACTTTTTTCACTGCACCTGCTGCCACATGTTAATTATGAAATGCTCAAGCACTTTTCTTGGAATAACTTTAGAGATAAAGCTGATGGGGTTTTTAATGAAGTAAGATTATCTTTAGTTCAGAGCTAGCCTTTCTCAACCCTGTATTGTTTAATAAAAGGGAGCAGACATTTGCCTTTTAAGAGCCAGTGCTTTAAGAATTGAAAGACAGAGTTGGAAGGCATCATGTCCGAGTTGGATGGTGAGCCCTACTAAATGAGGTGGGTGATGTCAACCTCATAAGCCAGTGGATTCTACTTATTGAGCAAGACCTTTCCTCACCCAGTAGGGGGTGGATTTCACCTGGAAGAGATGGGTGCCCCCATTGTCAGTCATCTGGGGGAAAAAATAGGACCTCAGAGAGGAAAGCAGAATTGACAGTGTGAAAGATGATCCTTAGAGCCTGGGAGAGGAACAACTCTTTGGGACTTCTAACACCACGGAAATGTGTTAGTCAATCATCAATTGACATTGGGGACAACCTTCTTTTTCAGCTGAGATCATACCGAAAAAGTTACTCCCCAAAAAGACACCTGTTATATGCCACTGACTGGAACAGGCACTGGATATATAGACATAATTCCTGTTCTCCTGGAGTTTACTGATTCTGTCTTTGAAGTATGGATATGCCCAAGGGTGTTGGAGGATTCTAGAGGAAGGAGCAGACATTTCCTGGCTAGAGATAGGAAGCATGGGAGCTCTTCAGGGAAATGCCCTTTAGAGGGACCTTGGACTGAAAAAGAGGAGTTATCCCACTTAAACCAGGTTAGTTCCTTGCATACTATTTCTCTCTCCTTCTAGCTCCATTTTTTTTTTTTTTCTTTTTTTGGCTGGTTAGCAAAATCTTGCTTCAGAGCCCCAGCCTGCTCTCAGCTATGCCAGAGGAATCAAGACAGGAGTTGAGAATGAGTTCACACTTGAAGTCAAGCATAAAAGGAGAGGACATGGTCAACTTGGTCATGTTTGATGCTCAAGGGGAAAGTAAAATTTTGGTGGGTGAGACCCAATTTGGCAAAGTCCCATGGCCCCTTCCTACATTGGGAGTCTTTTTCCATAGCCTTCCTTGGAGGACTGGGGCTTGATTTTATTGAAGACATCCTGGAAGGCATCACTATTGCCACCTCTGGTTCTTAGCTCTGTAGGACCTTTTCACTCCAGGATGAACACATCTGGCCCTCCTGAGATGTTCCTTCCCCGCCTCTTTGATCTCCAAAACCTGGCCCAGAGTCCAGCAGAGTAAGAAATAAGATCTGATTTCAGGCTCCATTTTTTCCTTTTTATGAATGCCATTAAAAGCCTCACATTTTCAAGTGCTGCATGTTTTCAAGTGCACATTTTCCAGGAAAGAAGATTTTGATAGAGTGGGAAAGCATAGATTCATCGTCAGACCTGGGCTGGCATCCTGGATTTTCTGCATGAATTTTGGAAAGTGGCCTAAATTCTCTGAGCTTTGTTTCCTTATCTGTAGAATGGGGATGATATTATCGCCCTCATAAGGATGGTGAGGATTAGTGCAGTAAGGTATATTTTCCTAACAATGTCTAAGAGAGGGTGCTTGTCAAGTGGTCACATACATATTCTCTCACTCTGCCAGCCCTGATACTCTAAACTGAAGTGTCATCACCCATGTTACTTGGTGCCATTTTAACACTCAGGTTAACACACAGCCTTTTTTTTTTTTTTGGTACGCGGTCCTCTCACTGTTGTGGCCTCTCCCGTTGCGGAGCACAGGCTCCGGACGCGCAGGCTCAGCGGCCATGGCTCACGGGCCCAGCCGCTCCGCGGCATGTGGGATCCTCCCGGACCAGGGCACGATCCTGCGTCCCCCGCATTGGCAGGTGGACTCTCAACCACTGCACCACCAGGGAAGCCCAACACACAGCCTTTTGAATTGAGGGGAAGGGGGTGAGACTCAGGTGATCAGACAAGCCACCCAAATGTAATATCAAGAGCTGCAGCCCAAGCACAGGTTTTGGAGCCATTCTGATCTGCACTCAACTTTGAACTTTCCCTCACGGTAGTTAGGTAGACTGTTGTATAACCAGTGACTGTTGGGCAACCTCTGAATTGAACCAGCCTCAGTTTCTTCATCTGTACAATGACACCAGTAATATTTTTTCATATAACTGTGATAAAGTTGAAAAGAGTTAGTGCGCACAATGCCCAGCATTAGGTAGGTGCTCAGTAAAAAGCAGTGCTCCATCCCCCCTTACTCATTTTGTATGGGCATTACTATAGCTAGTGTTTATTTCAGAGTGGCATTGGTCAAAGAGGAGAATGTAACCTTTCCCATTTGCAATCTCAGCGAATACCACTAGGCAGGATGTAGCAAGCATTACAAAACATCCTGTCTCAAACAGCCTAAAGCTCTTGGGGTGGAGGCTGGGGAAACTTGTCTATTTTTGATACACCAAATTAAGGAAAACTTTTGGCAGGGACTGAAGCACTATCTATGTTACTCATGTTTTCTGAATGAACCCAAATGTGTCCAATTTTAGCACAGACCATGGATGTCCTTCTATCCCTTACTCCTTTCTTTATACCCAGCTGTCTACCATGGGTAGACCCATGGAGAGTGCCTGAAATCGTACTATTATGTTAGCATAAGAGTTTAGACAAAATTACGGGGAAAAAGTGTCCAGAGAATACTGAATTGTGTGGAAGAAATCTCTTACTAGATTCAGCTGCTGTTCCTGCATTGAAATAAATCCCAGTTCATGTTGAAGTGATGTGCTCCTCCAGAGACCCCAGATAATTCCCTAGAACTTTTTTATTTTTTGAGTCTTGCTTGATTCATTTTGGTTAGATTCTCCTTTCCCTCCCACTCAGTTTTTACTAAATAACTACACCTCTCTGTTCTGCAGGTGCATAGGCACAAGGATTAAAACGACTGCCCTGGTTCTCACACAGGTCTGACACTTTGGAATTTGAGCATCTGTCAGAGGTGACCCCAATTCAGAGGATTTGAAAATTGGGAATCAGTGGGTCCCTTACTTTCTGCGGGCCAATATGCTCTTCCTATCTGGCTAGATAGGGATTTTATCTGTGAAGTTGGGAGCCTGATCCTGGAAAGTAGGTAGCAGATCAGAGGATGTAGAGATGACAACGTGACATTGTCCATCTTGTTCTGCTTCTTGTCTTCCTTTACTCCACTGATAGCGCAGCTTTACCTTGTGAAGCTTGATTTGTCCCAGTCACTGTGCCCTCACTGATCTCAGTTGGGTACTAGGTCCTGATCTCTGGCTTTATCTTCTTCCCTTGGAGGGAGCGACTGATCCTTGCTAGGATGATGTAGTCCCAAGAGAAGCAGTTCTCTCCTGTAGGATGATGGCAGAAGCTTATACTGGAACTTTCAGGGCCATGAGCTGTCTTATGGACAAACAGAAAATGTCAGCCTCCGTGCCTGCCTGTCTGGCCTCCTTCACTGTTGCCATGTTCATTCACGGTATTTATAAACATGCAATTTGGTACTTCCTGCATCTTATCTGTTTTCTGCTTCTCCTTCCCCTTAATTATTTCTTTCCAAGGAGATATGCATCAATTCAGGCTCTCAGTAGTTAAAGAAGTGTCCCTAAAACATGTTAAATCAACCTAGTTTCTAGTTCTTTTGTTTCCATAGCAACCAATCATGATGTCACAAACAGAAGATGATGACCTGAGGGAGGAATTAGGTGGCAAGATTTCAGATAGGCTTTTTTTTTTATCTTCTGGTTTTTATTGTTTGTAAGAGACCCATTTTTTTTTTAACATCTTTATTGGATTATAATTGCTTTACAATGTTGTGTTAGTTTCTGCTGTATAACAGTGAATCAGCTATACGTATACATATATCCCCATATCTCCTACCTCTTGCATCTCCCTCCCACCCTCCCTATCCCACCCCTCTAGGTGTTCACAAAGCACCGAGCTGATCTCCCTGTGCTATGCGGCTGCTTCCCACTAGCTATCTGTTTTACAGTTGGTAATATATATGTATCAATGCCACTCTCTCACTTTGTCCCAGCTTACCCTTCCCCCTCCCCATATCCTCAAGTCCGTTCTCTACATCTGTGTCTTTATTCCTGTCCTGCCCCTAGGTTCTTCAGAACCTTTTTTTTTTTTTTAGATTCCATATATATGTGTTAGCATACCGTATTTGTTTTTCTCTTTTTGACTTACTTCACTCTGTATGACAGACTCTAGGTCCATCCACCTCACTACAAACAACTCAACTTCATTTCTTTTTATGGCTGAGTAATATTCCATTGTATATATGTGCCACATCTTTATCCATTCATGCAGATAGGCTTTTGGAAAAAAAGAAAAGGAAAACAAGATCCCCTTCACAGTTTTCCTTGGTAATAAAGAACAAGGGAGAGATAAATCAAAAAGCAGTAAGAGATAAGAACCATTTCCAAACAGGGTCAGAGAAAGGGGTGGAAATTAGCAACACTTGCGAGCAGTGTTTGTTTCCTTTCAGGCATTATGAATGATGAATCTGCACAACTCCCTTGGGATGATGAACTACATGCAAAATAAGGAAATTAAAACTTTGAGAGATTAGGGAACTTGCCAGAGGTTGTGAAACACAGGGACAAGCTTTGAGAGGAGGGTTGAGTTTGTATTCATAATGAAATAGAGCAGGGATAGGCACACTTTTTCTGTGAAGAGTCAAACAGTAAATATTTTAGGCTTTGTGAGCCATGTGGTCTTTGTTTTAACTTCTCAATTCTGACTTTGTGATGCAGAAGTAGGCTTAGCCAATACATAAACAAATGGGCGTGGTTGTGTTCCAATAAAGCTTTATTTATAAAAATAGGTCGTGGGCTGGATTTGGCCCAAGAAATTCTTGAAATAGAGGATTATAGAATATAAGTGCCACATTTAAATGGAAAGGGCCTTGATGGTAGTACTGACACCAGACTTCCTCCTGAGACTTATTGGTTCATGCATTATGGTATCATGAGTGGAAAGAATAGATGGGTATTGAATAGATAGGTCCCAGCTCCTCCATTTATCCCACAAACTTTTGTTGTGGATCTACCTAATGAAATACACTGTGCTGGTATTGGGAATACAGCAGCGCACAAATCTCTGTCATTGAAAGACTTTATGTTCTAATTAGTTGTGCTAGCTTGGGCAAGCCACTTCAACAGTATTAGCCCTGGTTTTTCTCATTTGGAAATCTAATATTTTAAAATCATGAGCCATATTATATGTACAATATAATCTATAATATGTATATGTAGAATATAAAAATTAAAACAAACATCTATTTGCCCATGACCCATGTTAAAAAAAAAATAGAATGCTCTCAGTACCTAAGAAGTTTTCTGTGTGTCTTTCCCAAGTCTCATTATGCTTCTCTTTGACAAAGAATTTTGTGCTAATTATTTCCTTGGTTTTCTTCATAGTTTTGCTGCATATGTATGTTTCATTTAAAATTTTATAGCCTAACTTTTTGCCTCTTTGATTTTTAAAATTATTAGAACCATACTGTTGTACTCTCCTTTGACATGCATTTTTAAATTAGGAGTGTTTTTTTTTGTGGGGGCGGTGAGTGGATTTGTCCACACAGATGTGTGTAGCTATTGATAAAATCTGGGGCCCAAAGAGCAGTAGAGCCATACTTGTAGTCAAATAATGTTAGATTTATGAATTGCTATATAGCCCGGGAGAATGGAGAATCATTGGGCATTTCAAAAGGGGATTTGCGGGAGGCTATTTATAGGTTTTGGTGGCTAGAGTTGGTCATAGATTATCTTGGTAGGGATTGGTCAGAATTTGTAAACCTTGTTGCTAGAAGAGTCAGTGATTGTATCTTTAGAACAGAACACATGAGTTCATGCAGTGACACTGTTAGATCAGTTTGTGGTTTTATCTTTTAATGTATGGATCTGGATAAATGGGTATTAAAAGAGTTTGAGCTTATGTGAGCTGGGTGCATGCTGCCAGTCATGGTTTCCAAATTATCAGTTTTCCCCTTATAACCGTGATGCCAGAAAAGGCATTAAAAAAACTTTATCACTGTAGTTTATTTTTATTGCAATATAACATTCCATTGTATGAATACAGCCACATTTACTTATCTGTTCTACTCTTGATACACTTGGATTGTTCCTGGGCATTTTCTGTTACAAGCAATGCTGCTATGAACATTCTTGATGTGTATAAAAGTTCCCCTAGGCTGGGTATATACCTGGAAGAGAAGTCATTGTATGCATCCCTACATAGATATTTAACTTTAGTAGGAAATGGAAAATTGTTTTCTGAAGTGGTTACACAGTTCTCTTCCTTACCAATTACCAGTTACCAGTTGTAGGTAAGAGTTACTGTTGCTACACATCCTGGCTAATACTTGGAGTTGTCAAACTTTCTGATTTTTGCCAATCTGATGAGTATGTGATGATATCTCAGTGTAGTTTTAACTGGTATTTCTTTGATTATAAACAAGATGAAACATGTTTTCAAATGTTCCTTACGCCCTTTGGATTTCCTCTTTTGTGAAGTGTCTTGTTCATTTTTTTCCTCCATTTTGCTATTGGTTTGTCTTTCTCCCACATTCTATATGGAATAGTACTTTAAATAAATCTTGATATCTAATAGGGAAGTCCTGCACTTAGTTTTTCTTCTTCAAGAATATTTTAACTATCCTGGGCCTTTTTCATGTCTAAATAAATTTTAGTATCAGATTGTCTAATTGTAAAACAAAAATATAAAAGCACTTACTGGGATTTTTGTTGGAATTTTATCAAATTACATACATATCAGGGAAAAATGATATAAAAATGATAAGAAATGCTCCTATCCAAGAAGGCTCCAAGAGCATGTGTATTTCTCCATTTAGGTAAGGTTCTTCAGTAATTTTCATAAAATTTTATGTTTTTTGTATAAAGAGCTTGTTTATATATCATAATTTTATTCTTGATTATATACTTGTGGGCTGTTGTAAATGATATATTCTTTAAAAATTCCTTTTAAAAATGATTGCTACTGGTAAAGAGAGATGAGATTGACTTTTATATATCATTTTTGTATTTATTTTTCTGCACATTATCTAGGGTTTTCTTTATGGATAATCCTATCATTTGTAAATGATAGGATTTTTTCCCTTCATTTCTAAGTGTTATACCTTTTATTTATTTTCTCTTGCTTTTAATACATTGGCTTGAACTTTCAGAACAGTGATAGTATAAATGGAGATAGTGAATATCTTTGTATTGTTCTTGATCTTAAAAGAAATGCTTTCAGCATTTTACCGTTATGTATGACATTAACTGAAGGGTGTGTGTGTGTGTGTGTGTGTGTGTGTGTGTGTGTATGTATGTGTGCGCGCGTGCGCTCATGTTTGAATGTATTTCATTTATGAGGTTAAGAAAGTACCTTTTTATCCCCCATTTGCTAAAAGATTTTTAATATGAATGGATGTTGAATTGTATTAGATGTTTCTTTCCACCTCTATTATGATTATCAGATAATTTTTCCCTTTTAATCTGGTATTGAGATAAATTACATTAATTGATAAACCTATTTGTCATAATATATTACCTTTTTATGCATTACTTGTTTAACTTTGCTCTTATTTTATTTAGGATTTGCATGTATGTCCATGGTGCTACAGACTTGTAATTTTCCTCTTTTGCTGTCTTTGTTTTTGGTATGAAGGCTGTGCTTATTCCTTAAAATGAGATGAGGACATATTCCGTTTTGTTTGTTTGGTTTTTTATTTGTTGTTCTTTCCCCTAGTCTCTGGAAGAGTTTGTATAACATTAGAATGAACTCTTTCTTAAATGTTTGGGAGAATTTTCCTCTACATTTCTCTGGGTCTGGTGCTTTCTTGCAAGAAGTTTTTAACCTATTGATTCAATTCCTTTATTGATTCAGTAGTGTTTTTGGTTTCCCTATTACTTTCTGAGATGAGTTTGGTAACCTTTTAATCTTTTTTTTTTAATTCTTGTAATGTGTCTGTTTAAGTTTTAAAAATTGCTGGCATAACTGTGATTGTATGTCCAGTTATTAATCTGTAAAATTTTCAGCTTGTGTAGTTGTCTTTATTTTCATTGTTAAAATTTTTTTTACCTCATTCTTTTCTGATATAAGCATTTAAAGCAACCCATTTCTCTTTAAATACCACTTTAGCTCTATACCACTGGCATTTCTATGTCATATTTTCATTTTCTCTTAGTACTAAAATTTTTCTAAAGCCTATTATGATTCATTTTTGACTCATCACTTGCTTAGTAGTTTAAAATTTTTTTCAAACATAAGGAGTTTTTCTAGTTATCTATTTGATATTGATATTAAATTAACATTATTATGAACAGATAATGCCATCTGCTTGTTATTCATCATTTGTTCATTGTTGGGGCTATATTTTATGGCCTGGTGTATAGTTAAGTTTTGTAAATATCTATACAAAAGGAATGTGTTTTCTTCAACTAGTAGGTGTGTAATTCTTTATATATGCTTTAGATTGAACATGGTTTTTTTGTTTTGTTCGAATCTCCTATATCTTTAATAACTCCTGTTTTGACTGCTTGACCTGTCAATATTTGAGAGAATTGTGTTAAGATTTCCAGTTATAGTGATACAGTTGTTAATTTTTCCTTGTTTAGTTAAAAAAATTTTTGCTTTACCTATTTTGAGGCTATGTTGTTAGTTGCATATAAATTTAGAATTATATTGCATTTTCCTAATTAATTGAAACATTGCACATTATGTAGTGATCTTTTTTATCTCAAGTTCCTTAAAGAGAATTTTGTGTGAATTAAGTTTTCAGGTTCATATTTGTCTGATACCTATTTTGATTAGTGTATGTATTGGGAATCTATCTTTTTTTAAGTCAGTTGCTTCTGTTGGTTTTCATCTATAGTATCTCATTTCTAGTATACTTTATAAATATTGACTGTAAGATGGCCTTTTACTTAGAACTGCATCTGGGGGAGCACTTTGTAATTTGGGTTGAGTTTCCTCCTGAGAGAATTTCTTCTGCTAGTCACCCAGCAGCACTCTCAACATGGATCCACTTTAAGTTAAATCCTGGGCTTAATGGCTTTCAAACTAGATAGGTAGTATAAATTTGAACACCAGCTGTACATGGACACTTTCCCAGAGTAACATCAGAATCAAATCAGATATTTTTCTTGCTGTCTTCTTTGCAAAAGGACTTTGTTTCTGGTTCAATTTTTTTAAAATTAATTAATTACTTAAGCTGCATCAGGTCTTTAGTTGTGGTGTGCAGGATTTTTCGTTGCAGCGTGCAGGCTTCTCTCTAGTTGTGGTGTGCAGGCTTAGTTGCTCCATGGCATGTGGAATCTTAGTTCCCCGACCAGGGCTAGAACTCACATCCCCTGCATTAGAAGGCGGAGTCTCAACCACTGGACCATGAGAGAAGTCCTGTTTCTGGTTCAATTTTATACTATGTGTATAGCCCTTTAGAGTACCACATTTTTACAGTGGTCTCCTATTAAATTCCCTGTGTTGGCCAGACCTTAGGCTTCTTCTGTACCCTGGGTTCTGTGCAGTTTTCAGAGCAGAAACTCAAGTTCTTTAGGGATTGGCAGGAAACGTTGAAAGATGGCTTTACTTATTCTCAGGGTTTTCTGGTTTTACTTTGCTTTGGAGCATAGCACATATCTTTTCTTCGGCCAGCATGGTGATGATTTGTATTTTTAGCCACCATTTTGTTTTCTTTCGAATCCACTATTTCAGTTGCTTCTGTGGGGAAGTTGAATGAAAATATGTATCCCGTTTATCATGTTGCCAGAAATAGAGGTATATTTAACAAATATTTGTTGTGTATTATTCTCAGGTGGCTGTGGGGCTCAAGAAAGTAATATGTACCAAATAGCTTTAGAAACAACAAAGTATTTGGGTTTTCCATAGTTAGGTAACACTGAATAACATTAGTAACTGATGTAAAACATACAAAGTAGACTTCATGCTTGGAAAAAGAAATCAGATCAACTCACTTCATTGTAAGGCAGTTGTATGAACCTTGGTATTGACTACGGTTATGTTAAAGAACCATATGATAAAGCTCCACCCACTGTCAAGAAAGAGAATCATTTGATTGGCAGATGATGCTAAAGGTAATCTGACTAGAGGCAAGGGCATCAGAAGTTAAAGAACTGTGAGTGCAAAATCCTGCTTGGATCTTTGTGCTAAATGTGTTTGATCTCTGGGTTTAATAGTGATACTCCTTATCCAGGCATGGACTTAATCTCTAAAAGGCTAATGCCTCTGACTCCACCTTGCTGAGCAGTCTCTATGTTCAGCACTGTCAGTGTGACCTCTGAAATTATTTCTTTTACTTGACTAGGATCATGGACCATAGGTGCTCAGTTTTGCACAGTATTTTGCAAACTTAATGAACTTACTACTGACCTCTCTTCATGGTGTTTCTCCTTTTCTCTGCCCAATCTGACATGTCTTGCTTTTTGGAAAGGATGTAATTTACTAGGCGTTAGCCTGTATGTTGCACTATTGTACATCTTAGCGCTCCAGGTAATGGATGGTGATATGCACAGAGAAGAGCCTCTGATAATTTCTATGGTGGGATGTTTCATATGTTTAAAAAAACAGAATCATAGCATGTCTCATTCTGTTTAGTGTCAGGCACTCTGCTAGGTATCAAGTTTACAATGATGGTTAAAACATAGTCCCTATCCTTAAGAAATTAATGAGTTTTCTTAAGAGGAACACACAAATAGTACATTTAAGTGTTACAGGTACTATGATAGAAGCTGATACAAATTTGAGGTGAGGTATAAAGGAGGGAGTTGAAAGTTATATCTGGGAGGGAAGGGAGGAAGTCAGATGATATTTGAAGGAGCTAATGATGCTAGTGCTAAGGCATGGATGCAGTGTGGGTGTTCCTCAGGATGCTAAAGTGGACAAAGGGCTGTCTCTAAGGTGAGAGATCATTGTAGTAAAGGTCCACTTGTGTGAGGCTGCTGTGAACATCTCATAGCTTGCGTTCATTCATTAATTCATTCATCATTTATTCAACCAATTTGTATCGGGCACCTGCTAGGTGTCAGGGACTATATCAGGTGTTAAGTATATAGATGTGGTCTCTGACCTTTTGGAGCTTTCAGACTAAGGGGAGACAGTCAATAAACCAGGAAACAAATAAGGGAACAGTCACATAATGTGATAATAGCCATAAGGAAAATAAGTAGGTTGCAGGGATAAAAAATAAGGTGGGGTGGTTGTGGTAGTATATGATTTAGATAAGGATGGCCTCTTTGAAGAGACAACATTTAAGCCAATGCCCTAACAAGAATTTTCCATTTGAGAACACGGGATGAGGTGGGATGGAGTTTGGGGAAAGGGTTAGAGAGTTACAGGCAGAGAAAACAGCCTGTAAGAAGCCATGTAGCAGGAATGAGCTTAGTGTGTTCCAGGAATGAACAGGAAGCCAGGGTGACTGCAATAAAGGGGGGAAGAGGGAGAGTAGCAGTAAATGACATTGGACAAGTAGGCAGGTGACAGATCTTGGGGGACACAGTAGACCAGGATAAGAAGTATTAGTGTGGAGCCTTTGAAGGGTTTTGAATAAAAAAAGTTATTGACAACTAGGATTTTAGAAATGCCATATTGCCACTTGTGGACAGGATAGATTGGAGGGTTAGCTCACCAGAGAGAGAGGTAGGGAGATCACTCGGTGATTTTTGTGAGAGTGTGAATAGAAGCTAATGAGTATAAATGGGAACAGAGAAGAAGAAATGTTTGGGTAGGGAAAGAGGAGAGATTGCAAATGACATTCATGGGTAGATTATGGGGGTGCTATTTTTTAAACCTCTAAATTCAGCAAGAGCAGCATGTATTGGGGGGAAGGCAAATGAATTACTATTAGGTGTTAAACCTGTTAGGTATAACCTTTGAGGTCCTGAGAGTGTGTGGGAAGAGGATAGCATTTAGTGGACTTGCAGATCTGTTTGGAGCTTGTGACAGCAGCCAGGGCTTCTATGAGAGATGGACACAGGTTGTTGCCAGCCTGGCACTGCTTTGTTGCTGAGTTGGCCAGTCCCACAGTCCAATCTTTGCCGAACAGCCAGCCATCTCCCAACCTCCTAGCAAGATGAGCACAGATGAGTTAATGTCCTTTTTCTTAGTACCTCCTGGTTCATTTCACCAGGCAAAACACTGGATTATAGTGGAAATGTAGGATGATAGTTTTCTAATAGATTATATAGATCTCACAGAGTTACAAGGTGTGTGTTGGGGGAAGGGAGGAGATGTTACTGTTTCATCTGGTTTAGTTGCTCTCCTGCATCCAATCCAGATGGGAAGCACCCGATGTAGATGTATGTCTTTGAAAGGATGGTGCCTCACATGAATACTTTCTTTCTTCAATTATCACTTCTTAATTTCTTCCATTTTTCTCCTGAATGTTCTACACTCAAGCCCCCGAAGGTAGTATCCCACTTTCTCCTTGAGAAAAGGCCTTCCTACCTGAGCAAGAAGTTTTGCTCCCTGAACTCCTGTATCTTCCAGGCTTAATCACATAGGGTTCGGGTAGGTGCTAGAGAGTTTTTCTGAAATCCAAATGAGAAAAGTGCGGTCTCACGGTTGAAAGCAGCTTGATGCTCCAATTTTCATTCATTCTCTCCACCAGCAAGTGCTATAGTTGATTTCCTCACTATTACATAGGAAGCTAGCACACTTTGTCAAGGTGAGCAGTTTTTCTTTTTTTTTTTTTTTTTGTGATACGCGGGCCTCTCACTGTTGTGGCCTCTCCTGTTGCGGAGCACAGGCTCCGGACGTGCAGGCTCAGCAGCCATGGCTCACGGGCCCAGCCGCTCCACGGCATGTGGGATCTTCCCAGACTGGGGCATGAACCCGTGTCCCCTGCATTGGCAGGCGGACTCTCAACCAGGGAAGCCCAGCAGTTTTTCTTTTTTTTTTTTTTTCTGGTCAGGGCAACACAGTTCAGTCTTATATGAACAGTGGAAACCCCTTCTATTGAGAAGATAGTTTCCTGTCTCCTTGTGAAGCAAGAAACACAGAATTATTGGGTTATTACCATCTATGAGTGTCTCTAGCTTAGACATCTAGGGCTAGTGAAAAAAAGTTCTGTGAAATTTATTTTTAGTTATGTATTTTCTTCCAAATAGAAGGGAGAGGGATATAGAGAATGGTTTTTGGTTTACTCTGCAACATAAATAAAGTTATCAAATGTTGCAGTGAAGCCAAGTTAAAGTTGAAGATGCAAGAGAAGAAAAGATTTGTTTCCTTGGCTAGGGAAGTTTGGCCAGTGGGAAAGAAGAAAATGGGTGTCGTCTTTTGAGAAACTTGATTGTTAAAGGAAAGAGACCATTAAGGCAATAATGGTATACACGAGTGGTATACACTGACTTTTTGTGTTTGATTTTTCTTTTTTTTTTGCTTGTTTCATTTAAAGGAGGAAGTGTTTGAGAAACTTCTAAAACACTTTTGGGTGGAGAAGAACCCAGTTTTGAGATAAACAAGACTTAAAGCACAGCCTAAACTTGGAATGAAATATTCCAGAGAAGCTAGAAATGGATTAGGATAGATTAATCATGAACGTTTGGAAAGGAACCTCTGCCTTTACACTGAAGGGAAGAAGGTGGGTTTTAGGAGCAAATGAAGATAAGTTTATGGATATGGGAAGTAAGAAGTTGAAGGAGGTCACTCCTCATAGCCCTGATAGTCTGTGTGGAGTAATATGAGGTCATCCACTGATGGCTTGTAAGATGGGAGAATAATTTGAGGAGATTGGTCAAAGTAGAAATGGTCATTCAAGGGAATGGGAGAAAAAATTGACTAATGATAGAGAGATGGATGACAGAGAGGGGCTTAAAGACCAGTGATAAGGGAGATCATGGGTTTCTGGGGCTTCAGTCTATGTGGATGGGTACTTCTCCCCAGCAGTACTCAGCAGGTCTCCTGGAGTTGAGAAAGTCAGTGGATGGACTGACCTAACATTGAGGGTGGTAGGACAAGGAAGTGGAAAGACTGGGGGATAAATGGAGACTTAGGTCATAAACTTTTTGTTTCATGGAGCTAGAACCCACTGAATTCTTATCTAACAAATTTGTGACATTCCAAACACTAAATTTGTCCTTAATATGTGATAGCTAGATGTGTTGTACTTTACTCAGGAAGCTGAAGTTTACAACACCTCTGACTCATTCTCTGATGATAAATTTTACTCTTCGGATGCAGAAATTCTGGAATGAATGCAAATGTCACTGGAAATTAGTTTGGCTTTGCTTATTTATTCTGAGAAGTAATGGAATCCCCATAAGAGAAGATAATCTTAGGCATATGCACTCAGTAGAAATGTTTGTATACTTAGTGTTTGCTTATGTTTTCCTAGACTTGTCAACTGCTTTTGCTATACCAGTACCTTTCTTGAACATATGGCATTTTGAGGTGAGTCATAGAAAATTCAGCTGAGTCTGTTAATTGCCAAAGAGACAGATATAAAATTCAGAAAGGAGCCAGAATAATGTATCTACAAATGAACCTCAGGCAGGTGTGACTTGCCTAATTACTTGCTGATGGAAAAAGCACACCTATTCTCATTTATGTACACTCTGGTCATATGATAGGAGTCTTGGCAACTGTCAGATGCGGTGTGCTTCAGATGGGGTGTGTTGTGATTTGGCTCCCTGAGAATTCAGGCAATCCCAAAGAAAGAAGGATCTGGTTAGAATCCTGGCTTCATCCTTACATGTACTTCATAGCTATGTGAACTTGAACAAGTGTTTACTTTTAACCTCATGATTTTCTCTTTCTTAAAATTGAGGCTCATAGTACACGATGTTTTATTATTCTGTAGACCAAGTATTTGAAGCACTGAGCTGAGCTCCTGGCTTGTGGATATTTGTACTCCTCATTTCCTCCCTCCAACCCTTACCCGTAGAACTTCTAGCCCTAAATATGGGAGACCAAGTTAATGCTTATTGTGGTTCTTCTCCAGAACAAGAACTAAAACAATGGTATCAAAATATCACAGTTTAATAATCATATGTATATAGAGAGTAATAAAACAAGTGTGGTAAGATATTAAGAATTAGGGGAATCTAAGTGAAGAGTACCCAGGAATCTTTTGAACTATTTTTACAACGTTTTTCAAAATATAATTTTTTAAAAATCATAATTTAAAAGGAAGACACATCCAAGCATGTGACAGAAATAAAAAAGAAATAGTTGGCCTGTTTGACTGTCTGGGAATCAGCTTGTGAGAGATGTATGGATGTAAGAACAGAACTGGATTTACAAGTGGAGATCTATAGAGATGGGCGATGCACCCTGTGTTTGTGTGCAGTAAAGGCAAGTGTAGAGGCTGGTATATAAATAGGATGTGAGGCTGGTAGGGGTGTTTCCCTCACTGACAGCACAAGTAAAAGGACCTGCCTTCTAGCTTAGAGAAGCAGAAAGGAAAATTCTGTCTCTTAGAGCTTAGTGGGGAAGAAAGTAGTCTCCTGAGACACACCGAAGCCCCAGACTTCTGCTGCAAGTGTACAATACCAGCTAGGTATGAAGGAAGTACATAAATTAATTTAAAGACAGGCCCTGGTGAAACTCATTTTCTACCCAGAAGAAAGCAATGCAGAAGCACTCTGGGTTTTTTTTTTTTTTGAATTCTTTTTTTTGGCTGTGTGTGAATTCTTTTTTTTGGCTGTGTTGGGTCTTCGTTGCCGTGGGA
Organism: Delphinapterus leucas; assembly: GCF_059928025.1. Taxonomy (NCBI): domain Eukaryota; kingdom Metazoa; phylum Chordata; class Mammalia; order Artiodactyla; family Monodontidae; genus Delphinapterus; species Delphinapterus leucas. Next base: position 44,331,351 of record NC_143130.1, on the reverse strand, counting down.
GGGCTTTCTCTAGTTGTGAAAAGTGGGGGCTACTCTTCGTTGTGGCATGCGGGTTTCTCATTGCGGTGGCTTCTCTTGTTGCAGAGCACGGGCTCTAGGGCATGCGTGCTTCAGTAGTTGTGGTGCGCAGGCTCAGTAGTTGTGGTGCATGGGCTTTGTTGCTCCATGGCATGTGGGATCCTCCTGGACCAAGGATCAAACCCATGTCCCCTGCATTGGCAGGCGGATTCTTAACCATTGCAGCACCAGGGAAGTCCCAGAAGCACTCTTTAGCAATACTTTCACAACCCAGGAGCACTGGACTTCTGCTGCTGCTGCTGCTAACATGTATACCCTACACAAGGAAATGATACACCATGAAGGAAACCAAAATTCCAATAATCAGGACTGTTAGCCCATAAGAATTTTGAGATGATAGAACAATCTGAAAGATGCTTCAAATTATGGAGCTTTAAAATGACCAAAAATGAAAGAAAGAATCAAAACCATGAAAATATAATAGGAAACTATGAAAATCAACAGGCATGTTTAAGAAAATAAAGCAAATACATCTTTTAGAAATTCAAAAGAAAACATATCTATTGAAATGAAAACCACAATAGGCAAGCTAAGCAGCATTTTTAGACACAGTTGATGAATTTAAGAAAATTGGAAACATACTTGAGGACATAACCTAGGATACATGACTTAGAGAAAAGTGGACATCACAAAAGAAAGGCTGAGAGACATGGAAGATAAAAATGAGAAGGTCTAAGAAATTTCAGAAAGCAAACAGAGTTGGACGAGCCAATGTTCTAAACATATTGGCTGGTAATCTTCCAGAATTATGGAAGAAAGGAATCTTTAAATTGAGGATAATAGTAACTTTGTATCCACTAAACTTTGGATCCACTAAAGTGAAATTGCAGAACACTAAATAGAAAGGGAAATACTTAAAAGCAACTGAAGAAAAAAATACATAAAATAATATAGTGCTTGATAATTGCTTTTTAAAATTCAAAAGCAAAATAAAATAATATCATGAGAAAGTTAGAGAAAACCATAGAGGAAACGGGTGAAAGAGAGAGAGAGTGAGAGAGAGAAGAAAGATGTAAGAAATAAAAGAGAGGGACAGCTACAAGGGTATTAAAAAGAGGATCTCCACAGGACTTAGATTCAGGAGACCCTATTCCAGGTCTGTTGCTGTGAAAATTTAGCTAAGTTACCTAACTTCTCTGATTAAGAACATACATGGGATATTTTCTGGTTTTGTTTTAACAAGCCTCAACTGTCAGCCATCAACTCATTTCACACAGTATTGTTATTTTTCAGCACAGAGCCCAGTGTGCCTGTGTTGTGGAAGTGTTGACATAGAGAAGTGGAAAAGTATGAGGTCAGCTCGCTATACAGGGAGGAGAAAGGGTGGAGAAACTGAGGAGCCAAGGAAGAGGTAAAAAACCAGTCTCTGCGTGCTGCTTCCAAGGGCCCCGCATGTTAGGGCCAACTGAAGCTTTGGGGTCAGTGGAGTTAGTTTGTACAGAGTAGCAGTGCCTTGGTGATCTCTCACTCCTTTTGCTCTGTCTCTTTCTCCATCTGCTCCAGGCTCTTTCCTCAGAGCTGCATTTTGCCTTGTGGAGTTGGGTTCTGTTTCTGGATGTCTCAAACATGCTTCTGTTTTTGAGTTGCTCATCACCACTCTCTGTAACTTGTCAGAGACACCCCTGAGGTTTTGTGGACTCAAGTAGAACAGAATCTAAACTTATTATGGAGAATAAAATGCGAGAGGATCAAGCTGAAACAAGTTCAGAAAATAAATTGCATTTAGAGCTAAATGAATAATGTTTCCCACTTCTTGGGCTGACTGGAACAAGGTACTTGCCTGGAATAACAACTCTTGCGTGTGAGTTGGCATTTGACTGTGCTTTTATTACCCAGCAGTCTGGCTTCAGCATGAAGAGACGTTAAGGGTGTTTAGTTTGTACAGGACTGCTGGATTGGCTGGACATACTCCAGCTCTGATCCATGATTTATACCAAGATGGGAGCAGCAGGCAAGACTGTCCTTGCAGATGGGTGAAAACCTATCCCCTTACACCCCATGGGGCAGAGACTTAATGGGAACTTTTCATAGTTCTGAAAGCAGGGGTTTGAAAGCAAACATCAGACTGGCCTCTGCCTTCAGAGAGAGTCAGATGAAAGAGGGGCCCGAGAAAAGCTCCTATTGTGACACATGATTTGTGAAAACTCATGACCTAAGTAAGAATTACTCTGCCACCTACCTCTCCATAGTCTTCTTGCACAGAGAAATTGTCTGAGGGTGGAGAGTCATGTACCCTCTGTTTCTAGGATGTTAGGAGGCATTCCTGAGGACTCTAGCTGTCAGGGAAAGGAGACAAGAATTATCATCACTCTCAAGAGTAAAGCATTACGTGGACATGCAAAATAATCAATTTAGAAATCTTGGGAGCTTTTGTGTTCCTGATGCCTCTCTCTTCCTTTCCTCTGCTCATTTTTATAGAAACTTGCACAGATTTACACTAGTGAAACTTTTGTAAACTGAGTTGCCGTCTGCTTCTCATGTGATATTTTGTTTACATGCCTGGATATTTGCAGAAAACTGACCTATTCACCCATATTTTGCCAGAATCCAGTGTTCTGCCTTGCATGACCAGTAGGCATTTGCACATTTATTTAAGAAGGGAAAGAAAAAAGTACAGAAGCAAAGAAGGAAGGAAGGAAGGAAGGGAGAAAGGAAGGAAGGAAAGAACGAAGGTCAGAAGGAAGGAAGGAAGGAGAAAGACATGTATAAGATATTATTTTAACTTATTTGTTTATTTAGCTAATGCTTACAAGTGTTTGGTATGTGCCAGACACTCTTCTAGGCAGTAGAGACAGAGCTGGGATTAGGAAACAAAATAGATAAGGTCCTGCCCTCTGAGAACTTACATTTTAAAGAGGGGACACAGATGATCAATATGTAGCCTGGGATAAATGATGTGTCAGATGGTTCTAAGGGACATGGAGGAAAGGAAAGCAGAGTGGGGCATGGGATGTGCCAGGCGGACATGGGCTGTATATTGTAAGAGATGGTCCGTGAAGTCTCCTTAAGAAGGTGCCAGCTGGAGGCTTGCAGACCCATTCCCGGCAGAGGAAATAGCAAATGAAAAGAGACTTAGAAAAAAACATGTTTTAAAGCCCCGAGACAGGAGTGTGCTTGGTGGGTACTAATCAGGATGGCCAGTGTGGCTGAGTGAAGTGAACAAGGTGATGAGTCAGGCAAGGTCTAAGAGGTGATGGGGGCCAGTTCCTGCAGGTCCCTGTAGTAGTTGTAAGAATTCTGGCTTTTCCTTTGAGTGGTGTGGCACCATAGGAGAGTTGAATGATGTGGTCTGATTTATACATTAAAAGAATCACTTTGGCTTCTAAGGGATAAAGGTGAAGAAGGGCCCCACTGGGGAATCTGTTGCCTTGGTCTGGAAGGAAATAGTGGTGACTTTGAACAGAACAGTGGAGGTAGGGAGGTGGTTGTGTTTTGGATCCGTTTTGAAGGCAGAGCAACAGATTTTGCTATTGGATTGGATAAAGATGTACAAAAAAGAAAATCATCAAGGATGCTTCTCCAGGTAAACAATTTGGTTAGGCTGCCAAGACTGGAGCCAAGGAGAGCAGGATAGAGGCTACTCTCAGTCACTGAGGTAAAGCTGGAGTTTCCAGCACTATGTTGAATAAGAGTGGTGAGAGTTGATATCCTTGTTTTGTTCCCAGTCTTAGGAGGAAAGCATTTGGTCTTTCACCATCATAGTGTTAGCTGTGACTCTATTGTAGATTATTGTTAACTTGAGGATGTGACCTTCTGTTATTATTTTTCTGAGAGTTTTTATCCTGCTTGGATGTTGAATTCTATCAAATGTTTTTTTTCCACCTTACTTTATAGAATCACGTGATTTTTCTTCTTTATCCTATTAATACAGTGAATTACATCGTTTGATCAATCTTTCTGAAAGATACCTTCACTAAGTGTAGGATTCTACTTGACAGTGTTTGCTTTTAGCACTTGGAAAATATTGTGCTTCTCCCTTTTGGCCTCTGTAGTTTTTAAATAAGAGATCCACTATCATTCAAAATGCTTTTCCCCTATAGGTGAGTTATTGTTTCTCTCTCATTGCTGTCAAGATTTTCTTTTTCCTTCAGTTTTCGGAAGTTTGACTATGAAATGTCTTGCTATGGATTTCTTTGGGTTTATCCTGTTTGGAGTTTGCTCAGTTTCTTAAATCTGTAGGTTGCTGTCCATTGCCAAATTTAGGAAGTTTTCAGCTATTATTTCTTCTAATATTTTTTCAGCCCTGCATTTTTTCCTCTTCTAATTGTGGGACTCCAATTACATGATCATTGGGTTATTGGAAATCTTGTATTATTGTCTTACAGATCTTTAATGATCTGTTCATCTTTTTTTTTTTTTTTCAGTCTGTTTTCTTTCTGTTGTTCAAATTGGGTAATTTCTGTTGTTCTATTATCAAGTTCATTGATTCTTTCCCCGTACCCTCCATTCTGCTGTTTAGCTCATCCACTAGTTTTATTTGTTTCGATAATTGTATTTTTCAGTTCTAAAGTTTCTATTTGGTTCTTCTTTATATCTTGTTTGTTGAGGTTTTAAATTTTTCATTGCTTGAGTATGTTCATAATTGCTTACTGAAGTATTTTTATAATGATTTAAAAAAATCTTTGTCATAAAATTCTAATACCTCTGTTTTCTTGGTGTTATCTATTGATTGCCCTTTTTCAGGACAATCTTCCTGGTTTTCTGTATGATGATTAATTTTTGACTGAAGCCTGGACATTTTGAGGTATTATGTTATAAGACAGTGAATCTTATTTAAACTTTCTGTTTTAGTTGATATAATAGGTCGAATAATGTCCCCCCAAAATTCATGTCTGTCTGGATCCTCAGAATATGACCTTATTTGGAAATGGAGTTTTTGCAGATGTAATTAATTAAGAATATTGAGATTAAACCATTCTGGACTTAGGGTGGGTCCTGAATCCAATGATGCTGTCCTTATCAATAGAGGAGAGGATACAAAGAGACACACAGAAGAAAGCTGCGTGAAGACAGAGCCAGAGATTGGAGTTACATTGTCATAAGTCAAAGAACATATGGAGCCACCAGAAGCCACAAAAGGCAAGGAAGGATTACCCTCTAGAGCCTTTATAGCGAGTGTAGCTCTGCTGGCAACTTGGTTTCAGATTTCTGGCCTCCAAAAGTGTGAGAGAATAAGTTCCTGTCATTTTAAGCCACTAAATTTGTGGTTGTTTGTTACGGTAGTCCTAGGAAACAAATGCAATGGTTTCCTTTGGTATTGCTCTGGCAGGGGAAGGGGTGTGGGTACCACTTTGTAACTACTACATTAGTGAAGAAGTCCTAGTTCTCCACTTGGCTTTTGTTGACCCCTGAGGGCAGAAACCCTCTGCATTCCTGCTGATTGCGGATGGGAGTTCTGACTACACTAGGCGTCCACTGATACTATTTTGGCTGGGAGGGGACAAAGTGCCTCATTACTGCTCCTGACATGGCTTCTTCTGCTACCTTGGGCGAGGGTGACCGCATTACTCCTGGGCAGTGGTGAAAGTCCTGACTCTTATTAGGCCTCCACTAATGCTACCCGCATGGGGCAGGATTAAGACATCTCATTACTGCTGGGGTAGGAGTGCAAGTCCAGTTTCCCTGTGTGGTCTCCCCGACTCTGCAGGTTCCCTATCTGGCCCTCTCTGACACACCACTGTGGGGGTGAAAGACAGGGGATTGGGGTGCCTTATTAGGACCTGTCCAAGGTGGAAATCTAGGCTCCCCACTCAGCATTTGCTGGTGTGGGTGGGGCCTCAGTTTTTTCTGTGGTGTTTGACTGAAGCAGAGTGGTTATTATCTAAAAGTTTTCTGGTCTGCTGAGCTCCACTTTTTCTGATCCTTTGACTAGACAAAGCAGGTTTTTGTTGGGGCTTTTTTTTGTCTGTGCTTCTTGGCTTTCTGAGTTGCTGAGTTTTTTGGCTCTAGGATTGGGAAGCATGAGGCAAACCCCCCACAAATACCCCAAAACCCAAGACCAAAAACCAAACCAAAACAAAAAAACAGAGAACTTACTCCTATGTCACTCCTTGGGTCCTGAGGTTGCTAGCTGGTCCACCTTCCCCTCTTCCTTTCTCAGAGTCATCTTATGTTTGTTTTAAACATCATGACCAGATGGGAGGAAAAAAGAAAGATACCATCTGCTATATACTGTACTCCCAGAAGTGGAAATCCTTATGTGCCTTTTAAAGATTTTTCATACCTTTACTCTTGTCAGATTGTAGAATTTATATTCTATGTGCTTTCTGGGTAAGTATCATCCTCAGACCTTATGGAGATCTAGGGAATCCTGTTAGAACTTTAATTATGAGCCCATAGACCAATCAAGTCCCCCAGACTTAGGAGGGCCATGGACCTTAATATGATTTTGGTCAGAAATTTCCTTTGTCCTTTGCCTTTACTTGTGAGTTAGCCACTTGAGTCATTGCTTTAAGGAGGAAGGGAAATTGATAGTAACTCTTTTTTTTTTTTTTGCGGTACGCGGGCCTCTCCCATTGCGGAGCACTGGCTCTGGACGCGCAGGCTCAGCGGCCATGGCTCACGGGCCCAGCCGCTCCGCGGCACGTGGGATCCTCCCGGACTGGGGCACGAACCCGCGTCCCCTGCATCGGCAGGCGGACTCTCAACCACTGCGCCACCAGGGAAGCCCCGTAACTCATTTTTTTTAAAGAGAGTGTCTTCATTTTAGAATTTTCTTAACCATAGAATTTCTCAGAAAAGCTATTCTTTCAAGAGTGAGTGAAGTATTATTTAGTTTACATGAATGTTTTCATGAACACAAATGTTAAACTCAGTAATTGCTTACTGAAATCCTGGTTTGTGAAAGGCAGTGAGCCAGTGCCCTCCTCCTATGTGCATTTCTCATAGTAATAAAGGCTACCACCTTAAAACAGTCCCTTTCCCAATTTTATTCTCACCTTGTTATCTAATATCCTTTCTTTAATGCCAGTTCTCTGACTGCCCAGCACTTACTATGATTTTGAGCATTGCTTAAGTTTTTCTCAGCATGAGCATTTGGGAAATAGCTGAATTCTGGTCATTCTTTATATGTTATACATAGTTGTTTGATTATGAACTCAGTTCATAACAACTCTTAACCTGTATGTGTTGCTTTTCTCAGAAATATAATATACTGTGTGAGATCCAAGGCTACATTTATTGTTTCTTTTTTACCTTTTTGGGGTAATTAAGAAAGCACAGCCCCAATAATTGATTGTGAAAAGAATTAATGAAGGAGATCAGGAGAATCTGGCTTAGGGGATAGTGATGGAGACTGAGAATTATGCTTTTATTCCATCAGACTATGTTCATCCATTCATCCAACAGACATACAGAGGCCTGCTGTGTATGAGGCACCTTACTAAGGATTGTAGGGATTTCAAAAATGAATGAGACAGTCTGACAAGGTAGCTAAAAACTTGAACTTCAGAGTCAGAAAGAACTGAGTTTAGATCTCTGATCTGCCCCGTATTAGCTGCGTCACGTTGTGAAACTTAGCTTCTCTGAGCTTTGATTCCCTCATCTATGTGTTATGATGACTAAATGAAATAACAAATGTATAGGATACCCACCCACTGTAAGTAGGTACACAGATTATGTTGGTTATTAACAAATCACACCTTTCTGTCTCAAAGGAGTTTATATTATAATAGTGAAGGAAGCATATACTCGAAGAAATTAGAACATTTTTAGTATTTGCCACAAGAGCAGCATTTTGTGAATTCAAAGGAGGAAGTTCACTTTAGATTGGCAATGTGTGAAGAACTTAAATTTAGTGTGCTCTGCACACCACCCAGACCAATGCATCAGACAAACGGTCTCCAGTAAATTAGGGGGAGAACTGGGGGGCAAGGACACAGGAGGGTTTTCAGAATTTCCCTGGTGTACTAGACATTTTAAAGCTATCCTTCCCAGCACCCATATCTACTCTCTAACCCTAGAGAGTGACTTGAGAATTGGGAGGCTGATCTTTACGGTCTATACCAATGGGGTCCTTTGATGGAATGGCTTTGGTTTGGGTTGACCAATGGGGCACAGTACAAAAGACTGGAAAATGGAGAAGAGCAAGATCTGTTTATTCTCGCAGCTTCCTCCTTGGTTGTGGGTTGGCTGCATCCCTCCTCTGAAGGTCACAACTCCTGAGAGGCTCCCCTCTCCATACCACTGCCCTTTCTGGGTACCAGTAATGGCTCCCTTCCCTTTTGCCTTCAGGCCTAGGAGTGGTCACAGCTGGCCCCAGGATCCTGCACCTTGCCTTGCTAATTCCCCCAGATTCTTGTGCTGTTTCTTGCCAATGCCCTGATACCCTGGTCTTCTCAGAAATTATTCTTGCCTGTGCATCTCCTCAAAGTAATATCTGAGCTCAGAAAAGCATGGAGTAAATTGGCTTTCATGGATTATCATGGAAGAACAAAAGATTAGAAAAAGAAGGGAGAGATTAGGAAACAAGATGGCAGAGTAGAAGGACGTGCTGTCACTCCCTCTTGCAAGAACAACAGAATCACAACTAGCTGCTGGACAATCATCGACAGGAAGACACTGGAACTCACCAAAAAAGATACCCCACATCCAAAGACAGGAGAAGCCACAATGAGACTGTAGGAGGGGCACAATCACAGTAAAATCAAATCCCATAACTGCTGGGTGGGTGACTCACAGACTGGAGAACACATACCACAGAAGTCCACCCACTGGTGAGAAGGTTCTGAGCCCCATGTCAGGGTTCCCAACCTGGGGGTCCGGCAACGGGGGAGGAATTCCTAGAGAATCAGACTTTGAAGGCTAGTGGGATTTGATTGCAGGACTTGGACAGGACTGGGAGAAACACAGACTCCACTCTTGGAGGGCACACACAAAGTAGTGTGCTCATAGTGACCCAGGGAAAGGAGCAGTGACCCCAGGGGAGACTGAACCAGACCTACCTGCTAGTGTTGGAGGGTCTCCTGCAGAGGAGGGAGGTGGCTGTGGCTCACTGTGGGGACAAGAGCACTGGCAGCAGAAGTTCTGGGAAGTGCTCCTTGGTGTGAGCCCTCCCAGGGTCTGCCATTAGCTCCACCAAAGAGCCCAGGTAGGCTCCAGTGTTGGGTTACCTCAGGCCAAACAAGCAAGAGGAAGGGAACCCAACCCCACACATCAGCAGTCAAACGGATTAAAGTTTTACTGAGCTCTGCCCACCAGAGCAACAGTCAGCTCTACCCACCACCAGTCCCTCCCATCAGGGAACTTGCACAAGCCTCATAGATAGCATCATCCACCACAGGGAAGACAGCAGAAACAAGAAGAACTACAGTCCTGCAGCCTTTGGAACAAAAACCACATTCGCAGAAAGATAGACAAGATGAAAAGGCAGAGGCCTATGTACCAGATGAAGGAACAAGATAAAACCCCAGAAAAACAACTAAATGAACTGGACATAGGCAACCTTCTAGAAAAAGATTTCAGAATAATGATAGTGAAGATGATCCAGGACCTCGGAAAAAGAATGGAGGCAAAGACTGAGATGATGCAAGAAATGTTTAACAAAGGCTTAGAATTAAAGAACAAACAGACAGAGATGAATAATACAAAAACTGAAATGAAAACTACACTAGAAGGAATCAATAGCATAATAACTGAGGCAGAAGAACGGATAAGTGACCTGGAAGACAGAATGGTGGAATTCACTGCCGCAGAACAGAATAAAGAAAAAAGAATGAAAAGAAATGAAGACAGCCTAAGAGACCTGTGGGACAACATTAAACGCAACAATATTCACATTATAGGGGTCCCGAAAGGAGAAGAGAGAGAGAAAGGACCCAAGAAAATACTGGAAGAGATTATAGTGGAAAACTTCCCTAACATGGGAAAGGAAATAGCCACCCAAGTCCAGGAAGCGCAGAGAGTCCCAGGAAGGATAAACCCAAGGAGAAACATGCTGAGACACATAGTAATCAAATTGGCAAAAAATTAAAGACAAAGAAAAATTATTGAAAGCAGCAAGGGAAAAATGACAAAAAACATACAAGGGAACTCCCATAAGGTTAACAGCTGATTTCTCAGCAGAAACTCTACAAGCCAGAAGAGAGTGGCATGATATATTTAAGGTGATGAAAGGGAAGAACCTGCAACAAAGATTACACTACCCAGCAAGGATCTCATTCAGATTCGATGGTGAAATCAAAAGCTTTACAGACAAGCAAAAGCAAAGAGAATTCAGCACCACCAAACCAGCTCTACAACAAATGCTGAAGGATCTTCTCTAAGTGGGAAATACAAGACAAGAAAAGGACATACAAAAACAAACTCGAAACAATTAAGAAAATGGTCATAGGAACATACATATCGATAATTACCTGAAACGTGAATGGATTAAATGCTGCAACCAAAAGACATAGGCTTGCAGAATGGATACAAAAACAAGACCCATCTATATGCTGTCTACAAGAGACCCACTTCAGACCTAGAGACACATACAGACTGAAAGTGAGGGGATGGAAAAAGATATTCCGTGCAAATGGAAATCAAAAGAAAGCTGGAGTAGCAATACTCATATCAGATAAAATAGACTTGAAAATAAAGAATGTTACAAGAGACAAGGAAGGACACTACATAATGATCAAGGGATCAATTCAAGAAGAAGATATAACAATTATAAAAATATATGCACCCAACATAGGAGCACCTCAATACCTAAGGCAACTGCTAACAGCTCTAAAAGAGGAAATCGACAGTAACATGATAATAGTGGGGGACTTTAACACCTCACTTACACCAATGGACAGATCACCCAAGTGAAAATAAATAAGGAAACAGAAGCTTTAAATGACGCAATAGACCAGAGAGATTTCATTGGTATTTATAGGACATTCCATCCAGAATCAGCAGATTACACTTTCTTCTCAAGTGTGCACGGAACATTCTCCAGGATAGATCACATCGTGGGTCACATACCAAGCCACAGTAAATATAAGAAAATTGAAACCATATCAAGCATCTTTTCTGACCACAACGCTGTGAGACTAGAAATGAATTACAGGGGAAAAAATGTAAAAAACACAAATACGTGGAGGCTAAACAATACGTTACTAAATAACCAAGAGATCACTGAAGAAATCAAAGAGGAAATCAAAAAATACCTAGAGACAAATGACAATGAAAACACGATGATCCAAAACCTATGGGATGCAGCAAAAACAGATCTAAGAGGGAAGTTTATAGCTATACAAGCCTACCTCAAAAAACAAGAAAAATCTCAAACAATCTAACCTTATACCTAAAGGAACTAGAGAAAGAAGAAAAAACAAAACCCAAAGTTAGCGGAAGAAATCAAAAAGATCAGAGCAGAAATAAATGAAATAGAAACAAAGAAAACAATAGCAAAGATCAATAAAACTAAAAGCTGATTCTTTGAGAAGATAAACAAAATTGATAAACGAATAGCCAGACTCATCAAAAAAAAGAGGGAGAGGACTTAAATCAATAAAATTAGAAATGAAAAAGGAGAAGTTAAAACAGGCACCGTAGAAATACAAAGCATCCTAAGAGACTACTACAAGCAAGTCTATGCCAATAAAATGGACAACCTGGAAGAAATGGACAAATTCTTAGAGAGGTCTAACCTTCCAAGACTGAACCAGGAAGAAACAGAAAATATGAACAGACCAATCACAAGTAATGAAATTGAAACTGTGATTAAAAATCTTCCAACAAATAAAAGTCCAGGACCAGATGTCTGCACAGGTGAATTCTACCAAGCATTTAGAGAAGAGCTAACACCCATCCCTCTCAAACTCTTCCAAAAAATTGCAGAGGAAGGAACACTCCCAAACTCATTCTATGAGACCACCATCACCCTGACAGCAAAACCAGATAAAGATACCACAAAAAAACAAAATTGCAAACTGATATCATTGATGAATATAGATGCAAAAATCCTCAACAAAATACTAACAAATAGAATCCAACAGCACATTAAAAGGATCATACACCATGATCAAGTGGGGTTTATCCAAGGATTGCAAGGATTCTTCAGTATACGTAAATCAACCAGTGTGATACACCATATTAACAAATTGAAGAATAAAAACCATATGATCATCTCAATAAATGCAGAAAAAGCTTTTGACACAATTCAACACCCATTTATGATAAAAACTCTCCAGAAAGTGGGCATAGAGGGAACCTACTTCAACATAATAAAGGCCATAGAGGACAAACCCACAGCAAATATCATTCTCAGTGGTGAAAAACTGAAAGCATTTCCTCTAATATCAAGAACAAGACAAGGATGTCCACTCTCACCACTGTTATTTAACATAATTTTGGAAGTCCTAGCCACGGCCATCAGAGAAGAAAAAGAAATAAAAGGAATCCAAATTGGAAAAGAAGAAATAAAACTGTCACTGTTTGCAGATGACATGATGCTATACACAGAGCCTAAAGATGCCACCAGAAAACTACTAGAGCTAACCAATAAATTAGGTAAAGTTGCGGGACACAAAATTAATACACAGAAATCTCTTGCATTCCTTTTCACTAATGATGAAAAATCTGACAGAGAAAATAAGGAAACACTCCCATTTACCATTGCAACAAAAAGAATAAAATAACTGGGAATAAACCTACCTAGGGAGACAAAAGACCTGTATGCAGAAAACTATAAGACACTGATGAAAGAAATTAAAGATGATACCAACAGATGGAGAGATATACCATGTTCTTGGGTTGGAAGAATCAATATTGTGAAAATGCCTATACTGCCGAAAGCAATCTACAGTTCAATGCAATCTCGATCAAATTACCAATGGCATTTTTTATGGACTAGAACAAAAAATCTTAAAATTTGTATGGAGACACAAAAGACCCTGAATAGCCAAAGCAGTCTCGAGGGAAAAAAACGCAGCTGGAGGAATCAGACTCCCTGACTTCAGGCTATACTAGAAAGCTACAGTAATCAAGACAACATGGTACTGGCACAAAAACAGAAATGTAGATCAGTGGAACAAGATAACTTCAACTAATCTATGACAAAGGAGGCAAGGATATACAATGGAGAAAAGACAGTATCTTCAGTAAGTGGTGTTGGGAAAACTGGACAGCTACATGTAAAAGAATGAAATTAGAACACCCCCTAACACCATACACAAAAATAAACTCAAAATGGATTAGAGACCTACATGTAAGACCAGACACTATAAAACTCTTCGAGGAGAATATAGGAAGAACACTCTTTGACATAAATCACAGCAAGATCATTTTTGATCCACCTCCTAGAGTAATGGAAATAAAAACAAAAATAAAGAAATGGGACCTAATGAAACTTCAAAGCTTTTGCACAGCAAAGGAAACCATAAACAAGAGGAAAAGACAACCCTCAGAATGGGAGAAAATATTTGCAAATGAATCAACGGACAAAGGATTATTCTCCAAAATATATAAACAGCTCATGCAGCTTAATATGAAAAAAACAACCCAATCCAAAAATGGGCAGAACACCTAAATAGACATTTCTCCAAAGAAGGCATACAGATGGCCAAGAAACACATGAAAAGCTGCTCAATATTACTAATTATTAGAGAAATGCAAATCAAAACTACAATGAGGTATCACCTCACACCAGTTAGAATGGGGATCATCAGACAATCTACAAACAACAAATGCTGGAGAGGGTGTGGAGAAAAGGGAACCCTCTTGCACTGTTGGTGGGAATGTAAATTGATACAGCCACTATGGAGAACAGTATGGAGGTTCCTTAAAAAACTAAAAATAGAATTACAGTACGATGCATCAATCCCACTACTGGGCATATACCCAGAGGAAACCATAATTCAAAAAGACCCATGCACCCCAATGTTCATTGCAGCACTACTTACAATAGCCAGGTCATGGAAGCAACCTAAATGCCCATCGACAGATGAATGGATAAAGAAGATGTGGCACATATATACAATGGAATATTAATCATAAAAAGGAACGAAACTGGGTCATTTGTAGAGATGTGGATGGATCTAGAGACTGTCGTACAGAGTGAAGTAAGTCAGAAAGAGAAAAGCGCATATATGTGGAACCTAGAAAAATGGTACAGATGAACCGGTTTGCAGGGCAGAAATTGAGACACAGATGTAGAGAACAAACGTGTGGACGCCAAGGGGGCAAAGCGGTGGGAGTGGCGGTGGTGGTGTTGGGATGAGTTGGGAGATTGGGATTGACATGTATACACTAATATGTATAAAATGGATGACTAATAAGGACCTGCTGTATAAAAATAAATAAAATAAAATTCAAAAATTAAGAAAAAGAAGGGAAAGTTGGGGAAATTTTTCTTCTCAACTGCCTTCACTAGCAAAATTTGTACCAACTTTTCCAGTGCCTGTGGGTTCGTAAGTTTCTTCCTTTTCAAAGAAATCCATCTCTTTCTCTAGAATGTGACCAGAAGGCCGTGCAGTGGCTGCTGTTTGCAGGGCTTTTAATCACCTGTGTGAATGTTTGATAGGGCTATGAAATATGGCCCCTGAAGGCCCCCACACTGCCTTTTCCCTTCCTCAGATGGTGAATAATCATTGAACTGCTCCACAGTTTCCGATATAACGTTCAAATCAAGCCATGAAAAAACCCATATTTCACAAGGTAGCATATTTTTGGTTTCTGGCAGTAAATTTTCCTCACTCTTACTGCACCGTGGGACATTTTTGGAAAGGTCAGTTTGGCACTGTGTAAATTAACCAGAGGACCATTGGAGTTGAATGAAATCTGTTGTAAGTGTGTATTGATGGGCATAGCATGGGGTGGGGGACATGGCTCCGGTGCCAGAGTGATTTGGTCAGAAAAGCAAAATTGTAACATGGGCCTTAGAACCATTGTTATTGTCATGCTGAGTAACCACTGGAATGGCGTGATGACACAATGGCAGGGACACTCTTTCCAGAGCTTCCTTTGGGAAGCGAGGGTTGAGCTTCTGCCAAGGAGTGAGCTGATCACTTGGTGTCCTGCGGGTGTATCACTTCAAGTGTGAGCCCTGCTGCCATATTGCACAAATCCAGTGGGTACTGGTCACGTTGTCATCCGTTTGAATAGAGCACCCTGGTGTTGTGCAGTGTACAGCCTGTGCATCCAGGCAGGGCGGCACCGGGTTTATAACACCCTGGGTCTGGGAGGCAGCATAGTCCGGTGGCTTAGACCTGGATGAAAGCACAGATCTTTTACTTGCTAGCTGTATGTTCTGGAGCATGTCTTTTACATTTTCTGAGCCTCAGGATCTTCGCTTTAAATACAGTGATAATAGCAACACCTTCCTGTGTGGTTTTGATTGTGAAATCAGATAATGTGAGTAAGGCACTTTGCTCAGCATGATAAGCAATTCCTAAATGGTAGCTATTATTGCTCTTATTATTTAAAATATAGGCCCTGACTGGGAGCCTAGATCCCAATATGGCAAGAAATGATAATGGTTAACGGGAGAACATGGAAGGGAACCTGATCTGCCATGCCCTGTTCAGAGTCCTTAGTTCCTGCTTGACTCCTTTTCTTCCCTCAGTCACATAACGTCATCGGTGAACAGAGAGGAGCATGACTTTTCCACAGTCAATTAATTATTTAATCATTCTATTCATTCATTTATTCAAAATTAATTGAGTGCCTGCTCTTTCTCAGCACTGTTTTAGGCTCTGGGGGGCAGCAGTGAACACAGAAACAGAGAAGACAATACATATGTCATGTCCAAAGCTCTTGACACAGCTTCTACTTGTCTGCCTGAGCATCTTATTAAGTGTCTCCAATGGCTCTGCTCACATTTTTACCTATGGGGAGACAGCTGATTAGGAGAGGGAGAGAGAGAAAGAGAGAGGGAGAGAGAGAGGGGAAAATAAGAAAGAGGATGTGGAGGAGGGGGAAGACGACATTTAGAGAAGACATTTTATGGATAGTAAAGCCAGAACTATTAGTCAAAGGCCTTGCCTCCTCCCTTTCAAAAGACTGCTGCTGACAAGCCATCCTGTTAGTGGTTGCCTCCTACAACCAACAGTGGCACCAACAATCAGTCAGCCACAATTAATTGCATACCTACTATGTACCAGGCACTGTGCTAGGAATGGGGAATACCGTGGTGAACACATCAGAAATGTACAGTTTAGTAATGAATACAGATACTAAAGAGGTTTGAAAGTAAGTACTTAAAAGATAGCAAATGTGCAAAGAGAGAAGGCTATAGGACTTATAGCTTGGAGGAAACAGTCAAGGGAGGCTTTTCTGAGGAAGTGATATTTAATCTGAGACTTGAAGGATGACTTTGAGTAGCCAACAAAAAGCTGGTACAGGGAGAGAAGTTTCTGAAATCTTTAACCATTCCTAAAAGAATCCTAAAAGAATAAAGATGTAGGGCTCTTTTTTAAAGTTTTCTTTCCTCAGCCCCTTCTTTTAAAAAGCACTCAGTTGATGCAGGATGTGATCTCATTTTTTACAATTCAGTGAATAGCAACATCACTGACCTAACAACCTTGCATGCTGAGAAGGAGTAAGCAGGAACTTCTGAAAAATGGACCTTGTTCAGTTAGTCGTGGTTCACCAGCCAGCAAGAAGCTTGTGTAAATGACACTACTAGTGGAAGCTTTGAGAATCAATGCTAAGGATGGACCATACAGCGAAACTCTGCCTTTGGGTCTGAGCACGCGTTGTTTTGCCTTGCTCTATTGTAGGCCAAGTTGGAAGGCAATGAAAAATTACCCTATTTGGTACCTCGTTTACACAATATGGATTCTGGTGGACCTTTGAGAGCTTTATTAAGAATAGCATCTGATGGTTTATTGGACATGTAGTGCCCAATTATGGGATTTGACAGTACAAGGTATGTATTAATGACTTATTAGGGTGGACCTGACTGGTAATTGATCACTAATGAGGCAGACTTGCTTGCATCTAGGCAAAATAAGATTTTGAAACTCTTTTAGCAAACCCTGCATGAGTGCCTTAGGAGAAGTGATCTACTAAATGGGTGATAAATATTTCATGGCACGTATTTTACATCACCCATTTTACTAATTTTTTTAAGGATAACTAGACGGTTACCAGAAAGTCCCAGTTGGTGGTTGCCTTTGGTGTTCAAAATTCTCGATGTGCAGGATTGGCACAGAGTAATTGCAGTCATTACTGACTTTATCTTGCTACCTATGATGACAGGGCCATGTCCAAGTGACTGAGAGTGTTTTTCTGGATTAAGTTCCTGGCAGGCTTTGTTTTGGGTTCACAAAGACAAAGCATAGTTTATGCATGTTTCTCAAATGTCATAAGAAATGAACCATTTCAAGCTACAACTATGACTGCTCACTGATATGAAAGTGAAATATTTTCTTTCCTTTTAGACCCTGAATTAAATAAATACTTGCTTTCCTAAAGATGGTGCATGTATGTTTTCCGTAAAAATGCTCTGGATCTGTTTTACAAATTCCCATTTTCCATCTGACCCTTTTCCTCTTTATATTAATGAATTTCATCTAATTGAATCAGATGCCACAACTGACAAGTGCTCATTCTGAATTTGAGCTTCATCTCCCCAAGCAGGCATGTCCTCAGTAACACTTAGCAAAATTATATCTATCAAATCACTGGTGCAGTTAGAATTTAATTTGCTCTATCAGCTGCCGTTGTCATGCCACTTAACCTTAAAAAAAGTAATTTTCCTCAAGACTTCATAATTCCTTTTACATTTCTCCTTTTTCTCACTGAATGAATTTAATAAACTCTTGAAAGAGAAAAGACTGGATAAGAGCCCTTCTTCACAAGGTGACAGGGGAAGTGAGCCTGTTGTGTCCCCTTTATTTCCAAGTCATCCCTACCAGCTGGCATTGGATACTTTTAATGGCATCTTTCATCCTGATGCTAGCCTACAGAGTCCTCTTAGGGAAGGGGAGAAGAGGGTCCTGGCAGGGAATGGGAGAAAAGTGGGGGGGATGGAGAAAAGGAGAGGCAATGAAGGTAAGAAAATAAAAGGAGGAAAGAAAGAGGAGGGAAGGAAGTAGCAATGTTGTTGGAAGAGAAATCAAGATGGAGGAACAGCGCTGGAAAGCCAGAGATACCAGGATCCCTTGACCCCTCCCTGTTCTCTTGAAACCTTTACTGAGTACTCAGGTCACATTAATGTTTTCCTTTTCTGAGCTCTGTGGAGCAGTGGTTCTCAACTACAGGTGATAATTTCCCCTCCAAGAGGACATTTGGCAATACCTGGAGATATTTTCAGTTGTCCTAACTTGTGGGGGGGAGAGGGCAGTGTAGTGGATAGAGCACAGCTGTGCTGGCCTGAATCCTGTTCCTCAAAATTCATGTCTACCTGGAAACAATAAATGTGACCTTTCTGGAAACAAGACCTTTGCGGATGTAATTGAGTTAACATGAGGTCACACTGGATTAAACTGGGTCCTGTTCCAATGACTGGTGCCCTTATAAGAAGAGGGAAATTGGAACGCAGAGATATGGACACAGAGGAAAGACAGCCATGGGATGATGGAGGCAGAGATTGCAGTTATGCTGCCACAAGCCAAGCAAAGCCAAGATTGCTGGGAACCACCAGAAGCTGGAAGAGGCAAGGAAGGATTCTTCCCTAGAAACTTTGGAGGAAGCATGGCCTACCAACACCTTGGTTTCAGACTTCTAGCCTCCAGAAATGTGAGATAATAAGTTTCTGTTGCTTTAAGCTACCCAGTTTGCAGCACTTTGTGACAGAAGCCCTAGGGTTGCCACTAAACTTCCTACAGCACATAGGACAGCCCACCACAACAATGAGGAGTCCAATTGTTGGTAGCGTCAAGATTGAGGAAATCTGCTGAAGAGCTTAAGTCTGTAACTCTCATTAAACACTTTATTATATATGCTTTGAGGCAGCTTCTATGCTTGCAATTTTTTTTTTTACCTGATCCTTATTCTTTATTTAACTTTTTGTGCATTTGTGTGTCAATACATCCACTAAGTACACTCTTGGATGGCAGGGGACATGTGTTTGCTTCTTTGATGTCCTTCTTTGCTTAATTGATATGCATATAATAGGAGCTCAACAAATGCTTTTTGAATAAATGAACAAAGGTTATCAGCCCATGATCTAGTTACAGTGGCACCTGTCCCCAGTCATGTCAGTAGAACATATTCTAAGGTCTTGAGGTTGTGCTTTCCCAAGTTTTGACTAATGTCCCTTAAGTCAGAGGAGTCTGGGTGGAACCAGTCAACCCAATAAGGAAGGCCTGATGTGGATGAGATGTAGAGGAAGTATGGTCTTTCGGAAAGAGCTCCAGAATGGTGGGTAGGAGAAGGGTTCAATTTCTAACTCCTGGGGCATTCCACATGTTCTCTCTGAACTATGTTTTCCCCACCTATAAAATGAGAATAGCAATACCTAGCATATAGAGTTGTTGTGAGAATCAAGCAGGTTACAATAGAAAGAGCCTGACAAAGGTATTAAGTAAATAATTGATTTTCTATCCATGTAAAAACCAGGACAAGCATCTTTTCCATTTCAGGAAAATGGCGCAACCAGGAGATATCAGTACATGCACGATGGGCCTGTGAGTTTTGCCTGAGAAGCAGAAAACAGGGAAGAGAGTAATGCTTAACGTTGGTGACCTCCTACGTGCCAGGCATTTTCACGCTTTCTCATTTAATCCTTAGGACAACCCTCTGAGGTAGCAATTGCTATTCTCAGTTTGAAGTGAGGGAAGTAAGACTCACAAAGAGCTGAAGCCAGTAGGGATAGACTCAGATTTGATCTTAAAGCCCACAATATTTCAGCTGTACTTGCTGCCTGCCAGACTTATATGAAAGGTCCTATTTGGTTGTTTGGTAAATCAAAGAAAGGTGAGGACCCAGCATAGCACTGGAACAGAAGACATCCTATAGAAGTCATATGAAGTAAGCATGTGTTTATAGGGTATCATCTCTGTGCAGAGACCGTGTTCCTGGATCACTCTTGCCTGGCTGTGTATCTGGGCTGTTTTTCTCTAGTTAGTTAGTTAGTGCTGACTACAGCTTGGTCTCCAGCATGTTCCTGCAATATGTTAGGTGAAGGTTAATAGTATTGTCCATGGCCACAGAATAAAGAGAAGGTGATGGGCCATGGCTTCGGGAGCTCCACAGGACACTCTGCTGATTTGGTTGGTCTCAGAAGTATCACTGTCAGAGCTAGAGCATGACAAGGTTAAAGGTCTGGGAAGAGATATTGAATAAGAATTGGCAATCCAAAAGAAGATTCCAGACTTTTGAGTTTAGGCTCATATTAGGAATCTATACCTGGCAACTCCTCTGAGAAAATGTCCATGTCCTAGTGGGCTATGCCCTGACGGAAAAATATGTAGCTCCTCGGGCAGGTTTTCAGTGGAACATTTCAAAGAAAAGACAAATTTAACAAGTGCATTTAAGTGATATCTAAGTGAATAATTATTTTATATGAGACCAGGATCATGGCAAGGGAAAGCTAGTTTCATATTTTACTTATATGAGCTAAGCATATTCTGTGTAGTTACGCCAGATCTGCTATCCAGGAAGTTCATGTTGGAAGCCATGTGGATGGGAAGCACGATCTTCCTGTACCATAGACAGAATGCCAGTAGTACCTGTGGTTGAAGGTCACTGTGGACTCAGATGATGCTGTAAATCTCACCTTCGGAAGACCCAGCTTTCATCCCTCAGTTCATGTGGGGTCTGTAAACCTGATCATGTGTGGATATTGAGGATGACACTTGCACACTGCTGAAGAATGGGCTCATTTTATGGTGATCATCATTGAGAGTTTTTATTAGTGTTTTTCTTTTGCCGTGGTGCTACAGGAGCAGATATTTGATCATTAGAGGGAAAAAGGTTACCTTCCTACTGCGCTGTTATCAAATTAATGTAACCCTTGATGTCTTACTCCAAAATTTTCACATTTCTGGATTTTTATAAGTTTATATTCAAAAGGGTCAAATATAAAACATATTTCTAAATGTTCTTCCATTAGGGATAAGTGGCTTTTGTATTCTTCTCCGTTTCTCTGTTATACCTTCTGCCTTCTATCCAAGCTGAGGCCATTGATTTCTATATGAGATAGGTGACATCAGAAATATTTTCATTCTTTCTGGTTCATCTGGTTTTGACAAAGCACACACCAAAGGTGTTCTTTGAGTCTTTTAACTCATATTAGAAGTAAATTCCATCGTATTAGACACAGGACTTTATTCTTAGACATTCTGCTTTCTTCCTATAAGAGGCGCTGCCCACCTCCTGCACAATATTGCAGCCAGCAGGGGCTGACCAGTCATTTTCTCTGGGAAGGCCAGTCCCTCCTTCTTACTGCTCCTGAGAAGGTAGTCTGACCAGTAGCAAGCCTGGAGTTTCTGGTTCTTCCAGCAATTTCTGGACTTGGATGAAAACTCACAGTGATGGTGTGGGTTGTGGCATTTCAAACCACTAAAGTAACCCAGCTATGAAGGAAGGTTTAATACCCCGTGAAGTGAACTCTCACCAGCTAGAAACAGGAGACAGGAAGGAGGTGGTCAAATTATCTCCCATTCTTCCCTTTCATTGACTCCTTGGACATAGAGTTTCTCTTTACAGCTTGTCTTTAGTTAACTCACATGCTGAGTAACTTGGTCTGTCTGTTCATTGAAGGCTGTGAGTCAGCATGGCTGTTATGAACTGAATTGTGTTCCCCACCCATAATCACGCCAATTCATATGTTGAAGCCCTAATTGTCGACGTGACTGTGTTTGGAAATAGGTCCTTTAGGGAAGTAGTTAAGATTAAATGAGATCATTAGGGTGGGTCTCTAGTCCAGTAGGATTGATGTCCTTACAATCAATGTTTGCATGAGTGCAGAGGTAAGGCCACGTGTGGACACAGTGGAGGGTGGCCATCTACCGGCGAGGAAGAGAGCCCTCATCAGAAAGTGAATTTGTAGACACTTTAATCCGGGACTTTCAGCCTCCAGGGTAATAAGAAAGTAAATGTCTATTGTTCAATCCATCCAGTCTTTGGTATTTTTATTATGGCAGCCCAGAGCAGACTAATACAATGGTAATGCTATATTCTCATTGCTTCACACCTTTCCTGATGAAAAAACTTTAATTCTCATCTGAGGCTCTGTTTTCCAAACCTCAGGCTAAGACAGACATCTTACATTGGAAAGAAAGTGCCTTAATAGTCATAAGAAGGTGATGCATTGAACTCTGTTCTATAAATATGTCAGAAAAAATGTAAAGTTTTTATTTTATTTATAAAAAAGATGTTAAAAATCTTCCCTTGGGGAGTGTGTCATTCTTTTAATGAAGGATCTGTTGCAGTATATGTAAGTTGAAAGAAACTCAGGGAGATGGAGAGATGGTTGGCCAAAAAGTTTCAGATATGATTTTTCAGTTATTGCTCCTTGGTCCGACAATATGTTATCCACTGTAGCTTTTCTACCATGCTTTGCAGAAGAGCTGAGTGCGGGAAGTCAGTTGGCTTGGCAATGGGCTATTTGAAAATATGCAGGCTGTTGCCAGGACAAGAGTAAGACAGAGTTTCACGAAACTCTATTTGTAAAATTAAATTGGCCGGGATCAGGACAGTCTTGCAGCTTCAGTCTGGTTGCATGCCTCTAAACAAAGTCCACCAATACAAAGCCATGTTCTTTACTGTGAGGATGTATCTAATGGGCTGTCACTGAGGTCAGCTCTAGGTCAAGCTTCATTTACTCATGAAAAAAAAAAGAAGTGTGGAGAACGTTAATGAAACCCATCCTGGTTCTAAAGTGGAAGGCCCTGCTGTGCCAGGAGAATGAAATAAATGTCGCTCTTATTTCTTCACATTTAGCAAGCTTTGCCAATTATTTTGCAGTGTATGAGATCTTATGATAAAATCATTTGAAGGATAAGTGAAATATGAAACTGGCAGAGAAGTGCAGGTAGAAGAGAGGTTTATCTTGGAAATGACAAGACAAATCATTTGGATGAAAGCCATTGGAGTTCAGTTTTGAGTGGGAGGGAGAAATATATAAACAGTCACAGAGGAAAGATTTGATAGAATATCTAACAACCGAGACCAGAGTTTTAGGGCAGGTTGGAAGTAAAATTAGAAGCCAGGGACCAGATGTCCCAACACATACCTGAAAGATGAGAGTCATATGAGAACCAGACCATGAAGTTGTATTGGCGAGGAGATACTACAGTAGTGGTAGTTGTTGTAATAAACGTTGCACTCTTGACAAAGCAGCTGCTTTTTTTTTTTTCTTCATTCATGCATGGCTCAAGACAAGAGTGTACTGATTATATCACAGGGTGATACTTTTATTCCAGAGAGTGTAGCTCTGTGAAGGACTCTAATGAGGCAGGTGATCTCACTTAACTTCTCCATAGAGGCAGATGCTAAAGCGGATGGTTGTCACAACTTCCATATGCTTGAGTAGGGGGTATGCCCAGACCTGGCCTGTGGAACAACAAAA
Organism: Delphinapterus leucas; assembly: GCF_059928025.1. Lineage (NCBI taxonomy): Eukaryota > Metazoa > Chordata > Mammalia > Artiodactyla > Monodontidae > Delphinapterus > Delphinapterus leucas. The sequence goes on along the minus strand of NC_143130.1, from coordinate 44,307,845 downwards.
TCTGTCCCTTATCCCAGAAGCTGGTCCCTGAGCAGCATCCAAGTATACTGAGAGTTAAGGTAAAATTGGTCTAAGGTGTGGTTCAGGGAGGCATAAGTAAGAAGGAAGTTCATTTGGTGATTTGGAAAAATATAGGGAGTGCCCAGGGGAGGCCTGATACAGCCATCTGATTGACAGTATGATGATTCTGAGGCATTGGATAAGTCATGGTTGGATCTTTCCTAGTAGATGAGGTATAGGATATGTTGTCAATGTCCTGGATGAGAGGTAGACCAATGGCCACAGCCCACTCATGTTGGTTAAATTGTAACACAGGTCTGTGGTCTTTGCCATTGTCAGAAATGGTTTAGGAATTGAATGGGGCTGAGGGGAAGTCATCAGTAGGTGGGATGACCAAGGTTAAGTGGATTTAGAAACGTGAAAGATGCTAACAAAGAGAAGACGCATTTTAAAGATCTTTTTTTAAATTAAATTATTTATTTATTTTTGACTCTGTTGGGTCTTCGTTGCTGTGCAGGCTTTCTCTAGTTGCAGCGAGCTGGGGCTACTCTTCGTTGTGGTGCGCAGGCTTCTCATTGTGGTGGCTTCTCTTGGTGTGGAGCACAGGCTCTAGGCGTGCGGGCTTCAGTAGTTGCAGAATGCAGGCTCAGTAGTTGTTTTTCATGGGCTCTAGAGCGCAGGCTCAGTAGTTGTGGCACACGGGCTTAGTTGCTCCGTGGCATGTGGGATCTTCCCGGACCAGGGATCAAACCCGTGTCCCCTGCATTGGCAGGCAGATTCTTAACCACTGCACCACCAGGGAAGCCCCAGGAGACGCATTTTAGAGTGAAGTATTGATGTATAGCTCTGGAAAATCAGCTAATATTCCTGAAATGTCAGTTGAAGTTTAGTATAAATAGGAATTTAGAGGATAGATTTGCTGTGGTAGGCCAGATAATGGCTCCTCCAAGATGTCTTTGCCCTAATCCCTTTATCCTGTGAATAGGTTACTTTACATGGCAAAGGAACCCTGCAGATGTAATTAAGGTTATAGACCTTGAAATAGGGAGATTATCCTGGATTATTAAAATGGGCCAAATCTGTTCACATGAACCGTTGAACACAGAGAACTTTCAGTGGCTGGAATTAGATATGGTGGAAAAGGAGGCAGAAGAGACGTGTCATGAGGGAAAATCAGAAAGACTAGAAACATGAACAGAGCTCGATGGACTGTTGTTGACTTTGAAGATGGAGGAAGGAAGCGGACAGCAGCTCCTAGATGATTGCCGGCAAGGAAATGGGGACCTTTGCCCTAAAACAGCAAAGAACATACTTCTGCTGACAACCTGAGTAAACTTGGAAGTGGATTCTTTCCCCAAGCCTCCAGACAAGAGCCCTGGACAGGTGACACCTTGATATTTGCCTGGTGAAACTTGTGTTGAGTTTCTAACCTATGGAACTGTGAGATAAATTGTTTTTGCTTTAAGTCTCTAAGTTTGTGGCAATTTGCTATGGTAGCAAAGGAAAAATAATACATTCTCATATCTGTGTTTCCATAGATATATGTAACATTATTTAAATTTTTTTTTCTTATTTTTGGCTGCGTTGGGTCTTCGTTGCTGCACGTGGACTTTCTCTAGTTGCAGAGAGCAGGGGCTACTCTTCATTACGGTGCACAGACTTCTCATTGAGGTGGCTTCTCTTATTACAGAGCACGGGCTCTAGGTGTGCGGGCTTCAGTAGTTGTGGCTCACGGACTCTAGAGCGTGGGCTCTAGAGCGTGGGCTCTAGAGCGTAGGCTTAGTAGTTGTGGTGCACGGGCTTAGTTGCTCCGCGGCATGTGGGATCTTCCAGGACCAGGGATTGAACCTGTGTCCCCTGCATTGGCAGGCAGATTCTTAACCACTGTGCCATCAGGGAAGTCCTTTATCATTATTTTAATGTGTGTACACACACATATCTGAGCAAAAGTACCATACACTATATAGCATACTGGAATAAATAGAGTTCATGGGAATATGCAGCGTTATGGTCGATGCTTCTGGCACTCACCACTGAGAGCTGGTCTGGGAGCATGTGGCCTACAACTATTTTTAACTTCTTCCATGATTTATTAAAGAGAGAGACTCCATGTGGGAAATTATTGTAACCTCTGCTTTTGAGAGCTGCTGCTTCGCAAAGATTATCAGAAATTCAAACTCAGCTCCAGCCTTCCCCCACACCTTTGTCAAATTTGATAATTTTTCCAGCCAATATACGTGTATGTGTGTATGCGTGTGTGTCTAGGGTATGTGTCTACTACATATAGGCAGATATATAACTCTCATTTCCAAAGCAATTTTCTAATGTGTTAAGAATAGAACTGGAAACCAGCCTTGCTGAAACATGTAGCTGGTGAAGGAGGATGGGGAGATTTGCTTTTTGTCAACACTGAATCTGTCCTTTTCTCACAGTGACATCTCGCAGGATTCCCTTATTTGTGATTCCCTGCGTTTTGAAAACTCACCCATAAGTTTATGTAGAAACAAACATCTTCTGTTTCTTTCTTCTCAAACACCCTGATCATAAGAATTTAATGGGGGCTTCCCTGGTGGCGCAGTGGTTGAGAGTCTGCCTGCCGATGCAGGGGACGCGGGTTCGTGCCCCGGTCCGGGAAGATCCCACATGCCGCGGAGCGGCTGGGCCAGTGAGCCATGGCCGCTGAGCCTGCGCGTCCGGAGCCTGTGCTCCGCAACGGGAGAGGCCACAACAGCAAGAGGCCCGCGTACCACAAAAAAAAAAAAAAAAAAAAGAATTTAATGGAACTCTCACTGGAGCCACCACTCTGCTTGCCTGTCTCCTCTTCAGCACCAGCCTGGGATGGACAGCTTCCCTAGGAGGCTAGGTGGTTTGTGTGCATTTCTTATACAGTCAACAGAGCTATCCTCTGTGTTTTAAATCTAAGTATGGATACTGAAAAATGCTAATTTATGATAAGCAAGAGCTGGATTGACAGGAAGCACAATAGCAGAGGGAGAGGCTGTTTGGTGAGACTGGGAAGGGGGAAAGGGAAGGGAGTGAAAAAATACAGAGACTGATTGGGAATAAAACCAAAGAGGTTAAAACAGAAGTTTTTTGGAGTTAACCCAGAGAGGGACTGCAATAGAATAACTTGGAAAAAAAGACCATGTCAGTTTATGTCTAGGAAAATAGACTAAGCATATTTTTCTTAGATAATAGTGATAAGGAAAAAAATATATTAGTTCAGGGAGTCACATGCCTTCCTGGAAGATCAATTAATGTCCAAACCTTGGGTTTATGTCTTCTCGCCTTTGTTTTTCTGAAGGTGAGTGGCAACAAGAGGCCAGCTTGCTGACTGTAAGCTAGAATCTAGGTGGGTCTAAAAAGCTGAACCCAAGTGATCTTGTAGGGTGAATCAGATGGAGTCAGCACCGATGCTATACTGTGTCCCATGATTTTGATGATCTGCAGAGACTTTTTACCCTGGGAGTTTCACTGGAAGGATGTGAAAAGCAGGGCTACAGTTCTCATGAGCAAGACTTTCAGTCTGAGCAAGAGTTAGGGCTGACTTTACCCCAGGTCACATGAGGAGGTGTTCCTTTTGTCGCTTTCTCTGGCATTTTGTTTTGCATCCTCTCTTGTGGAGCATGATGGATAAGTAAGGTGAACTAGAGTCTCACTTTACATTTGAGGCAGCTGAGTCCCAGATGGGTACCACAGTTGCCCAGCATCACACAGCAGCATCCACACCAACTCATCCAAATACTCTTAATTTTTCTTGATTCCTAAAACCCTATTTCTACTCTGGTATTCCCTGAGGATAATCTTGTTTCCTGTTTCTCTGCAAACAGACACTGAGACTATCAGTGTAGAGCTTATTCATGGCTGAGAGAACCTTTGAGAACTCAGGAAATATTTTAGCTAGAACCAAGTAACTCAGTTGGGGCATGATTGTTATGTTCGGATATTTGTCAGGGAGTCACGTAAAAGCGGGATTTACCTAAAACCCTGTGGTCCCAGAGGGCAGATGCAAGAGTGAGGTGTAGTAGTTCCAAGAAAGCAGATTTCAATCTGGGATAATGAAGAACTTCCTTCCAATCTGAACTGTTCAAAAATGGAATTAACTAATTTATGCGATAATGAGTTCTCTGCCTCCTGAGGTAATTAAATAAAGGCTGAACGTTTGTCAAGGATGCTGTAGGGAAATTACAGAACTGGCATGAGAGTGGAGTGGGCTTGTGCTTGATAGCTCAAATCTTGAAATTCAAAGTTTCCATCAAAATTAAAATTACTCTACCTGAACTTCTTTACCTTCCTTTCCCTATTTTTCAAATTTAGTTTTTTATTTTTAAAAGTTATTATTTTTTATTTTCATTGAGGTACAGCTGATGTACAATATTGTATACATTTCAGGTGTACACCATAGTGATTCACACATTTTAAAGATTATATTTAAATTTATATATTTTAATTTAATAAAATTAATTTATTTTAAATTAAATTTAAATATAATTCAAATATATTTAAATTATATTTAAATTTACTCTTGATTGCCACTCTTCATCTAAACTTTTGTCCCCACGTAGGTTTAGCAGAGACCACCTCATCTTTCCGGACTCACTCCTCTTTTCTCCCATTTCCTTCTCAGTCTACTCATCAGTTTATCCCTTTCTCTGCTTTAGTTGTCTGTCTTCTTTGCCAGTGGCACTTTCTTTCCTTAACATACCATATGCTCCTTTACCCTAAAACGATGTTCCCTTACCTGTACTACCCCTCATATTTCCATTCTGAACCTTTTTGTGAAATAATATTTTGTTTATACATGGTGCCAATTCACTTACCAATTCATGCTCACTCCATAAACTCTTGATGACTCTTGTCTCATCATTCTACTTAGTGGTGGGTATGGAGGTGTCTGTTCCAATATTCTTTTTTAAAAGGCAGAATGGCAGAAATAGAGACAGATGTAGAGAACAAATATATGGACACCAAGGGGGGAAAGTGGCGGGGGGCGGCGGGGAGAGTGGTGGTGGTGGGATGAATTGGGGGATTGGGGTTGATATATATACACTAATATGTATAAAATAGGTAACTAATAAGAACCTGTTGTATAAAAAAATTAATTAAAATTAAAAAAAATAGTTAACGTATGAGTGTTTACTCTGGGCTAGGCATTGTGTTAAGTGATTTTAATAACCCTATGAAGTAGGTACTCATATTGTAATTTAATTAATTTGCCAGTGGTCACAGTTAGTAAGCGTTTGAGCCTGGGAGGGGTGATTCTAGAACCTTTAACCATTCTGATGTCCTGTTGGCTTATCCTCTCTTTATACCATATGTAGCTTTCATCTGAAATTTGAATGCATCTGCCCTACCTCCCTCTCATTGGAATGTTTTTCTACATATTTTGTTTTAGAAACTATCTTTTCTCCTAAGGACTCTTTACTGATTCCTGCCCCCTACTTGAAATCCCACATTATTTATTTTGTACTTTTATGTACAACTTCTTTAAAAATTTTTTATAGTAGTGTATATCCATAGCTTCTTAGCTCTGATATTTATCATCTCCTTAAAGGCAGGGACCATTTGTCAGTCACGTTTTTTATTGTTACTTAGCAGAGCACACCTTCCCTACAACATAGTAAGATCTTTGTCTAAATTGAATTAACTCACAGCACATTAACTATATATAAGAGCTTGTCTTAATTCAGTACAGTGGCCCCTTTCATGCTTTTATGATTATTACTCCTAGCTTTAGTATTTAGACAACCGGAAGTAGCATCATTGATTTATATGTCACTGATATACATAGCACTGATTTATTTACACTTCAAAAATTGCCCTTCTAAGTGAAGGAAAGAAAAGTCTCATTTCTACAAGAGACAAGTGATAATATCTGAAACAAGGGCCACATCAATGTCCAAATGGATGGAAAAATATTCATTAATTAGAATTAATAGCCTAATTTTGACCTCTTACAACAGACAGAAAAGATTCATCTAAGCTATTCTAGTTGACATATAATGGTCTGAACTTTTTGACAGAGGAGTTCATTTTGAGGAACTAACTGTGAGTTCTCTGAATTCTTCTGATCCCCTTGAGTGGGAAAAGCTGGGAAAGAGGATGTGATGAGCACTTAGTACTTGTGAAAGATCTGTGTCTCTGTTACCCAGGATGGAGGGATGTGGTTGTCTCAGCAACCGTCTGCATGAGTGAATTGAAATTGACCATTTGGGTAGCCCTGTTTCAGAGAGTGGGTGATGGAATTTTTGCCTCTCATATGTGGAACTCATCCTTACAGTCTCTCTCTACACCCATTTTTCTCTTTGCAGCACTGCCTGAGATTATTCATATTTCTGATTTTTTTCTTTACCCCCATTTTCTCAGTCAATCCTTTGATTTTCTCTCAGTCACACCTGTTATTTGTCAGTTCTGCTTTCCAAGAGCCTTTAAGTTTGTTTGGTGTGTGATGAATAATTTTTTTTTAATGTTTTGTGACAGAACATTTCTGGGGTAAAGGAGTGATAAATATCAAATGAAGTGGAGGCCAGAAATTTAATTTTCCCTATCAGGGCCAATCTGTGCTTCATTTTATCCTGACAAAAATTGACATTTTATCCCTGTGATAATGGAAGACTCTGATTGCAATCCCTTTTCATAATTTAAAAAAGAAAAACCTTTTTCTTCCCCCAGAGAAGCTTGAATCAAAGCAGAGCAGATTCCATGTACATTGTGAAGAAAGTCACCTTATATGCCTGCCCTTTGTGTCCCCCAGCCTGGCAGCAAGTATTTCCATAAAGTTGCTCAAGTTCTTGATGTAATGTGTGGCTTTCAGGTTTTCTCTCTGGTTCTTCTCAAGAAATTTATTTAGCCATGGCAGGGACAGAAGCCTCCCCCACTTTCTTTATCCAGCCCCACTTCATAAATTCAGGAGGATTTAAGAACTCTGAGATTATGTCTGAGAACTGTCCTTTCCACTTAACTCATTAGAAGATGCTTAAGGCTAGAGTGGGACAAAGAAGTACTTATTTAACAAACACTCATATGTCTGGATCAGACAGCATTCCAAGGGCTCTTTAAATGTTAATTCATTTAATGGTCATAACAACCCTATGATGTCAATCCAGTTTTTTACACATTTTACAGATGGATGAACTGAGGCACAGACAAGTGAGTTAACAGGACCACAGTTACTAGCATGTAGTGGAGCCAGGACTCAGCTGTGGCTGGCTACCAGGATCCATGCCCTTAATCATTTTACTGTGCTGCCACCACATTAAATTGTTCAGTTTGCTTTGTGTCTTCCCTAGCATCATCCTTCTCTCACAGACACTTTTCCAGTTCTTCTTTGGTGAGTCCCTGGATTACTCCTCTAAAAAATGTTGCACACTACATTCCTTCACATTTTCCAAACTATGCCAGAAGCATTCAGGAAATGTCCAGATTCCCAAATCTTAGAATAACTTCTTCCTGAGAGATGCAGTCTCAGTTCTGTCAGAAACTAACTATATGGTACTGGGGAAAACAGCTACTCTCTTACCCACCTGTAAAATAAGGTGAGGCTGGGCTACGCACTTGCTTCTGTTCTAACAGTAAAGTGTTAGGATCCTAAACTTGACGCATATTCTTTGGGGGCACCCAGGCTGTGTGGACTATGCTTAGAAATTGATTTCAGATTTGAAATCTATCTTCTAGGGGGCTGGAGTCAGATTAAAACCTTTGCCCCAAGGCTGCTCTGTAGAACTTGTTAGTATTAGCACACTGCCCTGGTTTTGCAGCGTTTTAGGCTATTCCTTATGTCCTTTTGATGGCCTCTGTTATGATGTATAGGTACAAATGATAACATATTCCATGAGGACAAAGAGATAAATGCTTCATGCAGTCAACAGAGATTAAATTAGCATGAGACATGGAAGTCTTTTGGGGGAAGCCACTAATAAGTTTTTTTTATTCTCTAATTTGGACAAAATACATGGTATGCAGGATGGTCTTAAAACATAGGCACCTTTTAAAATAATTAATTAATTAATTTTTATTTTTGGCCGCGTTGGGTCTTCATTGCTGTGCACGGGCTTTCTCTAGTTGTGGCGAGCGGCGGCTACTCTTCATTGTGGTGCATGGGCTTCCCATTTTGGTGGCTTCTCTTGCTGTGGAACATGGGCTCTGGCGAGCAGGCTTCAGTAGTTGTGGCTCACGGGCTCTAGAGCACGGGCTCAGTAGTTGTGGCATATGGGTTTAGTTGCTCCGCGGCATGTGGGATCTTCCTGGACCAGGACTCGAACCTGTATCCCCTGCATTGGCAGGCGGATTCTTTACCACTGCGCCACTAGGGAAGTCCCCAAACATAAGCACCTTGAATGGATACTTTAAGTGCTTTTTGTGTGAGAACTATGTAGGTCTGAGGTTCATAGCATACAGCTTACGCTATGCCCCCTGGTGGCATTTTCTGAGGAATCCCCACCCACATAACTTCGTATTTATGGGCTTTATAATCTGGAGTAGGACTTATGAAGAGAAAGTATGTTCTTAAGACTCATGACTCCTCATTTCTGATTCCTATGCCACATTCTCACAGATCTAAGGGTCCTTATGCTAGAGATTTTAGATCAATGTGGACCATGGTTGGGCTTCATTCATCTGTGAGTGCCTGGAAATTTTATATATATATATAAAGTGTATATATGTGTGACAGTGTGCTTTTTAAATATCATTTCATTCTATGAAAATCTGAGCATTAGTTAAGAAGTCTTTTGGAACTGAGTGACAAAACTCAACACAAACTGGCTTTAGCAAAGTAGAAAATAATATAGGCTTATTTTCTTCAAGCATGGTTTTATCTAAGGACTGAAAAATGTCATCAGGATTTGGTCTTTTGCTTTATTCTCCCAGTTGTGGTCCTCTCTGAATGGGATTCATTTTAGGTAGTCTATTTCTACTTGGTGATCTTCCTTCACTCGTAGAGCTCCTACTTTACATTCCAGTAATTAGCAATTCCAGTGCCAAGAGAGAGCATCTTTCATGGTAGGTTGAGTACAACTCCTAGAGATACTTCTTGGTGAACTGATTTAGGTGCCAGTTTTTATCCAGTCTCTCGGGAGAGGAGGGGTGATGAAAGAATATGCAAGTTTCCAATGCCTGTAACCCAGGGGTGAAGTCATACTCACCTGAACCATGTGGACTGAAAGTGGGGAAGCAGTGGTTCCCAAAGAAAATCAAGTTTCTGTTAGAGGAAAGAGAAAAGCCAAGATATGTCATCCATAGGGTGTGAAGTCAAGCCCCTTCCTCCCATATTTACAAGCATTATCTAAGAAAATGAATTTTAGGATACTTTTTTCATGCTCCAAATATGTGATATTGGTTGATTAAAAAAAAACAAAAAACAGGGCTTCCGTGGTGGTGCAGTGGTTGAGAGTCCGCCTGCCAATGCAGGGGACACGGGTTCGTGCCCCGGTCCGGGAGGATCTCACATCCCTATAAGCCAGTAAAATGGAAAGCCTGGCAGAGATGGTCAAATTCTTGGAAAAGCACAGCCTTCTGAGCCTGAACCAGGAAGAAGGAGAAAAAATAAACAGACCAATCACAAGCACTGAAATTGAGACAGTGATTAAATATCTTCCAACAACTAAAAGCCCAGGACCAGATGGCTTCACAGGCGAATTCTATCAAACATTTAGAGAAGGGACAACAGCTGTCCTTCTCCAACTCTTCCAAAATATAGCAGAGGGAGGAACACTCCCAAACTCATTCTACGAGGCCACCATCACCCTGATACCAACACCAGTGATGTCACAAAAAAAGAAAACTGCAGGCCATTATCACTGATAAACGTAGATGCAAAAATCCTCACCAAATACTAGCAAACAGAACCCAACAGCACATTAAAAGGATCATGCACCATGATCAAGGGAGGTTTATCCCAGGAATGCAAGGATTCTTCATTGTATGCAAATCAATCAATATGATAAACCGTATTAACGAATTGAAGGAGAAAAACCGTAGATCATCTCAATAGATGCAGAAAAAGCTTTCAACAATATGCAACACCCATTTATGATAAAAACCCTGCAGAAAGTAGGCATAGAGGGAACTTACTTCAACATAATAAAGGCCATATATGACATAATAAACCCACAGGCAACATCATTCTCAAGGGTGAAACCTGAAACCATTTCCACTAAGATCAGGAACAAGACAAGGTTGCCCACTCTCACCACTATTATTCAACATAGTTTTGGAAGTTTTAGCCATGGCAGTCCAAGAAGAAAAAGAAATTAAAGGAATACAAATTGGAAAAGCAGAAGTAAAACCGTCACTGTTTGCAGATGACATGATACTATACATAGAGAATCCTAAAGATGCTACCAGAAAACTACTAGAGCTAATCAGTGAATTTGGTTGAGTAGCAGAATACAAAGTTAATGCACAGAAATCTCTCGCGTTCCTATACACTAATGATGGAAGCAGAATACAAAGTTAATGCACAGAAATCTCTCACATTCCTATACACTAATGATGGAAAATTTGAAAGAGAAATTAAGGAAACATTCCCATTTACCATTGCAACAAAAAGAATAAAATACCTAGGAATAAACCTACCTAAGGAGACAAAAGACCCATATGCAGAAAACTATAAGTCACTGATGAAAGAAATTAAAGATGATACCAACAGATGGAGAGATACCATGTTCTTGGATTGGAAGAATCAACATTGTGAAAATGACTGTACTACCCAAAGCAATCTACAGATTCAGTGCAATCCCTGTTAAACTACCACTGGCATTTTTCACAAAACTGGAACAAAAAATTTCACAGTTTGTATGGAAACACAAAAAACCCCGAATAGGCAAAGCAATCTTGAGAAAGAACAATGGAGCTGGAGGAATCAGGCTCCCTGACTTCAGACTATACTACAAAGCTGCAGTACTTAAGACAGTATGGTTCTGGCACAAAAACAGAAATATAGATCAATGGACAGGATAGAAACCCTAGAGATAAACCCACGCACATATGGTCACCTTATCTTTGGTAAAGGAGGCAAGACTATACAATGGAGAAAAGACAGCGTCTTCGATAAGTGGTGCTGGGAAAACTGGACAGGTACATGTAAAGAATGAAATTAGAACACTTTCTAACACCATATACAAAAATAAGTTCAAAATGTATTAAAGACCTAAATGTAAGGCCAGACAACTCTTAGTGCAAAACATAGGCAGAACACTCTATGACATAAATCACAGCAAGATCCTTTTTGACCCACCTCCTAGAGAAATGGAAATAAAACCAAAAATAAACAAATGAGACCTAATGAAACTTAATAGCTTTTGCACAGCAAAGGAAACCATAAACAAGATGAAAAGATAACCCCCAGAATGGGAGAAAATATTTGCAAACGAAGAAACTGACAAAGGATTAATCTCCAAAGTACACCATCAGCTCATGCAGCTCAATATAAAAAAAAACAACCCAATCCAAAAATGGGCAGAAGACCTAAATAGACATTTCTCCAAAGAAGATATACAGTTGCCAACAAACACATGAAAGGATGCTCAACATCACTAGTCATTAGAGAAATGCAAATCAAAACTACAAAGAAGTATCACCTCACACTGGTCAGAATGGCCATCATCAAAAAATCTAGAAACAATAAATGCTGGAGAGGGTGTGGAGAGAAGGGAAGCCTCTTGCACTGTTGGTGGGAATGTAAATTGATACAGCCGCTATGGAGAACAGTATGGAGGTTCCTCAAAAAACTAAAAATAGAACTACCGTATGACCCAGAAATCCGACTACTGGACATATACCCTGAGAAAACCATAATTCAAAAAGTGTCATGTACCAAAATGTTCATTGCAACTCTATTTACAATAGCTAGGACATGGAATCAACCTAAGTGTCCATCGACAGATGAATGGATAAATAAGATGTGGCACATATATACAATGGAATATTACTCAGCCATAAAAAGAAATGAAATTGAGTTATTTATAGGGAGGTGGATGGATCTGGAGAGTGTCATACAGAGTGCTGCTAATAGCAGCACTAACAGCAGTTAGCACTCCGTATGCTTACACATATATATGGAAGCTGAAAAAAAAAGAACAAATTGTTCTGAAGAACTTAGGGGCAGGACAGGAATAAAGACGCAGATGTAGAGAATGGACTTGAGGACACGGGGCGGGGGAAGGGTAAGCTGGGATGAAGTGAGATAGTAGCATGGACATATATACGCTACCAAATGTAACATAGATTGCTAGTGGGAAGCAGCCGCATAGCACAGGGAGATCAGGTCCGTGTTTTGTGTCCACCCAGAGGGGTGGGATAGGGAGTGTGCGAGGGAGACGCAAGAGGGAGGAGATATGGGGATATATGTATATGTATAGGTGATTCACTTTGTTATATAGCAGAAACTAACATACCATTGTAAAGCAGTTATACTCCAATAAAGATGTTAAAAAAATAAAAAGTATAGGTAGAGACACAGAGGACATATTGAGTGGCCCCAACATACATCTAAAGAACTTCAAGAAAAGAATGGGAGGAATGGTGGAGAAATAATATTTGAAGAAGTAATAGCTTAGAATTGTGCAGAACGGAATACTTGAATCCTTCAAATATGCCTTCTGAATACTAAGAAACAAAACAAAGATAAACCCACACCTAGAAATGCCATGTTTAAACAGCAGAACAACAGGAAAAAGGGCAATTTTAAAAAGTATCCAAAGAAAAATGCAGATGTCTTTCCAACAAGACTAAGATTAGACTGAAAAAAACTGATCAGCAGCAAGACACAATGTTTTAAAAGAGAATGAAGTAAATGCAAATATTTTAAATGATAAAAGATGAAAAGAATTTGCCAACAGACCTTCAATAAGAGGACAATTAAATCTACTTCAGTAAGAATGGGAAAGAAGAGATTGGAGGCATGGGCTATGAGAAATGATGGTGATCATAGAAATTGATAACATTTGACAAGAAAACTATGACAAGGATTGGCCACCAAAAATGTTCATTGTTTACTATGATAAAATAAACTTTAGATAGCAATAGCAAGAAGGGAGACAGTATTTAATGGGTACTTAAAATATGCTAAAATTCCTGTCATGTTTGAGGGGAGGGAATACATTGTGAATAATTAAATTCTGTTGGGAAGATTTATAGTATACAGATAACTAAAACACATGCATAAAAATCTATAATTCTGAAACTAATAGAGAAAGAAAAGAGAGCAGAATATATTAAACTTCATCAATCTAAGCAGAGTCCAGAAAGTAGATGAAAAAAAGCAGTGAAGAAAAAAAAAAGATGTGAAGACAAAATAAGCTGGTTGAAATGAGTGTCTATCCATATCAATAATGCCAATAAATATAATTGGATGAAAGTTAGGTATTTTTGACTGTAATTATCAGATTGATAAAAGAGAAATTGATTTCCATCCTGCTAACAAGACACATACTTAAGAGGACCCTCTGAGAAAGTCTGAAATTATAAACCAATAGGAAGCTTGAATTGTAATATCAATATCAGATGAGAAAGAATTTAAGGAAACCTTATTAATTGGGATAAAGAGGGCTACCTCTTTGTATTCAGTACGTAGATATAACCACTATTTACTGCTCTGTCTACCAACATAGCAAAACTAGACAGAATTACAAGGAGACATGTGCCAGTCTGTTTTGTGGGTGATTTCAACACAAATGTTTCAATGGTATATGTAGAATTCTACCCCCAGCAAATAGGTTTACAAAATCTAACCATACTCTAGGTCACAAAAGGAGAATTCTCAGGCAGTTTCAAAGAATCAAGTACAAACATACCAGGTTTTATGAGTGGAGGGCAATTTAATTCCGTATCAGTCATAAAAATATTTAGAAACTTAATTCTTTATTAAGAAAATCTCCCTGGAATTTCAGAATGTCTTGAAAGGAAAAATAATGACAATATGACATATCAAAGCCTATGGGGTGTAGCTAACGTGTTAATTAGAAAAATTTTTCTGCCCATTAAGCTGGTATTGAACACCGTGGGTGACATTCCCCTGTGGCCTGGGGGTGGAGATACACTTTGCAGCTACCCAGTAGGTCTCATGAATCTAGTACATTCCATTTTTCAGACTGCTCTTCATCTTTCTACCATTTTCATTTTTTAAGGCCAAGATAAGTGACAGCTGCCCAGAATACACCCTCTGGTTCCCAACCCGAGCTGATATGTACTCCTCTGTCTCTATCTCTCTGCTCTCACGGCACATCTCAGTAAGCCTTAGTGTTGAGTAATCATTGACTTTCTTAACCTAACTCTCCTCTCTCCACTAGCTGGAAGGTCTTTGGGGGAAGAGACGTTTATACCCCCCACCATGCCCACATTGGGGACTTGCACATGGTGGTGTACATATAGTAGGGTACAGGCTGAGTACCAAGTTGATCATGGAGGCATGTACACATTATCTCTCTTGTGAAGAATTTTGGGTCTGTTGGTCTGGAATTCAGAGCAGAGGTCAAGGCTGGAGACATGATCTTGAGCATCATTAGTGTTCAAATGGTATTGAAAACATGGGGATGGGATAAGATCATTTTGGCAGTGACTAGTGTGGGCAGAGGAGAAAGCCTGAGAAATGACATATGGTGCGGGGGATTAGGAGGGCTGAAGTGGAGCAGCCAGAGAGGCAGGAGGAAAATGAGCGTGGTGTCTGCAAACTGGAAAAGATCGTGCCTTAAGGAGAGGTGAATTGTGCCAGATGATGCTGGCAGGTAAAGAGCAATGAGGCCTGAAAAGATTCCACTGGAGTAAAAGCAGTGGGTGTCATTGGGCACCTTAAGAAAGGTCAGTTTTTAGGAAGTGGTGTAGCAGGATGCTAGATTGGAGTGAGCTGTCTGCATGACTTCCCCCTGGAGTCGCTCGACCTGGAGTGCCTTTTCCTCCACTCTCTAGACTGGCTCACAGTAGCCCATCCTCTGTATGTACTTCATATGTTAAATATTTGCATATATTTCATATATATGTAACATCTGTATGTGTATATATAATCTTCATTGCACATCTGATATGCATAAGATATACACACATATGTGTGTGCATATATGTGTTGAATACATATATATGTGTGTGTATATCTATCTCTCTATATATATATACTCCAACACTTACCACATTGCATCATAATTATTTATATATTTAACTCCCACACATCATCCTTGCCAGGAATCTGAGAATTTGGGTCAAGGACTACTTTTTTTTTCCTTTGTGTTCCAGGTTCCAACACTGGCTCTGCAGTGTGTAATCTTTCACCCAGTAATAGAAAAGCTTTTTGTGCAGGTGATGCCATTCCAGGCAGGGGATGCAGAAGGGAGGTGGTGTGGAAGGGAGGAGAGGTTAAGGCAGTGGATGCTGCCTCTTTCCACCCTTCCCCGGTTTCAGCCTATAAATCTGATAAAGCGTGACCTTGGTTGGGTGTGTGGGAGAAGCAGACAGGGTCTGAGTGTATGCAGAGTGGTAAGAGGATAGGGGTGCAGAGCCTCTTTGTCGGAGTACCACTTACCTACACGCCTGGCAGTGACCCCTTCCACTAAGGGAAAAGGGTCCCAAGCATCCTTCAGACAGTACTTACGCTGTTCAGCCCCCCTCCTCACAACACTTCTCCGAAGAGTACATTGTGGCTCCACAGCTGCTGGGATTCAGAGCTGAGCAGGGCTCTCCATTCTGATCTACTGTGGCCTGGGGTCAGGGGCAGGGCTGGCTGTAGGACAGATCCTTATCTTTAGCCCCTGCCTGGGCACTATGTGAATGTGGGTTCTATGCACACTCCATGTTGTGCTTTTTCAGGGTTTGAATGACAAGGTCTCAATCCGTTCAGTTAACAGTGGCACCCACTCGATTTGCCTGCTTCTTGGCCTCAAGTGAGGCAAAGCCAAGGACAAATGTAAATTTTCTTTGTTCTTTTTTCCCTCCTTCCCTCCCGCCCTCCTTCATTCTCTCCTTCCATTTCTCCCTCTGTATCTTCTCTTTCTTTGAGTGTCTATCTTCTTTCTATATCTCTTTCTCTCTCTCATTCATCTTCTATCCATTTCTCCCCTTTACATGTATGCACACAATTTATAAATGCAGCTATATGCATAAGGAGTTCACTTAGCTTTGGAAGTATAGACCTTTGGCTCTTTCTCTGATGATTGCAATTTTCCTGGCTACCCCTGCACTGTCAGCTGGGACCAGATCTGAGAACCTGTCTCCACAGGGGAGGCTGCTCTCTGCTCACCACACTCAGACTGGCAGGCTGGATTCTAGATGCTGCAGAGGCTTCTTTGGAGAAATTAAAAAGCCGAGGACTAGGACCCACAGGGTTCTGAGCAGAGGGTAGCAAGGTAGTAATGATGGGAGAGGGCCCTCCTGTCCCTAGTGCCCCCACAGACCCAGGAATCCGGTTGCCATTGGGTGGTGAGAGTGAGGCTGAGAGCCCAGAAGAGCAGATTTTGGTCAAAGTACTGGCATGACTGACCTAAACCTTCTAACCCCTCCTTCTCTTCTTACTCTTCTTTCTTTTCTTCTTTTTTTCTTTTCTTTCCTTCTCTTGTCATGTCTTTTCTTATTATTATTTATTCTGGTTAAAAGTCTCTGGCATGTCATTTAATAGTCCAAGTTTTGAAACAGGTCCCGCATCCATTTCAAATAGCATGCAGCCTAAAGGATCATTACCTTTATAAATATACCCCATCAACCCTCATCTAATTAACTCAATGTGGTTTAGTCCACACATCCCGAGGAAAAGTTTGGTGATATTCTGCTTAAGATTCTCTGGGCTGAATTTCCATGTGCAATTTGCTTTGAGAGAGTGTGTCTCTTATAACGTGATTACTTACTTCCTCCAGAGAGGCCTTGGCACCCTTCCAACATTTGGAAGCCCTGCTCCTGCGGACAGAGAAAGTAACCTTGACATGCTGGGGCATGAAGAGTGACAGAACAGAAATGGCCCAGAGGGGGGATGGAGGTGGGGATGGTAATAGGCTTGCCCCCAAAGGCCAGGGCCAGTGGTTTGGCTGTATGGATTGGGGTGTCAGGAAGTCCTGTGTGTCAGAGATGAAATATAAGACACTTCACAGTGCTGAGAAGGGGCTTCAGGCAGACAGGCGGACAGTGACCCAAGGATTGCTGTAAGTGGAACAGGATTTTAGGCCAGAAGACCAGGCACAAAAAGTCAAGACACACGTGGGGATTCTGGGCATTACAAAGTCAGGAGCCGTCAGTCAAAAATGTCGGTAACAGGAAAATCCCTAGATGAGACACAGCATGGCATGGAAAGACCAGAGGCTGCTAGGTCTCACAGTCAGGTCTGGGTTTAAATTCTTGTTGTGCTATTTATGAGAAGTCTGTCCAGGAGCATAATTAACATCGGTCAACCATTTATTTTACTTAAAGTGGCGCCGGTAAAACTCTTTTGCTTTGTTGTGGTGAGAATTAAGTGAAATTATGTGTGCAAGGTGCTTAGTACAGGGCTTGCTGCAGAGAAGCTCTGAATAAGTGAACGTTACCTCCCTCCTGATCTAGGCAAGGCCCTCTGGCATGAGCTGTTAGAATGGAACTTGACTCCCCATCAAAGGTTTGCACAGGAATAGGAGTAGGGTCTCCTACTCAAGCTTGACTTGATTTCAGATTAGGACAGAGACTATAGTCCACGGTGGTTACTTGACTTGGTGAAGGTCCCAACAGTTCTTAGAAGCAAAGCCAGAAATATAACTCAGCATTTCTAAATTCTAACCCACAGGCATCTCCAATTAAGCATGTAAACACTTACTGATATCAACAGAAATTTGGGGTGAAATAAGATTTGCATCTTAGCGAGGAAACTTTTGTTGATTTATTACAAAGCCTATGAAGATAAGTGTAATTTTATGCTTCACGGATCCATTCTTATGAATGCCCTGGGGGTCTGCATATTTGACTTTAATGCTTGCATTTATCTAAATATCATAAAAGTAATAGTAAGAACATATAAAGGAGACAGTGTGATCCAGGCAGCACCTTCTTCAAGGAGTGTGACTTGTTTATGCACTGCTGGTGATGGATTGTTCTGATTTATCCACTTCTCCATCCTAGGCCCTCTGGCAGTGACAGTAATGATTGGAGCTAGAGAACAGTCTGACTGTGGACTGGAGTGAGCTGGGCAGTCTTAAACCTGTAAGCTGGGGTCACCGGTCATAATCAGTTGCCTCTTGCATCTGTCTGGTCAAAAAAGAGACCCTCAGAATCCTTGACTCTCTAATTCCTACCTTGCTCCTATGTCAGTGTACCCTCAGTCATGGGTATACCTGTCATGAGACTATTCCTTTGGAACTGGGCTTGCACCTAATATGTAGCAGAGCTTAATTAAGAACATGGGCTCAGGAGCCAGCCTGCCTGAGTTGAAATCCAGCCTCTATTACTTGCTTTCTGAATGACCTTTGGCCCGTCATTTAATTATCCTGATCTGTAGGATGGTGATTACAATAGCACCTTTATTCTGAGATACTTTTTGAGGAAAATGTGTGTTAAAATAAGCGAAGTGCATAGTCAATCATGGACAAATATTTAATACTCCTTAATCTACTATTATTATCTGGTTCCAAAGCTACTTATTCTTGGTTTCCCTTCATGGAATCAGCCATACCCTCCTGCTACTCAGCCACTTGGGATTCAAGCCTTGCTCTTGTCTTTTGGCCAAATCTGAGGCAACCTGTCCTACTCCTGGTGAGATCAAAGTTGGGCAGGGGTTTGCCTTGAAAGGTATGGAACTTGTAATGATGATTTATAGAATCATGTTGAGTTCCCTGAACTCTACCATTCCCAGCTCATGTCATCCTTTTCACTAGTCTATCTATAGAGCCCTGCATGGTGCCTGATGTAGGGAGAGTAGTAAGTGTGTGCTGACCACAGGAAGGAGAACATATGTGTCACTATTCAGTGAAGAGATGCAGTCTCTTGTGCAGCCCTGAGCTGGTCCTAAGACAGTGTACTCAGGATTCTGGCTTATTCTCTGTGTTACCCCCTACTTTATAGCTTACAATGTGACCGGAAAGGGTAGAAGACTTAGGTATAGGGGTTATAAGTGAAGGGGAAGGGGAAGAACACCATAATCAACAAGGAAGTGTGCTAGTTTGAGCCCTGGCCAATGGTAAGGTCAAGTGCATGCTGGGAACAGAAGGGTGGAGTCTTCTCTGTTCAGAGAAGGACTCATCACATTCTGAGTCTGATTACATCAGGTGGCCACACTGCCTGGGACAAGGTGGTGGGGCCTGCATCAGGTTGGATCTGGGCAGGTTTTCATCTAAGGTGACCAACAGCTACGTGAGCAGATGGAGAATAGAATTATGCTAGAGAGGTGCCATGGTTTTACCTGAGGATATGGTATGTGTTTTAAACTTAGATGCTGAGCTAGGAACTCAGTGGAGCAAAAGAGAAGGAGAATGGATGTCAGAATCAGGGAGTGTTATAAACAGGATGAGAAGTGGGTCAGTGCTTGGTGAATGTCATCACTCAGAGTTAGTGCAACTTCCAAGTCTTGAGGAATAGTCCCCACAAAGCTGTTCTCACTTCTGACACCAACTGCAAGTTTGGGGTTTCTCCAAAACCACCTTCAGTTTTGTTAATTTGCTGGAGGACTGAAAGAACTCACTGAAAGCTACTTCCTGTGATAGTTTATTACAGGGAAAGGATATAAGTTGGAACCAGCTGAAGGAAGAGACACATCAGACAGAGTCCAGAATGGGTTCAAATGCAGAGACTCTGCTGGTCTTGGCCCCATGGAGTCATGGACAGCAGTACCTTCCCCCCATCCAAGATGTATGAAATACACAGGAAGGACTGCCCACCCGGGAAACTCACCCAAGACTTAAGTGTCCTGAGTTTTTACTGGGATTTGATAACGTACTGTACATGAGGCTGACCTGTAATCTCAGTTCCTCTGAAAGTAGGAAGTGATTCAATGTGGCCCAAAGCCCCCATCATAAATCATATTGTTAGACTGTCCAAAAGGCAAAATCCCCGGGCAAACAAAGACACTCTTATCAGGAAGTACATTCCAGGAGCCTAGGGATGACCTCCATGTAGCCAAGGTAAAAGACCAGACTGTCTTCAGGTAAAGTTAATTTTTCATTTCATAGTTATTAAGTCTTGAGTTGCCCTATTCTGAACTTATCTTGTGGATGGTGACAAAAGGACAGGAGTAGGTTATAGATGATAGAAGGACTAGGCCACAGGTAACTTGTAATCATCTCAGTATGGGAAAGCCAGACAGGGTGGGCCTGGTCCTTAGAGTAAGAATTATAATTATTATGTTATAAGAATTATACTGGCTGGGTTTTTCTGGTTGAGCCTAATGGGGCCAGACCCACCAGGGGTCCAGCCTTAGCCTTTGCTTTGCAGTCTGAGAAACTCGACTCTATCCATTCATCTAGTTGGATGGGATTTTATGGACCAAAGTCCCAGGAAATGGATTTTTAAAAACCACTATCTAATTTATAATTAAATATACACACTCATGTATTTGTGCATACTTCTAGGCACCAGAAGAGGTCATCGCCCTGAAGGGGTCCCAGTGCTGGTGAATCATCCACTCAGGACACCAAAATATACCCTAGCAGGCAGCTTGGTCAGCACAGAATTGGAGCAAACAGAGCTGGGCTTTAAAGATATGGCAGTTCTCACAGCCTGATGGACTGGCCTTTTCTCTCCAGCAGCATTTTCAGTATAAATCACTGTACCAGACTACTAAAATGTGAGCAAAATTTCTCGTGGTCAGTGCTGACAAGTCCTGAACTTCCAAGTCTTCATTTTCATTAGTTCTTATTGGATCCCAAAGGCTTCTCTCATTACATTATTTTATATTACAATTTACAAGCTTATTTTATACAAGTGACATTTCAGAGTAACTGGTTCCTGGAATGTTAATCTCACTGATGAGCCAGCTCTAAATCACCACGTGCAGTGTACTAGCGCTGCATTTCCTCTAGCGAGAGGCTGCCATGCTTGCTAGTTCCAAGGAGCTACTTTCCCGCCCTCTCCAGATTTCAGGACTTGGTGATTTGGGGTCCAACTTTGAGCCCTCCATCCTCATCCTTCTTAGATATCCAGGCAGGTGAGTGCTTTGTGTAATTGCCTGGGGGAGGAATTTACGCTCAAAACCCCTCTCTTCCTTCCTGTGGTAGAAAAGAGGCCATGAAAAAAATAATAATGGTAGGGAAAAAAAAAAGATGGTTATTTGTAGGTGAGAATTTCAAATTCTCATGTAATATCTAGGCTCTATATACCTAAGCTTCACGCTTCACTTTTCCTACGGACAGACTTTTCATTTAAATGGGGTTCACACCACAGTGTGTACATATGTATGGATAATATAAATACTTAATGCTCTACATAATACACAGTAGGGAAAATTTCAGAGTTTAAAATACAGTATTGTCATATTTTTAGAGCCGGAGTCACCTTAATGTGCTGTCTGCCTCACTCAGGCAAACTTTAAAATAATATCATATTTCACAAAACCCTATTAAACTGTCACATAAATTCCCCTTATTTCCTTTTCCCGTCAATGCTGATTACCACAGAAGATATTTCTGTGTCAGTGGAAATTCTCCCTTTTCCCATCAGCCTCCTCCTCTTGCCTTGTTCTTTTGGGGGTCTGTCTCCAGGGAGCAGTCTCCTAGGGACCACTTCGCTTCTCCAGAACAGAGGGAAATGCAACCTGGTGACCCAGTGCCAGGTTTCTCATAAGCTGTAAGCAGTTTGAACTTCCAGCTGGGCTGTGTTGAGAGAAATGCTGAATTCACAGGGGCTTACAATAGTTAATCATTTATCGAGGACTTACTAGGGGTCTGGCTCAGGCTAAGCTGTTTATGTCACCTGCTCTAATTCTCACAAGAACATAATGAGGTGGGATTATTATTATTCTCCCCTTTTGACCACTGAAGAAATTGAGGCTGGCTGTAAATAACTTATACAAGGTCAAGTTGGAGGTGAAGTGGCAGGGTTAGAATTTAGGGTGACGAATTGTCCTTGTTTGCCTGATGCTGAGGGATTCATTGGACTTCCAGTGCTAAAAGCTGGAACAGTCCTGGGCAAATCACTATGGTTGATCACCCTAGTTCAGATCCGAGTTCATCTGACTGGCTGAAAGCCCTTCATCTTAACCATTATGGTCACTACCCCACCTGCATGTGAAGAATATAATATAATAATATCACATGAATTAATACAATGTTACTCACACTTCTCTATTCCCATCTTTCTATATTGTGTTTTAGACAAAAGTTTTTAAAGTCAAATCTGGATGGTTCTCATTCAAACTAGATGCAGCCACTCCAATACTTCATTCATTCATTTGATTTACTATAGCCTGAATAATACTATAATCCTCCTTAATTAATAATTATACAATTTAATTAATTACATTTATTGAGCAATTAATAGGTGCCTTTTACTTTGCAAAAATGCTTTACTTGCATTATCATTTTTAATTTGGACAACAATCCTATGAGATAGGTACTATTTTTTTTCAGTTTTATTGAGGTATAGTTGACATAGAACATTGTGTGGGTCTAAGGTGTGCAACATTATGATCTGATACATGTTGCAAAATGATAACCACAATAGATTAGTTAACACATCCATCGTACAGTATAATTTTTTTCCCCAGTTTTGCAAATAAGGCCTCAGAGAACTTAAATGATTGACCACAAAGAGCATGCAGAGCTGGCATGCTAACCCATTTCTGAGGCCAGAGAGCTGGCTGACTCAGGACATAGGGGAGCACGGTTTATCCGGCCTATTCCACACAGCCTTAAGGCTGTCTTCAGGTGCTTTGCAGCAGTCCAATCTTAACCCATGTAGCTGTGTCTCACTTCAAAAAATAACTGCAGGGGGCTTCCCTGGTGGCGCAGTGGTTGAGAGTCTGCCTGCCGATGCAGGGGACACGGGTTCGTGCCCCGGTCCGGGAAGATCCCACATGCCGCGGAGCGGCTGGGCCCGTGAGCCATGGCTGCTGAGCCTGCGCGTCCGGAGCCTGTGCTTCGCAACGGGAGAGGCCACAACAGTGAGAGGCCCATGTACCGCAAAAAAAAAAAAAAAGAAAAAAAAGAAAAATAAACTGCAGGAGTTCTAAGTTTTCAAAAAGATTCATAGCAGCGGGCTTCAAAATTGAGAGCTCTCCAAGTAAATTTAAATGATGACTTGATTTTTAAAATATCCATTTACATGCAGTCTGTAGGGCCCACCTCTGACACTATTCCTTGGCATGGCCTAAGGGATTGTTTGAAAGCAGAGCACTAGTGGGATATCATTTGGCTTATATTAAATGGCTTTCTGGGGGAACTTTATACACTGCTCAGGAATAACTGATGACCAAAGATTCTCACATGATAGAAGCTTTATACTATGGGCACATGGTCGCCTCCCTCCCTCCTATCCATCTGTCTATGTCTTTCTCTCTGTTTCTTTGAGTGTCTTTCTTTCTGTCTCTAAACTCCGAAAGAGGAAAAGAAGTATTTCATTAACTTCCTCTTAATTTACAAGGCCATCCATGTAAATGCATGGTTTAGAAATCTATTTTATAAGCCTCACCTTTCAAACTGTGTCCTTTTAAGGCTACACATCCTCATGTAATTCTGCTTTGAAGGCATGTCTCAAAGGATACCCAGTAGAACTTTAAAAATTCTTGCTTTTAGTCCTTATGTGACTTTCAGACAGGATGATATTCCTCTCACTAGGCTTTGCTCTTCTAACCCATGTTTTTTTAAAGTATGTGTGTGTATGTGTGTGTGTGTGTGCACGTGCGTGTGCACGCATACACACACACCCAGTCACTATGCTGATTCGTAGTTTCTGGGGAAACAAAACTGAATGAAATATACATACTCAGGGCCATTTTAAGATCTTTTAGGCCGAGGCACTTAAAGAGTTTGAGGCCCATCATCATATATCATATTAAACATAATAAAATGCCCTCATATCCCACATTATCTTTTTTTTAACTGAATTTGAAATAATTTCATGTTTGTTTTTGCAATTATTTGGCTATGGGTGATACAAACATGAAAAATAATTTCATGTTTGTTTTTGCAATTATTTGGCTACGGGTTGTCTGTTACTCCTTAGCCATCATTGTCAGCAGTCAAGAATTCCTGCCAAGTGAGGAAATCTTACCTACCAATTACTTTCAAAGATAATAAAGTTTTTATGAATACTTAATTTACCCATTAATGAAGTTGACATAATATTCTATTTTGGGGGCAATTAAACATTTATTTCCATAAATTATTTCTTTTCATATTTTGGAGCCAATATATATCTTTCTTTTCAGGTCTCAAATACTTTTACAAAGTTTTACAAAGCCTGTTGCCTCCAGGCACCGTGGCTAGGGGCCCGTGGGGTAAAGGATTCTGCATGTCCTCCCTGCCTTGAAGTGTGTTCCAGCTCGAGACAGAGAAGAAAAGCAAGAAGTGCAAGGCAGGGTGTACTCAAAGCTTTGATGTCGTGGTAGAAATATGAGCCAGATGGCAGAGGAGCACAGGCTCCGGAGTATTTTATTCAAACTCAGAAGGAGGTAAGAAGGGAGGTTACCCTGAAATGAGTGAAACTTGAGCTGAACTTGAAGTTCAGTGGAGCCGGTCAAGCAGAGAGGACGTGAGAGGGCATTCCATCAGAAGAAAGAGCCAAAGTCGTGGAGCAGAACAGAGCCTGTTGAACCAGGAGGCTACTCTGTGTGGGTACCTGTGGAGTGCCAGTGCAGGTGTGGCATGGGGGGAATGTCCCTCCCTTGGGAAGGCCCATTATGAAGGGCCTTGTGCCCCCAAAAGAAGTCTTATTTATTTGTTTTTTTTAGTTTGGCAGTTTGTTTGTTTATGTATTTATTTATTCGTTTGTTTATTTTTATTGCAGTATAGTTGATTTACAATGCTCTGTTAGTTTCAGGTGTACAGCAAAGTGATTTCGTTATACATATAGATACATATATGTATATATCCTTTTTTTCTGATCCTTTTCCATTATAACTTATGACAAGATATTGAATGTTGTTCCCTGTGCTATACCGTAAATCCTTGTTGTTTACGAAGTCTTAATTTTATGCTAAGGGCAATGGGGAGGGGGCACTGAATATTTTGTATGAACAGCGATAGGGAGGTTGTAAAATACCCAAAAAGGTATTTTGGA
The DNA here is from genome assembly GCF_059928025.1 of Delphinapterus leucas. Lineage (NCBI taxonomy): Eukaryota > Metazoa > Chordata > Mammalia > Artiodactyla > Monodontidae > Delphinapterus > Delphinapterus leucas. The sequence continues at coordinate 44,282,699 of NC_143130.1, read as the reverse complement.
GGCAGAAAAGACAGGACTTGGTAACTCTCTGCAGGTGGGGTAACTTGCTGTGATGTGGGCATCTGGTGAGACCTCCCTGTTTCCGGTTGAGTTGACTGGAGGGACCGGGATGCCCTGCACCTTCACCATCTCAGGCCACACAGGGCAGGGCGGGGCCGGGGCAGCTGAGCTCAAAGGCCCGAGTGCGTGGGGATTTGTCCATGGGCAGTTGTCTCAGGCACCTACTGCCCATGCCACAAAAACTGGCAGGAGGGTGTCAGGAAGGCAGAAGGAAACATGAGAAAGATGGGCCAGAAATAAGTCTTTGATCCTGATAGCAGCCTGGTTTGGAATCAGCGAAAGATTTTGTATGCTGATCTCAGTTTCTCATGTTCAGGCCTAAATGTGTCACTAATACTCTCTGCGAGGCTCACCGACCAGACCCACTCCACCCCACGCTGTTGATTCCACACATCCTAGGAGCTCTTGGCCTGCCAGGGGCTCTTTCTTATTGCTCAGTCATCTGTGAATGTACCTAATTCAGAAGGTGAATACATTTAAATGGCTTAAACATAAAAGCCAGGTTGCCAGGCAACTGGGAATCCGAAGTACCCTTGTCAGGTTATGTAAGTGAGGAACTGGCAGGTCACCACTGTAGTTGTTTTGATCAGAACAGCAGCAATAATAATCCTCTTTCTTTCTTTTTCTCTTGTTTCTTCTCGCGCTCCCTCCTTTCATCTCTTACCATAAATCAGCAGCTGAGCCTTAGTTTTAAGGTATAATAGCTCTCTTCCGACCAAAGTGTGCCTGGGAACAGCTCTGGGTTCTGTTTGTGGAGTAACTAAGCAGCAGGGTTACTTTCCTATTGCCGACTTTCCCCGGTTCCTTAAACACCCCCAGGTTCTTGAAACAGCCTGTACCACGCCAACCATTGCGAGAGTAAAAATTTCCACATCTCAAAGCAAGTAACGCAGCTACTGAAATTTCCTGGCACGATTTCAGTTTTAAACTGCTCTGCTCCAGTGTCAGGTGGTGACATATGTTTTGGGCTTAAGACTCTTAAATTTTCTCCTCCTACCTTAATGGTCCTTATGACTCAGGCCTGTAATTTATTCATCGTGTGGTTTTCACTTGGTGGTTTCACTTGGTGTCTTAAATAGCTGGAACTAGCAAGGGTTTGGGGGCAGTCTAAGATTCCTGAAAGGTACTGCGGGAAAGAGAGCGGGCTTTCAGTTTGTACTTTATAATTTAAAAAGAGAATCATCCTATTTGCCTGTTTTAAGATGTCCATTGCACAGAAGATCATATTTCCCCCCTCCTTCACTCTTATCATTTCCCTTCCCTTCGTCATGGACACCTAATAATATCCTGCAATAAGATTGCCCAGCAGCCCATGGTAACACAGGGGTACTTTGCTTATGGAGGAAACTTTGGCTTTGGAACTGAGAGCCTGCGCCCTCGGGGACTTTGGATTCTTTTCTTGTTCAGATATGATTAGGCAAATAATGTGGGTAAGAGCAAAGCAGAGACCCATTGTATGTGATCTGGGAGCGGAATTATTCACTAGGATATTTCAGCATTTTCTGAGCAAAGCCAAAAGCTCTTTAATCTCTTATTTCAAGATTTGTATCTCTATCTTTCACTGCCTTATAATATGCCTCAACCTGGTGAAATGTAATCTAGCGTAACAAGGTGAGCTGTGTTGGATGAGTCTTCATGGAGCCTGAAAAGGTCTCCTTACAACTCACTTCGGTTATTTATGTTTCTCGAGGTTACAGTGATGCACGGCTATGCCGCGACAGTACTCAGGCCAGGAGCTCTGGCAGGAGGTGGTTGGAGCCTTGGTTTTGTAGTGAAACACACAGAAACAGCTGGTAGTGATTTAGCCCCACCCTCGTGGTCTGTAGGTGACAGAGCCCTCCTGGGGCCTTCTGGAGCTTGAGGGAATTATAGTGCTTTCCTCAGGCAGAATTAATTCTAATAGGGAGGCCAGGGGTAAAGGAGCCAGTGCCCTTGGGTACCAGTGAGCCAGCAGATCCCAGGCAGAATTGCGAGCATCCCTAACTGAGATCAGCTGATGGGTTTGTGGGGGGGGGGGGGGCTGCAGCAGCATCTGTCTGCAATTTTCCTGATGCGATTACACGCTTCTCCCAAGTGACTGTCGTTTCTGTGTGTAGTAAATTTCTCAAACCCAATCCAAATACTCTATTATGATACTGTATATATTATGTATCATTATAGCACAGATGTATTATTTTTATTTTCAGCATATTAAACAAAATCTCCAGAAAAGTCTGTACAGTTTGATGCAGATGAGGCAATGCAGATGCATTTGCTCTTATTTATGCAGAGTCTAAAATTGTTATCTCAGCCTCGATTACACCATTTCCTCTTGGTTATCTGAAAATCAGGAATAGATTTCCTGATTTTCTTTTCATTTATACCTATTATCCAAACCCACTTTCTTATAGTCAGAGATAGATAGGAACAAAATAAGAAGGCGAGATTGCCCTTTGCAAAGAAATATGAATTTGTAATATTTCAAAATTGGATTGTTTCATGAGAAAGAAGGCAATGAAACAGAATGTTTTGTTTGGGGGGAGCTATTATTTTATTCATTTTGTTAATGCCTTGACTATATTACATTGGAGTATAGTAAACTTTTATCATTGAGTATGGTGAAGGGTTTCAGTTAGAGACTTGAAAGAGGGTCTAGAGCTGTATTGTTCAAGTTAGTAGTCACGAGTCACATGAGGCTATTGAGCAGTTAGAAGAAAGCAGTCCGAATTGAGGTGTGCTGAAAGTGTAAAATACACACCAGACTTCTGATGACTAAGTACAAAAAAATGTAAAATATCATATTAATCGTTTTTTGTATTGATTACATATTGGAATGGTAATGTTTTGAATCTTTGGCGTTAAATACAATTTATTATTAAAGTTAATTTTTTTAATTTAAAAAATGTAGCTACTAGAAAAATTTTAAATTTTGCATAATATTTCTGTGGCTTGCATTATATTTCCATGGGACAGGGAGAGCTTTGCTGCTCAGAGTGTGATCTTTGGACTAGCAATCTTGGCATCACTTGGGAGCTTGGTAGAGATGCAGGACCTCAGGCCCAGACCCCAGAGTCACTGAAACAGAATCTGCAAGTTCTCCGGAGGATTCACATGTAAAACACAGTTTGAGAAACACTGCTTTAGTTGAGGGAATTTCCTAAAAGGCCAAAATTCTTTCACTCCCAATAAATATCTATTTCCCATGGGAAAACTTGGAGTCCTTTTAGGGCAGGGACTCTGCCTAAAACTGCTTGTTTACCCTCAGTGTTTGATATGTCCTTGGCACATAGAAGATACTCAATAAATGTTGAGTATGAATGGGCACATAATGAATGGGCACATAATCTTGTCTACCACTTTATGGATGTAAACTTTCATAATGGTCACGTAAAGTGGAAAAGCCTGGTGAGTGACCACTGTTGAGGGCAAATAGTTTAAAGTGGTCAGTCTTCTGTGGCATCGTTTTGGTATCAGAAACACAGAACAATGTGCTATTGTTACACGTGATGAACTTAATTGGTCTCCCTTCTGGACTTTGAAAACGTTATCCTGATTGTGGTACAGAAAATTATCTTAAATGGAGCAAAAGTACAAATTAGATCGTGGTACTGCCCTGCTCAAACCTCCGTGATTTTTCATTACAACCCAGTCTTTCTCTGTAAGACTCATAGAATCTGGCTCTTGTCCATTCTGTCCACTTCACACACTCTATTCCAGCTCTATTTAACTTTATTTCTTGAACTGGTTAAATTTCCTCAGTGCAAGGAGGTCTCTGCTTAGATGCCAACTCTTCAGAGAGACTTTTCTTCATCATCTTTTCTAAAATGATGACCTCCACCCCTCCTCTGAATTCTCTGCTGCCTCTCTGCTTTATTTTTCTTCACAGTACTTACATGATGATACTGTTTGCCTTCCCCACTAGAAGGTAAGCTCCTGACGGCAGGGACTTTGACTCTCTCCCTGTTACAGCTCCAATTTGTAATATAGTGCCTGGTGCATCTTAAGCACTCAATAAATACTTGTTGAATGAATGAACAAACGAATGAATGGATTCTGAAAAAATTAGTGAATTTGTATGTTGTGACACAGCTGGGCATGGAGAGGTTAATTAGAGGTTAATTACAATTAATTACGCACATCTACTCAGCAAATATTTTCTGAAAACCCCCAATGTACACCGCTTTAGGAACAGAGAATTAAGGTATAGGAAGCAGGCTGGATAGTGGAAGAAAGAGATGAAACGATAAAATGGATGATAAGTTTACTTGGGGAGTTGTGTACAGATGTATGGCTAATGTGCATCTGGATAATACTAGAAATCCACATATGTCGTAAGACCTAGGAGACGGAGACTACTCCCTCTTCCTAGGTTGGTGGCGGGGGCGTGGGGATCAAGAAAAGCTTCAGGGTGAAGGGCAATAAGAATTTTCCAGGCACGGAAGTGGGGAAAGACTCCTAAACAGAGGGAAGAGTATGGGCAGCAACACAGCCATGGGAGGGAAAGGACATGTATTTTGGGAACAGTAAAAAGCAGAGCGAATACTATTTGGTTCAGGAGGAACAGGGATTGAGACCAGACAGTCTGGCTGAGGCCAGCTGGTGAGGACTTTCAACTCTATAAGAAGTATAGATTCTACTATATTTATTATGTGGAAGGTGATGCAGTCAGATCTGGGGTTTTTTTCTGTTTGTTGTGGATCTCTTGGGATGCTGTGTGGCTGGAACAGATGGTGAGGAAGAGGTTGTATGCATGTGGTGAAGAAGCAGGAGGGATGTATGATGGAGAGAGGAGGAATTAGAGAGGGTGGGTCCTTTCTGGTCCTGGGCATTTCCCTCCCTGTTGTGTGTATTGCTTATAATTCGTGAAGAAGTTTTAAAGAGTTAAGAAAATGATCAGGGGGTCCAGTCAATTTCTATAGCTCATCAGCTGTGTAGGGTCTAAGGTCAGCCTTTGCTCCACAGCTGCCCCCCTGCTGCCCCCGCAAATCCTCAGAGAGGCAAGTGGGGGCCGTGAGCGTCCTCTCTCTTCCCTCTGTCAGTGCAGGAGCCCCTATATATCTGGTGAAGATTAAGTAATCTCTTTACAGAAAGAAGTCAGAGCTTCTCAGGCTGTATGCCATTCTGGGGTATGGAGGTCATTTCTCAAGCTTTGAGAGGAAGGTAGATTACAAAGTTCTGGGAGGGACAAGATCTGAGACCACTTCTTGCCTCTTCCAGTGGGAGTGAAGATGATCAATTTGGGGTGAACTGGGGTTTTTAACCTCACCATTTGGAGCAACCCCAAATGAGACTAGTTCGGAAACTGCAGTCTGGTCAATTTCTTATTCTCATGGCATATAGGCCAGAAAGCTCATAGCTTAAGAGTGTGTAAAAGAGGGCATGTGAACAGAAGACCCTGCTCATCTGGAAAGGAATTGTGCCCCAGCTGTCAGGAGAAGCAAGAGAGATCCAGGCTACACTTGATTGTTCAGAAGCTGATTACTAGCAGTGATTACCTGTAGTACTTTCTTCTGCCGCCACCTGACTTTTGACTTCTCTACTTATTAGCACTTGCACCTGAATATTGGAAAAAGAGAAAAAAAGAGATGAAGCTCCATGTAATTTTGCTTCTTCTTAGGTGCTCTATTAAAAGAATACAGAAGAATATAATAGAATCAAAGGGGATTGAAACCACTGGCTAAAAAGTTTTATTTTTATCTACTGTATTTCACATTGCCATTGATAATCATTGAATTTAGTCCTGCAAAGACCTGAGAGAGCCTGATTTTCTAGGTCAGGAACTGAGATTTCAAAAGAGTTTAATTTCCCCAAATACATTCAGTTAGTATGAAGCAGAACCAGGCCTCAAACCCTGCTTCCCTGATTCAGAATTTACATGGTGCTTGTTTTACCCTCAATATATCATCATGGTTTATCTCAAGAGGATTAATTTTAGCCTACCTCTTAAGTATACATACAAAATAGTACATGGTCAAATGAAAAGAACATTGGATTTTGTTTCAGAACACCTACATTTTCCTCTTGCTTTCTCTCCTTTCTAGCTTTATGAGTGAGAAGAGAATAATACTTGCCTTGCCTACTTTACCATTTATTTTGAGAACTAAAAGGATAATGTAGGTGAAAGTGCCTTCTCAGCTGCAAGTTTCTATAGAAATATCATGAATGTGTTTACATATAATCCCACACATTTTAACAGAGCTGGCACAAATTATTAGTTAATCTGTCAGAGAGCCACCAGCTGTGATAACACTGAATTGCATTAAAGGACTCTTATTTCACATTAGTGAGGAAATTCTAAGAAATTAGAAAGGTATGTGGAATAAGTGATATAGACTTTGGAGAGAAAGAAATGTTTCATTCTTTGCAGATGTTAGGATTGTCTACCTGGAAATTTCAATATAATCAACAGAAATTTTAAAAAGACGAGTATAAGAAAGTTCAAGAACTTGGAAATTCCATTGAAGACATTCTCCCTTCTTTTGGAAACCATGTAAAAAAAACACGTATGATAGAAAACAAAAACACATATTCCTATTTCTGCAAAATGAGGAGATAGACTTCTAAGTACTTGAAAGGGGTGTTGAAAGCAGCCGAGTTCTAACAGGACCTTGGTGGAGGGAACATGGAAAGAAATGGGAAACAGAGTTCAGCACCAGGGGTGAGATATGATCCAATACTCAGCAAAAGTAACTTTTAAACCTGAAGTTGGGATGAATTCATTTTTAGACAAATGAAGAAAATACAAAAAGGGAGAGTATTCACTGCTAGCAGACCCATGGCAGAAGAAATAATGATGGGTGATTTTTTAGGCAGAAGGAAAATGAAACCTGATGGACGCTTGTAGATGGAGTAAGGAATGAAGAAAAATTAAAAGGGTAAATATATAATTTAATTTAAATTAATGTCAAGCTTTATAACACAATAAATGTGTTTTGTGAGTTTTAAGATTTATGGTATGATAGATCAAAATGTGGTAGATTATATTTACTATGATAAGTTATATGTACATATTGTAATCTTGAAAGTAACTAATTAAAGAAGAGTAAAAGGATGTGTAACTACTATAGTAATAGAGCAGAAAAAAGGAACAATGGTAAAAAAAATACCCAGTCATTCTAAATGAAGACAAGACAGGAAATAAAATAGATTATACAACAGTTAAAATGAATGGAGAACAAAAAATAAAAAGATAGCGTTAAACACACATATGTCATTAGTTGCATCAAATGTAAGTTGATAAATACTCCATTTAAAAGAGATAGAGAATCAGAACCAAGATGGCAGAGTAGAAGGACGTGCGCTCACTCCCTCCTGCGAGAACACCAGAATCACAACTAGCTGCTGGACAGTCATCGACAGGAAGACACTGGAACTCACCAAAAAAGATACCCCACATCCAAAGACAAAGGAGAAGCCAAAATGAGAAGGTAGGAGGGGCGCAACCACAGTACAATCAAATCCCATAACTGCTGGGTGGGTGACTAACAGACCGGAGAACACTTATATCACAGAAGTCCACCCACTGGAGTAAAGGTTCTGAGCCCCACGTCAGGGTTCCCAACCTGGGGGTCCGGCAATGGGAAGAGAAATTCCTAGAGAATCAGACTTTGAAGGCTAGTGGGATTTGATTGCAGGACTTTGACAGCACTGGGAGAAACACAGACTTCACTTTTGGAGGGCACACACAAAGAATTGTGCACATCAGGACCCAGGGGAAGGAGCAGTGACCCCAGGGGAGACTGAACCACACCTATGTGCTAGTGTTGGAGGGTCTCCTGCAGAGGCTGGGGGTGGCTGTGGCTCACCGTGGGGACAAGGACACTGGCAGCAGAAGTTCTGGGAAGTACTCCTTGGTGTGAGCCCTCCCAGAGACTGCCACTAGCCCCACCAAAGAGCCCAGGTAGGCTCTAGTGTTGGGTTGCCGCAGGCCAAACAACCAACAGGGAGGGTACCCAGCCCCACCCATCAGCAGTCAAACGGATTAAAGTTTTACTGAGCTCTGCCCACCAGAGCAACAGTCAGCTCTACCCACCACCAGTCCCTCCCATCAGGACACTTGCACAAGCCTCTTAGATAGCCTCGTCCACCGGAGGGCAGACAGCAGAAGCAAGAAGAACTACAGTCATACAGCCTGTGGAACAAAAACCACATTCACAGAAAGATAGCCAAGATGAAAAAGCAGAGGCCTATGTACCAGATGAAGGAACAAGAAAAAACCCAAGAAAAACAACTAAATGAAGTGGACATAGGCAGTCTTCCAGAAAAAGAATTCAGAATAATCATAGTGAAGATGATCCAGGACCTCAGAAAAAGAAGAGAGGCAAAGATCGAGAAGATACAAGAAATGTTTAACAAAGACTTAGAAGAATTAAGGAACAAACAAACAGAAATGAACAACACAATAACTGAAATGAAAACTACACTAAAAGGAATCAATAGCAGAATAACTGAGGCAGAAGAACGGATAAATAACCTGGAAGACAGAATGGTGGAATTCACTGCCGCAGAACAGAATAAAGAAAAAAGAATGAAAAGAAATGAAGACAGCCTAAGACCTCTGGGACAACATTAAATGCAACAACATTCGCATTATAGGGGTCCCAGAAGGAGAAGAGAGAGAGAAAGGACCCGAGAAAATATTTGAAGAGATTTTAATCGAAAACTTCCCTAACATGGGAAAGGAAATAGCCATCCAAGTCCAGGAAGCGCAGAGAGTCCCAGGCAGGATAAACCCAAGGAGAAAGAAGCCAAGATACATAGTAATCAAACTGGCAAAAATTAAAGACAAAGAAAAATTATTGAAAGCAAGGGAAAAACGACAAGTAACATACAAGGGAACTCCCATAAGGTTAACAGCTGATTTCTCAGCAGAAACTCTGCAAGCCAGAAGGGAGTAGCATGATATACTTAAAGTGATGAAAGGGAAGAACCTACAACCAAGGTTACTCTACCTGGCAAGGAACTCATTCAGATTTGATGGGGAAATCAAAAGCTTTACAGACAAGCAAAAGCTAAGAGAATTCAGCACCACCAAACCAGCTCTACAACAAATGCTAAAGGAACTTCTGTAAGTGGGAAACACAAGAGAAGAAACAGACCTACAAAAATAACCCAAAACAATTAAGAAAATGGTCATAGGAACATACATTATCAATAATTACCTTAAACGTGAATGGAATAAATGCTCCAACCAAAAGACACAGGCTTGCTGAATGGATACAAAAACAAGACCCATCTATATGCTGTCTACAAGAGACCCACTTCAGATCTAGGGACACATACAGACTGAAAGTGAGGGTAGGGGAAAAGATATTCCATGCCAATGGAACTTGAAAGAAGCTGGAGTAATAATACTCATACCACATAAAATAGACTTTAAAATAAGGAATGTTACAAGACACACGGAACGGCACTACTAATGATCAAGGGATCCATCCAAGAAGAAGATACAACAATTATAAATATATATGCACCCAACATAGGAGCACCTCAATACATAAGGCAACTGTTAACAGCTATAAAACAGGAAGTCAACAGTAACACAATAATAGTGGGGGACTTTAACGCCTCACTTACACCAATGGACAGATCATCCAAAATGAAAATAAATAAGGAAACAGAAGCTTTAAATGACACAATAGACAAGATAGATTTAATTGATATTTATAGGACATTCTATCCAAAAACAGCAGATTACACTCTGAAGTGTGCATGGAACATCTCCAGGATAGATCACATCTTGGGGCACAAATCAAGCCTCAGTAAATCTAAGAAAATTGAAATCATATCAAGCATCTTTTCTGACCACAACGCTATGAGATTAGAAATGAATTACTGGGGAAAAAACGTAAAAAACACAAATACATGGAGGCTAAACAATACATTACTGAATAACCAAGAGATCACTGAAGAAATCAAGGAGGAAATCAAAAAATACCTAGAGACAAATGACAATGAAAACACGATGCTCCAAAACCTATGGAATGCAGCAAAAGCAGTTCTAAGAGGGAAGTTTATAGCTATACAAGCCTACATCAAGAAGTAAGAAAAATCTCAAATAAACAATCTAACCTTACACCTAAAGGAACTAGAGAAAGAAGAACAAACAAAACCCATAGTTAGAAGAAGGAAAGAAATCATAAAGATCAGAGCAGAAATAAATGAAATAGAAACAAAGACAACAATAGCAAAGATCAATAAGACTAAAAGCTGGTTCTTTGAGAAGATAAACAAAATTGATAAACCATTAGCCAGAGTCATCAAGAAAAAAAGGGAGAGGACTCAAATCAGTAAAATTAGAAATGAAGAAGGATAAGTTACATCAGACACTGCAGAAATACAAAGCATCCTAAGAAACTACGACAAACAACTCTTTGCCAATAAAATGGACAACCTGGAAGAAATGGACAAATTCTTAGAAAGGTATAATGTTCCACGACTGAACCAGGAAGAAATAGAAAATATAAACAAACCAATCACAAGTAATGAAATTGAAACTGTGATTAAAAATCTTTCAACAAACACAAGTCCAGAACCAGATGCCTTCACAGGTTAATTCTATCAAACATTTAGAGAAGAGCTAACACCAACCCTTCTCAAACTCTGCCAAAAAATTGCAGAGGAACGAACACTCTCAAACTCATTCTACAAGGCTACCATCACCCTAATACCAAAACCAGACGAGGATACTACAAAAAAAAGGAAAATTAGAGACCACTATCACTGATGAATATAGATGCAAAAATCATCAACAAAATACTAGCAAACAGAATCCAACAACACATTAAAAGGATCATAAACTATGATCAAGTGGGATTTATCCCAGAAATGCAAGGATTCTTCAATATATGCAAATCAATCAATGTGACACCTTATTAACAAATTGAAAAATAAAAACCATATGATCATCTCAATGGATGCAGAAAAAGCTTTTGACAAAATTCAACACCCATTTATGATAGAAACTCTCCAGAAAGTGGGAATAGAGGGAACCTACCTCAACATAATAAAGGCCATATATGACACACCCACAGCAAACCTCATTCTCAATGGTGAAAAACTGAAAGCATTTCCTCTAACATCAGGAACACGACAAGGATGTCCACTCTCACCACTATTATTCAACATAGTTTTGGAAGTCCTAACCACAGCAATCAGAGAAGAAAATGAAGTAAAAGGAGTACAAATTGCAAAACAAGAAGTAAAACTGTCACTGTTTGCAGATGACATGATACTATACATAGAGAATCCTAAAGATGCCACCAGACAACTGCTAGAGCTAATCAATGAATTTGGTAAAGTTGCAGGATAGAAAACTAATGCACAGAAATCTCTTGCATTCCTATACACTAATGATGAAAAATCTGAAAGAGAAATTAAGGGAACACTCCTCCCATTTACCATTGCAACAAAAAAAATAAAATACCTAGGAATAAACCTATCTAGGGAGATAAAAGACCTGTATGCAGAAAACTATAAGACACGGATGAAAGAAATTAAAGATGATACCAACAGATGGAGAGATATACCATGTTCTTGGATTGGAAGAATCAATATTGTGAAATTGACTATATTACCCAAAGCAACCTACAGATTCAATGCAATCCCTATCAAATTACCACTGATATTTTTTATGGAATCAGAGCAAAAAATCTTAAAATTTGTACGGAGACACAGAAGGCCCTGAATAGCCAAAGCAGTCTTGAGGGAAAAAAATGCAGCTGGAGGAATCAGACTCCCTGACTTCAGACTATACTACAAAGCTACAGTAATCAAGGCAGTATGGTACTGGCACAAAAACAAAGTTAGATCAATGGAACAAGATAGAAAGCCCAGAGATAAACCCATGCTCCTATGGTCAACTAATCTATGACAAATGAGGCAAGGATATACAATGGAGAAAAGACAGTGTCTTCAATAAGTGCTGCTGAGAAAACTGGACAGCTACATGTAAAAGAATGAAATTAGAACACTCCCTAGCACCATACACAAAAATAAACTCAAAATGGATTAAAGACCTAAATGTGTGGCCAGAGACTATAAAACTCTTAGAGGAAAACATTCTTTGATATAAATCACAGCAAGATCTTTTTTGACCCGCCTCCTAGAGTAATGGAAATAAAAAGAAAAATAAACAACTGGGACCTAATGAAACTTCAAAGGTTTTGCACCACAAAGGAAACCATAAACATAGACGAAAAGACAACCCCGAGAATTGGAGAAAATATTTGTAAATGGATCAACAGACAAAGAATTGAACTCCAAAATATATAAACAGCTTACGCAGCTCAGTATGAAGGAAACAAAGAACCCAATCCAAAAATGGGCAGGAGACCTAAATAGACATTTCTCCAAAGAAGACATACAGATGGCCAAGAAGCACATGAAAAGCTGCTCAACGTGACTAATTACTAGAGAAATGCAAATCAAAACTACAATTAAGTATCACCTCACACCAGTTAGAACAGGCATCATCAAAAAATCTACAAACAACAAATGGTGGAGAGGGTGTGGAGAAAAGGGAACCCTCTTGCACTGTTTGTGGGAATCTAAACTGATACAGCCACTATGGAGAACAGTATGGAGGTTCCTTAAAAAACTAAAAATAGAATTACCATATGATCCAGCCATCCCACTACTGGGCATATACCCAGAGAAGACCATAATTCAAAAAGACCCATGCACCCCAGTGTTCATTGCAGCACTGTTTACAATTGCCAGGTCATGGAAGCAACCTAAATGCCCATCGACAGACAAATGGATAAAGAAGATGTGTTACATATATACAATGGAATATTACTCAGCCATAAAAAGGAACGATATTGGGTCATTTGTTGAGACGTGGTTGGATCTAGAGACTGTCATACAGAGTGAAGTAAATCAGAAAGAGCAAAAGAAATATTGTATATTAATGCATATATGTGGAACCTAGAAAAATGGTACAGATGAACTGGTTTGGAGGGCAGAAGTTGAGACACAGATGTAGAGAACAAACGTATGGACACCAAGGTGGGGAAAGCGGCGCTGGGGTGGGGTTGGTGGTGTGATGAATTGGGCAATTGGGATTGAAATATATACACTGGTGTGTATAATACTGATGACTAATAAGAATCTGCTGTATAAAAAAAAATAAAATTAAAAAATAAAAAAAAATTAAAATAAAACAAAAAATAAAAGAGAATAAATATTGCCAGACTGAATAAAATATAATAGTCAGTCATATGATACATCCAAGAAATGAATATCTACTGGAGAATTATAGAAAGTTTGAAAGTAAAGGGATGGGAAATGATACACATTGTAAATACTAACCTAAAGAAATCCAGCAAATACAGCCAAAGGAGAAGCTAGGGAGAAATATTTTAGTAGAAATAGAGAAATACCTTATAACAATAAAATGTCCAGTTAGGACAACATAACGATGCTAAATCTGTTTTCATTTAAAACATAGCTTTAAAATAAAGAAATAATTGACAACATTATAAGAAGAAATAGACAAATCTAAAATAGTCTTTGGAGACTTTTAATATACCTCTATCAGTAACTCATAGAATAAGGAGACATAATATCAAGGAAAAATATAGAAAATATGAAGAATATAACTAACAAATCTGATCTAATTGGTGTATATGGAACATTGCACTCGGTGGCATTCTTTTAAACACATGGATAACATTTATAAAATTCCATCATACACTGGGCCAATGATGTAAATATCATTTTAAGTTCTTTGTAAAAGAACAATGATATTGACACCAAAGAAAGTAGAAGGAAGGAAGAATGAAATTTAGGAGGAGAAATAAATGAAAGAGAAAACAACTAAAATAAAGAGTTCATTTTTGGAAAAGACTAAAAATGATATGCTCTCTTTGAGAATGATTAAGAATAAAGAACTCTATATAAGAAATAAAAATAAGGATCATCCCTAGAGACTCTTAAATATAAGGGGGAGTTTAAAATAACTTTACACCAACAAATTTGAAAATATAGCTTTAAATGTAAAATTATTGAAAAGTAGAATTACCAAACTGACAAAGGAAGAAATAGAAAATCTAAGTGGTTGGATTTCTTTATTACATGATTTGAATGCTTTTTAATATTTTGGTTTTGTTATTATGTAATTTGGGTTGTTATTAAAATCTTCAGAGAAAAAAATTCTATGCTCAGATGGCTTCACTAGGAAATTTTACCATAAATTTAAGGAGGAAGTATTTCTAATCTTCAAAAATCTTCCACAGAAAAGAAGAAGTGGTAATGACTTCCAGCTCATCACAACCTTGATATAAAAGTCTGAAAAGGACATTACAAGAAAGAAAAATGATAGACCAACTTCTCTCATGGGACATAGGTGCAAAATTCCCGAGAAAGCAACCAAATCCAGAATTACATAAAATGATATATGATATATCGTAATCAAATTGATTGTATTTCAGGAATGTAATGTTGATACAACTTGCAAAAAAAATCAGCGTTAAAGTGATGCCTAAGACTTGTTTCAAAATAATCTTGCGAGAGGTAGAGAGTGGGAGTATAAATAAAACAAAAATGGCTGGGAATTGATAATTGTTGTAGCTGGGCAGTAAATATATTTGTGTATATTCAAAGTTTTCTATAAAGGAAATAAAAATAAATCCATGTAATTCATCACATTTACAGAATAAAGGAGAAAATTATGTATTCATTTCAATAGAAGCAAAATATCACTTGAAATAATTTGACATAATTGAAGATCAAAAGCTCTTAGCAAGTAGGAATAGAAGAAAACTTTCTTAATTTAATAAAGGGTAGTTTCAAAAGCCTCAGTGGGGAAATGTTGAAAGCTTGCCTTCTGAGACTGGAAACAAAAAAAGAGATTGCCATTATCACCAGTTCTATTTAATATTGTATTGTAGAGTATAAGCTAGAGTTTTTCATTCTTCTCTCTATTGACATTTTGAACCAGATAATTTTTTATTATGGGAGTCTGTTCTGTGCATTACAGAATGTTTAGTAGCATCCTGGGCCCCTATCCAATAGAGACCAGTAGATGCGAGTAGCATCCCACCCTCCAGTTGAAAGATGCTTTCAGGTTTAGAGAGGAAAAAATAAAACTGTTGTTATTTGAAGAAGATAAGGCTGAATGTGTATAAAATCCTAAAGGATATCCTAGGAAGAAAAACATGAATCCCAACCCTTATATCATATTATAATCCAAAATTAACTCACTAGACCTAATATTGATTGACTTAAATGTAAAATTTAGACTATAAATCTTGCAGAAGAAAATCATGGTCACATTGAGTTAGGCAAAGGTTTCTTAGATGGAACACCAAATACTCAAACTATGAAAGAAAAAGAATGGAGAAATTTGACTTTATCAAATAAAAAATGTTTTGGCTTCAAAATACATTTTCAAGAAAATGAAAAGGTAAGCCAAAGAGTGGGAGAATTTACTAAACCTATATCTGTTAAACAGTTGTACTTAGAATATATAAAGAACACTTCAAACTCAATAATAAGACAAACAGCCTGATTTTAAAATAAGCAAAAGATCTGAAAAGATACTTCCATTAAGAAAGTATGAAAATGGCTAAAAAGCACATACGAAGGTTCTCAACATCATCTGTCATCAGGGAAATGCAAATGAAAACAACAGTTAGACACCACTACCTCCCCATTAGAATGACTAAAATTAAAAAGGCTTGACAATACTAAGGGCCAGTTGTTCTGTGGATTAACTGGAACCCTCAGACACTGCTGGTGGACATGAAGAATAGGACAGACTCTTTGGGAAACAGCTTGGCAGCATCTCATAAAAACCTACCATAATATTAACCCTACCAAAGTATGCAGAAATTCTATTCCCCCGAGTATTCACTTTGAAGAAAAATGTATACACAAATGACTATAGCAGCCCTAAACTGGAAATAATGCAAATGCTTATCAACAGGTGAGGGAATAAACAAATAGTGGCATGTCCATTGCCCTGTGGTACACTGGAATGTAAGTCAGTGGCTAAAAGGAACACATTATTGATATATGTAACAACATGGATGACTCTCAAAAGCATTACATTAAGGGAAAGAGGCCAGACAAAAAGGTTATATGCTGTATGAATCAATTATGAAGTCCCAGAGAAGACAGCCCTACAGAGCCAAAAAGCAGATCAGTGGTTGCCAGAGGGTAGGGATGGGGTGAGGCAACGGCCTGCAAAGGGGAATGAGGGGAATTTCTGTGATGATAATCATGATCTTAGTGGTTTTACAGCACTGCATACATTTGTCAAAATTCATTGAATTGTAAAATTAAAATTGGTAAAATTTATTGTATGTAAATTGTACCCTAAATTACAACTAATTAAAAAAGAGAGATGGAAGAATCTTTATATATTGATGTGGAGAGACCACCAAGATATATTAGTAAATGAAAAACACACAGTACAGAATATTTTCATAGCATGCTACCTTTGGTGGTAAACATTAGTATCATGTATATTATATAATGTATAAATTTTTTTCCCACCACACCTCTTATCAAATTTTCTCTTAGAATCTTCTTTCATTGACATTTTCTTTTCCATTTCTGTTTCCTGGTCTCCTTCCTCACTCCTTGCCCTTCAGTCAGGCCATTTTTATCCACTCTCTTCCAGAGTTAAGGTCAAGTTAGCTGACTGGACTTAAAATCACAATATGCTCTTTGGGCCATTTCTCCTGTCATCTTCAGCTCCAACAAGAAGCCCCATCTGATTACACTCTTGCAAAATGATTTTCCATGGTGCTTCCACAGCCTATAAGATTGTTTCCAAACTCCTTAGCATGGGCTAAAAGGCCTGTTTAAAAGAAACAGGTACAGACTTAGCTTATAGCATCACTCCCCTTCTTACCTTCCATATAGCTAGTGTTTTAGTCACATAAAATCACATCACTCTTCTTCAGACGCTCTGTGCTTTATGACCTCATTATCTTGCAAATACATCGACTTACCCCCTTCCATCATCTCCCTCCTTTCTTTTCTTCATCTGGCAAACTCAAACTCCAGTGGGACAAACCAGATCATATGTCACGTCTTCTGTGAAAAAAACCTTTTTTTTAATCTTTCTCTTCTGTGGTTTACTACTCCTGGAAAATATTTTGCCTTTATGAAAACTGACATATGATTGTTATTTTCTGGAGAGACAAACATGCTAGATTGGGATAAAGAAGACATAGAAATGACCCAGGTGGCCTCCACTAGCAGATGTGTCTCTGTGTACAGATACCTTTAAGTATCTACAATGACAAAAATGGGATCCATTATGATTCAGCGCTCTCGCCTACATTGTTTTCATTCATCACTGTGTGACATATCTTCCAGTGTGAGATCTATGTACCACTTTTAATGGTTGCATAGTATTCTGTTTTACGTATCATTTCTTTAACTAATGTCCTGTGGATGCATGTTTAAGTCACTTCCAGTTGCTTGCATTACCATAAATAACGTAATGAGCATTCCACTGTGCTTTGAAAAATGTCTTGACAAATGTCCCTGATCATTGGATCATAATTATCTGTGTGCCTGTTTTTCTCACCAGACTATTATTAGTTCCGTGAGGGCAAAAATCATTATTTCTTTTGGAATCTCCAGAACCTTACAGAGTGCCAGTAGGAGCTTAATATATATTGTTGAAAGAAAGAAGGAATAAATGAATGGATGTTTATATAGTTAGGCGTACATGTGTATTATCACACATGTCTTCTGTTCTTACTCAGCTTTTCCTTGGCCCTGAGCCTGATATCTCTCAGGCATTATACCACCCCCTACTTGTTTCTAATACAGATGTCATTACCACTGACATAAATTCAATATGTTGCTTTCAGAATTACAATTTTGCCAAACCATGACTCCCCCATAGATTTTGGTGGCCTCTGGAATAGATTTTATAAATTACAGAGAAAAAAAAAAGACATATACTTGATACTCTTGGCCCTACCCCAAGCAAAGATGAGTTATTAAAACTGAAATTGTCAATTACAAGAAAAAACACAGTATGTATGTTGCATACTATTTACAGCTGTTGTCTGTTGTGGGTTCTTTGGAGCACCATTTGCTGCTACAATTGAATGGTCCCATAAGTTTAACTCACCAATACGACTGCAAAATTGCCTTAAATCACGGAGAGGAAGGAGGAAAATCAACTAGAAATGGCTAAAATTCTGCTTATACTAATTTCTTCATGAGAGTCCACAGTTTTCCCTGTTTGTTTCTTCAGGATGCTCAGAACAGCCTGGCAGCTTTTGTGGTGTATTATAGTCTAGCAGATTATCACCCTGACTCTCCAAAGGGAAGAAACATCATTGACATTTCTTTGCAAGAGCTGCATTTGGCTTATTGACTAACACACTGCATTGCACTGGTTACCAGGCAATGGGACTCAAATGGCCCAGACGATGAGAGTGTTCAGTTGGTGTTGAAAATTTACACGAGCTTAAGCTACTTTTTTTTAAAAAATTTCTTCTTGCTGGGCTGGGAGCACTTACTATTGTTGTTCAATATGCTGTAAATGAACATAGTTCAAAAACCACAAAGAGAGTGATATGGAATTATAGAACTGAAAATAGGCCACTGATTGGGTACAAATTCGTCAAGCCTCTTTATTACTCAACAAGCTTTTTATTGGCGTGCCAATACAGCTTGCTTTGGAAGGAGTGAAAAGTAATTGTGAGCAAATGATACAGTGGGAAAGTTGACCTTCAACTAACTTCAACTGTGCTCAGCTAGCTAACTGTATACCACCCCCGCCAATACTTAGTAAGTTCCAGTTAGCAAATCACTAGGCTTACATGCAGAATATCCAACCCAATACTCACTTGAGAAGCTTAACATAATTCATCTCAGGTAGAACATGGTGGGGCTGGAATTTGAACTCTGGAAATATGGCTCTAAAAGTTGTGCTCTGCTCTATAACTCCACCACTGTCTGTGGTTAAACAAATGTGCTGTCTTCATAAATGTCAGAATTTTTTTGAAGCACCGTCTTTGGCATGTCTTTCTCCTGTTGAAAAGCCATCATTTACTTTCTATTTCTTAAAGTAGACATTCTCAACTGTTGTTTTCTAGGACACACATAACAAATATTCTTACTACAACTCTGACATTCTTTTCTCCCCAGTCCAGAAAGCACACTTGGATGCATGTTATTCAAAGTAACCTTATTTTTTTTTTACATCTTTATTAGAGTATAATTGCTTTACAATGGTGTGTTAGTTTCTGCTTTATAACAAAGTGAATCAGTTATACATACACATATGTTCCCATATCTCTTCCCTCTTGCGTCGCCCTCCCTCCCACCCTCCCTATCCCACCCCTCCAGGCGGTCACAAAGCACTAAGCTGATCTCCCTGTGCTATGCGGCTGCTTCCCACTAGCTATCTATTTTATGTTTGGTAGTGTATATGTGTCCATGCCACTCTCACTTTGTCACAGCTTACGCTTCCCCCTCCCCATATCCTTAAGTCCATTCTCTAGTAGGTCTGTGTCTTTCTTCCTGTCTTACCCCTAGGTTCTTCATGACATTTTTTTTTCTTAAATTCCATATATATGTGTTAGCATAAGGTATTTGTCTTTCTCTCTCTGACTTACTTCACTCTGTATGACAGACTCTAGGTCTATCCATCTCATTACAAATAGCTCAATGGCTGCGTAATATTCCATTGTATATATGTGCCACATCTTTATCCATTCATCCGATGATGGACACTTAGGTTGTTTCCATCTCTGGGCTATTGTAAATAGAGCTGCAGTGAACATTTTGGTACATGACTCTTTTTGAATTATGGTTTTCTCAGGGTATATGCCCACTAGTGGGATTGCTGGGTCATATGGTAATTCTATTTGTAGTTTTTTAAGGAAACTCCATACTGTTCTCCACACTGGCTGTATCAATTTACATTCCCACCAACAGTGCAAGAGGCTTCCCTTCTCTCCACACCCTCTCCAGCATTTATTGTTTCTAGATTTTTTGATGATGGCCATTCTTACTGGTGTGAGATGATACCTCATTGTAGTTTTGATTTGCATTTCTCTAATGATTAATGAAGTTGAGGATTCTTTCATGTGTTTGTTGGCAGTCTGTATATCTTCTTTGGAGAAATGTCTATTTAGGTCTTCTGCCCATTTTTGGATTGGGTTGTTTGTTTTTTTGTTATTGAGCTGCATGAGCTGCTTATAAATTTTGGAGATTAATCCTTTCTCAGTTGCTTCACTTGCAAATATTTTCTCCCATTCTGAGGGTTGTCTTTTGGTCTTGATTATGGTTTCCTTTGCTGTGCAAAAGCTTTGAAGTTTCATTAGGTCCCATTTGTTTATTTTTGTTTTTATTTCCGTTTCTCTAGGAGGTGGGTCAAAAAGGATCTTGCTGTGATTTATGTCATAGAGTGTTCTGCCTATGTTTTCCTCTAAGAGTTTGATAGTTTCTGGCCTTACATTTAGGTCTTTAATCCATTTTGAGCTTATTTTTGTGTATGGTGTTAGGGAGTGATCTAATCTCATACTTTTACATTTACCTGTCCAGTTTTCCCAGCACCACTTATTGAAGAGGCTGTCCTTTCTCCACTGTACATTCCTGCCTCCTTTATCAAAGATAAGGTGACCATATGTGCGTGGGTTTATCTCCGGGCTTTCTATCCTGTTCCATTGAGCTATCTTTCTGTTTTTGTGCCAGTACCATACTGTCTTGATTACTGTAGTTTTGTAGTATAGTCTGAAGTCAAGGAGCCTGATTCCTCCAGCTCAGCCTTTCGTTCTCAAGATTGCTTTGGCTATTCAGGGTCTTTTGTGCTTCCATACAAATTGTGAAATATTTTGTTCTAGTTCTGTGAAAAATGCCAGTGGTAGTTTGATAGGGATTGCATTGAATCTGTAGATTGCTTTGCGTAGTAGAGTCATTTTCACAATATTGATTCTTCCAATCCAAGAACATGGTATATCTCTCCATCTAAATATTTGTATCATCTTTAATTTCTTTCATCAGTGCCTTATAATTTTCTGCATACAGGTCTTTTGTCTCCTTAGGTAGGTTTATTCCTAGATATTTTATTCTTTTTGTTGCAGTGGTAAATGGGACTGTTTTCTTGATTTCACTTTCAGATTTTTCATCCTTAGTGTATAGGAATGCCAGAGATTTCTGTGCATTAATTTTGTATCCTGCTACTTTACCAAATTCATTGATTAGCTCTAGTAGTTTTCTGGTAGCATCTTTAGGATTCTCTACGTATAGTATCATGTTATCTGCAAACAATGACAGCTTTACTTCTTCTTTTCCGATTTGGATTCCTAAAACTTCCAAAACTATGTTGAATAAGAGTGGTGATAGTGGGCAACCTTGTCTTGTTCCTGATCTTAGTGGAAATGCTTTCAGTTTTTCACCATTGAGGACGATGTTGGTTGTGGTTTGTCATATATGGCCTTTATTATTTTCAGGAAAGTTCCGTTCCCTCTATGCCTACTTTCTGCAGGGTTTTTATCATAAATGGGTGTTGAATATTGTCAAAAGCTTTCTCTGCATCTAATGAGATGATCATATGGTTTTTCTCCTTCAGTTTGTTAATATGGTGTATCACGTTGATTGATTTGCATATATTGAAGAATCCTTGCATTCCTGGAATAAACCCCACTTGATCATGGTGTATGATCGTTTAATGTGCTGTTGGATTCTGTTTGCTAGTATTTTGTTGAGGATTTTTGCATCTATGTTCATCAGTGATATTGGCATGTAGTTTTCTTTCTTTGTGACATCCTTGTCTGGTTTTGGTATCAAGGTGATGGTGGCCTCGTAGAATGAGTTTGGGAGTGTTCCTCCCTCTGCTATATTTTGGAAGAATTTGAGAAGGATAGGTGTTAGCTCTTCTCTAAACGTTTGATAGAATTTGTCTGTGAAGCCATCTGGTCCTGGGCTTTTGTTTGTTGGAAGATTTTTAATCACAGTTTCAATTTCAGTGCTTGTGATTGGTCTGTTCATATTTTCTATTTCTTCCTGATTCAGTCTTGGCAGGTTGTGCATTTCTAAGAATTTGTCCATTTCTTCCAGGTTGTCCATTTTATTGGCATAGAGTTGCTTGTAGTAATCTTTCATGATCTTTTGTATTTCTGCAGTGTCAGTTGTTATTTCTCCTTTTTCATTTCTAATTCTATTGATTTCAGTCTTCTCCCTTTTTTTCTTGAGGAGTCTGGCTAATGGTTTATCAATTTTATTTATCTTCTCAAAGAACCAGCTTTTAATTTTATTGATCTTTGCTATCGTTTCCTTCATTTCTTTTTCATTTATTTCTGATCTGATTTTTATGATTTCTTTTCTTCTGCTAACTTTGGCGTTTTTTTTTCTTCTTTCTCTATTTGCTTTAGGTGCAAGTTTAGGTTGTTTATTCGAGATATTTCCTGTTTCTTAAGGTAGGATGGTATTGCTATAAACTTCCCTCTTAGAACTGCTTTTGCTGCATCCCTTAGATTTTGGGTCATCGCGTTTCCATTGTAGTTTGTTTCGAGGTATTTTTTTATTTCCTCTTTGATTTCTTCAGTGATCACTTCGTTATTAAGTAGTGTATTGTTTAGCCTCCATGTGTTTGTAGTTTTTATAGATCTTTTCCTGTAATTGATATCTAGTCTCATAGCGTTGTGATCAGAAAAGATACTTGAAACAATTTCAATTTTCTTAAATTTACCAAGGCTTGACTTGTGACCCAAGATATGATCTACCCTGGAGAATGTTCCATGAGCAGTTGATAAAAATGTGTAGTCTGTTGTTTTTGGATGGGGTGTCCTATAAATATCAATTAAGTCTATCTTGTTTAATGTATCATTTAAAGCTTGTGTTTCCTTATTTATTTTCATTTTGGATGATCTGTCCATTGGTGAAAGTGGGGTGTTAAAGTCCCCTACTATAAATGTGTTACTGTCGATTTCCCCTTTTATGGCTGTTAGTATTTGCCTTATGTATTGAGGTGCTCCTATGTTGGGTGCATAAATATTTACAGTTGTTATATCTTCTTCTTGGATCGATCCCTTGATCATTATGTAGTGTCCTTCTTTGTCTTTTCTAATAATCTTTGGTTTAAAGTCTATTTTGTCTGATATTAGAATTGCTACTCCAGCTTTCTTTTGGTTTCCATTTGCATGAAATATCTTTTTCCATCCCCTTACTGTCATTCTGTATGTGTCTCTAGGTCTGAAGTGGGTCTCTTGTAGACAGCATATATACGCGTCGTTTTTGTATCCATTCAGCCAATTTGTGTCTTTTGGTGGGAGCATTTAATCCATTTACATTTAAGGTAATTTTCGATATGTATGTTCCTATTCCCATTTTCTTAATTGTTTTGGGGTCATTACTGTAGGTCTTTTCCTTCTCTTGTGCTTCTTGCCTAGAGAAGTTCCTTTAGCATTTGTTGTAAAGCTGGTTTGGTGGTGCTGAACTCTCTCAGCTTTTGCTTGTCTGTAAAGGTTTTAATTTCTCCATCAAATCTGAATGAGATCCTTGCTGGGTAGAGTAATCTTGGTTGCAGGTTTTTCTTCTTCATCACTTTAAATATGTCCTGCCAGTCCCTTCTGCCTTGCAGAGTTTCTGCTGAAATATCCGCTGTTAACCTTATGGGGATTCCCTTGTGTGTTATTTGTTGTTTTCCCCTTGCTGCTTTTAATATGCTTTATTTGTATTTAATTTTTGACAGTTTGATTAATATGTGTCTTGGCATATTTCTCCTTGGATTTATCCTGTATGGGACTCTGTGCTTCCTGGACTTGATTAACTATTTCCTTTCCCATATTAGGGAAGTTTTCAACTATAATCTCTTCAAATATCTTCTCGGTCCCTTTCTTTTTCTCTTCTTCTTCTGGAACCCCTATAATTCGAATGTTGGATTGTTTAATGTTGTCCCAGAGGTCTCTGAAACTGTCCTCAGTTCTTTTCATTCTTTTTTCTTTATTCTGCTCTGCAGTAGTTATTTCCCCTATTTTATCTTCCAGGTCACTTATCCGTTCTTCTGCCTCAGTTATTCTGCTATTGATCCCGTCTAGAGTATTTTTAGTTTCATTTATTGTGTTGTTCATCGTTGTTAGTTTCATCTTTAGTTCTTCTAGGTCCTTGTTAAATGTTTCTTGCATTTTGTCCATTCTATTTCCAAGATTTTGGTTCATCTTCACTATCATTATTCTGAATTCTTTTTCAGGTAGACTGCCTATTTCCTCTTCATTTGTTAGGTCTGGTGGGTTTTTATCTTGCTCCATCATCTGCTGTGTGTTTTTCTGTCTTCTCATTTTGCTTATCTTACTGTGTTTGGGGTCTCCTTTTAGCAGGCTGCTGGTTCATAGTTCCCGTTGTTTGTGGTGTCTGTCCCCAGTGGCTAAAGTTGTTTCAGTGGGTTGTGTAGGCTTCCTGGTGGCGGGGACTAGTGCCTGTGTTCTGGTGGATGAGGCTGGATCTTTTCTTTCTGGTGGTCAGGTCCACGTCTGGTGGTGTGTTTTGGGGTGTCTGTGGAGTTATGATGTTAGGCAGCCTTTCTGCTAATGGGTGGGGTTGTGTTCCTGTCTTGCTAGTTGTTTGGCATAGGATGTCCAGCACTGTAGCTTGCTGGTCGTTGAGTGAAGCTGGGTGCTGGTGTTGAGATGGAGATCTCTGGGAGATTTTTGCCATTTGATATTATGTGGAGCTGGGAGGTCTCTTGTGGACCAGTGTCCTGAATTTGGCTCTCCCACCTCAGAGGCACAGCACTGACTCCTGGCTGCAGCACCAAGAGCCTTTCATCCACACGGCTCAGAATAAAAGGGAGAAAAAGTAGAAAGAAAGAAATAGTAGAAGTAGAAAGAAAAAGAAAGAAAGGAAAGAAGGATGGAGGGAGGAAGGAAGGAAGGAGGGAAGGGAGGAAAAAAGAAAGAAAGAAGGTAAAGTAAAATAAAATAAAATACAATAAAGTTATTAAAATAAAAAAATATTTATTAAGAAAAAAAATTAAAAACAAAACGAAACAAAAAAACCGACAGATAGAACCCTAGGACAAATGGTGGAAGCAAAGCTATACAGCATAAATCTTGCTCTCAAAGTCCACCTCCTCAATTTGGGATGATTCATTGTCTATTCAGGTATTCCACAAATGCAGGGTACATCAAGTTGATGTGGAGCTATAATCCGCTGCTTCTGAGGCTGCTGGGAGAGATTTCCCTTTCTCTTCTTTGTTCTCACAGCTCCCAGGGCCTCAGCTTTGGATTTGGCCTCGCCTCTTCATATAGGTCGCCGGAGGGTGTCTGTTCTTCCCTCAGACATGACGGGGTTAAAGGAGCCGCTGATTCGGGGGCTCTGGCTCACTCAGGGCGGCAGGAGGGAGGGGCACGGAGGGCGGGTTAATCCTGCGGCGGCAGAGGCTGGCGTGACATTGCACCAGCCTGAGGCGCGCTGTGCGTTCTCCCGGGGGAGTTGTCCCTGGATCCTGGAACCCTGGCAGTGGCGGGCGGCACAGGCTCCCCGGAAGCGGGGTGTAGATAGTGACCTGTGTTCGCACACAGGCTTTTTGGTGGCAGCAGCAGCAGCCTTAGCGTCTCTTACCTGTCTCTGGGGTCCGCGCTTTTAGCTGCGGCTCGCACCCGTCTCTGGAGCTCCTTTAAGCAGCACTCTTAATCCCCTCTCCTCGCGCACCAGGAAACAAAGAGGGAAGAAAAAGTGTCTTGCCTCTTCGGCAACTCCAGACTTTTCCCCGGACTCCCTCCCGGCTAGCCGTGGCGCACTAACCCCCTGCAGGCTGTGTTCACGCCGCCAACCCCAGTCCTTTCCCAGCGCTCCGACCGATGCCGGAGCCTCAGCTCCCAGCCCCGCCCGCCCCGGCGGGTGAGCCGACAGGCCTCTCGGGCTGGTGAGTGCCGTTCGGCCCTGATCCTCTGTGCGGGAATCTCTCCGCTTTGCCCTCCGCACCCCTGTTGCTGTGCTGTCCTCCGCGGCTTCGAAGCTTCCCCCTCTGCCACCCGCAGTGTCCGCCCGCGAAGGGGCTTCCTAGTGTGTGGAAACCTTTCCTCCTTCACAGCTCCCTCCCACTGGTGCAGGTCCCGTCCCTATTCTTTTGTGTCTGTTTATTCTTTTTTCTTTTGCCCTACCCAGGTACGTGGGGGATTTCTTGCCTTTTGGGAGGTCTGAGGTCTTCTGCCAGCGTTCAGTAGGTGTTCTGTAGGAGTTGTTCCACGTGTAGATGTATTTCTGGTGTATCTGTGGGGAGGAAGGTGATCTCCGTGCTTTTTTCTTCCGCCATCTTCCCGGAAGCCTCCAAAGTAACCTTATTTTAAGGATGACTTTAAATCTGCTCTTATATAAGTTAAACTAGAGTCTAACAAGATATAACAGAAACGTGATTACATTTGCCCAGTCAAATAGTGGTTTATTGGTCTCAAACATCCAGAAGCATTGAAGAAGCTAGTGAAGGTGCAGGGTAGCTGCTTAAGGGATTTTTCAAGAACTAGGCTCTTTCTACCTTTATGGTAACATCTTATCATGTGACTTTGATTGTCAAGTTGGCTTCTTCACCTGAAAGTATCAGATCTATGTTCACGGAAGGAACAAGAGACAAAGCTAAGGGATAAGGGACAAAAACCAAGAAGGCATTTGCCAGGTGAAACAGTGCCCTTTAGTCAGTTTTCCAGAAAGACCGACCCCCGGCTGCCATTTACATCTCATTGGTCTCAACCCTGTCACATGGTCACTCCTACCTACAAGAGGATCCACGAAGCTGGGTGTTTTGATCTGGGCACTTTTTAAACCCCCCAAAATCAGGGGTCTGGTAGTAGGAAAGAAGGGGAGAAAAGCTATTGGGTGGCGGTAGCCAGCATTTTGTGTGATATGTGTATGTGTGTGTATATACATGTATATATGTATGTGTATTTATAAAGTATATGTATACATATATAGTGTAGTGTATATGTGTGTGTGTATGTATATATATGTGTGTATATATATTTATACATATATATATAACAAGCATTTACACTTTTATTACTAACCAGTGATTCTTCAATAGATCTCATCACAGATCATAGCGTATCAGGGAGACACTGACTCCATGGTTGAGAACTTCTGATCTACAGAATAAAGTCCAAATCCCTAAACAAAATATATGAGGAAGGATCTTAACAGTTTGACACCAAACTACTTTTCTAAATTCACAGGCTACTATCTCTAGTCCTTTGCTTCAGCCATTCACAAGTTTTCTTTATTCTTGAATGCACCAGTTTTTCTCCTCTGTGTTCTTTGCCATGTATCTTTTTCTTTGCTTAGAAGACCCCTTCTCACCTTCTTTCTCTAGTTAGCTGATACTTATCCTGTAGGACCCAGTCTAAATTACATCACATCGCTGGAAATGTCCTTCCCTCTCTGACTCAGATCTATTTTTGGTGCTTTATATACACCTCCACTAGCTCACTTGTCATTATTTGCTTGCATGTTTGTCACTACCGACAAATGCTTTGGCCTCTTACAGAACAAGAACTATAATATATTCAACTTTTTCTACCGAATGCCTCCTGCAGTTTCTGGAATATGTTCAAAATACCTGCTTAAGCAAAAACATAACTGAATATTATCCACAATATATAAAGGATCTACAAAGAGAAATAACATGCTCTTACCATAGTCAGTAAAAATGCACCAATATATGCCCCTTAAACCTGCATCTCATTGGCTGTTGACAGAGGGTTTTTTGTTTGTTTTAATTGATGATAATAGTAATATAATTAGGGAATTAATAGTTTATTTCTCTGTATCTTCCATTACTTGTTATTTAGCTGTAATTGAGAGTTACTCAGTTTTGTCTTCCTTTGTACAGAATTTGAGACACAGTTTATTCCCTCAAAAAGATTACTGCTTAAGGGAAGAAAAGCCATATTTAACTCATGATTTGAATGATCAGGAAGAAAATGACTGGTTTAACTTTTAGTCTGTTTAGTGGCTAAGGTATTTATACTTGGCAAATATTTAGTTCTCATCATTAGAATGGGTTTAGGAGTAATAAAGAATTGGGTGAGGATACAGATGGAAGAGTCAAAATTAAACAAGGGGTTAGAGCAGACACGGTGAATGGCTTGTATGATACCACATGTTCCCCGCTTCTTCCTCAAGTGTATGGGGACAGACATCACCAATCAATCAAAAGACATTTACCACCTGAACCCAGATGTGGTCTAAGAATACGTTTCAACACTACGATACTCCATGTGTCTTCTGTCAGCAAAGAAAGGATAAGTCTGTCTTTCATCAATGCATTCTTCATAAGATCTATTCATGTCAGTACACTCCCTGTGATTGGCAGAGAGTGTGTTCCTGATTTCTTCTGCAAAGTGAAGGAAGTATTGCAACTCCAAGATTAAGCTTCCAGGTGCTTCCCTCTTTTGTGAAATCTCTCCAGGATTGGCTTCAGTGTCATAAAGTCAGTCATAAATTTCCCAACTCAGTTTCTGTACTTGACTCCTATTTCTACTGGGGAATGTGAGGCACCATCCTAACCACAGACTTTATAATTGAGAAGGGAGAGAGCTAACAGGTACACACTGAACAGCAAGCAATATGCCAAGTTCTTTATAATCACATCCTTTAGTTTTTATAACAGCTGCAGGAGGTCAGTATTATTGTCCTCATTTTACAGATGAGAAAGCAGCGTTGGAGAAATTAAGTCATTTGGCTGAGGTCTTACAACTGGTAAATGATGAAGATAAGATTCAATCTCAGATCTGGGACACCCAGCATCATGCTGTTGGACTCTGAAGAGTAAATTATTTCTTTGGTGGTCTTGCCAAAATCTGATTCTTGGTTGGTTTTGATGCCACTAAGTACTTATGCTTTGGATAACAGCCTTGAGCTTTAACTTTATACTCTCTTGAGTCTTGCAGACCATAGAGGCAGATGGAAAATGGATACATGTACATTAGATGTGTATTAGAAACAGCCTGTTTCAGGCTTCATGCCAGTCACGTGTAATACTGGCTTCCTGGAGATTATCTGGGTGGAAATGAAAAGTGTACTTACGTTAATTTTCTTGTGTCTCTTTTTCTGCAGGGCAGCGCCCATACCAGGTGATTACTGCTCGAGTTCACCCAGGAGAGAGCAATGCCAGCTGGGTGATGAAGGGGACCTTAGAGTTCCTGGTCAGCAGTGACCCTGTGGCTAGGCTCTTGAGGGAAAACTTCATTTTCAAGATCATCCCCATGCTCAACCCAGATGGTGTCATCAATGGCAAGTATGTCAGGCACCTGGCTCAACCTAGTCCGCATTTATGTTACCATGGTAACATGTTGTTGTTTTGCTCAATGGGCTTGACTGGAGAGGTCTTGGTACTCTGGCAGGAATAACTTCTCTTGGGTTCTGTTACCTGGTACAAATAACAGGGTAATCTCCATATACATTAATGTCAATCTCATAGTTCCTTTGAATAGAAAGGTATAGACTCATTGGCAATTAATAACAGAGGAATCCATAGAAATAATCTCATCTAACACTCCTTTTAAAAAGGAGGGAATTGGTGTCCACAATAATCAAATGACTCCCTCAGTTACTTGGTTAGTGACAAAGTCAGGGCTCAAATTGTGATTTTCCTGAAGTTAAGACCAATGCTTCACAAAAATAAACTCAAAATGGATTAAAGACCTAAATATAAGACCAGACGCTATAAAACTCTTAGGGGAAAACATAGGAACAATCTTTTTTGACCCACCTCCTAGAGTAATGGAAATAAAAACAAAAATAGACAAATGGGACCTAATGAAACTTCAAAGCTTTTGCACAGCAAAAGAAAACATAAACAAGATGAAAAGACAACCCTCAAAATGGGAGAAAATATTTGCAAATGAAGCAACTCACAAAGGATTAATCTCCAAAATTTACAAGCAGCTCAGTATCAAAAAAACAAACAACCCAATACAAAAATGGGCAGAAGAACTAAATAGACATTTCTCCAAAGAAGACATACAGATGGTCAAGAAGCACTTGAAAAGCTGCTCAACATTACTAATTATTAGAGAAATGCAAATCAAAACTACAATGAGGTATCACCTCACACCAGTTAGAATGGGCCTCATCAGAAAATCTACAAACAGCAAATGCTGGAGAGGGTGTGGAGAAAAGGAAACCCTCTTGCACTGTTGGTGGGAATGTAAATTGATACAGCCACTACGGAAAACAGTATGGATGTTCCTTAAAAAACTAAAAATAGAATTACCATATGACCCAGCAATCCCACTACTGGGCATATACCCCGAGAAAACCATAATTCAGAATGACACATGAACCTCAGTGTTCAATGCAGCACTATTTACAATAGCCAGGTCATGGAAGCAACCTAAATGCCCATCGACAGACGAATGGGTAAAGAAGATGTGGCACATATATACAATGGAATATTACTCAGCCATAAAAAGGAACGAAATTGGGTCATTTGTAGAGACGTGGATGGACCTAGAGACTGTCATACAGAGTGAAGTAAGTCAGAAAGAGAAAAACAAATATCGTATATTAATGCATATATGTGGAATCTAGAGAAATGGTACAGATGAACTGGTTTGCAAGGCAGAAATAGAGACACAGATGTAGAGAACAAATGTATGGACACCAATGGGAGAAAGCAGTGGGGGAGGGTGGTGGGATGGATTGGGAGATTGGGATTGACAAATATACACTAATATGTATAAAATAGATTAACTGATAAGAACCTGCTGTGTAAAAAAAAAGATTAAAAGAAATAATAAAACAAAACAAAATGAACAAACAAACAAAAAAAGACCAATGCTTTGATTTGCTTCTATTTCCTGCAGATAAATCTTTATTCTCAGTTGTATTTTACTGGATTCTGGATACAGCTGTAATAAAAGTGTCACTTTATCTAAATGGAATGGCTGAAATGGTTGAAAAATGGCTGTGGAATGGCTAAAAGTGAAAGGACTGAAAAATGGTTGGCTGCAAGAGGGAAGATTGGGGTGGTGTTTCTCCTGGCCTAGCTCCTCCATGCCTTTCAGAATGTATAATAGGAAAGGTGAATTCCAGTGTTGTAAGGGGTCAGCATTTGCAGAGTTGTGAGCTGAGGCCCAGATAGAAGAGCAGGTTCCCAAGATCACTGAGTCAGTGGGTTGGGGTGACAGGATTAACATTCATACATACCTGCCTCAAACTGTGGAAAAAGACTTAAAGCCCCTTCCTATGGTAACAAATGATTCTTTTTTATATAGGATTAGACATTGGTATCCTATGGAAATAAACAGAATACAAGGTAAACAGAAAAATTGAAAGGAAAAATAATTTCAAAAGCTAAAAATAAAAATGCAGAAGAAGTTATAATTTCAAATATCAGTTTTAAAGAGGCAAAAGCATATGTTTAAAAACTGGGAAAATAGAGCAATATTGAAAAGGTGAAACAGAAGAGGTAAAATGAGAGTTATAAAGAAATTAAAAAAGAAAACAAAAATTTCAGAGATAAAATTACAGTGACTTAAAATTAATAAGAAAATGTTTAAGAAATATAAAATAATAATTTCTTTCAGGAAATAAAAACCCAAAATAAATGTTAAAAGGCTGAGAATAGACTAGCTTCAAAGGAAAAGCACAAAAAGAATATTGTTAAGTTAAAAAGGTTAAAAATTTAAAGATGATAAACTAGAAAAAGAGGATGAGAATAAATTCCAAATGATAAAATATGTTAAATTATGCCAAAATGCAAGCAAGTTAAAGCTAAAGGCTGTAAAACTAAAATTTCAATAGATACCACCAAAAAAAAAAAAAGAAAAAGGAAAGATAAGTAGGTAAGGAAAGCATCCATGTGTTCTAACAAGATTCCTAGATTTGTAGCTTCCAGATTTCTTTTTTTTTTTGATGGTAGTTTTGGTGGGCAGAGAGGAGGGTCCTTCCTCTTTGCATATGGTGACTGGTTGGTCTTCAAGCACGTGTGAGGCTTGGGAGTCCAAAGGCCAAGTCCTTCAGCAGGTGGCATCAATCAGGCCTCTGGCAGCAATCAGGCTTCCTAGATCTCAAGCTGGACAAAGCCCTAAAGCAGTATCCTTTCCTGGTCCAACAGAACTCAGCTGGCTCCTACCATGTGTTCCTTTAACTCTGGAGATCAGCTCCAGGGCCTCAGTGCATGGCTCCTCCCTGCTTGAGGGGCTAAGAGTTTTACTAGCAGGCTTACTGAGCCTAAATGGGTGGAAAACAGCTCTGCAAGCCATCTTGAGAGACATGACCTCTTTTCAACATTTTCTCATCCAAGTTGGCTCTTCTCTGAAGTTACATGTTCCACTGAATTGTCTGGGGTCTGGTAGAGGATGGAAAGAGCATGGGATTCAGAGTCATAACTCTAGTCTGGAATTCTGGCTCTTCCTCTGACCTACTCAATTTTCTCTTCTGTTGGAAGAGGAAGCTCCCTGTTGACCTGTGTTGGTAGAGGTCTTATAAGTCCAAAGTAACATTCAAGCTCTGGAATAAATACTGTAGTTTTTTCCATTTCAAATGCTTACACCTCTGAATCAGAGGTTTGATCCAGGTCTTTGGTTGAAAGGTTAACATGGTCTCAGTCACTGAATATCCTCCTGGCCTGGGCACACATTATTTCCAGCTCATAGCTGGTTGCTTTGGGCTCCCTAATGGCAGGCCAGCTTCTCTGTGACACCATCCATCCATCATCCATCGTCATTACCGTTATTTATTATGACTAAATTACCCTTTTTATTTATATACCATCTTTCATCATGGAGCTCAAGGCACTTCGTAGGTTACTTGGATCACCCATACAATTTTGGCTGAAAGGGATTTGGAAATCATAGCATTATTCTACTGAAAAAAAAATCCCCAGGTTGTTGCACATCATTACCAAAAGACTTGAGACTGCCATGGAATCATAACATCTTACAATAAATGGGCTTAAAAGTTTCAGCTCAGGGCTTCCCTGGTGACGCAGTGGTTAAGAGTCTGCCTGCCGATGCAGGGGACATGGGTTCGTGCCCGGGTCCGGGAAGATCCCACATGCCACAGGACGGCTGGGTCCGTGAGCCATGGCCTCTGAGCCTGCGCATCCGGAGCCTGTGCTGCACAACGGGAGAGGTCACAGCAGTGAGAGGCCCGTGTACCGCAAAAAAATAAAAATAAAAAATAAAGTTTCAGCTCACGAACCCTTAGAACACACCTAACATATGGTTTATCTAACTTCCACTTAAATGCTTCGTTGACATTCCGTTTCAGGACATACCCATTCCATAGTATATAATTAGGTGGATTTGTTTTTCTTTGTTTTGATCTTTGCCTTGTGAATTTTACACATTTTGCCTAAAATGTGTAGCAACAAGGATAAGATCTAATCTCCGTTTTACATGCCTTAACTTCCTCAGGTGAAGCCCTCTCCAAGTTTGATGTGGTTCAGCTAAACATTGCTTATGTGGTATTGTTTCTGATGTTCTGATTGTCATTGATTTTCTTTGGACACATTCCTATTCATAGGCTTCTAAACATTAACAGAACTGCCCTGTGTGTGGTCTGACCAGCAAAGAGGCAAGCTTTTTGCCTAAAGATTAGAGAGCCTGAACCTGAACTTGCCACTTAACCTACCACAAGATGCTTTTCTTTCTCTCCCTGCTAGTATCATGCAAAAGTACTTATGAAAAAATGTATAATATTTCTGTGTACCTATCATTATGTACTATATTTTAAAATCATAGCTGCCTTCATTTAAATGCTATGACTGAAAGTTAAAGGTATCACAAAAAACCTTACAAAGGAATTCAGGTTTCATACTTTGCAAGTTATTTGAAACTTCAGGAAATCACTGTATTAGAAGACTCAGCTTTTAAATAAAAAAGATTCTGCCAGGCTCAAAAAAAAAAAAAAATCATGGACCCCTGTGGAGTTTGCAAAACTGTGTAAAGGTGGAGTAGTTTCCTTGTGTGGTGATGTTAATGAGCCTCTGAGGATGGCTGGGAGGTTTTGATAGCAGTGGTCAGGGAGACAAAGCCAGGATGTTCTAGCAAAGATATAGTGGGTCTTGTCAAGCCAAAGATCTCTTAGCAACATATGTCTGTAACAGGAAAACAAAATACAAAGATGGTTTCCAAAAGAAACAATTTACCATCTTGTTGGCCTGGTAGTTTGTATTGAACTGGGCTGAGTTCAAAGTAATCCAGGAGGACTGATGCAGTGATCCCTTGTTTCTTATAATTCTTTCCAACATGGGATAAAAGAACAAGGAGACAACCAGTTGGGTTAGAGCAGAAGTGATAATGGCGGCTTGATTAGAGTGGGGAGTGGGGAGAAGACAGGTGATGACTTAAAAGGTCAACATGAGAAGTAAGTGAAGGAGAGGAAGAAATCTAGCATGATTCCCAATTTTTGGACTTTGCTTGCTGGGTGGAGGGTAGTGACAAATAATTTTTATAAAATCAACACCCAGGCCAACATTTTATTCCCAGGAGAGTCAGAGTATATTTATTCTTAGTATATATACAACGCTGCAAACTTGATTACTTTCTTCCAAGGCCATTGTGGAAGAGATGTAAACAACCACAAAGAGCAAAAGACGTGCTATAAGTAAACACACCAAGGTATTAAGAAGTACTAGGCTGAATGCTCTAGTGGAAACACATGAAACTATAAAAATCAGATAAAAATCTTGACAGTTTTAACTATCTGAGACCATTTAAATTTACTATCGATAGTCTTTTACTCTGTGGATTGTGAAGCCTTTATTTTACTACAATAAGAGCACTCACAGACTTTATAAAAAATATTTAGTACTTTTTATAAGCCAAGAAAGAACCTTGCTCTTTTACATATATTTTCTTATCTAATAGTAATTATGGCCCAACCGAGGTAGATCTTCCGTATAATTTTCAGGTGCAGAAACTTGAGTATACAGGGGTGAAGTCTTCAGTGCAGTTTAAATAGCTCATATTACAGAGCCAGAACTAAAACTTCTGTCTATTCTACATTCCTTTTCTATAGAGATTTAAGGGAATTAGAATAAAAGAATCTTAAAATGTTCTAGCTGAGCAGGTTATTGTATATTATTTAGCCCCAGTCCTTCAAATGATAAGGAAATTGAGACTAAAGAGATAAAATGAGTTATCACATAGCCTAGTTCAAGGCAGAAATGGCATGAAAAATTGTCTAGGTAATTAAAACACTCAAGCAAATAGACACACACACACACACACACACACACACACACACACACACACACACACACACACACACACACACTCTGGCACACATATACCCATGTCTACCTCCAGAGCCCATGTTGATTTTAATCTATCAGCTCTTCCCAAACTTGGATGGAGATGCAAGTAAAGCCTCAGCCCCATCAGCAGATGGTCTCTGAAATTAGTCTTGTTGACCTTGATCTTCACATCCAGTGTGACTGGGATGAAAGAAGGCACAGCCTCCCCTGCTTTCTGCAATCTTGGCCCAGGATGAGCGAATTAGTTCATCCTCAGTTTTCCTTCATGGAATTTGAATTCCCAGTGTGGCTTGGACCTCAACACTCTACCGTGTCCTGCCAGCTTTCTCCTCTGGAGAAGACATACTTCCTGTTGATGCCAACTTTTGGCTGTAAACAGCACCCAGCTGACTTTGAACAGTTTGGCCACAGGGCTGCCATTCCACTGCCCATTCTATTGTACGTTTTCACTCAAGTAACTATTCAGGGTCACAAAATGCTTATGATTATCCCCATTGGGTTCACTTCACCTTTGGGCTGGGCTATGCCTCTTTTCTCCTTTTTTGATATGTTCAGGGCTTCCCTCTTACGTGACCTCAGCTCTAACTTTTAATGTATTTCAAATCTCTTCAATATAAAAACATGTAGCAGTGATTCTCAGACTTTCGGATTTCTCAGATCAGTTACATTTGAAAAAAAAACGGACTGTAGTAAGTATATAATTTTTAAAAATTATGCTCAAGAAAGAATGGAAGATACTCTCTGAGCTCCTAAACAACAGACTGGTGAGAAATTCAACATTAGTTGTTTCTTGGGCTGCCTCCTCACCTACCTACAATCATACAAGCAACTCAGGGGTTTTTGATGCTAGATCTTTAGATCATGGCAGTAAGCATTCTTGCCCTTCATACTATGATACATTTGCTACTGGCCTTGAAGACTTCCCTGTGGGTAGAGAGCAGTGTAGTCATTGAATGAATTTGTTATTCCCATTGTCAATCTTCCTGGAAAGGAGTAGATCCTGGAACAAGAAAAGATGCCTGACAGATGGACCTTTAGGGGGGAAGAGATAATTCTCTGGAGCTCGAAAGTGAAGAAACTCTGGTCTAACCAGAGGGTCCCCCTAGGTCACTGAGGAAACATGGTATCTGTTATGTGGAAGAGGCTGGAAGAAGCAATCCCTCACATGGCTGCTTGAGAATGAGAACAGCCATATCAATAATCAGTTTTAAATTTTCTGTGAGTAGTTATCATCTGTTATATCATTTATTCTTAGTAAAGTGTTAATAAGCCTTTTCGTCTTGTTTCAGCTGTGTTATTGAGGTTGAAATAAAATGTCTATGCCTCAGATTGGTGCAGAGGATCAGTAGCAGTCATAGGTGGAGAGATTCCTACGGGAACAGTGAATAATAAGTACAATGGCTAATATGTTTTAAGAGTCGTGCTCCGTATAATTGGGACATTTAAAAAATAAAATAACTTCATTGTCTTCTAATTATAAAAATGATACATGATACAGTCAAGATAATAGGTGTTAAAGAAGAAGAGATTTGATTCACACTGGTGGTAGAAGTCTGAAAGTTCAAAAAGGGGATGCAGGGGCTTCCCTGGTGGCACAGTGGTTGAGAGTCCACCTGCCGATGCAGGGGACACGGGTTCGAGCCCTGGTCTGGGAAGATCCCACATGCTGCGGAGCAGCTAGGCCTGTGAGCCACAACCACTGAGCCTGCGCGTCTGGAGCCTGTGCTCTGCAACAAGAGAGGCCGCAATAGTGAGAGGCCTGCGCACTGTGATGAAGAGTGGCCCCCGCTTGCCGCAACTAGAGAAAGCCCTCCCACAGAAACGAAGACCCAACACAGCCATAAATAAATAAATAAATAAATTTTTAAAAATTTTTAAAAAAGGGGGGGATGCAGAAGAAACCAGGAGATTTAACATTTGCAGAGGCGGGCACTGCCTACAAGCATGGGGAAGCAAAGGGAAGAGGTGGAGTTACCAGAACCCAGGGTTGGAAAGGCTCCATGATGCTGGCGTGTGGAACTCTGAGAAGGGAATCCGACTTGGCAAGGGCTTCAGTGGACCAAAGGGTGCAGTTGAAAGGGTGAAGGAATGAAAGTATCCAGATGGCAAGGGGATGCATCCCGCCTGCTGCTGGTACCTATGAGAAGATGCAGTGATGCTAGTGCTATGCGTCTTAAGATGCAGGAGTTCAGCCAGTCCCCTGCTGCTGCCCTAGTCTCATTAACTGGAACTGGGAAACATAAAGGGTATCCTTTTCTTCCTCTTCCTGCCTCCCTATCTCCCTCTAGTGCCTCTTCGTTGGCAGAACTTAGCAGGAAGCCTACTGGCAAGGGAGTCTGAGCGTTGCGATCTGTAGAGTTTTAGCTGCGGTGTGACAGAGCGGAGGATAGAATTGTGGGCTGAGAGCTCAGAGACAGTTGGTGAGAAACAAGCACAAAGCGTTGGTTTACCGAGTGTCCAACACGCACTTGCATCAGGCTTATTATTGTTTATATGTGACTTCTTTGTTTTCAAAAACTAAAATGGTTTTATTGTTTCCAATGGGGGAAAAAATGAGACATCGTTTTTGTAGAAAATCCTAGTGTAGAGAAAAAGCTTAAAGAAGAAATTAAAAAGCACCCAAATTTGGGGCTAATACATTACGTTAATCCAAGGGGCATTGTTCACATTATCATCCATGATAATTACATTTTGCCTGCAGAATTTTGTAACCTGGAGGCCCTCCCTGGGTCAGGCTGCCCAGAGAGAAACACTGTTAGCAAGCTGAAGAAGGTCCATCAGCCATTTGTTTATAAATTGACCGCTTCAGGTATATCAGCTATTTCCTTAAATATATTTCTATATTCATACCCATGTTAACTTTCATAAGGTAATGTATTTTGTAGTATAGTTTATAGACAGACAGCTTCTTCCTACAGCAAAGAATACAAATGGCATTTATAGTTTTGAAAAGAGCAATCTCATGGTCTTGATGGGCCATAATTGATTTAAACAATTCTCCATTATAAACAACAGACAGGTGAAGAGTCTTGTTAGTCTCTGGGCAAATTTCTCCAGTCATTTCCTTAAGATAAATTCTTAAAAGTAGTCTGTTGAGTCAAATGTTACACATATTTTTTATTTGATGTATGTTATTGCCAGACTACTCTCTATAGAAGATACACAGATGTATATTCCTACTACTGATGGATGAAAGGGCCTGGTCCCCATACCTTGTTAACACTGCACATTATCACTCTTTTTATTCCTTGTGAATGTAATAGGATAAAAATATGATTTTAAATTTTTTATACTTATGAAAAAAGTAAATATTTTACTCCCATTTTGCAAATAAAAAAAAAAATCTGAGGCAAAAGACTGGGTGACATATGCAAGGTCAGCCACACAGCTGAGTCAGGAATTAAACTCAGGTTGCAAAGCTCGTGTTCTTTCCACTTGGCTGTGCAGCCCCACTTATGTCACAGCTTCCGGATAGTCATCTGGTGACTCTCCTTTTGAATGTTGTTAGCGTAGAACTTGGGAAGTGGTAGGTGCCTAACACATATTTGTTGAGTCTAACTCAGGGTGCCTGACCTTTTCTAAATTCTTTTTAATGTGTGACCCTCCAGGTATATCATCCCAGACCAGAACAAGGGCTCTAAGGGGCCTTGAGTTACCTCCATCAGAAATGAGCTTTTGGATACATCTTCAGCTAAATATTAGCACTTAAGTATTGGTGTACCATCGACACAATGTTTTACTACAGGTTTGCTTGGAAGGGAAAATTTGTATCCTATCCATTTGAGGTATGATTTTTGTTGAACCTGTGGGCATGATACTTAACCTTCTCCATGTCCTTCTCCTCCTTTTAGCCACTGTCTTGAAAGAATGACAGAGGACACATCAGGGAGTGTGATTTTATGCCTGGGTAGTCTCCAACAGGCTAAGGTTTAATAAGTATCTTCCAAGCTGGGAAGATTTGTGCCCTTAGGTCTCCTGCTGGATCACATAGGGAAGTGATTGGCTTTTCTATGGACTCACCATCCATGTTTGGCTTCTGAAGCATAGAATTTCTGTATGCCTGTGGATGAGTTCTGCAGTACGTCCTGAAAATCAAGAACAGCAGAGCACACTCCTTCCTAGTGGGGAGAAGGAGAAGCAGGAAGAATCAGGGGAGACCAGCAAAGGCAGAGGGATATTGGCTGTCAGATGGTCAGCCTCCCCATGGGTCTCTTTCTCTTTCTCTCTCTCACTCAGCAAGGCACTGTGTCCTCCTGTACAAAGGCCAAAATGTCACAGGCTGAAGAGCCTATAAGGAGAAAGTCCTACATTCTCTGTGGCCTTTGGGAAGATGAATGATTGAGTCCACGATGTCTGTAGAAATGGTGCTGATGGTCATGATGACATGACATGACGTGATACAACATGAGGATGATAACTCCCCTTTGAACTCTCATTCCAAAGTTTCAGCTCCAAATTTTCCTTGCAGTGAGGCCAGGCAATCCAGTGGTCCTGCTGTGGAATCTCTCTATGGAATGTTTGCTGGCCAAAGGTCATATTTCTTAGCAGTTAAAGCTTAGCCTACAACAGTCATCTGTCCTTCAATATAGAACCCAACTGCTCTGCCTGGGAGCTGACAAAGGAACTTAAACTTGCAATCACGGACTTCTGAAATTTAGATTGTTTTGCTATTTCGTACTCTTTGGAACAGAGTTATCAGTGGATGGATATTTGTGCTTTATTTGTTTTTAGGAAAATTTTAATTTTTTGGACATGGAGCAAAGGTTGGCTATTTGGATGGAAATGTCATTCTGGGTCTGGTTCTACCCTGTTTGCGGGTCTCTGTGTTAAGGGGCTCTGGGAAGAGGTAGGCAAGGGGTATTTAATCTCTTTCTCTTTGCTTTCCTTTCCTTATATTTGAAAATGGGGTTATTCTGATCTAGAAGGGGTTATTCGATCGGAAGAACTGTAATTTTCTCCATTTACCTCCTGCCCTCACTGAAAAAAAGGAATAATGGAAGTATTAGTCCGTTTTGAATGCTAAGATACTCTCTTAGGCACAAAAAGGCAACATTTACAGGAATATTTTAACCTCACAGGTTTTGAAGATAACTACAAAATGAAAGACAAACATGCATTTGAAATTGTTTTAAAAGATGCAAACGTAACTGTTTTCTGCCTTAAATACTTTCCTTGTAAATATCTGCCAGTAATTCTCAAATCACGGTCTGTAGAGATTTTGCAGGACAACAATGATGTTCCTTCTAAGAGATGGAAGGAGGTAAAGAGATCCATGAAGAGTGTAGCATTTGGTACAACTGTCCAAACCTCTGTGCATACCCCATAGGAAGAGTGTGAGCTAAGGGAACATTTGAGGGTCTTGGTTCTAGAGGGAAATGTGACACAATCTTGCTGATGAGCTTGTTCTTAGAGGTCAAAATGAAAATTATTTGCTCTGGGAACTGTTAAGGTCCTGCTGCTAAGTCATTTGCATAGTGTTAAATGATGCATAGTGCTGGGTGGAGAGTTCTGGGAGCATGTTTCCAAGGGCTTCCTTGCTCACACCCGTTCCTACCACAGCCTGCACACCGAGAGGGAGTCAGGAGCTTGACTACTACATTTGCCTTCTTCAGACATTGCAGTGCTGAATAAATATCACCATTTATTATTCCTAAATTTAGGGTCATTAATTATATCAGCATAAACCTAATTTATGCCATCATAAACAGCGATAATAAATGCTACCAAATGCTAATACCCAGCTCTTGCCAACTGTGCCTGTAGTTGATGGGTTCCCCCCTTTCTTCCCAGAAGCATTAAATTAAAAATGATTCAGTGTTGCAGAATCATTGATCAAGTTGGAGCTGAGGCTCTTGGGGAAATGCATTTGTTTTGTTAAATGCTTTTCTCCCTCATTGGCTGGGCAACTTTTGATATCTGTCTGCACTCCAGTTTTTCTCTGTTCCTTCCCCTATAGGAGGAAGAAATGGGGGCAGGGATGCAGGCAAGGAGGGAGACAGATGGGCATCTATTCTTCTTTCTTGATTTCCCCTTTAGACATCGCTCTTTTTCGTGTCCCCACTCTTAACACCTTCTTTCAACATGCACTTAGAAGCCTCTATAAAGCAAACCCTTGAGTATAATATAGATATGTTATTTCACAATTCCCATCACATCTACCATGTATTTAATGATGTATGTCACATGGCTCCCTAAAATTCATGAAAGTTTATAACTGGAAAATAGGAAGCACAGACCTGACAGCTCCTGCCAATACTGAGGGTGCTTTTTCTTTCGCCATTTACTCTTGGGGAGACTCTGCTTTTATGAAGGAAGAGGGAGAGCCTGTCCCCTTATTATCAGAGCTATAAGAAGATCTCATTGCTTTGCTCAAAGGAAACTATTTGTACTTTTTCTGCCTTCCCCCTGGCTCGCTCTTCTTTTCCCATCTGGGATGACTGTGATTGTGGTGTAGTACAAGGAATTCCCATCAGGCGATCAGAAGACTCTGGTTTAGGTCAGAGTTGTGTTCTTTCCATCCATGTGGCTTTGGACAAGTTGCTTAACCTCTCCACTCCTGTTTCTTCAAAGTATTAAGGGGCTAGTAAACCCTAACCACTGCACCTCACCTAATTATTATCATGGTCAAATACCATAGTACTTTGAAACTGTTAAACACTGTATGGAATTATAAAAGTAAGGGTTCCTCTGATGGTGTTCTTTCTTTTTTTTTTAACTGGAGGAAGGAATATTTCTTATTTTTAACTTTTTAACTGAGGTATAGTTGACATACAATACTACACTAGTTGCAGGTGTGCAACATAGCGATTTGACATTTATATACTAATTGATCCCCATGATAGGTGTAGTAACCATCTGTCATCTTACAAAGTTATTACAATGTTATTGATTATATTCCCTTTGCTGTACAGTGCATCCCTGTGACTTATTTATTTTATAATTGAAAGTTTGTACCTCTTAATCCCTTTCATCTATTTTGCTCAACCGTTCAACCCC
The DNA here is from genome assembly GCF_059928025.1 of Delphinapterus leucas. NCBI lineage: Eukaryota > Metazoa > Chordata > Mammalia > Artiodactyla > Monodontidae > Delphinapterus > Delphinapterus leucas. The sequence goes on along the minus strand of NC_143130.1, from coordinate 44,240,485 downwards.
CTCTTCTCTGGCAATGACCAGTTTACTCTCTGTATCTATGAGTCTGTTTTGTTTTATTTTGTTTGTTTCCTTTGTTTTTTAGATTCCACATATAAGTATGTAGATTTTTGGTTTGTGGTTACCATGAGGCAATACAGTTTTTACTGGCCTCCCACAATATTTTATGTTTTTGATGTCATATTTTATATCTTTTTATTTTGAGTATTACTTGACTATTTTATATATAGATGATTTTACTACTTTTGTCTTTTATAATAACTTTCATATTAGCTCTATAGGTGGCTGATCAGCTACCTTTACTGTATGTTTTCCTTTATCAGTGAGATTTTTTTTCTTTCATAATTTTCTTTTTTCTAGTTATGGCCTTTTCTTTTCATTTAAAGAAGTCCCATTAACATTTCTTATAAGCCCAGTTTCATGGCCATGAACTCTTAGCTTTTGCTTGTTTGGGAAACTCTTTATCTCTCCTCCAATTCTGAATGATAATTTTGCTGGGGTAGAGTATTCTTGGTTGTAAGTTTTTTCCTTTCAGCGCTTTGAATGTATTGTGCCAGTCCCTTCTGACCTGTAAGGTTTTTGCTGAAAAGTCAGCTGATAGTCTTCTGTTTTTCTTTTGCGGCTTTTAAGATTCTTTCTTTATCTTAAACATTTGGCAGTTTAATTATAATGGGTCTTGGTGTGTGTCTCTTTGGGTTTATCTTGTTAGGGGCTCCATGTGCTTCCTGGACTTGAATGTCTGTTTCCTTCTCCAGGTTAGGAAGGTTTTCAGCCATTATTTCTTGCTTTTCTTTTTTCCAAAATTAAATAAAATAAATAAATAAATTATTTAAATTGGGGTATAGTTTCTTTGCAGTGTTGTGTTAGTTTCTGCTGTACAGTGAGGTGAATCAGCCGTCTTAAAATATGCTTTCTGTCTCTTTCTCTCTAGTTTCTTTTTCTGAGAACCCTATAATGTGAATGTTATTACACTTGATGTTGTCTCAGAGGTCCCTTAAACTATTCTCATTTTTCAAAATTCTTTTTGCTGTTCCAGTTGGGTGATTCACACTAGCCTGTCTTTCAGATCACTGACCCATTCTGCATCCTCTAATCTGCTGTTGATTCCATCTAGTGTATTATTCGTTTCAGTTATTGTATTCTTCAGTTCTGATTTGTTCTTTTTTATATTTTCTATTTCTTACTCTTTGTTGAAGTTCTTGCCGAGTTCACCTATTCTTCTCCCAAGTTCATGAGCATCTTTATGATTATTTTTTTAAACTCTTCATCTGGTAAATTGCTTACCTCTTTTTTGTTTAGTTCTTTTCCTGAGGTTTTGTCTTGTTCTTTCATTTGGAAGGTATTCCTTTGTCTCTTCACTTTGCCTGACTCTCTGTGTTTGTTTCTGTTTATTAGGTTTATCAGCTACATTTCCTGGTCTTGAAAGAGTGATCTTATGTAGAAGCGATCACCACACAGGTGCTCCTGTGTAGGTGGTGTGTACCGTCCTCTCATGGTTGGGCTGCAAGCACACTGGTGGGTGGGGTAGGCCCCCAGCCTAGCTATCTGCAAGGCCCGGCTGTGACTGTTGCAGGTGCCCTGGTGGGCAGGGCTGCTCCTTGGCAGGTCTGTTTCTGAGGCCTGGCTGAGACTACTGCAGGTGTGCTGGTGGACAGGTCTGGTCTCCCAGAGAAAGAACCACTTTGGAGGGGCTGGCTTGGGTGGGTGGGTTGGGTGTGGAGCGTCCTCAGGGGAATGCTGGGGCAGTGTGCATGGTATTAACTAGATTGACGGAGAGGGGCGGAGATAGTGCCCACCAGCACCAGGCCAGCTAGGTGGAAGGAGAATAAAAAAAAAAAAAAATGGCGTCCACCAGCACATCTTTCCCCAGAGAAAGTTCCACTCGGTCCCAGCTCACACACTATAAAATTAGTTGATGAATCTCCTTGTAAGACCCAGGCACTTTTCAAGCTGCTGACTCTGCACTGGGACTTGGAGTGGCTGAGTTTTTGCAGGGTCTTCAGGAGTGGAGTCTTGGGTTGCCACAGCCCTCTGGCTTTCCTGAATGTAAGCCGACCTGATCTTCAGAGGCAGACATTATGGTCATTCGTCTTCCTGGTGCACGTCCCACAGGCTGGAAAGCCCAACACTGGGCTTGGACCCTCACTTCTCAGGGGGGATCTCCATAATTGTGATACCCGTCCCATTTGTGAGTCATCCCATGGGGGCGTGGTAGGTTCTGACTGGGTGACATCTCTGCTACTCCTGCCTGTCTTGATGTGGTATTTTCTTTATGTCCTTAGTTGTAGAAAATCTGTTCTGCTGGTCTTCAGGTCATTCCCAGACAGATTTGCTCATATGTAGTTATAGTTTTGATGTGTCTGTGGGAGGACGTAAGCTCAGGATCTTCGTACTGTACCATTTTGATCTGAACCTTCTTGTTTTTTGTTGCTGAATTTCAATGGTGGGACATGCAAAGTTCTTCTCAATGGCCAAGCCAAGCAGGCTCTTTCCTGCTTCCATTTCTGTTTCTCAAAGAGATCCAGGATAAGATTTGGCAGGGATAGATGAGATAGGTATTCTGCAGAGGATGGGATAAGGTCAAAGGTGAGAAAACCTCCTTTAATATATATATATTTAAATATATATATATATCATATATATATACAATTACATGTATATTTATACAGTTTATTCAATCCTACATGCACGCCATAATTTTAAAATCACAGTCGCAAGGACAACAACCTCTTTAGTTAGAGCTTTGGTTGTCCTTGTGATTATGACTTAAAAATTATGGACTGGGTATAGGGTTGAATAAACTGTATAAAATATACAGCAGTAGAGAAGTTTAGAGCTGGAGGAATTCAGCTAATGCCTTTTTTTCTCCTCATGCTTACTTTTTTTTTTTTTTTTTTGCGGTGCGCTGGCCTCTCACTGTTGTGGCCTCTCCTTGTTGCAGAGCACAGGCTCCGGACACGCAGGCTCAGCGGCCATGGCTCACGGGCCCAGCCACTCACGGCATGTGGGATCCTTCCCGGACTGGGGCACAAACCCGTGTCCCCTGCATCGGCAGGCAGACACTCAACCACTGCGCCACCAGGGAAGCCCCATACTTACTCTTTAAATAAATTTAGTTGTCCCATTGGAATGGACAAAAATCTGGCTTCTTGTCTTTTAGAAGCCAGCCTGTAATCAGCCTCAGCCTCCATCAGTGCATCTCCAGGAGCGTTTCAGGACGTCTGTAATGAGCAGTGTCTGTGGTCGGTGGAGCCTGTCTCCCCCAGCCTAGGGACTGTCTCTTTGGTGTACCAAGTCTCAGCATCACAGCCTCATTGCCCACCACCCACAGAAGCCTAGATTCCTAGGAAAGCACACCCCATCAAGAACCAGAAAGAATTGCATCTCTAAGTATGGCATTGGGGAACTGCCAGGAGGCTTATGCTTTCAGATTCTGGGTCCTTCTTCCTGGCTAGCCAGAATTTATAAACAGGAAAGTCTAAGGCAGCACATAAACCTTGGTAATGCGGATCCACCCTCCTTGCCCTGATTTTCAGGTTTTGTTTCCTTGCAAAAGGTTATGTATCTCTCTGAGCCACCTAGCCCTTTTGAATTATTAGTCTTATTCCTTTATTGCCCTGCTTCCTTCTTACAAATATGCTCCTATACATCTTCACTGCGCAGGAAACTCTTTTGTATTTACAGCTTCTCTCTGTTCCTCACCCCACCCCCTGGCCCAATAACAGCCAAGGAGATAAATAAGAAACATAACTCTTTTTGGCTATTATTTTTTTTCTTACCCTGCACAGTAATATATATATAATAACAAGAAAACAAATCTTATTACTAAAGTAATTACAGTAAATAAAAAATAACGGAGAGTAGAGCTTAAGAAAGGGGCATGTCATGGGAGTGATTGCAACAGGATTTTTAAAATTTAATTTACTAGCGCCAGTCTCACTGTTCTGTTGATGCCTCGCATAGGAGATTGTGTCTAATTAGAGAGTGTTGTTATTGCTCTTTGAGTACACCTGCCCCTATCTGACTTGTACCTTGGGTCTTTAAAGGGGAAATCTGGCTCAAGGAGTTCCTCGAGAAATTTCCTTGTTGGCAGCCCTATGTTGAGAACAGCAGCATTTTGCATCCTAAGTTGTATAATCTTCTAAACTTAGGAACTGCAAAGAATTGCATGGCATCTTTCCCTCTGACTGTAGATAATCTCCCCCTTAATCACCCAAGTAGATGGGTATTTACCCTGTCATTTGTGAATTTCTGAGTAGAGGTCACAGTGCCTCCCTTAGTAAAATGTGCTGGTGCTGACCAGTTCTTAGAGTTTAAATGTTTTTTTGTTGTAGCCAATCTAATTTTATCTGAAAGCAATTTATGTCCCTTTGTTCTTGTATGGCCCAGAGTGGAAATGGGGAACAGTTATTTTTCTTCATTAATTATGGCTATTATCTCATTTATGATAGCCATCTTTCCAAGTACTTTTGGCATTTGAATCACTTCTCTTCTTTAACCTAAGTCCTTGTATGGGCCGCACTTAGTATCTTTTAACTATAATGTAATTGTCACTGTTTGGTTTCCTTAGCCTTCTTCAAGTTACTCTTGGGTGTGGAAGGCAGATTAGGCACGGCATAATAGCTTTATCATGCCTCTTAGCATCATTCTTCAACATCAGCGTCATAACAACAACAATCACATTTATTAATCCATTATGTGTGTACGTGATCTTCTAACGTATTCTGGCTGATTGACCTTAGTCATCCACACAGTTGAAATCCAGGAAAAATGAACAGTTTAAACACATAATATACCACCTCCTCTCTCAACCATCACTGCTACCACCATCATCCCTATAAACACAGCCAACATCAATGATAAGAAGATGACAAGTATATTGAGCATTTAACATGTGCTTGACAATGCTAAACATTTTACATGCATTATCTCTTTTAATCTTCACAACAGTCCTCTGTGATAAGTACTGCCAGTATGACTTAATCATGACGAAACTAATATTTTAGGAGCAAAAGGGCATACAGAACACAGATAAAAATTGAGTGAAGAGGGTGTAGAATCTAGGTTTCTGTACGAGTGTGTGTGTGTGTGTGTGTGTGTGTGTGTGTGGTTCTAGAACCTGCCTACTTACCACTACATTATACATTAAATCGAAAGTTAAGAAATCCTATAATGTTAGCATTGGAAAGGCTCTTGCATTTCAACAAATCTAGCCCTGCTCTCACTTTATAGAAGAGAAAAAAGATGCCTAGTCAGGTTCAGTAGGTTTTTAAATCCATACAATTTTAGACCTGAGTTTACAGGCTAGGTTTAAAATTTCTCCCACTGAATGGCCATTCATGTTAGGATAATGCATTTGCAACCTATGCGGACATTCATTAATAACCTTATGTGTAATCTTATGACATTTAGGCATGTAAAGCAAAGGTAAGTACTTTCTTAGGGCAGAGAACACAAAGAGTTTTGCACAGAAAAGGACCAAATGCTAGAACTCCCTCAGCCTGCCTAAGATGGCATCCCAGAAATGATGAGACAGCAAAGGGAGTTTAAAAATGGGAAGCAGAAGTTTCTTAGAAGAAAAATGAAGGTTTTTTCCAGGCCAACATTTCCCAAACTGGGTCTGAAGGACACTAGCAGATAGGTGCTAATAATTGATGTTTCATAAAATAGGGTGTTATGGTTGGAAAACATACTGCAAATTTCATGTAAAAAGATTTCTTTGTTGCAGAACCTACCAGTTCTGTTGGAATATTAACATGCATGGAGACTATCCAATAGGGGGTAAATTACATGGCATTTACTGAATTTATTCAAACAGGGTCAGTTTTGTTGATATATACCTAGAAGACCTAGAGGAGTATTAGTTATCCCTCAACTTGGAAAGTGTGGCTCCAGACTTTTAACTGAGATGCAGACATAAAATTAAGCTTATTACTTATAAAGAAGTATATTAGTATAGTGGCTGAGAACATGCATTCTGGAGCTGGATTGCTTGGGTTTGCCGCTTACTGGCTGTGTGATCTTGGACAAGGAACTTTTATAGGTTGGATTATGTGGGAAACATATTCTGAGATGGAGATTTGCTACAGGAGGTTTATTGTAGCGTGTTCTTGTGAATAACACCTGTGAGGGAACAGGGGTAGCTGGATCAGGACTAGGGTAGAGTTGAATTGTGATGCAGATATTACAGAAACCTCAGATGGTGAATGGGAAACTCTACAGCTGGGGTAACCTTTGAATATCCTGAGTTAAAGCAAGTGGACTGAGCCTTTCCTTTGTGTACCTGACTAATGACCAGTCACTGAATGTGGGCTGCCTCTGAGGAGTGGGTGCAACCTTGGGCAAAGAAGATCCCTTTGCCTGAGGACAATTCCTAGAGAAGGTGCTCAACCATGAACCAGTAGCCAACAGCAGCTGAGAAATGAGTTTTTCAGTCCTAGGCGGGTACTCTGAGGGACACACCACAGTATCCACTGTGCTTCACTTTTCTCATCTGTAAAATGGGCAAAATAGTTGTACCTTCTTAATAAGGTCATTTAAATGAGTTGTACAATGTGCCTAATATTTACTAGGGCTAAACAAGTGTTAAAATAATTAATATAACAAATAATACTTAAGATACATACCAGTTTATCATGGAATTCATAGTTAGAGTTAAGCCCATGAAAACCAAAAGAAAAAAAAGGAGAATATATTTTTTACTCCTAGTGAATTAAAAACAATTTTAGTCCCTCTATGTTATCATATATTCACACCAGTGGGCCTCTGTATAGCTTTCTTAGGTTGGGACAAAAAGGCATCTTCTGGTGTGTTCTTTCCCTAATAATGTAGGTCTCTGTGATGAGAGCAGTCTACTTCTTCAGAAGGCATTCCCTTGGATATTTCATGTATTAGGCAAACAACAAACAAAAACAAAAAAATTTAAACCAGACCAAGAAGTGAGTTGAATAGAGATTACTAGATATTGACTAGTACCTAGGAAGCTGATTGTGGTGTTGACTTGATCTAAAAGGAACTATATCCGTGGAAGAGATGGCCTATCCTAAAATGATGTCCAGAGATTTGATACTAGAGAAGCTGAGGTCTTTCTCTAAGTGCAGTGTTAAGTGAAAATGTCCAAAGCTTGGGCTGAACTTTCCAATGTCAGGGCAAAGAATTACAGTGTTTGAAGTCCTGATTAGGCTGGGCCTCTCTCCAGAAGGAGGCTGCAGCACATTAAAGCCCATCATTTGTGGTAGTAATTCTGGAAATTCAGACAGCAAGACTCCCTTCAAGAGTAATCGAGGCTATTGAAGTCCATCTGATCTAATGTAGGGCAGACTTTTAAAAAAATGGAATATGACATCTAGCTATTAATCTAGCCATCTTGACAGTGAATTATTGGGTGTTCTAACTCAGTGGTTTTAGCCAGTGAGAGACTTAGCATATGATGCATGCAATATAATGGATATTCTCCTTGGGTAGGGCATTTAAAGGTGATTAATAGCATTATATACATATGTGCGTGTATATATATATATATATCTGGAAGAGTTCAGAATTACTGGTTCAACCACTTAAAGTCATTGAATAGCATAAAATAGCATATATATATCCACACTGTATATATATATATATATATATATATATGTGTGTGTGTGTGTGTATCTGGAAAAGTATTCAGAATTACTTGGTTTAACCCAGGATTCCATTCTACTGATAAAAAAAAATAAGCTTGGAGATTTTATGTTACTTATAAAAGTTTACCCAGTTCTCCAGCATAAATAAGATCAAGTCAAAAGACAATTGACTTCCATTCTACTGATATTTCCATGAATGTAATTTCTCTCCGGCAAACATCTTATTCCTAATGGATTAATTCACAGAGGAGGATAGTGTGAATTATAGATGAATATATTTCTGTGACTTAATCATTCAACCATGGAATATTAAGGAACTTAGCACTTAGTCCAGCTTCCCATCTCGTGTTTGATATTCCTTTACGGCCTTCCTGCCATGTAGCCAAACATTCTGTGCTTTAGCAGGTCTGTAGTGTATGAACTTATTTTATCTCATGGGAATTTATTTAACTGCTATATTCCTTTAGCAAGTCATCTCTTGAACCATGCTAAAATATCTCTCCTTGAAACTTCTGTCCTCGATGTCATGTAGAATAAGCTGAATCAATCCTCTTCAGACCATTACTTAATTGAAAACTGCCCTCACATCACTCCCATGAGGCTTCGTTTCTCCGGGGTAAGCATCTTTAGTTCCTTCTAGTTCTCCTGTGATGTGTGTTTTTATTCTTCCACTATCCTGATTACTCTCTGAATTACCTCACTCATTAATTCACTAAAAGTTTATTGAACATCTGGTAAACCTGTGATGTAACAATGAGCAGAGTAAGCTGTTCATGGTGTAGAGGTGGAAAAAGACAAACACGGTATAATTCAGTGTTAGAAGTGATCTGATAGCTGTTAGCTGTGGAGATGCTCAGAGGAAGGGTGTGTAACTTAATCTCGGGGTCAGGGACAACTTCCTTTGGCATCTGCATTGGGAGCTGAAGGAAGAGTTAGCCAGGAGCAAAGCATGTGTGGGACAGTAGAGGTAGGAGGGTGCAAGAACTTTCTATAGGAGAAGCTAACATGCTTAGAGTCTAGGAATATTTAGGTCTCTATTACAGTGGGATTCCCGGATAACCACCATTATCATTCTCAAAACCCAACTGCTATTAAAGAAGTCTGAAGCATGAAGTCTTAAGGTCTTTTGATGGCCTAATCATATTGCTAACTCATTTTCAACTTAGTGTCAAGTAGAGTCTCCAACTCCTTTTTTATACTAATTGCCGTTGGCATGAATATTTCCAGCTACAACACTGTGTAGTGGATCTGGATGGACCAAGTGCTTGAACTCACACTTATTCCAGTTTCATCTGATTAGATTCCATTCTTACGAAACCACTTTGGCTCTTGAACCTGCCATCCATTTCATTTGCCTCTGTTCTAATTTACATGGAGTCTTCAGTGCGGACAAGAATTTCTTTTATCTTTTTACCAGCTGTTGATACATTTGTTGAACTTGAGTGAATACATATCACCCAAAACATAGATCCATTTAGTTACGATCATTCAACCACATTCTAATCTATTTGAGTGCTGCCATTGAACCTATCTTTCTTTATATAACATGCAAGGGTATCTTGAGAGACGCTTGCAAATTACTCACTGAAGGCCTCTTAAACTGTCTCCTTACCTAATAACCTGTCAAAGTGTGAAATGAAGTTGGGCTGGCACAGCTGGAATAATTTCCTAAGTTGTTCTTGGTGATAGGCTCTGGTTTCTATGATTTCTGCTTCCTTTTCTGGGCAGCCCCAAACTTCCCTGTTAATGTGTCCCAGAAGTTTGCTGAAGGTCAGTGTCAGGCTCGCTGACTTCATCTGCCATTTTCTCCTTTTCACAAATGGAAGGGCACTTGTCCATCTTCGGTTTTGTTCAGAATTCTCCATAGATGACTGCCATTGTCTCAGGCTAAAGGTGGGCTCAGCCAGAGCCTTTGAAAAGTGAAGAGGAGACCTCAACTCCTCTTGACTTAGGCTAACTCAAACTTAGAGGCATCTCTAGGTACTGCAGTTATTTGTTTTCCCTGTCCCCAGAACAGGCCATGCACTGTGCTTATCAGGATGATTATTTAGTCTAAGGGCATGAGAACTGCAATTCTTTTGACCTTAGGTCACTGAACTGAATGATACACATGGGTCAAAAGCATTGTGGCTTCAGGTATTTTAATCTAGAAAATTGTTTATTTTACTTCTATTGACTTAATGCTCTTTAGTACCAATAGAGCTCCTTCTTGGATACGATTAGATCATAGACTGTAAAGATTGTCTGAACATTTTTTGATGTGTGACACGTTATAAAATATATGTCCTGCATATCTTAGGCACTTTTTAATATGAAAATGTTGACCACATGTGGTAAGCTTGAGGGAGGTAAACAGCAAAATGCCAAAATTAATATATTAACATATATATTAATATAACTTGGGGAGCAACTTAAAATCAATGATTAAAGTCATCATGTGAGAGACTTTTTCTACTAAAAGTGTTTTCTACTCCAATTAAAATTCTGGTAATTTATATCAGTGATTTTAAAATGTGGTTGATCATCAGAATGCCTTGAGGAGCTTTCTAAAAGCACAGAGTCCAGGGTCACCTCTTTAGAGCTTCTGATTTCTGATTCAGGAAGCATAGGTGGGGCCTAGGAGTTTGTGTTTTTAATAAATTAGATAATTCTGAAAATAGGTCAGTAGTATGCTACTTGTCTATATAACCTTTGTGACAGTCATACTATCAGAGGATTATGGAGAGAGGTTATGAGTATGGGCATATATACGTGTGTGTGTGTGTGTGTGTGTGTGTGTGTGAGAGAGAGAGAGAGAGAGAGAATGGAAACATAAAAATAATACATATGATGAGAACTCACCAAAAGAGATAGGAAGAAGCCATCTCCATGTGAGAGGCAGCAAACATTTTTTTCAAAGCATCTATTAGAGGTGAATTTGACCATATCTCTAGTATCCAGTAGAACATATGTAGCAGAACACATGTAGTAGAAAATAGGAGCCAATATAGAAATAAAGCTAAGGCTTTGTACTTAGAGCTTGAACATTGAAGATTTGTAAACAGAAAGACTGAGAAATCTCTGAAGTTAATGTCAGAGACCCTATATAAGGGAACATCAGTTTTGCCACAGGTGGGTGGGGGACAAATCAGCATGGGGTCCAAAAAAGTTCAGTGGACAATCTAGGGCCAACTTTAGCTTCACCAAGGAAGGGGATTCTGAGAGATCCAGGACAAAGAAAATATCCTTAACCAGATCTGTCAAAGGATTTTACTTATTCTTTTGGAAAACTGTCTGTAAGTCATCTTAATCAGAGAACTATATCATTGTGTGTGTGTGTGTGTGTGTGTGTGTGTGTGTATTAGATCATAGATTGTAAAGGATGCCTGAGCAGTTTTTTTTTAAATTTATATCATTTCTTTTAAGGAATAGTATATTATCCAAAAATGGGAATGAAATAATGCTTACAAATTATTTGTATCCCATATATAAAGATACAAAGCAATATAGAACACAAAATCAAAATTTATATCATGCCAAACATAAAGATTCTAAAAGAATTTTGTTGAAATATAGAAGTAATTCATTTGTTAACAGAAGTCATAATTCTTTTTATTCAAACAGAAAGTCACAAAAATTATAATTTTTCATTAATAATAATAACTGATTATAATTATAATCAGTTCACTCAGTCCCGTGTAATAAATTTTTTTTTCATCTTGATCTTTTGTTAGCACTTTTATGAATTCATCAGTTTTCCATTAGAGTTCTGAAAATGCTTATTCATTCAGTTCAGCAGTATAGTCAGTTACCAGAAACCTGTGCTTGTCAGAGTCTTTTCCATGAATTCCTTGAAGATGAAACCCTTCTGTAGGAACATTTTTGCAAAAGTATCAGAGTACACCCAGAATTGTCTGTAAATGACAAAAGACTTAAAAATGACCATGGTTAAAGATGCCTGAGCATTTTTGATAGTGAGATGTTATGAAAAATATATCCTTTTATCTTAGGCAGTTTTTGGCTGTTTTATTTATATATATATATATATATATATATATATAATCAGCCATTTGTTTAAGTAAACCCAAAAGTTAATTGCATGTGGTTCCATAGTATGGGTTCATCCACACATGAACAACATTGTATACCTTCCTTTAGTCCTAATTAAAAGAATTCCTTCAGGTAACTTCAACCTCAGCCAGCTGGACCACCTGACAACTGAAGCCTCAGATATGGTGGCCAGAGCGAGCAGTGGGAATGAGTTATACCCCTGCCAAACGCGGCCTGAAGGAGGCCTGTTCTGCTCGGAGAATGCAATACAATATAAATGCACACGTCAGTTGAAATCCTCATGGATCCCGTACTAAAGCTGCCCAAGTGGGGCTACTCAGTTATTTATTTTGTCTCTTTTGCTATGTTCTTTGTATTTATTTTATTTACTTTGGGTCACATGGTGATCATTTAAGGAAAGAAGTGTACTTCATGTTTTCCTTGTCACTGTATTACTCTGTTTTTGACTGAATTGATAAATCCTTCCTGGGGTAGATACTCCATAGAAATATTTTTCATGGGAAGGAGGAAAAAGAGGAACAGTTCATGGAATGAAATTATAAAAGCTTCATTTTATAAGGGTGATGACAAATGTGCTAGACCTTTTTGTAATATCCATAACCAAGAAACAGAAATTGTACAGGGATGAATATTAGTGTCTTTCATAAGATATTTTTGTACATACTGGAGGTCATTAATTGGGCAATATTTCTATGAGTTTCAAACCAGGACATCTCCAGAGTCCTAAATGACATTTCCAGCTTTATACTGCCATTCAGTGACTTTTAGTTTGTTTTTTTTTCAATACGTGTTAAACATTTAGACCCATAATTTATTATAAAATATGCTCTGCAATTTTTATGCATGGTTTTAAGAAAAACCCCATTAGCATTTAGCAAGGGTGACCATTCATATGGTTTTGACAATTTATACCAGTTTTCAAGGGCGATCCCTGTTTATACCTGAGTTCCCAGTGTGATTACTCAACAGTATACCATTTTACTCTCAAAAGTACGGATGACGTATTTTGTGGCCACATGAAAGGGGCTAATAGAGTCACAACTTATTAGACTTTAGCACTGGCAGTTTCTGCATTTGATTGGACCAATTCTTACTAGCTGAGTCTTCTCCAAGAATTGAAACTCACATTCCTAAACTTTCCTTGGGATCCAAACATGGTGAACATAATAATAGAAGTTGGCAAAGCATAAGGACGAAGACCCTTCTCCCTTTTCCCTTCTTATTCCTGACCTTATAGACAGAAGTAAAATACAAAATAGAAGGGGTCTGAAATACTCCAGGGATCTCTGTCCTCCATTTTATGGGTGATGATACTGGGATCCAGTGTTGCCAGTAGCCATTGGATGGCTTGTCCCCTAGACCAGCATACTTTTAAATTCTATCAGCATAAAAGGGATCCTAGATAAACTCATTAAAAGGGAGGGATCTGAAAAACTGAGCTAACATGAAGGTAGAATTGTCCACAAATCCAAACGAAAGTCTGGGCATTTGGAACTCTCATCAGGGGCAGCTTTGGGTAGAAAACTACAACAGAGTCGGACAAAGAGGAAGCTTTTGGTGCCCCTCGGTGCCAACAGCAATACCTTGGCTTGAGGGACCGTATCCATTACGATTAAGTACCTCAAAGTAGGGCGGAAAATGTTAAAGAGAAATACTCTAGGGAAGGTCAGATCTAAATCTTCCTTTTAACATTCTCCATTTTCCTTCTCATCTTTTTTCTACATACACTGAGTGCTTTAACTGCTATACTTGGAAATAATCTACTGCTTAGTGTCCTGTTCAGGGACAGTGTTGAGTAGAAGATACACTTTGTGTTTTTAATATGTGCTTAATTGTTGTTCAATGCATTGATTTGAATTCTGCCTTTTCTCTGAGAAAATGAAGCAAGAGAAAATCTGAAATGGGGAAGATTATGACTAGAACTAAGGACTCATATATTCACCATAGGCATTGCCAGTCATGAGGATGGGTTAACAGCAGAGTTCACAGAATAACAGCTGAAGGTCTTCAGAAGGACTTTGGATTCCTACCTGCCTGGGATGTTAGGGATGAACTAAGTCTTTCTAAAAGCAGCAAGGTACATGAAGCCCTTTCTTTTTTTTACACTTTTAAATTTTTAATTTTTTATTGAAGTATAATTGATTTACAGTGTTTCAGACATGCAACAAAGTGATTTAGTTATACATACACACACACATATGTGTGTATATATATATTCTTTTTTCAGATTATTTTCCCTTATAGGTTATTACAAAGTATTGAATATAGTTCCCTGGACTATACAGTAGGTCCTTGTTTTTTATCTATATAGTAGTGTGTATCTGTTAATCCCAAATTCGTAATTTATTCCTCTTCCCTTTTGGTAACCACTAGTTTTTTTCTATGTCTGTGAGTCTGTTTCTGTTTTGTAAATAAGTTCATTTGTATCATTTTTTTAAATTCCACATATAAGTGATATCATATGATATTTGTCTTTCTCTGACTTACTTCACTTAGTATGATAATCTCTCGGTCCATCCATATTGCTGCAAATGGCATTATTTCATTCTTTTTTATGGCTGAATAATATTCCATTGTATGTGTGTGTATATACACACATAAAAAACAACTTTATCCATTCATCTGTCAATGGACATTCAGCTTGAATGAAGCCCTTTCTTGCCTTGTGATTAAATGACTTTGCACATTTGGAGGCTCATGTTCTCAGTGATCACTGAAAGAAAAAAGCATAATTGAAAGGTTTATCTTCCTGATTTTCTTAGTGTATTCCAGAGCAGGTAGTCTCAGAGAATGAAGCCATGGACAAGTGAAGACTGAGAAACAGAACAGACCTAGGAGGGGAACTATGGCTGCTGACTTCACAGAGGGTTAAGTGTCTTTCTGCTTCACTGTGCCCCCTCACAAAGGCATTGCCAAGGGTTCATTCCCTGGGTCACTAGGTTGTGAGAACCTAGGTTTGGAATAGAAGGCAGGATAGTCTCTTGGGAGGTTTCTGTCGTACTCCAGAGCCATGGGAGAATAGACATGTACTTGTATGTCTAGCCCTGGCTTAAAACATGTCAAACTTGGGAGCTTTGCCTCTGTCTTCCTCCAGGGCCAGCCTTGTGGCAGAGCTGTATGGAGTGGGTCTATTCTACCCCACTGAAATTGAAAAAAAAATTCTAAAACTTTATCTTGGCAATATATGCATGATAAATAGAAAAGAGTAAGAAAGCTGTGATTTTTCTTTGAAAGTAAAAGTTTAAAAAAATGCATTGAGCATAATAGACTGTCAGCCACACTATCAAACTGAAAATTATAGCTGGACTCAGCAGACTTACAACGTAAATTTGACAGATAGGGCAGCAGCCAAGTGTTGAACAAATGCTGCCTGGGATCATAACTTCAATTCATCTCTGAGGAATCAACATGAAAGGTTTACCCTCCCAGATACTCATAGCCCTATAATTTCAGGGTCTGTTCTCACTATGTGGGTGAATACAACCTTGAACTATGTCTGCATTTTTCATTTTATTTCAGGCAAATGAATTCCTCACAGGACATGTTGTTTGTGCAATCAGGCATCCTTCTTATCATTGCCTTTGTGCTTTGCTGTGAATAATGCCAAGGTAGCCAGAGACATAAATAAAATGGAACCTAAGAAAAATCCATGTTGCAACAAATAACAATACTGACTTTGATGACTATTCTTTACTCTTGCCCACACTGGCCTGGAGTTCAGTCAGCTCTTTAGCCTTCAGTGACTGAGTTTGGGGTTGCTTTTCTGGGAGATCAGTGCAATGAAATCTAGCCTATTTTGATTCCAGCATTTCTTTCTTGGAAATAGAGTGTCTGCTTTGACTTAACCAAATCTTGGAATTTGTAAGACTCTGAAAACTAAAGCATAATATTTACGTTGTTGTATATTGGGAGAATGCCCACAAAATGCAAGTCATTATTTCAGTGCATAGGGTTTAGTTGTGATATATTGGATTTTCTTGACTCAGGATTTGCTCAGCACCCCAAGGTGGAATTTAGAGATTGAAGAAACATACATATATATATATATTTTTTTTTTCCAAGTGCTAGACACTGGTCTAGATCTTAGGGGAGCACAGACATAATCTAGTCCTAGAAAGCACATAATCAAGCTTGAGAGACAGACCCAGAAGAGCTAATCATTAATAACCACACATCATAATACACATTTTAATGTCTGCATCAGTAAGTTGTTGTGCAAGCAGAAAAGAGGCACATTGAATTAATTTTGTTTAAGAGGAACAACAGAAGTATCACAGGCAGTAATTAGGGTTTCAGGCTGGACTTTGAAAGAATAAGGATTTTATAGGATTTGTGAGGAGGTAAGGTTGGATTATAGTTTAACTTTGAGTTACATATTTTTAAAAAAGGATTCTTGTATTTTTTAATTTTTTTATTGAAGTATAATTGACTTACAATGTTGTGTTAGTTTCAGGTATACAGCAAAGTGTTTCAGTTTTATATATATATATTATATATATATATTATATATATATATATTCTTTTTCAGATTATTTTACATTGTAGCTTATCATAAGATATTGAATATAGTTCCCTGTGCTATACAGTAAGTCCTTGTTATTTATCTATTTTATATATAGTAGTGTGTATCTGTTAATTCCAAACTCCTAATTTATTCCCCCCACCCTTTCCCCTTTGGTAACTATAAGTTTGTTTTTGATGTCTGTGAATCTGTTTCTGTTAAAAAAGGACTCTTAATGTCAGTGTTTATTATGTGACAGGAATAGTGCTAGACATTTAATATTATAAAAGCCTATTTAATTATGATGACAACCCTATGGGAGAGGCAATATTAAAATCCTCTATATATACATATACATATAAAATTTCTTTATTCATTCATCCATCAACACACTTAGGTTGTTTCCACATCTTGGCTGTTGTAAATAATGCTACAAAGAATATGGGGCTGCATATATCTTTTAGAATAAGTTTTAATTTTCTTTGAATAAACACCAAGAAGTGGGATTACTGGATCATATGGCAGTTCTATTTTTAATTTTTTAATGAACCTCCATACTGTTTTCCCTATATAGTGGCTGCACCAATTTATATTCTCACCAACAGTGCACAAGGGCTCCCTTTTCTCCACAATCCGCACCAATATTTCTTATTTGTTGTCTTTTTGATAATAGCCATTCTAACAGGTGTGAGTTGTTATCTCACTGTGATTTTGATTTGCATTTCCCTGATGATTAATATGTTGAGCATCTTTTCACGTACCTGTTGGCCATCTGTGTGTCTTTTGGAAAAATGTCTATCCGCATCTTCTGCCCACTTTTTATACTCTTTTTGTTTGTTTGTTTTCCTACTAAGTTGTTCAAGTTCTTTATATATTTTTGTTATTAGCCCATTATCAGATATATTATTTACAATTATTTTATCTTATTCAGTAGGTTACCTTTTTATTTTGTTGATGGTTTTCTTTGCTGTGCAGAGGCACTTCAGTTTTAGTTTGTTTATTTTTGTTTTTGTAGCCTTTGCTTTTGGTGTCCGATTAAAAACAAATCCTTGCCAACACCTCTGTCAAGGAGCTTAATGCCTTTGTTTTCTTCTTCTTCTAGGAGTTTTTTTGTTTAAAGTCTTACATTCAAATCTATAATCTATTTTGAGTTAATTTTTGTGTATGATGTAAGATAGTGGTCCAGTTTCACTCTTGCTTGTGCCCAATTTTCACATTCACCATTTATTGAAGAGACTGTTCTTTCCCCACCATATGTTCTTGGCTCCTTTGTCATAAATTAATTGACCATATATGCATGGGTTTATTTCTGGACTCTCTGTTCTATTCCATTGATCTATGTGTCTGTTTTTATGTCAATGCCATACCTGTTTTAATTACCAAAGCTTTGTAATGTAGTTTGAAATCAGCGAGCTTGATGCCTCTAGCTTTGTTTATCTTGCTCAAGATTGCTTTTGTGGTTCCATACAAATTTTAGGATTGTTTGTTCTATTACTATGAAAAATGCCATTGGAATTTTGATAGGGATTGCATTGAATTTGTATATTGCTTTGGGTAGTATGGACATTTTAACAATATTAATTCTTATAATCAATGGGCATGGACTATCCTTCCATTTATTTGTGTCCTTCAGTTTCTTTCGTTAATGTCTTGTAGTTTCAATACACAAAACTTTCACCTCCTTGGTGATGTTTATTCCTAGGTATTTTATTCTTTATGATGCAGTTGCAAATGGATTTGTTTTCTTAATTTCTCTTTCTGATAGTTTGTTATTAGTGTAAAGAAACACAACAGATTGTCTACTGACTTTTATCCTGCAACTTTACTGCATTTGTTTATTAGTTTTAGCAGTTTTTTGATGGAGTCTTTAAGGTTTTCCATATACAATGTCATGTCATCTGCAAATAGTGGCAGTTTTATTTCTTCCTTTCTAATACAATTTCCATGTGCATTTAAAAATGTTACTGCTTACTTAATAGACTGTATCAGCTTGGGGACTGAATTGTAATAATTACATTAGAACCCTACTGTGGTGCTGGTTGATGTGATCTCCCGCTTTGACTTCCTGGAGCCTACCTTCTATCATATCTTCCGTTGAGACTCCTGGTTGCCCTGACATGGGGCAGGCAGTTTAAAATAACCTCAAATGCTTCCCTTCTTTCAGCAGAGCTGAATATCCTGGGGCTCTAGGACTGTGCACTGAAATCCACAACAGTTCTGAATCTCCTTTCCCATCATACAGCCCTGGAGCCCAGGGACTCACCCCTTATCCTCCCCACCTTCCCCCAAGTTGGGGTCTTCAGTGTTGCTCAGCTCCCAGAACTGAGCTTCAGTTTGTGGCTCAAGATTCTGGGACCCAGCTGAGGGGCTTGTGAGTAGCTTGCCCTGGCATCCAATCTCATGACAAACAACTATGCATGCGTCAAATTGCAATTAATATAACCCAATATTAATATATTATTATTAACCAAAACCTACTTTATTCAGATGTCTTTAGCTTTTACTTAATGTACTTTTTTTTTTTGTTTTTTGGTCCCAGGACCCCATCCATGACATCACATTACATTTAGTTGTCATATCTCCTATGAGTTTCTTGGACTTTGTTTTTGATGACCTTTATAGTTGTAAGGAGTACTGGTCAGGTATGTTGGCAGAATGTCCCTTAATTGGGATTTGTCTGGTATTTTTCTCATGATTAGATTGGGGTTATGGGTAAAACCCATAAAAAGTCATTTTCATGGGTAAAGGTCATGGGTAAAAAGTCATTTTCATCACATCATACTAAAGGTAATTCTATTAACTGACATCCTGCTACTGATGTTGACCCAGCTGAGTTGGTGTTTTTCAGGTTCCTCCACTGTAGAGTTACCATCTTTTTTCCCCCATTTCTATACTGTACTCTTTCTGACCAATGTTATTCACTTAAATAATATCAGGTCACCACCAAAGATTGCAGAGATAAAGAGGAGCTTACTTAGATAAAAACCTGAAGGAGGTCAGGAGATCTAAGGCCTGAGGCTATTCTGTTTTGGGTTTAATTTGTTCCTGGGTCTGGTGGCAGGAAAAATTGAAAGAATTTTTTTGAGAATAATGAGGAGAGGGCTTCTGGCAGATGTAAGCCAATATGTCGGCCTAGGGACAGGCCCCACTGATGGGAATGACCCCTGTCCCCATACTCCCTCAGGGTGCTGGCGAGGGGCCAGGCTGCAGGACCACCAGGGGCCACGCTGCAGATCCATCCTTGTGCTCTCATCAAGGCTGACTTTGACAGTGTGCAGAACAAAATGGCCAAGGGTGGCTCAGCTGTGGCTCACGCAAAGGGAAGTCTGACAGGCACCAGCTAAAGCTGATGGTCAGCAGCCTGGTAGCACCGAGGTGGAGTGACCCAGCTGGACTTGGAGAGATGAGGATTCTGGGTGGATTCCTTGAAAGAAGATGCAGTTCCTTTCACTTTCTTTTTGGCCATTGGCCACATCTTTAATGGATGGTTAGAGGACTTTTAACCAGAGTCAGGATGGATAGCATCTTTCTAAATAGGACTGTTTAGCTCCTTCTAGAAGGGGATGGTGGCAGATCCTGCTAAGAATGTTTCATGGAAATTAAATCAGCGTTAGATTGGGAGCAAGTCTCAGGGAAACATTAAATGGAATATATTTATCTGAGGAAACCAGTTACTCCAAAATCCTCCCCTTGACACATAGATGTGTGAAGCACTTTTCTTGGAGAGAGAAGTTTCACCCTGTGTAGGGGTCTGACCTGTGAGAACTCTGGCATATGCTCTGTGGTCACTGGCACCTCCAGGAGGGCATCCCTCAGCCTATGCTGCCAGGAACAACACACACTCAGTCTCTGAGCTTCAGCCTTTGTTTGTTAAATTTGATGAATTCACTAACATATATACTAGGACATCCAGAAACCAATACTGAGGGAGTGAGGAAGGAGGGGGTGGGGATATACAGAGCATCTTTCCTGGATAACTCTCTTCTTTCCCTTTCTGGTACCTTGAATTTATCTCTGCAGCCCTTTCCCCTAGGGACAATGCTTTATGAAGCCTAAGCTATGAGACCCAGTTTGTAAGACTTTCCTGGCTATTCCATCATCCCAAGCTGGGGCAAATGCAAAGAATTCTAGTTGACCCAGACAGTGGAGGAATCTACAGGCATCTTAAGACTTGTCTACACATCCAGCCAGTTTTTTTACTGTAGCTGAAACATTTGATCCTTCACTAACCTAGTCATTCCAGCTTTCAAACAAAACGGAGTCTAGGTAGTTACCTGACCAAATTGACCTTTTTGATGACAGTACTAACCATCTGGGTTAATCACCCCTGTGAAACCAGTTGTCCACCCAAGTAGAGTTTTATGACTCTTATTTTCTTTGACCTTTATTCTGACTGTCCAGTTATCTGACAACATGTATCTAAAAAGTGAAAAAGGTCCACTTGTTTTACACTGAATTCAATAGCTGACCTTGCTCCTCAGCTGTCGAGTATACTGTTTAGATCATGAAATTGATGAGGCGAGGAGAATCAATGCTGAGAGGAGAATAAGCGAAGTGCAGTAGGAGCACAGGAAAGACCTCACAGTGCAGTTTGCTTAGATTTAAATTAACTGATGCTAATTTATTTACTTATTATATTTATGGGATACACCCACTGCTTATTAGCCCCTGGATACATTTTAAGAGGATCATAAAAAGACACTTCTTGTCATTATGGCTAATTAACATTCAAACTGACTAACATTTAAGCGCTAAGAATAAAATCAGTCATGGGCCAGTCAACATTTTCATCAAATGTTCTTAAATAGAATTCATTAGTTGGTTCTCTCTGCTCTACTTTTCTACTTGCTGCCAAAATATCTGGCATCAGAAAATGTTCGAATTGATCAGGGGAACTATATTGTTACCTCTGTGACAATATCTGATGTGTTTCTGGGCTCATACAAGGTAGTATGCAAAGCTTGATTAAATGGACAAGGCTTCCTCCCAGTAGTGGTTTATAATCCAGCTATAATAGATACAGAAGAAATGAACACGTAACACTCAGTCCTATTGTTCTGGATTTATTTTTCTCACACAGCCACAACAATTACTGAAGCTTATAAATTAGGGTGTGTGTCCAATAGTAAGCATTCTTGATTGAATATGTGTGCTAAAAGACCTTTGAGCTACCGTAAATCCATTCGGTTGAAACATATGAAGCACAGGGAAAAATACTGATTGGACAACTCAGATGGTTATTCTTGTAATTTCTAGGGGAAGAGAAGGGGAAGAAAATTCATTTTTTTGGTCATTAATCTACCCAAGTAAATCTCTACGTAAGCACATATGAGTCCCACATTAAAAACATGTTGACGTTAAAATTTTCATCCCTGTTTTCCTTTTTTTCTTTTTAAAAACTGTCCTACATGTTTTATAAACAGGTGACATTTTTGCCACTGGAGGGGAAGGGGGAATGGAGAGTTAGTTTTTAATGAGTACACAGTTTCGGTTTGGGAAGATAAAAACATTCTAGACATGGTCGGTGGTGATGGTTGCACAACAATATGAATGTATTTAATGCCACTGAATTGTCCACTTAAAAATGGTAAATTTTATGGGAGTTCCCTGGCGGTCTACTGGTTAGGACTCGGTTCTTTCACTGCTGTGGCCTGTATATCTTCTTTGGAGAAATGTCTATTTAGGTCTTCTGCCCATTTTTGGATTGGGTTTTTAAAAGTTTTTTGATATTGAGCTGCATGAGCTGCTTGTATATTTTAGAGATTAATCCTTTGTCAGTTGCTTCATTTGCAAATATTTTCTCCCATTATGAGGGTTGCCTTTTCGCCTTGTTTATGTTTTCCTTTGCTGTGCAAAAGCTTTTAAGTTTCATTAGGTCCCATTTGTTTATTTTTGTTTTTATTTCCATTTCTCTAGGAGGTGGGTCAAAAAGGATCTTGCTGTGATTTAAGTCATAGAGTGTTCTGCCTACATTTTCCACTAAGAGTTTGATAGTGTCTGGCCTTACATTTAGGTCTTAAATCCATTTTGAGTTTATTTTTGGGTATGGTGTTAGGAAGTGTTCTAGTTTCATTCTTTTACATGTAGTTATCCAGTTTTCCAGCACCAATTATTGAAGAGGCTGTCTTTTCTCCATTGTATATTCTTGCCTCCTTTATCAAAGATAAGGTGACCATATGTGTGTGGGTTTATCTCTGGGCTTTCTGTCCTGTTCCATTGATCTATATTTCTGTTTTTGTGCCAGTACTGTACTGTCTTGCTTACTGTAGCTTTGTAGTATAGTCTGAAGTCAGGGAGCCTGATTCCTCCAGCTCCGTTTTTCTTTCTCAAGATTGCTTTGGCTATTTGGGTTTTTTTGTGTTTCCATACAAACTGTGAAATTTTTTGTTCTAGATCTGTGAAAAATGCCAGTGGTAATTTGATAGGGATTGCACTGAATCGGTACATTGCTTTGGGTAGTAGAGTCATTTTCACAATGTTGATTCTTCCAATCCAAGAACATGGTATATCTCTCCATCTGTTTGTATCATCTTTAATTTCTTTCATGAGTGACTTATAGATTTCTGCATACAGGTCTTTTGTCTCCTTACGTAGGTTTATTCCTAGGTATTTTATTCTTTTTGTTACCATGGTAAATGAGAGTGTTTCCTTAATTTCTCTTTCATATTTTTCATCATTAGTGTATAGGAATGCAAGAGATTTCTGTGCATTAATTTTTTATCCTGCAACCTTACCAAATTCACTGATATGTTCTAGTAGTTTTCTGGTGGCATCTTTAGTATTCCTTGTGTATAGTGTCATGTCATCTGCAAAGAGTGACAGTTTTGCTTCTTTTCCGGTTTGGATTCCTTTTATTTCTTTTTCTTTTCCGATTTCCATGGCTAAAACTTCCAAAACTATGTTGAATAATAGTGGTGAGAGTGGGCAACCTTGTCTTTTTCCTGATCTTAGAGGAAATAGTTTCATTTTTTCACCATTGAGAACGATGTTGGCTGTGGGTTTGTCATATATGGCCTTTATTATGTTGGGGTAAGTTCCCTCTATGCCTACTTTCTGGAGGGTTTTTTATCATAAATAGGTGTTGAATTTTGTCAAAAGCTTTTTCTGCATCTATTGAGATGATCATATGGTTTTTCTCCTTCAGTTTGTTAATATGGTTTATCACATTGATTGACTTGCATATATTGAAGAATCCTTGCATTCCTGGGATAAAACCCACTTGATAATGGTGTATGATCCTTTTCATGTACTGTTAGATTCTGTTTGCTAGTATTTTGCTGAGGATCTTTGCATCTATGTTCATCGGTGATTTTGACCTGTAGTTTTCTTGTTTTGTGACATCTTTGTCTGGTTTTGGTATCAGGGTGATGGTGGCCTCATAGAATGAGTTTGGGAGTGTTCCTCCCTCTGCTGTATTTTGGAAGAGTTTGAGAAGGATAGGTGTTAACTCTTCTCTAAATGTTTGAGAGAATTCATCTATGAAACCATCTGATACTGGGCTTTTGTTGGAAGATTTTTAATCACAGTTTCAATTTCAGTGCTTGTGATTGGTCTGTTTACATTTTCTGTCTCTTCCTGGTTCAGTCTTGGAAGGTTGTACTTTTCTAAGAATTTATCCATTGCTTCCAGGTTGTCCATTTTATTGGCATAGAGCTGCTTTGTAGTAGTCTCTCATGATCCTTTGTATTTCTGCAGTGTCAGTTGTTACTTCTCCTTTTTCATTTCTAATTCTGTTGATTTTAGTCTTCTTCCTTTTTTTCTTATGAGTCTGGCTAATGGTTTATCAATTATGATTATCTTCTCAAAGAACCAGCTTTTAGTTTTCTTGATTTTGCTGTTGTTTCCTTCATTTCTTTTTCATTTATTTCTTACCTGATCTTTTTGATTTCTTTCCTTCTGCTAACTTTGGGGTTTTTGTTCTTTCTCTAATTGCTTTAGGTGTAAGATTGGGTTGCTTATTTGAGATTTTTCTTGTTTTTTGAGGTAGGATTGTATTGCTATAAAATTCCCTCTTAGATCTGCTTTTGCTGCATCCCATAGGTTTTGGGTCATCATGTTTTCATTGTCATTTGTTTCTAGGTATTTTTTGATTTCCTCTTGGTTGTTTAGTAGTGTATTGTTGAGCCTCCATGTGTTTGTATTTTTTAGTTTTTTTCCTGTAATTAATATCTAGTGTGATAACATTGTGGTCAGAAAAGATACTTGATATGATTTCAGTTTTCTTAAATTTACCAAGGCTTGATTTGTGACCCAAGGTATGATCTATCCTGGAGAATGTTCCACGTGCACTTGAGAAGAAAATGTATTCTGTTGTTTTTGGATGGAAAGTCGTATAAATATCAGTTAATTGCATCTGGTCTAATGTATCATTTAAAGCTTGTGTTTCCTTATTTATGTTCATTTTGGATGATCTGTCTATTTGTGAAAGTGGGGTGTTTAAATCCCCTAGTATTATTGTGCTGCCGTCTAATTTCCTCTTTTATGGCTGTTAGCATTTGCCTTATGTATTGAGGTGCTCCTATGTTGGGTGCATAAATATTTACAACTGTTATATCTTCTTCCTGGGTTGATCCCTTGATCATTATGTAGTGTTCTTTGTCTCTTGTAATAGTCTTTATTTTAAACTCTCTTTTGTCTGATATGAGAATTGCTACTCCAGCTTTCTTTTGATTTCCATTCACATGGAATATCTTTTTACCTACCCTCGCTTTCAGTCTGTATGTGTCCCTAGGCCTGAAGTAGGTCTCTTGTAGGCATCATATATACGGGTCTTGTTTTTGTATACATTCAGCCAGTCTGTGTCTTTTGGTTGGAACATTTAATCCATTTACACTTAAGGTAATTATCGATATGTATGTTCATATTACCATTTTCTTAATTGTTTTGGGTTTGTTATTGTAGGTCTTTTCCTTCTCTTGTGTTTCCTGTCTAGAGAAGTTCCTTTAGCATTTGTTGTAGAGCTGGTTTGGTGGTGCTGAATTCTCTTAGCTTTTGCTTGTCTGTAAAGTTTTTAATTTCTACATCAAATCTGAATGAGATCCTTGCTGGGTAGAGTAATCTTGGTTGTGGGTTTTTCCCTTTCATCTCTTTAAATATGTCCTACCACTCCCTTCTGGCTTGCAGAGTTTACGCTGAAAGATCAGCTGTTAGCCTCATGGGGATTCCCTTGTATGTTATTTGTTGCTTTTCCCTTGTTTCTTTAAATATTTTTTCTTTGTATTTAATTTTTGATAATTTGATTAATATGTGTCTTGGCATGTTTCTTCTTTGAATTTATCCTGTATGGGACTCTCTGCGCTTCCTGGACTTGACTGACTATTTCCTTTCCTATTTTAGGGAAGTTTTCAACTGTAATTTCTTCAAATATTTTCTCAGACCCTTTCTTTTTTCTTCTTCTTCTGGGACGCCTATAATTTGAATGTTGATGCATTTAATATTGTCCCAGAGCTCTCTGAAACTGTCCTCAATTCTTTTCATTCTTTTTTCTTTATTCTGCTCTGTGACAGTTATTTCAACGATTTTATCTTCCAGGTCACTTATTCGTTCTTCTGCCTCAATTATTCTGCTATTTATTCCTTCCGGAGAATTTTTAATTTCATTTATTGTGTTGCTCTTCATTGTTTACTCTTTAGTTCTTCTAGGTCTTTGTTAACCGTTTATTGTATTTTCTCCATTCTATTTCTGAGATTTTGGATCATCTTTACTATCATTACTCTGTATTCTTTTTCAGGTAGACCGCCTATTTATTCTTCATTTGTTTGGTCTGGTGCATTTTTACCTTGCTCCTTCATCTGCTGTGTGTTTCTCTGTCTTCTCATTTTGCTTACCTTTCTGTGTTTGGGGTCTCTTTTTCACAGGGTGCAATTTTGTAGTTCCTGTTGTTTTTGGTGTATGCCCCCAGTGGGTGAGGTTGGTTTAGTGGCTTGTGTAGGCTTCCTGGTACAGGGGACTGGTGCCTATGTTCTGGTGGGTGAGGCTGGACCTTGTCCTTTTGGTTGGCAGAGCTGCGTCCGGTGGTATGTTTTGGGGTGTTTGTGAACTTAGTATGACTTTAGGCAGCCTCTCTGCTAATGCGTGGGTTTGTGTTCCTGTCTTGCTAGTTGTTTGGCATGGGGTGTCCAGCACTGGAGCTTGCTGGCTGTTGGCTGGAGCTGGGTCTTTGTGTTGAGACAGAGATCTCTGGGAGAGCTCTTGCCGATTGTTACTGCGTTGGGCCAGGAGGTCTCTGGTGGTCCAATATCCTGGACTAGGCTCTCCCACCATGGAGGCTCAGGCCCAACACCTGGCCAGAGCACCAAGACCCTGCCAGCTGCATGGCTCAGAGGAAGAAGAAAAAAAAAGAACAGATAGAACCCCCCAAAAAATGGTATAAGAAAACTAAACAGACAAAATCACACAAAGAAACATACAAACACACACTCACAAAAGAGGAAAAAGGAAGAGAGCAAACAAATCAATAAACAATCCACCAATGATAATAAGTGCTAAAAACTAAACTAAGATAAACATGAAACCAAAAACAAATCAGATGCAGAAAGCAAACCCCAAGTCTCCAGTTGCTCCCAAAGTCCACCGCCTCAATTTTGGGAACATTCGTTGTCTACTCAGGTATTCCACAGATGCAGGGTACATCAAGTTGATTTCGGGGGTTTAGTATGCTGCTCCTAAGGCTGCACGGAACAATTTCCCTTTCTCTTCTTTGTTCACACAGCTCCTGGGGTTCAGCTTTGGTTTTGGCCCTGCCTCTTTGTAGGCCACCTTCAGGCATCTTTTCCCTCCCAGGCAGGAAGGGGTTAACGCAGCCGCTGATTAGCGCTCTTTCTCACTCAGGTCGGGGAGAGGGAGGGGTACAGTAGTCATAATTGGAATGCAGTACGAGCCTGCAGTGGCAGAGGCTGGCGTGACATTGCAGCTGCCTGAGGCATGCCATGTGTTCTCCTGGGGAAGTTGTCCCTGGATCATGGGACCCTGGCAGTGGAGTGCTGCACAGGCTCCCAGGGGGGCATGGGTAGTGATCTGCGCTTGCACACAGGATTCTCGGTGGCAGCGGCAGCAGCGTTAACAGTCCATGCCCGTTTCTGGAGTCCAAGATGATAGCTTCAGCTCGTGCCCATCTCTGGAGCTTGCTTAGGTGGTACTCTGCCTTCTGTGGGCACATGGAGTAGGAAGCCCCTCTCCTCACGCACCCTGAAACAATGGTCTCTTGCCTCTCAGGCAGGTCCAGACCTTTTCCCGGACTCCATCCTGGCTAGCTGTGGTGCACTAGCCCCCTTCAGGCTCTCTTCACGCAGCCAACCCCAGTCCTCTCCCTGGGGTCTGACCTCCGAAGCCCGAGCCTCAGTTCCCAGCCCCCATCCGCCCTGGCAGGTGAGCAGACAAGCGTCTCAGGCTGGTAAGTGCTGGTCGGCACCGATCCTCTGTGTGGGAATTATATTATAAATTAATATTAGTTGACAACCATGATCTCAAAATTATTATTTTACAAATAAAGCACATCAGCAGTGTTAACACGGAGTAGGTACCCAAAGTTAATTATTTGGATCCGCTAAAGAAAGACTGAGGAAAGAAAGTATGAATAAAATTCAGAGACACTGAGGATCTGCTTATGTTTATGGAAGATAACTGTGGGGGAATAAAGTATAGGTAATCGCCAAAGGTAGGACTTCTCATCTTTTTCAAGACTCTGCAACTCCACAAAATAAAACAAACTGGCTTTGACAAATCTTGAAAAACCATCAATCTGCAGAGAGATCTGAACAAATTGGTTTTTAAAGAAAATTTTGTTTCTATCAAATGACTCTGGACTTCTTAGGAATTTTCCTCAAAACCAGTTTTTCCCCTAGTTACCATTGCCAGAAAGAGGAGTTCTGTATGGACTATGGTTTTCATAATTTTATAAATTATCTCCATTTGATGATACTGAGTATGTGTATTAAGGCATGTTCTAGAGAAGTTAAGTGAGAAACATTGATAGTAGATGTTGATGTCCAATATAGAATTCTAAGTATTTGGTGCTTTGACCTAATCTCTCCTCTTCAAGGCCTGGTATTTATTAAAATAGTATTAGCTTTTTGTGGAGCACTAGCCCAGTGATCTGCTACTTCCTTTCTCCAACAGAGACGGGAGAGGGGGCTGTAAATCAGATGGCGGCACCATTGCTTCTGCTCCAGGGCTGCACTGGGTTGTCATTTTGAGACATTTACTGAGCACCATAGTTTCAAGAAACAGATTGAGATGCAGTCCCTCCTCCACAGTCCTGTGCCTTCATGGAACCGCCTTATTCTGTCCTTTCTATTCCTTTTTCTCCCAGTATTCATGTAATTCCCCCAACTTAGCTGCGTCCTGCTACCTGTTCTGGCACAGCTTAGATGATCTCTATCCTGGTGAGTGACTTATGTGGCTGCTCATTTTACGAGAACATCAGTAATAATTTCAGTTATTACTAACTGAGCACTGTGGGGTAGAGCTTAGGGGTCAGGTGATGAAAAGTTGAAAAAAGTACAAATCCTACTCTTAAGAATTCCCAGTCTCTCTGACTGTCTGCTTCTCCCCTTCCATTCTTATCGTGGGTGGCTGTAGATGAGCTTGAGACATCTGTGGTCAAATCTGGCCTCTCCCAATCACCAGGTGTCATTGAACAAAGTATATAATTCAGCCAAGTCTCACTTATAGATGGGTTGTGGGAAAAACATAAGCTGATCTAGGTAAACTGTTTTGCATGGGATCTAGCCCCACATGCCCAATATAATGCCCAATATAACAAAGGTCTTATTTTTTTCATCTCATTATCTCCCAGTACTCCCTAGTCACATATTCTGAGCAGATTGGAACACTCCTTCACTCAGGGACTTGCTTTGTCCCTTTCCCTACTTTTTTATACCATTCACTTTATCAAGAATGACCTCCCCAGCCCCCCTCACTCCACTCAAGTCATCCAGGGTTACCAGATTTAGCAAGGAAAAATACAGGACACCCAGTTAATTGAATTTCAGAAAAGCAACAGATAATGTTTTAGGATAAGTATTTCCCATGCAATATATAATGGGATATATTTCTTCTAAAATTTTATCTATTTGTCTAAAAGTTAAATTTAACTGACTGTATGTTTTATCCAACAACTCTCTCCCTCCCTCACCAAACCTTATGTGTTTTGCCTACCAAACCTTATGTGTTATTTAAGTCTTGCTTAGGAGTGGCACCCTGAAATGTCTGTAGTGGCCAGGCTGGGAATGCTGCTAGGTGAAAGGGGCCTAGTGAGGATGCTGGAAAGCACACGTAGGGCAGTGGCATCTCACCTCCAGCTGGTTGTTTCTATGTGTGATGTGGAACTCATGTTGCTAGATGTTACTAATTTCCAAGAGTAGTTGGAAATTTATAAAATGAAGCATGTGTGATCTGCTAATATTTAAATGTTGGAACTAGTTAAATAATAATTATCCATGGGTCACAAATTTGAAAACTCTGGCCAGGATAATGACCTTTTGTTTCCTCCATGCAGACTTTTTCTGAAAAGCCACACTAGATATGGTATCCCTTTCAGGTGAACTCCATGGGTGGCTCCATTCTGATGGCTCAGTATTTATGGCCCTGTATGGCTGATCTTGATTTTTTTTCCAAGACTATCAACTCCAAGAAAGTAGGGAAATGTTCATCTTTTCTTCTCTAGGGTTTAGTATTTACTGCATTATCAGTTGAAAGAATGAATGAATGAGTGAATACATGAATGAATGAGTAAATTTCAGTGTAGCCAGATTCAACTAAGATTATCAACAAGACCAAGAATAGGAGTTAAAAAACAGCAACACTGAGGAAAGCACAGAAATCTATAGATTTTCAAACTACGACCAGACTTTACTACATACACATTCTTTTCAGGCATCATGAAATGAGTTGCATTCCTCATGCCTTATTCATTAAAGCAGCCATGGCAGAGAGGTTGTATAAACAGAAGCAAGTCCAGTTTACATAGGGAGGATTTTTACATCGGTGCACACAGCCCAGGTGAGAACAGTCAATGGGACACTGAGGGGACCTCTAGTAGGTGCCCTAGCCAGCTTTATCTCTGGAGTTTCAGCAGTAAATCTTGCTTTAGAAATAATTTAATTTTAAGTTCCTCAATATTAATAAAAGCATTAAGGACTGGCATAATAAAAGTTTATTGACTCATTTTCCACCATAATTTGCCTGTGATTCCTGTGTAGACATATTATATTTTAATGAAATGGAAACACTGTGTTCCTAGGCTACATAATAATGAAGTAAAAGAGTAAAAGATACTTTGAAAATCATTCATCAGGATCTGAGGCATTTTGGGTGAGGAAATTTAATACTCTTTTCATGGGGAATGCATAGAGTAATTTAAAAAAATAATAAGGGAATTTGCCCAACTGTGGAAATGCTAAGAAGAACATAATACACTCATGATTGGCTCATATATTATTTGGTTATGCACAGAAGTAGATCTCTTTGTAAAAGTCTTCTTGATCATCAAGAAAGGAGAAATTTAGATTATGGTCAATAACCTGTCATCAAGGGCTAAACTGACATGTGTGATTGTCCTACCCCTGCTGTGGGATGGAGAATTATAAAAATAATGATAACAGGACTCATAATAGTGAATGAGAGTTAAATGTTTACATTATTTCAGTCAGCGTGTGAAGCATTTTATAGACCATGATCTCATTTATTCCTCATGACCACCCTGTAAGATTGGTTTTCTTATTAGTGAGGAAATCGGTCCAGTATATTGCCCCAAGACACAAAACTAGTGAACAGCATTATTAATATTCTAAACCAAGATGGAGAACCTACTCACCATGTATTTAACATGGCCTTTTGCTATAACACCGTAGCATGGATGCCTTAGGAATGGACCCAGGGAGCAGCAACCAACCTCCAAAACACTTTCATATGTGAGAGTGAAACTCATCAGGACATGAGATGCCAAGAGTTAAGTGGAATAATCAGGTATGGGAAACAAGCTCAAGAAACATCATGATCAACACAGTGACAGGAATGGACAACAGAGTCAGGGTTGTACATTAGAGTGTGGCTCAGGAACAGATGGAGTAAAGCCCTAACCTTTACAATTAGAGATATAATTGATGACCAAGGCCAGCAACCATCTGACTACATGAACTCAAGAAAGATGATGTGCTACAATCTAGCAGATGGAGGCTTGCTGGCATGGACTTGTTTTGTAAAGGGCTATCAGTGTGGTCACTGTGTCATGTGACCGTCTGTATTAAGTAGCTTTGAGACTGATGGTTGGTTGTTTATATAGGTTATTGGGATATTTGAATATGGATGTCACTGATCATTGATCCTTTAAACTACTGAAGTCAAAATCTGACTTTTTTTTTTCATATTGACCTAGTATTTTGTCTTTGGAGCTAAAATTTTTGACAGCTCATGCTACAGAAAGGAAAAAGAAAATCCAACAACTCTCTCCAGTTTCTGCCCAAATAAGGTTTATGGCCTTTGGAGCAGAGACAGGCACATAGAGTAGACTCCTTCCAATGGCTAATTCTGTTTAATTAATGACTTTGAGAACCATAGAAGATGATAGGAGGTTAAGTGTGCCAATCATATAGCTATGCTTGTAGGAGACTATCCAGGTACCTGTGCCAACAGGCTCCATCATAAACCCAAAGAACAAAGGACCAAATGACTAAATGGCAAGGTTCACACTTGTTAGAGGGGCATTGTATCTCTGCCATTGGAAGAGATGGGGCAGCTTCCCTTCCCCAGAACATAAACATGGCAGTTGTCCAACCAAAGGGTCAGCTCACTGGATTGAACACATCATGGTGGAATTGGCAGGGGGAGTTAAGGCAGCCTCTTCTGCCTGTGGAGAGACACGCCCAGCAGGACAGCAACCCAGCAGCCAAGTGTCCAGCAGATGGTGGTAAGATCAGTCCTTGGAGAGGGCAGGATCAGAAGAGGTTAAGGAAAAGCTCAGGTCATGCTCTGAAGAGCTCTGAGCATCAAAAGGAAAACAGTCAAATCCACAGGATCAGGGACAGATGGTAACATGACAGGTGAAGCTTGGAACATTCCAGTAGCCTCAGGAACTGAGAAGGGAACAAAGAGCAAAGGTAACGGGGAGCAAAACCTAGTTTAAGACAATTGGTGGCATGAAGCCAGGAGGCTATGCCTGGTTTTAATTGGGTACCAGCCATGTAGTGTGGAATACTCAGCTGAATTTAAAAACACATGGTTAGGTCAAGGAAAAAAAAAAAAAAAAACCTATCTTTGAATAGGCAGGAGCAGACTGGGCCAGCACCAGAGCTATCATGCTTTAGTTGATACAAGCAGCCCACACTTATGGATCCAGCCAGCCCTCTGCAGCCCAACGACTGAAACAAGATCAGAGGCCCTTTGCTCCCTATGCCTTCATGGTCCCCCGATAACCAGATTCCATCTTGGGGAAAGGAGAGGGGAGGGAAAGAGCTCTAGTAGAGAGTTAAATTCTGAATTGATTGAGTTTTTTCCCCAACAGAGTTGTTTTTAACCCCTCCCCCAAAAGATAATTTAAACCAGAAAAATTTGAGATACTCCAACTTGAAAATTTAAGATTTTCCTTATCCAGTGTGATGGCGGGGAGTTGGGGGGAGCAGGTGTCTTTTTAGGAGCAATGTCTGAGCTGTAGGGTGAACAAATTTGTGACTCTACTCTGTGAGTGTTATTGTTACTGTGGGGATCATCCTTTCTGCTTCCCATGGGAGTGGGTGGGAATCAAAGGCCTGGGAGATCAGGAACAGTCACACTGGTGCTCCTCATGACTTGAAGCCCATCACTCTGGTGAGACGTGACCCCTGGCAAGCCGACAGAGTAGCAAGTCCACCATGGGGATCTGGAGAGAAAGAAATCCATAAAGTGTGTGAACTTGTGATAGCCTTTGGTGCTTGCAAAGATCTGACTTGTTGCTATGGCGATACTTCTGGGATGAATGCATTATAACAGGAAATACCTCAAAACCCTTTTGCTTCAGCCAAAGCAGGAGCATCCATAAGTGGAGGCTTGGTCAGGGGAACTTCCCTTCTGGCTGACGCAGTAAACTCTCTTCCCTTTGGGGACACAGCAGGGTACTCCCATGTCAATTTGGATTTATAGTTCTTCACCACTGAAAGCTACTCATTGTCAAGCATGGCAGACAACCTATTCCCTAGAAAGTAAGCAAGAGCCTGCCAGGGAGTGTGGTAATATACTACAGGGTGCATTTTCTGCCTCCCACTCTAGACCGACTTCCCTTTTTCTTCCAACCTGGTGCACAGTTTTGTGGTCAGTTTTCTCCTCTACCTGGCCTCAGATGAGTCCCCTCACCCATTTATCAGGATCCGAATCCAGTTGAAACAAATAAATAAGGTGGAAAGGAAAAGGACCTCAGCATCCCAAACCCTTCCACTGAGTTGTGACTCAGGAATTATAGCACACTGTATTAAACCATTTCTCGTTGATGCATTGGGACCACTCAAAAGCCGACAGTGACATATGGGAAAGGCCCTGTTAGTGGGATTGGGACTGTTGTGTGATGAATGACACAATATGTCAAAGAACATCTGTTATCCATCATGCCGGCTTCCTCAGAACACTTGGATAGAGAGAGAGAGGGGGGCTGGTGGGGAGGGGGCTGAGAGGTAGGTGAATTAGGAGGAAGCAGGACTCTACACAGCTGGAAGAAGATAGGAAACGAGCCCCCTAACCTTGGGAGAGCAAAAGTGATTCCGGAAGATGAGCGAGCCAGTGAGTCCCTCCAGCAACCCGCCACTTTCCCTTGTCCCTTTCATCTCCTTTCCCTTGATTTTATTTTTAAAAAATTTAATCGGTTGAGGGCTGAGTGTATTAAACCATCATGCAGGCAGGTGAGGGATTGGAGCTGGCTGTACCATTGTTCTGTTCCTTTCATTCTCCAGATGCACCGCTCTGGAGGTGGGTTGGATTTCTCAGGGGCCAGACAGACCCAATCGAGCATTCTGCAACTTCATTGGCATGACAAGCTGTACTAGAATTGTCCAAGTGAATGCTCTGAAGCCCGTGTGTGAGAGCAGGTTTTGTGCCAGGAGGGATCTTTCATTTTGGATTTCTTCACATTTCATCCATCTAACGTTCCTATCATAGTAATGCAAATGCCTGTCTTCCCTATCTGGATGCAAAGTTTCTGATTATTTTGTGTCAGGAGAGAAAACTTCCATTTGTTTTGGATTTCTCTTTGTGATATTATTAGTGCAACTTTTCCAGGATGAGACCAGGGGCACCCAGGAGGATAAATGGATTTCTCACTCCCTTCAAAGATGCAACTGCTCATCATGTTATCTAAAAGAATAAATCTGTATTAGTGAGTCCAATAGATCAGGACCAGACATCCCTGGAGCTCATCTGCTTTTATTTTAGATGAGATTGGAGGCAGAAATGCTTATTGAGAATAATTACACTTTCATATTTACAGAGTCACTTTCCTGGTGCTCATATTTCTTTCTAAGTATTATTTTATATCTTTTTAATATATATCTGGATTACTTTCCTGTGTGATAGAGGTAAGGAAAGGCGCAGACAGGAGTAAGATACTTGATCCCCTTACCTGGGATCACTGGAGGAGGTTTCATAAAATGCATTTCCCAGTCTCCGTTTGGAAGTTTTTAGATAAGGTTCGTAAATCTGAAATTTTAAAAAATGTATCCAGTTGATTCTGATGATCAATATAGTGAACAAATCAGTTGCAATCTAAATATCAGTTTTCCCCTTTTCCTGTTACTAGTACCCAAATTTCCCTCTGTGTATTTATCTCAGCCACTTCTCCACCACGCAATTATTTTGTGACATAGACCTACCCTTATACCATTCAGGCGAGTGGGAGAGAGTGGATCTTAAGACCTAGAACTACTACAAAAGACCCTTTTCCTCTGCAGCAGTGGGTGAAGATGTGGGCCCTGGAATTGCAGTAGGATTGCAGTTTCGTTTGCTCTAGCCAGGGAAATCCTAGAGCTGCTGGGGCTTCTATGTACATCCTGAGAATGAAGCTGATACCATGGAAAGCAGGCAGAGAGATGGAGAGAAAGTTGTTGGATCAATTGAGTTTCTTGATCAGGCCTGTCTGATTTGCAATCTATGTCTAGTTGTTTCCGTAACATCAGCCAAAGTGTTTAAGCCAATATGAGTTGGGTTTTAAATCACTCAACACCAAAAGAGTTCTACCTGATTCAAATGGCCAAATTTAGGAAAATCTGCTCTAAATCTCCTTCCAGATAGGTAGAGAATCCAAAATTAACGTCAACCACACACTTGATCCTAATAATACTTACTGAGTACCTGCCAGGGCCAAGCATGATACATGTAAAATTCAGGATGGAATACCCAGAGTGGTGAAGCTGAGTTCTTATCTTCAAGAGGACGACTGAAGGGAAGAGAGGAAGGTACGCCTTAAGAAAGAGCTAATGATATGAGACAATATAAAATTGTCAAAAGAGAAGTACAATCAGTCAGCATAAGGATGTCCAAAGTGGAAGAGCTCTCTTTGAACCAGCAAGTTGAAAGCTACACACAGGAGGTACAGTTTGAACTTGTTATTCCTGGCTCCCAAGGACCATTCAGTAAATAGCCAGTGTTATTTACTGAAAAGGGTTTTTGTCTTCTTTCTCGATCACACTTGGGTGACTTGTATGACCAAAGAGAGGATAAGGCAAAGCTCATCTCCATTTAAGCAGGCACCACCACTCTTGAGTTAAGCGAGCTGACACAATTGAGGGCATGACCATGGTTTGGTAACTGGTACAAGGATGAGGGTAATTAATTACTCATCTGAATTACTGAATTTAAACACCCAACTTCCCACACTTTGGCCATTCAGGAGCAACACTGAGGATATTTCCCCGTGGAGTGATGTTCTGGTGTATCTGAGAATAAGAATGTGGCAGTTGTGTCTATGGTGTATTAGAGAAAGTGAATCTTTCAGAAGAAAGGAAGTTCCACCAAGTATCTAGGCTAAAATCTCTACAGTCTCTGATTAAATGTAGGAGCAATCACATGCAACTGAATAACGAAAAAGCAAGCAACCCAATCAAAAAATGGGCAGAAGATCTAAATAGAAATTTCTCCAAAGACATACAGAAGGCCAATAGGCACATGAAAAGATACTCAACATCAGTAATTATTAGAGAAATGCAAATCAAAACTACAATGAGGTGTACAATGAGGATACAATGAGGTATCATTAGAATGGGCATCATCAGAAAAACTACAAACAACAAATGCTGGAGAGGGTGTGGAGGAAAGAGAACCCTCCTACACTGTTTGTGGGAATGTAAATTGGTGCAGCCACTATGGAAAACAGTGTGGAGATTCCTTAAAAAACTAAAAATAGAATACCATATGATCCAGCAATCCCACTCTGGGCATATATCCTGAGAAAACTCTAATTCAAAAAGATACATGCACCCCAATATTCATAGCAGTACTATTTACAATAGCCAAGACATGGAAACAACCTAAATATCCATCAACAGATGAATGGATGAAGAAGATGTGGTATATATATATATATATATATATATATATACATACATACAATGGAACACTACTCAGTCATGAAAAAAAGAATGAAATAATGCCATGTGCAGCAACATGAATGGACCTAGAGATTATCATACTAAGTGAAGTAAGTTAAAAAGAGAAGGACAAATACCAAATATGGGAGCAATCAGGTTGGTAGGGAGGGGCTTGAGGTCAAATAGACACAAGAGTAGTTAGCGATTGATTGGTTGTGGAGTGTAAGGGAGAAGGAAGCCAGTTGTGATTCTGAAGTTTTTAACCTGAGTAAATAGGGAACTTACAGTTTAAAATTTAACTCACAAGCAAACACAAAAAAAAGTTAGGAGAAGCTGATTTTTGGAGGAATAGAATACTTTCAATTTCAAATATTTTGAATTTAATTGGCTGGCAAGTCACTTGTGTGGAGATATTTCTGGCAGGTACATGGGAAATGAGGGGGTGGTAAAGCAAAGTGAAATTGAGGCTACAGATCTAGCTTTTGGAGAAACACAGAAAATTAAAACTGTGGGAATAGATTTAAAGTCCAATAAAGAGAACATACAGAGAGAAGATATGAAGGTCAATGACAAAATATGAGCAAATTTCTGGGGTAAAAGGAATAAATGGACTCAAAAATATAGATGAGTTAGTCAATGATGTAGTAGTCATAACAGAAATAACAACCATAGTGGTGAAAACTAGTTGCCAGATGCAAGGCTGTAAGCTCTACATAAATATATTTTTAAAAACTCAACAGCATCTTTTCATTCAAGCAAAGAAGAAAGGGTCAGAGGGCAGATCTAATTATAGAAAAATCTAAGGCAACTGTATTGACTGTCTTTGAAGGAGGTGTGAAATCTTTTACTGGTAGAATAAAGGTTCTAATCTTCAGAAGCCTGTGCTAAGGAGCCAGAAAGACCTGGGATTGAATCCCTGCTCTACTTACTAGCCACATGTTCTTGGACAAGTGGTCTAGTTTCTTCTATAAAAGTGTGGTTAATATTTATTGTTATAGACTGAATGTTTGTCTGTCCCATCCCTCAGATTCATTATGTTGAAGCTTCAACCCCCAATGTGATGATACTAGGTTAGGATATGGGGCCTTTGGGAGATAATTAGGTTTAGATGAGGTCATAAGGGTGGATCCCCCAAGGTAGGATAAGTGCCCTTGTATAAAGAGGAAGAGAGAGCAGAGACATCTCTCTGGCATGTGAGGACACAGTGAGAAGGCAGCTGTCTGCAAGCCAGGAAGGAAGGCCTCACCAGACACCAAATCTGCTGACACCTTGATCTTGGACTTTCTAGCCTGCAGAACTGTGATAAATAAATGTCTGTTGTTTAAGCCATCCAATCTATGGTATTTGTTAAAGCAGTCCAAGCAGACTAAGACATTTACCTACCCCACAGGCTCATTGCAAGGATTAAATAATGAACACTTGGTACAATGCTCAATATAAGATGTCTATTCAGAGTGTGGAAAAGGTGAGAGACCCCAGCTGAAACTAGGCAGAGTCGCCATGTTGTGTATCCAGTTAAGGCAGCCTCCTGGTCCCCAGAGAGGCAGATTCCAGGATGCTGTACACATGCCTGTGAGGGGAGCTACTAAGAAAGGGAATACCTGTCCTCACACACGAGAGAGCCATACTTTAGTTTGCTGTGATGGTCAGGGACATCCATGGCTTCATCTGCAGAATGCTAAGCTGCGAATAACTCCCTTTCTCTTTCATTGGCCTGTTACCAAACAACAACAACAGAACAATCCAGAGGAAACCTGGCGTACAGTGTGCCTTTTTGTGCACCATCTCGTCACCTATCTGTGATCCTCAATGTCATCTTACCCCAGCAGCTCACAAATACTGTGGCTGTGGGTCCCTAGTGCACCTCTGACTCCATGAACTTTGGCCTGATCAAAGTCAGCTCTTCTCCATGGCTAGACAAATGGATTGTGGCGTGACAGCCACTCGGTTCAGCCACCCCCTGATACCTGGGGCCCATTTTCATGATGGATTTGACTGTTGTATGTCTAAGTTATCAGTGCTCATCTTTGTCCAGGAGAGTCTCCCTGATTTTTTTTTTTGAATTTTATTTATTTTTTTATACAGCAGGTTCTTATTAGTTATCCATTTTATACATATTAGTGTGTGTATGTCAATCACAATCTCCCAATTCATCCCACCACCACCACACCCCCCACCACTTTCCCCCCTTGGTGTCCATACATTTGTTCTCTACATCTGTTTCTCTATTTCTGCCCTGCAAACCGGTTCATCTATACCATTTTTCTAGGTTCCACATATATGCGTTAATATACGATATTTGTTTTTCTCTTTCTGACTTACTTCACTCTGTATGACAGTCTCTAGGTCCATCCACATCTCTACAAATGACCCAATTTCGTTCCTTTTTATGGCTGAGTAATACTCCATTGTATATATGTACCACATCTTCTTTACCCATTCATCTATCGATGGGCATTTAGGTTGCCTCCACGACCTGGCTTTTGTAAATAGTGCTGCAATGAACATTGGGGTGCATGTGTCTTTTCGAATTATGCTTTTCTCTGGGTATATGCCCAGTAGTTGGATTGCTGGGTAATATGGTAGTTCTATTTTTCGTTTTTTAAGGAATCTCCATACTGTTCTCCATAGTGGCTGTATCGATTTACATTCCCACCAATAGTGCAAGACGGTTCCCTTTTCTCTACACCCTTTCCAGCATTTGTTGTTTGTAGATTTTCTGAGGATGCCCATTCTAACTGGTGTGCTGATTTTTTTTTTTTAACTACACAATTTTTCCTTTTTGTTAAATCTCTATCCTAGACCCAATGCATGTGAATGTCTAGGGATGGGGTTGAGTCATGTGTACTTTTACAAAGCTCCTTGGATGATTCTGTGGTGAAGTCACATATTTAAGGAGAGAAACCTTTGAAAAATGGAACTGGATTTGATTTTTTTTCGGTTGTTTGTTCTGGAATGAAATGTTTGGGGCCACATGTTTCTTGTCTCCTAGATTACACAAACATTAATTTTAAACATTATTTGTCCTTTTATTAAGATGTCCACCTCACAAGTTAGGTTTAAAGAAGATACTGCACACAAATTCCCCAGCTCAGTACCTGGACATGGAAATGTACTTTAAACCATAGCTATTATTATTAATAATTTAATTAAGTAGTTACTGATTAATCAATAGATATTCTTATTGCACTATCCTCATAATGTCCCATATATTTGTAAATTCAAATTGGTATTTTTCACCTGGGACTTGTCAGAAAATAATAAGATCTCTAGGACATGTTTTAATGAATAGCCATCATTTCTTTGAAAATATTCATTTACACACATGTACCTGTATGCACAGACTAGTCATAGCTGTTAGTAATTGACTATCTAGAGGCTCATCACTGACTATTTTTTACCTGTTTTGAGATTGTGTTTCTATACTATAACTCAACTGGTTGGATGCTTTCTTTCCTACCCACTAAACTTTTGGGATGTTTGACTTTCTTAGCACTTTTTTGGTGTCTTGCTTTTAAAAAATACTTGTTGAATTGAAATTACATTAGACTTTCCCTTTACCAAAATCCCTTGAAAAACAGCCTTCCTAGGTTTCTGAATCTTTAATTAGTTAATCCTTGGTCACACATGTGGTTATCTCTCAACCTTTGGCCAGGGAGGGCTTGGAATTTTAAGAATTGTGTTAAGATTGCATACCAGGCAGTAGAAGTAATTCCTCCAAAGGAGGATCCAGATGCAGTGGTAGAGGCAAAATAATTCATGTCTCCTCTTCATCTTCCATTACTTACCAAAAATTGCCTTCTTAATGTCTTTCATGTTTCCCATTGTCTCTGGGCTTTGGTCTCTGTTCTAATATAGTTTCCTAACTACTTCTGCTCTCTCCCAATTTTAATATGTTTTGCACATGTCTATAAGATTAAAAAACACTTTTACCATATATTGAAACCTTCAGCGACTTCTAATCCTCACTTTACAAAGTTTGAACTCCTCTGCCTGACATCCAACGCCCTACAAAATCTGTGTCTTACTAATATTTATGATTTTATCACTTAGAAATCTCTATCTGGACTAACCTTTCAATGAATTTGCTCTTTTATCCTGAAGATGGCCTCTGTCTATTGGCGGAGAAGCACTGTCCCAGCCAGGGTAGCTTTTCTGAACACATCATATAGATTCATTAGATTTCTTAGGAATGATCTGAGCATAATCTCCGGACTCATATTCTGCCATTCCTGGAATTCTCCCTTACTCTCCATCCCCACCCTATACACCCATCATGCTAAAAATCTTACAGGTCTCTGGGCTGGCCAAGGTGTACTGACTGTTCCCTTTGCCTGGAATGCTCTTCCCCCTAATATCTACATAGCTTCTTCTGCTCAAATGTTTTCACTCAAATGTCATCTTATTAGGGCTTCCCTGACCAATTGTTGTCGTGATGCATGCCCCGCACGGCCCTCTCTCTCTCTGCCTTATCCTTCTCAATTGTTTCTACAGCCGTTAGCATCATCTGACATGATACATGTTCAGTGGTGGGTTTATTACGTGTCTTCCCCTCCATATGGTAGTTCCATGAGGATAGGGACTTTGTCTTGGCCACTCTCTATCACCAACTTTTGGAAGGGCACCTAGGCGCTCAATTACTATTTGTTAAATAAATGAATATGTGCTAAAGACATGGAAAGACATAAGGGAGTACAAAGTATGTAAAATGACTGTGCTCAGTGTGATCGAATATAGACAAATGTTCCCACCAGCCATTCATATTGTTCTTTCCACGTCAACAGACAGACACCTAAATTAAATACAGATGCATGTTCCTGAATCTTCAAATCCAGTACGGGAACAATGGTATTCATAATACAAAATCCATCATGTCTGGCATCGCTTTAAGGAGATCGGGAGAGGAGAAGGCCTGAGCGTTTCTCCCTGCAGCAATTCCATACCCCTCTTAATGATATTTTGGTAGCTTGATAGAGGCATTTTATCCCAGAAAGCAGTCTGACATTTATCCCGGATTGCCTGAATTTACTGCTGCAGTTACCAGCAAAAAGCCGTTAGGTTTTAGAGTTTTCTCATCCGTGGGAAGCTGGTCAATTTATTTTATTAGAATCTTTTCCAGTGCCTGACCCTAAAATAACCGATTTCAGTGTTTACATTCTTAGAGGCAAGCTAATGAAGAGCCCTTGGCAGCTACAGCCAAGCCCTAGATGTCTGAGCAAAACCTAGTAATAACGGCAACAAAAACCTCCCAGTGGAACCCACTGGAAAAAGATCTCTTATCTAGTATTTTTTTTTATATCTTATTGTTTTGTGA
This sequence comes from Delphinapterus leucas, assembly GCF_059928025.1. Taxonomy (NCBI): domain Eukaryota; kingdom Metazoa; phylum Chordata; class Mammalia; order Artiodactyla; family Monodontidae; genus Delphinapterus; species Delphinapterus leucas. The sequence continues at coordinate 44,198,461 of NC_143130.1, read as the reverse complement.
ATAGACTGTTGATGAAAATAATTCTGCAAATGTGGAGCTTTGCTTTCCACCCTCTGCTCCACATTGCTACTTGATAGCTACAACTTGCCTTTTTTTTAGGATTGTCTATTTCTCACTCTTTCTTCTTTTCCTCACTTTCTTCCTCCAATCTATGTGTCATTTGCTTGCTTTCTTCACTTGGTAGTAAAGGCTCTTTGAGATTTTTGAGTCTATGGGGAAAACCTTAGAAAAGTTCTCTTATAGGCGGACACAGAGAAGGGATCCCGAGGGCATCTGAGAGTCCTATGTATGTGCCCATGGAAATCCCTTCAGCCTTGTCACCAACAATTCTGCCCATTAAAAGTGAACCCAAGTTTGGGCAAGAATGTAGAGCAGTTTGGACTCTCCTAGGCGTCTGGTGGGAGTGCCACTTTGGAAGACATTTTTGAACTTTCTTTAAATTAAAAAAGACACTTCTATGATTCAGTAATCCCATTCATAGATATTTACCCGAGAGAAATGAGAACACATGTGCACATGATTGCTCATAGTAGCTCTAGTCATAATTGCCCCAAATGAAAGTCATCCAAATGTTTATCAACAGATGAATGGAAAAGCAAACTGAGATATCCATACAGTGGAATAATATTCAACAATACAAAGGAAAAAATATGACATGTGCTGTAATATGGATGAATCTCAAAAATGTGCTTAGTGAAGGAATCCAGACACAAGAAGACTACATGCAGTGTGATTCTACTTCATGAAATTATGAACAGGCAAAACTAATGTAAAGTGAAATAAAGTAAATTGATAGCTGCCTGGGGACAGTGGTGGGACTACTGACTGCAGACAGGTATGAGGGAACATTTTTAGGTGATGAAAGTGTTCTATATTTTGATTGAAGTGGTGTTAATGTGGGTGTATACACTTGTGAAGATGCATCAAACAGTTCCCTTCAGATAGGTGCATTTTGTTGATTTAGAAGAAAAACAGAACAAAATGAAAACAAAATGAACTCATGGTTAAAGTCTGTTCTCATCCACATCCTTCACCCGCCAAACCCTCTGTCCAAAAAGAACTCTTGCCTCCCTGAAACTCTACTGACCATTTACCCATTAGGAGAGCTTTAGAACACTTCATTAAGTTATTATAAAAAAACAAGCTCTGGTTCTGCTAGCTTCTTCCTGTGATATCTCAGGGACAGCAACTAATGATAAACACAATGAACATGATTAAAATGTGTTGACTGCTTGCAATGCCTGGCGTTTGTAGTGCTTTACCTCCTTGTATCAAGTTCTTAGCACAGTGCCTGGTGCATAAGAGGCACACCGTAAATATTTATTACAGGACAAACCTTATAACAATGTTACAAATATGTCATCATTTTATCATCATTTTATAGATAAGGAAACTGAAGTTAGGTTAAGTGACTTTTCCAAAATCTCTGAGTTAATTAATTGGCAAAGCCAGGCTTTGAGTCCAGGTCTCTGGCATTTGTTTTTCCATTAAGTTAGTTTGATTTAATACAGGGTATATTACCTCCCAGTTGGTTGCTTTTATGTAAAATTGTTATTATATCTACATCTTATATCTGAGTCATGTGCCTGTACTGATGATCAAACAATTTAAAATATGTGAACAATCTTTGTAAACTCTAAAGCTTTGTAGAAATACAAGAAATAAGCAATATGATTTAATGTAGAATTTGGCTTTCTTTTTATCTATCACAGGAAAAGCTAACATTTTTTGAGTGCTTACAAGGTACCACATGTTATTTTAAGTGCTGTATAGCATGTTTAATCACTCAGTTCTCACCAAAACTCTATGGGGTAGATATACCATCACCATCACCATCATTATCATCATCTCCATTTTATAGATGAGAAAACTGAGGTTCACGCAGGGCTTCCCGGTCACAGAGGCAGTAAGTGGCAGAGCTAAGATATGAATCCAAATAGTCTGTATACAGATATCTCATAATCATTACCTTGTACTCTCTCATCCATCCATCTGTCCATCCATCTCCAAAACAATGGTCCTCAGCATTTTTCCTCGAAACATATCTGACAATTAATGTTCATTCAGTGATATTCTCACATCATTGTCATTCATGTCAGTTCACCACATAGATTAACAGACTGCAAGTTATGCAGTTTTCTGTGAATCAGTTGAAAATTTCACTTTTTTCTTATTCAGGATGAAAACTGATGCTCTAGATTAAAGCAACAACAACAGCAAACAAATAAACAGTGGCAGGGCATAAATTCAGCATTAGTAACTCATGACATATTTATCTGGATAATGTTCTTAAATTGAAAAAACACAAAGGGCTAACTCCTCCAAAAAGCTATCCTGCTTATTCCATCTATAATGTCTTTTTTTCCTGCTATTGTAAATCTGTTGGCCAAGTCTGGCATGCGATGGCTGAATTTTGACTCTTCAGCTGAACGGTGAAAGGGCTTATGCCCAGCCGTTTGTTAGCATTCTTTCCAAGGACTGTACAGTGCTGGGCACAGTAGGTGATGGTGATGGTGTCTTCCAGAGCAACTTACCAGTGTGGTGTTCAGAGGAGAAGCCCTCATAGGAGCTGAGTGGTTTATTCTTCAGTTTGCCATCCATGTCTGTAGGCTGGATCTCACATTTGGGACAAGAGTCCTGGATAAAAATAAGTTCAGAGGAGGTCTGGTCAAAGCCACAGTTTGATTAAGATGTTTCAGGGAGCTGGATTTCCCTGGCCGTCCAGTGGTTAAGACTCCACACTTTCAATGCAGGGGGCGTGGGTTCGATCCCTGGTTGGGGAACTAAGATCCTACATGCTGCGTGGTATGGCCAAAAAAAAAAAGATGTTTCAGGGAGAGAACTGTGATAAACCATGCCTCTAGAGCAAATAAAATTTAATGTTTCATGACTGTTTTGATGCTTCAGTTTAAGAAAGGAATTGTCACATTATTAAATGGATGTCAGTTTTACCTGATTGGTTTTATAAAACTGAGCCTATCTAAAATGCTTTAATGTTCAGTCTTTATAACCTTTGCTATTGTGTTGACTGAGGTGGTACGGGCAACATTTGAACGTTTCAAAAAAGGACTGCCTGCACTCTGCAGACTGATACATTTATTAGCTATTCATTACTGATTTATTAAATATATATACAAAGAGAGAGAGAGCACACACTATATTTTGTCTAGTTAATAAACTAAGTGGACAAAATCCCTTTCGTCAGGGAGCCAAGCCAAAATTACTTTTTTTTTTTTCTGGGTAGCTGTGCAACGGGACAGAATGAAATATCTCTCTATAGCTCCATCTCTATTATTTATTGTTACTTAAATAAATACATTTTTGTTAAGTTTTTCCATTATAAAATTAACTTCTTCCTTATAGGCGAAAAACCAGAATAATCATTTTATCTATTAGATATGCAAGAAACTTCGATCTTTTGTGGGTGTGCACAGAGAACTTCTTATTTGTAATGGGGATATAGTTGACACACTAGGTTTTTGATTCTATCAGGTGAAGAGGAGGGTTACTCAACAGGTTTGTGGCAGTCTCCTTACTTAAGATCCTTCTGGGAACAATTCCAACAGCTGAAATCTTTACTTTCTGGAGAGGACAGGACACCCAGGGCATACTCAACATAAAAGGGATCATTATAAAGATTTGTCTTAACTCATTCAGGAGAATTCTAGAATCAGGAATGTATGATTAGGGTATCATGTCTAGGGGACATTATGTCTACTATGCTTCAAACTTCAAATCTTATAGAAAGACTTAAAACCAGTTTTGAAACCAAACAAGATTAGAAGCCTTCTGGGGACCACCTGCAGGATATGTCTGCCTGGTAGTCATATTGTGCAGGATTATGCAGGTTTAAAGGGTGTCAAAGGATTATATAAATCATCCTCTTTCATCAAGTTCAAAATAAAAGTTTAGTTTCTGCCAGTAGAGTAGAAAAAAGGATAATGTTAGAAACACGTACTATGATCATCAGTTTTCCTAATTCCTCTGAGGTTTTCTGGGTCTGGGATGAGTGGGGATCCCAGATTTGTCCATGTAGGGTTCTTGGTCTCTTTCAACTTTCAGTGCGTTCAATCACATGAGTAGTCTGGTGTAAAGGGAACACCGATGGAATAGAAGTGGAAAGAATGAGAGATAAGTAGTAGAAAAAATAGTCCTGCTTTTCTTGTTGGAAAGCAAATCGACTGCACCCTTATATTACCACTTTAAAAAATGAGTTAAATCAACCCAATAACAAGGCTCAGCAGCCTGGCTGAAATGAAGTCAACTGGTACGACTAGAGACCAATCTGAAGAAACATTGGTCTGAAGATCAAGCCAGTTTTCCCCAACACTTAGAGGATGGGTTTCTTTAAAAAAATTAAAACTTTAAGAAGTAGATGTACAAAATAAAAATAATTATAATTACCTTTAGTACATGAAATACAATGTCATAATTAGTACACTATGTCCTATATAATATTCCATATTATGCTGTATGGTAGTAAGTTCCATTTATGTGCCAGGCATTGAACTATTCATTTTACATCAGTTTTCTATTTCTCCCAGTAATTGTATGTGAGCCATAGTCTCATTGTCCCTTTTAAGAAATGAGAACGTTGAAGCAGAGAGAGGTTAAGAGCTCATCTTAGGGCACACCAGCACTAAGTTCCTGTTGCAGGTTGATTATCCTAGCTTGCAGACCATGGGGAGAATTTTTAGGTTTATAGTAGGCTATCATATATAGTTCGGCATTATAAGGAAAATGAGGTTGGTAAGAAAATAGATGGGAAATTACAGTTGATTTGTGGTAGAGGCAAATAGACATCTTAGAGTCCCATTGAGGGCTTCCCTGGTGGCGCAGTGGTTGAGAGTCCGCCTGTCGATGCAGGGGACGTGGGTTCGTGCCCCGGTTCAGGAAGATCCCACATGCCGCGGAGTGGCTGGGCCCGTGAGCCATGGCCGCTGAGCCTGCACATCCGGAGGCCCGCGTACCGCAAAAAAAAAAAAAAAAAAAAAAAAGTCCCATTGAGCACTGCTCAGTTAAAACCTTTATGAATTAATTATGTTACAGAATTAGTTAATCATGAACTTATAACTGTTTTTTGTTTTGCCTTAAAAGCTTAGTAAATTCTCATACATATCCCTAGGTGAACTATTACTCCTCAGTATGCTTGCTCATAAATGATGGTTTGACTCCAAAAAAGTGGAACTTTCTACTTCTTTCTGAGTTGTATTCATTTATTTTGGTACATAGCTTTGCCTTTTTAGCCTACATAGATACAATAATCACGTGAATATAATAGGCACCCTGTAAAAGCGCCCGCCTCGAGGAGCTGTTCTCAAGAAGATCAGACCTATTATTACTATTTTCACTGAAGGTTCACATTTTTTGGAGCTTGCTGCCAATTTGGTAAGATGAATAGTAACTGCATTTCTTCTCTTCTTCTGATTTTCCTCTGGTCTCATTTCATTTTGACCAGGGAGCATGCACTCAAATACATGAAGGAAACAGAAGCTACAGTTGGTACAAGTGTTCATTTATCCCCAAGATCTACTCTCCGTAGTCTTAGTTTGCCTGAAAGTATGTAGCAATGGAATCTTCATTCACTATGCTTGTATCAAACCTTGAAAGTAAATTTCTCAATTCTTGTTCTTATACTTAATTGGGGTGAGAAGAAAGACAGACGTGGGGATATAAATTTGAGATCCTATGAAATTTTGCCCCAATTTAAGCCTTGATGTTATTATATAATTTTGATCTTCTTCCTTAGGAAGCAATCCTTATATTGGAATCAGCTTACATAGCTACATTGCCTAGTGACTTGCTACATGTTTGAAACCCCAGAGGATTTCAAAATGAGGAAAGAATTTAGAATCAAGGCTTGAGCATAAATTGATGACAAAAGATTCTTGCTTCTGCAGAAGGTAGAGGAAAGAACTCAGAAGGTGGACTATTTTTGTGTCAAGGTCAGGCCCGAGTGACTCAGAGATACAGGAGTATTCTGGACTCTCAGTTCAACTTGGTCTCCTTGTCTTGGGTATCAGTTGCAGCTGCTTAGACATAAGTGGACAAATTGTGCATTAAAAACCATAAATGGGTGCTTTTGAACAGAGCTTCCCAAGTATCTCCCTTGGAGACTGGGATTCAGAGGGTCTGAGATGTTGTTTGGGAATTAACAAATATCCTAACAGATCCTTACTGTTAGAGAAGTTTGAGATAATCTGCTGAGGGAAGGAAGATGTAGGCCAGCAGAATTAATTGTACTACCCTACCCAACTTTTCCTTGACACTTCCCCCCGGATTTCCTGGGTCCTTACTGCTGGTTCTGCATCACTGACTTTAGCTCAGCTCTGCCTTCATGGGGCTCCCAGCATCTTCTCGGGCTCTCGTCTAACCACCATCCTGCCTCTTCTGTCACAGCCATTTGCTATTTCTGCTACTAACCCTAAATTTTATCTCTGTCATTGTGACCCTGTGAGAGATTTGGTGGTTTAGTGCCCCCAAAAAACATTTCCAGCCCAAGAGGTTAAAGGATGATATGATCTTATTTTCTTGTTTGTTTGTTTTTGGATTAGTGTGCTAGGTAAATGTATTCTAGGTCAGAGGACCTCAGCCTGAAATGGGGTTCCCCAGGAGAGCCTTACAGATCATACCCCTGCCCTTTTTAAGGCCCCAGGTACCTTTAATGTGTCTCCAGAGTAGAAACCCACTGCTCTAGGAAGACTTGCGACCCTTGCACTGGCCCACAGAGGGACTGGAAATGGGTTTTTAACGAACTTTGCTTTAACGGTAGAAGCTTCTAAAGGAATCAACCAAAGTAGCATCTTGCTCACCCAAACTCTCTTCTAGGAGAGAAGAATTTTCAATGCACCCTGTTTATGCCTAGCCACACTCATCCCCAAGCCCCATCTGAGAAGAACTTGTTACAGTATCCAGTATTTATATAGTACTTGTCTCCCTGGAGCACACACGTCAGGCAGATTTGTTTTAAGATTTCATTAATCCTCACAGGTTTTTTATTTAGGATTTCACAGGAGTATCGCATCAATATATAAATGTTGAAAACACTATTTAATGTATATATAAGTGCCATATGATTTTTTAATTTAATATTTACGTCCCATAACCATTCATGCATACATGTGTGTCTATATGTGTATATAAACATAAAATATATGGGGCATATATTAAACACAATCCCTCCCCCACAGTGTACTTAATATTTATTAACATTGTTTTCAAAGCCTTCTTTAAATCTTTAGTGCCCCAGTTTTTCTTTCTCTTCCCTTTGCAGGCGTTTTCACCTCTCTTTATTACTGAAATTCCCATGGCTGCACTTCCGGGTAGCTCACTCACTGTGAATGATTATTTCTCACGCGCTCCTAGGGGCAAAGTTGTTTCCTAGTAATTGAACGATTGCAGCGTCCACTGCTTGAAATCTCCCATCCAGTCCCTCCCGGCCTCACTCAGCCCATACACAGTCTTTCCCGTCTGGGATTCCTTTTCTTTAGTCAATTGCCTGCAAAGTCTGAGTTGCTCCATCAGTTGAGAAATAGATATAGTTAGCCCTTATTGCCAGCATCTATTTCAAAAGGCAGTGCCACATAGGAGTTGAGAATATACAATGAAGGGTCAGACAGATCTGGGTTCAACTTCTACCATTTTCTAACTATATGACCACTCTGAGACTCTTTTGTTGGGTGGTTGTGTGGATGAGTTGAGATAATCATGCATTGTGTGGAGTGCAGTGTGTCCGGTGCATGATAGGTGATCAATAAATGGTGACATTCTTAATATCATCATTGATTCTGCCAAGCCTTCAAGTTTCAGCTCAAGCTTTTCCTCTTTTTTAAGATCTTTTCTGACTCCTGTAGGGAGACTTCATGACTTGTTTCCCTATCGTATCATTTCCACTTGTTTATACCACTTTCATGAACATTCCTTGATTTTTTTTTTTTTTTTGCTAGGATTTCTCTACCCCCACCACCACCCCTAGACTGTAAACTCTTGAGGCTAAAGATGTGACTTAAATCACTGTATCCCTACTGCCAGACACAAGTATATCATGAGAGTATGGGGACAGGCAGGGAACTTGCTACCTACAAATACTTTGATAAAAACTGCTTGTGAATTTCTTCACTGGCTGTGTGGGAAGAAAGCATTAGACACAGCATTCAGGGCCTTAGCCACCTTTTCCCAGCTGGTCTTAAATTGAACCTTTGCACAAGCCGTGCTAGGTCTGGCTTTTAGAATGGAAATCTAGAAACTCTGTTCATTGCAAAAATTTTGGCATTCTGAAGCTCAAATTGCTGAGTTCCTCTAGAGAATAAGGAACACAGTTAAGCAGACGGTGTAGTTTCTCAGATTCACTGCCAGAATCTGCACTCTGGGCAGCTGGCCTCCCTGCTTTGGTTCAGGTTAATTTCAGGGGCAGGTCACTTTCCACAGAGGGGCTTGAAAACATCTGTATGGACATCACTGTGGGTTTGCTTGTTTTTTCTCCACTAAGGAGAGAATCATTTCATGTGTCCGGTAAAAAGTTTTAAACCATCTCATTAGCAGCCTTTGCAGGCCCTTTAGTAGCACAGCTTCCATTCTGATGGAAGCTTCCATTCTGAATTGGGCTGAAACTCTTACTAGTAAGACTCCTGTACGTAATTCTTCTAAATTGCATGTTCATGTTTATGGCTGTTCCCTTCATCACCAAGGAATAATGAGCAGGGTTTGCAGATTCCTTAGCTAATAATTCAGTGATCATGGTTATTAAAAGAATGTTGTATTCAATAGATGTGAGAAGGGCATGGGGGAATTAGGAAAGATGAATTATCAATCTTGAGACTGAATGAGAACAGAATTTTTGGTCTCCCCTCCTTGAATCTAATTTGCCTAAATGAAGCAGGGAAGGCAGAGTGGATTGTGATTGATATTTTTAAATCATGTTTCCAATCCTTGATGAGGACAGAAGGGTTACAGTGCTGGTGGCTTCTCTGTGTAAACTTTGCCGTCTTCAGGGCATCCCACTGCTTCTATTTTAAAGAGTGGAACACAGAGGAAAACTGGGGAGCATTTTAAGGGTGATACATAGTGTTGAATGGAGACCCGCCAAAAGAGATATGTGTATGTCTTAACCTTAAGAGCCCATGATTGTTTGGAAAGAGGGTCTTTGTAGATATAATTAAGGATCTGGAGATGAGATCATATTGGATTATGATCTCAAGGAATGCCAGGAGTCACCAGAAACTGGAAGAGGCAAGGACGGATTCTCCCCCAGAACCCCGAGAAGGAACACAGCTCTGCCCAACTTGATTTTGACATTGTGGCCTCCAGAACTGTGAGAAAATAAATTTCTGTTGTTTTAAGTAACCAAGTTTGTAGTAATTTTTTATGGCAGCCACAGAAGATGAATACAGGTGACTAGGATTTATATCAGGGAGGCAGATTTAAAAGACTGGTCAAGGTGTAAGTTCTCTTACTACTTATTAGGTTGTATGGCATTGGGCAAAGCTATTCTCTGATATCTGATTGGTTGGTTCACTGATACATTCATTTATTCATTCATCATGTACTCAGTAATCTATTCAATAAATACATACTGACTTCCTCCTGTGCTCTAGCCACTGTGGTAGACATTGTGGTGAGTGGAGGTGTTTCCTAACATTAAAAAATGTTACATCTAATGAAAAGAAATCAGCTATTACAGTATGTGTTTGTGAAATTTTCTTTTATCTGATTATACATATTGTAATGGGAGAAAATGCTAATTGGAGAACATTTAGAAAATATAGATGGGCAAAAATAAAAGTAACCCATTATCCCAACACAAAGGGATTAATCACAGTTAACATTTTAATAGATTTACCTCCACCCATTTTATAAATAGTTGCACTTTTATGAAGATTTGAATAGTGTTCCTACTTTAACACTACATCTAGTATTTCACCATGATATGAAATATTACTTTAAAATATCATTGTAATGACTTTACAAAGTCCTTTGCATTGTCCCCTGATAGGGTAGCATTTAGGTTTCACCTGAAATTTTTATATGCACAAAGATGGATTTGTGCCCTGGGAGTTAGCTCTAGGACCCCAGAAAAGGGACCCTTGACCCAGCTTGAAAGACATCAAGGAAGGAGTGAATGTGATGGGCATAATGAAGCCACATCACAGGGCCATTCTAAGGATCCAGGCAAAGCCTTCTTGTTTGGTGCTTGGTGCTTAGGTGAATTTCTGTCTCTCTTTCCCTTAGCTTTGATTTTCAATAAATAAAAATTAAGTAAAAAAGAAAACCTGAGTGCCTATAGTTTCACTTCTGTGCGATAACCACTGTTAATATTTTGGTGAATAAACTGTCATCATTTTGTATGTGTATGTAATACACATGCATATATATTTACATATATGTTTCCACATATATAAAAAGTATGGAAGTGAATATATACATATAATATTGTATATTGTAATATTGCAATATAATATATATATATTAGCTTCCCTGCATTTTTTTTTAGAAAAAAAATGTAGTACACACTTTGTGTTACTGTTTCTTTTCCTCATGCCAAAACTGTTCTTCTGAGACATCATTTTTAATAACCCGATTGTAAATATTTTGTTCCAAAGATGGAAAATAATTTATTTGACCACTATGCTGTCACTGGAATTTCAGTTAGTTCCATGAATGCTGTTGTTGTCAATCTTTACCATACCATTAATTATTACCTAAGGATTAATTCCCATACGAGAACTACCAGGTCAAGCATCTTACCATTTTTCTCGCTTGTACTAAGTTGTAGCAAATTGCTCTTGGAGAAGTGTCCCAACTTGTACTTTTACTTGAAGTGTGTGAGGGTGCCCACGTCCTGAGTCTGTTCTGAATGTCATGAGGAAGGTCGTGTGTTGCCAACATACAAAGTTGTTTTCCTCTTTGAGTGCTTATGTCAGAGTTCAGGTTGGTGGTCATCTTTATCAGGCTAATGGACATTTGTAAAGAAAAATCTCATTAAAAGAACTCGTGGCAGAAATGATTCCATGAAATTCTGTTAAACAAACATCCATTAAGCATCCATTATGAGCATGAGACTTTTGTTGTGTCTGGTACTATGCAAAGACGAATGAGATATAATTCATTTAAAAAGCACATAGAGGGCTTCCCTGGTGGCGCAGTGGTTGAGAGTCTGCCTGCCAATGCAGGGGACACGGGTTCGTGCCCCGGTCCGGGAAGATCCCACATGCCGTGGAGTGGCTGGGCCCGTGAGCCATGGCCGCTGAGCCTGCGTGTCTGGAGCCTGTGCTCCGCAACGGGAGAGACCACAGCAGTGAGAGGCCTGCGTACCACAGAAAAAAAAAAGCACATAGAGGGGTAGAACTTACACATACTTATAAATGAATACACATACATATGACAAGGAAGAAGGTGATACGTACACTCATATGGACGCAGGCAAAAGGGGAGATGGAAGTCAAGTTTTCTTGGACTATATGACATGGAGGTGAGCCACCGAGGCAAGGCAGGATTTTAAAGGATGGAGATTAGAAGGCCATAAGAATAGCAGGAACAAAGGTCATAAAAGGCTAGGAATATTTAAGTAATGGTCAGCAATCTAGTTGGAGCCTAGAAAGAATGTGAAGGACTTTGACCAACATTGAAACCAACTTTGAAACTTATTGTAATGGCAAAAGTACTCTCTGGGTATTCCTGCTTTTTTTTTTTTTTCCTGTCATTAAGTGCTGGAGACTGTTTTCAGTGGGTAGGATTTATCAGTCCAAAGTCCATATTATGAAAGATGAAGAGGAAGAAAAAAGAGTATAATATTTTTTGGTGAAATGGAATTTGAACATTACAGCTGAAGGACAGAGGAAGAAAGAAAAAGCCATTCTCTTATCTTGGTCCTTTGACACATTTAGAGAACTTCTTGATGGTTTCGTAACAATAACAATAACCATCATTTATCAAGGACTTATTATGTGCTAGATGCATTTTGAGCCATTGATTGACTCTCCATAACAATTCAGGTACGTATTTTAAGCCACATTTATGGATAAGGAAGCCAAAGTCTAGTAAGGTCATGTGCCTTGCCCAAGATCACACAGTCTGTAAATTATAGCACTGGGAATAAAACTTACATTGGTTTTTTTCCAGATACCATGCTCTTACTACTGCCCTCTTCTGAATATGTAGACATCCATGTGCAGGACTTTCTTGGTTCTCTTATTAAGTCATATCTCTGCACCCTAGGACGTAGAGAACTTGTGTTATATGCAGTGAATGTCCAGCGGATTACCTGTTTTCATATGATAATATTTTCTGCAGATTCTGCCAAACCATCATCTTAGAACTACAAATCTTATGATTAATCCTGATAAACACATCTTAGTTGAAAATATCGTTTAGTAGAAAGTGCACTTAATACCCCTAGTTAACATCATAGCTTAGCCTAACCTACCTTGAAAGTGCTCAGAACACTTACATTAGCCCACAGTTGGGCAAAATCCTCTAGCACAAAGGCTATTTTGTAATAAAATGTTGACTATCTCATGTAACTTATTGAATACTATACTGAAAAACAGCATAGTTGTATGGGTACAGCATGGTTGTAAGTGTATCAGTTTTTACCCTCGTGATTGCCTGGCTGACCAGGAGCTGCGGCTCATTGCCGCTGCCCAGCCTCAAGAGAGAGTACTGTACTGAATATCTCTAGTTCAGGAAAATATCACAATCTGAAATGTGAAATACCCTTTCTATTGAATGTGTAGCGCTTTCACACCACCATAAAGTCAAAGAATCATAAGATGAACCATTGTTAAGTTGGGAACCGTCTGCAGATTGAAATTCAGTGGTCATCTGGTTCACCGTCCACTCTACTGAAATCCCCATTTGGCATCTCAGATAGATATTTTCTGCTTCAAAACTTTACTGCATTACACTGGAATGACTCATTTAATATAGTTGAGAAGTGGAATGAAGGAAAGTCACGTTTACTTCTAGAGAGGTTAAACATTGAATAGGAAAAGTAACGGTTAGATGCTGCTAGAGATACGTCCAAGAGTCTGCAGTGTTGATTTCAGCCTTACCCACCTTTCACAGTGTAGGAACTCCTGTGCTAACAAGAAAGAAGAGATGTATTCCTGACCCATAACTGTGATGAGTTAACCTGCTTTGGTAATATATTTATAATCCTTTTGAGCTCCTTGGAGGAAAGATGCAATATGAATATAAAATAATAACAGAGCTAACCTTCAAGCACTTTCTGAATGCCCAGGTGTGGTTTGAAGCTTAATGAATTTGTGTTAGTAAAAATATTCTGAGATCCCAGTTGAAGGGAGCTAGAGAACACAAGTGGTTATTAATTATTATTATTATCAACTCCTGCCCAGAGTTAGGGAGATTGATGGTCTCTGCCATGTTTTATCCCCAGGAGTGTAGCTGCAGGTATCAGTCCAGGGCACAATAAATGTCTAATCCCTTAGAAGGATTAACTCTACATTGGATTAAAAAAATTAATGATTCCCCATAATCTATTCTGAATGAACTGCTTCTTTCCCCCTCCTATTTCATCTGGTGACTCTTGGTATTTATAATGGAAACAGACTACACTAAAATCCAGGCTGGACCCTTTGTGTTTTATATTGGGTAACAGTGCAAAGAAACTTCACGGATTTTTATTACCTCTGTAATATGAGAAGAAGAAAAAGGGGAAAAGAGTTTTGTTTTATCTATGGCATATTTTTCGACCCTTGTGTCATGTGGGCCAGTTCTTGTGACCCAGGACATCTGCACTAGGTCTAATAACAGTCCACCTTGACCAGAGTTTTTTTTAATCAATCATCTTATTTGAAATAGTCTTAACTGTTCCACAAAGCTTCAGCAGCCAAGCCAAAATTTGTTTCCTGTTTCACGTTCGCCCCAAGGAGGCACGGGGAAAAGTTGGTGGCTGAGTAATTCTGCCTTAATCACTGTCTGTTGTCACTGACTGAGAAACACAATGGAAAGATTTGGGCAGATGGAATGGTTCAAGTGCCTCTCATAAGTGATTACAGAAAAGTTTCACTGGTTTTCCAGATACAAACATGTAGCTGTGAAAATAAACAAACTTCTGCATCCCTACAATTATTGCTTACCAATGCAGATGCAGCTTCAGTGAATCCCAGCTCATCTTGAATCCTGTGATGATGTCTCCAAATGAAGCTTCTTGCTATCTTAGCCGGAGAGGGAGCAGTCGGGATTCAGCTAAACAATCTCGTGAAAATGTCCTCCTTGTTTTCCAGTGGAAATTTGAAGGACATTTCCAATCAGGTTAACGAGAACCTGCTGATTCAGTGCTGAAATGGGTTTATTTACATCTTTCCACTTATCTATCCATGAAGAGCCATTCTCCTTTATCTGCCAGCCAATCGCAGCCTGCCAGTGTAACATCTGGCTTGAACAGCTGCCAAGAGAGGAAACACACGTTCTGTCCCTTCCAGCAAGTAGCAAGTGTAACTGAGAACCTGTAATTGCAAGAGTGCACAGAATTTGGGCAGAAATCGTGAGGTGAGATGAGAGAGGAGATGGAGGGTGTAGAACCAGCCCCTGTGTAACTTCCAGGGGAGTCCCAGGTGGAAAGAACCACAGAGGAGAGTAATGATTCATTTTCATCTGTACAGAAGTTCTTGTTAACATGTATCTGATGATGCCCATGCCACTTTTTGATTAGGCAAAAGTAAGGAAACAATATTTTCCCAAATTGAAAATGCAAGGGATCATTTTCACGGGCTCAGCTGCTCCGCGCGCGGCATTTGGGATCCTCCCGGACCAGGGCATGAACCCGTGTCCCCTGCACTGGCAGGCAGACTCTCAACCACTGTGCCACCAGGGAAGCCCCCCAAATTTATTCTTAAGGAGGCATGGGCAAGTTAAGATAGAAACTGGTTTGCTTCTGCATTTCCCAGCAAGATCACTCCCCATGGCACACTGATATGCTATTGCCTGAGTAGGAGATGCATTGAAAGGACAGCCTGTTATCAATTTATTCCATATCTTGTCAAGAACTTCCAAAACTTTTCTCCCCTCTTTTAGGGTCTATTTCCTCCAGACTCTATGACTGTGGTACTCAATCAAAATGTATGCTATAAAGTTGCTCTGAGAACATTTTCAAAGCTTTCCATGAGACCAGATAAGAATCACTGGAGGTAACTGAAAAAGTTTGAAAAGTTTCCTAGATTGTTCTAATCTACCTTCCTTTCTCCACACCCTCACACCTTCCTTAGAACCACTGTGTTCATGAGTTTCCACCTGCTTATGGCTTGTAAAGCTCTTTGGGCAACTAACTTGGAACCTCAGGGATGTTCTGAGAGCTCCTAGAAAAGAGCAGAGCAGAGCACAGGTGAGGCCACGTGCAGAGTAACAGGCAAACTGTGCCAAGTACTACAGTCAAAGCATACTGAGTGAGGTGTTGGCTAATATATTGATGATCCTGCCAAACTCTTGGCTGGGCCTGATGACAACATGTACAGGACAAGGACAAGAAAATAATATTATTCTAGAAAATTGAGATTTCAGTTCAGCATTTCATGATACATTGTTTTTAATGTGTTTAGGTCCAGGTATCCAACAAATGTTTACTAAATGCCAGGGACTTTGCTACGAATTGAGGATATAATGGTGAAAAAAGCAGACATAGTCTCCATGCAAAATAAAATGTGTTCTGAGGTTAATAGCAATGATTTCTGATGGAGAATAACTTCTCTCCCAGGAGGGGATATGTGAACTGACTTGGAGCATGAGGAGGCAGGGCAAGCATGTGCGGTCCCATTTCATAGAACAGCATGTTCAGAGGCCCTGAGGTGGGAAGAGAATGCAGCGTGTTTGAAGAACTAAAGAAGACAAGAGTGGTCTTCAAGCAGCAGGTGTCTTAGGTTGGGTTCCCTGAGAAGCGGACTGTGGGACAGAGCTTTGTGGGCAGGAAGCTTACTGGTGAATGTGCTCAGAATCAACATGCTGTGGGGGAGTAAAGACAGTAGGAATGGACAAAGGGAGGAGTGGAATGAACCCTGAGACAGTAGCAACAGAGACCTCAGCTAGTCCCTTAGATTGTTCTGCAGCTGAGATACTCTTCAGAGCCCTGAGGCTAGCGGAACAAACCTTTATACTCCTGCATGGACAGATCTTGTAAGTTGCTCCCAAAAAAGAGAAACGTCCTTGGATAGGGTTGATGTTTTGGGTGGAAAATAATTCCCAGAGAAGAACTCAACTAAGAGCTGTCAGCCATCAAGACTCCCATCATCTAGGGGCATGACAGCCTCAGTGCTGAAAGGGGGATCTGGGTGAAGTACCACAGTACACACTACAGCAGGCGAAAGGGAAAAGGACATGATCGGAGGTTGGAGCGGGAGGCAAGGGCTGCCATGCAGTAGCTTATGGGTCATGGGAAGGAGTTTGGGTTTTATTTTAAGGGCAGTGGAAAGACATTAGACACTGTTTAAGCAGGGTTTTAATGACTAAATGTGGCTTTTCAGTGTGTTCTCCTTTGATATTTACACACAACAGATAACATAAGAAAAAGAGGGGATAGCACTATGTCACCATTTATAGAATAGAATATTAGAATTGATAAGCTTGGTTATATTTGCCAAGGTAACAGTTAATAAGTGAGAAAGAAGGGCTCGGGTCCACGTCTGTTTGGGTCTAAGATTTAAAATCTTTCCACCACACCATGCTGAAGATTTAAACTTTGTTATAACAGAAACTATGGAGCATCTGTAGTTTCTGTCCACTGTGTGCATGTCTGTTTAATGACGAATAGACTCTAGGAAATTGCACCTTTAATCTGGAAGCACTAGAAAAGGCTATCTTTTCTGGTGACAAATTAACAAGAACGCAGGAGGACAGAATTCGAGGGAAGAAAGTGATGCCGTGCTTAAACCTTGGAAACCATTCCCTCATCCAAATTCTACGATCTGTCTGTATTGTTTGATTTCCTTTAGTAGTTTTGAAGTTTGGATAGGCTTTTGGTTGGGGTTGGTGAAGGGTTTTAGGAGAAAGGATGCTTTAGCCACTAAGGAAGAAGGCTAGGCAGTAGCAAGGTAGAGATTACCCTCTCTTCTCCATCACAGAGTAAAAATAACAAGTGACTCACCTAGAAAAAAGTAGATGAGGTACAGGATCCCTTGGGAAGATCTACTTACCTGTATGTTCTGGATAAAGGAATCTCTCTGCAATTCTTGGTTTATGTCATTTGTGCTCTAGAAAGCTACCTGAAGGGGTTATTGAATTCTCTAAAGAATTCAGAGACAGAGTCAATGTACAGACAGAGTCAGAATCAATTTTGTATGAATGAATCTGCATATAGAATGAAAGCTAAATACAGTTTATCATGTAACATACAGTTTTATTGTGTAGGGCTGATGAACTCTGGTTCAAGGGCCAAATCTGACCCATAATTTGGTTTTGTGTAG
Organism: Delphinapterus leucas; assembly: GCF_059928025.1. Classification (NCBI taxonomy): domain Eukaryota; kingdom Metazoa; phylum Chordata; class Mammalia; order Artiodactyla; family Monodontidae; genus Delphinapterus; species Delphinapterus leucas. The sequence goes on along the minus strand of NC_143130.1, from coordinate 44,181,050 downwards.
CCCACAAGCCGAGAATAGTTTTTACATTTTTTACAGGGTTGAAAACAATTGGAATAAGAAGAATATTTTGTGATATGTGAAAATTATATGAAGCTTAAATTTTAGTGTTCATAAATCCAGTTTTATTGGAACATAGCCATACCCGTTTGTTTAGATACTGTCTGTGCTTGCTTTTGCCCTGCAATAGCAGAGCTGAAGAGTTGTAACAGAGACTGTATTGCCCTCAAAGCTTCAAGTATTTACTAACTGGCTCTTGACGGAAAGAGTTTGTTAATGCCTCTTCTTACTCAGATATGGCTTTGAGTAGTGCTCCTCAAGCTTTACCCAAAGATGGCTGGGGATTTTGTTAAAATGCAGATTTGAATTCAGTGGGTCTGGGGTGAGACCTAACAAACTTCAGGTGATGCTGATGCTACAGGCCCACAGACTACACTTTGAGTCATGACAGCATCGAGGATGCTCTCTGCCCTTAGATTCTGGTATCATCTAGATCAGGGGTGCCCAACCCCAGGGCCTCGGACCAGTACTGGTCTGTGGCCTGTTAGGAACCGGGCCGCACAGCAGGAGGTGAGTGGTGGATGAGTGAGCAAAGCTTCATCTGCCTCTCCCCATCGCTCACATTACCGCCTGAACTATCCGCTTGCCCCCCCACCCCACCCCGGTCCGTGGAAAAATTGTCTTCCATGAAACCGGTCCCTAATGCCGAAAAGGTTGGGGACTGCTGATCTAGATCATTCATGGATTGATGCTGCTTCGCTCTGTGCCATTTTTGTTCTAGGGCTTGCAGTACAGGGATGTGGTAGAGCAAATGTAGGCTCTAGAGTCATCATTCTGGGTACAAATCCTAGTTGTTTCACCTCCTAGCTGGGTAACTTTGGGCATGCTCTTTAAACCATCTGTGCCTCAGTGTACTCTCGGAGAATCTTGAAACAAATTAAGTTCTTATTTTCAAGTGTAGTTGTGAGGATTTAAAGAGAAAAATCCATGGGAATTCCCTGGCGGTCCAGTGGTTAGGACTCTGTGCCCAGGTTCAACCTCTGGTCTGGGAACTAAGATCCCACAAGCCGTGTGGCACAGCCAAAAAAAAAAAGAGAGAGAGAAATCCATGTAAACTGCTAACAATAGTGCCTGACACATAAGACATACTCAATTATTGTTTACTCCATTTGAACAATTCATACTCAAAAAATGTAATTCTTATTCCCTTAATTTGCAATTGCTAAAAGATCTTATTTTTAAGTTTAAAGTTTTAATTTTATATCCAAGGACAATTTTTTCTGTCCTTCGTTCTGCTCTGTAAAATTTCCATTCCTTTCTTTATGGAATTGTCTATTTTCCCATCATGTCTATGTAGCTCTGTTTCGGTTCTCTGTTTCATTTGCCTCTTCTCTACTGCTTTGCCAAAGAGGATTTATAATTCACTGTTTTAACTTCCAGGTTGAACAAAACTGTAAGAGTATGTCTTTGAGAAGCCATTAAGATGATAACGGTGCCCCTTCAGTAAACTTGCTGAAGTCACAGATTTTGCTCTTTAATATTTGACATTCATTTTCATGCAAGATGGCACAAGCAACTCACAAGTAGATGTGCAATTTTTTGTAATCTATTACAATGCATGAACAAGAAACATATATTATTATTTTTCACACTGTCACATCTTAAATCTGTGGTCCTTAATTTCTTTTGGATCTTGGATCTCTTTGAGGATCTGATGAAATCATCTCACCCAAGATAAATGCATACACAGAAGCATTTTTATGCACAAAACTTCTGGAGTCTATTACCCAACATGGGCACTCCATGAACCTCAAGTTAAGAACTCCCGACTAGTCACTTTTCACCAGCAGAGATTAGATCTTATCTTTATACTTATATCACATCTTTACAGAGCCTGGCACAAAGATACCCAATTAATACCTGTCTATCTGAACTTGACTTCTATGAAGGTGACTTCACAACGTCTCCCTTCAGCCAGGAGCTTTATTTTAAGTACCAGATACATACACCCAACTGTCTTTCCATCTCAACCCAATTCTCTCTTACCTTTCTCTACCTGAAAATATCTAAAATGCAAATCTGCTTTCTCTGTGAGAGAGTATGGCTTTGGAGACAGAAATCAGTCCATCTAACTCAGCTGACATTGAGTATCATGCATGTATCTCTGTTTCCTTATCTGTCAAGCAATGGTAATAATGTCTTCCCTAAGGGAGTGTTAGGAACCGGAATCTCCTGCTCAGGATCTATCAGTCTGATACTTCTAACCCTAAACTCATCAGAGAAGATTTCCTTACCTTTATGAGAGTCAGAATAATATTAAAGATTCTTCCCCTGGAAACACCCCCTTGAACCTCCAGCCTGGCTCAGTCTCCTCTTCTGAGCTCCCATTGTGCTGTGGACACATCAATCTCACCTGTTTGTCTGTCTGCCCTCTCCTCAAGCGAGGAGAGTAGGAACTCTTCACCTTCGTACTCTCAAGGTCTTGCATAATTTCTGGTTCATAATAACATATATTAAATACAAGGTAGCATTTACAAAATGCCTTATGCTGCCTGACCTCTACTGAATGCATTCCCATCTCCTGACGGCATTAGCCTATATCCGTGAATCCAACTTGGAAACCTTAGTGTCATTTTCAACTCCTTCTTTCCATTACCGCTATTTTAATTAATTATCAAGCCTTAGTGATTCTACCTCTTTCATATCCTTTCATTTTAATTCTTGCCTGGTTTAAATTTTCCCCGTCTATTGCTTAAATTTTAATACCACTCTTCTAATCAGCTGGGGTTTTTTGCCCCTGGTTTTCCATTCTGTCTTTCCACCAGAAGTTATTTTCCTTTGATCCTAAAGCACAGATATTAATGCATTACTCCCTTGTTTAATGGTCATCAACCCATAGGCTTAATATGAATATTCATGAGCCTAACCCAGACCTATTGAAAGAATCTGAATCCCAGGACTCTGTGTATTTACCAAGGTTCCTATGTAGTTTGGTACATCCTCAGATTGGGGAAGTCCTGACCTAACCTACTGTTTCTCAAACTTTCCCTCAGATCCCTCAGTAGTGTTTCTTCAACACTACTGGCTTCCTGGGCCTCCTCCCAAAGGTAGGATTCAGGAGATTTGAGGGAGGCCTGAGGATCTGCACAGTAACCCCTTCCCCAAGTGGTTCTGATGCAGGTAGTCTATAGAATTAACCTTGAGCAGCCCTGGCTGATAGGTCTAAAACTTGGAATCACACACAAAGCTCTTCACAAACCTTGACTTCATTTCCTCCTTCCCCTTGCCCCCACCCCCATATATTAGACCCTCAGGAAGGCAGAATCGCATAGCAGCTAAGAGCTGAGCACCAGCATCACACTTCCCTGGCTTCAAATCTAGGCTTTTCTATTTACTAGGTATGTGAGCTAGTAAAGTGCTTAACCTCTATACACCTTAGCCTCCTCATCTTTAATTTGGAGGTAATGATATAATTGCTGTCTGCCATTTTTGTGCCAAATGTTAAATGAAGATAAAATATACGGAGTTCTTCATATAATGTAATGCACATTATACATCCTCCATAAGGGCATCTGTTATTATTCACCACTTCTGATCTACACTGTGGATTTGGAGGTCTGTCTTTCTTTGCTTATACTGTTTCTTCTAACCAGTTTGCCTTCTCCCCATTTTTTCCCTTCTATTTCCATACCCTTCTAGGCCCAGGATTTACATGACTCTTTAACATCTTTCTTAACACATTCCACTTCTTCAATCCCCTACTTAGGTAATAGTCCTTATTCACTACCTGTGCTTTGTTAATCACATCATCATAATTGCTCTCACATTTCATTATGGTCATGTGTATGTTTCCCTCACTGGCAGGATGGTGAGACCCTTAGACATGAACTCTGTCTCATTCAACTTTGTAACCCAGGCACCTAGCACAGTCAGTTTCCCAGAGTGGGCATGCAACAACTGTTTGCTGCACGAATGAAAGTGATAAATATATGGCGAATATAGTTGTTATGAGTAAAGAACTTGAGGATAGCTATGAGAATACATTTTTAATATTATTTGGAATCTTTATGACAATTTGTTTTCAACTTCATTCCTATAAGTGAGATATTGGTCAATACAATACATCTCCATGTGTCATTTGGAATTCAAACATTCTTTTTCTCTCCTTATGTCTCTCTGCCTGTGGGTACTTGGGTCTCAGCTCTGCCTGTCTCTATTGACCCTACTCCTTCCTGTGTACTTTTATTCAACTTGGCTACTGCACATTGAATGCTGGTGACCTTTGACATCTTTACTGGGTGGTCGAGTTCCCAGCTGAAGTCTAGAAAGCCTACCTTTATAGCTTTCCATATTTACTCTTCACATAACCTTCTAGATGTTTATCTTCATTTCATTTCAGCCCATAGGACTCAAATAATAGTGCACACCCCTTCCATGGAACTGGCCAGGATCTGTAGATGCCCTGTGCTCTGTGGTTTTAACCACTCTTCTAGCCCTTGGGGTTGCCTGCTCTTTCTTGCTCTGATCTGTAGTCCTTCCTGACCTTTCAGAACTGTCACCAGAGGGTATTCTATAATCAGAAATGAAAGAGTGGAAAGGTCAGGTCACAAGGGGATGGCAACAAGGTGCAACATTTATCCAGAAACACATTTACTCCACCTAAAATCGTCTCCCTTCCTGTTATAGCTCTTTACTTGAAAAAGGAGCTTCCTTCCTCCAAAGGCAGCTGGTCCTCAGCCCCAGGACAGCTGAAGTGAAGTCCCAGTCCTGTGGTTCTGCCAGTGCATTGACACCATTGCCTGGGAACAGAATGATGATGCAAATAATAATAAATGATGTGACATTATGGACTTATGAGGGACATTTTGTACTAAGCTGGATGGATGAATATGGGTCCCATAAAGACTTTTTTTTTTTTTTTTTGCGGTATGTGGGCCTCTCACTGTTGTGGCCTCTCCCGTTGCGGAGCACAGGCTCCGGACGCACAGACTCAGCGGCCATGGCTCACGGGCCCAGCCACTCCTCGGCATGTGGGATCTTCCCGGACCGGGGCACGAACCTGCGTCCCCTGCATCGGCAGGCGGACTCTCAACCACTGCGCCACCAGGGAAGCCCCTCATAAAGACTTTTTAGAAACCCAGAAGCCCTTGTTAATGACATAAGCTAAAAATTTGAATAGGAAAGGCCCCTTATCTTTTTTTTTTTAAAGGAAAGTGGCTTCAGTCTAAAGGGAGATGAAGGCTCAGTTAGCAAGGAATCCCAGACCCATGCCAGAGTGCAAGGCTAATGCATTTAGGTAGCCCCTCCATCTCATCTGTAAAGGACGTAACCACTGGATTAATGTGATTTTTCCTGCAGTTCTCCAAAGACTCATCCAACAACTCTACCCTAAATGTTGTATATTGAATGCATTCTTTCTCTAAGCAGCTGAACTTATTTGTTTGGAATTAAGTCTCTGAACTGGTAACTCCAGGAAAGTGAGAAAAACCAGAAACCTGGCTAATGGGATGGCACATGTTGGACTTGAATAATCACTGAGAGGACACTGGTTTGCAGAGCCAGTCTGTTTCATATAAAGGATTTTCAAAAGTTTCTGGATGAGTTTCAAGTTCCCCTCCTCTATTTTCTTCTAAATGAGTGGGTTTCACCTGGTCGAAGCAAAGAATGAGAGCGCTAAACATCGTTCACTAATCCTGAACAGTTTTATTCAGCTCCCAATTTGGTTTCCGGTCATATTTGCCCACAATTTTAGCTGTGGCGTTTCAGCTAAACAACAGCTGGGAGTTGACAGCAAGCCAGCTGCAGCCTGCTAGAGCAAACATTTGAGCTCCTAAATGTATAAAAATGATAAAATGACTAGACGTATAGGCTTCTAATTGCAGCCAGGAGTCTGCAGCTGGGAAGTCACCAGAAGATATATATTCTGCGCTGTAATCCAGCAATCATGCACTCCACCTCAACTGAAAAGCACTTCCCTTTCTCCCACCCCCAAGATTGCAGCCAAAATGTGAAATCTAGTTCCAGCTTGCAAACGATGTTCACTTCTTATTAAGGACCTGACCTAGCTCTAGGCTTGTAAATCCAGCCAAAGATTGAGCCAGGATGATAGATCAGTTGAAGTTTGAGACAGACATGATGATAAGGTGATGCTGAAAAATAAGACTCAGATGCCAGGCCTAAGGTGAGATCTATGGGATCACAAAGGTAGCCCCCCAATTCAATACTACCTGCAACAAACAGCATATAAAAGATTCAGAGCACAGCCTGTTGTTTCCTCTCTTCGACTTTCCATCGTATCTCCTTGCCTCCCCTTTCCTCTTCTCCCTCCCCACCCTTATCCCTGGTCTCCACAGGCATGCCCTCCTTTCTTCAAACAACTGCTGTAACTCACCACCCTTCCCTGTCAGCCCTATTCCAAGGATGGGGGAACATTCATCTTACTTGAACTTCTCTCCAAGCATCGAGAGGGCAAATACTTCCCTTATGTCAAATATTCATCCTTCCATCTCTAGAGTTAACCTTCCAAGCATTTGTTCTTGATTTCAGGAGAAAATAACCAAACTTTTATAGTTAGTTTTCTTCTGCTTGAGATTTAGCTTTCGAGACGGTCATTTCACTGTGGATTTAAAAAGCTGAGCAGTTTCTTTGTTTTCTCCTTCCCTGGAGTACTGATCTTCAGCCTGTTGGACTAGCTAGTCTTAATAGAAGAAAGGCTGCAGGGCAGGGGGAAGAGGATGTGTGTGTGACAGAGAGGCCAAGAAAAGAAAGTGCATCTGGGATATTCTAGAATATTTTCTGGCTATGTTGTTGGGCCCGTGACACTACACTGTCCTGGCTTGTTTGCTTTTTGTACCAGAGCAAAGCACTTTAAAAGAAGGGGTCTTCTATTTTCCTTTGTATCTTTGGGATTTTACACAGTACCTGGTCTCTGACATATACTTAGAAAGAATGCTTATGGATTGAACAGTGAATGAATGAACTCCAGTCCAATCTGGTTGGATCTGTTTGTGCTAATAGTAACGCCCTACATTTGTAAGATTTTCCGAAGTGTTTCCACATATATCATTATTCTTGCTGTGACTGTTAGCAAGTTGTCATTTTCTCTGCACTTCCATGAATGAGCCAGAGAGAATACAAATAAGCAACCGATTTGAAGCTGAGAATTTAACCAGAAGAAGCCATGGCACGGAGGATTGGATAGAAACACCACCTATCTAGCCCTGGGGTCTAGATCAGAACCACAGCCTGTGAGGCAAATCTGGCCTGTGGACCACTGTTGTAAATAAAGATTTATCAGAACCACAGCCATGCTCACTCATGACCTCATGTCTTTGACAACTTTCTCACTGCCAGACAGAGGTGGGAAGTGTGAGAGATGATCAGGCCCTCAAGGCCTAGGATATTTACTCTCTGGGACAGAAAAAGTGTGTTGACCTCTGGTCTAGATTTCAATAATAGCAGGGTGCACAAGTCACTGTGAAAGATGTCAGAAAAGGTAGGGAAAATTCTATCCACCTTTGGAACCCCTCTTGATTGTTGGGTGGTATTTTCTGATCTATGATCTAAGTAATATACTTAAAAAGAAAGATCAGGGGGTAAGCATGGGAAAGTAAAGAAGTAACAGCGTGGAATCATCCTTTTTAGCCAACACATGGGTAAAGACACTCTGGAATACCCAGTGTTTTTTACTCAAGTTTGTTGTGAAATCTCCAGAAGCTCTGTGTAAGGCACTTCTGAGGGCCCAGCGTTCCACAAGGCCGCTGTGATATCCCGTTAAGCCATCCCAGTTCCCTCCTTATCTCACACTTTCTGTTATCTTTACACTTGAGAAGTCACTCCAGATGCAGCTCTGCTGAAAGTAACATAATTAGGTACGGGTGTCTGCTCTCTCCCCTTGCATCATCTGTGGAGTGGGTGCAAGCTGCTTCACTCTGAGAACTTAATTTTTTTCCCAGTGGATTGCTGAGTAGACTGAACATATGGAACCTCTCACACCTGTAGGCATTTTAGCAATTTCCTCTGATGAATCCATTTGTAACCCTCTGCTCAGTTACACCAAAGGGTTCCTCTTCGTGTTTTTGCAGCCTCTGAAAGATTTTGCCACTTGCAGGGCCGGGAAGTCATGAGCTGTCTGGCTAGCTGTGGGGAAACTTCTGCGTTTGGATGATGTTTTTTACTTTGATAAATCGCGACGGATTTTTCCACAGGCAGATGCTTTACAGTTATCTGCATGACAACACCAATATTCTAGAGCAAATCCAACGTGAGAGTTTGCAATTTACCTCTTTATCTTGGCAGCTATCATTTAGCCTTACTGGCTCTTTAAAAATTTTAATCACTGAATTATAGATAAAGAAACTGATTGCAAACTGATTAAGTGACTTCCAGATCAGAGTGAAATCCTGCAAATAGAGAGAATACTGAAATATCCTGTTTCTCAGAAGCATCTGCTATATTAAAATAGCACAGACTTTGGAATAAGGGGACCTGGGTTTTAAGCACAGCTCCATCACTTACAAGCTCCAAGACTGTGGTTGATTTACTCTGTAACTTCTCTGAGCCTCGGTTTCCTCTTGTATGAAATCTGGGTGATCACAGTATCATGCTCCTTATGGAATTTAACTCCGTTCCATTCAGTTTAACAACACTTTATTGAGCATTTACTCTTTCTGGGCTCTTTGCCTAGCACTATGGTTATACATCAATATAATCCTCTCTCCTTACCAGTTTAATGTGTATTGGGCATTCAGATACATACGAGGATGGCTTCAATATAATTTGGTATGAATCATATGGGATATGGTCTGGGTCCTATAGGGATATTTTGCTCAGTCTGAGTGTCCAGGAAAACTTCCTCAGAGACATGGTACCTGAGCTGTGATTGAATTAGTGTCGTCATGCTAAGGTAGAAAAGAAGGATTATTTAGATGGAGATCCTAGCAAGAGAGAAAGCAGGGGAACCTGAAACTACCACCTTGTTTATGTGGAAAACTTTAAGAGATTTGGTAGGATTTGATCACAGAAAGAACATTCGTGGCAGGGTATGTGGCTGGAGGTACATTTAGGAACCAGGCCACGAAGGGCCTTGTAAGCCTTGCCAAGAAGTCCCAGTTTTACCCAGAGAGCTCTGGGGAGCCAGTGAAGCTTTCAGGCAGGGATGTGACACAATAGTGCATATTTGATTAAACACTTTGGTTAATATGTGTGGGTACTACTCCAAGGGGAGCAAGTTTTAAAGCTAAGTGATAACATTTTCAGCTTCCAATGAAAGGGATATAGCAGATCTGTGGCAGAAGAGACAGAGAGAAGGGTGGTGGTTCCCAGAAGTCATAATTGTTAGAGGGAGAGAGGTTGATTGGATGTGGTCGGTGAAGAAAAGGGATATGCTTATACTAGTGATAAACTCAACTAATGTGAGTAAAAGCATTCTGCAGACTATAAAGCACTAGTTAACTTTGGGGGCATCATTCAGAAAACATTTAATGAGGAGTTTCTAGGCTCTAGGCTAGTTTCTGGGTATATGTGGGAGATAGGAGTACAGAAAAGAGAAGAGAGATAATATTTGCAAAAAATATTATATTCTAGGCCCTGACCAAATACCATATATTCATGAATTTTCTTTGTTTTCACAATAGCCCTTTGAGGTGGATTTTATTTCCTTTTATGCCTGAGGAATGGAGACTTAGAGATGATTCCCTGCTCTCAAAATGCTCATGGAAATTTGTGTCAGTGGAATTATAACTCACAGTGAAAGAAGTCAAGACAAAGACATACATGGAGTGATGCAAGTGTACAGAAGAAAAGTGCTGAGCTGTATTTGGAGAAACTTCACAGAGGAGGTCATGCCTGTGAAGAGGAGTAGAAACTGTCCAGGAGGCAGGAGGGGGCAGCTAAAGGAACCGCAAGTAGAAAATGTGAAGGACTGTGTTCTGGGAACTGCAAATGGTTCAGTCTGGCTGGTGAAGTATAGAGGGGAGTAGCATGGGATGAGACTCTATGACATGCTAAGTGTGGGCTTTATGATAAAAGCAATGGGAAAGCATCCATGAGTTTTAAGCAGGTGTGGGTCAAGATAAAATATATATTTTAGAAAAATCATTTTGGTGGCCCTGTAGAGAGGATGAAGAAGATTGGAAGAAGGCAATTTCTAGTTAAGAGTTGGTGGAAGCTTGGACTAGCATGGTAGAAGTGGAGATGAAGCAGGACTAACATTCAGGAGACTAGAGACAGCATGCTGACCAGGGGTTATAAGGAAAGAAGGATATAAGGAGTCACTGAGTTTTCTGTTTGGGGGCTGGTTAGAGAGTAGAACTAAACAAAGATGGAGACTACAAGAAGAAGAGTTTGTGGGGAGGAAAGAGCTTTGAGGGAAGGATGGCGAGAGACATTTAGAAGGCACATGGAAGAAGATAGATGGGTAGAATATGAGTGGTGAGCAAGAGAGCGAAACTGAGGACGCCTTGAGCATGCCAAAGGATGATGGCATCATTTAAAGAGCAGGGTAGCCTTTTGTCAGGTGGAGTCTCCTAGCTCCTTGAGAATCAGAAAAGTGCCTTGAGCCCACTTTCCTAACTTGTAGAAGTTCTAAAGTCCCCCAGTATTTCCAAGATTTCATGACGCTTTAAGTTCTCATGATTTCTTGAGGCTACACACTTTCTTCTATAGTGCTGTGGATTTTTAACACAATATTTATCCATATGTGAAACTGTTCCTTTCACTGGTTCTTGCAAAACACATACTCCCCCATGGCCTCTCCCACACACAGGCAGAGCGCTTGTTCCTTATTCTCTGAACCCTTGGTGCTTACTGACACCCAGCCCCTTGTGACCCTGGGACAGCGGGTGAAAGGATGGGGAAGCATTGCCTTTTACTCAGTGTTTATCAAGTATTTTCTTCCAAAGATAGATTAGGTACTGGCTGTAAAGGAATTGTAGTTTACCCACTTCATTGTGTGGTAAATACAGGACGAGTTTGGGGGAGGGGTCATGTTTGTAACAGAGAATGACAGATTTTATTTTAAGCAAATTTCATTTGACATGCCTCTGGGACATCAAGGTTACTCTCATGGTTTCAGGTAATCTCACTCCTCCTAGAAGATGCTTCCTATAAAGAGTAGAATTTTGTAGGTCATTCTGTCCTTTCCCTTATATTCACACACAAAGAAAGTTGACTGTTGAGTATGGTCATTTCCCTTCCTCCACTGGCTTTTTCCATGCTGGTTTTATAGGTTCTGCAGGACGGTAGTGTGCTAGAGGGTTTGTGTCTCAGTTCTGGGCTGAGGATCTAAGCTTGTCCTAGTGAGAATGAGACTGTGGATATAATATGCAGGGTAGGTAGTTCACGCAATTAAAAATCCCAGTTCCACTGCCACAGGCTGCACTTTCATCCTGCTAGCTGTCTCAGAGTTCTATGCCACTGATCACAAAGTTAAACAGGTATGACCCTGAAAAATCTATCACCGCCATGGGAATGTCAGCCTGCTTCTGCATCAGTGCATTCATTAGCCATGAAAATTCTTGAGTTTTGGTCTGATTCTTGTGGCTGGGATAATAGGGTCAGGAACCTTTTACTCGTAACAAAAACTCATGAAAACTAGTTTAAGTTAAAATGAGACTCAATGCTCATTTATCAGAAAAGTACAAGGGGACATTGGACTTCTTCTCCTCTCTCATCCCTCTGTTTAATCCTCTCCCCTCTCTCTTTCCTAATGATGCTTCCTAGATGGTAGAAGATGATCACCACAAGCTCCAACTATACGTAAACTTTTGGTACTCATGATTTCCAGATAGGGTTCCTCTTCCTTGACAATTTCAACAGCAGTCCTGGGGAAAGCTTTGATTGACATAGCCTGAGTCATTTGCATATCCATAAACCAGTCGGTGTGTATGAGGGAACATGACACTCTGATTGGTTATACCCAGGTCAGGTGTTCAGCCTTGGGAGCTGAATGTGATGTGAGCCTCTCCTGAAGTGTCAAGATTGACCATGAAGAAATAATGGTTCACGCAACACATACTGGATTTATGCTTGGTATTCTGATAAGCAGGATACAGTCCTGGTAGAGGTAGGACCAAATACTTATACTGCTCAGCTTCTGTAACATCTTGTCTTAGGCAGTGAACCCTGATACCATATCCCCAAGTAGCTGAATGGGATCCAGAAATGAGACTGTGTACAGATACTGTAGTGTCATAACTACCTGAGTATAGACACCCACACTGCATGACTGCTGCTGTAGGATCTCATCATCCTACTCAGTTAATTATTTTATTTGGAACTATCCTTGCTTTTAAAAAATACATACGTTGTTCTTTACTCTGGAGCACTTTTAAAAAATAAGCCTCAGTAATTCTCATTTCATGTAAATATAGCAGAAGAATTACTCGTGTGTTTGTTTTATTTGTTTTAGAAAATTCAAACATAAGTAGTGCATAGAAAATGATGTAAGGAACACACTTAAAGTTAATGTTACTATTTAATGAATTTTCGCACTTCTACATATTTGCTTCAGGGTTTTATTTTTAAACAAAGGCAATATCGTGGATTAGGGTTAAAGCCCTCCTGTATCCAGTCAAAATCTAATTTGCATCCTTTCTTCTCCAAAATTACAACTAGTGTTGCTCTATCTATCTATCTATCTGTCTATATCTGTCTATCTATCTGCTTCTGCTTTAGGGTTTTCTCTTTGCTTTCTTTGGTTAATTTTTCTATGTCTGTGTATGGCTAATTTGCAATGTTTTTATAGAAACTGTTAATTAAAGTTCCCTATTAATTAAAAGCAACCACACACACACACACACACACACACACACCCTGCCCAGAAAAACACCCTAAAATTAAAAATTAAAAACAAAACACCTGTATTATAATTTTTGAGCTACAGCTTTTGTGAGATGTTTGTTTAAAAAATACCTCCACTGTGATTGAGATCTATCAATTTCTGCTTTTAAGTATTTTTGCTTTTGTATTTGAAGTGATGTTGTCAGAGGTACACACATTCATGGTTGTGAGAATTTCTCAGTGCAGTGTTCCTTTAAGGATTATATTTTGTTTCTCTTCATCTTGATTAATAATTTTGCTATGAATAATTTTTCATGTAATAGTGGTTAGAAATTTGTCTAATTTATTAGTCATTTTTTCCTATGTAAGTTTGGGTTTGCTGATCATTTTTCTTTACCCATTTCATTATTTTTTTTCTTCTTTTTCTGTGTGTATTCCATTCATCTTCTTTCTTTGGACTTATTCCATCCCCCCACTACCCCCTTGACCCTTGATTTCAACAAAAGTCTTTTTATTTTAATTCACCTTGTTTTTTAAAATATAACTTTACAAAAGATATTTGATAAGCATTATTATATTTGTATATAGTTTAAAATTTACATCATTATTTCTTTAACCCATGAACTGATTAGATTCTGTTTTTGTGTGCCAGACAGTGGTAGAGGGTGGTTATCACTGTTAGAATAATTGTTTTTGTAAATTTTAAGCTGACCCTTTTTTCTGTTTCATTCTTACTCAATTCCATGGTGGTCAGGGAACCTGGACTCTGTGGGGGTAATTCTTTTTTTTTTTTTTTAACATCTTTATTGGAGTATAATCCCTTTACACTGGTGTGTTAGTTTCTGCTTTATAACAAAGTGAATCAGTTTGTGGGGGTTATTCTTTAATATTTATTGAGTCTTCTTTATGACATAGTCCCTGACAAATTTTTATAGATTTTCAGTATATGGTATAAAGATGGGCATATTTTCTGTTGGGAACATAATTATTTAATAAGAAGCTTTTTGATCATGCTATTTAAATTTTATCCAACTTTCTCTTTACTATTTGATCTAACAGTTTTTTTAAAAGTTTGTTTAAAAAAAACAATATTAATTTTCCTTGGAACTCTTTGGTCCTATCCAATGTTTTTGCCTTAAATTCTTCCCCCCCCAATATTAGTATTGCTAAATCAGATAAAAATAGGTTTAGTGATTTTTTTCACTAAATTTTTAAAAAAATTTTTCTCTGGTAATTTGTTTTAAGTGTTCATTTCCTAAAGATTATATATAGCGGGGTATTTTGGTTGCTTGTTTTTAGAAAATTCAATATATAGTACTGCCTTTTAGTAGATTACTTAATTTTATATTTATTGTGAGCATTGATCACTTTGGATTAATTCCTTCCGTCTTATTTTGTGCTACTTATTAAACATTTTTCCTTTGCTTCCGTTTTTTAAATCCCACATTTCCTACCTCTGTTGGCTTAGCAATTTTAAAATATTCCTTTGTTTTTCCCCTTCACCAGTCTGGAAACTACTAATTATATTTTTATTGTGTTTGTAAATTTCTCCTAATTAAAAAATATTGAAGTTCAGTATACATACAGAAAATTGCACACAACAAAAATGAAATTATCACAAAATTAACATTCATGTAACTGCCATACAAGAAATAAAACATTTCCAATATTTCAGAATTACAAAGCATTAATGCCTTTTAAAAAAGAAATCTTTAAAGTTAATTAAGTTTCTTAAATCAGCTAAAGTTATGCAGTATCTCTGTACTTTCTCAAATGAGGTGAGGACATTAGCAAACTTAACTAGTCATTAAACACTCTTTCCCACCTTCATTTAAGTTGTTTTAACTTTAGTTTTACTCACTTGAGACAGAGAAAGTCAGCTATTTTATATCTGCAGTTACATAAATTTTCCAACTGCATCTTACTTCCTTATCTGTGTGATTATTTTGTTGTTGTTTTGCACTAAAATACAGCCTTTAGTGGTTCTTTCAGTACTGATTTATGAGAACTAAACTCTCAACTTCATTTTAGGTCTGAAAATGTCTTCATTTCATCTTCACTTGAATGATACTTTATCCAGATATAAAATTCTAATTTGACAGTTGTTTTCCCTTAGCATTTTGAAATTTTTTCTCTGTTGCCTTCAGGTTTTCATTATTAATAATGTTAAATTTATTCACAATATAATTACCATTCCTTTGAAGGAAATTTGGCTTTTTTATTTGATAGTTTCAAGAATATTTCTTTTTATTTTCACTGCATTGAAATATCAATGTCCTCTGGTTTTTAGTATGGCATTGCACCCTACCGCTAGCTGTGCCTGATGTCCCTATGTTTGGGGCCTGTATAGTTTAATCATTTGAGAATAAATCTCTAGTCTTCAGACATAAAGGAGGAAGGAAAATTGCTTAGTCATATAACCTGGGGCATGGATCTGAGGGCCTGATTACTTTTCATAAAGACTTTCAACCAATACTGTGTTTAGACATTTTCTGTATGTCTCACAGGAAGAGATACTTTTTGCACACAGTTTCTGATTTTTTTCTCTTGTAAATTGGCTTGCTTCCTTTTGGTATATAAGTTTGAGGGATCTCTGATCTGTTAAATCACATACCACTAGACCATCTGCTTTCCATCTCTCAATATTTAGATATTTCTTGTCTGTCATCTCTCCTATTTTCTGTATGTTTGAAGATTTATAAATATTTTCAAATCCTTTCCAGTAATTTTTTTGTGGGTGGGGGAGGTTCTTGGAGATATAATGGATGACTGCGTATATTCAGTCTTCTGTGTCTAAACAAAAATCCTTTCCATTAAGATTTTGCAGACACTGGAAATTCTATTAACAGAAGATAGAGTCCTTCATTTCATAATTAGAAATACCCCAGGGAGACATAGCACATTAACTTATAATTATAAATGGCTGTTATGCTTTCGTCTTTATAATTGACCCCTGATTCAGAATTAATTGCTTTCATATCCCTGTTATATCTCCTTCGCGTATTTATGGTTTTTGGTAGGCAGGCCTCAATAACTAGACTGTGAACTAGTTAGGATTATGTTTAAGGCACTTTTGCATTTGAGTATCATTAGTACCTATCACAGTGCTTGGTACAAAGAGATTGCTTCATAAATGCCTCTTCAATAACGATGAATAATTTAGAATCAGAATTAACACAAAAAACTTTCAGCTATGACAAGAGTATTTCTCACCCATTGACGAGAAATTTGAACCAGATGATCCCAGACTTTTCTTCCAGATTCCTCCCACGATTTGATTGATTATTCGGTTTAGAAACTGGTATTGTGAGGAGATTAAACCTTCAAGTAATGATAAAATAACAGTATTATTTTATGTTTATATAATTTGTTTATTGTTTAAGGTGCTTCCATACCCATATATATTTTTCTAACCCTCACACATCCCTGAAATATTGGAGAATTGCAAGGTGTATTTTACTTTTATTTATTCTTTCAAAGAATACAAGATACTGGTGGGGGTAATTATCATCAATTTGGGATAATCCAAGAATATCCCCTTATTTAACATCATTTTCTATAAAACTATCAGAAACAAAGGAACTGAGGAAGAGCTTCTTAAAGGGATAATAAAGCATGGAGCAAATGTCCATTGCCAAAGTAGAACCTGTAGTTTTTCTTTCCATATTACTCTGCCCCTAGGGAGTGCTTTTGACAAATAATCACTATAAAGGTCGCAAAGAAAAAAGAGCTTTATTTGGGGTCTTGAGAATTGCAACTCAGGAGACACAGACTCAGGTAAAGCTGAAAGTGTATTCCAGGGAAGAGAAAGAATCAGGGGTTTATAAAGGCAAAAACCACAAGGCTGTAGTCTGACATAAGAAAGGATATATTTGTCCTTAAGGGATAAGCTGTCACGAGTAATTTTAGACTAAGGATCCAACAAGTATCTGGAATTTCTGGAGCATTGGGTAGATGTTCTGGATTCCTGTATTAGGACAATAAGCCGGTCAAAAGGTCAGATTCCATGTGGGCTGAGATGTGCATAAATCACACTTCCTCAATGGCCTCCTGGCTCCATTTTAGAGAACCCCCTTAGCAATATTGACTCTATGTTGATTTTCCTTTCACAACACCACCATGAGGCAGCTCATACCCTCTGTTTTTTGAATGGAAATAGGAAAAGACTTGGGCCAACATGTCTTCATCCTCAGAAATGCTCTCCTGGAGCCCCCACCCACACAGACACAGACACACCTCTTCGCCCAAGCCCCTCATTCCCACCAGAAAATGACTCCAACTTTGAGCTTCTCTTCTCTAATTTTTTAAAGGGAGAAGGTAAAGGGACCACTATTTATTTTTATACA
The DNA here is from genome assembly GCF_059928025.1 of Delphinapterus leucas. Lineage (NCBI taxonomy): Eukaryota > Metazoa > Chordata > Mammalia > Artiodactyla > Monodontidae > Delphinapterus > Delphinapterus leucas. The sequence goes on along the minus strand of NC_143130.1, from coordinate 44,163,927 downwards.
TAGCAAACAAAGTTCTTATTTAGTACAAACATTTAAACACAATTATAGGAATCCTAGAAATTCTTGCCCACAGAATAGTTGACAGTGAAAAGGAGTAATGATCATTTTTGCCTAGAGTAGAAAGACTTACCCTTGTTAGTTCTGAGAACTGTCTAATCTACTCTAAAAGAAGCAGGAGATCTGGGGATATGGGGTGGGCTGGGATTCCAGGAGAGAGGAATGGTATAGGTTTTAGAAGGGTTGAGGTCTATGGCTATACAATTTAGAACAAAGTGAAATGGAAGTAGCGAAGCTGAGATTAGACAAGGGAATGTTTTAAAAATTTAGGAAAAGGTCCCAGAGCAAGATTTCTGGGTAGAAGCTTTAAACAGTGCTGATTCAGAGTAAAAAGAAGGAGGGCACATTGAATGGAAGCGCATTTATTGTGAAATGTCAGACATAAAATGCAACCTCCACTAACTGGTATTGTAGTTCATTTCTTGACTAGTCCCATAGAATGAGGTTTTGAGCTTGGATTTAGCTAGTAAGAAGTGTGCATCTTAAATGCATTGAAGGAAGCTACAATTGTAAATAAATCATTCTGCCATCTTAAACTGACAACAAGGTGTTCAGTGAAAGTAGTGATCTGGTAAGCAGTGGAAACATTCAATTGTTATGTAAATCATGGGGAGCAGGGGAATGAATGTTCCTTGTTCTTCTGAGAGATCAAATTAATTCACATCATATCATAGCACCAGGGATATCATCTGCTAATACCTAGCAGCTTTTCAGGTGTAACTCCCTTGGTGATCTCAAGAGTTTGTCAGTCGCCACTCTGAGCAGTTTTTCTGTTAGTCATGAGAAAGCTGGATAATTAAGAAGTTTGGGGCCATGCAGACTGGCCAGGCAAAATGGACTACTGAAGAAAGTGCCACTGCTTTCTTCTCCTGAAGAATAAACAGATAAACGTCCATCACACAGGTGGGACTTAAGAGCTTTATGGAGCTGGCTGATGGAAAATCCCTTTGTGATACATAGGTTTATGGAGGGAAGCTTGGTCTTTGTCTCATAGCTTCCTGATGGACATTAGGTTTCAAAAAACTTACCAACACATTGTGATTGACCTCTGAAAATGAAAGTTGGAGATTCACATAACAGGCAGTAAATTTGAGGGCAAGTCGAAACACCTGACGTAATTAAAGCAAGACCCTGAGTAATAAACAAGTAGAAATAAGATATACAAAATTGATGTCATTCTTAAAATAACTGTATTCAGTATGTTAGATGTATTGAAAAGCATCGTCACTATGACTTTGGTATATATGAGAAAATTTGGAAAACAAGCTGTAGTTAAGAGTTTCTAACATTCATAAGGCTCCCCTATATTTAGTTTTCAAATAGATTATTAATAAATTTTAAAAGGACAGGTTATTCCAAGTTTCAGTATGTAAATACATAGACATAGGCTGATAGAGTAAAACCTCAGTGATTAAGGAACTAATTAATGGAGTATCTACAATACGTAATACATTTTTTCACAATTTTTATAATTGCATTTTAAAAATTGGGATATAATTCACATATACAATTCAGCCATTGCAATTGTACAATTAAATGATTTTTAATATATTTGCAAAGTGGTACAACCATCACCACTATCTTACTCCAGTACATTTTCGTTACCCCATCAGCGGTCACTCCCCATTCTCCCCTCCCTGTGGTCCCTGGAAATCACTAATATACTTTCTGTATCTATGAATTTGCCTATTCTAGGCGTTTCATGAAAATAGTGTCATATGATATGTGGTCTTTTATATGTGGATCTTTCACTTAACCTAGTGTTCTCAAGGTTCATTCATTCGTTCCTTTTTAGCACTTCATTCCATTTTATGGCTCAATATTTTTCCATTGTATGGATGAACCACATTTGTTTATCCATTCATTCACTGATAGGCATTTGCCTTGTTTCCAGTTTTTGGCTGTTATTTATAATGCTGCTATGAATATCCACGTACAAGATTTTATGTGGAGATATTTTTTCAGTTCTCTTGGGTGTATACTTAGGAGTGAAACTGCTGGTCATATGGGGAATCTATGTTTGACATTTTAAGTAACTGCAAGACTACTGCAAAATAGGTAAAAAAAAATTATTGCCCTAGAATGTGTAAGAGTTTCAATTTGTACACATTCTCTAACATTTTTAAACTTTTTAATTTTAGCCATCCTTTTTAATTTAGTATGTGAAATGGTATCTTATTGTGGTTTGGGATTGCATTTACCTAATGACTTATGATGGTGAATATATTTTCATGTACTCATTGGTCATTTGTATATCTGTTTTGGAGAAATGTCTGTTCAAATACTTTGCCCAGTTTTTAATGGGTTTGTCTTATCAGATATATATGATTTGTGAAATTTTCTCCTATTCTGTTGGTTGTTTTTTACTTTGTTGATGATATCCTTTGATACTCAAGAATTTTAAATTTTGATGAAATACAATTTATTTTTCTTTTGTCACTTTTGCTTTTGATACTATACCTATGAAACCATTCCCTAACCCAAGGCCACAAAGATGCAATCCAGTGTTTCTTTCTAGTTTTGTAATTCAGTTCTAGTATTTGGGCCTATGACCCATTGTGAGTTAATTTTTGTGTCATATGAGATAGGGGTCCAAAATCATTCTTTTGCATTTAGGTATTCAGTTTTCCTAGCACTATTTCTTGAAAAGACTTTTTTTTTTTTCTCATTTGTAGTTATTTTGAAATTGGGAAGTGTGAGTCCTTCAACTTCGTTCTCCTTCTCTTTCAAGAGTGTCTAGTCTATTCTGTGTCCTGAGTATTTGCATGTGAATTCTAAGTTATTCTGTGCCCTGAGGATTTGCATGTGAATTCTAAGTTTAGGTTATCAAATTCTGAAAAAAAAAAAAAAAAAGTAAGGTAGAACTTTGATAGATATTGTATTGAATCTTTGGATCTATCTGATGAGTATTGCCATTTTAACAATATTAAGTCTTCAAATCCATGAACAGAGAATGTTGTTCCATGTATTTAGATGTTCTTTAATTTCTTTCAATAATGTTTTGTAGTTTGCAGTGTATAAGTCTTGCACTTCTTTGGATAAATTTGTTCCTAAGTGTTTTATTCTTTTTGATGCTATTCCATTATAAATGGAATTGTTTTAATGTTTTATTTTCAGATCATTCATTGCTAGTGTATAGAAATACAGTCAATGTTTGCGCATTGATCTTGCATCCTTTGTCTTTGCTGAACTGATTTATTAGCTCTATTTCTTTTTTTTTTTTTTGTAGATTCTTGAGGATTTTCTATATACAGGATTATTTCATCTGCCAGTAATGATAATTTTACTTCTTTTCCAATCTGGATGCTTTTTATTTCTTCTTACTTAATTTCTCTGGCTAGCATTCCTGGTACAATGTTGAGAACATGTGGTGAGAGCAAACATCCTTGGTTCGTTATAGATCTTTGGGGAAATATTTCAGTCTTTCACTGTTAAGTATGATAACAGCTGCGGGATTTTAATAGATATTCTTTATTATGTTGAAGAATTTCCCTTCTGTCCTTAGTTTTTTGAGTGTTTTCTATCATGAAAGGGTGATGGATTTTATAAAATGGTTTTGTACATCTACAAAGATGATAATGTATGTTTTTTTGTCCTTTATGTTATTAATATGGTGTATTACATTGATTGATTTTTAACATTGATTTTCATGATGAACAAACCTTCAAATCCTGGAATAAATCCCACCTGTTTGTGAACAATATGTATAATCATTTTTGTATGTTGTTTCATTTGGTTTGATAGTATTTTGAGGAGAATTTTTAGATATACATATATTTATAAGGGATACTGATATATAGTTTTCTTTTCTGTAATATCTTTGGTTTTGGTATCAGGGTAATACAGATTCATAGAAAGAGCTGAGAAGTGTTTCCTCCTCTTTTAAGTTTTAAAAAAGTTTGTGAATAATTTCTTTTAATTCTTTAAAAGTATAGTAGAATTTACCAGTGAAACCATATGGTCCGGGGCTTTCTTTTGTGGGGAGTTGTCAACTATTAATTCAATGTCTTTATTTATTATAGGTATATTCAGATTTTCTATTTCTCCTTGATTTAGATTTGGCAGTTTGTATCTTTCCCAACATTTGTCCATTTCCTCTAGATTTTCTAATTTGTTGGTGTATAATTGTTCATAGTATGTCCTTATAAACCTTTTAATTACTGTAAGGTTAATAATAATGTTCCCTCTTTCATTTCTTATTTTAGTAGTTTACATCTTCTCTCCCTCTCTCTTTTTTGTCTGTTTAACTAGAGGTCTATATATTTTCCAAGAACCAACTTTTAGTTCACTGAGTTCTCTATTGTTTTTCCATTCTTTATTTCATTGATTTCTGTTTTAATCTTTATTATTTCATTCCTTCTTTTTGCTTTGAGTTTAATTTTCTTTTCTTTTCTAGTTTCTTAAGATGGAAGTTTGGATTATTGACTTGAGATCTTTATTTATTTATTTATTTTAATATAGGCACTTGCAACTATATTTCCTCTGAGCAATGCTTTTAGTTTGTCCCATAATTTTGGTACATTTTGTTTTCGCTTCTTTTAATGATTTTTCTGATTTCCCATGTGATTTCTGCTTTGACTGAAATAATGAGTACATTATTTAATTTTCACATGTTTGTGAATTTTCTCAAATTTCCCTTTGCTATTGATTTCTAATTTCATCTGCTTTTGATCATAGAACATACTTTGCATGATTTGAATCTTTTAAATTTATTGAGACTTATTTTGTGGCCTATCATGTGATCTATTTTGGAGTATACTCCATGTGCACTTCAGTAGAATGTGTACAGTTTGCTCTATTGGACCAAGTGTTCTATAGTTGTCTGTGAGTCTAATTGGTTTATAGTTTTATGCATGTCTTATGTTTCCTTGTTGATATTCTGTGTAGTTGTCCTATCCATTACTGAAAGTAAGGAATTGAAATCTCTAAGTATTATTATAGAATTGTCTGTTTCTCACTTTGGTTCTTTCAGTTGTTTTTTTTTTTTCATATACTATGCTACTCCTTTATTACGTGCATGTGTGTTTACAAGTTTTATTGATGAATTGACTCTTTATCATTATATAATATTCCTTTTTGTCTCTTGTAACTGTTTTTGAGTTTAGCTCTATTTTGTTTGATACTAGTATAGCCACTCAGTCTCTCTTTTGATTACTATTTACATTGCATATCTTCTTCCATCCTTTTACTTTTAACCCATTGTGTCTTTGAATCTAAAGTATGTCTCTTGTAGACAAGTTATAACTGTAACATTTATTTAAAAAATAATCCACTCTACTCATCTCTACCTTTGGATTGAATGGTTTAATTCATTTATATTTAATGTAATTACTGATAGAGAAAATTTATATCTGCCTTGTTGCTATTTGTTTTCTATATTTCTATGTCCTTTTTAAAAATTCTTCCATTCTTCCATTACTGCCACCTTTTGTGTTAAATAAATGCTATCTACTGTAACATTTAAATTAATCTGTCATTGCTTTCATAATTTTATTTTAGTTCTTTTCTAAGTTTTTGCCCTGGGGATTATAATTAATATCTTGATTTTTAACAATGTAGTTCAGATTAATACAGACTGAATTACAACAGTACATAAAATTTTGCTCTTAAAGAGCTTCATTTCCTCCCCCTTTCTTCATGCTGTTATTATACAAATCGTATCTTTATACATTGTTCGCACATCAGCACAGTTTGTAATTATTACTTATGCAGCTGTCTTTTAAATTAGATATGAGAAAAAAAGTTAAACTAAAAATAGGTTTATACTATCTTTTATATTTATCTATGTAGTTACCTTTAACAGTGTATTTTTCTTTTTTTTTTTTTATGTGTATTCTTGTTGTTATCTAATCTGCTTTCATTTCAGCCTGAAGATCTTCCTTTAGAATTTTAGAATTTCTTGCAGGGTGCATCAGTTAGCAATTAATTCTCTCAGGTTTTGTTTATCTGGTACTGTCTTAATCTCTCCTAAATTTTTTAAAGGATAGTTTTGTTAGATATAGGATTCTGGTTGGCAGTCTCTTTCTTTCAGCATGAGCATGAGTATGTTATCTCATGGCCTTCTGACCTTCATTGTTTCTGATAAGAGTAATCAGTTTTTAATCTCACTGTGGATCTCTTGTATGAGATTAGTCACTTCTCTATTGCTACTTTCAAAACTTTTTTTGTCTTTTGACATTTTGACTATAACTGTCTAGGTATGGCCTTCAAGTTACCTGTCCTGGAGTTGGATGAGTTTCTTTTTTTTTTTTTTTAACATCTTTATTGGAGTATAATTGCTTTACAATGGTGTGTTAGTTTCTGCTTTATAACAAAGTGAATCAGCTATGCATATACATATATCCCCATATCTCATCCCTCTTGCGTCTCTCTCCCACCCACCCTATCCCACCCCTCTAGGTGGTCACAAAGCTCTGAGCTAATCTCCCTGTGCTATGTGGCTGCTTCCCACTAGCTATCTATTTTACATTTGATAGTATATATAAGTCCATGCCACTCTCTCACTTCATCCCAGCTTCCCCTTCCCCCTCCCCAGGTCCTCAAGTCCATTCTCTGTGTCTGCATCTTTATTCCTGTCCTGCCCCTAGGTTCTTCAGAACCATTTTTTTTTTTTTTTTTTTTTTTTAGATTTCATATATATGTGTTAGCATACTGTATTTGTTTTTCTCTTTCTGACTTACTTCACTCTGTATGACAGACCCTAGGTCCATCCACCTCACTACAAATAACTCAATTTCATTTCTTTTTATGGCTGAGTAATATTCCATTGTATATATGTGCCACATCTTATTTATCCATTCATCTGTCGATGGACACTTAGGTTGCTTCCATGTCCTGGCTATTGTAAATAGAGCTGCAGTGAACATTGTGGTACATGACTCTTTTTGAATTATGGTTTTCTCAGAGTATATGCCCAGTAGTGGGATTGCTGGGTCATATGGTAGTTCTATTTTTCACTTTTTAAGGAACCTCCATACTGTTCTCCATAGTGGCTGTAGCAATTTACATTCCCACCAACAGTGCAAGATGGTTCCCTTTTCTCCACACCCTCTCCAGCATTTATTGTTTGTAGATTTTTTGATTGATGAGTTTCTTGAATGTGTAAATTAATGTTTTTCATCAAATTTAGGAAGGTTTTGGTCATTATTTCTTTAATCATTCTTTCTACTTCTTTGTCTTTCTCTTTCCTCTCTTTCTGGGACTCCTGTTATATGTATATTGGTGTGCTTGTGGTGTCCTAATCATTTTTGAGACTGTTCATTTTTTAAATTCTTTTTTATTTTTGTTCCTGAGATTGTATAATTTCAATTTAACTATCTTCAATTTCACTGAATATTTCTTCTGTCTGCTCAGATTTTCTACTGAGCACCTTTAGTGAATTTTTCATTTCAGTTATTACACTTTTCAACTCCAGACATTTTATTTGCTTCTTTTATGTAATTTTTATGTCTTTATTGATAATATCTCTGTGTTGAGACACGGATCTCATACTTTCCTTTACTTCTTCAGATCCAGTGGACTAAGTTTTCCTTAGTCCTTTAAACATGTATACATACATATAATAGCTGATTTGAATCTTTCTCAGAAAGTCTGATAGCTGGGCTTCCACAGGGACAGTTTCTATTAACTGCTTAATTTCCTATGTACTAGCCATACTTTTTTCTTTCTTTTCTTTTTTCTTTTTTTTTTTTTTGCATGACTCATAAAAAGTAGAAATTTTAAATAGCATTAGTTATGCTTCAATTCTGGAAATCAGGTTCATCCTCTATGCCAGGGTTTGTTATCATTTGATTAGCAACTTTTTTGAATTAATTTTGTAAAGCCTATATTATTTGTAATATGTTGTCACTGAAATCTCTGCTTGGCTAGCTTAGTGGTCATTTAATTATTAGATAGAGATGTTCTTATTTGCCTGGAACTAATAAGTCCCATAGCCTCTGCTGGGGGGCTTGTGGGCATGTTGGGGCGTGCCATCAATACTCAAGCTAACAACTCTACTTTATTCTTTACTTCCTGCTTGTGTAGAACCTCAAGGTTAGTTACAGGTGAGAACCCAGTGCCTTTTTAGGTCTTTTCTGAGTGTGAACACTGGCATGCACAGAGGCCTGAGTATTCACACAATCCTTTGCATTTATATACCCAGAATAGGTTGGAGATTTTTTTCAAATTCCCTTATGGACATTTTTTTCCCCAGCTTTTAGTTTTAGATTCTGTGGTTAGTTCACTGTTTACCCAACTGCTGTCCACTGCCTCAGACAGCCATGATGTTCAGCAATTGCCTCTGATTGTTTTTTAGAAATACCCCTGGGAAAAAGACTGTTTCCACAGGACAAGCTCTGAATTAGGTAAAATAAAGACCAGTGCTACTTATTCCTTTTGCCTATCATCAGGAAACAGAGCTAACACTCCTCCAATGGCTTTTCAACAAAACAACCTTATTGAAGAATCCTGATACAACTTTCAAGACATCACTAATTAGATTTCACTTGCCATCTGCTACACTATCCTTGTCAGAGACCAGTAAAATGTAAATTAAGAACAGATGACAGAATGAAAGGAGAAAATGACACCTTCCTGTTGATTGTGGCTACCCAATCTGGATCCTGGGGAAGCGATGCAATATTATCCAAAGGATTGCTTCTTGTCTTAGGCTAACAGAATTGGCACGGAATGAATAAATGTGTCCATTTTATTTCTTTAAGTTTTATTTGAGGTTTTCTTACCTTGGAAGAGGGGTGAGGAAGAAGGAGAGCAGATATTATATAGGAGAATTTTTCTTATAAAATATAATTTTGATAATTATTCTCTTTGATAAAGAGATGTAAAAGTTATATTAACTATGTTTAGCTTGAAGTGTATGTTTTAGTTTAAAATATACAGTAGATCAAAGATAACATTTTTTTTTTTCCTGGTCCATAAGACCTAGCTATAAAGATATTTTGAATTTTCATATTGCTAAAATAACTCCCTGAATAAAAGGATGAAGTCAAGCTACTAATGAGAAACCTGTCTGCTTTTATTCTGCATCTTAATGGAAATAAGCCAAAGTAAAGTAACTTCAAACTTTTTTTAATTTTTTCTAAATTTTATTTATTTATTTATTTATGGCTGTGTTGGGTCTTCATTTCTGTGTGAGGGCTTTCTCTAGTTGTGGCAAGCAGGGGCCACTCTTCATCGCGGTGCGCGGGCCTCTCACTATCGCGGCCTCTCCTGTTGCGGAGCACGGGCTCCAGACGTGCAGGCTCAGTAGTTGTGGCTCACGGGCCCAGTTGCTCCGCAGCATGTGGGATCCTCCCAGACCAGGGCTCGAACCCGTGTCCCCTGCATTGGCAGGCAGATTGTCAACCACTGTACCACCAGGGAAGCCCAACTTCAAACTTCTTATGAAATATCTTTGAGGGAACTAGTGGTGAGTTGTAGTCAAATTCTGTATATACATTTTAAGGCAGAGTCTGTACAGTTTGCTGATAAGTGGGATTAGGGGTATGAAATAAGGAGGCATCAAAGATGACTGTAAGATATTTGGATTGAGAAGCCAAAGAAATGGGGGAGCCGTTTACTGAGGATAGTGAGAAAATACTTGGTATTTCCTCCTTCTTTGTTTATAAAGTCTAATAAATAGTTCCTTTGCCTTTCTAAGTTCCTGGCATGGTATGTGTGTGTAATTTAGCTGAACAATATACAGTAGTCCCCTCATCTGTTTTTTGTTTTCCCCCCTCGGTTTCAGTTACCTGAGGTTAACCACAGTCAGAAATTATTAAATGGAAAATTTCAGAAATAAACAATTCATAAAATTTAAATTGCGTGCCATTCTGAGCAGTGTGAAGAAATCTCAAGCAGTCCCACGCCTACCCTCTTGGGACGTGAATGATCCCTTTGTCCAGCTGCTCCACAGTGAACATGCTGCCTGCCCATTAGTCTTTTAAGTAGCCATATCTGTTATCAGATCAACCATTGCAGTATCACAGTGTTACGTTCAAATAACACTTATTTTACTTAAAAATTGCCCCAAAGCACAAGAGCAGTGATGCTAGAAAAAACATAGTATATATTGGGTTCGGTACTATCCATGGTTTCAGGCATCCACTGGGGGTCTTGGAAAGTGTCCCCTGTGGATAAGGCAGAAGCTACTGTAAATGGCCTGCAGAGGAGCAGGATAAGAGTCAAGCCAGCACCAAACCTTTCTGCATGAAAATAGAGCATGTGAAGAGAAAATGAGGACAAATTACAATGAGGTATCACCTCACACCCGTTAGAATGGGCATCATCAGAAAATCTACAAACAACAAATGCTGGAGAGGGTGTGGAGAAAAGGGAAGCCTCTTGCACTGTTGGTGGGAATGTAAATTGATACAGCCACGATGGAGAACAGTATGGAGGTTCCTTAAAAAACTAAAAATAGAACTACCATACGACCCAGCAATCCCACTACTGGGCATATACCCAGAGAAAACCATAATTCAAAAAGACACACGCGGGCTTCCCTGGTGGCGCAGTGGTTGAGAGTCTGCCTGCCGATGCGGGGGACACGGGTTCGTGCCCCGGTCCGGGAAGATCCCACATGCCGCGGAGCAGCTAGGCCCGTGAGCCATGGCCGCTGAGCCTGCGTGTCCGGAGCCTGTGCTCCGCAATGGGAGAGGCCACAACAGTGAGGCCCGCATAGTGCAAAAAAAAAAAGACACATGCATCCCAATGTTCACTGCAGCACTATTTACAATAGCCAGGTCATGGAAGCAACCTAAATGCCCATCGACAGACAAATGGATCAAGAAGATGTGGTACATATATACAATGGAATATTACTCAGCCATGAAAGAGAATGAAATTGGGCCATTTTTAGAGATGTGGATGGGCCTAGAGACTGTCATACAGAGTGAAGTAAGTCAGAAAGAGAAAAAAACAAATATTGTATATTAACGCATATATGTGGAATCTAGAGAGATGGTACAGATGAACTGGTTTGCAAGGCAGAAATAGAGACACAGATGTAGAGAACAAACGTATGGACACCAAGGGGGGAAAGTGGGTGGGGTGGTGGTGGAGGTGGGATGATTTGGGAGATTGGGGTTGACATATACACACTAATACGTATAAAATAGATAACTAATAAGAACCTGCTGTATAAAAAAATTAAAATAAATTAAAAATTTAAAAAAAAAGAGAAAATGAGGGCAAACAATAAAGAAGATATCAGTAGATTGTGCTTTAGGTAGATGAATTTCCAGACTTCCTCTGTGCCACCTATTATTCAATTTGGTGAAAAACCTTGGTTCAAATTCCAGCTTTAAATATGTGACTATGGATAGTTATGTAAACCTTCTGAACTGCAGTTTCTTCAGATATGAAATGGAGACTGTTTTGAGGATTAAATGAAAAATATAGGTTTTTTCTCCTGTTTTATTTTCTTCTCATGCTTTACTGAAAATCTAAAAGAAAAAGTAAGGAGAACAGTCCTATATTTATAGTCTAATTTGTCTCTAAGCTTTTATATAACAAGTCGTTACTGAGACCCATTGAATGTAGGGCACAATGGTAAGGATTGAAGCAGATTTAATAAACACACAAAGTATAGTTCATCCTCCAGTGATTTATAATCTAAGTATAAGCACATATAGCTTAGTTAAATGAAAGTTCAGGACAGTATTTGAGGGTGATGCAAACATGAATGCTGTAAGTAATTGTTTTAAAAAATTTAAACGGGGCTTCCCTGGTGGCACAGTGGTTGAAAGTCCGCCTGCCGATGCAGGCGACACGGGTTCATGCCCCGGTCCGGGAAGATCCCACATGCTGCAGAGCGGCTAGTCCCGTGAGCCGTGGCCACTGAGCCTGTGTGTCCGGAGCCTGTGCTCCGCAACGGGAGAGGCCACAACAGTGAGAGGCCCGCGTACCGCCAAAAAAAAAAAAAGAAACATTTATTGTTTGTCACTGAGCATTTACTAAGTATTTTGCTAAGTGCCTTCAGTATGTTCTGTTGCTTAATTCTAAGAGACAAACAACAATCTGTGAGTAGGATACTACTATTTCCTTTAGGTAGAGATTGAGAGGCAGGAATACTTCTTTTCTGATATTATGGAGTCTTAAATTTAGCAAGGTTAAATAATTTAGCCAAATTTACCTAGCAAGTTGCAGAACCAGACCTGACTCTATTGACTATACACATAAACTTTTCACTATTGTGTTTTCATAAGGGAGTTCAGAGGTTGGAGAAATTGTTGCTATACATTGGAGCAGTCAAAAAAAGTCTCATGAAAGGGGCAGGGTTTGAAGTTTCCTGAAAGGTGGGTAGACTAAGAAAAAAAGAAAAGGATCCGATTTCAGACACGATTCCATCAGCAGTTGAGAGGATTTGATAGTTGGGAGAGCACAAACTATTTTGGAAACAACAAGGACATCTGCCTTGCTTATAGTACTGGCTTTGTGTTGGTCAGTAATAAAATTACTGAGAATAAGGGTGGAAGCAAATTTTTAAAAAAGTTTATCCTCGAATGATTTATAATAAGTATGTAGTTTAGTTAAGTAAAAGTTCAGGACAGTATTTGCTGGTGATGCAAACAGGAATGCTCACCAAGAGTTGGATTGGTGAACCGAGGCCAGTTTGTAGAAGATCTTGAATGCCAAAGTAGTTTATACATCCTCTTGTAGGTAATGGTAAGCCACTGGAAGAATTTGAATATCAGTTTGGAATTATGTCAAGTTGGGAGAGAAATGTTATGAGAAATAGAAGATAAGAAAGCCATTGTGGAGGCAATTGCTCCTATCCATGTATTAGGTGATAAATCTTGGACAGTTTTTCTCCTTAGGAATCTGTGTTTCAAAGAGTAAAACCGTATAGCTCTCCTCTCTACCTTCCTCTCCCCTTGTGTATCTCTTTTTCTCTTTTTCCCTTTTCTTAGAAGTCTTTACTTAGAGTGATGGATTTTTAAAGGAGCGTTTCCTTGGCTAAATATCACGTGTCCTAATTTGTTTTAAACAAATGACAGCTCTGATTCAACAAAATCAAGGAACTTGTCTAAGATCATATGAAAGCAAGTGTCAAAGCCAAGACTAAAACTCAGTCTTTTGACTTTCTCTTCAGCACTATAAGTGGTATCATTCCTATCTTTCTACTTTCTCCTGCGAGGACTTCAAGAAGAAACACCAGACTTCCTGGATGATACTCTTCATTCCTTTATCTAGGATGGTATTGGCAGTCAGTATTGCTTTCAGGGGATGAGGTGAATGTTTCCTAGCTACTGAAACTCCCAGTCAGCAGAAATTATTTTTCTACATCTCTGTTTCTTTCCCCAGGAGACTCTACTGGATTTTATTATACACCAGAATTAAACACATTGACATCCTCTGAAGAAAGCAGAGAATCGGTTTTCTTGCTACCTCTACTAGTTAGCTGGAGAGGGAAGAGTTTTACTCTCTAGAGATACCTTTTGGCTTACAGAACATCAAGGAGTTGTAAATATCCAGTATACCTTCTGGTCCATAAAGAAAAATTACCTTAATATGAAAGAAGCTTCAGTGGCATAGAAAAAGGGAACAAGTAAAGAGCTATGATTTTATCCCATTCAGGAAGAGAAACATGGGGTGTTATTTGGTGTTATGGTCCAATAAAGGACCCTAATTTCTGGGCTTCTTTGGGAGATCGCAGCTGTAAACTTATCAACTCTCACATTAAGGATAAGAGAATGAAACTCACATTGCAATTTTAGAAAAAGAATTTTTAAAATTTTTCTCAGTGTTAATGGTTTTGAGCCTTACATGGAATTTTTTCATCAAGCATTTCTCTCTAAGAAGGAAAGTACAGAGATTTTTAGACTGTAGCAGTATGGAGACCCCTACCAAGACAGAGATGATCAGGAAAAATCAATATCCCATAATTAAATCTGTTGAATTAACAGTTTAAAAAAAATAGCTGCAGTTTTAATTTAGATATTGGCTGCCCAGAGAAGAAATTTTTCAGCAGTAGAATGGGGAGTTCCTTGGATCATGATGAATTATTTGCCTACCATGTGCTGGTCACTGTGCTGAGTTGGTGCTGAAAAATTAACAAACAAGATGGACATATGTCTGTCTTTAATTACCATGTGATGATAATCCCCAGAATGCAGATTCCTAGTAGGGCTTGTGCATTGCTGTATTCCTCAGGATAAGAATAGTATCTGACACATAGTAGATGTTGTAGCAATAAATATATGGTGAATTAATGACTAATATGTGTTTTTATACAATGCTTTTGTCTTCTGAACATAATTTTATACCTTACACCAACTAGTCAAGTATGCAGGGGAGTATTAATTTTACGTATGAGAAACCTGGAGACTAAATTGTCCAAAGACTTCTAAGGCTAGGTCGAATAATGGCACTGGACTCACAAGCCATCAATTATGAACATATTAAACGTTGTAATCCTTTCTTCAAAGTTTGACTCTAAAGTTCAATGTGCAAATCAGATGGAAGCTGAGACACACTGGTTCATGTAGGTATGGGAGGCAAAGGTCGTCCATTTCTGTAGGTTTCTCCCCCATCTTTCATCCCTTGAGGACATTGGGTTGATATGTCTATATGGTGGTTAAGACTTTTAGGCACCTCGTAAGTAACCTGCTTCTGTATTATGCAGTCTGCTCTGGATTCAGAAGCTAATCTACTCATGCTAATTTAAACAAATTACTTAACCTCTGTAAACTTCTATTTCCTTATCTGCAAAGTGGCAATTATAATAACAAATGCCTGTAGGGTTGTTGTGAAGATTAGTGGAGATAATGCATAGAAGCAGTTAACAAAAGACTGGCACTCAATGAATGTTAGTTATGATGGTGATGAGGAGAAAAAACAGCTTTTATAATCATCTGGCCTGATGTAAATAGATGAGGTGGACCTTATTTGTTTTTCATGTAGTGATGGGATCTTTCAATATTAAATGAAATATAAGTATTCATTTTATTTTACATCACAGACATGACAACTAAGATAAAAATAAACACTGGGAACAATGTGTTTTTTCTTTTGTGGTGTCAGAAAGCGTTTGAAGGTCTTAAAACTGTTTTGCTTTGCAACTGACTTTGCTTTAATAAACATTTATTTAAGCATACTTCATTTAGGACATTAGAAATTCAATTTAAATTCCATTTTATTAGTATACATTCATTAAGTAATTTCTGTAGGCCAGGTGCTCTTCAGGGTTCTAGAGACTCAGAGATGTGACAAGACCCAATCTTACCTTCAAAGGGCTGAACTTCTGGTGGAGTGAACTATTATAATCATGTAAAACAAATTTTGTGGCATCGGCATCCACAGGTTACTTTACAAAAATTGAAAGTGTCCATATCTCTCTGGTCGTTTCGGTTATTGGAGTTTGTTGTCTAATATATTTCTCAGGACAGGATCATGGGAATAATATTCCCTGGGTTCTTGAATATTAATAACAATGTGTCTGTCCCTCTTTGTATTTGAAGATCAGTTTTGTTAGATACAAACATCTTTGTCTCTTATTTTCTTTCCTTAAATGTCTTATTTAATTCTTTGAATATCACTATTCAATTTTCTTCTGATGCATTGCTGTCAAAAAGGGATAACCTAATTTTCCCTTTTTAAGTCCCCTGCTTTTATTGCCTAGCTCTCCAATGAGTTTTCTTTTTCTTTAATATCCAGTAATATTACTAGGTTATGTCTTGATGTTGGTTCTGGATCAAGATTATGTATCTCAGACACGTAATAAATTATTTCAATATGTAGTTTTAATTTTTTGATTATTTTATGTGAGTTTTCTCAGTATAGGTTTTTTAGTATTTTTAGTATAGTATTTGTTCTGATCCTTAGCTTTGTTTTCTTTCTTACCTGCTCGTATTACACTGGTCACTGTTTGCCTACCTTCAGTGTGTCATTATGTGTCATTTTCTCTTAAATCCTTTTCATCTCTTTGTTTCCTTAGGATTAAAACTTTTTCTTTTCACATTTTTCTCATAAGGCATGATTTGTATTGATTCACTCATATTCTTTCTAGTCTAGGTTTCATTTACAAAGTTATATTTTCTTTTTCTAACTGTTCATTGAGTTACCTCATTTCTGAGTTTTTAAAATTGTTACATGTATTTTTTTTCATGAAGTATAGAACTTCTTCCCTTTAAAATTTTGACTTTTAAAAATCTTTTAAGTGTTTATTTTGAAATAATGGGCATCTGTCTGAAAAGTTCTAATAATTGTACAAAAAAACCCTGTATATTTTTTATCCATCTTCCCAAGATGC
Source organism: Delphinapterus leucas (assembly GCF_059928025.1). Classification (NCBI taxonomy): domain Eukaryota; kingdom Metazoa; phylum Chordata; class Mammalia; order Artiodactyla; family Monodontidae; genus Delphinapterus; species Delphinapterus leucas. The sequence continues at coordinate 44,147,636 of NC_143130.1, read as the reverse complement.
TAACATCTCTCATATCCACAGTATGATGATGAAAATAACATCAAGACACTAGTATTAACTACTCTACAGACATTATTCATATTTCGCCAATTGTGCCAATAAAGTCCCTTTCCCCAATCATAACAATGCATTTAGTATTCATGTCTTCTTAATCTCCTCCAATCTAGAAGAGCTTCTCATCCTTTTTTTGTTTTTCTTGATCTGGACATGTTTTATGAGTTCTGGTCTGTTATTTGGAGAATACACCTTAATTTGGGTTTGTCTGATGAGTAAATTCATATCCTGTATTTTTGGCAAAAGCATCACATAGGTGATGCTCTGCCCTTCTCAGTGCACTGTATCATTGGATATATGACATTGCTATGTATTTCTGATGGTGGTGTTATCTTTGATCAGTTGATTACGGCAGTATCTGCTGTGTTTCTTCACCATAAATTTAGTATTTTTTTCCCTTTGAAATTAGTAAGTATCTTATGGGGAGATATTCCAAGTCTATGTAAATATTCTGTTACTCATAATACTTTCACCCACTAATTTTAGCATCCATTGATGATTCTTGCTTGCAACAATTACTATTATGATATTTACCAAATAATAACTTTATTTTCCTTCACTCCTTCTGTATTTACTAATTGGAATTCTACTCAAATGAAGAGCTATTCCTTTATTTATATCAGTACAAACTTATAAATATTTACTTTATTTATGGATAATAATATATTATTATTACTTTTATTATTATTGATTTTATTGTTCAAATCTTACCACATTTGGTCATTGGGATTCCCTTAAAATTGATTCCTCTGTCATTTCAACATGTTCCCATTATTTTTGAGTACTTTTAAAATTTCAGGCATCATAATACATTCTAGACTTATATCCTTCTTTCCTCACCCAGGCATTACTTCAAGAAGCCCTGATTTCTTTGATTAAATAATGATACTTAGAAAATGTGATCTGAGCATTTTATATGTTCATTGCTACAAAGGGGTTATTGTTTCTAGGTTCTTCTAGTAGACAGAGCTAGGAAATAAATGCATGAACACACACACACACACACACACAATACACATACTTTTGTATCATTTCTTTATCTATCTCTCTGTAGGAAATCATGAGTTCATGCTGATACTTCTGATTCCAGTACAACACTACAGAGTTAATTCTTTATTTATAACTCCTTTTTGTGACTATGAGAAAACTGGTTGTTATTACTCATAATTAAGTTACTTGTTTACTCACTTCTAGAATACATCCAAAGCAGTCTTAGAATTGGTAGCTCAGAATTGAATACTGCTGTGAAAAACACACTTGTGTACTATTGTTTTTGTCTTTAGCTTTAGAGTATATAGCAACAATATTTTTTTCTAAAGTTACTTGAGTCAGTTATTTCCTTCCTACTTCCGTAAGTGTTATTTATTTGCCATAGAGTTTGTTTATTTGTAACTAATCCATTTGGAGTTCTATTCATGGTTTTCTCATTATATTTATTTATTCATATAAGTATATGAAACATTAACATGATTCTAAAAGTTGGAACAATACAGAAAGGTATGATCAGAGAGGTGTCACTTGCCCTTTATTCCTCCTACCCCATTCCCATTCATCCATACTTTATATCCTATTTCCATCTGCCTTCTGTAAGTAATCAGCCTTATTAGTTTCTGATTTATCTTGTATTTTTTGCACAAACGAATAGATGTATGTGTATTGTCTAATGTCTCCTTCATTCTTAAATATGCTTTTTATATTTTACATAACGTTTTATCATTTAACTTTATACCATGAAAATCACCATTCCATATTAGTTCATAGATACCTTCTTCTTCATTTAATAGCTGCACAATACTCCATTTTTTAAATGCACCAAATTATTCGACCACTCTCTTATATGAGCATTTTCTTCTGTATTGTAATATTATATCCCATTACCTTACTGAATTATTTATTGAGTTAGTCATTGGTTTTCTAGGTCATAATATAAAAAATATGTCATTATATTCATATATATATGTAGAAGCAGAATTGATGCATACTTTTTTTTTTTTTTTTTTGCGGTACGCAGGCCTGTCACTGTTGTGGCCTCTCCCGTTGCAGAGCACAGGCTCCGGACGCGCAGGCTCAGCGGCCATGGCTCACAGGCCCAGCCGCTCCATGGCATGTGGGATCTTCCCAGACTGGGGCACGAACCCTCATCCCCTACATCGGCAGGCGGACTGTCAACCACTGCGCCACCAGGGAAGCCCGATGCATACTTTTTAAACACATACATATGACACAGAAAGTATCTACCAGTTCTTATTTTCTGATTGTCTTTCTCAGGAATGAGTGTTGGATTTTTTTCAAAAGATTATTTTTTAATTTTTTAACATTATGGAGATAATCATTAGTTCTTGGTTTTGGGAAATGCTTTTTATAATTTCCCATTCTGACAACTTTTTGTGAAGATTATTAATGTATTTAAAATTTCATAAATTAAATGAATTATTCTTACTCATATCTGGTAAATAATATTATGTGGTCCAAAATGTCAGCCAGTTGCAATAGGTGACCTCAAGTGATTACTGACACCCTGGCTGGTCTCAGAATTGTTGGCACAGACAAAGGTCTCAAGACATAGCTTTAGAAACTTTAACCTTAGAGTATTAACTGTTTCAATGGGAGTGATACCTATTTTTATTGAGTCAGTTGTATATGGGATCAAGTGCTATGTAGAAATGTGAATTAACTGGTTACATATTCCTGATTTATACAAGTGATAGTGTAGGGCTCACCTATATTTGCCCACTCCTTAATCTGGTCTGACCTGATTTAAGCTTGTCCTCACCTTGTTATCTTTTGAATTGTTCCATTGGATGTTTGAATGATATTATGAAACCAGACCTGTCAAAATAACTTGGAGAAAACACATTTTCATCTTAACTCTATATTGGTTTTCAAATTAAAACATGGAAAAGACTAATACAATAGTGGGGAAAATGAGGTGGGAAGGTAGGGGGGATGTCTCTTCAGACATTTGCTAAGTCTCAAGCACGCTACCTCTCTTTAGACTTCAGAGCTTGCTGTGCCACAGGCACTTGTATCAGCAAGCCTGGCATCACTTATTCAGTCTGATGGGCCCCATCTCTCCTTTTATCAGGCACGGATGGATGGGAGATTTTTGAGTCATTTTATTGTCTCAATGCAGCTTTATAGATGGTTTTTCGGGAAGCAACTCACTTTTTCCTCTTTCTTCCTCTGACTTGTGGCTCTTTCTTTGCTTCAGGGGTCCTGGTAGGTCAGCGTGTGCTTGTCAAGGCCTTTGGTTATATGGTTTATTTCCCATTCTCTGGTCAGGATAAGCCCTGTTCTTAGCAGATACATAAAATCCACAATTAGTCTTAAGAAACTGGTTTACAGTGACATCATTTCCCTTTAGACTATCTGACCTTTAAGGCTATCCTTAGGTTACCATGAAGTTGGCAGCTTTTATTCAGTGACCTCTTAGGACTGGCCCTTCTGATTCATTTTTTATAATTTTGACTGAGTTTTTTTTTTTTTGGTCATAAAATGACCATGTTTTCAGGAAACGACAAGGCTTTTTTTTTTTTTTAAGGGAAGGAATTTGTCTTACCAAAACCTGCAGGTTTAATGGTTAGAGAGACATCCTAGACACGGGCTGCAAATACCTAAAAAAAGCAGGCTCATAATATATACATAAAACACTCAGAGGTAAAAATAGGGAGCGAAGGTGCCTGAGGTTGGGGGAGAGTGTACCCCAACTAAAACATTCAAAGTCAATTAAAACAATCAAACCCAACTCTGGTCAGGGATCCTACCTTTGAAACCCCTCCGTTCACCAGGAATTGAGGGGTTTCTTGGGAAATATAGGAATTTCAAGGCTATAACTGCAACATTCCAGGACAAACTGGATGGTTGGTCACCCTAGACCTAGCATACTTTGTGCATCTAAGCTTTACCTTAAACTAGACTGTAGTTAAACCAAAGCTTTTCTTTTAAGAAATGAGGACTATTTGGATCAAATGACTTCCCCCTGTGAAAACCAAAAGGAAGTGCTTTTTTCCCCTGCTCTGTAAGTTTGCAATTTTCAGTGGGGAAAAAAATAGCAATGCTCGCCATTTTATTCTCCTTATAAGCAAAGCAGGACTTCAAACTCTATTTGAGGGATGACCCCTTTTCAGAAATTAGAGGCACTGAATTTATTGCCAACCAGTCATAGCTGTCCATCTGCTAATTCTCTCCACATAGAGGGAGCAGCTGTCATTTCAGAAATGCTACAGTAGATAATAAGATGGGGTGCATTTCCTCTTCAAATGCTTAAAACAAATCCCCAGGAAGAGTGGCAGCAGTTCCCCTGACTGCATGAATCTCTGATATTATTAGCACAAAATGCCAAATTGATTTGGAGATTGGAAGAAAATGTATTTGCTTTAAAAGGAAAAGCACTCAAGTTAGGTGTAGTACATATTGTAATAATCTACAATTGCCGAGATCTAGGAACTGCAGAAGCCATAGGCACACACAGAGATACTCTCAAAATTATAGCCACGCACAGAGCGCTGAATACAAATACACACATACGGGTTTCCCAAGTTCATACAATCTACGTATACCAAAGGAATGCACCGTTGTCTCCACCACTGTGAAACAAAAATTATCGCCAACTAACAGCTTGCCTAAGTCTCACATTGGCCCAGTTTCTCTCCAAATCCATGTACCTAGTCAATCTTAGATGCCATCCTCCTCTTGGTACTATTTAATGTCCCGCTTGGTATATTAAATAGTCCATTCAGCAATCTATATTGTTATATCCTTGCATTTTTTCCTTAGATAACTTCTTTTCTCTTAAGTCTCATTGCTTCCACCATTAAAAGTGCTCAAGTCAACTTGAACTTAAAACTAACCACAGCCTCTGGTTTGGGGTTCCTAGCCAAGATTCTACTCCCCTCCAATCAACCTGCATATAGCTCTCTGATTATTATTCAAAAAGAAAAATATTAGGATGAGATAAGGAACTAATGAACATAGTCCAAGTGGCGCTATGCGTCCCTGAGTATTGTAGATGTGGATGAGGATGTAGATACAGCTATAGATGGAGACGTGCATGTGTATATAGGTGTGGACATGACGTGGACATAAACAAGGGTGATGATAGAGTTATGTAGGTATTTCTCCATGGAGATATCTAAAATAGAGATCATTTAATTTAACCCTCAAAATAGTCCTGGGAGATAGGTTATACTTATATTCTTTTGCATATGACAATATTGACTCTCAAAGGGGCCCCCAACCCCATATCTGGTGACAGAGCTGGGAGTTGAGACTTGATCTCCTTAACCAACACTCAGGCTCATTCTGATTGCAACACAAAACTTTCTCTTTCCTATTTTTTGAAGAACTGTAATCTAGAACAGTATATCTGCTGTTTGGTAAAGTCTTTTCCATGTGGACATTGCTCTTGAACTTGGTCTTTGTGGAACATACGGAAAGAAGAGGTAGAGAGAGTTGCATGGAATTGCTGGCTGTTGGACACATATAATGCTTGCATTTTCATTTCTACAAACAGAAGTGCTTTTAAGGGGCCTTCACTGATTTCATTACTTTTGATGTTACAAAGAAAAAAGAAATCCCCAGTGTTGATGAGAATCCAGGTCAAGGCAAGGAGAATCACAGAGCAGTTAAAGAAAATCCTGAGGCTCTGGGATTTTGTGCCTGCAAATACCTCGATTTGAGAAAAGAAATTCATTTAAACTCAGCAAATAAGCTCAGGAGAAAGTCTGGGACACTGGCTTCTTTCCTTGTTATTTGCTTCTTTCCAAAAGTCTGCTTTGTATTTTACCTTCATCCTTGGTCGTCAGGCAGAAACCCTATTTCTAGATGTCATTGCTATTAAAAAGAGGAAGTGGGGGGTGGAAAGCAAGAAAAGAACAAAAAAGTCAGAGAGGTAGATGCAAAAAACCTCCCATTTCTCAAGTCAAAATATGTTAATGGTGAAATCGGGATAAATGATTAATCTAATGATTTTCAGTTTCCAGTGAGCTGTAAGAGGGGCTAGCAAGCAGCAGGAAACTAATATTTAAAGATAATTTCAGAAACATGAGATGAAAAAGTGGTGAAAGGAGGAGGCTGAACCTTTTTCCTTCCACCTCCAAGGTTTATTGAAAATAGCGTTTTTTCTTTAAACAGAAAATGTATGTGATTCTACATTTAAATCTAGCACATTTTTTTCACTCCAAATTATTTACTGAATACCAACTCTGACACAGTTACTATATTAAGGTTTTGATGGTAACAAAGAAACTGTTTCTGCCTCTGGGAAGCTTACAGTCTAACTGCAAATGTAAGAGAAATAAAAAGAAATTTTAAAAAAATCTAAAAAGGTTTTTATAAGAACTCTGATGAAGGTTGTCCCAGGATGCTATTGCAACAAATAGGAGCAGAATGTAATGGCCTGGTGATCAGGGAGAGTTTCCCTGCAGGGCTGATCCCTGAATGTTGAATAGGTGGGGAGGGATAGAGCTTTGGAGAGTCCTGGCAATGAGACCAGTAGGCACAATTGCTCAGAGAACTGTGTGCAGTTTGATCAAGCTGAACTATGGAAAGACAAGAGCGGCAGGAGGTGGGCGATAGGGATTAGGGTAGGGGGTTGGGAGGACTAGGCCATGAACCATTTCTAAGTGTCAGTCTCTTCATTGGGGTGCAGTAATATCCAGAGTTACTGGGCCACCTAGAAATATCATATGTAATATGCCCAGCATGATAGATTGAGCTCAACTTAATTATTTGTAGACCCGAAGGTCCCAGAGCCTAGAGAAATTTATTGAATTTGTTCTCCATGGATGTGTTGTATAGCAGGGAACATTTCTCAGGCTTTGCCTTCAAACTCTGGTGACCCCAAATCAAGTTAAATATGGTTTCTAAGTTCTTTTAGGGGCTGTGAATAATCATGGCACATTGGGAGACTAGAGGCCAGATATGCATCTTTCTGGACAACTTCAATTGATGTCAGTTGAGAAGAAGACAGAAGGAAGTTAGATTCGTTAGTTTAATTGTTTGTCTTGTTGAGCTTTATTTTCTTCGAAACGTGTATTTATTTACTTGTTGTTTGTTCCTGCAGCCACAGATGCTCACTGAGAGGAGGGGATTTGAACAGACAGTGGCTCTCTCCCAGTGCCCATCTGCAGCCCACAATTTACCACGCCAAAGGGCTCCTGCACTACCTGGGCAGCATTGGCCGGCGTCCCATGGTGAGTTACTGCCTTCACTTCCTTCTGCTTCTACACTCTTGCTTGGTTCCTTCCACCTCCCAGGAGGCAGAATACATTCTGTCCAGGCAGGAAGACCAGACACAAGCCAAAGACTTGTGTGTGACAAGCTGTAAAGTGTGTGTGTGTGTGTGTGGTGGGGGGGGTATTCACTTCCTAAGGCTGCCATAACGAAGTACCACAAACTGGGTGGCTTAAAACAACAAAAACATATTCTCTCACATTTCTGGAGGCTAGCGGTCTGGAGATTAAAGTGTCAGCAGGCTTTGATCTCTCTGAAGGCTATGGGAAATAACCTGCATTGCCTCTTCCTGGCTTCTGGTGATTGCCAGCAATCCTTAGCATCCCTTGGCTTGGGGGGGCGGGGCACAATTCCACCCTCTGCCTCTGTGTTCACATGGCCATCTTTGCCCTCTGTGTGTCTGTGTAGAAATTTCCCTTTTCTTATCAGGATAGCAGACACTGGACTAGGGCCCACCCTAATTCAATACGGTCTCCTCTTGACTTGATTACATCTGTAAAGAATCTTTTTCCAAATAAGGTCACATTCATAAGGACTGAGAATTAGAGCTTCAACATATCTTTTTGGGAAACAGTTTAACCAACAATAGGAGCAAAGCAGTAGTTCAATACTCATTGGTGAAAACTGGGCAAAAAATTGCACTTCATCCCATTTCCTGGGTCTCTATTTTTTTTTTCAGTTATTGTTCAAGAAAGGAAATGGTATTTTTTCCAAATGGTATTTTCTCCAAATATTATTTGGAAAAAAATCCTCTAGATGTTCAGATTGACATTCAACTAGTACTTATTAAATTCCAACGATGATTCTGGCACTGTGCTAGGCACTTTCATGTGTAGGCTTTTTTCCCAAGCCTATAGTAACTTAGCAATTGATGAAAAACAGACTATATGGATCCAGAGGCTTAGGCTCAAGATAAGATAGGAGGCAATACTAGCTAAGTAACTGTATGAAACTGATCGTTTATTTTATCTGTATTTTTTTAACATCTTTATTGGAGTATAATTGCTTTACTGATCATTTATTGACTACAAACTGTGAACATATCTGTCTGCAAAAGTGCAGAGGAGCATATGTCCAAATTTAGAGTGCTTACCTAACCTAAGGAACTTAAACTAATGTGGAAAAGCTCACGGATGAACCAACTCAGACAATTACCTCTACCATTAGCCAAATTTTGACCATGTACTATGTCATCAAAACAGTGTCACATTCAATGAATATCTAGTGAAACAATGGATGAATATCTAATATAGAAGCTTATTTACCTCTCAAAAAGGTGAAGAGGTCAAGTGATTTCCTTGGCATCACCAGGAAGCGTACGGAAGAGTTGAGATTCAGTTCTGATCTGGTTTTCCACCCAGAACTCCATCTTTCTTCAACACTTACTGTTTGAGAGTATGTGTTGGCGTGTCCCCAAGACTACCTTCAGGTTCGGTGATTCCCTGGAAAGACTCACAGAACCCAGAATAGTTTTTCTGCTCATAATTACAGTTTATTACAGTGAAAGGATACAGATTATAATCAGCAAAGGTAAAAGGCACTGAGGGCAGAGTCAAGGATAGACAGGTATAAGTCCAGGTGTCTGCTCCCAGGGGAGTTGTATGGATAGTGCTTAATTCTCCAGCAATGATGTGTAATAACAGGTAGAGTGTTGCTAACCGGGGAAGCTCCCCTGAGCCTCGGTGTCCAGGACTTTTTATCAGGGGTTATTTTGTAGTCATGGTGTCCCACGTGGCTGATCTTAGTTACTCAGTCTCCAGACCCTTCAGAGGTCAAACTGACACTTTGCGGCACAAGAACCCCGCCATATATCACGTTGTCAGCATCAACCTTCTCACATTGCCTGAGGCCCAGGTAAAGAAAGACACTTTTATCTAGCAGAATATTCCAAAGATGTCAAGGTGTTCTCCCAGGAGTCAGTCGAGGGCCAGACCTTTCTTTGGAGTGTACAGGGTTTAAACACTTCAGACTTGCTGAGTCAACACTTTATTGCAAAGAGGACAAAGCACATCCTTTTCCCTTAAGAATGCTTTTTCTACACTGGTCAAAATGTGCAATATTTTCATGCTAGCTCCCACCCCCCCCACCCCCGCTTCCAAGGAGATGCTGTAATCTATGCTGTCTACCCTGTAGAAGCAAGTTCATGGCCTACATAGCAGAGCACCAATATCACAGTCAAGATCTTGAAAAGTATGTCTCTGAAGACCTGAGCCTCTGGGAGGAGAGAGAAAGACTTACAGAAAAAAAGGTTCCAACCTGATACACAGTTAAGCATACACACACTCAACCCATAACAAACAGGATTCCTCTCTGTTCTGACAATCTCTAATTGAAGAGCAGAACATTTATTTTAAAGCATGACAGGTGAAAGCCTTGTTTAAAAATATGAATAAACATTAATTAACTGTAAACATGACAGCCACAGACTTGTTTCCTGCTGGGACCATCTGAGAGGTGGGTGAGAAACAGCTGAGCCCTAGATGCAATTCACAGTGTCACAAAGCTCTCCTACAGGCTCAACATCACCTTTCAGCTACCTATGCGACTGTATTTAACTGGCCTCCTGCTGACAGCAGAAGCACTGTCACTCATTCAGTACTCAGGCCTGTCCTGTGCTGGGAAGATTTCCACTGAGTCAAGATTACCTCTTGGGCTAGTTGTAGGTTAACTGTGACTCCACCCAAACTCTGACTCTTATGAAAATATTTCTTAAAGCATCAGGAAGCCAGTTTCTGGTGGCTAGAAGATTCCACCTGTTCTAGATGATACTGAGACATTTGCCTATTGGCAGGTAGAATAATATAAACTCCTAGAACCAATGAGAATGCAAGACAGTGAGAGAAAGCAATGCCATGATACTTCTGGGGGTTGCTAAAGACCAGATAATTCATTCAGTTTATAAGCAATATGGCATTATTCACAAATTGTTTCATCCATCCACCCATTCATTCATCCATCCTTCCATCCATCCATTCATCCATCCATCCATGCGTCCATCCATCCATCTGTCCATCATCCACCCATCCATCTGGGCAGTCATCCACTTGTCTACTCATTTACACCATGTGTGTAATCACTGTGCTAGATGTCAGAAGGTACCTTTTCTTTGAGGAGTCCATAGTTTCCTTGGTAGAAAGAAGAGTCAGGTCTGCAAAGAAACCAATGTAGTAAAAGATGGTAAAAACTGAAACCAAGGCTCGTGGGAGTTGTAAGAACACAAATGAGAGGTTAAGCCACTTTCCCTCAAGGTTATGGAAATGGAGATGCCATTTGAGCTAGACTTGAAAGGTGAGTAAAAGTTTTTCTTGTACTAGTAGTAAAGTAGAGAGGTGTATTCTTTCTTCAGAGGTCTACAGGCCTGATTATAGACTTTTAGACCTTCTGCCTTGTGAAATTGAAGAGTTGGTGAATTTAGGGTCACCTCACAGAGCAAAAGAAAGGAAGCTTTTTATTAACTGATGGCATAGTTCTCACATCACACTGATCTTATGGTCTCTTTCCCATCTTCTTGAACTTCCATTTTCTGTCTCTCTTGTTTGTTAGAAGATCAGGAAATCTGCTCCAGATGTTGGAGCCAAAAGCCCAGAAACCTACAAAATATTGGCATATTCATACATTGGAATACTATTCAGCAATAAAAAATTAAAGACAGGGCTTCCCTGGTGGCGCAGTGGTTGGGAGTCCACCTGCCGATGCAGGGGACGCGGGTTCGTGCCCTGGTCTGGGAAGATACCACATGCCGCGGAGCGGCTGGGCCCATGAGCCATGGCCGCAGAGCCTGCGCGTCCAGAGCCTGTGCTCTGCAACGGGAGAGGCCACAACAGTGAGAGGCCCACGTACCGCAAAAAAAAAAAAAAAAAAAAAAGATAAAAAATTAAAGGCAATAACAATAAACTACAGATATTCTCAGCAACATGGACCAATTTCAGGAACGTGTTTAGTGAAATAAGCTAGACACTAAGAAGCACATATTCTGTTTCTATTTATGCAAAATTTAAGTAAATCAGAACAGTGGTTGCCTCTAGAAGGGGATTAAATAAAAGGGGCCAAGAGGGAACTTTCTAGGTTAGTGGAAATGTTCTATATTTTGAATGAAGAGTCAGTTACACCAAAACTCATTGACTCAAAACTCATTCAAGTTCTGTTCATGTACTCATTTACATTTATATTTACTTAGAATTAAAAAGAAATCAAAACAAAGTCACAGAGCTTTGAAATTCAGCTAGGAGGTAAAGGGGGCTGTCCCAAATTAAATTGACCAGCATGGAAGCCTGCAAGTCAAACCAAGGAAGATTATCTTTGCCAGAACACAGAGAAAGGCTGAGAAGATTTATTAGAAATCAGTAAGCTCTGGCCAGAGAAAATGTACGTAAGCGGAGAAGCCCAGAGGAGCAGACAGGCTTGACGATGAGCAGGAAGCGTTGAAGTGTTCCTCTTTGCGGAGCGAGCGCCCCATAAGGGCCAGGAGGCACAAGGCTCAGGGACAGTAGGGCATGGCTTGGGGGAGTGGGCGAAAGTTCTCAGGCTCTAGCAAGCTCCCAGGAAGCCAGATCAGCAGTTTCTTCTGAGCTGCTGGGTTGTAGCTACCTGGCCCCTGTGCCACTGCAAAGGGTCTGGGCTTCAGAATTAGGAGAGGTATGGATTCCCATCTCCTTGGCTCTTGCTCTGTGAGTGCGTGTTGGTAAAGGGATTGCAGTGCTCTCTGAGCAGCTCATTGATTTCCATTTACCACTCACAAAAACTAGGGCGCCTTCTGCCAGGGGCCAGGGAGGGCATATTTTGATTTTATCTTTCTCTGGGGCCCAATGGAACAGAACTTTTAGCTGCTTAAATGATTTTCCTGGTCTTCTCTGTCCCTCTGGCATATGTTTTTAGTTAATCAGCTTCTTTTTTAAAAAAAAAAGGCACGAAAGGAGAGGGGAGAAAGGAATGGCATGTCCCTTCCTGAAATCTTGTCTCCAAGGACCTCAAGACACTCTATACACATAATTTATTTTATCTCCACTTTACTCCTCAGAAGTGTTAGAAGAACAAGTGTTATTGTTACTTATTTTCATTGACTCAGGCTAAGGTACTGAATCTAGAATTCTCCCCTTTTTGTATTTGAGGATATAGTAGGGAAAAAAAAGAAAAAATCCCCAAACCAAAAAAAAAAACCCATGGAGCTCCTGGGTAAAAATAATAATAATAATAGTTTGATTCCATTTTTTTTATTTAAAATTGTTCCCATGCTATCAGAATAAAGATTGAACAGTGCTTCTTTAACATACCAGAAACCATGTTTTGTAGGTGTTTTTTTTAAATGATAACAAGAGAATGCATACAATTTGTAATTTTTATTTTTTAATTAATTTTTATTGGAGTCTAGTTGATTTACAATGTTGTGTTAGTTTCTGCTGTACAGCAAAGTGAATCAGTTATACATATAGCCACTCTTTTTTTTTAATTTTATTTTTTATAATAAATTTATTTATATATTTATTTTTGTCTGCTTTGGGTCTTCGTTGCTGCACACGGGCTTTCTCTAGTTGCAGTGAGCGGGGGCTACTCTTAATTGTGGTGCATGGGCTTCTCATTGCCCTGGCTTCTCTTGTTGCGGAGCACGGACTAGGCGCACGGGCTTCAGTAGTGGTGGCATGTGGGCTCAGTAGTTGTGGCACACGGGCCCTAGAACACAGGCTCAGTAGTTGTGGCGCACGGACTCTAGAACGTAGGCTCAGTAGCTGTGGCACACAAGCTTAGTTGCTCCACGGCATGTGGGATCTTCCCGGACCAGGGCTCGAACATGTGTCCCCTGCATTGGCAGGTGGCTTCTTAACCACTGCACCGCCAGGGAAGTCCTCCACTCTTTTTTAGATTCTCTTCCCATATAGGTCATTACAGAGTATTGAGTAGATTCCCTGTGTTATATAGTAGGTTCTTATTAGTTATATATTTTATATATAGTAGTGTGTTATGTCAATCCTGTAGGTGTTTTTACAGATGTAAATACTCTACATTTAAGTGAATTGCTAAGGTTTCTTGGATAAACTTATGTTGGAAAGCAAAGGGAATACTCCCTTCTCTCTGACTAGTATCTCCAATGAAATTTCTATGTATCACAGGGACTGGAAACCTGGGGTTCCCCATATGCTACAGGGAAGGCCAGTTAGATTTTTCAAAGAAGTCTGAGAAAATTCCTTCTTTTTCATTTTTTGCAAAATGGACTGAGGTTAGGAGGTGAGGTAGAGGGGAAAATAGAAGGGTGTTTGCCTGGATCAGTGTTTCCCTCAGCCTAGTTGAAGGTGCCTCTGCTCAGCGCTGGTGGAAATGGGAGGAAGGCAAGAGACAGGGCCAGATTGACTAGTTTTGCTATAAAGGTATTCTCTGTGAGGGTGGGCTGCAAGTCAGAACAGGCTTCAGATGAAGACATGGGGAGACCTGTGCTTCATCTGCTAAATATCTGTGTCCAAGGAGGACTCTAGTGAGAGAGCAAGGCAGGGATGATCATGGCCAATGGCACTGGGCATAGAGCTCAAAGTTCTAGTCCCAGAAAGTAGGGTTTGCCAAGACGAAAGCACAGTCCAGCCTAGGGTCCAAGACAACTAACAGTCCTCCAAGACAGGATTCAGGAAATGGAGGCAAGCTTCCTTTTATTGAGTGGCTAGGCATGGTGGTGGTCAGTGTTCATACCCCATTCCCTAGGTTTATCCAGACAATTTGGAAATCTGCCATGGGTCAAAAAGACTTGTCTAGATCCCACCTTCTGGTGAAGACAGGGTTCCCGATAAGCTCTCTACCCTAACTGACATTGTCACACAAGGTGGGTAGGTTAATGCTTCTACCTTGAGAGCTTTATTTAGTACCTGCAACTGAGTGAGATAGATGGCAGAGGCCTCACCCAGGCTGATAGCTTGTAGGCACTGTGTCCAAAGGTGGTGGCCAGACTGCTGCTTCTCTCCCTCCAATGTCTAAAGCTGGAGAAAAAGAGCAGTTTTAACTGCTGGGGAGCCTGCCAAGGCCTCACTGCACAAGTACCCTCTTGGGGTGTTAAGCTCCCTCCTCACGGAGGGACAGCTGGCCAGAGAAAGCGAGTAGAAATCAGCTTAGGCAAGACCTCAGGTTAAGCCTGGTCATTCACTCTTAATTTTGCTAATTGACAGACTTGTTATACTGCGCTTTATCATTGATAAATCCAATGTTTTATAATATTTTGTTCTGGAAAATCTTTGGAGTCAGACCAGTTAGAGTTTGAGGTAAAACACATGGGTTTTCAATGGGAGGCCATGTGCAAATCACTTAACTTCCTTTAACCTTAGTAAAAGTTGAGCCTCATATGTAAATGTGAATGATAGCCTCCTTTCAGGAATTTTATACTGATTAAATGTGTATGTAAAACCTTAGCAGTGTGACTGGTACGTATCAAGCATTTAAATAAACAGCAGAGATTAAAATTATTACTTCCCAGGAGGGTGCTACCTACAAAACAAAGCCTCATACTAGACTGCATGATTTTGCATTAATGTACATGTGCTCTTTCAATGTAATTGAAATATTTTGACAGGCAGGCCATTATATTATAATACATAACACTGGAATGGCAGAAAACCTCCTCCAGCATTTTATAACATGTAATAAAGGGTCCCACTGTGAGAAATCTCATAACCGGTTAGTTACTAATACCTTCTGCTTAGTGAAATGTGAAAAATTTCACCCCAAATTAGACGTTGGAGGGGGACAAAACTGATTTGTAAGTAAAGGCTGCTTTTCTAAGGCCATGTTGGAACTTTGGCCCACAGCGACGCAATTTAAGTGAAAGTCTCTCACTTTAGGAAAGGGAAAGCAGCATCAAATCTTCTTTCAGGTAGTTATAGGAATAAGCGCTGCACATGCTCGCTGTGGTTAGCCTCAGCCATGACTGATGTTGCTGATAACTCAGATGAAACACTTGCTAAGAAGAGAGCATGACTGTCAATAAAAGGACTGGGAAATGTGGTCTTGCAAACAGGGTTCTTGGATAATTGAACATGCCACCAATAGCGTTTCCCTCATAGAAAGGTTTACTCTACTCAAGAGCTTGGGCTGAATGTTGTCTGCAAAATATTGTGCACAGGCTGGCATCTCCAGGGCTTTAGTGAGACTTGGTTGGTTTAATTGGAAGCATTGCTGTTTTGGGTTTCCATCACATTCCCCAGAATTAGCCTCCTTTGAGCTCCAGCCTCGCCTTCATTTTCCTGTGGCGATGGAATAAATAATGCAGAGGCCTTGCTGCCGGGAAGCAGGAACGAGACCCAGATGTCAGGAATGGAAAACACAGCAGCTTAAAGCTGGCAAAGCAGAGCAGTAAACGATCGGGAATAGGTGAGCTGCGGGAACGGGAGAATGGCTAGGGGAGGTGTGTTTGAGATGGGCGTGGGCAACCTCTTGAACAAGGTGCCCAGTTAGCTTACAGAGGAACCAGGGTAGGACCAAAGAATGGAGGGGAAAGACGGTGAAGGCATGTGAGTAGCGTAGTCATGTGGCCCTGAACGGTCTCTTTGCTGAGCAAGAAATGATGGAGCTCATGTTTGCGTGAATTAAATTAACCTTGCAATTTAACTCAGACAGTAATTCACTGGGAAAGGCACTAGGGAGATGCGTGAGAGCCTGATTTCAAAATCGTAATCCAATCCACACTGTACACCTCGCTGATGAAGAAAGTGAGACACAGGGGAATCAGTTTAGCTCAGGGTGAACAAGTTCAAAACTAACCACTCCAGCTCAGACAAAACAAAACTTAACTGAACGAAACCTTCAAATCTGCATCTCTTCCCATGTTCCTTGCCTTAGGGAAAAGCACATCATATTGTCTATTCACTTAATCCGGAAATCTAGGTATTATTCCTAACCTCTTCCTCACTGAGCCCCTGAATCCATTTAGTCTCCAATTCCTATAGATTTTACTTCCTTACTCTCTCACCAAAAGTCCTTTCTCATCCATACTTATATTTGCTGACTTAAACTAGGCCCTTGTCATTTCTCTTGCCTGGTCTCAGTCCTTGTAATCCATTCTTAGCACTCCTGTTCTGGTGATCTGATCATGCTGGTCCTCTTTGCTCCAATACTTTGATGGCTGCTTCACCACCTTCGGGAAAATGTCCAAACATCCTGGAATGGTGTGCACGTGCATTAATGATGTGACCACTGTCTACTTCTGCCTACACCTAAGGTCCACTCTCCTTCACTCTGTAGTCTTATTCTGAATTATTGAAATTCTTCATACCCATAGTCCTTTCTTCCTCATTTTCCGTTTGCTTGGACAGCCCTCATTCAGCAGGACTCATCTTAGGCATCACCCCCTAGAGAACCCCAGGACCACCACATCATACACCTTCAGGGGTGCCATTCCTTAAAGTGCAGTGTGAATGATGCCCCATGAGTTGTGCAGCGTGTCCTTATCTGGGTTCCCAGAGAACCCTGTGTGTCTCTCTCCTCTCACTGCAATATGATCACCTATTCACTTGTGGGATCATCCCAACAAAACAGCTCCTGGAAGAGCTGAAAAGTGTTTTAAAACATGGAGTCTGGATGAGAGCAAACTCAGGTTCAATTACTTGCTCACATACTTAATAGCAGTGCAAACTTAAGCAAGCCTAGGCAAGTTACTTATTTATTTATTTTTGCTGTTACGTTTTCTCAGCTGCAAAACGGGGGATAATTATAGCACCTACTTCATCATGAGATAATCTACATTAAGTGTTTAGCACAGTATCTGAAGCATCGTTAAGTCTTCAATAAATTAACTACTGTTGTTCCTGTCATTGTTATTGAGGGCAGTACTGCCTTATATTAAAATTTTAATTTCTCCTGCCACACCACAGGCACCCAGCGAATATTTGTTGACTCAATTGGTGAATAAGCAAGATAGGGCAATTGATTAACCCATGGGTGTTAGAGTGCCATGACTGGGCACACTTCCTATTACAGAATTTTACCGAAAGGAAGTAGACAAGTGTAAAGTCATCCATAGGAAAGAAAAAGCTTCCTCAACTGAAATAACTTGATAATTTGTCTTGTAATTGCCCCCTGCAATTTAGAGGAACACATGTTTCTTTTAACTAACAGGCACTTATTTTTATGGATGTCATTTGAGCAACAAGTAGAACAATGCCTCCTTTACTTTGAATTTTCAGAGGCGGCTAGAACTCCTAGGGCTCATTCCCACAGGTGGGGATGTCTATAATTTGTTGTTTACGTCAGCTTTCAGAATCTGTTAAGAGTCAGAAAACAATCAAATCTTTGTTTCCAGTTGAATTTGGCAGCTAAGGAGCACCTGTCACCACATAGGCCTAGCTTCTGGCTTTATTGAGGAATCTGTTGCTAAGACACAGTCTTAATTTGTTTGCACACTTTTCATAAGAATGTGGGTTTTTATTCACAGAGAGAAACTGAGGCATGAGAGATACAGGTTGGTGGAAAATTCATGATGGTAGAGGATTAAACCTCGATGATTTGATTGGTCCCTTTAGAAGCTTTCAATGCACGGTCCCGGGCCCAGGGGCATCAGCATCACCTGGGATTGTTAGAAATGCACATTCCTGGACCCCACCCAGACTTGCTTGCATCACAGAATTGCTGGGGAGTGGCCCACAGTCTGTGATTTAACAAGTCCTCCAGGTTATTCTGATGCTTGATAACATGTCAGATCCACTGCTCTAGACTCTAGACCCATACAAGTGGGTTTCAACCCTGGCTGCACATTTAGAATCACCTGGAAAACTTTAAAAAATCCCATCAGGGCTTCCCTGGTGGTACAGTGGTTGAGAGTCCACCTGCCGATACAGGGGACGTGGGTTCGTGCCCCGGTCCGGGGAGATCCCACATGCCGCGGAGCGGCTGGGCCCGTGAGCCATGGCTGCTGAGCCTGCGCGTCTGGAGCCTGTGCTCTGCAACGGGAGAGGCCACAACAGTGAGAGGCCCGCGTACCGCAAAAAAAACCCAAAAAAACAAAAGAACAATACTCCTCTGTGTAACGGGAGGCAAAGATAAAAAATCCCATCAGCCTGGTGTCACTGCAGACCAATTAAATCAAAATCTCTGGAGATGGGCTCTAGGGATTGATATTTTAAAAATCTCCTCAGGAGATTCTAATGCACAGACAGGTTAGAGAAGCACTGGCCTAGGTATATTTTTGTTGCACATAACAGAAAACTGCTAAAGTAACCAAAGTGGAAATTTTGAAGGAAAAAATTCAAATAAGTTCTAACCAGAACTGGAAAGCACCAAAACCCCAGACACTTCTTCTGTCCATCTCGCATTTTTCTCCTTCTGTGGCCACATTTTCTGTTTTCTGCTTTTCTCTGCACATTTAATTATCTCACCCTTTACAAAACAACTTCTTTTTCTCATTCACTGATTCTGCTCTGCTTTTTCATTATTTGTCTTCTCATTGGACCAACTCCCTCCTCCCAACTCTGTATGACCTTTTGGCTTGAACACCCACAGCTCTAGATTCTAGAGAGATTTATTTTCTCATAAGATTTTTAACTTGCAACTATGAACTAAGGATTCCCCCCACCAAAAAAAATCTTTTTTTTTTTTTTTTGGAAGAGAAAAAAAATACTTTTCTGCTAACAGGAAATTTGCAATGTAATTAATAAATATCCCCACCCACCCAATAAAATAGTAGCTTTCTATTATTGACAAGAGAGAGGGGGAGGAAAAGAAAGGTAAATTTATGGAGAACAGTTTCAATTCCTTTAGTTCTTAAAACTTTCATCTCACAGATGTTTGTCTGACAACCACCTTGATTCCAGAAATTAGTCTTGACATCGCTGAATTCTTCCCTGCTTACATAGCCCAAGCAACACATCTATCAGTTCTAACCTGCTATTCAAGAGTTTTCATCTTCTCCCATTATGACCAGGCAGGACCATCTACCTATTTACCCTTTTTAATTTTTCTTACACATATGTGTTTATTTATGGCTCCATGCATGCACCTTGCGTATCCCGGGACATTCCTGCTGTCAATGGCTTCCTGTTCAATCAGTGAACTATAGGACTTCATCAGATACCAGAAAGTAGCCTCAGCCATCACCTCATCTAACTTCTCAACCAACAACATTGTTGATAGCAATTTATTTGGCTTTTGCTGAAGTATTTCCAGAGAACGGAAACTTTTAAAAGTGACACAGCATTGCAAAACAGCTATAATCATCAAAAGTTATTTCGATAACTTTCAAAATAAATATTTTGAATATTCAATATTCGAAATAAATATTCAACAAGTGAATTTAATATGGAGCTGGAATCTGTGTCTATGATACATATCCTCCTTCCTTTTGCCTTCCTCTGCTCTTTGAAACGATAGCAAATATATTTATTCATGTTTCAAACGGGAAAATTTATAAATTTGGAGGGCTGCTATCAAGACCCCACTGAGCCTTCTTTTTTTCTAGGATAAGCATCTCCAGTATCTTTAGGCAATCTGTGTTTATAAACATTCCCGTTTCCTTGGCCTTCTGATTCCTCTCTACTGAGGTACACCAGCTTGTTTTAAAAGGCCACACTCAGAATTAAAAAACACGATATGAGATATTAATTGACCAGTATGAGGTACATTGGACTGATTGTTCTCCTTATGTATGACCACTTTACTTCTCCAGAAGCAATTTCTGATTAATCTTGACATCCATGGCTACTGAGTCATTCTGAGCAAACTGTCATCTAAAACCTCCAAATCTCTCATTCAAAACCTACTTCTTAGCTAAATGTCACTTTTACTTTTGCCACTGTTAGAATCTAATTGTAGGAGCTGCATATTCCAATTTAAGTTTTTCTATTTCCAAGAATTCTGCTCTTTTTGGCCCTTATAATTTCTGCTCTTACTTGTTTACTCTGCTATCAGTTGTAGTCAATTCTGTATCATTAGCAAATTTGACAAACACCTTCAGTTACCTACCCTGTGTGCTTAACCAACTACACAAAGACTACATTTCTACAGACTAAGGAACAAATGTGAGGAAATACCAGGACTTCTGTCTCTTTGAAACACACAAATGTGTATGTATCATATATTAATTTTAAGTACACAGATCACACACCTCTACAGCTTGATAAATTCTCACTAAATGAACACACCATGTAACCGTCAACCAAATCGAGAGACAGAACACCACGGGCAACCCAGACATCAGACCATAATGTAATGTCCCCCTTCCCCCAAACATAGACATTATCCTAATTTCTGTCACTGCATTAGTTTTGCCTGTTTTTGAATGTCATATCAAGGAAATCATATGGATGTACTCTTTTGTATCTAGCTTGTTCTTTCATTCTTAATGCTGGACAGTATTCTGTTGAATGATTATACTACAATTTATTAATCAATTCTACTGTTTACAGATTTAGGCTACTAAAAATAGTGTTGCTGTGTATATTCTTGATATCTTCTGGTGCCCAGTATATGCATTTCTATTGGGCAGGTTCTAGAATATGTGTATATTCAGCTTTAGAAGACACTCCAAAATTGTTTTCCACAGTAGTGGTATAGATATAGTCCCACAAGCTGGGTTCAAGAGTTTCACTTGCTCCATATCCCAGCCAACGTTTGGTATTGTCTTTTCATGATGTTAAATGCAGGGGCATCTCACTGTGGTGTTTAAATTATATTTCCTTGACATTGATGAGGTTGAGTACATTTTCATTTGCTTAATAGCCATTTGGAACTTCTCTTTTGTGAAATATCGATTCAAGTTTTTTGCCCATTTAAAAATCGAGTTGCTTTTTTTCTTATTGATGTATGTATACATTCTCTCTATGAATCATCTGCTGGATATATGTACTGCACATATGTTATTTCCCTCTTTGGTTTGCCTTTTCACATTCTTCCTGGTGTCTTTGGATCAAAAGAAATTCTTAAATGAAATGTATCTAGTTTTTAAATATTTTCATTTATTTTTAGTTCTTTTTTTAAAGAGGTTTTTTTAAAAAACTAATTTATTTATTTTTCTTTGGCTGCGTTGGGCCTTCGTTGCTGCGCACAGGCTTTCTCTAGTTGTGGCAAGTGGGAGCTACTCTTTGTTGCAGTGCACGGGCTTCTTACTGCGGTGGCTTCTCTTGTTGTGGAGCACGGGCTCTAGGCAGGCAGACTTCAGTAGTTGCGGCACGTGGGCTCAGTAGTTGTGGCACATGGGCTTAGTTGCTTTGCGACATGAGGGATCTTCCCAGACCAGGGATCAAACCCATTTCCCCTGCATTGGCAGGCGTATTCTTAACCACTGTGCCACCAGGGAAGTCCCAAGATTGTGTATTATTTTTTAATCCTTTATGGCTGTTGAATTTTATCAAACGTTTTTATGCATCTATTATGATTATCATATTAGTTCTTTCTTTAGTCTGTAAATGGAGTGAATCACATTGAATTATTTTTGAGGTTGAAACAACCCAACTTTGCATTCTGGATTTTAACTAAATATTATGATGCATACTTGTTTCATTTTTATGAAACAATTTTAGAAAAGTTCGAAAAATAGCACAGAGTACCCATATATACTTCATCCAGTTTCCCCTAATGCTAATGTTTTGCACAATTATGGTACAATTATCAAAGCTGAAAAATAATATTAGAGCAATAGTATAAATGATACTACAGACTTCATATGGATTTTACTAGCTTTTCCACCAATGTTTTTTTATTTGTTTCAGAATCTAATCCATGATCCCCATTGTATATAGATTTCATGTTTTCTTAGTTTCTCCTCTATGAGAGTCCCTCAGACATTCTTTGTCTTTCATGACCATGATGATTTTAAAAATATTGGTCATATTTTTACTTTCCTTCAATATGAATTTTGTCAGTGTGTCTGTTACTGGTGATGTTTACCTTGATCACTTGGTTAAGGGTGATGTCTGCTGGGTTTCTCCATTGTAAAGTTACTATTTTTCCTTTTGCAATTAACATCTTGGTTAACATCTTGGAGATATTCTGACACTATGCAAATAATCCTTTTTCTCCACAAATCTTTCTCACTAATTTTGGCATTCATCAGTGGATCATGCCAGCAACAATTATTACAGAGGTGTTCTAATGGTGATTTTCTATTTACTTCATTTCTCCTGTATTTATTAATTGGAGTCTGTCTGTAAGGAAGAGCTATTAAAGCCTATTTCTTATTTCCTCTTCCAGTTTTGGCCCTGTGTCCTCCCCTGTCACAAGTAAACTTGTCGGAAGAGCTACATGTGACTCATATTTCCTTTTATTCGTTCAACCCTAAGCACCTTCCAATCTACCTTCCTTCCTGATAATTCTACCAACAGAACTCTTGCTAAAGTCGCCAGTGGTCCTCGTGTGCCTGGTTCTGCTAAGTAAACAGTATCTACCTAAGAAAGTTGACATTTTAAACATGTAAGAAACCAATAGATTTAGTTTCTCCTTTGTTTGGCCATTGTAGGTCTTCTGTGATTTCCATGGTCACTCCCAAAAGAGGAATGTGTTCCTTTACGGTTGTAGCATCAAAGAGACTTTGTGGCAGGCAGAGTCTGCTGTGGGCACATCCAATCTCTTGGAAGATGTCAGCTACAGGGTAAGTCATTATGGTGGATGACACCAGATATTTTGTGTCCATATGCTTGCCTTTGAGACATGCCTCAACCATTATTTTCCTAAATAGGCATTTTGATTATTTTAACTATAGGATTATAGTACAAGCAGGTTGAAGGCATGTGTAACCTCTCCACATTTTTGATGAATAATGCCTTCTTGCCTGGTTACTCTGAATTTGTTTTTTCTATATGATATGATACAGTGCATAGGACGTGAGAATTGGAGACAGGAAACCTCATCTTAATACCTAACTTTATAATCATTAACTGTGTGACTATGAGCCATTAACACTCTCTCTGAACCCCCATTCTTCACTTGTAAAACGAGGATAGTGAAAATACCGTCCCTGTTAGGTATTATATTTATGGAAGGAACAAAATGATGCTGAATTGGAAAGGATCTTAAATAAATATGAAGTGATGAAAAAAATTTAAGGCATTAGATGATCCACATTCCTCTGCTTGAGCATACTATAAAAAGTAGAACAGTGACCCGCTGAACCTAATTCTATTTTTTCTGGGTTCCAGTAGTTGGCGCTCAACTATCCCCACACTGAACCCAAGAGGAGATTAAGGAGAGGTAAGGAAGGAAGGACTTCTTCCTGTCAGGATAAAGTAAACAGGCTGTTGCTTGCTGAATATTAGGAAGAGGTAGAAGAGGTCAAGTTATCCAACCACAAAATAAAAACTGGCCCTTGTTTCAAATTTATATAGGAAAAAATATTGTGTTGGAAAAACCTAGTTCTCCTCCTGTGTCTTTCTCTTTTACTTTCACACAGAACACTTCAGGGGACCAAATATTTGGATTTTTCCCTCCACCAAGTAATTCTGTGACACCAGCTGGATATCTTACAATTTAACTCAGTTCTGACACTATCTACCTGGAGATAACACCAGATCCCTCAGGTTAAGGGCTCAGTCCCAGGAGACATGCCCCCATTTCAGATGCCAACTGCAAGTAGTAGGTCCTCAGGTTACCCACAACTTCTGTCTGACTTGGTTACAAATCAGAGGTTCCCATGATCTCCTCCCCGTTGGGTTCGATTATTTGCTAGAACAGCTCATGGTACTCAAGGGAACACTTACTTACATTTACCAATTTATTAAACGATGTGATAAAGGATACAGATGGGAACAGCCAGATAAAGAGATATGTAGATATGGAAGGGTCCAGAGCTTCTGTACCTGTGGAATTGGGAGAAGGGTGCATTACTTCTCAGTGTATGGATGTGTTCACCAACCTGCAAGCTCCCTGAGCCCCATACTATTTGGATCTTATGGAAGCTTCCTCACATGGGCATGATCATTTATCAACTCCATTTCCATCCCCTCTCTCTTTCCTAGAGCAGTGATGATCTGCCCTGATCCAGGAACCATTCAGGAGCACACCCAGAGTCGCCTTATTAGAACAAAAGATGCTGCTACCACTCTTATCACATAGGAATTTGCAAATGTTTTAGGAATCTCATGTCAGAACTGGGGGTGAAGAACCAATATATATTTCTTACTACAAATCACGATATCACAGTTATGATGGTACCAGCCTCTTCTAAATCCCTTATTATTCTGGATATATGAATTTACTGTGTGTGAAATACCTTCATTTACAGGGTTAGTGAGTATTAAAAGAGGTAAAAACCCACCAAGCTACTATTTCACCCGGAATTACTTCCCCTGTGTCCTGAATTTTTTTTCACCCTCTTCATTCATGTCTATTAGAAGCATGACTGCTACTGATCAGTAGAGTTCCCCCAAGGCCATAAAGCTGAACCAACAGCTTATCCTCAATGTCCTGTTTACACTAAGGCTCAGCTAGAGCACTGGCGATAAACCTCAAGAAGCTTAACTGTTTTATCTTAGGAAAGTAGTTTAGTAAATTAAAACTTTCATCTGGGCAGGTCATGCTGACCTATATAAAATGATCTCTTATGAGTGGTACATCTCAAACTAAAAGAATCTATACTATCCAATCTTAAATATAGAGTCACCATGAGTTTTAGCTCTCTTTTTCCAAAAGAAAGTTAACAATATTCATAGATAATAATAAAGCTTACCCCAAAGACTTGTGATGATTGAATGAATTAATGCACGCAAAATACATAGTAAGCATTCAGTGAAAAGATATCTATTATAATCTTAATATTTGGGAAACTGAAATTAAGTTTAAGTTACAGAGCAAGTGTCAGGGGAAGAGTTGAATGTCCCAAGCCTTCTTGCCCCACCCAAACCGGGGCGACCCCAGGAAACACTGAAGCAGGTCTCCAGTGGATCAATTCATATGTAGAGTTCATCAATTTCCTATTCATTTACAAAACAAAACGTAACAAACAAACAACCTCCAGCTATCATCATCTTCATTGCTCACTCTGACATAGATCTATTTGTGTGAAATCAAAAGGAAAATGCAATGAGGACTTTACTGTAAATGAGATAGTTTGGAGCCCATTATTTAATGAATGGATAAATTGCCACTATGGAGGTGTTAAGAGGGTACTGCCACTGTACTTCGTAAATCTCACAGCCTCCAGGCTCCAGTGAAGGGATCATAGCTCATAGAGCTCTCCAAGATGCACGCCGTTAATTTGAGTGTGTGGTTATTTGGAGAGGGGCAGTACTAGCTAAGAAAACAAGGTTCACCTAAGTAAGAAAGCAAAGATCATTTAAATGATGTCAGATTAAGTTTTCGCACCAAGGTAAAACATTGATAAATTATAATTACATTCATGTATTCTTGATCGTATTTTTATATATATATATATATATATAGCAACTAAAAAAATATATATATACTTATATATATATATTCTATTTATGTCTGTTTAAGCAGTCCTCTAAAGGCCTGGACTAGCAGATTCCATTTATTTCAGTGAATAGTTATGAAGTACCCTCTACAAGCAGCATAGATTCATGTGCAGAGATTTTCCTGTGAACAAGACACAAACTTCTAGGCTGCAGAGGAGATAGAAAATAAACAACAAATTACATACACAATAATTTAACTGTAATTGTGATGAGTACTCTGAAGGAGAAAAATGGGGAGAGGGATCGCAGGGAGAGAGGGACAAGAGTGGATAGATAAAATCAATTAGGAGGCAATCGGAGAAACTCTGAGGATAACATTAGCATTTCATTTCCCTTAAAATTATGATGCTTTAGGTCTGGAGACTATGTAAGAACTTAGAGATCATAGTAGGTTATGTTAATAATTACGTTAATATATATTTATATCATATATCATATAATAATTATATTAATCCTTATATTAATATAGTTAATGGTTATGTTAAACATGACAATAAGAACCAGAGATACAATATATTAAAAGATTTGCTCTATGTTCTAGAAATGAACAAAACTGCATTTCCTTAAGAATAATTCCTTAATTTATGTTCTCATCAATTTGTTCTGCTTCTCCATCTTGTCCCTATAATTTGTCCAAAGACCCGATGCTATACTGTTTCTTATCTAATGTATATAGTTTTATATTATGTTCTAGTTTTTGGAGATTCTGTCAACACTGAAGTGAGAGAACCCTTCTTGTTCATGTCACAAAAGTTCTGAGCTAAGTGTAGTATTTCAGCTGTCCCAAAGACTTGGTATACTTTCAACTCTGAGACATCATCTTTGGGGGATGGAAGGGTCCAGTGACTAGAAGTCCCCTCTCTGTCAGTCGGAGAGTGGCAAGGGTCTACTGATGCTTTCTAAATGGAAATTAAGTGATCTCACATAAAGCTTTTCTACCCTAGGAAAAGATGGTACATATGAATCCAGAGAGTATGAATTTTTAGAAGTTTTATAATTGGTCCAGCTTCAGATTTATGGATCAGAGAATGAGACTGAAATGTTCATTTTGGCAGTTCCAGTCTGCCAGGAAACAAGTGAACGTTATATGTGCTCCTGCTTAAGAATCATCAATGACCTGTATGTCTGAGATAAGGAAAGTTCAGCTAGAAAACAGTGAGGCTGGATGGAGCTACTCTGTAAATTTCAGTTCCCTATGAAGTCTGTGGCTTTCCATGAGGCTCAACTCAGCAATGTATGAGGCCGAATGTATGTTGCAACCTTGGTCCACCGTGATGCAGGAAGATGGGGTTGGAAGATCATACTCTTTGGAGTTGGCCATATTGTCATTTGGATCCCATTCCAAGTAGTTGGACTTGAACTATTTCTTTCTAACTTTTCTAAGCCTCAGTTTCCTCATCTTTAAAAGTATTAAAAAAAATTGGTGTCCATTACTCAGGATAGATAGAAGATTTATAGTTGCACATATTAAGTGTTTAATGTATTGAGATGCTTAATACATACTGAGAAGTTGTTTTTCATGACGCATAGCCCCAATCACCGGCAACTCATCATAATCTGATTTTTTTTTAATTGTAGACTCTTCCCAAAGTCCTTGATAAACTAGCACCAGCATTCACCTTAAGCAGCTGCAGCTTCCTCGTGGAGAAATCCCGAGCCTCCACAGCGCGCGTGGTGGTGTGGAGAGAGATGGGGGTGTCCAGAAGCTACACCCTGGAGAGCAGCTACTGTGGCTGCAACCAGGGCCCCTATCAGGTACGTGAGGCTGCGAAACATCCATGCTTTCTGTCTGGCAGCAGTACACTGTAACGCAGAGCTATCACACACCTCTTGTGCTCTCTAGCCTGAAGGAGGAAGAAGTCTCCAGGTAGAGTCTGGCCCAGCTCCCTGATCTTGCTGAAGAGCTGGTTCAATGACTGTCTTCCCTGGCAGCACAGTCTGCGTTGATCCTGGAGGCAGGTTGTGCATGCCTGCTGATTTGGTTTCTCGATCATCTGCCCTTGCCAGCAAGTGGCAGGGGAGCCTCCCTCAGACAGGCACACCCCGGCTTTTATGGAACCTCTGCCTGGCCCTGTTTTATGCATGAGAACATTTTCTTTCCTTTTGCAACAACTGGGACCAGTCCCCTATGCATCATAAAAAAGACATAGGTCAGCATGTAGATACTGTCAAGACGTACGTGGATTGTGTTTCTCTGTCTTCTGTGCTTATCTAAATTAGCGGCTCTCTATTATCCTGCTATCACCAGAGCAAACAGAAGCGTGTGCATGACTTGGGGTCTCCCCAAGATGCGTGGGGCTAGGACTCAAGTTCTAACATCGAGGGAAATGGCTCATATAAGTCGTATTCTTTCTACAGCTATATTAGCTCTTACAGTGGGCTGTTCTAGCTGCTTGTCCCACTCCCTCACTAGAGGAGCATAAATAAGGGACATTGTGACAGTGCCAGGGTAATAGACTCTTTTAAATTCATTAGGCAAGGTGACAGACTACTCCTTGGTGAGTTCTATTCAACCTCAAGAACACCTGGACCTCACCAGCCTTAAAGCTCATTGTGTTGGCTTTGATACTTTCCTGGAACTGCTAGGAAGTGCTTGGCATCTCCATAGTCTGGTGCTTGTGGAAATCTGTTAACTATCAAAGGCAGTCCAGGGAGTGACAGGTGATGAACATTATCTAACTCCCCACCCGGTCAAAGAGATTTTTCAACACAGGGTTACTGAACCACCCATTTTGACTTATTAATTCTATTAAATAGCCAGTTAGTTTTGTCTACACAGTGGCTTGAAAGAATCGTTTTTATTACTGAATTACTAAACTGTTAGACTGAATTAATCCATATTTATCCACATTAATCCAATGCAGAATAAGAAGAGTGAGCTTGTTGGAGAGACATGGGATTGGGCATCCAAAGACCTCACTCTTCCACTTACCAGCCGTGCTGCAAAGTGCTTACCTCTATTGAACCTATACATTTCATATATCAAACGCAGATATTAATAAAGATTCGTCTCCTTCCTGCTAGACAAAATTTTTGTAAAGGCCAAAAGAAAATACATATACAAATGTAATTGGAGGTTATACCATCAGGAATCTGTTCATTCTCTTGACATTCAAAACCCATAGGACTGGAAAAAAAATAAGCCTGGAATATTGTGACTCTAAGACCTTATGGGTATAGACTTGTGCCTCTCTAGCTGTGTGCTTCTTGAAGACAACTCCACGCATCCCTCACAGATTTATTGGATTTGTGACTTTCATTGACTTTGTTTCTCCAAGCACCAATTCAGGCTAACAGCTTCTAGTCACATAAGTATCAATGCCATTCACAGTAAATCAACCAGACAATCAAAGGCCCTTGAAGCTGTGGTTTGAAAACTAAATGACTCATAGGTTCAGGCCCTCACCAACTCTTCGCCTTCCCTGCAACATACATACTGGCTGTCGGAAATGACAGTGAAAGAGGCTTGTCCAGTGGGACAGCTTTCAGATATGGGCTCAGCGTTTGCCCTGGGAAATTTTCCACATGGCCTTTGCATGGGGTCTCTATAAGGAAGAATGGAGAAGGAACTGACTAGAGAAAAGCCCTAACAGTGCCAGATCTGGCTTTGCTTTAAAAATCCTATTCTCTATATGAAACACCTCTCTGAACCGGATAGGTTTTCCCCTTCCCTTTGTTTTTCTGTCGTTACAAACATTGTTGAGTAACTGAGCAGAATTGCAGACAGTGACCAAGAGGATGGTGAGTAATTTTATATTGGGTGGGGGGGTGGAGGGGCACCCTGGGGAAATGAAACCAGCCCACAGTTGGGTGTTTTGGTGATTTTTGTTGGAGGTATATAATGAAGACTACAAGCTATAAAGCAGTATAGAAATTTCCATCCTGAACATACTGCAAATGATTTTTGTACATTGAGAAGCTGAGTCCCAGTTGGGTCCTGAGGTTATTATTCTAAGGCCATCTTTCCATTTTTTGTTTAGCATTACCATTTACACAAAAGATGGAAAATACTTAAATATACCCACAAGGGGCATTCCTTCCTGCCTTCATAAGAATATAAACATTTTTGCAGTTTCTCTGGTTGATGCTGCTTTAACGTAGTTCCGATCATTTCTCCCAGCACACTAAGTACCTGATCTGTTAGTACTGAAATGAAATATTTCTTACAGTGACATTTATGTTGGAACTGCATTAAAGAATATAAGCTATCACCTTCAAATAATTATTATTAATATGATATTTTCCCTTCTGTTTTCCAGCCTATAGTTGGCTAATTAAAAAAAAAAAAAAAAAACTTCTCCGGCTTTTTTTGTTTGGGGGATATAGTCTCTACTGCTAGGTTATATGCTTTGATCCATAATTTGTATTTAATGTGGAAGTCCCATCCGCTGAGAGATTTACTTTCTGTATTAGGGACTGGCCCAAAGCTGTGGAGGTAGTTGAAGGGAAAAGCCAAAATGGAATGATGTGTCCTTTGGGGGCTCATTTTTTAGAGTCATTTTTCAGACTCTATGTGGACAGCTGTGTGCTTCACACAGAGTTGAGTGTTTGCAACCTGGAGTCACATGCATGGTGTGTTTGCACATGCGAAGGCATGTGACTGGGTCCCGTGGGCTGCTTGTGGCTTAGGAGGATAATGTAAAAGCTCCCACCCAAGCAGGCTGTTAACATGCTCCTTGACAGGGCTGCTGACTCATGGGACGGCAAAGAGGGTCTTAGAGGAAGGACAGAAGATGGGTGATTCAACTGGGTGTTAATATTCCCTACCTGCAACTGCTTGCCTTGTATTGTGGACCCTCAAGCAATCCATCCTCTTTACAACCAACAGAAGGATCTTTCAGTAACCCAAACCTATTCAAGTCAAGTACTGCCCATAACCCTCATTACGTCTAGACAAATCAACTCCTCATCTTGACGTGTAAGGCCTTTGACAACCTCCTCATTCATTTTTCTATACTCAATGCCTTCTTTAGTATACAATAGTTGTTACGTATCTGTGTTGACTGACCAATGACTGAATGGGTAAGTGAGCAAATGAATGGTGATTTCCGGGTAGGGTCAGATGATTTTCCTCTGTCCATGGATAACTAGAAAAGGGAGAAGAAATCACCATGGTCCAAATATGACTAGATGCCATTCTAAAATGGAGATTTTTAAGAGTTGCTGTCATTGGTGGAAATGGAAAATACATGGGTGAGAGAGGGAAATGAGTAAGAATGCAACTCTGAGACCTCTTAGGCCGGTCACTATATACATGATTTGAGAGCATCTAATGGATTCTTTCCCCGAGTAAGGTGATTCCAGTCCACGTGTGGAATTTCACATGGCCACATTCTAATAATAGGTGATGATTAGAAAGGAAGACATCCACTGTGCATGTGAGAGATGCTGGGATGTACCTCCTAGATCCCCCTGAAGAGCTGCTCATTCCCCCAGTGGCTCACAGCTGTGTCCATCATCAGAAATTACTTGTAGCTGGCAGAAACTCTCCTGACCGAAGCCATGGCTCCTCTGTGTGAGCCTGCATCCAATGGCTGGTCTATGTGGGGTTACAATGGCCTGGCCTCCTAGCCTTAGTTGGGAAAACTCCAAAGGGGGTGCCATTCCAGCTCCAGAACTCCCTGTAGGATTGGTGGGGACCTCTGTTGCAATTGCACTGAGGTTCAACCTCCTCCTCTGCCCAATTCTGCTTTTCTCACCACTCATAGGTGTTGTTATGGTGAGAGCTCCCCAAAAACCCTTCCGCAAAACAAATTATAACAGTATTTCACAAAGGCTTAGCTTAGAAAACAAAAATGTTGGAACTAAGCACTTGAGCTATTGAAGATGGTTTGATAGGGACAAATTCATAGAAGGAATTAAATCATCTCAACTTGGCTTTCAAGCCTCCCGGTGCCCTCTCATTCACATTCTGCTCCCCTTAGCTGTTTTGGGAACACGGCCCACACAGGATGAGAGACTGCAGCTAGGTACAGGGCCTCTTGCACTGGTGCTCTACTGCTGTTGTGGTCCAGAAGAGAGATTGAGTGTATTAGTTTCCCACAGCTACCATACAAATTACCACAAATTAGGTGGCTTAAAATTACTCTGTAACAGTTCTGGAGGCTAGAAGCCCAACATTAAAGTGTTGGTAGCACCACATACTCTCTAAAGGCTCTAGGGGAGAATCTGGTCCAGGGCTTTCTCTTAGCTTCTGATGTGTCCTGGCTTGTAGATGCATCACTCCAGTCTCTTCCCTTTGTCATCACATGGCCATTTCTACTTGTCTGCCTCTGTCTCTGTGTCTTCTCTCCTCTTCTTAAAAGGACACCAGTCATATTGCATTTGGGACCCACCCTATTCCAGTATGACCTCATCTTAACTAATTACATCTTCAACAACCCTACTTCCGAATAAGGTCAAATTATGAAGTTCTTGGAAGGACGCTAATTTTGGGGAGACCTATTCAACCTAGTACACTGGTCCTGGCAAGCAAGTACAGGATATTTAGATCCAAGAACCAAAAAGAGGTTTTTATTTCTGTCTCCATATTTCTGTGCTGTGAATCCCCAAACAAATGATAACTATTCTTGTTTTCTCTCTACCTGATGATCAAGAAATTAAGAAGTTTAGATTTTCTTGGAACATTTTGGAAGACAAATTGGAGAGTCATGCCGTAATTAGTGAATGCTGATTGGTGCTGCTTGAGTATTATAATATGCAGTGCCCTTAAATAAGCAATAATAACAAATACGTCTATGGTATTTACTGTGTGTTAAGCCTTTTGCAGCTATAAGCTTACTCCATTTTTTGCTACCACAGGCCAAAAAACTGCAAAGTTGTTTTTATCGTCGTCATCATCATCCTTATTTTACAAATTGGGATACTTAGGCAGAGAGGTTAAATAACTTAGTGCCGCATGGCTAGTAAATTTTAGAACCAGGGTTTGAATACAGGCACATCTGACCCCTCCCTCCCCTGCTTTCAGCCTAGTTGATTGTCATTGGGGAAAGGAGCCCTGGGCTTTGGAAACAGGAGACCCAGCTTCTGCTTTTGGCTACCACTAAGTAAATCTGCAACAAGGGGTTTCTTGACTATAATAAGAAGGCATAATTAGAACTGAGAAATGGGCATAGTCTCTGGTAAATTATGTTTGAAATAGGCTGCCTTTGCTGGGTATCCATGGGGCTTATGGGTTACCTAGATCAGGGTGACCTGGCATGATTCTGAAACCCCTAAAAATCTTCTGCAACCACTGCTGGGCATGTGGTTTTTCCAAGGAGAATGTGCTCTGCTCTTAGCACCAATTAGCTAGTTGTCAGGAGGCTTTGTTCATCCATCCCATCTTGTCACACCCCTTCATCCAACTTGACCTGTTTCTTTTTTGACCTTTCCAGAGTAAACAAAGAGGGATTGGAGGAATGTAATACTATGAAGTAGAGGCTTTCTACCAGCAGGGAAAATGGGGGGAGCCAGCGGAGCTGGTCTTCAGTGAAACAACCTATTGAAGTTTGAATTAGGCAAGTTCCTACATTGTTTCCTACACTCATTTCACTTCCTAGTAACATCTCGCCTTTTCCCCTTAGAGAGCTATTGCTGTCACACAGCTCTTTGGACCTGACCAGTCTTTATTTGAAGACACTTCTCTTCCTCAGATGTCCCAAGTTGCAAAATTGCCCTTCTGCCAGGGTCTACACACACATTCTTTGACCACACACACATTTTGTATGTGTGTATCACACATGTATGCACAAACATATGTACCTACCAGCAGTTCTCCATAGATTTATACAGGAAGTACGGTTTATTGTTTAGTGTGGGTGTCTGTGTCAGACATAGAGTTCTAAGGAGAGCTCTGCACTTAGCAGTCATCACTTTGAAACCTGACCTCTATGAGTTTTAGTTGTAGTAGTGGTTTCCTCACAATTCCTGCCTATGGAGATGCTGTTAAGACTGAATGAGCAACTGACTGTAAAACATTTATCATTATGTTCATAGTAAAGACTCATACTTACTTATTGTTTGTACCATTATTGATGGTATATAAGAATTTTCAATGGTTGTTTTCTTTTTTCATTTTAAATAAAGACACTGAGACTCCAACTTTTATCTATAATTGTCTTATTCAGATCTTCTTAATTAGAACCTTTGGGGTTAGAGTTTAGGTATCTGTGATTTTATTAACTTTACTATGAAGCCAGCGTTGAGAATGGTAGACTTTGACTTTTACTGAGGCTGATATCCATATATCTATATTTATAGATTTAGCTATATCAAAACAGCTTCTGTCTGTATTATTTAGACCTTTCCTCTCTTATCTACCCTTTATTCTATCAAACTTCGTATGCAGTCTAAGCTATATAATAGTCAATTTATAGCTGAGGTTCTAGAGAAAGGGAAGGGGGATTTGTGAGCCTGCTTCTAGGGGAAGAGTGAGGTGTGGAAGACAGGACAGGAAGCAGATTTAAATTCCTCCAAAATTGCTGAATTTAAAAGCCTATTCTGATCACAAGCACAACTCAAGAATATATTTTCGATCATTATTCTCTTGGAAGTCATTTCCCTGTTCTGTGGGCAGCCTCATATTGGAGTGTAACTCTTTCTGAGCTCTGAATGGGAGTTGGGGGCATCTTAATTTCATTAATGTAAACTGAGGAATAGTATTTCTCAAACGTTAATGTAAGAACTACCTAGGGATCTTATATAATGCAGATTTCTGAACCATGTCTCCATTTGACCTGGGGGATGGCCCAGGAATCTGCATTTCATCGAGCACCCCTGGAAACTCATATTCTCAGTCACTGAGAGATGAGGCAGGATACCCAGAGGTAAAAGGGGAGATGGTTTTGAAACTAGTTTTTGTGGTTTCTGTTTTTGTTCTCTTTCTCCTGATTTGCTCTGGCCTATGGAGAATTTTCCA
Source organism: Delphinapterus leucas (assembly GCF_059928025.1). Classification (NCBI taxonomy): domain Eukaryota; kingdom Metazoa; phylum Chordata; class Mammalia; order Artiodactyla; family Monodontidae; genus Delphinapterus; species Delphinapterus leucas. The sequence goes on along the minus strand of NC_143130.1, from coordinate 44,113,085 downwards.
TGGCTTTTATTGTAAAGTCTCAAATTCTCTGCCTCCCCCCAACCTTTAAAAATTTTTTTTGATGTGTGTGTGTGTGTGTGTGTGTGTGTGTGTGTGTGTGTGTGTTTCATCTGTACTTTTAGGTAACTGACTTAGTTCTCCCACGGAAGTTGTATTTAATAAATGTCTAATATCCCAGTGAGAGTTGAAAGACATTTTTGGTTTTGTTTGTTCGTTCATTTTTCTAGCTTCTGAGACACCACCAGGTTGAAGTTTCTTAAATTGTCTGTAGAACAAAAGTGTCTAGGAACTGATATAATTATATACAAAATTGTTTGCCTATATGTACACTTTTCTGGGAAGAGTGGCTATAGTTTTTAAGATATTTTTAAAGGGTGGAGCAAAAACATAGTAATTATACAGTTTCAGTGCAGTAAACCAAACTGTTGAGTCAATTGGAATGTAATTTATTAAACCTCATGTATTTAAAGAGATATTTTCTTTAAAAGCCAAGTTACTTTCTCATAGACGGCATTTTAGGAAGCATGACTTTGTTTTTCCTATCATCTCTTCCTCCAAGCATGTTTAATTGAAGAAAGAATTAATATCTCTTTAGATAAGCTTTTACTGACTTAATTTGGTTAATGATATTTCAAAGCTAATTCATGTTCGAGGTGAGCATGAAGATTAAGGGCTCATGCTTTAGTTTATTGAATCCAAGATCTCCAGATGGCCCATCACAGCTTCCCAGTGTCTGCTCTTAAATCAGCTCTAGAAGTGCTTGGCTTGACTTGGTGAAAATCAAGTGGAGTCTGAATCACTATTTCTTCTACTTATCAATTAGCACAAGAACAGTGATGCATCTCATTAAGTGTGTAATGGAGTAACTTCAGTCTAAATCTTCTGTGATTGCACATAGGACACTAATCTTTTCAGGATGTTGCTTCTCACAGGTGGTCATTTAGACTGAGGAGCAGCTGCCTCAGCTTCACCTGGGATCTGTGCAGTCTCAGGCCCTACGTATTGCTTCAGGATATGCATTGTAATAGGATCCCCAGGTGATCCGTGTTCCCAGGAAAGCACTGATTTAGAGCATCCTTGGTTGGCAGGGAGGTGAGAAAGGATTAGGGGTGAAGAAAGGGAAAAGTTAGGGAGTTCTAACTTTTCTGGTAGGCAAAGACATAGTTCCCAGAATTTTTGTGCGCTAGAATGAGATGCTGTACGTGGATGTGATTTAAAAGGTGAAAGTAATCCCCAATATGAGACCTTTTGTTGATCGGTGGCAACATTTTAATGCTAGATGAGTTTGTTGCTTTTCCCCCCTGCATCTCTATTCTCTAACAACCGTCCCCATTCTAGGGCTTAGAAAAGAGGAACATTTCCCAAACGCCTGCTTTACCATTGAAATGCAACTTCAGTCCTTTGTTGAGACAAATATGAAATCCAGATGCTAAGGTATCATTTTAGTATGAACCTCTATTTGAATCATTCATGTCAGTCCCCTTTTTCTTATTAACTATGATTCAACAAGTGTTGCCTTAGTGTTCTGTTTTTGTTTTTTAACCTCTTTGTATATCTCAAAGCACATGATGAGCCGTTTATTAACCCACTGCAGGCTTAATGATGTAGTGAAATATTGTCCTCAATCTGTAGCCCTCCATTCCAAAAAGTCTGGCAGCATTATGATAGAATATTAAAAGGAATTAAATAAAAATCAAGAGGCAGAGATGCTAATAAGGTTGCCAGCAGGGGCCTTTCCTGGGATTTCTAAAACCCTGGGAGCAGTGAATTTTATATGCCCGTTGTAGAAAATGGTTCATTGTATCAAAAATAAGGACAAAATCTGGCACGTAGGATAATCCAATGAGACTCTGATGACCTCTGTCCGTTAAAAATAATTTGGCTTCAAAGGACAAGGGAGAAGAAAAGACGGTTTGTCTCTAAGTCTTACTCTCTTCATGTGATTAATGTAAATACAATAAGCCAGATGCCCTAAGGGGGCAGATATAAAACCAAAGAAAGGATTCATTTAATGTAGGGTGTTTTTGGTTTTGTTTTCATTTTGGGGTTTTTTGTTTGTTTGTTTGTTTTTAGCTTGTAACATAGAGAAAAAGGATTGGCCAAGCCCGAGATGCATTTCTTTGGTTCTTGGTACATGACTAAGTTCCTTGGACTAGCATCTCCTTACAAATGTGCTGAGAAGGGAGGGTTAAGGCTATGAAAGTATTATCCACAGGGTATTCTCCTCTACAAAATGGAGTGGACCCCAGACCACAATACCCTCCTTGACTAGGAGGGGCAGGTAATGGTTCTATTCCTCCAGCCAGTTTTTTGATATTCTCTACCATGACTTCACTTCAATGGAGCAGCCTCAGAAATTTCTATTTATAAAACTAAGCAGTGATTCTCTTTATACACCTGCGTTCCCTGAATGTAAATGAGAAGAGAACATTTTAGAATACTTTGAACTGTGTTGTCAGAAGGTAGGCATTAGATATTTTTATATAAATTTATCATTGTTTCATCAATTAGTTAACACATATTTATTAGGTATCTACTTTGTTTTAAGCTGAATTTGGGGCTTGGGGATATGTATAGAAAACTAAAAACACTTAGCCAAAGTCAGATACATGGTCAATTCATCTTCATTCTTCATTCATCATTCAATAAGCATTTTAAAAAATCCAGACAGTATGTTAGGTGCTAAGAATATGACAGAGAGTGGAATTGACAGCTTCCTACTTTCCCAGAGTTTATAGTCTAGCCAGAAAGGAAGTTAATTAAGTAAGCAGTAACAACAGAGAGTAATATAAAACAACTGGGTGCTATAAGAGAACACAGAAGGAGATAATTTAGGCCTTCCTTCAATTTTGGTTGACTTGAATATAAATTATCCACAAGTTAATTTTTTTGTGAAATTGGGGAGGATAACTTATGTGACAAAGTAGAAGATAATACTTTGAAAGTAGGGTAGGGTCAGGGAGTGCTTGACTTTTCTTTCATCCTAGTTTCCTTTCATGCTACTTTTTTCTCATTTCATATTTCTAAATCTCCATGGAATTCCATGCTGGGGGTGTGCATTAGGCTAAACCCGGGTACACTGGAGCACTCAAGTATAATATCCTACTCCTTTCTCTAGCATGCCTTCCTTCAGGAAGCACCTGAAATGTTCTGCAGGTGTTTCTATGGAGCTTATAGTTTACTACACCTCCCTAAAGGCACACGTCAAATCAGAAAGATCAAAAATATCTCAAAATCCTTTTTAGACTGATAATGAATGATGGAATGTAAATAAGGGTAATCTTGATTATTTTATGAAATGAATTTCTGTATACCCCCAAGTATTCCTGAAAGCAACAAAAATCACAGCAATAAAAATACCCTCCCTTTGCATAGTCATTTATAATTTGTAAAACACTTTCATAAACTTTATTATCTCAGAGAGCCAGAAAACCGCCATAGACCAAGTGTGAGAGAAAATGGAAGTGCGAGATAAGAAATGTGAGCCAGGAACGAGATGGAAAGTAATGCAAAGTGTTGCATTTCTGGTCAAAGCAGGCAGGTAGGTTTGCTCAGCTATGTGGGGTGCATCTGGACAGGCTGTGTGCAGAACAATTTCCCAAAGGGGTTGTGGAGAAGGAAGAAGGAGAGATTTATCTGCCTGCTGCACACAGCTCCCCTTCCTGTTTCCCATTAGTCAAAGTGTGAGCCCAGAGAGTTGAACCATCTGGCCCTCTTTGCAGCCACTCATACAAGTCCAGAGATGGTGAGAGAAGCCAGAAATTCAGGGTGTGAGGCTGGCGGGCCTGGCTGTATAGTAGCAGCAGTGAAGAAAGTTCTCCTAGGAGTGTAACTGGTCTACCCCAGGGTGTGGAGCTGTGAGGGCCCAAACAGACCTGGGGGCACTTAAGGCAAAGTTTGCTCACTGCTGAGGGTCCAGCAGCTCATGTCACCAATGGAATCTGAGGAGGCACCTAAGATATGTCCTATACAATTCCCAAGAAAATGTTTTTATATGTTTAATCATAAACATTATAAAACACAAATTGACAATATTCAACAAAAATATTCATAACCTTTGGTCCTAAAGTTTCACTTCCAGAAATTTAATTCCAGAAGTGCACAAAGATACCACATATGAGGATATCACTACTTGTTAATAGTGAGAAAATGGAAACAACCTTAATTCCCATCTGTAGAGGACTGATGAAATAAACAATTGTCTGTTTAGCAGTGGATGACTCAGACAAAAGGAAGAAGATAATTACATTCACATGGCCTTTAGCATGTCTATACACTAGCTCCGTCATGTGTTGACTGTTTTTTGGGTACATTATTTATTCCTTTTAACCTTGAGCGTACTCATCAGAAAAATGGGGGTAATGATTATACCTTCTTCCGCATATTTGTATGTAAAGCACTTAGTAGACACAAAATACTAACTAATCTTTGTCTTCACTGTCATCCTCCTAACTATCCTCTCCCATAAACGTGTATAACATATAAATGTAATAAATATAATAAATATATGTATATGTACACACACACACACACACACACACACACACACACACACATATTTTTTGGGGTTGGCCAAAAAGTTCGTTCAGGTTTTTTGGAACATCTTATGGAAAAACCCTGAATGAACATTTTGGCCAACCCTATACAGATAGAGAGAGAGCAGAGAAAAGGTTTATTGCAGGAGCCAAGTAAGGAGAACGGGTGGCTCATACTCAAAAGACTTGAATAGCCTGACGGGTCTCAGGGAAGAGTTTTCAAGGGGAAGGTGAGGGCATCTCCCTTATATATTGCTAGACTCAACCTACTGACATGAAAACAAAGATGAAGAAAACTTAAGTGGCATTCCAAGTGCCTGATAACTTGTCAGTGGTGGAATTAGAATTTAGGCTGTGTTCTAATTAGAATTAGAATACACTAAATCCTGTGTTCTTTAATTATACCATGTTGCCTCACTTTGAAGAAATTTTCAGGTGTCACAAAGCTGGGATAAGCAGTTATTGAGTTACATGGCAAAATTTGTGTCTAAAAAGATCTTAGCAAAATGGAATCCTGGGCATAATATCAAAAGAGGAACTTAACATGGATAATGGGGAAGTCCAGCGTTTGGTTAAAACCAAAAGAAATCACTCCAGTACAAGAAAGTTTATAAAAAAATATTTAGGGATTTTACTTACTGGTAATGTAATATGATTAAAATATGAACTATGACTGTTAAAAATGTGAATATGATATTCGATTGCATTAAAATTATCATAATGCTTAGAATGAGAAAGCTGATATTTCTGCTTTCTCTAACTCTGTCTAATTGCACTGAGAAAAATGTGTTCCATTCAGTAATATGACTTGATTTTCAGACACTTAAGGGAGAATTGTAGTAGAAGTATGCAGTGGTCAGGTAAAAAAGAGCCTTTTGAGCCATCCTAAGGAAGACGGAGTTTACTTTCAAAGATAAAAGGTGTCCATCAGTATGATTTAAGAAGAGAAGTAATGGGATCATATCTGTTCTTTAACAGCTGTGTGCTGACTGGGACTGGGGACAGGGAGACTAGTCAGGCTATTGTAACCGTCCATGGCTGGAAGGAGGGCAGAGGTCTTGGAAACAAACAGGAGAGACAAATTCAAGAAATATTCAGGAGGTGGACTTGACCAGAGCTGATAATTGGCTGAATGAGGTAGTGAGGGGTGAAGAAGTGGGAAGACTCTCGGATGACTCCCGGGTTTCTGGACTGGATTCAAGATAGGAAATGTAGGAAGGGGAATCATCTTGTGGGCATGTGTGAGAGAGAAAGGATGATCGTATACATAGGCAAGGGAACTCACTGCTACTTTGGATATTACAAAAGAATCTAAAGAAACAGAGTTTGGCTTGATGGATAAACTCTATAGCCAATTCCCTTTGTGAAGTTCTTGATTTTGTGATCAGACCATTAATGGAAAAGAATGTGAAATTGCTGTATTCACTTTATGAGAAACTTTCTAACATACACTCATTACTGCTTCAACACCACTGACCTTATCCTTATTGTGCCTTAATTTAGATTCTAATGCTTATTCCTCTATATACTCCAAAATTCTTATTATAGTTTTCCTTAATGCTACTAATTTCCTAATGCAAATCTATATGTTTGGTATTATTTTGACTGAAGAAAAGAGACCTGGGTCAAATTTAACTATATATACTTTTTTTTTTTTCTAACCATATTATAGAAAAGTTTAGGGGAACAAAATAAGAAAAGTAGTATGGCTCATAAATCTATGAACCCGTGTCTATGTCTTCCATTTCTTTTGTCACTTTGATATTTCTTTCTAGACTTTGATCATATGCACATATTTACGAACTTGTTATCAATCAGTACATATATTTGTGAATTATTTATTTTTAATTAACATTGTATCATAAGAATTTCCCACATTTCTCTGAAAACATCATGCTTCTAACAACTGCATTTTTTCCGACATTACATTTATCACACTACAATTTAGTTAGAATTGTTAGACATTTAGTGTGCTTCCAAAATTTTGGCTGTTTTATGCAGCTCTAATCTATAAACTTTTCCCCACTCACCACCAGTATTTTCAACTAATAGTTCAGAGTTCCAATCCAGAATTTCTAGGTCTAAGTGCTTTAAAAATTTTTGTTTAATTGGATATTACAAAATATCTTTACCCAGTTAAAACCTGGCTTGGCCTTGACTCCTTGCTTATGGTCAGTGTGAGAAGTTGTATTTCCACTTGGGCTTTTTAATTTAACCATGTATATAGCACATTTAAGCTGAATGCAAAGTCAACTCAGCATAAGAAGGAAGGCAGAATAGAAATATAATGACCACTTTTTTTTTTTTTTTAATTCTCAAATTTTTGCATCTCACAATTTTGATAGGCTCCTTCTTACTCTTTTTTCCCCCAGACCAGCTAATGGGAAGATCAAGTGGCAACATTTCTTATGTTTTCTTGTTCAGATATATTGTCATAGAAAGGAATTCATAGGTTTGTTTGTCAATTTATTTTTTAGCTTTTGTGAAATGATGTCCTAAAAGAGGCCATTGAAACCATAGGGTTGACTTCCAAATTGGATCATCATTTTATCATTCAATTGAAATCTCATTTACCACTGAAAAGCATTGCCAGTTACCATAACAAATCAATTTTTGTGTCCTAACACTCCTCAGACTCTCCTCCGTCACTCATGAATGGGTTGAGTATAGCTGTTCATGATCAACCCCAAAATATAATCCAGAAATAAAATCTTCCTCCGCACAAATCTCCTTGATATAGATACTTCCTCACTGGCTCAACATTGGCACAGAAAGAAGACCATTTGTAGTCTCAGTTAGGAAACATTAAAGAGATTGCCAAAGAAAGTGGTGAAATGGAAACCAGAAGGCTTCATCAAGGACACAGGATATGAGTTTAATTTGGATTATGAGTTTCTTAGGAAATGATTCTGGGTATATGTTAGCATGAGACATTAAACAGATTACTGAGGCAGTAATCTCTCTAGCTCAGAGTTTCTCAGCCTCAGTACTACTGACACTTTGGGCTGGGTTATTCTTTGTCGAGGGGCTGTCCCGTGCATTGTAGGATGTTTAGCAGCATCCCTGGCCTTTCCCACTAGATGCCTGTAACAGATTCTAGTTGTGACAACCAAAAATGTATCCAGACATTGCCAGTTGTCCCCTCGTGGGTCAAAACCACCCATAATTGAGAACTATTGCTTACCTGCAGTTGTTTAGTTTCCCGTGTCCCCTCTTTGAGTCTCAGATTCCTTACCTACAAAATCAGAAAATTGAACTAGATGATATCCAGTTATCCTCTAACTCTAAAGGTGTTTGAACATGCCAGAGCCAGAGAAACAGATTTACTGTCTATATGATCTTTCAAACCCTAGACTTTTGTGATTCCTGAAGTTTAAAAATTGCCACAATGTTCTGAAAGTGTTTTAAAAGAAACACTATGGTGTTATCAGTTGGGGAATGTAAACAAGATGGGCTACTATTTTCTCTAAGAAAAGAAAATTGTTAGAGACCAGAACTAGAAATTTTATTTGTGCTAATGTCCTAAAGTTTCGAGATTAGAAGCAAGCTGGAGTATGATGGAACCGGAAGATAGGAGAAAAGTGACCAAATCTAACAATAAAATAGAAGTGAAGGCAAAACCAATAAATTTCAAGTCTGAAAATACCCACATCACTTCCTTTAAACATAAAATAATCAGATGATAAGAGGAAAAAGCTTCAAGGAATCCAGGAACTTATTTCCTAAGAGCATATGTTTCCACTGGAAGGCTGCTTCTTTCATCACTCCGTTACTTAAGTTTCATGGGAGACTAGGTGTGAAATCCACTAATTGCTTTTCTTTTGAGTAGATTGAAAGGAATCACTAGTATTGATACATTCAGAACACTGGTAAGAAACAGAAGTTCAGAAGTTCTAGAATGGCTGAGGGTGGAGCAGGAAGGAGGCGATGAAGAATAGCAAGCCATGCTCCACATTTCACTGCCGTCACTGTGGAAAGAGCTTTTGTGATGCTCGGTGTCTATTTGGACACACAAGCATGCTGCCTGTCAGCATGCCCCACGTGCCGAATAGAACCAATGGATTTGGGTCCAGCTTCACAGGCAAGAACATTCTCGTCTGAGAGATAACACTCAACAAAATTCACTCAGGAAGGAGAAGGAAAGGAAGTCTCCAAATTCACTCAGGAAGTCTCTCTCTTTTGCTTGGTCTCACTCTCTCTCACTTTCTCTCCTACCCTGCACTTCCAAACTATCTAGCAGGGCAACTTTCACAGTCATACAGTAAGCATTCATGACTGTGAAGGATAACTAGTAATGTTATTTAAGTGCTTGCCATGAACTTAAACCTGACTTGGCCTTGACTTCATAATACTTCATGATACTTATTAGAGCTTACTATGTACTCTTATGTTTGCATGTGTTAGATTAACTGTCAATATAAATCTTTAAGGTAGTTGTTTTTTCACCTGCCTCTTTAGATAAGGAAATTTGAGCAGAGTGGTAGTTGGGTAACGTGTCCAAAGTCACAGCGAGAGAGTAAGTTGAAAGAGCTGGGACCTGAACCCAGTCAGACTCACTCCTTGAGCCTCTGCTCCTTGCTGCTATGTCCTACCACTTCCCTGAGTGTGTTATAGCATGGTCTTCATTCTAACTGCCACCTTATGAGTAGTTATTATTTTTATCTTTTTTCCACAGATGAGGAAACTGAGGTACAGGGAGGTTGAGTCATTTGTCAAAAGTCACATAGAAATGAAGTAAGGAATCAGGGATTCCAATCCAGTTGGCCAGCTCTCAGTCTTTGCCCTTGCCTCTGTGCCTTTTGCCCCCTGTGGAGGAGCTACAAGGACTTGTGCTAAGCTGCTGCCCAGTGAGGTAGATATCATCGGAGTCACACATAGGGTGGCATACCTTCCTTGTTCAGAGAAGGAGGATGTTACATTTTGCTGCTTGAAAAGGGGTGTCCAAGAAGGCTTCATGGAAGGGGTGGTATTCGCTAGGGCTTGGGGAAATGGGCTAATTTTACAGGCAGAAGTTGAAGGGAGGGATTTCTAGGAAGGTAAAACAGCGTAAGCAAAGGCACAGAGGTTGAGTTTTGCAGGGTGTTCCTGAAAATGTCCTTCAGTTGGTCATGGAGAAGTTTAGGGCAGTGAAAAGGGTGTAGCCTTTCCTGAAACAGATAAGCTGTAACTTTCTTGAAGATTTGCTTGAAAGTACAGCAATTCAGGGAAACTCAGAACTCAGAAAAAAAAAATTGGGGGTTAGAAAGAGATATGGGCACACTGACGAAAGCCAGTACCAATGGACAGCTTTAAAAAATGACCAAGAACAAGGCAGATGCTGCCATGGGGACATCTGTGCTAATCACCCAGCAGTGCCTGGGCTGGATTACCTTTAGAATTGGGGATCATTCCAAAAAATCACAAGACGAGAATCACAGCCCAGTAGGAAACTTGTTACTCTTCCACAGGCCCTGAGGACTCACTAGAAATCCAGTTATCTTTCAACACCATCCTTTTTCTGAGACAAATTACTAGTGTGTAAATGTATCGATATGGAAAGTGTTATGAACAACTAACATACCGTATGCTGGGTACTATTGCCAGTGATTCTAAATATTAAAACTTCTTTAAAGGTATAAAGTTTAAGTTTAACTGCACAATTAGCAAATTACACTTACAGTAAGAATATAGTTTATGAAGAGAATTTTAAAAGTCTGCATTATACCTTCATTAATTGAATACTGTGATATTTGAAATCACAGTGAGTCTGAGTTGACTACTCTACTGACAGGGAATACAGTTTCTTCAATGAAAGTGAATAAAGAATCTAAGCTTAGGGGGCCTCAGTCTCTTAACCACGTTACCAAAGACTCTGATGCAGTTGGTCTCCTCCAGTTATCACCAAGAAGAGGATGCAGCCAACAGGAACCCTGCCGGCCCAAACAATGGGGCATGTCTGGGTAGAAGAACATTGACAGCAGTAGCTATTGAGGACAATTCTGTCTTCTTTGCTCTGCATGGGGGAAGTTACTGCAGGGAGGGCTGAGATCTGTCAGATTCAGCTTTACAACATTTTTAATAAGGCTGAAGCTCACATAGACCTAGATCTCATTTGCCTGGTGTCAGGCACCATGGCAAGCAAATCTGATCAAATTCAGCCCCTGGAGTGTCAGGCCCACTGAGATGGAGCACAGCAGGCTCATCTCCAAAGCAGAGAAATACTACTCCTGTAGTATTCTGTTTGCAGTCCAAATAAGCTTTGTTTTCTGTTCTCCTTCTCAGGCAAAATTTTCATCCGACCCTAGGCAGCAATAACTAAACAAAGACCCATATTTGTTGAGAGTGGCTCCTCCCTAGAGAAGACTAGAGCAAGTGTCTTTTACTTTCTGTTAAACCTTTATTAATTTTTGATTGTGAATTCTATGTGTTATCAATGTTCACTGAGATAACTGAGAAAATACTCATTGGGGAGCAATATAAAAAATATTAAACATCTCTCATGCACTTTTACCATTTTCATGTATATCTTTCCAGAATCTTTATGCATATATTTGTATGCTAAGTATATAAGCACATATAAACAAGTATTTTTAAAAATATGAATAACCTGTAATTGTTTTGAAATCTATCATTTGGGTGTATCTGTTTTATTCTGAAATTGTTTCACTTACAGAAATGTTGCAAGAACAGTATAAAGTACTGATCACCCAGATTTACCAACAGTGTGTATTTTACCCAATCTGCTTTATAATTCTCCCTTTCTTCCCTCCTTCCCTCCTCTTTCCTTCCTTCCTATCATCTATCAATCTACCTTTTTATCTCTCTAATCTATCCTCTATCTATCTGTCCATGTATTATTCTGAATCATTTGAGAGTAATTTGGAGACATCATGCCCTTTTAGTTTGTGTTTCCTGAAAACAAGTACAATCTCTTATATAGCCACAGTAAAATATTCTCTTACATACTATTATAAATTATGAAATCAAACAATAAACCTTGATGCAGTACTATATCTAACCAGAGTCCATCTTCAAATTTCATCAATTATCCCAATAATGTATTTTATAGCTCTTTTCCCCTTGTTTTGGATCCAGCCCAGGATCACATATTACATTTAGCTGTCATGTCTCTTTCATTTACTTTAATCCAGAGCAGTTTCTCATCCTTTATCTCTCTTAACCTTGACATTTTTGAAGGAAATGTCCCTCACGGGGATCTGTCTGATTTTTCTCCCATTGTTAGATTCAGTGTATGCATCTTTGACAGGTATATCACAAAAATGATGCTGCATCCTTTTTGGTGCATATCAGGAGGTACATAGGGTATGTTTATCCCAGTATCAATGATGCTAAATTTTATCACTTGATTAAGGTGTTGTCTTCCAGGTTTATCCATTGTAAACTTACAATTTACCACCATTGTATTAAATAGTTTTCCCATGGGGACATATTTTGGGACCAGGGAAATGCCCCCAAATAGGATATTTCTCATCAAACCACTAGCTTAACATCTACTTAGATTTTTCTCACTCCATCATTATTTTTTGTCTACTAGTTAGCTTTCTATGACAAGAAAAACTTTCCCTTCCTATCTATCTGTGTATCTGTCTATCAGTTTGGTAGGGATTCATGGATTTGTCAATGAATTATAGGCCATCAGTATCATTTATTTTGTAGCTTGAATTTCTCCACATGTGGTAACAGGGAGCCCCTTCATGCCATCTTCTTTCTTTTTGAATATATTCTCATTGTTCTCTGAGCACTTCTCCACATGTGGAAACAGGGAGCCCCTTCATGCCGTCTTCTTTCTTTTTGAATATATTCTCATCGTTCTCTGAGCACTTCATTAGCTTCTGGCACCACGAAGTATTCCTCGCTAATTTTGTACTTTCTCCATCCTGGCTGTGGAATCCAGCTTTTCCTTCATGAAACAATGGCTGTTTTCATTGAAGAAAAGCATTTAGAAACCACTGTCTGTGGACTAGGTGTGCTCATTGCTACTGAAGTTTCTCATCAGACAGACCTAGGAGCTAGGAGATATATATATAGCATATATATAGACAGGAGGACATACAGATTTCTCCAGTGCAACACCAAAGAATATATTCTAATCTTTCTTTTTTTCATATTTTTAGTTGTCTTTTCTAACACTGAGAAACCTGGTGAGATAATTGAAGAAATTTCTGCATTATTCAGCTAACATATGAATTGCACTAATTTAAAAATCAACTTTATTGATATTTAGTTTATATACAATAAAATGCACCCATTTTACCTGTCCTGTTTGAAGAGTTTTGCCAATGTATATACCACTGAAACCACCAACCACAATCAGGATATAGAATATTTTTTTTTCTTTAAACATCTTTATTGGAGTACAATTGCTTTACAATGTTGTGTTAGTTTCTGCTGTATAACAAAGTGAATCAGCTATATGTATACATATATCCCCATATCCCCTCCCTCTTTTTTTTTTTTTACGGTACACGGGCCCCTCACTGTTGTGGCCTCTCCCGTTGCAGAGCACAGGCTCCGGACACGCAGGCTCAGTGGCCATGGCTCACGGGCCCAGCCGCTCCGCGGCATGTGGGATCTTCCCGGACCGGGGCACGAACCCGTGTCCCCTGCATCGGCAGGCGGACTCCCAACCACTGCACCACCAGGGAAGCCCCTCCCCTCCCTCTTGAACCTCCCTCCCACCTTCCCTATCCCACCACTCTAGGTGATCACAGAGCACCAAGCTTATATCCCTGTGCTATGCATCTACTTCCCACTAGCTAATTTACATTTGGTAGTGTATATATCTCAATGCTACTCTCTCACTTCGTCCTAGCTTCCCCTTCCTCCCACCCCGTGTCATCAAGTCCATTCTCTATCTCTGCGTCTTTATTCCTGTCCTGCCCCTGGGTTCATCAGAACCATTTTTTTTTTTAGATTCCATATATATATATATATATATGTGTTAGCATATGGTATTTGTTTTTCTCTTTCGGACTTACTTCACTCTGTATGACAGACTCAAGGTCCATCCACCTCACTACAAATAACTCAATTTCGTTTCTTTTTATGGCTGAGTCACTATAAAACTCTTAGAGGAAAACATAGGCAGAACACTCCGATGACATAAATCACAGCAAGATCCTTTTTGACTCACCTTCTAGAGTAATGGAAATAAAAACAAAAATAAACAAATGGGACCTAATGAAACTTAAAAGGTTTTGCACAGCAAAGGAAACCGTAAACAAGACAAAAAGATAACCTTCAGGATGGGAGAAAATATTTGCAAAGGAAGCAACTGACAAAGGATTAATCTCCAAAATATACAAGCAGCTCATGCAGCTCAGTATCAAAAAAAACCAAACAACCCAATCAAAAAACGGGTAGAAGACCTAAATAGACATTTCTCCAAAGAGTATAGAATATTTCTAACACCCCCCCAAAGTTTCCTCATACTGCTTTGTAATTAATCCTACACTACAGAGATCAGCTCTAGGCAAACACTGAGCTCCTTTTTGTCATTGATGATCATACTTCGCATTTCTAGAATTACATATAAATTGAATCATAAAATAAGTGCTCCTGTTTCTGCTTCTTTTACTCAATATGATGTTTTTGAGATTCTTCATCTGTGTGACACTGATTTTTGAATGATAAAGCAACCTTGTATTCCTAGGATAAACCATATTTGTTCATAATTTGTTAACTTTTTATATGCTTCTAGAGTCATTTTGTAAATATTTTGTTAAAGATATGTGCATCTGTGCTTTTGAGGTATATTTGCTTTGAATCTTATTCCTTATACTGTTTTTGTTCAGTTTTGCACACAAGGTAATGTTGGTCTCCTAAAATGTGGTGGAAAATGTTCTTTCTTCCTATACTTTATTAAATAGCCTGGAGAATATTGGTACTATGCATTCATCAAATATTTGATACAATTCACCAATGAAATCATCTGGTCCTGGGATTTTCTTTGTGGGAATGTTTTTTTGTAATGATATAAGGCTTTGATCACACTCTAGTAGCTTCAAATATGTATATATTTAATTTAGTCCAATACTGAAATTTATAATCTGGGGGCAGGTTAAGTATGACACATAATGCTTGTTCATTACCAGAAGTACAACAAAGTAAAATATAATTTTTTAAACTCAGTGATATATTGGGGCACATTTCTACATCAACAAATATACACAAGTACTGTAGAGTATTTCATTTTGTGCATGTATTGTAATTTATTTACCTGATTTTTCCACTTGTGTATTCACTCATGTTCTTTAAACCCACTCTTTGGAGGCCTTTTTTACTCCAATGACATGGCTAATGCCAAGCTAATGAATTACCTCCATGTTGCTACATCCAATAAGTTTTTAGTCCCTATGTCACTTGACCCATCAGCAGTGTTTGACTAAGTTGATCACTCTCTCCTCAGTATACTTTCTTCACTTAGCTTTAAGGACATCACCCTTTCTTGGCTTTCCCTTACCTCACTGGTTGCTACATTTTGATGTGTTTTGATGGTTGCATTTCCTGTGGAAATTCCTGTCCACTTCCTGAACTCTTACTGTTAAAATGATCCAAAGCTCTGTTCTTAGTCATCTTCTCACCTCCTTATACCTTAAATCCCTTGACAATCTCAACCAGACTTATAGCCTGAAATACCACTGCTGCTGATTATTCCAAATTTATGTCTTCAGCTCAGATCTGTCTTATAACCTCAGACTCAGAAGTCAGACAGACATTTCAATCTCATGTTCTACACTAAATTCTCCAAAACCTGCTCTGCCCCCAGCCTTTCTTATTTCACTTAATGTCAGTTCTATCTTTCTGGTTATTCAGTTCAAAATACTTGGATTCAGTTGTGACTCATATTTCTCTTATATTTGAACAAAATCCAAATCATACTGGCTTTACTTTTCTAATACATCCAGAATCTTATTACTTTTCACCATGTCATTGCGTTATCTGTTATTACTGCCCCTCATTCCTCCTACCTCTCCCACCCCTTTCAGAGTCTGAGCCACCATCATCTCTTCCCTGGATTACTCTATAAATCTTCCAACTTTAAAGCTATTCCCAACACACTCATAATAGGATCACATTAATAACTGGACTTTTAAATTTTAAGTTTAATTATGTCATTCCTCTACTCAGAACACTTCAGTGTTTCCCCAATTTACTCATTATACAATCTAAAGCCCTTACAACAGTTTACAATTTCCTACGTGCCCTGCTCCCTGGTGTGTCTCCTCCTTATTCCCTGCTCCAGACACTGTGGTTTCCTTACACTTCCTTGAAATCTCCTGGTGCATTCCTGCCCAAGGGCTTTGTCCTAACCACTCCCTCTTTTTCTGGAGATCTACACAGCTAACCACCACCTTCAAGTCAGCACTCAGCTCTCATCTTCCCAAGGCTGCCTACCTTGACTGTCCTTACCCTCAGAGCTCCCAGTTTTCCTTTTTCTTTTTCCCGTATCACACATCACCTTCTAATATAAAATGTACTTACTTGTTATATTTACCCTTTATTGTCCGTACTCTGTTAAAATTTAATCTTCTTAAGAGCAGAGATCTTTGTTTTGTTACTAATATACTGTGCACCAGAAAGAAGAAGAAATACATCGTAGATATTTAATTAATTTATCTTGAATGAGTGATTTAGGCAGGTTGTTCCTGTTTTCCAAAACAAGGTGGATCTAGCTATCACATATCTATCCATCTGCTGTCCATTCAATCAGTAATCCATCTATCATTTATCTATATCTATATCTACATCTATATCCATAGCTATATCTACCATTTTTCTATCCATTTTTAAAAAATATTTACCTGTTTTGGACAGTGTTAGACACTATGGGAAAAAATAGATAAATATACACTGATGATGGGGCTTCCCTGGTGGCTCAGTGGTTAAGAATCTGCCTGGCAGTACAGGGGACACGGGTTCGAGCCCTGGTCAGGGAAGATCCCACATGCCGCAAAACAGCTAAGCCCATACACCACAACTACTGAGCCTGCGAGCTAGAGCCCATGAGCCACAACTGCTGAGCCCACATGCCACAACTACTGAAGCCCACGCAGCTAGAGCCCGTGCTCCGTAACAAGAGAAGCCCCCGCTCGCCTCAACTAGAGAAAGCCCGCACGCAGCAACAAAGACCCAACGCAGCCAAAAAATAAATAAATAAAATAAATAAATAAATAAACACTGATGCACTGGAGCCACTCACATTAGCTTGCTAGAACTGATTGTTAAATATTCAGGAATTTTACAATCCGGTTGTTAAAAGAGTGGTAGCTTGAAATTGGCCATGGTGAGAGCTTTTACATTATATAAATTGGAAAATGCTACAAACCAGGGCTTTTTCTCATCACCCCTCAGCCTCAGAGCCCATTTATCAGTGTCATTGGAAGTACAAGGCTAATTCTTTACCATCAAGCATTTAAATTCCTAAGCATACAATTCTTAAATACAGTATGTAATAGAACGTAACAGGATACTTAAAATTGACTCTTGCCATACTTGTGTTTTGTGGAAATAAATGAGAACAGAGAAGCGATTTATTCAGAGCTTGCTATAGCAAAGGAATCAGGCACCATCACTTGTGTTTGGCAGAGACTCAGAGGCAATCAGGTAGTTGAAAAAGCTTTATAGTGAGAAAAGGGGAAAGCTTCAGGTTGGAGGTTGTTGGCTTGGGGAAAGTGGATAAATAGCAGAGGGGCACCTTATGTGACTGGTTTGGGAAGAATATTTGGCTCTCTCTAGTTTGTCCTGAATTGGATGAGAGAGGGGTGACATCTGGGGGAGCTGGTCATCATTGACCCAGTCCTAGCCATTCTGGCTGATGGCTGCAGAGGTCGCAGTTGGGTATTCTAGGCTTCCTATGTGGATCAGAGTCCTATTGTCATATGTGGTCTGGCCATTGTCTGTTTGTATATTCAGTCTCCCAAGCCTCTGTTTTGGTCATTCTCTTGCTTGTGAGAGATTGACCAATTCAGAGAAGGCTCAAATTCCAGATCTTCATTTCTCAGTAATTGTCACCATTGTCAACTGTATTGTGAGATCTTCTTGACCTTGTATCATGGTGGTTATCATTGGGTGAGAGAATGTCTTTGCAGAAGCATTTAAAAATCTGGACAGAATGCACTGGACCGATATTATGACTACTGTGATAAAGACAACAATTACTGGTTCCTGTAATATGCTTCGGACTCAAGAACCCCAATTGCCAAGAGTACAAATCCCAGAGGTTATGGGGATCAACCTTGTAGATCTAAGTAGTCTTTTCCATAATGCAAGGTATAGCCTGTTCTACCTTGCCTGTTTGATCCAAGTATGAAAAAGTATTATTAGCAATGACACAGATGCCACCATGACGAGCCCACAAGAAATGTAGAGCAAGGCGATTGTACATCACTGTTCATGTCACTGAGTGAGACTGATCTGTATTTCACTTAAGGCAGAGTAGTGTGCATAACGACTTCTGTCAGAGTCACTGGTAAGTTTTTTACTTCTACTGTTGGGAATACTGCTCTGACTGTTCTCATATACGATGAGTCAGTTTAAAACACGGCAGCATCTATTCTAAGGATATTATATTGAGATAACTTATTTAAACATGTTAGTGTATTTAAATGTAAATTTCAACTTAGACTTTGTTGCTCTTTGGGCAGTAAAACTATGGGGTCCATTGTTGAAAGTCAGTATAAGGATGAATTTGGTATTAATAAGAACTGTGAAAATGGAGCAGACTGTCTTGAGAATGTAGTGGACTTCTTGCTATTTAATGCTTTCAGGCAGTGGTTCTAGCTTTGAATGGGAGCTTGAAATAGATTAACTTTAATGTCTCTTTCAATGCTAAGAGTCTGTGACTCAGAATGATTCTTGAGAGACGCAGATTAATGACGAACTGCTATAAGAAAAAGAGAATGACTTATTTTAGGGTAATCACATAGAGGAAACAGAGATTGGTTTCACACTGAACTGAGTTTTGCTTAGTTTCTGAGTCACAGTTATAAAGGGAAATTTACTAGCTTTATGTTGTTTCATCTGCCATACAGAGTATTCTATAGTCAGATGTTCCTCCCCTAATAATTTGGTGTATTTTCTCCTTAAAGACTATGTGGATCACGTAACTGAAGATGTTCCCATTTTTATTTTAGTGGCATGAAATCCAGGGGCAAATTTTCAGTTAAACATTTTAACTGCCTACGTTCAGATTGCCTCTATATTTATGGTTTTTCTTCCTGGTCTCAGTCTCCTATTCTAAATGATACTGTGTTGGCTCTTTATTTTTATGTTTGGTATTTACATACATCATGCATTCTTCTAAGTACCTTAAATTCTTTGTGAAATGAGATGGAAAATGGATGAATGGATGGATAAGTGGATGTAAGGATAATGACTTGGCAAATCGGTGTTCTTTCTGGTAAGTTCCAGTAAGTAGTGATGTCGTCACGTTCCATAATGACGGAGTAAACTGTCAATCACTATCATTACCAGCAGTTTCCTCCATTACCCAACATCCAAGTATCTTTTTTCCCCAATACGTTCGCATTTTGATAACCGCGAGCCCTAACCTAATACTCATTTGGAATAGTGCTGATATACAATGGGATCAAGTTGGCTAATAACAAATTGATTGATGATGTTTTAGGATTTATTTTGCATAGCATTATTAGGGTTCAGTACCTGCTAGATATATATGAGAAGGTTTCTCATAAGTCCCATATTGAAAGTAAAACATAAAATAACAGCTGAGTTTTATATAAGCTATTTTTGGGTCCCCAAATGGTGGTACATTTGATCTGTCATCTTTGTTAGATTGAACTTTGAATTACTTCTGTTGTACAGTAGTAAAAAGTGATTGTTTCTCTATAAATATTACTGATCTGAGCAGGTCTAGAATGCTGTATTCAGGTCTGGGCCACATCCTTGGGAAGGACACCAAAAACCTGAAATGGGTTCAGAGGAAGTTAACAAATTGATGAGGGGTTTTGGAAGCACCTCACGTGTCACTGCTGGAACTGTGAATGCTTAACCTGGAAAGGTGATTACTCTAAATTCATATGGTTACTCCTTTCTGATATCAGACTTGAATTTGTCCACTTTTTAATAAACTTTGTACATAAATGGAAGTCTTCCAGAAATACAAATATACCTATGCATTATGGCATATGTTCATTGTACTACAATGTACTTCATGAAGTACCCAAAAGATGCTAAAAGATCTTGCAAAAGGTCTGTATGATGTGGTTTTTCTGCTTACTGCCACGTGGAAACCTATCTGTCAAGAGCCCTTTGTACACGCCTCCTGGACCATGTTCTGGGGAAAGTCACCCACTGGCAGTACTGGAGAGGATTTCGTCTGTCACTCAGTCTGCTTTTTGTTTCTTGCCGAAGGCAGCTGAGACGGATAGATTGGGAGAGATGCCTGCAGCCTGGGAACTGGTTTCTAGGACAGGAAGCTGAATCCAAAAGATCCTTGGTAGGGTGCACTGCTTTTCCTACCCTTGCCTTTACCCCTAAAGTAACTCCTGAATCTACTTTTATCACTAAGCAGTATCATAATGAGCAAATGTAAGAGAGAGACAAATTGGGCTGACTTGCTCTTTCAGTGGCATAGTCTCAAGGAATTTTATATCTTAGACATTCTGGACACTCCTGTAGTAGAGCAGGGCAGGCTGATGCTGACTTAATCAGGGTAGAAGAGGAAATCTCTAACCAGTATTCCCTGTAAGCTCTGACACTCTCCAGGGGTCCAGAGCCTGCTTGACTTCATTTGTAATTTTTGCAGACCTCCTTTATAGTGAAACTCTGTTGGATATTAAAATGTCCTAGGATTAGTGGTAACTGAAACCAATTTTTCCCATTTGCTTATTTGTGTTAAGCTTCAGACAGAACCCAGCCTAGCAAACAGCCTAGCAGGAAAGCCTGTTGTCAAAGGAGGTGGTGGGGATAATATGGGGACCAGGTCTGATCACTGACAGTCATTTGGTTAAAAGAGAGGTTGCATAGATTTGATTATTAATGAACAGATTCTTCTATAGACGGCCAGCTGAGGATTTGAGGGCTATCAAATCCTTAAGCCAGGTATTGTGAAAATAGTTGGACGATACATTATTTGATTTTAGTATATTTACCTTTCGAATTATGCATCGCTTATGTCAATAATACAAATAATTTGCATTTCTTGACATTTGCATTACTTGCATTAGAGTTGAGGGATTGAAAACCTGAAGTACATTGGACAAAAATTTTGCTGTGACATTAGGCATCAATCATGCTTTTTAGTTGGGTGTAAGTGGGTTAAGTAATACAATGAGAGAATAAATGAATGATCATATACAGAATTTTTTTTGAAGAAAAACATGATTAAGGTGCTTTCTGTCTCTGAAAAGATAGACAAATTTTTTGCCCGGCCAATTAGGAAGAAGTCATGAATGGTGTGCTGTGGGAACAAAAGGAAAGAAAGAGAGGCATTTTAACTGGTATTTTAAGCAGAATCATCAGTAATAACATATTCCACTTAATAACAGTTTTAATTTCCCAAAGCCCTCTACATTCACCATATCATTTTATTTTGAGGTAATTTAGGCAAATTATCATTATTATCCCATTCAATAGATAAAGAAATGGAGATAGGCAGGGTAAATAATGTGCTTAAAATAACACAGCTGGGGCTTCCCTGGTGGCGCAGTGGTTAAGAGTCCGCCTGCCGATGCAGGGGACACGGGTTCGTGCCCCGGTCCGGGAAGATCCCGCATGCCACGGAGCGGCTGGGCCCGTGAGCCATGGCCGCTGAGCCTGCGCGTCCGGAGCCTGTGCTCCGCAACGGGAGAGGCCACAACAGTGAGAGGCCTGCGTACCGCAAAAAAAAAATAATAAAAAAAATAACACAGCTGGTTAATAAATGGATTGAAGCCAGGACCCAGGCCTCTTAGCTTAGCCACTTAACTCTTTCCACTTGATCACTTTGCTTCTCAAAATTTACAAATGATCTCCATCCAATTTAAGCCTCCAGTGACTAACTATACCTTGATTCTTTCCTCCCTCCCCTCCTTTATTCCTTCTTTCCTTCCTTCCTTTCTTCTTGTTTTCCCCTCTTCCCACTTCCTTCCCTCCCTTACTTGCTTTCTGTTTTTCTTCATTTGTAATACCATGGCATTAGTAGACATTAGCAATCTCTTTGTTTAGGACCTATAAAACCTTTTCATCCCTCCTTTCTCATTCTGAATGGCAGCATGGCTACCTAGCACGGGCCTTAAGTTATTTATGTATATAAACACACACACATATACTTGGCTTTGAATACCAAACTCCTAAACCCACTTACTCATAGTAACCCTGAGCTTTACATTCTTAATTCATCTCATGAGGTATGGTGGGAGTTGTTATAAAATAACTCCTTTATAGAATTATTCTGAGGATTGAGCTTGATCATCATGTGAAGCGCTTAGCTCAACTTCTGTTACATTGTGAGATGTATGTACTCAATAAATGGTAGCTGTTGCTGTTGGGTTGTTTTGCACACGAAGCAACAGTGAAATTGAAATTTTAAGAAAAGACAAAAAGCCATCCTCATTTCAAAGAATGGGGATGGAGTCACAGAATACACAGCACTGATTTGAGATCAAACGTTGTATCAGTTGGTTTAGGGCCTTTTCTGGTCAAATCCCAGTCAATTTTCATATTTTCTTTGCATATGAAAGATATATAATGGGTTGAAAAAATGCACAGCCAGTGGGGAATGCATGAATGATGGAGTTAACAATATGTCTGTGGAGTCATAATCACAGTTTACCAGAATGGGTAGCTTCTATGTTATCAACAGGTGGGAAATTATTCAAAGATCAGGACTTGACCGGAGAAACGTCTTAGAATTTGCAAGTAAGAATGCTAAGTCAAATGCATTAGTAGGAAAAAGAAACAAGGTCCTGAGGGGGAGGGAGACTTTAGTCATGGTTTGGTCTCTTGGAGTCAACATCAAAAGTGTTCCTTCTAAGAGGAATTCTAGAATCTGTGCTTCTCCAGCCATGGACCAGTGCAGGCCCTATTCACAGCAGTGACACATCTTAAATCAGGCCTCTCACCCTGGCTGTTGACACATTGCTGGGTGTGGACCGGCCGAGTAATTGGATATGAAGCCCCATGCCAAATGGTTCCATTACAGTTCAGTAGAAAGCAATGACAGGGTGAATGCAGGAGAGGTCAACAGCCATTTCCTTCCAAACACAGGTTTCCTAAGTTACAGCATAAATCCTCCCCTCTGAAAGATCCAACGTCTGATGTGCATTTTAACATCTCACTTCTATATGTTAATTATCTTACTCAGGAAATAGTTGGAAGCTGACTTAGGCATAGGGATATAAAATCCATTTAAGATTTCTCCTAATGTTGTCATTTCCCCCAGCCTCCAGAATCTGGGCACTCGGCTAAGGGCTTAGTGTAATATTGCAGCGATGCGTGCTGCCTCTCTCTGTTAGCCACTGCCCCCCACCCCGCCCCCAGTTTCCCGTGCCCAACCATTTTGCTTCCAAGATGGGCATCCTGCCTAAGAATGGGATCAGGCTGGCACAGTACCTACCAGAGGAGGAATCGCTGCTTTCAGAGGGAAGCACTGAATCAAATCTCTCAGAAGGCGAGCCTGACCCCTTCCCTCTCTTCCCACCTCCTCCATCTGGAAGAGAAGAGATTTGGAAGTTGCCAAAGTTTAATTACTTCTGCTGAAAGTGACAAAAAAAAAATGTGAAAGCTTATCCTTTAGTGGAAGTAACCCAGAGGGCCTAAGGACATTTGCAGCAGTCTGTTTGCCATTTGTTTTTTCTCTTTTCTTCTTTAGCAACCCCCACCCCTGGAGCAAATTTCCAGTTTTCCTTTCCAAGAAGAAAGAGGACAGATTGTCCCTTAGAGACTTCAAAGGGGTGTTTTGGATTCTGCCACCAGAGACAGAGCTGTTGAGATGTCCTCAAATACTTTTGCATTAAGATTCACACAACATGAAACTCAGGAGAGCATTTACTTACACCATTAGCTCATTGTGTCAACTATCCACCCAGGCAAATTGTATTAAAATGACATCCATCTCTAACTAACCCGTAGGGGGCCACATCTGCAGATATTAAAAGAGGTGATTTTGAATTTTTGTGTGGGAAGGGGGGCAACAAAAACTTAAACAACACAGGAACAACAATTAGAAAATTGTAATATGAAAGTGTAAGCAATTAGATAACAATTAACATTCTCATTAAACACCAGTTATCAAGTGTTTACCATATGTCAAATCTATACACTTTCATGGGTATTATAATTATTTCCTACAACATCCCTGTGAAAAAAAGCTAATATTTTCACTTAATAGATTCAAAGAAAGCTAAATTGTCAGTGAAGATAAGGGATTTGGCCACAGTCACCCAACTAATAAGGGGCAGGGCTGCAGTTTCAATTCATGTCTTCTGATCCCAAGACCAAGTGATTAGGCCTCAGTGAAGTCTTAATTAGGCAAAGGCTGATCAAGCTTGCAGATTGCCTGCACTTGATTTATCTGCCTTTTCTCTCCCTGTGTCATATTTTCTGTACGTTTTACCTTTTAGCAATACTTGGACACTTGGATTGACATTTACCAACCCAAAGGCAAAATTTTCTCTGCTACTTGTGAGGAGGTTGAGGGGTAAGTGACCTGATCGTATCAAGTAATTAAAATTATGTAAAAAAAATCAGTGAATCACGATTGTTATTTTCTAGCTTTTATATCAAGAAGTCGAAACTGGTGACATGCAGAGAATAAGTTTATTTCAAAGAACAAATTTGGAGATTGAAGATAGTAAACAACATTGCGTGAAAGAAATAAAGCTAATGCTCTTTCAGCTTTTAACAGTAAGTCTTTTCTTACGAAGGAAAGTCCTTTTCATTACAAATGGGACATTGTGATATTTCCATCTTGTTGGTGACCCTTTAAAGAACCAAAGAAAATCTCACATCTTTCTGTGTGTTTTCTGTGAAATCAGCATGATTTGCTTTTTGATTTCTTCTGTCTCTTATAAATCTTTTCCTTGTGGACTTATTGCACAAATCTGTGTAGCATCTAAAAATCATCTTTTGATACAAATGCAGGCACTAAGCACTAAATTCTGCATTTGGGGAAATTTGTATGGAGGATCATGGCGCAACTGGGGACTTTCTATTTCAACTCCTTTTTTCTTTTCAAATCTTTGATGTACCCGATCCCTTCCTAACATCACATGGAATATAGAAATTGCCCTTAGAAGGTAAGACATGGGTTTTGCTAGTCCAGTATTAGTCTCTAGTTGAAGCTCAGGTCTTAATTTTTCAACATGTGTCAGATAATTCATATTGTAACTGAACTGGCCTCAGAGGTTACATGTATGATGGCTGGGATTGGGAAGACAACATGAATGGTAAGAATAAGAGAAAAGAAATCAACTGATAGCTTTATAGGGATTCCCTTGTAACTAACTCTATGTTTTTCTCTTGCTGCCTTTAGAATCTTCTCTTTATCTTTAAATTTTGCCATTTTAATTATAACATGTCGTGGGTTTGGACAAATGTATGCAACATTACAGTATCATACAGGATAGTTTCATTGCCCTAAAAATCCTCTGTGCTCTGTCTATTCATCTCTCCCTTGGCAACCACTGATCTTTTTACTGTTTCCATAGTTTTGCCTTTTTCAGAATGTTATATAGTTGGAATCATACAGTATGTATTCTCTTCAGGGCAGCTTTTTTCACTTAGAAATATGCATTTAAGGTACCTCCCTCCATGTCTTTTCATGGCTTGATAGCCCATGTCTTTTTAGTGTTGAATAATAGTCCATTGTCTGGATTTACCACAGTTTCTTATTCATTCACCTACCGAAGGATATCTTGATTGCTTCCAACTTTTGGCAGTTGTGACTATAGCTGCTATAAACATCCATGTTCAGGTTCCTGTGTGGATAAAATATTCAACTCCTTTGGGTAAATACCAAGAGCATGACTGTGGGATAGCATGGTAAGGCTATGTTTAGTTTTGTAAGGAATCTTCAAACTGTCTTCCAAAGTGGCTGTACCAATTTGCATTCCCACCAGCAATGAATGAGAGTTCATGTTGCTCCACATCCTTGTCAGCATTTAGTGTTGTCAGTGCTTTGAATTTTGGCCATTTTTGTACGTGAGGAGTAGTATCTCATTGTTTTAATTGTAACTCCCTAAGGACATGGGATATGGAGCATCTTTTCATATGCTTATTTGCCATCTGTATATCTTCTTTGGTGAGGTGTCTGTTTAAATTTTTGCCCCCACCCCCTTTTTTAAATTGGGTTGTTTTCTTATTGATGAGTCAATGGGATGTCTCAAAGGGAAAATCTATTTATAGAGAAATAGTTGCTATTATGCAAATTTCATGTTTCTCCAATGGAGATAAGAAAAATCGAGGCAGTACATGGATATACTTTCAGAGGCTTACAAATTATTATGATATTTGAGATTATGTCTGTAAAGAGAAGCATGCACTGGATAAGGTGGAGGACCAGCTTATAACCAAGTACTATCATTCATGTTTGGTACCTGCATTTCCATTGGTATTTACAATTGCTTTAACACCAGTGACACAGCAACGACATAATTCTTTTTTTTTTTTAAAGAATTGTGTTGCATTCTGTTTTTTAAATTAATTAATTAATTTATTTATTTTTGGCTGTGTTGGGTCTTCGTTTCTGTGCGAGGGCTTTCTCTAGTTGGGGAAAGCGGGGGCCACTCTTCATCGCGGCGCGCGGGCCTCTCCCTGTCGCGGCCTCTCTTGTTGCAGAGCACAGGCTCCAGACCCGCAGGCTTAGTAGTTGTGGCTCATGGGCCTAGCTGCTCCGCGGCATGTGGGATCTTCCCAGACCAGGGCTCGAACCTGTGTCCCCTGCATTGGCAGGCAGACTCTCAACCATTGCGCCACCAGGGAAGACCCCCATAATTCATTTTTGTTTGCTTTTTTTTTTTGCGGTACGCGGGCCTCTCACTGTTGTGGCCTCTCCCATTGCGGAGCGCAGGCTCAGCAGCCATGGCTCACGGGCCCAGCCGCTCCGCGGCATGTGGGATCTTCCCGGAACGGGGCACGAACCCGTGTCCCCTGAATCGGCAGGCGGACTCTCAACCACTGCGCCACCAGGGAAGCCCCCATAATTCATTTTTAATGCAGTACTTTTGAAACCAAGGTCAGTAGATGCCTGCTAATCTGTGGGTATATTATTTGGAATCCAGAAGAGTTTTATCCCTTTATTTAGTAATGAGGAACACCAGAAATATCACTACATGTCTTTGATCCCAAACTACAATAATTTCCACGATGCTATCAGAAGACTTCTTGTGCTTTGGCTAGAGACAGGCTTGGGCAGGTGAGGGGGCCAGCTCCTTGTCCTTTCCCTCTAATTCACTTCTCAATCTCAGATTTTTACATCAGGGATGCAAGAACAGGGAAAAGTGTGTGTCCAAACACAACCTTGTCTTTTTCCCTATTGACAAGATGACCTAGAAATGTGGCTCAAAGTCTGTGGTCTTGTAACTTCTCACTGGGAAGTAAAGTGCTTGCGTACTGAGAAATATAAAGGAGATGGAGGAAAAGCAAAGAAGACCTTCAGCTGCCTTCCGAATATATGACCTGAGGCTGAACTGCAGGATTCATAGAAGGGACCTGGTAGCTATTGCCACCAGGTGATGGTAGCAAACTGGATAGTATCACCCACTGGAAAGGGCATCTTGGTCATTGCATGCTGGAATGGAGACCTGAGTCAAATCTGATTTTTCAAGGGAAGCTGTGAATCTGATTTTAATGTGAAATCTCCTAATTTTCAAATATTGGCAGTGAATTCATATCTGTTTTAAAGCCCTGTGACCTTAATGAAATATATCTGTGGATGAGATCTGGCCCACTACAGGGCTTCCAGCTGGTGACGTGTTCTCTGTGTGGGTTCACTTTGCCGGTGATTTGCTGATGAGAAATTGCACTTTGACAAACACAAGGTGGCTATATAGAAAAATACACAGGAAGGACCCTTAGTTTAATCTTGTAAGCACATTACTTTGTTTTCAAACATATTCACGCTAAAACATCTTGGTTTCCTCTCCTGAATGTGTAAGGTTACACTCCCTTTCTGCATGCTGCCTGATCCAACACTCACCCACACGGAGAGATACATTCTTGAAGTGGTTGCAGTCTTTACCGAGGTAAAGATTTATAAAACTGGCCTTCCTCATGTGGATGACTAGATCTCAGGCTTTGCGCGGCAGGCACAGATGAAAGGAGTATAATTATAAAGAGGGCGTGGTGGAGGAGGGACTCAGAACAGAAATCCCAGGAAGCAGAGTTGCTAGGTTGCAGAGGCCTGAAGGTTAGCCATCAAATGATGTTACAGATCTTCCACGCTCTGTAGAAGAAAAATGTGGTCACCTGAGAAACACTCCCTGGTCAGAAAAGTCTGGTGCCTGGGCTTACACATACTTCGTTTATACGTAAGTAGCTGTAGTAGGGAATATAGATGCCTATGGGGGCAGGGGTGCATGGAATTGATTTGTATTTACCCACTCTTGGGCTTAATACTGCCTCAGTGATCCCAGGTTACAGAATTCATGGAGCATGCTGTATGGTCTCCTCCAAACACCTCATCCTCATGCAACGCTTCTTGTTTAAAAAAGAATCCATGTATTCTAATAAATGACTGAATAGTAATAGGACTCACGTGAGAATCTTCATCCCGATAGTAGCCATGTGAACAAATCTTACTCTCTTAAGATAGCGGGGAAGAGGATTTTTAAGTGACCTACTTTTGTAGAGAAAAAGCAAAGCAAAGCAAAACAACAACCTACCTCTAGTGGAGACCGTAACGACGTATCTAGATTTACCCCAACTACTTATTAAATGCTAACAATATGCTGGTGTTTGTGTTCTGTTTAACAAACCCTATCTCAAATTTTTACTTTTAACTTTGATTATACCCATTTTATAGATGAGCTCAAGCATCAGTGAACACGTAACTTGCACAAGTTCACAGAGCAAATAAGTGACAGAGCTATAAATCAGAAAAGACCGTGTGCTCCCTCTTCCCTCCAAGGGTGCACCAAACCTTTCATGTCCCTTTGGGGCACACAGATTTTTTTTCTATTAGAAACTTAAATAGAGTACTGGTTTAATAACCAGGTGATCCCTCCTTTCTTTAGCGTAGCCAATTAACCAAAGACAGTCATTGCATCTCTTTTGCCACAATAAAACTGTGGTTATGAAAAGTGTGGGTAACCAGATTTCACCAGGGCCATGCTGTCAGGTTAATAACACTGTGTGAAAAATGGTCCAGCACAACTGTTGGGAAAGAAGAAAACTTAGTCAAACAACTGGTTCTTTGGTCCACGTGATACTATACAAAATTTTAAGATCAAGCAATCTTGAATGCTTAAAAAAACCCCAGAATATTCAATATGTAGCAGATGGGTTTGAAATGTCTACCTTTGGGTCCTCAGTCATGAAGACACACTTTCTTGGATGGGAATGAAAAATGTAGCCTGGTAATAGCTGAGAAAACTAGCTTGTTCTGCCCCAGAGGGCAATAGATAAACTAACAATGTTTCCTAGGCTAAGTCATGCAGTTCTTGAAAATTTCTGCCTCTCAGAGTGAATCCTGGTCTTTCAATCCCCCTCCCCCCCCCCACTTGCTGTCAGTCAGTGTTTAAAATGGGAAACACTCGAATCTGGTTCCTAAACCATTTCCAGCAAATCTGTGAGGGAAAGAAAAGGATCTCTGATTTATACTTGACTCTAAAGCTCCATTTCACACTCTTCTGAGACATCCCAAGAGGCCTCCAAAATCAGCTCTTATCCCATTTCCATAAGCACATTTTTTCATTTTTCTTCTTCCTTCTCTTCCCTCCATTCTCTTGCTTTTTGCCTTTCATTATGTATTTGTAGAGGCCGTGATATAAAAGAGACACTGTACTAGGCTCTAGACCAGTGGTTCTCAAAGTGTAGCCCCTGCAGCAGCAACAACAGCATCATCTGGGACCTTGTTAGACATTTAGATTCTCAGGCCCACTCCAGAGAATGAGTAGGCCTCATTCTGATTCATTTGCTGAATTGGAAACTCAGGGGTGTGGCCCAGCAATCCGTGTTCTAACATGACCTCAGGTGATGCTGATACATCATAACGCTCAAATTTAAGGACTACTAATCCAAATTGAATGGGACTGGTATCTGCCCTTGGCAACTTCCAATTTGGTGATGGGAACAGCATGAAAATTAATGGTTATGATGAATTTTATGATATAGGTATGCACAAAGTATGGGGGAGAAAAGGAAGGACAAAGTTAAAATTAATATTTTGAGAGAAAACTCCAATGCACTCTCTTATTATTGTCCAAAGATTGTTGTCTATACATTCACATATTTTCAGTATGTGGTCCTTCCTAAATTAGTAGGCACCCAGCCATTACTTATCTGTAACACCAAACCAGGAGAAAATCCTAACTCCCTTTTGAGGATTTTTCAATATAGAGGATACAAAACACACCTTTGATATTTGTATCCATTTGGAAGCCATTCAGTTTTTCTTGGGCAGATAATCTGAACCCAATTAAAAATCAAAAGAGGGCTAGAAAGAGGAATATTCAACAACATGGTGGCAAAGGGCTAATCTCAGATGCTGCAAGGTACAGCGCAATGCACAAGGGAATGTGGAAATCTCTGCAGATTTGTTGCAGCCCCTTCTGCCAAGGGGTTCCGCCCCTCCCCATCCTGTAATCTAATCAGAAAGCGGAAAGCCAATTTACATTTCTGTGGGGGTTTTCCTATCATTACGTTATTTTTAAAGTATGGTATTCAGCAGGCTACAGCAGCCAAAGAAGTGGTTCTTATTAAGAGAGGCAGCCCATTTGCAAGATACTGTGAAAGCAGCGGCTACATGAAAAAGAGGCTCAGAGGCAGAAGTTTACTGTAAATTCAGGGTGAGTCAACAGAATGACAAGATTGCCAAGAAATTTAATTTGATCTTGTGCTGCCTTAGTTTGTAAGCAGCTTGTATTTAGAATGAGGGCAGACTGGGGGTGCTATCCTCTACAGGGGTCAGAACACACCTGCACTATTGTGAGCCTTGTCCTCTAAAAGAATATACCAAAGGTAAACCCCAAATCCCAAACCCAAATTAGACTCTTGCTGCTCTGCCTTCGAAGTGTGAGGGATAGATAACATCTTCACCCTGCTCTTTACCTCTTAGAAAGTTGTGTGGGGAGGGGAGAAGGCAGAGCCTGGAGACGTCGTATCTCGACCAGAAGGAGACCAACTCACCTGCAAGGGTCTTTGAATATGCAAATAGAAGCCCACAGAACTGAGTCTGAGAGAAGGAGCTGAAACAGTCTTTGCTCAAGTCTCTGCCCAAACATTCCTCCGCAGGAGGTCTTCCCAGATCTTCTGATTTTAAAGAACATCCACCTCCCCCCACATTCTACCTCCCCCACTTTTCTTCAATTTATTTATTTATTTATTTTTTCTGCGGTACGTGGGCCTCTCACTGTTGTGGCCTCTCCCTTTGTGGAGCACAGGCTCCGGACCCGCAGGCTCAGCGGCCATGGCTCATGGGCCCAGCTGCTCCGCGGCATGTGGGATCCTCCCGGACCAGGGCACGAAGCCGTGTCCCCTGCATCGGAAGGTGGACTCTCAACCACTGCGCCACCAGGGAAGCCCCAATTTATTTTTTAATTGAGATAATAACCTTGAGGTTTATAACATTCTATAAGTTTCATGTGTACAACATTATATTTCTACTTCTATCTACCCTACTGCGTGCTCATCACCAGAAATTTAGTTTCTACCTGTCACCTCACAGCTTATCCCCTTTACCTATTTTGCTTTCTCTCCTGCCTCTTCCCCCTCGGTAACCACTACTCCTTTCTTGGTATCTACATGTTTGTTTTTGTTTGGTTTGGTGTGTTTATTTATTTTGTTTTTGTTTGTTTGTTTAGATTATTCCACATGAGTGAAATCACACAGTATTTGTCTTTCTCCATCTGATCTAACTCTACCCTTTTACTAGCTTTAGTTTTCTTCTTAACACATAACAGTACTTGACAACACATATTTATTTGTTTCCTGTTTGTCTCCTCACCTGGGCAGGGGCTTGCCTATGGCCTTCATTGCCTTATTTCCTCCTAGAGCTGTGTTTGACACAACCCAGGGATGGGGAAGGTAAACCAGAGAAGAATTTCAGGAGGTGGGAACAGGGAGATTGTGATCTTGGGCGGCCTCGGCCTGTAGCAGCGGTGAAGCAGGATTTCGGTTCCCAGCCAGAGATTGAAGTCAGGCCACGGCAGTGAGAGCGCTGAATCTTAGCCACTAGACCAGTGGCCAGTGACAAGGCCCTGGCCTGTCAGCTTTGTAGAAATGAATTTCCACAGAGAGACAGAAAGTAGTGAAGCAAGTAAAGTGTTTATTAGGAGGGAAAAGAGTACGTATGGATAGACACACGGGTGGGCTCAGAGAGAGAGTCGCACCGTTGCGGTAGTTTGGATCACTTTTATGCGGCATTTCTTCCAGGTTTCCTTCGGCCGGTCATCTTGCTTTGCCTGGTCCTGAGTCCACATTTGGTTTATCTCAGGATCCTCCCATGTATATGAATGCATCTCTTAGCCAAGATGGATTCTAGCAAAGAGGCCTATGGGTAGGTTGACATCACTTACTATGCGGTGGCGCCCCCTCCCTTTTTGACCTCCAAGGAGCCTTTCTGCACATGTGTAGTCAGGAAGGTCTCCTTGACTTTGAGAATGAGGAATACATGGTCTTTCATCTCTTTTCTGGGCAAGGCGCAGCTTCTCCTCCCTCCTGCTATTTTGGAGTATCTGTGCACAGAGGACAAACTCCAGCTGTTCAGCCTGGGGCTCATCTATCTCCTGCCTCAATTGCATTGATTAGAGTATCAATTACCACAATATAATAAGAGAAAAAAGAAAACTAGTCATTGGATTGAATTGGTGGTCACCGTGAGATGTTTCTGTGAAGGTTGGGAATGTGCAGATTGCAGAGGGTTAAGTGATAAATGGGAGATGAGACAGGAGTGGGCAAGTAGAGGACACTGTCTCAGAAATGTCTGACTGACGGGTGAATTCGGAACTCGTACCTCTTGTCTCATTTTGTTATTGACTTGACTTGCTGTTGACCCTGGGAAAGCTATATCATATGTTTCCATAATGCCAAGTCATTTATTATTTCTCCAAATTCATAGATTTAGGAACGTTACCGTGCTTGACTTTATATAGACAAAAATAATCAGTTGATTAATGAATTTTTACCCTTCACTCATAAATGTGTCAGATTTTAGACATTTACATTGGCTGTCTACCTCCACCCCAATTTTCCCACCTTTTTGTAAATTATACTTAAAGTTGATTTAAGAAGGAGAGAAAGAAAGAAATCTAAAGGGCTAGTCATATATCTTTAGATCTTAATTGTGAAAAAGGACTATCTCTTCTGTCTCCTCCATCACCAGGAACAATTGCTAGCTGGTAGGAATTTGTGTTGTAATACTTTACTATTAATAAATATTATAATCACTTTCTAAGTTAAGCATTGCTTCCTTTAATCTCTCTCTGCTCAAATGTGAGATTAGCTCAGTCCCTTCTTAGCCTTGGCAAGCTACCTTTGGCCTGCCCTGCCCTTTGATCTGTAATTTCTAATTGCATTTCATAAGGGGTCCTGCTTTTACACAATTTATTGACCCTTTGACAGGAATTTGGGTAGTGTAATTTGACAGAATTGATGTTTCTTGCAATCTGACAGCTGTTTGGATTTCAGTCGATAGCTGAGAACAATATTCCTGTGACCTTTCAGAGCCACTTTTTTCTTTTGCTTTAAGAACCAGGCACAAGAGGTTTGAAAGAACTGCCCAAACTGACTTTGACAGTTGGAAAAATGTTGCCTCTGACTAAAGTACGAAGGACATACTGAACATAAGTTCAAAATCTAAAACTCTCTAGAAGACAGTTAAGGATGAGAAACTGCATGGAATTCTCATCTACTAATTGTGTAAGTGTTGATACCCCATAATTTATGGTAAAGTCTGACAATTAGAGGTCCAGTTAGTAATGTAAAATTTCATTTGGGTTGATGATAATATGGTGTCATCGAAATCATAACTGTAGATATTTTATATATTAAGTGAAATTGTGTGAAATTTTTGTTTTCAAAGATTGAAAATGGTTGATAACATCAGTTGTATGTGGTTCAACTTTATATCACACACATGTGAGCCTGGGGTGGGGTGGGGAGAAAGAGAGAGAGAGACAGAGAGAGAGAGAAAGACTGGAAGAAATTAATTTACTGTTTTGAAAGGCAAGTACTTGGCAACAGAACTTTGATAGTAAAGTGTTGTTTTGCCACTTAAAACATGTTATTGCTATTGGATCCATGATTATACAATATTAGTGGAACTAATATTTACTGAGGACTTCCTATGGGTCAAATATTTTAAACATTTCGTTTAATCACAATATTTCTGGGAGGTAGGTCTTTATAGCCTCATTCTGAAGATGCAGCTCAAAGAGAGGGAACAGGTGTCACAAAGCTACAAATTGATGAAGCAGGGCTCACCCTACAGGATGCTTCCACCTAAGACTGACTCTCCCTCATGCACATCTTGGAAACTGAAGTCTTGATGGAAATTCAATCGAGGGAGCAGATTATGAACCACCGAATCACTCTTCAGTTCCAAACTGTGCAGGAGGCTAAGTTTGATGCCAGAAAGGAGAATTTAAATAAAAAAGCAAGAGATTAAAAAAAAAGAGTTTGCATTGTCTTGCCTTTAAATAACTGCAATTTTGGTTAAGCAAAACAGGATTAGGCTAAGGTGATTTAAAAGACCCTTCCCCACTCTGGATATGATTTACTGACTCTAAGATGACACAGGCAGATCTATTAAGGTCATGAAACAAATGGAACTAAAACATCTTCCTCCAGGTTTGGTTCCAGGACCACCCTCATTAGAATCACGTGGGTCTTTTATTAAAAATATAAATTTCTGGGCTCCAGCTCCAGACCTACAGAATGAGAATCCTTAGGGATAGAGCTAGGGAATCTATATTTTGACTGTCTTTTCCAAAAGCCTGGCATTGAGTAACTGCTGTATAAATGAGTATTAATACTGTAATATGAATACTACTAATAATTCTTAGACACCTTACATTTGAGAACCACTAAACCAAAGAGTGTAAAGAACACATTCAGGTGTATTTGATACAGAACACCTGTCCTTAATCAGAAAACAGGAAGTGGATCACACCTTGATCTGATGTAATCTCTGGCAAAGAGTTAAGAGTTCATTCTAAGAGCTCTTATTTTGTTCTCCATGGATCCTGCTGCATCTTGCGCTTCTCTATTTCGCCGAGCCTCTGACATTAACGCTTTCCCTTGGGCCATAAGTACTGCCCTTATTTTATAATTGCTCCTCCCCTTGGACCTGAGAACAAATGCAGGCAGTAAATGTCATTAGAAACCATTTAGAGGAGTGGTCCCCAACCTCTTTGGCACCAGGGACTGGTTTCGTGGAAGAAAATTTTTCCATGGACCGGGGCGGGGGCGTGGGGATGGTTTTGGGATGATTCAAGCACATTACATTTATTGTGCACTTTATTTCTATTATTATTACATTGTAATATATAATGAGATAAGTATACAACTCACCATAATGCTGACAGGAGGCAAAGCTCAGGAGGTTATGCGAGCGATGGGGAGCTGCTGTAAATACAGATGAAGCTTCCCTCACTCTCCCACTGCACACCTCCTGGTTATGCGGCCCGGTTCCTAACAGGCCATGGATGGGTACCGGTCCGTGGCCCAGGAGTTGGGGACCCCTGATTTAGAGCTTAAAAAATATGACTTCAAGAGTCAAAAATTTTGTGGACCCTTTTGTAATTAGGGCCCCAGGTATCTGTGGCCAGGGGAAGCCCAGATCTAGTTCAAACCTCTTCATTCATTCATTTATTCATTGCAAGGCCAATATATATTGAGTGCTACCATGAGCAAGGCACCATGATAGGACCAAGAGATATTTATTATCAGTTATAGTGTCAAGCACATACTAAGTACTCAGTATATCTTTTTAAAGAGATGTGATATCTATCTTCAGCAAACCTACAATATCTTCCATGTATAAAGACTTGACTATACTTTATGTCTGGCCTAATAACAAAGATCACCTGTGAATGGAATGGAAGAGCCTCTTACGATCTAACTCCTGACTTCCAGTTTTTCCCTTTCTCCATGCTTCTCTCTAATATCCTAAAACAGAATGAAAAGTTCAGTGGAAAATGATGAAGTTCAGATTTCATTAGCTTTTGATATCACTATTTCTTGGGGAGAAAAGTCACATTTTTGGGTGACCTTTTTAGTTAATTCGCAGCTGGGAGAAAATCATCCTTAGTGTCTTTTCTATTTATAGGTAATTAGACTCTGCTGGTAAACATGGTCCTATGCGGTGGGCTGTGCTATGAGGGTGAACAGAGGTGGAACATGGCTCTCATCCTTTTGACCTCTGATTCCCAGACCCTGGGCCACAGCAGCTAGTAGAAGAATGACAGCAGACTGTGACAAGCACCAAATAGCATCCAGAGGAGAGAGGGCTTACTGCTGACCTGAGAATCAGGGAAGGCTTCTCAGGGTAGGAAACATCTGGATTAAGCCTTATATTTTATATGATCAGGACTTTGACAAATGGAGCAAAGGAGGCCATTTCAGGTGGCAGACGCCGCATATGCAAAGCAACTGAGACGTAGACACAGATGCACATGCAGAGAAAATGGGCAAAGTCTTGATTTCTACAAGGGTCTACTCCTGGGTAGTTCTGTACAGAGTTCAATCACTTTTATTTGATCAGAACCCAGTCTTTCCTGATCGAGGGTTTTCCAGACTCACCAGTCTTGGCCACATAACTATTCTTCCAGACAAGCAGGGTCACAACTGACCTTAGAGTGTTTTTATTAAAACTGTGTGGTCTCCAGTAATATCACTTATTTGTGAATTTCCCAGATGGAAAGGGGACACCAAATTGGTGGTGTCAGGTACAATTCCCATCAATAGAAGATGAAAAGAAAGGTCCATGAGGTCACATGCAGTCTGTCTCTTGAGGATCAGGACAGGAGGATTCTGGAATGTATTCAATTTCTTGCACTCTGTGCAGCACAGACTTACGTGTTTACATTTGTATAGCACCTTTCCTCAAAGGAAATGACTTCACTTGTGGAATGGCAAAAGGTCACTTGGAACCTGAGTTATGTGGAGACGCAATAAACTTCATGCTGTCAGGAAGTTTGCCCTGAGGCTCCTCTATGGTTTCCTCCCACTTATCCACTTGCCTGCGTGGGATATTCTAAGCAATTTCACCCTTGCCTCCAGGCTGGCCTCTCCCCCCCCCCGCCCCCCCCCCGCCCCCCCCCCCCGTTTCCTCCCAGGGCTTCCCCAGTGACCTTAATTATCACCTCCTCAAATGCACATATTTATCGCTTTTCATCTGTCCTCAGAAATCAATCCATTGCTGCATGTAGCCCCTTGGTTTAACCCTTTCATCAGTTTCCTACCTCGTGCTGGTGCATTTCCATGTCCTAGTTTGAAAGGACTGGAGAAAATCCTCACATTAGATCCTCATAATAAGGGACTTTGCAACCTACCAGCTGTGTGATTTTTCCACTTCTGAAGCTGAACTTCGAAATATTAGCTCTTTTTTTCCCTCCCTGCTACAGCATTGCATGACCAGTCTAAATCCCACTAGCTGCCCGTGCCCATGTGTCTCTTCTCACGATTCTTGATTCTTTTTCAAGTTTGCTCTGTGCTTTGAATATTTCTCTTCAAAGGCAGCCGCTGCTCTTTCCCTCCAGTTAAGTCTCCTTTTATTATACTCTGCTCTCTGGTTGCTATTGCTGCTAAGTTCCCCTGCCTGTCTCTTCTTTCTTTCCTGGCATTTGCAACCCTTTCAGTTTGGAATCACCGGAGAATTTCCTTCGTGTGAGGTCATCTTTTGCACATAGGGTATGAATATAGATGATAATACGACTAAAGGTAGCAACTATACTTGCAGATTTTATTTCGTTATGGGTCTCTGCTTTTAAATCTTTCTCTATTGTTATACTGTGCTGAGCAAGGATGGCGCTCTGTTGTAGGATTCAGGGAAGTCAACTGGCCTGGTGGGGCAAGTGCAGGATTTGGATTCAACAGATCCAGGTTCAAATCCTTGCTCTGCCACTTATCGCCCAGGGTTGTGTTAGTTAAATAGGTTACAAACGATCAAAAACTGGACAGCTTAAAATTGTGTGCCCAACCCACAGGCCAAACAAACCGAAACGCCAGTTTGGAGCAGAGAGAGGTTTATTGCAGGGCCAAGCCAGGAAACGGGTGGCTCCTGCCCAAAACACTCCTGAGGTCCCTGAAGGGTTTCTGCAAAGCATTTTTAAAAGCCAGATGAGGGAGGAGGGCCACAGGGTGTGTGATCAGCTCCTGCACAGTTCTCTGTATTGGCTGAGGGTGAGGTAACAGGGCCGGGTCAGAGGGGTTAACATTGTCAGTCCTTAGGCTCCAGGAGGCCTGGGGCTATGTGCTCATGGTCATCAAGTAGTTAACATCTTCCATTGGGGGGGGGGTGTTCACATCTGTAAAACAACTCAGGAAATATGTATGGAATACTGTTTTCTGGATACTTCAGGTAGGAGCTAAAGCAGAGGGTATGGGGGAAGGGCCTGTCCCCCCCCCCCCCCGCCACCCCGAAGAAGCCCCATAGAGTCCTGCTTGGTTACAAAATGAAAGAAATGTATTCTCTCATAGTTCTGGAGGATAGAAGTCCCAACATCAAGGATTGGTTCCTTCTGGAGTCTGGGAGGGGAAATCTCTGCCACGCCAGCTTCTGGTGGCTACCAGCAATCCTTAGCCTTCCTTGGTTTGTAGACACATTACTCCAACCTCTACCTTCATCTTTTCATGGCTGTGTCTCTGTGTTCTCTCTTCTTATTATAAGAATGTCAGTCATTGGATTTAGAGCCCACGCTAAATCCAGTATGATATCATCTTAAGACTTAATTACATCTGACAGGACCCTATTTCTGAATAAGATTACACTCACAGGTACCTGTGGTTAGAACTTGGGCATGTCTTTTTAGGGAACACTATTCAACCCACTATAACCTTAGTCAAGTTTTTAAATCTCAAACAGTTTTGAGCCTGTTTCCTCATCTATAAAATATGGATAATATTGCCAACCAGAATAGTTGTTGAGCGAAATAAATCACAAAATGTCTGGAAATTCCCTAGCATTATAGTGGGCATATAGTAAGTCATCAGTAAATATTAATTTCCTTTTCTAAAATTCCAATGACTCTTTTGGTATGGCATGTTAGAAAACATATGTGATCTTATTTTACAGATTGAAAAATTAGTTGTCTCAGATCTAGTGCTATATGACTATAAGAAATTGAGAAATAAGTTTCCCTCTAATAATTCATCTGCAAGACAAAGTTGGAAATTTGGGGGAAGAAGAGGTTCAGACAAAAGCCAGGTAGGCCTAATTCTTTCAGTCAATAAATATTTATTGAGCACCTACTAAGTACTAAACACTGACTAAAAGAGACAAGAGCCCAGGCATCATGGAAAAAATGGTAATAAAGAATAACACAATAAATATGCAATGCAAGGTAACTCCAGGTTACTGTAAATAAATAGAGAAAATAAAGCAAGACAAAGGAATGGAGCATGGTGGAGGGCAGAGGGGAAGGTGAGTTTTGAAAAGGTAACAATGAAGGCAAGTTATGAATGGAACGAGGAGTCATTCTATGCAAGGGGTTGGGGGGGGACACACATTCTCCGCAGAGGGAATAGCAAGTGCAAAGGATCTGCGGCAGAAGGAGGAAACAGACAGCCAGGACATCTAACGCTGCAGGAGGTGGGGTAGAATTTGGAGGAGGAAGATTACATAGAGCCTAGTAGGACAGGGTTGAGATTGGACCTGTCACAGGTGCTGAGTAAGATCCAGTATGGCTGGCAGCACAGTGTCCAAGGGCAACAGCTACCATTGGCTGCAATTTGGAAAGACAGCCAGCAGTGTGGACGGAAACCACCAGAGCTGGTTCTCCTGACATTGGGCCATTGTCTAGGTTACATAGAACTTTGCCCTCCTTCTCCAACTCTAGTCTCTCTCTCCTGTCCAAACTGTTATCCAACTATGGGAATATCACCATCTCTGGATAATTGTTCATGTTCTTTTTATTTTATTTTAATCTGATAGAAGTAGATGGTAATACTCCAAGACACTTCGAGAAACCAGCATAGAACAAAAGATGCTTTTCAGACTGTCAGTTCCTCCAGTACAAGCGACATGATAGTGCCTTTCTAAATAATTTCACAAAATTACAAATCCTATTAAGTGAGTTTACTTACACTGGTAGCTGTTGTGTCTCTTTGCCTGAAGCTACACTCTGTTGTGTTTTGTTGTGTACTTCACCGGGAAGAGGCCAGAGTTAGAGTTAATCCCATTCCAGCGTCATGTCCTGCGGTACTCAATTATTTAATAAAAAATACTTTCTCAAAAGATAAAAGCAAGCATGAAAAGATAAAACTGGAAGTAGAGGTCTTTCCAAAAGGGAAAGAAAAGACACTGTGAGTATTGGGAGGAAGAAGAGAGAGTGAAGGAAAGCTGAACAAAGGCAGGGCGAGTCTAGGAAAGGGCACAGGTATGTGAGTAGTGAATAGCATTGTCTCCTTGTGGTCTAATGAAATTTCCTGCATCAGTGCACACAGGTGAAATCCTGTCTTCTAAACTTCTCTAGAAAGGCACTGAGACGTAGTGTTCCTTGTTCTTGCTGTTGGAGACTGACTATGTAGCAAGAGCAAGTCAAACTGTAATTATATTTTAAAAGTATGAGATTAACTTGTATTGATAGATCAGATCTAATACAATAGCACAGTTATTAGCCCTTGATCAAGCTGTTGGGCATGGCCATATTCAACATTCAGTAACATTTATAGAGCACCTACAGTATACAGTGAGCTTGATGGGGTGGGTAGGGAGCTATGGAGAGAAGGACATGGCCTCTGCCGTCTGGAGGCATTAAGTACTGATTCTGAGTCATTTCCTGTGGTTTTCACCTCTTTGGTTCTTTTCATCTCCTTTCTCTTGGGGGTGTTCTGGGTTAACACCAAAATGCCAAAAAATCTAATTGGGGTGGAAGTGGGGCTGGGCATTGGAGGAACACTGAGCATGAGCTGAAGTTAGAAGGCTGAATGTTCCACAAACTCAGGCCAGCAGCTCTCACTCCGCCTGTACCCATTCCCACACGCTCTTGGTTTTACTAAGGGACACTCTGCTGTGATGAGCCAACCTGGCCACAGGGTGTCACAACTGCCCCAGAGACTTCCAGACATACTCAGGAGAGAAGGTCTGAAAGGTCAGACCGCAGCTGCCTGTAGCCCCAACTCCTGCTACGTGATTCAGCCCTGAGTCAGCCAGCTGCTGCAGAAACCATGCAAAACGTTTCTTATTGCTGCTAGGGCCCTGCCAAAATGGCTCCAAAATTGCTCCCTAGGCCTTGAGAGGCTCCCTGTATAACAAGAGGAGGGGATCTAAATGCTGGCTTCCCCCATGGGTCGGGTGAGGGTATGGGAACAGCCCAAGGCCTGCTTAGGACTGTCTCCCTGATTGGCCTTCAGTTAATCAGACCCAGTTTACCCCTGGAGGGATTTGCATCATTTACCTGGAGAAGACCTGGCAGGGAGCCAGGAGACAACAATTTCAGTGTTGGCTCTGCTTCCTTCAAGCTGGTGATCACAGAGCAGGGCCTTGGTTTCTTTATTTGTAAAATGAAAGCAAATCTTTTTAATTCCAAAGCATTAGAGAATGATCTGTCATGTGTTACGTTGTTAGATGTTTCAATTTCATTTTCTTATTTGGCCTTGTTAGCTTCTAAGGTGAGAAGAATTAGAGTAGCCCCTTTCTACAGACACAGAAACTGAATTTCTGAGAGACTAGAAATAGGTAATGGAAAGGTCATATAGAGGAGACATTTCATTCAGATCTGCCTGGGTTTATTCCACCATAATTAAGATGTGAGTTGACAAACCATATCCAAACCTCTTATGAATTCTGGGAACCAAATGTAAGACATGATGAAATAAAGGGCACAGAAGATAAATTTGAATTAGGCTCTGTAAAAGGTAAATTCTGGATCTTTGGGATAGAAGCTAAATTTGATTTGTGAATCAAATGTTAAGAACAGAACAGGATTATGTGTGTAAAGGAGAAATGGGAGAAAGAAAACTAATTTCAATTACATTCCACCAATATTTAATGAGTTTCTCTCCTGAGAAACTTACTGGTTAGGGCAGCAAAAGACATGCATCTCTTGAGGGCAGGTGATAATCCAGCCACACCAATATCCAGGTTCAAAGGAGAGTAACAAAGGGCTAGCGGAGAACAAGCAAGGCATTTCGGGAATTTGACGGAGAAGGAAACCATACCCATTGGTGGAACTAGGTCAGCACCATGGAGAAGGTGTTATTTCAGTTGGACCCTAAAGAAGAGCAGGATAGGGCAGGTATAAAGGATGAACTAACTGAAAGAAAGAAATACATAAAAAGAAGTTAAAAAAAAAAAGC
The DNA here is from genome assembly GCF_059928025.1 of Delphinapterus leucas. Classification (NCBI taxonomy): domain Eukaryota; kingdom Metazoa; phylum Chordata; class Mammalia; order Artiodactyla; family Monodontidae; genus Delphinapterus; species Delphinapterus leucas. Next base: position 44,070,930 of record NC_143130.1, on the reverse strand, counting down.
TTGCATTTGGAAAAGCTTTATTGGTGATCTCTTTTATCGAAGTTATTGGGCACATAGGGTAGATAGACCTGGAAGAGTTAATTTGGAATCATATCGTAGCAAGTCTTCTTAAAAGACAATTTTGAGCTTGGTAGACAAGATGGAAACAGAGTTTTGAAGCAAGCTAGCAATGTAGTTTTTACAAAAACTTCTTTGTCTATCGTACCATAGTGGATGGATTCTGGAGGCTGGAGATGAGGTGGCCAGATAAATGTTTAGTGAAATAACCTTTGTTAGAGATAAGGAGAGGTTTAACTAATTTGGTGGCAGTGGGCGTGAAAATGAGATGTTAGATTCACCAAGGTATGAACTTGAGGACTTGGCTTCTGATTAAATACAGGTTGGGATACTGGAGAAACGGTAAAAAGAGGCTGAGGTTTTGAGCTTCCGTGGAAAATGTAGGTGCTGTTAAGAGAGGCAGAAAAGTCAGGAGGAGTGAGAATCTTCGAGAAAACTAACAGGAGGAAGTATATAAAGAGAAGAGAAGATGGATACAAATGAAACACTAGGGAGAACTTATATGATGGAATGAATGTGAGACAGTAACGCTAATGGAAAAGACAGAAACCACCAGCTGAGGCACAGAGTTACAAAAGAAGAGAATTCCTAAGCAACGAAGAAGCAAGGTCAGTAGTGTCAGGTGCCTCGGGGATTCAGGAGGACTGAGGCGAAGCCCCTAGATGTGCTCATGAGAAAAGCACGATGGCTTTCGATGAGGGTTGTTATAGCACCACTGCCATTCTCTCTGAACATAGAGAAGCTCTGTTTGAGCATTTACATTGATAACTTCCAACACAGCATCCCGCCCATCAAATGCGTTCAATGAATGTTTGCTGAATGGAGAAAGGAAAACACACAAACACAGTGCTGTGTAAGAAAGCTGTAGGCATGGATATGAAGTTGTTAAGGAGGGCGTGGCTTCTGAGTAAGAGAGGGCAATGGGCCTCCTCTGTCTTTCCAAATAGTTCTGAAGGGGGAGACAGAGGCAGCTTGGGCTAGCACAGTCCTTGAACTTGACAACAAATTGCCTGTGGGGTTGTCACATGGACTGCTGGCTCCCACCTCCAGAGCTTCTGACTCAGTAGGTCTGGGATGAGTTGCCCAAATTTTCATTCTGACAAATTCCTGGATGATGCTGATGCTGCTGGACCAGCTCCCACGCTTCGAGAAGCACTGAGCTACTGAGAAGATCCCTGGATACTTAGTTAAAAGACCTAGAGTGAATCCCGGTTCTTTCTTATTTGCTGTTTGATGTTAGACACGTCTCTGCTGATTTCCTTCTATGCAAGATGAAGATCTTGCCTGCAATGTAGGGCTAATAGGAGTGTTAAGTGAGATCTATCTCAGTATGTACTTAAAACATTTGCTGAACTCAAATTATGAGCAGTTTTTAATAAGAGACTCGCTAGAGGTTAAGAAGGTAGCATAGAGGAGAAAAATATTTTTATTTTGCTTATTTAAAAAGAAATGGAGAGATCTGTGCATGTTTGTGGGCAAAAGATTTGGTCTGAATCAACTTATCTCTGAAATAGCAGGTGAGCTGGCATGAAACTTGTATCAGTCTGTCTGTGTGAGCAGGACATATAAGCCTGAAGGCAGCTGTATAATTTCGCTGGTACAAAGTTAAATGAAGCACCTGAACTACACACATTCAGAAGGGGAAGGATAAAAGGAAGCACCCTTTGAGTCATACATAGATGTGTAATTTGTTTCCAATAAAAATGGAGATGAGGCTGGAGCTGGATAACCATTAGCTTGGTCCAAGGTTTAATTTTTTTATGTTTGTATTTAGTCATTTTTATGATACTGACTTCCCAGCTCACTTCTGGATAAATCCGTGCAGCACTGAAACAAATGCCAAAGAAACGAAAAAACCCTCTTAGAATTTCCTGTCCATTTTTATAGTGAGTTGGCAGATACTACATTTGCTTTGTTTCAGGCCCTAATCAGTTCATTGTTAAAAGGAAAAAAAAAAAAAAGAGAGAGATAAAGAAAAGAAAACAGATGAAGAATAATTTGTATGGGGCTTCTGGTCATTACCCTCCTGTTATAACTCTCATTAGTAGAATGAATTAGCATTGCATTAATACATAAAGCGATAGAGGATGCTGCCACACACACACACAAAGATGCTTATTCTGCTTGCAGATACATTGCTACCATTTGCTTGCTAAATTCAGCTTCTTTACTTTTTTTTTATTTAGTGCTTTTAAGAGACTAAAAGGCTCTCCGTTGATGGATTCTCTTTCTGTGTGGTCAGGATGCAGGCCCCAGGGTAAGAGAGTGGCTATAGGTCTGTCCAGCTGTGTTGTGTGTAAGGGATATTCTGTGCTTGCTTGTGTACCTTGGGTATTAAAAATCCAAATCCTTCACACCCTTTCCTTGTTCTTCTCTTGGCTGTTGACAAGGTAGTCGCCCAAGCACAGAGAGAACCAGCCTGTTCCTTGAGAGTTTTGGTGTAATTCAGCTCTGATGGATTGTGTCACTGAACTACCAGGGACTCCTGAATGGCTCTGCCATGGGTGATGGATTGAAATGGAGACTGAGGGCAAAACAAAAGCTCCCCACACTCCATCCCCTACTGAGATGAGGCAAGTTACAGGCAATAGTGCCAAGGTGGAAGAGAGGGTGTGCTGTGTTTCTCAAACATTCATCTGGGTACACCTGAGATATTGTTACAAAGCAGATCTGCTTCCACAGGCTCCCATGGATACGGATGCTGTTGGTCTGTGAAACACTTGGAGTCACCCTGATCAGTGATGGATTTCAGCTCCTTCAATTTAACTCTCTGTCTTCTGTGACAAAAACAACTAGAATTTTGCTCAGATAGCTCCAAGAGGGCCATGTAGTTTTTCTATCAAAGAAAAAGAAAATGAATCAACAGGATTGAAATCATATAGGAAAATCCCCTTGATAGTTTTCCCCCAAGGTGTAGAGGTGAATGAGAGCATGAGGTAGTGAGAACTGTGTAGAGATTAACAGTGGAGTTTGCCTCATTTTTCATTCTAACCCTAGTTATTAATTTTTAGGAAGGGTATCCTTATGTCACAAGTTCCTGAAAGGAAGCGGGAGCAGACCTGGGTTTGGGAGAAGAAAAAAAGTCACATTTATCAGCACTCTTTGTGCTAATCTTAACAAACATTTCAGGTTTTAATCTTAGCAACAGCCTTAATGGGTAGGTAATGTCATATATCAAAGATAAAGGAACTCAGAGGGGCTTAGAGAGATTCAGAGAGATTGAGTGACTTGCCCAGAGCCAAGTTACTAGGAAGACCTATAGCCCATGTTCCTTTATTTATAAAAAATACTGCTTCTGACTTATTCTTTGAGACCTGTAGTTTGGTTTGAGACCTACTAGTGTCTTTTATTTATGGCTTGCATCATTTCCCATGAGATATGTGTGGCAGCCTGAGTGCCAAAACTTCCTGGAAGGCTGAGCACACATCCCTCATAGGATGCTGGGAGGTTTCCTAGTCTCACAAGAGTCCCCAGGAAGATGTACAAAAAGGCTCGTAGTTAGGGGGTCAAGTGGCTCCTCCCACTGCCCCCAGCTCCTGGACCTCTTCCTCTCTGAACTGCTGTCCTTCCACAGAGCTGATGGCCTCCTTCTACTGCTTCTGCCTCCACCCACTCCTGTTCCTTCTTTTGCTGAGGATTTCCAGAAACTAGCAGTCTTCCCTGTTTCCATTGGGTTCCCTGCTTTTCTAGTAGTTTTGAAAGTTAATGGGGTCCATTTGAATTACATAGTTGCCACTCAGGACAAAGGAAGGAATTTACCTGGATCACACAAATCATTCAGATTGCTCAGATCTTGCTCCTGGATGTCAAGATTCCCCCACATCCGTCCTCAGAACCGTGGCAATAACTACATCTCATCATAGTTGCTTGCACAAGGGCTGCCTTCATTGTGAGTTCAACTAGCCTGTGATATTTAGGTGAGGTTGCCTACAAGTTACAGGATCTGAACAAGTGTATTAGTTACCGCTACTCTTAAGATGCATGCATAATATTGGGGTTGTTCTCCACCAGCATCATTTTGTTTTCACAGTTACTTTAAAATTATTTTATTTTATTTGCTAATGTTATTGCTGATTTCTTTCTTATCCTTCTTGTCATTATGGAGATGATTTTGCTTCAAACTAACTATTCTCTGCTCACCTGCATTGTTCGGTTGTTAACCAAAAAACCTACGAAAAACCCAAAAGCAATATTTGAAGACAATACGGATGAGAACTTTCTATATTTGATGAACATAGTGAAACTTAACAGTAGGTAGACACAGTCAATCCTTCACACAATAAGTAAAAATAAATCTTAACACGTTGTACTTAAACACATTGTACTTAAACACATTGTAGTAAAAATTCAGAACAATTAAGAGGAAAAAAATATCTTGAAGACAGCTAGAGAGAAAAGATAGCAAACACCAGTTAATACTTACAGAGAAGAGGTACATATGTACAGAAGGAGAGCTGGGCTGTGTAACACTAAGTTGATGAAATTTAGGTGAATCATTACCTTTCATAGCTTCTTACATACCCATTAATTATTGTCTGTATTATTAAGATATGCCAGATTGGTTTCACTGTGTTTGATTGCACCATGAATTATTGTTTATGTAATCTGGTCACATGCTCCAAATTTAAAAGAAAGAAATACATATCAAGAGAAACTTGGTTATGAAATAAATTAGACTGTGACATCTGACATCATGGACATTCTTCTATGTTGTTTATATCCTGGAAAATACTTAGCAGAATGCTTCACATGTAGTGAGTTTTCAATAAATAAACACTGCTGAAAGAATGTTAGAATCCTTGATCTTCAGCAAAATTCTTATTTTAAATTTCCCTCATCTTTAGATAGATAGTTTCCAAGTGGGTTGTATTAACCCCAGGAAAGTAAAAAGAACCATTCTGTGACATCTTGGAAGAAAGTCTTAGAACTTCTTTCTCGTATTTAAAACATATTTTTAGTGGATGTTTTATACAATATATCCTACATTTGTACTGTACTGTATGTAAACAACTTCATAAATAATCCATTACACTTAAAATAGGTGAAAGCGCAAATGCTAATATGTATGCAAAAGCAAAAGTATTTGGAATGCAAATCAGTACCACCAGGAGATAACACTTCACGCTCATTAAGATAACTAAAATAAAAAAGACAGACAATAACAAATGTTGACAAGGATGTGGAGAAATTGGACCCCTGGTATACTGTTGTTGAGAATGTAAAATGATACAGCCACTTTGGAAAACAATCTGACAATTCTTTATTTTTTTAAATTTTTATTTATTTATTTATTTTTGCGGTACGCGGGCCTCTCACTGCTGTGGCCTCTCCCGTTGCGGAGCACAGGCTCCGGATGCGCAGGCTCAGCAGCCATGGCTCACGGGCCCAGCCGCTCTGTGGCATGTGGGGTCCTCCCGGACCGGGGCACGAACCTATGTCCCCTGCATCGACAGGTGGACTCTCAACCACTGTGCCACCAGGGAAGCCCATGACAATTCTTTAAATTGTTTAAAATAGAGTTACCATATGACCCAATGGTTCCACCTCTGGGGATATATGCAAAAGAAATGAAAACATATGTCCACACAAAAACTTGTACATGATATTCATAGCAGCATTATTCATAAGAGCCAAAAGGTAGAAACAATCTAAAAGCCCAACAACTGATGAAAGAATAAATAGAATGAGGTATATCCATCCATACAGTGGATATCATGACGAGGAATGAAGTACTGACACATGCTACAACACAGATAAACCTTGAAAATGTTATGCTACATGAAAGAAGCCAGACACAAAAGGCCACATATTTTATTATTCCATTTATTTGTTATATCCAGAACGGTCAAATCCACAGAGACAGAAAGTAGATTAGTTGTTGCCTGGAGCTGGGGGGAATGGAAACATGGGTAGCAGCTGCTAATGGGTGTGAAGCTTCTTTTTGGGGTGATGAAAGTGTTCTAACATTAGATAATGATGAGGGTTGTACAATTCTGTGAAAAACAAAACACTAAAAAACAGTGGTTAAAAAAAACAAAAAAGAAAGAAAAATGTGTTTGAAAACCACTGCTGTAGATAAACTCACACAAACTGGTTGAGGCCAGTATAACTTAGAAGATCATGAGAGTAAAAATATTCAATTCTATTTACATTAGGTTGCCACATTTTTTTCGTTTTAAATAGCACTATCTCTAAAAGATGTTTTTCTTTAAATTATCCCTATAAGCTTTGATTTAACAAGAGATGTCATGTTTCATTTTGTGTATGCTCACAGTGGTCTAAAAGGAACCCCACTGGATGTACTTTGAGGAATTAGGACATGCTGCATAAAATTGTTCTGTGAATTAGAAGAAAAACAATTTTATTAGATTTGTAATCTGTTCTCATTTAAGGGACTGTGGAGAATAGAGAAGAATGAGTTCTTCATATTCTATTTAAGGCTGGAAGGCTCCGAGTTTACCTGTTATTCCACCTCTTGACCTGTTTTTGGATGGCAGGGAATTCCCCCCCACCCCTTTTTTCTCATTTCTGAGTAATTATCAAGGGCAAAGTACTGTTGGCTTGAATTGTCATTCAGATTGCTGTAGATGGCACTGTTTTAGCTCCCTGGTTGGAGGCTAATCTAATAAATAAATCCAGTCTAATATCTGGTATTCTTTCCAGAGAGATTACTTAAGGATCCTGATGTGTTTGACAGTTACCTTGAGTTCTTACTCTGGGAAAAGTAGTTCTGTAGGTATGCTGGTGCTGGAAGTAAATCCAGCTTTTGTGGGGACTTCAGTTGAATTTGGGAGATCCTCTATAAGAAAAAGATTACAAATTTTAAATATAAAAATACTTACAAAAGTGAATTTCTGTTTAGAGAGACAAAAGACATAACAAATCACACAGGTAAAATGCTGCCAAACCCCACCAACATGAAATCTAAAAAAATCCCAACACATTTCAAACTTTATGCCTCTCCCCTCCTTCCCAACTCTCACTGCCAGGTGCTGTAGGACGTATTTGGAACACAGTAGAATTCCTGGCCCAACTTCATGTCACATCATTGGGTGAGTCAGCAAGTTGGAAGTAGGAGAGTTATTGGAAGCTCTTTCTACCCCAGGATGGTAGCTATGACTTAACTATACAAGGGATTCACTATGAACTTTATAAATGGGTACCACTAACCAGAAAGTAAATATATCCCAACTCAACGCCTCCTGAGTGTGATGCCCAAAATGCCATGGGCACCACCTTAGCACACCACAGAAGGGGAAGTGTGATGGAGGGAAGTGGGAAAGTGACATTATCAGAAAGGAGACAGAAGGCAGTGTTAACTCATGGCTATTAAAATTCCCACTTCTGTAAATTTTATGACAGTAGGGCTATGGAAGGAGTCTGTTAATGAAAGGTTTGAAGCTTAAGCTTCTTTAGCTTCATGGTAAATATGTCTCCGCTGACCTCTCCTTTTCAGAGACATTTTGCAGATATCCATTGTTTTTTATTTTAATTTTAAAAATATTTATTTACCTTGTTGCACCAGGTCTTAGTTGTGGCAGGTGGTCTCCTTAGTTGCGGCTTGCAGGCTCCTTAGTTGTGGCTTGCTGGCTCCTCAGTTGTGGCACATGAGCTCCTTAGTTGTGGCATGCAGACTCTTAGTTGTGGCATGCGTGTGGGATCTAGTTCCCTGATCAGGGATAGAACCTGGGCCCCCTGCATTGGGAGTGCAGAGTCTCAACCACTGTGTCCCCAGATATCCATTTAAATGAATCTGTCTTCCCCATTTTATCTGGGCAATTCCATAGGAATAACAAGTTCATAGGACATTTTGAAACATTACAGTTTAAAATTGAGGGACTACAGAAAAAGAGGCAGCATGAGAAAAGTATTCTTTAATATATCAAGATATATTTTCCTAGAATATCTCCCATTTGTAGTACAGAGATGAAAACTTTTTTTCCCCTCATAAAATACATTTAAGAAAATCCCAAATCCATTGTAATGCCCTCACTGTGGGAGTATTATTAGATTACTGAGTCATTATGAGTCAGCAAATCTAAATCTTATCATACTGGCTTACAGCATCCCATGGAACCATCACTATTATGTATTTAAAAAGACAGGAAAAGATCACGTTCTTTAATATATTTAACCAGAACACTGTAAAACCATCTCTAATGACTCACAGGCACAATTCAGTTGTTTCATCTGTTTAAGACATATATATTAGTGCCAAATACATGTAGGTCTTTGCTAGGCCTAAGGTGAATTTAGAGATTTATAAGACACAGACTCTGTCCTCACGGAGCTCCTAATTCTTTTTAAGCAGAACAAGGCATGTATTCAGGTAACTATAATAAAATGCTGGGTAGCAGGCAGATATGAGAAAACAAATAAACAAACAAAAAACAAAACCCTGTGGAAATTCCTAAGAGGGAGAATATCATCCATTTATTTGAAGATGGAGGGGTGGACAGAATACATCTGGTCCCTGACCTCACAGAGTTTATGATCTAGTGGGGAAGAGGTGCACTAAATAACTCCGCACGCTCATGACTATCTCATTGTAAACTGCAATGTGTTATGAAAAAATAGATGTGGGAGACAATGAAAGAGGTTAAGATTGGAGCGTCATAAAATCTGAGAAGGTGACACATCAGAGAGAGCTGAGTGCTGAGTGTGAGTGAGTGAGGTAGAGGGGGTAGAATATTCTGGGCAGAGGGATGCACAAGTGAGAACGGTTCTAAGGCGGGGAAAGTTTGGTTAGTTTAAGGAACTGAAAGAAGATGGGTGTGGCTGGATTACAGTGCCTGGGTGAGAGCAGCGCAAGCTGGTTCAGAGAGCAGGAGTAGAAGCTAAATTCTGAAGGGCCTTACAGGCATGTTAACAATTCTGTGCTATGGGAATCCTTTGGCAATATTAAACAAAACAAAACAAAACCACAACTCGTGAATGATACAGAGAGTGGATTGGACGCAGAAAAAAAGTAGTGGCAAGAGGTTGCTGGAGTCATTCGGGGAGAGACTATGGTGACTTGGACTAGTGCAGAAGGAACGAGGGTGGAGGGTAAGAAGTCATCGATTTTGCCGGTGAAGTTGAAAAGACTTGGGTATGGATTGGGTGGGGAGTGAAAGAGAAGGATCATACTAGACTGCTTGTTTTAATATTATAATTTTTTTTAAATTAAAAAGATTTCATTGAAGTATAGTTAATTTACAATATTGCATTAGTTTCAGGTGTACAGCAAAGTAATTCAGATATATATATACGTATATATATATATACATATGTACATATATATATACATATATATACATCTGAAAATATTTTTCAAATTCTTTTCCATTATAGGTTTCTACAAGACATTGAGTGTTATTCAGTGTGCTACGCAGTAGGTACTTGTTATTTATCTATTTTATATACAGTAGTGTGTATATGTTAATCCCAATCTCCAAATTTATGTCCTCCTCCCCCACCCCCTCAGCTGCCTTCCATCCCCTTTGATAACCATAAGTTTGTTTTCTATGTCTGTGAGTCTGTTTCTGCTTTGTAAATAAGTTCATTTGTATAATTTCTTAAGATTCTACATATAAGTGATATATATATTTCTCTGTCTGACTTACTTCACTTAGTATGATGATCTCTAGGTCCATCCATGTTGCTGCAAATGGCATTATTTCCTTCTTTTTTATGGCTGACTAGTGTTCCATTGTATAAATGTACCACATCTTCTTTATCCATTCATCTGTCGATAGACATTTAGGTGGCTTCCATGTCTTGGCTATTGTAATTAGTGCTGCTATCAACATTGGGGTGCATGTATCTTTTCAAATTAGTTTTCTCTGGATATATGCCCAGAAGTGAGACTGCAGGATCATATGGTATATATTATAATCTTAACTTTGTGACAAGACTGTGAGTTCATTTAGTCAGTAGACATGTTTTCTGCTGATTTGTAATCTCTACAGCATCAAGATTGTAGAAGGTGATTAAGAAATATGATTTTCGATTTGTTGTACTGGATGGAGAATCTGGTTCCCCTCGCCTTCTGCTCCTTAGGGTTTTCTTGTCTTCTTTCCATTACTGTGTATTTGCTTCTTGCTCCTGACCTTGGAGGAAGAACAGGAAAACCTATCCCTCACACCTTGCATTTCAGGGCTACTTACCATCCTCTTTCAACGTAGCACAGGCTAGAGACACATAGCTGTTCTTGTTCTTTGGGATAAATACTGCTGGGGCAGCCACTCTAGAAGGGCTATCCAGCATAGCAGCTGGTAGCCCAGCTGAGATAAAGAAATGTGATGCAGCAGTCAATATTTACTCTGTTTTTTTGCATGGTTACCAGAGGAGCATGGTTTTAAAATGTCCTTATACGCATCTTAATCATTTCCATGAATACTTCAATGAAAATGGTGTGGGATCTGGCACTTTTAAATGATCTTCAAAGGAAGTGATGCCCTGGATTTTCACTGCCATCTGCATCTCCTGGCCTTTCTTGGAATTAGGAGGGTTGAAATAGGGCTGTAGTCATTTTGTTTCTTCATCTTGTGGGGAAGCGGGTATAGGTAATGAGCTCTGGGGGCAGAGCAGTTGCTCTGGAGGGTTTGTTGGACTTGGTGGGTGGCCATCGCCGAAATGGCCTTTTCCTCCACCTTGGAGACCTATTTCAGCCTGACACATTGTTCCTCACATTCAGCTTTAGTGTCTAAGCAATCGGAATGGGAAACTTGCATTAGAAACAGGGTCAGGATTTGGAGGAGATTTGATTTGGAGTAGAGATGAAAAATGTCTGAGAGAAAGAACAAAATGAAGGAAGAGGTAGATAGGTGACTGGCTTCATCATCTATTGCTGAGTTACAAATGACCACCAAATTTAGAGGCTTAAAACTACACACATATATTACCTTAGTTTCTGTGGGTCAGAATCGGGGCATGGATGACTGGATCCAGTGCTTCAGGGGTCTCTCACAGGCTACAATCAAGGGGTCAGTTGGTCTATAGCCATCTTGAGGCTCAACTTGGTAAGGCAACACCTCTAAGCTGACTCAGTGGCTGTTGGCAGGATTTAGTTTCTCACTGCTGTTGGCTGCCCTGTGTTCCTTGCCATGTGGGTCTCTTGCTTTACTGATGTTGCAGCTCTACTATATGTATGTGACTGTGTGAGAAGGCAGTAGAGAGCATGCAAGCAAGGTAGGAGTCGCTGTCTTTTGTAACCTAGTTATAGAATTATTATCTCGTCACCTTCGCTGTATTCTGTCGATGAGAAGCAAGTCACTAGTCTCAGCTTACACTCAAGAAGAGGGTATTATACAAGGGCACAAATACAGGAGATGGAGCTCATGGTGGGGGGTCATCTTAGGAGTCCACCTACCTCTCTGATCTCGAATTAGAATCTGTTGCAAATATTGAAACTGTCACGGCAAAGGGAGGGAAGAGGAGTTTCTTTGGTAAGTACCTTCCCCTCTACATAGAAAGGACTCCAAAGTGTTACTCTAATATTGAGCTCAGATCTAGGCTCAGATTAATGTGGTGGTTAAAGAAACAGTCTGGTAGCCCAAAACGATTTCTCCTCGACTCAAGTTAATGTTTATTACAGTTTCTCAAACATCACGGAGGACAGACATCTTCTACACTACACCATCTCCTCTGAAAATCCCAGTTTTTTCTACCACCCACTTAACTCATACACAACACCATGGTTGTGCTAAACTTGCTCTCTTCCTATCTCCCCAAACAATCTCCCAGATGGTTTATCGTTTCTTCCAGTTCTAGATTTACAAAAATCCAGAGAAAAGATTCAGCTACAGCATAGAAATGTCTGGCAATCACTGAACCCTCTTTGGAGAGTGGAGAAGGGGAATAAACAAAGCAGGCAAAGCATGTTCTCTTTAGCAGGCAGGGGAGGAGAGAAGCTGGAAAACCCACATATATTAATGTTTTCAGTCTCATCACATAGCATTTATTGGGTGCAGGTTTTATTTCTTTAATCAGACTGCAAACTCCTTGAAAGCATGTTCTTATCTTCTACTTCCTTGTTTTCCCCCATAGCAAATGTTGGGCTGGGGTGGGACAAATGGCTGGTATGTGTGCTGGGCTGTGACAGTTTTTCCATTAGACTGAGAGGTTAAAAGAGATAATGTGCCTGAAAGTGCTGTGTAAATGGTAACGCTCTGTCTACATGTCTTGGCTATTTCTGTTACTGTCATCACCATCATCATCCTCCTCTAGCACATCTTTTAGGCACCATCTGCAAAAAGAGACGCTTTCCTGGATAGATGCTCCATCTTGACCATTAGAATTTGAGCTCAGCAGAATAAACAAATCCCTTCCAAAGAAACATTTGTGTATCAATTCTCTGCTTTAAAATTTAGGATGATAAACATTATAGAGTGGGACTGTCATACAATGTCAGTCGGGTTTCTAAATATTATATTTTTCCGATTATAAAAGCAATCAGGTTTATTGTATAGAATTTAGAAATAAAATGACAACATAAAATAGAAGACACCACTGTTAGCATTTTACCATACTTCTTTTCAGCCTTTTGTATAAATGTGTGTATATGTACACACCTAGATACGTGTATGCATAGCTATCTGTACACATACAGATTTTATATCTTGCCGAATTTAGTCTATTTTGAGAAATTTCTTTATTATTAATTATACTTCTAAATATCAATTTATTGGTGACATTATTCCATTAAAATTTTAGTTGTAACATGTGTAACCATTTCTCTACATTTTGGAGATTTAAGTTTCTTTCCTAATATGAATAATGTTCCAGGTATTATTTGGTAATATGCCATCATCTACAACTCTAGTTATTTCCTCTGGAGTCTTAAAAGTTGAATTACTGGGTCAATGGCATGACCTTTTAAAATATTTTTTCTAAATTGGCAAAGCATTCTTCTGGAAAGAATTTGTCAGTTTATATTCCTCCAGGAGTCTAGAACATTCTTACCTTCAACTGCATCAAATAATATCATTTGAAAATTTCTGCTGATTTTATAGAAATATACTTGCATTTTACTTTAATTGTATTTTTTAATTACTGAGGTTGATTTTTTTCCATTATTTTTTTGTATTTATTCTTCTGTGAATGGTTTATTCATGACTTTTGCCCACTTGACTTTGATGGGTCTTCACGTTTTCCTTCTTGATTGATAAAGTCTCTTTGATAGCTTACTTTAACGTTTTGACTATTGTATTGCAATCATTTTTAAGATTTTCTTTGCTGTTAAGATTTGCTGTTTTTGGCATCTAAATAAATGTATTCCTTCTGTATACCTAGTGCACCATAGTCAACTGTTTTACCAAAATTATTAATCATGTCACTTATTTACTTTTGTTTTAAGATATTTTCTATGCACATAAGAATATATAAAACATATTCACAAAGAATGTGTAAAATGTATGTGAACTGTTTAAAGAACAACGATAAACACTCTAGTTTCCACCACTCAGTTTAAGAAAAGGAACCAATGCAACTACTTGGCCACCCCAGTGTGACTTCCCTAATCACACAACTCTCCCCCACTCCCCAAGGTAACCAGCCTTTTGACTCTGGTGATCATCACTTTCTTCCTCTTCTTTGCAAGTTTGCAAATATGTGCGTATTCCTAATTAATACATTGTTTAGTTTTTCTCGTACTTGAACTTTATATAAGGGTCAAACCACACTGTGCTTTTTTGTCATTAATTTCTTTCATTCAACAATATTGTAGTTTTAAATTATAATGACATGTGGATGCATGTCATAATTCTTTTGCTCTTCAGTATAGTGAGTATTCCATACTGTATCTGTTCATTATATTCTTAATGACTATTTGGGTTGTTTTCAGGGTTTTTGTGGTCGTTTTGCAATTACAGGCAATATTGCTTTGAACATTGTTGTAGATGACAAGTCTCCTAGAACAAATGTGTAAAAATGTCTCTAGGGAATATATTGAGGAGTCAGGTTGTTGAGTAGTGGGATATGGATGTATTCAGTTTTACTGGATAAACACCAAAATGTCTCCCAAAGTATTTATTCTAGCCTCCAGCAGTGAACAAAGTTTTCTATTTCTTTCCTTGCACAGCACTTAGGGTTTCTGACTTTTTAAGTTTTACTTACAGCGTGAATACAAAATATTATTTCAATGTGATTTTAATTATAACTTTGCTCATTACTAAGTGAGGTGTAAAGCACTTTTCACACGTTTAGAGGTTATTCATGTTTTCTGAGAAACATTCAAATTCTTTGCTCATTTTTCTGTTTTTTAGAAAACCTTTTTCTAATTGAATCACAGGTGCTCTGTTTTTATTCTACTTGTTGTCATTATAAGTGTCGCAAATATATTCTTATTTATGGTATGACTTTTTACTCTCTTTGTGATGTATTTTCATTGATGAACTTAAGTTGTTAATTTCACATAGACAGGCTTATCAGTCTTTGCCTTTACGGTCCATACTTTTTGTGTTTTATTTTTTTAAATCTTTATTTTCTGAAAGGAGAAACTCTGTTTCTTCTACACACTGACACCACTCCACTTCTGATACCAGATGCGTGGTTTTTTTCTCACACCAACAAATTCTCTGACACCAGCTGGGTGTCCTACAATTCAATTCAATTTTGACACCATCTACCTGGAGTTAGCGTCAGATCCCACAGGTTAAGGGCTGAGTCCCACAAGACTGCCCCCAGCTTCAGATGCCAATCCTAAGTCTGGGCCTACAGTATTTGTAATTGACCAGGTGTAAATCAGGAGTTCCCACAACCCCCTCCTCAGGTTGGATTATTTGCTGTGCTGTGATGGCACACAGATCTCAAGAAAATACTTACATTTACTAGTTCACATAATAAAGCATATAATGAAAGATACGAGTGAATAAACAGACACACGAAGAGATACATACTGTGATGTCTGGAAGGGTCCCGTCCCTGTGGAGTTAGGGTGTGCCATCCTTCTGGCAAGGAGATGTATTCACCAACTACTAAGGGATTTAACCAGCATTCAATTTTTGTCTTTAAAATTACTGTGGTGATTAGCTTTCAAAATTTTACTTATAGTCATGAAATATTATATTAATACATTACTAAAAGTAAACCATCTTTATAATCTTAGCCTAGATCCCATTTAGCCTTAGTGAATTACCCTTTACTCCATATTGAAATCTATTTGGTAATATTTTATTTAGGGTTTTGCATTCTACATTAGCAATTTCAATGTGTTTTCTTTATTCAGTTTTATAATTAGGGTTGTACTACCTTCATCAGAAATGCTGAGTAGCTACCATCTTTCTCTGTACTCTAGGAGAATGATTTTTATTTTATTTTTTTATATTACACACAACAGGAAAACTAACAATGTTTTGTTCTGTTTTATTAGTAGATGTGTTTATGTGCTTATGTACAAGAATGGTAAGGAGGATGGGTGGGTTTGGGGCTTGGTTTGATTCACAATGATTTGGTTTCTTTTCACTTATCCACTCTGCATTCTGGGGTGACAAACTTTTCAAGCTGGCTCCCTGCATGGCATCACATCTTTACAGTTCGGAAGAGAGAGGGCTGGCTTCTATAAGTTCTCATAAGATGGAGGTATCTTCTTTGAGAATTTCATAGAAGAACTGTCTGCTTTATGTTTCATTGTCTTGAATTGAGTCAGTTGTACTGTCTGGCCACGCAAATGCTATGAATTGATGGGCTTTTAGATGGGTCAACTGATCAATCATGATAATAAAGGAACTTTGCCTTGATTAGTTAAAATAGAGTCCCACCCTGGATATACTGGATAAGCCACTCCTCAGGGCTATTGATAGTGAGAGGGAAAGATAAGATGTTGGTGAGACAACCTCAATATTCACTAAAAAGACATCCTTTAAAAACTTAAATTATCTAACTTTAAAACCATTTAGGGTTCTCCTATGTTTCAAACATATTTTTCCTATTTTTCTATTGATCTATTTTGGTTTCCTATGTCTTATTGAGTCCATTTTGTAATTTGTTCCAAGCGTATCATTCATTTTGTCCTATGTTAAAAATATGTTAGCCAACATTTTGTATAGTGTTGCCATATTTTTAATCTCCTATGTGCCTCTATATCTATTACCATAGCCCTGATTTTCTTTTTGAATAATAGTAATAGTGATGACAACTTAGGTACTGTGCAAAGAGTTTTACATATATTATCTTTTTTCTAATTGCTCTCATAAGACTTGTTACAATTATTTTGTTTTTATCTATTTCTTTTTAAAGAACTAGCTCTTAGATTTGCTTATGTCTGCTCTCAGTTTTCAATAATTAATTTTTGCTGCATTTTATCATTTCCTCCTATTTTCCTTAAGACTGCTTCTATATTCTTTTTCTAAATACTTGGTAATTAAAAATCGTTTTTCATCATTTAACAACAAAGTATTAAGGATCCAGATTTATGTATGCTTATATTTATTATGTGGATTTATAGTACTTTTATTTAAGATAGTCTCTAAGCAGTTTAGTATTTTATTATGTATTTAAACTTTGACTCAATGGGCTCTTAGAATAGCAGCTTTCAGTTTCTATGGTTAGGGCTTTGTAAAGTTATTTTTGAAATTTCTACTCTTTCTGAATCGTTTTTTTTTTAATATATAAATTTATTTATTTTTGGCTGCACTGGGTCTTTGTTGCTGCGTGTGGGCTTCCTCTAGTTTCGGTGAGCAGGGGCTGCTCTTCATTGTGTGCCCGCGGGCTTCTCATTGCGGTGGCTTCTCTTGTTGTGGAGCACAGGCTCTAGGCCCGCGGGCTTCAGTAGTTGTGGCTCGCAGGCTCTAGAGCACAGGCTCAGTAGTTGTGGCTCGCGGGCTCTAGAGCACAGGCTCAGTGGTTGTGGCTCACAGGCTTAGTTGCTCCGCGGTATGTGGGATCTTCCCATACCAGGGCTTGAACCCCTGTCCCCTGCATTGGCAGGCAGATTCTTAACCCCTGCACCACCAGGAAAGCCCCTCTCACTGAATCCTAAACAAATAACGTTGGTCTGTACAGTGACTAATTTGCAAAACTTAATGCAGGTTTGTGTCCCAATAGACACAATTTTTAAGCCATTCCTTTCAGGCTTAAAAAGAAAGAATCATTTTTCAATTTGTGGTATATAAAATTAAATATATGTCTATTCACACACTTTTGTTAATTATGTTAATCCAATCATCACTATTCATATATATTTTTGACTACTTCATTCCTTATACAGTGAAGGTAGGCAATTAAAGCAACTCCATTATATTTCTTTCTATTTCTTAATTAATTTTATAAATTATAATTTATAAATTAATTTTAATTAATTTATTTTAAAATTTAAAATAAATATTTATTAATGACAAATAATTGCTTAGTTAAATAATTGATTTCCTAAGTAACATGTGAACACACACTTATATAATTAGCACCCAGGTCAAGAAATTGAACATTGATAACTCAGTCTCATGTTTCCTTTTAGTCACTAACCCCTACAGGCAACTGCTGTCCTTAATGCTAACAGCAGAGATAGGTTTTGTCTGTTTTTGTACTGTCTCGTGTCTGGCATCTTTCACTCAACACTGTTTGTGAGATTTGTTCATATTTTTTGTGTGGAATGTTTTATAATACCATTGACTTGAATGCTTAAAAAAAAAAAGTCAATATCGTGAGGCACTAGAGAAGCAAACATACAAAACTGAAGGATTATTTTAGAGTAAAGGAGAGTCAGTAGCTATGGCAACCAAGTGTATGATTAAACTGGAGAGTTTTGAATATGCACTGTATATTAGTTAATATTATCTTATCAATGTTAAATTTTTTGAGTGTGCAGTGGTCTTATGGTTATATAGAAGAATGTCTCTTTGCTCTTAGGAGATGATGTGATGATATATTTGAGTCAAATATTATAGGGTCTGCAAGTTACTTTACAATGGTTCACTAAAAGTAATATACATACACATATATTTGTGTGTGTGTGTGTGTGTCTGTATGAAAATAGCAAGGACATGTGGTAGGATGTTAATAAACATTGGTGAAGGATGTAACAGTGTCATATTATTCTTTCAACTTTTCTATGGAGTTGAATTTTTCAAAACTGAAAAAAAATGTGAAAGATAAGCATGCATTGTGATTTAATCCTAAGTTTTAAAATCTGAGAAGTACCTTTTCCACTGTGATTCCATTTCACATATGGGGAAACTGAGGCTCAGGGGAGTTTGGTAAATTGCCTAAAGTATGCTCTTTCCACGAAAGCCACAAGGATACTGTTGACTGATAGTTCAGAAAAATGAAAGCTACAAAATATCCTGGGATTTTATAGAAGATATGAACCTATCTACTCAGATACAGATCTTAGAAATGATGTTGAGAGAGTTTAAGTATTTGGTTCAGGGGTGTCAGAGCCTGTGTTAATATCTTGGTTTTCTGGTCAATGTTATTTTCATTGCACCACCAAAAACTGAAAGTATTTGCAGGAAGAATTCTGGGCCATGACAACAAAGTTTTAAAAAAGAAAAAGAAAAAGAAAAAAACCCCTCAAATTCCTCCAATTGCATTTCAGGTTTATGTTTGACATGTGACCACATGTCAGTCAGGCGTTTTTATTGCTTGAGTCAGGAACATTTTGTCTAACTCCTCTGAATGTGTAAGATCCTCGCTTTCTTTCCCTGGCCAGGTTGGGAACGTATCTTGGCATGTAGCAGAATTCCTGGATGTTTATTTCCCTGTCTTATGTAACAACAGTTTTGCTGAATCATTTACTTTTTCCCTTTGACAGAGTTTCAATGCTGTCAGTTGAGTATGCATCAGGGCAGAAGGGAATTATCATGGTGTCAAGCATTATGGGTAATTCCAAAGTAAATAGTTCTGCAGAGAGCCATGCTGACTTGCCTGAAGGCAGTGAAAACTCCAAAGGGAGGGCTTCCTTCTGTCTGGCTTTGTTAATTTCAGTTTCGTGTCTATTAGCAGGCTTCTTGGAAACAGGTATGTTGGACCCTTGACAGTCCTCTTGAACTTGAGAGCCCTATCCAGTCTCCTTCATCCGTTTCTCACAGAAGAGGTTTTCTCAATTTCTTTGTTTCCGTTATCCACATCTTTCTGTTTACTTTTCCTTGGCCCCAGCCTTCCCTGAGAGGAAAGAGATGTTTGTGTTGTTTCCTTCCCACACTGAGAGCCCAGAGTTTGGGTTAGTCGTCTTTTTTTTTTTTTTAAATGAAAGACCATCCACAAAAATATAGCTAATCTCACCAATGAGAGATTTCCCCCATAAAGTCCTGTGTGATGTTATAGGAATCCGGGGATCACCATCTCAGTTTTGAGATTAGTCAGTGCTATGACCTGATCGTACCATTTTTCATCGCTAAATAAGTAACAGTGAAAAACATGAAAAGATTCTGCCTTAATGTGTGCTTGATAGGTGTCAAGAAATTAGATTTTACTTGTTCATTCTTAAAATATAAAAATACATTCTAAAAGATACATTTAAAAAAACTAAACCTTTAATTATCCAGTAGTTGGATAGGGATACAATTTATATAGTTGAACATTGCTTTGTTGCCTTCTCTTACATGATCTTCTTCAGCTCAGATAACCAAAACTAGTATTATTAAAAAATAAAAACTAGGGCTTCCCTGGTGGCGCAGTGGTTGAGAGTCTGCCTGCCAATGCAGGGGACACGGGCTCGTGCCCCGGTCCAGGAGGATCCCACATGCCGCGGAGCGGCTGGGCCCGTGAGCCACGGCCGCTGGGCCTGTGCGTCCGGAGCCTGTGCTCCGCAATGGTAGAGACCACAACAGTGAGAGGCCCACGTACCGCAAAAATAAATAAATAAATAAATAAAATTAAAAATAAAAACTAAGTGAGATAAGTTAATTGATTTATCTAATATTAAAAGTCTACTATTTGATTGAACTAGAAGTAAAACTAAGAATTTAAATATCTTAATGTCAGTATGCCATTTTTTTCACTATATAGATAACAAAATGATGCATTAAAGATAATTTGTAAAGTAGAAAATGTTTAAAATATGAAAACATTACAAAAATATCACCCATGTCTCATATTTGTTAATTCCCTAACTATATGCCAGCCATTGAAAACTGCATCAATGAACAAAATAGAAAAAAAATCCTTATTCTCATGCAGCTGACATTATAATTTGTTCAATTTTCAATATACATTGTATATTATATACAAGAATATGTGTAATATACGAATCATATTGATTATATAAAGGTGATAAATGTTATTAAAATAAGTGAAGGGAGAGAGGGTTTGGGATTATCTGGGGAGGAGTAGGTGGGGGTATTGTTGAGAAGGTGACATTTGGTTGATGATTTGAAGATGTGAGATAGTGAGACATGCAGATATGTGATGGAAGAACATTCCAGAAAGAAGAAGAGTCAGTGCAGTGGTGAGAGCATGTCTGGAATTCCTGAGGAACGCTAAGGTGGCCAGAGTGACTGGAGGGGGTTTGGTAGAGTGATGGGGTTGCTAGAATAAAATAGGAATTGGAGTTTTGTTGCAAAGAGGAATAGAAAAATGGGAGCATAGTCTGGGGCCTTTTTTTTTTTTTAAGGTGACACCAAGAAACCTTTTATTTTTATTTATTTTATTTATTTATTTTTGGCTGCGTTGGGTCTTCATTGCTGTGCGCGGGCTTTCTCTAGTTGCGGTGAGCGGGGGCTACTGTTCGTTGTGGTGTGCAAGCTTCTTATTGTGGTGGCTTCTCTTGTTGCAGACCACGGGCTCTAAGCACGCCGGCTTCAGTAGTTGTGGCTCATGGGCTTAGTTGCTCCACGGCATGTGGGACCTTCCCGGACCAGGGCTCGAACCCGTGTCCCCTGCATTGGCAGGTGGATTCTTAACCACTGCGCCCCCAGGGAAGTCCGGAATAGTTTATTTTTTAAGACAGAGTAATAATATCATTTTTATGCTGATAGGAATGATCTAGTAAAGAGGAAAAACTGAGAATGTAGAAGAGGGGGCAAGAATTGTTGGATGGATGTCTTTGCATGGGGGTGAAGACAGGGAATTCAATGCATCCATGGAGGGATTAGCCTGAGGCAGGGTCACGGAGAGTTTATTCATAGTAACACAAGGAAAGCAACATGCATGAAAACAGATTCTTGAAGATGGGTAGAAGGGATCCTGAGGATTTTTGGAAGATCGCCTTTGATTGCTTCCATTTTGTCAGTGAAATTGGTAGAAAGATTATCAGCTGTGAATGAAGATGGGGAAGACTTGTTGGAGGTTTCAGGTGAAAGGAAAAGGTGAGAAATGGTTCAACAGGAGTCTGAAGGAATAAATGGGCAAGAGAAACATACTCTAAATTTGGCAGCATTTCAGCACTCATGAAAGTTTTGGTCATGAGTTGAAAGTGATACCGGACAGAAGGGTGATGTGTTTTCCCTTCCTACATTCAGTGACTTGGAAGGAAGCAGGTGGGGAAGAGGTGGTAAGGAAAGCAGAGCTGAAAACATCTGCGAGTGATTCTAATGGTTGGTCATAGGATTTAGACTCGATAAGGAAAAATAGGTATATTCAGAAAATTGACACTTTGTTACATTTCCTTCTATTTTTTTAATGTACAGTATACATCAGATTTTTAAAAGTTACAACAATTATCCTGGATTGTGTTTTTTCAGCATTTTTTTCACGGGCATTTTAACATACTCTGGTTTCCCAATAGACTAGAGCAGGGGTCCCCAACCCCCGGGCCGCAGACTGGTACCTGTCCACAGCCTGTTAGGAACCAAGCCGTACAGCAGGAGGTGAGCGGCAGGTGAGCCAGCGAAGCTTCATCTGCCTCTCCCCATCGCTCACATTACCGCCTGAACCAACCCCCACCCCCACCCCATGGAAAAAATTGCCTTCCACGAAACTGGTCCGTGGTGCCACAAAGGTTGGGGACCGCTGGGCTAGAGTATATGTACAATTTCTCTTTTGGGGGCATTGAGTTTTGTGAAAAAGACTGCTAGTTTTCCTCAAATATTCTCCCATTCTTTAATAGTAATAGAATCCCTTCTCCCACTTTGAGCTTGGTACACAGCCACAGAAATAAAAACTGTTTGCCAGCTTCCTTCTAATTAAGGATGGCCATGTGAGCATCTTTGGACAATCAAATGAATGTGCAGGGCGTGTGTCAGTCATCTGGGACCATAACCTTGACAATGGACGCTACATGCATTTATGTTATTGAGAACCTGGGTCTCTGACACCATGGAGGTAATACCTTTAGCTAGAATAATTATGAAAGGGAATTAACTTTCTGTAAACCAATGTCATTATGAGATGTTTGGAAACAGATGAATTGCAGCCTCCCCAGAGTATGAAAAGGCAACATACCTTTTTTCCAGCTTGAGCATCCTGTTTCTTGTTTCTCTTTATTCCACATGAGATTATCTGAAAACAAAAGCAAAACAAAAAGCCACTACTTTAAAAAGGGCAAAGAGAAAAAACACCTGAATTTAAAAACTCTAAGGCAAGATGCCTGTAAAGTTCAGATTTGTGGCCCACCAATGATTAACATTGAGTCACAGATTGGCAGGCATGTAGGTCAGCACACTATCTGGATTCTTCTTTCCCAAGTCCCCTCATCTTGGATTCCAAATACAGGTGTCATCTAATTTTCTGTAGGCTTCTGTTAGTCTTACCGATACTGCTATCTGACAAGGATAAATCCCAAGTAAGTCAGATTTGTGGATTTCATTGACTTCACAGTTCATTGGCAGAGCAGTGATTCTTGAAAAACCTTGTAGTTAGTGAATCCCCTAGCACTTCTTGGTTCAAATCCTCAAATCGGCTTGCTTCTGAGAAGGAAATTCTGATATTATTCACTCAAGTATCTTCAAGACTCCCTTTCCTATCTTTCCTATGTTCCTCCAACCTACAACCCAATTAAGTAGCTTTCACATTTTAATGAGCATAAAATTATCTTGATAAAAATATATCTCATCAGACCACAGCGTTGGGGTTCCTGATTTGGTGGATCTGGTGGTGGGGCCCGGGATTATTTATTTTTAACCAGTGTCATCCCATGGCTGGTGTGGGCTCTACATGGATCACATTTGGAGAATTTCGTAGACACCTTCATGGAAATTGACATTCTCTGACTCAGTTGTACTCTAATTGCTTAGAACAGTTTCATTGTGTGAGATAGTCTAACAAATGGCTGATCTTCACTATCTTTCCCCATTTTTTCCCCGATATGATAAAAGAGAAACCTCTGCCATAAGAGTAACTTGGACACCTGTGCTTAAACCAAAGTGCACTTCCAGTTTAAATGTTATTTTGAGGTCAAAAGATTGGCAGAAAATATTTAGAGGAAACCAGTTTCCCCACGTGTCTTGTTCAACTCAAGCAACCCGGGAGATTTTAGTAGCTGTGACATGACTCCACTTAGTGAAAAAGGGGACAAAATCAATGCCCACTTCTGTGGTTCTTATAGAGAAACATAAGGGACTCTGCCTCTTAATTTTGTTGTTGTTGAAGATCTGAAGATACGAACCAAGCTTTAATGTTGTAAGGCAAAATGAAAACAAAAACAAAAATGTTTTCTGGCTGCTGGAGGTTTTTATCCTTCTTGGCTTAGAACTTCTAGAAAGATGTTGTCTCGGGATCAATGTAAACACCCTGGGATGCAGTGTAAGTGCTTCGTATTTCATAGCTCAGGTTGTAGATGGAAGCCTTTTTTGGGGTAGGATTTACCTACAGCTAGCGCTCTATTGACTGCTTATTTGCTTTCCTTTCTTAAAAATCTCCCAACTTTAGTTTCTGGGACCCCATTCTGAGACTCATTTTGAGGGAATTAATTATAATTATTGTGTTTGGAGTTTTCTCTCTGAATTTTATGAGTAACTGCATTAAATCTCCCCAGCATGTGCACACGCACGCACACACACACACACACACTTTAGTTTGTGTAAAGCAGAAGTCTAAACGGTAAAATTTTGCCCCTCACCCGACTCTTCAACGCCAAGGACATTTGGCCCTATCTAGAGACATTTGGGGCTGTCCTCACTAGGTAGGCATATTACTGGCATCTAGCAGGTGGAGGCCAGAAATGTTGCTAAACACCTTGCAATGTACAGGACAGTCCTCACAACACAGAATTTTCCAGCCCACATGTCAAAAGTGCTGAGGTAGAGAATCCTTGGTGTAGAGCCTACAGAAGTTTATCCATGAGAATGTATTTTCATTTTATTTTTATTAAAGGCTCGTTCCCCCATCAACCAATTGGAATATTGCCAAGTGGCCTTTTCACATGCTCCTTCCATTAATCCCCCTCAATTGCAAACCAAATGAGTTAAATCATCACAAATATCCCAGGGGTCCATGATTCACAAATAAGGAATAGTTAGTGCTGGCTTGGTGGGCTACCTCCACGTCTATTCAGTGACCTCATCTTAAATTATGGTCCATACACAGTGCACTTTAGCGACTGCTCATTTCTCCTTTCCCTGCCACCCAGAGCGTTGCCACCTACCACTTGTTCCCACATTCTGTAATACCACAAAGCCCCTTCTCTCTATTATTCTCAAGGCCTAGCAGGACTTTTGGTGTTCAGGCAAATAAACACCCTACCAATAATCCAATAAAACTTTTACAGACATCGGATATAAAACATAGCGAGGAGCAGTACACAATCTCTAACTGCTTGCTTCTTTTTTATAAACCCTGCACTTGAGCCCTGGAAGCAGCACAAATCAAAGCTAATAAAAGTGCCAAGGTTTTACCCTTATTGTCCCTAATGGGTTGATTCACCCTTCCTGTGCTGCTACCCTAGTGACCACGGGCTGTCTGGGTTCCCAGATGGAAGAGATGCATGCTGGCATATCGAGTATGAGGGAGGAGGAACTAATTTCAAACACTTCTTTCATCAGGTTGATTTTCCCTTTTTTTTTTTGCGGTGCGCGGGCCTCTCACTGTTGTGGCCTCTCCCGTTGTGGAGCACAGGCTCCGGACGCGCAGGCTCAGCAGCCATGGCTCACAGGCGCAGCCACTCCCGCGGCATGTGGGATCTTCCCGGACCGGGGCACGAACCCGTGTCTCCTGCATCGGCAGGCGGACTCTCAACCACTGCGCCACCAGGGAAGCCCGATTTTCCCTTTTGATGGTCATCAGCTGCAGATGAATAAGTGCCATCACCTTGGGCCAGAACTAGACAGTGTCTGAGGCTCCCAGAGACAGAACGCAAAACAAAACGAAATCCTGGAGCTTAGTTTTTTTTCAGCTGCATTTCCCAACTCTTACTTTATGAGGGAGCTGCAATTAGCCTATGCTATAAATGAAAACAGATTAGAACCGACCGATAAATGTGAGCTGTTTGATAAAAAGCTTGTTCCAAAGCGGAGGTAAGAGGAAACCACAGTTAGAATATTAGTCCTTTCATAGGGAAAATTTTATCATTGGCAGAATGACTGCTGGGTTTTGCTGATAATCCAAACGCCAACATTTTCTTCGGAGCCACAGCTCAGATGTCTCTAGGGGCCAAGTAGATGACATGAATGAGTGAAAAGGAGGGGAGAGGGGAAATGTTGTGTAGGGGTCTTTGGTCATCTAGATATATGCCTTTCTTGCAGTCTTCAGCCCTCTGCCAACAGCTCAACCAAATTGTTGGCAAGCAGACATGCGTTTTCAGATCTTCCTGTTTTTCAAATATATAAGATAAATATCTATTTTAATGTAAAGTCTTCAAATTTTTATTACATGGGTGAGTAATTTCATTTAGGAAAGAAATGTGTGGGCCAAAAAACAAACGAAAACATATCGGTGGGCTGGCTTCCCATGGTCTTGTATTCAGCGTTTCTTCCTTGAAAAGAAATAGCTTATGCTGTTTGGTGTTCATTAGTCCCAGGACCCTGATCAAGTCTTTATAGAGCACACCATAGGGTTTTAGTTTTGGTTTTGTATTGGCTTTTTTTTTTTTGCTTTCACTGTAGGACCCACTTACATTCTTAGAGGGTAGGAGATGGTATGGGTCAGGGTAACTTTTTGGTGACCCCTTCCATTTCAAGCCTTCTCCTCTAGGTGTCACTGCAGCTCTCCTTTGTGGGGGTGGGGGGCAGTGGTCTTTGACCTCCTGGTCCCCTTCACGGTAGGGCTTTCCTGATGACCTGGCCCTGCCAAGTCAGCCAGCCATGGAGAAATAAACATTACACACAGCCTTCCCTTGACTAAAGATACCAGTAACCATCAAAATCAGACAGGAGCTTCGTATAGCCACGGGCACCAAGAGATTGCCACTCTCGACTCTCTTTCATCTGGTTTTGCTCTGTTGGAATGTAACATCTTTTCAACAGCTTTTCCTTTTCAGAGCAGCATTATAGTAAAGCAGTTGACGGTGGCTTGTGTTAACCAAAACTCCCACTAACCGTCTGCCAGGAGAGGTGATGCATTCATCCATAAGGGAAGGTGCAGGCAGGGTGCAGAGGCAAGGGCTTATTGGATCAATTGACAGTCATTCCGAATGTATCCGGTGGGACAAATCTGGGGCTGATCCCAAACTCTGAAATGCATTCTTCCCTGGAGAAATCATGAGCCAGCAGGTACAGGTGTTCAGAGAATGCAAACAAACCTTCCTTTCATATTTCTTTGAACTGTGAGCACCTCTTAGCAGCTTGCCCTCCCAGTGTTTCCCAGCAGTTGGAGCATAACTGAGTACACATTTGGAAGACAGAAACCAGAGTAGCCAACTGACTCTGGATTCTAAGTACCAATATGGGCAATTACATCTTCACTAGTAAGTATTCAGTGGAAAATATACAAACATTAAAATAAAGAATGTTTAAGTTTCTTCAAACTAACATTGAGAGGTACATAATCAATATTTTCCCTTCTTTTTTTAGGAGGCGCTCTCACCATCAAGTCCATATATATATTGAGAAAAAGAACATACACCATTTGGAAAGTTAGAAAGGGCACTTGTGTTCTTAGATATTCAAGAAATGCAGTTGCTGCTGCTGTGATGGTCATTCTTGTTCCTGGGGAGAGGGAAAGTCACTGTTACCTTGTAGTGGTCAGGAAATACTGCAAGAAGGTGTACAATGTGGACAGTTAGGAGGAGAGATCATTGAGTAGGGAGCTGGGGCTCAGGTTGGGATAAACATCATGAGGAACCTATGGCTTAGGTGTCGTGTGACTGGAGCAAGAGATTCCTATAGGCCCTAAGTATGATATGGCAGAAAGATGAGGGGACAATTCAAATAATGGGCAAGTTGGTTCACCTTCCTGAGTATCCATAAAATGGGGACAAAATGCTTACCCCCATTGGGCTGCTGTAAATATAAATATATGTTATGTAATGTGTTATACATCATATATTATATAATGTATAATAGATCATGTATATCGTGTTATATATTATGGACACAACTAAGATAAGTAGTGGAATATCGTACAGAGCACGAAGCTTGGTGCCTGGCCCGTTTTTGCACTCTCAGTGTAATAGATCAAATCACGGAGGTCTTTGTTTGATGAGTTTGGGTGTTTTTCTGCTAGTTTTTGTTGGTTCCCTGAACCTTAACTTATTTCTTTTGAAGATCACTTGGTTCCTCTCATACCAACTGTTGCTGCTTCTGAGACCCTCACCTTCCTCATTTATCAGTTTGATTTCTTTTGCTGATATGCTCAACTATCCATCCTAGCCCTTCCGCTAAGGCCTAGGCAGCCTTTTCTCTGGTCCCCAGAAGTATTTCGAGAAAGGGAAGCTGAGCTAGGACACAGCCAACTGCACAAGCCCCAAAGGCCAACTGCACAAGCCCCAAAGGCCAACTGTACAAGCCCCAAAGGCCAAATGAGTTCCTCTGGCCAATTGGTTTTCCAGCCTCAGTAAATGCTGGTTTCCTTCTGCTTCTTGACACAAGCTTCTCTCATTTCATGAGACTTTGTGATTAGTATTCAACAAGAACCTTCTCTGACAGCATTTGTGGGAAACCAGACTGTCAATTTATTTATAGCCAGCCTCAGGGCAGAACCACAATGCCTGTGTAAAGCTACTGAGATGCATAAAATATGGGGTGTGTGTGTGTGTGTGTGTGTGTGTGTGTGTGTATATATATATATATATGTATTGACTAGAGGTGACATTTAGAGTGGAAATCCATTGCCCCATGGGTTGGAAAAGTGACTCACAGTAGGATATAAAAATGCCAAGGAAAGACTTGGTGTTATTGCTAAGTGGAGGTCACTTTTTCAGGTTCATGGTTAATAGTTTCCTCCAGAAATACTCCATTATATATGGGTAAGCACAGTGTCATCTGCGTGTGGTCTTGTTCTGCCCAAACTGAAGTTGGTGACCTGGACTTCATATCATAGAAAAAAACACATCTTTGTTAAATCTCCTACTTCTGGGATTATAAAATGGGCCAGTGACCTGGGGCATATAACACAAAGGGAAATAGGGAGCAAAGGCCTCCAGTGAGCTAGCAGCTATGACGTCCTGGTGGGAAGCATCCTGGGCGTAGGGTCAGGGGACCTGGTTATTGAGGGTTCAGAGATAATCTTACCTTAACCTTCTTTAGAAGTGTTTAAGATTAAACTTTATCACTATTGCTATTTCTATGTCATTTCTATCTATCAATCTACCTATCTATCTATCTATGTATCTATCTAGTTTATAAATGTAAATAGCATATATATGTCTATAGTATATTTATATATATAAGAGAACGTGATCAGTATAATTATCCAGGTTGGGTTCGAGTCCCTTTAATGTATTCTCATAGCATTCTGCATTTTTTGGTCACAGCACTTTCAAAACTATAATAAAGCAATTATTAACATAACTTCTCTACACTAGGTTCCCTAAGGGGGGAGGGGCTGTGTCCTCAGCCTGAGAACAATGTAACAGTGTCTGGCACTGGGAAGGAATTTACTATACATTTTTGAATGAATTACTGTTAAATCTTAGCATTTGTTAAGTCTGAGTATGAATGAGCCCTAGTAGTGTTTTGTTTTGTTTTGTTTTTGTTTTTAATGACTAACGTATACTGACATCTCTATTGGTCTGTTCTGATCCTGGACTAAATAATATGATTCAATAATATCCCAGATGCTTCTATCACTAATTATTCTTATCTCATTTGAGTTTTTATAGCTTCTCACAAAATGAGATTATGAGTCCCATTTTATAACTATAACTCTTGAGGCCTCCTGGAATTTGGTTCTAGTCAGTGTTTCTCATTTGTAGACTTACTCTTACCTTGAATCATAAGTCTTGACCTTATCCAGGATTGTTTAATTCAAAGTTTATGTGGGTGTGTGGTTACAGAAACTCCATAGATAGAGGTCATAGGCTGAAGTATATTTCTGACTTTTGCCTTATCACCCCCACTAATAGTCTAATCGTTTGGCCATGGGTTTGGGGTTTGATTTTTTAAATGTGGTCATAGAAACACTAAGGAGAGCAATTTTCCATGTGGGCAGGGCGAGGTGGCTCATGGAATGTTAGAATGGGGAGAAGTATTAGAATTGGCCATTAGAACTCAACTTCCAGCTGTATCTTACACATGTGGTAACTGAAGTCTAAAGAGAAAGTAGAAATGCCTCAAATCACACAGGAAGGTTTTGATGGGACCAGAATTATAATCCAGGTCTTCTTATTGCTAGTGTAACAGAATTTTGATTGGGACTTTCGTCTGAGAATTGGAGCTAGCAGATTGCAGTACAAGTCATTCCACACTCCATATCCAAAAAAAAAAAAAAAAAGCCCCCCTTGAGCAGATAAGTTCCCAGGGCTTATTAAGAAAGGTCATATTTGAGCCTACTACGCCTTGCACCACACCCCACTTCAACATATAGGAAGAGAGACTGGAGCAGGAGGTGGGGAAATAGTCACCAACAGCTTCATGCAAGGCCGTGCTCATGGTGAGAGGGCTTCCTGTTTTCTCTGTCCTCAGTAGCTAGGGTAGCTAAAAGCTCCAAAGTAGTTGGTGGTAGACACTGAAGATGGCTCTAAGTAAGGAAAAACAGCCTTTTATTTTTTCCAACTGGATGGATGCTTGCTGAGATGTAGAGTGTGTAGCTGCAACCTGCAGTGAGGCATCTGGGAGCCAGATTGTACAGTTGTTGGAGACCAGGCTGACCAAAAGAGTATGCCATCCCTCATCCTTTCCCTTAAACCTCCCTCCGAAGAGAGAATACACATCTTGCCTCCGTCTTGACATCTAATTCTTACTCTGTTAGGCAGAAATTTCATATTTCACCTCAGAACTGCATGTCTTGCAGTTAACATCATTTCACAGGAAGACTGCTCTTTTTTTCACTGACTATTTTATAGCATTTTTCTTATTATTTTCACAGTGTCTAAGTAGGAAGGGATACATTAGGGTTACAGACCTTCTGGTAAAAGAGATCTCAAGACCATGCCTAAGCTGACAATAAGTTCCTTTAAAGTGTGGGATTGGACCCTGAATAATCTACCACAGTGCGCACTAACAGTATGATGAAGGTCTAAAAGAGTAAACAATGAATGAACAAACGAATCAATGAATGAACCCAACAGGAACACACCTTGTTACCGAACTCAGGAAGTCCATACTTGAGAGACAAGTGTTGGTAGGAAAGGAAAGGTTACTTTATTCGGGAGGCCAGCAACCTGGGGAGAAGGTGGACTTGTGTCCAAGAACCAACTCCTAACTGCCAATCAGCGGGAAGAGCTTTTAAAGGGGAGTGTCAGGGGTGCACAGGCAGAGGGAGGGGCCAACAGCATAGTTGGCTCTAACAGTCATCTTGAAGTTGGGTCACATGTTAGTCTGATCAGTGTCATCTTGCTTGTTTTAAGTACAGTTAGTCTTCAGTTCCAAGGTCAGTTTGTTCCCATTTCCTTGAGGCCAGTTCTTATGTCACGGCTACAGGTTGGTCATCATGTAGTTAACTTCTTCCACTGGGGGTTGGGGACAGGGCTTCAGTATCTACAAAACAGCTCACAGGATATGGCTCCGAATGTTATCTATAGCCTTGAGGAGGAACTAAGGGTTATTTACTTTGTTTAATGACTAAACTATTATTATTTTGTCTTGTTTGACTATTTTCCTTTGTTTCTGCATTTTCTTACTTCTCTGATTGAATTTTCTCTTTGGCTAAAGTTTTTCTATAGACAAGAGGCAGGCAGAGGACACGGGGGTGTCTGTCCTAGGAAGACCCCACAGGGTCCTGCTCGGTTGCAATCCTGCAGTGTTTCTATCAATGAAGAACCTAATACCTAAATTGACCATGAAAGGTATTGTTGTTGTTACACTTGGCTTCAGAGTCAGACAATTTTATGGGTTGAAATCCCAGGTCTGCTACTACCAACTGTTTGATTTTTGGCTGGATATGTGATT
The DNA here is from genome assembly GCF_059928025.1 of Delphinapterus leucas. NCBI lineage: Eukaryota > Metazoa > Chordata > Mammalia > Artiodactyla > Monodontidae > Delphinapterus > Delphinapterus leucas. Next base: position 44,039,596 of record NC_143130.1, on the reverse strand, counting down.
GCTCTATGCTCTAGTCTTGGTAGTAAAATGGAGATGTTAACACCATCGTTTATGCGGTTGTGATGAGAATTGGAGATAATACCTAGAAGGTTCTCAGCAAAATGCCTGATAGAAGATATTCAGTAGAAGCCTCACTTTTTACTCAGCAAATATTGATCAGTGTCTCATCAGTCCCAGAGTCTGAGTGAGGGGCCAGGCACAGACACATTCATAGGGTATAACCCCTTTCCCAAGAAGGTCACAGTTTATCTGAGTAGGGAAAGAACGAGCTGGTCCTACCTAAGGAACTTAGTTTGGAAACCAAGGGAATGATTAATAAGGCTTCTCCTTTGAGGTGATCAAAGTGCTCTACATTGTCATTGCATGTAGGCTTTAAAATGTAATATTTACACATATATTTGTCCACACAATTATCATTGTTTTTTAAAAAACTCAACCTTTTATTATATGAGATAAAGAGAGTAAAAGGAAAATTAAAATGAGCTACATCTACAAGTGCTTTGTGGACTGGGGTTTGTCTGCACAATCATTTAGTCAATGGCTAGAGGAATAGAGATAAGCAATTGTTTGTCTAGTCATCCTGAAAAATCATAATCTTGCTTCCATTTGATCAGAGCCTGCGGTTTTCAACATCATTAAATACTACATTTTTTATAAATAAGTTTGTGCAAGAGACTGGGAAAATCAGTGCAAAGCCCTTTCTATACTCTTGTATAGAAAATACAAAGTATTAGAGTGGATCCATTGTGTAATTGGGTGTGAAAATTACCTCTGAAGTTTCCAGGTATATATACTACCCAGTACTAAAAAGAGTGGCTGAAAAAAATAGGAATTTTCAAAGGAAATATTTACCATCCAATCCATGACTTTTGACCCCGTTAGCCAGATCGAGAATGTAGAAAGAGGCCAGAGTAGAAAGAGAGTTGATCTGGATAAAATCACGTGGACTCCACCCCATTTCCCCTTACCTGCCTCAAGCCTGGAGGAGTAGCTTCATTGAGATCACTGGGATAGCCTGACCCCTGGAGTTTGGGAGCCGTAGTGCATTGGGGTTGTATTCCCATAATCTAGAGGAAAAGCAATATGCTGAATAACTGTATTTGATGGTGAGTCAGAGACCCAGTTAGGTTGGGATCATTTCTCTGGGCAAAGGATGCATGTGTGTTTCCTCAGAGACGAGTGGCTTGTGCAAGAGGGAGACACTCAGAGATGAGTGGCTTGTGCAAGAGGTAGACAGCAAAGGGCCGTCTCAGGCCACATCCAACTGAGCCATCCGGAATGGTAAAGAAACACCAGCCACCATGTGGGAAAGGAAATGCTCTCTAGGGACTGAGCAGCAGGCTCTCAAGCAGCCACCTGGAATGGAGAGCTATCTGTCAAGAAAGTGAGGAGACCCCCTGATAGGAAAATCCAAAGAACAGCAATTGTACATCTGCCCCCAGATGGCCTCCACATCAGAGGGTAACTGCACCCACCATATGAGGCTGGATCTTTCTCCTGTATGACCTTCCCTTGCGTCTAACACTGGAGGTACCCAAAATAGCAGTAAATAAGTTGGAAGGAAGCAATGCTCTATACCTCCCTCTCCAAGTCCCAGCCTCATTCGAGTTTCCAATCCACTACCAACATCGACTAGAAAAAGACTTGCCTTTGAATAAAGATTAAAATATCTATTTACATATTTCACAGGATATTTCTGGTTTGAACTTCTATGGCATAAGAGCTAGAAGTCATGAGATCTGCCTAGTTCATTGCATTCAGTGAATAAATCTGGAGGAGGGTGTTTGGGATGTAATCCCAATTATTGTGTGGATTCGATGAATGGGTTATGGTAACGTTCCTCTTGTACAAGCAGGCCAGGTTGGCAGTTTGTATTACACAGGAAGCAAAGGAGAATGTGTATAAAGACAGAAGGAAGTCAGGATTTTTCTTTTTTAATGAAGAAAATTCCTTGCCTCGTTTATTGCCAATCCCTCCTACCAACTCCTGCCCTCAAGAGGCTCAGAGAAAACCTGAAGATTTCCAGACTTCTGATTCTTTTTCCAGAATTGACCTGCTCTGTATCTCATTCCTGTCAGCCCCAGACCTCCACTGAATGGCCAGATAGCAGTGAGGCATTCATAAGCAATGTTAAGACTTGGTGTTATTTTATGTACGAATGGATATTATTTTAAAGTTATTAATAAGAGGCATCTGAGTAATTGTCAGATTGATGGAGATGATTTGAAGCAGGGAGACTTTTAGTTTTCTTAAAATAAGACCCTGCTGAAGTCCAGGACTCTGTGATCTAGTCCTGAAGGTGGTGGATGTGGTATATATCCTCAGCTACATGCCTAATATGTGTTCTCTCTCCTGAGTATGGCATCCACCGCCTTCTCTTTGGAATTTCAGCAGCACGCGCCTATCTCCTGCTACCTGCTGCTGCACCTTGAACTTGTAAGTCTCTCTGCCTGAGGACACATCCCAGTTCTTTTGCCATCAACGGGCTGTAACCTGAACACTCCCCCTCATGCAAGAACGAGATGGCTGTAGGAGGTTGGAGGCAGGAGGGAAGAAGACAAGACTTGACAGGAAGAGTTCCATTAAAAATAAAACATTTCTCCCCATTTGAAGTGAACAAAGTCTGCTAACATGTAGCCTGCTTGCTGGGATTTCCAGCTGTTCCCTCCTGAGCAGTTGGGTATCAAAGCCGCATGGGCCGACGGGAGGACTGTTTGCTCTGATGCCAGAGCAATTACAGCCTGATGGTGTTCAGCTCTGTTACTGTTTTTATTGCTCTTATTATTACTTCTCTGCTCATGGATTCTGAAGGCCTTTCTACACAGACGCGAACCCTGGGGAATCACAAAGCCACAGGCACACCGTTTGCAGTCACTGCTCGGCAGCTCTTGGTTTGATGTGGTTTTAGCATCTTCCCTTTATCTGGTGAGCAGAACCAGAGTTGTTTAGACTTACACCCACAGGAAAGAGAGGATTCCCTGCAGAAAATGTCAGTCTCTACTCTAGGCAGCGAGCAGGATAGAAGGAGAGTGGCTTCTTAATTTTCATCTAAAAAGATCTCCAAGTATCAGTGGACTAGGCGCTTCCTGCCTGCCTCTGGGCCAAGAGGCATATTCAAGGCCAAACTGTCTGGGGCCTAGACTTGAAGCTTTGGACAACGGATTCTGTCAATGCTTTGCACACAGCAAAAAGAATTTTCTTGAAAAAATTTACCAAAGAAACAAATCTCTCCATGCATTCTCATTACGTACATGTTTTAAAAAACAACATTTGCACATATCAACTTTTCAAATATATTTGCAATTGGGTGGGTGTCATTTGCTGAAAAACAGAGTGAAGTTCTAGAAGGATGAAGACATAATCTTTTTTTTTTCCCTTAAGGTTAATTGTATTAATAATCCAATGCTGTCAATAAAATTTTCTTACTGATTTTTCAGTTAAAACATTCTAAAATTAACTGTTATTTCTTAATTTACTGATTGACTCAATATGAGAGTTTTACACAGCAATCTCACTTCTTTTAAGCCCTAAATGATTATTTTTCTATGCATTTGGTCAGGCTTCATTTGCTGAATTGAATATAAAGTTGTTATATTACTTTTGGTCATATGATATCTTTTGGATCATAACATCAACTTCTAGCCACATATAAATCTTCAGGCCCTAATGGATATTAACCCCTCTTCCTGCTTATATTGGTTTTCTCCATCAGTGTATACATGTCAATCCCAATCACCCAGTTCATCCCACCCCCCCACCCCCACCCTGCTTTCCCCCCTTGGTGTCCATACGTTTGTTCTCTACTCTGTGTCTCTATTTCTGCCCTGCAAACCAGTTCATCTGTACCACTTTTTGAGATTCCACATATATGCGTTAATATATGATATTTGTTTTTCTCTTTCTGACTTACTTCACTCTGTATGACAGTCTCTAGGTCCATCCATGTCTCTACAAGCGTCCCAATTTCGTTCTTTTTTATGGCTAATATTCCATTGTATATGGGTACCACATCTTCTTTATCCATTCGTCTGTCAGTGGGCATTTAGGTTGCTTCCATGACCTGACTATTGTAAATAGAGCTGCAATGAACACTGGGGTTCATGTGTCTTTTTGAGTTACAGTTTTCTCTGGGTATATGCCCAGTAGTGGGATTGCTGGGTCATATGGTAATTCTATTTTTACTTTTTTAAGGAACCTCCATATTTTTCTCCATAGTCGCTGTATCCATTTACATTCCCACCAACAGTGCAAGAGGGTTCCCTTTTCTCCACACCCTCTCCAGCATTTGTTGTCTGTAGATTTTCTGATGATGCCCATTCTAACCGGTGTGAAGTGGCACCTCACTGTAGTTTTGATTTGCATTTCTCTAGCATAAAGTATTTTTAAATTAAGGTATGCACATTTGTGTTTTAAAGACATAATGCCATTGCACTCTGTTGGGGCCCAGGGAAGGCCACCCCAAAATATGACTCAATGGCATATTGATTATTTTGAATTAGAGTAACTTGGGAAACACCCTGTGGAGGTAAAAAAGATATTAAAAAACACTCTGATCCCCGTCTTTCTCCCTAAAAGCAGGAAATAAATCTCCCATGTGAAGGTATTTTCCCTATACCAGGAGTATAGAAAGCATCCTTATCACCAGAGTTAGGGAATTCAAGGCTAAGAAAACTGTGTAAACAAACTTTGTTACGTCTTGATTAGTCTGATACTCCAAGTACAAGTGCCTTTGTTTTCTTAAATCTTCACAAATAATTGTTTCTTTGTCTAAAAATGACACATAAACAGCCCGTTTTGGTCACTTTCAGGGGTCCCATTTTCATGAGCCCTCTGTGAATACAAAGTTTTTTTTTTTCCTCCTGTTAGTCTGTCTGTGTCAATTTAATCATTAGACCAACCAAAAGAACTCCAGAAGGATAAGGAAGAAATTTCAACTCCCCCAAAACACATGATGGACAACACTATAGTGTAAACATAACTTTTTTTTTTTTTTTTTAAAGGAGATGTTGGGGGTGGGAGTTTACTAATTTATTTATTTATTTTTGCTGTGTTGGGTCTTCGTTTCTGTGCGAGGGCTTTCTCTAGTTGTGGCAAGCAGGGGCCACTCTTCACCGCAATGCGCGGGCCTCTCACTATCACAGCCTCTCTTGTTGCGGAGCACAGGCTCCAGACGCGCAGGCTCAGTAGTTGTGGCTCACGGGCCTAGTTGCTCCGCGGCATGTGGGATCCTCCCAGATCAGGGCCTGAACCCGTGTCCCCTGCATTAGCAGGCAGATTCTCAACCACTGCGCCACCAGGGAAGACCTAAACATAACTTTTATATGCACTGGGAAACAAAATAATTTGTATGATTCACTTTATCTTGATATTCACTTTATTGCAGTGGTCTGGAACTGGACCTGCAATATCTCTGAGGTGTTTCTGTACACCAGGAATATGATTCTTCTCTCTCAGTTCATTCGAAACTTTACTTATATAGATGGATAAAAGCTCTAGCTTCTCTTGACTGCCAGTGCTCAATACTTTGCCTCTTTGTCTTTTATCCACATCAGATTGACCAGGTTAAATTGGAAGAAAATAAAGAAGAAAGAGAATGAAAATTGATCAAAGATGAGTGGCATTTATATATGCATACATACATACATTTTTAAAATTAAAGTATAGTTGATTTACAATGTTGTGTTATTTTCAGGTGTACAGCAAAGTGATTCAGTTATATATAACTAAATCACTTTATATATATATATATATATATATATATATAAAATTGTTTTTCAGATTCTTTTCCCAAGATAATGACTATAGTTCAGTGTACTATACCTACCTATACAGTAGGCCCTTGTTGGTTATCTATTTTATATATAGTAGTATGTATCTGTTAATCCCAAACTCCTAATTTATCCTTTCTCCACCTTTCCCCTTTGGTAACTACAAGTTTGTTTTCTATTTCTGTTTTGTAATAAGTTCAATTGTATCATTTAAAAAAATTCTATATATAAGTGATATCACATGGTATTTGTCTTTCTCTTTCTCACTTCCTTCACTTAGTATGACAATCTCTAGGTCCATTCATGTTGCTGCAAATGGCAATATTTCATTCTTTTTTGGGACTGAGTAATATTCCACTTTATATGTATATATATATATATATATATATATATAAAATCACGTCTTCTTTATTCAGTCACCTGTCAATGGACATTTAGGTAGCTTCCAATGCCTTGGCTATTGTAAATAGTTCTTCCAAGAACACTGGGGTACATGTATCCTTTTTTTTTTTAACATCTTTATTGGAGTATAATTGCTTTACAATGGTATGTTAGTTTCAGCTTCACAACAAAATGAATCAGTTATATATATACATATGTTCCCATATCTCTTCCCTCTTGCATCTCCCTCCCTCCCACCCTCTCTATCCCACCCCTCTAGGCGGTCACAAAGCACTGAGCTGATCTCCCTGTGCTATGCGGCTGCTTCCCACTAGCTATCTACCTTACGTTTGGTAGTATATATATGTCCATGCCTCTCTCTCGCTTTGTCACAGTTTACCCTTCCCCCTCCCCATATCCTCAAGTCCATTCTCTAGTAAGTCTGTGTCTTTATTCCTGTTTCACCCCTAGGTTCTTCACGACATTTTTTTTTTCTTAAATTCCATATATATGTGTTAGCATATGGTATTTGTCTCTCTCTTTCTGACTTACTTCACTCTGTATGACAGACTCTAGGTCTATCCACCTCATTACAAATAGCTCAATTTCGTTTCTTTTTATGGCTGAGTAATATTCCATTGTATATATGTGCCACATCTTCTTTATCCATTCATCCGATGATGGACACTTAGGTTGCTTCCATGTCCTGGCTATTGTAAATAGAGCTGCAATGTACATTTTGGTACATGACTCTTTTTGAATTATGGTTTTCTCAGGGTATATGCCCAGTAGTGGGATTGCTGGGTCATATGGTAGTTCTATTTGTAGTTTTTTAAGGAAACTCCATACTATTCTCCACACTGGCTGTATCAATTTACATTCCCACCAACAGTGTAAGAGGGTTCCCTTTTCTCCACACCCTCTCCAGCATTTATTGTTTCTAGATTTTTTGATGATGGCCATTCTGACTGGGTGAGATGATATCTCATTGTTTTGCATTTCTCTAATGATTAGTTATGTTGAGCATTCTTTCATGTGTTTGTTGGCGGTCTGTATATCTTCTTTGGAGAAATGTCTGTTTAGGTCTTCTGCCCATTTTTGGATTGGGTTGTTTGTTTTTTTGTTATTAAGCTGCATGAGCTGCTTATAAATTTTGGAGATTAATCCTTTGTCAGTTGCTTCATTTGCAAATATTTTCTCCCATTCTGAGGGTTGTCTTTTGGTCTTGTTTATGGTTTCCTTTGCTTCGCAAAAGCTTTTAAGTTTCATTAGGTCCCATTTGTTTATTTTTGTTTTTATTTCCATTTCTCTAGGAGGCGGGTCAAAAAGGACCTTGCTGTGATTTATGTCATAGAGTGTCCTGCCTATGTTTTCCTCTAAGAGTTTGATAGTTTCTGGCCTTACATTTAGGTCTTTAATCCACCTTGAGCTTATCTTTGTGCATGGTGTTAGGGAGTGATCCAATCTCATACTTCTAAATGTAGCTGTCCAGTTTTCCCAGCACCACTTATTGAAGAGGCTGTCCTTTCTCCACTGTACATTCCTGCCTCCTTTATCAAAGATAAGGTGACCATATGTGCGTGAGTTTATCTCTGGGCTTTCTATCCTGTTCCATTGATCTGTATTTCTGTTTTTGTGCCAGTACCATACTGTCTTGATTACTGTAGCTTTGTAGTATAGTCTGAAGTCAGGAAGCCTGATTCCTCCAGCTCCGTTTTTCGTTCTCAAGATTGCTTTGGCTATTCGGGGTCTTTTGTGTTTCCATACAAATTGTGAAATTTTTTGTTCTAGTTCTGTGAAAAATGCCAGTGGTAGTTTGATAGGGATTGCATTGAATCTGTAGATTGCTTTGGGTAGTAGAGTCATTTTCACAATGTTGATTCTTCCAATCCAAGAACATGGTATATCTCTCCATCTATTTGTATCATCTTTAATTTCTTTCATCAGTGTCTTATAATTTTCTGCATACAGGTCTTTCGTCTCCTTAGGTAGGTTTATTCCTAGATATTTTATTCTTTTTGTTGCAGTGGTAAATGGGACTGTTTTCTTGATTTCACTTTCAGATTTTTCATCCTTAGTGTATAGGAATGCCAGAGATTTCTGTGCATTAATTTTGTATCCTGCTACTTTACCAAATTCATTGATTAGCTATAGTAGTTTTCTGGCAGCATCTTTAGGATTCTCTATGTATAGTATCATGTCATCTGCAAATAGTGACAGCTTTACTTCTTCTTTTCCGATTTGGATTCCTTTTATTTCCTTTTCTTCTCTGATTGCTGTGGCTAAAACTTCCAAAACTCTGTTGAATAAGAGTGGCGAGAGTGGGCAACCTTGTCTTGTTCCTGATCTCAGTGGAGATGCTTTCAGTTTTCACCATTGAGGACGATGTTGGCTGTGGGTTTGTCATATATGGCCTTTATTACGTTGAGGAAACTTCCCTCTATGCCTACTTTCTGCAGGGTTTTTATCATAAATGGGTGTTGAATTTTGTCAAAAGCTTTCTCTGCATCTATTGAGATAATCATATGGTTTTTCTCCTTCAGTTTGTTAATATGGTGTATCACGTTGATTGATTTGCGTATATTGAGGAATCTTTGCATTCCTGGAATAAACCCCATTTGATCATGGTATATGATCCGTTTAATGTGCTGTTGGATTCTGTTTGCTAGTATTTTGTTGAGGATTTTTGCATCTATGTTCATCAGTGATATTGGCCTGTAGTTTTCTTTCTTTGTGACATCCTTGTCTGGTTTTGGTATCAGGGTGATGGTGGCCTTGTAGAATGAGTTTGGGAGTGTTCCTCCCTCTGCTATATTTTGGAAGAGTTTGAGAAGGTTAGGTGATAGCTCTTCTCTAAATGTTTGATAGAATTCGCCTGTGAAGCCATCTGGTCCTGGGCTGTTGTTTGTTGGAAGATTTTTAATCACAGTTTCAATTTCAGTGCTTGTGATTGGTCTGTTCATATTTTCTATTTCTTCCTGATTCAGTCTTGGCAGGTGTGCCTTTATAAGAATTTGTCCATTTCGTCCAGGTTGTCCATTTTATTGGCATAGAGTTGCTTGTAGTAATCTCTGATGATCTTTTGTATTTCTGCAGTGTCAGTTGTTCTCCTTTTTCATTTCTAATTCTGTTGATTTCAGTCTTCTCCCTTTTTTTCTTGAGGAGTCTGGCTAATGGTTTATCAATTTTGTTTATCCTTTCAAAGTACCAGCTTTTAGTTTTATTGATCTTTGGTATCGTTTCTTTCATTTCTTTTTCATTTATTTCTGATCTGATTTTTATGATTTCTTTCCTTCTGCTAACTTTGGGGTTTTTTTGTTCTTCTTTCTCTAATTGCTTTAGGTGTAAGGTCACGTTGTTTATTCGAGATGTTTCCTGTTTCTTAAGGTAGGATTGTACTGCTATAAACTTCCCTCTTAGAACTGCTTTTGCTGCATCCCATAGATTTTGAGTCGTCGTGTCTCCATTGTCATTTGTTTCTAGGTATTTTTTTATTTCCTCTTTGATTTCTTCAGTGATCACTTCGTTATTAAGTAGTGTATTGTTTAGCCTCCATGTGTTTGTATTTTTTACAGATCTTTTCCTGTAATTGATATCTAGTCTCATAGCGTTGTGGTTGGAAAAGATACTTGATACAATTTCAATTTTCTTAAATTTACCAAGGCTTGATTTGTGACCCAATATATGATCTATCCTGGAGAATGTTCCATGAGCACTTGAGAAAAATGTGTATTCTGTTGTTTTTGGATGGACTGTCCTATAAATATCAATTAAGTCCATCTTGTTTAATGTATCATTTAAAGCTTGTGTTTCCTTATTTATTTTCTTTTTGGATGATCTGTCCATTGGTGAAAGTGGGGTGTTAAAGTCCCCTACTATGAATGTGTTACTGTCGATTTCCCCTTTTATGGCTGTTAGTATTTGCCTTATGTATTGAGGTGCTCCTATGTTTGGTGCATAAATATTTACAATTGTTATATCTTCTTCTTGGATTGATCTGTTGATCATTATGTAGTGTCCTTCTTTGTCTCTTCTAATAGTCTTTATTTTAAAGTCTATTTTGTCTGAAACGAGAATTGCTACTCCAGCTTTCTTTTGGTTTCCATTTGCATGAAATACCTTTTTCCATCCCCTTACTTTCAGTCTGTATGTGTCTCTATGTCTGAAGTGGGTCTCTTGTAGACAGCAAATATATGTGTCTTGTTTTTGTATCCATTCAGCCAATCTGTGTCTTTTGGTGGGAGCATTTAGTCCATTTACATTTAAGGTAATTATCGATATGTATGTTCCCATTCCCATTTTCTTAATTGTTTTGGGTTTGTTATTGTAGGTCTTTTCCTTGTCTTGTGTTTCTTGCCTAGAGAAGTTCCTTTAGCAGTTGTTGTAGAGCTGGTTTGGTGGTGCTGAACTCTCTCAGCTTTTGCTTGTCTGTAAAGGTTTTAATTTCTCCATCAAATCTGAATGAGATCCTTGCTGGGTAGAGTAATCTTGGTTGCAGGTTTTTCTCCTTCATCACTTTCAATATGTCCTGCCACTCTCTTCTGGCTTGCAGAGTTTCTGCTGAAAGATCAGCTGTTAACCTTATGGGGATTCCCTTGTGTGTTGTTTGTTGTTTTTCCCTTGCTGCTTTTAATATGTTTTCTTTGTATTTAATTTTTGACAGTTTGATTAATATGTGTCTTGGCGTATTTCTCCTTGGATTTATCCTGTATGGGACTCTCTGTGCTTCCTGGACTTGATTAACTATTTCCTTTCCCATATTAGGGAAGTGTTCAACTATAATCTCTTCAAATATTTTCTCAGTCCCTTTCTTTTTCTCTTCTTCTTCTGGAACCCCTATAATTTGAATGTTGGGCGTTTAATGTTGTCCCAGAGGTCTCTGAGACTGTCCTCAGTTCTTTTCATTCTTTTTTCTTTATTCTGCTCTGCAGTAGTTATTTCCACTATTTTATCTTCTAGGTCACCTATCCGTTCTTCTGCCTCAGTTACTCTGCTATTGATCCCATCTAGAGTACTTTTCATTTCATTTATTGTGTTGTTCATCATTGTTTGTTTCATCTTTAGTTCTTCTAGGTCCTTGTTAAATGTTTCTTGCATTTTGTCTATTCTAGTTCCAAGATTTTGGATCATCTTTACTATCATTATTCTGAATTCTTTTTCAGGTAGACTGCCTATTTCCTCTTCATTTGTTAGGTCTGGTGGGTTTTTATCTTGCTCCTTCATCTGCTGTGTGTTTTTCTGTCTTTTCATTTTGCTTATCTTACTGTGTTTGGGGTCTCCTTTTTGCAGGCTGAAGGTTCGTAGTTCCCGTTGTTTTTGGTGTCTGTCCCCAGTGGCTAAGGTTGGTTCAGTGGGTTGTGTAGGCTTCCTGGTGGAGGGGACTAGTGCCTGTGTTCTGGTGGATGAGGCTGGATCTTGTCTTTCTGGTGGGCATGTCCACATCTGGTGGTGTGTTTTGGGGTGTCTGTAGACTTATTATGATTTTGGGCAGCCTCTCTGCTAATGGGTGGGGTTGTGTTCCTGTCTTGCTAGTTGTTTGGCATAGGATGTTCAGCACTGTAGCTTGCTTGGTCGTTGAGTGAAGCTTGGTGCTGGCGTTGAGATGGAGATCTCTGGGAGATTTTCGCTGTTTGATATTATGTGCAGCTGGGAGGTGTCTTGTGGACCAGTGTCCTGAAGTTGGCTCTCCCACCTCAGAGGCACAGCACTAACTCCTGGCTGTAGCACCAAGAGCCTTTCATCCACAGGGCTCCTTAATTTGGGATGATTCGTTGTCTATTCATGTTTTCCACAGATGCAGGGTACATCAAGTTGATTGTGGAGCTTTAATCCGCTGTTTCTGAGGCTGCTGGGAGAGATTTCCCTTTCTCTTCTTTGTTCTCACAGCTCCCAGGGGCTCAGCTTTGGTTTCGGACCCGCCTCTGCGTGTAGGTCGCCGGAGGGCGTCTGTTCTTTGCTCAGACAGGACGGGGTTAAAGGAGCCGCTGATTCAGGAGCTCTGGCTCACTTAGGCCGGGGGAGGGAGGGGCACGGAGTGCGGGGCGGGCCTGCGGCGGCAGAGGCCGGCGTGACGTTGCGCCAGCCTGAGGCGTGCCGTGCGTTCTCCCGGGGGAGTTGTCCCTGGATCTCGGGACTCTGGCAGTGGCGGGCTGCACAGGCTTCCCGGAAGGGGGTGTGGATAGTGACCTGTGTTCGCACACAGGCTTCTTGGTGGCAGTAACAGCGGCCTTAGCGTCTCATGTCTGTCTCTGGGGTCCGCACTTTTAGCCGCGGCTCGCGCCCGTCTCTGGAGCTCCTTTAAGCAGCGCTCTTAATCCCCTCTCCTCGCGCACCAGGAAATAAAGAGGGAAGAAAAAGTCTCTTGCCTCTTTGGCAGGTCCAGACTTTTCCCCGGACTCCTTCCCGGCTAGCCGCGGCGCACTAATGCCCTGCAGGCTGTGTTCACGCCGCCCACCCCAGTCCTCTCCCTGCGCTCCGACTGAAGCCCGAGCCTCAGCTCCCAGCCCCGCCCGCCCCGGCGGGTGAACAGACAAGCCTCTCGGCTGGTGAGTGCCAGTCGGCCCTGATCCTCTGTGCTGGAATCTCTCCGCTTTGCCCTCCGCACCCCTGTTGCTGTGCTCTCCTCCGCGGCTCCGATGCTCCCCCGCTCCGCCACCCGCAGTCTCCGCCCGCGAAGGGGCTTCCTAGTGTGTGGACACTTTTCCTCCTTCACAGCTCCTTCCCGCTGGTGCAGGTACCGTCCCTATTCTTTTGTCTCTGTTTATTCTTTTTTCTTTTGCCCTACCCAGTTACGTGGGGGGGTTTCTTGCCTTTTGGGAGGTCTGAGTTCTTCTGCCAGCGTTCAGTAGGTGTTCTGTGTGAGTTGTTCCACATGTAGATGTATTTCTGGTGTATCTGTGGGGAGGAAGGTGATCTCCGCGTCTTACTTTTCCGCCATCTTCCCGGAAGTCCCCCATGTATCTTCAAAATAGAGTTTCCTCCAGATATATGCCCAGGATTGGGATCACTGGATCATATGGTAACTCTATTTTTAAGTTTTAAGGACATACATATATTTATATGTTATGTATAAATGTGATTTATACAGATTTCTAGGCCCGTGTGTGTAGTAGTGCATGTAGAAAAAAATGCCTGAAATTCACATTTATGGAGCATCTACTTTGTGCATCCGTATAGTACATGTGCACATTATATTTCATTTAATATTCATAGAAACACTTAAGTGATATATAATATTTTCCCATTTTAAGGAAGAACTTGAATTCAAAGAGGTTACATAACTTGAACATGGTCATTGGGATAAGAAGTGGCAGAATTGAGATTCAGATCCCAGAGAATTGACTCCCAAAATATTCCTTTTGCATTGTTCAAAGCCGAGGCCTTGTTGGGGAGTTTATTCTGGAGCAGGAGAAGACAAACTGTCTGGTCCCTGAACTGTTGATTCATCGGTTGCTGCAAAGATATAGGAAACTTGTACCAGAATATAAATAAGCACAATCGCAGTGCTCCCTTCCTTGGAAAAAAACAATCAGATGAACTAAACATGTGTACTTGGTCACATGATTGATTTATATTCAGTCTCAGGTCTCTTATTTCATCACAGATAAGTGTTCACAAACATTTCACAGGCAAACACTAATCTGGGGACCACGCTTTGAGAAGTGCTGGACTTGAATATTGCTATGGTGCTCTTACCCTCCCAAAGCCACTGGCCATCCAGCGTGACTAGTGAAGGCATGTCTGGCGGGCCACTCTCCTGGGAGAAGCTATATTTATGGAAAATTGGGGGCTGCAGCTTCATCTTAATGTTATTTCACCTTTTGAAAATAGTTTTGGTTTGTGTCCCATCCCCCTCACCAGACAGGGAAACTGGGTGTACTTGGACGGACTGGTGTGGAGCCTGGAGACCTGGATAAGGGTTAGGGTTGGTATTCCACTGTGTAGGGAATTGAAATACTTTCACATCTGTGCGTTAATAGCCACTGCTTATGCCCTCCAAGTGAAACTCCCACCCACCCCTTCACTATCCTGTTCTCCCTCACTCTTCCATATTCCTTCAGGACCATATCAAGATTCAGAAACCACAGGATACAAACCTGGCAAAGCAGAACTCTGCTCCATTGCTATGACCAGCATCTGTTCTGATTGGTCATTGTCTTTTTCAGACACGTTCCTCAAAATATTGTATATAACTCATAGACAGAGGCAGGGGACCTTCTCCCACCCTCCCCGCCAATCTGTGACACTAGAAGGAAAATTCAAAACTGGATCTCAGAGCACCTCTAGGGACCCAGGGCTAGAGAGATTGCTGCAGCTAGTCATCATAAAGCGGGCTAGGGCAGGTTTCAGGAACCAAGGGCAGTGCTAAGGGATCAAAGGGCCAGGGAAGATGAGTGCCAGGGACAGTGGGTGGAAATAGAGAAGGAAGGTGACAACCTAATTGCTTATGATTGGGCTTGTACTTATTCCTGCTGAAAGGTAAGACTTATAGAGGCACATAACCTCTAAGAAAAGATGAACTCCAAATCTTTTATTAAACAGGAATGTGAAGTTTGAAGCCTTGTGTATTGACATGGACATTTGATTAGTGTCAGGGGAACATTTATTTTAAGCCTGGTTCTACTGGCACTTAGCTACATAACTTTGTATAGGGCATTGTCAGTTTATGCATCTATAAAACAGAGAGTTAAGCTTGCTAAGATTCCTCTCTGCTCAAATTCTAGGCTGTCTAAGATACAGTCTCTGATTCATATTTACTCTCATATGCGTGGTCCAGAAAGACATGGAAAGGCAATCACAGAGGACTTAGCTGTCTGCTGTGTCATTCATGGCTTAAGCACACATTTACCAATAAAAGACCCAGGGAAGGTCCAGCACAGAAATAAAGGACACATTTGAAATCCAGCCCACACCTTCAGCCCTGCTGTTTCCATGAATATAGGGCCTTTTTGCAGTTACTAAGGAAACAATTGTCAGTAATGGATTAGGAAGCCGGGGCTGAAAGGATGGATACAGAGGGGCTTTGTACACAGGAGCCCATCAGATGGAGTCTGGCAGAGACATCAACGTGCTTCGCGATTGATTTGGTCTTCAGTGTGAAAGCATTAGAATCCATCTGATGGGGTCGATAAGCAAGGAAGCCGAGGAGCCCCGCCCACCGGCTTTCTTGCTTTCTTCTCTGCCACCTATTAGAGTTCACAGATCTGCATGGCTGGATTGGCTCAGTTTTAACTTCTCTGCTGGGTGCATGTCAGGAAAAAGGATGTACAAACTTAATTCACTCACAACCTCTCCAAACTCATTTAAAACTCTAAAAGTCACTGTCTCTCAACTCACGCCGGCAGTTTGTAAAGATTCTGAGAATGTTTCTGGGGACAATACCAAGGGAGTAGACTTCTTGTTGCTATATTTTTACTAGACCTTAAGGTGTTTAACCCCAAAATGAAAATAGGCACAGGCTCAGTGACCTAAAGGAATTAAGGAGAATCTAGAGGATACCAAGTAATGTTTGTGAAGGAAGAAACAGGTACTCAAGAAAGTTGATGTGACTAACCAGCTTTATTCTTTGCCTTTTGTCCTAATTAAATATTTAAATTCAAATATTTGATTTAATTTTAACTTAACTAAGGAATTATTAAAATGAATTTTAATTTTACTTATAAATTTAAAATCACATATAAAATAATATTCATTCAGATATACTACTCTTGCCAGGCTTAGGTGCATTGCTTAAGGAAATATGAGTGAAAAAGCAATTACTAAAAATAAGGAAAACGAACAAGGAAAAAAATTAAAGTGGGTACCCTCATCATCATGCATTTCTAACTACTTTTAACATTTTTGTACATGTAAATTGTTTAAAAATTTTTTAATAAAATTAGGATCACAATGGGTATACTACACTGTAGTGGATTTATAGCTTGTAATACTATATTGAATTAAATAATGCCATTTGCAGCAACATGGATGGACCTAGAGTTTATCATACTAAGTGAAGTAAGTCAGACAGTGAAATACGAATGTCCTATGATATGACTTATATGTGGAATCTTAAAAAATGATCAAATGTACTTATTTACAAAACAGAAACAGACTCACAGGCTTAGAGAACAAAGTTATGCTTAACAAAGGGGAAAGGTTGTGAGAGGAGGGATAAATTAGGTTGGGATTAACATACACACACTACTATATATAACATAGTTAATCAACAAGGACCTACCTTATAGCACAGGGTACTCTACTCAGTACTCTGTAATACAGTAACCTATATGGGAAAAGAATCTGGAAAAAAATAGATGTATGTGTATGTATATGTATAACTGATGCACTTTGCTGTACACCTGAAACTAACACAACATTGTAAATCAACTATAATATAAAATTAAAAATTAAAAAAAAAGAAATTAAAGCATTCCACAGATACTTAAAAAAATACTCTATTGTGAAATTATCCCCATGGTGTTGTCTCTTCAAAGCACATCATAATATTAATATTCCATGATGTGAATATACTCAAGCTTATTTGGCTAGTAATATACTGGTGCACATTTAGGACTTTCTTGTTCATCTTACGATTATTTTCTTAATAATGATTTCTGGAATTTGAATGAACTCCAAGAACTTAAACATTCTTAAGGCTTTTGAAATATATTTTCAAATTGTCCTTTGGAAATACTGCAACTATATGTACTTCCATTGGTAACAGACTATGATAGTGCCTTTTTATAGCTTTGGACCAGCAGATCAGTACAATTTAGTGATCAAGGCTAAACCTGAATTGAGAAGCAAATCGTGATATTTTATTGTTATAGTAATTTGCACTTTATATCAAGTGAGGTTATTTGTCCCTTTATTAAAATTATGTTTAGTTTCACTTGTAATATTTTAGGCAATTTAGATATATTTATATTTTATTTATCCACTCACTAATATTTTCCTTTATGGTTTCTTCTTTGGGGATATGCATTGAAAGACCTCCTGGTCTGGAGATGATAGAACATGTAAATCTGTATTTTATTCTTTATTATTGCTTGATTTTTAAATATTTATATTTAACTCTTTAATCAAAATTAAGTAATTTTGTATTTGTGTTAAGAGTTTTACTTCAAATATTAACCAGTTGTTTTTGTTTTAGCTCCATCATAATCCATTTCCTGGTGAATTGAAAGGTACTTTTATCATATGCAAACTTTCACATATTCCAAGGTTTTGGTGCTTTCTGCATTCTTCCCTTGATCTGCTGCCATATTTTGCATCAGTACCATAACAGCAAATTATTGTAAATGTGTAAGATCTTTTGCCTATTTGTAAAGGAAAACCCTCATTATTTTTACTCTTTATTCCAAAATTATTCTGGGATATTTTTGCCATGTATTCTTCTAAAGTGGATTTAGTTTGCCAAGTCTGAAAATCCCCATTGCTGTTTTGATTTCTACGCTTTTATAGACTGATATGAGGAGAATTGATATTGCATGCTTTTGGTCACTGCTTTCCCAGAATTCAGCATATTTCTTCATTTATTTAAATTTTACCTGTTATCTCTTGGTAAAGTCCTGGGATTTATCATATAACCCTTAGAGTACTTACTATTAATTCCATTCCTAAATATTTTAGTGTTGTGTTGCTATTGTGAATGGAATTTTTATTATACTTAATTTATTTTGCTGGTTCATAGAAAGAAAATTGATTTTTGTATATTTAATTTGTTACCTGTCTACTTACTCAATTCTTGCCTTATATCTAATAGATTTTCTGTTTCAGTTGATTCCTTTGGTTTGTTTTAGTACATAATCAGTTTTCAAATAATAATGTGATTCCTTCTTTCCATATGTATGACTCATTTTTCCTTATCTTATTGAATTGTTTGGAACCTGCCAAATGATAGTAAATGACAGTAGTGAGAGTATACCATAGTTTTAGTAAGGATTGGGTATGCCAAGTATAATTTTGACTTTTGGTTTTATATAGGCATTTGATATTATTATTGATAATAATAAATACTTGTATAATGTGAAATGAGCCACGTACTAAATTACATTTTTATATATGTTAACTCACTGAATTATCTCAGCAGCTCCATGAGATAGATAGTGGTATTATTATTATTATTATTATGCCCACTCTACAGATAAGACAATTAGGCACTGATAGGTCAAATGATTTCCCCGATGGCCATACAGTTAGCACAGCACTGAGATTGAGGCCTTAGCAATCTGGGCTCCAGGCCTGTGTTTACACCTACCATGCCATGCTGCCCTCTCAGGTTTAGTAAGTGCCTTGTGGGCTCATATACTAAGACTTGTATTAGAAATGGATGCATACAGAAGGTCCTGGTTTTTTTTTTGTTGTTGTTGTTCTCTTTTCTCTTCTGCCTTTTGATCTCTATGTGTTAACATTTCTGTTAGTAGATTTCCTAATAAAACCAACCCCATGTCATTCTTAGAAAAATACTCTCTAGACCATGCTGTATAATTAATTATTTGTCTTGCTGCTTTATTTATGTGCTATAATGATCAGTTTTTTGGTTTTAGGGTTATGCTAATATTTTCCCACTTTTTATTGAGTTATAATTGGCATATAACATTACATTAGTTTCAGCTGTACAACATAGTGATCTGATAAATGTATATATTGAGAAATAATCATCATGTTTTGTTAATATTCATCACCACACATAGTTACAACTTTTTTTGTGATGAGAACCTTTAAGATTTACTACCTTAGCAACTTTCAAATATATGATACCGTATTATTAACTATAGTCACTATGCTGCACATTACATCCCCAGGACTTATTTTACAGTTGTAAGTTTGTAACTTTTGACCACCTTCACCCATTTTGCCCACCTTCCACCTGCCCACCTGTAGCAACCACCAATATGTTCTCTGTATCAATGTTTGTTTTTTTCAGATTCCACATATAAGTAAGATCATACAGTGTTTGTCTTTCTCTGATTTATTTCACTTAGCGTAATGTGCTCAAGGTCTATCCATGTTGTTGCAAATGGCAGGATTTCCTTCTGTTTTATGGTTGACTACTATCCTAATATATCTATCTATATGTATACCTTTATCTGTATCACATTTTCTTTATCAATTCGTTCATTGATAGATACTTAGGTTGTTTTCATGTATTGGTTATTATAAAAGGGTTACAACAATATTTTAAAAGAAATTCTGAAATTTTCCTTCTCAATGTGTGGTCTGTGTTTAATTCTTTCTCTTCCTTGGGTTTATCTTCCTAAGGCCCTCACACTTAAACAACATTTTTCAGTCACAGTATTTTCTCCTCAATTCTGTATGTTGTTGCTTCATTGTCCTTGGTATTTAGTGGTGTGAGCAAATTTTACTATTTAATTTTGATTATTTATAGGGATCTTTATACTTTTTTTGTTCCTTTTCATTAATTATAACACATGTATTTGATGAGCTTGTTTGATCTGCAGACTCAGATTTTTTTTTTAATGTAAGGAATTTCTTTCTTCTCTTCTTCATGCTTTTTTCTCTCTTTTTCTTTTTCTTGACTTCTGTTATGACTCCCATACTACCTAGTCTGAAAGTCCAAGAAAGTCCAAGATCAAGTGCCTGAATCTGTTCTACAGTTCTTATTTATATATTTAACTTGTCTTGTTTAATCTAGTTTTCCCTTGAGATATTGGAAAATTTCTCAAAGCTGTCCTATACAAAATGAATTTTATTTTCTGCATCAAACAGTTTGTTAACTCTTTCCAATGTCTTTTAACTTAGACATTGTACTTTCCATCTCAATAGTACAATTTCTTCTGTGCTCTTATTCTCTCATCATGCCTTTTGCTACACTTTCACCAATGCAATATACTCTTGATTCTTTCCAAGAATATAAACAAGAAATGTCCCAGATTTTTCTCATTTCTGGTAGTAAATGTACTTGTTTGGTGTCCTTTGAGTGCCACCCTTTTTAACTGCAGTATTTCTACATAGGTGTAACGTCTTCCCTCTGTGTATGTTTATAGAGGGTGTTCAATGAAGCCTAGTTTTGTTAAAAAGATAGGCTTTGCCAGACATTGTTGTAGGTCTTTGGGGCAGATATTAATCCCTATCCACTTATAACTTGAGTTTTCGGACACAAAGAGAGGCCCATGCAAGATGTGAGGACTAATTGAAGACTTAATCACACAAAGCCAGAACCTCCAAAAATGACATTTGCAGTCAGTAAACTAGTGAAACCACAATCTGTGAAGCAAGTAAGTGGGTTTGCCTGACTGTCTTGGCCATTGCTTCGGGTAGAGCAGGAAAAAAATGGAAAAGTCTTTATTCATAATTTCTCAACACAAACCCTCCTTCAAGCAGATTTGGAGTCATATTTCAATGGTACAGTGTAGCCCAAAAGGCCTCAAGCCAAAACCTCAGCCTATAATGGTCCTTGATTTGTTGTCCCCAAGTGCCCAGGGGAGGAAAACACAAGTTCTTTCTGGAGGCAAGAGCATTAAAATCAATCCACAAAGACTTTCTTTGAATGAAAAGAAATATAAATTTAGAAATTTTGAAAAATCATAAAATATTTGAGCAAACAAGCCTACATTATTGACATTAAACAGAAAAATCAAACCAACAAATGATGCACGCAAAGACTATATTCAAGAATAATCAGGTAGAGAATATAAATAAATGTGTTTTTAGTGTTTTAGAGACAGTTTTTGAGATGGATGAGTTAAAGAGACGGTTCAGTGAAGCTGGAGAGAGAATTATTAAAGTGGAATATTTATATAAAGTATTCAGAATCACAGTGATAGAAAGAAATAAAAATATGAAAGTAGAGCTAAGAGTTATTGAGGAGATAGGGAATGGGGTTGATAAATTATTACAGGAGATAATGGGTGACACTTTTCTAGAACTAATGAAAGACACCAATCTTTAGTGTCACTGAATTACACAAAAGAAATAAATCTAAATATACTTCAGAATATAAAAGATAAAGAGAAGATCTTACAACTGCTAAATGGAATTACAATAGTTTATTGGCATACTACATACAGCTTTTTAAACATTTTTCTAGGGAGCGATAACTTTAAAAAGTATTTCTTACATGGATGTTTTATTGATATTATAGAGCCCCCTCCCCCAAATGTTTGTGTAATATTGGCAAATCATAGCAATGGTGTCTGAAAGTGTATGTGAGGTTTTTTTTTTTAATGGCTTTTTTTAAACTTTTTATTTCATATTGGAGTGTAGCTGATTAACAATGTTGTGTTAGTTTCAGGTGTACAGCAAAGTGATCCAGTTACACATATTCATGTATCTGTTCTTTTTCAAATTCTTTTCCCATTTAAGCTGTAACATAATATTGAGCAAAGTTCCCTGTGCTATACAGTAGGTCCTTGTTGATTATCTATTTTAAATACAGCAGTGTTTGCATGTCAATCCCAAACTCCCAATCTATCCCTTCCCCTGGTAAAATAAAATATGAAATGCTTCACGTATTTGCGTGTCATCCTTGTGCAGGGACCATGCTAATCTTCTCTGTATTGTTCCAATTTTAGTATATGTGCTGCCAAAGAGAGCGTGAGGAATTTTCATTTCTAAGTCTTCACCAGAAATCACATCATTTTGTGCTTTGGATTTTGCTTTTCACACCTATCATTAAATCATAAACATATTCCATATTGTTAAATTGTTGTATAATTATCATTTTAGTGACTTCATTATATGCCATAAAATTTATTCCATTATAATTTCCTTAGTCATTTTTTTCCTTATTAGATATTTAGACTTTTATTTCTCTCAAATTTTAATTATTATATATAACCTTGATATAATACACAGTTTGTACATATGGCTTCACTTTTATTTAGAATCAGTTCCTTAGGAAAAGTTCCCAGAAGTGACATTATCATGTCACATAGTCAATGTATTTTGATATGTGCCAGCTTTTATCATGAGTCAGCACTAAATATTACAAATCTGAATATATATATCTACCAATATGCTGGGTGTAAGAGGCATTTTTATTTAGGTAATAAGAACATTTTTCCATGTTTGTTTTTAAATTATCTTTCCTCTTTTGCTCACCAGTTATCAGTATTCATGCTTTATAAACTTATCTTTTGTGGATTCTGTGTATGTCTTACCAATATGTAATTTTCTGCAATAACATAAATATTAAAATAAGTGATTTTCTGTAATAACACAAATATTCTTCCCATATTAATATTTAAAAATTAAGTGAGGATGAGGTTGGTAGGCAACTTTGGGTTCAAATGTACTTATGAATTTGACTTATTTGGGGGTAGATTATCAAGAAAAGTTAATGTGTGTGTATATATATATAAAGAATTGTGCTAGTGAGTTTTGCTTACCAGTGTGATGAAAAGATAGGCACCTATACTTTCTGGCAGCATTGGTAACTGAATATTGATATGACAGACATTGTTGGCTCACCCAACGCTTGTTTCTAACACTCTTCTGTCTTACATGTCTTTATTAAAGAGGATGAACAAACTAAAATGTTCATTTACCAGACCATTGTAAAGCTGGAGTTTGCTTTATTATAATACACAGTTCTGGCCAATAAAGTGTAAGCAAGAGTATGCTGTCACCTCCTCCCCCCCACTTTCTCTTTCTCCCTCCTTGAATGATGATGTGCTGGCTGGAGCTACAGCAGCCATCTTGTAGTCATGTTGAGAAAACCAGGAGAATGGCAGATAAAGTGACCCTGATTTTGTTAGGACACTGAAATAATGCCATGAACTTCATACCCACCAAAACTTATAATATGCAGAAAATAAAGCTCTATTTATGTTTAAGCCACTATAGTCAGGCTTTCTGTCATCGGCTATGAAAAGCAAAGCCGAATTAACACAACTAAGCTGGGGGAGAGGAAAATTGGGTCTCTGTTTTATTAAGATGCACTTTTAAACTAACCCAAAGCCTTGCTGCTGTGAGTACATGGTAAGTGACCAAAGTATATAACAGAATTTCTAAATTTTATCCACCTGTTTCCCCAAACATATCCAGGGAGTGAATGCACCTCCTGGAGCAAAAATAAAATAAGAATTTAAAAAATGCTCATGACCTTTAACAATGGGAGAACATAATTTAAAGGCATTCCTCTATTCGTTACTCAGAGAAATGAAGTTTCACTTAAATACAATAAATATCCAGGAGACACTCTGTCCATGCCTTTCTATACCCACCGATTTATAATCATTACTTATCCCTTTTTAATATATGGACGACATGCCATATGACAGGCTGTTTATTCCATGCCAGGGATGTAAAAAAAACAGATACTGCTCAGTCCTTGCCTTTGAGGATTTCACTCCAGGCTGGGTGTGGGAGGTAAGAGGAGGCCGTTTGGATAAACAAATGTTTTTTTTTGTTTTTTTGTTTTTTTGTTTTTGTGGTACGCAGGCCTCTCACTGTTGTGGCCTCTCCCGTTGCGAAGCACAGGCTCCGGACGCGCAGGCTCAGCGGCCATAGCTCACGGGCCCAGCCGCTCCGCGGCATGTGGGATCCTCCCGGACCAGGGCACGAGCCCGTGTCCCCTGCATCAGCAGGCGGACTCTCAACCACTTAGCCACCAGGGAAGCTCCTGGATAAACAAATGTTTTTGATACTGTGTGAGAGTGAAAAGTATAGGGTACTCAAGTGAGATTGATAGTAGAGGGTGAAATAGAGTAAATGTTACCCAAGACCCCACAGCCAATACATGGTATAAGTTCCATGATTCAAGGTCTTCTAGAATAGTCATTTTATAATACCAACCATTGGCTGAAATAAACAGACCAGTATCGGAGATATGGGACTATTTTTGCATTATGAAAACACTATTATTTTGTCTGCTGTTGTACAGAAGTTGACTTGTATGAAGAAATTGCCCCTGACCTGGCAATATGGTGCGTGCTTTGAGATTTATTTCTGCCAGGACTCTTCCTTCTTTTGGACTGTTGTCTGTTCAGCTGGATGCTGGGGTAACACATGTAAGAGGAGGCCTCCTGCTTCTGACTGAGGAGGAGGGTGTGACCAAGACAGCCCTTCCAGAATGAAGAAAAGCAGCCAGGAAAATGGGCAGAGGAAAAGTATCAGCCCTCAGAGCTGTGGCACATGGAAAGAGACTGAGATTTTTCTGTCTCTGTAAAAAGTGCTCTTTTCCATTGACCTAAGGAAAATAACTTGTTAAACACGTCTTTCCCTTCCCACTGCCGTTGTTTATGGAACAACAGACTTCCCTTAACTCTGAAGTAATGTCTCCTTTCTTCAGGAAAACAGGTGTCCAAACATGCAGAAAATCACATTTTTAAACAGCTAAAACAAGCTGGGACAAAGTGAGAGAGTGGCATGGACATATATACACTACCAAACGTAAAATAGATAGCTAGTGGGAAGCAGCCGCATAGCACAGGGAGATCAGCTCGGTGCTTTGTGACCGCCTGGAGGGGTGGGATAGGGAGGGTGGGAGGGAGACGCAAGAGGGAGGAGGTATGGGGATATATGTATAGCTGATTCACTTTGTTATAAAGCAAAAACTAACACACCATTGTAAAGCAATAATACTCCAATAAAGATGTTAAAAAAACAAAAAATAAATTAAAATAAACTTGAGGACTTTACACATTTCTTTATCCTTTTACCTAGAAATTCTTTTGTGACGCTTACAGTTTCCCGGCTTGGAATTATTTTTGCCTTGGGATACTTTTGGCCAATCTTTTCAAATGTTTACTATCACATCCCTGTCTTCTTGATCACTGTTCTTTGGATGGAAAATCTATTTCTTAAAATATAATATTCAACAATTGATTCTTTTTCATTTAAGTCAAATGTACTTTATAAACATGAAGACCTCAGGACCACATTGAATTCTGTCATATTAAATATCTTTATAGGATGAACGAAAGAAAAATTGAGCTATTACTGATCAATATTGGGGGACTTTGAAATATTCCTATCATGACTTATCTAAGTATATAGAGGGAAGAATTATAATCCCTTTTATGAATGAGAAAATCAAGGCGAATGTTCATATATCTAAGATCACACAGTCAGAAAATAGTAAAATCAGGATTCAAATCCAATTTTTATCTAACTTCAAAAACCATGCACTTTCTACCTCACCATGTAATAGAGTTCCTCCTAGACTACATAAAGCTGTTTGTTGAGTAGTTAAGTCAGAAGTGATTTATGAGGCTCTATTATGTACTAGCTGGCAGGGCATGGATAAAGTATCAATTCTATGGGTCTAAATCTCCTTCTCTGTGGAATGGATACAGTAACAATATCTACCTCATAGGACTTTGTTAAGGATTCACTGAGTTAATGCATGTAAAAGGGCTCAGAACAGTACTGGACATAGTAAATGCTCAATAAAGTTGTTTGTTCATTGTTATTATTATCTGTTAACTTTGTGAATAATAGCATAGCATGAATGTCATGGCTTTGCTTTCATGTGTTATCTTAGTACAGCTGAATAGGTGGTTCTAAATAAATGGTAAATGAGTTTTTTTTTTAAGTTCTTAGTGTTTGTATGTGAGAGATCTCCCTCATTCTTCTCCGTTGGTTGGCAAATTTATGGGAGAAAAAGGGTATCTCTTAGTAATATTGTTTACAGACTTTGGTTTCAGCTGTGAAACCCTTTTGTAAAATACAGATAGAAGCACTGCTGCTTTATCTAAAGTGGGGGGAAGTGACTCCTGGATCTCCACGTACACCTCCTGCCCTCTAGTACCCCTACCCGGTCATTGCTGTCTTGGGAGTAATTCTGGGAAATCCTGAAGGTTGATGTAATGCAGACTGAGAACCACTAAGCCACAAATCCCACAACAAAACACATTGGGCAGTGACTGATAAATGCTATTAGTTCTTAATTTCTGTGATAGGCCTATGTCCAGGTGTCCTTCCTCTTAATCGCAGATTGTCTTCACTCGGTTTCCATCCTATACTCACTGTTGAGTGCTTTGTTTAACTGACAGGGTCTACAGTTTGGTACCAGTGAACTGGAGGAGATGGGATCTATGTTCTGCTTGGGCCTCCTCATCTTGGAACTCAAATCTGTAAGCTGCAGCCATCAGCTGCTGACCTGTGCAGCAGCTCTACTGAATGCTGAGGAGTCTTCTCTGGACCACCACCTCCAGCGGTAAGTCGCTCACTGTTTGAACCTTTGTGTTTCCGTTGGAGAATATCTGGGAAGTGAAAGTCATGTGGACCTATGGGTCTTTGACAGAGAGAAAATATGGAGAAGCTGCCAGATCAAGGTAGGGTAGTAGTGCTCCATTGGAACCAGACTTGGGGCATCCTTACTTCCTGCTGAAGACAAGGAGGATGTTGCTTACTTGTACATAAATGCACATATAAAGCTACATACATTTATAAATATGTATTTTTATTAAGTTTTGCTCATGGCAAAGAAGGTGCAGCTTAACGACACACGTGCACATTTACCTATGCTTATGTTTGCCAGTTATGTGTTTATATGTATGCTGATGTCACTTTGGAGTCATTAGTCAGCTAAAATCTGGCAATCTCGCTGCTAATATCCAGGCACTTGGGGACAAGAAATGTTTTAATCTTCCCATTCTTAAAAAGCAGTGTTCTGTCTCAGAATACATGATGATGAATATGCTGGCCCAGAGAAACTGACTCACAGCCATGGCAGGGAAAGGATGGATCTCTGAGAACAGTGAGGATCTTTAAAGAGTCAGGAGAGGGAGAACTGTTATCCGCAGAAGCCCTTTTGATGCCCTGTACTGTAGACAAGTTGTATTCGGGGGCAAGAAGGGAAGATATAAAGGCCATGGGAGAGAAGAGAGATCAGGAAACGTCAGAGGAGTCAAAGAATGCTAAGTCATTGCCCACCTTTTGAGCAAAGCATTGGAGCGGGGGATTGAGCTGTTGGGTGAGGGAGTGCCTGCCGGTAGATGAGGAAACGTCTTGTCATGCACTTCATGTCCCAAGGCAGAGAGAAAACCGCTAATACTGGGACCTCCTATTTCTAGCTCATTTTCGTTAATTTTCCTCCTGCCACTGTTAGGCTGCCGTTCCAGTGTGACTTCTCACCAAATGGCCAATCAAGCCTAGAAAGATCTAGCAGTGTAAATTAATACTGCTTTGGAAGGCACTGGTTTCTCTGAGACTTAATTACCTAAGTGCAATATTTAACTTGCTCATCACACGATGCTATAGATCACAGACTATGGAGACTTAAGTAAATCCAGACTTCTTCCCTCCCTAAAGTCACTGTGCCAATTTCGTTTTGACATCACAACCACTTCCGTCTGCCCCAGCTCCTTCAACACCCCTCAGAGCCCGAAGGCTTGGTGTGCTTGGCATCGTGGTTGGTGTTTCAGCTTCTCCCTCTGACAGCAAGCGCTTCCATCTGCCAGGATATATATTTCAACTTGTCTTTTCATCTTTGCCTTTGCTAAGCTATCCTGGGTGCAGGCATGCCTGCGTTTTCTTTCTTTCCATCTCCCCCCCCCCCCGCTGCTCATTGAGGGAAGACTGAGCAGACCTGGCATTGTTTGCTCTCCCTGAATTGATTGTGCCCGTCTGTTTGATCCAATGCAGTGAGGATTAGTTGCCTGTAAACTGGAACAAGAAGAAATCTATCAAAGAAGTGCCTTTTCTAATTCAAGTCTAAAGAATTTGGTGTCAGGCTCCAAATGCAGTGGCCGCTGTGTGGGTTATCATGAGAACATAGTATTACCTGCCCTCCATGCCATCCCACACAACTGACTAGTAATTTTTCAGTTACAACCAGTCCGAGAATACTGAAGGTTGAAGTCTTCCCGTGACCTCTGACCCTTCTTAGGCTGGTACAGCTTCTTAAGGGCAGGATACCTACAAAGGGTGTGATTAATCTGTGTGTTTTGAAAAGATTTCAATTAAATTTGAGAGGCGTGGAGCTTGGTGGAGAGCAGCAGGGTGAAAACTGCCTATTTCACCCAAACGTTTGTATCATAATATATTTTTCTACTCATGGAGGCAGGTGATCCAAACAAATCATGGTTCCTGCCCAAAGGACCTGAGAACTAATGGTTGAAAGGGAAATTACGCTGAAAATGTCCTGATCCAGAAAATATTCCTGCCAGTAAGTGTATAATCATTAAAGGCTGGCAGAGGGAAACTTAATAAAATGATATTATTGGTTTGAAACCAGCAGCAAGCTGTTTGAGTACCTTTGATTCGTTTCTGATGAATAGAACTAAATCATGAGATATAATAATCAGCAGAGTGAATCCTAAGAATTGCGTTAGCAACAGGGGTTCTTACTATAATACAAAGGGTGTAACTAATGTTTGTCAGTACAACTCTCCATAAGCTTTAGAGAGGAGACCTATGCTACCCTCCCGCCGACTCCTGCCTCTTTTCCTTGGGCGTGTGGCCTTTATTTGACATAACAGGGTTATATACTTGAGGAAAGTTCTTCTTTTCTTGCAGAGGAGGAGATACTAGAGAAAAAAGGGGGGGCTCTGACCTGAAAGTCTGCCTTAAAGAAATGCGAGCACATGTTATTTTGAGGGTCCCTCTGACAACATTAACCCCTGGGAGTGATCTACTGGGAAGATAAAGGCTGGCTGTACGCCGTGGACATCATGTTTTTTGACAATAGGTTTTATGCCTCACTTACCACAAAAACAATTAGAGTGTAGTCAGCATCCACAGAGCAACTCACCGTTTTTCATGAGCAGAGAAAGGGCAGAATGGTGGTTGTTTGCCCAGTGGCTGAAGCTGAAAATGAAGTACATGCACTCTTTGTTTTGGTTTTTCTTCTATAGCTCTCTTCTTCCCAGTTGCTCATTTAAGAAATGTCTGCAGACTCATTAAGGCGTCTTTAGATCTTCTTGCCGTTCCTCTTTCTTTCTTCTTCCTGTCAGTCTCATCCCTGGAAATAATTGTGTGTGCACTGCAGGAATGCTAAGCTGCTTCTTCAGGAGGGGCCGTTTATCCATTGTGACAGGTCTTTTGCAAAGTCATTTAACAGTTTTGCCGAGTCAGCCACCTTTCATCTTGATTTGTATCCCTCCAGTGCCTTTCCACTCTTCAGCTCAGCTCCCCTCTTTCCATTTGTCCTTCCATTAATAACAACAGAAAGCTCAGAGTTTCCGACCTGAGCCTTAGCAATAGCTTAATATCTCGCCTATTCTCCCAAATTACAGTCCCATTGCCTTAACCGGGGCTCCCCTTAGCATCAAGATAAATTAGTTTAATCCTCTCTTCAGTTTGATGAAACAACACGGAAAAAATAAAAATCTTTCATAGACTTTAGAAAACCTAATTAGGCTTTTTAATAATTAAAGACACTTGGTTTTCATTTAAAACATATACACTTTTGTCTTTCTGAATAAGAAAATATAATTTGGAAATCAAACAACAAAAACACATCCCTACTCCTGTCTTCAATCACACACCATCCATCTACCTGTGGATAACCATTGTCAACATTTTGGTGAAATTAGATTACTTTTTCACCTATGAATAAATAGATTAAAAAACCCTCAACAACCATGTATAGGAGTTCCTTTCCTTGAAACTTTATAAACACATTTTTCAAAATAGACTTTACTTTTTAGAGAAGTTTTAGCTCTCAACAAGATTGAGAGGAAGTTAGAGATTTTCCATATTACACTCTGCTCCCACACATGCATAGCCTTCCCCATTATCAATATCTTCTGCTAGACTGGTAGATTTGTGACAATTGATGGACTGACATTGACACATCATGCTTACCTAAAGTCCAGAGTTTACATTAGGTTTCACTCATGGTGTTATACATTTAATGGGTTTGGACAAATGTAAAATGACGTGTATCCATCATTATAGTCTCATACAGAGTAGTTCCACTAAAAATCCTCTGCACTCCCTTTATTCATCACTTCCTCTCTGCTAACCTCTGTTAACCACTGACCCTTTTACTACCTCCATAGTTTTGCCTTTTCCAAAATGTCCTATAGTTGGAATCATACAGTATGTAGCCTTTACAGCTGTTTCTCTCTTAAAAATGTATGTTTAAGTTTCTTCCATGTCTTTTCATAGCTTGATAGCTCATTTCTTTTTATCACTGAATAATACTCCATTGTCTGGATGTATCACAGTTTACTTATCCATCCACCTACTGAAGGACATCTTGGTTGCTTCCAAGTTTGGGCAATTATGAATAAAGCTGCTTTAAGCATATGTGTGCAGGTTTTTGTGTGGACATAAATGTTTAACTCCTTTGGGTAAATACCAAGAGCATGATCACTGGATTGTATGGTAAGAGTATGTTTAGTTTTTGTAAGAAACTGTCAGACCGTCTTCTATAGTGGCTGTACCATTTTGCATTCCCACCAGCAATGAACGAGAGTTCGTGTTGCTCTGCATCCTTGTCAGCATTTGGTGTTGTCAGTGTTCTGGATTTTGGCCATTCTAATAGATTTGTAATTGTATCTCGTTTTAGTTTGCATTTCCCTGATGACAGAGAGTGTGGAGCATCTTTTCATATGCTTATTTGCCGTCTGTATATCATTTTTTAGTGAGGTGTCTTTTAAGTTGTTGATCCATTTTTTAATCAGGTTGTTTCCCTATTTTGATTTTGAAGAGTTCTTTGCATATTTTGGATAACAGTCTTTTATCAGATGTGCTTTTTCAAATATTTTCTCCCAGTCTGTGGCTTGTCTTTTCATGCTCTTCATAGTACCTTTCACAGAGCAAAAATCTTTAATTTTTATGAAGTCTACCTTAACAATTCTTTCTTTCATGGATTATGCCTTTGGTGTTGTATCTAAGATAATAATTGCCAGAGGAACCTAGGGACAGAACAGGAATAAAGATGCAGACATAGAGAATGGACTTGAGGACACAGGGAGTGGGAAGGGTAAGCTGGGACAAAGTGGCATGGACATATATACACTACCAAAAGTAAAATAGATAGCTAGTAGTAGGAAGCAGCCACATAGCACAGGGAGATCAGCTTGGTACTTTGTGACCACCTAGAGGGGTGGGATAGGGAGGGTGGGAGGGAGACGCAAGAGGGAGGAGATATGGGGATGTATGTAGATGTATAGCTAATTCACTTTGTTATACAGCAGAAACTAACACAGCTTTGTAAAGCAATTGTACTCCAATAAAGATGTTAAAAAAAAAAGAAAATAATTGCCAAAACCAAGGTTGTCTATATTTTCTCCTACCTCATCTTCTAGATACAATGATTGTTTTTGCATTAAAATCTTTGCAATTTATAGGTGGAAATGGGGTGCTGTTTTAATTCATACTTTGACCTTTTCTGAAATGGATTACAAGCTTCTGTTTCATTAGTATTCTTTTTTAAAATAAATATCCAAATATCTTTTGTTCTTTATTCTTTTAATAATCATTTTAAAAATTACATTTAAATTCAATTTCTATATTAAAGATATTCTACTTCTGTTTGTCTTAGATACTTCAAATATTTCCCCATTAACCTTTCATGTTTTTTACATAGTTTATTGACTTTGGATGTATTTGTTTTTACATAGATATGTTTCTCAGTCTTCTTCTTTGTTTCTTTTACCTTTGATAAAATTATCTGCCTCAGTCTAATAACAAATAATTCACATGCACTGTAAGAATGTGTTAATTCAACTGAAGTAGGTAAGTTTATAATGAGTATATTTACATATTGTAATTCCTCTACATTTTTTCACTATTGAATAAGTCTGCATTTCTAAATTGTTAACCATTTTTAACAGTTGTTAACCATTTGCTATATTGTTAAACATTTGCTACAGCAATTACTTAATAATCCATCCTTTAACACTGATTAATATGTCAGCTTATTATATAGTATTTACATATGCATGTACCTGGTATATATGTATATATATATATATGCTTTTGGTTTTATATTCTGTTCCATTAATCTATCTGCCAGGAACACATAGTTTTAACGTTGTAACTGTGTAATTTAAACCTATGATGTTGCAAGCACCACCTCATTAGTATTGTTTAACACACGTATACATTTACATATACTTATATTTGCCACTTAATGTATTTATGTGTGTATTTGTTTAAAAATGTGCTTTGCTATTTTCCTTTTTAAATTTTCACCAATAAACTCTATAATGAGTTGTTACCTGCCCAAAGTGAAAGCACTGGGATTTTAACTCAAGTTGCATTAAAATTATAGGGTGTTTTCATCTATTGACTATTTGCTATATGACTTTTTCAAAACCTGATATTTTGTTCCACTTATTCAGATCTTCTTTGATGTTCACAAAGTATTGTAGGGGTTCTTTTGTAACCATTTTTTTTTTTTTCATGTACTTCTTTGGTGTATTATCATGAGCTTTTAATCTTAACATTTAAAATTTTCTTGTTACTCAAAAAGCATCGTTTTCATCATATCTTTGTAAGTGGTTGTCTTAGTTATACAGGAACATTCTTGATTATTGATATGCTTATTAGTAACTTCACTGGTCTCTGTAGTTATACCTAAAAGTGTTCCCCTAGATTTTTCTGTTTTTCTAGATAAATCATAGTATCATTTATAAATTTTGACAATTGGCTTTGCTTACTTTTTATTCTTATCTATAACCTGCTCAGTTTTGAGAACATAGTTTAAAGATGATGATGATGATTTTATGGCAACTTCATTGTGAATCTCGCTTCAAAATGAGAATGACTCTAAGTATTTAAGAATTAAGTAAAATGTCTGTTGGTTTAGTATTAATGTTCAACGTCCTCTTTATTAATTATTCTTTTTTCTTAGCTTAGTAACTAAAAAATCAGGATTGGATGATGAGTCTTTTTGGTATCTAGAAAAATGATTATTACTTTAAACTAATAGTCTTAAATTATGTTAATAGGTTTTATAATATTCACCCATCCTTGAAAATCAAAGGAAAATGTATTTGGCTATGATCTAAAATATTATTTTATTATAGATATTGATGGTATTTACTGTGAATATAGGAGCTTTTTTCCTGTGTTTGTGAGTGAGTGAAGTGTGTACTTGGTCTGTATTGTTCAATCATCCCCAACACTTTACATTTCCTAGGATTTTTCCTGGAACATATACATTTTGAAATACACATATTGCCGATCCAACCATCTGTGTCTCATTTATTTTAAACAAAAATATTGTTTTCCACTTCTTATTTTCTCACATAAGACATATCTGTGGCATTTGGATTGTCTAATAGTCATAGTCAGATCATTTTAAAATTCAGTTTTATGTTGAATTACTTGCATTGCTCATCTCTATCCACTCTGTGCAATCATGTCCTCATTCTTATTTTTATGTTGACTCATCTCACATTTTTGTTAGAGAACACCTTAATTTTTTTTTTTTTTTTGGTAAAGTAAATCAATGGTGTACTTTTGGTATATTAGTATACATGTGGATATCTTCCTCTTTCCTTTACATCGGAGTTCCACTTTGCCTACCTAGAGATTTCATTAAAACAATATAGGCTTCGTTCAATTTTCTCTGATATTTAAGCCATTAGTAATCAGCCTAACCTTTCTTTGTATGTACCTTGTTTATTTCTGCCTTAATAGTTTTTCCTTTTTCATTAACACAAATATTCTTTTTCTACTACATCAAAATTATTTCTTTTCTTTTTTCTTTTTAGGTTTAGGTCCTTTTGATTCATTTGGAATTTGAATACCCCATCCTTTTCTGACATGTCTTTCAAGTATACAACAGCAGTGTTTCCATTCTAACTCTTCATTCTCTTTCTCTGGAGTGTTTGATATCTGCTTTCCAGCCTCTGTATCTGTCATGTCTTCTCCTCTCATCACTTCTACTTTGTAACTCTTCTTTTCATACTTAAAAAGATTTTATTTTATAGTGCAGCATAGTTGATTAACAATGTTGTGTTAGTTTCCAAAGAAGTAATACAAATGAACTTACTCACAAAACAAACAGACTCATAGACTTAGAGAACTAATTTATGGTTACCGAGCAGGAATGATCGGAGGGAGGGATAGATTGGAAGTTTGGGATTGACATGTACACACTGCTATATTTAAAATAGATAACCAGCAAGGACCTACTGTATAGCAGAGGGAAAGCTGCTCAATATTCTATAGTACCTTGTAACTGTTAACACTAGATTCTGGAAGTGCGTCTAATGTTTGTCCTCATAGATTTAGTTTTCTGCAGCGTGGACTCTCCTCTTTGCTGATGTGTTTTATTTTCAGCCATTTTACATTTAGGTTTTATTGCAGCTATTTCTTTATCTCTCATCAGTTTTTCTTTTATTCACGCTTGCTTGCGATATAGTCAGCTCTCTTTCCATTTGGATGTGCTATCTTTTCATGTACTGTTTCACGGATGTCATTTTTCTTGAATTTTCCTGATACCTGAACAGGGGCTACCTAATGCTGGCTTCTGTTTCCTGTGCCTAATCATTTCCCAAAGAGCACCATTGCTCTGTGGGTTGAGGAAGGCATTCATCTCCTTATACACTGCAGAATGTTTCACGCTCTGGCTTGTTAAGATTCTTTCGTCCTCCTCTTTCAACTTCTGTTTCATCATTTTTTTGTTTATTCATCTTTGAATCATGAGAGCTCTATTAAGGCTTAAAATTGCTCTATAACCCAGGGTTTAGATGCTCTTTAAACCCGTTTGTAGTCTAGCTGGATGCAGATAACTCCTCCTGTTTTAGTATGAAGTAACTTGATTTAGATGGTGCTTTTTCTTCAAGAATTCATGATATTTTGGCTTTGACCTGAAAGTATAGATCTGATTGTACTGCAGAAGTTAAGGAGAAAGGAAGAGTTATCTCTCTATTTCTGGAGACTCTCTGACTCCCTCAAGATGGTTGGTTAATATTTACTAAATGAATATGTGAATTACTTGAGATATAATATTATCAATGAACTTGTGTTCAAAATAAGTTTATATTTTGGAATCCTGTAGGGGGAAATTAATGACAGTTATGATGGTGATGGTGATGGTGATGACAGCAAATATTTATATAAGTGACATGCGATCTCCTAGGTATTAATTTACTTGTATAATCTCATTTAGGCTCTCAGTAACTTTATGCACTAGATATTATTATATTTATATTGCAGGTGAGTACATTGTGATTCAAAAAAAGTACGTGGCTTGCCTAAGATGACAGAATTGATAAGTTGTAGAGCTGAGATTTGAACCTGTACAGGTTTGCTAAAGAATCAGTACTGTTGATCACTATGATACACTACCTCTTAATAGATAACGATAATAATAGCTAACACATTATAAGAATTCACTCTTGTCATGTCCAGTGCTCTGTGTTTTGTATGCATACCTCATTTCTTGCTTTATCTTTTAAACCAGGGGTTGACAGACTTTTTCCGTAAAGGGACAGATAGAAAATATTTTAGTCTTTATGGGCCATATGGTCTGTTTTACAACTACTTAGCTCTGCTGTTACAGCGTGCAAGTAGCCATAGCCAATATGCAAATATATGGGCATGGGTACATTTCAGTACAATTTTATTTACAAAAATAAAGAGTGGACTGGATTTGTCCCAGAGAGCCAAAGTTTGCCAACTCCTGCTTTAAACAATTCTTTGAGGTATGTGCTATTATTATCTCCCTTATACAGATAAGAAAACTGGAGGTCAGAGAAGCTATATAACTTGTCTTTCACCCAGCTAATAAAATCACATAGGAGTTGAACCAAGCAGTATGACTCTGCATCCTTGATGTTTAGTGACTACAGATACTAAGCTGGGTGGGGTTTTATATGACCAATGAATGACACTTTTTTCTTCTCTCATGAATTCTAAACCAAATAAGAAATAGAACACAGGAGTTGGATAGGTTGAATGGAACATACCTGATTTTTTTTACTGGTTATAAAGAATTAGAGTGCATGGACCCACCATAATTGGACTTCCTTACCTAGAATTGTAGGAGCAGAGCTGGCCTTGCTAAGCTTATCATGCAGAGGAGCAATGAGGGCATCTTGAGTTCAGGGAGAGAATGAACACAGGGGGTCACCAGCAACTCATGCTCACTCAGCATCTCCCCCTGAATCATCAACTTCATGACACTCTTCCTCCCTTAGGGAGAAGCAGGTGAGGGCAGGAAGTGGAGTACCAATGTCTGTGGGCCAAAATGAGACATATGGGAATGGGGAGAATTGTTCCCCAAAAGGTGCATTGTATCAAAACAAAAGATGGAAACTCAGTGTTTCAGATTGCAAATTACACTCTGTTTCCAACAATTCCAGTTGTTGCTACATAGCAATTATGACAGTATTTCTTTTTGCTTGTCTTTGGTCACCCTAATTTTATTTAAATTAAAAAAAATTAGCCCACAATACCTAATATTTGAGAATAGCCTTAGCTTCACCCCGTAGTTGCAGGCAAAGAAATGTCCAGTGGCTACGAGGAGGGAAATGTTGGAACGGAACTCAGCCTGGGGATCTTTTGAGACTATAAGTTATCACGTGTAGCTTTAAAACATTAAATGGCTCTCTAACGGATCAGGGAAAATGAATTGATTAGCCAGGAAGAAGTGCTAATCTTAGCGAGAAACAATAACAACAAAAAACCCTGGTCCATTAGTAAAGAATGGCTAATTCAAATATTTTTGGTATGATTCTATGCTGATTCTTCTACAATAAGTGAATAAAAATAATGAAAACTCAGTGTTAGTGCATCTATGAAGAAAGAAGTTTAATAATACTATACTCTGTAAATTGGTTTACTTTCCTCTGGAGAAGAATTTGGCAACTTTTAAGAAGGTCTGTAAAAACCTCCCATTTAATTTTGTTTCCAGCTAGAATAACCCTCAAGAAAATAAACTTATCAGAAAACAGTATTTACTACGTAGATATTTATAGCAATGAGACTTATATCCCCAAATAAATTTAACCCAAATTCCTAGTAGTAAATAGAGAAAAAAGAAAGAACATGGTTGATTAATTTTCTAGAATACCATGAAACAATGAAAATAATGTGTGTCAATGCATATATGAGATGATAATAAAAGCAGACATTCATTAGAACCTTACCATGAACTCAATGCTATGCTAAGCATTTTGTTAGTATTATTTTACTTTATCATGTAAATAATCTTGTGTGATAGATGCTATTATTAGAGTCCCCTTTTACGAAGAAATTGTTCTATAGAGGTTAAGAAGTCTGCCAAATGCCATGAATCTTACAGAAGAACTCCTAGCTTTTGAATTCACTTCTGTTTCATTACAAGGCTCAAGTTCTTCTCCTTTATGATGTTCAGACTTTCAAATAATAAATGGGAAAAAATCAGGATAATTAATACTCTACACATGCTGATTGTGACTTCAGCAACATGCAGAACCACTGACAGAGGTGAGGGCCATTAAATGGATAATCTAAAACTTATTTAATCATCTTAGTTTCTTTTTCTCTTCAGTCCCTAAAAGTATGTGTTGGGTGAAGTGAATGTATGTCTGTGTGTGTTTATGTGTAAGTTTCAAAATCTTAATGTCTTGTACGTATTTTGGCCCAGAAATATCCCTTGATTGTTTTAATACTATTCAGGGAAGATTAATGTATATCATCATAGGTGGAATGTATGTCACCATGGGTTGAATGCATTGCAACTCATGGGGATAAGAATTCAGAAGAGAGAGGTGATACAGATTGTAGACAGAAAGGAGTTAAAGTGAATTTTCTTCATATTGCATATTTGTTATTTGTAAAATACCCCCACCTAATAACAACCATGAATGTTAACCTAAAAGAATACCTATTTTACAAACGATTCCACGGGAGCCCAGGGAGTCTAAGTGACCGCTAGGTGTGGTTAAGTGATTCACCCATTTCCAGTCAACACTGGGGATCTCATTCACTTCTGCCTCAGGCTCAACCAAATGAAAGGCTGGTCTCTTGCCTATGAATCTATAAACACCTGGAAACAGAATAGGCTATCAGGCCCTGGAAAAAAATTTCAATCAAGAAAACTCACTCTTTCCACTCTCTATTATCAACAGCAGCCTTTTACAGCCTTGTCTTTTGTTGTTGTTAATTCTAAAAATGGAAGACAAAAATCTTTAAAGTTTTCCCAAACAGGAGAGGCTATATTTATATAGGAAAGCTTCAGATAGCCTGGTATGGGTGGTCTAAGTTAATTCAATAGCTTTTCATTAATTTTTAGAGTAATACCTTTTTCTCTTTATTTCTTAATACTGGTTTTCTCTTTATTAAGAAACTCCTTGAGCCCCTGTGGCTCTTACAAAGAGCTAGCCCTCTAGTATTATGGTTCAAACCATTTTACCTATAAGAGTTAGTCTACCAGATAGTATAGAGGAAAGCAAAACTATGGATGTGACAACAAAGGCAAAAAAAAAAAGAAAAGGAAAAAGGAAAGCTGTTTTACAAGAGAAGAAATCAAGGTCAAAATATTCAAACTAGAGTAGCCTTATGAGGATAAAAAGAAACAGAAAGTTTACATTTTTGGTTTATAAGCTTCTGAATTTAGATGACTCTATTGTAGAAGAGAAATGCGAGGTGAGTTTCTGTGAACATTTCCATGTTTTGCCCTTTTTCTTTATTCTGGCCATTTGTCCAATTCCCCCCTCTTAGAAGTGAATCAAGTAAAGAAATCTAGACACATCCACTGCATCCAAGATGAAATAATCTGTCATGGTTTTTGCTGTTCCACAAATTTCCATGAAGCCCTCACTTTGTTACCCAGCACAGTTTTTACCAAGGACATGTGTCTTAGTTTCACAGAAGCTCAGTTCTGGTTCAGAATATTACTGCTGACAACTGGCTCTGTGACTATGGGGAGGTGGCTTAACTTGTTTACTCTCAGATTTTTTTTTTTTTTTTTTTGCGGTACGCGGGCCTCTCACCGTTGTGGCCTCTCCCGTTGCGGAGCACAGGCTCCTGATGTGCAGGCTCAGCGGCCATGGCTCACGGGCCCAGCCGCTCCGCGGCATGTGGGATCCTCCCGGACCGGGGCATGAACCCGCAGCCCCTGCATCGGCAGGCGGACTCCCAACCACTGCGCCACCAGGGAAGCCCTACTCTCAGATTTTTTAGCTTTAAAATTAAAGATCTTTAAGTTCCTTTCATCTCGAATAGCCTATGTTTATTCTCAAGGCTACAGCCATTGATATCCTCTCATTTCAGCATGGGCAGTAAGGTTGCAACACTTCATTCAAGATATAAAAGGCAAGGCAGTTGAATTATGCTAAGTGGCACAAAGCTCGTATTTGGTTGAATGAAAATTAAATTTTATCTCCATGCCTACTGAGTAGATAATAAAGGGACAGACGCTTAACAGTACTTAGGTAACAGAAAGGAGTTATAAATAAATGAGAAGAAAAGGAGAGGGTAAAATAAAAAGGTTTGTTCAGAAGTGGATTTAGGGGCAATAACATGGTGAGGAATGATGCGTTTATGATGACTTGTTATGCATCATTTCATTATGTGGTTTTGAATCAGGGAAGCTGACTAGTTCCTTGTGTTTTGCCAGTGTGTGACAAAATAAATACAATGAGGAGTAGAATGGTGACAGGTCATAGGGCTGGAAGTGTGATAAAGGTTTGATATGTGTTATCGTAAATCAAGCAAACCCTAGGAAATCTTTATTATTATTAGGAAATCTTTATTACTATTATTAATTGTTACCTTATAGATGAATAAATGGAGGCTTAGGATGCTAAATGTTTGGTAAAACCCAAGCTACTACTACATGGCTGATCCGTGATTCAAACACAGATCACTGATTCCAAATTTCTTTTTTTTTTCCTGAAATGTACTGCAAATAATTCTTTAAAATTTTATTTATAAAGCAGTTTCCAACACAAAGGGGAAAGCTTAGACCATGAAAAATAATCTATATAAGTTGATGTTCTTAACCAAAGAGCTGGTTCCTCTACATTCAGTACAAAGATCACAACATCCTCCATGATAAGGAAACATACATGCAAATAAGTCTCAACATTCTAAACCTTTCACTCACTGAATGTTCAAGACCATGAAGGAAAACCAGTCAATCTAACTTTGTTGTTTTTCTTGTTATTCATATATTTAATTACTTGGGAATAGCCTAGGAAAAGTCAAAGGAACTTCTTCTTTGTATTCTAAGGAAAAGATGTAAAATTATCTTTTAGGTCTACTTAGTTATTGAAGGTTTGCCTTAGAAAGGATGGATCTAACTTTTGGAAAGAGGGCCTGAAGAAGTTGAATTGACTCTGTCTCTTATCAGTGAAGCACTGAGGGCATAGAGATGATTTGCATTCCAGTCTGAGCTATAGTTTAACCACTCAGCCATTAATATTGTGGGAAAATAGACACTGGGGAATTGAGTATACTCATCAGAAAAGCAGGAGTTAAGGACACCACTGATGATAATAACCAGTGTTTATTTACTGCTTAACAAATGCCAAACACTAATTCTAAGTTTTTATTCATATAAGCCTTTTTTTTAACTTATTTTATTTATTTATTTTTTGGCTATGTTGGGTCTTCGTTGCTGCGCGCAGGCTTCCACTAGTTGTGGCAAGGGGGGCTACTCTTCATTGCGGTGCGTGGGTTTCTCATTGCGGTGGCTTCTCTTGTTGCTGAGCACAGGCTCTAGGCACACAGGCTTCAGTAGTTGTGGCACTCGGGCTCAGTAGCTGTGGCTCGCGGGCTCTAGAGCACAGGCTCAGTAGTTGTGGCTCACGGGCTTAGTTGCTCCGCAGCATGTGGGATCTTCCCGGACCAGGGCTCGAACCCGTGTCCCCTGCATTGGTAGGTGGATTCTTAACCACTGCACCACCAGGGAAGCCCCATATAAGGTTTTTAAATTCCCTCAAATAGTCCTAAGAGGTAAAAAAATATTTTGCCCCCATTTTAAAGAGATGAAACCGAGGTACAGGGAATTTAAATAACTTGCCTAAAGTTACTCGTAAGTGATGGAGCAGGAATTTGAACCCCGGAAGCCCTCTCCAGGACCAGCATGTTTAACCACGATACCAGTTTGAACAGCAGAGGTGGTTTTGTAAAATCACAAATCTCTTGTTTCTAACTGGATCATATGTGTGTCTATACTTGTTTACCTTGTCAGGAAAACAAGTTACTCTTTATGAATTCCAGGTCGGAATGTTGTGTAAAGGGAAGGAGAGGCTTATTAAACCATTGGAAAGACTGGGGGGGGGGGGGCAAAGGCAAGGACTCTGTGGCGGATTAACATTTAGTGCCAAAGTTAGTGGTTTTCAAGAGCCCAGTCAGAAGCTGCTTTGAATCTCAAGATTTTCCAGGACACCCCCTCCATGCATCTCCATCTGCTGGAGCCCTCCTGAGGGAACTGCCCTCAACTACGTCTGTGGTCTATAGGCACAAGGAAGGTGGCTGGCTAAGGCTTGCCTGAAAGCTGATGATGTCTGATGTCTCCCCCTCCATCTACCACAAATGCTTGCCCGGGGATAATGGTCTCTCCCCTTCTGCCTCCAAATCTGATAAACAG
Organism: Delphinapterus leucas; assembly: GCF_059928025.1. Classification (NCBI taxonomy): domain Eukaryota; kingdom Metazoa; phylum Chordata; class Mammalia; order Artiodactyla; family Monodontidae; genus Delphinapterus; species Delphinapterus leucas. The sequence goes on along the minus strand of NC_143130.1, from coordinate 43,998,067 downwards.
ATTGGCAGAATCTAACCCAGAACCTTAAGAAGAACTAGAGAGAAATGATGGAATTATTATACCACTAAATACTGAGTCATGTTTTTAATATAATCATGAGTGAGTTTGAAAGATCTTGTCCTGCAAGTAAACAAATCTATGGCTCCAAAGCAGAGGTATGAGTGCCATCAGAATTAAGCAGAAGCTAAGTTGGTTTCACTAGCTCCCATGGAGTAGAATGATGGTAATTCTTAAATCTGCACATTTTTGTTGAGTTCCCAATGTATACATGAAGATTACAATGATTTTAATTTGTAAAATTCATATTTTAGGTGTTTATGTTTATAACAACTCTGTGAAGGCCCCCAGGTAGAAACTGGAATGGTGAGAGGGTGAGAGATGCGTGCACCCAGGGAGCCAGGTCTGCACAGTCACCTCTTGGGATTTGTACAGATGTTCCAGGCAGAGTTCGCGTATATCCAACGGCATAACTGTTAACTAACTCCATCAGCAACACAGAGTTTGTGTCTTCCCTAAGACCCCAGTTTTTGTTAGCAGCGGTAATAAGCATAGGGTCAGGGACACTAAATTTCCTAAAGAGGTTGGAATTTATAAAACCAAAGGAGAAACAAATACATACCTAGTTATATTTCAGGCAGGAATGCAGCTAAAGGGAAGGCACAGCGGGGAAACCTTTGATCCATGGCATGTTTTGTCTTCACTACGTAAAGAATGATATTCAGACTGAGAAGGAAGAAGAAGAGGAGGCAGAGGAGGAGGAAAATAGAATAAAACCTGCCAAGAAGGAACAGATGTCAAATGTGGGAGAGGGAATTTAAAAAAAATATATGTATTAGTCTAAATGAATTCAGGGTTTCTGGGTTGACTGTATTAAAAGGCAATTCTGAAATAATACCCATATGATATTATCTAATTCCTGTCCAAGATCTTTGAGGAGGCATGTTTGCAAACTGAAGTTGGAAAAATATCTTTTTATTCTCCAAAACCTAGAAAGAGAGATAGTCTCTCAAACTTAACCAAATGAGTATGATGTAGATATCAGGAAAGCACAGGTTGAATTATTAAGGAAGGTTTATTAAGTCTTCAGAAAATGAACTGGGCATGACTGGAAACTACTAAATATTCCCTGTAAAAGAAAATGCTCAAACAAACCTGATTTTATTATAGCTTAATTGAGGCATTATTGATGTACAATAAACTGCACATATTTAAAATATGCAATTTGATTGGTTTTGGCATTTATACATACAGTCATGATACCATTACCACAATAAAAATTACAACTATTCCCATCATCCCCCCCCAAACATCTTTGAGTCCCTTTGTAATACATTTCTCACTGAGACAACCATTGATTTGCTTTCAGTCCCTAAATTTTTGTCTGTAGTTTTAGAATTTTATGTAAATGAAATCATATAGTATGTACTCTTTTCCCCCCCTTTGGCATTTTCGCTCAGCATAATTATCTTGCGATTTATCCATGTCCTAATCTGATTATATTTTATTTTTATAAGGTTAGTAGCTAGTAGATCAAATAAATGTAGAAGAAATTGTTTACCTGGACTTCAGCCACACATTTCTGTTTCTCTAACAGTCTGAGATAGATCAATCCTAACTCACATTTTTTTCACTGGTTGTTCCCTTAGACTGATATGCATTTCCTACAGATCATTGCATAACTGGCTCCTTCTTGACATTCAAGTCTCAGCTTAAATGTCATAATCTCAGCAACATTTGTCATGACCACCTTGCCTAGAGTAGCATTCCTAGTCACTACTACTATGACACCTTTAATTTAATATCATCTCTCTTTCCCAGCTAGCATGTACAACCCATGAGAGAAGGAACTTTATCTGTCTTGTTCAAAGCTGTATTCCTAGCACCCAGAACAGTGCCTGATGCATAGGAGGTAATCAATAAATAAGTGAACATATAAATCTTTGCCAAGCCTTTCATCTATGTTTATGGGAAATTATGGAGACCTGTGGGCTGAATAATGGCATAATTCAATGTAATTGTTGTTAGTTGAAGTAATATATTCTAAGTATGCTGATTAATGGATATTTTTCAGTCTGAATTGGGATTTATATTCACAGCTTTGCCTTAAGTCCTGTCCTATTCCACAATTTTTACACATTAAAAAAATAAAGCACTTAGCTGTAACTATAGAAACAATGGTATTTCTTTCTGTATAATGTGAAGTTACAACACATAATAATGATGTAATTGATATTCTAAAATATATTTACAGATGGAAATGATAGATGGTGCTGAAAAGATGAAAGTAGATAAGGATAAATTCTGCTCCCAGACAAGGACACACCCCCTTGGAAGAGTACACAGCTGTCTATGTGGGGTTGTAATTGACAGTGAGCTTAATAAGGCTCAGTGTGCTAAACCTGCCAAAGTTCTAATGACAACTTAGTGGCTTTAATAGAGTTATAAAATACAGAATTGGAGAGGCATGAGTTTCCTTCTGCTTTGCTCTTGACAACACAAAACCTAGAGTATTATAATTTGTTCCTGAACCACAAAAATGGAAATGGTTTCAATGGATTGCATACATAATAGAAAAATGAGTAATGTAAAAATAGTACATATAATGAATAGTAGAAGAAACGGGCAGTGTTTATTTCGTCGGCTCTCTTCGTATATTTCCCTAATGAAAAGAAATTAAGGCTAGTCTTGGTCTGACATCAACAGTGAACTAATATCTATTAATATCTGATACTACCTGGTTTGCTCAGTCAGAGATGCCCACAGATGGAGTGACTTCAGGCTCTTACAGCACTTGAAAAAGACTTTGTAGGTCAGACTTAAGATTGTGAATTGTTACTTGGATGATAGCATATTTAGAATCTGTACTAACTCTGACTTATAAATTAAACTGTATCACAGTATTAAAAAAGAAAGCTGTTCATTTTCATTTAGTTTATTTGGTATGAGATGTAGTCCATTCACTTTTTAAAAATAGATGAAACCACGAATTCTTCCCTTAATTCCTTATTGATATGAATAATCCACTGCAGAGGTAGGTTTGAGGAGTGGCTGCTTGGCACTCTTGTTTGAAATTTTATCTTGCGCTATTAGGGGACAAAAAAGTGTTTGTTTTGTTTTCGCATTTTACTTAAACCAGAGAATATCAGTTTTTCATAGGGTGTAGGGGGTGTATATTGAAAGCTTTGGTTTCTAGGTCTTAGTCACCACACGAAATCATTTTGTATTCCTCAGTTTCCATTCAATTGGATGGTTTTGTGTAGATGCTTGCTGAGATGGTACTGTCCAACGGTGTGGGTGCTGAATTGTAGGGCTCTCGAGGGGAAATTTTCTTAGCAGTCTCATTAGTAAGATGAGACTGCAGGCGAAAAGATAAGCTTGCCCAATTAATTTACTTAGGCATTCTATTTTTCAAAATTGTATTACTACCCAGGGAAAGGCATTAGCTATTGCTGTATCTTTCTTTTATGTAGACATTTATTTCAAATTGTAAGAAGTACAAAACATAGTAATCCATATTAAGTTGCGGGTTGCATTTTTCCTGGACAATTTTCTCTTATTTTTCTTAATAAACAAGAAGTGGCGACAAAGGAAGAACAGAGACATATTTATTACGTGATGTGGAAACAACATTGTTTCTAAATGATACTGTTGTGTGGTGTATTCCTAGAGGTACTGACAGCTCCTTATAAGGCAAATGAACATTTCAGCTGAAGTTTGCAAGCAACACACAAAGCTAATTGCAAAATATTTTTCTGTCTCTCAGCAAACTGCAGGGGGCAAGAGTGAGCTTGTGTAAGCACTAAGAACCTAGATTTCCCTGGGTGCTGTCTTCTCACATGTGTTTTTAAATCTTCCAACTTGTGATTATTATTTTTCAGAACTGAATTAGTGAATCATTTTACATAGTACCATTATGTAAAATAAAATGATACTTTGTTTCTCTGCATTCACCAATTACTGGGTGGAGAAAATTGGACTCCTAAAAGACACATGTGTATATAGTTTGCCAGATTACAGGAAAGCCTTGTAAAATGCTCCCAGATGTTTGATGTAAGAGAGAGAAAATGCCAGGAACAAGGAACAAATTGACGTGGGTTTCAGATATTATACAATCTATTGAAGTAAAAGCTAAGAAAATAAATAAGATCATAGACATGAAATCCCTCTGGAAGGTCAATAATCATAGAGTTTAACTATATTAAACCCATTTTCTCCTTTGCTTTCTCCCCTTTTGCCTGATACTATTGTAGAAAATATTAAGGAATATTATTGCTAATCCTTAATAAATAGTACATTAAGCATGAATTACCTTATCTTTTCAGCACAAGGACTACAGGACTGCAAATGAACAAAATCTGGACTGTTTTACTTTTCAGGGACCAGACCCCCATATCCAATCATCAAGATTGCCTTTCATTTTAAGGGTTGGTTAGGTGGTTCCTGATAAGAATTTTGCTGTGAAAGAGTTGAAGCATTGTAACTAGAGTCTCCTTTCAACCTCAAAGAGCAAATGGAGAGCCTGTCCATCCCTTGCTATGAAGTTTCTTAAACTTGACCATAGCAGAGCCAGATGAAGTAAGGATTGTAAAACTGGCCTTCTTCGAATGTCAGGATTGTTCTTGAATCAGTCTATGTTCTAGCAGCAAAAAGCTGGAAGATGGCAAAGAGGTAATTGAGAAGAGATCAATGAAGGGACTGTTTTTGAAGGCAAGATTAAGGGAATCATTAAAGGATGGTGAAGCACTCTGGAAAGGGCAATAGTGGGAAGGTATTATCACCTTAGTGAGGTAGAGGGGTAGAACCAAGGAAGAGTTGCCCTAGCCTGTGAGAGATGTATCTGCACGGTAAGGAGTGTCCGACAGGGAAGAATATTGCAGCCACTGCCAAACAATGTTTTCATAGGGAGGGACATGAAGGAATAAATGCCATACCTTTTTCTCTTATTAACTCCTGATCTCCTGAATATGCCACAGTTTGTCCAAACCCAACCAAGGCAAGAAAGCTTGGTTAAACCAGTCTTTGAGGTCAGTTTCCTAGGACACAGAGCAGGATGGAGCAAGATGAAGAAGACCTGGAGGGGAAAATGGAGAATATATAGCACATTCCACATTTTAGCTTACTTGTTTTTGGAAATATACCCCAAAATTATTAGTTTCCATGTTTTCATAGATAAGTATACTAAGATTAAAGTCCTTAAATAATTTTCCCCAATTTAAATAAGGATCTATCTGACTTCAAACTCTTCAACCTCTTTCCGCTATACCATGCTGCTACTTTTCCTTTGTTTCCAAAGATCGTCTTTGGGGGAAGATAATCCACAAAAGGAGAAAAATATATCGTTATATCACCTCTCCGCCTTATTGTAATTCTACTATGTATAAAGTGCTGATCTTTGTTTTCCAAAGAGACCAGCAGGATTAACAAAAGTAACTCATCAGAATTTCTCTAGCAGGGAATCTCAATCTTACTGTTCTCCATCCTGCCCTTTATCCATGGCTGTAGTTTCTCTGGGATGCTTAACAGGAAAATTTGAGCCAAGTGTTCTGGGCAAGCCCTGAAATGCCATTAGTAGTAAAATGGATCTCAAAGGCACATTGTAAAGTTTGAAGACAGACCACTGCCGACAAATTACAGATTTATTTAATATGTTTGTTTTGTTGTATATGTAATTTAGAGTTCTTGTGGATTCCTTTTACTAAGATGAGACAGAATCTCAGTTTTTAGACTTCACCAAAAGACTGTAAAATTTTCTTTTAAAATAATAAAGTTGGGGAGTAATCGAATCTTTAAAAGCAGGAAACTACAGTATCGTCAATCTCATGTGACATACCTTTCATATATATTTTTTTACTTTTTTATTTTTAAGCTTTTATCTTTAAATAATTTCAACTTTATTAAAAAGTTGGAAAAACTATCCAAATACCTTCACTGAGAGTCCTCAAATGTCAATATTTTACACATCTGCTCCCTCTTTTCCTCCCTCCATCTCTCACACACACACACATGCACACAGACACACACTATTTCTTTTTCTGAGCTATTGGAGAATAAGTTGCTGACATAATGCAAACTTACCTTTAAATATCTCAGTGTACATTTCCTAAAAACAATGGTATTCCTGTATATAACTACAGTACAATTATAAAAATCAATAACAATTGATACAGTAAAACAATCTACAGGTCTTATTAAAAAATGTTTGATTCAGTAATGCCCTTTATAACAAAAAGATCTGAATTGGCTATAAGATCCAGTTCAGAACAATATGTTTCATTTAGTTGTCAAATCTCGAGTCTTCTTTAATCTAGAACAATTCCTTGATCATGCTTTACGTTTCATGACCTTTACATTTTTTAATGTAAATTATTTTATTAAAATTAATTTGACCTGTTTCTTTTTACTTTTTTTTTAACATCTTTATTGGAGTATAATTGCTTTACAATGGTGTGTTAGTTTCTGCTTTACAACAAAGTGAATCAGTTATACATATACATATGTTGCCATATCTCTTCCCTCTTGCATCTCCCTCCCTCCCACCCTCCCTATCCCACCCCTCCAGGCAGTCACAAAGCACCGAGCTGATCTCCCTGTGCTATGTGACTGCTTCCCACTAGCTAGCTATTTTACATTTGGTAGTGTATATATGTCCATGCCACTCTCTCACTTTGTCCCAGCTTACCCTTCCCCCTCCCCGTATCCTCAAGTCCATTCTCTAGTAGGTCTGCATCTTTATTCCCATCTTCCCCCTAGGTTCTTCATGACCTTTTTTTTTTTTTTTTTAGATTCCATATATATGTGTTAGCATATGGTATTTGTTTTTCTCTTTCTGACTTACTTCACTCTGTATGACAGACTCTAGGTCCATCCACCTCACTACAAACAACTCAGTTTCGTTCCTTTCTGTGGCTGAGTAATATTCCATTGTATATATGTGCCACATCTTCTTTATCCATTTATCTGTCAATGGACACTTAGGTTGCTTCCATATCCTGGCTATTGTAAATAGAGCTGCAATGAACATTCTGGTACATGACTCTTTTTGAATTATGGTTTTCTCAGGGTATATGCCCAGTAGTGGGATTGCTGGGCATGACCTTTACATTTTAAAAAAATTTCAGTCCAGTTATTTTGGAGAATGTCTCTCTCAATCTAAGTCTGCCTGATATCTTCTCATGATTAAATTTAGGTTCTGTACTTTTGGCAAGAATACCACAGAAATGATGTTTTTTTTCTTTCTCAGTGCTTCATTTTAAGAACCATATAATATGTATTTGTCCCATTACTGATGATGTTACACTTTGATCACTTGTTTAAGGTGGTGCCTGCCAAGCTTCTCTACTATAAAGTTACTTTTTTCCTTTTTAATTAACAATTATCTAGTGGAAAGATGTCCTGAGAATATAAGTGTCCTGTTTTTCATCAAATATTCACCTATCAGTGCTAGCATCCATTGATGATATTTTGCCTGGAACAGTTATTATTATGGTACTATTATGGTGGAAGCCAAATGGTTATTTCCCAATTCTATTATTTCTTCTATATTTATTAGTTGGCATTCCATTGTAAGGAAGAACTGTTCTTTCTGATTGATTTACATCTCTATGGATTCATTGATTAGCTTTTTCATTGAGTTATAATTAATTACCAGTATTATTTATTTTGATGCTAAAATTGTCCTTAATTAGGATAGTGGAAATTCCTTCATACTGGCTCATCTATCCCTCAGCCACATCCCCGTCATTCTTTGAGCATGTCATTATTTAGGGTACCGCTATATGTTCTAAGTTTGTTTTGTACTGTACCTGATTCATCTCTAAAATCATCCTTTCTTCCCAAAGAGTTTTGATCTTATTTGAAGGTGGTATTTAGAAACTAACATTTAAGTGTCAGGTGTGCATATTACTTTTTTAGCAGACTGAACTAATACACACACACACACACACACTCACCTTTCTTGAAGTGGTCTTACCGTTGAAAAAGAATAGTTTAAACAATAATACAGAGCTTTTCTTTAGGAAAAACATAGACTTTTGGCATTAAGAGTCTTTGAGTTGTAATTAGAACTGGCAGTTTTCAGCTGGGGGAATTTAGGACCAAGAAAAAAAGACTGACACACCATGGGTATAGGCAAAGTTTTTGCTGCCTTGATATTTCATAGTCTCTCAAGTACTCCTAACTTTCCTTCTCTCCTGATTCATTGTTTTCAGATAAATTTCTCCATGAGGTCTAGTTCATCACCAAGAAACTTGATGTTATTTGACGTCAACAAACTTCCTATTAGGTTTAGGTTAAATGGATTTTTCCAAGTGAACACATTAGTGTTTGAGATAGTGTTTATCAGCCTCCACATAAAACCCCAAAAGACGTTCAGAGTCAGCAGGCTTAGGAATCATGTGGGATACTGTGATTCTGAGTGCCCACCCCCATCCTCACCAAGGGAATAAGGTGCTAGAAGAGCTGCTCCATAACTGGTCCATTGCTCATTCCCCAGATGATTCCAGGTGCATATTAACAGTTTAACTTTGTTAAGAAGGTGTCAGCCTTGCATCATTTGCATTCTGTTACCCACAATGCTTTTTAATTTATTGCCTGCTTTGAAAAGCAAATGATGACATTCTGCTGGGAAAATTTCAGCCCGTGTGTGTGCTCTTTATAAAGCAAGGAAGTGGAATAATTATCACTGATAAGGAGGAAAGAGAATGTTTTTCACATTTGGTGTTTTAGAGAATGTGGCGTGTGTGTGTGTGTGTGTGTGTGTGTGTGTGTGTGTGTTGTCTGTGTGTACTTGGAGGTTGCATTGGGGAGAAGAGATGGAAGATGGGGAAATAGTGATTCTGGTTCCCTGTACTAGTAATAGTGAACCAAGAGTTGTCAGTAATTCTGAAAATCCTTCTAAGTAGGAGGAAATCCAATTTATTGTTAAAAATGATCAAGTAGACTTGTGCTGAGTGTGTGCTAAGGTACATGTCATCAGAATCCTCGATAAACCAAGATTAGATCATGAAACAAGAGGCTTAGACTCAAGGGTTGAAATTTACTTGGTCTCATGAATGGTCCAAAGATGAGATGGGGGAGGAAAGCAGGTGAAGGAAACCAGATAGAATGATAAAACACAAGTCTCTTCTCCCCTCCCCTCTTTCCCTTTTCTTCTCATTCCCTTTTTTTTTTCTTCTGTTTGATCTACCACAACAAATGATAAACAGAATCCTATTATTTCTTCCTCCAATACATATTTTATATTAAATAAAGTCAAATATCAGAGTGTATTGGAAAGAGATATAGAAATGAATAAAATAAATAAAGTGAGGGTTTTTTTTTTAATTTTGGGAACTTAAATTGTAGTAAATAAGCCAGTACAGATATAAAACTAGTATAATAGAAGTAGGAGTTAACAAGCTGTATGTATTTTACATACAATATCCTTCATAGATTAATAGCAATATTTACTTTTATCTGTCCATCAGAATGGAACTCTAGGAAGATAGGGCTTGTCTTTTGTTTTGTTCACTGTTGTGTACCCAGTTCCTTGAATAGTTCCAGGCATATAGTAGATGCTCATTAAATACTGAATGGATAGATGAATGGTAGTGTTCACATCTTTTATCATCATTTATTCCCTCCTCCTCTCTTTTGCAAAATTACAGTGGACCCCACCTCCTCCTTTACCATAAACTCCTTAACTCACTTTACCATACTCTATGGGAACTTCTTGCAGCAGGGATGACACACTGCTGTCAAATCCACTTTTTCCCTTTACGTCCTCACTGCATTTTCTGCTTTGCATCAAGTGCAGTGGCTCGTTGCTTCCTCTACTTTTAAACTCTCCTCTTCCTTTACTTTTCTCCCACACTTTACTTTTTTTGCATCTCCTCTGGCTTTCCTCCTATGAGTCTGAGTTGTCAGTAATATCCATTCATTTGGTCCTCTTCTTTTAAATAAGAATTTAGATATTTAAGGTACACATGATGATTTAATATACATAACACACTGAAATGATTACTACAGTCAACTAACTAACATAACATCTCACACAGATTTCAGGTATTCTTATCTATATACACACACACATCATTTGGTCTTTTTTTTTTTTTTTTTTGGCTGAGCTGGGTGGCTTGTGGGATCTTAGTTCTCTGACCAGGGATTGAACCCAGGCCCTTGGCTGTGAGAGCACAGAGTCTTAACCACTTGGCCTCCAGGGATTTCCCTGGTCTTCTTCATCTGCTAGTTTTTCCAGTTCTTTAGCTTCCTTTTCTTTTCTTTTTCTGCCTATTCCTCTGAGGTGATCACATCAAGCTCCATGACTTGGATTATGATCTCCATGCTTAAAAAAAAAAGAAAACCTTTAAGGAAGTGAGTGTAGAAAGAAAAGTCACCCCAGACTGAGTCCTGCGGTGCTCCATCTTTTAAAAGGCAGGGAGATGAGGAGAAATTACCAAAGAACAGTGAGAATTTGTGGCCAGAGGTGTTGGAGGAAAATCAGGTGGTTTTAGTGTCCTAGAAGCCAGGAGAAGTAAGCATTTTAAGGAGGAACATTGAAAGGCACTTACCAGCTGAGTGACAATGGATTGATGTTTCCAACCTTGGGTGCAGTGTTCTGGTAAGTTCACACTAGTGTAAGTGGCAATAGCATTTTTGTTTCATTTGGTATTTTTTTAAATGCATAGATAAATGGATAGATAGATATCCATTAAACAAAGGTTTGGATGAACCTGATGTGAATACTGGTTCTGCCTTCTATGAATATAGCATGGCTGTAAGAACTTGGACTCTGAAGTTAGATGGCCTGACTTTGGCTTTTTTTATCAGCAGATGATATGATTTTAGATGAGTACACTGCTTAAGTCTCAGTTCCCTTATTCATAAAATGGGAATAATAATAGTACCTATTTCATTAGGTTGCTCTAAGGATTAAATAAGAAAACATATTTAAACAACTGAGAATCTGAGTACCACAGAGTAAGCACTCAGTGACTATTGTTCCATGAGCTTGTGTTTCCTTGTCTGTTGAGTGGGCATCATGCATAGTTCCAAACTCATAGAATTACTGTGAAAATCAAACTAGACTATCCATGTAAAGTATTTTGTGCATAGTAAGCTCTCCATACATGTTGATGGAATCACTGTTGAATATGTTCATCATTTGGTATAAATTAAATGACCCAGCCACCCAGTTTATCCCTCACTTGAGCACTGCTAGTGGTTATGGGGATGGAAGCATTACACAGCTTTAAACTGTTTTATTCTAAGTCATATATTGTTTAATTCATGCCCATAAAGCGCTGTTGGTTGAAGACAGGAAGCATAAGCGTCACTGATGCGCACACAGTTTCACAGGATTTTAAAGATGCATCCATCTGATCCAAATTCCCATAGAGCACATCAAGGTGTTTCTAGTGCTTTGAAAACCAATGTTAAAAAGAGAAAATTTAGTGATGATTAAATCCAATTTGACTTTCATATCGGGGGAATAAACAGAATTCTCACGAACAACGTGTTATATGTGAAGTGCTTTCAACTGGAATACTGAAACCGCCTCTTTTAGCTCATCTTCTGGAAACAAATTTAAAAATAAATAAATTAGTTTTTAAGTGGGAAATGCAATAATTCCACACATTAGGTCTGAAAATCAGTGTTTAATTTCATGGCTTCATTTCAATCTAAAATCAAATATTAAGTAACCCATGTCAGTCATTAAATGGAACAGTAAAATTTGTCTGTATGGTTTATGAGTATTCTTGGAGGCTATGATAAATTAACTTTATATTATAGTATATCATACATCATCGGTCAACTATAAAATGCTGTTTTTACCTCAGTCCACTTTTTATTGCCACAACAAAAAAGTACAAAATATTTTGAAAAATCTCGAGTTTTTACAAAATTGTATATGATTATGAAATGAGTGCCTGAGGGGAAAAAGCTCTATTTAATCAATAATTGTAGAGGAAGGACTCAGATTCTTAGAACTGAGACGTTAACTTGGGGGAAAATTTAGAGTATAAATATTATGGGTTTGATTATAGCACTTAATTATGAAAATCACCACTAAAACTCTCCCTCCACCGCATTCTCATCTCCTAGATAATATCCTCTTCAGGGAAACCTGAAGTTTGTTATGTGCAACTTACTATTACTTTCTATTAATCACAATTCCTTAAGGCTCATTTATTCTTTAGTAAAGGGTCTTAAAACTTTAACATGTAGTTCACATATTCAGTTAACACACTTACCACCTTCCCTACCGGGCATCCCAAAACCTTGCTTTTCTCCTCTGGACAAACACACCTCAATGTGTGTTCCAAAAGTTTCTGGTATATTTTGTTACAATCTGTTTTGAGGATTTCACAAAATAAGCACATTCGGTGGAATATGCATTTCAACTAGTCCCAATTCAAATCCAGCACTTGCACTAATTTGTTGTGAGACATGAGAAAAACCTACTTAATTGACTTGACTTATCTTAGCCTCAGTCACTTGATCTATAAAATTATATATTTTCCTGCAGAGAGAAGAAAGGTTAAGAGTGGAAAATGTAGTGAGGGGGATAAATGAGTAGACACAAAAGAGAGGGACCTTGCATGCAACAATGAGAATAATGCACCATGAAGCAAGGAATGTGGTTAACTTAATTATCTGTCCTTGAGCTTTAAATCTCTCCATCTGTCCATCTCTCTAGCTTTGCTAACTATCTTCTAGAGCCTAGAAGGGTAATTCTAACAGGTAGGTACATAACATATGGGAGTTGCTTTTTCTCCTTCCCCAGCTCCATCTTTCTACTCGCAACACCAAATCACCTTTACATCTGTGCACACCACTGTAATAGGGAACAGTGATTCACTCCCACCAATGAATTAAAAAATGAGAATAAAAATTAATACACATGTACAGCAAGTTATCGTTTTCTAAATTGTGTATGGAAGTGATTCCTTCTTTATAAGTTGGCAGTATCCCTAAAATTATTACTTCCCACTTAAGCAAAGAGGAAAGACTAGGTTTTCATGAAATCACATAACTCTGCTCTTTTTTTCTACCTGCTCTGTATGGAGGAATCATTAAACAAAATGTGGGCATGTGCGCGCACACACACACACACACACACACACACACACCACACCCCTCGTAAGCTTTAAACATAATACGTTGTAAAAATGTAATAGGATATTACATGCCGTCCTCCAATAACTTTTTCAAAATTTGGAAAAGATGCAAAGTCAAATGGATAGAATTTATAGGAACCTCACTAAAGAAAAGATAGTCCCAAGAGGTCAATGAAAATCTCTTTTCTGGACTTTTTGTATAAAATGTTGAAGAAATATTGAATAAGAAAATAAGAAGCATGTCAAATTTCTTTCACAACAAAAAAATATTACCTGAAAGAATATCATGAGTTCCTCTGAGAATTTTCCTGGAAGTAGAAGTCAAAATTGAGTTTTCTTTTTTAATGGAAATGAAGAGCTAGAAATGTGTGATCAATTTTAAAGGGTCATACGTGATGAGACCATGAATGATTGTTCCTTTAGAAACTGAAGTTGGGGGCTTCCCTGGTGGCGCAGTGGTTGAGAGTCCGCCTGCGGATGCAGGGGACACGGGTTCGTGCCCCGGTCCGGGAAGATCCCACATGCCACGCGCGGAGCGGCTGGGCCCGTGAGCCATGGCCGCTGAGCCTGCGCGTCCGGAGCCTGTGCTCTGCAACGGGAGAGGCCACAACAGTGAGAGGCCCGCGTACCGCAAAAAAAAAAAAAACAAAAAACTGAAGTTGGGTGAGGAGGGTTAATAGACAGAGATAGGAAGCATTGTTCTGACATAGACCACAATCCCTCTAGCCACTCGTGTTCAAAACTTCGACATTCCATTTATTTTGTCCCCTTTCTTCATTTTCCTTCTCTGGTTAGTGGCTACATCTGGCTAATTTCCATTCTTAATATTTTCCATGTCAATTCTTTCAATGTCGTGGGCACAAACACACATAGCCTACTATGGACTGAATTGTGTCCCTCCAAAATTGATGTGTTGAAGCCCTATTCCCCAATGTGATTTTATTTGGAGATAGGGACTTTATGAAAGTAATTAAGGTATAGGATTTTGTGTCCTTATAAGAAGAGACACCAGAGAGCTTGTTCTCTCTCACACACACGCACTTAGGAAAGGCAACGTGAGGACACAGTAAGAAAGAAGATGTCTGCAAACCAGAAAGAGAGCCCTCAACAGAAGCTGAATGCTGTCACACCTTGATCTTGGACTTCCCTGCCTCCAGAACTGTGAGAAAATAAACCTCTGTTGCTTAAGCCATTTAGTCTATGGTATTTGTTATGGCATCCCAAAGTAAGATATAGACTAATTACAGTATTCCAGAATCAGTGCTAATATACCTTGTCACAGGTTTAAATAAATCCTCACAAAAACCTTATGAATGAGGTCTTATACAGATGAGCACTTCAGTTTTCTAAGAGGTTAAATTATTTTCCCAGTACACAGAGCTAAAGATGACAGCAAACGTTTAGAGCCCTGTTTTATTTTAAAAGTGTGTTTCTTCCATGCTAGTACCAATATCATTACCGTAAGCCCGGCCTTCCTTGTTTAGGTTTCCAGCATCTCCCAGAGCTATCCAGCACCTGTGCTAATTTTGAATACTTATCAAGTCAAAGGCATCTATTTTGTTATTTCACCTTTACCTCATGCTCATTTAATGCACCTCTAAGAGTTGCCAAGACAGGCCCCAAATCCTTAACCTGTCTTCTCAGGTGTGTTCAAAATCTGAGCCTGCTAAATTAAAATGTATCACTGCTTTCAAGCTCATGTGTCCAATCTCTGATTCACCATACTATACTGGAATACACCACATTCACCTTGTCTTTATGATCTTATTATCTGTGGTATTCCCTCTCCTGGAAAAGTTTCCTCTCCCATATACATACAAAAATTCTACTCATCATTTGAGGCTAAACTCAATCCAACTACTTGTATACATTTTTCTTATGTCAGTCTATATTATCCCCCTGCTTGGAACTCTTCTAGTTTGTGTGTGTGTGTGTATGTGTGTGCTTTGCCATGTATTTTTTTTTCTACTATTTGGTTATGTATTCTTCCATTGTTGTCTTATGTTTATGAGAATTTTTTTCAAAAAAAAGAAACAAGGAGTAGTTACTGACCAGTTACTATATGATCTAGGCTTTGCAAAAACTAAAATGGCATTGCATAAAAATATACTCTATTCTTCCTCTGTAGTGTATTTCATAACTAAGCCCAGTGCTCCAAAGATACTCAACAAATAGTAGATCAGTTGATTGAATGAGTGATGGTATTACTGCTGTGTGCTCCAAAACTCAAAGAATATCCAACACAATCTCATCTTTGCTCACCAATAATACTGAAAAGGGATCACGAATGGAGTGGCTGTTTAATACACAGAAAGACAGCATGGTGTGATGGAAGCTGTATGGATGTTGTACAGAACTGAGTTTGAATCTGAGTTTGAATCCTATCTCCATCCACTTCCTTATTTTATTACTAAGGAAATTACTTAGCTTTTCTCAGCCATACTTTCCTTATTTAAAGCCCCCATCGCAGAACCCGGCTCATAATAAAAACGGCGGAATCTCCTAATTGCTATTTGTGGCTGTTGGAAATCACTGTGTAGAGAATTTTGTTATTCCTTCATCCACACTCTTTCTATGCCTATTGCTGCTTCAACTTTACCCTGCTTCAAAGATGAGCAATATGTATAAGTAGGTCTAAAACATAGCCAGATTCCTGGACTGGCTTTGAATGGGGGCAAAGGGAAACATTTAGAGGAGTGTACTATAGCAAAGTTATTAGTAAAGAGAAATAGTTATGTACAATCACATTTCATCATAGTCATCTTCCCTTGCAGGAAGCAATATATTTGCTCAACTTAAAAAGAAAACATGGAACAGTCAATCCTACAGATGCATTACAATGCTCTAGAAAGGATATAATTAGACAAAACACCTTGTATTGATGGATTGCCTCTTGGGGGGATGCACCTGATTAGAGAAGCCATCATTTCACTTAGTAACACCTGTTACACCTGTTTTAGAAGTAAATTATAAGATATAATGAATAATTATAAAATTGAAAATAACATCCCATTATTTTCAATAAAGAATGAATGACTGTGGACCAACGTAATTCTGTTATTTCCAATGGGAGGATAGTTTGAGCTGATACTTAAGGCTCTGCTCAGCATTACATTTGGAAAAGTGCAATTTAATTGGTATGAGGCAGTATGGGTTTGGGAAAATAAATCATGTCAAACACAGTTGATTACTTTTTAAAATTAAATTGCTGTTGGACTAGATAGAAGAGAAAACAAGTAAATTCGATACGACTGGATTTTTTAAAAAGCCACCTGACAACATTCTTTTTTAGTGTTAAACACATAGATTAGTTTCAGGTAGGTTTATGAGTAAACAGTGAAGTGGTGATGGACAACGGCTGCTGGGGTTGAAGATCTAGAAAGAAACATAGCTGTTCTTTGGAACGGTTGGAAAAGTACAAAATACCAGAAGTGGAGGGCTTTAGAGGCAGACAGATTTGAGGTCAAATATTGGCACTACTAATTACTGGCTTTATGATAAGTCACAACCTTTCTGAACTTCAACTTTCTCATCTATAAAAATAAATCATAATAGTTACCTTCTAGGGTCTGTTGAGAAGAGCAAATTTGAGGTTTTTAAAGTGTGCAGCTCAGGGCCTGGCATGTAGCAGGTGTTCATGTGATATTTCCCACCAACTTCTAGACTCCTTATGCCAACAATGGCTTCCCCTAATCACACAGAACTCTAAGAAATTTAGGGAGAAGACTGCTTCAATATTCAGTCAAGACTCTGGGTAGTATTAAGGTCCAAGCTCTATTGTGTCCTTGATCTCTTGATATCTTTTATATGTTTTAACTATTTCCCTCTCTGTAAACACCTATTTAAGAGATCAGTACTGTAAAGCCCAGCTTAGTTCTTTGGAAATAAGAAGCTTGAGAAACTTAAAAATCTTTTCAAAAATTCTAAGATAAAAGCTTCAACAAAATCAATGAAAGCCTTTTAAGAAAGGCCTTCTTAGTACTTTATGCTCCATGGTGGGATGTGACAAGAAGCCCCATGTATCCACCAAGCCACTCTCTTCTGTTAATAATTCTCTGCATAGTCTACATACTATCGGAGGCTTTTCTCATTTACTTCCTCTGTGTTCCTGCTTATTCATTGCCTCCTCTCCTAGGAATGTAGGTAGGCCATATGAAAATAACATTTTTTTTCCTATCCTGTTTATTGCTCTATTCTGTGAGTCGTAAACCCTTCGAGTTGCTAGTCCTGTTAGAGTTGCTAATCTACCATAGGCACCCAAATAAATACTTTTTCAATGAATTAATAGTTGGTCTAAAAATAATGGTTCTGAAGAACCTAGGGGCAGGACAGGAATAAAGACGCAGACATAGAGAATGGACTTGAGGACACGGGGAGGGGGGAAGGGTAAGCTGGGACGAAGTGAGAGAGTGGCATGGACATATATACACTACCAAACGTAAGGTAGATAGCTAGTGGGAAGCAGCCACATAGCACAGGGAGATCAGCTCGGTGCTTTGTGACCACCTAGGGGGTGGGATAGGGAGGGTGGGAGGGAGGGAGACGCAAGAGGGAGGAGATATGGGGGTGTATGTACACATATAGCTGATTCACTTTGTTATACAGCAGAATCTAGCACAGTAACGTAAAGCAATTATTCTCCAATAAAGATGTTAAAAAAATAAAATTAAAAATAAAAAAAAATTAATAGTTGATGGCAAGAACAGGAGTCGGCAAACTATGGCCCACCAGTCAAGTTCAGCCTGCCACCTGCTTTGAACAGCCTACAAAAAACACAGCTATGCTTATAATTTATATGTTTCCTATGTCTGCTTTTATGCTGTAGTGGCAGAATGTGTGTCCGGGTGACAAAGTCTAAATAGTTACTGTCTGGAATTTTAGAGAAAAAGATTGCCCACACCTGGTTTAGAAGATAGGAATCAACAATGCGATGTCATCACCATCACCATCATCAACATCATCCTCATCGTAGCTCTCAGAAATGTTTTAATTGGACTAGACATTTTAGGTGCCATTATTTGGCCTCTTAACAGCATTTGCAAGGTGGGTCTTATTTCCTCTATCTTGGCACATGAGGAAACTGGCACTCAGAGAAGTCACAGCTAAGGATATGGAGCTCAACAGTGTCTGAGCTCAGACTCACCCCTCCCCAACCTCAACCTGTCTGACTCCAAAGCCTTTGATCTTCATACTATACTAAGCTACTCATATTTTTACCACAGGCATTTTAAGTGACCATGAGAAGTCATTTAAATTCTCAGTGTCTCCATTTCCTTTTCTTTCACGGGTTTTGGGTCGAAATGATTTTTTAAAAACCACCAAACAAAACAAAAAAAATAAAAGTTTCTGAGCCTTGTTTTATAAGTTTGGTTGCCATGAATTGTCACTTTCTCTTCGTTATATTTCTTTCTTGGTTTGCTTGTTTTTAAGGGAAAGGATTACAGAGGTGACGTGCATTATCTTTTACACTCACTGCTGACATTGAAATAGAGGAAATGTTAAGAAACCAAGATAGAACCATTTCACAGGATAAACTCTGAGGGATTAGGCAAATGGGCTTCAAAGTGGAATATGAAATTTAATGTGACTAAGTGATGCACTTGGGTAGAAATAATGCCCAGGCTAAGTACAGTTTAAATGGCGCTTAATTCGTTAATATGGCAGAGAAAAAAGATCCGTGTGTACTCAGAGAATGAGCGTTTGCATTCTGGGTTCAGTGTGCAGCAGAGATGGAGGGAGCTAATGTGCTGTCAGCTGGTGTGCAGAGGGCCACTCTATTAGTCCTGGGATGCCAGGCCTTTTGTAAAGTGCTGGTTAGAACACACCAAAGCATCTGGTCTAATTCTAGACTCATTAGGTAACAAAAGAGATGGGAACTCTATTTCCAGGAACTAGAAATGACTGCCAAGATTTTGAAGACTCTTTGGTAGTGAAGAGGGCCAGTGCAAGGGCCAGAGCTGAAGCTGAGCCTCCTGGATGAAAGCCCCAAAGATCCAGTGGGATGGGGCCTCCTGCCCCCTTCAGCCTCCCTCCATGCTGCAGCCCTGCGCTCATCACATGAGTTCAGTCGCATTTGCAGGATTCTAACAGATACTACCCTCCAGTGTAATAATGCTGTGTATTATAGCCCATCATACAGACAGGACAATTATGCTTGCGTTTCTGTCTGTCCATTAGAAAGTAGCTCGTTGAGGTCGCGGGGCCTCTATCTCATTTACTTGTGCATTACTGGACCCTACACTTCCCCTCCTGCTACACAGTCTTATTTTTGCCCTCTGCTTTCTCCTTTTCTTTCTCTTTGGGAGGGAGGGAGGCTAAGTATAGCTACATCATTAATTATGAAAGGGATTGCAGAAGGGCAAAGATAGAAAATTCAGGCAGCATGTTGATAGAGAGCTTTCATTGGGGAAAACGTTGGGGGAGGAGCAGGAGAGAACAATGGAATGAGAGAAGAGTGTATGTGATGAAGCATTGTGGTGGAGTATGAATGGGGCTTTCCTAATTTCTAAAGTGTATAAACACAGAGGTTAAGTTGCTTTTTACTTAATTATGACTATTGAAATGCATTTCTTTAAGCGCCATCCCACTCCGGGTCTGGACTGGATGGATGATTAGAATTATAAGCATTACCTTGGTATCCTGGGTGCCCTGTAATGTGCTAGACAAGCTGTGGAGATTAAAGAATGTCTTGAATAAACAAATGAATGAGGTAGAGGGGAGTGATGACAGCTGCAGAGTGACCTGATAGGAGACAGAACTGTGCTCCAGTACTCTTCAGTGTGTTTCAGGTCAACATAATAAATTAGTTATGGACACTTAAAGCACCTTCAGAGTATATATAGCTCACCAGGACATGATCCAGAAGCTCATTCAGCCCTAGAATAAGACAAACACTAAGGTGAACAGGGTGGAGACTGAATTTTTCTTTTTGCTTTTTTCTCTTTCTCTCTCTCTTTTTCTTTTTTTAATGCTTGTTGCTTTTCTATTTTTTTAAAAATTACGTTAGGTCTTCATTGCTGTGCCCGGGCTTTCTCTAGTTGCGGGCGGGTGGGGGCTACTCTTTGTTGTGGTGCACGGGCTTCTCACTGCAGTGGCTTCTCTTGTTGCGGAGCATGGGGTCTAGAGCGCAGGCTCAGTAGTTGTGGCACGCGGGCTCAGTAGTTGTGGCTCATGGGCTCTAGAGTGCAGGCTCAGTAATTGTGGCGCAAGGGCTTAGTTGTTCCGCAGCATGTGGGATCTTCCCCAACCAGGGCTCGAACCCGTGTCCGCTGCATTGGCAGGTAGATTCTTAACCACTGTGCCACCAGAGAAGTCCTCTTCCTTCCTTCCTTCCTTCCTTCCTTCTTTCCTTTCCTTTCCTTTCCTTTCCTTTCCTTTCCTTTCCTTTCCTTTCCTTTCCTTTCTTCCATGAAACTACTAAAAGAAATCCACTAGAATTAAATTAATCATGAAAGAGCTACAAAGTACACACAGATTACTTCAGAGTTTACTAATTAATTAGCCCGCATTCATCATGCCCTTGTTAGAGCAGATTATGCAATATATATACACTGTGTCTCTCCTCTAGCACACACGCAAAAGCTGGAGGCATGGGCAACAGGAGAGAAGATAACCTGTGCCAGTAGCTGGGTTTTTACTCTTTCTAGTCACAGAATTTATACTGAACACCGGTTAGAAGGCATAGGAGTTATAAATATTGCTGTGACTCCCTCAGAGGCACATAGAGTGTTGGGGGAGGGATGTATGCAAACATCGTATTAATTATGAGACAACAGTAGGGGGCCCAATAAATACAACACATGTGCCATTGAGTTTCAGAGGAGAGTAAAGACAGGTTTCACTGGTGACAGGGATAAAGGAGTTCAAGACTTAGGCGATATTTGAATCAGACCCTGAAGTGTAGTTGAATGTCAATTGGCTGAAATGAGGGGGGAAAGAAGCAGTGTGAGCAGAAGACAGGATGGGAAGCACAGCATAGATTCCGACCCATATACAAGTAAGTTATATGTGGGGAATTAGACTAGAAGAGAAAAGTTGAAGTAGTTTAAGCTCTGGGGAATTTGGGGCAAAGGCTGCCTTATGAAAGTCATCAGTGGATATAGATAACCAGGGGCCTGAGAGTTAATACCAATAGTGGATCTAGATTGGTGTGAGACAGTAGGGATTGGCAGGGTCTGTAAAGAAACTGAAACTACTAAGATTCAAGTGTTAAAAAACCCGTAGTGTACAGACCCTGAATACAAACAATGTACTGAGTTATATGGCATGCTTATCAACTTCTGCTTTACATAGCAAAGCACAGCGTCTCCATTAATACGTGAGAGAGTCATGGCCACAAGATGATACTTGGAGGAGCCGGGGCTAGATATCTGGTTTTTTTATCCACTGGTCAGTGCTAGATGCAAGTTCTGGAAAATGCATTGTGCTTTAGCGACAAGAAAGCCAGGGCTAATTTTGGCTGCATTATAGAGTTGGGTTCCCAGCATGGAACAGTTAGAGGAGGGTAGGTATTGAGTCTAAATCTCAGTGCTGGTTACTTAATTTGTTTGACCTTGAGCAAGTTAGCACACTTCTGTGAGGATCAGCTCCTCCATCTATATCAAGAAGACAATTACAACCAAAGCATGATGAAGCTTTAACTTAGGATCATGCGTAAACATGTATAGTGCTAGGCTCAATAGTAGGTACTCAGAATTGGTGCGTACTACACACTATTATGATCACTAGATGCACCATGTTTAGTGGCAGTTAATTGGTGACAGGGTGCAACAATGAATGGTGGGAATGTGGTTTTTCTCATTGGTCAGTTGCACATGGGGCACTTTTACTTTCTATGCTTCGGCACAAATTAAAAATGTACTTGGAGAAAAGGGATATGAAAGTGTAGACTATGTTTTCCCTCCCTTCTAGATTGTGTTGAGTCAAAGAGAAGGAAGAGAAAGAGTCAAGCAGGACTCGGAATGATGGGGACGCTAATGATAATGACACTAAGTCAAAAGGTGCAGCTAGGTGCTTTGTGACCACCTAGGGGGTGGGATAGGGAGGGTGGGAGGGAGGGAGACAAGAGGGAAGAGATATGGGAACATTATGTATATGTATAACTGATTCACTTTGTTATAAGGCAGAAACTAACACACCACTGTAAAGCAATTATACTCCAATAAAGATGTTTAAAAAAAAAGGTGCAACCTTGATGAAACAATGGCCTGAGAGGGAGTGTGATTGCACTATTCAAATATTTACCAAACGAAAACATAGGGAAGTGTGAGACATCCTGCCATAATCAGGGACCTTCCACACCACAGTGGGGATGCTGAGATTAAGACTTAAGAAGACTCTCGTGGCATTGAGACTGGCTGAACTTGTGAATTCAGAAGTGTCAGCTAAGGTGTCAAGCAGTAACGGGTGGACTGGCAAAGACTTTGTCACTCTGCAGGAGGTACCTTGGGAAGGAGATGTCATTTAAAAAATGTTTTGAATTTCAGTTTAGTTCCCATGTGTTAAGGCCCCCAAAATAGACTCTCCAATAAGCAGAAAGGTCTTTATTGGATAAGAGAAAAGCATGGAGATAGTACTTCCCAAGACCCTATTTTCATTTCTCATCACAAACTAGCTGTCTTTAGATTCATTGGCTCTCCATACTAAACTATAAAGAAAGATAGAGCTGAGTGCAACTGAAACTGGAAAATATATAAAAAAAGAATTTAATAATAAAATGGGATATTTTCCATGGGACAGGAGCTTGATTCTGATTTCCCAGTTTGAGACACTAAGGAGCCATGGGTTGATATGCTTGGAGAATCATTGAACAGTAAGCTGCAAAGACCCCACAGATGATCAGGTCTAAGCACTTATTGTATACATGAAAGAACCAAGGTCCAGAGAGGTTCAGTGACCTGGCCAAGGTTATCTAGTGAGTTTCCTGTGTAACATCAGAACAGGTGCATTTAGGATGAGAATACCTGGATTTAGACTTAGCTCCTACACGGGCTTATTCTGTACGCATAAGCAAAACTTTTGTAATAGGCAAATTCCTCACCTTCCCTGTATGAAAATGGAATACAGGGAGATTTTCTTTAGACTTGACTTCGAAAACATGCACTGAACCTCGACAAAATGTACTGTGTTCTTGGTTCTAAACTCATTGTATAAAGGCAAGGAGATGTCCTTTTCCTTTCTGGGAGACCTCAGTTGGGCAAGTTTGTCAGGGTCTGACAGAGTCATTGAACTGGGAAGGATGTGCCTCTTTTACAGATGTGGTAAGTGTCCTGGAAAAATAAGTAGATACAGCACAGTTACATAGGAAATAAATGGTGCTGAAGGACCGGGGTCCTTAGCTTCTTGCTGTAGGGCTTTTCTCATTTTCTCATGTGACATCATCTAAGTATATACAAACCAGAGTTGACACAATTGGCTCTTCTCCTTTTGTATGAGGAGCTGCACTTCTAAAGCAATTACAGCTTGCAACAAGGTTCTTGCTGGTGGTTTATCTACAACTGCCGAGAGTTATAGGAGGTACATTCAGGGCCTCAGCCAGACACATGGCCCTATAAGCACTGGCACAGCTATCTTCTCACCTCTAGCCTCTTTTCAGCCACTTTTCCTGTTGAGCCTTAAGGAAGTTAAAGACAAAAACCTTGCCTTTATTAAAAATTTTGACACTATGATCATTATGAATTTTTGCATTAATTTTGATATTTAAAAATACTGCATTAAAATATTATTTACCTTGATTACTGAGGTTTTCTTACACTTCCTTAAGTTTTGCACCTGGGATTTTAGATTGGATGGAATTCCATGCTTCCCTTGACTTTCTGTAGCCTTTGGGTTCACTGTGTCAAAATTAAGATAAAAATGGATAGATTCCACCCATTTTCCAGAGGACTCGATAACCTACACATTCAGATTCTGATTGCATTAAGAAATAGACTTATGCAGTCATAGAATGTAGTTCCATGCAGGAGAAGTTTTGTGTGTTTTGTTCTCTAATATATCCACAGAGCTTAGCATAGCACTTAGCAAAATGTAGGAGCTCAATTAATATTTGTTGATCAGATAAGTAAATGCAGTAACACTCTATTGTTCTTAATGTTTATAATCTGCTAACAGTTTGTGTAAGTTCCCTCCAACAGAGTCTTACAGGACCATAACCAAGTTCTAGTAGTTCTTTGAGACTTGGCCTCTCTGTATTGGCTGGCCACTTAGAGGATTCTAAGCAGATAATAAGGATGATGGTGATTGCAAAACAGTTCACTAGTAATGCTAGATTTTAACTACAGAGTAGGTCAGAAGCTACCATTTGCTCATTTGGTAGCCTTAGCCAGGTTTCCCCATGTTTCTGGACATAAAATTCATCATTTGGCAATAATAAAAAGTTATCACAAACAGCTTGGTAAGGATTAAGAAAGAATACATGGACGTGAGTTTTATAAGTGGTAAAGATAATGTAAATTTAAGAATGTATGATTACTAATTCCTTGCAGAAGCAAAAATCTTTGGATTTGTACTTGTATATAAAGAAAATTGTACTTATATACCAACAAACAGAGAAAAGGCATGATTATATATGCCCCAAATTGTTGAATTATGCTTCTGGACGGATACTGGGCTCAGCTGGGTTTTTCTTTTCTACAACTAACTGACCTAGAAAGAAGATTCATGTGCCCAAGGAATCATTTCATGGGTGGGGATATTGGGGCACTGTCCGCTTCTCTCACTCTGATATTCACATTCAGCTTTCTCAGATCCTAAGACTGGAGATTTCCCCTCCATTACTGAAAGCATCGAATGCCGCCAGGGATCCCCAAATCATGCTTTGATCTTTCTGCCTCTTACATTATCACCAGCAATAAATATTCTGCAACGAGATTTGAGCTGACAGTTCAGGTGATTGATTTACCAAGTAGCAAAGTCTCCAGCTTCGTTCCTCTGGGTTTCTGTCAGATCCTGCAGGGCAAACAGAAAGGAAATCATGTTGGTTTTCTTTCCGCCTTCTGCCATGCTGGCAGATGAAACTTGAAAGTAAGCAAGAAGCAAAGAGATAGAGGAGGAAGTAATCAATGTCACATAACGCCCCCCACCCCCAAACTGATTTTGGGGTTGCAGGGTAAATCACTGGCCTGAAGCAACCTAGAGGAGCTGGAGGTTTTCTGGATGCTTTTGAAATAAGGGTTGCTTGTGGGTAAGGCAGCAGGTTTAGAAGTCTGGAACCTGGGAATCTTGGGGAGCAGGAGGCTTAGAAATGTGTTCAGGGCACTGGCTTAGTCATTGGAACTGAATAAGGAAAAATCCCAGCCTATGACCATCTTATTTCCAGATCATTCTTCCCTCCCACATTTATAGAAGTGGCATGTCTCCAAGGCATTGGTTGGCAGCCACTCTGCTTGCCTGGTTATCATATGAAGATTGAGAGGAAGGTTTTGCATAATAGTCTTATGAGGTGGGTCTTATAATAATCCCCATTTTACAGATGCAACTACTGAGCCACAGCAAGGTTAATTGGCCTGTTCAAGACTATGCAGCCAGTAAATGGTAGAGTCAAGTTTTGGTTGCAGGCAATGGGGCTCCAGAGTCTATGCATTTAATCTAATTTCTTGAAATATATGTTGTGTGTGTGTGTGTGTGTGTGTGTGAGAGAGAGAGAGAGAGAGAGAGAGAGAGAGAGAGAGAGGGAGAGAGAGAGAGAGAGAGGGAGAGAGGGAGAGAGAGTTTATCCAGGCTTATAGTTGTTCTCAGTAAGAGGTTGGTCTGATACAATCTACTCCATCAGAGCTGGAGATAGAAATTTCATATGATGTGATTTTCAAGCATCTTTAACTGTGTAGGTGCTATTGTCAGTACCTCTTTTTTGATCCTTGTTCTCCAGTATTCCTGTTCATGCTGTGAATTCCTCAATATTTCTTCTATGTATCCCTAAATCAGACTGATTTGGTTTCAGTTCCTTGCGCTTAAAAATTATGATTGATGTAAATTATTATAGAGATTATGAAAAGTAGTACTTTTTTGAAAACTACATTCTCAAATACAGGGTACGTGGCCAGGAGTTCATTTTTCTGCATTTTTGAGACAGTCGAATGGAGTCCTTAGTAGAACAGACAGACTCTGAGGCTAGACTGCTTGGAATGGAGAACTGGGTTCCAGGATTTGCCATGTATTAACTGTGTGCCTTAGGCAAGTCAGGGGATGTATCTGTGTCAGTCTCCTCATCTTAACATAGAAAAATGACCTTTGAACAGTGTGGGAGTTAGGGGCACAGACTTTCCATGCAGCTTAAAATCCATATATAACTTACAGTTGCCTCTCCAAATACAGGGTTCCTCCATGTATGGAGTTCCTCTCTGTACACAGTTCCTTCTTATCCACAGATTCAACCAACCTCGGATCGTGTAGTACTGTAGTATTTACTATTGAAGAAAAAACTGCAGATAAATGGACCTGCACAGTTCCAACCATGTTGTTCAAAGGTCAACTGTATATCTCATATTTTTTTGTGAGCATTAGATGAGAAATTCAGTCACTGTTTAGAATACTTCCCTGATACATAGTAACTACAGTAAAAAATTAACTACTATTATTAAAATCCCAGGAATATTTTTTTGGAAATATAACTAACGCATATTGCCTGCTTGCTATGTAGAAGGCATGGTACTAATCATTCTATATGAGCTCACAACAGTCTTGAAGAGGGCTGTGTTAGCAAAATTTTATAGGTGAAGAAACTGATGCTCAGAAAGGTCAAAGATCTCTTCTAGAATCTCACAATCAGAAATTGGCAAGTTTAGTACTTGGGTTTATCTGTATCTAATTGCAAGGCTCTTTATCCCCCATGTCTGTGAGACCTCATTTGGGAAGAAGAGAGGTCATTTGCATGGGACACATGTATCTAGAGAATTCCCCATTCATACACTTACTGGTAATAAGAATAGGCACTCTTCACCATCTGTAGCTAAACTCCTTCCACTTACCCTAGGTCTGTGACATCTCCAGTGACCCCTTACATGGGTTGAGTTTGACCCCCTCTGAGGTCATGGCAAGAAGGGGAGGTGATCTTCACTGAAGTCAAGCTTTATGCAAGACACTGCTCTAAGCAGTTTGCATACTATTATTATTTTTTCATTTTTCAAGTGCTTAGACTATAAGCAACCCCAGGACCTACATACAGTATATTCATTTTTGACCCAAGAAACTTAGCTTCTCAGAGGTTAAGAAACTTGCTCAAGGTCACACAGTTATCTAGAAGTATAGTTAGGATTGAAAACCAGGACTGTTCGACCCAAAATATGTATTTCTGATATAACATGACCATGACCAAGTTTCCCCATGAAAAAAGATGACTGGAGTGGTAATAAAATCGTAATTCAAGTTGTAGTGACAAGTATGGCGTAATGGGTTTCATGCAGTTTATGGAAGGGAGTGACAAGGAGATCTGTAGTCGGAAAAGATGCAGAGACTCAGAACCATTGTAGGAAAAGAAGTGATGAGTAGATGATTTAGGCAAAGAGAGATGTGGACCATGTCTCAGGTCCACAAGGGGTGGGGGCTGAGGGATGGAAGGAAAGCTGTGTAAAAATAGATGCCTTGGGCTTCCCTGGTGGCGCAGTGGTTGAGAGTCCGCCTGCCGATGCAGGGGACACGGGTTTGTGCCGCGGTCTGGGGGGATCCCACGTGCCGCAGAGCGGCTGGGCCCGTGAGCCATGGCCGCTGAGCCTGCGCGTCCAGAGCCTGTGCTCCGCAGGGGAGAGGCCACAGCAGTGAGAGGCCTGCGTACGTACTGCAAAAAAAAAAAAAAAATATATATATATATATATAGACGCCTTTGGTTTGCAGAAGTCACACCTTGATGCTGGCTCTCCCTCCTGCTCACAGACACAGCCAGCCCCTTCCCTGGCGAGGAGTCAATGTCACTATTGGTCTCTTTGCTTCCCCATCGCAACGAAGCAATGAAGTCACTTCAGGAAAAAAGGAGCAGAGACAGCACTGACTCTCTCCATGATGGGGCTGACACTCCTTCCCACTGGCTGCTTCCTCTTACATGATCCTCTGTAGACAAACAAGAATGAGGACCAAAGAGCAAGACTTTCCTCCCACTCCTGCCATTGTCCCGTGGTGAGTGAGCTAATGAGGGCTGCACTCCTGGTGGGTGAGGCAAACACTCAGGGAAGGTAAAGAGAGCCCATAGCACCCCCGTCACAGGCTCAGGATGTGTCTCTATCCAGGTTTCCTTTTTCTTTTGTGCTCCTGCTTTCCTGTGTCTATAGTCATCACATTCAGTGTGAAGTCATGACATTGTTCCTTGGCTTATAAAGCTGTTTCACACACATGGCTTAAAAATATATATATTAATGCTGAGTGGGCAAACTTAAAAGAAAAAAATATGTATATAATGAAATATATATTGAAAATACTTAGGACAATATATATTTTTATATAATATATATCTCTCTGCCCCTTTTTATATTTCTCCATAAGGGAAAGTATAATTTTATTTCTAACTTCATGGGGCCTTCTGGCTCTCCTCACCAAGGCAGTATTTGGCATGCATCACTATCAAAGATGTGTCCCTGGCAATAGAATGCTATGAAATGGGGTTCTGAAATCAAATGAATTTGGGACTATGAGTTATGTAAGAAAAGCAAACATCACTACTGCAGACTTTCTCAGTGCCTTTAATGTACTAGAGTGCATTGTGAAGCTCCAAAAGGCAGAAGTTATAGGCAGATAATTTGACCATGAAGTCCCCCTTCCCTACCTTTTATAATAATTTCCTACAGGATCAATCAAGATTAGTGTTCCTTGGGGAGGAGATATTAGGAGTCATAGTAACAGGTTAAAATCATGGTGCAGGTATCAGAAGATCTAGGTTCAGATCCCACTAACTTGCTGTGTCATTTCTCATGAGTAACTTATCCACCCTTAGGATAATAGACTCACCATTGCACTTGGAAAGTGGTAGGAAATGGTGATTACCCTTATTATTTTTATCATTATCGCTTTCAAAACCCTAATGCACTTGGGATAAGGAAGGACAGAGACATAATGTTCAGTCCTTAAACTATTCATCTGTACAGCAGGATGCCCAGAGGGCTGGACACCTCAAATGTTCTAGACACTAAGTTTATAAAGACCCTCCCCCTGCAGCAGGGTGGTCTTATGAATAATTGAGCCCTGCTAGGAAGGGACAGGTTTATGGTTTTCTGATACTGTATGTGTTTGCAGCTGGCTGGTTCTGATAACACTCTTAAATAACCCCCTTCACCTTTAAGCCTGATATATTCACCTCCTGTTTACAGTTCCAGGAGTTCTATTGCTATAAAAATAACCCAGCTTTAAAAAGACAATGCTATTTTTTTAAAGGGAATAAAAGTGCCCTGGCTAGAGCCTTAGTAATTTAGAGATGAGAAGCCCTGTCAGTGTGTTTCACTGTGGCCTAGATGGTCTTCTATCAGTGGAAAGCTGGGTAGTTTTGTCCCTTTTGTTATAAAGTATAAAGAATAAAACTTCTGTCTGGATCATTTGGATCACCCCAGACCTTCCAGATGGGAGAGTTCATGCTGAATCTGATTAGCTGACTGACCATTAACTGGTCTGAGCTTCTACTTATGCAAATTAAAGAGGTTATTGTATCATCAATGCAGCCTGCCACCCAGGAAGTTCTATGATTCTGTGCAAAAGTGTTGCTAGGTATAATCCACATTATTGTTTTCTTTTACTTTGAGGATATGATGGAAGGAATAAGATTGGGGGTTCTGCTAACGTTCAAGCTGCGCCAAAATTATCCCTAATTTTTTAGGGGGTTGCTGTCTACCTAGGGATATAAGACTAAAATAGAAAACAGAGTGTGTGAAGTTGAGTGGTTATTATGGAACACATGTTACAAGTGATGGAAGGAATACGATTGGGGGTTCTGCTAACATTCAAGCTGAGCCAAAATTGTCCCTAATTTTTTAGGGGGTTGCTGTCTAACTGGGGACATAAGACTAAAGTGGAAAATAATTAGTCAGTGTAAAGTTGAGTGGTAATTATAGAACACATATTACAAGTGCTTGTAGATTAGTAGAGAGATTGCATTAGTTCAGGAATGGCTTTATGGGGAGGTGGGTAGACAGATGGGTGAGTGTTGGATGTGTCAAGAAAAGGAAAGTATTCTGACAGGGTTCTTTAATTTGCAAGGAAAAAGGATTTGACTTAAGGTATTGAAAAATATAGTTTTAATACAAGGATAAGGTAATTTTGCAAATTCCAGTTAGGAGAGGAAATTCAACCAAATTTTAGGTGAATAGAAATTGAGAAATAAAATGCTTTAGTATCCAGAGGTGACACTCTCTCCAGACCTTAAAGGACTCTCAGAGGCCTGTTAAGAATGCCTGCTCAATCTCTTTCCTCTTGCGGGACAGAATGCTTGTTCTTTATCTTGCCTACAGCTCCACCCAAATGCAGCTTCTGCTTTCCATTGGCAAAGCTCCTTTCTGTGTGGGTAGAACCCTACATGTCCTTTGCCACTAGCCAGCCTATTGATTGTTTTCTCCAGAGTTAGGGGCCTATAATCGCCTAAGTCAGCCATGCACAGGGATAGGGTCACATAATATATAGGACATTCTGTCCCAGGGGCTGGAGTCAGGACTGTTTATATTAGCAGGGAAGCATTCCCTAACAAGGAAGATAAGGGACACTGCTAATGCAAAATGCCATGCCAGGTTAAAAAGGAGGGGCAGAAACATTGAGGTTGGGAAGAGAATTACCTAGTTAGAGTGGACAGTGGTCTCAGGCAAAACTAAAAAGGAAGAATTCAGCCAGAGGACACATGGCTTTGAAATTCAAGAAAATGATTCGAAAAAAATCAAGCACTGAAGATATAAAAGAATAGGATAATGAATTGTTGACTGTGATGATGGGGACAATGTTTAAGTCTTAAAGTGTGATAAAACATCACAGTTCTGGGGCTTCCCTGGTGGCGCAGTGGTTGAGAGTCCGCCTGCCAATGCAGGGGACACGGGTTCGTGCCCCGGTCCGGGAATATCCCACATGCTGTGGAGTGACTGGGCCTGTGAGCCATGGCCGCTGAGCCTGTGCGTCTGGAGCCTGTGCTCCGCAACAGGAGAGGCCACAACAGTGAGAGGCCCGTGTACCGCAAAAAAAAAAAAAAGACACACATGCACAAAAGAAAAGGCAAGCTAATATGGATACATAAGGAAAAGTCATTTAGAAGTTAAATATATATAGTTTTCTTGTGAAAATAATTTTTTAGAACGATGCCATATCTTGTTTAAATATATCTTGAAGCTGTTAGCTGAGCTTGAGTCCCTGCTGGGAAATGAATGGAATGGGAAATTCAAGCCTAGTCTAAAAAAAAAAAAAAAAAAAAATTCCAAAGACTAATGGTTTCCAGCCACCTTAGTTAAGGCAGGACTTCTTATTGACAGGGATACTTAGCTTTGGAAATAACAGTTGAAATAGAAATTGAGGACACTAGCTGATGAGCCTGCTTTGCGTATTTATATATCCTGCCAGGTCTTTGCATTGAGCTTTCTGCCTAGGAATAAACGTGCTTTCATTGTTTGTCCCAGCCTCCCCTTTTCTAACAGAGCTCCTGCCGTGCCAAGAGAGATATGAAAAAAGGCCAAGTGATCTGCTATTGAAGCTGGAAGAAATATCTCCCTTCCAGTGACCTTCCGAGATAATGAGCAGATACGGTTTTCTAATATAAAGGGAATAAATCAAGGGACCTTTATGGAACCCGAGCAATAACAGTGGAGTCCAAGACCATCAATTCCAACAGCAAAGGACAGAGGCACCTTTCCCTATAGATCAATGTTAGACTACAACAAAGTGGGAGACATGTCCCCACCAGAGTGGGGAAGGGTTAAAATAGATCCTCTTCCTCCCTCCCTCCCCCACTCCCAACTTGCTCTGAGTCCTGGAACTAATCTGGGAGAAAATCACACCTTCACAGGATGTTTCTCTAGCCATTATTTTCTGTCGATTGGGCTGATACATAGTTTTGAGAGATGGATTGTTTGTCTTTAGCTTATTTTAATTTTTTGCTGTGAATTCATTGCTAGACACAGTTGCATATCAGAGTTATTTCAAAGGCTTCTGTTGATCTGCAGAGCAGCTCTGGTCTTCATCTGCAGCCATTAGTCCCTCTGCAGAGGCACATTTAGGGACAGGGCTAGAAGTGGAGCCACCAAGTGTCAAGGTCCTACTAGACCTTTGGATGAAGATAGTTCATGGGGCATCTCTGCCCTAGACCTATTGCTGTACACATGACAACAAATGGTTGTTATTTATGAAGTACCATAATACACCAATGAGAACAAAGAGGAGATGTATGTTCAATTTAGGAACCGTGTCTGGTATGTTAAGAATCATCACATAGATAATTTTGATAATTGATGTTTACTGACATCTAGGTGTTAGGCATTGTGCCACATCTTCCTAAATACTGTATATGAACCCTTAAAGAGGGTCTATTACTAGGCCCATTTTACAAATGATGTTATAGAGGCTCTGTACATTTAAGTGACTTGCTCTGTGTCACACAAGTGGAAGATATTAAGTGAAGCATGTTTAAGTGAAGCATATTTTACTTAGGGCTGTGTGACCCAAAGTCCATTCTTTGAAGCATGCTTTTCTGCCAGGAAAAGACATCCATAAATGGTCTATAAAAGGAGCTTGGGAGAATCGGGAACTATCCCTCTGAGGAAGCCCAGTTTTTCCTGGACCTTGTGTAGGCAAACATTTGGACAAATATCTTGTTCCAAGTGAGATGGCATAGAAAGCTTAGAATTGTAATGTACTATGTGGTCCATGTAAGATTTCAGAAATCACCTTAGATTCTCCCTCCCTTCTCCCCATTTTATCTATGAGAAAACTGAGATCTAAAGAGACAAGCGACATGTTCAAGGCTGAGCCAAAGCTGTAACGCAGGTCTCGGATCTTTCTAAGCCTTTTCCTTTAATTGGTGGGCAGCCATATTTTATTTGGGATGGTTAAAACATCTTGTTGAAGACATGGCAATCCACTTAGGTCATCTTTCCTGTAAGACCTGCAGAACTCCAGGCTCCTTGGTCTTATCCTGCCAGCAGTCAGCAATAGATTTGGGACAGGAGCCCATGTCTCCTCTCACCCAGTACTCTATCTCAGTTAAGGCCTCCCCTCTGCCACTTTTCTCTCTTTGGTAAGTTTATCTTCTATGTTGTGGACAGAGACAACTTTTGAAAATACACCTGGCTATGTCCACCTGTATTGAAAAGATGAGGTTGAATCCTCTTTCATGTCCTTCTTAAAGTGACTTATGCAGGACACTGCAAGATATGGTCCTTCCTTGTTCTATAAACCTCATCAATATTGAAATGGTTTTATTTTCACAAATATGCTATCACTTCGCTCGCCTCTGAGGCTTTAAACTTGCTGTTCCCGCTGCCTGTCTTCTTTGTAAGTCTGGCTAAGTCCTGCTCACTCAAGAGGCCTCAGTGTCAGCATCACTCCTCTCCGTGAGCTCACGCTTGATCCCTTGCTAGGTGCTCAAAACATACCTTGCGTGCACCCCAGTCCTAGCACTTATTACCTGTACTGTAATTCCCTGAATGTGTACATCTGTCTCTACCTACAGACAGGGAGCCCCATGGTGCTGGGACCCATGTTTATCTGATTCATCACTGTGTCCTCACTGTCTAGCGCCAGGCCCAGCGCAAAGCAGGTACCAAACAAATATTTGTTACATGAAGGTATAGCTAATGGATGTTTTTTTGTTTGTTTTTGCGGTACGCGGGCCTCTCATTGTTGTGGCCTCTCCCGTTGTGGAGTACAGGCTCCGGACGCGCAGGCTCAGAGGCCATGGCTCAGGGGCCCAGCCGCTCCGCGGCATGCGGGATCTTCCCAGACCAGGGCATGAACCCGCGTCCCCTGCATCGGCAGGCGGACTCTCAACCACTGCGCCACCAGGGAAGCCCCTAATGGATGTTTTGTGAACAAATCTTCCCTTCTCTTCCCAGCCACTGTGCCTAGTGCTAGTGACAGAATAGAGAGGAAAACTAGTATGAGGCTGATCTCATGGAACCTCTGGTCTTCTGGCAGAAATACATAACTACACAACTACATAAACATGCACACAATACAATTACAAATTCTGATAAATTCTACATGAAAACATTACAACAGACCCTATTACATGATGACCTAAACTTTTCCAGTAACAAATTGACATTGTTTAGCTCTCATGGAGTAGATGAGGTCAAATGAAATTTGAATGTTCAGTATCTCAACAATTAAGTGGCTTGGTCGTTAGACTAATGAAAACTGGGAATGGAGAGATATGGTACCGCCCAGTGACCTGGCCTCCCCAGCACATGCACCCCCAGAACTCTAGGGAGAGCACTTTTATCTTTCTTCTTCCAGGACAGTGTGAGCTCCAAATATAGGCCCTGATTTCCTGCTGCTTTTACTTGGAATTCACAGTCATACAAGAGGAACATGGAAGTTTTTTCCTACTTAAAATATTTATTAGATACTTTATAAAAAGCATGGAGAAGAAAGCAATAACGACCATGTCCCAGTTTTCCAGAGAGTTGCTGATAATATTGTGTAAAGTATTACATGCACATAGAAAATGGAAGTGGCAGATTAAAAAGTATATATAACATTTATAAAATATATAAAGATTACAAAATATATAAAAGGTGTAAAAGCATCAAAAATATGAAGCAAAACCTCTTGCTAAAGGCCTTAATTCTTAATATTCTCTTAAGATTCCTCACAGACAAATTTTCTAGTCAAATAACATTGTGTGTATTTACTTTTAATGCAAAAAAGGAATCACACCATCCACATGTGTTTGTATGTACTTTTTCATTGAGCAGTGTATCTTCTGATAATTTTTCTGTAACAACACACACAGAACAATCTTGTTCATTTTTTCAGCTGTGTAGTATTTCCCTTTATGGCTATAATGTCATTTACGTAACCCCCCACTGATGGACCTTTGGATGGTTTCCCAGTTGTGTTTGTTGTTGTTGCCATTGTTTTTGTTTTCAAAATCAATGTTGTCAGGGACATTCATTGGCATTCTCCTCCTAATGCAACTCTAAAATAAATATTAGATAGTGAGATTGCTGGTAAGGCTTACAAGCATTTTATATTTGGAAAGATTTTGCTAAATTATCCTCCAAGTCACATTGATCAGTGTAGGAGCAGAGTCATTTCCTGTAGCCACCCTATCAATGCAGTTTCCTAGCAGTTTCTTACTCTGATAGGTAAAAATGTATATATCAGATTTGTATTTAAATATCATTTTTATAAGTGAGATTGCACATCTTTTCTTGTTAATGTGGTAGGTATGTATCTTGGGATGCTGCCTTAAAATCAGTTAGAAACAACAGCTTTTTTTAAAAAAGCAAATCATAAACACAGACAGGATTACATAGACCTTTTCAAAGAAAAACGTGTTTTAATCACAGGTCCTAAAATTTTGGACATGCTTATTTGACATGAAAGGACTGATATTCTATTTACAAACCACCCTCACATATTTATCTATAATGATCTTTCCTAGGCAACACTTTATTACCTTGGTTCAATGTGTGATATGTATGGAATAAATTAACTTTCACCTTATGCTATTCTGTGAATCACACTCCCATCCCAGTGACGCATCTTAGTGAGGAGTTAATGTACCATAGGCAGACATTCTGGAAACTTCACTAATCTCTGTGTATAGCGTTGCCATGATGGAGACCAAAAAACTAAATGAAGCCTTCAGGTTTTGTAGCAGTTATTCCATTAGCTCAGAGCTCAGCCCCAATGCCTTCTCTATTCCAGTTTTCCTGGGTTTCTGCTTATCCATCTTTCCAGTCTCATTGGAACCAGCATGGTTTAGCCTGTGGGTTTGTGGTGTGCTAGGTACTGAAGCAAAAGAGATGTGTTTCTGAAATGTGTCTTAATCCATCTAGGTTTTTAGGACAAGGTCATTCACCTTGCGTCTGGTATAAGTGTGATCTCCAAGTACTTCCCCAGGTAATACGTTTGATTCAAATGATGTTATGATGGAAGAGGTAGACAGATTCTTCCCTTGTCACCACCTTGCAGGATCCCACGCTCTAGGGAGAATGTAAGAACTCAGCACCTCAGCCCTGTTCTTCCTTCTATCTCCAGGCTTAGAGATCAGGCAGAAAGGGTCCCTATGCCCTCTTTACTGTTATATATATATGTATATGTACATTTTAAGACTGACATTAAAGGTGACAGCCTTTCCCCACCCTCCCAGGAATAGATACATTGGGAACTATATTTGGAAAGAAAGGAAATGAGATGAAAGCAAACTCTGTAGCCTAACCCTTATATGTTTTATGAGGAGTGATTATATTGGGGCTATTTTTTTCAGTGAGTGCATTTCTCAACCAAACATCAAGGACAAATGATTTAGATAAGGGACAGTGAATTAGCAGAATTAATGGACCAGAATATTGCAATATTATCATACAAAATTTTGCAGTATTCACATATAAAATCACCTAAGTACAGAACAACCCATCTATCTTTCCTTCTTCCCCCTGTCCTCTCCCCCTCTTCTTCCTTCCCTTCTTTCCTTCAGTCCTTCCAACATCAAGGCACTGTTTATAAGAGACTATCCTATCTGCTTCTCCCTGACAACTCCTCCTTTTATTTTTTTATTTTATTTTTTAAAAATTTTTATTGGAGTATGGTTGCTTTACAATGTTGTGTTAGCCTCCACTGCACGACAGAATGAATCAGCCATACACATACAGGTATCCCCTCCCTTTTGGATCCTTCCTTTTAAAATCACATTGTTCCATGAACTTTTTGCCTTTCTGTATATATCTGTGAAGAGCAGAGACTAAATAAATTTAGAGAATGCATAGCTATGTTATATAGATGATATGTATATTATTATATTATATGGTCTCCATGTGGCCCTGGGTCGCCCCAGAACAGGACTCCTTCTCTGTCTCCATTCTAGCTGTGCTTGCCAAGGAGTCTGACCAACGATGAGGCACCAGATGAATGTTTAGGTCAGTTCCAGGGAGTTTCATTTTCCACAAACTTGCTTAGGGACACAAGAGAATAATCCAAGGCAAGAATAAAGGCTGTCATTTCTTCAAAATTTTATTGAAGTACAGTTGATTTATAATGTTGTGTTAATTTCTACTGTACAGCAAAGTGATTCAGTTATACATAAATATTCTTTTCCATTATGCTTTATGCCGGGATATTGACTGTAGTTCCCTGTGCTATACAGTAGGACCTTGTTTATCCATCCTATATATAATAGTTTGCATCTGCTAATCCCAAACTTCCAATCCTTCCCTCCCCCATCCCCTTCCCCCTTGGCAACCAGAAGTCTGTTCTCTGTGTCTGTGAGTTTGTTTCTATCTCATATATATGTTCATTTGTGTTGTATTTTAGATTCCACATATAAGTGATATTATACAGTATTTGTCTTTCTCTTTCTGACTTAACTTCACTTAGTATGATAATCTGTAGGTCCATCCATGTTGCTTCAAATGGCATTATTTCATTCTTTTTTATGGCTGAGTAGTATTCCATTGTATATCTAGCACATCTTCTTTATCCATTCATCTGTCAATGGACACTTAGGTTGTTTCCATGTCTTGGCTATTGCAAATAGTGCTGCTATGAACATAAGAGTGCATGTGTCTTTCCCAATTATAGCTTTGTCTGGGTATATGCTCAGGAGTGGGATAGCTGGGTCACATGGCAACTCTAGTTTTAGTTTTTTGAGGAACCTCCATACTGTTCTCTATAGTGGCTGCACCAATTTATATTCCCACCAACAGTGTAAGAGGGTTCCTAAAGGCTTTCTTTCTAATTGTAGATCATGTCTGGTGAGACTATACTAAGGAAAGAGGGGAAAGATGCCCCTTTGTCTCCCTGACAACACTTGTGCGTATTAAACTCGGTGTCAGAACACTCAACGCTGCGTGCCTGAAGCAGAGGTCTGTCCCTCGCTTAGATCTTGTCTGTATCTTGTCATGTCAGGGGGTCCCTGTATCTTGTCAGGGGGTCCACTTACTCTCTATGGCCAGACAGGCATAAACAACCTGAGAGCAAGGACTTCTGTCTTTCCACCTCTCCTGTGCTCTAAACTACAAGTTCTTACTAAAATCTTGTTGAGAATCTTACTAAACATGCTGTTGTTCACTTCAGTGCAAGGGAAACTTCATCACAAAAACTGTATCACAAATTTACTTTTAGTAAAACAACATCTATCACACGAAATTATAAAGATGCATTCAAATTTTATTAGTTTTATAGTGTAAGAGCCCTAAATATAATATCATCTTTCGTGTTTGTGCAGATTTAAACACTATTAGTTTTTAAATGAAGTCAACAGCTTGAAGAGGACATTTGTCTTTGAAGGGGATTTGTGCTTACTTCAAGTTTGAGAAACAGCCTTAATTAATATCATCATCCATTTTTTTTCATGTGTGTATGGCTTGCTTGCCTAGCTAGATTACAAGATTCTTGAGGGCACAATCCCAGGGTACCAGGGAACTTATGTGATGCTCAAAATCCCAGGGTACCAAGGAACTTATGTGATGCTCAAACAATATTGATTGGTTAATGGTACTGTCTCCACGTGTGTGCTGAGGTCTGAGTTTTCTCTTTACTCTGTAGTGGTTCAAGGATTGAGGGATCTGTGTGGGGAGTGGTATGAGGAGGGCACACATTTCAACTCTGTTGTGTCTGTTCTTGGGTCCAAAGGGCTCCTCCTCAAGCTTCCTGGAAGGCTTTGATGTCCACACCCCTCTCAACTGGATGAGTGCCCCGTGCATCCTGAAAGCATTAGCCGGGCCTCTCCCCAGTGTCATCTTACATTCTGATGTTCGATTGTGGCTATGCAGTTTTATTGCTGCTGATAGCACTAATATCTCTGCATAAAGTGGTTTCTTTGTTCCCATCCTTTTAGCCTTCCAGCAGCGCTGACCTTTCAGTTTGCCTGCTTTGCCAAGCTCCAGAGAAAAACCCAAACTCTTCCTCTTTTTACCTGGCAATGGTGGCTCTCCCCCATTCCTCTCCTCCTCTCCGTTCTCTCTTAGATCTTTTTTTTTCTCTCACTTAACCTTTTGATTGTATTTTCTTCTCTGTGGGTCATTTGGAGCCTACCTGGCCAAAGAGAAGAAGAAGACATATGACACTAAGTTTGAGATTTATCAGAAAACTTTTACTGCCAAATGATGGCATGAGAAATTTCATGGTCCATATATTTGTCTCAGGAAGAGACAACAGATGGAGAAAATATTTATGTATTGATGGACTTTTATACTGGTGTCTGCTATAAGGAAAAGACAAAAGTGAAAAAGGAAAGGAAGGAAAAAGATAAAGGAAGGCAAATAAAAGTGAGGGTGGATGACCTAGGGCTTTAGGTTTGGCTAAAGGCAGCTTTGGCTGTCTCTCTAGGAAATATAGAAGAAGCCGGTTCTTCCTGCCCCTTCAAAACAGAATGAAAACGTTCATTACGCCGTAAAGTAAGAAGTACAGAAAATTCTATCCTATGTTTCATTTCAAGTCTGGGTTATCATTATAGGTGAGGAGCAGAGAAACTGGTAGCATTGAGAGTCCCTGAGAAAACAGGCCTCTACTTTTGGGTTTAAAGTGAGCAAAAAATACAGGAAAATGACCCAGAAAAGATCACAATCCTGGAACAAATACGGTTGACGGCCTTCTTCAAGGGGCAATGGGCACCAATGCCATTTCTTAAAGAT
The DNA here is from genome assembly GCF_059928025.1 of Delphinapterus leucas. NCBI lineage: Eukaryota > Metazoa > Chordata > Mammalia > Artiodactyla > Monodontidae > Delphinapterus > Delphinapterus leucas. Next base: position 43,958,229 of record NC_143130.1, on the reverse strand, counting down.
CTTTTCTTTTTTTCAGGGGCAAAGTATCATTCGTTTCAGACTGTCCCGCCAATTCCCTTCTTCTGGGTGCTCTTCCCTGATTGACTGTCCTCCCCTCTGTACACAGATATGCTTACTTGCCCCTTACTTTTGTGTTCATGTCAACTTCTCTTATGCCCCTATTTCTTTACGTGCTTTCCCACCTGACTGTTGAAGGTGGATACTGTGTTCTTGATTTTAGCTTTTTATCTCTCATCTGCTCCCAGCTACTGCTTGACTCCATGTTGTACATGCTGGCTTTTCACTGTTAATTGACTTCTCTCCAGCATGGAACTTCTTGCTTTGTCCCGACTAAGGAGGAGAGAGGCAGCAAGGGGGAAAAGGACCTACCAGGACAGTCAGCCAGTCCTGACACACACGGACTTGTTTCCTGAGAGATGGCCCCTACACCAAGATACCATTAAAATGACAATGAAAGATGGTGGCTGGGATTTTCCCGTACCATTTAGCCTTGACTCCAGATGCCTTGGATGCTTGCTCTTGTTCCTCATTGGGAGCAGCACATCCCCCAAGAGCATCTGGACACATCGTGATGGTGGTAGGGTCAGTTGTAAGTTTTCATGAACACTAGAGGGTGGAATGGATAATATTAGCTTTTAATGCCAGGGTCTAGGAATGACAAATGCCCTGAGATATGCAGAAAAAAGGCCCCCACAAAGGGATGTGTCCCTCACAAAATTCCATTAGTTCCCCATTTGAAAAACACACACACACATACAAAACAAGACTACATAGCCATTTTCTCACAAAACTCCCAGGCTTCAGGTAAGGTTTGCTCTGAAATCTTCCAGTCCCTTTTCTAGAGTCCATTTATGCACCCACGTATTTTCTAGGGGAACCCCTATGTGTGAGCCCAGGGGATGTGGTAAGATGGATAAAGATAGATAAAGCCCCGTGCCCTTCTAGGCTCTTGTCCAGTGACAGATGTAAACTAGGCAGAGACCCTGCAGTTCCATGTTATGAGAGTTTTAAGAAAGCAAGTGCGGGATTCTATGGGAAGGTATGGAAAGGATTTGACCTGGATTAGGGTGGTCAGGGAAGGCTTCCCTGAAGTACTTCCCAAATGAAGATGTGAGGATGAGAAGTTCAGAAGTGAGAGAGGGAGGGGGGGCACAGGGTGGTACCTCATGTGGAAGAGCCTGGAAAGAGGCAGAGGGAGCATCACATGTGAACACCTGGAGCTGACTGATCCAAGGGCCTTCAGGAAGAGCTGTTCCATATGGCTGGAACTTGGAGAGCAGACAGAATAAGGTAAGGGAGTTGTTGATGCTGGGCAAGTAGGCTGAGCCAGTCTTCTAAATGATGAGTTTAGGCTTTATCAGGAGCATACTTGGAAGTCACTTGAGGGTTTTAAAAACAAGAACATCAGCAATTCAGATACTCCCTCTGTCTGTAGTTTGGTCCAAGGTGAGTTGACCAAAGTTGAATCCAGTTAGCATGTCTTTTTGCTTCCTGTCCTCCGCTCATTCCACTTGGAAGTAATTATGCAACAGCAGCTTCCAGAGTGCTGTGCCTTAGCTTGGGTTTGGAATTTTGTTCATTAGGCAGAGAATTTATTGATAACTATTAACAGCATAAGATTTGCCCGGCATTTATAAATTCATATCCTCTCTGAATGTCTAGGCAAATGTATTCACGGTTAACCTTAGATGCTGCCTCCTGAAGCTGCATAGAGAAAGCAAGGTCCTCTTTGCAGATTTCTTGTAAAGCTTGTTGCTGCTGTTCCTGCTGAATCTAAGCAACCAGAGGTCCTCCACATTCTCTCATTTTAACCTCATAGCAGGACTACAGGTGAGATGAGTGGGTAGTATTTGTATTCTCCTCCTCACAGATAAGGGAATGGATTACTTCCTTAGCTATCAGCTTGAATGCCCTGCTATGAACTAGAAGAGTGACCTAACTTTTACTGAGCAACTGCTAAAGTGAAAAGTGCTTTCCATGGCCATTTCTTTTGATCCCCGCAATGACACTGTTGGGAAGGATTTATCCACTCTGATTTTACAGAGGAGAAACCAAGGCTCAGTGGGGTTAAGTGTTCACATAGCTCTGGAATACCCTTGGAAAACAGAAAAGAAAATGGATGTGTTTGGTTTCAGTGACAAATGGTCTTGTCTCTCCACACCTTTTTGGGTCATTATCTCCATTCTCAAAAGTTGTCTTGGCTATGTCCTTCTAGTCCCTCAGGCTTTCCATTTTTCTTTTCTCCCTCCAGTCTTCTTATCTGGTCCATTCTGCCTCTCTAAGCTCATTTGTAGTTTCTAGTCTTGAACCATGAGTGCGTCTGCCGCCGATGGCTCTTTGCTCTTTTACTATAGTGTAGCAGGTAATAAATGCAGATCTGAATTTTGGAAACCCAGATTCTCTTCCTGATTCTGATCTTGAAATGTAAGATGAGTGATTCTGGGCATTTCATTCTACTTTGTGGAGGCTTTCAGAGCCCCATCTCTGATGCAGGGATTAGCATTCTTCCTCTTTACTTAAAACAAAGGGAGATCTTAAGACAAGCAACCAACAGGGCTTCTAAAGTGCTATCCCTGTATTTATTTGGACTCTGAGTTAGTATCCACATGGCTTCCAGGTGTTCTTATGATTAAAGCCAAAAACTATGGGCTTCCCTGGTGGCACAGTGGTTAAGAACAGTGCAGGGGACACGGGTTCGATCCCTGGTCCGGGAAGATCCCACGTGCCGCAAAGCAACTAAGCCTGTGTGCAGCAACTACTGAGCCTGTGCTGTAGAACCTGCGAGCCACAACTACTGAAACCCATGCGCCTAGAGCCCATGCTCCGCAACAAGAGAAGCCACCACAATGAGAAGCCCACGCGCCGCAGCATAGAGTAGCCCCCGCTCGCTGCAACTAGAGAAAGCCGGCGTGCAGCAACGAAGACCCAACACAGCCATAAATAAATAAATAAATATACAAAAAACCCTCCAATAACTGTGCTGTGGCCTCCAAGGCTCATCATGGTCCACGCCCCTGCACCCGCCCCCCCCACAGTCACCTCATTTGGTATCCTAAGACCCTTTGTTTCTTGTGCTCCATTCCTCCTGGTTTCCTTGGTTTCCTTTTGTTTCTCAAACACTCCAAGCTCCCTCCTGTTTAAAGGTTTTTGTATAGTCTCTCTTTGCCCAGACACCTCTTACCGCCCTCTAATTAACATCTACTCATTCTTTTTATCTCAATCAATGACCACTTCCTCAAGGAAGCACTTCCTAGCCCCTAGAATAGCTGCAGCTACTATGTGCTCCCAGAGTACCATGTATCATTCCTTTGTAACAGTGGTCATAGTTATTTGCATTTAGCATTGTGATTGACTCTTGTCTGTCTCATTCAATGGATTATAAACCTCATGATGGAGATCAAATCTGCTTTTGCACACCATTGTAATCTCAGTAACTGGCACTTGGGTGCTCCATGGTACCTGTTGAAAGTTGGAATGAGTGCTCTGGATTATATTATAGGTGATTTAATTGCCTTTTAAATTATTCTGATTCTGGTGTCAAGGATCCACTTTTGTTAGAATTTAAACTAATACTGCATGAGGCTAGAGAGTATGATCAGGTTTGATATAGATTCATGTGAATTGAAGGAGTTTTAAATTGTATCTTCATGTGGAACTCTGTTCTTATTCAGATTAGTCCAGAACCCTGTACTTAATCCAAAATATTGCAGGATTTATGTTTAGTTCAGAATTCCCGAATACAATGGGATTAATTTGTGTTTATTAAAGTTAGTTGGCCAGTGGAAAGTGAATGTTACAGGAGAAAGCATGTGAAGAATTAGTTTACTCTAGTGGCTATAAGCCCAGGTCCTAGCATCAGACCTCTTCAGATCAAATACTGCATAGTAATATGTGATCTTGTGTAAATTATGTAGTTTCCCTCTGTTTCCTTACTTGAGGAATAGAAAAAAATAATAGCAACTTCCACCTAAGATTGATAAGAATAAAACAAAATAATCTTTGCAAACTGCATAGCATAGTACCGGGCATCAAGTAAGGGTCCAGTGAATGTTAGCTCTTATATAAATAAGGGGTTAATACATATTATTAAATTATTAAGGAATTAATAAATATTAATTGACATGCTTTGGCTTTCTTCCGAAAATCACAGACCCCAGCTCCTTTTGCAACACTCCCATTAAAAAGTCTTGATTTTTAGATGATATCTAGACATTCATTGAAAATATCAATATAGAATCTTGAAAGATGTTAAAATCTTTGACAGAAAACAAGCAAGTATATTCTTTTAGGGAAGGAAAGATCTTGATCCCTCCACATTCTTTTTGATGATCTTCACATGATTCTAATTTCTCTTTGCCCACCGTGGTAATATTTTTTTCATCACTTTTTAAAGTCACAAGCATTCCCACGTTATGTCTGGGTTCTTATGGTAACCTTATAACTTTTCCTAAAGGAGTAAAGGCAGGTACTCTGACATTTGGAAAAATGAGGTGTGCAGTTATTTTTAGACTGTCTCAAATAGCAGCAGCAGGCTTCCATTTATAGGAACTGTGGGAACCTTCCCCTGTGTCTGGGACAAGGTAATGACTTCTGTGGAGTAATGACTTTGCCATCATAAACTTTGTCCCGCTGATGGTTACTTACCTCTTTAGTGGTCTTTGTATTATGCTATTTTGTCTTTTTAGTATTAAGAGAATGAGGCCCTGGTTGTTCTTCGCATTTTATCATTTCTTTCTTCTTGGGCTGGAAGAAAATGAGAAGCAGGGGCAGACTACCTCTCATGGCTAAATCGTTCCTGCTAATGAAACTGCAGGAACTGTACGTTAGGGTGTCTTTCATAAATCAGCCTTGGGGAGAATTAGGTGCTGAGAGACGGAGGAACGATGTTTAATCATCACTTGTAGGAAATCATTAGCTGCACACCCTCATTCTGCTACTTGCCCGTTCGTCATTCCCCAATCGCTAGTTTTCCCCCAGACCATTAGCATTTCTCAATGACTTTCTAAATGCGGAGAAAAACCACAGAAGGGGTGAAGGATGGGGGGCCCTTATGGAAACACGCAACTGAGAGATGTTTCTGCTGCTTGCCTCCTGCTCCTGTGAATGTAAATGGGCCGACATAAGAGCAAAATGATTGATACCTCGGCCAGCCAGATGCTGCCGCGGGAGCTAAAGAAGACTTTGCCTCCTGTTCTCCTCTTCCCTCTGTACAAATAAATAACCTAGGTGCCTTTCCTTTGGCGATGTGTAAGACAGCTCTGTCTTTTCTCCATTACCATAACCTCATGATGGACAAAGAAAATGAAGAGTTTGAATGGGTAGTGGAGGAGTGACAGCTTGGGAAATTAATCGGATCTCCCCAAATTTGCTTCCCCTATCATAGAGAGAGGAAGCCACAGACTTCCAATGGAAGATGCTGTAGAGTCTTCAAATGAGTGATGTGGGAAGTATAGTAAAACTGAACTGCCTCATCAACTGAAGGACTGGTAAATGCCCTCAAAGGAATGACCCAGTAGTGATGCATAGATACACAGTGCCATTCAGGAATTTTCAAGAGGAAACAGTATTCTAGCCTTGAATACTGCATGTTCCTGGAATGCACTTTTTGATGCTACGACATGTACACAAAGTGATTTTAGGAGCTTTTTTCTGAGACAAGTACCCCAGGTCTGTACTTCTGATTGTTTGCCTAATTAATTTTGATCGTGGATCTCAGAAGCTCTCAGCTACAATTTAGTCTTCCAGGTGACACTAAAAGTTCAGTAGTAATCAGAACATGTTCATTGAGGACTTACTACATGTCAGACCCTGGAATAAGTAACCCAACATACACCAAAAGAGTTGAATTGCACAGCTGCACTACAAAGTAAAGATTATCGTCCTAATTTTGTTGGTGAAAAACCTGATGTTAGTAATAATGATTTTCCTAAGTTCATGAAGCTTAGGGAAGGTCCAAGTTCTTTGGGGCCTGAAAATTATACTATTTGCAGAACCCTTTTGGAAAAAAATTACTACAAATTTAGGTATAGGGTTGCAGAAGAGGAGTGCTGTGGCTGCAGGTTCATCAACTCTGGGGGAGCTCTGCTTCCATTCAGTTGGTGGTGGAAGAGGCTGATTTCATGCAGGTCCATCTGAGATCACAAATGCCATGATTGTCTGCATATGGAAAGTTGAGTGCCCTAAGAAAATAAATCCAGGTGTGAGACAGCAAAGAGTGATTTGATTATCCCAGCAGTCTCTGGGGGCAGGGGAGATTTTAGAAAGCTTAGAGGAGGGTAAAAAGTTAATCCTGGAGATATCCATCTGGTTCAGGAATCATTACTGGTTATCATAAAACTCTGAGAGAGGAAACCATGACTGGAGGGCCCTGAACAACTCTATGAGAAAACAAAGTCCATTGAGAAGGCATAGAAATGGGAGTCAGGAGGCCTGTGTTCTAGTCTCAGTACTATCTTTCCCGAGCCCTGTGACATTAGAGAAGCTAAGTTTGGTTCTTCAGCTGTGAAACCAGAGTTTTACTGTAGCTTTGGAATTCTGTGATTCTGACTCAAAAAAAATGTATTAACTTCCCCATTTCTTTGGTGTTCCTTCTTGTTGAATATTTATGGCAGAGTTGAGCATGTTTTAAAGAGACTGCATCCAGGTCAGATGCAGACGTGGAGAGGGTAAAGGTTATTTTGGTTAGGATGGGTAGAGACAGAAACAGCGCAATAAAAAATACCACAGTGCTAAAAATTAGGTCCAATATCTAATTGCATAGAATCGAACGTTGCATAATGGTGTGTAAATGACAAGCTAGGTTACTGAGTAGCAGAAGATGGGAGTAATAACTGACCACACCATGTTAGAATCTGCATTAGTGTGGATGCATTTTTGTCCTGCCTTATACCCCCTTGCCTGCATGCCATTGATAATAACAACAGCAACAACAACTGTAATAATAATAATAACTCTACAGATATTTATTTTTTTTTACCATCTTTATTGGAGTAAAATTGCTTTACAATGGTGTGTTAGTTTCTGCTTTATAACAAAGTGAATCAACTATACATATATATATCTCCTCCGTATCTCCTCCGTCTTGCATCTCCCTCCCGCCCTCCCTATCCCACCCTTCTAGGTGGTCACAAAGCACCGAGCTGATTTCCCTGTGACTGAGATTTGTGTTTTATGTGTTTGGACAATTAGTTGGTGGGTTACTCAGGCAATCTCCCGAATATTTTCCCATAAGAAAAATGTTCTAGATTACTTGCAGATTCTCAGAATATGTCACTAAAGAACTATTTAACTTCCAAAGTGGCTGAGAATTTTTTTCTCCTCAATAAATAAAAGCAGGAAGTGTTGCTAATAATTTGTACTCAATGAATCAGAGACCAAAAAAATGCTTATTTTATTGAAAAAATGTATATTTAAAGAGGATGGGGAAATAGATGAAATGGAATTCTAAGATCAGTTCCTAGGAGGGCTATAGGACTTTAGAGATTATGGTCCCTGCTTCTTTGCATTATGTTACTTCTAAGGCTATAATGTTCCTTTTTTGTTGATGTAGGTAAACGCCTAATAGGACTCTCGCCTATATTGACCAGGATTATTGTCATTTGTCAGGAGATGGATCAAAAATGAAATGAAGTGAAGGATAGATATCTTCCATGGGTAGGAAATGAGCAGACAGAAAGGTTGGGGGGATGGATGTGAGTGCATGTGAAAGAGCTTGTTTGATGGGGAAAAGCAGAGGGGAAAAAGAGAAGTTGACAAGCTTGTATGGTCTCTCTGAGGAGCAAGAAAGTGGGTTGAATTAGAAATTATTCCAGCTGCCACTGCTTGGGATTATTGAGCTTTGCAGTAGACTTACTTCCAGAAACAAACCAAGGATTGCAATGGAGGGAGATAAAGGCAGAAAGAAGCAAGATAGTATAGGCAACTGTACAGGTAAGTAGAGGATGATAAAATCTGAGCTGTATGCGGATGCAGTCACATGTAGTAAAAGTTTAAAAACATTGACAAGGTAAGAGACATGCTGTTGTCATATGGGGTTACCAGAGGGGTAACATAGGGATAGAATGTGAGCATTGGATGAAGTGTTTAACTCCATCCATTAGAGTGTATCTAATGCTCATTGTGTGTGTGTGTGTGTGTGTGTGTGTGTGTGTGTGTGTGTGTTTAAGAAGGATCTGAGACAAATACGTAAAATGTTAACATGGGTTAAATCTATAAAATGAGTACATGGATGCCTGTTATAAATCCTCCATACTCTTATGTATATTTAAGTTACCTTTTAGGATAAAAAATTAAAAAATAAAAATAAACACATTGTTTATAATCAGCAAGGATGCTGATAATAGTGTTATAGATTTGATAATCTACTCTACAAATACTTCATTTTCTAACATAATTTTATTAAGGTCACCTTGCCTCAGTTGCTGAGGTCATTAAGAGATGAAATGTCTCACCCATTTTGACCATGAAGTTTTTTTAAGATCTCGCAGGTGAACGTTAAAGTTTCTTTTTGATGTTAATTTGGGCCACCTTTGAGCTGTGTAGATGTAGATTATACAGAAAAAACCTGATTAATCAATCTCCACTCTGATGAACCTATTTCTAGACAATAATAAAGAGCACAGAACCCCTGTAATCCGTTCCTCTATGATGCCTTTGATTCCCCAAGAGATGTGTTACCATTACAGGTGGGAAGATGGGAAGATGGTGGGATTGTGTTCTTAGGAGAAACTGTAAGGATAAAAAACTTGGCAAGACCCACAGGCTGTATCTTATCAGGGGAATGGATTTGAATCTGTTCTACCCCATACCATGATGCAGGCCCACATTAGGATGGCATGTGTGGTTTTTTCATATTTGAAAATGATATAAAGCACCTGACTTGTGTTGTTTTCCTAATAGTTGGGATTATCTGTTTCCGGTTCCCTTGCCTTATTGTCCTTACAATAAATCACTGGGTTTTTTTGTTTTATTTATTTATTTATTTTTTCGGTACGCGGGCCTCTCACTGTTGTGGCCTCTCCCGTTGCGGAGCACAGGCTCCGACGCGCAGGCTCAGCGGCCATGGCTCACGGGCCCAGCCGCTCCGCGGCATGTGGGATCTTCCCAGACCGGGGCACGAACCCGTGTCCCCTGCATCGGCAGGCGGACTTTCAACCACTGTGCCACCAGGGAAGCCCAAATCACTGTTTTTTGAACAAATAATTTTCGTGTTCCTAGTAAGTACCATACATTGTGAGGAGGCACAGCCAACCCAGATACTTTCATCCGGGCCCTCACAGTGTAGTGAGAAAGAGAAGCAGGTGACAGACAGCTGTGATCCCAACTCAGTAAGTTCTGTTGTTGAAGACACTCGGTGTCCCAGAGTGGGGCAGGAAGGGCACCCAGGTTACACCTGGTGGATCAGAGGAAGCTTTCTGGAGAATGTAGCACCTTCTATTTTATTGGCTAAATAGGAAAGATGAGGGAGTGTGTCAGTTAGGGTTCTCCCGAAATATGAATCAATAGTATATATAGAGATACACATGAAAAGAGATTTACCATAGGAATTGGCTCATGCTGTTATGGAGGCCAAGAAATCCCGCCATCTGCAAGCTGGAGACCCAGGAAAGCTGATGGTATAATTCAGTCTGAGTCCAAGGGCCTGAGAATCAGGAGTGCTGATGCCTGAGGGCAGGAAAAGATGATGTCCCAGCTCAAGCAAAAAGAGCAAATTCTCCCTTCCTCCATATTTTTTTTTGTTCCTCCAACCCTCAAAGGATTGGGTGATGCCCACTTGCACTGGTGAGGTTGATATTTACTTGGTCTGCCCATTCAAATGCTAAGTTCTTATGGAAAGACCCTCATAGACATACCCAGATATAATGTTTTACCAGCTACCTGGGGATCACTTAGCTGAGTCAAGTTAACATACAAAATTAATCCACATAGAGCATATTCCACATAGTAGCAGCAGTACTTTCAAATCCCTGGAGCTGTCAGGGGCTGAGGTATGGTAGAAAACAGAAATTCTAAGTACAGACTATAGTCATGACATGATGTTGAAGTGTTTTGAGGTGGTAATGACTAGACTTCTGTTTTAAAAATAAAATCCCTCTCATAGCAGTGTAGATGCTGCCCTATGGGAAGATGAGTCTGAAGACAAAAATATATCTGTGGCTGGGAGATACTTTATAGCCAAGGGAGCGATAAAAAGTAAATAAAATTAACCAGAATTATAGGGATCTCATGTGACCCTCTGGCTTCTTGGTGTTTTCAGTAGACTGAACTAGATAGAGTCTTTAGGCTGTTTGTAAGAAAGGAAGAGTAGAACCTAGTTTAGTGAGAAATTGCTTGCTTTAAAGTACTTTAGCTCTTTAACACCCAGGTTTGTTGAAATGTCTCATAATGGTAATAATGATAATAACAACGACAACCAACACTTACTGAATTCTTTCTATGTGCCAGTCATTGTTGTAAAGTTCATGTGTATTCGCTCACTGTACTCTCACTACAACCCAATGAAATAGGTTGCAGTTCTTCTCTCATTTAACAGATAAAGCCCAGAGAGATTAAATCATTTTCCTCAGATCCCGTGGCTAGCCAATGAGTGTAGCCGGGTGTCAAACCCAGGCGGTCGGGCTCCAGAAACCATGCCCTTACTCCCATGCTATACCACCTCCTATAGTAAAACCATTTTATGTTTTCATTTACAAAGCCCTTTGACTGTTCTTGCTTGTTTGATTGTTTACATGTTATTTAGAATATGTTTTCTTTAGACCACACATGGTCTTTTGACAAAGGTGATATAACCTAACCTGGTGATTTTGTACTTCTAACTCTGTGTCCTAGACAAGTTAATAATTGGTGTCATTAAATTCATTGGTAATGAAATTATTTCATTTAACCTTTTTATTTTAATCTAGACCCATCAATTATAAGAGATACAAAATTTATATGAAAAGATAGATGGTCATATAAAAATGTTTCTAATATAGAAGAACAAGCCATAGTGATTTATATTTCAGTGTGGAGATTCCCTTATTCATCCTTCCATCCATTTGTCAAATATCTATTGAGTGCTAACTCTACACTGGATGCTGCTCATGTACTAGGGATATAAAGTCAAATAGACACAATCCTTACCCTCCAAGATCTCTCAGTCAGCTGGGCCTAATCAAGTTCTTATTTCTGCTGCTGTCTATAATGGGAGAGACAGGGCAATGAGAATCAGGAAGGCTTCTGTTTAGTGAAGCCAAGAAATCAAATGATCAGAGGTGATAAGAATTTTTTAAAAAAAATAATCTTTTTTTAAAAAAATCTTGGCAAAAGAATCTCAACACACACACACACATACACACACAACTCTGCTCTGAGAAGCTACTGGCAAACTACAGAGCCCCCTTTTAAAATCTGGATGGAGAAGAGGAAGAAACGATAGCCCTGACATAATTATTTGGGGTAAATTAGTAAATAGTGCTATATTAAAATTTAAGTAGGAAATTTACGTTGTATTAAATAGTAATTTTGTTTAAGAATTAATGGCGAAGTATCCAGTATCATCTAGTGTTTACTTCCCTTGAACTATTTTTTAAAGAAGTATCAATCTTTTTAAAACATAACTAGCAATAGGTGAAGTTCCAATTGTTAAATATATTTTAAAGAGTGATTGACTGTGAAGAGGTGAGTCTTGAAAATCTAGGGAAATAGATACCCCCAGATTAACCTTTGGTCATCAAGTGTAGCAGCAAGGCAGACGTTCTGGTGATGCATCTGTGAAAGCAGAAAGCAGAGACATAGACTACTCAGCCTGTGTCTTGTGAGATTCTAAATTATTCTAAAATAGGTAAAGCTAAGCTAGGGAAAGATAGCTTCCACCCACTCCCACCCCTTACTTGTTTGTATTCCTCTTACTATAAGAACTTTAACATGCTTTTTGTTATTATTAGATTCCCTAATAATAAATGCAGTGGAGACTTGTTTCCAAAAGCATGGTCTGAGGTTCAGAGGGTAGCAAATATTCCAGAGGCAAACAGACACAGAACCCCTATCTTGAACTGAAGAAAACAATATAGCATTTGTTGAGCTTCAAACAGTTTTTTGTTAACTCATTTGACTTAACAGCTCTCAACTTGTCTTGAATTTATTAACATTTCCATTTTAGAGTTGAGAAAACTGAGGTTTTTCCTGAGATCACACAGTCCATCAGAGTAAGAACAGTGGTTTTAAAGTCAGATTTTCTGATGTCACGACCTAGTGCTATTTCCTCTTCTTGGTGTTCTTACTAGTAGTATTCTGAAAAACATGTCACTGTCTCTCTGATGGCATAAGATGCTAAAGTTGAGAAATCAGGCAAACTTGTATTCTATTCAAATGTGAGATTTTGCAGAACTCAAACCAAGGGGTGTAAAGGTACAGACCTCTCCTTCCCCTCACCAGAGAATATTTGCTTATATTCTAGAGTGAAAATAGAATTTATTTCCTCTGCCCTCAACTCCAACCTCCATCTCTCTCTTTGGAGGGGAGGGCGGACAACCCACCAGCAGCTCTGCATTCAGGGCCCTCGCCTGTAATATACCCACTGCATGTGCAGGAGCCATCAAGCCCTCACTGGATCTGGGGATTGGACACTGGGAATTGATGTAACATATTGCTCTGGCAGCTGCTTTTGCTGTGAGTAATAAGCTGTCTTTATCTCTGACCTGGAGGTCTCATGTTATCCGGCAAGTAGGTTACAGTCCCATACTCTTCACAATGTCTGACATAGCACCATGTTTTCAATGTTTAATCTCTCCAGCTATTCACTCACCCAACAGCTTTTTAAAAGAGCACTTATTATACATGAGAGATTCCTTTAAGACCTTGGGATATAGCATAGAAGAGGCCCCTGACCTATGGGGCTTACATTCCAGGGCCTGAGTAAGCACTAAACAAATTAAACAGCTAATTTTTATCTGGTGATAACTTCTGTGAAGGAAATCTAATAGTACAATGTGGTAGAGAGACTTGATTTGGGACACAGGCCAGTCTGGACAGGTGGTCAGACATGGTCTGTCTAGATTGGTGAGATAATTATAATAAGGCAGTGATTCTTACACAGGGTTGATTTTGCCTCCTCAGGAGACATTTGGCAATGTCTGGACACACCTGTGATTGTCAAGACTGAGGGAAGGTGGAATTACTACCAGCATCTACTGGACAGAGAGCAGAGATGCTGCTAAGCATTCTGAAGTTCATAAGCCTATCTTCCACAACAAACAATTACCCCATCCAAAATGTCAGTAGGGCTGAGATTTAGAAACCTTATAATAGGGTAACAGCGCTGCATCAGAAGTAAGAAAGACACTATGACTGCACATTTAGGGGGTTAATAACTCCCTGAAGGATGGCCAGAGAAGCCTTGACTGAAGAACTGTGTTTTGAGGTGAATTGTAAAGATAACTAGGGGTTTTTCAAGTAGATGTGATGGGCATTATAAGAGTAGGTTCTCTCAAAGGCTGGGGTATATGGCACAGTTTTCCCACCACAGAACTTCCCGATCCCCAAGGATACTGGGGACCCCCTTACGGTAGGACATTAGAAATAGTCAGAGTAAGGGGAGAGATCTGTCCTCTCTTGAAATTTTTGAAAGGACGTGGTCTCAGATTCACTGTCAGTGTATGTTTGCACAGAGCCATAACATACCTACCATGTTCAGACATCCTGTCTGTGTTAGGCACAAGGGGGCAGACTGGCCAGCTCTTCTCATATCTGTTTCTGTTCATCTTGGGCACACAACTAGATTACCTATCTCACCTCCACTCTCAGGAAGATGTAGCCATCTGACTGGGTGCAGGCGTGAGGAGGGAGGTGTCCACCTCCAGGCTCTACTCATAAAGCCTCACATGTGTGGCCCTCACTCTCTTTTCCCATCCACTGGTTGAAAGCAAAGGACTTTAAGGCTCTGAGGATGGAGGCCTCACAAGATAGAAGGGGGCTGGACCCTGAATCACTGCATGAAACACATTGTGCTGGAATTTACTTTGGCAAAAACTAAGTTTTTATGGTATTAAGCTACTGGGATTTCAGCATTGATCTATTATAGCAGGAAGTGCTACCATGATTAGTATAGATAGAGCTAAGTACTTTAAGTCCATTATCCCTAATCCTTTCAATGGCCTTGCAATACAGGTGTTATTACTTGTATTTTAAACATAGGAGAAAGGGTTCCAAGTGGTTAAGCAACATAAAGTAGTAAGTGGAGAGAATTAGGAATCAAATGCATGATCTTTCCAATATGCTAAACAGCTATGCACTGTCCTTCTGCAAGAAGTAGCTTTGAATGACTGGATAACTTTTTCAAGGGAGAGCTTCTCTACAGAGATTTACATCTTTCCTTATCTTTCCCTATTTCTTCTGGTGCAGAGGGGGAACAAATAGCTTTCTTCCAAGTTCCCATGCCTGGCATAGTATACCGATGCAGCATTCTCATCATCTAAAATATTTGACCCAGTACAAGAGGTAACATGATTGGTGAATAGAAACTGCTCTTGCATAAGTGGTGCTGTGCTTGTCAGACAGTCACGGATGAAAAAAAAACCTTCACAAATAGTGTTGCTTGTAATTTTCCTTATTTTTTTTCTTCAATGAATTGAGAATGTACACGAAGCAAAGGATCTTCTCCCTCTCTCAGCTGCTGGAAGTTGCATTTCATTTCCTAGTAAGAGAGTTTATGGCTCCCCAAGGCTGCTGGAAGGAGGAGTTACCAGTAATGAGGCAGAGTCATAAAGCAAACGGGTGTTTACATGAACGAGCTCTGGGAAGTCCTAAGGACCTTTCTGTGGACAGGGATGAGGTCAGGGCCTGAGAGGGGTAGCCTTTATATCTTTGATGTGACACATCTGAAAAAAAAAAAAGACCAACATCGCTGGGTCTCAGAGTGTAAGAAATGAGGCTGGGGAAACACATGAGGCCTTGGTTTTTCAGTCTGTCCAGCATCTTTGGGAAACTATCACTCCTCCATTCTTAGTCCTTGAAATTTAGTTGGGGCTGAACACTACCTTCTACTTCCAGGATTGGGCAGCTGACCCAACCTTGACCTGTTACTTATTTCTCTCTGTATCTCCCACCTCTGTCTGCAGCCACAACGATTGTTATGGAAACAGCTATATCACCTAAGCAGCGCCAGTAAGACCCATCCTTAGGATGGTTCCTGTGCTGTCATGGGAAAGTTGTTTCTGATTATAGATATATCTAATTAGCTGGGCCTGGTAACCCTTGGGGTATCAGGGATATTCCTTAAGGAGAGCCTAAGAATGCAACCCCACAGAAGAAAGCATTATTAGAAGATTTGAAAAAAAAAAAAAAAAGTAAAACACACCCAGATGATATTATTAGGGATTGTGTCTAGGGATATAGTCATAAATGAAATCAACCAGATGCATAAGTTTTCCATTTTAGGAGCGTTGCATTTTCTTGTTTTGTCTAAGTTAGTTTGAGTTGGGCTGTTCTCATTTGCAACCTAAAGGAATACAAATAGGGCATGTTCCTCTAGGCCAGGGTAAGGATATGAACCTTTTTCCCAACGGCAATGAGAAATTATTGAAGGGTTTAAGCAAAAGACATGCTCCGGTTTGTGTTTCAAAGAGATCATGCTGGCTGCACAGTGGAGAGCATATGTCAGAGGGCCAGCAATGGTGAGAGTAACAGGTAATTAAGTAATCTAGATGACAGAGGTGAGTAGCGTGGATTTGAGTAGTGGAGCTCACATTGGAGAAAATAACACACATTAGAGAGATATTTAGGGTATACAGTTAATGTATTAATGAGCTAAGGATGGAAATTAAGAAGGAGAGAGTTGTTAAGAATCGCTCCTAAGTTTCTGGCTTGGGAAAGTGGTTGAATTAGAGAGTTGCTCAAGGAAAAATAGAGCAGCCTTTAAGAATAACAAGTGTGGAAGTGATGGAAAGATCATGAGTTCACTTTTTAATACACTATATTTGTGGTGCCTTTATCACATTCACATGGAAATTTCAGTTAGGTAGCTGGAAAGTTGGACCCAAATTTCAGTGAAGAGCTCTGGACGGGAGATGTACATTTGCAAGTCATCTGTGAATTGATGGGAATTTAATTCATGGGCACTTAGAAGATCAGAGAGTAAAAGGTTAAGAGTGAGTGGAGAAGAGGCCTGGGGCTAGGCCTTGGGGATATATTGGGCCCAATATTTAATGGTTAAGTAGAAAAGAATGAGTCTGCAAATGAAGATAGAGAAAGGGCAACCAGAGAGGTAGGAGGAAATCAAGGAGGCCTTTGTACCAACTAAGGCAGGAGAAAAGTGTTTCAGGATGCTGTACTCAGCATTGCTGATGGCTGCTGACAGGTCTAATAAGCTGAGAACTGAGAAATACTAATTAGATTTAGCAACACGCATGCCACTGGTGACCTTAGGACTAGTTTCAGTAGTGTGATCGGAGCAAGAGTCAGATGGGGTGGGTTGAGGAGTGAATGGGGAGTAAGGAAATGGAGACAGCTTATCATAAATAATGCTTTCAAGCCAGTAAGCCCTTCACATGCAGTAGTGAACTACCAGAAGCTAAATACATGCTTGGCAAATGAGATTTGGGGTTAGATTTGCCTAAATCTCTCAGAATCAAGAGCACAGGTATGCCTGGCTCTCTGTCCATGGTACACTTATGTTCAGTCAACATTTATTAAGCATATACCCCATGTTAGGGTCTGGGTTATGAAGGTGCACAAGACTTGGGTCTTGGCTTTGAAGAACTGTCATATAGATGGGGAGATAGACTTGCAAAGACAGTGGTCTAATTCAACATGGTAATGCAGTGAAGGTATACAGAGGAGATAGTCCTGAGAGGGAGCAGCAAAGACCTCCTGAAGGAGGTGACAGCTGAACCAAGTCTTGAAGTATATGTGGGATTTCACTTTATCCTTGTGGAAATACAACTCTTCCATACATGGAGCCAATCCATAAAATATGGACATCAGTACAATTAGCCTTCATGCACCCAAGGAATAAGTGTATAGAAAACCAGAAGTCAGTTTGCTTGCACTCATCACATGGCCTAACCACCACTAGTTGGCTCTGTATGCACTGAAAAAAGGGAAAAGCAGAGCTGTTAGGCGTATATTGAAAAGAATCTCTCCTAGATTTCTTATCTCCATGGGGTTTCAGAATGAAATATATCAGCTCCACAGGGAAGCCCCTGACAGATGGGAACCTATTTAACAAGCCATGGAAAATGAACAGTTTGGCTCTGAAAAGGACCACATAGTCAGAGAAAAATCTATTCTCAGCGATGTGGGTGTTGGCAGGACCCAATGACCCACATTCAGAAAAATTTGTCTATTAATTAGGGCAGGTGGTTCCATCCCAGAAGGCTCTGCCTAGCAACTGTAACCAAGAGCATCTGCAACTTCAGTCCTATGAAAGAACTTCAGTGTGAGGAATCATAGTGGAGTGGATAGTAGCAAGAGAAGTCTCTGAACTTGAGCCTGATTGCTCTATCTGTGCCCCTATTTTTGCTTCACCCAGATGAGTAGTTTCTGATAGCTCAACAGATCCCCAAGACGGAATCTCTCTCCCCCAACAAACTTAAACTCTGTGTGGCCTTTTCATCTGGCCCTTGAATACCAGCGATGGATGGTTTCAAAGAAGGATATTAAAACAATGTTTGAGGGTCATTACAGGATGGTTGAGACATGGAACAGGTACAATGGAGATTTTCATACACTCTTGGTTTACCATTTGTTTGATTTAATTAATTCATTCATTAAACAAATATTTCACATATTTCATAGATGAGGGGGCACAATATTGAACAAAACAGAGTACCTATGCTCAAAAACTTAAAATCTATGTGAGGAAATCAATAAAGTCATTTCAGTGCAGTGAGATAATTGCTACCATAAGGAGCCTTAAATGTAGGGGGCTGTAAGTACAGGGAGCCCTGGGAAGAGGTAGGCAACCCAATCTTTGAAGAATCCTGGAAGGCTGATGGGGGAGTTAACCTGCAAGGAAAATTAAGATTCATGCTGAGGAAAAAGGAGATGGTAGTGTTCTATGAAGTGCTAACAACATGTATCAAGGCAGCAGACATGAGCAGGGCACCTTTGTTGAATGACTAATGGCTTGAGATTGAGAGAGCTAAAATAGGAGTATAAGAATTGAGATGGAGAGGTTAGGAGGGGCTAGATCATGTAGGGTCTCAAATGCCATGCTAAGGAGCTACAGTGTTACCCTCTAGGTAGTCAAAGAACAGTTGTTTTTGTTTTTTCTTTAATTTTTTTTATTGTAGTAGAGTTGATTTACAATGTCATGTTAGTTTCAGGTTTATAGCACACTGATTCAGCTATACATACATACATATATTCATATCTATGCATATATGAATATATATATGTATATTTTTTCAGATTATTTTCCCTTATAGGTTATTACAAAATATTGAGTACAGTTCTCTGTGCTAGACAGTAGGTCCTTGTTGGTTATCTTATCTATTTCATTTATAGTAGTGGGTATGTTAATCCCAAACTTCTAATTTATAGCCCCCCTTCCGCTTTAGCAACCATAAGTTTGTTTTCTATGTCTGTGGGTCTATTTCTGTTTTGTAAATAAGTTCATTTGTATCCTTTTTTTTTTTTTTTCCAGATTCCACATGTAAGCGATATCATGTAATATTTGTATTTCTCCGTCTGGCTTACTTCACTTAGTATGATAATCTCTAGGTCCATAGAACAGTTTTAACTGGAAAGGAAATATGCTCATGTTTGTACTTTGGAAAATATTCCCTAATCACTAATTCATTCATATTAAGAAAAGACATATGAAGCCTCTGTTTAGACCAGGCACTGGGCTGAGCTCTGGGACTTAGAGTGGTGTGCAAAGCAGGCATAATCCCTGCCCTTGTAGAATTTATAAGTAAGATAGACATTACACAAATGATTTAAAGGGTTGATAACATATCAGTGTGAGACATGAAGAGATGGAGGATTAAGGCAGGGAGGCAACTTATAGTCCACTTGTCGTAAATCAGACAGAAGATGGTGGTGGCTTACACCAAGGCAGAGAGTGGAGTTAGGAGGGATGGATTGATTCCAGAGATTGCTGTAGAGGTAGAGGTCATAAGACAGCTGAGATCTCCTGGTGACCATAACTTCCCCTGATGGAATGACATGACAGGGCTCTGTCTGTTCCGTGAAGAAAAAGGAACCTATTCAAATTTTGCAAATCAATTTGGAGAGATCTGTCAATATATCATACCCCCGGGCAGAAGATCACTCGTCATAGCTAATATGGGCAGCTAATATGAAGAAGGATTAGTACAGGTTGAGATGCAAAAGTCTATTTACAATTTCATATTTGTGTTCTTTCATGGGCCAGAGCTCTTGCAGCTGTAGATTTTTCTTCTATTTTTAACTCATGGCAGGAGATTTTTTTCCCCCAAGATAGTGCTATATTTTAAATTAAATATTTTATTATGAATATCTCAAACACATAAAAACAGGCAGAAAATAATGTAACAGACCTATGGAGCCATCACTGATATTTCAAAAAGTTAACTTTGTGTGATATTTGCTTTAGGTATCTTTCTTAAACAGTTAAGACGTAATTAAATCATGATTGCTCTCTTCAACATCCTGAATATCTCAGAGGAAACAATCACTGCAAGTTGTTGAATGTCATTCCATATACTTCAGCATTTACTTGACATGGATGTATCCACAAACAACACATAGTCTGTTTTAAAATCTTACAGAAATTGTATCATACTTGATCATTTTTCTACCTTGTATTCTTCAATCAAAATGTTGCTCTTGAGATTTCTCTTTGTTGATAAAAGTGGATTCTGTTCATTTATTCTAATAACAGTATATATCCCACTGCACTGATAATCAGAGTTTATAGATCTGTTTCCTTTACTGAGACACAGTAAATTTCTCCCTGTTCTTTCACTTGCATGAAAGTTTCTCTGTGATAGCTATCGAGAATCAGAATTGCTGGTCTGCATCCTCATCAATACTTGGTGATCCGCGTAGTTACCTTTTTTTTTTTAACATCTTTATTGGAGTATAATTGCTTTACAATGGTGTGTTGGTTTCTGCTGTATAACAAAGTGGATCAGCTATATGTGTACATACATCCCCATATCTCCTCCCTCTTGTGTCTCCCTCCAACCCTCCCTATCCCACCCCTCTAGGTGGTCACACAGCACCGAACTGATCTTCCTGTGCTATGTGGCTGCTTCCCACTAGCTATCTGTTTTACATTTGGTAGTGTTTATATGGCCATGCCATTCTCTCACTTCGTCCCAGCTTACCCTTCCCCCTCCCTGTGTCCTCAAGTCCATTTTCTACATCTGAGTCTTTATTCCTGTCCTGCCCCTAGGTTCTTCATAACAATTTTTTTTTTTTAGATTCCATATATATGTGTTAGCATACGGTATTTGTTTTTCTCCTTCTGACTTACTTCACTCTGTATGACAGACTCTAAGTCCATCCACCTCACTACAAATAACTCAATTTCATTTCTTTTTATGGCTGAGTAATATTCCATTGTATATATGTGCCACATCTTCTTTATCCATTCATCTGTTGATGGACACTTAGGTTGCTTCCATATCCTGGCTATTGTAAATAGAGCCGCAATGAACATTTTGGTACATGACTCTTCTTGAATTATGGTTATCTCAGGCTATATGGCCAGTAGTGGGATTGCTGGGTCATATGGTAGCTCTATTTTTAGTTTTTTAACGAACCTCCATACTGTTCTCCATAGTGGCTGTACTACTTTACATTCCCACCAACAGTGTAGGAGGGTTCCCTTTTCTCCCCACCCTCTCTGGCATTTATTGTTTGTAGATTTTTTGATGATGGCCGTTCTGACTGGTGTGAGGTGATACCTGATTGTAGTTTTGATTAGCATTTCTCTAATGATTAGTGATGTTGAGCAGCTTTTCATGTGCCTTTTGGCCATCTGTATATATTCTTTGGACAAATGCCTATTTAGGTCTTCTTCCCATTTTTGGATTGGGTTGTTGTTTTTTAAGATATTGAGCTGCATGAGCTGCTTGTATATTTTGGGGATTAATCCTGTGTCAGTTGCTTCATTTGCAAATATTTTCTCCCATACTAAGGGTTGTCTTTTTGTCTTGTTTATGGTTTCCTTTGCTGTGCAAAAGCTTTGAAGTTTCATTAGGTCCCATTTGTTTATTTTTGTTTTTATTTCCATTTCTCTAGGAGGTTGGTCAAAAAGGATCTTGCTGTGATTAATGTCATAGAGTGTTCTGCCTATGTTTTCCTCTAAGAGTTTTACAGTGTCTGGCCTTACATTTAGGTCTTTAATCCATTATGAGTTTATTTTTGTGTACGGTGTTAGAGAGTGTTCTAATTTCATTCTTTTACATGTAGCTCTCCAGTTTTCCCAGAACCACTTATTGAAGACGCTGTCTTTTCTCCATTGTATATTCTTGCCTCCTTTATCGAAATTAAGGTGACCATATGTGCGTGGGTTTATCTCTAGGCTTTCATCATGTTCCATTGATCTATATTTCTGTTTTTGTGCCAGTACCATACTGTCTTGATTACTGTTGCTTTGTAGTGTTGTCTGAAGTCCAGGAGACTCATTCCTCCAGCTCCATTTTTCTTTCTCAAGATTACTTTGGCTATTCAGGGTCTTTTGTGTTTCCATACAAATTGTGAAATTTGTTTTTCTAGTTCTGTGAAAAATGCCATTGGTAGTTTGATAGGGTTTGCATTCAATCTGTAGATTGCTTTGGGTAGTAGAGTCATTTTCACAATGTTGATTCTTCCAATCCAGGAACATGGTATATCTCTCCATCTGTTTGTATCATTTTTACTTTCTTTCATCAGTATCTTATATATTTCTGTATACAGGTCTTTAGTCTCCTTAGGTAGGTTCATTCCTAGGTATTTTATTCTTTTTGTTGTAGTGGTAAATGGGAGTGTTTCCTTATTCCCTTTCTGATTTTTCATCACTAGTGTTTAGGAATGCAACAGATTTCTGTACATTAAATTTTGTATCCCGCTACTTTACTAAATTCATTGATTAGCTCTAGTAGTTTTCTGGTAGCGTCTTTAAGATTCTCTATGTATGTATCATGTCGTCTGCAAACAGTGACAGCTTTACTTCTTCTGTTTCAATTTGGATTCCTTTTATTTCTTTTCTTTGACTGCTGTGGCTAAAACTTCCAAACCTATGTTGAATAACAGTGGTGAGAGCGGAAAACCTTGTCTAGTTCCTGATCTTAGTGGAAGTGGTTTCAGTTTTTCACCACTGAGAATGATGTTGGCTGTGGATTTGTCATATATGGCCTTTATTATGTTGAGGTTAGTTCCCTCCATGCCTACTTTCTGGAAAGTGTTTATCATAAATGGGTGTTGAATTTTGTTGAAAGCTTTTTCTGCCCCTATTGAGGTGATCATATGGTTTTTATTATTCAGTTTGTTAATATGGTGTATCACAGTGATTGATTTGTATATATTGAAGAATCCTTGCATTCCTGGGATAAACCACACTTGATCATGGTGTATGATCATTTTACTGTTTTGTTGCATTCTGTTTCCTAGTATTTTGTTGAGGATTTTTGCATCTATGTTCATCAGTGAGGTTGACCTGTAGTTTTCTTTCTTTGTGACATCTTTGGTTTTGGTATAAGGGTGATGGTGGCCTTGTAGAATGAGTTTGGGAGTGTTCCTCCCTCTGCTATATTTTGGAATAGTTTGAGAAGGATAGGTGTTAGCTCTTCTCTAAATGTTTGATAGAATTCGCCTGTGAAGCCATCTGGTCCTGGGCTTTTGTTTGTTGGAAGATTTTTAATCACAGTCTCAATTTCAGTGCTTGTGATTGGTCCGTTTATATTTTCTTTTTCTTCCTGGTTCAGTATCAGAAGGTTGTGCTTTTCTAAGAATTCATCCATTTCTTCCAGGTTATCCATTTTATTGGCATATAGTTGCCTGTAGTAATCTCTCACGATCCTTTGTATTTCTGCAGTGTCAGTTGTTACTGCTCCTTTTTCATTTCTAATTCTATTGATTTGAGTCTTCTCCCTTTTTTTCTTGAGGAGTCTGGCTAATGGTTTATCAATTTTGTTTATCTTCTCAAAAAACCAGCTTTTAGTTTTATTGATCTTTGCTATTGTTTCCTGCATTTCTTTTTCATGTATTTCTGCTCTGATCTTTATGATTTCTTTCCTTCTGCTAACTTTGGGGGTTTTTTCTTCTTTCTTTCATTGCTTTAGGTGTAAGGTTAGGTTGTTTATTTGAGATGTTTCTTGTTTCTTGAAGTAGGATTGTATTGCTATAAACTTCCCTCTTAGAACTGCTCTTGCTGCATCCCATAAGTTTTGGGTCGTTGTGTTATCATTGTCATTTGTTTTCAGGTATTTTTTGATTTCCATTTTGATTCCTTCAGTGATCTCTTGGTTATTAAGTAGTGTATTGTTTAGCCTCCATGTATTTGTATTTTTTACAGATTTTTTCCTGTAATTGTTATCTCGTTTCATAGCGTTGTGGTAAGAAAAGATACTTGATACAATTTCAGTTTTCTTAAATTTACCAAGGCTTGATTTGTGACCCAAGATATGATCTATCCTGGAGAATGTTCCATGAGCACTTGAGAAGAAAGTGTATTCTGTTGTTTTTGGATGCAATGTCCTATAAATATCAATTAAGTCCATCTTGTTTAATGTATCATTTAAAGCTTGTGTTTCCTTATTTATTTTCATTTTGGATGATCTGTCCATTGGTGAAAGTGGGGTTTTAAAATCCCCTACTATGATTGTGTTACTGTTGATTTCTCCATTATGGCTGTTAGCATTTGCCTTATGTATTGAGGTGCTCCTATGTTTGGTGCATAAATATTTACAATTGTTATATCTTCTTCTTGGATTGATCTGTTGATCATTATGTAGTGTTATTCTTTGTCTCTTGTCATAGTCTTTATTTTAAAGTCTGTTTTGTCTGATATGAGAATTGCTACCAGCTTTCTTTTGATTTCCATGTGCATGGAATATGTTTTTCCATCCTCTCACTTTCAGTCTGTATGTGTCCCTAGGTCTGAAGTGGGTCTCTTATAGACAGCATATGTATGGTTCTTGTTTTTTTTTTTTTTTTTATCAATTCAGCCAGTCTATGTCTTTTGGTTGGAGCAATTAGTCCATTTACATTTAAGGTATTTATTGATATGTATGTTCCTATTACCATTTTCTTAATTGTTTTGGGTTTGTTATTGTAAGTCTTTTCCTTCTCTGGTGTTCCCTTCCTAGAGAACTTCCTTTAGCATTTGTTGTAAAGCTGGTTTGGTGGTGCTGAATTCTCTTAGCTTTCGCTTGTCTGTAAAAGTTTTAATTTCTCAGTTGAATCTGAATGAGATCCCTGCTGGGTAGAGTAATCGTGGTTGTAGGTTCTTCCCTTTCATCACTTTAAATATGTCCTGCCACTCTCTTCTGGCTTGCAGAGTTTCTGCTGAAAGATCAGCTGTTAAACCTATGGGGATTCCCTTGTATGTTATTTATTGTTTTTCCCTTGCTGCTTTTAACATTTTTTCTTCGTATTTAATTTTTTGATAGTTTGATTAATATGTGTCTTGGCATGTTTCTTCTTGGATTTATCCTGTATGGGACTCTTTGTGCTTCCTGGACTTGATTAACTATTTCCTTTCCCATATTTGGGACGTTTTCAACTATAATCTCTTCAAATATTTTCTCAGTCCCTTTCTTTTTCTCTTCTTCTTCTGGGACGCCGATAATTTTAATGTTGGTGCATTTAATGTTGTCCCAGAGCTCTCTGAGACTGTCCTCAATTCTTTTCATTCTTTTTTCTTTATTCTGCTCTGCGGTAGTTATTTTCACTATCTTATCTTCCAGGGCACTTATCCATTCTTCTGTCTTAGTTATTCTGCTATTGATTCCTTCTAGAGAATTTTTAATTTCACTTATTGTGTTCATCATTGTTTGTTTGCTCTTTAGTTCTTCTAGGTCCTTGTTAAACATTTCTTGTATTTTCTCCATTCTGTTTCCCAGATGTGGCATCATCTTTACTCTCATTATCTGAATTTTTTTCAGGTAGAATGCCTATTTCCTCTTCATTTTTTTGGTCTGGTGGGGGTTTTTACCTTGCTCCTTCATCTGCTGTATGTTTCTCTGTCTTCTCATTTTCCTGAACTTACTGTGTTTGGGGTCTCCTTTTCACAGACTGCATGTTCATAGTTCCCATTGTTTTCGGTGTCTTCCCCCAGTTGGTAAGGTTGTTTCAGTGGGTTGTGTAGGCTTCCTGGTGGAGGGGACTAGTGCCTGTGTTCCGGAGAATGAGGCTGAATCTTTTCTTTATGGTGGCAGGACCGTGTCTGGTGGTGTGTTTTGGGGTGTCTGTGGACTTATTATGATTTTAGGCAGCCCCTCTGCTAATGTGTGGGGTTGTGTTCCTGTCTTGCTAGTTGTTTGGCATAGAGTGTCCAGCACTGTAGCTTGCTGGTCATTGAGTAGAGCTGGGTCTTAGTGTTGAGATGGAGATCTCTGGGAGAGCTTTTGCCATTTGATATTACTTGGAGCCGGGAGGTCTCTGGTTGACCAATGTCCTAAACTTGGCTCTCCCACCTCAGAGGCCCAGGCCTGACACTTGGCTGGAGCAACAAGACCCTGTCAGCCACATGGCTCGGAAGAAAAGGGCGAAAAAAAGAAACAAAGAATAAAATAAAGTTATTAAAATAAAAAATAATTATTAAAAATAAAAAAGTTAAAAAGTGATAAAAAAAGAAAGAAGGAAAGAAAGACGAGAGCAACCAAATCAAAAAACAAATCCATCAATGATAACAAGTGCTGAAAATTATACTAAAAAAATAAAATAAAATAAGAAAACCAAAAAAAAAGCACAGATAGAACCCTAGGACAAATGGTAAAAGCAAAGCTATACAGACAAAATCATGCAAAGAAGCATATACATACACACTCACAAAAAGAGAAAAAGGAAAAAAAAAAATATATATATATATATATATATATACATATATATATCTTTGCTTCCAAGTCCACCGCCTGAATTTGGGATGATTCATTGTCTATTCAGGTCTTCCAATGCTGGGTACATCAAGTTGATTGTGGAGATTTAATCCGTTGCTCCTGAGGCTGCTGGGAGAGTTTTCCCTTTCTCTTCTTTGTTTGCACAGCTCTTGGGGTTCAGCTTTGGATTTGGCCCCACCTCTGCATGTAGGTCACCTGAGGGCGTCTGCTCTTCTCTCAGACAGGACGGGTGTAAAGGAGCAGCTGATTCCAGGGGGCTTTGGCTTACTCAGGCGGGGGGGCGGGAGGGGTATGGAATGTGGGGCGAGCCTGCGGCGGCAGAGGCCAGCATGACGTTGCAACAGCCTGAGGCACCCCGTGTGTTCTCCTGGGGAAGTTGTCCCTGGACCACGGGACCCTGGCAGTGGCGGGCTGCACAGGCTCCCTGGAGGGGAGGTGGGGATAGTGACCTGTGTTCACACACAGGCTTCTTGGTGGCTGCAGCAGCAGCAGCCTTAGCGTGTCATCCCGTCTGGGGTCCGTGCTGATAGTCGTGGCTCACGCCCATTTCTGGAGCTCGTTTAGGCCGTGCTCTGAATCCCCTCTCCTCGTGCACCCCGAAACAATGGTCTCTTGCCTCTTTGGCAGCTCCAGACTTTTTCCCAGACTCCCCCCTGGCTAGCTGTGGCTCACTAGCCCCTTCAGGCTGTGTTCACGCAGCCAACCCCAGTCCTCTCCCTGGGATCTGACGTCCGAAGCCGGAGCCTCAGCTTCCAGCTCCCACACGCCCCGGCAGGGGAGCAGACAAACCTCTCAGGCTGGTGAGTGAGTGCTGGTCGGCACTGATCCTCTGTGCGGGAATCTCTCCGCTTTGCCCTCTGCACCCCGTTGCTGCGCTCTCCTCCGTGGCTCCAAAACTTCCCCACCCCCCATCTCCGCCAGTGAAGGGGCTTCCTAGTGTGTGGAAACTTTTCCTCCTTCACGGCTCCCTCCTGGAGGTGCAGGCCCCGTCCCTATTCTTTTGTCTCTGTGTTTTCTTTTGCCCTACCCAGGTATGTGGGGAATTTCTTGCCTTTGGGGTTGTCTGAGTTCTTCTGCCAGCGTTCAGTAGGTGTTCTGTAGGAGTTGTTCCACATGTAGCTGTATTTCTTATGTATTTGTGGAGAGGAAGGCAATCTCCACATCTCATTCCTCCACCATCTTGAAGGTCTCCTCTGTGTAGTTATTTATGAACAGTCTGAAAGTGAAATGATATATCATTATTGTTTTAACATACATTTTTCTAGTTATTAGTGAGGTTGAGCTTTTTCCCTCACAATTTATTAGCCATTTGATTTTCTTCTGCTGTGAGTCACCAATTAATATGCTTTATCCATTTTTCTATTTGCTGTTTCTCTTTCTGTTATATTCTTTTTCTTATAGATTTGGAGAAATTCATTCTGTATCCTGAATACTTGGTCCTTTGTTTGGTCCAAGGGTTAAAATTATTTTCACCCAGTCTGTGACTTTGTCTTTTCATTTTTCTGCTACTTTAATTTCCTTTATGGAAAATTTTCTCTTTTGTTTTTTGTTTGTGTGTGTTATTTAATATGTTTTGAAATAATTGTATGATATTTTCCTTTACGACTGCTGTGTCTTTTGTACTGTTTGGGAAATTGTTGCCTAATCTCACAATAAAATTATTCATTTTCCTGTATTTTCTTCTAAAAGTTTTATAGGATTGCTTCTCACATGTCTTTTATCCATCTGAAATTTATTTTCACATATAGATAGAGGTAGAGTAATTTTGTCTTTTTCCATAGGGGCAGCCAATTAATGGTCTTGGCACCATCACCAAAGTCTTTATAATGTCACCTTTGTCGCGTGCCAAGCTCTCATATACGCAAGGGTCTCTTTCTTTGTTCTATAACCTGTTCCCTTGGACTGTTTTCTATTCCTGTATCCTATATCACCCAGATTAAAATACAAACTACTATATAAAATATATATAAAATAAATAAGCTGCAAGGATATGTTTTACAGTGCAAGGAATATAGACAATATTTTATGATAACTTTAAATGGAATATTATCTATAAAATGTTGAATTGCTATGTTGTACACCTGAAACTAATATAATTTGGTAAATCAACTATACCTCAATAAAATATATTATTTTAATTAATATTACTACTGTGAATATTTATAATTATTTATATATGATATATTTATATTAAATAAAATATCCCTATATCAATCCATACTCCTTCTTCTGTGCCCTTCTTTTTTCCTCCTCCTTGTCAGTTGCCTCCTTCAGCTATTTTTTCTTTTTCAACATCACCTTAGCTATTATTCAATTTTCAGTTTTCATAAGAATTTTAGAATCTGCTTATCAAGGTTGATGAAAATTTCTGTTGAAATTTTGACTGGAATTACACTGACTTTGTAGATTAATTTTGGGAGAATCAGGGTCTTTATGATATTGATGATTACCATCCCTGTAGATGTATCTATGTTCATTTATAGGATTTCTTTTTAGTATTTCCATAAAATTTTACATTCTGGCCATTAAGGTTTTATACATCAAATATATATATATATATTTATATATATGTTTGTAATATGTTTTGTCATTAAAACAAGTGCCCATTTGCACTTGTCAACACTTCTGTTACCTCTTCTCTGCTGTTTTCCTTCCACTTATTTGACTTATCACATAGATACAGAAAAGTGAACAAATTATAACTGGAAGGCTTGATGACAAAGTGATCACGATCAAGAAACTGTCACCCAGATCAACAAAGAGAATATCATGTGCATCCCAGGAGTCCTTTTGTGTCTTCTTTGAGTCATTACCCTTCCTAGAGATCTTTCACTATCCTTATTATCAAGTACCATTAAATAGTTTGCCTATTAAAAAAAGTTATATAAACAGAAACATACACTATGCATTCTTTTAGGTTTGACTTGCTTTTACTCAACATGGAGTTTGTAAAATTCATCCATATTGCTTCATAAAATTGTAGACTATTCTTTTTCATTGCTGTATAATATTGCATTGTGTGAATACTATTTAACCATTGCATTTATTTTTCCACTAAAACCTTGATGGGCATTTAGGTAGTTTCTAGTGAGGAGCCATTGTAAATACTGTTGCCATGAACATTATTGTATCCGTCTTTCAATGAATGTATGCCTGCAATTATTTGGGTATAAATTAAAGTGTGGACTTATCGAGTCATAGGTACACATATATTCAGCTTGTAGTAAATACTGACAAAGAGTTTTTCAGCATTTATGAAGAATTCTGATGCTCCATATTACCATTTATGGGAATTGTCTTTCCTTATCATTGATTCATTCTAATGGAGAATAGTGATATCTAGTTGCGGTTTAATTTGCTTTTTTTCAGATGACTAATGAAATGTAACCTTTAATTTTTATACTTTATGAACCATTTGAATATGCTCATTTGTGAGGAGGCTGTTCCAATTTTTGCTCATTGTCATATTGAGTTGGTTATGTTTTCCTGATTGATTTGGACACAAACACACACAATAAACTTTTCACTCCCTTACCACAGTATTTTGGAGAATACGTATTCTTAAGTTAGTGTGATACAACTTTTCCCTTTATAGCTATTGTTGTTTGTGTCCTGTTCAAGAAATCTTTGCCTCCTTCAGGGTCATAAAGTGATACTTTTCTGTGTTCTTCTTAAAGCTTTATTATCTTACCTTTCACATGTAGGTCTATGATCCGCATTTAGTTAATTTTTGTATATAACATGATGTAGTGATCAAGATACATTTACTTCCTATGTGGATATCCAATTGACACAGTACTATTTATTGAAAAGACCATCCTTGCCCTCACTACACTGCAGTGTCACCATGTCATAAATCAGGTGACTGTGTATGTAATAAACTATTTCTGGACTCTAGTCTGTTCCACTGATCTATTTGTCTATCATTAGACCAAGACCACAGTGTCTTAATTATTATAGCTTTATGATAGGCCTTTCTTTCTTGTTGGGTATGTCCTTCAATTTTGTTTTTCTTCTTCAAGATTACTTGCCTATTCTTGGACATTTGAATTTTCATATAAAGATTTAGAATCAGCTTATAAACCTCCACAAAAAGTATGTTTGCAGCCTGACAACATGAAATTTTCCATTCTATGACCAGAGAATATCCTTCCAGTTAATTGGTTCTTTTTAAGCACCTCTCAATACTTTAAAAAATGTCTTATTTTGGAAGTCTTGCACAACTTTCATTAATTTATTTTATTCATAGGTATTTGACATTTTATGACAAATAGTATCTTTAAAATATATTTCTTTGTTAATGCTGTGTTATGTTTCATATCTCTTTTAAATAACATAAAGCTGATTTTCTTCAGGCTGACCATTTCTGTATTTACTGACAAGTTTAGTTCACCCACATTATGATACATGTTCATTTATTTCCTCTTATCTATTTTTAATTTTCTAATCATTTTTGTCTTTGCTTTTATCTCCATATTTCCTGCTTTCTATAGGAGTGATCAATTTTATTTATTCCCAGCCTCCTCTTTACTGTTTTGGAAGATGCACATTATGCTTTTATTCTTTTATTGGTTTCCCTTAATATTTCAATATAATACCTCTTCTGTGGGAGTTGATTTGAGAATTTAGTAGCAGTAATGAGACAACATATTCAGAGTGCATGACCATGATACACATGTGCTCAAAAAATGGTAATTATCATTATGAGTATTCCTCTGACTCAGAAATATTATCAAGGTACAAAAATCATCATCTTCCCTCATTCCCTCTCCTTTTATATCTGTCTGCATCACTCTCTCTGTATCTTTCTAGGACTGGACATTAAACCTATGCTAACTAAAGGACTTTGATGTCTGAGTTTTTAATCATAAGAACAAAATCAAGTCACTAAAAACACCAGGGATGTCTCTACACAGAAAGGCTTCCAAAGACAGTACCCGTCTGGGTAGTGGAGTCTTAACTTAAGGCTTATGAGACAAGAAGCTGACATGTGCTTTTTCCATCCAGCCTAAATGTGGCTTGTTAAACATAGATACAGTGACACTCTGATCATCCACTGAGAAGAACAAGCACAAAGGGTTTCTGCCATAAAAAAAGAAA
The DNA here is from genome assembly GCF_059928025.1 of Delphinapterus leucas. Lineage (NCBI taxonomy): Eukaryota > Metazoa > Chordata > Mammalia > Artiodactyla > Monodontidae > Delphinapterus > Delphinapterus leucas. The sequence goes on along the minus strand of NC_143130.1, from coordinate 43,927,120 downwards.
AAGTTTTTAATTGTGGTGCTTGAGTTAATTAACAGAATTGTGCCTTTTCATTTCCACTAACGAGTTTCTCCTGGCTCTTCTGGATCTGTCTCAATCACAACTCATGGGTCTTCCGGCTCTGAGACCCAGTTCCGGGCCTTGGGCTTCAGGATCTTCCTAATCTGCAAAACTTCGATCTCTAGAATCACCACCTCACAGCCTCATTCATTCAAACACCAGTCCTGACGTAATCTGGGACTACACCTATCAAAGGGCCTTGACCCATTTCAAAATCTTCATTATCATTTTTTTTAATCTGAGGATTATCTGACAATAACACTTATATACGTTTTGGATGTACTGTCTGACTCATTATTAGACCCAGTGCTAAGTGGTAGATATGATCTTTTACTCCAAAATATATATTTTTTTCCTGCAAAGGCAGACAGGACAATTCAGGTATAAACGCTGTAAGAGAGACAGTAGGATTTTATTGCTTCCCATTTAAAGAAATATGTTTGGAATACTACCCAGTCCATTCCGCTCTTGTTTGAGGAGTTGGACGCAAGATCCAGAAACAAGCATTTCCTACTTTGTGTGGGCTTTTGAAAGATGGGATGAGACTGGTGGTTAGAAAGTAGTTTGTGAGTGAAGCTGATCTTGGATCATGCTTTAACACTTGCATGAATCTCTGCTTCAAGTTGACCTTATAGTTTGAGTATATCAGACAAGTTCAGGGTTGACCAAGAGAGGGAGACGGTCAGTGGGGAAAGAAGAAGAGGCAAGCTTGAGCCCTAGAAAGCATTTTTATCATTGTTGAAATCACCCAAAATTCTGTCTCACAGCAGTAAAGCAGGTATTTAATTCCCACGGAGGTCAGCAGTGAAATGTTTTAAGAATTATAGACAGTGGATATCTTGGCTAAATTTGCTAAAAGCCCCAAAGCTAACTACTTTCCATGCCTGCTTTTTTTTTTTGGCGGTACGTGGGCCTCTCACTGTTGTGGCCTCTCCGGTTGCGGAGCACAGGCTCCGGACGCGCAGGCCCAGCGGCCATGGCTCACGGGCCTAGCCGCTCCGTGGCATGTGGGATCTTCCCGGACCGGGGCACAAACCCGCATTCCCTGCATCGGCAGGCGGACTCTCAACCACTGCGCCACCAGGGAAGCCCTCCATGCCTGCTTTTGATTGAAGTGAAATTAGTTTCAACTTGCAGTAACCAAACTCTTTCGCCACTTTTTCTTGTTTGTTTCTTTTAAGTGATGCTGTCTCTCTCCAGTGGCATGCATAATTAGTTAAAAGGCTGAGAAGAACAGCTGGATCTCGGGGGAATCCACGTCCGTGAAATTGCTTCATTCCTTCGAAATTGCATATGCTTTCCAGTTGTTTTGAGGAAGTTCTTCCACTGAATGAAATTATTTCGTTATACCCCCTGCCCCCTCACCATGTTCTCACTGTTCCTTTCCCTTCTTGTTAATCCATTTGGATGCATGTACATTATCCTATCATGCTTGAGTCCATAGATTAAGTTCTGGTCCGCTCCTCTGTTTTTTTTCTCATCTCTTCAAAGGCATCCACCTGCTTTGTATTCATGTTGATCAGCTACTATGGAATTTTCTAACACCTGGAGCTCTCTGGAAATATATTCTATCATTCGAAGCAAAGGTTTCTGTTTATTTTTACCTTCTCTTTCCCTTTTGGAGTAGGAGTAGTCTTGCTTTCCTTTGCAACATGTGAGCTGGCAGAGCATGTCATCCTTGTGGGTGAGAGAGTCTTTTTCCATGGCAGCCTGGTCCTGTCTCTGAGTTACGAGGCTCCCTGCCAACAGCTTTCTTAGCATCTCTGATTTTAAATTACATACAGAGGCTATGGGGAGATGCTGATCAAATGGTAGACAGTTTCAGTTATGCAGGATGAATAAGTTCGGAAGATCTTATGTATAGCATGGTGACTGTAGTTAATAATATTGTGTTGTATACTTGAAATGTGCTCAGAGAGAAGTCTTAAGAATTCTCACTACACACCAAAAATCCCAACCCTGTGAGTTGGATATGTTAATTAGCTTGATTGTGGTAATAACTTCATAATGCCTATGTATGTCAAAACATCACGTTGTATATACAATTTTTATTCGTTAATTTTCCCTCATTAAAGCTTTTTTTTTTTTTTTGCGGTACGTGGGCCTCTCACTGTTGTGGCCTCTCCCATTGCAGAGCACAGGCTCCGGACGCGCAGTAAAACTTTTTTTTTTTAAGCTGAAAAAATTGTATTAGAAGAACCACTGTGAGGTTCTGTGGGGCTCTGACCCATTCACTAAGAAAATTAGACTTCTGGTTTGGGGCAAGGACAGTGTTGGACCAGAGATGAGACTGGTTTGGGGCAAGGACAGTGTTGGACCAGAGATGAGAATACAGATTTTGAAGTCCGAGTAACATGAGTTTAAACACCTGACCCAATCTTTACTTGCTGTGCACCTTTGTACTACCTCTTAACCTCAGTTCTCCATCCTGTAACTTGTGAGTAGTAATACTACTGTGCATAAATGGGTGTTGTTAAGTTTAAATGAGATAGCCTATATAAAGTGTTTGGGACAGAGTTGGCACATTATAAGCTCCTATATGCCATGTTAAATATTAATAATGATATTAATAATGTTGGAGCATAGAGAGCACCATTCCCCACAGAGGCGACCTACTGATGGAACTCAGGAAAAATAGAGCCAGAAAGTTAATTAATTCGCTTTGTGAACGGGTTGACTGCAAACTGGAGATGCGGTTATGCAAATTCCAGAAATAATAGCTAACATTTGTTTCAGCTTGCCAGAGTATATTCACTGCCCGAGTGGTTTTCAAATCTTACTGTGAATAACAACCCCTGGGAAGCTTGTTGCAAATGCAGAAGCCCAGGTTCCATCCTTAGAGGTTTTTGTTAAGTTGCCCTGAAGTTCAGAATTCTACTTTTAAGAAGTAACCTAGATGTTTTTGTTGACTATACATTAAAGATGGCCGTACTGGACTTGGAGTCAGGCTAATTATAGTGCTTAATAAAGTTTACTTTCTTATATATTTTCCCACTATTACCTGAGCCGAGTTTCAAAGGTAACTGTGACTTCTGATACTTGATAGAATTATCCTTGGCGTCACATTAGTCAGCCTGCCTTGGCCTACAGAATATTCTGGAATATATAGTCTTAAGTAGATGTAGCCTGAGTTCCTTCAAGGCATTAGAATCCTTCTAGTTTAAAATTCATTGTCCAAATGAAGTCTGCCATTATTGGAATAGGACCTATTTTCAATTTTTCTGGAATCTAAAGTTATGCCAAAAGAAAAAGTTCATTTAAAAAATTAGCTTATGAATTTCTTAGTTTCCCAAGTACCTTTTTAACTCCCAGTCTTACAACTAAGAGTCATTTTCTTACATTAAGAGGTTTGGTGTGCTTTTTTCAGGAAAGGTCCCACAATACAGAGGAACTGGTGTTATTCTGGAAGGAACCTCCTTTCCTAAAGGGTACTAGCAGCCCTTTTGCATTCCTGAGACCCACAGAAGAGAAAGAGGGCCAGGGACTGGCTGTAGAGAAGTGCAAGCAGGCTGCTCTTAGTAAGGGGATTAGGTGATTGGGTGGGAGATGGAAAGAATTAGGAAGAAGTATCATCCAGGTCAGTGTTTTGCAGGCTGACCAGCACAATCCCCTAGGATGCTTGCTGATTCAAAAGCTCTAGGACAAGGTACAGGAATCTGTAGATTTTAAAGGGTCATTAGTGATTATGATGACTGGCCAAGTTTGGAAACCATAGATAGCAGTAAAGAATCAGAAGCTAGAAAAAAATCACCAGTTGTGTATTGAGATAATTGGACTCCAGGGGACCTAAGTTATGTGCAACTGAGTGTTCTGAGAGCTCTCCCCAGGGGAGCTGGTATCTCATTGCTGACACTCAGACAGGAGAGCCAGGACTACAACAGACGCAAGATCATCACTATGATTGGAGGTAGGGAATGATTTGAGTGTTCTAGGCTAGGGCTGGCACCACGCTAAGATATAGGAGAGTAGAGGTGATTGGTGCACAAACACCACTGGATAAATAGTTGTGGATGGGTTTGGTTTCTCTTCATATACTTTGCACTTTTCTGGATTTTCTCTGAGGGTTAATCACTGGTTCTTCTGGGACTTATTTCTGTGTCAGAGCCTTGGTTCTGGAAGTTCATGACTGCCAGGCATCTGAGTTGTAGGAAACAAGTATGGCATGATATGGCTTGTGCCAAGCAATCCCACATACTTGTCCTCTTCTGGGTATATTGTCACAAGGGAGGCAGTATCTCCACATTGGTGCTGGGAATAGCCTAGAGCCAGGCAGATGTCAGAGTCCCTTAGTCTCCTGGACAGAACCACTGTGCCAGTGGCCAAAAGGTGCAAAAGACAGCAGGTACAATGATTTTCAATGAAATATTTAGGTCACATAAACATATATAGAAAAATATAACACACACAAACACACGAACTCACTTTCAAGCTTAAAAATAAGACAACACAAATAAAAGGGATCCCCTGTTTACACCTGTGCTATAATGTGTCTTCCTCTTCACAATCTAAGGTAGCTACTCTTCTGAGTTTAGCTTTTACCGTTCCAAGGCCTGTCTTATACCATTACTACTTCAGTATGTATCTGTAAACTATATATTATTTTTAATCACATTTTAACTTCTGTATAATTGTTGTCATGCTTTATTTATCTGTCTCCTACTTCCTTTTTTTTAAATTTGCCATATATTTTTGAGACTTATGCATGTTAAGTATGTAGATCTAGCCCTTCAATTTAATTTTTTTGTAGCGTAAATGCATCACAATTTATCCATTTACTATTAAACACTGTGTTTGCATATGTCTCCTGTACCTCATACAATTGTTTCTCCAAGAATGGAGATTGTTGGGCCATAATGTATGCACATCCTCTAGATGCTCCAAGGGTTGCACCCATTTATACGCCCACCAACAGTATATGAGAGCTCCCAATGAGCCACCCCTTTGTCAGTACTTGCTATTATCTGTCTTTTTCATTTCTACCAATTGAATATTTGATTGGTGTTATCTGATGATGGTTTTAATTTTCATTTTCTTAATTATTACTGAGATTGGACCACTCAGGTTTTCTCCTCCAAGAATTAACTATCCATATTTTATACTTACTTTCCTGTGAGTTTTTTTTTTTTTTTTGGTACGTGGGCCTCTCACTGTTGTGGCCTCTCCCGTTGCGGAGCACAGGCTCCGGACGCGCAGGCTCAGCGGCCATGGCTCACGGGCCCAGCCGCTCCACGGCATGTGGGGTCTTCCCGGACCGGGGCACGAACCCGCGTCCCCTGCATCAGCAGGCGGACTCTCAACCACTGTGCCACCAGGGAAGCCCCTTTTCTTTTTTAAATGTTGATTTCAAGGAGTCATTTACATATTCTGGACACTAATTCTTGATATATAATTGCACTGAAAATTCCCCTCAACTGTGGGATATTTTTTAGGTGAGGTCACCTTTTTGAAAGTAAAGTGTCAAGTAGAGGGACAAGGAAGCATACGTCACACCTTTGGAAAATAGGAGGTGTGGCAGTGAGTTACCAAGGCCAGAAGGAAGGGATCAGGATCCAGAAGTTATGGAGTCTAAGCCATGAGTGGTTCTGCCTGACCTTCACATGAGGCTGAGGTTTTGAAAGAACCTGGAATTTTCTTTTTTTTTGGTCTCTTGCTATGGACTCAAGGAGCTCTATTGTCACAGAACCACATGTGAATCGAGGGAAGAATAAATAACTCAGTTGTTATTTTATCCAGCAAACACTTAATGAACTCATACCATGTGCCAGGCTGTGCCCCAGTTTCCTATGTACAATGTGTGACGATGACACAGTCCTTGAGGAGCTCTCAGTATTGTCAGAGGGACCCACCTCTAAGGAAGCCCTCGGATAGCAATGTGGCAAGAACCTTAACGCAGCTTAGGACAGGAGCCATTGATTTCTTCATTCATTGGTGAAATACTTATGGAGCATCTACTATGGGGACTAGGTATACAGCTGTGAACAAGGGAGACAAGATCTCCTGGAGCATATATTTTTAAAGGTGTGAGATAGTCAATAAGGAATCTGCACGTAAATCGACAAATCACTGCCATAAATGTCATCCTTAACTAAGTAAGTTCGTAAGCAAGAAAATTCAGGCAGTGCTACATGTCACGCCAAACATATTTTTAAAAGGATAACATGATAAAAATTGTTGAAGAGCGGGTCTACCGCAGCTGGTGTGGCCAGAGAAGGCCTTTCTGAGGAGCAGATGTTTGAGCTGAGAGGTATGTGCTGAGCAGGAGTTAGCCCTATGAAATCTACGGGGAGCAAGAATAGAGCAAGTACAAGTCTGCAAGGCAAGAATGAAGTTGAGATTCACAAATAAACAGAAATCACAGAAAAGGGAGTAATGGAATCTGCTCGCAGGCAGGGGACTTTGGGGAGGAAGGCAAGTTTTGCAGAGGAGGTCACATTAGGCAAAGTCAGGAAGGATGGAGAATAATCTAAGAAATATTCAGGCCACAGGAAATCATATGAACAGGTATTAGGAGAGTAAATACTCTGTGCAAGGCCAAAGCTTCAGCATCTAAAATCCATTGACCTATGCAATCGCAGAGTCAGACACAAGGCCACTCACTGCATGCAGCTCTTCCTAGAGCCTGGGCTCAACCCAATTGCTGGCACACTTGTGTCTCCTAATCCTGGAACTTCCATGGGCTCCATCTTTAGGCAAAAGCCATCAGATGATCCAGCAAAGGGAGATTTTTCTCTCAGAGATGTGAATGTAACAGAACTCAGGTTGTGATTTTTAACTAGGGGTGAGAGGGTTAGGTAGAGATCATCAAAGGCAAGTTTCAAATTCCCATCTCTGAAGCTTCTACTTTGAACTTGGTCATTGCTGCTGGGTTGTTTAAATTTTCTTTGCCAAATATTTCATGTGGGTATATAGATGATCCCATTGTTTAGGATGAACACCTGAATACAAACGGACTTAACTCCATCCTCTCAGAAAGCTAGCGGGGAGCAAGCAATGAGCCTTTAAATTATACCTCCTGGCCAATGATCCAGGTCTATACAAAACTGATCCAGCCCCTATCACCTGAATTTCCACAGTGCCCATCTCAGTAGCTCTCACCATCACTCACTGCAGGGGATAGTTTTAAAACACATGCAAGTTTTAGCAGTCTTCCTGAGACTTAGAGAACCTCCCTTTGTTTCTGAAAGAATAGAAATATTCACTTAACCAAGTAAATGCTGTTTGATGACAGGGCACATAGGATAGGTCATCCTTCTCTGGAGATAGCTCTGGGCAGTCTTCTCAAATCTATCTCTATGTCTCTTAGTTCTGCTTAAATGATTGCAATCACTTAAATAGTCTCTAGTGATAAAAGTAGTCGCTGGAGGACTCAGAGACACTACTCATTTTCATTGGAACCATTCCAGATTTTCACTATCTTCACTTCCCCTTTTATCTGCTTTCTTAAATTTAGACATTAGTTAAAAATAACGGTGTTTTTGTTGTTATTTTCAGTACACACTGATGCATTCTTATTACTTAAGAATAAGCATTCCCAGGGAATGCAGAGCATTCTGGAGAAGGCACAGAGAGCTGCATTTTGTACTTGGCAATTATTTTTTAATCGCAAAGCTCAAAGAAACTTCATTGGGGGGCAGGGGACTGTATTTCTCCAGAAGAAAGATGCTATAGATGTTATTCCATCAAGGCATTTGGGTAACACTGTCAACCTAGGAAAGGAACTCACACAGTGTATTAATTTCACCAGCTGAATAGAAAAGGAGCCCCTCCCAGAGAGAGAGAGAAAGAGATTGAGAGAATGCTGTATTTTGTACAAGTGTTTGCTGATCTCTACATTTCTTCAGCCTCTGCTCTCTAAATTTTTCGCAAGGCTTGGTAGACAGCTGAAGGGTCTGCAGGCTAGTGCCCTGGGGCAAACTTGCCTCTTTTCTAGACTATTAAGTCATAAAAGATCACTATTTGGACTCATTTTTTTGGATCCTGTTATTTTTATTGTGTGGCTTTGGGAAATGATTTCCATTGGAATGCCAATGAAGAGAGGGCAGCAAGAAATACATGACAGAACCTAGGAATTTATCAATTCACTTTCATGATTTCTCTTTCTTAATCTTAAACAGCTAAAAGTCTCTCCTGCTATAAAGATCAACATGCTTTTAATTTAATTCACAGGTATTTAGGAAATGTATATCTATTCCATATGGTCACAGCTCCTGCAGCATACTATGACATCTGTAACCCACAGGAAGCAATTTCATGAAAGGAGTTGTAATAAGTCCCAAATGCTAAAAAAATACAGAAAAATGGGTAAAATGCAAAATCCATAGACAAAATAATTAAATAAACCATGTTACAAGGTAACAAGAAGGAGAAAGATCAGTCTCCATCAGAATTTTCAGATGATCAGTAATCGTGTAGAGAGAGGTAGTCCTGGAATATAAGGAAAATTTGGAAGTACGTAAAGACCCAGCCCTTAAACTCAGATCATCATCCTAGCTTGGAAAACACATGAACCCAGCATGAACTTCTGCTGAAGACGAACCCCTCCAGTCAACTGCCATCTGACTGGATGGCCTGTTCACTCTAGTGAACTACTGAGGTCGGAAGATTGAGAGTCCTGATGAGGCTGACCCTAGAATTTCTGAGTAGGTTAGTGCCAGATGTGGATCATCTATGAATCTCAATCCTTCCATTGATTATTTGTATGATTTTGGTAAGTAAACTCCCTAACTTTCCACATTTGCTAGTTAGGGATGCTTTTAATTAATAAGATTATTTCAAGGGACTTCCCTGGTGATGCAGTGGTTAAGAATCAGCCTGCCAATGCGGGGGACATGGGTTCGAGCCCTGGTCCGTGAAGATCCGACATACCGCGGAGCAACAAAGCCCATGCACACCACAACTACTGAGCCTGAGCTCTAGGCTGCAAGCTGCAACTACTGAGCCTGCGTGCCACAACTACTGAAGTCCGCGCACCTAGAACCCGTGCTCTGCAACAAGAGAAGCCACTGCAATGAGAAGCCCACGTACCACAGCGTAGCCCCTTCACCACAATGTAGCCCCCTCTCACCGCAGCTAGAGAAAGCCTGCACACAGCAACAGAGACCCAACACAGCCAAAAAATAAATAAAATTAATTAATTTTAAAAAAAGGATTGGGCTTCCCTGGTGGCGCAGTGGTTGAGAGTCCGCCTGCCAATGCAGGGGACACGGGTTCATGCCCCAGTCCGGGAGGATCCCACTGAGCCTGCGCGTCTGGAGCCTGTGCTCCGCAATGGGAGAGGCCACAACAGTGAGAGGCCCGCATACCGCAAAAAAACAAAAAAACAAAGGATTACTTCAAAAATTAAAACAAGTAATTCATGCTAAACACCTCACCCATAGCTGGTGTTCAGTAAATGCTACCTTGTGTCCTTTTCTTGTTTTTTTTTAATTGAAGTATATTTGATTTACAATGTGTTAGTTTCTGGTGTACAGCAAAGTGATTCAGTTTTATATAATATATACATAATATATATATATATCCATATGCAAAAGAATGAAGTTTGATCCCTACCTCACATCATATACAAAAATTAATACAAAATGGATCGTAGATTTAAACTTAAGAGCTAAAATTATAAAAGTTTTAGAAGTCTAAAATTATAAAAGTCTTTTGTAAATCTTCAAAATCTTAGATTTGACACTGCTTTCTTAAATATGACCCAAAAGCACAATTGACAAAAGAAAAAACAGATAAATTAGACTTCATAAAAATTAAAAGCTTTTGTGCTTTAAAAGATACTATCAAGAAAGAAAAAAGATAACCCACAGAATGGGAGAAAATATTTGCCTATCATATATCTCATAATGGTCTAGTATCCAGAATACATAACAGCTCAACAACAAAAAGACACACAACCCAAATTTTTTTTAACATCTTTATTGGAGTATAATTGCCTTACAATGATGTGTTAGTTTCTGCTTTATAACAAAGTGAATCAGCTATACATACACATATATCCCTATATCTCCTCCCTCTTGCACTAAAAATGATAAAAAACAAGAATAGACTCCTCTCTTTTACTAATTTATACACTCATCTATGCTTATATACATACTACATATATATAAGTATATATATGTATATATGTGTGTATATATGTGTATGTATATATATGTATATTAGAAGATATATTAATAGCCAAAAAGTACAGGGAAAGATGCTAAAAGTCATTAGTCATTAGATAAATGTAAATAAAAACTACGATGAGATTTCACACCCACTAAGATATAATCAAAAACACTGAAAGTAACAATTACTGGTGAAATAATGGAGCAACTGGAACCTTCGCATATTGTTGAGTGGGAATGTAAAACGGCATATTCACTGTAGAAAGAAGTTTTTGCTGGTTCCTCAAACAGTTAAATATAATATCACCATATGGCACAGAAATTCTAGTAGACATATACCTAAAGAATTAAAAACAGGTGTCCAAACAGAAACACATACATGAATATTCATGGCAATATGATTTACAATAGCAAAAGAATAAAATCATTCTAAGTGTCCACTAACTAAGAACAGATAATCAACATGTAGTATATCCATACAATGGGATATTATTCAGCCATAAGGAGGAATAAAGGACTGATATATGCTACAACACAGGCAAACCTTTGAAACGTTATGCTAAGTGAAAGAAGTCAGTCGCAAAAGGCCACATATTGTATGATTCCATTTTCAGGAGATGTTCAGAGTAGGCAAATCCGTAGAGACAGAAATTAGATCGGTGATTGCCAGGGGAAGAGGGAATGGGGAGTGACTGCTTAATGGGTATGGGATTTCTTTTTGGGGTGATGTTCTGAAATTAGATGGTGATAATGCTTGGACAGCATTGTGATGTACTAAAAAGCCGTTGAATGTATACTATAATTTTTTTTTTAAGTATAGTTGATTTACAGTGTCGTGTTAGTTTCTGGTGTTGTATACTTTACAATTGTTAAAATGGTGAATTCTATGTTATATGAATTTTACCCCCATGGAAAATAAAACAGGTCGGGGGGAGCGTCTCATGTTTACTACTTCCACATCAGTGCACTTTCCCCCAACCATGTATTCACTGATTTTCTGGAATCGGACAGCCCTTAGATACACACCTGCTGGCTTTGCATATAGCAGAAATATTTTGCTTATACCCTGAGCAGCTGGATAGGGGTAGCACTAGTCTTCAATCCTGAACATAGGGCTGTATGCAGGTATTTGAGCAGGTAGTTTTGTAGTTTTGCTAGCTCTGTAGGGAGAGAGTCCCAAAGTGGACACGATAAGCTGTGTCATCACATCACAGAAGATTCCTAATCAGAGGGCCACCTGTGGACCAGCACCTGCCAAAAAAGCAAGACAGTTGCCACAGGAGGAAAAAATGGTAGACTTCTAACCCTGGGGGCAATCAATTAATCAGTTTTGGGTCCTAGTGCTGAGAGCCATCTGCTAAAGGGCAGCTGAAGAAGATGGCTATCAACATTTGAAATTTAGTCTCCATAGCACTGATGGCTGCAGGGTCCAGTTCTAGCACTTCAGCTCAATTGGAATCCTCAGCTCTAATTGCCAGATCATCAGTTCCCATTGACTGCCTGCTCTTGCGTGAATCCTTTGGTGGTGAAAAGGAGAAATGGGGGGAGACAAATTGTTGCTTAGAAGAAGGCTGATTGGCGGAGCCCTGTTGTGATATCTGTCAGCCAAACTTTTATAAAGCCTTCTGGGCTTCAGAAGACAGACTGGAATTTTTTTGAGCACTCAGAGATGCTCATCCTTGAAATAAAGGCTTCCTAAACATGCGCTGGGGCTCCCGTTATCTGGGCTGGGGAACATGACTCTGCAATTGCTTGTTGGAGATGCAGCCCCAATGCCACGTGCGGGAGCTCATCTTTCTCATCTGAAGGGCACTGTCTCCCTTCACCTAGCACAGGCATCAGACTGGTCAGCAGCCTGCTTCCTTCTTGGTGTTACAGCCCCAAAAGGAAGCTCAGTGGTACACAGGAAGGAAGCAGTAGACTCCTTTTCTGAAGATGCGACCCCTCCGTTTCCCTGGGGTAAGAAAATGTCCTGTGTCCACCGCGCGCCCAGGAGGGTGCCGCAGTCTTCGCAAATGTGTCAGCCAGCTAAATTTTCACATCAACTTCGTGAGGCACCCACTGTCATTATTTCCAAGTAAAGATACCTATGCTCAGGCTCAGAGGAATAAAATTATTTGCCCTAAGTCATACCAAAAAAGTAACTGCTAGAACTAGCATTCTCTTCTCGTTCGTTCTGATCCAAAAGGCCACATTTGTTCTACCTCACGTTGGGAAGAGTGAAGAGACAAGTTGGCTGACTGGACATTTGGTCTATCAGAAAAGTAAATGTCATTGGATTTTGAACATAATACACCGTGTCCTTTCATTTCTGTCAAAAGGGATCGTTTCTAAGCCCCCAAAGCACAAAAGTGAACTCTCTAAAACCTGAAGAAGTTGGTCTCAATCTATCCTTTGGCATCAAATAAATGTAAGGGTCAAAGGTAAAAATCATATTGCTTGCCTCTTGTGTAGCACCATCCAGAATGCCGCTGACCACATGTAACTCATACCCAGGACATGATAAGCATCTTTAAGAATGGCCAAGGATTTAGCTATGGCTTCAGAGGTATAAAGTCACCTGCTTCGTACCACTTAGCAGCTCCTGCAACACTGAAAGGCTTTGGTTTTAGAGCAAAGGTCAGCAAACTATGGCTCAAGGGCAAAATTCAGTCCTCTGACTGCTATTTTGTAAATAAACTTGTATTGGAATACAGCCATGCCCATTCATTTACCAGTTGTCTGTGGCTGCTTGTGCTACAAGACTGAGTTGAGTAGTTACATCAGAGATTGTGCGGTCCCCAAAGCCTAAAATATTTACTCTTTGGCCCTTTACAGAGAAAGAAAGGTTTTCAAATCCTGTTAATGGTTCAGGAGGGAAGGGTTTTCTAGTACTTTCTCACTACAAAGTATAATTCCTGGTGTTAATAAAAGTGAATTGTGCAAGGCTGAGGTGCCTGTGATGCCTCTGAAAGGCAGTGCAGCGGTCCAAAACATGGACTCCGGAAATCAGAAAACACTGACTTCAAACTGAAACAACTTTTTGGCTGTGCACTCTTTAGGGTAGTCGCTCAACTACTGAATTTCCTCATCTGTGAGATACACATAATCATTCTGACCTTGTGGGTTGTTTGAAGATTGAATTAGATTGGGATATTTGTAGAACCTAGCCTAGTGCCAGGCACAAGTGCCTCATTAAATGATATTTCCTATGTGTCTCTCAAAAGACTGTACCTCCAACGTCATGAAGGCCTCAGTTAAACTGGCATTTTGGAGGTACACGCATTAGCTCATACTATCTCTGGGCTGTTCCATGATGGCAGGTTGCTTTGTACATCCCAATGATGCATGGTGTAATGGAGGCTGAGTGCCTTGAAGCTCTAAGAATGGAATGCAAAAGCAGAGTCATTTCCAAAAAGTAGCAGAACTATCTCTTCTCTCCTTTCCTTCCTTTGTCTTTCTCATGCCAGAGACCTGCTATCCTGCAGGCATCTCAACTTGCCTACTCTGTTGAATAAAAAAATGCACCAGGCAATTGCTAATTGCTGATAGCTGCCTCCCTATTGATCTCTTTCTTTGGCTGGACCATCTCAGGTTACTGAGTGACCCTTCTAGCTAATTATTATTGAGATGGGTCAGGACAAAGAAGCCCCATTTAAATATTTCTATGTCAGAATGGCAGTGTCTGTCTGCAGGACACACACACACACACACACACACACACACACACACACACACACACACACACACACACAGAACCAGTGCAGATGCATTTTTAGAGGCATGGAACTTTAAGTTAAAGTTTCACATATTTAAGCAGAGGAAGGGGAAAAAATCCATTGGCAAAATGGATTGAGACCAAACCTGAACTAACCTGTTAGGGAAGAAGGCAGCCAGTGGAGGTGGAGGGCTCAGGATAAGATCGGAAGTTGGATGTGAGACAAAGCTTCTTTTTCTGATATGACCTTTTTGTCAAAAGATATTCTGCTAATGTATCAGGGTTTTAATTTAAGCAGAAAGGGATTTATTAGGGACAGTTATTATACAGAATTTCTTGGAGGTTCATGTAGCTAAGCTTGGGTGCTACCCAGCTGTACACAATGCAGTCAGGAGAAATGCCTAACCACCCAGTGAGACTGTCCCAGTTGAAATCCCATGGTTGTCACTGAAGTCCTTTGGAAGCCTTTAGACTGCCAATCAAAATCAAACTGTCACTATTTCTACAGAAAATCAAACCAAACCAAACAAAACAAAACCAAAACAATTGCCTCAACCACATGCTTTAGAAGAGCCAGGCAGCCACTGCCTCACCATGCTCCCTTCTTTCTTCAAAGTCCTGAGTGAGACTCTTTGCTTTCAGAAGCCAGATTACTCCTGAAATCCTAACTGTGAGGGAGTCAGGGAAATTCAGACTTTAGCTTCCCAGCATTAGGTAAACTTACGGTGCATGCTACAAAGCAGTTGGAATAGAGTCCAGTGAGTCAATCTATAATGTCTGTAAAAGCTGAATTATACTTTAATGATTGCATAAAAAATACATGGGATGCTCAAACAGTCTTTTTCTTCATCCCAGGAGAATTATTAATCCATGGACATTCTTAGAAGTTTGAATCAAGAGGACCCTGCTTTCCTTTGTTACTAAGATTAGTTTCCACCCACTGAATGGACAACTACTCTGTAATAGCAGTAAGCTAGACACTTTACATGCCATACCTTAGTGCTATAACAGCCATAGGTGATAAATATTATTTTTCACATTTAGCCCTTGGAAAATTGAAGGATAGCCAATTTAAGTAACTTGTCCTGTTTATACCACATATATGCTAGGTAATATGACTAGATATCTAAGGAATGCACTTAGATTCCTAGGTTGTGAAGCCCAGAGTCTCATATTTATTGAAGAGCTGAAAGAAAAAAACAGGAGACCAGATATTGCATTGTTGTTGGTGGTGCTTTTTTGTTTGTTGTTTTGCTCTTTTTAAATTGTTGTTGTTTTAAGCAGACCTCCTGAATGGGAGACTCTGACGAGTTTATGAGGAGTTTGGCAAGAAGCTCGTTTGCTTGGCAATCTTCATTTGGGCATCTGGGGAAATGTAAAAAAATAAATGTATTTATCTGAGGTGAGTCTCCCTTTTGGGAAATATTTCTTCTACACTGGGGTTCTTTCCTAGCACTCAGTGTCTGGATAGTAGCCAAACTGTGGATTCAGAGTCCTGTCTAGCTTGAATATCACCTCTACTTCCTTGCATCTGAATGCAATTATAACTTTCTGGGGCCTCTTGTTATGGGCAGAAGTCCTTAGACAATTTTATTCTTCTGTATTAAATAAATCTAACTCTGCTTTCCTCAAAAATGCATAAAGCACATGGAAATTGGCCAGTCCAAAGGGCGAGTGTTACGAGAGTAACCCAGACTAAGCAACTGCACGAAAGGTAACATCCTCTTCTCTTTACATGAGGATAGTTCATGTACTCAGTCAATCCACAAACACCAATTTCTTAACACTTTCACTTGTTTTCAGAGTAGCTCATCCAATTAAAAAAAAAAAATCTTCAGATGTGGTGATTGAATTACCTAGGTTCTAGAATTCTTGCTCTAGGGGAAGTCTGTAGGCTCAAGGCAGTTGGGGACATGGAATAAGCACTTTGACATTCACTTCTATTTTTTGTTGACTTTGGACAAAAAAATGAAGCCCCAATATCTTCATCTTGAATCTGTAAGCCGTTTTGAAATTCTTAGCTGAAAAGTGCAAGGGAATTGCATATAAAACTAATCATTACCTTAGAATGAAATGGTTCTGCAAATTACTGCTTAATAACACTTGAAGTCATCAAAAAGCTCAAAGATTAATTACCATATAACTGGCAGTGTTTAGATTGGAAAATTAAGATTCCAGTGAGGAACAGAAAAATACCCACATAATTACCCAGGTATAAAATGCAGCTTAATACATTCAGGTATGTTGGGCTTCTCAAAATAGCAGATTCCTTTTGAGAACACAAGTAATCTTTCGTTATTCTTATCTCTTGCTATATAGTAACCAATATCATGCTTGTTTACTAATCTGTATCTGATGGACAACAGTTTCTCTTTAGCAAATACCTGTACCACCAGGAAATAATCTGAGTGATATCATTTGATAGAAGATTTTTCTTTTTGTCATGGATCCTGGCAATTAATAGGCTCATGTTATTTACACATACTATTTTGGGACATTTTTTATGGGCCTTAGGTAGCAAAAAAGTATGCCACAGAACTATAAAATGTTTGAAACCATATAGAGATACTTTTGAGTTTATTGGTGTACCATTTGAATCAAGGATTTTTAAACTTTATTTTATCTTTCTGTCTTTTCCATATCTTTGCAAATAGTACACCCTTGAAGAGGAGTGGTTTGATAGGGCCAGTATTTCCTTTAAGAGCTTCTAGGAGAGAGAAAGACCTGACATCTGGAACCCGGGAACAAGCCTTCCATATGTATGTTTGGTATTCAGAGCTTTCCCTCATGAATCAGACTATGCTATTCCTACTCCACTTAACCTGACTTAAACATTTGGCTTAGAAAACTGGCCACTTATGTTTTTAGGGGGGTTTTAAGAAGTGACACATAATTTAAAGATGGAATTTCGCAAGCTCTGCCAGCTTCAAGCAGGAGCCATATGCTAGCAACCGCCTCCTGGCAAACTAGTTTCTGCACACGTTTGGCATGCTGTCTACCCCATTTGAAAATATTTGCTCTACACTTACCTGGCTGATGGTAAAAAAGAAGGTCACTTACAAAGAGGGAAGTGGCATATAAGGGAATGGAAGCAGGAAGACTGGCCAGAGAGTGAGAAGTGAAGGATCTGATAGGAGACAGTAACTTTTATCAGAAGCAGCAGTTGCAGAATTAAGTTATAGCAGGTGACATTTTATAGGGCAAGATAAGTGAAATATCAGCTAAAGATGTGTTGGGGAGCTTTTTTTTTTAAAGCAAATTTCTCCAGCAAAGGGCCATTGAGTGTGAAATAGATGTCTCTTCTTGGTACCTGCTTGTCTTCAGACAAAAAAAAAAAAAAAAAAAAATTGAACTTTTATGTGTGATGCTTCTTTCGGGCCCATCCTCAAAGTGACCCTCACATTCACCATCTCACAGCTTCAAAGACTGCTTCTTCCTGTAGTAACAACCATCACAGATCTCTTAGTTCTTCTCAGTTCCTTTACTAAATTCTATCTGGGAGCAAAACTCTTTCTTGGAAAAATGTTGGGGAGAAGCAGAAAAGAAATGTGTGGTTTTTTCTTACCTTAAAACCATTCATTATTTCCCCTTAGTTACATAAACATATACAAAAACCTATTATAACCCTCACAAATGAACTCATATCCTGCTATTCCGAATCTGCTGCCATGTTGTTTCATGATAAGCCATTTCTAGTTTGTTTGATCTGCCTACAGATGCCAGGACCCGTGCACTTTATGCCATGCCTTATTTTCCATTGAAAGATATGTTCCTTTTCTAACAACTCTCATAATGGAAGGTCTGCATTCCCAAGAACATTTCCTGCATATATCTATATCACTTTTTACCTCTATCTGTTATCTATCTATCTATCTATAGAGAGAAAGGGAGATTTTTTTAGTCTTTAATCATCGTGTAGGTCTCTCATCACAGCAGAGATTTAAAGTCTCTACCAATACGTGCCAGATGAAAATCTGATGGATTTATGATTAAAGTGGCTGAGGTGCTCTGGGAAAAAAAATACAAGAACCAAGAAATAGGTCATTGCTGTTGTTATTCCACATGCCCTCTGGAGAGAGCCACAGAGGAACTTAGAGATCCTACAGACTTAAAGGGAATGAGACTTGTAATTTGGTCCGTTTATGCTAAAGATGAGAAATACTTAAGCCCTGTCAACAACGCATGGATGCTATTAAGCTCTGGAAGAATTAAGCTTGATTTCCTTTGGAGATTCAACAGCTCCTTAGATGATAGGAATAAATCCTGAAAATATTTTTGATGAAAGAGAGGGATTTAAATTTGTCAAGTTCTTTTTTGTTGTTGTTGAGGGATGCTAAGTTTATAAGTCTCCTTGAATGGTTCCATATACAGAACCAGTGGGCAGAACTTTTTCCTTTTCTCAGGTTCCAACTCACCAGCTCTCAGTCTCAAATCATTTATATATATACATATATATATTTTTTTTTTTTTTTTTTTTTGCTTGGGACAACTATTCCCATTCTCAAATTAATCAGATACTTTTTGAATGAGTTTTTTCAAATCTTTCAGTGTTCAACAGACAGAAATTCATGATGGCAAAGACTACTTCTACTAAGTCACCATTGGATCCCAGTTTCTAGCACAGAGCCGGGTACTGGGCAGGGCCTCATTAATATCTCTTGCCTGATGCACCTTCAGTGAGTAAATGCCCAGGCTTAGCCACACATCTGTAGCACCTATTCCTTAAATCACAAAGTAAAGCCACATTTCAGTGTTAGAGAACGCAAGATAGTGATATCATTCTACCTGATTTACCTTAAGCCTAACATATACTTAGCGCTTAATATGTCAACTTAGCACATGAAAACTAATCAAGAGATTGTTTCTCTGTCTTAGGTAGGAACTGGGACTATACATATGATTGTTCCTGGCCTCAAGTTGCTCACAGTCTAATGGGAGGGACAGATAAATAAGCAGATTATCTCAATATTGTGCTCTAAATGTAATTCATGGAGAGATATGACATACAGGCCAGGTGAGGATTAAGGATTAAGCATTTGTAGCAAGACAGGCCTGTGTTTCAATTGCAACTCAATTAGTTGCTATTGTCCTTAACCTTTCTGAGCTTTGATTTCTTCATCTGTAAAAAGGATATAGTAAAGCACTTAGCACAGAGCTATTGTAAGGTTTTGATGATATAAGATATATAAAGTAATTATTACTGTATTTGACAAATTATTTGCATTATTATTAACTGTTACTCCAAAATCAGGGAAAGTGTCCCTAGAGAAGTGAATTTTCTTTTGTAATTTTTTTGTAGGAACTCCAGCTATGTGAAGGGGCAGTACAATGATAAGGAATTTAGATTTGTTGAACATAATAAGCATCATATGTGGCACTGACCTGTACATCAATGAATGCTTATCCTGTGTCATTTCAGAAAAGTTTAGAGGAAACTCTGGCACCTCATGGGTGATCCATTTGAACCGTGTAAGGCCACTGGCATCTCTCTTTTCCCTCAGCTTTTAGCTATTTGGAATTTTCTAAACAATGTGGCAATATTGCTTCTGCTTCTTGGTAAGGAGCGCATTTATTTTGGAATTCTTGGAGGACAGAGAATGGGAAGGGCGTGGTGCAGTGGGTCTCAATCCGGGGTGATTATGCCCTTGAAGAAACATTTGGCAGTGCATAGGAACATTTGAGGTTGTCACAGCAGGGGAGGGAAGGTGATGCTACTGGCATCTAGTGGGTAGAGTCAGGGATGCTGCTAAACATCTTACAATGCACAGGACAGCCCCACAACAAAGAATTATCTGACCTCACATGTCAACAGTGCTACAGTTGAGGACCACAGGCATAGGGAAAGACAGTTTGGTCTAGTATTGGTCAGTCATCCAGTGGTTTGTTGAGGATATCTCAGGGAAAGAGACAGGAAAGAAGCTGCTCCTAAGAAAATAAAGTCAACTGTGGGCCAGAAGACAAAGAGGTTTAGACAAAGGGAAGGGGCAGAAAATTCAGCACTGTAAATTTGTAATTAACTTTGTGTATCTAAAATTAATAAAAAGTGTTAAGTGAGTTAAAAGAATCACAATAATTTCCAAAATGAGTTATTTACATGTTAGATAATCTGAGAAAGGGGCAAGGAGACTGCCATCTGTTAAGTGTATGCTCTATAACAAGCTTTAGGTATATCTCATGTTAGTCATCATAAAAAACAACTCCCATTAAGTAGCATTATTTGCCATTTTGAAATGGGGTTCACAGACACACAACTGGTTAATGACAGAATCAGGATTTAATAGAGAACATTCTGACCCATTTCTAAGTCACCATGTTTCCCCTTTTGCTAGTTTCCTGCATCAAGCCAGTGGTGGAGGCAAGAACACAACAAAAAACCCAAATGAAAAATAATAACAATCACCACCACCACGACAAATCTGGCAGCGGGAACAATGCGAAACTAAAGGAAGCAAAGCCAAATGTGAAGGCTGTGCATGTGTCCTGATTGCAATTTAATGTGATCTTAAACTGGAACACAAGCAATGCCTGTTCTCTAGGCTCTGGCCCAAGACACACCTCAAACAACCTGGGTCGCACTGTTCTCTCTTGCACAGAAATAGCTCCTGACTGTTCCTGGGAAAGGCATCACAGGGGGCATGCAGGGAACATGGAGGAGTGGGGTGGAGGGCACGATCCTGAGTTTTTATGTCCACATGGAAGGAAAGTCCTAGAGGACCTTAGTATCTAAGGACCAAAGCCAAATTGGAAGGATTATTTTCCAAGCTCACTATCCACAGAGAAAAGAAGCATTGGCAGCCAGAAACCATGGAATACGAAAAGGGCTTGAAGCTACAGCAGCAAAAGTTTGGATTAGCCAACAAGGGAAATGTTGTTGAGACAGAGCCATCAGGAGGGTCCCACGGCAAGGGGCTGAGGGACTTCCAGTGCCAAGCTTCTAGAGCACATTAGATAAAATGATTGCAAAGACTCGAGTGGTCTTTTCTGGCCTCGGGAATAATAGGTGAATTGAGCAGAGCTGTCTCACTCATGGGCCAATGTCAAATTATAACAATCCATTATTTTAACAAGAAAAAAGGAAAATGAATGTTCCACCACAACTACCACCACCACCTTTTTCTCAAAATGAATTTTATGTCTATAAGGAGCACCAGAAAAATAGACCCCAGAAGTTTTCTATTAACTCACAGGATAGTGACTTAACAGAGCAAAAGCAGTACATGATCCTCCTCTGTGAATTCTCCCAGCATTTCCCAGACCTACTTCAGGACCCCAGTTCCTCTGCTCACCTTACCCACTACACAGCACCTCTTGGCATGAGAAGAGAGTTCCTCAGTCTGAGGGCCATCTGACCTCCTCTGCTGAACCTGCCAATGAGCTAGTTAAAATGGGTAGGACTCGGATGTGGACATGTGCTCATTAGAAGCAGGCTGGACATGTATCTCATAGAAGACAAAATCAGGAATTGCTTGGAATGACTTATAGCTGTTTTGAAGATATCAAGAACCTAATATGGCCCCTTGGGTTTGGTGTGACAAGCTCATTGGTTTTCTCACTGTTCTCTGAAATGCCTACCCCTTTCTACCCTCCCCCCCCCCAAACACACAATATTTCGAAGGAAAAAAGTATGTTCTTCTAAATGAAATGCTAATTTTGCTCTAAATGCAGGGGAAAGGAAAGACTTTCCATAACCAACCATAGCACTGAGCCCTTTATAACCCATTTATAATTCCCCAAAGTCCATTCACACTATACTCATCCTAATTAATTCTTGACAGGCACATCAGCTGGGAAAATCAAAACAGCCCATAATGCTGGAGTTAGGGCTCGGCAGCATCTCAGACTCTGGAAAACACCACTAGAGCCTACACTGAGCTCAGGGCCTCCTTCCCCAGAGAATTCTTCCTGCCAGAACTCATCAGAGCTCAAGGCCCAGTATATTTATACCTTAGTTCTACTGATTGGGGGTCTGTTGGGGATTAGGGATTGGAAGGAATGGTGTGTGGCCTCTGGAAACATGAAGATAAATTCCAGAGACTTAGAGCTAGCTTTTCCTCCAGAGACAATATATTGTAATACCATTTGGTCCATGACTCAGACAATGAGAACGTAATTATGTCCTAAGTGGGGATCAAGCTGTAACCTGGAGCCATCTTGACCACCGCAGATGGACCCTACCAGATCAATCTTAAGGAGGCCGGAGGGGGTGGGGCACGACACTCTAAACAAGAAGGGGAAACGTGACCTGGGAGAGAAAAATTAGGGAGAGATTTCACTTAAGAAGTGACTGAACAAGACTGAAGCTCCCCAAAGAAGAATCAAGTTGTTAATACTGTATAAAATATGTGTCCTGGGCCTGGAAATTCCAAGAAGTGTACCTCAGATTACTTTCACAGGCCACGATGGTGTAACAATTAAAAATAAGGACTCTGGGGCTTCCCTGGTGGCGCGGTGGTTGAGAGTCCGCCTGCCGATGCAGGGGACACGGGTTCGTGCCCCGGTCCGGGAAGATCCCACATGCCGCGGGGCGGCTGGGCCCGTGAGCCATGGCCGCTGAGCCTGCACGTCCGGAGCCTGTGCTCCGCAACGGGAGAGGCCACAACAGTGAGAGGCCCGCGTACCACAAAATAAATAAATAAATAAATAAATAAGGACTCTGGAGCTGGCTGTGTCCAATCTCTAGCTCTAATACTTGCTAGCTATGTGGACTTAAGCAAGGCACATAACCTCTCTGTGCCTCCCCTTCCCTACTTGTAAAATGGGAATAACAGCATCTATTTTGTAGGATTGCTGTGAGGGTGAATTGAGTTAAATTACATTTGAAAGGACTTACAACAGTGCTGATGCATAGAAAATAATATATAAGTGCTTGTTGTATTGTTAGTATTCTATATTTATTATACTATACATAGCTTATATAACATTTAATTATATGAATTGTAATTTATAATTTATAGCATATGGTTAATGATTATTATATACAGCTATAGATTACATTATATTATGTTATATTGCATACTATATGTCCTATAGTATATATCATGTATATTATTCTTTATTAGTGTCTATATCTGCATTGAATCTCTGAGCATACACTGATGTCCATTTTTTCCTCAAAATTTGTAATTGCTTTCTGTGTTTTCTGAGACAAATCCCATGTAATCTGCCTCAAAGCCAGCTCCAACACGTATTAGCTGTGGAACCTTGATAATCCTTCCTAAGTCCCAGTTTCTTGAACTTGAAAATAGGTCTTGGTGAGAATTTAAATAAGTTAGAACAGAGTGGTCCAGCCAGAGTCCTCTGCATAGTTAACTGGGTTAAATAGTGAGCATTTTAGCCTTGTAGATGGGCAGCAAATTCTGGGGAAATTGGAGCACTTGACTGGTTGTCTCTGACAACTTGTCCTTTTATTTCAGTGTGCCCTACAACTATTACCATTTTCTCTGAATTCATAATAGAAAACCTATTGGGGTGCACTGAGAAAGATGTTGGATTTGAAGTGTTGAGTATGAGGCCTGGTACATAGTAGGTGCACCAGCAATATTAATTCTTGTGCTTGTGCTGATGGCAATGGTGACAGTAAAGGAGAAAAGGAAGAGCAACTTCGCTGTAGTTTTGTGTTTTTTTGAAGAGTGGATTTGGAGCTTTCCATAATTTTACTACTTCAGGCCAAGAGCTCACAATCTACCAGTGTTGTCTCTGTACCTTGGAAGTCCTGAGTATTGTGAAATATATGTTGACCTTGAAGCCATGGATGTTAGGGTGACCAACTATCCCAGTTTGGGTGGAATGAGAGGGTTTCCAAGATGTGGAACTTCCAGTGCTTTTAAGTGAATCCTCACTTTGAATATGTGAGTTGGAATTTTTCTTATTGTCATATGGCGAAAACAAAACCTGACTGATAGGGCCTTTGTTATCAAATAAGAAACTGTATATGAAGTATGTGCCATAGAGTAGAAGTAAGACAGATGTTACTCCTGTTCTGCTCCACAGACATCAGAGTGTGGGTATAGGCTCCACAACTTGGTAGCTGTGTAAAGCTGGACAAACTGTGGAAATTTTCATAGCTTCAATTTTATCATCTATATAATAATAATAATAATATTGACCTTTATAGGTTAGAGGGGGATTAAATGAAGAAAAGACAGTTACTCCAAGGGAACAATATTAAGTGATATTTCCCTTCTTACTCCCTTCTTTTCTTTCAGTGGATTTTCAATCCATAAATCTTAAACAGAATGACCATCTTGAGAAATAAGGCTTCCAAACACTGGTTGACCCATGGTATTATCTGCATTTCTCAGCTGAGAGAATTCCAGAAGCAGTTCTGCTCTGTGCCACCCATGCCCTTCCCCCTGGAGAAGATGGTGTTCTCTGTGAAGTGTCTGCATGAGGTGTTTCAGAGCACAAAACAGCTTTCAGAAACACTGAGGAGCTGGCCAGGATTTTATCAGCAAGGCACCGACTTGGTGTAGCAGATGAGTTTTTGTTTCTAAATCCCATTGGTTTTCTTTCATCCTTAATAATGCCCCATAGGAACCAAAAGAGGAATAAAAAATGGTATAAACCTATTCAGCACCTGCTAATGTGAAAAACTGATTGTTTATACTCAATTTCATGATTTCCCCTTCCGTTCTTTCTTCTTTCCTTCCTTTCTTCTTTTCTCCTTCCTTCCATCTTTCCAACTTTTCCATTGTTTCTTTAGTTGTTTCCATTCTCATGTGAATCATAGTTTCTTTACCTCCCTTAATTCTTCTTGACTTCCATTTTAGTTGTCACTATCATTTCTTTATCACCACTAATCATGGATGAATCTTCTCTTTTTCTTTAGACAATTCATTCAGTAATATACTCAGTGAATATTTATTGATCGCCTCCAGTTGGGCCAGACACCGTGTGAGACACTGATGAGGTGAACAGAGGTGTAATCTTATGGTTTCTTTAATGAATCACTCTTTTCTATTCAAAAAATTATACATGAATACATAGAGAAGGAGAAGCTTATTACATACATTGTCTCATTTTATTCTCATCCATGTAAGGATTAAGGAAAATAATTAACTTGCCTAAGCTCACCAGCTAGAAAGTAATAGATTCATGATTCAATCCAAGATCTGTTTTACTAAAGAACAATGGTTCATTCTAATTTGGCTGTGTGTGAAATAATTCATGTTGGTCTTCTCATTTTTCTCCTTTTAGAACTGGTGACCTGAAAGTTTTTACTACTAAGGTCTTCTCTAGACAAAATACGAGATTAAGAGGGTTTTAGTTTGGTGATTCCTTCTACCCCAAGCAGTCCCTGTGTCCTCATCATGTCAAAGGATAACACCTTTAAAATCCACTCCCACCATAACCAGGATTTTTTTTTGTTCCTATCAAACTGTGTTTGGTGTTTATCCCATTCGTTCGTATTCTTACTTGGGAACTAGCTAATTTGATGCAACTTGTAAGTAGCCATTACAGTCAGTGCTACTTCATTTGGCTGGACCATTCCGGGGACATTGCTCTAACCCACAAGATTAGTGGTTGAGAGAGTCAGGCAGTGCCTGGGAATTAAGAAAGGAACATGTGGACTTGGGGAACTTCCAGTCACTTCTAGCCGCCTCATTTTCTAAAGACATTTAGGTCTACTTGACTTAAATTAGCAGTACTTAACAGGCCCAGTAATCTACAACAGTTTGGTAGACCACACATTCTCAAAGTAATATTGAAATTCAGGGTACCCAGACTGGAAAATTTCTAACAGGACAAATAATGACAAATCTAGCTTTGTGTTTCCTTGGTATGCGTTTTGCATATTGTTTGATTTGTCAAGTCTCTTGGATCAGTAAATTTTTAACAAGATAAATAAATGATTACCTCGAACAAAAAATACTTGGCATGGAAACATTGGGTTCCAGGTTTTTCCTGTTTTGTTTTTTGTTTTTAAAGCCCATGAAAACACCACATTGATTCGGCTCTGGGTTTGCTCTATCTTGAAGCGAGAGATTTGGCAGTCCGGCTGGTTATGTCTCAAATGAGTTCAAATGTGGGAAGGTTTTGTAAAAATACACCAGTTCTCCTTTCTTAAAGACTAGGTAGATTTTCACTTCTGCTGCAATGAGAGAGAAAGAGAGAGAAACACACACTACATGTAATACAATCTTCGTGGGCATTTGACTAATAGCTAGTCCTTTTGAGTGAGTAGGGGTTTTCTCATCTGGCGTTTAGCTACGATACAACCAAAGGTTTTCTTGCCTGTCTCCAGCACACATAACCTATAGGGAATGACCGTTTCACCTTCTAGACTCAAAGACATCACATTGCCCATCTCTCTCTCCTTGTCGAGCAGCTTTCCTCTTGCAGTCTTTCTTTAAACCCTATCGATCAGCACCTCTGAAAGGCCCCATTACTGAGAATATTTAAAGTGTGACAGGATAATACACTAGGAAATATACTGTGCGGAATATTATAGTCCTGGCAGGACTAAATGACCTAAAGTCATCTTACTCTCTAGTGTTGCTTTGATTAATTAGCCCCATTTCTCAGAATGCTTGAGTCCAAATTTCTCTGTACTGAAGCCTGTCAGGAGCCAGCTCAGAGGAGGGTTTTTTTCCTCTCTTTTTTTTTTCTCTCACTGGTGTTCTTTCTTTGCTGGAGGTCTGTATTTACTCCTAAACTCCAGCTTGTCTCTAAAATGTTCATTTGATCAGCAAATATGATTATACTTCCAATATGTGCTAAACATGGCATGTGGGGCTGGTGAGGACCAAGTTGAGTGATACCTGGACCTCACTGCAAGGAGCTCTCAGTCTCAAAAGGGAAATTGATCAGAATGAGGCCTTTTGGACACGCAGAAGAGAAAGTGCTTAACTTTTGTCTACAGTACCAGAGAAGGCAACACATGAACCAGATCTTAAGGGGTTGGTTATTTTTGGCCAAGCAGATGGACCAAGGAAGGTTATTGTAAGCAAAGGAGAAGATAATGTGCAAATATATGGGTAGTTCTTGAAGGATTAATTGAAGTTGAACTCATCCAGTCTGTCTAGATTATGAGGGTCAGGTGAGGTGATAGAAAAAGGTAAGCATCAAAAGTAGCTAGAAAAAGAAATGTCATGTGCGCTCTGCCCAGGAGCTTGGTCCTTGTCCTACAGGTAGTGGGGAAAATTGAAGATTTTTTAGGGGAGGTGAGTTTTTAAAAATCACTCCAGTAGAATAAAAGCATGGAAGCCAGACGGGGCTAAAAGATGGGCAGAACAGGCAGGAGGCTACTGGAAAGTTTAGATATGAGATAACTGGAGTAGTGGGATCTGGGGCTATAAATGTGACTCTGATTCTTTCTCCAGATACATTTCTCTTGCACGGCCCTGTAACATTTTCTTTCATTTGAAGGTAAAATCAGCTCTCTATGATGGACAAATATATTATCTGTGTTCTAATAGGCTTTTGTGCCCTTTTAGGTCCTTTATAAAAAACTCTCCAGATTCTTTTTTTGTTTTATATAAATACAGTTGAATATTTAAATGCGTGGCATTTCTGTCAGTCAATGATCATGGGATAGTCTTAGACTCCTGTAACCTTAATGGGGTTAGTTCCAAATTCCATGATGTTGGAAATACCTATTGGAAGCACAATAGCAAAAAGAAAGTATAGGCCAATATAAGTTGTGAGAGCTTTTTTTAAATAAATTTTATTTTCGGCTGCGTTGGGTCTTCGTTGCTGCAAGTGGGCTTTCTCTAGTTGAGGTGAGCGGGGGCTACTCTTCGTTGCGGAGCACGGGCTTCTCATTGCAGTGGCTTCTCTTGTTGTGGAGCGCGGGCTCTAGGTGTACAGGCTTCAGTAGCAGCGCCACCAGGGAAGCCCCGTGACAAGTATTTTAAGTGAGTCTTTTTAAACTAACACGGTAATACTTGTCATTGTGTTTGGTAGGAATTATAGAAAACATATAGTTTAAGTTTCTGACTTAGAGTCAGTTCCATCTCTATCATGTATACTAATTCATATTAACTGGCCATACCCATGTTCAAGCTACTTATCCACTCCAAGGCTTATTATTTTTCAACTCTGAAAGCATGGGGAAATAGCTCTCTTGCTTGCTTCTCAGATCAATCAACATATGGAAAAACACTTTGTAAACTTTAATATACTCTCAGAATAAATGGCTTTGATTATAATTCTAAGGGCAAATAGCTAATTAGTGACAGAGGCAGGATGAAAACTCGGGTCTCCTGACTTTTAGCCTAAGCATATGACAACTTGTTCACTTTTATGTTGAACTTTTTTCTCTATACACCTCACTCAGTTTCAAAAAGAATGTAGTCCAGATGGTTTCTTTTCCCATAGCAAATTAACTTTGTCATATATAATATATATGTACACACATGTGCGTGCGCACACACACACCCACACCCACACCATCTCTCTTCCTAATTCTAACCACTCTGTTTGGTACTTAGAAAAATCCACTCAAGCAGTGGGCTGAAATTTATCTTAGAAGAACCTACAAAGAGAAAAAGGGGTCCGTCTTTGAAATGATTAATAGAATTCTTAACTTTGCCTTAGCATTAGAATCACCCATGGAGTTCTTAAAAAAGTTTTAGTGTCCAAGCCCCATCAAATCAGGATATCCTGAATTTCCCTAAGTGATTGAACCCAAACCCATGGATTTAGCTAAACAGCCAGAGGTGATTTTGATATGTGCATGAGTCAGTTGGTTCCCCCAGTCTCAGACTTATAAATTCATTCATCACAATTGATGTTTGCATGTAAATATATCCCCTTGACTTGCCTTCTCCCTCACAGCTACTCCTCACTATATGGTTGGAAATGCACACCATGCAAACCCTTTTGGATCCACAGTTACTGCATGTGTCCAGGCACTATGCTGGATACACAGATGAAAGAACACAGTTGCTGCCCATGAGGCATTCTAGGGGTATGCATGCCCGGCCATAAAGAAATGACCCTAATAAGAGTGTGCTATTTGCAGTGATATACATATGTAAAAGTCCAGAAGTATTAAAGAGCAGGGAGTGCTTGGTTGGAGAGGGGAAGCAGAAAGAAAAGTCTTCACAGGTGAGGCAAACTTTGGGCAGGATTTAAAGGATAAGTGAGAACTTTCCAATGAGTCAAATCAGTGAAAACAGAGAACAGGGAGCCTGTAGGAGAGGAGAGAAGGAAGGAAGATATTCTTGAAAGCGGGGGGGGGGCATGTTTAGGGAGTCACAAATAACCTTGAGGCATGTGGGATCTTCAGAAAGATAGGACTGATAGCGAGTAGAGTCTGAGGATGGGGGGGCCTCAGTGGATGAGAATGGAGATGTCTGTAGGGAGCAGTCAAAAGGACCTTAGATGCTTTGCCATGAAGTTCTACTCTGATGTTCTCAAAACACAGAATGGCTCTCCACTGTACTTTTTCTAATGCTGTAAACTCAACTAACTAGATATCCCTAATAATATTTCTGAACTGGAAGAGATGTTTTGATGAAAGTGGTTCTACCTTCCATCTCATTTCTGTAAAGGAATCACAGATGTTTTTTGGAACCTCTGTCCATTTCTCTGTTGTCTTCCAAGGCAGGTTAACACTGAAGAGCCTTATCCTAAAGGCCCCTCTTCCCTCCATCCCTTCCATGCCAACACACAAGGTCTCTGGAATCCTCGCCCAGTTCTCATTTCTGGTGGGTGACAGCATCTTTGTTCTGAGGAGATCTGTTGAGATTGAAACAGGCTCTCCACCACTTACTGGACAAGGAACAACATTCCAGAGAAAGAGAGGGGGCTTGGAATAAATAGGAAGAGGTTTTAAGGTTAGTCAAACCCCAGAAGACTCAGGACTGAGCTCCAGTTCCAGAGAAAACTAATGATCTGAGTTGAGATCATCAACCCAACTCAACCCTATGAGCAATGCACCTGCTGTAAGAGATGGGCAGAAACAGCCTCTCTTTCCACATGTGATTGGCCCTGGGACCTGACTGCAAGTGAGTGGATACCAGACGTAGGATTGTGGAATTGAGTCTAGATC
Source organism: Delphinapterus leucas (assembly GCF_059928025.1). NCBI lineage: Eukaryota > Metazoa > Chordata > Mammalia > Artiodactyla > Monodontidae > Delphinapterus > Delphinapterus leucas. Next base: position 43,897,263 of record NC_143130.1, on the reverse strand, counting down.
CCTGTCTGACCTGCCAACTACTACAGCCTGCCTTGGCTGTAGACTTGGCAGAAGACAGCTGTAGACTGATGGGAAGGGGTGGGGTGACCAGACAGAGGCTGAACCCACATAGGAAGATCAAAATGAACCTGGACTGTTAATGTGCTACAGATACACACAGGTGCTCACCCGAGAAGTGTCCAGGTCACAGAAATAAGTTCTCTGGAGCTTGGAGGAGACACTTCCTCATATTCCAGGAAGTGAAAGAAGAATGGAAAAGGAGACAGTGTTACTTAGAGTAGGGGTTAGGACTCTGGTGTCTGGATGATTTGATTCAAATCTGAATTATTTTATCACTGTTAATATCTGTATCCCTCCAGGGCAAAGGCTGTGTCTATCTTAATCATCCTGATATCCCAACAACCACCACAGAAAACAATCAATTTCTGCTGACTTACTTTATTTTGTTTTATTTTATTTTTTATTGAAATATAGTTGATTTACAATGTTGTGTTAGTTTCAGGTGTACAGCAAAGTGATTCAGTCATACATGCCTACATATATATAGATATATATATATGCACACATATATGTGTATATATATATCTTCCTTTTTAGATTCTTTTCCATTATAGGTTATTACAAGTTACTGAGTATAGTTTCCTGTGCTATACCATAGGTCCTTGTTGGTTATCTATTTAACATATAGTTGTGTGTATATTTTAATCCCAAACTTCTGTTTTATCCCTCCCCCCTCTTTCCCCTTTGATAACAATAAGTTTCTTTTCTATATCTGTGAATCTATTTCTGTTAGGTAAGTAAGTTCATTTGTATCATTTTTTTTAGATCCCACATATAAGCAATATCATATGATATTTGTCTTTCTCTGTCTGACTTCACTTGGTAAGTAAGTGAAGGTCCATCCATGTTGCCACATTGTTGACTTGTTTTAAAAGTTAATTCTTGGAGATTTTTATTGCCTTCAAACATTCCTTTCCTCCTCTGTAAAATGGAAGTGGAAAATGCTTACCACACTCATGTGAAGATTACCTGATTAAATGCATTAAAGTCCCTAACAGAGTGCCTACCTCTTAGTAGTAGTAATGTGCAAACAAATGTTGTTTGACTTCTCTCTTTCACCTTCTTGCATTCCCACGTAATTTATGTAGAATAGTCAGGGAATCAGGTTGTTTGTTATACGACAATTGACCACCAGTGTATCTCCTGGGAAAGATTATGGGACAGTATAATATACTGTGCTCTGGTAAATAACTGACATTCATTTGTGAGGTAGTTGACTGAGAAACTGCCTTATACTTTAATCTCCGCTCAGTAATGATCTAAGTACCTTGCATTTAGCAGAGACTCAAATTTTTATGGATTGAATGGTTTAGGAGATCTTTGAAATTTTTACTCTTTTGTTTTTAGAATTGTGCATATTTGAGTAAATGAGTTTGCAAGTATTAGGTGAGCTGGGTTAGGTCAGTGGACAGGAATTAATAAGGCCCATTCCCAATTTCTAGTATGGTGTTGTTATTCTTTTTTTCCAAAACATTCTATGATATTCCTTCTGACTGCAAGGATTTGAGGAAAAAATTCTGTTTTAAGCGAGATTAAAGAGACTAACAACTTCTGGCAAGGTGTTCATATTTACAAAGTCATGAATAAAACTTAAGAAATTAGTCAAGATCACACATTGATGAAAACTGCTAGTTATCAGGAGTTACTGAAGCAGAGAGGCACCTAATTGCACTTTTAGCTAGAAAAGTCAGAGTAAAGAGGGAAAACAGTCCCCCAGGAGATGTGTTATCCTTCAGATTTTGGTGGGTACAGTTTGTGGACCGAGGAGGGGAAAACAAATCTCAAGGCTCCGGGAAGGATTTGGAGAGAGAAGCAAATAGAATGGAGTAGTCAAAGATGATTCCAGAGACGTGACACTAAAAGAACATCTATAGCAATGAGGAGTTTAGTGAAGATAGCTTCGGTGAAGGGAAGGGTGAGGAAGGGAAAAGGAAGTTTGTCGTTTATGTTTTAGACCCATGGAGTCTGAGGGAGTTGCAGAGGCAGCATGCAAGTATGTCAAGTGCTGGTGAGGAGTTTCCGTTTTCAGCCAGAAATATGGGATGGGTACACGGCAAGAAGGAAGTGCGGGAAGATGAATAGTAGGTGTTAGTCGAAGCCATAAAAAATCTTCCAGAGAAATTAAATAAAGGACACATTATGAAAGTCTGAGGACGGGGGAACACCCATCTACAGGACAGAGAGGAAAAGCTCTCTGTGTAGAAGCAATAGGATTGAGAGGTCTTATTCACAGAGGCAAGAGGACCGAGTCTTCTATCATATCACAGGAGTCAAAATAAAGAGAACAACCAGAAGGAGGGGCGGCCAGTTGGGATACCAACGGAATTGTCAAGAGGCCTAGAGACCAAGAGACCAAGAAAAGACACGTTGGCACGCAGCCAGTTGCTTTCAATACCAAGATTTTTAAATGTCATTGTGACTTTCATAAAGGCAGCTCAGTTGACAGGTGACATGGATGCCAAAGAAATATCAGGAGAATCAGTTAAAAGGAAATGGGAACACAGTTAAAAACATCTCTCTAGCAGTTTGGCTATGAAGGGAAGGAGACAAGCAAAAGCAGTGAGTAGGGCCACTTAAAAATCATTTCAGAATTAGAAAAAGCAACATATTTGAAGGCAATTCAGTTGAGGGGAAAACGTGGAGATACTAAAATTGAGAAGTATCATAAAGAAGAAAAATCCTTCAAGAGGCAGACAACAGACTCAGGGAAGAAGAAAACTGGCCCCTTCCTGAGATCAATGACCAGAAGAGGTAAAAGTTATATTATTTAACCTTTGAAAATACTGTACATCCTTCAGGGTCTGTATAAACAGTTTTTCATTTAAATATTTTTCCTTAGGTTGTTAGACCTTCATAGGGACTGTAAAAAAAAGAAAAGTTATTATTTCCATCCTACATTGTATAAACAAAGTCTTAGATTGGGTAGGTAAATTAATCAAAATCCTATACCTGGAAAGTGGTAGTGTTAGGCCAGAATCTCAGATCTCCTCATCTAAGACAGTAGGCAAGAGCCAAGTCTCCTCCCTGTGCCTCACATATGTCTGCACTTATGCTGAAATGTACATCAAAGATGAGAGTGATATGGTTGGATGGCCTTGAGCTGTTAAATAAGATGGGGTGTGTTTGTGTGTGTGTGTATGAGCACTCACTGGACGATGATATAGATTGAATTGTGTCCCCACCCACCCAAAGACATGTTGAAGCCTTAACCCCTTGCTACCTGGAATGTGAACTTATTGGAAATAGGATCTTTGCACATGTAACAAAGATTTAAATTAAATGATGTCATAGTGGAGTAGAGTGGGCCCTTAATCTAATCTAAATGGAGTCCTTAGAAGAGAAGAGACACAGAGACAGACACACAGGAAGAAGACAGCCGTATGTGATGATGGAGGTAGAGGTCAGAGTGATACATCTACAAGCAAGGAATGCCAAGCACTTACAGCAAACACCAGAAGCTAAAAGAAGCAAGGAATCATAATTCCCTATAGGTTTCTGAGGGACCATAGCCCTGCTGGCACCTTGATGTCAGACTTCTGGTCTCCAGAAGAATGAGACAAGAAATTTCTGTTGTTTTCAGCTACCCAGTTTATGAGACTTTGTTATTGTATCCCTAGGAAACTAATATGGAGGGATTTAACTTAGATGGGTTTGGTGAAAACCTGAGCAGAAAAGAGAAGGTGTGAGTGAGTGAAGTGGAGGTTAAGTGTGGGATTTCGCAGAGGAGTATAGGTAGTCCTGGGGTGAGTATTTACCGTGGGCCAAGACTGGCAGTCTAACACTGTGGCTGAGCTGAGTGATTTTGTAACCAGACACAGATGGGTTCTGCCTCTCTTTAGCTGGGAGACACTGAAATGTTATTTAAGGTTGCTAAGGCTCTGTTTACTTATTTGCAAAGTAGACATAATAATCCCTACAGCATGGAATTATTATGAAAAATAAATGGCATGAGACATGGAAGGTGTTCACCACAGTGCCTTTTAGTGCTCAATAAATTTAGGTGAGTTGGTTGTAATAGTGTGAGTTATTGTTTATGTTGTTACCAGCATAACAACATATGTTGTTTATATGCCTTTTATCTAGCAGCATTTTTATGTGGAACTACAGAGAATAGAGGCAGAAAATGTTGAGAACAAATTCAAGCGTTGAAGTATATTTGTCCATCAAAGGTATCATGGTGCTGAGGGCAGTTGTGGTGTTAGTAATAGCAGCAACAGCAGAAGCAGCAGCAGTAATAGTAGTAGCAGTAGTAATACAAGGAAGAAGATGAGGAAGAAGAGGAATGGTGGTTTCAGATTACTATGTTCCAGACATTTTTCCATGTGCTTTGCATATATTAGCAAGAACGTGAAATGTTGTAGAGTGGAGAACGTTGACATTTGGAATTCAAGACTGAGAACAAATTCAGTTGTAACAAAGGGCAGTGTTTTGGTCTCAAGTAGAAAAACTGAAAGTAATTCCAGGTAACAAGGATGAGAATGAGGACGAGATCAAATGTAAAAAATGGTACTGAAGGGCTTCCCTGGTGGCGCAGTGGTTGAGAGTCCGCCTGCCGATGCAGGGGACACGGGTTCGTGCCCCGGTCTGGGAAGATCCCACATGCCGCGGAGCGGCTGGGCCCGTGAGCCATGGCCGCTGAGCCTGCGTGTCCAGAGCCTGTGGTCCACAACGGGAGAGGCCGCAACAATGAGAGGTCCGTGTACCGCAAAAAAAAAAAAAAAAAAAAAAGGTAATCGTTGAAGATAAGACACAAAGTGAATCATTTGTGTAACACAGCAATGTATTATGTTGATGATTTTTTTCCTGTTATGTGATGGCTATGGATGCCTGTGGATGGTGTAAAAATGTCAAGTATATCATTATTACTAATGATAATAGTGATAGGTGCTACTTATTGAGCACTGACTATTTTCTTGTTGTAGTATTAAGGATATTGTGAGTACAATTCTTAAACCAACCCTCTGAGCTAGTGTTTTGTGCCCCAAAGATGCTGCCTCAGATCTGCTCAGCCTCACTCACCTCCAGAGCCCTTGGTTACTGATTCTACCCTGGTTGCCTCTGCAGTGACTATTCATTGGCTCCAACCCACATCACAGTGGCACAACCCAACAGCACCTGAGCTGCTTCCTGTGCTGCTCACCCTTCACCTCCTACCCTAGCACTTCCTAATAATGCCTGAGATGCGTAGTGTCGTAGGACTGGATCCGTGTCCATGTGTGACAGTCCTGAAGTCTAGGGGATTTAATGGCATGTAGAAGGAACCTATAACCGTTTGGGAATGGGAGTCAGCAAATGTATTTATCTCCCTTCCTGTCTGTTGAATGATTTTCCTGTGAACCAATAGCTTCATAAAGACTGTGCAGTAGTCTTCTTGGGAAATAAGAATCTCCCAATTTAGAGCAATTGGTTGCTCTTGATCACAAGTAGTGGCCAGTGACACACCCTCATATTGTTTCTCTATCCTTCTCTGTCCCACAACCTTTTCTCTCACTTCTCTTCTGCTCCCCTGATACTTATCTTCCCAATAAATTAGTAGTGCATAGGCATTTACCTTTCTAGAGAACCCAGACTAAGATAATGGTACCAGGATGGGATGGTCATAATGTCTGTTGTGTAGGGGTACCCCTGTCTTCTGGCCTTCACCTGTGCATAATTGGGAAGAGCTGCTGGTGGAAGGTGACACATGGATTATGCAGTGGTTGTGGTGATGGGCCAGAATGGACACAATGACACTTACAAGGATTGTAGAGTATTATGGCTTCTGTTAACAGCACTGGTAGCCTTGACAACAGAAAATGATAGGCTAAGGGCAATCTACTGCTTGCTTAAGTCATGCTATAAAACCTGGAATGCCTTTATAACATCTTTTAATGAGACTCTCATCTTCTGTAACTACAAGGCATATGTTACTGAAAATCAGGCAGAGTCTACTATAAGGATAACAGAACTGTACATGAACCTGAATATTCCCCTTCAATAAATCACCTTTGAGAATTAAGCCTTGATAGAAGAAGAGTCGACAATGAAACCTAGGATATGGGCATTTGGATAGACATGCCTGAGAGTCTTTAATCTTCAAATTCCTCTGGATTCTTCACGCTAGCAGAAGTAACCCTCCTTCCACCTGCTGCAGGAGAACAGACTCTTCTTGCCTAGAAACTTGCAATCTCTTCATCTGAAGAAGAAGCCTTGCAAGATAATGCTTATGCTCCTCAAGATCTTGCCCTTTCCCTCTGTTACCTCCAGATCAATAATTAGAGTTTGGTTTTAGCACAGCTGGATTAGGGAAGTACAGGCTTGCTCCAAGACAGTAGGGTCTATATGTGAAAGGATTTGCAGGACCTTCCTGTTGTGTTTGAATGTAAGAACTGAGGGAATCTGTGTGGGAGTCCATTTTGAGTAGGTGAGTTTGGGGTAGGGACAGACATTTAAAACTGGATAGGGGAGAATGTATTGACATGGAAGCACTCTCATGAGACTCTGAGTTTAATGTTCTGTTAAAAACACATAGAGGGCTTCCATGGTGGCGCAGCGGTTGAGTGGTGGCGCAGTGGCCTGCCGATGTAGGGGACCCAGGTTCGTGCCCCGGTCCGGGAAGATCCCACATGCCACGGAGCGGCTGGGCCCGTGAGCCATGGCCACTGAGCCTGCGCATCCGGAGCCTGTGCTCCGCAACGGGAGAGGCCACAACAGTGAGAGGCCCGTGTACTGCAAAAAAAAAAAAAAACACATAGAGCAGATTCTAAAAGTTTGCTGTATGCACCCTGTCAACAGGCCAAAGATGAAAAGTCATATGAACAGATATAATTGATGCAGAAAAAGCACTTGGCACCATCCAACAGCCACCCATGATAAAAACTCTCAGAAAGTTAGCAATGGAGAATTAGTTCAACTTGATTGAGAGCATCTACCAAAAATGTATAGCTAATATCATAAATAATGATGAAAGACTGAAAGCTTTCCCCGAAGACTGGGAATAAGGCTAGGATTTCTTCTTTCACTGTTATTATTTAGCATAAAACTGGAAGCTCTAGCAAGCACAGTAAGGCAAGAATGGCAATAACAGACATATAGGTTGGAAAGAAAGGAAGTTTTTCCTATTTGTAGATGCCTGATTATCTACATAGAAAAATTCCATATAATCTGCTCCCCCCACAATAAATCCTCCAAGAACTAACAAATGAGGTCAACAAGATTGCAGGATACAAGGTTAACACATGAAAAGAAATCACATTTCTATATACTAAAAGTGAGCCTGCTGAAACTGAAATTAAAACTATAGTGCCAATTATAATTACTCCAAAGAAAATAAAACACTTAGGTAGACACTTAACAAAACATATACAAAACCTGAATGAACATGCTGATGGTAGAAATCAAAGAAGATCTAAAATGGAGAGACATACTGTGTTCATGGATTGGAAAACAATTCCAATTGTGAAGATGACAATATTCCCTAAATTGATCTACAGGTTTAATGAAACACCCATCAAAATCTTAGCGAAGGTTTTTTGTAGTTATTGAAAAAGGCTATTGTAAAATTTGTATGGAAAGGCATAGGTCCTAGAGTAGCTAAAACAATCTCTTTTTTTTTTAAATTTATTTTTTATTTTTGGCTACTTTGGGTCTTCGTTGCTGCGCGTGCGCTTTCTCTAGTTCCAGCAAGCGGGGAATACTCTTCATTGCGGTGTGCAGGCTTCTCATTGCAGTGGCTTCTCTGGTTGTGGAGCACAGGCTTTAGGCACGCGGGCTTCAGTAGTAGTGACACGTGGGCTCAATAGTTGTGGCTCGTGGGTTTTAGAGCGCAGGCTCTGTAGTTGTAGAGCATGGGCTTAGTTGATCTGCGGCACGTGGGATCTTCCCAGACCAGGGCTTGAACCCGTGTCCCCTGCATTGGCAGGCAGATTCTTAACCACTGCACCACCAGTGAAGTCCAGCGAAAACAATCTTGATGAAAAGAATAAAATGGGAGGAATCACTCTAGCCACTTTAAGACTTATAGTTACAGTAATCAAGACAGTGCTATGTTGGCGTAGGGATAGATGCATAGATCAATGGAACAGAATAGAGAACCCAGAAACAGACCCACATAATATGCTTAACTGATTCTGACAAGGTGCAAAAGCAATTCAATGTAGGAAACCTCTTTAACAAGTGGTGCCAGAGCGATTGGACATCCATAGGCAAGAAAATGAACTTTAACCTATACCCCACACCTTATTCAAAAATTAACTGAGTTTTTAGGCTTGACATCAAAAGCATGAGCCATAAAAGGAAAAAATGATGAACTAGACTGCATTAAAACTAAAAACTTTTGCTCTGTAAAAGATTATATGAAGAGGATAACAAGACAAGGTGCGAACTGGGAGAAAATATTTGCAAACTACATATCTGACAAAGGACTTGTATCTAGAAGAACACTCACAACTCAACAGTAAAAACAAACAAACAGAGCTTCCCTGGTGGCGCAGTGGTTGAGAGTCCGCCTGCCGATGCAGGGGACACGGGTTCGTGCCCCGGTCCGGGAAGATCCCACATGCCGCGGAGCGGCTGGGCCCGTGAGCCATGGCTGCGGAGCCTGTGCGTCCGGAGCCTGTGCTCCGCAACGGGAGAGGCCACAACAGTGAGAGGCCCGTGTACCGCAAACAAACAAACAAACAAAATCAAACTATCCAATTAGAAAATGGTCAAAAGACGTAAAAGACACTTAACGGAAAGGGATATACATATGGTAAATAAGGACATGAAAATATTGTCAGCATCATTGGCCATCAGAGAAATGCAAAACAAACAAAAACCCACAATGGGATATCTCAACATACTGAATGGCTAAAATAAAAAATAGTGACAACGCCAAACGCTGATGACGATGAGGAGAAATTGGATCACTTAGTCAATGCTGATAGTAATGCAAAATATAGATAGATGATAGATAAACAGATAGATAGATAGAAGGTAGGTAATTGTAGTAGACACCTGCAGTTTTAAGAAATAATGCAGAGAAATCCCATGTACGCTTTACCCAGTTCTTCCTTGTGGTAACTTCTTGCAAAATAGTAGTCCAATATCACAATCAGAATATTCACACTTATGTAATCCACTGATCTCAGATTTCTTCAGTTTTACTGGTACTCATGTGTGTGTGTGCAAACAAAAAGTAAAAATCTGCAGAGTAGCTCCTTAAAGCTTCTGCACGTCAAAGGCCTACACTAATGAGATAGAAATGCCTTTGCTGAATATTGAGGATGGACTCAGAAGATTCAGGACAGTGCAAATATTAGAATGAGTGGTATCCCAGAGGACACTCCTTTCATTGTCAGTGGTTTTCAAACGTAACCCTGCACAGAATCTTTAGGTAAATTTGTTAAACATCAATTTCTGGGCCCCATCTCCAAAGTGTGATTAAGTATGCCATCAAATTGGGGGTCCTAAAATTTATATTTCTAAAAAGCTCCCACGTGATGTCAATGTGACGGTTCTGAGGTTCACACTTTGAGAGAACGCTACACTAAGGTGATAAGAAATGCATTGGGGATGGGGCGGCTCCAGGATCTTTGAGAAGTTCAGTGGTGGTTGTCCTCTGTAGGGTGGGTTTGACAGTGGGAGATGTTAACATAGAAGTAAGTAAGCTCCCTAGTATCAATGCTGCTTATGAGATTCCAGAATGACTGAGGCTAGGTGGCAGCACTTAACCATCAGAGGCAAGGAAGACGAAGACGTACCTGATATAATTACTCTAATATGTAGGAAGGCTGGAGTGGCGATCATGGTGCCTTGACCTGCAGTGGTTTGTGGCAATGGCTAAGAGATCATGGGGCTTTTTGATTAAAGGAGAAGGTCTGCCCTATGAGTAGGACCTTTCAATGTCACTACAAGTAGATGGGGTAAAGACCTGTCGGATCTTTCTCAAAGAGACTTAAAATAGGGCTGCTATGCATACAAAGACAAGGAAATGCCAGAACGTTTAAGGATTATTTATTAGACAGGGGTCCAAACACTAATATCAGGAGACCTGAAATACCTTCACACTCCTCCAGTTAGAGGTGGGTTGTAAGAAAACCAGATATTAAATAGAATTTGACCCAAGTCCATCTCAAAGTGGGTTCAATGGGCATATGAAATTGGCCTGTGATTATTTCTTTGAATCCTGAATGTATAATTGGCATAGACTTATTAAGTAGCTTCCCAAATTGGTTATCTTTTCTGGAGAGCAAGGGCTCTTATGGTAAGAAGGGCTAAGTGGAAGACGCTGAAACTCCTCCTTCCAGCCAAGATAGTATCTCAGAAGCAACATCGCCATCTATGAAGAACCTCAGGGATCTCTACTGTCCTTAAAATTTTTAATTATGCAGAGGTGGTATAATCCCTTTCCCTTATGAATACTTCTAGACCCTGCAAAAGCCAGATGAATTCTAGTAGATTATGGTGGCTACCAGAACTGTAACAGGTGGTAGCCATATCTGCATCTGTCTTACTGGGTGTGTTATTTTTACTGACCATCAGTAGAGCCTCTGGTACTTGATGTGTGGCTTTTTTATATGGCATTTTATTCGATACTCTGGTACGTTGAATAATGGCCCCCAAATATGTCCATGTCTTAATCCCAGAAATCTGTGAATGTTAATACATATGGAAAAAGGGACTTTGCAGATGTAATTAAGTGAAGGACCTTGAGATGGAAAGATTATCCTGGATTATCCAGGCCCAATCATGACAGCCCTTACAAAAGGAAGGCAGGAGGAGTTGTAGTCAGAAAAGAAGGCCATGTGATGACTGAAGCAGAGATTGGAGTAAGACACTTTGAAGATGGAGGAGGGGGCCACATACTAAGAAACACAGGGGTCCTCTAGAGTCTAGAAGCTAAAAATTCTAGAAAAGTTAAAGAAAAACAGATTCTCTTCTAAATCCCCCAGAAGGAATTAGCCCTTCTGACAACTTACCTTTAGCTCAGTGAAACTAATTACAGACTTCTGGTCTCCAGAACTTTGAGAGAATAAATTTGCATTGTTTTAAGCCACCAAATTTGTGGTAATTTGTTACAGCAGCCACAAGAAACTAATACAACCCCATTAGCAGGAAGGATTAAAGCAGCATAAATTATCCATTGTCTTGTCCCAGGGTTGTGATAAATCTCCTGCCCTTGGTAATAATATAAAGTCCAAAATTAGATATATTGATAGATGAGAGATAGATAGCTAGGGACTGAGATATAATAATTGAATATAGTATTACATTGAATTGTCCTTAAGTTGAAGACATAATTTTGGTTAGACATAGTGAGTAGGAAATGGCAAATATTCTTGATGTTCTAGAGAGTTAAATATGTGACAGAGTAGGAGGTGGTCTCAATAAAGATTTGGAGGGTGATGTATCAGTGAAGTTTTGGGGGATCTAGTGCTCTGCCACATGCTGGGACATCCTTCTAATTAGGATCAAGGGTAAGATGTCAGACCACCCACCTTCTACCACTAAAAGGCACGACACTTAGTCGGCTTTATAGGATTTTGGAAGCAGCGTAGTTCCATGTGTGAGAACACTGCTCTGTTTGGGAAACTGCAGGGTTCAGGTGGAGCCCTGATAAATAAAAATTCTGCAAGAGGTTTACTGTGCAGTGCAAGTCTCCCTTCCACTCATGCCGTTTAACCCCACAAGTCTGATGGTGTCAGTTGTTTCTGTGCTAAGGAATGATGCTGCATTGTTTCTGTGGCAAGCCCTATTAAGAGAGTCACTGTTCACACCCCAGGATTTTGAATGGCAGAGAAATACTTGCCATTTGGAAAACAATTCCTTCCATGTAACTGAGATCTAGTGGAGACTGAGCATCTGATTATAGGACACCAGTGAGGTGTGACTGCAGCCGCCCATTATGAGCTAGGAATTATCAGATACATCAATCCACATAGTTGGTAGGAATCATTTACATGGTGCAAATGGCACACTTGAGATTGGGGATTGTCCGGTCCAGAAGCCATGAGTAAATTACATAAATGTCTGGATCAGAGTCCCACATCACCTGCTTCTGTTGTATTAACACCTCTCCATGACTCATACCCATGCTCTCCTGGACAGCTTCCTACCCTCAGCCAACAGAAGAGAATAGGACTTGGGCTTTGTTCACAGACGGGTTAGCACAGCGTGTTGGTGCTGGCTGAAAATGAACTGATGCCCCACAATAGCTTCACTATAAATGATCAGGGGGATAAGATGATGGTTAGTCAATGGAATTAAAAAGCCAGTGCCTTCTCATGTAGAGTAGACCAGCATAGGAAACATATTGTGCCCTATGAGAGTAATGTAGAAAAAGCATTCTGTAAGAGAAATGCAAGGTGACTTAGGTAGACAGGTTGAAGAAAAGTGAGAAGAAAGAAGATAAGGAAGAAGAGGAAGGAAAAATTAAGAAATGGTTACTTAGAACCATTAGGAATTTCCCTAACATACTGGTGGGTGAAATATACAGTGAGGGTAGAAGTTATGAATAGGTAGGGTATGAACTGAAAGTTTGTGAGAATTGGGATGTAAATGACTATGATGAGAGACCTGGGCAGGGAGTAAACATGGGGAGCATTAGCTTGCAAAGAGGTAGGTGTAGAGCTGTTATCAGAAGCTGGACCCGAGTTCATTCACAGACATATCTCTTATCCACTTGGTATCTGGATCATATCAAGAAAAGTCCACCTTCTTGCACAGAGGCATATGGGCCAGATCCCACCCACAAAGTGAAGGAAAAACAATTTCTTACCTTTGAGTCTGCTATTGAGCAGAAACATGCTGCTTCTAGCTTATTTCTTGGCTAAACTGTTTTCATTTTATTCTGCTGTCTTCCAAAGGACACCACTCATACCCTCAAATACATGAGAAACAGGAGTTCAGTTTTATGCTGCTAAACAGAGATTGCCTGTTTAAAATCTATAGCGTCGTACCAGATTAAAAGTGTATTCACACTGACTAAAATATTGAAGATCGTGTTCTGAAATCCCATAGCTAATTTGTACAATAAGTCACATAGATGACCCTTAAAATAGAAACTGATGAAATCAAGGGTGTTTATATAGAATATAACAAAAGACCAGTACTCAGTAGACCCAGACCTTGGTTCTTTTGGTAGAAGTAAATTCTTTAAAGGTAATAGAGCTTAAAATATCAATTTCCACCAAGGTCTCAAATATAACTAAATTAACAAAGTGGAAATGAAAGGAAAAAAGAAAACTCTCTAAACCAAGCCACCATCATGCAAGAGTTTCCTAATTTATTTCCCTGTTACCACTGTCCCTTAACCCCTCCAAGAGTCCACTCTCACACCCCAGTAAGAGCTACCCTTTAAAGAATCTGGTTAGACTATGTATCTCCTCCTTCAAACCATGCAATTCCTTCCCCTCACATTAGAAATAACATTCAAACTCTTAAACCTGGTCCCAAGTTATGACCTGGCTCCAGCCTACCTCTCTCACCTCATATTTGGTACCTTTCCCCTCACTCCAACCATACGTTCCAACTATACCAATGTTTCTTTTCTTATTTCTTTCTTTAAATCCTTTTTTAGGAAACTTATCACCCTTAGGCCTCAGCTTAAAGGATCATCTCAGAAAAGCCTTGTCCAACTTCCCAAACTATAGTAGTAACTATTCCACTGATAGCTGGTCTATACAATATCGTGTTTTTATTTCCTTATTGGAATTTTCATTATCTGAAATTATCTTGCCTGTGCATTTATCTGTTTATTGTCTGGTACCAGAATATGATCTCCAAAAGCGCAAAAGCCATTTTGTTCTTGTTCTCCATTATATTCCTAGAACCTAGAAAAGCTTTCAGAACAGATAGCCCCACAAATACTGTTGAGCGAGTAAAAGAATGAACAACTGAATGAAACTAAGTATGCTTTCTGCATTTCCAGACTCTCTACTCCCAGGATTCCTACATTCATTACTGCTTTTTATTATTGGCTGGTCCAAAAGTCTTCTTAGTTGTCAGAGGAAAGTGCCATTTAGTACAAAATGACCACCATATCTTTCAAGAAATGAAGGAAGTTATTGTATGCTGCTCATTTATTTTAATTATTACTTTGCTTTACATGTTTTTTTTTTTTTTTTTTGCTGTACGCAGGCCTCTCACTGCTGTGGCCTCTCCCGTTGCGGAGCACAGGCTCCGGACGCGCAGGCTCAGCGGCCATGGCTCACGGGCCCAGCCGCTCTGCGGCATGTGGGATCCTCCCGGACCGGGGCACGAACCCACGTCCCCTGCATTAGCAGGCGGACTCTCAACCACTGAGCCACCAGGGAAGCCCTACATGTTATTTTAATTATTATTATATATGTGGAACAAGGGTCAGCAAACTATAGCCCCTGGGCCAAATTTGACCCACCACATATTTTTTGTAAATAAAGTTTTATTGGAACACAGCCAAATTCATTTGTTTATACATTTTCCGTGGCTGCTTTTGGGACACAACAGCAGACTTGAAGAGCTGCAAAAGACAGTGTGACCCCCAAAGCTCAAAATATTGGCAGTTTGGCCCTTGATACAAAGCAATATGGGTTCAAAAATAGAAATGGCATGAGAAAAAGACCTGTAAAAACATCAGGGGAAAACTGAGGGCAGTAACTAATGTTTGCTTTGGGTAAAATCCAGGAAATTTGATAGTGATCACATTAGAAGTGTATCCTCAACATGGTCTTGGATTAGAGCGTGAGAGAGAAGCCTGCATTTCAGTTGTTGAGTCAGAAACCAGAACTATACTGGATAAAGACCAAGCTCCCCATTCAGGCTAGTTCTGCATTCTCTTATTAAGAGATGTACACTCTCCTCAGGTTTGCATGAGGCCCCTGATTCCTACCTTTGTTCGTGTCTTCTCTGCACAATCTGTAATGTAGGGAACATTGCCATCTTTGTGATGAATGGTCTCCCCCGTTGAATTGCAATTACAGGTTTTAATAGGTTCATTATTCCACCTAGTTTTGGGGTCCTGACAGTTATGCTGCGGAAACTCATTGAATTGGCTTTACCTCAAGGCAGTCCCATAAGATCTTACCTTGCCATTTGGAAATCTTTTTGGCTGATTGACCAACTTAGCCCTAATTTCCATATTCTAACCTAAAAAAAAAATAATTTCATATATCATCTTTGAAACATTTCACATTTTTTTCTACTTTGAACAAGATACTCTTCATATGAAAAGACAAAGACATGAGCCTATAAGTAAGTGTAGTGTACACTGAGCTTCTTATATAAGAGGCTATAGAGTCATTGCAAAGTTAACCTTTATTATTTCCCTTAGCCTCTCTTTAGAACAATTAGGGAAAAAAGTGTGGAAGATCTTGGATATTACATTAGCTCCTTTCAACCCTTTGTTCTTCTTGGTGCTGCAATTTTTAGGCTATGAAAGCAATAGTGCCCAGGGATAACATTTGGCTGCCTGTTTATGATGGCATTATCTTAGTAAGGTCACCATGGTCTAGGGCTAGGGACTTAGGTTTCTGGATGTCTCCCACAGGACTGACTCACACCAAATTCCCAAAGTTTTATCTGATAAAGAAATCAAAATGCCAATTCATCAAATCAGTATGAGAGATCTGACAGCCAAGGAGAACGGAATAATCTTATCTCTTTGGTCAGCTTATTATCTTCCTGTAGGAGGAACTAAATGAGAAGACAAACAATAATCAGAAGATTGTTTGGTGAGTGTAGGAGGCAAGCAGAGGGAGGAGAGATGCTGTTTAGAAGATTACATATTTGGCATTGGATACCCAGCTTCATCTATCTATCACTGGGAGCTGCACCATCAGAGGACAAGAAAACCACATTGTGGGTCAAAGCAGCTTATCCTCTGAAAAGTCCTAGATGGATACCTCCAGTAATGGCCTCTAGAAAGCTGATTTTCTACACACATTTTATTGAAATATTCTTGCTTTGGATATTGTCACTTAATTACTACATTAAATCCTACTCTTTCTGACATAGGGATGCTCATCCTCTGAAGGTGATATCTCTATATTTTTTATTTGATTCATTGCATATTAAACTTATGAGTTTGACCCACAAAGTTCATGGATATCTCACTGCAGTCTTTTTATAATAACAATATATAGCATATAGCAGGGTCCTCCAACTTTAGCACTACTGACATTTTAGGCTGGGTAATATTTTGTTGTGAGGGGCTGTTCTGCACATTATAGGATGTTTAGCAGCATCCCTGTCCTCTGCTCACTAGTTGTTAGTAGCAAGCCCCCTCCCTCAGTTGTGACCACCAAAAATGTTCCGCAAGATTTTAAAATGTCTCTTGGGTCTCAAATCACTCCTGGTTGAGAACCGCTGGTATATAGGATAGATGGATGAAAGGAAAAGAAGTTAGCTTCTAATTCTTTTCAATAATCTAGAGCAAAAAGCATTCAACCCAGTCAAGACAGATTCCAACTTCATACAACTGACCATTCAACTTTATTCCTCTGAGGTTGCCTTTACCATAATCAAGGTGTTTATAAAAAGCAGATCTTAACTCAGAATTTTTTTCCATAAAATTACTGTGTTTAACTATCTTTCCAAGCAAGTCACAATTTTCTCATATCTTCTTGGGAAGAAGATTTATAGCACCTTAGTAGACTATTGCTCAGTTATACAGATCATCCTATTTTTATTGGGAGAGAACAATATTTCAAAACATGAGATCTGTACAGTATCTATCAAAAAGCCCACAACTGATTCAACTCTGAAACCTAACTAATGTGCATTTTAATTTCCTTTTATTGGAAAGCTGGGTCATAGAGCTTGGGATAGAAGAGATCTTCTAGTCCAACAATTTAATTTTCAAATAAGGAAAATAAATCTCAGAAGTAAATTGATGTGCCTCTAAACAATAATAAAAGGATGATTTGAGCTCAGGTTTTCCGACAACAGAATATGGTTTTATACTATATAATTCCACATATGTGCATAGGAGGTATTTTGGGGTTTCTACTTCAAGCAAAATAGAAATGATGGTTCATAGATTACGTATGTCTCCTACTCCTCTGCCCCGTAACCATACCTTGTTGTGCTTTTATAACATATTTCAATACATTTCTTCTGCCTATGATCAGTCCCCTGGCTGTATCTACTATGAGCATGAAGTGCATTGGGTTTGGATCAGGACCTTAAAGTTTTCTGGTCTAGCTGACAAGTACTGTCATCTTAGGACATGAAGACTACCTCATCCATCAACTTATTGGAATTCTATCCCCAACATTAAAGAACTATTTCTTTGGCTTATGTCCTTGCAACTTGTTAAAATGGGAACAATTTCTTACGAATGGCCCCGGTCTATAAAGCTTCAGTTCCTAAAAGATACATCCCTAGATGTCCTACCCAAATGCATAACCTAGTCTTAGACAGAAGTATTATCTCATTCGCATCCTCTATTTTAAAATATATCTCCCCATCCTTCCTTTCATCATATTTGAATCATCTATATCCCTGCCCTTTTTCTCCCTAAGCTATGCCCCAACCCTGTTAGTTCTCCAGAATTACAAAAAGAGTAGTCTTTCCAACAGAAGGTATACATTATTTTCACTGCAAATTACCAACAGCAGCCAAAAGCCCTTTGCCAAAAGAGCTATCCTCTGAAAGTAGGACTACAAGATCTTTTTATTATTCCAGAAATGATTAGATTTTTCCCTACCAATCAAAAAGTCCTAAAGCAAGCCCAGTGATGCTTATACTTGGGGAGGATTGAGCAATCTGGATGGGGGATTGTATTTACCTGCATTCAAGCCCTAGGAGCAGTTCTGCATTTCTATGGCAGTTCCCCTTTTACAGGAAGGAAGAGGGCAATTGGCCAGATAAAATATAATTGTTGCTGAGGTATATATCATTCATCTTGAGCTAACGAGATCATTTCCAGAAAGATTTTGTTAGCAAAAGTGAGAAAAGGGAAGGACTGTAAGGAGAAAGGTCAGAAAAGGAAAATAATGCAGTGCATGGAAAATTCTATGTGTAAAAAAACAAGCTGTGTAAGCACATACTGAATTCAGGTGAGAATTTCAGAGAATGTTTTGCTGTGATGTTAGTATTTTGAAGGGCCAAGGAGTGTTCTTTTTAAGTGTATTTGTTAATTTATTATTTTAAAATTTATTTTTAATCAATCTGACTTTGAAACTTGGCATTTCCACCATCCGTATTAGGAATTGGTCTCTAGAGTCAGAAAAATCAGGTTTTAAAATACCAGCTCCACTCCTTATTAGATATGGGACAGGTACAAGTTCTTTAATTATTCTAACATTGCACTTCCTCATCTATAAAATGGAACCAATCCATTAACAAGAGTCTGGCTTAGATACTCAATAAAGGCAAAAAAGATGGATAAATGGATATGTGGGTGGGTGGGTGGAAGAATCTGAAACTCTGGATCCATCAGAAGAAAAAAAATATCATCTGAATTCTTACATAAAGAAAGCAGCTTTGTTTTGTTCACTCTCATCGACAGTGAGAAAGAATTAAGAGTTCATTCTTCAGGAAGGGCATGAGACCTCAGCTATCAATATTGAAGAAAGTACAACTTCACCTGTCTTGAGTGTTTTTGCTCTAAGGAAGTGTTTTATTGAAGTGATGGCACAGGAATTGCCTAAGAACTTTGTTCTGGATTCTGAGCACCTCAAAATAGATTGATTTTTCTCTCTAAAGAATCAAGCCCTTGAAACTTGCTATGTGATACTACAAACACCTCTTCCTGAGCTCAGTGGCCAGGCAGAGCCCAGTCTAGCCATGGAGCTGGCCTTCCATTTCCATTTCAGCAAAATTAGAAGGCTTTCTTTTTCTGAATCAGTAACTGGCTGGCAGAAGACATGGCACAGGGACATCTCACAGGGTCCTTTGGAGGAGCAGGCAATCTAACTGTTGATGAAGGGCCCACAGCAGCTCATAATGTAGAGAAATTTTCGTCTCTGCAGCAGGAAGGTAAGGAGTTGTGCTTCATGCTGGTGAGCTGATTGTTCAGCTCATTCCAGTTAGTACTGTATCCAAACGGAATAATGTATTTTTCCTTAATTCTTCCAATTATCCAAATACTCAATGGGAGAATGCATACTTTCCTTCCAAATGGAAGCGCAGAATTCCTCTCTGCTATGAGGCCTGGTGATTAGTGCTACCAGATTAACGCTGCCTGCAATTCTGCTGGAGGTGTAGCATTCGTTGCCAGCATGCAATTGCCCATCAGTATCACTAATTAAAGAGGGGCTGCACTCCCTCTCCCTTGCTTCCTTAACGACCTCACTGCACAGTGAATCCCATCTGGAAGATGATTACAAGTCCCCTAGCACATATAATTGTACCCAAGATAGGGTTTAGGGCTCCTGCCAATAGGTCAGATGTCACACCTTGGGGTTGAGAGGGTGCCCTGATTGGAAGGGAGGTAGGGAGAGTGGATTTGGAGGCAGTTTTCCAAGCAAAGAACAAGTATTGACTGTGTGCCTCTGATTCAGTGCTACAGATGAGTAAACAATAAGTGTCCTTAAGGGGCAACAACAAAAAAAGCAAGTCAGCCAAAGAGCATACATCTCTATCCACCACAGCCCGATGGTTCTGACAGGGATCTCTGAAGGAAGCAGTACGTTGAATCAGCAAAACTTCACTTAACCCTGACAGTTTGATGGCCCTGCTGTGGAGAGTGACAGATGTTGCAACAGTAAGAGCAGGATACTTTAAATGCAGACAACATGGGGCTGTTTTTTGTTTGTTTGTTTGTTTGTTTAACATTGAGTTGCAAATCCCAAGGCAAAAGAGGCAGGGGTGTGAGAAAAAGAGGCAGGGGTTAGATTTGAAGAGTTTCCACGGTAAAAATATTTGATGAGAATTTAGCACTCGAAAATTAACCAAACCAAAAAAACTAACTAACCAACCAACTAGGATTTTTGTTTGTTTGTTCCCTTTTATGAAGTGATCTACAGAGGAGCTTAGCTGGGAAGGAGGGACCTCAAACAGTGTCCCCAAGGCAGGGGAATAAGGCAACCCAGAATGATTGAATGTTTAGCTTTTGCATTTAACCCTAATTACATGAATGAATTAAAGTCTTCTAACTGAACTCTGTGGATGGACCCCTGACCTCAAGAATCTTACACTAAAGATTTTTTTTTAACAGCTTTATTTAGATATAATTTACATCCCATGAATTTCATTCATGGTGAGTATAAGATTCAAGGATTTTTAGTACATGTGTACAGTGCACAATCACCACCACAATCCAGTTTTGGAATATTGCCATCATCCCAATTTCCTCATGTCCACCTAGAATCAACCTTCCCACACCTCCTCCCAGCCCCAGTCCAGGCAACCACTAATCTTCTTTCTTTTTTTATAGATTTTTTTTTTTCTGGACAATTCATGTAAGTAGTACCATGTAATATGTAGTCTTCTACATCCGACTTATTTCACTTAGCATAGTGTTTTTGAGAGTCATTCATCTTACAGCATGTCAATTCTTTTTTCTTTTCTTATGGTGGAATAGTGTTCTGTTGCATGGATATACCACACTTTGTTTATCCATTCATTAGTCGATAAACATTGAGATTGTTTCCAGTTTGGTGATATTATTCATAAAGCTGCCACCTTCAGATCTGAAGTTCTAGGGACCATCCACAGCTTCTTGTACGTGGGCCATTATTATATTTTTCAACTCCAGAATTTACATTTGGCTCTTTTCATAATTCCCATTGCTTTGTTGAGATTTTCTATTTGTTGATTCTCTGCCGTCATATTTAATCTTTTAAACATAGTTTTCTTTAGTCCTTTGAACATATTTTTAATAGCTACTCTGAAGTCTTTGTCTACTAATTCCAACATATGGGTCCACTCAAAAACAGTTTCTAGGGACTTCTTAAAATTTTTCTGTGTTACATTTTCCAATTTTTTTTGCATGTCTCATAATTTTTATTGAGAGTGGGAATATTTTAGACAAGGGATGACAATAATTGAATTGAATTCTGATATGTCCTACCTATGCAGAAATTTTTGTTTCTCTAGTCTTTTTGTTTTTTTTAAATTTCATTTTGTTTTTTAGTAACTTGCTATGAATAAATCTACCAAATCTATTTCCCTTGTGTGACTTCTGTTTCTACTCACTTTTTTTTTAATTTAAATTTTATTTTATTCATGGCTTCCTAGGGGTCACACTGTTCTGCATACCTTACTGATCAAACAATGACAGTTGACAAGCTGTGCTAAACACCTGAGTTCAGTAAGCCTCTACCCTCTGACAGTGGATCTGTGTATATGTGGGGGAGGACATTTACATTCATACAGTTTTTAAGCCAGCTCCAGCTTTTACTTTCTGCAGGTCCTGTTGCACATGTGTGAGGACAGAGTCAGACACCAGCATGTAGACAATTTAGATTCTCTTTGGTCTGTTTTGCATGTGTGCACAGCTTTCTTGTCAACTAGGGACCAGTGGGAAAGTTATCAAGACCCCTTTTTGCTGTGTCATTTCTCAGATTTCTCTTCTAAGTTTCTGTCTACTCTGCCACTTCCTTACTTGCCCAATTAGGTCTACACCTCTGATTAACTGAACAAGTAGTCTTTCATTCTTTTGTGACAGAAATAGCTAACATTACTGACAAAGCTATTAGTATGGGGTATTTTTTTTTTTTTCCTGCTTGCTGCAAATAAAGTCAACCCTCTCCATCAGTGAAGCTTCTGGTTTGTATGAACTGGCCCATTCTGGTGAAAAAAATGGCACAGGCTTTCAATTTTTACCCCAAATTCAGTATTTTTCCATGAATAATTGCTTCCCGACTTGGTGTATGCATTTGGTTAATTTCCAAAGCCCTGAAATTGTGTGTGTGTGTGTGTGTGTGTGTGTGTGTGTGTGTGTGTTCAGTGTCATAGCTGATTTTCGGGGAGAAGATTTGCTGAGAGGATTTGCCATATTAGAAGTCTTGTCTCAAAAAGTTATTTTTGAGAGAAGGAATGAATGAATCATCAGTAAAAATGTAGCTATCATAGATCCCCCATTAAAAAAAATTGACATGCTTATCCTTTTTATTATGTGATATCAAGTCCCCTCGTGACTTTAATTCACATCTTGGAGTACTAACACCCCTTTTAATATTTAGTCCCCAAAACTGGATGCAATATTGCGGGCATGGTCTCACTCATTCAGGTAGTTGTAACTTACCCATTCAGGTAGTTGTAACTTACCCATATAGAATGGATTTACTGAGAATCTATCGTTCAGTAGTAGTAAATAAGAAACAATAAAAGTTAATCTTTTCAATAGATTTCAATAGATTTGTTTGGGCTCAGGCAGAGGATCCATGATGGGAAAGTAGTTAAACACTAGATTAAGTTTCCATAGGAGAAATTTAGGATTGATATTTTGACTATCTTTATCCTTCAATCTTTAATGATGGCAATAGAAACCTCCACAGGGGAAAAAGGAGAGTGTAATAATATTGATAAAAGCCAGCATTTCCTGAGAACTTTTCATGTTCTAGGCATGATTTTAGGTGTTTTACAGGTAATTTCTTTTTGACCTTTGCAACCCTACTGATGAAAAAACTGAAATCAGCTGGAGTAATCAACCTGGCTGAAATCACAGAGCTGGTTAAGTTTGACTGTGGATATTCTGGGATCCAGATCTGGGCACTTATTGAGTATGCGGTGAGGCTCACTACCTAGTAAAGGGAGGTTTCTCATTGGAAGCTAATCTGGGAATGCCTTGCTTTATATCCTTGCCAGTTCTGAAGGAGATTGAAAGATTACTGGTGTAAAATTTTAGAATCCAGCTTACAACACATTTTAGTGGTGCAAGGTTCCAGTTTATGTAAATTTCTCTGCTTTGCCTCCAGAAATTACCAGTCCCTAGGAAAGGTGGCTAAGAAGCCAGCCCCCGGGTTGCTGAAGCATCCAGACTGCTATGCACATCAGGAGTACATTCTGCATAATAAGTAGCCATCCCTCCCACTAGAACAATTGCACACAAATCAGGACGGAACAGGGGAATTCAAATCAGCATTGCTGGCAGCCACTGAATCTGAGGCCATTTGATAAATGGAACAAGGGCTTCTGAAAATAAGGTGGTACTTTCTAATGATTTTTTTTTTTTTGGCCAATCTTATGCAAACCACAAGGAAAGAATCAGAATAACAAGTCACATGAAAATAATATTGCTGAAATCCTGATAGACCTTATAACGGATGAAAATGGAATCATGTCTGGGACGGAGAAAGTGGCAGCTCTGGCCAATTTTATCCCCAAGTCCCGGAAGTGACAGAAACAGCTCAGGCTATGTCAGGCTTATAGCCTCTAGGACTCGTTGGGACCACTTCCAATAACTCTGAGGCCAGATCCTCATCCTAGGAAAGCAAAACTTCTCCTTTCTTAGCAGCACCGTGCTTGCCTTACAAGTGGAGTAGGGCCTCTGTCAACGATATGCTTGAATTTTAATGGGAGGTTATAGAAGGAGCTGCCCTTTTTGACCTTTTTACACTTCTGAAAATAAAGAAGGATTTGTAACTCTTCTCCCTGCTTCTCCAGCCAATCATTTTGGCCTAGGAGACTTCAATGCTATTGCCTTGTGGTTTCCATAGCATAAACGGATCCACTTACATGGTGGTGTGATGCTCTATCTCTTTCAACCCAATTGAACACAATGGGAAGGATAAGAAGACTTTGTTAGTCTATATCCCAACACTGTTTAGCACAGGCTGAAATGCACTGATAACTGGATTCAAAAGGAGAGTCATTTTCAAGGCTTGGGAATTAGCAAGATGTCACCTGCCTTAGGCTATGGACATTACTTATTCATTCCTTCCTCCATAATTTTATTAAATAGTGTCTGTACGTGGCATGGATTAAATATCGGAGGAATTACCACTATGCAGAGGACATGTTCATTGCCGACCTACCTCTGTCAATTCCACTCCCTCCCCCATCCTATTTTTCACTCAGGTCCTGCAACACCTATGACATGTCGCTTTTGTTAATAGGACTTAACTGAACTTCACCAAAGAACCAAGTACCCAACTGCCCTCATAACACAGGTGCCCCACCTGCCATGTTTTGCCTTTCTCTGTTTTGTTTACTCTGTTTTAGATTATTCTTTCTCCATCAAGATCCATCTTTTTTTCCTCTCTCTCTCATTTTCTCTGGAATCTTCCAAACATTTTTATTAACACAGAGAATATTTATTGGTATTGGCACTTAAATTCTCTGTGGTAATTTCCCTCAACTATGAAGTGGGAAGGATAAGAGTACCTATTTGATATATTGCCGTAAGGCTTAAATGAGATAAGTAGCGTGCTTACAATAATACATACCACATGGCAAATGCTCATTAATTACTCTTCATATCATGTGATCATTCCAAAAACGTTTAAAAATTACAAACTTCCTTCTGGTCACCAACAATATAAATAATAGGTAACATTTGTAAATTAGATACCATGTGAAGCACTTTCTCACATTAATTATTGCCACGTCCATTTTATTGATAAGGGTACCAGACTGTAGAAAATCAGTAATAGTTCTCTGACATCACCTCTAAAATGTGTTTGGAGGGGCTTTTTGATCAACTGTTGGATGGACTAGATATGTAAGGTACTTTAGACCATCTGATTAAGGATGAGTGATACCACAAATCACAGCAGTGGAAGGATCACCCACTCTTATCCCTTCTAAGTGCTTTCCTGATAGCATCACCAGCATTTACTATTTTGGGAAAGAGGGCAAGAAGTGGAGGAAAGAAGTGCAGATATAAAGCCTGGAGAGAAAATTGGGAGCTGGACCTGGGCTCTCTTGTCCCTGAGAATACAAGTCAGGATTTGGGGCAGGTGCTGATCCTATCTTGCAGCTAAGTCGGCCAGGACTGGCTCACGCTGCCCACCTGACCCTGTAGGATGGGGCCACAAATGACTCTGATGGGGGCAAACAGTGAAGACAGGTCCATCACATGGTCAAGGACAAGACATCACTGCTCAGCCGTAATCCTTGAGAACTGGAAATGTGGATGAAGTGACAAAATATGTATTGAACCTGTACAGTGAGTGAACCTTTCTGTCTTCCCAGGATTTTCTGAAAACTCTTTTATAAGAGCAAGCATTTCTGACCAAATCTGCCAGTCTTAGTTCTACCTGACTCACAGAACCCCCCAATTCTCCCATCCTCAAGGTCTCTAGGGTGGTAACTGGCTTGATAAAGAAAGAATCTGGGTCTGGACAGGGGTAGTAGCCAGAAAGAAAGGCAAGGCATCAATCCGAGCCCGAGTCAGGGAGGAATGAGAATAGTGATCAGTGGGGTAGGCAACGAGGGATGCAGGAGCTGTTCTGGACGAGTGACAGGGTGACCAACAGAGATTTGGGTTTAATACAAGATGACGGAGATGGTGGTAAGTTCAGACTCATTTTAGTGAATGGTTTGACTGCAGCAGAGGGAGGTTTGTATTTTTATTAAGTTCTGAATAGGCTGTGATGCCTACCTTGCTCACCATTGTCACAGCACCTACCATAGTGGAGCAACTCCATTCACATTTGTTGAATGGATGAATAGATGGCTGATCATTTCCTGAGAGTCTCCTAAACACCTCATGACCTCCTCCACTTCCTGGAAAGTCTGTTCTCACCAACCTCCAATCTCCTTGCACTATGTGGACCATGAGACTTGAAGGACACTCAGCTACTCTGCCAATGCCCCTTTTGAATTAGCATTGGTTATCCTCCTTAATAAGATTCTTCCTACATTCCTGGGATTACTAAAAACCCCAGGGCTTGCTTCATTGCAGCAGGCCTAAGATCTGAGGTCATAGTCTAACAGGTGATAATAGGAAGTGCCCACCATCCCATCCCATGAACCCTTTTCCTGGAAGCAAGGGAGAGGAATGAGGGGAGGGGCTGTGGAGTAGATCCCCTACCCATAAGGCATCCTGCTTATCAAGGTTTGAAGAAGTGGTTCTCAGTACGAGCTGCACATTAGAATCACCAGGGGAACTTTTAACCTGCCCATACCCGACCCTGGATTGATTATATCAGAATCTTGGGGTGTGAGGCTCAGGCTTGGGGTTTTTTTTTAAGCTCCCCAGGAGGATTGTATCGTAGCCAGAATCAAAACCCAATGAGTTATAATTCTCTAACTTTGCTGCAATTAGAATCACGTGGAGAGATTTCAAAAATCCCAATGCCCAGGCCATGCTCCATACCAGATTTAAATCAGATTCTCACATATATATGGAATCTAAAAAAAAAACCAAAAATGGTTCTGAAGAACCTAGGGGCAGGACAGGAATAAAGACACAGACGTAGAGAGTGGACTTGAGGACATGGGGTAGGGGAAGGGTAAGCTGGGATGAAGTGAGAGAGTGGCATGGACATATATACACTTCCAAATGCAAAATAGATAGCTAGTGGGAAGCAGCCACATAGCACAGGGAGATCAGCTCGGTGCTTTGTGACTACCTAGAGGGGTGGGATAGGGAGGGTGGGAGGGAGACGCAAGAGGGAGGGGATATGGGGATATATGTATATGTATAGCTGATTCACTTTGTTATAAAGCAGAAACTAACACACCATTGTAAAGCAATTATACTCCAATAAAGTTGTTAAAAAAACCCATCAGATTACCTGGGGCAGGGTCTGGCCATCCACATTCTTAAAACTCCCCGGTTTATCCCAGTGAGCAGCCAAGTTTGAGAGTGAACAGTTTAGGAGAAGGTGGGGTGTATATGCCCTTGGTATGCTGAGCCATTGTTACTTGCTAGTTGAGTGACAGTGAAAAGTACTGATTTGGGGCTTTGATCAAAACAATATCATATGCCTGATACTCATACAGGATTCAGCCTTGATATGAAAAAGAATTATGGTTAAGCAGGCAGCGAAGAGCTAATTATTTTTTATATCATGATTCCTAGGCATCAGAAATAACAGAAATAAAATTAGGTATTATTGCTTTAGTGCCAGATCCTCACAGCAATCCTGAGAAGTGGATAATATTACTCTAATTGTAGCGATGAAGAAATGGATGTGTAAAGAAATTAAGGAACTTGTGCAAGGTTGCCCAGGGCTTCAGAGTTGGAATTAGGATCTGAACCATGGTATAATGACACCAAAGCTCAGGCCCTGCTTACTAGTTTGCTTTTATTTTTTAAGAGCTGATTATAATATAATTTACGTACCATAAATTTCATCTATTTTAAGTGCACAATGATTTCTAGAAAACTTACAGAGTTGTGCAACCATCACCACTTCTAGTTTTAAAGCATTTCCAATGTCCTTAAAAGATCCCTTATGCCCATTTCCTTGACTGACTTTTAAAGAACATTGGACTAGAAGGCTGAATACCTGGGCTTTACTCCCAACCCTATCATTTACATAGTCCTCTGACCTTGAAGAGTTCCTTCACTTCTCTGAGTCTCCTTTTTTAAATTAGTCACCTCGAGGTAATAATCCCTGCTATAGGATAAAGGTCAATTAAATATCACATAGAGAAGTGCTTGGTAACTAAGAAGAGCTAAAGAAGTGGAAAGTACTGCACTTTTTTTTTTTAACATGCTGAAAAACATTTTGCACCTTCCAAATGCCTTAGATCTGAAACTGACCTCAGAGAATTGCAATTAACTGCAAGACCAGCTGTTCTTCCCTCTTGCCCATTGTTCTCCTGTACCAACACCCTCACTCCACTGAGGTTTGTATAACTACACTCCTTTGGGAGTTAAAACCTGCACCAGCCATCATAGCTGGTGAGAGTGTACACCCCTCCTGAGCGCTAGTATGGCTCAGAGCTCTGTTTGGGGTCTTCAGGGGTCTTTGCTGTCCCTGGCAGAAGCCTGGGGTGCCCATACACTCCTGTAATGACTAGCTGTCAGGGAGATGCATGGTGTCCTTTTAGCAGGAGAACAAGAACAGATGAGGTGGATGGTGGTATTTCTCCAGCCTCTTAATTAGCACTCTGATGGGTGAAGAGAAGCCCAACTGAGATGCATTCCATCACGGCTGCTGGGGAGTGAGGCTAAAGGTTTATGATATTCATCTAAGTCCCAAATAAGCAGTCAGCGTGGAGCCCAGCATTAATGCCCCCAACCTTCTTTTATTTACATTGCTTTAATTCTTTGCCTGAGCTGTTTTCCTACTTTCATATAGCTTAGATTATGAACATCCTGAGGGCATATCTTCTTTAGCCGTATGATTTATTCTAGCTACCAGCATTGATAAGTGTTCACTGAAATATAAATAGAGCTTGAATCTTCATGCAAGTTCTTATCTGTCCTCATTTCCTCCAGCTTGCAATATTTGGAAGTCTTATCTTCCATATAGCTAAAACACCTAGAAATTCACAGACTTTTCACCTAGCATCTCAGAGATATTCATCACTGCCTTCTGATGACTCCTGTGATATTTTACCTAGTTGTGATTTTTCACCCACCTCCCAAACTGTGTCCGTGTTTAATGGCCCATCCAGCACATAGAGAAGATGAGAACCTTCTAGGGCCAGACGGAGTGATAGTCGGGACACTTAGCCCCCTAACTCTTTTGAAAAGGCCAATTGAGAAGATCTGCATATATTGTTCAGGTCCTGGAATGTTGTCACATTTCTAAGAGTGCCCCAGAGCTCCTGTTCTACCTCCTAGACGAGGCACCCATGTGAGAGCAGTGGGGCTTCCTCCTGAGCATCAGGCAGATTTCAGTGTCCCCAGCCACAATGTGAAGCAGGAACAGACAGCTGCACAGGGAAAGGCAATGGTGATATAAATACATGTTTAATTGCACATCAATTACAATTACTAGGCTGCATTTATTTAACTGCAGTATAATTAGAGCAGAAGCCTTGATTCAATCATAACCTTATCAAACACAGATCCTGTCATCTTCCTGTGCTTACGTGGCCTGTGTTTCCCTTTGTGCCAGCTGCCAAGGGGAAGGGTGATGGCAGTACCCAGTTGGGGCAGGAGGCCCCCGCCAAGGATTCTGTCCGCATTGGGGACCCCTGATCAGAAGCTGTAGAGCGGTTCATCTTGTCTCTTCTTTAGCAGCTCACCGTGAGAGGGCCTGATTAGCTAGAATGACTTATTGAAAATATAACTCATCCTTGATGGCAGGCTTCATAACCCGGGAGCCCAAGATTAGTAAGGACATTACATAGGTTCAGCCTCCAGAGATGAATCACTGCTTGGAATGTATCCTCTCATAGTTCCTATATCTGATTTCTCATCAACGTGGATGGGCCCTGACTTGACATTGCCGCAGAGGGCTGGCAGCAGGCAGGCAGACTATCTTTCACTGTTAGCTCCAGGCTGAGTTTTTGTTCACCTCCCTCTCTCTTTCATTATCTCTTGGCTTTTCTGTTCCTGGCTCCCTGGAGGCTGAAATGCTGTTTTTTAAGTTTTCTGAAGGAGAATGCCCTCTTCCTGGGAGCGTGGTTAAAATCAGTCATCTGTTGTACCCTGCCCAGCACAAGCATCCCAGGTGGACAAAAGGGTCCTTTCTTCAATGACCTTCTGCATGGTGACCGGGAGGGGAAGTGGAAGCAAACTTCACCTCCATTTTACAGACTGGAATGTGAAGGTCTAGTTCCAAAAGCCAAGCCTAACAGAGACAGACACGAACAAAAACAGGCAAATGTCTTAATGTTTGCTCTTGGCTAATTTTCTCCTTCATGCACTTATTTCCTACTCTTCCAGCCGAACAGAAAGCAGGTACGTTTCTGGAACTTTACTATTAATAAGTAATGTGTATTGAGTACCCACTCTTTGACAGGCAGTGTTGATGCATTGTCCTTCACAGCAAAGTGCAGTGTAGCCACTGTTATTATTTCCGTTCCACAGATGAGAAAAGAGGTTAATTGTCTGGCTTGAGATCACAAAGTTAGTAATGCAGTGACCGCTGTTGTGGAATGCAAGATTAGGGCCAACACTGCATTGCACACTTTTTGTATTTTGTCTCATCTTATTCTTACAACGTTATGGACTAGGCATTATTCTCACATTGCAAATAAGGAACATGAGCTCTGAGAGGTGAAGCTAATGCAGGAATTTTCATGACTGGAGATTGATGAAGCCATGTTTTGGACCCAAACAACTACGTGCTCTTCTCCATGCCCACTTGGTTCTCACCCAGTGGCCCTGTGTTCCAGCAGGTGGCACCCTCAGCCATCTAGCTGTACAATCCAGAAACCTAGAAACCAAACTAGAAACTTCCCTCCCCTACCACATTGGATCCATTACCAATTCCTGTCAATTTTATATTCTCAGTACATCTCGAATATACATACCCCCATTCCTTCTCAACCCATGGTTGGCATGCTGGTCCAAGCCATCATCTTTTATTTGGATTCTGACAGTTACTATCCAACTGGGCATCCTGTTTCTACTGTTTCTTCCGTCCAGGCCATTTCCTTCGTATTAACCAGAGTCAACTTGAAAAGTGCAAATGTGTCCTACCACTCTTTGGCTTAAATCCCTCTAATGGCTTCCTGTCTTTGTAATGGTGAAGGTCATAATCCCTTCTGTGGCCTTCGTTCCTCTTCAATGTGGGATTTCTACGCTTCTCTCTGATCTCTTCTCAGGAGGACCTCCTTGTCTCTCTGCTCTGGCCACTTGGTCTCTTTTCATTTCCTCTTACACATTCTCTCCCGAAACAGAAGCCCTGCACATATTATCCCCTCTACTTCGAATCCCCTTCAACTCTTCTCATTTTCCTTTGTCTAGTTAACTGTCCCCCAACTTTGAATCTCAACTCAAGAATGACCTCTTTGGGGAAAGCTTTCCTGACCATTCCAGATAGAACAGAACCTGCTGTCACACACTCACAGGACTCAATCAGCTATTCATTGTATACTTATGTGACTATCTCATCCATACACAGCTCCCCACTAGGGTCTAAGATGGAGCAGGGCAGGGACTGTGTCCCTGGCACCCAGTATGGCAGCAGACACCTAGAAGGTAATCAATAAGTATAGCTTGAAATAAAGACTGAATATACTCAATTCAGTCTAGACTCTCTTTCTTCCTTTCTTTCTATCTGGCTTTCTCTTATTCCACAACCTCTTTACCATATCCCACAGCTGAGTTTCTTCTTTCACAATTTTTTTTTTTTTTTTTTGCACTATAGTCTTGGGCTCTTGCCTTTACTATGAGCCCTAGCCAGAATTTTTCTTTCATTCCAGAATAATCTTTCCAGGTCCCCTTCTTCATTTTGCCCAAGTAACACCTTAGAGTCACTATACAAAGGTTGGGCTCCCTTGATACCACTTTGGCAAGTATTATAGAAGCCCATGCTGGTGATACACTATCTGTAGCACAGAGGTCAACATAAATCCCCAGGAGGGAGACATGTTGTGTAGTGGTAGATGAGGATATAACAAGGAAAAAGGCAAAAACTCAGAATGAAAATGGAGAAATAATTGCTCAGAAGGAAGTACTAGCATGAAGAAAAGCGTTGAAAAATCAGATTTAATAGAGCCTCTTAAAACTCAGTGAGATGGGGCCCTGGAGAACATCCTTGGGAGACGGTTTACCAGCCCAAACCAGTGTTCCTTTAAGGCTGTGCCAGGCACTGTCATAAATCCTGGAGCCAGTGAGAAGCACAAAACAGATTCTGACCTCAAGGCAGTCTCAGGTCAAAGCCTGCTAGTGTGCAAGTTCATGGATATGCATGTATGTTATGTGGGCATGTATGTGTGTACATGCAGGTATGTGTGTGTAAAGGAGGTGGAGACTAAATTACAATGTGGTAAGAATCATTCATTCATTTACTCATTCATCAAATATTCATTGAGAACCTACTATGTGCAGGACACTGTTCTAGGCCTTGGGGTACAACAGTAAACAAAGGGTCAAAGCCTCCTGTGCTCTGAGAGCTTATAGAGCTGATACATGGGTTTAACTTTGAAAAATCCATGAATAGATGTTTCTAGCATTGCCAGTCACCCTGGATACCTGGAGCAGCTCTGGTCACACCCAGGCAGGGTCCTCCTTTACAGGCAGTGGTGGCTCAGACATTCCCAACCCATACAAAGAACTCTCGTGGGCACTAATTGAGCATTATTGTGCCAGATACTAGGGTAGAAAAATGAACAGGACACAGGGACTCTGCAATAAAGGCAAATCTTTCTTTTTATGAAACAGAGTTGTCCTCACCCAGAGGTGGTATATGGATGAGAGGGACTTTTAGCCCCTTCCCCCCACCCCAAATCATCTCCTATGAACAGCTACTATGTCATAAATTCATACTACTTGAGAAGCAGTCCTATGAATTCAAACTTTGCTGCTAACAAAGCTGTTTGGTTTTGGTAAAATATTCTGAAATCTAGACAAGTTCTATCCTGTGAGGGTGCTAAGGGCATAGGATTTTTCCTGAGAGGGTCAACTAACCATACCAGGTCTGGAGAAAGTCAGCTTAGAAGCAGAAAGGACACTTGGCAGAAAATGTACAAGAAGGGGTACATAGGTGATGGTGAGCATTTGAAGGCAGGGATGCAAGTGTGGAAGAAAACTCACACCTCCATCCTCTTGATGTTCTAGGGCTGATAAGCCTTTGGAGTCAGACACACTTGATTCGAAATTCCACTCCAGCACTTACCAGATGTGACCTTGGATGAGTTACAGACATACTCTGAGCTCAGTTTTGCTGTCTGTAAAATGAGATGATGAGACCTCCCATCCAGGATTGTCAGAGAGAGAATTGAATCTGGAGTGGAAACGTGTGATACATGGTGTGTGTGTCTGCCTCTGAGTTTTACCTAGGTCTGGTCTTTTTGCTGTATCTTAATGATTGATTTGGGGGCTGGATACCCCAAAGCCCTACAGATCAACTGTGAACTCTGGGCAAATTACTAAACCTCTCTGAACCTCTGTTTGGCATCCTTAAAAGGAAATATGGCGCAGCCCACCCCTGTGCCATATTTTAGAACTACAGAGGATGCATATGCAGCTCTGAGCTCACTACCCAGAACATGGTGAGTTCTCAATGCAGTAGAGGCATTATTATTATTAATTATCACAACTACGGCAAGACAGCTGCTTTCCCTTCATTTCCTTTTTGCAAGTGAAATTGTTAGGAATAGGGTTTTCCTCTTTCTTCTTAGTATATTTTTATGTATTCCTGTTTCCTACCAGCGGAGAAGTGAGAAAGAGTTAAGCGCAGTTATAAAGCACAGAGGCTGTCCATTAGGGTCTGATTTATAAATGTTTTACACAGTCATCCAGGCATATTGGCGCTGCATGACTACAAATTATGCTTTGGTACCTGGTTCTGCAGCAGGAGTTGCTGTTCAACAACCAGCCCCAGGGAGCTTGAATTTTGCTAGCCTCCACCATCACTGATTGTTCTTTTCTTCTATAAATGTGTGTCCATTTATGTATGTAGATATACACGTGTTCTGATGAACACATCCTCCTGTGCTTCTGAATGTGTAATAGGCCTGCCATCTGCCATAGGTAAATCTAGGCTCTGCTTGTGTCTCTTGTGGGCAGAAGGCAATATTGAGGTAAAAGCAGTTGATTGAGAGGCTCTTTGATTACCTGTTCCTTGGCATTGGCTGCTCTTTTGCCCCTGCAGCCAGCCCATTCAGGGGGGATAGGAAGCTGTGTCAGTCTTCCTCCTGCTCTTAGGGAAGTCAGTGGAATTCTAAGAGATGGGGCTTCTTGAGAAGGTTGTGGAGTTCACTTATTTTATTGCATGTATGGAGAGGGACTTACAAAGTAAGCCTACCTTTCCCCAAACCCCCAGAAACTCCTGAAGGCCACTGCTCTTGGATTCCTCCTGGGAGATTCTGATTCCCATTGACTGTGCCCCATTCTTTGTTCAGTTTCATTCAAAGGCATTTATTATGCACCAACCATAGACAACAATACAGTGTCCGGGTGCTGTGGGGGAAATGAAAATGAACTAGACATGATATTTGTACACAGGGAGCTTAAAATCTAGCAGCTACTAACGATAATGCTTGATATATATTGAGCTCACTCTTCAAAGTGCCAAGGACTGTCTCAAGAGCGCAGTATCTCGCTTAATTCTCATAACCCTGTGAGTTAGCTGATATTATTACCCCTATTATATTGGTACTTGAAATGAAGCTTCAAGAGTTTAGTGACTAGCTCAATTATAAGGAGGCTTTGGAGACAGAATGCCAGGGTTCAAACCCTAGCTTAAACAGTTACTATAATTGTAATTTTGGGCAAATTACTTAAATTTCTCTGTTACTTATTTTCTTCATTTATACAGTTGGGGTAATGCTGTTATCTACCTCATAGGCTTGTTGTAAAAAACAAATAAAATAATATATATTAAGTATTTAGTATTTTCTGTTGGTATATAGCAAGCACACCAAAAATGTTAGCTATTTTTTATTATAGCTTCATCAATGTCCTCGATATGCCATCAATATTTCTGAGAAGAGACGGATGTGTTTGAAACTCTAAAGCATTCATTTGCATTTATGACTTACTGTCAGGTTTATCCACAGGGTCAAACCAACTATATGGTCATTAAATATCACAAGAATGGAAATATAACTTAACTCCAAAGATAGCAGTAACTCGTAGATGCCAAGTCAAAGCTACAGAGCCAGGCACTGTCCTAGGTGCTGAGAATACAGCAATTAAAAGTGTATCTGTTCTTCTTTCTCTAATTGCTTTAGGTGCAAGGTTAGGTTGTTTATTTAAGATGTTTCCTGTTTCGTAGGGTAGGATGGTATTGCTGTAAACTTCCCTCTTAGAACTGCTTTTGCTGCATCCCATAGGTTTAGGGTGGTCGTGTTTCCATTGTCATTTGTTTCTAGGTATTTTTTGATTTCCTCTTTGATTCCTTCAGTGATCACTTTGTTATTAAGTAGTGTATTGTTTAGCCTTCAATGTGTTTGTATTTTTTACAGATTTTTTCCTGTAATTGATATCTAGTCTCATAGCGTTGTGGTTGGAAAAGATACTTGATACGATTTCAGTTTTCTTAAATTTACCAAGGCTTGATTTGTGACCCAAGATATGATCTATCCTGGAGAATGTTCCATGAGCACTTGAGAAAAATGTGTACTCTGTTGTTTTTGGATGGAATGTCCTATAAATATCAATTAAGTCCATCTTGTTTAATGTATCATTTAAAGCTTGTGTTTCCTTATTTATTTTCATTTTGGAAAGAAGATCAAAAAAGCCCCAAAGTTAGCAGAAGGAAAGAAATCATCAAGATCAGACCAGAAATAAATGAAAAAGAAATGAAGGAAACGATAGCAAAGATCAATAAAACTAAAAGCCAGTTCTTTGACAAGATAAGCAAAATTGATAAACCATTAGCCAGACTCATCAAGAAAGAAAAGGAGAAGACTCAAATCAATAGAATTAGAAATGAAAAAGGAGAAGTAACAACTGACACTGCAGAAATACAAAGGATCATGAGAGATTACTACAGGCAACTCTGTGCCAATAAAATGGACAACCTGAAAGAAATGGACAAATTCTTAGAAATGCACAACCTGCCGAGACTAAACCAGGAAGAAATAGAAAATATGAACAGACCAATCACAAGCAATGAAATTGAAACTGTGATTAAAAATCTTCCAACACGGGGCTTCCCTGGTGGCGCAGTGGTTGAGAGTCCGCCTGCCAATGCAGGGGACACAAGTTCGTGCCCCGGTCTGGGAAGATCCCACATGCCGCGGAGCGGCTGGGCCCGTGAGACATGGCCGCTGAGCCTGCACGTCCGGAGCCTGTGCTCCGCAATGGGAGAGGCCACAACAGTGAGAGGCCCGCGTACCGCAAAAAAAAAAAAAAAAATCTTCCAACAAACGAAAGCCCAGGACCAGATGGCTTCACAGGCAAATTCAATCAAACATTTAGAGAAGAGCTAACACCTATCCTTCTCAAACTCTTGCAAAATATAGCAGAGGGAGGAACACTCCCAAACTCATTCTACAAAGCCACCATCACCCTGATACCAAAACCAACAAAGATGTCACAAAAAAGAAAACTACAGGCCAATATCACTGATGAACATAGATGCAAAAATCCTCAACAAAATACTAGCAAACAGAATCGAACAGCACAGTAAAAGGATCATACACCATGATCAAATGGGGTTTATTCAGGGAATGCAAGGATTCTTCAATATACGCAAATCAATCAACCTGATACACCATATTAACAAATTGAAGGAGAAAAACCATATGATCATCTCAATAGATGCAGAGAAAGCTTTCGACAAAATTCAACACCCATTTATGATAAAAACCCTGCAGAAAGTAGGCGTAGAGGGAACTTTCCTCAACATAATAAAGTCCATATAAGACAAACCCACAGCCACCATCATCCTCAATGGTGAAAAACTGAAATCATTTCCACTAAGATCAGGAACAAGACAAGTTTTCCCACTCTCACCACTCTTATTGAACATAGTTTTGGAAGTTTTAGCCACAGCAATCAGAGAAGAAAAAAAAATAAAAGGAATCCAAATCGGAAAAGAAGAAATAAAGCTGTCACTGTGTGCAGATGACATGATACTATACATAGAGACTCCTAAAGATGCTACCAGAAAACTACTAGAGCTAATCAATGAATTTGGTGAAGTAGCAGGATACAAAATTAATGCACAGAAATCTCTGGCATTCCTATACACTAATGATGAAAAATCTGAAAGTGAAATCAAGAAAACAGTCCCATTTACCATTGCAACAAAAAGAATAAAATATATAGGAATAAACCTACCTAAGGAGACAAAAGACCTGTATGCAGAAAATTATAAGACACTGATGAAAGAAATTAAAGATGATACAAATAGATGGAGAGATATACCATGTTCTTAGATTGGAAGAATCAACATTGTGAAAATGACTCTACTACCCAAAGCAATCTACAGATTCAATGCAATCCCTATCAAACTACCAATGGCATTTTTCACAGAACTAGGACAAAAAATTTCACAATTTGTATGGAAACACAAAAGACCCCGAATAGCCAGAGCAATCTTGAGAACGGAAAATGGAGCTGGAGGAATCAGGCTCCCTCACTTCAGGCTATACTACAAAGCTACAATAATCAAGACAGTA
This sequence comes from Delphinapterus leucas, assembly GCF_059928025.1. Classification (NCBI taxonomy): domain Eukaryota; kingdom Metazoa; phylum Chordata; class Mammalia; order Artiodactyla; family Monodontidae; genus Delphinapterus; species Delphinapterus leucas. The sequence goes on along the minus strand of NC_143130.1, from coordinate 43,860,225 downwards.
TGGTACTGGCACAAAAATAGAAATATAGATCAATGGAACAGGATAGAAAGCCCAGAGATTAACCCATGCACATATGGTCACCTTATCTTTGATAAAGGAGGCAAGAATATACAGTGGAGAAAAGACAGCCTCTTCAATAAGTGGTGCTGGGAAAACTGGACAGGTACATGTAAAAGTATGAAATCAGAACACTCCCTAACACCATACACAAAAATAAACTCAAAATGGATTAAAGACCTAAATGTAAGGCAAGGCACTATCAAACTCTTAGAGGAAAACATAGGCAGAACGCTCTATGACATAAATCACAGCAAGATCCTTTTTGACCCACCTCCTAGAGAAATGGAAATAAAAACAAAAATAAACACATGGGACCTAATGAAACTTCAAAGGTTTTGCACAGCAAAGGAAACCATAAACAAGACGAAAAGACAACCCTCAGAATGGGAGAAAATATTTGCAAATGAAGCAACTGACAAAGGATTAATCTCCAAAATGTACATGCAGCTCAATAACAAAAAAACAAACAACCCAATGGAAAAATGGGCAGAAGACCTAAATAGACATTTCTCCAAAGAAGACATACAGATGGCCAAAAAGCTGCTCAACATCGCTAATTATTAGAGAAATGCAAATCAAAACTACAATGAGGTATCACCTCACGCCAGTTATAATGGGCATCATCAGAAAATCTACAAGCAACAAATGCTGGAGAGGGTGTGGAGAAAAGGGAACCCTCTTGCACTGTTGGTGGGAATGTAAATTGATACAGCCACTTTGGAGAACAGTATGGAGGTTCCTTAAAAAACTACAAATAGAACTACCATACAACCCAGCAATCCCACTACTAGGCATATACCCTGAGAAAACCATAATTCAAAAAGAGTCATGTACCAAAATGTTCATTGCAGCTCTATTTACAATAGCCAGGACATGGAAGCAACCTAAGTGTCCATCAACAGATGAATGGATAAAGAAGATGTGGCACATATATATAATGGAATATTACTCAGCCATAAAGAGAAACGAAATTGAGTTATTTGTAGTGAGGTGGATGGACCTAGAGTCTGTCATACAAAGTGAAGTAAGTCAGAAAGAGAAAAACAAATACTGTATGCTAACACATATATATGGAATCTAAGAAAAAAAAAAAAGGTTATGAAGTACCAAGGGGTAAGACGGGTATAAAGACACAGACCTACTAGAGCATGGACTTGAGGATATGGGGGGGGGAGGGTAAGCTGTGACAAAGTGAGAGAGTGGCATGGACATATATACACTACCAAATGTAAAATAGATAGTGGAAAGCAGCCACATAGCACAGGGAGATCAGCTCGGTGCTTTGTGACCACCGAGAGGGGTGGGATAGGGAGGGTGGGAGGGAGGGAGATGCAAGACTGAAGAGATATGGCGACATATGTATATGTATAACTGATTCACTTTGTCATACAGCAGAAACTAACACACCATTGTAAAGCAATTATACTCCAATAAAGATGGTAAAAAAAGAAAAGAAAAAAAGTGTATCTGGCACTTTGGGTTCAGAAAAACAAGGACTAGAATCTTGCTCCTTGTTCTCTTAGTTGTGTGTTGTTGTGCAAGTTACCAACCTCGATGGCATTCAGTTTTCTCCTGTTATGAAATTGGAATAACAACAGTATCTACCTCTTAGAATTATTTGAAGATAGTGAGTTGAAAGATACAAACTATAGTCGCTGCACAGAGCAAGTGCTAAGCAAATGTTATTTATGCAAATCCATTCTTAGGAAGGTCTATTGCACATTTACAGGCAAATGTTGTAACTTATAACTTAGCCTCCAAAAAAAACACACCACTGTAAGATTAGTATTACTAATCAGGTCCTACAGATGAAGAGACTTAAACAGTTTACAGAATTAGCCTGAAGTGGAACAGTCATAAAATTGAATACTTGCTTTGAGTTCACATCACCATAATCCAGAGCAGATGTTCTTTTCACCATTTTGGCCACAAGCATTGGGTAACAATAATCGGTTTTGCTGAGGATGTACATGCATGCAGACACTCATCAAAGGGTCAGAAGAAGAAGCCAGTGAAAAGCTGGATGGGGAAGATGCATTGCATAAGGAAAAGAACACCACATTGATTAGGCCAGACATTGTAGATAGAAACAAATGTAGTTGCTGGTTGATGTGGTGAGAAACTGTGAATGAACAGACAAATGATTTGCCGATAGGTTTACTGTGGGTAGAATTAGAAGTCACGGAGAAGCACGTACTGCCATCTGGCAGGAGGTGAATTACTGTACCCACTCTTTAGGGACTTAAGAACAATTAGAGAGATAGATTCCACGCATATAAATAGAAAGAGCATGTGGAATATGAGTGCTATGTGGTGATAGATAACAGATAAATATTGGAGCTGGAAAGGCACATAGAGACTCTGGATAAATGATTCCTATAAATAAGTATTGCTCATAGATATTTCAGATGCCCTTCTATTTATGAACATTTCACATCCACCCCTAAGGAATTGTATATTTCCTCATCAAAAGGAAAAGCAACTGTGTAGCCAGTGAGTGGATGTCTGATTAGAGCTTTAAACATTTACGGCATCCTAGCTGCTGCAACCACTGCTCAGACTCTAGCTCTGAGCTCTTGGGGTATAATAGATATCTCATTTATGACAAGACCAGGAAGCCATAGTAATTACTACTGGTGGAAGCTCACCACCAATGCCTGTTCCTGAAAAAATGTCCTTATTTTCCCTAACTGTGATAAGTAAGGGAAGTTACCATCCCTTACTCAAGGCAAAGGGTTTGGTCTGTGTAGGTGTTGGGAGGTCTTCATGTTGTTTATGAGACATGATACCCCTTATGAGTGACAAGACTTTGGTATTTTTAATTTTATTTAATTTATTTATTTATTTATTTTGCGGTACGCGGGCCTCTCGCTGTTGTGGCCTCTCCGGTTGCGGAGCACAGGCTCCGGACGCGCAGGCTCAGCGGCCATGGCTCACGGGCCCAGCCGCTCCGCGGCACATGGGATCTTCCCGAACCAGGGCACGAACCCGTGTCCCCTGCATCGACAGGCGGACTCTCAACCACTGCACCACCAGGGAAGCCTGGTATTTTAAATTTTAGAAAGCTCTGTATGGATCATGGGAATGGCACAATAATAATCTTAAAAAGGTGATGATTTCTATGCAATGTCTTCTAGAGAAAAACACATGGGCTTTAAGATCAGATGGACCCAAAACTCACTGTGTGATACTAAACAAGTTACATAACTGCTTCTCCTCAAACTTAAAGTGTGATGATAAGTATTTCGTATATTTGTTGTGAGAATTAAATGTTATATATAAACTACTTAGCCTAGGGACTGGTATATGGTAGGGCTTCAACAAAAGGTAATTGTTACAATTATTCTCAATAATCACAACAGCAAAGTACTACCTGTTGGTCCCCAGTGCGGGCATCTTGGTGTATAGAGCATTTCTCACTAGTTAGATTACATAGCTTTGCATGAAGACAGAAACCAAAGTATCCATGAAATAGACAGCTGCTGGAGGTTCAGAGGTTCTTTTTTAGCAACTTTATTGGAGTATAATTGCTTTACATTGTTGTGTTACTTTCTGCTGTATAACAAAGTGAATCAGCTATACGTATACATATATCCCCATATCCCCTCCCTCTTGCGTCTCCCTCCCACCCTCCCTATGTTCAGAGGCTCTTTCATCTTGAGTTGTGTAGGAGAGAAGATCTACTTGCTCTAGCCTGATCCATTTGAAAAAAATAATCCAAGCCCAGAGGGGCACCTGAGCCTATGGCTGTGAGTTGTAGTAGAAGGAAATACCAAGCAGCACATTGATTTCTAGTTGTTTTTCCACTAACTTGCTTTGACTTATGGCAAAGTAACTTGAAGACTTTAGTTTTCCCATTGATGAAAGAAAGGAAGGAAGGGAGGGAAGAAGGGAGGAAGGACGGAAGGAAGAAAAACTATAGTAGCCAACATGCATCGAAGGCTCAATATACTCAGGAGCCATTCTAAGTACTTTCTGCATTAGTTTATATCACACTATCAACAACCCTGTAACTTAAGGTACTTCTACTACCCCCATTTTATAGTTGAGAAAATGGGTATGCAAAGAGTTTCAGTAACTTGGCCATGGTAATTGGTATGAGCTGAGAGTCAGTCCTGGGCCATCTTACTCAGGAATTTGCCATCATGCTACTGCACTAACCTATCTCCACTAACATCAAGGTATTGCACTCACTGAAGCTGTAGGTTACTTTTAAAATCCAAATGCCGTAACTGCTTTGTAAATATTTCATGACAAGAGGACGTCAGGAAATTATTAGTCACTGTCACCCCCTTAGTGGGGCATTCAACAAGCATGTGTTCAATGTGCCTCCCACATGCCAGGTGTCAGGGGTTACAATGGGCTCTCAACAGTGTAGCAAATCACCCTGGATTCCATACCATTGTGGTAGGGATGTTTAGAAGGGACAGTTTATTAGACTAATTATTCTGTAATCAATCAATGCTAGTGGTTGGAATATGGTATAGCAAGACAACTGAAAATATCTCTATATTTTGATTTTTATAGCACTTATCAGACTCGCAAATGATTAAATTTGTTTACTTATTTATTGCCATTCTTCCCTACGAATATTTATTCTCCCTGGAGCAGCGGACTTGCCGACTTGTTCACCATACAATCTCCAGCACACGTAACAGATTTGGTGCACTGTAGGAGTTACATAAACAGCTGTTGAGTGAATAGTGAATGAACACAACAATGATAGATCCTGGTATAACACTTTACATCATCTCCCTAAAGTTCAGGAAACGCTCGCTGGTATAATATTCCATTTGATATTCATCAACAGCCCCAGGAGAGAGCTAAAATTGCACTCCTCGTTTTACAGAAGAGAAATCAGAGAATCAAAAGGGTTCTTTGAATTACCCAAAGTCCTACAAAATGTCAAGACTCCAACTCCTTTGATTCAGAGCTCCAGAATTTTTATTATGCCACGTTGCAAAGGAACCTATGATAACATTTTGGAGGTACCACTTAACTGAGCATTTCACCAATAGGCACATGATATAATTGGACCAGAGATGTGAATATAGGCAAATGCAATCAATTTCTACCTTCTCAGTTCCATGATGGGCCAAAGGAAAAATGTAGAGTGCAAAGGGTTGAGTTGGACGACTAAGGTTAGATAAACTGTATTTAGTTTTCTTTACTCAATATAGCTAAGAGAAAAATCCCATGTACCCAGAGCTAATTATTGCATTTCTTTCCCAAAGCAAAACTTTAGCTTCATCCATTAACACCTTATGTCACAGCATGTCATACTCATCAGAGTCGTATGCTCTGTGTATATCTATACCTCCCTTTTCCCTAGTCCGTCATGTGTAGTATTTGCAGTCTATAGTTATCTTGTCCAGGCTCAAACTCTAGCTCTGCCTCTTTCTTTCTGTGCAGCTTTGGGGCTAGTTTGCTGGGTTACTTTGGGTTACCTGGGTTACTGGGGTTACTTTGGGGTGAGTAGCCTCTCTGTGCTTCAGATCTTCCCATGGTTACAAGAAGATTAAATTAGTTAGTACATATGAAGTACTTAGTTCTAGGCCTAGCATGTAACCAAGTGTTTGGGAACTCAGCCATAATCATTGTAATCATTTTTATTTTCATTGTTGTTTGACATCCAGATGACCTTGCCTCAGCCATCTTTCCCTCCCCCAGGTTTGCACTGTAAGAAACATATCTCTTCCTACTCTGTCATTCTCTTTACCTCCCTTCTAAACTTTCAAACCACAGTTTCCTTTTATTATAACTCTAAATATACGAACAAGACTGTTTACCTTCTCATCGCTGGAATATGGCTCAAAATAAACATTCCATTAAATGAATTAGAAAAGTCATCTTGTCAAATGAAGGACAATAGATTTTTCTTATAGTGACAGTGATCAATGTCTATCTATCACTTCCTCATGTACTATTTCTGAATTGTTTGTTGAACCTCAGTCCCAAATGCCATTCCCTTGATAGCCGGAGAAATGCTAATTCCATGTCAATATGGCATTGATCACACACTTAAAGGAGGTGTGTAAATTGGGCTCTTATTTCTGCAAGCAAAACCAGGTAGGGGGAATGGTGGTTAATCCAACCACCGTCCACTTCTTTCATGAGTCTTTTAGCAAACAATTATTGAGCACTTACTGTTTGGCAAAGAAGGCATTGTGCTAAACACCGGTGAATCAGCAATAAATTGGATGTATATCTGACATCAAGGAACTCACTGAGAAAGGATTTATTGCAGAGAAAAGGCATACAGAGCATTACACAGGCAAAAATTGTATAATAGAGTTATGCTTGATCCAGTGTGTTCCCATGAAGCTTGGGCTGCAGAAATCAGGATAGCTTCTCAGAGAAGGGCTATAAGAAGAGCATTTGGAAGGATGAATAAAAGTAAGGCAAGATGGAGAACAGAGCTATTATTTGATGAAATAACATCTAACCATATGAATATATATTCATAATGTGTAAACATGTGAATGCCTAAATATGCAAAGACATGAGGTAAGAGGGCAAAGCACTCTCGGGAGATATTTCCTATATCAGTGTGGCTGTGATGTGGGGGTTGGGAGTGCAGGGAGTGATACGGAGCGAGAAGGGTCATCTTATAAAAACACTTCCACATCATGCTGTAAGGATTTCGGTTTTGTCCATTTCTTAGGAGTGAGCAAATTCTATTTCATAATCACAAATGGTCATTACAATTATAGAATTAATTGAAGTTTTGCTCAGCCCTCAATTTTTCTTTGGCCATGTTGGTGCTAGTCTGAATAATCCTAGCCTAGCACTTCTTTCAAGGCTGTGCTGAAAGTGCTGGCACTTCAATTTCTCTCTCACCCAGAGTTGGCAGCCTGCTAGCTCTACATTTTACAGATCAACTCTTCTACCATGTAGGTGAGAATAACTTTCTGAATTCTATGGTATGCATTTCAGTTTATGGGCCACCCCAGGAATGAAGCATTCTGTATGTGTCAGTAACAAAAACAGTAGTTAAAAAAATGTAAGTGCTCAACTACATTTGACATTTTAAATTTTATTTTCAGTAATGGTCTTTGATATTTTAGTGAAGCGATATAGTGCTTTGCTTGAGAGAGGACCATTTCACGTGAGGAAACTTATGAGGCGGAGGCCAGACTCTATAAAAAACAGAACAATAAAATGGCAAAATGTATGTGGACTAAGTGGGGCTTTTGTGCCAGGTGTTTTGGGTTCAATTTTATTATTTATGGCATTGAACAAATAAATAGGCATTCAAAAAATAGGATATACATTGACTAAAAGCAGGGGAAAACAAATTAGCAGATATAATTTAAAGCAGAAGACATGGATAGGATTGAGTTTAAAGATTTAAGGCACTGATCTCTCCCTTACATGAAAATTTCTAAGCTTTGTTGCAAATGCCAAATGTATAGATCTCAGTGAATCTAGAGCTATTTATAATGAGGAAAAGGGGAAATCACAGCCATCACAGAGAAAGGTAAGCACATATCTTAGTGTCTCACAGTGTCTGGATCTAGATCATGCTCTTAGGGCACTATCCATGGGATGTAAGATAGTGTATGTTTTACAGTTTGTCAGAATGATGACTTGTCAATGTGGCTAATCCAGTATATGATCAAAAAGGGAAGTCAAGACGTAACACAGGCATCAGGTGAGGTTGAAAAAATAAATATACACACACACAGAGTTAAAAACAAAGGAACAGGCATAGAAGTGGACTGTAGGTGATTTTGTTCAGTAGGTCATAAGAGGAGCTTAAAGCACCCTGAGGTCACCAGAGGGCATTCATATGTGGCACCAGCTTCATGGTGCAAGACTCTCATACAGCTACCTAAGGCACACGAGACTGCAACTTCTTGGGTCTTTCCAGATGTGAAGTCTTGTTAGTAAAGCAATTAGCAGACCTTTTATGACATTCTTCATAGCACCGAGCCAAGGGAATTCTTTCAGGTTTAGTAGCTAGAAGCCATGGAAGAAGAGGCCAGTTTCCCAGAAGTGTGTTACACATGGTACACATTCAACTATGACAGAATTCTGAATACTTCAAGATCTAGTTAGCATTAAGTGAAATAAATCAGACAGAAAAAGACAAATACTGTATGACATCTGTATGTGGAATGTAAAAAATATAACAAACTAGTGAATATAACAAAAAAGAAGCAAAATCACCGATACAGAGAGCAAACTAGTGGGTACCAGTGGAGGGGGAGGGGGAGTGGGAGGCACAAACTATTGGGTGTAAGATAGACTCAGGGATGTGTTGTATAGCACGGGGAAAATAGCCAATATTTTATAATAACTGTAAATGGAAAGTAAGCTTTAAAAATTGTATAAAAAATTTTAAATACAAATTTTAAAAAGAAAAAATAAAGTACAATAACTTTAAACATAACTTAAAAAAAGATCTAGTTAGCATTAATGCTTAAGAAATACAGATGTGTAAGGAATCGTGAAGGGGATGTTGTAACGAAATATAACTGTCTAGAACCATATTAAATTGATTTCTACTCACCCTGGGAATTCATTAAAAAGAGAAGAGTTTCATTCTGTGACATCACACTGTCTGGTTTGTATCTGAGCTTATATACAACAAAACTACTAAAAAGTAGGGCCTGTGAATCATTAGTAGATATGAGTGGGTGACACAAATTAATGGAATGGTGACAGGAAACAGATGTTGAGAAATAAGAAGCAATCTGGAAAAGGAAGAAGAAGAATAGAATAAATACTAATGAAATGGCCTGTGCTTTTAATAGAGGAGAATGAAAGAAAGTGGCACGCCTACCTTGGCACACAGTTTAGAATGTTCCAAATGCAAGGCCTTTAAAATCACACAGTCTCAAGGACCAAGCAAAGGCACCATTTTGAAAGAATTTTTAGGTATTTGTATCCTAGCTGTCAACTGCCTTGGTGGCAGGGTGATAAATGCTTCTGAATTTGAGTTAAACAGACTAAACTCTATGAAACTGTACTTGAACGACTGATGGACTTTCTAATAGTCAGTTCCCCAAACTCCCTACTGGGGGAGTCAGAGTAGTGCGCCATGGGAAAAACAGAGCAGAAGCGGGGGAACAGGGCACAGCTATCAAAAGGGCACCTGCGGCAACTTCCCAGTGGTCATTGTGATGGTCACCCCTGAAGCCACCGTGATGTTGCTGCATCTGCTCATCACGAAGATTCTAGCAACAGGCCTCTTCTCCTTCTGCTTCAGAGCCTCTGAACACCATTAGTAATCATGGCCATTTTCTCTGCTTTAGCTTCCTTCTTTAGAAATGAATTGGTAGACATTTCCATCTAAGATATGACAAAGTTGAATGGGATAGTCTGTAGCATAGTGTTCAACTATTTTGGAGAAGAAATTGGGATATAGACCAAAAATCACAAGAGACACACTTCATAGGATATCTGTTTAAGTTTTATAGATCTTATATATAGGTAGAGCCTGGAGACAGAAAAAAAGTGTTACCAAACCTTGCCTCGATTGGATTCCAGACAAATATTTTTCTAACAATAACAACCTCCTCTTCTATCTCAACTATTACAGATGCTGACCAGAAATGCCATGTACCAAGCAGTTTGCACGTTTTATCTCAGTTGCCCAAAGTCTAAGCTCAGTCATCTCTTGAGAGCCTTCCCAGCTATAGACCCATATTAAATTGATTTCCCACTTTCTCAGGGAATTCATAAAGAAGAGACCAGCATCATTTCTTGATGTGGCAGTCTCTGGCTGCTATCTGGGCTTATATCCAGAAGAGCTGGAAAACAGACCATTTCACTGCCCACAAGTTCCTGCTTTTAAACAAAGGCAGCAAAATAACATTTCCCCCTTTTCTTCTACTGTGCTCACCCACTTCTGTTCAGACTGCAGTGCTTTGGAGAACCCCTATTCTAACACACAGATATCTTTCATTATTAAGAGATTCATGTTTATAATTGAACAGCATGAGCTTAAATTGTCTTAAAAGAGTATAATCAGAAAAGGAAGGGAAAGGAAATCAATTTATAGCCACTATATCCAGTGCTTTTTATGGACTAAATGCAATACTCTTGCTCTATCTTATTTTTCATCTTCAGTTTACAAGGAAGAAATCGGAGGCTTATAGAATTTAAGTCACAGGTTGAAGGTCAAATAGGCAGAGCCAGGATTTAAGCTTTTCCATTACCTTCTTTTGCCTCAGAAAGGACATTGAAAAGAGGATCCATAGTCTGCATCTAACTCTGGTAAGAAAGAAGTAAAGCATATCTGCCAAAAACAGAGAAGAAAACAAAACACAATGGAAGTCCTCTTTCCCTTTGGAATTTAAACACTGCTTGTGTGAAAGCATGAGGATGGAAGTTATACACATGCTTACATGAGCAGAAATATTTTTAGGAGTCTTGGGATTTATTTCAGACATATTTTGAATGGATATATTAAAAGAAAGAAAAGAGAAGGGGTGAAAAAAAAAAGCATCCGATGAATAAGTGAGTGGGAGAAATCATGAGGAATAAAGATGCAGTGTAATCCTAGCCCAATTCCTTCTGGGGTAAACTAGCATGCTGGTGCTGTCTGTATCATAGGGAATAATATATCAGATGTACTGAGATTACTATTTCATCAAAAATAATATTGGTTCTGATCTTTCAATTTGGCCAGTTGGCTGCAGAAACAACATTGAAAGTTTCCAAAGTTTTTAGCTCAACTGAATATTAAATATGGATTCTCTTAGTTGCCTTGATAGAGAGACTGGATAAGTTGCCTTTGGAACCCAGCAGCTAGTTGGCTAGGTGTAGTGTTTTATATCTTACACCTAGCAACCCATGTGATGGTTTGCTATTGGAATCATTTCATTAAATCGGACAGACTTCTTTGACTGACTTAACAAGGAAGTCAGCTCAAGAAATGAAACCAAGGAAAGCCATTGTCTTTTTTTTTTTTTTTTGCATGACCTGTGAATAGGAATTGGGAACAGACAATAAAGTGTTCGCAGTGTCCATTGTCCCTAAGGACTCCCATGTATCAGATATGTGGTCAGTATCTCCAAAGAGCGTCTGTGTGCTGAGACACTCAAAAGCATCCAGCTTAACCTCAACCTGTCAACCAGACAAGTCCAGCTATTGGAACATTGAACGTTCGTAAAACAGGTCTTCGTGAACTCCTTGGCTGGCCATAACTGGTGGAATTATTAAATTTCTGTAGACGGAACAAACTGACTCCCCACACTGCTTTCTTCCTTCCCATAGGCTCCTTGGAAAGAGGCTGCCATGCTTGTGATCTGGGTCCTCAGGGACTCCTATCCTTCTGTCCACTCTCTACTTCCTCTCTTGTTTGCTAAAGTGTGGGGTCTCTTGCTGCCTCAGTGATCACACGTAGGGCATCTTGGCCTCTTCCAGGGGTTGGTTCTTTGGTCCATCTTCAGGTTTTCACTCTATTACACAGGGCTGTTGGATACTCTATCTTCATGCTCTTCAAAATAATCACCAGCCCTGACTTTCTTCCATGCCTAAGATCCTAGCTCCCAGAACTCATTCCCCAAACTGAGCTCCAGAACTTTCCCCACCCCCTTGTGTCAAAAGAGATTTTGATCACCTGTACTTTGTCTTTCCATGGAAAGACTTTCTATTTTCTGTGGAAAAATGATTGGTCAGATTGTTTATCTGAATGATTGCCACATGACACATGTACCTTTAAAATGCAACTACCGTTGTTAAGCACTTCGGTACATATTTTTCACATCATGATACAACAAACAACCTTGTGATACTCATATCCCAATGTCCTCATTCAGATGAGAAAATGGTTTAAGTGATATTGAAATGGATTTCTCAAATGAATATTGATCAACAGAGACATATCTAGAAATCAAAGAGCAGATTCCAAAGCTGTCATGAAATCCAAAACTCACTCAGACACTCTATCAGGACAACTGCAATAATTAGATTCCTGGGACAGAAGAGCTTCTTGTTTGAGTCACAAACAGTGCCTATGAATTCCTACAAAGTCCCCTTGCATGCCTCTTTTTAATATATTTTCTGAAGTCAAAGAGGAAAGTATTTCCATTTCCCACCTTTTCAGATGGAGAAAACTGAGACACAAACTGATGGACTAAAAAGACTCAATTGGAGAACTGAATATCAAAGCCTCAAGTCCTGGACCCTGGTCAGCAGAAACCACTAGGCCAAATTTACCTCATTCATGAATTAATGTATTGGATTTTGCTACTAGTTGTATTGTGAGCTCATCTACTATTATTGCAGACAAAATAGAAAGATACATAGAAGTGCTTCCTATGCCAGCAGTACTGTTTATTTAATTTTCAATATTCACTACGATCAGCAGTATTGTTTAATTTTGAATACTCACTTAGCAGTTCAGTGGGCAGACCTAGTTATATAAATGCAGACCATGTGAAGATAATCATTCTGAAACATGCAAATATTATACACCTCATCTCATTTCCCCTCTATCTACAGTCATCCTTTAACCACAGTGTCTAACAGACTATTCACTTCCTAATTAGGAAGGGATCTGGTATTTGTCTTTGTGACTATTCTGTGTAAGTTCCAATTTGCTGCCAAACCCTCGGTCTCCACAGGTGGGAACAGAAGAATAAAGCATTTTGCACTAGTTTCTTTTCCAGTGTAAAGTTTTCATCTCTGCAGGAGCAATTAATTTTCCCTGTTTAAAAGGACAGAGAAAAGCTTTATCTTTTGCTTTTCATTCTAAGAGCTTGGCAGATGCAGTATGGGGGCAAAGGCATGTTGGTCCTTCCTGTTTCCCTGCTGAGATGAGTTGATTTCTGAACAAAATTCTCAGTATTCTGTAAAGGAGTTGGTAAAATGGTTAGTTTTCGCTGAGTGCTGGGAGAGAATAAAATGCATTGAGAATAACAATGTTAAAAATCTACTTGTGTTCAGTGCATTTAAAGATGTTTTAAAAATCTCCAGTCCATAGTTTTAGTAATGTGGGTTTTCTTCCTCTTTTTGTAATGTTATTATTTTTTTTTGCCTCCAGCATAATAAAAACTATAGAATGCAACTCAAGACGCAAGGGTCTTTATGAAGTCATAATAATAGTGATTATGGTTCAAAGAACAGTGGACTTGAAAGCAAGATTTGACTCCATCTCCTCCTATTAAGTTTGTGAATCATTTGCCATCCCTGTTTTCATCTCCCAATCTCTGCAATGGGAAGAATACTCCCCTACCCATCTGATGGATATGTGGTGAGGGACATAGACTATGTCAAATACGAAGACTGTGATGTGCTTTGTTCATTGTAAAGCCTCATGTACCTACATACATTATTTCCTATAAAATAACATAAAGTGCCTTTATGGAGAGCCACAATTTTGCCAATATTTCCCAATCCTTTTCACAGGGCATGGTAACAGTCCCAGGGATTATTTAAATAAAAGGAAAAATAATTTATCTTTTTATTTGTTATACAATTTTTAAAGGTTACTTTTCATTTACAGTTATTACAAAATATTGGCTATATTCCCCATGTTGTACAATACATCCTCATAGCCTATCTTACACCCAATAGTTTGTATCTCCCTCTCTTCCACCCCTATGTTTCCCCTCCCCCGACACTGGTAACCACTCGTTTGTTCTCTATATCTGTGAGTCTGCTTCTTTTTTGTTATATTGACTACTTTGTTGTATTTTTTAGATTCCACACATAAGTGATATCACACAGTATTTGTCTTTCTCTCTCTCTCTCTGACTTAGTTCACTTAACACAATGCCCTCAATTAAAAAATGATTTAGATAGTAAAGTCTTTTGGAAAAATCATGGTGCTGTGTCTCTCAACTTCTATTTCCTTATGTGCAAAAGTAAGTAAAATACCTGGCCTAGGATTGTTGTGAAGTTTATATTTTTTAATGTTTTGGTGCCAGTAACCAACACATAATAAGTACTAAATTACGGTTAGTTCTTTCTCCCTATGCTGGTCATTCAATCCATCTTGCTCCTGATTTGAGAAAAGCTCCTGGTCCTTACTGAAGGGGAATCAGAGCGGATGAATGGGCCCCGGTTAGAGGGGCTGGGAAATACCAGCTGCCACTTAAGAGCCAAATGACCCAGGGTCAGGAAAATCCCTCTCTGTGGGATGAACCACAGGGAGAAGGAATGGGGTATTTTCCCCCCTTCACTGACCTAAGGTCAACCTTTAGAACAGAGTTTTTCAATTTTTTTTTTAATGCAACCCACATAGTATAGTACATCTTGTGCAGTGAACCGAGTATGCACAAACGTACATACGTACAGTCATAGACAAAATTTAATGAAACAATCCCTACTTTTACTTTTATTGGCAATATATGCTGCTTTCTGGTCTATTCATTCTGTGATGTTTAAAAATAAGATTTTATGACACCCTAATTGGTAGCAATCCAACAGTTTAAAAATGTTTTTCAGCGTATCTCCAAGTATGACCTCCAACATCACAACTTCATTTGTCACTCCCTACTATGTCCCTGTCTGATAAGTAACAGAGCCAACTGTTATTGTTTTGCAAATCAGAAAACTAAGAGATCATAACCAGGACTTTAAATCTAGAAGAGATCAAAAATACAAAACAGAAAAAATATATATATATACCTTTTTCTTTCTTGGATTTTTTGTTCATAATTCCCAGAGAAAAACGTCCTACAGTTCCCCTCAACCTAAATGCTAAGGATCTTTTAATAACAATAAAAGCATGACATTAGTCTTGGGCCTCCCCAGTCTCCTCTCAGGGCACCCACTCCATCAGGCTCTGCCACTGCCATCATCAATAAGATCTAGGTCTTGCAAGCGTGCCTGCTTCATGGGACAAGCCCAGAGCCAAATCACATCTCTGTATCCAGACTGTGGTTGAGAAATGTGCCATTTCCCTTAGACACACAGCATGACCTTTGGCATCATTTAATTGGAGTTTATTATGTAACTTATTTTTTAATAGAAGATTCCATAGAAGAGTAGGGGATGAATTAGTGGTTGGGATTAGCAGTGAGCCTCATAGCTTTCTCTATAGTGTCTGACTTGCATCTGTGCAAGTTAGTTTGTTTTATTAATGCCTAGTGGCCTAAAGCTACTGCCATGATGTTAAAGATGCAATGTTAGCAGAGAACTGACATAAAGATTTGTTTTCTATGGGAAAGAAAGTAACAATCACATAGGATATTGAACCCCTGGCTTTCCTCCAACTTTCTGGCCTCTATGGTCAAAGGCTGGACTAAAGGTAGAGATTAGAAAGGGGATCCTGAGGGGGTTACCATTAAGAATTGGGTAGAGATCAGGGAAATCTAGGCTGGAGGATCAAGGTTGAGATATCACCTTGCTTCAGCATGAGACCTGACTTCCTCCGCATTACTCATCCTCCACCAACAGGCAATTCACATGGACCATCAGGCAATTGGTAAAGAAGGAAGCAGAGTGGTCCCTTGGCTACTGAATCATCATAGAAGCTTTGTCAGACAGAATACAGAGTTTTATTTGTCATAAATATTGGGACCTCTTCTGTCACCAAGTATAAGAGAGTGCAGTGAACTCCCGTTTGATCCAGGCCAGCATTTATACTCAAGACATTGAAGAGTGGAACATGAAGTTTCAGTTTCTAGGGAGCTACCATCTTGGACTCAAGTCATAACCTGGGAGGCCCATCCAAGCAGATGAGAGCAATGAGAGAGGCAGGGCTCAACCACAGGGGAAGGCACCGTGGGGGACAGGTGGAAAGATTGCATCTAGTAACCTGGTCCATGATTCAGGGCAGGGCTTCAGACGTAACAGGGAATCAGAGTGGAGATGCTGCTGCCTTGGGGTCCCAGAACAACGTTCAGATCAGGTGCTCCCAATGTAAGAAAATTGACTCCCGGATCCTCCTTCCTTGTAGGAGAAAGTCCCTCTTGGGAATGGTTGCTGTTGGTTCTGGACCAAAGAGAGAGTCCGTGGCTGACCAGGTTTCATCTGATACTTCCTATAAGCATGCTTTGGGCTCCCTGAGCTTCAGTTTCCTCCTTTCTAGAATGTAATAATAACCCCTGCCTCTAAGGCTAGGGTTTTTGAGAGGTTTGAATGAGTAGATGGATGCTAATCACGTGGTGTAGGGTCAGGCACAATGATAACAATAGCAATAGTGATGTACCTCATTATTAATATTACTTTTCAGTTTCTGGGATAGGAAGAGGCATTTAAGGTCTAATTCTATCTGCTTATCTCACTTACTGGGCTTAAGAAAATCTTCCCGGTCCATACGAGTAGTGTACGTGGGTCAATTATCAAATGTCAAATTTTATGTGTTCAAATGTATGAAAGCCCATAACCAGTCTCCACCCCCACGTCCCCATGCTCACTGAGGGCTCACCTAGCTTACCGCACTTCAGTCATCCTGAGTGCCACCCAACAGTGGACTAGCTAAGAAAACCTGAGTCACAACTCCTGGAGGAAAGTAGGTGGCCGGTGCCCAGCTCTGTGCCATTTTCTAAGTGGATAGTACAAAAGGTGCTTATAATCAATGGAAGAGATTGCTAAAATGTATGTCACCAGACCTGTCTGGCATGCTCTTCCATGAAGAAGAGACTAGGCAGATAACCATCTCTTCTGTAGGAAATTAGGTAATGTTCTTGGAGATGGGAAATAAAACCAGTGACCTCTGATGATGCACCTTCTTGTTAAAAGATACTTGGAAACTCTCCTTCTTGTCAGTATTGGGAAAGGGACAAGTAGAAAGTGCTAAGGCATGAGCCCCACCCATGGGAGAACAACATGAGTCTGCATCTCCAAGTCCAGTTAGACATGTGCTGTACTTACTGGGAGGCCATATGCTCTGAACCCGGAAGACTGTGAACATTTATCTAACTTCTA
This sequence comes from Delphinapterus leucas, assembly GCF_059928025.1. Taxonomy (NCBI): domain Eukaryota; kingdom Metazoa; phylum Chordata; class Mammalia; order Artiodactyla; family Monodontidae; genus Delphinapterus; species Delphinapterus leucas. Next base: position 43,843,335 of record NC_143130.1, on the reverse strand, counting down.
TAACTTTCAGCTATTAGAAACATACCCAGGCAAAGAGACCTGAGGGCCACTTTATGCTCCATAGTTTAGCAACTTTTCTCTGGTCACTTCTTTGGATTACTTATTAAGCATTATTTATTCCATGATACCTACGCCCCCTTCCCCTCCCCCGCCCCATTGCAGGCAGTGTGGTTTCCAACCCATGTCTCTCTTTTCACATTCATTCTCCCCAAAGTCAAAGCTAAAAATGGTGTTTCTAATGACATGTGTCTGTATTTTAAATGGACCCATCCCCATCATGGTGAGCCCTTCTTCCACCTCTCCTCCATGTTGATGGGGAAAAACAAAGAACACTGGAAAGGGTAAACTGGCTCTCTCCTGGAGCAGAAAATAGCCCCCAGATTTCAACATGGAGCTCAGTAGCTTAGCCCACAGATCATCGTTTTCATGAAACCCTGGAGAAAGAATGAACACACGCTCTTGTGCATAGAGTGTACTTTTGTGATTAGGGTTTTGTTCTAGAGCAGGGCTTGGCCAACTTGTTCTGTCAGTAAATATCTCAGGATTTGCATACACTCTCTTGGAACTATTCAGCTCTGCTCTTGTAACACAAAAGCAGCCACAGACAATGCCTAATACAGAGAATGTACTCCATAAATGTTAACTAATAAGCCCATTAAATTGGGACATCTTACTCATTCTTCTCCTGAATCCCCATACCCGGTCTTCCATCCACAACCTCCACAGCACTGTTTATCAGGGGCACCTTATTACCTCTATGGTTGGACCTCTCAGCTTGGGGGGCAGCCCCTGAGAGGGGATGTCTGAGTGCCAGGACCTTCAGCAGCCATCTCTCCCAATCCAGCACCCGAAGAGCAAGGGGGCAAGAGTCTTTTGTCCAGGATCATGAAGAACAGAAGACCATCCGCAAGGCTCAAGAGGGAGGTGTTAAGCCAGAGAGTATGTCTGGCAGGAGGCAGCTTCCTTCCTGCATCCTCGCCCCATTCATCCTATCTCTGCCCCTCATCTCTTCCTGGAGAAGGGCCCCTTCCTCCTGTTTTTGCAAAATGAGTGATTTTTAATCATGCCAATCTTCTTGGCCTGACCAGTATCAAGGTGGGGTTGAGGTAGGTGTCTGACTTCACGAGACCCCAGGGGCGCACTCCTGTAATTGCTAACGAGCCTCTCAGGTGCCCCCATATGGTCTTTTGGGGGGAAAGAACTCACCAGCTGAGTGTACAGTCTTAGATGCCTGCTGCAATTTTGACTCCAGGGAAGGTGTTGTCTGGGGCTTGGTGTGAGGCCGACCTACTCGTCATCTCTTAGGTGAGACACTTCCTCCTCCCACTTCTCCTTGGCCACTTATTAATTCCACTGATGCACCAAAGCTTCCCATTTTTAATCTGGCCAAATCAATTACCAATGTTACAGGTTGTAATTACCCAAGGAATTCCTGAAAACTAATTAATACGCAATCCCCACAATGAATTACCCTTTCCTTTGGCCTTACGTTCCAGAAAACTCTTTTCTGAGGATGAAGAGAAGTTTTTCTCTGCTCTGCCAGGGACAATCTGAAGATGATCTTTATTTGGCTCTGACGAGTGTTTTGGGGTGTTTGTCAGAGGTGGCCCGGAGTGGCTCTGCTCGGCAGCCACATCACCTTTTATACTTTGGGGGAAGTTACCAGGTTATCCATGGGCCCTGGACTGTCCTTCCACCACAGGGAGGAACTTCAGTTTACTTGGGAAAAATATGGGGACCGGCAACAGAAAGCAGACAGCAGATGCAGGGGGAAATCTAGAAGGGAAAGAAGAGCAGCATGATAAACTTGGCCCCGGCAGTGGTCAGAGCCTCCTTCAGCAAGGGAGCCTGTCAGAAGAAACTCAAAGCACAAAGCTTTTGGGTTTTTTCCCGGTAACAACAGGCAAGGGAATCTCAGAGTTTGCCGAATCTCAGCTTGAGGTACCAATAAAGGCTTTCCTTACTGAAGTAACATTGGAAAGCAGACTCTAGAAGTATATCAATAATAAAAACAGGAAATCAGCCCATGTACAGGACTCACATCCTCCCAGTTGAAGCTCCTTCACCTGGAACTGCTGTTTATGGGAACTGTTATTCAGAACTGTTAATATAATTATCAGGACAAAAGGAGAAACAGGGAAGCAAAGTTGTAACCATTCCAAGCATGGAGTCATAGGATGGAGAAATTTAGGAATGATTTATATGTGTCAGGAGGACCAAGGATGGATGACAGGAGGAAAAAAGTTCTTTGAATCTGAACAGTAGTGAGAAGGTTCCTCTTCAGAGTACCCTGGGAGTGGTAGTTGGTCGTGTGTGTTTCTGTGTCCACAAGCATGGCATCTGTGTGTGTGTGTAGATTGGAGTTGTGTGCATGTGTGTGTCCACGTGTGTGTATATGGGTATGCATGTAGGTATAAGAGTATGTGAACATGAGTGTGTGGTAACGTGCATTTGTGTGTGCACTTGTGTGTTTGTGTATGGGTGTGCATGTGTAGATACGAGTGTGTGTGCATGTGTGCATTTGTATGTGTGTAATGGGTATGGGTGTGTGCATGCATGTGAGTGTACATGTGTGTGTGTGCCTGTGTGTCTGTGTGTGTGATACCAACGCACACTAGATCAGATAGGACCCCTCTTACTGTTCTCCTCCAGCCTGTACCCCCCCATTGCCCATCACAGTCTGCATCCTTCTCACTGCATTTGCACAGTGAACTGACAGCCTCCCGGACAAGGCAGGACAGGGGAGGAGAGAGACGGAGTGTGCTTCACCCCACACCTGGCACCTGGCCCTGAGCCTGGCTCCGGGTCAGAGCTGATTAACATCTGCTGAGCTGAGCGGATGAACTGCACACCGGGCTGATGAGCCTGGGGGATGGTGCGTGTGTGTGGCAGGCAGGCTTCTTGGGTCCTTTCCTCACCAGCGGTGCTGCATTCAATTTCACAGCTTTGGGAATCTGTCACTTTTTCTTTGCATGTTTACTTCTAAAAGAGAAAGGTGTATCTTGAATTAGCACGGATGCAAACATGAAATATAGAATAAACTCTATAGAAAGAGGAGGAAAATCTCTTGTAAAATAATTCTTTGTGGTGGGAGGAGCCTTAGCTCATATGATGGTCCCAGCTTCTTTTACTGAAAATCTCAGCATCCTGGTGATTCCAACTCTCTCACTCCTTGTCTCCACTTGGTTATCTGTTAGTTTAGTTTGCAGAGGATTCTAACCTCTCCCTTAGACGCAGCTTTTATGAAAACAGTCATTCTTTCTCACCTGGATCCTGCAAGAACATTCAAACTTGTCTTCCTGTTCCATTTCCCCCACTCCATGCTATACACCTTGCCGAGGAGACCTTTCAATGGAAAGATCTAATAGCATTAAGTTCAAACATATGAAATTGCTGGTATTGGACCTCTCTTGACCTGCAAAAAATAGCAGTTTAGTATAATTCAACCGATACCATCATTTAGCTCACAAATCTTTGTTGGCATCCCATAAACAGTAGTTTTCTGAGAGGAATGTGCTGTACTCCATTTCCTAATCACTCTCCCAGAATTAAATAAGCCAGAGTGGTACCCCGGAGCCCCATTTCCCATAGATGCTATTTGCTAGGTAACAGACAGCAAAGAACAGCCATATATCATTCAAATGCAATGTTCAAATCAAATAATAATAATATATGCTCATGTTCACATTTAATGACTTCCTGTATTTGCAACTGAACTGTAGCCTTTCTGATGACAGTACACAGTGTCTCCCAGTATAGAATTGTCAGCAGAACCTCAGGGCACATCCTGCCACTACTAATTATTAGCTGAATGACCTTGGGCAAATCACCTAACTTTTTACTTTTCTCATATAAAAATTAAGCATATTAATAGTACTTAACCCATTGGGCTTTCCTGAAAATTAAAGGAATAGTGAATATAATGTGCTAAACACGGTGACTGAACCCTATTAAGTGGTCCATGATGTTGGTCCTTCTTTACTCCTCTCTATCAATGCAAGGCCAGCTCTTTTAGGATCAGGCTTCTCTTGGGCCCTTGTGATAATCTACAGCTAAATGGCAACTTTCTGGGGGCATTTTCTCTAAGTCCTCCTAAGTCTGAAAGGAGGAAGAGGCCTTTTTTAATTTACATGTACCCAGTGGGAATTTCCCCTGCCCCCTGTTTTTTTATTTACCTGTTGCTTATGAAAATGTGCCTTCATTTTTCTCATACTTACTTGAGTTTGTATGGAGAAATTTAAAATAGTTTTTCTAAATTTGAGTGATTATTGCCAGGAATGTGAATTCCAAAATGAATTTAATCAAGGAGCTAAGGTGCTTTGTAGTTAATTTTTGCTTCATTTGATGAGAAAGTATCAGTATCGCACTGTTTTTAAATAGCACATATAATTATACTCTCATTAATGATGTCAAATATTATTACTTAATACATTGCTCCAATTAATTATGTTTTTTAAACTAAACAGCTCATCTCTAACAAGTTATGTTTAAATAATTATATCTAATGGAGTAGGGAGTTCATCCCAGCATCTTCTCTATAAATACAAAATGAAATGACCTATACAGTTAAGCCTGGTTTCTTCTCCTTGGCTAAGCAGCCCTGCAGCTTCATGTCCCACCACTAACCACACACAGTTTATGCTTCCAACTCTGTAAAAGGCTCACAGTTGCTGTGTGTGGTATGTTTTCCCAGGATTTTGTACCTACTACTTTTCCTCCTGGGGTGTCCTTTCCTCTAGTCATTGCCCAGATCAAAGCTCATATGTTCCCTGTTTGAGGACACCTTCCCGACCCCTCTGACTGAATTACTTGTTTCATCCACTGAGCTCCCAGCCTGCACTGCTAGCTCCTCTGCTAGAATGTTCAGTGAAAAACACTGCAAATGATCTCTCAGTATGTCTGTCCCCCACTCCACTCCCCAGCTCTTCTGTATTCTCTTCTATAGCAATAGCCCTCAGCACATGGAAGGTAGATAAAAGCTGGCTTTTCTTTCCTTCTTTTCCCAAATTAATGAATAAAAAAATGAAGAAAAGAAAATTCATAGACAATCAATAAATGGTTATTGAATGAATAAATGGATTAAATGAGTTAGTAACTCCAAGAATTTTAGTGAGTTTGGGATGTGTATGGCTAAGGCACAAGAAAAACAAATCAGAAACAGAATACTTATATTTTGAAATCAGAAGTGACAAACAGAGTATAAAGCAATACCATGCAGTTAAATGAGGTAATTTATTTAAAGTATCTAGCAAAGTGCTTCTCAGTAAGCTTTCAGATACAGTAGGTGCATTTTGTTGTGCTTCTTATGGTTGTTATTGCTATGTTACTCAGTAATTAGTAAATGGAAAAAGCTACCTAATATAGCAGATGCTACCAGATGATGCTAAAGCATATATTTAACAATGCTATTTTCATTTTTATTAAAGACACTTTTGAAATAAATTATAGTAATAAAACATAGTTTAATATATATTATTATATTATATATTATTATATATATAGTTTTATATAATATGTAAAACATATATATATAAACATATATATATAACTATATATATAGTTTTATATAATATGTAAAATAACTTTACTATATATATATATATATATATATATATACATACTACCCTTTGTCATAATTCTTATAATACAGTATCACGACTTTGTTAAGTGATACTTATTTACTTCTGCCTATGCCAAATTGCTGTGGCATGTTTTACATCATATCAAAAGTTACTATAATATATTGCATAATATGTTTTATCATGATGCTTATAACAAATTATCCCAGCCCCTCCTAGAAGGATATTTATTTTTTGACTCCTTGTAACAAACTGTCTCTGATCTGCTGACAGGATTATTCTGTCAGGATATTTGCAGTCTTTTATGTCCTGTCACAGTTATGATCCTCAGAGTCTGTCTGTTGAGTTCAGATTTTGATATTTTTTTAAAAAGCCCATAATTGTCACTTACAATTATAACTATTTTTTCATTAACCCAACTCAAGCTGTGCCTAGTTAACTGCTCAAATCAAAATACTTCCTTGAAGGTCAACAGTCATGTTTATAGTAAAATTGATTCTACTGTTAATACCCTATTAATTAAGCTCCCTTAGAACTGAGTGTGGGATAAATTAAAATTGGCTTGTTGGGATTAGGGTAACCTCCCTCTGAAGGTACTGACAGTTTGCTCTCCCACACTTTGGGAAAAGACTTGATTTCTCCGTAGTCTGTACAACACAGGAGTCTATTCTCAACATTTCACATCTCTTCACATGTCATGTGTTGATTATTTATCTACTTCATGGCAAAAAGGATCACCACTCTCTACAACATATGGTTTCTGACAAACATACCTACTTCATTCTCATTCCACTTATCCAGTGGTTTTTCCCAAAGACGCTTATGGTACTCAAATCATGGCCAGTGTGCCTGGCTATCATGTAACTTCAATGTCAGGAAAAATGTGTGTGATAAAAGTGATAATCCATAGATTAAATGTGTTACTCGTAACCAGAAATAGAATAAGACATCCACAAAATGTGGGGTTTTGCCCCAAACTCAGTGGGAAGTGGTGTGGACATAGATCTATGTTCTGAAACCAAGAGCCATCTGGTTTTTTTTCCTACAACTGAGATCAGAATTCATTGCTCTGTAAACTCCTTGCAATCCCTGGGTATTTCAGAAGGCAAGGAGATTTGATTTTGTTCTTACAACAAAAAGGCCTGTGTAAAGAATTCTTTTAGTCTGTGTAACAATAGCAACACAAAATCCTTTTATCTGAAACCTGAGAGCCTGATAGAAACATAGAATTTGGGAGACAGTTTCCAAGATAACAAGATACATCCTGGTCTTGTTTTTCCATATAGGCTCTCCAAATTCTTTCCCCCCATCCTGCAAATTTTGGACGTCTGTCCATTTCTGCCTTTTTCATCTTAGCTGTAAACATCTTATTCTAGTACTTCTTAATTTCCTAGGACAGAGAACACAAATATCAGCCTATGGCAACCAAACTAGAATCTCACAGAAGAACACTGATTAACTTGAAGTTTTAGCAAATGTTCTTGTAAAGAAATGGCCCATTCTAGCACTGTCTCTTCTATAGTTTCAAAATTTAAAGTATGAATCCTCTTGAACACCTCACCTCTTCAGTTTCTGTGTGTGGCCAGCAGAAATCAGGAGAGACATAGGAATATCCTTAATCTGGAGGCAGAGTCCATTTTTCTTGTGTTACAAAAGTGAGGTTTTATGCTATTACTGAATTTAGTGTATGCTTTGAGCATTGTCTATGTATACAGCAAGTGCTAAAAACTATTAAAATTGATACAGCCACTATGGAGAACAGTATGGAGTTTCCTTAAAAAACTAAAAATAGAACCACCATACGACCCAGCAATCCCACTACTGGGCATAAACCCTGAGAAAACCATAATTCAAAAAGAGTCATGTACCACAATGTTCATTGCAGCTCTATTTACAATAGCCAGGACATGGAAGCAACCTAAGTGTCCATCAACAGATGAATGGATAAAGAAGATGTGGTACATATATACAATGAAGTACTACTCAGCCATAAAAAGAAACAAAATTGAGTTATTTGTAGTGAGGTGGTTAGACCTAGCATCTCTCATACAGAGTGAAGTAAGTCAGAAAGAGAAAAACAAATACCATATGCTAACACATATATATGGAATCTAAAAAAAAAAAGAAAAGAAAAGGTTCTAAAGAACCTAGGGGCAGGACAGGAATAAAGATGCAGATGTAGAGAATGGACTTGAGGACATGGGGAGGAGGAACAGTAAGCTGGGACAAACTGAGAGAGTGGCATGGACTTACACATACTACCAAATGTAAAATAGATAGCTAGTGGGAAGCAGCTACATAGCACAGGGAGATCAGCTCGGTGCTTTGTGACCACCTAGGGGGGCGGGATAGGGAGGGTGGGAGGGAGACGCAAGAGGGAGGAGATATGGGGATATATGTATACGTATAGCTAATTCACTTTGTTATAAAGCAGAAACTAACACACACTGTTGTAAAGCAATTATACTCCAATAAAGATGTTATAAATTAATTAATTAATTTAAAAAAAACTATTAGAGTTACAGGTTAATCTGAAACATGTTTCTGATCTGTAAGGGAAAATACAGTGAAAAATGTATTAAAGTCGCCAGGTAGTTACTTGTAGCCTGCATAATCATAGACATTTTTTATGAAACAAATAACATTTGAGCTTGATCTTAAGACGTGGAGGTTTCAGTTACCAGCAGTGAGAAAGAGAGCATTGCAAGTAGAGTCGGCATGAGTCAAGTCAGAGAAACAGCAAAGCCCCAAGTGCATGTGACAACACGTGAAAGACCAAGTGACCTTTAATGGAGGGCTCCTGTACGAGAATATAGTTGGAAAACTCAGATGAAGAAATAAGTAGAGATCAGATAGTGGAAGCTCCGTTTTCTGCCCAGATATGTAATATCAAGTCTCTGTCATAAAAGATGGTATAGACCAAAACTCTATGAAGTTAAGGGTTGGGGAATGCAACCCGGGTTTGCTGAGAACGCACAAAGTTTCCATTGTGAAACGGCTCTGCTTAAAATGTGTGTTTAAGATACTGGTACTAGGGAGATTGGTTCAAGATGGCAGAGTAGAAGGACATGCTCTCACTCCCTCTTGCGGGAGCACCGGAATCACAACTAACTGCTGAACAGTCATCAACAGGAAGACACTGGAAATCACCAGAAAGAAAAGATACCCCACATCCAAAGAAAAAGGAGAAGCCACAATGAAACGGTAGGAGGGGCGCAATCTCGATAAAATCAATTCCCATAACTGCTGGGTGGGTGACTCACAAACTGGAGAACACTTATACCACAGAAGTCTGCCCGCTGGAGTGAAGGTTCTGAGCCCCAAGTCAGGCTTCCGAACCTGGGATTCCAGCAACGGGAGGAGGAATTCCTAGAGAATCAGACTTTGAAGGCTAGCGGGATTTGATTTCAGTACTTTGACAGGACTGGGGGAAACAGAGACTCCACTCTTGGAGGGCACACACAAAGTAGTGTGTGCATCTGGACCCAGGGGAAGGAGCAGTGATCCCATAGGAGACTGAACCAGACTTACCTGTTAGTGCTGGAGGGTCTCCTGCAGAGGTGGGGGTTGGCTATGGCTCACCGTGAGGACAAGGACATGGCAGCAGAAGTATTGAGAAGTACTCCTTAGCTTGAGCCCTCCCAGAGTCCGGCATTAGTCCCGGCATTAGCCCCACCAAAGAGCCGGGTAAGCTCCAGTGTTGGGTCGCCTCAGGCCAAACAACCAACAGGGAGGGAACCCAGCCCCACCCATCAGCAGACAAGCAGTTTAAAGTTTTACTGAGCTCTGCCAACCAGAGCAACACCCAGCTCTAACACCCACCAGTCCCTCCCATCAGGAAACTTGCTCAAGCCTCTTAGATAGCCTTATCCAGCAGAGGGCAGACAGCAGAAGCAAGAAGAACTATAATCCTGCAGCCTGTGGAACAAAAACCACATTCACAGAAAGATAGACAAGATGAAAAGGCAGAGGGCTATGTACCAGATGAAGGAACAAGATAAAACCCCAGAAAAACAACTAAATGAAGTGGAGATAGGCAACCTTCCAGGAAAAGAATTCAGAATAATGATCGTTAAGATGATCCAGGACCTCGGAAAAAGAATGGAGGCAAAGATCGAGAAGATGAAAGAAATGTTTAACAAAGACCTAGAAGAATAAAAGAACAAACATCTAGGTCTTCCCTGGTGGCTCAGTGGTTGAGAGTCCGCCTGCCAGTGCAGGGGACACGGGTTCATGCCCCGGTCCAGGAAGATCCCACATGCCGTGGAGCGGCTGGGCCCATGAGCCATGGCCGCTGAGCCTGCGCGTCCAGAGCCTGTGCTCCGCAACAGGAGAGGCCACAGCAGTGAGAGGCCCGCGTACCTCAAAAAAAAAAAAAAAAAGAACAAACATCTAGAAGAAATAGAGGAAAAAAAACAGAGATGAACAGTACAATAGCTGAAATGAAAAATACACTAGAAGGAATCAATAACAGAATAACTGAAGAAGAAGAACGGATAAGTGACCTGGAAGACAGAATGTTGGAATTCACTGCCATGGAACAGAATAAAGAAAAAAGAATGAACAGAAATGAAGACAGCCTATGGGACCTCTGGGACAACATTAAATACAAAACCATTCACATTATAGGGGTCCCAGAAGGAGAAGAGAGAGAGAAAGGACCCGAGAAAATATTTGAAGAGATTATAGTCGGAAACTTCCCTAACATGGGAAAGGAAAAAGCCACCAAATTCCAGGAAGCGCAGAGAGTCCCAGGCGGGATAAACCCAAGGAGGAACACACCGAGACACATAGTAATCAAATTGACAAAAAATAGGACAAAGAAAAATTACTGAAAGCAACAAGGGAAAAATGACAAATAACATACAAGGGAACTCCCATAAGATTAACAGCTGATTTCTCAGCAGAAACTCTACAAGCCAGAAGGGAGTGGCACGATATATTTAAAGTGATGAAAGGGAAGAACCTACAAACAAGATTACTCTGTCCGGCAAGGATCTCATTCAGATTCAATGGAGAAATCAAAAGCTAACAGAGTTCAGCACCACCAAACCAGCTCTACAACAAATGCTAAAGGAAATTCTCTAAGTGGGAAACAAAAGAGAAGAAAAGGACCCACAAAAACAAACCCAAAACAATGAAGAAAATGGTCATAGGAACATACATATCGATAATTACCTTAAACGTGAATGGATTAAATGCCCCAACCAAAAGACACAGGCTCGCTGAATGGATACAAAAAAAAGACCCATCTATATGCTGTCTACAGGTGACCCACTTCAGACCTAGAGACACATACAGACTGAAAGTGACGGGATGGAAAAAGATATTCCATGCAAATGGAAATCAAAAGAAAGCTGGAGTAGCGATACGCATATCAGATAAAATAGACTTTAAAATAAAGAATGTTACAAGAGACAAGGAAGGACACTACATAATGATCAAGGGATCAATCCCACAAGAAGATATAACAATTATAATTATATATGCACCTAACGTAGGAGCCACCTCAATACATAAGGCAACTGCTAACAGCGATAAAAGAGGAAATCAACAGTAAGACAATAGTGGGGGATTTTAACACCTCACTACTCGAATGGACAGATCATCCAAACAGAAAATTAATAAGGAAACACAAGCTTTAAATGACACAATAGACCAGATAGATTTAATTGATATTTATAGGACATTCCATCCAAAAACAGATTACACTTTCTTCTCAAGTGCACAGGGAACATTCTCCAGGATAGATCACATCTTGGATCACAAATTAAACCTCAGTAAATTTAAGAAAATTAAAATCATATCAAGAATCTTTTCTGACCACAACGCTATAAGATTAGAAATCAATTACAGGGGAAAAAAACGTAAAAAACACAAACACATGGAGGCTAAACAATACATTACTAAATAACCAAGAGATCACTGAAGAAATCAAAGAAGAATTCAAAAAATACCTGGTGACAAATGACAATGAAAACACGATGATCCAAAACCTATGGGCTGCAGCAAAGCAGTTCTCAGAGGGAAGTTTATAGCAACAGAAGCCTACCTCAAGAAACAAGAAAACTCTCAAGTGAACAATCTACCCTTACACCTAAAGGAACTAGAGAAAGAAGGACAAACAAAACCCAAAATTAGTAGAAGGAAAGAAATCATAAAGATCAGAGCAGAAATAAATGAAATAGAAAAAAAGAAAACAGTAGCAAAGATCAATAAAACTAAAAGCTGGTTCTTTGAGAAGATAAACAAAATTCATAAACCATTAGCCAGACTCATCAACAAAAAGTGGGAGAGGACTCAAATCAATAAAGTTAGAAGTGAAAAAGGAGAAGTTACAGCAGACACCTCAGAAATACAAAGCATCCTAAGAGACTACTACAAGCAACTCTATGCCAATAAAATGGACAACCTGGAAGGAATGGACAAATTCTTAGAAAGGTATAACCTTCCAAGACTGAACCAGGAAGAAATAGAAAATATGAACAGACCAATCACAAGTAATGAAATTGAAACTGTGATTAAAAATCTTCCAACAAACACAAGTCTAGGACCAGATGGGTTCACAGGTGAATTCTATCAAACATTTAGAGAAGAGCTAACACCCATCCTTCTCAAACTCTTCCAAAAAATTGCAGAGGAAAGAACACTCCCAAACTCATTCTATGAGGCCACCATCACCTTGATACCAAAACCAGACAAAGATACTACAAAAAAAGAAAATTACAGACCAATATCACTGATGAATATAGATGCAAAAATCCTCAACAAAATACTAGCAAACAGAATCCAACAACACATTTAAAGGATCATACCGCGTGATCAAGTGGGATTTATCCCAGGGATGCAAGGATCCTTCAATATACGCAAATCAATCAATGTGATACACCATATTAACAAATTGAAGAATAAAAACCCTATGATCATCTGAATAGATGCAGAAAAAGCTTTTGACAAAATTCAACACCCATTTATGATAAAAACTCTCCAGAAAGTGGGCACAGAGGGAAACTACCTCAGCATAATAAAGGCCGTATATGACAAACCCACAACAAACATCATTCTCAATGGTGAAAAACTGAAAGCATTTCCTCTAACATCACGAACAAGACAAGGATGTCCACTCTCACCACTGTTATTCAGCATAGTTTTGGAAGTGCTAGCCACAGCAATCAGAGAAGAAAAAGAAGTAAAGTGAATCCAAATTGGAAAAGAAGAAGTAAAATTGTCACTGTCTACAGATGACATGATACTATACATAGAGAATCCTAAAGATGCCACCAGAAAACTACTAGAGCTAATCAATGATCAGGTAAAGTTGCAAGATACAAAATAAATGCTCAGAAATCTCTTGCATTCCTATACACTAATGATGAAAAATCTGAAAGTGAAATCAAGAAAACCCTCCCATTTACCATTGCAACAAAAAGAATAAGATACCTAGGAATAAACCTACCTTGGGAGACAAAAGACCTGTATGCAGAAAACTATAAGACACTGATGAAAGAAATTAAAGATGATACAAACAGCTGGAGAGATATACCATGTTCTTGGATTGGAAGAATCAATATTGTGAAAATGACTATACTACCCAAAGCAATCTACAGATTCAATGCATTCCCTATCAAAGTACCCAATGCATTTTTTACAGAACTAGAACAAAAAATCTTAAAATTTGTATTTTACCCATCTTGAGGGAAAAAAACAGAGCTGGAGGATCAGACTTCCTGACTTCAAACTATACTATAAAGCTGAAATAATCAAGACAATGCGGTACTGGCACAAAAACAGAAATATAGATCAATGGAAGAGGATAGAAATAAACCCATGCACCTATGGTCAACTAATCTATGACAATGGAGGCAAGGCTATACAATGGAGAAAAGACAGTCTCTTCAATAAATGATGCTGGGAAAACTGGACCGCTAAATGTAAAAGAATGAAATTAGAACACTCCCTAACACCATACACAAAAATCAACTCGAAATGGATTAGACACCTAAATGTAAGACCAGACACTGTAAAACTCTTAGAGGAAAAATAGGAAGTACACTCTTTGACATAAATCACAGCAAGATCTTTTTTGATCCACCTCCTAGAGTAATGGAAATAAAAACAAAAATAAACAAATGGGACCTAATGAAACTTAAAAGCTTTTTCAAAGCAAAGGAAACTACAAACAGGATGAAAAGACAACCCTCAGAATGGGAGAAAATATTTGCAAATGAATCAACAGACAAAGAATTAATCTCCAATATATATATATAAACAGCTCATGTAGCTCAGTATTGAAAAAACAAACCAGCCAATCCAAAAATGGGCAGAAGACCTAAATAGACATTTCTCCAAAGAAGACAAACAGATGGCCAAGAAACACATGAAAAGCTGCTCAACATCACTAATTATCAGAGAAATGCAAATCAAAACTACAATGAGGTAACACCTCACACCAGTTAGAATGGGCATCATCAGAAAATGTACAAGCATCAAATGCTGGAGAGGGTGTGGAGAAAAGGGAACCCTCTTGCACTGTTGGTGGGAATGTAAATTGATACAGCCACTATGGAGAACAGTATGGAGGTTCCTTAAAAAACTAAAAATAGAATTATCATACGGCCCAGCAATCCCACTACTGGGCATATACCCTGAGAAAACCGTAATTCAAAAAGACACATGCACCCCAATGTTCGTTTCAGCACTATTTACAATAGCCAGGTCATGGAAGCAACCTAAATGCCCATCGACAGCCTAATGGATAAGGAAGATGTGGTCCATATATACAATGGAATATTACTCAGCCATAAAAAGGAACGAAATTGGGTCATTTGTAGAGACGTGTATGGATCTAGAGACTGTCATACAGAGTGAAGTAAGTCAGAAAGAGAAAAACAAATATCATATATTAGCTCATATATGTGGAACCTAGAACAATTGTACAGATGATCCAGTTTGCAGGGCAGAAATAGAGACAAAGATATAGAGAACAAACGTATGGACACCAAGCAGGGGAAAGTGGCAGGGGATGGTGGTGGTGGGATGAATTGGGAAATTGGGATTGACATGTATACACTGATGTGTATAAAATGGATAACTAATAGGCGCCTACTTCATAAAAAAATAAAATTCCAAAAAAATTAAAAATAATTTTTTTAAATGAAGAAAAAAGTTTAAAAAAATAAAAATTAATTAATTAAATTAAAAATGATACTGGTACTAAGTCAATTTAAATTAAACTGTTTATGTGAAAATCCTGCTGCATAAAATAATTTATTGAAATAAATAGAAATTAAAAGTTACATCTGTGGAAAGTATATATGTGTAGCTATATGTCTATCTATCTATCTTGGTTCTTACTTTTAAATATTTCCATCATTTGAACCATAAATCTCAGCCTTTTTTTGAACTACCTTTGACCTATGATGTTGTGCAAATTTAAGGCATACATGTTAATTTGACACATTTATATATTGTAATGTGATTGAAAAACCTCCTTTAACACTTTCCTACCTAACCACTTAAAGTCACCTACCTGACCTCAAACTTCACCTTCACTGTACCTTTGGTTCAGTTATGATCTGCTCCTCCAATAGTCCTTTAAGCATCTCCCTCGAGCTGTATTCTGCTGTGTTCTACTATTAGGTTTTTAATTCCTAATATGTCCAGGCATTCTGTGTCTGGAGACGGGGAAGTGTTTGTGGAAATGAGACTACAACATAAATCACAGCTATACAAGTCATTCGAACACAGTCCTTATGGAAGTGAGTTCCTGACATTGTACTTTACAACTGCTGTTTCCTTTCCTTTTAATTCCCTGTCATTGTTCCAGGCAACCACCGCAGATTCTTCTAGCTACAGATCACATAATTTAGAGTAGGTACCTCACAAGATACAGTGAGTTTTACGAAGCTCTTTATAATATCAGAGGACTTTCATAAATCTCCAATTGAGTTAGCATGAATGGGGGAAAAAAAAAGAAAGAAAACATTCCTCCCTTCAGGATAAAGGGATCTCAACAGAGAGACATACATTCACAAGGATGTGTATAAACCCCAGCAAGCTTCCATTTTCCTTCCATTTACTCTAAACCCCCTGGGGAAAAATGGGAAGGAAATGTAATAAAGAAGAAGAGTTTAGGGCTGCAAACTTTCACCACTCCCATTGCCTCTACATGCCAAAGATAGGGCACATCTTTGTGAGAACCTCCAGATTTGGGAAAGCTGAATGATTTTTCTTTGGGCCCAAGAAGGTACAGAACTTCAGTCCCTGGGGCCAGCAGGGGGAAGGCAGCATCATGGACCATGACCCATTCTACTGCCAGTGGCCGGTCACTTTGGGGCTACCTCATCAAAAGGGACTGGGCTGTCCAGCGGAAACTAAACATTCAGGAGAGTGAAACTCTCTGTCAAAACAAAAACAAACAAACAAAACCAAAATACGCACTCACCCATCCATCTAAAATATAGAGCTAAAATTAAACATATTTACATTTTAAAGATAATATTAATGCTGAAATTCAAACTGTAGGTTCTTTGTAAGTTCCATCAGCTTATAGATGTCAACAATTTGGGGAGAGAGGATGCTAACCAAAGAAGTTCTAGATACAAAATGAATTTCCTGGGGATGGGAGAGAGTGCAGTGGTTCTACATCCTAGTAAAAGGAGATTTGCTCAGTGACCTCCATGGAGACCCCAATTGGCTTTGGTCATTGACCAGCTGTTTCCTTACCCTTCAATTCCTTAAATGTGCTCATAGCCTCAAACTAGCATTCACTGTCTGCACCTCCAGCACTATTATTTGCATGTCTTTTGTGAGCCATTATGAGTCAAAACCGTTCACCAGAACATAAAATCATGTCAGAAAGTGAAAACTGTGGAGGAGTTAAAAAATGAATACTTTTTGAAATAAGGAAAGCACAGGTTGTCATGTTACATTCATTGGCTGAGCAATAGATGGTTTTCATTCCTGGAGTGAGACTAATATATAAACATTTATAACACTAAGAGTTCTATAACAAATAAGTGCAGAGCAGTACTTAAGGAGCTATGTCTGTAAATTGTGAGTCAGAAAATAAATGCATAGATTGATTATCTTTTAACTTTTTGAAAGATCAAAACTTTATGTCCATGTTTTATTTTTTTTTTAACATCTTTATTGGAGTATAATTGCTTTACAATGGTGTGTTAGTTTCTGCTTTATAACAAAGTGTATCAGTTATACATATACATATGTTCCCATATCTCTTCCCTCTTGCGTCTCCCTCCCTCCCACCCTCCCTATCCCACCCCTCTAGGTGGTCACAAACCACTTAGCTGATCTCCCTGTGCTATGCGCCTGCTTCCCACTAGCTATCTATTTTACATCTGGTAGTATATATATGTCCATGCCACTCTCTCACTTTGTCCCAGCTTACCCTTCCCCAAGGTATTTGTTTTTCTCTTTCTGACTTACTTCACTCTGTATGACAGACTCTAGGTCCATCCACCTCACTACAAATAACTCAATTTCATTTGTTTTTAAGGCTGAGTAATATCCCATTGTATATATGTGCCACATCTTCTTTATCCATTCATCTGTGAACAGACACTTAGGTTGCTTCCATCTCCGGGCTATTGTAAATAGAGCTGCAATGGACATTGTGGTACATGACTCTTCTTTTTTTTTTAAGGGCAGTTATTTCCTTCTGCCTTATTTATTTATTTATTTATTTATTTATTTTGCTGTGTTGGGTCTTAGTTTCTGTGCGAGGGCTTTCTCTAGTTGTGGCAAACGGGGGCCACTCTTCATCGCTGTGCGCAGGCCTCTCACTATCGTGGCCTCTCTTGTTGCGGAGCACAGGCTCCAGACGCGCAGGCTCAGTGGTTGTGGCTCATGGGCCTAGTTGCTCTGCAGCATGTGGGATCCTCCCAGACCAGGGCTCGAACCTGTGTCCCCTGCATTAGCAGGCAGATTCTCAACCACTGCGCCACCGGGGAAGCCCCATGACTCTTTTTGAATTATGTTTTTCTCAGGGTATGTGCCCAGTAGTGGGATTGCTGGGTCATATGGTAGTTCTATTTGTAGTTTTTTAAGGAACCTCCATATTGTTCTCCATAGTGGCTGTATCATTTTACATTCCCAAGCAACTGACAAAGGATTAATCTCCAAAATTTACAAGCAGCTCATGCAGCTCAATATCAAAAAAACAAACAATGCAATCCAAAAATGGGCAGAAGACCTAAATAGACATTTCTGCAAAGAAGATATACAGATTGCCAAGAAACACATGAAAGAATGCTCAACATCATTAATCATTAGAGAAATGCAAATCAAAACCACAATGAGATATAATCTCACAACAGTCAGAATGGCCATCATCAAAAAATCTATGTCCACATTTTAAATTGTCTTAATTTGTTTTGCTGTCGCTGAGAAATCACTCCTGACCTTTCTCATAACACAGTTCTCTTTTTGTTCCTTACTTTATACGTAGTAACCAAGTTTAT
Organism: Delphinapterus leucas; assembly: GCF_059928025.1. NCBI lineage: Eukaryota > Metazoa > Chordata > Mammalia > Artiodactyla > Monodontidae > Delphinapterus > Delphinapterus leucas. The sequence continues at coordinate 43,825,274 of NC_143130.1, read as the reverse complement.
TTCTTCATGGTTTTGAAGCATATAAGAAAGGAAAGTCCTTTTAATATAAAACTGGAGTGGTGATACCACTTAGCATGGAAAGGTGGAACAAAAGTTAACAAAAAATCTAAGTGCTTTCAAAAAACATGTATTGATACTTCTCTCAGATGCTCTGATTTCTTTGCAGACAATGAGGAATTGTTCTTTTACATGTTTTTGAAAGATGATGAGTTTTACAGCAATGAAGTTGAGTGAGACACAACCACAGTTTTTTTGGTGTCACTGTAAAGTGTTTTTGTTTTCATTGAAGTATAGTTGATTTACAGTATAATGTTAGTTTCAGATACATAGCACATATATATTCAGTCATATATATAGTTTTATGTATATATATAGTTTTATATATATGTATATATATACACTTCAGATTCTCTCCCCTTATAGGTTATTACAAAATACTGTGTACAGTTCCCTGTGCTATGCAGTTAGTATGTGTTGGTTATCTATTTTATATATGGTAGTGTGTATCTCTTAATTCTAAAATGCTTTTGTTTTTGTTTTTGATCCATTGAAACTTACCTTGTACTATGTGTTCCACTGTTGGAGGGACTGTATCAAATGGTAAAGTATTTTACCTGTACCCAATTATGCTGTAGCCAAAGAGTAATGACCCATAGATATTTAATAGAATAGAATTTCAGTGAGAAAACATGGTGAGAATGGTGGGAAGCAGACATTGTATCTTTCTGGCTCTGGAAAGGGTATCTTTTGGACACTATAATAGTAGTAGCCTGGGCAAGACCATCATCATTCATTTCTAAAGTGACAAACTGACTTGCCCTAAAACACCCTGTCTGGTCATTTGGCACTGAGTAGATCATCATGATCCTTATTTAGATCCTTATTTGGATTAGTTATGAAGTAGTTATTAGTTAACTTCTTTAGGTCCCTTAGCCACAGAGTATAGCCAACCTTGTAACCCAGACCCCAACTCTATAACCACCCAGTGCATTTCTAGAGGGAAAGACTCAGCAAGTGACTATGATTTGGCTCAGTGGTATTTCATCAGCTATACTAGATAAATAACTCACAGCACATATCTGAAACATTAATGGAACACTCAAAGATCTTCTCTCATACAATTGCCATTTTTTTAGTCATTGACTATTCTCCACCATGAACCAGCATCTTACACTTACATATGTTTTCCTTCAAGCCACTTATGTCAACTCATTTATCATATACGTTATCAGAACTTAAGGGTAAAGCTCTTGATGACAAGTTGGTTGGACAAGTTTCACTAAACTCTCCTCTCTCTCTCTCCTTCTTTCATTCTCTTTCCCCTCCCCATCTCTTTTGTTCTCATTCTTTTCTCACTAACGCCCACCTCCCACTCTCACCCTCTTTTATTCTATATTTCTATTTTCATGAAGAATTTGGACCACATCCTTACACCGTCACGGATTAACTTGTTCAATCACAAGTGGGATATTGGCCAAGAGGTCACATGAAAAGATGCTCAACATCACTAATTATTAGAGAAATGCAAATCAAAACCACAATGAGGTATCACCTCACACCAGTTAGAAGGACCATCATCAAAAAAATCTACAGACAGTAAATGCTGGAGAGGGTGTGGAGAAAAGGGAACCCTCCTACACTGTTGGTGGGAATGTAAATTGGTACAGCCACTAGGGAGAACAGTATGGAGAATCCTTGAAAAACTAAATATAGAGCTACCATATGATATAGCAATGCCACTCCTGGGCATATATCCAGAGAAAACCATAATTCAAAAGGATACATGCACCCCAATGTTCATTGAAGCACTATTTACAATAGCCAGGACATGGAAGCAACCTAAATGTCCATCAACAGAGGAATGGATAAAGAAGAAGTGGTACCTATATACCATGGAATATTACTCAGCCATGAAAAAGAATGAAATAATGCCATTTGCAGCAACATGGATGGACCTAGAGATTGTCATACTGAGTGAAGTAAGTCAGATGGAGAAAGGCAAATATCATGATATAGCTTATATGTAGAATCTAAAAAATGGTACAAATGAACCTATTTACAAAACAGAAATTGAGTCACAGATGTAGAAAACAAACTTATGGTTACCAAGGGGGAAAAGGGAGGATACATTGGGAGATTGGAATTGACATATACACACTACTATATATAAAAGGTAACTAATAAGAACCTACTGTATAGCACAGGAAACTCTATTTGGTGCTCTATAATGACCTATATGGGAATGGAGTCTAGAAGAGAGTAGATATATGTATATGTATGGCTGATTCACTTTGCTGTACAGTGGAAACTAACACAACATTGTCAATCAACTATACTTCAATTAAAAATTAATTGAAAAATCATTAAATGAAAAGAAGTGGGACATCTATTTCCATAGTTTTTTGAGTGAAAATGGCATTGGACTTTTTCTAGACCTCTAAACCACATGATAGAGTTTATGACTTTGCTGAATTACAATTTCATTCCAGTTCTTCCTCAGATAAAGTAGGTTTTATACATCAATATTTGTTGAATGAATTGAGTCATTCAACTCATTTGGGATACAGAAGCCCTTGGTCTTGTCTAATTATCATACATCTTCTATGCCATGCATAACTTTAAAATACTGAGAAAATTAACTACCCAAGGTGTCTCTTTTCCCAACTGTAAAACAGGAATGATAATATCACCCTATAGATTTACGTGTTTTTTTATGTTTTAAATGAAATGAGAGCAAATGCAAAACACTTGACACACAGTAGGTGATTAACAATGTTATTGATTTTTTTTTTTTTCCTTTACCAGGAGTGCCTAGTGCTGTTTTCTGTACACTTGAAATGCTCCATTACTGGAGTTAACTCAAAACAAGACAAAAAAAAAAAAAAAAAAACCCAGGGAAATAATAAATTATGCCCTTCCTCTTACAAGTGTTGAATCAGTGACAGACTTTGTGATGATGTGAAGAACTTGGCAAATAGGAAACACTAGGGAACCATGCTAATTGTTTTGGGTGATGATGGTGAGCTATTCATAGTGGAAATAATTTGTATGTCTTTAGATATTTATGAGTTGTCTAATAGGCTGCTGGTACCTCCTCAGTGGGACACAGCATTCACACAGCTTTGCTCCCAAAGGTCAAAGAGGAACAGCATGGTGTGAACAACACGTCCAAATACTCCCCTGGGAATTCAGACTTACTCCTTCTCTTCTATAAAAGCCAAGATGCAGCAAGGTTGCATTGCATTGCGAAGAGGCATTTGGTAGGGCTCAGCTTTTTCAGGAGCGAGATAGGTGATAAGTAGGCTGCGGAGAACATGTTGGATGAGTCTGAGTGTCTAGAATTTAAAGAGCGTTCTATTGCTTCTCAGTGGGCGGCTGCCTCTTGAGGTCTGGCATTCACCCAAGTCCTGAACATTACCTCAGCACTTAAAGAGAAAACTAGTGAAAAGAAAATCCACAGAGTTGCGTTCTAAGCAGCATCAACCTCAAGGAATGCCGCGGGCTAAGTTTTATTCACCCTGTTAGCATGCAGAATTATTTTGCACTACAGAAAGCTGCCTTTCCCAACGAGGAAAACAAACAAACACAAAAAAAACGGAACTAATTAAGATTGTCATATCTCAATAAATATACAAATGAAAAAGCAAAACAAAGAAATTCTATTTATCACATCATAAAGTTGCAAATTGCTGTACAGGCTGGCTTGGAAGAATTGCAAAGGATAGAATCTTCTTAATGGCTTTGCCCAGAAACTGTGTTCAAAAGCTGCATTTATGGGGTTGTATTTGAGGATGAAAGATGATGAACTTGCCAAAATAAAAATATTTTCGTGCCTTATCTCCAACACCATGGAAAGGAAAGGGGAATACAAATTCAGTTAACTATGTGTCAGATCTTGTGCTAGGAAATTTGCTTCCTTTATATCATTTCAAGAAGAAAGCTAGTAGGATACTCATTTTATAGATGAAGACAATGAAGCTCAGAGAAGGTAAATTCCTGTTTCTCACTTGGTCTTTGAAACCAGTATTCTTACCTCCACTCATATGTATGACTATATGTTTTCTTTTGACTTTTTAATGTGTTTTTACAGGATATCAAAGCATTCAGGGGGAAATGAAATCAATTTTCAGATATTTTCTCCATACATTTTCCACATCTGGGTATTAAGGACCACCCTATCAATGGATGCAGAGTTTGATTTCTGCATAATGTTATTTCCTTTTATTTATATTTGATTTAATTTGCATATGGTGATGTCTTCTTCTTGAATTTAGAAAGACCAAAAGGGAGAATCATGAATACCATAATATTGCTGACAATACTGTTACTCTGCCTTACCATATATATATTTTGTCCTGTGAGAGCTGAATCTATAAGCTGCAGAGAGAGCATCTCCTAATGACATTGGCAGCTTTGTTTTAGAAACTTGAACCTGCCCTCTGCCACGTAGAATGCTGCCCTTAGAAGAAGGCTCTCCCTGGACACCAGGGCTATATATTTGCTATTCTGGTCTCCTGGGCTAACATTAGGGTGAGGTTTTTTATGAGTATGTGGAGTTGCCTGGAATGAGCAAGCAGCTAATGAGATGAGGCCAGCTGGGTACCTATTAGGTATTCCTCACTGCCCTGGCCATGAGGGCAGTGCAACCAGCAGTCTTGCAATTAGCAGAAGGTCAACACACATGGAATTGCTTATTAACACTGACAGTAATATTAGACAACAATATAAATAAAATGTAAAAGAGAGTGGTCAAGCTAAGTGCTTGAACAAGTAAAAGAAGGAGGGCAGTTTGCTACTCTTCTCAGCAGAAGATTTCAAAGAAGAGGTGAGATGCAAGCTTTGCCTTCAAGATGGGATAGATTGGCAGAGTGTCAAGGACAATTTTATTGTATTTTTTTAGACTTGAGCAATTTTGTTCAAAGGACATAAGATGATGGTCTGAGTGGTAGCAGGATATATATAGCAACCCTGTCCCCTGACCAGGGACACCCGCCACCAGCAGTTTATCTTCTGTATCCATTCCCTTTTCTTCCTTCCTTCCTTCCTCCCTCTTCTTTCTTTTCTTTTTCTTTTCTTTTAACTTTTACCCTTTATTAGTAACTTTATGTTATAAAATTTTAGGGTATAGTTTTTTATTTTTTAATTTTTTTATTGGCATACAGTTGCTTTACAATGTTGTGTTGGTTTCTGCTGTACAGTGAAGTGAATCAGCTATATGTATACATATATCCCCTCGTTTTTGGATTTCCTTCCCATTTAGGTCATCACAGAGCACTGAGTAGAGTTCCCTGTGCTATACAGTAGGTTCTCATTAGTTATCTATGTTATACATAGTAGTGTATGTTTGTCGATCCCAATCTCTTCCTCTTTCTTTTTTTCTCTGTTTTGTTTCTTTCTCTACCTCTTTTCCTTCCTTTGTCCTCCCAGCCTTTCTCTTATCATCTTAGATTTAAAACATTTTAATATTATTTTTCCCACTAAAATCATTATTTTATGGCATATACATTTATTTATATATTATATATGATATATATAATATGTATATGATACATATGTATATGTGTGTGTGTGTGTGTATTTTTTTTTGGCTGCACCTCGCCGCATGTGGGATCTTAGTTCCCCAACCAGGGAATGAACCCGTGCCCCTGCAGTGGAAGCTTGGAGTGCTAACCACTAGACTGCCAGGGAATTCCCGTATGTGTATATATTTTTAAAGAACCCATGGAGGATTGCTTAGGGCATTTCTGGAGGAAAGTGGCAAAATCACTTCTGCCTACATTCTCTTGGTCAGAGAATATTTTAAATCACTCTATTCTCACTGTCTATATATGACTCCTCTCAGTCTATAGGAATATATTTTCCAAATTGTTCAACATACTTATTATTTTTTAACAAAATCATTACTTGTGATTTTGTTACTTTTTATGAGTTCAGCTTCTTTCTTACTGAAGTATATATTTTAGTAGTCCTTTCAGTGATGGTCCATGTGGGGGAAAACATATTTATTTCACCCTCATTCAAGAAAAATAAAGTTTTTTGTTTTTATTTTAGTATGTAATTCTAGTTCGGGATTTATTTTCCCTTAGCATCTTTAAGACATTCATTCTTTTTTTTTTTCTGACTAGCTTTAATATTATTATTACTTTTTAAGCATTCTAAAATTAACTTTCAATTTGGAATAACTTTATACCACAGAAATGTTGCAGAGATAGCACAGAAAGTTCCCTTCACCTAGTTTCCCCTATTTTTTTGTTCAATGGGAAATCTGTTGATCTAAATGTCATTCATTTAAGGGTAATTTGTCTTTTCTCTCTCAATTTCTCTAAGATTTCTCTTTTTTTATTGGTGTCCACCCTGATGTATCTAATTATGGACTTTTTTTTAAAATTTTCCTGCTTGCCAGAGTATTTCTTCAGTTTGAAGACTATCACCTTTCAACTATTACCTTCTTGAATATTGCCTCTCTACTTCTAGACATATTTCTTATTGTTTATTAATTCTCTATTTAGCTGTGTCTTTTGTGCCATTTAACTGTTCCATTGAGCTGTTTATTGTATCTTTTTTTTTTTTTTACTTTTAGAGAGAAACTGTTTAATTTTCAAATTCATCTTTTCTTTATCAAAAGTACTTTATCTTTTATTATGCATCCAGAACTTATTCTAATTTCTTAATCATTGTAAACATACTTATTCTACAGTCTTTTCCAGATTGTCATAGGGCTTCAAGTTTGTGGGTGTCTGTTTCTGCTGCTTTATTTCATATGTATAAGAGGAAGTCTCCTTCTATTACTATCTTATCTGAGAGGTTTTATCTTTAATGGGTGTTAATTTTGTCAAATATATTTTTTGCATAAATTTATATGGTCATATGATTTTTCTTCATTGGCTTGTAAATATAGTAGATTACACTGATTATTTTTTAAATATTGAACCAATCTTACTTTCCTGGAGTTAACTCCACTTGGTCAGGGTGTATAGTTCCTTTTATAGAATAGTGAATTCAATTTGCTAATAGTTTGTTATGAATGTTACATTTATATTCATGAGAGATATTAGTCTGTAGTTATCCCCCTTTTTACTATCTTTGTCTGGCCTTAATTTTAGAATAATACTTGACTCATAATGTGAATGGAAAGTCTTCCCTCCTCTTTTATTTTCTGAAGGAGAGTGAATAGAATTGATGTTAATTCTTTAATCACGTACAATTCTGCAGTGAAAATATCTGGGTCTGGAAAACTCTTTCTCAAGATGTGCTAAACTATGAATTCAATTTCTTTACTAGCTATAGGGCTATTCAAATTATCTATAATTGTGGTAGTTTTTGCTTTTGGAGGAATTGATCCATATCATATAAATTGTCAAATTTGGGCTTCCCTGGTGGCGCAGTGGTTGAGAGTCCGCTTGCCGATGAAGGGGGGGACACGGGTTCGTGCCCTGGTGCGGGAAGATCCCACATGCCGCAGAGCGGCTGGGTCCATGAGCCATGGCCGCTGAGTCTGCGCGTCCGGAGCCTGTGCTCCGCAGCGGGAGAGGCCACAACAGTGAGAGGCCCGCGTACCACAAAAAAAAAAAAAAAAATTGTCAAATTTATGTGTGTAGAGTTTTTCTGTGTGTGTGGCATCACCTTATCATTTTGATACTTGCAGAGTCTATAATCTATAGTTCCTCTTCTATTCCTGATATTGGTAATCAATGCCTTTCTTCTTTTTTTCTTTTTGAGTATAGTTAGGGGTTGGTGTTGGTATAGATCTTTTCAAACAGTCAGCTCTTCATTTCATTGATTTTCTCTGTTGTTTTTCTGTTTCAGTTACATTGGTTTCTGCCCTTTATTGTTTCCTTTCTTTTACTTGCTCTGGGATTATTTTGCTCTTATTTTTCTACTTTCTTGAGATGTAGTTTAGATTTATGATTTCAGATTTTTCTAAGGTAAGCATTTTATTGCTGTAACTTTTCCTCTCACCATGGCTTTATCTGTGTGCCACAAATTTTGACATGTTATATTTCATTTTCATTAAGTTCAATGTATGTTTTTCTTTCCCTTAAAACATCTTCTTTGAGCTCCTAAATTATTTAGAAGTGTTTTTATCTATTCTCCAAATGTTTGGAAATGTTCTTTTCATCTTTATGTTTTGGATCTCCAGCTTGATTCCTTTGGTCAGAGAACACAGTCTGCATTGTTTCAATTATTTTAAATTTGTTGAAGCTTGCTTATGGCTCAAGATATGGTCTGTCTTGATATATATTTTATCAGCATTGGAAAATAATATGTATTCTGCTGTTAATGGATGGGGAGTATTCTATAAATGTCAATTCTGTGTTGTTGGTTGATGGTGTTGTTGAACTCTTCAGTGTCTTGGCTGCTTTTCTGTCTAGTTGTTTAATCAACTGTTGAGAAAGGAGCATTGAAACCTTGAATTATAATTATAGTTTTGTCTAATTCTCCTTTCAGATCTATCAGTTTTTGCTTCATATAATTTGCAGTTCTGTTCTTTGATACATACGTGTACAAGAGTGCTATGATTTTTTGATGTATTAGCATTTTTATCATCTTATCCCTCTATGTCCCTGGTTATTACCTTTCCTCTAATTACTACTTTATCTGATATTGTTAATATAGACACTCCTGCTTTCTTTCAATTAATATTTGCGTGGTATATCTTTTCCATCTTTTGAGTTTATATCTACCATATTCATTATATTTTAAGTGAGTTATTATGAACAGCATACAGTTGGGTTACATTTTTTTAATCCACTCTGACCATGTTTCTTTTAATTAGTATATATGACAATTATATAACATTTAATGCTATTGATAAGTTAGGGCTAACTCTTCCATTTTATTGTTTGTTCTCGCTCCCTTTTTTAATCTCTGTTTTGTTTTTCCTGTCTCCTTGTTAGTGGATTTGTTTTAGAATTCTATTTTTATTTCTTTATAAGATCTTGAGTGTATCTCTATGTATATATTTTTCCATGTTGTAGGTATTACATTTTATATACATAACTTATTATAATCTACTGGTGTCACATTTTTACCAGTTCAACCGAAGTATAGAAAACTTACCTCCCTGTACATCCATTTACCTTCTCATTTATTATAAAATTAGCTTAAATATTTACATGAAGCATAACACACAATTGTATAATTTTTGATTCAGCTCTCAAACATAATTTTAATAATTCAAGAGGAAAAGAAAAATCTATTGTCTGTATCTATATTTTTACTCTTTTGTTGTTCTTTCGCCCTTTCCTATATTTCAGCATTGCTTATTTTATTAGCTAATTTGTTTTTAGAGGATTTCCTTTAGCCATCCTTTTAAGGTAGGTCTGGTGGCAACAAATTCTGAAAATTTTACTTCCTATGAGAATGTCTTTATTTTCCCTTCATTCTTGAAGGCTCTTTTTTCTGGATTTAGAGTATTAGGTTGGTAGTTCTTTTTTTTTCAAACTTGAAGAATGGTGTTCTATTTTATTATGGCCCCTGTTGTTTTTGATGAGATCTCTGCTGCCAGTAGAATTATTTTTCCACTATAGTGCTGTTACCCTAAAGTTTCTCTCACACCAGTTTCAAGATTTTTAATTTGTCTTTAGTTTTCAGAAAGCTTGTTATTATCTGTCTGGTTAGGTTTCCTTGGGTTTAGCTATTTGGGATTTGCTCAGCTTATTGTATTTGTAGATTAATGTCTTTTGCAACGTTTAAGACATTTTCAGCCATTACTTCTTTGAATACTTTTTCAGGTTCTCTTCTTTTTGGACTCTGCTGAAATGAATATTAGATCTTTCGTTATAATCCCACAGGGTCTTGATGTTCTGTTCATTGTTTTAATCTATTTTCACTCTGTTATTCAGACTGAATAATTTCTGTTGTTCTGTTTTCAAGTTCACTGATTCTTTCCCATGTTCCTTCCATTCTGCTGTTGAGCCCACCCACTGAATTTTTTATTTAGATTTTTTTTTGTATTTATTAGTTCTAAACTTTCCATTTGGCTCCTCTTTATATGTTCTGTTTCCTTGTTGAGACTTTCTGTTTCTTGGTCAAGTTTTATATTTCCGTTATTATATTTCTCACTTCTACAGTTTCCTTTGATTCTTCTTTATACTCCTTATTTTTTTGCTGAGATTTTCCATTTCTTTATTGAGACATTCAATTATTTTTGTCATGTGTGTCCATAATTACTCAGTGGAACACTTACATGGTGTCTGCTTTCAAATCCTTCTCAGATAATTCTAACATCTATGTTAATTTGCTGTTGGCATCTATCAGTTGCCTTGGTTCTTGGTAAAATGAGTGATTATCTATTGAAATCTGAACATTTTGGATAATATACTATGAGATATGGGTCTTTTTAAAATCTTCTGTTTGAACTGGGCTCCTGTGACACTACTCAGAGAGGAGAAGAAGGAATCTTGTTACTGCCACATGTGGGTGAAAGTCTAGCCTCCCTGTTGAGCTCTGTTGACACCCATGGTGCTGAGGGCTCCTTGTTACTGCTGGGCATTGGTAAGTGTTTTAGCTTCCTGCTAGGCCTTCACTAGTACTGCTCTGGGTGGAAGCAGCATGGGTACCTTGTTATTGGTCTCCACAGAAACTGGTAAGGAGTCGTCTTGTTACCAAGAGTTGTGTTTGGAAGTCCAGGCTCCCTACATGGTCCCCACTGGTATCAATGGGTAGGAGACCTCATTATTGTACATTGGAGATGAAAGTTCAGGCTCTATTCTGCCTTCCCTGATGCTTCCTTAGCATGAGGGAAAGAAGGGGATTTCGGACATCACAATTAGGTCTTAGGAGAGTAAAAATCTAGGTTCACCACGCTTCTGTTGGCAAAATGAGGGTAGGACTACTGTTTTGTCTGTGGGGTTTGGTTGGAATAGAGCTATTATAATTTAAAACTTGTCTTTTTTTGTGAGGTTGCTCCTTGTCTCATCATTTGGATAAAGAGAACAAACTCTTATTAGGGACTTTTTGTCTGCACTTATTAGCAATTCCAGGCTGTCAGCTTCTCCAGCTCCAAGACTAGAGAATATGAGGCCAAAAGAAAACCCAGGGAACATACCACCATATTGGCCATTAGGTCCCAATCTGGTCTGGCTTCTTCTCTCCATATTTCATCCACATTTCCTTATGTTTCTTTAATATATAATATCCAGGGAGAACTATGAAGAGGAAAAGGGAGAAATAATTCTGTATCTCTCCAGAAGTGGGAGTCCCTGAATATGCATTTTGATTCTCTAACTCATCAGAATTCCTACACATTTGGGCAAATAAGTGAGAGATAGAATTAAACTATTGTAAGCCTTCTTAATTTATAAAAAAATATATGTAAATGTACATAACATATAAATATGTAACATATTAATATGTATAATATATAATTTAATAATATATTATACATTGTATATTATGTATTAATTTTATATTATATTTATATTATACTTTACATTTATTTATAAATATGAATGACAAAGGAAATGATATTTGTTTAAAATTATTAAAATGCACTGACATGATAATTATGGTTTAATTCATATATAAAACTTTTGAATGGGAGACCAGCATGGCGGGATAGGAAGATTCTGAACCCACCTCCTCTCAGGGACACACCAAATCTGTAGCTATATATGGATCATTTCTCTCTGAAAAAGAATTGAAAACTAGATGACCTGCTTCACCACAACAAAAGATTAAAGGACCACATCAGGAAGGGCAGGGAAGTTTGAGACAGAGTCTTGGCAAGAGCTCTCCCTGACCACCAGCATGGCAACACACAATAAGGAGGGGATCTCATCAGTCCAGTGTTTCTACAGGAGGAGTGAGGGGTTGGTGCTCCACATTATGTACCCATCACCTGGGATCTACACCAGAGACACAAGCCCTTAAAATGTCTGGCTTAGAAAACCAACAGGGCTTATGTCTAAGGGACCCATAGTGCTATAGGAATCTGAACCTTCCCTTTTAAAGGGCTCACATATGGTCTTATCCACCCTGAGACCCAGAGAAAAAATAGCAGCTTGAAATGTGCCTAGAGTATATGAGAAAGAGACCCATTTGCTAATCTAAGAGCATGTGCTGAAGGAGCAGCGGTCAGTTGAAACTCACCTCAGAGATGGAGGTGCTGGCAGATGCCATTACTGCCCTCTCCACATACCCTGCTAGCACAGGCAGTTAAGCTTAGAAGCATCACCGTCCTGCTGCCTTGCTAAGATGGACAGGGGCAAGTGGTCATGGCACTATCCCCCACCCTTCTGAAGCCAGAGAACACAGGCAGTTGCAACACTCTCCTGCTCCCTGGCTGGGGCTGACACGTGAGAGTGGTCCAGGCATTCTCCCACTCCCAGCCTAACTTCAGCACATGCACACGAGCAACACACTCTACTGCTGCATTGCTGAAGCCCACGGGCGTGCACAGTCAAGACATTTTTCTGCCGCCTTTTGGAAGCCAGAGAGGGTGCCCTGCTTCCTACACTCTACAGCTGCCTTGCTAAAGCCAGTGGGTGTATGTGATTTACACGGGGGACAGTTTATTGATTGGCTGATTGATTGATTGATTGATTTCTACTATATTCTCCACACATTCTAGATGTTCTATACAATAATATAAATATGAATCAGACAGATGCATGGGCCTTATTTACAATATAAGACTATAAACACTATTAAGGATCAAAGCAAATTAAATGCATATGTGAAGATTTATATTTAGGGAAGAAACTTCAATAAGAGATAGAGTTATCAAAACAGTCATTTGGTGGAAATTAAGACGAGCTTTTAAAATTGATCTATCTTATTTGGTTGGATGTTGAGGAGTTGGAAGATGATTTTAGATATAGGAAATTGCTTGTATGAATAAAGACTTGGAAACACATTTAGCCTGGTACGTTTGAATGGTCACAACAAGAACAGCCTGACAACTTGACTGTAGTAGGAAAGTTCCAAATCTGTGAGTGACTGGAGCAGGCTCTACAGTGAAGGGAAGGCAGGGCCTTATTAGGGGAAGACTGACCCTGTTGTTTACTCCTGGACTCCTGCCAACTGGACCCTTTAAGAATGTCCCATTCACCGATACTCAAATTGCATTAATAAGCAAGGGCGAGTTCTTGCAAGCTACTGAATTTGAAATGGAATAGTAAAAATTATGTTTTAGAGAAACTGTTAGCATTGCCAATTTGGATGGTTTTGCAATAGAGATTGCAGCAACCCAGGTGTGAAGCAACCTATCTCAGTTTGTGCTCACTTTTACCACCATGTTTCACCATCTTTTTCAGTATCCACAATAAAGTGGAGTTAAAATTTGTTGATTGCTTTTATTTTGCAGTCCATTCTGCTAGATTGCATCCATGTGTTTTCTCATTCGGTATTCACAACCTCACAACAACTCTTGAGATATTATTATTGTCATTATGTGAGGTGAAGGGGATATTCCAAGGTCCCCTGGTCAGGATTAAAACTCAGGCTCTTGGGCTTCCCTGGTGGTGCAGTGGTTGGAAGTCTGCCTGCTGATGCAGGGGGCACGGGTTCGTGCCCCGGTCCGGGAGGATCCCACGTGCCGCGCAGCGGCTGGGCCCGTGGGCCATGGCCGCTGGGCCTGTGGGTCCGGAGCCTGTGCTCCGCGGCGGGAGAGGCCACGGCAGTGAGAGGCGGGCATATGGCAAAAAAAAAAAAAAAAAAACAAACTCAGGCTCTTGACATTGTACAGCATGGTCACCTCAGTACCTACCATGGTGACAGCGGAGTCAAAGGCACTTGGTGTTCTTGCTGACTTGAGCTTGTGTTATGACTGGGCAGCTCTTACCTTCCTTTATTCAACTGCTTTATCACCCACCATTCAGCCTGTAAAATATAACAATTTAATGCTGTGGTGCTGTGGAATCACGATTCATATTTCTTCTCTTTCCTTTCCATTCATGCTATGTCCCACCAGACCTGCAGCTTGGGGTACTGAGAGCCTGAAGAGCATGGAGCAGCTCGTAACAGTTAGTGGACAATTAAGAAACTGGCCTCTGATTCCTGTCCCAAGCTAAAACGTAACCACGCTGCTGATTACCCATCTTTATTGTTTATGGCGAGGCAGGTGGATGAACAGCTAGCTCTGCCTGATTTATGAAGTGCTTGCCTTCTGTAAATCACAGAGTAGAAACCCAGCACGCTGCTAATCCTAACTGGTTAAGTCCTAAGTAGGGAGTGATTAGGAAGTCTTCGGGAAAGAAGGCACCTCATGCAAATGAGAAAGATATACAGTTCCTTGGGAGGAAGTTTCCCCTGCTCACAATATATGGTCCAGGTTTGATGTTCATTCCTGTTGCCCCCTTTTGTCTCTCATTGGTCAACCCCTGTGATCTTCCACTTGTGAATAAACTGGAGGGAGGTAGGGGAGATGATGAGGGAGTACAAACATGGTAGAAAGAGTACTGTTTTCCCACTTACTCTCTCCGTTCATGTCCACCTGGATTAATTTTTTAAATTAATAAAGCATTCACCATGGTGAAGGGGAGCTATGTAATATGACTTATTGTGCTGTTAGAGTGGGAAACATTAGGGATTTGGACTCTTACCTACCTGAATTCCATCCCCACTCTTTCCTGGGCATAACTGACATGACATTCTCAGTCAATGACAGCCATCTCTGATTTTTCACTTTGAGCTTAAAGGACCCTGACAGTGTTAAATATATGAGGCTGTCCCTATCCTGTGATTGGAAATCTTCCAGTGGACTTAGAAATGCAGACTCTTCTGGCCAAGGACGAAGGGAGCCCACAGATTTTACAGATTTTCTTCCCCCATCTCGAGGTAGTGGTTGAGAACACAGGTTGCTATGTATGCAACACGTTGAAAGGAACAGGGACTCTTGAGATTAAAACTCAGTGAAGATAACCTCCACCCTCCTTTTCCAACCAATTGTAAATGTTCCTTTCTTTGGGTAACTTCTTTTCTATTCTCCCCCTCCTTTCTCTTCACCTCCTTGTTTCTACTTCCCTTCTCCCCCTTTTCCCCCCTTTTTCCTTCCCTCCTTCCCTCTCTTTCCTTTCTTCTCCATGTCTTCTGGGAACTCGTGGCAGATGTAGCAGCAACAGCAGCATCACTTCAGAACTGGATGATGAGCCTCCCTGCCTGGAGGAGATTGACTATGGTACCGACAGCAGCTCGGACCAGGAAGGGAGCTTCTCCGAGCTGGACCGGCAGATCCAGGAATGCGCTTTCCACAGGGATGAAGGAGAGGAAGAAGAGGAGGGACCAGGGCAGGGAAGAAAAGCCATCCCATAACCCTGAGGTTCATAGCAAGTTCTGTGCCTCTGACCATCGGATTAGCTGCCATGTTGTTGCTTTACCATCACACACACACAATGTTGGCACAGAAAGCCAGCCCGTGCGAGGTCAGCATCCCTACATCCAGATTTTCTTCTAGTTTCACTATGCATAGAGAGTGGCTACTTCTTTTTTTTTTTTTAATTATTTAATTAGTTTTATTTTTGGCTGTGTTGGGTCTTCACTGCTGCGTGCGGGCTCTCTCAAGTTGCAGTGAGCGGGGGCTACTCTTTGTTGCAGTGCGTGGGCTTCTCACTGCGGTGGCTTCTCTTGTTGCGGAGCACAGGCTTTAGGCACGCGGGCTCAGTAGTGGTGGCTCTCAGGCTCAAGAGTGCAGGCTCAGTCAGTAGTTGTGGCGCATGGGCTTAGTTGCTCCATGGCATGTGGGATCTTCCCGGACCAGGGCTTGAACCCGTGTCTCCTGCATTGGCAGGAGGATTCTTAACCACTGCACCACTAGGGAAGTCCCCAGAGTGGCTACTTCTTCATTACAGCATTTTACATATATAGATAGGTGGCTATATGCATGCTGTCATTACGATAGAATGGGAGATACTCAAGATGACTGTGGACCCTCTGAAGACTGTTCCGAGCTCTTCTCCATTCCTGTGCTTGAAACTGGAGTGGACTGGAAGTAGTAGGAGTTGGACTTGCTTTGTGTCTTCTCAGCCAGAATTCTAAGTGGTTGTTTAAATCGTTCTCTATATGAGGGTTATCACTTCCTGTTGTCTCCCTCTTATAGCATCTGAGCCTCTCAGCCCAAACCATGAGCCCCACTGAGACTCTGAGGGTGTTGGCAGGGTCTTCCCTTGCTGGGTGATCGAACATAAAAGGCTGTACAACCAAGTAATCATCCTTGGTCTGTTGGAACAGTATACATTTTGCAGATATAGAATCTGCAGAAGATCCCCTTGTAAGGGAAGGGGGACAGTAGTAAATAAGACATGGCCACTGGTCTTTACAAATTTGAAATTCTATGAAATTCATAATCTTGGGAGGCAGCAATTCATTCATTTCAGACTCAGATAGATGGGGCTCATATCCCCGATCTGGCTTTCACTTATTATGGGAACGGAGGAAAGTAATTAAATCTCCCTAAACCACAGTTCAGTGGAGATGAGCATATCTATATCACAGAGTTATTATGAAGATGAAATGAGATAACATGTAAAAGTATACAGTTTGGCACACTGAAGACAATAATATTGGCTTATTTTTTTCCATAATGAAGGCAGAACATTCTATGGAGTTATTCTCATGGTTAACATTCTGTGGAGTCACATGGTTGAGCAATACTCTCTCTTCCTAGAGGGGATCGGGGCAGGAGGTTCTAGGGGGCCTTCATAGCTTAGACCAGGTGAAAATGGAGCAAGGCCCTTCAACAGACAGATGGGAAACAGTTTGAAAGTGTGAAGGATGATATGTACAGGGCCCAGGCAGAAAGGATGAGAAGAAGCATGGAAGGCAGATTAGAATGGAAGATAAAATAGAGATAATATGTTAAAGCAAATGCATGTTGGTCCAGATGCCACATGTATTTAGTTAGAATTAGGTTTGGCTGTGAGAGATGGAAAATCCAAAACAGCAGTAGCCTTTGTAAGATAGAAGTCTGTTTATCTTTCATGTGGAATTCCAGATATAGGCAGACCAGAGCAGGTATCACGAGTGCCTGATGTCAGGTACTCAGCTTCAGCGGCTTTCTAGCCACCCCCCACCCCCGTGTGTTACTTCTACTCTTGCTCTAAGAGAGCTGCTGAAGCATCAGGCTTTGCATCTACATCCCAGTCAGCAGTAAGAAGGACAGAAATAGAAGATCATGTTCTCCATATTTCCAAAACAATGCATACTGCTTCTGCTTAATCCCACCATCCAGAAAGTGGTCCTATGAACACAGGTAGCTGCAAGGGAGGATGGAAAATGTAGTCTTTATTTCAGGTAGACAAGGCTAAAGATTTGACATTTTAATCTTAAGGGAAAAGAAAATAATGCATATTGAGGTTCAGAAACATGCCAAAGAGACTTTTCCTGATGTACCTACCACAACCAAGAGATGTTGGAAACAGAATAATTTCAGAGAAAACTCAGCAGAAAGAGTTTAGCCTCAGAAAAAAATGTTTTGCTATAATTTAGCCCCAAGGCATACAAGGAAGTTATATGTGCTGTGATTTGGGAAGTTGACATTATTATTATTGTTGTTGTTATTGTTATTATTATTGA
Source organism: Delphinapterus leucas (assembly GCF_059928025.1). Classification (NCBI taxonomy): domain Eukaryota; kingdom Metazoa; phylum Chordata; class Mammalia; order Artiodactyla; family Monodontidae; genus Delphinapterus; species Delphinapterus leucas. Next base: position 43,807,760 of record NC_143130.1, on the reverse strand, counting down.
TAGTCCCTTATTTTTCAACTCCTTTTCAAATTGCTTTGCTATCACTCAGAAATCACAATTCATTCTTTGTATTAAGGCATTCAGATTTCTGTAACATAATGAGAGTTTTGAGGGCAATAACAAAGACACTGAATTCAAATCCAGGCTGAAAGCATCTCTTAACTTCTCCCATATTCAATATTTCCATTCTTAAATAGAGGATGGCATAATGCTTCTGTGGTGTTTGTTTTTTTCTTTTTTCATTGTCTTGAGGCTCAAGAAGATAATATTGTTGAAAACGTAAATAGTGAGAAGAATGGAAATAATACTAACTCATCATCAATTTTCATTTGAGCTCAAAATTGCTTATTTACCATGTTTCTGAGAATGTGACCAGGGCAGGTAAATTTCTATACGATGTGCTCAGGAAAAGCCAGAAACATGGACTATTTATTGATTTATCTATGTAACAAATATATGTTAAGTACCTGCTATGTGTCATGCTCTTTACTAAGCTCTAAAGCTGCAGAGAAAAAAGACTCACTGTGTCCTGAAGTTGCTCAAAGTTCAGCGGGAGAGATGAACAATAAACATTTTATTTTAACACAGTGGCACAACGGCTTTATGGAGCTGTGCAGGGGATGATACAGAATCACCTCATCTAATGGAGGCAGCGGTGGTGGGAAAAGTCTACCAAAAGAAAATGACAACTTAGGTGATTTTGGAAGGATATATAAGTTTCCTGGTTAAAAATAAGAGGACAGACTTGCTAAGAAGTGGGAAGAGTTTATGCAAAGACCCCGGGTTAGGGTGATGGCTTGAAATAAAATGTTCAGCGTGAACTGATTTAAAACATGTGCTTGTATGTGGGGAAAGGAGGAGAGTGACAGAAGATGAAATTGACAAGATACACATCCATCAGATCAACAACACTTGTCATGTGTTGATGAAAGGTTGAACTTTATTCTGAATGTGCTGGGAGGAGACAAAGATTTTCAGCAGAGGCATAGCCAGGACTGAGGTCGGCATGTATGCATCAGCCCTGCTGCACCACACGTTTATGACTGATTGATTGGCACGCTTGTTATGCTGGCTGTTCAGTGGTCTGAGAGGTACACTGGGTATAAAATTATCATATTTGAAGAGCAGCAGGTTTGGGGTGAGGTGAGAGATAAGGAGTGTAGTTGAATACTGGGGTCTATGAGATATCCAGTTGGAAAGGACTCCTAGAATCCAGAGGTATATCAGGAAAGGAAGTAGAAGAAGATGAGCTCCACCCAGCAAGCTTGGGGACCTGGGTGGAAGTCTTGAGCCACTGAGCCCAGGCACCAGCCAACCGTGAAGGAGTTTGCTTGGAGGGAACAGAAGAGTGGGGGGGAGCAGACTTTCCTCTCTTCCTGCTAGGACAGAAGGCCATTCTGTGTCACACCTCACCGATCTTCAGTCTGGGGGTGGGGGAGGCTCATCACAAGTCACCTACAGGTAGTCACAGGAGCACTTCTTCCAGCCCGGACAGACATGTCTCTTGCTGGCCTAACCACAATGGTCAATTTTCCTGCAAAACGTTCTACCCAACTCCGAGCCAAATGTTATTACTCAAGAAGTCCAGGGAGTTGTACGCTCTAATGGGAAGCAGTTGTGCTTCAAAATGTGCAAAGGAAGTGCGTCTAGAGAGGTGATGTGGGGTCCACGTGCACGGCTGTCCTGTGCTGGCTGTTGTCCAATGCTCTGCATAGCAGGGGCCCATTTTCACAGCCAGGATAATCATCATGGGTAGAGAAGCACAAGGCTTCTCGTGATCCCCTAAGGACCATGCTTCCATGATCCTTTAAGGATGGAATCTGCTGTCTCTCCATGACACTTCCCTGTGCTAGAGACTCTTTGGTTCCTTTATAGATTCAAATCCTGCCCATCTGCAGTCTCTACAGTTTGCCATGGGACATAAACTCATTTTATCTCATCATACTGGTGAGTGTGGATGAACACGCACAAAAATACATGCACACACACACCACTTCTTGAGCCACACATCTACCTAAGTGCCCTTTTTGATTTTTCGAACGTGTTGACACTTTCCCTCTGTCTCTGATAAGCTTCTCCCATTATCTCATTTGGGGGTGTCAAGACCCAATTCAGATATCACTTTTCTTATGTAAAACCTTTCCTAGTCACCCCAAGTCAAGTTATATAATTTCTTTTCTGTGCCCCTAATGCACCTTTTATACATTCCTTTTATAGCATGCTTACGCTTGCCATTTACAACTTTATTTATGTGTTTTTTACAGCCCCAACCCCACTAGCCAATGAATAGAGAATTCTAAGATGCACGGAGCTGCCTATTATCTTTCTATGTCTCTCCTCACCTGACACATTAAAGTTTCTCAAAAATGTATCTTCCACCTAGCCTCAAAACTGGACATACAACGTCTCAAAGAAATTCCATATATTTCCCTTAAATTCCTCCATTTTCCATCTCATATCAGAGCTTGTGTTATAGGAAGGGAAATTGGTTTCATTAAAATGGCATCTAGCACAAGTATAGCCTAGCCTCGGAAGACTGTTTCCCATGTGAGGCAAGCTTCTTAAGGAGCAGGGTGGCCTTGTCCTTGTTTAGACTGTGCAAGTATTTAGATAGAGAAGTGAGAATAGAGGAACAGAATCTCTGAGAGTCTATGCCTTCAGTATTCATCAAGGTGCTGTGGACACACATGCTCACTTTGTTGAGAACTGGCACATGACTCCATGTGCATTGTGCCAACTTGGCTGCCTGGGTGCTTCTTTCAGTACCACCCATTGGCTCCACTTTCCTCTGGGTTTCCAGTAAAAGGATTCAGAGCCACAAAGAACAATTGAACATACCTGATCCTTGAGTTACAAGCTCGCATTGAGCCTTGCCAACATAAGTAAGGTCATGTTACACCCCGAGGGGAGGAGTTCTCACCCACGGTTTTCATTGTCTGGCCTGAGCAACTGACCTGTAGAGTCAATTTCATATTCCAAGGGGAGCCTCTGCCCTCTGCCAAGAAAAGGAGCTTCCATGAAGTGTCTGACACGAGTCATCCTTGTTAGGGACTCAGGACAGAGACCTGCGTGGTGGACCTGAACATTTGCATCCTCATCGGAGTGATGGACTCATTTGGCCCTGTTGGTACAACTCGCCCCTGCCCCCTAAAGGCTCTAGTCTTGGAAAGACACACGACAGTGTAGCCTGGGTACTAACCATGCGAGCTTTTTTAGACAAAGATAATTCATGAGGTCTGGAGTCTGCTGCTGTCTCCCCAACAGATGTCCTCTTCTTGTTTGTGTTGTAATTTGGTTCCATGTGTGCTGCATACCCAACTGATTCTTGATAAAAAGTGCTGTTTAGAAAAAAAGGAACTGCTAAAAGGAAATGTTTAGGTAAAAATGGATTATATTACAGCCTTTCTGTGCCTAATATAAAAAAGATTCAACTGTATACAACTTAAGATTATCTGTTACACGCATTTCAACACAATAGAGCTGAAATTGAGCTTGATTCACACACACACACACACACACACGCACGCACGCACGCACACAATATAGGTCCAGGGCTTTCAGAAAGAAAACAGAGTGAGGAAAGATTTGTCATCAGGTACATGTTTCTAAAGGCAAGGGGTAGCTAGGTGATGATTTTATGCTGTGCTGTCACACAGAAATGGAAATGAAGGCCTTTGGGGTAGAATGTGAGAACCTCTCTCATCAGCATATGACACAGACTGGCCTTCTCGCATGTGTGTATTTTGAGCCTGTTCAGGTCATGAAGAAAAATGGATCCAGTTCTCTTTGGAAGAGAATGCATATTTGGGAGAAAATTACCGATTTAATCACACTCACCTCTTACGACAAGTAGCTAAACAGAGCAGAGCAATGAACTATTAAAATGCATGGAGTATACTGGTTATCCTGACTAGGAGCTTTTATTGATCTTTTATATAGTCTTTTGTAGGGCCTTATAGGGTGAAAATGATTTCTTAAGAGCAGGCATGTATCATGACCATTCCCTTGACAAAATAATAATTTTTAAGCACAATTCTTTGGTGCAGTTCAGTTGAGGTGTCTGAGTGTGGCCTTGGTCTTTGGAGGTCAGGGCAAGAAGTAACACTGAGATCCATTCTGGAATGGCTGTGGGGCAGAGTGAGGAAGCAGAGAGGCCCACAGCCCTGTCCTCGAGGATGTGAGTGTTAAATGAATGGATGATCGTGGATAGAATAATATCGACCAGGCCGCACCCCCATTTCATTCTGAAGAGGAAGTTATTTTAGGAGGCATCAGGGGAGGAAAAGCCCGTGTTCCTACTCTGTTCATAGTCACTCATTGAACTTCTCATGACCACTCTGGGTGATAAATGGGCATTACTAATGCCATTTCCAAGAAGAAGTTTGGCCCTATATAAAGGGACACTTTTAGTGAGTGATGGAACTGGGATCTACTCCCCGAGAAGTCTGACTTCCCAACCCATGCCCTTTTTACTTCCTTAGAAGGGATGGACAGTAATAGTACACAACAACCAACAGTTGCCACTAACATGGGCTGAATATGAATTCTTGCCACATACAGTACTCTGAGTCCATTGCATTTGTTATCATGTCTAAGCCTCACAACCCAAACCTACAAGGTAGGCCCTCTTCTTATGTTCATTCCATAGCTGAGGATGCTGAGGCCAAAAGAAGGTCAGAATTTGTCTAAGATTACACAGCTAGTAAGTAGCAAGATGGTGAATTTGACCCAGGCAGTCTGATAGCTGAGCCTGCACCGCAAGGAAAAGTGCCTCTTCAAAGACTCTTCAGGGCCTTTCAGAGGCCAAGGAGCAATTCTCTCTCTCTAGGAAGATGTATTATTGTTATTTTTGTTGGTTTCAATATTTGAGTCAAATATAAACAACTCATGCTGGACATCCCTGCATAATATCCCCTTTAACCTCAAACTGCACAAGTTCCATGTCAGAGCCTCATTATCTCCTCCCAGAGAAGTCTTTACCTCCCAGTTTCCTAAACTGGATCATGTCGATGAGAATCTGTGTCTGTGTGTGCCTGATGCACGGCTCAATGTCTGACTGAGGCAGGCACTTAATGCTTCACTCCGTGGGTGAATTCACCAGTCTTGTCAAGCCTACTCTTAGCTTTGCTTAGAATCTGCTGCTCTTTCTTCTTGGTCCATTTCTCACCTGGATTTCAGCAATGGTCTCCTCACTACTGTCCTCATCTTTGGAGGCTCTGCCTCCTCTCCAGCCCTTTATTCTCATGTAGACATAACATTTGGAATGAAGATCTGTTTCTGTTTCTGCTGCGTACAACCTTTCACTGGCCTCCTATTGTCCGAAGGATAAAATGCTAATGGAACTTGGCACTTGAGCCCTTCCCGATCCGGCCACTGGCTCACTGTCCAGTCTCCTCTCTTAACACAAGCCCATGCTCAGGTCCTAAAAAATCACTTCCGGTTTCCAGAAAGCACTTTATTCTCTCTGCTTCCACCTATGTGTGTTCATTCACTGTGTGCTTAAATGTATTCTCCTCCAAGTAGTCTTACAAGATCTGATTCTGAGTTCCCATAGTGCCTTGTAGGAACCCTATCATAGCTTTTGTTGCAAGGTTTTGCCTGTGGAGTTTTCTGTTCCCCCCACCAGACTAGAGATTCCTGGAGGACAGGGATTATTTTGTTCACTGCTGTATCCTGAGGGCCTAGCACCCTGCCCAAGATACGGTGGACCTTCATTAAATATGCGTTGAATGATCAAGTTCTTCATTTCCATTCCAAACGTCTCCCAGGAATGACCTCCTACCCGTTGTCTCAGTAACCTATTAAAAATGGATAGCAGAGCTGCAGGAAAGTAGGGCACACATGTGTCCAGCAAACTCAGAGCAGCATCGAGGAAGCATCCAGGAAAAATCTCCCTCAGCCCCTGGTCCGCGGGGCCTCTTGCTCTGTAATTTTCCAGAAGCAGCTTCCTTTTTTCCTCCAGTGGCCTGTAGAGGTCAGAAAAGGGCCTTGGTTTCCAATCGCGGACTGTCCTCTGCCTCAATTAGCATTCACCCCGGGTATCTATAATTAAGCAAACCTAGGCGCTGCACATAGGAGCGGAAATGCATTGAGTTTAATAAAACAGAGTGCAAGGCAACTTTAGATTGACTCCAGCCTTGTTTATTCTTGCACACTTGTAATTCTGTTTCGGTATATTCCCAGTCAAAGAGACCATTGTCCTGGGAACTGAAGCGTGTCCCTTCTTTCCTACCGCAGCCCGTCCGAGGAGGCAAGCAGTACCAGCTTACTGCTCCCGGCTCATGGCAAAAAATATATATATATTTTTTTGTATTTCTTAAAGCGAAACAATAACAAACTGGAGTGTGTGTGAGTACCATGAGAGGATCTCCCACTGATGTTCTAGCTTTTTGGTATTTTTCATGAATGTAAGTGCGTTCCGAGTCCAGAAAAAAAAAAATGTAAATATAAAATAAAAATGGAGAAGGCACTCTGATCACTACTAGCATTTAGGAACCACTGATTTTGTCCCATAAATTGTTCCCTAGTGCATAAGAAAGAGCATGAGACTGAAAAGAGTCCGTGGTTTGGGTCCAACTCTGTCACTTTCATGGAGGAATTTGGGGCTGATCCTTTAGTTCTCTGGGTCTCTGTTTCTCCACTGGAGAGTGAGGGGCTGGGCCAGGTGAAATCTAAGGTCATGTCTATCTCTAATATTCATTGCCACTGTGCCAGCTGACCCGTGGGGAATGCAGCAGCCCCTGCGCTGGCCAGGAGGGTGAAGAGGCAGCGTGACGTGGCTCACACTAGGACTGTGTCCCCAGAGGGCCCGAGGCCAGGCTTGCACAATGATCTTTTCAGAGCCCAGAATGATGCAGTTGATACCCTGCCAATGCCCGGCAGAGTAAAAGCTTCCGAAATCGGGCTAAAAATAAATAATGAAACAAAGTGACAACATAAAGAGGAAGACCTAGAAGTGGTGGGGGATGAATTGAGTCAGCAAACTTGGGGGCGGCATGGGGAGGAATCTAATTTGTTCTCCTCTGCAAGGATGGGCCTGCTAGAGGCTCCAGAGGTGAAAGTGCTCTTGAGAATGGGGGTGTGATGCCACCTGGGAGAGGATACAGGCCATAGAGCAGAGGTGTGACTCCTTCCTCAGGCTCATTTCCTCTCGGCTGTACAATTGATCCGCCCACTCATCCCTGACTCTTTGTTGGCTGTTCAAAGAGCGAGCTCTTTAACAGTGCCCCTCCTGTCCCTGGACCTCTGCTTGGGCCAGGGCCAGCTGCCCTCATCAACCTTGTCTCTCAGCCTTTGGAGCCCTGCTTCCTCTTTGCACACACTCGGTATTTCAATCAAAGTGGCTTTCCTATCTGGTGATTCAGGGCGAGATGTGTGCAGGAGGGTTAGGTAGGGAAAGGGTACTACTAGTTATTAAGTACATTTCACGTTCCAGCCATGGGGATAGGTGCATTCATGCAACATACAAGGAGACAGGGAGGGGTCTCGGAATAACTACAGGGTAAGTCAGCATGTGAAAATCACCTCTGCACACTTTATTTGGCCACTTCTAGTTCTCACAGATGCTAAGGGTAAAGATCCAGATCAGAGGGAATTTTTATCAAAAAAAGCTGCCTTAATGAATTGAGGGGATATGCAAATGTGAACATTGTCGGGGTGAAGGGCGAAGAGCTGTCCTTCTGTACATAGATACTAATGGAAGTTTAGGGCTTGTGCGCTGGCAGAAAAGAAGAGGGAGGGAGAGAACTCCCCAACATGGCCAGAGGCCCAAATCCATGGAGAAAAGAAGGCTCGTGAGAAATCTTGACTCATAAAAAAAGTGATGTCTAGTGTTCGATTTTAATCCATTTCCTGTTCAGTGAGGTCTAATTTTACTCCATCCCTATGCCCTCAAATCTTTAGTAAAAGATGACCATCCCAAACAGCAATATTTTGAGTAAATGGAAGATGAGATTGTTCATTTTGGATAAAAAGACTATGGGTAGAGGTTGTCCAGGAGAATTCAGTGGAAGCAGGAAATCTGCAAAATTTGCTTCTAGGGCAAATTACAGTTCCCACACTCCAGCTTGGAAGCTTCAGCCATTTTATTTGTCTATGAAAATGGTGATGATAATAGTGATCATAAGAAAAACCGAGCTATCATGGTCCCTTACCATATGCACCATTTCTTAGGCTGAGTGTGACACGACATCCCTGTTAGGTAAGTAACTGTCGTTACCCCTGTTTTGTAGATGAAGACACAAAGTCCCAGCGAGTGTGTACAAAGTAAGTACCTAGGACAGAGGTCAAGTTAGGGTGTGAGTTGAGTGTTCCCTTCCCTCCCATGTTCCCCGTGGTATAAAATCACCATAAAGGAAGTGATGCTCCTTGGCAGTGTGGTGTCCTTCTTCTTTTATCGTCTTGAGGCAAGCTTGTCTTCATGCTTTCTTCCTCAAATTCAATTAGGAGTGTATCTGTCATTTTCAGCATCTTACTTTCAAACTTCATGAAGACATTCTTTCCCCATGTACCTATTAACCTTAATTTTGCTCCACCTCCCTTCCATATTTCTAGATGAAAATGCGGTGTGACCTTCTGAAGGAATCTCCCAATGGGTTGATGGTGGTGGGTGGTGATGTGTATGTGGAATACATGAAGCACATTCTAATGTTGAGAGCAGTGTTTTTAAAGGCAAAGAACATGAATTTCAAACAGAGGTTAAGTGAACATCAAAGATGAATATGGTCCCATCCAAACAAAATTAGGTTGTGTTTGGGTTTAGCAGGGTTTTCCTTAAGGTGTCTGCTGTGGTCAGGAAATGATTATTCAGGTCTCTATCACACTTATGAGGGTTCTGAACAATGTAAGGTGTTCCCAGTGGCTATATTTTTGTAAGAGCTCTATTTTTCAAGCCCCGCTGGAATAAGGGTGTTGGGGTTCATTGTGAGCTTACATTCCAAGATCTCTGAGCACCATATAACCATTACCTCATTTCAAGTGATACTCAATTTACTTTATTAGGCCAGAATCTCTGATCTCCAAACCTTAAACTATCTCTGCACCAACCCAGCCCTTCACTTAACTTCTACTTACCAATGCCCTGAGGGAGTCAGCCACCTTAGCAAAGAGACTCAGCAAAGAGCAACGGGAGAAACTGTCCTTGCCCTCTTACCTTGCCCACCTCTGTTGGAAATGGATTTCCATGTCTTTTGGTGTAAGCCAATGATATTCCAGAAAGAAAGTTTACTTGAGACTTCTGCTCTTCTTCTGAATGTTTTTGTTTTTGTTGGTTGGCTGGTTGGTTTTTTTCTCATCTGAAGTGACTATATGATGATAGAACTGGAGACACTTAGGCAAGGAAAATCATGACCCTGAAAGTTAAAAGAAAGTCAACACTCAAATCCCAGGATGGTCAGTTACTGACTGCCCAACCCCTGTTGCCACATACACACACACACACACACACACACAAGCACACTACACTTCCTAAGGAAAAACTATTATATGGATCATGAACAAGATGGAGACTTCAAGGACACTAATTTGGTGACCATTGCAGAGAGTAGAGTTTTTGTGGTAAGAGAAAGAAGTTTATAAATAGAAGTAATCGAGGTGACTTCTCTCACAGTGTTTTATAATTGATGTCACAATATCTTTGGCCAGAATGGTGTAACAGGGATGTCTCCAGCTTAGGAAGCGCCCTCACTGCCAGAAGTCCCAGTGGGATCAGAGTGGGACAAAGGTAAAGCAGATAGGGGCTGCCTCACCCACTCTGCTGTGGGCTTCAGGAGTAAAGGGCAACCTCATGGGTGATGTCAATAACTGCACCTCAGTTTTATGTTGCTGCAAAATAAATGACCACAAATTTAGAAGTGTAAATCAACATCCGTTTATTACCTCACAATTCTCTAGGTCAGAAGTACAGGAGAACTGTACTGGGTTCTCTACTCAAGGTGCCTCAAAGCTGAAAACCCAAGGGTCAGCCAGCCCAGGGTCTTCTCTGGAGGCTCAGGAAAAGAATCTGCTTCCAAACGTGGTCGAGTGGTTGGTCGAACTCATTTCCTGTGGTTGTACGACTGAGATCCCCATTTGCTTGCTGACTGTCAGCTGGGGTTATTCTAGGCTCAGCTGCCTTCATGCCTTGGCGTGTGGCACTTCAAAACCAGTAACGGTGTGTTGAACCCCATTCATGCATTGACTCTCTGATGTTTTCTTCTGCAACCAGCTGGAGGAAGCTCTATGCTTTTAAAAAACTTCTGTGATTAAAATAGACCCACCCTGATCATCTCCCTTTTGTCTTATGACATAGAATAATCACAGAAGTGAAATCTCATCATATTCACAGGTTGCACCCATGATTAAAGTGGGAGAGAATTATATAAGGGCGGATTCATTGGGCTTCATTTTTATAAGGCTGTTTACTACAAAAAGCACTAATAAAAAATATTATATGACACTTTCCCTGTGCCAGGAACAGTCTAAGTATCTACCCACATTAATTCACTGGATTTTCACAATAACCTTATGAGGTAGGTACCTTCATTGTCCTCATTTTACATTTGAGGAAACTAAGGCATGGAGTGTTGATGTAGTATACATGGCTAGTATACTATATACAGCATCGCAATGGTTGAGCTGAGATTTGAACCTAAGCAGTATGGCTCCAGGTTTGTGACAGCTTTCTTAACCACAACTCCATAGACCTATCTAAAAATGTGTTCTCTTAGACATAGTTTTTTCCTTCTTCCATCCAAGTTGTGGTACGAACATGGGATCTGGAGTTGTTTAGTGGGACAGGATAGGATACAGGTGGAAGGTAGCACAGCATGGTTTAGACTGCCCATGACCTAGTCTTCAGTGAAGGTTTACATGTAATGTGCTCTTCCGTGCTCTCCATCTTGTAGTCAGCATCTTAGCCAGCTACAAAGAGCAACTATCTTCTGAGACTGCTCCCTCCCCATGCGTCCTTCAAGAGCAGTGGATCTAGCAATGTCTGCTAAGGGGTTTGAGGTACAGTGAAATCTTTATGAAATAGACTTACACTCTCATGTCCCTGGGGCTCTTTTTTCCACCTGAATTGAAGGTTGTGCTGTGCAAATGCTCAGGTCTGTATGGAAAAGTAACTTAACAAACCCATGCTTACTCAATATGGGCTTCTTGGAAAGCATCTATGCTCAGTCGCAAGGGAGAACTGAGGTAATTTTATACGTTTTCAATCTTCCACTGATTGAGTTACATTATTTTGGCTTAGATAGGAGATGAGATAAATCCTTAAAGACACAATAATTAGTTTATAATTAGAAATTAGTAAAGACAGAGGTTAATAATTATGAAATAAAGTTGATTTTAAGAATAGTATTTTATTTTTGAATGCCTTAATATCATATGTAGTGGTATTAACATTGGAAATGCACCAATAAAATCACAGTGAAAGAGTATAGTTCATATAACAAAAGACATTACAAGAAAACAAAACCAAGAAATTAAAAAAAGAAAAACAGAAAGCAGAAGACTGACAACATTTAATAATTGTAGTTATAAATGTAAATGATATAAATTATACCACGAAGTGACACAGAATATCAGCTATGATCAAAAAGGGAATCTAAAACTATTTTTTATTCATTATACAAAACTAAATAAAAAGATTCATAATGAAACAATCTAGAGTGGAAAAGAGGTAATGAGTAAAGATTTCTAGGGAGCTATTACCAACGAGAAGAATTATAAATGCAAAAGCTGAAGTTTGGAATAAACAGTTGAGATGGGGGACTGGTTTAGGGAATTACGAGAAATATTAATGAGTTTATTATCAGAGCCGTGATAGAAGGCCTGCATGAAAAGGAGGAGACTTTCCAATCTCTGACTGGGGAAATTTAACCAAAGTATGTGAAAAGTAAAAAGACAGAAAACACTAAAGGATTCCTACCCAGAGCACTGCAGCAGGAAGGAGCCACAGGCTTCAGGCCTGAGGGGTGATGAACAAAGTAATATGCCCATATCTTATCTCTTGCCCCTTGTTTCCCTCTTTTACAAGGTAACTTTGAAAACATGATAAATAGGTGGAAGGGCTAACTTAGATCTGTTGAATTATGTGGGTTTAGGACAGATTAAAATAAATTGGAACGCCAGTCTCCTTCAGTTGTCCATATGATGCATTAGCTTGACATTCAAAGCCCTCTTAGCCCACCCTGGCCTGCCTTTCTAGGCTTATCTTCAAGTACACATGGCCCCAGAGCCAGCTTTTCAGCCAAAGTGGGCTAGCCACCATCTCCTAAATTTATCCTGCATGTTATCACCTGCTCACCTTGTCTTGCTCTTCCTCCCTCCCTTCAAGGCCTAGTTCAAATTGCCCCTGATCTGAATATCTTCTCCTATAACTCCTGCTCTCTCTCTTCCTCCATCTATGACCCTTAAAGCATTTATTATGCAATTAGCCATATCCTTTCACGCTCTACTGATCGGCCATTTATCTCTTTTATCACGGTGTGATGCTTCACATGTGTCTGTCATTTCTCCGCAAGTACATTATTTGATTCTTGAGAGCCAGGCCACATCTTTTTATCATATCATTCATCATTTAGCACCCTCTAATTTCAATTTATTTATCGATATTATCTCGTGAAATGCTCACTATAAAACTTAAGGTTAAATATCACTTCCCTCATTGTACAGACTAGATCACTGAGGCTTAGAGAAGTTCAAAAACCTACCCTGTGTCATGCAGCTAATAAGTGGCAGAACCAAAATTTGAAATCATGTGAGCTGGAGAAAAACCCTCTGCTTTCCCCAATAAGACCATGATATCATTATACCTAGCTGGAGCTATCACTCCAGATGATGCCTCACAATAAAATACTCATAACATTTACACATACAAAAGAGATTTTCCATAAGTATATTTCAGCTATTGTAGGTGATTTGCATGCAATTTGTATGTTTGTAGCAGGGGTATAGAATTCCCAGATTAAATCTAATGCCTAGACAGAATGTCTATTCACAGGTACATGCACACACACCTATGCACACACATACATGGATGCGCACACATACAAAGATGTTTGCACCATGATAGATTAGCTGGTAAGTGCTGCACACAGGTCTGCCTGGAAGGACATTGCTTTCCCAATGGCACAATGAATGGCCTTCATTGGCAAGGACATGGAAAACTTTTAATCCCATTTAAGTTAGAAAGGGGTATAATCTTAGCAGGATGCTTCAAGCCTCAATTTTATTGCAAGGGTGCCCAGAGCTTATTGATTAGGTTTATGGCTAGCATATTACTTTAAAGTAGAGACCTGTTCATTGTGATATTAGCTTTGAAGAGCTCCTCTGTTAAAAAGCCCTGTGTCAACACTCATCTGTTTTCATGTTCCCAGAAAATCTAATGAATGGAAAGGATGCTCAGCAGGCTGGTTATATTTTCAGGTTCCTGGTTTGTTCCCTATTTAGGAGAGAGAGGCATAATATCTCTGAAACCTATTAGTGTTCAGAAGTGGGAAGAAGCATGGCAAGTAGAGAGAACTGTGGAAGGGAAGAGACCAGAGCCTGATTGTTCAGAGGTTCCCTGGATACTTGACTTCACCTCTTGACATCAGATATTCGCCATGTGCATAATGAGGAAATCATAACATTTCCCTCTTTGTAGATCTCACACTCCAGCCACATAAAAGTCACCTGGATGGCTGGTTGAAATACCGAGTGCTGAGCTCTAATTCTGGAGATTCTGATTCAGTTGGTATGCCATGGGGTAAAATAATTTGCATTTCTAACAAGTTCCCGGGTGATACTGATACTGCTGGTCCCGGGAACACATTTTGAGAACCACTGTCCTAACAGACATGGTGTGTGATCATCGAACACACCAAGTAGTCATAGGAACATCAGGTCCCTTCAAGAAAATGTATTATAATGCTAATAGTTACGAAACTTTTCCTAACACCAAACCTAAATATTTTCTCTACACCAGTGCCAATATTCTCTCACTTATCCCAGAGCATGTAGAGAACTTTGCTATATTATACGTACATTGATGCTATCTCATGCCTTGTTCTTAAGAAGGCTGAGTTGCTGTCCACCAAATAGGTGCTGATGGCTTGCTGTCATTCATGGGATCTTTTCTTCTCTTCTTCAGAGAAGAGTCGGAAGACAGGGAAGAATAGAAGAACTCTAACCATACAAGGGAAGGAAAACACTAATATCTGCTTCTTCTCTCCTCTTTTCCTTCTATTTCTCTTTTCCTCTACTTTCCCTCTACCTTCACTTTCCCCTCATGCTTCTCTTCTGTTAGTTTGTCCCCTTTCACTTTCTCTAGGTACGTGAGTCTTCCTCTATCCTCCTCTTTCTCCTACAGAAGTTAGTGTGAATGAGTTCATCGCGGTCTGGCCTGCCAACTTCCATCTCCACGACTTTATTTCCTCTTACTTTATCCTCAGTATATAAATCATTTTCTGAACAAAATGAATACCACTAGTTCTGAACCTAGAAACTTGTCCAAACTTTGAAACTTTCAGGCCAAGCAAGATGTTTGATGGTTATAATGACCTTTTCTGAGTAGCTTAGTATACCTGCCATGTACACAACCTCTTTCCAGGAGTCTCCATATGTGTAGATTGCTATATTTGTGCCCAGTGACATCATGCCCCTGAATACAATGGATTTGACTCCTGACCCAAAAGGAGCCCGTTCATAGGCCTTCCTTAGACTCATGAAGTGTGACCTGGTGTGAAAGCTCTATCCAACACCAACCAGAGTACCCTCTGCTGGATGGTCATTTTCCAAGTCAATCAGATTTTTCTTTGTTGAAGAGTTTGAGACACATGCAGGATCATCATACAAAAGCAGTGCTAACAATAGAAGTTGAGGTAAAGAATTGCCAAGACACCAAAGCAATAGTCTGAAGGATAGTATGCCACAGGGCAACTACTAAAATTTCTTTGCATCATCACTTTTTGAACTATTGCCAAGGCCTGAACAAAACTTCTATCTCTAGGAAGCCTGGTTGTGTATCTTTATAGCAAACTGTTTGAGATAAGCTAAGAATCTGTGTTCCTTGTGCCTCAAAGAAGCTTAATTTACAAACAATAGGAAAAGTTATTTTAGACTAAGATCTAGGCAGAAGGCTATAATAAATAGATGAGCAGTCAATAATAGAATCCAGGATTGATAATCATGATCGGTAGCAGTCATTGAAAAAAATATTTCAAAGTCTCAGTGTACTAGAAAATTAAATCATTGTTATCTGTCTGCCAATGATAGGACTCTAGGGCAATTGCTCCTCTTAAAGCCACTGATGGAAAGCCAAACCTAATTGTGTATTACACGACCTTGACATCATTAGACCAAAGGTGAGCACCTACTTCAAAAGAAGCAGATTCCTGTACATATATATATATATATATATATATATATATATATATAATTTTATGTACCTCATTCTATGTAATTATAGCTCATGAAAGAAAAAAAATAAAAAATAAATCTTAAAAAAAATGACCTAGGCCAGTCAGATCCCTGTATGGGCCATTTAAACTAAGAGTATTGAGGTAATGACTTAATTACCTCAAGGAACTGCTGTTTTGAAAAGTCACAGGCAAAATTGAGGTCAGGAAGGATGGTACGCAAACTGAAGGTGTAAGGATGTTGAACCCCGTGTTGGCAGAATCTGCGATGCAGAAGAAAGAGAGATTAGAGCAGAGACATAGAGAGAACCAAAGGCAGAGAAAGCACACAGCACATGCAGGAGGATGAGAGAGGACCTGGTCCAAGAGCTGTCTCTCTTGTAGAAAGATTTTCCTGGCCCAGTTGTAGTCCGTGTCAATCCTGACAGTAAATCTGGTTTTTCTTGAGACTCAGAGATATGAAGTCGCTTGCCTGAGATTATTCAGTGAACACAGAGGGGAGCAGGTATTTGAATCCAGGCTGGCTTGATCCATTGCTTTTGCTTTGACATGTTAGTGTGTTCTGGAGTCTTTACAAATGTGGAAGAAGGTATGAGTCTTAACGACCAGTGTGCTCCATTCTCTCAATCTTTTTCTTTTGTTTTCACGTACCATGATGTTGTGTGCTTGTGTGTGTGAATTACGGGCTTCTTTTGACAATTTATCTCTTTATCTTTTCTATCCCAACCTCTTCTAATCACAAAGTTTCTGACAATAAAATATTTCATTGGAATAAATGAACTTAGTAAAGTTTTCACTTATATTTTACACGTTTATTTTTATATTAGATGTTAGTTGATGTTAATTTAAGCTTGGTTAATTTATGAGTTATTTACAATTTTTTTCCAATGTCTACCATTTCCTCCTCCACATCTCACCATTCACTTATATTCTTTATTATTTCGTTTTCATTTACCACTACTCAGTCTTCGTACATCAGGTCTTGAACCATTTTTTTAATAAGAAAATATCTGATACAAATAGTAACAGTAGGGAAACATGGTCTAACATTTTTTGAGTGGGAAAGACAAAATGTTGAGACACTCTTTCAAGATCTGCCCTTGGTGGCTCTGGACAAAAAGAATATCAACATCTTGGTCAAGGAAGGAGTTTTATACTACCTTTTCATAGGTTTCTGGACAATACAGAGAATGGGATGGTTGAGTGTCATAACCCTGGCAACTGATCACATCCTCAAATACCAACTCAGACGTCTGACTCCATCCATGAATTTCCACCACCTTTGCATGCATGTCCCCCGTCTCAGGGAGAAGCATCTGTGAAACATCAATGCTCAGGAGTGAAGAGATTCCCAGTCTAAAAAGTCACAAAATCATATGAGAGCAGAGTCCAGAGGTTCCTTTCAGATAACTAGCTCAATACTCGAGAGCTTCTAAACTCCAAGAACTACTTGGTATTACCAATCAGCCTGGTGATCTTTGAAGGAATCCAGGTTTCCAGAGAGCCAGTATTCCAGCTTTAAATAAAACTGGCAAACTCCCAATAATAGCCATCTTTATGGTCATCAACATTCATCTCTGGTGTTCAACTGAAGCCCTATATATCATATTCATAGATACACAGAGCATTATCTCTGGACTCTGTAAACCAGGAGATGCCTCTGCCTTGAGATCACCTACATGCCTTTCCCCAATTTTATAAACAACCTTTAGCTAGGTAATACTTTGGTAAACAGATAGGCAAAGGTATGTGTGATTTGGCTGTCTTGAATCTGAATAATATATTATGCTGTACCCTTTCCACTTCTCTATCATGCTTGCAAGGAACTATACCATCAATCTTGTATTTGTCTTGCCTCAAAATCTAATAAAAAATCACAAATAAATGACAATAATATAATCGATGTTTCACTCCTTTCCATCCCACAGAATACAGTGCAAACACTCTGGGATATGAATTAGGAGATGTCGTTTCTTGTTCCAGTTTAATTGCTGAGAGTGTGACTCTAGACAAGTAATTTAATCTCTGGAAAACCCTCTAGAGTGAAAATAAAAACCCTGTCTTGCCTTTCACTTAGGACGACGCTGAACAGATGAAATGATGCATATGGCAACATACTTAACACTATTATATATGTAGAAGAGGTCAGCCTAGGAATGTAGGAGGAGAGTCAGGTTAGCTATTTAGGCGTGAAGAGGAGGAGACCCACTGTATTGGGGCACTGTCGTGAGAGATTTGTTTATTTTATAATTGCCAAAAAGCAAGGGAGGGTTTCAAAATGTTTACTTAGAGGTAATCAGTTCAGTCTGACCCCTTTGTTTAGTATATAGTTTCTCTTGTAGATAAATCTCTTCAAAAAATAAGCAATTATTACAGTATAATTTTTGACATCTTAGTGAAAAGAAGCACATTCACCTGCTATGACATCAAACTGGTGTTAGCTTTGCACTTCAGGATTTTGGAATCTAGGAAATAAAATGCTAACAACAGAATTACCCATGATAACTCAACAGTTATTTTCATAGGCATCCGCATATAAAAGTGTAAAATTCTTTAATGGAAAAAAATACACCAACAAAATGACTAGCAGTGTTTTTTGATGTTATTGTTTTGTTGTATTCTCTCCATGCTAACATGACTTTTTTTTTTAACGTTTTACACATTTTAAAACTTTACGTTATGTGTGTGTGTGGTTTAGGGGGAGGACTTTGGGGGGAAACACTTTGAATTCTACTGGGACACATTTTCCTGGAGTTATTTGCTTCTTAAAACAAGTCAGTACCATCATTTATAACCATAACCCTGAAGGCATCATAGTTGCCTAAATATATAAACGAAATGTGCTATTTGCAGAATCTTTAGCTAAGTACTTTAAAATATGGAATGGTTTGGGGAAAGACATACAAGTAAAAAGAATCATATCTGATGCTATCTAGGAATGTTTATTAAATGCCTATTTGTGGTTGTGTTTGGCATTCTAAAGGGCAAGATAAATGTAATTGTGGAATCATAGAATTATAAAGCTGGAAGGAATTTAAAATGAGTCTTATCTAGCTTGTATACTTTACTGATGGAGAAAGTGAGGTTAAAGAAGATGAGTCCTGAGGCCACTGAGCTAGCAAGAAATAGGACTCACACCCATGTTTCCCAAGACCTAGTTCAAAGCTCCTTCCAACACACTCCCCTTAAGATCCCTTTTATATCCACTACTGCTAATGTATCATGTGAATTTCCCTAACATGCCTATAAACAACCAAGCAATTTTCTAAACATGGTGTTACAGCAAGAACAGAACCAACAGTTAACTTTAGGCTCTGTTGACACATTTAAAAGTGGGTAGGAGATATTTGGCCATTACCAAATCATTTGATTAATGTCAACAGCAGTCCAGATCTTCCAGGTTCTGAAATGGATGGCTGTGTGAACAGGGAGCTGATTGGACGGTGTATAGGGCCCATGTGAAAAGGGTTTATGGAAAAGCACTCCTTTCCTTCTTGCTGTGTAGATTTGCTTGAGAGTAGAGGCCAGAGAATTGTTAGGAAAGAAAATTCCTGAGAATAAATCAAATCACAAGTCTTTAGAGAAAAACAATCAATTAGGTCACATATAGTCCACCCCATGTAGCAAGGGTAGGACTGCTTTTCAGGGGCTGGGCCTGAGTGTTGTGTTTTCTCCCCAAATTGCTTTGCAATGACATCAACCCTGCACACTCCCCATTCTTCTGTTCCACTGTTCACCATATAATGGCCCTTCATGAAGGTTTTGCTGAAGACAGAAATTAACCTTTTGGAGTCTAGTTACATGAATCCAGACTGATCTTCTTTCTGACAGGAAGATTTATTTTTAGCCAGTATTTAGGTGCTCTGGGCTTGACTAAGAGAGAATTCCTGGTGGAAACGAAATTGTTAGTCAGCTATGGTCTCCATGGTGATTTTTTTTAAGACCAAGTTTGAATCAGTCTTCTAAATATTGAGGCATAATTTGTGAATGCAATTGAATGAATAATAATAGAATTATCAACAATACAGCATTACCTTTAATTCTGGTATTTGAGACTTTCCACAGACTAGCTCATAACTGGTCTTCAAATTGGTCTCTGAGCATGACCTTAAGGGTCGCCTTTCCTCAATCATAATGTTCTTGCCAGGCAGCTGTGTTTTATTTTCACTGCATCTGTATATCCGGTTCCTTTAAAGAGCAGCTCTATTCCTCCCATTCCTGAGTTCTTTCCTTAATACTGTTTCATTGTAATCCCGCTTACTTTATGCAATTCATATAGCACAGGCTCCCTTACCCTAGGAACTGATACATTGGAAAGAACTCTGGTTTGAACATCAGGAGACCTCAGTTTTAACTGTCAAAGCAAATTCTATGGCCTGACTTAAATTTCTTGATCTAAAAATCCAGCAAGTTGGGCAAGATCATTTCCAATGTCCTTCGTCTGTAGATTCTATGATGAATCTCAGTCACAGAAACAATAATACGGTCATCAGACAGCACTGTTTTCCTGCTCTATCTTTTTAATAGAGTGTTTTTCATCATTATCTTTTCAAATTTGTACTTAAGGTTCAGAAATATGAAGTGCAACCAAAAGCTGCTGTGAGCTAATGAGAGGGAGAAGCGAATTCACCTCTCCGAGGAGACTCATGTTCTGATAAACCTGCAGAATGTGTCTGCAGGCTGGGAGTGCTATTAACCAAATGCTTCCAGTGGCAAAGTGGAGACGTCACATGATTTATTGTTGATTACCTTTCTCTAAGTGTCCAGAAAGCCGTTAAAATAGGAAAAACAAGAAAAAAAAAAACCCTCGAATACCTCGTCGTTGGCCAAGAATAAGCAAGTTTTGGGTGTCATCCGTTTAGGACAATAGACCAGAGTGTGTGACTCCTCTAATTGACCAAAGTGGTGGTGGTGGGGCGGGGGGGGGGGGCGGGAAGAATGAAGCAGCTGGTGTGTTCTGTGCTTTTAATGGGTTTTCTCTCCTTCTACTACATGTTCCTCCGGGTTAAGCTATACATAGGTAAAAAGAAGGGAAACAGAAGCAAACTACCCCCAAAAGTTCTTGGAATTTGCCCCCTTAAGTCGTGCATAGCTAAAATAAATATTTGTTGAGTGCCTACTATGTTATATCTATAAGGTATGGGGTCAATATAGTGTAGTGGGTAAGATTACAGCCCCTGGAACCAGTTAATACAGTACTTAAAGCACTGCATGTCTCATAGGTGACCCACAATAAGTGTTCGATAGTGTTAGTGGTTGTTATTGCTGTTTGCTGGGTACTAGGTACAAAATGAAGGAAATAATAATGTTTCTGCTTTCACAGACAACCAAAGTAAACCCTACCAAATTAATAAATACTTTTAAAACACTGTGTTTGAGAAAATTGTGGCTGGAAGAATAAAATGTACTCCAATATTCTGGACAGTTCTTCCCTTGCATACAACCGACCACATTTCCCAAGCTTGTGTTATAATAAACTGGACAAACATAGGGTTTAAGTTAAAATATAAAAGGCATAGAATACATTTGCACTGCAACCTGGGTCACATTGGTCTTGCCCTATTTTGTAATCCTCCAGGCTGAAAAAGATTTCTTTATTATGGGTGTGAAAATGAACTCAGCTGGCTTTCTCCCGGACTCCTCTCCCTTCCCACTTTCCAGTCCCCTCCATCCTATCCTTTTGTCCACTGAGCCCCCTCCTCACGTCTTTTGTGACACCAGAGAGGAATTAGAGGGTCTTGCAGTGTTTTAGAAGTTACTTGGCTTAGACAATAACGCGGATGCTGTGAGTTACCTCGGGGGAGAATGTGCTTGGACATGCGACATTAAATTTACGTGTACGCTTGAATCCATCGGCTGTGCTGTAAGACAGCGGATCTGCTCAGAGAAAGGCATGGCTCAGGAGAAGGCAGAGAGAGCAAGGCACATTCTTGGCCTGGAGGCAAGCTAGCTGATGGCAGAAACTTCTCGGCTGCTACCATAAGCCTGGTAGCAGAGACAGTGAACTCTTCCAGGGGCCAGCTGGGGTGGACCGCCTCCTTCTGTTACTCTCTCTTCTCTAAAATTGCTGTGGCCACAGCACCCCATCGCGCCAGCACAGTGCTCTGTAACCGGACCACGTTTCTGAGTTGCCAATGCTCCATGGACAGCTCAGTAAAAAGAGAGTTTATGGAAACACGAAGAGCGCCTGTTTGTGTTTAGCCCGGCGTCAGGTCTGACTGAAAATGAAATCTTGTTCCTGTCGTGCTGTGGGATTGCAGAGGGAGCCACACGGAGACCAGAAAGCAGAAGAACTTACGGCGATGATTTTATGTGGGTTTTAAAAGGGAGGTATGATCAGAAATGTGACTGTTAAAAGGCATTTCAGTGTTCCAGATTTATTCCCCTTTGGTGACTCCCGTGTCACATCCACTTAGGTTACAAATATAAACAAAAGAGTCCCAACTGCAGCGACAGGAAGCTCAGAAAGAGACTTGACTAAAGCAGCATCAGGTCCTGTCCTTTTAGGCATTTGAAGAGCCCTGGCCACCGGCTGGCGGAAGGTGGTGGGAAGACTGCTGAGCAGGCGGAAGCGGTGATGGATGGTGATGGATGCGTCTGAATGTCCACCGCTCCGCTGAGCAGGTGCTCCCGCCTCGGGCTCCTGCCACACTGATTAATCCAGAGCATCTCAGCCACCCTCGCTGTAGCTCCGCTCTGTCAACAAGTGCTTCTGAAAGGACAACACGGGACTTTCCAAACTGTAAACAGAATAACTGGTTTTAAAAAATGACAAAAAAGAAAAAAAAATAGAAAAAAAGAAGCAGCAAAGTCCTCACTGTGTGCCAAGCCTTGTATTAGGGGGCGGAAATTCTAGACACCTTTATTCTCGTGGCAAACTGGCCATTATCTGGTGCATTCTGGCAAGCTCTCTGATCTGGACGTCCAAGGAATCCAGACTCAGCATCATACCAAATGCTAGGCTTTGTGCCAGCACTTTCATATAAGTATAGGAGGAATGTTAGCAGACTATTAACATTTTTCTTTCAACCTGTGAAGTATCGCATGCCATCTACTACCTGTCACACAGCTCCATGGGGGATGGGGGGGTCATTCCTTCTACAGCCTGGTCCCTGGACACAAAACCAAAGCATCCAGGGACCTCAAGGACAAATTTCAAGATGGGAGGCTGCAGAGCAAAAAGAGGCAGGGTAGGGTCTGATGAATTAAATTAATCAGGAGGTGTGGCCAATTCAGTCCATTGCCCAGGAAGTATTTAGTCTCCCCGCATTCCTTGCTCTGAGAAACTCAACTTTTGGGGGGTGCCAACTAAGGGCAAGTTTATTCAAAGACAATCCCGATAAACCTGATTCCCAATTTCCCAGCATCTATGGGAAGACTTGCAACCCAGATCTGGTCAATAAAATTGAAGTGGAAGTCTGCTGGGAAGGGGGTGGAAAGAGGTGGTGTATAAAATGCTTGCTTTCCTGGGCTTCTGTGGTGGCGCAGTGGTTGAGAGTCCGCCTGCTGATGCAGGGGACGTGGGTTCGTGCCCCAGTCCGGGAAGATCCCACATGCCGCGAAGCAGCTGGGCCCATGAGCCATGGCTGCTGAGCCTGCGCATCAGGAGCCTGTGCTCTGCAACGGGAGAGGCCCACGTACCGCAAAAAAAAAAAAAAAAAAATCTTGCTTTCCTGATTAACAAAAATGGATGTGGCTGCCAATACCTCTTCCTCCTTCCATAGAATTCCTGTCTTACACTCAGATATGATGGCTGGAGCTGCAGCAGCCTTCCTGTGATCAGAAGAGGAAGGCTATAAGAATGGCAGAGACACTAGACCTACAACGGCCGAGTCACTGAAATCATTGTAATTGCCTACGTCTGCTATTGTTGTGGAAGGAAAGCAAAGCCTTGTTTTTGAAAGCCTCTGTAATCAGATTTTATATTACAGACAGCCAAACCTTTTCTAACTATTAATATGGTGGAAAGGGAAGGGACCGTTCCATATCTCTGGAGGGAGACTCAGCAATTGCAAATACCTAGTCTAAGGTGCATAACAAAATTGAGATTGACCCGAGTGATTATCACCATGTGGGGATTTGGGCAAGGAGATGTGAAGTCTTGAAGCAGCTGCTGGAGTTCTCCGGATGGGTGGAGATCAAAGTTGAAGCACCACAAAGCCTTTTAGGGATACTGTGACTGCTCAGGTCAGGCCATATAAAAGCAGACTCTGTCCCTGGGAGCGATGAACAGACCCAAGGAGGAAGACTGAGCTTCTACACTGATTTGGATTCATTTTTCTAGGGAACTGCACTAAAACAAAACAAAACAAAACAGAAAATCTGTCTTCCCTCAGGACCTTATGGCATGAGTCATTTTCATGCAAAAGAGGAACTCCAGCATTGTTCTGCTATAAAGAGCCGGGTTGTAAACCCCACTCCTTGTGCCATCCCTTATACCTCTCTCTTTCCATCTTGCTCTTGCTTCTTGCCACTTCTGACACACAATTCTCCTGTTTGCATTTCTACATAGCCTTTCTATGAACTTATTTCTCCCCTCAAGCCTTATTTAGTGTCTCCCTGCAGATGTGTGGCCTCAATGCTTTTAGTAAGCACCTATCTCTACCTAAGTGGGGAACAAACCGAAGCCCAGAACAAGGAATAAAGCCGACCAAATGCACTGGTCATTCAGGCTGAATCCTGATGGCCATGGGGAGAGAGTAGGTGCAGCATTTTAATGGAGGGCTTTGGATTTGGTCTTTCTTGTTCTGAAATGCATTTTTCTTTAGAGAAACTTAACCTCTCAGAGTTTCTTAACTTGTTGATATGTGAAGTGGGGATAATAGTAATGTAGACCTCATAGGGTTGTTGTTTTAGCTGAGATGATTTATCAAAGCATTTAGAATAGTACCTGATACACAGTAAGTATCCGAGAAACCTAACCTATTTGAGCGAGGAGTAGGTCATTTTATCAACAGATACTTATTAAGTGTGGTTTCTATGCTGGGCGCCTGGAGTACAATAATGACCAGTAAGCTTTAGTCCCTACCTTCAGGGATTGTACATATAAGAGAAAGTCAGTTGATAATCCCCATTCTTTGGTGTCACAAGTGCTATGATATGGAGTGAAAAACAAGGTGCTAAATAACCTACCTGCAAAGAAGATTGGGAAACATAGGGTTCCAAGATATATTTGAGGAGCACAAACTCTTCACCACAGCAAGTCCATCTGGTCACTAAGTAACTGGATGTTCCCTTCTCCCAGGTGTGGAATATATTTACCCCTCCCAAGGGAGACAACAACCCAGAGTTCAATGCATTGTATTGTCTGGTCCAATCAAGGGAAAGAAACCACATGGTAATCATAACAGGGAAACTTTAATGTAAAGAACTATCCACTGTAAGAGGGGATTAGATTAACAAGAAATTCGCTAGTTAGAAGTCAAGAGAACTCTAAAGAATATGGGAACAGAAGATATAAGGAGAAGTCAGGACTTGGGGCTGAGATATCACAGCCAAGGAGGAGCCTTATATGGTGTCCACTCCCCACCCCAAGTGGCCAGGGCTGAGATCCAACACGGTTGGAGATTCATTGCATTGCTCTCTGATGGCAGAGAAGTCACTGTGGTGCCATGCTGGGAGACCTTACTGGAAATCTACCCTCTGGAATTCGCTGGAAAACTGTCCTCTAGAAAAGCTATTCTCAAAGAGATGTCTCACTGGAGGCACTCCACTGCAATATGCTCACAGAGGGGATGCCAAGCAACTTGCTGGCCTCAAGGAGCTGCAGGCCACCATGCACTGCAGGAACCTCACGATGGTGAAGCCTCAGGCACTGTGGGAGCATGCCTCAAGAGCACAGCAGAAGCAGGGAGCAGACCCGTTCTTCTCCTGGAATCTCTCTCCATTGCCCTGTGCTGCATCGGTGCAGGCTGGTGAAGGGAAAATAGTTAAGAGTGCAGCTCCATTTTCACAGGACAGTCAAAAAGGGTGAATTGGAACTGTGAGGCAATAGACTGATAAACAGCACAAATGTCGAACTCAAACTAGGCAATGTACCATAATCTCTTTATTAAGACAACAGTATCATCTCTGGGTCCAGAGAATTGGGAAATAAATTCTACATTCCTCCTTAAGCCCCTCCCCACTAAACACACACACACAGACACACACACACACACTCACTCACTAGGAACACAATGGTGTAGCCAGAATAGGATGACTGTAGTGAACACTCCCACTTGGAAAAGGGAAGGTGAGGGTGGTAGCAGATACTGATCGTAGTGATTCTGCTTGTAAAACTGTGAGATGTTTTAACCCCAGATGGAGTAGAGTTCTAGATCAGACCATGCACATGCTCTCTGGAAGGGCTCATTTGTCCACTTCCTCTCTATTCCCCGGCTCTGCTCTCTGAGGGTGTCATCAGACATCCTAGAATTGATTAAAATTTCAGACAAGGACGTTTTGCAGTCTTGTGGCTTCTTAGGTTCATTCCCTTGAAGACTTAGCTGGATTCTGATTCATTGACTTTCACTCAGCTCCACGTGCTAGTCATTGTGCCCTGATAGCTTCAGAGATATTATACATTAGAGCCATTATATTACTCCTTGTTTTTGCCCTCACAATTCTCTCAGCTTAATTAAAACTACCTTAAAGCTCTCAGACTCAATCTGATCTTTGCCCCGAATCACTTTATCCTTCTACGAGGTTATTCTGGACATTTGTTATTCAAAGCCTTGTCAGATTTCTTCTCTTACAGTTTGGGCTTCAGAAACAGATTTCCAGCCCTGCAAGGCCCCAAATTTCCAGACTCTTTTTGTTTCATTCCAATTCACTTCTGCTTGTACACAGGCTAATTTATTCAGCTCATCTCTTTCTTGTAAGACCTTCCTAAATCCAGAGTAGTAGCTAATATATCACTAATAATAGTTATTTAAAAATTTTTCCCTAGCATATTACAAGCATACTACATCTGTTCTCACTGTTTTCATTGCTAAACATGGATCATCTTTTCAGCCTCCAGTACCACGTTCTTCATAGCTTACTGTTCATGCCCTTATCCAATGCCGCATACATCAAGTTTTTGTAATATGATACTACAGTTTTGGAACTGGTATTCATTTTAATCCGGATAATTAAGTCTTGCTGTTGAAGCATACCAACCTTAAAATCTCTGTGACTTAACAGAATAAAGGATTACTTCTCATTTAATCTAGGTCTGATACAGATTAAACAGCCTTCTTCTGTCCCCAAGCTAAAATCCTGGAATGCGCAACCTTCAAGATCAGCATGGCAGAGGAGGAGAAAAATTTTGTCAATAGTAGCTTCTTGAAAAAGGCACCATCCTACACTGTTGGTGCCAATGTACATTGGTACAGCCAATATGGAGAACAGTAGGGAGGTTCCTTAAAAACTAAAAATAGTTACCATATGATCCAGCAATCCCACTCCTGGGCATATATCTGGAGAAAACTCATTCAAAAAGATACATGCACACCGATGTTCATAGCAGCACTACGATAGCCAAGACATGGAAGCCACCTAAATGTCCACTGACAGATGAATGGATAAAGAAGATGTGATATACTTCTACAATAGAATGTTACTCAGCCACAAGAGAAATGAAATAATGCCATTTGCAGCAACATGGATGGACCTAGAGATTATCATACTAAGTGAAGTAATTCAGAGAGAGAAAGACAAATATCATATAATATCACTTATGTGTGGAATCTAAAGAATGATACAGATGAACTTATTTACAAAACAGAAGCAGACTCACAGTCATAGGAAACAAATTTATGGCTACCAAAGGGGAAGGGGGGGGATAAACTAGGATTTGGGGATTAACAGATACAAACTACTATATATAAAATAGGTAAACAACCAGATCCTACTATATAGCACAGGGAACTATATTCAATATCTTGTAGTAAACTATAATGAAAATCTGAAAAAGAATATATATATATATGTATATTATATAGTGTATATATAACTGAATTACTTTGCTGTACACCAGAAACTAACACAACATTGTAAATCAACTATACTTCAATAATAAAAACAAACAAAAACCCCACAAAAAATGGCTTCTCAGAATAGAGTGAGGGCAAGTATGTTTCAGATTGAAGGATCAGCATGTGCAGAGAAAACATGGTGCCACATTGGAAATACACTAGGCTAAGACTCAAGGGACTAACTCAAAATCTTTCTTGATGATGGAGAGGTACATCCCAAGATATCATTAGACTGGACTTCTTTCTGCTGAGGCTTTTAGCGATGTTGAGAACATATGGAATTCATGGTAGGAATAGAATAGGGAGTGACAGAAATGCAGTATTTGAAATCTTCCAAAAATATGCAGTACCTACATATAGAGCCAGAATATTTTTAATGCCTTCACTTTCAGAGATGAATATATGTTTCACATTACTTAGAAAACAGGTTTAATTAATTATTATCTTTCGCATAGCAATTCTTCCTTCAGGAGTTGTTCTAAGGGCAATCATTATGGATCACCAAGACAGAGTGACAGTATAATTTATTGACCAAACTTGGATACTTTTGTGAGTGAAAGGATAAACTATAAGTACAGTAGGACAACAAGTGTTAACTGATCCTATCCTGGGCAAACAGGATATTCATATTTCATATGATGTCATGAAATTTCTATATGTATCATGAAATGTGTCACATCACTATTTATAATGTAAAAGTTAAAAAATGATATTAATAAACACATAGAAAGGTATTATAGTTCTCATAAAATGATCTAATAAGCAGTTGATAAAATGATGTTATAAATAAAACACTGGGTACTGTGGAAAGAGTTCACAATATGTCAAGATGTGAGAAAAACAGGTTAAAATTTTGTTTCTATTCATAGTGTAGGGGAAAACATAGTGAAAACTTCTATAGCTTATTAAAATTGTTTAACTTGAATGGCTGAATGGGAGAACGATGTGTATGTGTATGTCTGTGTGTCTTTACTTAATTGTATTTTCTAGCTTGATTTACTCTTCCTATTTGGCAGTCTAGGGAGTCTGTAAAAAGTCTTTAACAAGTTACTTTTGGACTTAACCAAGGTTTTTAACTAGTGAATTCAGCTGAAGGGCAGCTCGGAGACAAAGAATAATAATTCTTCCCCAACATATAGCACTTTCACATTAAAGTGCTTTCATGTGCATTATCTGATTTGATTTACTCAACAGTAGATAGGTATAACTCTCATTTTACAGTGTCAGAATTAGAATTTCTGAAAGATTTAATTGCCCAGAGTCAAACAGATACTTGGAGGTAAAGTGGGAATATACCTCACGTCTCCCAACTCTGAGTTCAAATTTCTTTCAACGGTAGCTTCTTGGGGTCCTCCTGGGTCACTAGTTGTGACCCAAATTTTTATTATTAACATTGCTAAGGGGCCGCTATTTGGTTAGAAAGGGGTCTCTGGAAAATCTGTCTTGAAACTTCAGATGCACAAGTGATGTACTTAGCACTGGGTCTTGCCTGATCACCAGAAAATTAAAATACTGAATTTAATAAAAATTCAAACTCTAGTCACATGATCTGAAGACTTGACTGTGTTTTAAGGATGTAACATTTAAGATTTTATTTTTCTTCCTGGTAGAATTTATTCCAATTCTATTTTATATAGTTTAAAGTATTTACTTAGGTTTTTTTCCCCATAAACAAAGACACAAGACCATAAGCCTTATATACATTTATTAATAAATTTGCTGTCATTATTAATGTATCTTAGGAGATGTTAATAAAGATTATGGGGGTGGTTGAAGGGAGTTAAGCATTAATTCAGTCTTTGCATGCCCTCTGCTTATGACTCAGAAATGTGCATCTTCTCATTTGGGCTTTAAATTCTTTCAGGGACTTCTTGAAGAGGTGAGCAATACTTCTTGTCAGGGCTCAAATCTAGCCAGGGAATACTAAATTAATCAGCTGGAAACACAAAGATCTGCCATTGTTGTTTCTTTGGAAATTAAATGCTAAATTTGGGAAGGGTGATGGGAAAGAGTTATGAGGTAAGTCCCTAACACATGTTTCCCGTTGCTTATTCTGATGAATAGAAGGCTGCCTGGCTCCTGTTGACTATGTGTATTCTTGGGTTAGAGCAGCCACTTAATTTCATATTTAAATAATTGCTTTGAATGATCACAGAAGTGAAGGACAGTCACTCACATCTGCGTAATTTCTAGTACTGAAATCTAACAACCTTGCCTTGCAGACCTGGCCTCAATTTATATTGTTGATATTTAATATTTAGTATAGCTTTAAAATTTACATCAGTTATTTCATAAATTATTTTCAGTAGATTTTATGTCAGATACTTCAGAGTTTATGTTGTTCTGAGACCCAATAATTTGCAGACATTTAAAATGGTTGTCTGACCATGTGTTCAGGTGGGAAGGGAGAGGACTTGGTGAGCTAATTCCACGGAAGTTTTTCTATTAATTTATTTAATTATTTTTGATATTTTTTTGTATTTTTATTTGCCAATAGTAAACAAATAAAATTAGATTTCGTTTTACAACATGAAGCAAGGAAATGCGGATGCAGTGGTCAAAAGCGTATAAACCTTGAGTGAGCTCCATAGTTCAAATCCCAGCTTCACCAATTAGCAGCTGAATGAGTTAGGGCAAGTTAGTCTTACATTTCTCATTTAATTTCCTGATTTTAAAATTACCTAATTTGTGACGTTGTGAGGACTATATGAAATAATTATACAGAATGTCTGTTAAAGAAGAGGTGTGTGTTTTCTTTCTTTGGGTTTTATGTTAAAAATATAGTATTGGACCTATTATACCTGATGATCATGGACTTTAAGGGAAACATGTAATTATTTGATTGAGCTTAAATTTTTTTTCTTTATGAGCTATCTATATGAGTTTTCTCATTCATATGATGCTAATTTTGGCATTTACCTCGAAAGATGAAATAAGGACTTTTAAGTCTGCAACATGGTGAAATATACTAGTGAGGAAATACCCAGAGTGACAGAAACAAGAAGAGCATTAATAGCTGAGGAAGAAACATGTGTGTTGATGCTGTGGTACCTTGAGGTGGGGAAACAGGACATTGATTTAGATCAAATAGCACAAAGTAGACACCCAACGATTAAAGAGATTAAACAAATAAATGAAGCTTTAGAAAACACCAAGTAAGGTAGAGAACAACACTTTTAAATGGTGGATTTAAAAAAGAACCATATAGAACTTTTAGAAATCAAAAGTAGCCATTAAATTAACATTTAAATGGACATTTAAAATTTTAAATGTCAACATATCTGAGTCAAGAATAGGTAAATAAGAAAATAGACCTAAGGAAATTACTATCAGAATGAAAAATAAATGAAAGCTATGAAAGATAGGTTAAAACCCACAAAAGCAGGCGTTGATGTCACTGAGCGTAGGCACATAATGTCTGTTGTTTGACTGTTATGTTGGTGCACATAGGGTTGCATTTCCTGGCTGCTTTATGCATAGGTTGGATCATAAGTTCTGGCCAGTGAGTAATGAATGGATGTAATGAATAGCTCTTCTACAGCAAACATTTAATTGCCAGAGTATTCTTTTCTCTTTAAATGGTAACAGGTTCACTTAGCTTGGGTCCCTTAGTAACTACAATGAGCAGACTCCCTCTGATGAATCTAAAATTAACATGTAACATGAAAAAAAATGACTGAAATAAATCTTTGATGTTTTGGACCACTGAGATTTTGGGAATGTTTGTTACACTAGTAAACCTAGCCCAGGGATTATTCAACTAAGAACTACAGGCCCTAGACACCTCTTTTTGCAAATAAAATGTTACATATATATACAATAGACTATTGTTCAGCTATCAAAAGGAATGAAATAATGCCCTTTACAGCAACATGGATAGACCTGGATATTATCTTATTAAGTGAAGTAAGTCATACAGAGAAAGATAAATGTCATATGATATTGCTTATATATGGAATCTAAAAAAAAAAAGATACAAATGAACTTATGTACAAAACAGAAACAGACTCACAGACTTAGAGAACAAACTTATGGTTACCAGGGAAGGGTGGGGGGGTGGGGGCGGAGGGATAGATTGGGAGTTTGAGATAGACATGTATACACTACTATATTTAAAATAGATAACCAACAAGGACCTACTGTATAGCACAAGGAACTCTACTCAATATTCTGTAATAACTTAAATGGGAAAAGAATTTTAAAAAGAATAGGTGCATGTATTAATATATGTATAATTGAATCACACTGCCGTACATCTGAAACTAACACAACATAGTTAGCCAACTGTGCCCCAATATAAAATAAAAATTAAAAAATAAAATACTTCACACACACACACACACACACACACACAAAATAAAATGCCATTGGAACACAGCCAAACTCATTCATTTATATAATATCTGTGTCTTCTATTATGCTACAACAGCAGAACTTAATAGCTGTAACAGGTACTATATGGCCCACAAAGCCTAAAATACCTGTTCCTTTATGAAAATATATGTAAATGTCAAATCACTATGTTTCACGCCTGAAACTAATATAACATTGTATGTCAATTATACTTCAATAGAAAGGAAAAAAGAAAGAAAGAGAGAAAGGAAGGAAGGCTAAACTCTAACAAAGAAATGGAGAGAACAAAAACTATCAAAAATCTTGTAAACATTTCAATAGGTGATAATTTAGAAAAAAAAAGACATATTATAGAAATAATAGAAGATAATTTTATTAAATTAAAACATAAAAAAGATAATAACTCATCAAGGATTGTGTTTCCTTTTATGATAGAGTACATTGTAGCTGACCAATGTTCCTACTGGAAAAAAATAGAAAATCAGGATGA
Organism: Delphinapterus leucas; assembly: GCF_059928025.1. Lineage (NCBI taxonomy): Eukaryota > Metazoa > Chordata > Mammalia > Artiodactyla > Monodontidae > Delphinapterus > Delphinapterus leucas. The sequence continues at coordinate 43,775,538 of NC_143130.1, read as the reverse complement.
AGTTTTGCTATGTATATATAATTGAAGGCATTAGAGAACTGCCAACAAAAGAATACTCAGAGGGCTAAAATCACAGATGGAAGGGAATTGTAGAGAAGTAAGCCCATATTCTGTAACAGCTCCATTTTTCAAGGAACATGCAAATTTTGGGTGGCAATTTAGGCAGAAGGCCACTGTTACACAAAGAAGCTAGCAAACGTTTTGGAACTCATGGGAGTAGAGAGGAAAATATAGGTGTTTCAAGCAGTCAAATAACAAAGGACCTGGGGGGCCATAATCCTGTTGAGGAAGTAGGTTCAGTGTAGTAACTCCAACATTTTGCTGGTTTTTCTCTAGAGGCTTTTGCAGTGCAAATGTAACATGATAGGCAACTAGGCAGAAAACAAAAACAAACATGCAAACAAATAAAAGGTAGAGGGAAAAGATTATAAACACCCTAAGACCTGAAGGGCTAAACACCAGGGGTGGGTGAAACATACAGTAAACAGACTCTTATGATACTTGCAACCCAGAATTAAATAAGCTCCCTCTCTGATTGAAATAATTTTATCTTCTGCTGCTCTGCTTAGTAGGGGAGAAGCCTACACTGGAGAAAGATAGACCAGGCAGAAGCTCTAAAATTTATCATAATGATGTCTAGCATTTAACATAAAATTACAAAACAAGGAGAAGAAAAAGGAATATAAAGCAGGAGAAACAAAATTATAAATAATATAGTAGCTGTACACCAAACGGTAATGATAATTATAGTGCATTAAACAGTTCAAATACTCCAATTAAAATACAAAAATAATAAAATTGGATTAAAGGAGAAAGAAACACATGCTGCTTACAAGACATGCTTCTTAAATATGAGAGCACAAAAAATTTCAATTTAATGGATGAAAAACAATATGCCAGGAACTAACCAAAAGAAAGTTGGCTTAAATATATTAATAAATTAGACTCTAAGAAAAAAGTATTGCTAGAGAAAAAGAAGAAGCTTACACAATAATAAAAGGGTTAATTTACCAAGATCATATTAAACTTCTCTATTTTTATGTATATAATAATATTGCTTTGAAATACATAAAACAAATTTGTAAGAACTAAAATGAGAAATAGAAAAATACACAATTGTAGTAGGAGATTATTAATACACTTTATCGAATAACTGATAAAACAAGTAAACGAAAAAACAGCAAGGATATGGCCAACGTTAAGATGTACAAATTTGAGTTAATTGACACATACAGAACACTACACCCAGTGATAACAAAATGCATATTTATCAGAAGTAATCATTTACTGGGCCTTAAAGCAAGCTTAGCAAATTTCAGAGGATTGATTTTATTCAGAGTATGTTCTCTGATAACGGTGGAATCAAGCTAGAAATCAATAACAAAATGCACATTTACAGCTCTTTGGGAAATAAGATACACTTCCAAATAAGCCAGGGGTCAAAGAAATCATCCTAAAAATTAGAGAATATTCTGAACTAAGTAATAATAAAAATATGCCCTATCAAAACATGTGTGATAATGTTAAATCTCTATTTAGAGGAGAAATAATATTAAATGAATACACTTACAAAAGAAATCCTTAAAACCAATAACCTAGTAATGACAACAACAGAAAATTCCTTTCAGTAATCTACGGTTACACAGTAAATTCCATCATCCGATAAATAGTTTCTGAAAAAGAACTGTAGCAAATATACTTAATGGTGAAATCTTAAAGTCTTCTCCCAGAGACTGGAGAGTCAGCAAAGGAGACCTTCTGTCACCATTACTGAAGCTACTTGCCAGTGTAATGAGGCAAGGAAAAGGAATTCAAAGTACAGGGAATGGAGGTAGAAACTCCAATTTTATTTACAGTTGACAATTATTTATGTAATTTTCAAAAATCTACAAAATATTAAAACTAATGAGTAAATGCATCAGAGTTGTTTGATACAAGGCTATTATGTAACATTGATTGTATTTCTGTGTACCAGTAACAAACAAAAGGGAAATAAATATTTAATAATGATACCTTTCATGCTAGCAGCAAAACATCAAATACTTAGTAATGATTCTAATAAAAGATTTCAAGACTCCTTCTCTGAAATCTACAAAACCACTGAAAAAATTAAAGAATAATTAAATAAATGGAGTCAGATATTATGTTTATAAACTGTAATAATGAATATTGTATAGATAGCAGTTCTCCCCAAATTGCTCTGTGTAGATTAAATACATCTCCAATCAGAAAGGTTTTGTGTTTTTTGGTGAATTTTGGGGGGGTCTGGGGGAGAGTAAAGAAAGTTTACACACTGATTTTAAAATTTATATGGAAATCAAAAGGGACAAGAACATTCAAAACAATCTTGAGGAAAAACAGAGTTAAAGAAATTGTAAAACCAGAAAGCAAGACATTATAATGTCATAGAAATTAATATAGAGCTTTTAGAAACAGACCACTGAAACAGGTTAGAGAGATCATAGTCATAAGTTCATCTCATATGAGACAAGATGACACTATAGTAGAATAGGGAGAGGATGATAATTTTAATAAGGGAGAGGATGATAATTTTAATAAATGATGCTGAGTTAACAGATATACATATATAAAAAAATTTAATGTTGACCTTATCTCACAGTAAAGGCTAACATCAGTTCCAAGTAAACTGTAGACCTAAATTTGAAAGGCAAAACAATAAAGCTTTTAAAAGGAAACAGGATGAATTAGTGACCTTGCAGTAGGACAAAAAAGCAGTAACCAAGAAGGAAAACATATTAGTAAATTAATCTCAATTAAAATTAAGAAACTATATTTATTAGAAGAAACTATTCAAGAGTAAAAACAAAAGTCAGAGTAAGAGAAGATATTTGCAATAGAAAAACAAAAAACAAAAGATCCAGGCAGAATATATAAAAATAACTTCAAATAATTAATAACAGGAGACATAGCTAATTCAATTAAAATTGGACAAAAGACTTGAACAGACAGTTCATAAAAAGAGTACCTCAAAATGGTCTATAGACATATGAAAATGTACTTAACATCATTAATCATCAGGGAAATGTAAATAAAACCACAATGCAATAGCACTACACATCTACTAAACAAATGGAAAAGAATGACTATATCAAGCAGGGTTGAGAGCAGAGTGAGGTAAGTGAGGCATCTAAGGTACAAATTTTAAGTAAGCACTTACTCTTAAATTTGATCAGTGCACAGTTCTGCACAAATCTGGAAGTGAGTGCCTCCTTACATTTTGCGCTCTAGACATCTAAATCTTAAGGAGAAACCCTCTCAGGTTCATGCAATAGACCAGAGTATAGAACTCAATGAGAGTTCTTAAGTTTTCATCCCTAGTTGCCTCCACCCACTTGTGACCCTGATGCTGAGTATTGGTGAGGATAAGAGCTAGTGGCAGTATTAATTTGCACAACGACCTTGATAGACTTTTTGGCATATTGACTAAAGAAGTATATCCACATACCCTATGACACAGCTATTCTACTCTTTGTTATTATACCCAAGACAAATTAATACATGTGTTTCTCAAACGTCAAGTATGATAATGCTTATGACAGCACAATTCCTAATTGCCCCACAAAGAAAACAATTCTAATGTCCATCAAAAGAAGAATATGTAAATACACAGTCGTGTGACAGTTCAATGGGATAGTATATAGTAATGAAAGTGAACAAAGTGCAACTATACACGACATTGTATGTAGAGTTAATCTCACACATATAATGTTGAGTGAAAGCAGGCCAACACGGTGGATCATACTTATTGATTTAGAATAATTTTAAAAGAAGGTAAAACGTATCTATGGGATTAGAACTCAGAAAAGTGGTTCCTTTGGGAAAAGAATTTACTGAGAAGAGGCACAAAGGGAACTTCTGGGATGCCAGTAATATCATTCTCCTTGACCTGAAGATTCTGAAAATTGTAAACATTTAGTCAGCTGTGCACTTATTATTGGGGCAGTTTTTGTTTATTGTTCCTTGAAGGTCTATTGATTCTGGCTTCCTTATACTTGAAACTCTGTTGTTAGGTGCGTAAGAGTTTAGGATTGTTATGTCCTCTTTATGGCCTGTAATCATTACGAAATGATGCTCTTTATCTATGGTAACATTCTTTGCTTTGAAATTTACTTTGATATTAAAAATAGACAGTCTTGATTTCTTTGGGTTGTTATTGGCATGGTCTTTTTCCATCATTTTACATATAACCTATTTGCTTCTTTATATTTAAAGTGTGTTTCTTGCAAGCAGTACATAGTAAAGTCTTGATATGTTGTTATTCAATCTAACAATTTCTGCTTTTTAATTGAATTTTTAGTTGATTTACACTTAATGTGATCTTTGATACAGTTGTGTTTACCATCTTGCTATTTTTTTCTATTTATCTCTTTTATTCTTTATTCTACTTTCCCTGTTTTTCTCACTTTTTTAGATTAATTGAATATTATTTTATGTTTTATTATATCTCTTTTTTTACTCATTAGTTAACTAATATCCACATATTACTTATTGTTGTTAGCATTTTAGTGGCTTTTTAGGGTTTATACATCTTTATTTATATATCTCTAACTTATCAGAGTCTAAACCCTACTAATATAACTTCTCATATAATTTAAGAATCTTACAAAAATATACTATAAGTTTTCCTCTCCTGGCCTTTATGCTACTGCTGTCATACATTTTACTGCTACATATTTTATAAACCCCACAATCCTGTTACTATTTTTGCCTTAAGACTCGTGCAAATTTTAAAATATATTTATTCTAGTAAAATGTTTACTAAAAATGAGAGAAAGTTTTAATATTACATGTTTCTAAAGTTAAAATCAATTTTATTAAATATTCATTGTGGTTAAAATATTTTAAAATTCTAAGAAAAATTAGCAAATCCTTAAAATTGAATCACAGAATCAAATGAAAACCTTACAGGTTAAAACAAATGGGTTGCTAACAAAACAGCATTTAAAGGGAAATCTACAACTCTAACTACACTTCCAGAAAACAAATTACTAGTCAGAAACAAAGGAACTAAGAATTCAACTCAAGGAGTGAGAAATAGAAATGAGTAAATCCAAATAAAGAAGCAGAAATTAGTGCTAAAAATAATGAGAAAAAAATGAAAACATATTGAAAAAAAGATTTAAACACAAAACTAAAGGCTAGTTTCTAAAAGGACACTATAGACAAAACTCTAAGAAGTATGATTAAGAAAAAGAAAGATGAAAATAAATACTGAATGTAAAATAGATATAATGACAAAATTAGCAGAGGCTTTAAAAGTGTTGAAAGGGTACGATGAAATATACATGATTAAATGCATCAAATTATATCAAATGAATTAATTTCTCAAAATATGTTAACCACTAGATTTTGAAGAGGAAAATTTAAAAATCTATTACATTATATTTTTAATATATTGAAATAGAATTCCAAGCCTTCCCCCATCCCCCGAACAAATAAAGTAAAAAAAATAATTAACTTCAATAATATAGATATTACTGTGGCAGTGGAGAAACAGGTACCTTCATGTTGGAAATGAGACCCAGAAATGAGACCTGGAAGCCATGGTTTTAGAAAACAATCTATTATTATGGAATAAAATTAAGTACATGCGTACCTAAATGGCATTATATACATATAAATATGGAGGGGAGTGGGATTTTAAGGAATTGGCTAATGGGATTGCACAGGTGGCAAGTCCAAAATCCACACAGCAAGCCAGCAAGCTGGAGATTCAGGTAAGGGTTGATGTTGATGACTTGAGTTTAAAGACTGAGAACCCAGGCAGATTTTCTATGTTGCTATCTGGAGGCAGAATTCTTTCTTCTTCAGGAAACCTCAGTCTTTGCTCTTCAACTGATTGTACGAGACTATCCACACCCACATTTTGGAGGGTAATCTACTTTACTTAGAGCCAACTGATTTTCAATGTTAATCACATCTGATACCTTACAGCAGTATCTGGACTGGTGCCTGATCAAACAGGTGATCATCGTTGTTTAGCCAAGTTGACACATAAAATTAACCATTGCATATTCAAAGATGATTTGCTATTTAGCAGTCTCAAGTAATGACCTGCATTTTCAAAGAGCAATGTAATGCTATCTCAAAAATATCATTAGTGAAATAAATAAGAAACTGAATGGAATAGCTATTTATGTAAATTAAGCATATGCAACATATGACAACAAGGACCCATGTATATGTGTACACAAAATGGATTGGAGTGGCATAGACTGTTCAAAATAAAGCGGGTGTCTAGGAGAGTGGGTGCAAAGGTGATGGAGCATAAAAAGAAAAAACAATGACATGAGATATTAGGGGTGCCTTGCATGGTCAGGTGATAAGGGAACCCGTTAATTAGGAAATGAGGAGTACGATTAGCTCGATTCTGTCCATGTGAGACCTGAAAACAAGTGTAATATCTTAATTCAACACAGTAACAGGTTAAACTAGTTTTAAAGTTCATGTTAAATATTCTATGACACCTTGAAATTAAAGGGCATGTACTGAACCTGGTAAATATATCTACTAAAATCCTACAGAAAATGCTACTCTTTAGGTTTGAGATCACCCATCACCTCTGACATCATATGGTAGCAAGGGGTATAGCACTACCATAGAACAAGAAAATTAAACACAATATGTAATGATTGAAAGAAGGTTAAAAACTCCTTGTTATTCCCAGATGGTAGATGAATATCTGCAAATAAAACTCTCAGAGAATCTGTAGAAAATTATTTAGAGGTATGAAAGAGTTTAGCAAGGATAATGGGTTAATATATAACATAACAAAATATCAATATATAAAAATTAATCAGGATTCTATATAGCAGCAACAAACAATGATATAAGCAATTAGAGAGATTACATATGACATAGCGAAAGAAATCAGGTAATGATCTTGTAATATATCTAACAAAAAAAATGATCTTTCATAGTAAAAATATAAAATTTAACTAAACGTCTAAAATAAAAACCTAAATAAGCATAGATCTACACCATAGAAAATTGGAAGAATCAGTATAATAAAACTGTCAATTCTTGCCATATTATTGCCAACGCTAAATGCAAATTTAATTAATGTTAAATGTCAAAAGGGTTTTTCTTAGAATTTAAGAATCTAATCCTAAAATTCATACAAAGGAATAAAAGAGTAAGCACATCCAATATACTTCTGGAGCAACAAAACAGTTAAAAGGCAGTGGAGTGAGGGATACTTAAGATTTCAAATATGTGTGATGCTCAGTCTCTCAACTTATCAGGTAACATCAGGGTTTTTCAGCATTGGTACTTCTGACATTTTTGGACCAGATAATTCTTTGTCGTGGGCAACTGTCCTATGCACTATAGGATGTTTATCAGCATCCTTGGCTTCTACGTCTGCAGTTATGACAACCAAAGATGTCTCCAGACATTGCCAAATGTGCCCTGTGGGGAAAATCACCCCTGGTTGAGGACCACTGAGTTAGAATAATTAAAACCATTTTTGATACTAGCATAGGTGTGGACAAGTAGACTAATTACAAAGAGGAAAGAAATAAGAATCAGACCAACATGAATGGGAATTTGGCATATATAAAAGCTCTATTACAAGCTAATGGGGAAAATTTAGTAGAGAATCCTGCAACAATTAGCTGTTTATAGAAAATGATAAATCACATAGATTTCTACCTTATATACAAAATAAATCCCCAATTGATTAAAAAACTAAATGCAAAGATCGGAATGCAAAATTAAAGCAGTACACAAATTTAACCAGCATTTTCATTTCTATAAAGCAATCTTAGAAAAACTTCAGACATATATTCAAGAAGATATTTTAAAAGATAGTTATTTTGGCACAGCCTGTAATTGCAAAATTATGCAAACAATTTTACTCTGCATCATTAAAATAAATAAACTTTATGTTTAATTCAATACCATGTATCTGTTAAAATGAGCTAACTGGATCTAAAATTATCACCATGAATAAACCTCAAAAATATATAATTACTGGGCTTCCCTGGTGGCGCAGTGGTTGAGGGTCTGCCTGGTGATGCAGGGGACACGGGTTCGTGCCCCGGTCTGGGAGGATCCCACATGCCACGGAGCGGCTGGGCCCGTGAGCCATGGCTGCTGGGCCTGTGCCTCCGGAGCCTGTGCTCCGCAGTGGGAGAGGCCACAACAGTGAGAGGCCCACATACCGCAAAAAAAAAAAAAAAAAAAAAAAATATATATATATATATATATATATATATATATAATACCAAGAACAGAAAGCAAGTTGCAAAGTGATACTTACAGTAAGACATTATATATTTAAAATGTTAAAACACTCAAAACAATAATATATATTGTTTATCATTGCCAACAAATGTATTAAATATATAGAACCTCTTAAGAGAAATTTCTTACCTTTCTAAAAAGGAAGGGAGGGCAATGAGATGATATGGGATTTTAATTACAGGTTTATGTAAATTTGAAATTTAAAAAAAAAGTTCTGAGGAAAATGTGGCAACATTTTAATATTTGTTAGTACTTGAGATCAAACATAAAAATATATTTATCTATGTGTTTCAATATATGAAAATGTGCTATTAGTAAAAATAAAAGTCATTCTTGGTTATGTCTCTCCCATTGATTAAAGATACTTTTAATGTGTAGGGATAAAATTAAACCTACCTATAAATACAAAAATTTCATCAAAATGAGTGGTTCAAAGGCCATTCGTGACCTCCAGTGCAGGCTTTCCATCTGCATTCTTCCCCTATAAAAATGTCTTTGCTCGGAGGAATGATGTTCTCTGGTGTTCCCTGTAGACTTTCCACGTTCCTCAGTGCGGACTGACTTGACATATGGATTTTCTCCTTCTTGCTTTGAAGAGATTTGCTTATGAGATCATTATTACAACATCTGCACTCGAAGTCTTTTTCTGTTTTGCTTTGTGACTCTTCGGCAGGGATGAATTAAAATTTAAGTTCTACATTACAGAAAACTGATAAGTCAGTGCTATTTTCTTCCCTGTTTATCAATGAGCTTTCCCTCTCTTCTCTTTCTCCTCACTCTTTCCTTCTTTTTCTCACCTCAGTACATTCATCTCTGTTCTCATGTGCTTTAATGTCCTTTCATCAGCCTTATCGTTTTCTTCCAAAGCCAAAATAAGGATGCACATTATTCTTATCTGGGTCTCTCCCCACTTCTCTACTTCCAGAATAGATTTAGCTTAACCAGTGGATCATTGATTAGATGGTAACACAGCCACACTGGATCTTTATTTCTCTGTTCATTCGTCTTATTCAGGAGAAATGGGATTAGTTCTACTATAATTGTGTCATCTGTAAAGATACACAAGAACTCTTTTAAAGCTTTGGGGAAATACATAGTGGATAATATTTCAAAATATATTTTTTAAAATATTTCAGCAGGAGACCTCCTATTTCTTTAACTTTTCTATGTTGAACTGAAAACAAAATAAAACAAAATAAGAAAATACAGAGTACTATTTATCTTGCTTTCCACAGAGTCTGAGTCAACACCTCCTTATTCATTAAGTAGATGCAGACACAGGACTCTAGTTGATGTCTCCTGTTTGTGTTTTTGTTTTTCCTATTCAGGCACCTCTTCTAAATCTCATATCCACTCAAATTGTTGTCACTCTGTTTCTGAGTTTCTCTTTTCTTATACTATTTACCCACTCAGATCTATAAACAATAGGCAATGCCATATCACTTACAAGTATGAATGATCTGATTGAAATGAACCAAATTCACCACTCTCTTAGGAAATGAGAGGTTCTTTGTTTCCATACGGTACAGATCAGCTTCTAGTTGGGTTTGACAGTGAGAGAGTCATTGCCATGGCCTCTGTGAGAGTACTTGTAAAACCACCCAGAGTTTGAATTGCCTTTTTCTCTCTCAGAAGCAAAAAGGAGCCAATGAGCGTCCGCACTGCAGCTCTACTGTAGGATTCCTGACAAATAGAGCTCTATCATTATGGAGACCAAGGTCTCAACTCAGTGTTCCTAAAGACAGCAGCAGAGACAGTCAAAGAGCCATGGCCATTGAGAAGGATCTGATGCCAACCTTACAGTGGAATGTCCAGAAAGCCTAGATGTGAGGATAAACCAATTGTGTGCTTCATTTCTCCCCATAAAACACTGAACAAACTTCTTGTGATGTGTTGTTGAGTCCTTATTTGCAGTCAGAGGATGTTACCATTTTCTATCACAAATTGCAAATTCAATTTTTAAATTCAATTACCCCAGAGACAGCCAACCAATAAGCTTAGCAGTGTTTGAAAAGAAAGACAAGTAGCACCCAGGTTTATAAACACATACATAGATACAAAACCTTTTAACATAAGCCTTGGCAAAATTGACAATTTCCAGCTCTGAGCTGGGGTAGGAGTTGGGGGAGAGGATTTTGGGTGATCAGACATATGACAGACTCCTAGATTTGCATGATCTCTGGAACAGTATCCAAAATGATCCTCCATGACAGACACTTTTTAAAAATGGCCAGTTAGGCTTGGGAAACACTGCATAATGCATCTCATTCCTACAGATTCATCAGGCATATTGACAGATCCAAGATTCCTAAAATAATTAAATCTTTTACTTTGTTTACTTAGCACTCCCCATATTTGACCACAAAACACTTTTCTTGAGAATCCTTATTAGCAGTTCTCAAAACTTTTGTTTCATGCAGCTCACTTTGGGAAACAAAGATGCAGAATAAACATACTTCAAATTGTGGAGAACATGCCATTGAAGATAAGACTCATCTCAAGATAAGCTCTTCCCATGAAAATCCACAGTCATTTACAAAACATATTTTGAGGCAGGCCTATTTAGGACCTTGCTATTCCAAGTATGTTTCTTAGAACAGTAACATGGAACCACCATTAAGCTTGTTAGGAATGCAGAGCTCTGGCTGTACCCCAGAGCTATTGAATCAGAATCTCACATCATCTGAAGGAGCCCCAGGAGAGTCCTGTTCACAAAACAAGTTTGAGGAAGACTATTTTAGGAGATATTCTTCCTAAAATACATGAATTTTATGCCTTTCTGCATAAAGATTGGAAGACACAAGCTAGAATTTTGTAATTAAGGTTCATGACATTTATATTTTAAAAGTTGAGCATTGAACAATTTTAGAGAGAAAAATATGTTAAAATATTATGTCAAATTTAAGTAGGGGACCAGTTCGAATTAACACATACCAGCTTTGGATCTGGATCAAAATAACTGGATCAGTATGTGTTACGAAAGCAGGAGGTTGGCAGAAGACATGGCAAAAGCAGAGCAAAGCCTCAACTCTCACCTGTTTAGGACTTAAAACAAGTTACTTGTCAGAAAGGAAAAGTATTTAACAGCATACATGCACTATGGTCATACTGACATATTATTTGCAGAATCCACATTTTTAAAAAATTTTTATTGAAATATAGATAATCTACAATGTTGTATTAGTTTCAGGTGTACAGCAAAGTGATTCATACATATATCTTCATATATATCTTCATATATATTTTCATATATATTTTCATATATATATTCATATATATTCATATATATATATTCATATATATATATTCTTTTTTAGATTCTTTTCCATTATAGGTTATTACAAGATACTGAATAGAGTTCCCTGTGCTACACAGTCGGTCTTGGTTATCTATTTTATACATAATAGTGTGTATATTTTAATACCAAACTCCTAATTTATCCTTACCCCCTTTTTCCTTTGGAAACCAAAAGTTTGTTTTCTATTTCTGTGAGGCTATTTCTGTTTTGTAATGAAGTTCATTTGTATGATGTTTTTAGATTCACATATAAGTGATATCATATATTTGTCTTTCTCCATCTGACTTACTTCACTTAGTATGATAATCTCCAGGTTGCAGAATCCTCATTTCATTCACATTTTTGTAACAGGACAAGAATTCCTGGTTTAGAAATATTCTAATTATTTGAAAATAACTGTCTTAACATTTATTCAGTTACTCATTCACTGGTTCATTAATTCATTTTACAAGTGCATTCTTTGTATCTATCACTGTCCTCAGACCAAGAAGACATTAACTTTCCTTAAAAACAAAAATAAACAAATGGGACCTAATGAAACTTAAAAGCTTTTGCACAGCAAAGGAAACCATAAACAAGACAAAAAGACAGCCCTCAGAATGGGAGAAAATATTTGCAAATGAAGCAACTGACAAAGGATTAATCTCCAAAATTTACAAGCAGCTCATGCAGCTCAATGTCAAAAAAACAACGCAACCCAAAAATGGGAAGAATACCTAAATAGACATTTCTCCAAAGAAGATATACAGACTGCCAACAAACACATGAAAGAATGCTCAACATCATTAATCATTAGAGAAATGCAAATCAGAACTACAATGAGATATCACCTCACACTGGTTAGAATGGCCATCATCAAAAAATCTAGAAACAATAAATGCTGGGGAGGGTGTGGAGAAAAGGGAACACTCTTGCACTGCTGGTGGGAATGTGAATTGGTACAGCCACTATGGAGAACAGTATGGAGGTTCCTTAAAAAACTACAAATAGAACTACCATATGAACCAGCAATCCCACTACTGGGCATATACCTTGAGAAAACCATAATTCAAAAAGAGTCATGTACCACAATGTTCACTGCAGCTCTATTTACAATAGCCAGGACATGGAAGCAACCTAAGTGTCCATCGACAGATGAATGGATAAAGAAGATGTGGCACATATATACAATGGAATATTACTCATCCATAAAAAGAAATGAAATTGAGTTATTTGTAGTGAAGTGGATGGACCTAGAGTCTGTCATACAGAGTGAAGTAAGTCAGGAAGAGAAAAACAAATACTGTATGCTAACACATATATATGGAATCTAAAAAAAAAAAAAAAAAAAGTCATGAAGAACCTAGGGGCAAGACGGGAGTAAAGAAGCAGACCTACTAGAGAATGGACTTGAGGATATGGGGAGCGGGAAGGGTAAGCTAGGACGAAGTGAGAGAGCGGCATATATACACTTCCAAATGTAAAATAGATAGCTAGTGGGAAGCAGCTGCACAGCACAGGGAGATCAGCTAGGTGCTTTGTGACCTCCTAGAGGGGTAAGATAGGGAGGGTGGGAGGGAGGGAGACGCAAGAGGGAAGAGATATGGGGATATATGTATATGTATAACTGATTCACTTTGTTATAAAGCAGAAACTAACACACAATTGTAAAGCAATTATACTCCAATAAAGATGTTAAAAAAAAAAAGTCATTAACTTTCCTGTAGCAGGACACAGAATCCAGCATATTAGATGGATTATAAACAATCTACCATTTTGAAAACACGTATACTGCAAGGTTATAGCAACAAGTTCCATAAATCAGAAATATACATGATAAATGTTAGGTACCAGAGTAGGATTAAGGATCTGAAAAAATCCCCATGTCGTTTTTTGTCTGTGCATCTTCATATCACTGGGAGTTAGTAGAGAATTAGTGTAGTATGTAGGTTACAGGGCAAGTAAGATTCTCTTTCTCCCAAGTATCTCTTACTGGTCGTTTTTGACTTACTCTTTTCTTCGTTAAACTACTGTTCAATGATTTTCTGAACAATGGTTCTCTGAAGATGGTAGCTTCCCAGTGGAAGCTGGGAAGCACAACCTAGTACAGGGCTGGGCTCAGAGTTCTTACCTGTAAAGTCAGGGATAAGAGATCTTGGAGAAATAGTTATGAGTGATTCAAGGGTAAAGCATTGTCATAATTTAAGAAAAGAAAGTCGTCTTTGCAAGCAATCACGTTAATGCAATGTCTGAGCCAGGAAACTTTCTGCCTGTGCACGCATGTGTGTGTATGTATGTTACTTCAAGCAATTTAGAAGACTCAATGTTATTATGCTAATTTTACAGTTGAGGGAAGATATACCCAGAGAGGTTAAGTTCAAAGCTAGTCAGCAGCAGAATAAGAAATCAAACATGTAAAACTAGACCCTTAATCTTCACTCTATTCCAGGGTTTCTTAACCTCAGCACTTCCGACATTTGGGGCAGGCTAATTCCTCACTGTGGGAGATTATTCTATGCACTGTAAGATGTTTAGAAACATTTCTGACCTCTACCCACTGAATACCAGTACATATCTGCCCCCTCCCATCTATCTCCAGATAACCAAAACTATCTCCAGACATTGCCAAATACCCTCTGGGGGAAAATCACCCCTGGTTGAAAACTACTGTTCTAGTCATTATAGGCCCTTAGGAGCCTGATTATGAGCACTTTATAGTAAATCACCTGTGGAACATGGGCCACTGATACAACTTCATTAATGTAGGTGGCTTAGCAGGTTTGCCTATGGTGGCTTCCATTTTTTTTTTTTTTATAGGAAACTGGTTTGCCCTCATTTTTAGCCATGTAATTCTGGTGAAGATAAATAAATTTTTTTGTCCCCTGACATCTCCAAGTCTGAGGACAGAAATATGACCAAAGACAGGAGAATCAGGGTCTTTTCTGATTCCTTTCCCTCTCAGGTGAAGACGGTTGGGATGTGAGCTAAGGATCAATCTGGGAAATAGTTGACTAAAGAATGATGTCAATGGGCAGAAACAAGAGCTTACGGCTTCCATATCTCAGGTCTCCAGAACCATCCCTCTTCCTAACACCCTGAAGCTTTGTGGTTTATCTCCACCTTGACTCTGTAGGTTACTCAGATGTTTTTCCAATAAAACTTAATTTATACTTAAAGTAGTTCCAGTTTGCTTTTGTCACATGTAACCAAAGAATCCTAGCAAACAGAATTTGAGACAAGGAATCTAAAAGCTTAAGGAGGAAATACTTTCCCCTTCTCAAATTCCACCCCAACCCCTCCCCCACCCAATATAAACACTTAGACCTGAGAATCAACTAAGAGTCAGATGTTTCCTGCTTGAAAAACAACCCCATGTCACCCAAGGAAGTCTTATAAAAATCCCTCAGTTTTGGTTTAAGAGCTGCTCCCTAGATTGGAGATAAGCCAAATATAAGGAAAGGGTCATTTTAAATAAATTTGATGATATGTGTTAATTAAAGAAAACATCTTTTTATTTTCAAAAAGAAGACTAGTACAATCCTATTTGTTAGGATTCAGGAAAAGATAACAGGTAATTCTATCAAGAATGACCCCAAATATGCAGAATATGGTGTCTTACACGTAGAGAACAGACAGTGTCAATAACCCAGTGGGAGATGATTAGGATATAAATCAAGGTACTTTGCATGGAGATAAAGTAGCAGGGTGATGGGAAGGACAATATTTAAGTACATGGGGAATAAATGGCATCATGGGATGGAGTGAATAACCCCTGCTGGAGCAGAAGTGCAGGGAAGTGGTTATATATACAAGGTGGCAATAATGGAGCATAGGAGAAGTTTCTTAAGTTTTGCGGGGATAGAAAAACTATTTTGTCACATTCATTTTAAGGGCTTTGACATGACTTCTGTGTTGGAAAAACCCTGAATTCTGGAAAGTCAAGAGAGTACTCCAACATAATCCCCCCAAAAAGGAGCCAGGAGACCAATTGTTTTGTCTTCTTGAACTAAGCTGGAGTTCATGATACGGAAGTACAAGGGTTCTCAATTCTGCTTTCACATGTTGCAGCTTTGTTTTCAGGAACAGGCAGTAAATCAAGTCAGGCTGGGCAGGAATAAAGATTAAATATTTCGTATGAGAAATGTCAGTACTCTATCCCTTTAGAACCAACACATGATTGGTAGGGTAAACAAGTAGAAAGGAGGGGGAAAAAGAAGGAAGATAAAGAGGAATAGGAAGAATAAGGAGAAAGACGAAGAAGAGGAAAAGGGGGAGACAGAAGAATAAGAAATGGGAAGCTCCCATCATTTGTGAAGCCAGCCCAAGGAACCATAATGGAACTTTTTGTTCTTGAAACGTGAACATACTTTTCCTTACCTCTCAGCTCCATCTTTTTGCTGTCTATGCTCTAGGACACCCTCCCATTCTTCATCTCTTTGCATAATAACCCTTCCCCCCTTCCTGCTCCCTTCCTAAAAGACACCAAAGATCAAATTAAAATTGCCATTTCCTTGGAGCCCAGCAGCTGAGCCCTAAGTTGGAAATACAGGGCCTTCTGAGTTTGGCTGGAGATGTTTTGAAAGAAAAGAGGATATGCTCTTCATCTAAGCAAACCCATCCTGATTGCCTTGCTATTTTGGACCTCATCTGGTATGGATCTGATCCTTCTAATGAGAGCCACCATTGGGATCCTATGAATACCAACATGAGAACTGCATTTCCATACAAGGCGGTGATAATAACAATGAAAAGATTTTCTTAGGCAAATTGTTTCCAAGGTCACCTGCAATCAAGTGAAAGCCTTGTAATGGGAGAAAGCATGTTCATAAAGTCACCAGTTGACATAAATGCTGAATCCTGCCTCACTTAATGCTATTCCTACTAACCCAGGTGTGTGGAAGTGGGGGAGATGGCTGTGCTTTTTAACTGAATAGGTTCAAGCCAAAAAAACTGACTAACTCCTGGGTTAGGAAAAAAAAAAAAAAAGAGAGAAATTACTGGCTTCCCAGCATTTAGTGTTACTGAGAAAGTCAAATATATGGCCTAAATTAAATTACTTAGGTTATTAAACTTGCAACTTAATTCAGAGATAACAAATATCTAGATACTTGCCAGCCCCCTCTCTTTGCACTCTTTGGCCAATTGCACTAACTGATCATAATAGTTTTCTCTTCACCTTGGATAAGACCTCAGAATCCTTCTTAGCACAGTATGTCATAAAGCTGCTATTGATAGATGATTATCACTGTATGAACCCTACTTGTCAACTCTGTCATGCTGAGGAGAGAAGAAGAAAGTAGTTTCACAGGTACAATAGTTGGCATCCTTGAAGTTGGCTGACTTGGCTTACCATATGGTGAAGAGGTGAAATTCTGGCAGCTCCCAAAAAGTAGTGACATCTTTTGGTGTAGTTCTAGAATAAGACTTAGCTTGTTCCACCAGACTTAGCTGATTAATGCTCTATCAGAAATAAAGATACTTATTTCAATTAAAGCATTTTACTTACATTATTAAATGCATAATCTCTGGTTTGAAATAGGGGGTTTTGTCCACTGTACTTTTACCATATCATGTTATTGTCCTGGCTATCCTCATTTTATACATGGATACCCAGAGCTTTTGGCCACATGCCATTAAATATTTGAATTATGACTCATTTGCATTTCTCTGATTCCATGATCGCCAAACATTTGCATATTTCTTTGCTTCTCCTTTCCCTATTGGGAAAAAAATGCCCTGATCTTGCTAATGTAGGTATTCTGATTTATAAAAGCTAGGCTTCTCACTTGTATTCTACACTGACGTATTGAAATTCTAATTCTTTTCATTCCGTTAACACTGAATTTTGCACAGCCTTATAAGTAATTTCCCTGATGCCCTTTCTTTTTCCTGATAATTGTAGATCCAGTGTCTCAATAACCAGAATCAGCTTTCCAGAGTAGTCATCTGTTCCTTTCATTATAATAGGCATAAACAGAATAGCCGAGTGATTAAGCAAAGAATTTGGATCAGACAAATTAGAATTTGCAACTTCTTTTTTTTAACATTTGTATTGGAGTATAATTGCTTTACAATGGTGTGTAAGTTTCTGATTATGTGACCTTTGGTGAACTTCAAAACCTTTCTAAGACAGTTCATGCTTGTGAAATAGTAATAATAGTGTTTATTAGTGCTGTAAGCTTCTTGTAAAGATTAACTAAAATGATGAAGAGATGTACTTAGGAGTCTCATTAGTTAGTACTCAATGTATAATAGCTATTGTCATAATCCCTTCTTTCTCATTCCAGTGGCATTAAATTACCACATGGAGAATATGGTGACGTGTGCATAGCATCAGGGTCCCTGATAATGTTGTACCCATGAGGCCTAAACTTACTTTTTTGACTTAATCAACTATTGTTCGTTGCTATCCCATCAACAGTTGAAGCTTCTTGATGGTGAGAAATCTATTTTCCATATAATTACTTAAAAGGACATTTTAACTATGGTAGCAATTTCAACTGACTTCATGTCATTTCTTAGTCACTCAGTGTCAGAAAACCTAGCTGATCTTCAGGGAACTAGTGCCTCCCAAGCTTTCTCATGTCAAGTTGGCCTACCACAATCACAGGAAAAAAAAAAAAAAATCACAGGTTGGCTATCAATCATCCAAAGACCTTTCTTAGGCACCTAAAAGAGCATAATTCTCTGCTAACTATTGTGCAAAGTGAATTACACAGACATAGCCCCAGCAACCTAGGAACTCATATTGAACAAACACGTCTCCAAAGAGAATGAGAGAGGGTCTTGGCACATTATGAGAAGGGGTGTGTTGTACTGGAAGGGGTGTTCACTCAAGTGTCAAGAGACCTACCTTTCCCAGGTTTGTCCTTCAGCAATTCACTTTACATCTCTGAATCTGCTTCCTCATTGAAAGGTGGAATTATAAAATCTGCCTACCTCCCAGGGTTAATACTTTGAAAACATCTGCAATGTGCCATGAATTTTTATATAACACTTTCTGCAAAAATAAAATAATAATAACAAACTGATCAGAACAGAGAGGAGATGAGCATAGTAGATAATTATAGGTATCATTTTTTGAATTTCCACTCTGGGCCAGATCGAAAACAGAATCTCAGGCAAGTTAGTTGGCAATTGGGGTGGAAATTACTCCACGTTGGTTAGCAGTAACAATCTAATGAGTTGAAAACTGGGAAATCATACTTCTAGATAGTTGTTTTGTATTAACTGAGCAGGGATCTGAAATAAAAGAATTTTTATGGGAAAATGGGCCTTTTCAAGGTGTTAGGGAGATTTGGCAAAGGGAATAAGAAGTCTCTAGAAGAAGTGATTCTTGGAAGACTCCAGATATTCATCTGTCATCAGCTCTGAGGCTCTAGAGGCAGGACCAAGAATATGCTGACCTCCCCTCCCAAGGAGCCTTTGACAGGGGCATTAAGATAAAAATCCCCAATGGTTTCTGACTGCTCTTAAGGTACAGCCGCAGTCTATCTGTTTTATAACTTGAGACTATGCAAATATCCCCGTTGCTCTCCTCACTCCAGCTTCAACAGCAACATTTTTGTAATTTTTCTAATGGAGCAGGCTCCCTCCTGCCATAAGGCTGTTGCAAATGATGGCCTCTCTTTCTAAGACCCTCTTTCTCTACCTCTTTGCTTAGTTAACCCGCTCTCACTCAGCCTTTAGCCTTCAGGCCTCAGGAAGACATCCTCTGAGTCTGTAGACTAACTCAGATCCCTGTACAAGTTCTCAAGGGCACCCAGTCAGTTCTTTCCCTGTATAGTCAAAGTGTTTGAAGTCTTGGAAATTTCTGTATGGTTTTTTGGCTTGCCTCCCCTTTACTTGCATTACTTTCATTACTGTGCAAGCCCCACAGAAGAGGGAATTTTACTCAATGCCTTTGGTACCTAATAAAAGGCGTGCAGCTGTTCAATAATAATTGCTAAATGTGTTCATGAATAAATGAAACTGCATACTTTAAAATTATAACATATATTTTATTATTATATTGTTTACACATATTTGATATAGAAAATTTCAAAAATACAAAATTATAAATGGGACAACATTTTATTTCTATTACATAGGACTGACAATTTATTAAAATTTTATTCATTTATTATTTTACCTATCTTTTATTATGTATCAATAAATTATGTTATTTAAGTTATTATAATTCCTTCCAGTTAAATATGAACGCGTACATATAATATATATGTGTAGATAGAGATATAATTTTGGATTATTGGGCATACATTGCTTATAATTTAGCAATACCATGAAAAATTTTCAAAATCATTAAACCATTGTATACACATGGTTATTTGCAAATGCACAGGTAAGTGAGCCAATAATTAAAAAGAACATAATGCAGTAAGTCCCCTACATATGAACGGGTTCCATTCCGAGAGCATGTTCTTAAGTCCAATTTGTTCATAAGTCCAGCAAAGTTAGCCTAGGTACCCAACTAACACAATTGGCTATAAAGTACTGTAGTGTAATAGGTTTATATTAATACTTTTCACACAAATATAAAAACAAACACAAAAAATAAAGAAAACATTTTTAATCTTACAGCACAGAACCTTGAGAAGTACAGCAGTACGGTACAACAGCTGGCATCCAGGGGGTGGCATCGAGTGAACAGGCAAGAAGAGTTTCTGACTGGAGGAGGGAGGGGAGGTGGGAGACGGTAGAGCTGAAGGGTCGTCAGCAATAGGAGACAGAGGGCAAGCTGCAATGTCACTCATGCCTGATGTCGATGGCACAAGTTCTGGTTGCTTGCTGGAGCCAGATGCATGCTCTTATCTTTTAAAGTTTGCAACCTGAAGGTTCCTATGTAGGAGACTTACTGTAGTATTTCGCTGAGGAACTTGAATCTTAGAGAGAAGGACCCACCCCCCCGCGACTCCCACTGCCTCCATCCAATGCACGCCCTTCTTTTCCCCTCTCCTATCCCATGCAACAGAGATCACCACTAAGGGATTTTTGCTGGGATCCATTTGTTGGGATTGAAGTCCAAGAAGAGGTTTCTTAAAAGAAAGAAACCTTTAATATGTTAACTGTATTTACCCTACGTCTTGAATTTCTTACCCTCTTAGAGCAGCTCAACTCAATAATAAGATCCTAGTCTTAAACCACAAGTGGGATTTTAGCCAATATCCTTTGATAAATTGGTTGCTACAAGAATTTAACCACCTGTTTATATGGGGTGGCCAGGAGTTGGAGCTGCATGCCAATTGCTTTTTTTGTGTTATTGTGATTTAAAGCTATATTTAATGGGCTATTTGAACGGGAGATTTTGCCACCCAGGAGAACATTCCAGAAAACTGCATAGGTCACTCGGTATATGAAGTCAAAGTCAGTTTCACACTTCCATGGAGCTGCAAAAATTGTGAAGGGGAAATGACCCAGAAAATCCAGCTAAGGCAACTTCCCCTTAAGTCTAATCCTCTGACACTGATATTTAAAAAGCAACTTCCATGTCTTCTCTGAGGTTACAAACTTCTCTCCTACATTAGCTATGAAATAGCTGTTAAATTGATTTGTTGAGAAGACATGCCTCCTGTATTTGTTTCATATATGGACAGATGTGCATATTCTGCCACTCCCATAATATTGATAGAATACTAGTGCATAATACTTGTATTATGATTTTTTTCATTAAATATTTTATATCCTTACTTATTCCCCTTGCCATTAATATTATTTTAAAAATGCAAAATTATGTAATATACTATTTAAAAAACATGACTGTGTAAACATAATTTATTTTTCTTATGAACATTTAAGCTTTCTCTAATGATTAAATATAAATCATGCTTCAAAAATGTCTTTGTAAATATTGTTCTCCATTTCTTTTTGAATATTTGCCTGCAAAGTGGGAGCCCTTTTTGAATATCTTTGTTTATCCCCAGCTAGCCCTCTTCTGCATTTTCCTAAACATTTCCTTCAAATATATCCATGATTTTTTAAAGCATAGAACACGTAAGTTAGGCTCAAAAGCAAATAAACCTTTATTCACACCTCTTACTATCTCCTTAGGAAATATTCCACAAAATTAATGGCTTGACCAGAACTCATGAAAATTTTTAAATTATTAATATATTTTAACAAAGTGCTTTCCAGAAAAATTTTATTCTCCTTAGCTGCATTGGAGAGTGTCATTCTAACTGCACTCTGTTTGCCTTTTTGATTGGACAGAAAAGCTGCCGTTTTTTTAATTTGCAATGCATTAACTACTTATAATAAATGATTTAAATGTTTCTCAGCTCTTTGAGTCTATTTTATGAGTATTTTGTTCATGATTTTTTTGTCTATGTATCTTTTTGGAATTAGTTTTGTCTCTATGACTTGTAAGGTTCTTTACATAATTATAGTATAAACCTTTGTGTCATGGTTTATACATCGAAATTCTGTGTTACTAGGCACATAAATGTAGGATACTTTCAAAAGTACAGTAGAGCTGTACTTTTGTGAATTTGATATGATTGTCCTTACGTGATTTAACAGCTTTTAGTTTGAATCCCCATATAATACACCTGCTTCCTATGAAGACCAGCTTCTGTGCCCAGGAGAACTGAAGTTGTCTTGGGACAAAACAGGATCCATCACCATTCCAAACCACTTGTCCTGTAGAGCTAGCTGAGCTGAGTTATGTTAAGAGGAGGCAGAGTTTAATAAGCATCTTGTCTATGAGAATTCTGCTTCCTGGGATCAGACAATTCCCCACACCTTCCATTACCTTCATAATAAACACTCATGTAATGAATACATATAGAAGGCTTAAAATATAATAAAACAAAAACCCTTATATTGAGCACACATCCCATCATCTGGTAATGAAAATAATACCAGTGCCTTTGAAGTCCCCTGGATGCCCTATGTTAACCCCACTTTTGAATTTTTTAAACTCACCTTTATTGAGATATATTTACATACAATAAAATGTACACATTTTAAGTGTACAGTTTGATCCTTCAAGAATATATGTCTATAGGGCTTCCCTGGTGGCGCAATGGTTGAGAGTCCGCCTGCCGATGCAGGGGACACGGGTTCGTGCCCCGGTCTGGGAAGGTCCCACATGCTGCAGAGCAGCTGGGCCCGTGAGCCATGGCCGCTGAGCCTGCACGTCCGGAGCCTGTGCTCCGCAACGGGAGAGGCCACAGCAGTGAGAGGCCCGCGTACCGCAAAAAAAAAAAAAAAAAAGAAAAAATAGAATATGTGTCTATAATCCACATATACATTATGTTCATTACCTACAAGGTTCCCCTTTGCTTTTTTGCAATCATTAGCAATTCTCCTAACCCCCATGCCCCAAATATAACCAATATAAGCTGTCACTAAAGATTAGTTTTGAATGTTCTAGAATTTTATATAATGTACATTATATACTTGATGTTTCTGGCTTTTTTTGCATGGCAATATTTTTGAGATTTATCTATGTTGTGGCGTGTGTGGATATAGGAGTTACTTTTTAGTTCTGGGTAGTATCCCATTGTATACCACAGTTTGCATCCCCACTCTCCTGTTGAGGGACAGTTGAGTTGCTTCTGTTATATTTAGTTACTAATATAGCTACTATAATATTTACGTACAAGTATGGGCATATACTTTGGGTGGACATATGCTGTTATCTGTCTTGGATATATATGTAGAGGAGAAATTGTTGGGTTGTATGTAAAAATTATATGTAAGTCTGAGTTTTTCTTAACATTTCCAAAGTGTTTGCACTATGATACATTCATATCAGAAATGCGTGAATGCTTCAGTTAATCCATAACCACTGGGTAATTTTAGTTTAGTTTAGTTGTTTTGTTTTTGTTTGTTTAATTTTAATTTTAGCTACTGTGATTTTAATATGTATTCCTTGAGCACTAATGCTGTTGAGCATCTTCTCTTCCGCTTATTGGTCATCCCTATATCTTCTTTGTAATGTGTCTGTTGACATTTTTTGTCATTTTTATTTTCAATTTAGGTTGTCTTTTAATTGTTGAGTTAAAAGTGTCCATATATTTTGGATACACAAATTTTGTGTATATATGTGTTATGTCATTCCTATAATATATATATATTTCTAATATATATATATTAAATATTTATATTAAAGTATATCTATCAATATAGTATATTATAATTATATTTATATTTTAGAAATATCTTTTACCAGTCAAGTGTCATGCCTTCACATTTTCTTAATGTCATTTTTTGTCAAATTTATTACAGTATAATTTGTATACAATAAACAGCATCCATTTAAAGTGCACATGTGATGAGTTTTAAAGATGCATACAATAAATATACAGAAAGAACACTTCATCACGCCAAAATGTTTTCTCTTCCCCTTTGCAGTCCATCCCTACCTCCACCCCTGGCTGATCACAGACAACTGCTGATCTACCTTCTGCCAAAACAGGTTAGTTTACATTTTCTAGATTTTATATAAATGGAAACATACAGCATTTATATCTGACTGCTTTCACTCAGCATCGTATTCATCCATGACATGTTTTAGTAGCTTATTACTTTTTATTGTGAAATAGTACTCCACTGCATAGATATGCTGCATTGTGTTTATCCAT
The DNA here is from genome assembly GCF_059928025.1 of Delphinapterus leucas. NCBI lineage: Eukaryota > Metazoa > Chordata > Mammalia > Artiodactyla > Monodontidae > Delphinapterus > Delphinapterus leucas. Next base: position 43,751,409 of record NC_143130.1, on the reverse strand, counting down.
CCTCTTGTTGATGGGCATTTGGATTGCACCTGGTTTTGTTTATTGTGAATATAGCTGTTATGAATATATGTGTATGAGTTTTTGTGTGGGCATCTATTTTCATTTTACTTAAGTAAATATCTAGGAATGGAATGGCTGGTCCATACGGTTGTTTATGTTTAACTCAGAAACTGCCTAATGATTTTCTAACAGCTGTGTCATTTTACACTCCTTCCAGCAATAAATGTGAGAACTTAAGTTGTCCCTTATCTCACCAGCATTTGGCATTATCAGCGCTTTTAATTCTAGCATGCTAATGTGTATACTGTGACATCTTATTATGGTTTTAATTTGCTTTTCCCCAATGACTGAAGCTGCTAAGCATCTTTCCATATGCTTATATGACATCTCTAAAACTTTTTGGTGATGTGTCTTTTCAAGAGTTTGCCTAATTTATAGAGTTAATTGTGTTCTCATTTTGGGTTTGTAAGTTTTTTCTCTTTATTTTGGATACAATTCTGTATCAGATATATCTTTTTTTCCATGCACAGTGGTATCCCTTTGTGGTTTTATTTGCTGTTAAACAAACACTAACATTTCCTGGGTACATTTTTTGCTTACTCTTGATTCTTGTTTCTCTTTGAAATACCTGCTCATGTTTGTTTAATGTAGACTCCAGTGGCATTAAGTTTTAAGGATTAATTCGGAGAAAATTATATTTTAAAAATATTGAGTATACTTATTAAAAATCCTTTACTTTTGCCTTCCTTAATGCCGTGAAATAAAGATTTATCATTTTCTCCATATATCTTTGTTGTTAGATGTATCCCAAGGTTGTTAAGTTTTTAATATTTTGACCATGCAGCTAGTATGTTAAAATTATACTTTATAACTCTGTATTGCTTGTGTATAAGAATTCACTTTATTTTTTATTTTGGTCTTATATCCAGAAGCCTAGCTATACTTTTAAAATTATTAATTTTAATAAATTGACTGTGGATCCCCATGCTTCTTTTATGTAGATATTAATATTCTCCTTTATGACCAGTATTTAGTTGTTTGTTTTTTCTTACTTTATGGGTTAAGACTTCCAATTAAATTTTGAATGGAAATGGTGGTTGTCAACATCATTTTTATTTGTTTCTGATTTTCAAAAAAGTGCTTCTAAGCATTTACTGTAGAGTTTGATGGGCTTTTGGTAGATACTTTCGTTAGTATAGGAGAGTTTCCTTCTACTGTAAGTCTGAAGAGAGTTTTACTATTATTGTTTTAAATAGAAGCTAAATTTTATCAATTTTTCCCCTTCTATTGAAGAGATTGTAAAGATTTCCCCCTTTAATCTGAACATATGGGAAACCATTAAAATATTTTCTAAAATTAACCAATGTTGAATTTGCTTCTCTGCTCAACAAATATTCATTAAATCCTACTTTGTGCCAGGTATTTTGTTTGGATTTGGAAATAAGTATATAACAATGAAGAAACAAAGAATAATAATTAAAGCCTTTATTATATTTTTCAAAAGCAAATAAATATATAATATGGCATGTGGCAATAAGTGCTATAAATACAAATAAAACAAGATAGAGATTGGTAGGTGCTTATCTTAGTTTATTCAGGCTGGTATAACAAAATACCAGCCTGGTAGCTTATAAACAACAGAATTTTATTTCTCACAGTTCTGGAGGCTGAGAAGTTCAAGCTCAAAGTGCCAGCATGGTGAGAGCCTTCTTACTGGTTCATGGCTGGGGCCTTCTTGCTATGTCCTCAAAGGGTAGAAGGGGCTAACGAGCTCTATCTCTTTTCTAAGGCACTGATCCATTCATGAGGGCTCCACCCTCATAACTTAAGCACCTCCCAAAGGTCCCACCTCCTAATATCATCATCTTTGCAAGTTGGGATTTCAACATATGAGTTTTGAGGGGACAAAAGTATTCAGACTGTAGCATTTCACCCTGATTCCCCATGTTAAAGAAGATGTTTAAGAATGTTCTATCTGATTTAAAAAAAAAAAATGGCATTTAAGCAGAGACTAGAAGGGAGTAAGAAAAGGAACTATGTGGATACATGCAGGAAGAGCTTTCCTGGAAAAGGAAATGGCAAGTGCAAAGGCCCTGCAGCACAACCACAGAGAACTAATTGGTTGGTATGACTGGGAAGCAGCAAGTAGCAGTGTGAGAGGTAGTAAATAGCCGAAAAGGCAGAAGCATGTCAGATTATGTAGGTTCCAAATAACCAGATGCTTCATTATGGGGTCTTGATGAACATGGTCAGAACACGGTTTTTCTTCTGAAGCAAATAGTGCCCTGAAGACTTTGAGCATGACTTCCTTGTAAATAGAATACTCTATCTCCTTTGTAGAAGATAGAGAGAAAGCAAGAGGGCAAAGGTGAAAGCAAGCAGGCAGTTAGAAGGCTGATGCAAAACTCCAGATGAGAAAGAATGGTGGCTGGAGTGAATAAGAAAGGTTATGATTCTGTACATATACTGAATATCCATGATGATAGCAAATACAGTTATTCACAACACTTAGGATTTGCCAAGCACTCTAAGGGTTGTATAAATATGTACTTGTTTCATTCACTCATAAGAGCTTCAGAAGATAACTACTATTATTACTTCCATTTCACATGAAGAAACTGAGGTACAGAAAGGTGAAATACCTGGGTATGTTTAAAAAGGGTCAAGGGGTAGATTGGTAGCCCTGACACAATGAAATCTACCTCTAAAAATGGCACCAGGAAGGTATCCAAGGCACCCAAGAACAAGGGCAGGGGGAGGTTCCTTGACATATAGTAACTCAATAGAGGGAGGTTTACTGGCTGCCTGAGACCCCACTGGACAGTTTCAGAGACACTTTAATTGTCTATGATTCTAGGATGTGTTGCTTAGGATAGAAATCTTCGTCCTTGGGAAGGATACAAGAGGATTCCCTTATTGAAGCTAGTGCAGGAGGAGAAGACTTATATAACTTTTTTTTGTTGTTGTTAGCTGTTACTACTACATTTAAAAGGGATATGTATTTTCCCTGAGTCTGAGAGCCACAGTGAACTTTTTGTGTTAACAGACAAAAGGACAAAAAGTAGAGGGTCTTAGATTCTTGCTGTAGTCGCCTAACCTGCTTACACTGAATGGTCATTCCTTAATATTCAAGAGCTGAATCAGAATTTTCTTGGCTTAAAGGTAGAAAAGTCCTTTTCTTCTTGTTCTTTCTTTTTTTTTCTTTTTTTAAATAAAGCTCTGTGCATTGTTAGTGTGATGGCACAGAAGACCAAGTTATTACTCCTTGCAGAAAACTGTCAATCATATGCCTCTGAGAGTCCCTCAGCATCCTAGCTGCTTACACATGCTTGGTCATTTCCATCATTTCCCAAGGGTGAAATCCACCAAGCCCCTTAGGTACTTTTTGTTCATCTTAGATTTATCTTTTGTTAGTTTTTAAACAATTGGTTTTCAAAATGCTTAGGAAACCAAAGTTTAGGAGAGAAAAAGAGAACAAAAAGTAAAGAAAATATTCCATGTATATGAAATTACATGTGTATAAAATTAATGTACATGTGAATGAAAATATTGTATATGTGTACAAAACATATATATAGTTGCATATATGTATACATACAAATATGTACAAGTGACATATATAAGTATACTATGTAACTATAAGTATACTATGTATGCATACATTTATATAATGTAATATATTTGTATTGTATGATGATGTATATCTATAATACATATAATTACATACAATATTATGCATTTTAAGTGATTATATATAATCTAGCATATGATGCAATATAATATATATGAAGGCTGAGCATTTTTCAAAGACCTGAAGAACATATATTAGATAGCCACGTCTCTGAATCTCGGTCTGTAATTATGATATGTGGGACTTAGATCTGGTTGGGAGCCTGGAAAATCACATCTAAGTGGTCTGAAAGGACTAGGTCAGAATGTGGAGCAGACAAACCCAGGCATTAGGGCATCAGATTTACAAATTTATAAATATTTATAGAATACCCTTTATGGGTAGAGAACTATGTTATATGTTATGAGGGGTAAATAGTGTTATAATAAATGGTCCCTGATTTGTGGGAGTTTACAGTAAGATTAGCAAGACATGGTACCCATATACAGTGGCAGACCAAGGCAACCTAGCGCACATTCCATAAGAATGATCTAGGCAATAAGATATTATTTTAGAGAAACGAAAAATGACTTTTGACCAAAAGACCAGGGAGGACTTTAAAGAACAACTAAGGTTTGAACTTGAATATGAATACTGTATTTTTTTTGGCACGAAAAATCCTTTATTTTTAAAAACTTTTTATTGAAGTATAGTTAATTTACCATGTTGTGTTAGTTTCTGGTGTACAGCAAAATGATTCAGTTATTCTAAAATACTCAGAATATTTCATATTCTTTTCCATTATAGTTTATTACATGATATTGAATATAGTTCCCTGTGCTATACAGTAGGACCTTGTTTTTTATCTATGTTATATATAGTTGTGTGTATCTGTTAGTCCCAAACTCCTAATTTATCCCTGTCCCCACCTTTCCCCTTGAAAACTATAAGTTTGTTTTCTATGTCTGTGAGTCTGTTTCTGTTTTGTAGGTAAGTTCATTTGTATCATATTTCAGATTCCACATATAAGTGATATCATACAATATTTGTCTTTCTCTGTCTGACTTACATGGTATATGTTTTATACAATATTTATAAACAGGAATGAGGATGCATGCCTGTTTAGACCTGCATCAGTTCTCTACACTTGGCTCACAAATTTATCTACTTATGGTTCCCCCATACATTCTGGTGCATAGCAATTCCTCCATAATTATCAGGGAGATCCAGAATCCCATTTTCAGTTTTACTTGCTCCAGGGACTTGGAATCAACTTTTAACTGAAAAAATCTTATGATCTGAGTATATATAGGCCAAGACTATCAACTCTGTTTATCTCTGCATCTTTGCTATACCAGGTACATATTAGATACTCAGCAAATGTTTGGTTAATGCAAGAATAGTTTCCTATTTAACTTTAAATCTTTTGAACTCTACTCCCCATCTCCCAGCAAACGACAATTTTGTCCTATTATGCTAAACATAGAACTGGATATATTAGATTTATTTCCCATTGACCAAAAACCTGCTAGAAATACAGTCCTTTACTAAATTCCTGCCTATTGGACAGGTATGGGTACTGCACTTAGCTTAAGTGTCACCTCCCTCATCCAGGGTCACCATGAATGGCCAGATTACCATGAGGACAGGGCTACAGTCTGTCTCAGTTTGAATATTCCTTGCCAAGCAGGCTTGCCTTCTTTTGTGCCGTGTGTAGTGATTTTTTTCACTGCCATCCCTAATTCTAAGCCTGTCTGATATCAACGACAACTTGAGCCATGCCTAAACTGCTAAATATTGTACAATGGCTGTATGACACACATTTTAGGACAGCTTCTGTCCCAGCTTGGTTTTTCAAATATGTTTTTTTTTAATAAGTTTGGATTTATTTCTACCAACTTATTCATGCTTTCTATTCCCACCCCCCTATTTTTCCTGTCCTTTTTCTCTACTTTCTTTAATTAATTTATTTTTATTTTTTTCTGTGTTGGGTCTTCGTTTCTGTGCTAGGGCTTTCTGTAGTTGTGGCAAGCAGGGGTCACTCTTCATCGCGGTGTGCGGGCCTCTCACTATCGCGGCCTCTCTTGTTGCGGAGCACAGGCTCCAGACGCGCAGGCTCAGTAGTTGTGGCTCACGGGCCTAGTTGCTCCACGGCATGTGGGATCCTCCCAGACCAGGGCTCGAACCCGTGTCCCCTGCATTAGCAGGCAGATTCTCAACCGCTGTGCCACCAGGGAAGCCCTCAAATATGTTTTTGCAGAGTCATAGTGTTTTCTTCCTGACTGTTCCAAAAGGAAGTAATGTCTTGAGCAACGCGAAGAGGCATGAACATTCCAAAAGTGTTCCAAGCAAGGTGAGTGGGAGGAGCAATTTAAATAGAGCAACAGCCCTTAACCCAGTGAGAATGAACATTTATTTTTTAATGATAAATATCTGTAATATCTTCTTTATTATCCCAAAATGAAAAGCAAAGGTGATATAACATCCTACACAGTTTCAAAATATCAACATTATGCCCTAACTGTAATATCAAGCAGAAGCATATTAAACTGGTATTAATTAGCAGTGTAAATGTTCAGACACATTTCACTGAATACAAACTGTCTTAAGTACCTGGTCTCTATTTTCTCACCTCCAAATCACTGTTTATTCCCAAGACGTTTTGTCTATTAACTCTTTGTGTTTTTTTTTGCATGTTCACAATGGCATTATTTTATTTATTTATTTATTTTTTCTCAGTTTCGATATTCAATGATTTTTTTAACATCTTTATTGGAGTATAATTGCTTTACAATGGTGTGTTAGTTTCTGCTTTATACCAAAGTGAATCAGTTATACATACATATACATGTTCCCATATCTCTTCCCTTTTGCGTCTCCCTCCCTCCCACCCTCCCTATCCCACCCCTCTAGGCGGTCACAAAGCACCAAGCTGATCTCCCTGTGCTACGCGGCTGCTTCCCACTAGCTATCCACTTTATGCTTGGTAGTGTATATATGTCCATGCCTCTCTCTCACCTCATCACAGCCTCCCCCTCCCCCTCCCCATATCATCAAGTCCATGCTGTAGTAGGTCTGTGTCTTTATTCCCATCTTACCCCTAGGTTCTTCATGACCTTTTTTTTCTTAGATTCCATATATATGTGTTAGCATATGGTATACGTCTTTCTCTTTCTGACTTACTTCACTCTGTATGACAGACTCTAGGTCCATCCACCTCACCACAAATAACTCAATTTCGTTTCTTTTTATGGCTGAGTAATATTCCATTGTATATATGTGCCACATCTTCTTTATCCATTCATCTGTTGATGGACACTTAACTCTTGTTTTCCTTTTAAATCTTTATTCCAAATCGTTGTTGAGCACCAACTAGGTACCCGGCACTATGTTCGGCAATAACAGAGGTATTAATCCCCCTGCCCCCTACCCATGGCAGATGAGGAAATCAACAAATTAATCAAATATCCCTAAACCTAATTGTTGGGACAATGGAACAAAGTTGCAAAAGTAACTCTGCCTGTTACTTCTGCTACAGCAAGCAGGAGGGCTGTTGTATGTTGGGTTGATGTAGTCATTTGAAGGGATCCTGGTGGGGGAGATCCAGGGACAGAGTTAGTGTTCTGTTTTTGCTCTGGGTGATGATTACATGGTTATGCTCAGTTGGTGAACTTTTGTGAAGCTTTACAATTATGATCTGTGCTATGCACACTTTTCTCTATGTACATTATTATTCAGTGAAACCTTGGGCAGGGGAGGGGGGGAAGAAAAGCAGAGCTATCTGAATCCGAACAGAAAAAAAGCAGAACTATCTGAATCTAAAACAGTTTCCTTTGTCTGAAGTCAGACTCTCAATGAATCCCACTCCAAATATCAGGTCTTCTTCTCAGTATGCTTTTTATTATTTTATTAGCACTGGTCTGCCTTGCAAAGGTACCTCTACCTTCTTTATTGAGAAACCATAATTCCTTTGGAGAGGTGATTTTGGAGATATTGATCCAAACATGAGCTGTACATGAGTTCCGTTCAAACCTACCAAAACTCAATCTCCCTTTTACATCAAACTTTCTTAATATAGGTTCTGAGAAAGACCTAAAGTTTGGGCCAGTGGAAAACACCAAATGAGGAAGCTCACTGTATCAAGCAAGTAGCCAGAAGTGAGTTTTGTGTGGGAAACTGAAACTTGTCTTCCACGTACAAAATAGTGCATTAGATTGTTTATTGGTGACCCAGTTTTAGGACTAAGATGACCCTCAGGAATTAGGGCACTGAATTTCACTTGAATGATGCTGAAAGATCTAAACAATAAAGAAGTTACAATCAATTGGCATGTAATTAAATTCAATTATAAATTGTCAGAAAAGAGAGAAAAAAAATGATAAAAGAACTCAAATGCTGTCTGGCATACTGTTGTACCTCAAGCATGGAAACAGCCAAATCTGAAGTGCTCAGTGGTCACTCAGAACAGGCTAAATGACTGTAAAGTTTTTCTAGCTACTGGAAAAGTGAAACATTTATTACTAGGCAACTATTTGTTTGCTTCTTCATCATAGAAGAGCTTTAAAAATTTAAATGAGAATCAAAAAGAAAATGACTAAAGAAAAGTTGCTTACAAAGTAGTATTCAAATATCAGGTATCCCTTCTATATTTTATAAGCCATTAAAAGGTTTTCTAAGTATAAATTTAAATATTCTAATTGGTCACCTTGCAAGCTGACTTTACAACACAGTGTCCATGTATGATTTAACTTTATTTCTTAGCCTTATAATCAAAAGCAACTGATATTTCCAGATGAAGTAAAAATCTATGACCTATACAAAAAGGAGAGAAGACTATAATGAACTATTTTTTTTTTAAACCTGGTGTTTACCAAGCACAAAGCTAAATATTTTGGTGGCAAGGTGGTTTTATATTTTTTGGTTTTTGTTTTTTTGGCCAGGCACTATGATGAAGACTTTATTGCATTACTTCCTTTAATCCATACTACAATCCTGTGAGGTAGATATTATACTTTGCTTTAAAAATAAAGATATTGAGACATATAGAAGGCAACTAAAGTTACCTTTAGTTGGGTCTGCTAAAGTTGATGATTCTACAGCTCACACTCAAAGGGATCCAATTTTGTTCCAGTGAGACTCCTGAGATGAGAGCATTGTAGGAGACAGAGATGTGTGTAAAACTTCAAAAAGTTCTAAATATCATTTTCACAAGGAGAGAACAGAGGAGAGAGGAGAAAATATTTGAAGATATAATAGAAGAAGATTCCCCTGACCTGAAAGATGGCGTGTTGCCAATAATGTCTCGAGCATATTAATAGTACTTTGCTATGGTAATTTTTCCTCTTTAAATTTTAATTACTTTTCCTCCTGAGTTTGAATGTTGTGTGTTTGTTTCAATGCTTCTTCTCAACAGGAGTAGATTGCTTTACATGTTTGGGGATTCTTAATCATCTTTACATATTTATAAATAAGAATCTGTATGATCAGTCTCGGTAGCAGGAGTACATTTTCTGTAGCCCCAGGCTCTGATCTTGCGACATCACTGTTTATTACCTTGAAATTATTCTGAACTCTAATGAAAAAAACAAATTTAGAAATCTTCTTCTTCACCTGCACGTGTTTGCAATTTTCTCAGCTTCATTGCATTTTGTTGCTTTTTAAGCTCTTTCCATCTGCTTTACACCTTTTACAAACTCTACAATGATCTTGTGGGCTGAGGGCACCCCTACCAGCTTTCCAGCCATGCTATTGATTATTTATTTATTCATTTGTTTACATACCCAATTATTTTATTAAAGCATATACATACAGAAAAAATCACATATTATAAGGATATAACTTGATTATTTTTTTAGAAAGAGTGCACTTGTATAATCAACACCCAGATCAAGAAGTAGATGCCTATTAAATATCTCAGAAACCCACCCTCTGTGCCTTTCCTGTCACTAAGCTCCCTCCCAGAAGCAATCTACTATTCTGACCTATAAATCATACTAGTTTTGCCTGTTTCTGTGCTTTATATAAGCAGGTTTCTAGTTTTGTGTCTGACTTCTTTTACTCAGTCTGGTGTTTGGAAATTCACCCATGTTTTTGCAAGCATTTGTACTTTATTTGTTCTCACTTGTGTATATAATATCAAGATGCAACTATTACCCAATTAATTTATACTTTGTATTTCTGCTGGACATTCGGATAGCATCCAGGTTTGAAATATTATAAATAGGGCTGGTATGAACTTACTGTGAATATATGTATGCATTTTTGTTAGGCGTATACCTCGGAGTAGAATTGTTGGTTTTGATTTATTTTGCTATTCAATATATGTTGTCATTTCAATAGATTTTAGAACAGATGAAAATAAATGCATTGGATCAGTCTGCCATCTTTTACTTGAAAGACGAATGCATGATTTTGACTGACAGAATTATTTACAATCCAAAATTAATGATATTGTTCACATATGTTTGAATTAAATAACCCAGAATGAGGAAACTTAGAGTTCAACACTATTTAAAAAAAAAACACAAAAACTCGCAAACACTGAATATTCCTGTTTATTCCCTCCTAATACTTCAATGTACATTTAGCTTTTAGCATTATTTAAGAAAGTCATGTATAGAAAATAACCATTATTAAACCTGCTTTTTCTAAAATCCTGATCTTATCATCTCTATAAGGCTGCAATTGAAAGCAAAAATAAAAAGAAAGAAAAAAGAATTCCATAGACAATTTTTTTTTTTTGCTTGCTGTTTTGATTTGTATTTGTTCAATTATGCATCTCTGAATGAAACTAGTCCCTCAACCACTAACCTTCTTCTGAACTTCAATGATTTGTATGTGGTCTAATCACATTTCCTGGTCCCATGGTACTCCAGAGTCTAACTGTGCATACCTCTCTCTCATTTCCGTACATTGTATCTCAGAGATAACCAAATGCATGGACAACTTTCCCTAATTAGGTTTGCCGGGTCCTGGAGACCTCCCAGCAGTGCCCTCTTTTCCCTTCATTCTTTAAGTTATTTTTTTTTCTCTCCCTCTCTCTCTCCCTGAAGTATCCTCTCCTTCAATTTCCCCATCCCTAAGGAGCCTGCTTCAACATTTGTTTATATATCGAAATAATTGAAAGCTAAATTAATTCTCAGCTTCAATTTATCAAGCCTCTTTTCAACTGTTGTAGCTTTTCCCTCCTTCAGGATCTGGACTTTGGCGACTAGAAAAGGCTTTGAAAACAGAAAGCACACAATAGATATTGATTGGTCAGCTAATAGACTGTCTCCTTCAATCCTGGAGTCTGTGATTTTATGACTAATTGATTTACTTTATTTTTTTTCTCATGGGCTCTCAAAACTTGATTGTTAAATTACACAGAGAGAGCCACCAGCCATGTTTGTAAATCCCACATTCTTAATATCTGTTCCTTTTGTAAAAGAGGCTTAATAAAAAAAATTTAAAAAAAGCTAATTTAAACCCTGGACTGTGAGTTCTTTAATGACAGGGAAATATATTTCCTATCTCTTTACGTACTAAATTCTCAGTATATTGGGCAAGGCATAGTAGAATCTCAATAGAGATCTCTCTTATTATCATTTAAGGGAAAATGTGATTGGGAAGTGTGTCAGGCCACTTCTATGTTGATCCCCAGTGATCTCTACCTTCTGATATTCATACTTGGTGTAATCCCCTCCCCATGAGGATGGGCTAGTCTAGTGACTTGCTTTTAAGTAATATAATATAGCAAAGGTGATGGGATGTTGCCTTACTGATTGGTTATAAGAGATTGCAACCTCCATATTTCTAGCAGATTCTCGATTGACTGTGTCCCATGCTGGCTTTGATAAAAAAAAATTGTCACCTTGAGGGGGCAGGGAATTGAGGGCAGCCTCTAACAGCCATCTAGGAACTGAGGCCAGCAAGCCAACAGTCCTTGAAGAACTGAATTCTGTCAATAACTCCATCAGCTTGGAAATGGATCCTTCCCCAGTTATGCCTCCACATGAGATTCCAGCCCTGACTGGCACCTTAATCATGGCCTCCTAGAGACCCTGCAAAAGGACCCAATTAAGCCACACCCTGACCCCAATTCACAGAAACTATAAGATAATAAATCTGTATTAATTTAAGCCCCTGTTCATTATAGTTTGTCATGTAGCAATAGATAATTTATACATTTGTGGAGTTGGAGTGCCAACTCTGTACTGGACATTAGAAGAGAGGTACCTGATGCAAAGAAACTTATTTGGTCTTAGCAACCATTTTGCAAGGTATGTTTTTGGTTGGTACATAGGGATGACTCTAAATTGCAAAGTTATAGGGAAAAAAATGTCAGAGAATTTAACCCAACCTGCCCAAGATCACACACAGCCAAGATTCCAAGACCCAGACTAGATCTTGTGAAGAATGGGAATGGGAAGAAAAAAAGAAAGGGCCAGATATGAATCTTGGTTTCATGGGTCAGGAATGAGATAGGGGACTGAGCTTTTAGGTAGACTGGGTGTTGGTGGCCCCCAAATATAAGAGGAGATGACTCAAAGTAAGGAAGAACTAAGTCATGATCTATAGAAATAAAACTCTAGGGAAGGTAGAAAATTAGTTTAAAATCTCTTGAATTGTGTAAGAATCAGTTGACAAATGAGAGCCATGGAGATTATGCCCATTTTTTATTAAAAAAAGCTAATGTGGGAAATGTTTTTAGTAGTCATCTAAAACATGTAGCAAATTTTTCCAGGAAAGCCATGCTTTGCATTTCTACCAGGTTCGAAGGCTAGCTAGAAATATATATATATATATAACAATAATGCAGCTGAAGCACTACACGTTTGTAATGAAAATACAGAATACCAGACTCTAGAAATGACAACATATTTGACAACAGCCAAATGAACCCCAATAAGGTAGAAAAATAAATTGCTTAACTAAATTATTTCTTCAAGAAAATCAGTTTTAATGGAAAATTTGTGGGGATTCTGGGCTTTTGTAAGAGCTTTAAAAATTGATACCACTAGCTTTATATTATTTCTGATTTATTTACAAAACAACATACTTTTTCTTGATATAAATATATTGCCATCACTAGTTTTGTTCATAATAGGGGCACAGAGAGGGTGGGGTGATTTTGTTGAGAAATAACTAGATAAGAAGTTGGAAAGGTGAGTACAAACAACAAAAGAATTAAGAAAATTACTGGATACAAAAAAAAATGTAAAATGCTTGCTGGTGAAAGAATCAGCTGTTAGATATACAAGTAAATGCATCCCATGATCAAATAGAAATGCTGAGTTGACAAATCACTTCTTATGTATGCTTAGTCAATTCCTGGGCCTCAGATTTCTCATCTTAAAACAAATTATAATGATTCTTTCTATTTCAAATGGTCTAACACAGACGGTAGTGCCTTGCATCAAGCCTGCCATGTAGTAGACTCTGAATGATGTTTGTTGAATCTGAAACTGAATGTGTTACCTTCATAGAGAGAAAGAGTAGAAGTCATAAAGAAGAAAAGTTTAGATTATCATCTCCCCATGATAGATTAATTTGGCAAAAGAAGGAGAGCCAGGAAGGGAGGAAGAAAAGGTCAAACAGAGGCAAAGCCTAGAAAAAGTTGCAAAGGCTGGTTAGATACCTACTAAACCCATTTCCTCTTCCTGTAAGTGCAGAGAAACTGTTTTCTGACCCCCTTACACATAAGGGAGACCATGTGAACAGTTCTCACCAATGGATAGTGAGTGGAAGTAATTTGTCGTTTACAGTTAAGTGACAGAAGTTATACATAAATGCACTTTCCCCATGCCTTCCCTCCCTCCTGTCTGCCAGTTGGATTATGTCAGTGGTACTTCCCTGGTGGTCCAGTGGTTAAGACCCTGTACAGGGGGCAAGGGTTTGATCCCTGGTTGGGGAACTAATATCCTACATGCTGAGTGGTGCAGCCAAAAAAACCCTGAACTGTGTACTGAAAAAAACATCAGATGTTTTGATCTTACCCCTTGAGCCTGAGTCCCTGAACGATTGCCTGACACAGAGGCCTACATCCACACTGCCTCTATTGGTCTGGAAATGAATGAAAAAGAAACCTTTACTGTGTTAATCCATTGAGAATACTAAACTGTGACTGTAGTTGGCATTATTTACAAATAGAGCCTAAATGGAAGCAAAAGGGGGCATCGTGTAGCTGACTTTATGTGTGTTTAGGAAGCGAAAGTCTAGATTTAGAGAACGGACAAATGACTTGGTAATTCTCTGCATCACAGAAATATTCCCCATAGATTCCTATCAGTGGCCAAATTCTCCTGTCCATTTATAATGATTGTGTTTACAGCAAAATTTTGTGTGTATAGCCATTATATATGAAAGGGGTAACGGCATGCTGTCTGAATTGTAATGGACACCCAAAGGAGGTGAGACATCTCTCCACTGGAGAGGCCTTTATTTTGGAGCCATTGCAGTGCAAGAGTGCAAATATCTGAAATATTTGCTTAGGAGCTCAGAATTTAAACTTGCAACATTGGCTTAGCCATTCATTTAAGGTAATAAAAGTTGCTTTCATTGGAGATATAATATTCAGAATACCCATTGTGTATATTTTTCCAATTAATTGGACTTTAATTACTTTGCAGAAAATCTATAAAAGAGTTATCAAACTTTTCAAGATGAGAACAAGCTGGTACATATTCCAATTACTTCCCATAGAACTATCTCACCATGAAACTTAAAAAAAAAAAAAAGCCAATTTTATTTTCTTCTGTGGAGGTTTATAAAAGACCCGATAGAGGCTACTATCTCTAATTTTTACAGAGATAGCTCTATTTAGAGATATAAATGCTGAGAAAGAGAACAGGCTCAGGAATGCTGTTTTAAATCAACATAACGCTTTATATTAGTTTCTTACAGTGCCTCTGTGTGTGTGTGTGTGTGTGTGTGTATACACATTTATATATCTAAATACTTTTATGACTGCATCAGTATTCAGCACAAGCAAGGTAAAAAAAAAAAAAAATCCAACAAGAATGTGGTAACATAAAGCTCATTTCTTGATTTTTCTCATTTCCATATCAACTATTTTTCCGGGGTATTTTCTTCCCACTGGAGGGGGAAGAAAAATGATTATACATGTGAAAAATGTTTAATGAAATATGTTTAACCTGAATTACTGAATATATGTTTAGTGGGGTAGAGGATAGAGATACACATTTGAATAAGAAATAATGGCTTAACTTGAAGAAAATTGTTTTACTGTCAACCGGTAAGAAGGATTTAGGTACTAATGATGCACAAGGGAAGGATGAAGGATTGAGAAGCTAGGAAAGCCACGCTGAATGTGATCTGGGGCTGTATCCTGCATCCTCTGTTACAATATCAGTGTTAAAACGGGGAGGAGACACTTTTAAATCCTATCCCAAACATGTCCAGTGTGGTCAATTAAAAACAAATTATTTTGGGCATTTGGAGCAGGAGAGCAGACTAGATGGGAAGCTAGAATCTAAATAAAAAGTGAAACCTGAAATTAAAAACACGTCAAAACCCATCAGTTCAGTATGGCTGAAAAATATTCTTACCTAGAGGGAGCTGATTACCCCTTGAGGGTGTCTCAGATCTCTTCCCACCCCTGCACTTTGATGCTATAAGATGCTGAGCTGGGAGTTAATTGGCTGAATATTTTGCCTTTGATTTTGGAATTTCTAATCTTCAACCCCAGTCCTGTATGCTGCTGCTACACTGTTTATTTTCCGACCAGGGCCACTTAGACTTTCTTCATGTTACTGTCAGGTACTTTCCTATAGCCTGAATTAGTTTAATGTTTCTGACAATGAATTTCCAGGTAATTTCAATGGCTTCACTCCATGATCTGTCTCTCAGGGCACTCTTGAAAATTAAATGTTAGCTCTCACCAGTTATTTGCTGACGTCATCCTCATTTTATTAAATAATCATTTTTTAAAAATCCTTTCAAATTTAAATATGCATGCTTTATTATCTGAAAGGCTTGGCAAGATGGAGAGTCTGGGTGAAATTAAGCTAACCTCATGCTCTCTTCATTCTTCCTCAATGGATTTTCCATTGGTGTTCAGTGTACCTTAAGTTGTGGGCTTTATGGAGCAACCTGTTCTGTGCCTACTGGGGTCCTGCTTTAATTGCAACAACTATAGCAGAAATTTCTGCTGTTTAGAGGTGGCTTGAACCTTTTAAAAACATTGAAAATACTGCAATCCAGTTATAGCAAAGGAGTAAGGTGATTTTCCATTTGTGTTGGGAGGAATTTTCTACTAGATTTCTGAGGATTTATTTTGATTGAACAAACAGATAAGCAGGGTCCCAAGACACACGCATTGCCGTGTGGTGATGATTGCACGCTTTATCTGGGTCCAGTGGATAACAAGGGCTTGTCCCTCATTCTAGGAGTGTTTCCCTTCTAGAGGAGTTGCAGGAAGTTATCCTCCTGTAGAATTTGGAGGGGAGGATGTTCTATTTAGTTGAAAAATTTCACTCAATGAGATAAGAAGTGACTTGTTCAAATTCAACAAAATAGGGTTCTGCTGAATTCCCAGTTCAAGTATTCTAGAACAGCATAGAGTAGCAAAGAGGTCTTGAGCTTTGCACATAGAGACACATGAGTTGAATTCTAGAAGCCACCCTTTACTAGCTGTATGACCTTCCATATAAAAATAGCATCTGAGCTTCCAGTCCCTAAAGAGAAAATTAAAGTCTGCTTTACAGGGGTTACTGTCAGTCTTAAAAAATGCCTTTAATCTACCCCAAATATAAGACATAATAGTAAATAGTAAATAGTCTTATCATTATTTCTCTTGTTACTATTTCCAACAGGCTGCTTGGTTTAAGGCTGACACTTGTGATATGAGTCATGATATAGTCACAGTCCAGAAATTATGTTCAGAAAAGCTTAAGTTTTATTTCCCTTACTGGAAATTTACTCGACCACATGACATGGTAGATTCTTGTTCAACAAAAGCACAATATACAGATCTGATATTTTCATAAAGTAAGGCTACATGTATTAGCTAATGAAAAAGAAGAGGATTTGCATTCTCATTCCAGTATTCCCTGTCTAATTCTACTGTGTGATCTTAAACAAGCAAGGACATTTTTCCATCTCTTTGGGGAGAAAGAGCAGCGGGCTTTATCTGTAGTATCAAGGCTATATCTGTGTAAATTAGTTCCAAGAGACAAGTGAGAGAGACTGCAGTATTGTCCCTCAAGTACTTGGCATTACTTGGAAGAAAATATGATGTAATTGGAACTTAATAACTTGGATGAAAATGTATCCTAGGGCCATAAAATGTTCCTCTACAATGTTAGATCTAGACGAGTTATTATGATTACCTCTTAAGAAGAGTTCAGATTAACAGATATGTGATTATAATGTCCATTACAAAGGCAGAATCAGGAAAAAGAAGAGCTACAGAAAAGCACCCTGATATTTCAATGCTTTTCACTTCTGAACATTTCAGGCAGAGAAGTTTTTTTTATCACTTGCATTGCCAGGCTCAGTGGGGAAATAGCTGAACAAGGAGGCCTGCCCTCAATATCATTTCCACCTTCCTACTTCCCTTGTATCACATGTTATAAACCTGCTTAAAGGAGCTTCCCTCTTTGCAATGTATAGGTGAGCACTGTGATATGGGAATCAAAACACTTGGGTCTACCAGCTCAGCCCCCACCTAGCTATGTGATTCATACAACATCCATTATGCAGACACCAAGCACCTTCTGTACAAGGAGTTATAAATACAAAAATAAATACAACATGATCCTTGACCTCAGTTAAAAATGGTCTAGTGGAGGAAACCAGTTGTTGTATACAAATGCATCCATTAATAGATTTCTAAAGCATTTACAGCTGATTTCCTCACGGTTGATTATTCTTAACCAGTTTTGGTAGTCTCATCCCTGCCACCCCTTTGTTATTGATGGGTTCAGGGATGGAGTTGTGGATCCAAGCCAGTTTGGGGTATTGAAACACTAGGAGTGACTTTACAGAGCTTTCTAGGAAAATAAAAGAAAACAAGAATCCAAATAACCTCTTGGTTTTAAGAGACCATTTAATACCCATAAGGGAAACCAGCCTAAAGATGAAGTTAAGGTTGTTTACAGCAGGGCAGAGAGAGGGAAGAAAACTGTCCTGGATGACACAATAACAACTGGTTGAATCAAACCGAGGTCTTCTCGCTCTTCGTTTCATGATACGTGAGCTAATAAATGACATTTTTGCTGAAGCCAGCCTAAATTAAATTAAATTAAATGTTCACTTACTTGAAGCCAAAAGCATTCCAACTGACATTGGTTTAATGCAACACTTTCCATATTTCTTATCATGACAGTCCCCTCGGATTCTTATTTAAAACACAGACTGGATATCACCTCACACCAGTTAGAATGGGCATCATCAGAAAATCTACAAACAACAAATGCTGGAGAGGGTGTGGAGAAAAGGGAACCCTCTTGCACTGTTGGTGGGAATGTAAATTGATACAGCCACTATGGAGAACAGTATGGAGGTTCCTTAAAAAACTAAAAATAGAATTACCATATGATCCAGCCATCCCACTACTGGGCATATACCAAGAGAAAACCATAATTCAAAAAGACACATGCACCCCAATGTTCATTGCAGCACTATTTACAACAGCCAGGTCATAGAAGCAACCTAAATGCCCATCGACAGACAAATGGATAAAGGAGATGTGGCACATATATACAATGGAATATTACTCAGCCACAAAAAGGAACAAAATTGGGTCATTTGTTGAGACGTGGATGGGTCTAGAGACTGTCATACAGAGTGAAGTAAGTCAGAAAGAGAAAAACAAATATTGAATATTAACACATATATGTGGAACCTAGAAAAATGGTACAGATGAACCGGTTTACAGAGCAGAAATTGAGACATAGATGTAGAGAACAAACGTATGGACACCAAGGGGGGAAAGCAGTGGCGGTGGTGGTGTGATGAACTGGGAGATTGGGATTGACATGTATACACTGATGTGTATAAAATTGATGACTAATAAGAACCTGCTTTATAAAAAAAAATAAAATTCAAAAATTCAAATAAATAAATAAATAACACAGACTGTCTTGTAAATAAGTTCACTTGTATTATTTTTTTAGATTCCACATATAAGTGATATCATATGATATTTGTCTTTCTCTGACTTATTTCACTTAGTATGATAATCTCTAGGTCCATCCATGTTGCTGCAAATGGCATTATTTCATTCTTTTTTTATGGCTGACTGGGAACTCTCCTGAATATTGTGCAATAACCTAAATGAGAAAAGAATCTGAAAAAGAATAGATATATGTATATGTATAACCGAATCACTTTGCTGTACACCTGAAACTAACACAACATTGTAAATCAACTATACTCCAATATAAAATAAAAATTAAAAAGGAAAACCAGACTGTCAGGTAATACATATGAAGAATCAGAATCTCTGATGTACTTGTAGGGAGATGGGTCCCATGGGTCTGGGGTTTTAATAGGTGCAACAGGTGATTCTTATGTTCAGGCAAATTTCAGATGACTGTTCTAATTGCTATAATAGAGGAAAGAATGAAGTGCAGGCTTGGCAACAAACTCAGCCTGAAGGAGTTAGGAATGGTTTCTTGCAGGAACATTTGATCTGTGCCTTAGAGAATGAATGCGGCTTGCCAGGCTGAGAAAAGGTAGAAAAATGGTCCCCACAAAGGGAATCTTAACAAAATTCGTATCTTTAAGGTCTTGCTTCATCTATAAAATGAGGACATTAAAAAGCATGCCTTCTCATCTGACACCTTCTGTTTCACTGATAACTTTGGAAACTGGGCAATTTCTTTTGCTTCTCAATCCACCTCAAAATGTTCAATGTAGTAACTTGTGAGATTTTCTTTATGAGAACTTCTCTCTACTGGAAAAATGGAAATATTTGGTAAGCTCTATCATAATATAACTGCCTTGCAGGTACAGATTATCTTTCTTATTCACTTTTGTATCCATATTGCCTTTCAGAGTATCTGGCCCATTTGCACTCAAATGTGGTCATTGTCTAACTGAATTGAATTAATTGTATTCAAGTGTTCAAAGTCAGGTAGGCCTGTTAAAGGTGAATTTCATATGTAAACTAATATTTTAATTATAGTGATGGTAATATCAAAAATGTAAATATTTGGAATTTGCCTAACCACTTTATATTTTTAAATCACCCACTCATTCAACAAGTACTTATTGAACATTTTTTAGGTGTCAAGTATTTAAGTTCTTGCAACGTGTCCAGTTTCCCCTGGATCTATGAGAATATAAACCTTAAAACCTGTAAGATATGGTGTATGTCTTAAGAAAACTGTTGCTTCCTCATTCCTGCCCTCCTGATCTAGAATAGCTCCATGAAGAAGAAAACATAAGCACCAACAAGCTTCATAAAAATAGACTCCACTTATCTGGTCCCTAGTACCCAGAAGACAGAACCATGGGAGGGCACACTAACATTCAATAAGTATGTGTTCACTAAATAAATGAAAGAATAGTAGAGGCACTTCACATAACCTATTTTCTACTGATGGATTTAAAAAATATCTCTTTCTAAGCCTTCATCATGTTTGAGATAGTACCTCTCTTCTTGCTTCAAGGAGCCATGAGTGGTTTTCCTAACATCAGGACTGAATTTCCTTTACACAGTACAGAAACAACTCAAGTATCCGGAGATCACTTTCTAGAAGCATCCACTAATTGAAACATAGACCAAAAGGAAGAACCCAGAATAAGGTCAATCTGAGTAGCCAAAAGAGAAGCCCCGAGTTCTTGCATGCTCTGATGTGCTAATACTTTACTCTTTGCATTGTTCTTAGCTCCTCCTTCAAAGGAGCTATACAGTAGCAACAACAACAGTAATAATAATTGCAACAATAAGAACAGTGAGGACAGCTACCCCTTTGGGAGCATACACTCACATATGACTCCTTATTTCATCTTCCCACAAACCCTAACAAGGTAAGTATGATTATTATGTCTACTTTATAATAAACTCAGGTTTACAGAGTTTAATTTATTTTTCAATGTCAAAAATGTAATCTGTTGTTAAACAAGAATTTTAATGTCTGTATATGTATATCTGTCTGTAAAATACAATCTTACCCTCAATTATCTGATTTTCTAACCCACAATAGTTAATAAATGGAGAGAGGCAGAGATAAAACAAGGAGAGAGAGAGAGAGAGAGAGGGAGAGAGAGGGGCAATTCATAAAACAAAAATGTACAGCAGTTCTGGATGTTTTAGTCTAGTGGCAAAGAACTCTGCATCCTCAAGGCTTCTAGGACAGTACGTTAATTAAGGTATATAGAGATAATTCTGAAAACTAAACTAAAAGTGAAATTTCATTGAATCCTTTTGCCTTAGGGTAAATGGAAGAGATAGCTGCATTTTCAAGATATGTCTAAACAAATTATTGAAATTAAAAGTTTGCGTACTTAAAATGAACTAGACTTCAAGATTCTGGAAAATTTGTTTACCTTGAGGAGCTCATCTATAGCTGTAGTTGTTGTTACTATTACCAGCATTGCCTTTCTGCACCTACTGTGTAGCCGTACCATTTTTAATACAGTATACAAGGATTCAGAAATCTTACAGTGGATAAATTAATACAAGGTTAACCAGCTGAATAGATAAAAATGATAAAAACAGCTGATTCTATCATTAAGACTATGCCAAATTCAACTATGAATATCAATGTCCAAATACTTACTGGTTTTAAGAACCAAACGCCTGGATACTATTTTTATTTCCATTGAAGAATCTTGAACAGAGAAGTATTTCTTATCGAAAGTTAGTAATAAAGGTAGATGTTCTTCTTTGTCCTTCACCGTATTTAAAAGTCTGTGCATGGATATATAGTATATCACTAACAAAGTCACTGATGTTTAGCATATTAGAATAATCAAAACCAGTTTTGCCATCAAGGCAAACACCTGTGAAAAGAGCAAAAAAAAAAAAAAAAAAAGCAATGCTGTTGCAAGTAAGCCCAGCAAAAATTTCTCCTGGTTGTTTCCAGATGTGAACCAAGCTACTTTGAACATCTTCATTTTTCCTGATTCTAAATAAATTTATCCTGATTCTAGATAAATTCTAAATAAATTTAAAGGATGTAATGGCATCATTAATTATACGGGGTAAATTCACCAATTTACTCTCTTCTCATGAGTAAAATTACTTTTTTTTTCCCCTTGGGAAAATCTCCCAATACCTTCACTGGTATACATTTCTCAATTATCAGTGTACTTGACCTCTTTCATTCTACTTGGCCCCAGTCACAACCTCTCACCCATTTACAAACATCTCCAATAGTTAGAAGCATTGCTCCCATATGATGCGTTACTATAGAGAGGAGAAATGGCATAGGGTGGCATCATAGGGTCTCATTTTTCGGTACAACCAGCACTGCTTCCCAGAAGAGCGACACTGATTTGCTCTCAACTGAAGGCAAATATTTGCTATTATTGAAGAAAAGGATTTTTCATTTTCAGGCAAACATATTTGCCTGCTTCTTTGGTTCCCACTACAACACCTTGGGTTTTCTGTAAGCCAGAACAAATTCAACCTTCCCTTATCTTTTTATGTGTCAGCTTTGTGTATTAAAGGAAGTGACTTTCCAAACAATCCTGATATTGCTGAGATTTTGCCTCATTTACTTCTCAGTATATTTTTTAACCAACATCTGTGGTGCCCTGATATAACCATAGTTGCGAAGTGAGGGATTAGTCACTGAGAAAATTGGAGAAAGGAGATGTATTAATAGGATAGAGAGACATTTCTTATAGAAAATATACATTTGCACTGAACAGGAATACATTGCTCACCTCTTATACTAAGACAACAGAACAGCCTTAAGAGGAAGTAAAAATTAGATCTTTATTTCAAATCACATCATTTTTTAATGTGAGAAAATAAATGGATTTTTCTTTCTTCCCAGTATTTTTACTAAAGTTCTACTCTTTTTCAATACCTTCCATTTTACTGTACCTACTTTAGCATGGTTTATTACATTGTTTTGACTTTATTTGTTACTGTTGCTGTTGTTGTTTTGTTGCTTTCTTTCGTTTTTTTTGCCGGAGTTGAACTTGTGAATGGATCTATATTTAATCTGACTAATAGTCGTGGCAAGCCCTGGGGCACTTATCTAATCAGTCAGAGATGTCCTATTGCGTGCCATGCGTGCCCTGCACACATGACATTTGAAGAAGAATAGTCCAAATATACTTTTCTCTAACACAGAGGATTATTTTTCAGATCAATCTGGGCTTGTTTACAATAAAATTACCTTTCTCAGTAGCCAAAGAAAAGGCGTTTCACAATTAGACATCATCCTTCAGTGTTGTGTGCACTTACTACTTGTCTGTTATTTGAGAACAGAGGTATGGATTAAGACCCTGCAGTTGTAGATTTCTTTAGACTTCATGTCTCTAAGCAAAAGCTCTCCAAAGCATAGGCAACAATGTGGTTCATCAGGAATCATACCCTTATTACTAAATTCTGTCCAAATGCCAATTAAAGAAAATCACCATGTGTCTTTAGTTAAACTCCCCAGCTGCAGAGCCTGAGATGAGGATTCACTTGCAAGTGATTTATGAACTTAGTGCTCCCAAGATAACCTGATAAAAGACTGGGGGAAACAAGACAGGGAAGGGAAAGAAGTTGGTCAGGGGTGATTTCAGGCAAAGTCTAATCTCAGTCTGATCCTGTGGGGAATTTGGAGTGTATATAGTTTGCATCTCAGTTTGTCAAAACTCAAAGCAGTGGAGCTAGGCTTTCTTAATCCTCTAACAGTCAGCCATTGGTTATAAGCTGCCCTGGAGGGATGGAAGCTCCCAGGCATACAGTGGGAGGTGGCTAGAGGAGCCAAAAGACGTTTATCTGAAGGTACAGGCCACTTGTAGCAAAGTGCACAGAGCTGGAGATAAATTCAGAGATCCAAGGGGACCTTGGAGGAGCACTGGCAGTGTTTGCTAAGGCCATGTGTTCTCCTCCTAATATTTGCACATACGTGGTATGCTATTCATTCCGTGTCAAAATATACAATGAATCTAGTCCAGTGTTGTCCAATAAAACTATATGAGCTAAATATGTAATTTAAGGTTTTCTAATATTCACATTGAAGTAAAAAGAAATAGATAAAATTAAATTCAATCATATATTTTATTTTATGCAGTATTTCCAGACATGTAATTAATAAAAAAATCAGTGAGGTATTTTACACTCTTTTTTGTACTTTGTCTTCAAAATCCAATGTGTATTTTGTACTTACTATACATCGCATTTTGGACTAGTCTTATTTCAAGTGTTTAGTAGCCACGTGTGGCTAAGGGCTACTATTTTGGACAGCACAGATCTAGCTGGTTTCTTGAGCTGGTCTTTTGGGCTTTTACTGAGTGGTACAGTCAAAGAAAATAATATGTTAAACTTGAAATAAGTTGTCTCTGTACTATACTATCCATAATACACTCTCTACTATAAGAAGAATAGTACAATTCTTCAGTCATCTTCCCTTTCATGAAAATACCCCACCTCCTTCCACAAGGGGGCCCCCTGTGGCACCTTTGTACAATGTGACTGTCCATTTGGACATAATTGTTTAGATCCTGATAATTTGACCCAATGGCCTAATCCCATTCACTTTTTTGAGGATTCCCTGAGTACCCATTGGCTTTCCAGATCCTGATTCCAGTATCTCTGACACTTGGCTTCCTTTTAGCCTTTGGGTTTGTTGAAATATGACTATAAACGTAAAGAAATCCTTTATAAAGTTGCTTACAACCTAAGGAATCTCAACTAGTCATGAGAAGTGGAATCATAAATGCAGAGACACTGTGACTCCGACTGAGTCAAGGCAAAAGGCGGTGAATCTTGCCCATGCTTGGCTGGGGAGCCAACAGACCACAAAATTATATTGACATTCACTGTCTTGAGACCAAGACCAATAGACCTCATTGATAAGGCAGTCTTTAACTTGGTTATCAAATGTAAGGATGTGATATCATTGTGTATAATTATTCCTTAGGAACCCCAGAAAAGTGCAGCAGGACAAAGAAGCAGGTTATCTAGCTAGAAGAAGATAAAGAAAATCTGCATTAATACCCTTGTTGTCCAAGAGAATTTTTTTCCCAACAAAGAAGCCAGAATGATTCTTTTAAAATCTAAGTCAGATAATGTCACTCCCCTCCTAAAAGTATTCAGATGGCTTCCTACATCACCCAGAGTAAAAGCCAGTCCTTAAAATGGCCCACAAAGCCCTATGGAATCTGGCCTCTCAGTGAAAGGATGCTCAACATCACTAATCATTAGAGAAATGCAAATCAAAACTACAATGAGGTATCACCTCACACCAGTCAGAATGGCCATCACCAAAAAATCTACAAACGATAAATGCTGGGGAGGGTGTGGAGAAAAGGGAACCCTCTTGCACTGTTGGTGGGAATGTAAAGTGATACAGCCACTATGGAGAACAGTATGGAGGTTCCTTAAAAAAACTAAAAACAGAACTACCATACGACCCAGCAATCCCACTACTGGGCATATATCTTGAGAAAACCATACTTCAAAAAGAGTCATGTACCACAATGTTCATTGCGGCTCTATTTACAATAGCCAGGACATGGAAGCAATCTAAGTGTCCATCAAGAGATGAATGGATAAAGAAGATGTGGCACATATATACAATGGAATATTACTCGGCCATAAAAAGAAACGAAAATTTGTAGTGACGTGGATGGACCTAGAGTCTGTCATACAAAGTGAAGTAGGTCAGAAAGAGAAAAACAAATACCGTATGCTAACACGTATATATGGAATCTAAAAAAAAAACAAAAATGGTTCTGAAGAACCTAGGGGCAGGACAGGAATAAAGATGCAGATGTAGAGAATGGACTTGAGGACACGGGGAGAGGGAAGGGTAAGTTGGGATGAAGTGAGAGAGAGGCATGGACATATATACACTACCAAACGTAAAATAGATAGCTAGTGGGAAGCAGCCGCATAGCACAGGGAGATCAGCTCGGTGCTTTGTGACCACCTAGAGGGGTAGGATAGGGAGGGTGGGAGGGAGGGAGACGCAAGAGGGAGGAGATACGGGGATATACGTATATGTATAGCTGATTCACTTTGTTATAAAGCAGAAACTAACACACAATTGTAAAGCAATTATACTCCAATAAAGATGTTTTAAAAATAAATAAAATAAATAGGTATAGTCTCTTAAAAAAAAATGGTAGGAAAGCTATGTCTCATTTTTTTGCCCCTGCTCTTTACCCTCCTCAAGGTGGCAGAAGTTTTGAAGACAGTGGTTTATTTTCTCAGTGTGGGACCCTAGTCACTGATTCTGGAGGGAGCAGAATAGACCTTATTTGCAGAGAATTATATTTGTCTGTTCTAATCTGCCTGCAGGCTGCCTGAAGGCCTGACACAAGTCCCTTGCCTTTGTTTCACCTAACCCAGAAGTAAAGTAGGGTGAAAAGCAGCAGGCATTCCTCAAAACCATTGTAAAGCAATTAAACAAACCACAGTCACCTGGGGCAAAAGATTACGGTTGAAGCATACAATAGAGCACCCAAAGTTTGGGGACATATCTGGGAAGAGAGATTCTTTGGGAAATTAGGTCACTCAAAAGCACCTGTGTATACTGGGAAATTTAGAGTCATAGAAAGGTCCAAGGCAAGATGAATCTTCAAAAAGACCTGAGAACATCCTAAACTTTCACTCTGGCTAATCTCAAGGCTGAGAGCAAGCAGGAAGTGAAAAGTAATGCAGAGTTGTAAATGGCCTAAGTGTTGGAGAAGAGCTCCAGCATATGGCCAACCTGCAAAGACCAAGTGAGCTTTCTTCTTCTCGTTCTTCTTCTTCTTATCATCATCATCATCTGTTTCTTCATTTTTATATTATTTTCTCTGCTTTGTCGGGGCAAGACTTTGGCATTCAAGGAAATACCTGTCAAAACACTAGCTGAACGCAAACAGCTACGGACTACAGCAGGCAATCAGAACAACTCAGAGGAGGGGGAAGAATCTGATTTCCAGAGTTACCACGTTATAATATTCAATATGTCCCGTTTTCAACAAAATATTATAAAACATGCAAAGAAACAAGAAAATGTGTCTCTTCATGGAAGAAATTTACAAAAACTATCCCTTAGAAGTCACAGACATTTGGTTTACTAGAGGAAACTTTAACTGTGTGGTATTGGTAAAAAGCAGAACAGTAGAACATAAGAGAAAGTACAGACACATGTACCTATAAATATCCACTTGATTTATGACAGAGGTGCCAAGGCAATTTAATGGAGAATAGAAAATCTTTTCAAGGAATTGTTCTGGAAAAATCGTCTATCCAAACAGGAAAAAAAAAAAAAGAGTCCTTCAGACCATACAGACACAGGCATATGTGAGTACACACACAAATGGAATCATAGACCTACAAGTAAAAAGCTGAACTATAAAATTTACAGAAAGAACCATAAAAGAAAATCTTTGTAAACTTGGGACAGGCAAAAATTTCTTAACTGTAAATCAATGAAGACAAACTTTAAACACACAATATTGATAAATTGGATCTCCTCAGAACTAAAACCTTTTCTTTAAAAGATACCAATTAGAAACAAATAAGCCACAAACTGGGAAAGAAATATTTGTACCTGTGTCTGATAAAGGACTTGTATCCAAAATACAGAAGAAATCTCTTAAAACTCAGTAATATAAAGACAAAAAAAAAGTGGGCAAATAATTTGAACAGATACTCCACTAAATAAGATATAGAAATGGCTCATATGTACATGATTAAAGATGCTTAGCACCATCAAGATTTATTTTCTAATCAAGGTAGTAGCTAGAACATGTTGGAATGTGCTGGATGGTACAGTGGACCCAGCAGACTGATCAGAGAAAAAATAGGCCAGCTTCCCCTATTATTGAGAAAAAGAAAAAATCTGGGGGGAACTATGATAATCTGTACGAAATTTATTACATTGGTTGCTCTTGGATCACCCTCTCTGTTGAAACTGGGCTGGACCTGGGACTTTCTTTAGTCAAGTACTTAACTTCCAAGATTGAGCCTAAAGAGTTATGCAGCTTCTACCCTCCCTTCAGGAATGTTCTCTCTTGGAAAACAGCTATTATGAAAAATGTATTACTATTCTGAAACCACCATACTGTGAGGAAGCCCAACCTATCCACAAAGAGAGAGAGGGGTCATAAGGAGCATGAGGGTTAAGCACGTGAATGAAGCCTTCTTGTATCTTTAAGGCAGCCCACACATTAGCTGAATGCAGCCATGGGAATGGCCCAAGCTGAAGCCGTATGGAACAGTGGAACCGCCAAATTGAACCCTATGCAAATTATAGACCCACAGAATTATGAGAAAATAAAATGGTATTGTTTGGATTCACTATGTTTTGGGGTTCTTTGTTATGCAGCAATAAATAGCTAAAACTGACATTGGTGCCTTGAAATGGGGTGCTGCCATAACAAATACAGTAAGTCCACTACATTAGAACCTTCAATTTGTGAACTTTCAAACATGGGAATGTGTTTGGTCAACGTCAGGCGTGAGTGACATTGCAGCTTCCCCTCCACCTCCTGTTGCTGACGATCCTTCAGCTCTGCCATCTCCCACCTCCTCCCCCTCCTCCAGTCAGTAACTCTTCTTGCCTGTTCACTCGAGGCCAGCCCCTGGATGCCAGTTGTTGCACTGTACTGCTGTACTTCTCAAGGTACTGTATAGTGTAAGATTACAAGTGTTTTCTTTATTTTTTGTATTTTTTTGTATTTTATGTATTATTTGTATGAAAAGTATTATAAACCTATTACAGTACTATATAGCCGATTGTGTTAGTTGGGTACCTAGGCTAACTTTGTTATACTTAACGAACAAAATGGACTTACGAACATGCTCTCAGAATGGAACTCGTTCATATGTAGGGGACTTACTGTATGTAATATATGTGCCAGAGGCTAGAAAGGCGATGAAAAAATTTGTAAATAGAAGTTGGAAGGAAAGAGAGTCATGCTATGCAGTGGCAAAACACTTGGCAACACTATCACCTATGCAACTTGGAATACAGAAAATGTATTCAATGAATTTGTGCTTCTAGCTGAGGAAATATCTAAGGTGAATGCTAAGAGTGCCAGCTGACTTTCTTCTAGCTGTATCGGAGGCTGATGAACTAAGGAATAAACTGTTCAATTTTTGAGCAGAATCTAGATTAAAAAAATAAATTCAAATCTGAAATTGCTAATTTGGAAAACAAAACTGTTTCTCACTCCCAGATCCCCTGTCAGAAAAAGATTCTCAAAGTAATAAATGTCCTCAGGAGAAGGATCAAATCCAGGGATTCTTCAGTAAAAGATGTCCTTAGGGTCAAGATCAAATCAAGAATGCAGGTGTTAAATCCTTTGTTATGCCTTCAGAAAGTTGTAATGTGGTGCCTTATAGACTCAACTAGATGAAAAAAAGTGTTAAGAATCTTAAAGGCGTCTTTTCACAGCAACCCAAAGTAGAGTATGACTTGTCTTGAATATATCTGGGGGTGAAGTAAACACTGACATGATTCATAGAAAACCTACAAAATTTTTAAACATAATTACATTAAAGGAAGCGTTACCAGCTTGGACTAAAAGGGATAGGGATAGTTAAAAATGTCAGGAGGCTTTTGGGCATCTGAACTTCTATAGACAGGGAGTAGTAGGATGAGAAGATCTATAGCTACAAACAGGTTATTTCATTTTTGAAAGGAAGGATGATGGATGGTGCAGAGGCCAGGACTAACAGCTCAGAGAGCAGAGCCAAGACATGCACGTGCGCATGCATGCACACACACACACACGCACACACACGCACACACACACACTCTTTCTAAGGCATAAAATTGAATCCATCCGACCCTTATACAAGAATATTTCCTGCTCCTGCAGTAGGAGAATTGGTGATGCATGCCAAGGTAGATTTCAGAATTTCCATGAACCAGTTCCTGATAAGCAACTTCTTTTACTTCTTGTTTGTGTGGGAGTGTTCACTACAGTTATTCAGCTGCTGTATCTAATTCTGTGTCACACCTTTGGGTGTATGGGGTGAGTTTACAAATCTTCAGACTAAGAGGACTTGCACTTACTGGGCTGACCCTGAGGAAAACACAAACGGAGCACCCTCTACACGTGGGTCTGATTTAGAAGACAATACTCTGGACCTTCAGTCCAAGCATGATGTTAAAATGGGTCCAAATCTGGGCTCCTGTGGAGTAGAAGGTGAGTATATTACGTGTGGAAAGAATGTAAATCATTATCAATGTCTGGAAGCTACTGCTTTTGTGCTCTTGGGAGACTTAAGCCCCTGTGCAAGAAGCCCAGTCACACCACTGTCAAGGGCACATGGAGAGACAAAGTGGAGGGTTCCCATGGAATGGGAGAGGCTCCAAGACCACACAGGCAAAGATGTCCATGTGCCAGCATCCCCGCTGAATGGAATCACAGGAGTGAGCACCGGAGAGACCAGCTGAGCCCAGCCCAAAAAACAGAATCATGGGCAAATAAAATGGTGGTTGTTTTAAGCCACTAAGTTTTAGTGTGTTTGTGAGACAGCCATAGATAACCAGAACAGAAATGCTCTGGTTGGATGCTCTGATGACTGAGCAGCTGATATACATCATCACAGGAAGTGGCAGGGGAAAGCAAAAACCAGGGGATAGCCACTGATAGGCAAGAAGCATCTATGAAATTTCCTTGTGGATTCCCAGAGTATGATGGGCTGGAGGCCTGGATACTCAGAGTAGATGGGGTCAGAGAAAGACTAGGAATATTATCTTTTTACTAAGTTACTTTTTATCACCAATCTGGTTTAGTCTTGAACAAAGAGACTCTTCACCTGGTAGTGCTATATAAATATGTTAGTGTTATTCACCTATCACAAAAGAAACAAACAAAACAAAACAAAAATCTGACAGGTCAGGGACCTGATAGATTTATCCAGCAGAGAGGCACTATGATGCTTGGCCTCTGAAGACAGGACCCATCAGAGATTTAACACAACAAGCAAGAACACAGATTGCTTCATATCAAATGGCTCAGCACATACATATGGATATGGTGCTGAAGGCACTAGAACCTCTGAGCTAACATAAGCACAACCTAGGCATCTTGCAAAATCTAGGCTTTGGGAACTCACTTTGCCCTAGCTACAATTGTAAACCCGGGTCTAGAAGCATTGTGCAAATTACAGACCAGCGGAGTCTAAACAGTGAGTGAATGTAAATGAATGTGGCCTCCCAGGAAATAAAAACATGGACTCATTATTCTGTTTTTCAATCCAGAAAGGAACACACTTTGAAATGGCAGTTTCTGGCAAGAATAAAAGAATAGTAGTAATAATGATAGCTCTGCCTGAGTCATTTTTCTCCAAGTGGCAAAATCTTTTAGGAGCTCACAAAGTAAAAGGACCTCATCTTATCCAAAGCACAGCGACCACCAGCGAACTTGTCATGAATCTATCATCTCGGGGCATTTTACCAACAGTATTTATTCAGCACTTTCATCCCATGAGGTGTGTGTGTGTGGGGCCATAACAGTACCCCTTGTGCAGGCTTCACAAAATGTACTGTGAAGGGATGGGTAATATAGGAGGTGATGTAAAAATGTTCCGTTTTAAACATTTTCAAATTGGCCAATTTCCTTGATCTTTAAAAACATTTGCAAAGCAGTGATGTGGAAACATTTTTCTATCTTTAAAATGCATAGACCAGATTCATCTTGGAGATGGCTATGCTATTAGAATATTTTATGGATGCCATTTCTGCAGGCTACCGGTACTTGGATAATGTAGCAGATGGTGCCAAGAATGTTTACTGGGTTTGCTCCTCTGGGCTCCTTGCTATAGGAGGTTCTAATCCATAGAAGACACTGCTGAGCTGAAATTTCTTATGAGGTCTCTATTCCTTTATATCTCCATGCAAAGGTCACCTTTCTTGATTAGGCCCATTGCTCTATTCATACTGAAATCTGCTCCCTAACCCCTTGCATTTACTGATCCCTCTTATCCTGCTCTATTTAAAAAGAAGTCAATGAATTGTTTCTGTTAACTACAGGTGAAATGTAAGTTCAATAAGAGCAGAAGTCTTGGTCTTTTTTTTTCTTCCACTGATGTATTCAAGTATCTAGCACAGTGCCTGCAGCTCAATAAGCATGCATGGAATAAATAAATAAATGAATTCATCTCTGGTAAGGCGTTCTATTCATCTCATCTATAAATCTCATCTCCTGAATGAAAGTGATTATTCTAGTTTCCAGGACCTATAACCTATATAATCAAACATGGTTCCATGCAACTCTAGTTCATGTTGGGTGAGACCCAAGGTGGTTTGCTTTTTTATATAATCCCAGTGAGTAGTGATATCAGGACATTTCAGTTTTGATTCTCAACATAGAAATTTTCTCCACAGATGTCCAAACTGTTAGTTTCCACAGCATGGACCAGCATAATAGGATCGAACTAGCATGACTCATTCACACGTTTGTTAGACAGACATTTATTAAGAGCCTACTGTGTATCAGATGGGTTCAGCCCGTGGATGCAGAAATGAATCAGTTGTCAGCACGTGTCTTCAAGGAGCTCACCATCTGCTACAAGACGAAGATGTGCACATTTCTACAGCAATGGTAGGATGCAGCTTGTACTACAAAGGAGGCAGAAGCAGAATGTTGAAGGAGCACAGAGAGCCACTTACTCTGCCTGCCACGGGAGAGGTGATCAATGAACTGGATCTAGGAGGAAGAATGGGAATTTTCCAGGTAGATGGGATGATGAAGGAGGGAAGGTCAGAGGAAAAGCATTCTGGGCAGAGCAAACCAATGGGAAAAGGAAAGGGGTGGTCCCGGAACATGGAGAGTTTGGAGTAGGACACAGTGTTTTGTGGAGTTCTGGATATCTTGATCAAACTCGGTTCTTGGGAAAGACCTCCCTGACTCTTTGGACAAAGAAATGACACAGCTTCTCAGACTCCAAAAAAAACCTCACCCTACTATGGAGGCAGCATCTTTGTTTTTTATTTATTTTTTAAATTGAAGTATAATTTATATACAATGTTGTGTTAGTTTTTGATGTACAGCAAAGTGATTTCAGTTATATATATATTATATATATATAATATGTATTATTTTTCATATTCTTTTCCATTGTGGTTTATCACAGGATATTGAATATAGTTCCCTGTGTTATACAGTAAGACCCTGTTGTTTACCCATTCTATATATAATAGTTTTTGCATCTGCTAACCCCAAACTCCCAATCCATCCCTCCCCCACACCCCCTGCTTTGGCAACTACAAGTCTGTTCTCTATGTCTGTGAGTCTGTTTCTGTTTCATAGATAGGTTCATTTGTGTCATATTTTAGATTCCACATATAAGTGATATCATATGATATTTGTCTTTCTCTGTCAGATGTACTTCGCTTAGTATCATAATCTCTAGGTCCATGCATGTTGCTGCAAATGGCATGATTTCATTCTTTTTTATGGCTGAGTGATATTCCATTGTCTATATGTACCACATCTTCTTTATCCATTCATCTGTCAATGGACATTTAGTTTGTTTCCATGTC
This sequence comes from Delphinapterus leucas, assembly GCF_059928025.1. Classification (NCBI taxonomy): domain Eukaryota; kingdom Metazoa; phylum Chordata; class Mammalia; order Artiodactyla; family Monodontidae; genus Delphinapterus; species Delphinapterus leucas. The sequence goes on along the minus strand of NC_143130.1, from coordinate 43,718,184 downwards.
TTGGCTATTGTAGATAGTGCTGCTATGAACATAAGGGTGCATGTATCTTTTCAAGTTATAGTTTTGTCTGGATATATGTGGAGGCAGCATCTTTAGAGGCAACGTGTCTAGATGTGATTATATCTCATATGCATGTAATGATTTTGTCCAAGTTGCTCTGTTCTCAGTTTGATGGGTGCCCAAGCATGTAACTAAGTGTCTAAAAATAACAATAAGTGATATCATCTAGAACAAACCCATTGGCAAGCTTCTTGTTAATAGATTTATACAGAAACACACACATTTAAGGAAATTAAGGTTGGATAAGTCTTTGTACAATGAGAGGGTTGGGCGTGCTTGGTATATCAGTAAAGATGATACAAAAGGTGATTTAGCTACAACATCTGTTGCCACAGTATCATCAGGACTCTCTTATCTGACCTGGATGGCTAGAAGATTAAACCTTCCTCTCTCATATTTCCAAATGCACCTTCTTACTGTGTTTCAGACAAGCTCAGGGGTTTGCAATGGTTGTTCCCTCTACCAGAAATGTTCTTCCACCAGGTGGCCACATGGATCGCTCCCTCACTTGCTTTCAATCATTGCTCAAGTGTCACCTTCTCAATGAGGTTTGCCTTGAGCACCCTAATTGCAATTTCTTCCCCACATCCCTATCCCATCCCCTAGCTCCTCAGCCTCTGGCATTCCTGATTGTCCTTTCTGCTGTTTAATGTCTTCTACAGCAGTGGTTTTCAAATTATATGTTTGCCGGCTTGCTTCAGAGTCTGTAGAAGGAGAAGAAACGGGGAGGTTGAACAGACAGGGTCTAGTTTTCCAACATTTATTTTAATTTAGCTCTCTTTAATGAGTTTTCTATTCTTTGACTCAACAGAATACATCATTTAAAGTGTTCTGGGGCTTTGCAAAGTTGGAAAATGACTGATAGAGAAGAAAGCACACAGGACTGAATTCAGGAAAGTTAGATTCAAGCCCTACATCTCCTATAGACCAGCTGTGTGTAAACTTAAGAATGTCATGCTCCTACTCTGTAGCTGTAAGATGGTGAACAAAGCAATGGTGTCTTGGTCCTATTCAAATGGAGTGTTTCTGTGATTCTGAATAGCTAAACATAATCCCTGCTGTTGCAAAACAATGAAGGGGCTGCTCATGAAAACTGTTATTATTATGAGACAAGAGACAAGAGCAAGAACTGACATTGACTAGGTGTGAGGAGTTGCATTTATAAATCAATGTGATGTTCACATAAGGACCAGGTGCTGAAATACAAGTAGTGGGAAAGAGGAAACAGGCTAGATGTCAAAAGGTGAGAAGGGTCAGCTTTGGCTGTTTGGGAACAAATATAAGACAATATAGGGATTCTTGGGACGCATAGGGAAGGATTTGGGGTCTGGCTTTTCAGTGATTCATCTGGTGAAGACTGAAGTATTGTTCTGTCGTTAAAGTCATGTTTTGAAACTCATCCCACAAATATGCCTTCCACAGTAGTGATGCTTCAGGAAATATGGACCTTTTTGCACTTGTGTTTTTTAATATCAAAAGCAACAGCAGCTTCTTTTTAGAATGCACTGTTTCAAAAGAAATTGGATATCTTCCAACTCACCCACAGGGTTCCTGACAGCAGCTGTCATGGACATCGTGGTGAACATGAGCCCGATCTTACTGAAAGGTCAAAGGAGAAATCAATAGAGTAGCTTAAAACAGTATAGACTTTCCCCTTATGTGTGATGTGTTGAAACAATTCCTGTCCATCAGCTGCTAAGCTTCATTTCCCCCCTTTGATTATTTAGTCATTTCGAAGGACTAAAAGGACACAACTCTTGTCAGAACTAATTTAGCGTTATACCACATTATTAATTCTGGCCCCAATGCTCTGATCTTTAGAAGTTGTTTGAGTTATGGTTTACTTTTGCACTGAGGGACGTAAAAGTTTGTTTAAAAATAATGATACCATATGAGATATTACTTAGACTTAGCTCCCAGATTTAGAAGCTGATGAAAAACCCTAAATCTCCTCCTAAGTTTCTTGATTTAGATACTAATACAGTAAGCCGAAATCTGACTTGCCAGATTATATTACATTAGAAAAAATTTTTACTAAACATCATAATAGTAACTGCGTAAGGGCTGTTATTATTTTAAAATGAGACTCAAGTACTTCAATACTAAAAAATATGAGCATTATAGAGTGTTTACAAAATACATACCTACTTGAAATAGAAAAATAAAGAGGATGAAAACAGTCCACCAAATAGCTCTAGGATCGAGGACAATGTATTGTGTCCAGTTATAATCTTAGACACTAATGCCAATTAGAATAATAAACATCCATGAAAACTTAAAGGAGGCAGAAAAATATGCCTTCAGAGGCACACATTAACTATCGAACTCGGAAAATGAGGATTAACTCTTCAGGTGATAACTCACTTCCCCTACCCCAGCCCCCTCAAAAAAAAAAAAAGAAACAAAAAACACCTTGGTGATAATATGATAAATTACAAGGACAAAATCTGAATTAATATATTAGAAAATTTTAAAAATTAGACAAATGTAAGAACTAATGTTTTGAGTAAATTTAATAGTCAAACTTCTTGTAAATCAAGAAAATTTCAGGAAATTAAGAATAAGAAATTTATATAACAGCAAGGGGCCACAAATATGGAAGAGATTAAACACTTAAAAGAATAATATACAATTATATGAATAACATTGGAAAATTTGTATGAAATAAGCTATTGTCTATGATTTGTTTCAAAACAGAAGATGTGACATAATAGACTTATTAAAAGGGAAGATATTGAACATGTTATTAAAGACCTTCAAAATGATGGGTCCAGAGAGTTTTAAGTTCTTAAAAACAAAGAACAGATAATGCTTATGCTGTCTAAATTTCTCTGTGTGTGGAAAGCAATATATTTCTTCTCAATTAAACTTATAAATCAAGTATAATTATCATAATAAACCATGAAGATAACTCAAGAAAACCTACAGACTAATTTTTAAGAATAGAAATGTATTAATAAAATATTAATAATATAAATCAGCATGTTAAAATTATAAAATATATAAAAATAATTTTTAATAAAATATTATATATAAAATATATTAAAATTATATATAATATATAAAATTATATATATAATATATTAAAATATATATATAATATTTTATTATATAAAAATAATTTTTAATAAAATATTTTAATAAAAAATTATTAAATAAAGTTTATACAGGAATGTGAGGTTAGTCCAAATTAAGATATATATTAATATATTAAGATATACTTTAATAAGCAAAGAAGAGAAGATATTAGATGTTAAAAAATTTGAAGAAATTTTATATTATTTCTTTACATTCAAGAAAATTAAAGCTTTGAGCAAACTATCAATAGAAAAATACTAACTTTACATGATGAAGACTTCAAAACTAATAAATAGTATCTATATTGTTAAATAATATAAAATTTTACTGTGTGCACACTATAATATATGTAATATATAATATGTAATATTTTATTGTATATATTCTCTGTATAGTATGTATCCTTTTTTAAAAAAATTAGAGTATAATTGATTTACAATGTGTTAGTTTCTGCTATACAGCACAGTGTATCAGTTATACATATACATATATGCACTCTTTTTTAGATTCTTTTCCCATATAGGTCATTACAGAGTATTGAGTAGAGTTCCCTGTGCTGTACAATAGGTTCTTATTAGTTATCTATTATATATATAGTAGTGTGTATTTGTCAATCCCAGTCTCCCAGTTTATCCCTCCACTCCCCCACCCACCTGCTTTCCCCCCTGGTAACCATAAATTTGTTTTCTACATCTGTGACTCTATTTCTGTTTTGTAAATAAGTTCATTTGTACCAATTTTTTAGATTCCACATATAAGCGATATTATATGATATTTGTCTTTCTCTGTCTAACTTATTTCACTCAGTGTGACAATCTCTAGGTCCACCCATGTTGTTGAAGATGGCATTATTTCATTCTTTTTTATGGCTGAGTAATATTCCATTGTACATATGTACCACATCTTCTTTACCCATTCCTCTGTCAATGGACATTTAGGTTGCTTCCATGTCCTGGCTATTGTAAATAATGCTGCAATGAACATTGGGGTGCATGTATCATTTTCTCTGGATATATGCCCAGGAGTGGGATTGCAGGGTCATATGGTAGGTCTACTTTTAGTTTTTTAAGGAACCTCCATACTGCTCTCCATAGTGGCTGTACCAACGTACAGTGTATTCCCACCAACAGGGTAGGAGAGTTCCTTTTTCTCCACACCCTCTCTAGCATGTATTGTTTGTAGACATTTTTTTGTATAAATGTATTTATTTATTTATTTATTTATTTTTGGCTGCACTGGGTCTTCATTGCTGCATGCAGGCTTTCTCCAGTTGCGGCAAGTGGGGCTACTCTTCACTGTGGTGCATGGGCTTCTTATTGAGGTGGCTCCTCTTGTTGCAAAGCACGGGCTCTAGGCGTGCAGGCTTCAGTGGTTGTGGCACATGGGCTCAGTAGTTGTGGCCCATGGGCTCTAGAGTGCAGGCTCAGTAGTTGTGGCGCACGGGCTTAGCTGCTCCACGGCATGTGGGATCTTCCCGGACCAGGGCTTGAACCTGTGTCCCCTGCATTGGAAGGTGGATTCTTAACCACTGCGCCCTCAGAGAAGTCCTGTTTGTAGACTTTTTGATGATGGCCATTCTGACTGCTGTGAGGTGATACCTCATTGTAGTTTTGACTTGCATTTCTCTAATAATTAGTGATGTTGAGCATCTTTTTATGTGCTTTTTGGCCATCCGTATATAGTATGTATCCTTAAACTTGCTATCATACTATATTTAAAGTTTTCCTGGAAGTTCCAACAGTACAATAAAAAAATAAGAAGAAATAATATTATTTAGAAAAGGGGAGATTAAAAATAATTATGACAATTTAGTAACTGAGTTACTTACATAGTAAATTTATAAAAATAAGTTGTTTTCCTATATAACAGCAGTAACAAGTCAGATCAGCAGACACAAAGAAAACTAAGAGCATGCACACACACACACACACACACACACACAAATACACACTCATTAGAAACAGACTATTTGAACCTGAAAGTAAAATAAATTGTACAGTTAACAGAAAATATTTTTAAAGGATTTTTTTCATTAGATTAAAGAAGAAATTATGTTAAAACATAAAAATATATTTTAACATTGTCACAAAATATAGTAATCAAGAGAAAAATAAAAATATATCATTTAGGCTAAAAGTTATTTGGGAAAATGAGTAAATTTTTTATTTAAGTCCAGATAGTTTGGCAAGAGAAAAAAGATGGAATATTTGAGAAAAAAGCTAAGAATGAGAATTAACCAGGTACACAACAGAAGGAAATGAAACATGAATGGAGAATATATTAAATAAACTACAGGAGTAAATATTACCAGGGTTTAAGAAAGGCATTTTCAGTTTGCAAAAATCCAACAAGTGCCAAGTCATGTGAATGAAAGAAGCCACATCTATACCAGCTGAAGAAAAGGGTACTTCCAAAGTGTCAGAGAGTGATAAAACAAACAGAAAGCAAAAGAATACAAATATTTATCCCCACAAAGGGAAAAAAAAAAAAGTCAAAGACTTTTTTTTTCTCTTCAGCAACACTCTACACAAGAAAACAATGAATTAATGTTTTCAAAGCTTTGAGGGAAAATAATTTTATACTTAGAATTCTAAGTGTATCAAAAGAACAAGTCAAATGTGAATACAAATTTAACATATGTTCAAATGTGAAGAACTCAGAAAGATTATTTCCCATGTACTTTTTCTCAGGGAAAAATAGCTTTAGCAAATGAAAACAGAAACTAGAAAGAATGAGAAAGAACCAAACGTGGAATCAAATCACCATGCTATTATTTCACAAGTGCATCAGATAACTTCAATACAAAGCAGGCCTAAAAAGTTTAAAAAAAAATTATCCCAATCTAAAGGAAGAAATGAAATGGACCCCAAAATAATGGCCCCATTAAGAAAAGGTAGATTTTATATTAATAAAGGTGGATTTTATATTAATCTTTATTTTCTCTGTCTACAGTTTCTTATTTTTCTGTATTTAGATATATGGTCTTTATAATTAGGAGAAAGGAGCCAATGTGTCAAAACAAACAGTTTTTGAGTGAAAATGCTATCAGACAGTGTCACATGAGAGCCTGGACTTGAACTGCTTTGTCCCCAGCTATTTCCCTAAAGGAGGGCACTCATCCCCACCATGTATTAGGTTGTTGGGGAAAAAAATGAACACACTGACAAAATAAATTCCCATCGAAGCACTGAAGAAGTCCTTAGGGCACACAGTCTAACCAGCATATACTTTAAAACTTGACTCTGGATAAAAAAAAAAGATGCAATTTGTGCCCTCAGGAAACTTACAGTCTAGTGGGGGACTCAGATATGCAAAAATGTAATTCTGTTGAGCAGGAGTGTTGGTAGGATCCAAAAGTGTACCCTGTTTTCACCACAGACCACCCTCAAATTATGCTCTTACCACCAAAAGTAATGGATTTTAATGGAGATCCATGATTACATACTCTATATTATTTCAGACTTGGGAATTCTGCTCTTGCACAAGAGGACACATGGGACAAGGCTTTCTTTCCATGTGGCCCCAACTGTACAATGCATCTACAATGTTAAGATCTCAAATGTTAAGATCTCAGAGAACAACAGACATCTGTAGTGTTTGACACTATAACAAGTCATTCTTTTTGTTCTTCATCATTAAATTCATCTTTAATTTAAAAAAATTTCAATTCAAGTATAGTTGATTTACAATATTGCATAAGTTTCTGGTATGCCACACAGATATTCTGTATATATTACTTTTTTTTTTTTTTTTTTTGCGGTACGCGGGCCTCTCACTGTTGTGGCCTCTCCCATTGCGGAGCACAGACTCCAGACGCACAGGCTCAGCGGCCATGGCTCACAGGCCCAGCCGCTCCGCTGCATGTGGGATCTTCGCGGACCGGGGCACGAACCCTTGTCCCCTGCATCGGCAGGCGGACTCTCAACCACTGCACCACCAGGGAAGCCCTATATTTCTTTTTCAGATTATTTTCCCTTATAGCTTATTGCATAGTATTGAGTATAGTTCCTTGTGCTATACAGTAGGTCCTTGTTGGTTATCCATTTTATACATAGTTGTATGTATATGTTAATCCCAGCCTCCTAATTTATCCATCCTCCCACCCCCCTTTCCTCTTTGGTAACCATAAGTTTGTTTTCTGTGTCTGTGAGTCTCTTTCTGTTTTGGAAATAAGTTCATTTGTGTCCTTTTTTTTTTTTTTCTTTTTTTTGATGCTGCATAGAAGTGATATCATATGGTACTTGTCTTTTCTGTCTGGCTTACTTCACTTAGTATGCTAATCTCTAGGTCCATCCATGTTGCTGCAAGTGGCATTATTTCATTTTTTATGGCTGAGTAATATTCAAATATCTATCTATCTATCTATCCATCTATATATACCCCACATATTCTTTATCCAGTCATCTGTCAATGGACATTTATGTTGCCTCCATGTCTTGGCTATTGTAAATAGTAGCAAATCATGCTTATGTTTACATTTTGTTATTGCAAAGTGAATCTGAGTGATATGTGGAGGGAGTTAGTAGTTGTCTTGCTTAGAAACTCAGTCCTGAGTTCTGCTTATGGCTATGATGGACTAGCACATAGCAGACCAGCCCTCCCCATGAGAACAACTAGAAAAGCTGGATAACATGTATTCTTTTTTTAATTATGTGGGGACCTTAAATATCTAGCAAGGCAGCCAGGACATGAGATGCCAGAGTCCCAAAGGAAAAGTGTTGAGGTGAGTCTGATATTCTTCTCTACCTTTTCACCTCAGCAACTTATTGATTCCTTCACAAGTTATGTGGAGAGTCTGAGAACCAAGTTAAAAACAGCTGCTCCAAGACAGACAGGATGAGCTGAGCTTTTAGCTGTCTCATGGGGATAAGAGGAAGAGTTCATGGATCTTATTTCTTAAGTGTCCAAGATCCCAAATATAAGGGAAGAGGAGAGAAGTGAAAATGACTTTTTCCCTAGATATATTCTCTTTTATATATATATAAAAGAGATCTCTCTATATATCTAAATATATATATATTTTTTTCCCTAGATATATTCTCTTTTGTGTAACTTGTGCTGCCTGAAAGGTGCAGAAGCCAAGTAGAAAGTATATGCCAGGGGACTGAGGGTCTGAGCAGAGCTACGAACAGCTTTATGGAACAAGAGAGATGAATATTATAGTTCAGAGCACTCCATGGTCAAGAGGCCCTGGTAAATACCCCGTGACTTCAAATAGACATCCCTTAAAGGCTAAGAGAGTCAACTGGACTCATGTCTTACAACACCTAGAAATCAGCCTCAAAGTTGCTCAATCCCAGACTGGTGGTCTGCTACTAATCTCACTACAAGCCATAACCTAAAGAAAATAATCTCTGAAATCAGAGAACATCACCCAGATACTCTATATACAAAGTACAGAGCATATTTAACATCCACCGTTCTTCATTCTTTTAAAAATTATTAGGAATCCCAAGACAAAGGACCAAGAGAAGGCGCAGACTATATAAATATATCCATAGTTGATGCAGGTATTGAAGGTGTCAGACGTGGACTTTAAAATAACTTTTAATATGTTTAAAAATAAAGCAGAAACTAACACACCATTGTAAAGCAATTATACTCCAATAAAGATGTTAAAAAATAAATAAATAAAATAATTTGCAAAAAAAAAAGTAGATGACAAGAAGGAAATTTTCACTGGAAATTATATATATATATATAAAATAAGATACCAGAACTGAAAATCTCAGTACCTCAAATAAAAACACTATAGGTGAGCTCTTCTTGTCTTCCCTTCTCATCCATCTTCTCTTTCTCCCTTCTTTTTCTTTTGTCTTAAAAACAATGATTCTATACCCATCCCTTTCCTTGTCTTCCATTTCTTTTGTTTTTTTTCCTCTTCCCTGAGCTGACCAGGAGCAGTGGGTCCTGCCTGGGGAGCCCCTTAAGGCTGAGGAGTTGGCCTGGACTGCAGGTCTTGGGAGCAAGAACTGACTAGGCAGACAGGGCTGAGGAGGCAGCTGGAGTGAGAAGGTCTGAGGGGCTGGGGCTGAGGAGGTGACCAAGACTGCAGGGTCTGTGGAGTCAGACACAAAAGTACACGTACAATATCCTTCCATACATATAAATGGTATAAACTTGCAAATCTGCATATAAATGGTACAAACTTGCCAAAAAAACCCAAAACAAAACAACTAGTGGTGACAAGTCAGGAGAGTGGTTACCTTTAGGGAGGGAGATAGAGATTAAGAGTTCAGAAAGGGGAAGTCTGGCATGCAGATACATTTCTATCTCATCTAGATAGTGAATTACTTGATTATTGGGGGGGGGTTTTAATCTATGAGTGAAAATTACTAAGCTGTACACTCAGTATTTGTAGTTTTCTACGTGTAAGTTATACTTTAATAAAAATGTGCTTGGAATATAAATTCTGATCTGAGTTTTTATGAATAAATAAGGTTTAGCAGAAAATAAAGCAAGGAGAGTTAAGTATTTGGCAATGTGAGTACAGGCGCAGGAGCATAAAATAGTATGATAAATGTATAAACTATAGCAGTTCCACAAGTGAAACAGAAACTTTGAGGCAGAAAGTGGTGGAGATGAAGCTGAAAAAGCAGGGAGGGACAAAGACATGGAAAGACTGAATATAATACTAAGAATTGTGGCTTACAGGATGTAGAAATGGGAAACACTGAGGGTTATGAGGGGAAGAGAGTGTGTATGGGAGGGGGGAAAGGGATTGTCTTTTACTGGTGACATTCCAGCAAGTGAATGGTTAAAGAAAATGAAAAGGCTGGGGTTGGAAAAGCTGGGAGGTAAAAAACTGGGTGGAAGCGTGAATTCCATTTATATTAAGAACTGTGCCTAAACAAATGTGGTAAGTTTCACCACAAAATGTAGAGCTTTTTAAACTTGACAACTCAAAAATCATAGTGTAACTTACAAAGATTTGGTGTTATGTATGGAGAGAAGTTGTGAGAAAATGTCAAGAGTATTTCCTCATTTTTTATTTGATGCTACTTGAAATTGATAGATTGCTAAGGTTATTGATCTATCTCTACACATATATATTATGGTATTTAAAGTTATGAAGACAATGATATGAAAAACAGAGTCTAAAAACATTAAACTAGGAAAACCAAAACCAAAATCATACACACCAGGTAAAAGAGAACATAGATCATCGAGCAAATAACAGATGCCGTAGGAAAAATTAATACAAATGGAGTAACATAAATGACAGAATTCGGAACAAAAGTATCTGTTATAGCAACAGATGTCAGTGGGATAAACTAACCCATTAAAAAGACTCAGATTATATAAAGAAAATAAAACCCAACTACATGCTATATATATGAGACATCTGAAATACACTCATAAGGGTTGAAAATGAAAAGACAGACTAAAATCACACCAGAGAAACACAAAAACATACATCACAATATTATCCCCCGTACTGTACACTGGAAGGCAATGTCTTTTCAAGTATCTGTGTTTACAGACACTGACCACATATTAGGCAATCCCTTTCTTTAGTACTACCATATTTCTCATATTTTTACCTCCATTATTTTGTTCTAAATCACAATCTCACACCAAGACTCCTCCAGTATTCTCCTAAAAGTACTCTCCCTGTCCTGTTCTCCAGACTTAATCTCTAGTCAATAGACAAAAATATTTCCCCATAAATAAAGAAACAATCTCTGGGAATACTGAACCAAGAAATCATAAATAAATTACTGAGTGGAACACTGTAACACTTTAAGATATTAATGCATGCTAACAGAAGGAATGATGTTTCAGTATTAGGAACTGTGTGTAACTTATTAATGATCATCTCCATATAGACCAAAAATACTGTGGATAAAATGAAGCATTTATTCCTGATCTGAATTATATTTCTATTATATTGTCAATACCTTGAGAAAAGGTAGCCTGTCATAATATATTTAATATATAAGTATATATATATATTTTAATTATATATCTTTTATTTATGCATACATATATATATACATAAACACAGAGACACACATAAATATATTTTATATCACTGCAGAGATGTGATCCTAAGCTTACATTTTTTTCATTTTTTTAAATTAATTTTTATTGGAGTATAGTTGATTTACGTTGTGTTAGTTTCTTCTATACAGCAAAGTGAATCAGTTATACACATACATATATCCACTGTTCTTTAGATTCTTTTCCCATATAGGTCATTACAGAGTACTGAGTAGAGTTCCCTGTGCTATACAGCAGGTTCTTATTAGTTATCTATTTTGTATATAGTAGTGTGTATATCTCAATCCCAATCTCCCAGTTTATCCCTCCCCTCCTTTCCCCTTGGTAACCATGTTTGTTTTCTACATCTGTGACTCTATTTCTGTTTTGTAAAAGCAGACAAAGACAAATATCATATGATATTTCTTATATGTGGAATATAAAAAAATGGTACAAATGAACTAAGCTTATTTTTAATGTCTGTTTTTTGCTTGCTTCTCTCTTCTTCCCTCCCCTTCCACCTTTATCCTTCCTACAAAGTAACCCAGGTCATCAACTTAGCATATGTTCTTTCTAATTTTTGCTCATGCTTACGTAATTACATATAAACATATGTGTATGCACATATACACATATAGACTCAGGACATATACATAAATCCATATACACAAAGGTGTTGTTTATGCGTTTTGACATTATTTAATAAAGATATTTTTATAATATACACAATTGCCTATATATTGCTTTTCTCCCTCAACAAAATATCTAGTGCAAATCCCTCCACATCAACTTCTGCCGCTCTGAGGCATTTTATTTCTGGTATAATATTCTATGATATGGATATAAGATAACATATTCAGCCTATAATTGGAATTCACATTGTTTCCTCATTTTGTCACTACAGACGATGCATCATAAAATATCTGCCTTTCATTGTAGTGGGTTGGGTTTCCTGGGAAACAAATTCTGAGTTCCTGAGTGTTGCAGCAGGAGACTCAGAATTTCTATTGGATTCTATGTATTTTTATGTTAAATTTGTAAATGTTCTTTGGGCATTAAAGACATGGGTCCTTTATCTGCTATCCCTGGTATCTGCATTGAAAAAAAATTTAGTAAAAATCTATTTTTATCATATATTGAATTTACTAATGGCATATTTTACCATCAATAAGGTATTATTTTTACATTGGAATGTTTATTTCGCTTGGAATTTCTTTGGGGAATGGTACAAAATAGAGGTCCAAATATATTTTCTGGTGATGGATAATATTCCAGTAGCATCACTTATTAATTAATCCATCATTTTCTATTGATTTGATGAATACATGTATCTGTATTAATTCACATATATACAAAGATCTATTTCTGGAATATTTATTTATTTTACCAGTAAAAATTCAATAAATTAAAAATATATTTATAAATCTTTAATCTGATATATATATACATGAAATCAAAGGTAAACATCACAACTGATAAGTGAAATACAAGAAGTCTTACCATTAAAATAAGGAAACAAACCACCTTTTATTTAAATTATTTTGAAAGTATAAATCAAAACAATAAGAAAAGAAACAAAGTTAAAGTATTGAGTATTAAAAAATGGAGGCAAATTTAGTAATATTTCACACGATATGATTGTATATTTGGGAAGTGAATTAACTGATCAACCATTTTAACAGTAAGAGAGTTTTTATAAATTGTCTGGTTAAAAATTAATATACAAAAATCAATTGCTTCCTAGACACAAAGAGTAAAGTTAAAAAATCAAATTCAGGAAAGATCCCATTTACAAGAGCAACAAAAAAGATAAATAATTTGGAAAGAAACTGGAGAAATGTTCAGTGTCTGTTGGAAGAAAATAATAAAGCTCCACTGAGAGGCATAAAAGAAGAATTGAGACAAAGGAGAGGCACATTTCTTGTAGCTATAAAGATTCAATACTGTGAAGAGTTCAGTTATTTCTAAATTTATCTATAAATTCGTTTTGAAGTTTGGATATCTCAAGGACAGTGAAGAGGTCCTGGGCTCCCAGGACATGGGTAAAAGGGATGACCCCACCTGGAGTTAAGATAAAGATTTGCTACCACTATTGTCCTACTTATATGTAGTAAGAACTAACAAATTACTTTCTTATATATTCTTTTTAACTTATGCTTTCTGATTGGTTAAGTAGGCCCATTCCTCAGGAAGTCTTGAAACGTCTGGTTTCTGAGTCAGCCCTGTAGAAGGACAGGGGTTCCAGAAGCCCATGACCTTAACTTAGAGCATGCTTGTGGGCAAGGCCAGCAAAGAATAAATGTGAAAATGTTTCCTTACTTATAAATTGTACCCTCAAGCAATGTACAAGTACTCAGACCACTGAAAATACTCTCTTAATGTCTCCACTATATTGCATTGTCATTTTCTTATTAGCTGTCTGTCTAGATCAGGGGTCAACAAACTGTGGTCCATGGGTCAAAGCTGGCTTGTTGTCTGCTTTTATAAATAAAGTTTTATTGGAACACAGCCACACCCACTCATTTACATATTGTCTATGGCCCCTTTCACTCTGCAATGGCAGAGTTGAGTAGTTGAAACAGAGATAGTACAGCTCGCAAAGTCATTTACTATCTGACCCTTTAGAGGCAAAGGTTGCTGAACTTGTTCTTGACCATAAAAATATTGAGGACAAGCTCATTTGTTTCTTATCTCCGCATACTCCACATTTTGGTCATACATGGTGCTTAAAAACTATTTTTGCATTAATGAATTAAAAGAAGAAATATTCTTTCAATTCTTTGTTAAATTTAGACTATTAGGGCTTCCCTGGTGGCGCAGTGGTTGAGAGTCCGCCTGCCGATGCAGGGGACACGGGTTCGTGCCCCGGTCCGGGAAGATCCCACATGCCGCGGAGCGGCTGGGCCCGTGAGCCATGGCCGCTGAGCCTGCACGTCCGGAGCCTATGCTCCGCAATGGGAGAGGCCACAACAGTGAGAGGCCCGCGTACCGCAAAAAAAAAGAATTTAGACTATTAATGTTTTATTTATTTATATGTATTTCCTTGACTATTTTCAATGGAATATGGGGTGGGGAGTAAATCTGAGAAGGGCAGCAAAAAAATGTGTGCCCGAAATGGATAAAAGGTGAGGTTGAGATACGATGAAAGGATTGAAGGCAAATTAAGAGAGAGGATTATAGTAGAGATGGAAAGTGTGGCATGGGGGTAAGATACATGATGGTGGCTGGGAGAGGCAACACTAGTAAAGTCTCCCCAGATCAAAAGATCTGGTGTTTGTTTCTGTTTCTGATTCTTACAATAGTCGACCATTTTTCCCACTCAAAATTAAGCCCCATAACTTCTTATTTCTAAATATGTAGAAACTCTTCACTTGTCTTTATTCCCAATTCCACTACCCACTTGCTGTAAGCCACCAATGTACATTCCATGGGTTCTACAACAGTCTCTTAATTGGACTCTGTTATCACTATTAGTCAGGGTGCTTTGGGGTCAAATAAGAGAAAATCCAACTCTAACTGGCTAAGGGATAAAGAGAATTTACTGTATTATTTAATTAGAAATTCTAGCAGCAGTTCAGATTTCAGGCATGCTTGTATCAGTAACCCAGGTCCATTTCTGAACTATTATTTTATTGGGTACTCCTCTGTGGTGGCTCTTTTCCCACTGGCTTCCTTCCTGGTGTAAGATGGCGACCAGCAGCAATCTAGACCTCAGCTTTTGTCATTCACATTCAAGGGGAGAGAAAAGATATCTTGTTCCCCAAATATGAATCAACAGTCCCAAGCTTGAAAACGGTTGACCCAACCTGAGCCAATCACATAGGCAAGAAGAATGAGATCATACTACATGGCCTCTCAGTTTTGTATCGGTAGAGATGCTTACAAATAGGGTGAATGAAAAGTTGAGTGGTTCTCAAAGTTGAGTGTACATCAGATTCTCCTGGAGGGCTTGTTAAACCACAGATCACTGGGTGCCTCTCGCAGAATTTCTGACCTAGTAGGTTTGGGGCGAGACCTGAGATTCTACATTTCTAACCAGTTCCCACGTGATGCTGATGTTGCTGGTTTACACCGTGGGAATAGCTGGTGTAGAGAAAGCTGTATTTAAAAATCCTTTCCCAAGTTATGGAGAGGCTGGGAAATATGTAGAGTCCCATTTATTTTCAGGGAGAGCCTAAATATACTGTTAGGTACGAGAGTGTTTAATGTTTTCATCTTACAGACCCAGAGCCTTGAGTTCTGGGAAGACTGAGTGAGGGCTGAGTTACATGTCTGCCTTAAGTTTGGACATGGATCTTTAATTCTTTTTGCTGGGGAAATTTTAGCTCTTGAAGTTTTGTCCAACTCCCAAGTCTAAGGAAAGAAGAAAATTCTCTAATCATTTCTGGAAAATAAAAGCACGAAAGTATAGACTGAGGGGCTTATAGCTCCAGTTGGACCCATACATTTGGAGAGCTGAGTCAAAGGATGGACCCAAGAATTAACTGTAAGGCTCTAAGGAAGTAGTTCATTTGCCCTCATGCCTCAGTCTCAGATTCCAGGGTGATGTGAATGACACGGAGACCCATATTAATAATAATAAAAGTTACCACCCACAGGAGGTTAAAAATGGCAAAAATCAATGCTAGACTGTGCTGGCCCCTGCTGGAGTCTATAGTCATTAAGAAGGCTTTGAATCAAGAGGAGACTGACACCAAGGCAGAGTCCCACTGAGAGAAGTGCTAACTAAAAAAAAAGGAAAAAACAAAAAACCCCTGCCCCTCTGGCCCTACCCTAGCCCTCCGTAGCTGATAAATAAAAGGACATTTTACCAGGTTCACCAAGTAGCCACAGTTTCCTCTGAAGTCACAAAAGTGACATCATTTTATATCTCTTTCATTGGATAGAGAAAGAGATACTCTATACTGTCTTAGGCAGCTTGAGCCGCCATAACAAAATACCATAGACTGGGTGGCTTTAATAGCAGAAACTTATTTCTCACAGTTCTAGAGGCTGGAAATCCAAGATCAAGGTGTCGGCAAGGTGGTTTTCATTCTGAGGCTCTTCTCTTAGCTTATAAGCAGCCACCATCTCACTGTGTGTGTCTTCACCTGGCTTTTCTTCTGTGTGTGCCTTTTGAAGAGAAAGAGCTCTCTCTCTGTCTCTCATTCTGCTGTCTTTCCTTATAAGGGTAGTAATGTCATCATGAGACCCCCGTATTCATGACCACATCTAAATCTAATTAATTCCCAAAGGCTCCAACTCCAAATATTATTACCTTGGAAGTTAAGGCTGCAACATATGAATTTGGGGGGTCCCAAACATGCAGTCCATAACACTGACTCTTGATTTAAGTAGGCAAGGGTGCATTTTTTCCCCTTTAAAAGTAAGAGAGAATAAGCCAGACCTGGGAGAGAAAATCTTAACTTGGGCAAAGAAATCAGAATTGGGCCTCTGGCTCTGCTCAGTTAAGAAGATTCCATGACGGATAAATGTAATTGTGGGCAGCTATCAGCACTGGGTGGAAAAGCTTTCCAAAACCCCTCTGCATCTCAGAACAGATATTCTCCCTTCTTTTACAGGGAGAGGGCAGAAGTCAATGGAGACACGTGAAGCCCAGGGAACAAGCCTGAAAAAGGCTCCCTCCCTAGGCTGTCAGTCAGGCGGCTGCTTTTGTCACAGGAACTAGGAATTGTGAATCACAGACACCGTGCCTCTGAGCCAAAGCTGCCCCCATGGACCTCTCTCTTGTTGCTTTCTGATTATTTCAGATTCCTGTAAAACAACCCTGAGTTCAGAAGCTCTTGTTGTGAAGGGAGAGAAAACACGCAGGTGACGAAGCCACTGCACACAGGTTTCGTGCAGAAGCGATGCCTTTTACCAAACAGCCTGCATCCTAAGGCATGTGTAAGGCATATTCAGGGTTGACTCTCTTGGTAGAGTAGTACAAACACATAGATAGTGTTTTTTAATATGTAAAAGCAAATCCATGTGTACCATCTGACTAGATGTACGGAACAACACAGTGAGCTAGAATTACAATAACCTTCCCCCACCCAACTTTATAAACAAAGATATGTGAATTGTGTCATGTTTTCCTACCTTCTTATTGTGGGTTGTGTGACTGTTTGACATCAGATTCCAATAACATGAGAAAGTATTTTTAAGGGTGTGGTTTGAGATAGGGAAGAGGGCTGTACCCAACACACACACACACACACACACACACTGCAGTCAGAGTAATCTTGTCAAAATGGAAATCTGAGTATGTCACTTAGATAAGCAATGAGGAAAAGAAAGTTCTGATATGGGAAAAATGCAATGCAGTGTCTTCCATAAGCTGTGTGATGCTGGGAAAATCACAGTCACCTCTAGATTTTCCTTCTAAGATGAAGCACTCAACACTAGATGATGCCAGGACACTAAGCATTTACTGTCCTCCAGGCACTCTGCTTGAAGCACTTTAACTATATTATCTCTTATAATCCTTATAGAAAACTGCGTTTTTAGGAATTTTATTAGCCTTATTTTTTCTGTCTTTCATTTCTTTCTTTCTTTTCTTTTTACAGATAAATTCTAGGCTGGGAGAGTAAATTACTTACTTAAAATTGCATTGCTGGTAAGTCATACAGACCTTTGTATGACTCCAGCTATGCATGCAGTATTCATCAATTTAACAAAGTATTATTGCATCTTTATTTTGTCCCAGGCGCTGCTCTAGGCATGAGATATAAAAACCTGCTTGCACTCTGCCCTGATGGAATTTACCATTTAAGAGGGGGAGAGTTTTTAATCAAATGAGTAAAACTATACTTGCAAAAGAGCAACACTTCTAAGTGTTGTGAAAGATAAGCTCCTGGTGATATGAGAAAATAGAACATCATATGGAAGAATGTGCTAAACCCCTCCTGGGAACGTTAGCCTAGGGAGAAGATTGTTCTGAAGTCTTCTAGCCTTTCTCACTCAAGGCTGACCCACCTGATGCAGACCAAACACTGGGAACATAGGAAAAAAACACTGAGGGTTAAAGTAAAGAATGGCTGTCAGTTGTCATGGCTTATGGAGTGGTCAGACATAATCAACCTGAAGTGCTATTGAGAAGCACGCAATTGTACAGAATATAACTGATCTGACAGAAAGAAATGGAAGGAACCAGGCTATAACCTCTCCAGTTGAGGAACTAGAGAAGAGACTCTTTAGGTGGTGCTAAAGAGTCTCATTGGACCTGATTCTGAGGTAGCAGTCAGTCAGGATGGAGTTAATTGAGGCGGGGTGGAACGGTGTAGTCTAACCTTAAGAGGCCACCTATATTATAGATAATAATAATGTTTAATAATGTTTTTAAAATAGATTTCTCCATTTATTTATTTAATTTCTCTCAACAATGTTTTATCAGTTTTCTGTATACAGATCTTGCACATCTTTTTTTTTTTTTTTTTTTTGGCCATGCCATGTGGTATGTGGGATCTTACTTCCCCGACCAGGGAGTGAACCCGTCTACCCTGCAATGGAAGCGTGGAGTCTTAACTACTGGTCCGCCAGGGAATTTCCAATAATAATAATGTTAAGTAAAGCTGTCTCCATTTGGGGGGTACCAAAGTACAGTGAAACCACATAGACATAAGGGCAAAAAGAGGCTCTAGTCTGCTAGGACACAGCAGCTGAGATTAATGGTTCAGGTTTTTGCCTATCAGGCTACATCCAAATGAAAGGATTAAAAATCCTGATTACACCCACTTCAAAATGGATTGCTCTTCTGACTACTTCTCCTAAAGAATCTGATGAGAAACATCCTGTATTTCTATCTTGAAAAGCAACTTCTGTTTGCCACATTCTTAACTGGGCCTCTTATCTTTAGAGCCAAGAGGGCTTCTTTGTTTGTTTGTTTTTAATTATTTCATTTGGCTTCTCTATCCACATCCCCTTTTATTATTGTACTTGCTATTTATTGTTTTTCTCTGGTTAATAGAGTTATGAAGAAAAAAATAACATCTTTTAAAAAGCTTGGCTCTTCTTTTGACACGGATCTCCTTAGTAATCTTGGGATAGAACTTGCTGTTACAAGGGCAATTTTAAAATCATCTTAATTAGGGTCTCTGAAGGTCAACGCAATCATCCCATTATTTGTCATTTTTAGGAAATCACAGGATAAAACAAAATTAGAAGATCCTTAGCACTAAACTCATGCTGTTAAGGACATTTACATTTTGATCTTTCTGTTTTTATTTGTATAATAAATTTACTGGATCAGGGTTTCTAAGAATGCCATGTATACAACAGATAACCAAACTGAATTCTCCAGGGGTTCCATTTGACTCCCCTGAGAAGCTAAGTCACCCACAGCTTCAAGGAATGAAGGTGAGAAATACAGGCTAGTTCACTTCTGAAGTGAAAGATGGACCAGGGCTAAAAATAAAATGGCTAGCAGAATTTTAAAATCCCCTATCAGTAAGAGGAAAAACAGACATTTGAATAATTAAAACTTAAATAAGATCTTGGCAAAGAGCTGTTGTTTAAAAAGTAGGTAAAGAAGAATTAAGTAGAAATTAACTAGAAAAAGAGTGAATAATATTCATGGAATTTTCTAATTTATCAAACCATTTCCACTTAATTTTAAGCAGAATGAAAGGTGAGAAGGATCTATGGATGTGAACAAGAAACAATGTTATGTTTCCTAGTAATTATCTCAAGTACTTATACCATTTCTCTTTAGGAATTAAACTTAAAGGTAGAGCAGAACCAGCAACATATAGACAGTGTGGAATTTTTGAGGTATGTTCCCAAGAATGTACTACTTTAAGGAATATGAGAGATTAAAATCCTGTCAAAAAATCACTGCTGGACAGGAAGTATTTAATGGATCTCACTTTTGGGGTCAGAGTTACTAATTCCTTGTCTTCACTGCTTCTCTCGTGATGCTGACATAGGAGCTGAAGAGAGCTCCAAAATATATACTAAACGCCATGACAGTACACACAGCCTGGACCACGAAGCATTTAAGTCATCATTCTTGAACTGCAAAAGAAAGAGAAGGAAGGCTGGCAAGGCCAGGTGTAGGGATAGCACTTTGTGGGGCTCCGTAGACCAGTGGTTAAGGAGTAAACTGTCATCTGCTGGCCCAGGTTTGAATCCAGGTTCTCCTTACTCCCTGTGTATCGTTGGGAAATTCTCTCAAGCCTCTGTCCTCTACTTCTTCTGTATGCAACATGCATAAGAGTAGAACGTAGCTTGTGAGATTAAGTTGCACGTAGAACATGTTGAGTTATTCTCTGAATCTTAGAAATCATTATTGGGATTATTGGGGCCCTGAGGGAGACGACCTTTGGCTCATTCTGAATTGCACGAATATACAAGATTTGGTTTTGTTCCTTTTTCCCTTTTAGTCTATAGGGAGTGGTAATACTCAATGTTAATGATGTTTTGGTTCTAGCCACTGTTTCTTATGTGAATTAAGGCCCCAGATAGCAGCTGGTTGGACAAAGTCCAGGCTCCAGAGAGAAGGGACTGGGGTTGGCAAGGGTTTGAAATACTTTCAAGGCCCCAATAGAATGGTTTGAGGTTCAAAGAAGAGCTCTCATCCCATCAGGAGAAGCAGGCAGCAAATCAGGAAATTAAGTTCTACAGGCTGGATTAATATGCGGATAGGGACGGTAATGCCAGTGGGAACAGCAACTTACTAGTCATTAGGTGCACTAACCCTCAGGTGGTCTAGATATTAGTGTGTACCTCCCAGGACATTCACGTGACTCTCTTGCTGTTTCTGTAGAATTCCTCCACAGTAGGTCATTATGATTTATGTTACGCCATCCAAACCTGCCCCAGTTGACAAGACCAGGGATGGCCATCTGACCTAAAGACAGACCTCTACAGTCTGGCCAGTGGCCCAGGTAGTTCCAGAAAAGTTTTCCAGAAATAATTATACTGTCAGTTCTAAGATGTGACAGCTGACCTATTACCACAAAGATATAGGTGGGGACTTGAATTCACTCAACAAGAAAAAAATATACATGTAGCAAGCAGGGACCTGTAGTGTACTGGCAAATGGGGGTATAATAACTATATGACAATGAAATACAATAACTAGTTTTTATAACAACTGAGTGATCAGTAAACATTTACTTTATGTTCAGTATATTGTGCCCCAGAAGCAGGAAAAAAATATAATAGATTGTAAAAAGAACTTACTTCTAAATTAGAAGGATTTCTTTTAAAAATTGAAGATTACAAAAATGCATTTTTGTAAACATAACTATCTAGATTATCCATTCTTTGGTGTTTTCCAGATGGGTAAGATTCAGCTGTTATTGAAAATAGTGAGTGATTAAATAAATAGATATTTTTGAGTGCCTCCCTTTCCTAGGGATTTTTAGACAGGTAAACTTGGGAGGGAATCAAATACAGACCTACAACAGATTAATCACAAATTTGTAACCTGTTAGAACTGGAAGGGAAGGGGAGGTGACAGTTATTAAGAATCTCCTCTTGCCAGGTAATGTGCTAAGGGATTTACCAGTTTATACTTAAATCTTCTCAATATTCACAGGAGTTAGGCGTAAGTATTTCTGTTTTATAGATAAGGAAACGGAGCTCTTTTCTCATATATTCTAGCTACCTCTTGGTGCCAAACAAACCGTCTGAAACTTAGTGGCTTATAAAAATACTATGATTTCTCATGGCTTTGTGGGATGACTGTGCTCAGCTGGATGGCTCTCACTTGGGCTTTCTAATGCTTAGCTGGGCCTAAAGTCATCTGAAAACTCCGCTGAGCTGAACATCCAAGATGTCGCACCTTTAGTCACATGTCTGTTGTCTGAGCTGAGATGGCTTGGTCATCAGGGGCCTGGCTGAGTATCTCTCTCTTTCCCTCCATGTGACCTTCCACATGGTGAGCATTAGCTTCCTCAACACATGGTAGTGTGAGGATTGTCAGACTCTTTATATGGTGGCTGGCTTCCTGCAGACAGGACAGGGAGCAGGCCAAGAGGCCTGGGCTGAAATATGTCTTATGTCTTGCCCTCAGAAGTCTCAAAATGTCATTCTTTTGGTAAAGTAGGTCACTAAGCCCAGCTCAAATGAAAGGATGGGGAATTAGACCCCCACCTGTCATTGGAAGGAGTGTCAAAGGATCTTTGGCCATCTTTAAAAAATTATACCACGGTAACTCAGTTAGGATGAGAATTGAATCTTGATCTACCATACAGCAGTATCCGTTTTATCACATTTCTGGTAATTGAACCTAAGAGGATGTTTTATTTTGCTGATGAAGTAGCCGAGCTACAGGTAGGTAAAGTCCTGTGATCAAATTCACAACATTATCTAGGAACTTTCCCACATATAAGGCTGCCCAGTATTGATTTGCTTAAAAATAAGAAACTGCCTCTAGGAAGGAGGTACAAGTTCAACTCATTGAAAACAACTCAACACAAAGCACTATGAAAACCCTATAGGTAGCTCTCCAGAGCAGGTTGGATATACAGGAATCTGTAAAGCCCTAAAACCTGGTGGCCATGCCAGGAAAAAAGCTGCATGCTGCTTTTTCTGTATAATCACCAGGTGGCTGAGACTTAGAATAGATGGGCCAATTCCCAGAGAGTGACTCATGTCATACATCTGGGATGTTAACATGTTGGGGTTGAAGGTCCTGGTGCTTATAGTAGCAGAAAGCTCTGAGTAAATCACTTGTGTTTCTCTCCACATTTAGAGCCATGAAAAAAAAAAAAATCTGCAGTAATCTGAATATTCAGGAGGAAATCCAACAGTGATGGTAGTGCGGTGATCCAAAAGAGAAGACGGAAGAGGGAGGCATCCCCAGGATTTAGTGCTTAACATATAACAGATCATACACGGGTAGATTTGGAAGGTATCAAGAGTGGTGAGTGAGAGAGATATCCCAGAGAATGGGGAGAAAAAATCTTTTTTTTCCAATGGTGATAATAAGAAATTAGACCAGAAATCATTGTAAAAAGCCATCCTCACAAAACTGCTTTATATAAAAAATGAGAACAGAACTAATTTAGTTAGCTAATTATCACATGCATTTCACATCAGCCCACAAGCAGCCGAAAACCATTAGCAGTACACCCTGCCGTTCTCATCAAGCAGGGGATTAATGGGAACAGACCTGGAATTGGCTTTTGCAGAAATGAATCCACCATCTTCAAAAGGTAATAATCTCCCTGGGCCTCCCCTTGTGATCGACACTGTGCAGTGAGGTTCCCCCTGAAGACTTGAGTGGCAGAAATATCTGTCCTTACCTCTCTCTGGTTGCTCCCCTCATCCCCACACGCTGCTCTGAGCGCTAGAAGTACAAAGTGCATCATTTTACCTGGATAATCCTAGTGCTTAATTCATCTCATTAGTGACAAAACCCAATTCATGATGACCTCTGACCTCTTGAAGTGGGCACTGTTATCTTCCTTAGACCACACACTGTATTAGGTGGTGAGAAAGGAGACAAATGATTTCTGTAGAGAGCTCATAATATGATGTAAAAGAAAACAAACAAGAAGCAAACAAACGAAAATTAGGGTGCACTGTGATGCATCACAACGAGGTAGTTGTATCAAAACTCACTGACAGGAGACAGAGAACTCAAAGTATCAGGGGGATGGATCTGAGGATTGAAAACTGCAAAGATCTAAACAAACAGCGAATCTGGGTAGTTCATCCGGAGAGAAGACAAACAGCATGGACAAAACATAAAGATAAAAATTACAGGTGTTTTGCATCCTGGGACTGTACGGTGCATATGGAGAAGTTGCTGAAGAAATACAGCTACCACCTTGTACTCAAAGTATGGGCACAGCACCCAGAGCTCTCTAGAAATACTGAATCTCAGGCTTTACCACAGATCTGCTGAACCAGAATCTGCATTTTGAAAAGCTCTCCAGGTGACTTGCATGCACGTTAGAGTTTGAGAAGCACCGGGCTAAGGTGTGCAATAGCTAACAGGTTAATTTGAAAAATAATAAAAATAAAAATAGAGCTTCCAGCCTTTGACAGACACAAACCTGCCAGGAAGTGAGAGGGTGAGCAATTGAATTACATCTGCAGATCCTCAAGGTTCTTTTTATTTCTCTGCTCTCTGCAGTAATCAGCATGCTTAAGAACTCATAGTTAAGCAGGGTTGTTGGGTTTTAGATGAGTTTGACCACATTATTTTTCTCACTGGTTAAGATGGCTAGCAGGCATTATTTTGATGGTATGTTTTCCTTCCTATCTTTTTACTTAATTATTTATTTTAATGTCATGGCTCTTCTCCATTCAAAATAAACTCGGAAGGATCCACTGCCTTGGGTTGGAGTTGTTACAGCAGAGCCCAGAAAATAAGTCAATTTTAGGCTTTTGAGGTTCAAAATGGATTCTGAAGGGGAACGTTTGGGGAACTGAAAAACATAAGATTTTATCTTCAAAATCCTAAACCACAAAGAATTGGGGGCATAAACCTCAGGCTATTGTGAAGAGATAAAGAACCAAGCAAACTTGCTCTCAGATTAGGTAGAAAGTTTATGGACTGTGTGGAGACGAGACAGTCGGGAAACCAAAGGGAAACCTCAGCTGCTCGTGAGCCCTAGATGTGGTGCCATGTATCCTGGAGTTTAGACTGGGTCTTGAGACTCCATAGGTTTGAGAGAGAAGACCTGGGTTCTGCCCCCTGGGCTGCCTCAGGTTTCCCGGAGCCCCTGATGGGAAGGGAGAGTTCTTGGTGTCTCTGAGCACACAGGGTCTGGTCTGTAGGATGTTCTCTGGGATTCCACGAAGAGATGATGACAACACAGATGAGAAAGGCAGTGAACAGGAAAAGACCTTGCTGCTAGTTTCAAGAATGTGAAGCAACAATCTGTGGAGACTGATGACAAGAGATCTCTTTCACCTCCATCCCCAGCAAAGCTTGGCATTTGCTGACTGCTCTCCCAGGTAAGAGAGACACGACCCAGCTGACAAAGATGCCCCTTAAACTATTGAGAGTAAATATTTGTGTCTGTCAAAATGGGAACTTAAAACACATATTAAATTCTACTTTAGGAAAAAAAACCCCAATACTCTCTCTACCACTCTGTGTACGTGATACGAATGTTCATACCTGCTGCAGACACTTGTAACTCAAGAACAGAGTCAGGGCCAGCCCTGCCACACAGATCTCCTGTGATCCGCCCACTGGCTGAACAGACCCACATGATGATGAACATTCTCCTGGGTAGTTCATTCCCTTGGTTTATTCAGCAGTTTGGGGTAAGCTAATTGTAACTCCATTTATTTATTTTTCTCGTTTAAGAAAGAACATAGAAAAACAAAGATATCTGAGTGAGCTACTATGAAGATAATGTTGGATCTTCTCAACTGTAAAATTCCTTCAGTTATATAAAGCAGTACCCTAACTCTTATTAATAACAAACACTAGAGAACACACCCCCAAATTAATCAACATATGTATTGCAATATTGAAATGGGGATTCACTCACTGGGCTAGAGGAGACATTGATTTGATATTCAGATGGCAGTAAAGTTGGGGCCAGGCAATGTCTCGTCCAGCACCTTTAGAAAGCTAGTTTTTCCCAACACAAAAAGCTGCCTCTCCTCTAGGCAGATAAGGAAGACAGTGTGTTAGGTCCTGGTATGTCACCAAATTAAGGGCTGTGTAACAATGTAGTGAAAGCATTTGAATGTGGGATCCAGACTGATCTGGATTTGACAACTCATTAGATTCCTTACTTGCTATGTGACCTTGAGCCAGCAACCTAACTTTTTTCTGAACTTGAGTTTTTAGATCTGTAAAATAGAGTTGCTGTGTGATGTAAACTATGGAATTGACTGGGGCCAAACAGATTTTTGGTGAATGTAAGATCCTTCCTCCATTATTATATAATTAGAGTTGAAATTTTTGTGCTTTTACAAACCAGTACACAGAGACGTAGCCAACATCCTTCTCTCTCTCTCTCTCTCTCTCTCTCTGATTCTTGCTTCTTGGGAAACTAAATTTGCCTGGAGCAAACTAAACTTGCCTCCAATTTTGGCCTCGTAGATATCCATCCATTCATTCATTCAACAGATATTTCTTGAGTGCTTACTTTGTTCTTGGAATGTGGTATGCATAAAAGCATATTGTTTCGTGTTTATTTTAGAGGAGGGTGACAGACAATACCCCCAAAACCTAATAAGTAAATAGACTTTATAATATATCTGAATGCAATAATTGCTGTAGAAAAAACAAAAAAAGCATGGGTGATCAGAGGTGTAGGATTGGGGGAGTATAACGGCTTACAACTTAAAATAGAGTTATGAGAGTAGGCTTCAGTGAGAGATTGAAGGAGTTTGAGGAGTTTGCCACTTGGATATCTGAAGAAAGAATGTCATGAACAGGAGTGGCCACTGTGCCTTTGTCTGCTGGGGCTGCTATAACAGAAGACCAGACTGGGTAAATTATAAAAAACAGAGATTTATTTTTCATGATTCTGTCTGCTGGAAGTCTGAGATCAGCATTCCAGCATGGTCAGATGAGGGCCCTCTTCCAGGTCACACACTTTTCACACATGGCAGATGGAGCTAGAGATCCTTCTGGAGCCTCTTTCATAAGGACACTAATCCCGTTCATGAAGGTGGAGCCCTCATGACTTAGTTACTTCCCAAATGCCCCACCTCCTAATACTTTTGGGGGTTAGGATTTCAACATATGAATTTTGAGGGGGCACAAATATTCAGACCATAGCACACTGCAAAAGTCCTCAGACAGAATAAGGATGCCTGACATGTTCAAGGGATAACAAGGAGGATAGTGTGGCTGGAGCTGAGTGAGCTGGGGGAGAGGGAAGGAGATGAGATACAGAGAGACCACTTCCCAGGATCAGGGGGCATCTGGGCCCAGGTGTTTTCTTGCTTCCTGAAGTAGAGTTCTGTGCTGAGAACCACACTTCCCACTATACTGCACCAGGATCCTGTAGACAAAAGACCTCAGTTGGGGCACAGTGGAGCCTTTACCTTGTCCTGCAGTGGAATCTGACAGATTCACCCCTCAGGATGGGGGCAGTGGGACTCAGGTGCCCTCTGACTCTTCCTTAGAATCCTTCTGTACTGAGGCTTATACCTTTGTGGACTCTTGTCTGGAATACAATTAACTGGGACTGCTTCAGGGAAAGGAGGGAAAGTCTAGGGGTGAGAAGGAGGGAAGAAAGAAGTGATGACTTACATGGTGTCTCAGACTATGAGACTCAAAAGGCTGGCTGTGAGTTTGCCTTCTGTAGTCCTGGGAAGTCCACCTAACCCACCTAAGCCTCACCTTGTTCTATAAAATGAGGAATCTCCAAGGTGCTAACAAACCCACAGTGTCTCTCTGCCCAAGTATATATTGTGTTATACCCCTTGCCACCTGACTTGCTTTATGCTTTGAGCTAAAGCATGACAACTGTTATGGGCTGACTTGTGTCCCTGCAAAATTCATATGTTGAAGTCCCAATCCTAGTACCCCAGAATATGAATGTGGAGATAAGGTCTGTGAAGAAGTGATGAAGTTAAAATGAGGTCATTGGGGTGGGCCCTAATTCAATATGATCGGTGCCCTTCTAAGAAGAGGACATTTGGACACAGGCACAGAGAAAAGACCATGTGAAGATGCAGTGTGAAGACAGCCATCTACAAGCCAAGAAGAGAGACCTTAGAAGAAACCAACTCTGCCAACTCGTGGCTGTGGACTTCTCGCCTCCGTAACTGGGAGAAATGTTCCTGTTGTTTAAGCCACCCAGTCTGATATACTTTGTTATGGTGGCCCTAGAAAATTCATACAGCAACTACTTAATGGAGCCAAAATGATGCCCATGGAATCAGGCATAGCTTTGGAGCATATTAGGAATAGGAAGGAGAGAATGAGCAGGAAAAGAGAATCAGTCCCTTCTCTGGAGCAACCCAGCTAATGCCTGGGTCAGACTCTTTTTAAATTATATATGAAAGTGTACTTCTGTGACTCCACTCTGGACCCTTGAGCCAAATTCATCTCTTCATTCCACATGAACTAACAAACCTGTAAAAGAGTGTTCATAACTCTGAGCCCCTCCAGCTACAGCTGTCTTATAAACCAACACCCTCTTCCCAGCCTGCATTTCGACATTCATGCTGGACTTAGCTCATTTTCTTGCATCCAATTTGGAATGTCCCTTGTCACATTGCCTTTTGTGGCTTCCTTTCACTGGATCCTGATCTCCTGCCTGGGGTCTGGTGACTAACCAGGGTGACCCTGTAATATAAATTACATTTTTCTTTAATGGTCAGAGAGCATCAGAGTGGTTTTATATCAGGACCCTCTGTGGATGGAACAATGCCTATGAGCTGTCTTTTTCTTTTAAATAATAGAAAGGACAGGCAATATATTAAAATAGTCATGGAACATACAGCAGTACTGTAATGGTAATAGCAGTATTAAATAAAAGAAAAAAATCTCAAGTTCTTCATCCCATAGCAACTTAATTATTAATTTTCCATGTCCTCTATACATAAATATTTTACACTTGTAATCATAAAAGAAATACAATTTTACTTTGCTTTTCTCACTTACATCACAGTGCAGATGGTTTTCTTTATTGCTCAGTGATCTCAGTGATTACCTTTAGTGCCTTCGTAGTATTACATATAAATGGATATACCTTGTCTTTAATATTATTGGGCATTCAGGCTGTTTAAAAATTTCTGCTGTTTTGAAAAATGCTGAAATGAACATATTTATGAAAATAATGTTTTCTGTCCTTAGGGTTACTTTCCATACGAAATGAACAAGTCAAAAAATCTGATATTTTTTATAATTTTAAAAGCATAACAAATCTTCAAAAGAACTTGCCAATTTACATGTCTTGTAGCAATGTATGAATGTACAACTTTCATTTAAACCTCATGTGAAATTGGTGTTATCATTATTTTTCATTTTTTGTAAAAAATGAAATATGACCTCACATTTGTTTTGATCATAATTCTTTGATCAAAATGTTCTATTTTATACCTCCTCTAATTTGTGAATTTACATTCATATTAAGAGGTAGATAAAGTCATGGTAGGGTGTAATGAATATTCAGTACTCACTATGTGCCAGTTTACTAGGGATTTTATACTTGCTACTATTTATTTTTAATTTTTAAAATTTATTTATTTTTATGCAACTTATTAGTTATCTATTTTATACATATTAGTGTATATATGTCAATCCCAATCTCCCAATTCATCACACCACCCACCCACCCCACCCGCCCAGCCACTTTCCCCCCTTGGTGTCCATACGTTTGTTCTCTACATCTGTGTCTCTATTTGTGCCATGCAAACCGGTTCATCTATACCATTTTTCTAGGTTCCACATATATGCGATAATATATTTGTTTTTCTCTTTCTGAGTTACTTCACTCTGTATGACAGTTTCTAGATCCATACACATCTCAAAAAATGACACAATTTTGTTCCTTTTTATGGCTGAGTAATATTCCTCTGTATATATATACCACACCTTCTTTATCCATTCATCTGTTGATGGGCATTTAGGTTGCTTCCATGACCTGTCTATTGTAAATAGTGCTGTAATGAACACTGGGGTTCATGTGTCTTTTTGAATTATGGTTTTCTCTTGGTATATGCCCAGTAGTGGGATTGCTGGGTCATATGGTAATTCTATTTTTAGTTTTTCTCATTTTTTGTTGTTGTTTTTTTTGTTTGTTTGTTTTTGCAGTATGCGGGCCTCTCACTGTTGTGGCCTCTCCAATTGTGGAGCACAGGCTCCGGATGCGCAGGCTCAGCGGCCATGGCTCACGGGCCCAGCCGCTCCACGGCATGTGGGATCTTCCCGGACCGGGGCACGAACCCGCGTCCCCTGCATCAGCAGGTGAACTCTCAACCACTGCGCCACCAGGGAAGCCCTATTTTTAGTTTTTTAAGGAACCTCCATACTGTTCTCCATAGTAGCTGTATCCGTTTACATTCCCACCAACAGTGCAAAAGGGTTCCCTTTTCTCCACACCCTCTCCAGCATTTGTTGCTTGTAGATTTTCCGATGATGCCCATTCTAACTGGTGTGAGGTGATACCTCATTGTAGTTTTAATTTGCATTTCTCTAATAATTAGTGATGTTGAGCAGCTTTTCATGTGCTTCTTGGCCATCTCTATGTCTTCTTTGGAGAAATGTCTATTTAGGTCTTCTGCCCATTTTTGGATTGGGTTGTTTGTTCTTTTAATATTGAGCTGCAGGAGCTGTTTATATATTTTCAAGATTAATCCTTTGTCCGTTGATTTGTTGCAAATATTTTCTCCCATTCTGAGGGTTGTCTTTTCATCTTCTTTATGGTTTCCTTTGCTGTGCAAAAGCTTTGAAGTTTCATTAGGTCCCATTTGTTTATTTTTGTTTTTATTTCCATTACTCTAGGAGGTGGATCAAAAAGATCATGCTGTGATTTATGTCAGAGAGTGTTCTTCCTATGTTTTCTTCTAAGAATTTTAGTGTCCAGTCTTACCTTTAGTTCTCTAACACATTTGGAGTTTATTTTTGTGTATGGTGTTAGGGAGTGTGCTAATTTCATTCTTTTACATGTAGCTTTCCATTTTTCCCAGCACAACATATTGAAGAGAGTGTCTTCTCCCCATCGTGTATCTTTTTTTTTTTTTTTTTTTTTTGCGGTATGAGGGCCTCTCACTGTTGTGGCCTCTCCCGTTGCGGAAAACAGGCTCCGGACACGCAGGCTCAGCGTCCATGGCTCACAGGCCCAGCCGCTCTGCGGCATGTGGGATCTTCCCGGACCAGGGCATGAACCCATATCCCCTGCATCAGCAGGTGGACTCTCAACCACTGCCCCACCAGGGAAGCCCTCCATTGTATATTTTTTCATCCTTTGTCACATATTAGTTGACCATAGGTGCGTCGGTTTTTCTCTGGGCTTTCTATCCTGATCTATATTTCTGATTTTGTGCCAGTACCATACTGTCTTGATTACTGTAGCTTTGTAGTATAGTCTGAAGTCAGGGAGTCTGAGTCCTCCGGCTCCATTTTTTTCCCTCAAGACTGCTTTGTCTATTTGAGGTCTTTTGTGTCTCCCTACAAATGTTAAGATTTTTTGTTTTAGTTCTGTAAAAAATGCCATTGGTAATTTGAAAGGGATTGCATTGAAGCTGTAGATTGCTTTGGGTAGTATAGTCATTTTCACAATATTGATTCTTCCAATCCAAGAACATGGTATATCTCTCCATCTATTTGTATCATCTTTAATTTCTTTCATCAGTGTCTTATAGTTTTCTGCATACAGGTCTTTGGTATCCCTAGGTAGGTTTATTCCTAGGTATTTTATTCTTTTTGTTGCAGTAGTAAATGGGAGTCTTTCCTTAATTTCTGTTTCAGATTTTTCATCATTAGTGTATAGGAATGCAATAGATTTTTGTGCACTAATTTTGTATCCTGCAAATTTACCAGATTCATTGATTAGCTCTAGTAGTTTTCTGGTGGCATCTTTAGGATTTCCTATGTATAGTATCATGTCATCTGCAAACAGTGACAGTTCTACTTCTTCTTTTCCAATTTGTGTTCCTTTTATTGCTTTTTCTTCTCTGATTGCCGTGGCTAGGACTTCCAAAACTACGTTTAATAATAGTGGTGAGAGTGGACATCCTTGTCTTGTTCCTGATCTTAGGGGAAATGTTTTCAGCTTTTCACCATTGAGAGTGATGTTTGCTGTGGGTTTGTCTTATACGGCCTTTATTATGTTGACGTAGGTTCCCTCTATGCACACTTTCTGGAGTGTTTTTTTATCATAAATGGTGTTGAATTTTGTCAAAAGCTTTTTCTGCATCTGTTGAGATGATCATAAGGTTTTTGTTCTTCAGTTTGTTAATATGGTGTATCACATTGATTGATCTGTATATATTGAAGGATCCTTGCATCCCTGGGATAAATCCCACATCATCATGGTGTTTGATCCTTTTTATGTGTTGTTGGATTCTGTTTGCTAGTATTTTGTTGAAGATTTTTGCATCTATATTAATCAGTGATATTGTTCCGTAATTTTATTTTTTTCGTAGTATCTTTCTCTGGTTTTGGTATCGGGGTGATGGTGGCCTCACAGAATGAGTTTGGGAGCGTTCCTTCTGCTGCAAGTTTTTGGAAGAGTTTGAGAAGGATGGGTGTTAGCTCTTCTCTAAATATTTGATAGAATTCACCTGTGAGGCCATCTGGTCCTGGACTTTTGTTTGTTGGAAGAATTTTAATCACAGTGTCAATTTCATTACTTGTGACTGGTCTGTTCATATTTTCTTTTTCTTTCTGGTTCAGTCTTGGAAGGTTGTACCTTTCTAATAATTTGTCCAGCTCTTCCAGGTTGTCCATTGTATTGGCATAGAGTTGCTTGTAGTAGTCTCTTAGGATGCTTTGTATTCCTGAGGTGTCTGTTGTAACTTCTCTAGTTTCATTTCTAAGTTTATTGATTTGAGTCCTCTCCCTCTTTTTCTTGATGATTCTGGCTAATGGTTTATCAATTTTGTTTATCTTTTCACAGAGCCAGCTTTTAGTTTTATTGACCTTTGCTATTGTTTTCTTTATTTGTATTTCATTTATTTCTGCTCTGATCTTTATGATTTCTTTCCTTCTGCTAACTTTGGGTTTTGTTTGTTCTTCTTTCTCTAGTTCCTTTAGGTTTTAGGCTACATTGTTTATTTGAGATTTTTCTTGTTTCTTGAGGTAGGCTTATATTGCTATAAACATCCCTCTTAGAACTGCTTTTGCTGCATCCCATAGGTTTTGGAACATCGTATTTTCATTGTCATTTGTCTCTAGGTATTTTCTGATTTCCTCTTTGATTTCTTCAGTGATCTCTTGGTTATTTAGTAATGTATTGTTTAGCCTCCATGTGTTTGTGTTTTTTACATATTTTCCCTGTAATTGATTTCTAATCTCATAGCATTGTGGTCAGAAAAGATGATTGATAGGATTTCAATTTTCTTAAATTTACTGAGGTTTGATTTGTGACCCAACATGTGATCTTTTCTTGAGAATTTTCCATGTTCACTTGAGAAGAATGTGTAATCTGCTGTTTTTGTATGGAATGTCCTATAAATCTCAATTAAATCTATCTGGTCTATTGTGTCATTTAAAGCTTGTGTTTCCTTATTAACTTTCTGTTTGAATGATCTGTCCATTGGTGTTAAGTGTGGTGTTAAAGTCCCCCACTATTATTGTGTTACTGTAGATTTACTTTTTTGTAGCTGTTAGCAGTTGCCTTTTGTATTGAGGTGCTCCTATGTGGGTGCATATACATTTATCATTGTTATATCTTCTTCTTGGATTGATCACTTGATCATTATGTAGTGTCCTTCCTTGTCTCTTGTAACATTCTTTATTTTAAAGTCTATTTTATCTGATATGAGTATTGCTACTCCAGCTTTCTTTTGATTTCCATTTGCATGGAATATCTTTTTACATCCCCTCACTTTCAGTCCGTATGTTTCCCTACGTCTGTAGGGGGTCTCTTTTAGACAGCATTTCTATTGGTCCTGTTTTTGTATCCATTCAGCGAGCCTGTGTCTTTTGGTTGGAGCATTTAATACATTTATGTTTAAGGTAATTATCGTTATGTATGTTCCTATTACCATTTTCTTAATTGTTATGGGTTTGTTTTGGTAGGTCCTTTTCTTCTCTTGTGTTTCCCACTTAGAGAAGTTCCTTTAGCGTTTGCTGTAGAGCTGGTTTGGTGGTGCTGAATTCTCTTAGCTTTTGCTTGCCTGTAAAGCTTTTGATTTCTTCATTGAATCTGAATGAGATCCTTGCCAGGTAGAGTAATCATTGTTGTAGGTTCTTCCCTTTCATCACTTTAAATATATCATGCCACTCCCTTCTGACCTGTAGAGTTTCTGCTGAGAAATCAGCTGTTAACCTTATGGGAGCTCCCTTGTATATTATTTGTCATTTTTCCCTGTTGTTTTCAATAATTTTTCTTTGTCTTTAATTTTTGTCAATAGGTTACTGTGTGTCTTGGCATATTTCTCCTTGGCTTTATCCTGCCTGGGACTCACTGTGCTTCCTGGGCTTGGGTGGCTATTTATTTCCTTTCCCATGTTAGGGAAGTTTTTGATTAAAATCTCTTCAAATATTTTCTCAGGTCCTTTCTCTCTCTCTCCTCCTTCTGGGACCCCTATAATGCGAATGTTGTTGCACTTAATGTTGTCCCAGAGGTCTCTTAGGCTGACTTCATTCTTTTCATTCTTTTTCTTTATTCTGTTCCGTGGCAATGAATTCCACTATTCTGTCTTCCAGGTCACTTATCTGTTCTTCTGCCTCAGTTTTTCTGCTATTGATTTCTTCTACTGTATTTTTCATTTCAGTTATTGTGTTGTTCATCTCTGTTTGTTTGTTCTTTAATTCTTCTAGGTCTTTGTTAAACATTTCTTGCATCTTCTCAATCTTTGCCTCCATTCTTTCTCCAAAGTCCTGGATCATCTTCACTATCATTATTCTGAATTCTTTTTCTGGAAGGTTACCTATCTCCATTTCATTTAGTTGTTTTTCTGGGGCTTTATCTTGTTTCCTCTGGTACATAGCCCTCTGCCTTTTCATCTTGTCTATATTTCTGTGAATGTGTTTTTTATTCCACAGGTGCAGGATTGTAGTTCTTGCTTCTACTGTCTGCCCTCTGGTGGATGAGGCTATCTAAGTTGCTTGTGCAAGTTTCCTGATGGGAGGGACTGGTGGGTGGTAGAGCTGGGTGTTGCTCTGGTGGGCAGAGCTCAGTAAAACTTTAATCCGCTTGTCTGCTGATGGGTGTGGCTGGGTTCCCTCCATCTTGTTTGTTTCACCTGAGGGACCCAACACTGGAGCCTACCTAGGCTCTTTGGTGGGGCTAATGGTGGACTCTGGGATGGCTTATGCCAAGGAGTACGTCCCAGAACTTCTGCTGGCAGTGTCCTTGTCCCCATGGTGAGCCACAGCCACCCCCCACCTCTGCAGGAGACCCTTCAACACTAGCAGGTAGGTCTGCTTCAGTCTCCCCAGAGGTCACTGCTCCTTCCCCTGGGTCCTGACGCACACACATGCCCTCCAAGAGTGGAGTCTCTGTTTCTCCCAGTCCTGTAGAATTCCTGCAATCAAATCCCAGTAAGCTTCAAAGTCTGATTCTTTAGGAATTCCTCCTCCCATTGCCGGACCCCCACGTTGGGATGCCTGATGTGGGGCTCAGGACCTTCACTCCAGTGGGTGGACTTCTGTGGTATAAGTGTTCTCCAGTTTGTGAGTCACCCACCCAGCAATTATGGGATTTGATTTTATTGTGATTGCGCCCCTCCTACCATCTCACTGTGGCTTCTCCTTTGTCTTTGGATGTGGTCCAAAGTGAGTTTTTTAGTGAGTTTCGGTGTCTTCCTGTCAATGATTTGTTCAGCATTTAGTTGTGATTCCGGTGCTCTCGCAAGAGGGAGTGAGCTCACCTCCTCCTACCCCGCCATCTTGAGCCAATCTCCCTATACTTGCTACTCTTTAATCTTCGCAATGACCTCTTATTACTTCACAATTGAGTCACCAGAGACTTTGTATAGTTAAGGAGCTGTCCAGAATTACATGTCTAGTAGGTCAAAGAGCGGAATTAAGACTCAGAACTGTCTCCATTTAGGAACTGACTGATAATGCTAGAAAACTGATTTATAGACATCAAAGCATTGACACATAGGTTCACACCAGGCCAGAAGCTGAGACTGACCTGTGAGTAGTTAAAATACAGTATCTGTGCCCAGAACTCAGATATTCCAATACAGTGAGTCTGGAGTGTGGCCTAGAAATCTGCATTTTTAACTAACACTCCAGGTGATTTTCATCATCAGGCAATATTTGCATGTGGCATTTGTCAGTAGTGTCTACTCTTAGCTCTCAGAATCGTGTATAGAGTTTTTTAAAACCTATAGATCTTGGAACCCCACTCCAAACCTACTGAATAAAGTCTCTTAAAGTGGGGCTCAAGAGTCTGCCTTATTAGCCACACCTCCCAGGGTATTCATACCAAGCAGACACACAGAGCTCCTCAGTGGCATTTGGGAAGTCCCACACACAAGGATGTCACTTTTATTGCCCTTTGGCTCTATGTCATGTGATCCTGTATTAAGTGAAGGTCTTTTGTAGAAGTCTTTAGTTAATTAAATAGAAGCCTCTGGAATGAGGTGCCAGAGGGCCTGGTACAACCGGGGACTGTCTGCTTTCCTTTTTAAAATCTCCCTAAAGATCACTCTAAGAACTCTGAAGGGAGGGCGGTTCAAGAGGGAGGGGATATGGGGATATATGTATGCATGTGGCTGATTCACTTTGTCGTACAACAGAAACTAACACAGTATTGTGAAGCAGTTATACTCCAATAAAGATCTATTTAAAAAAACTATATTATATTTCTTAAATACACTCATGTAGGGCTTCCCTGGTGGTGCAGTGGTTGAGAGTCCACCTGCCGATGCAGGGGACACGGGTTCGTGCCTGGGTCCGGGAAGATCCCACATGCCGCGGAGCGGCTAGGCCCGTGAGCCATGGCTGCTGAGCCTGCGCGTCCGGAGCCTGTGCTCCGCAACGGGAGAGGCCACAACAGTGAGAGGCCTGCGTACCACAAAAACAAAAACAAAAAAATACACTCATGCATCTTAGTTCTTACATATGTTAAAATTGTATTTCCTTCTTGCTGCCAAAAAAAATGTGCCTGCTCTCATGACAAGGCATGTTTCTAAAATCACCCTCCTTCTCTCCCCTCAGTAGTTGTTATATTCACACTTTGGATGAAGAACCTAAGATAAAGGTCTAATTTGGATTAATAGGATAATTACCATGTGACAAAGCAATGCCAAATAACGTGAGGAACTGCTTTGTGAGAGATTTCTTAGTCTGACAAAGGTCTGTTTTCAGGTATGCAACCTGAATTTCCAACTTCAGAATTATTTCCCAGGCTTCTGATGAAATTTATATTTAAACGTATGATGCAACCTTGCCATTTTAAGAGTCAAGTTTGAACTCTCTAGTGGAATCTTTCTATCATTCCTCAGGCTTTGCTGAGGCAGCTGAATTACCACCTCAACCTTGTTGATACCCCCAAGTGCAGCTTCCCGAAAATGAGGAGGGAGAATCTTGAATCTGCGAGTGGGAGAAATGCATCCCGCCTCTAGGGCTCACGCCTGTGTTCACCAGGACATCCTGCACGCTCTCTGGTGATTGTCAGTTTATGTGTTTCTCACCCCTATTAAGCTGTGAGCTCCATCAACATCGAGGGCTGTGCAGTCATTCTTTGAAAATAATGACCGAACATCCTCAACAACTAACAGCGTTGGAGCCATTAGGGCACCACAGGTGCTGTGCTGGCGTCTATTAGTCACGTTTCAGGGAAAAGAGAATGTGACAGAAGAAGGTAAAGAAATTTGCCAGAGTCAATGCACAGTAAGTGGCAGACCCTGGGATTCTAATTCTAAACTGACTGCAAAGCCTGAGGGATCACCTTTTCTTTTGTATCACCACTACCTGACCCAGAGTAGGTACACAGTAGGTATTAAACACACTGAATTATCGAGGAGCTGCCCTCTGCTGGATACTGTGCTCAGCTAGTCACAGACACTATCCACACCCAGAATCTAACCACCCCACTCCTGTGTGGGGCTTGCCCGTGAAGACAGTGGCCACTCTGAGATAGCTGTAGGGTAAACTGGCTCTGACCCATTTGGGACTGGCTCACATCTCAGTAAAACTCAAGGCTTCTGTTACCTGAATGAATCCTTTCTTTTTCTCTTCTCTCCCAATTTCCCTACTCTCCACCTTATTATGGGCTCTTTTCCATCTACTCAAACACTTTTCCCTCCCTACTGGAGTCTCCTCAGGAGGCATGAAACATATAATGGGCACCTACCACCTGCTTTGTACCCAGCACTGTTCTCACTTCAGCCCTGTGTGGTCCCATGTCCACCACCCACCTCTCTGGGTTCTTTCCAGCCACTATGAAGAGGGGTGCTTGTGCTGCCCAGGGCCACAGCCTCCTTTTACCTCTTACTATTTTATGACCTGGGGCAAGATGCTTAACCCAACTGTGCCTCAGTTTTCTCATCTTTACTAATGGGATGATAATAACGCTGCTTACTTCATCAGCTTGGGGGAAAGTTAAATGAATTAATATCTGTAATGAACTTATAGAAGTCCTTGGTTTGTAATAAGAGCACCAACAACATTGGCACATTGACCTACTCTAATGCCCTTCTCTTAACGGACCTCAATTTGGGATGCCTGGTATTCTGTGTCCCCTGTAGACTGTCATTCCTTTCTGCTCCCCTTTCTGACTCATTCCTCAGGGTTGTATTCCATTTACTTTTTAATTTTCTTCTCTGCCTCTCTTTCACATTTCCTCTGAGTTCTACCTGAGACCACACAAGGATGTATTTATATGTATTTGTGCTTCTGTATACACAGTCATCAGACCAGTGGAAAAGTAAAAGGTTCAGACAATTTCATGGCTTGCTCTTTTTAACAAAACAGATTTTGAGACTGAATTAAGAGAATCAATGACCTGTAGGCACAGTCTCATAAAAAAAATTATAGTTTCACCCAAGTGAATTTGTTTAGGGGTGTGTGTGTGTGTGTGTGTGTGTGTGTGTTGCAAGGCTGATGTATGCCCACATTGCAAACAAAGACCAAGTCTGCTGGTCCTTAATAAATCTTGGCAGGAAAGATATTCAGCATCTCGAAGCCTCAGCTGTCATATCTGAACAGCAGGGATAGGTGGGTCTCCTACATAATGGTGTTTGGGGGATGCCTTGTTACTGTTAAAGGTTTAATGCAATTGGAGGGAAGTGCTAAGAAGAGGTTTCACAATCTATTTCCTTCCTTTTTAAGTGGGTTTTAACCGTGAATCTATAGAAACCACCATCTTTACCCTAGAGACCATGTCTTTGTAGCCATGTGGTAATGTCTGTGTGTGTGTGTGTGTGTGTGTGTGTGTGTGTGTTCGTGTTCTTCTATATTCCTTGTCTACACAATTTTATGTCTCTCTCCTGGGAAACAATCTATGTAATTTGAAATGCTGAATGAATACCATGAGTCATGGGGAGGACATTTGCGCACATAAAACCCACGACATTGTCACCGAGTGTTCTGCAGGAGTTGGGACTCAGGCTCAAACTGATGATGATATACATGATGAAATGTTAAAGAAGATGAGACACAGAAAAGAAAAGAAGTAAATTTCTTTTCTGGTATCCTTTATCAGTTATGAAATGATTGAATCTTTTAGACAATAAGTAAGAATCAAGTTGGGAAAAGACTGGAGAAGACATTGTAATATCACACACTATTTCTTGTATAAATCTTTGTGAAATTTTTCCTTTTTTAAAAAAAAGAAAGCTCACAGATTGGTATCCTGAGGCTACAAATGCTCCTGAAAATCTTGCCATCCAGACCATTCCATGCCTTCTCTATGTTACCTAAAAAGCTGTGGCTGCAGGAATGGGAAGGTTTGGAGGCTGGTAAGTTATGTGTAAGTTAAATGTGTTCATTTAAGCATCTCAGCATCTATTCAATCAACTTGTAACAATAGTTCTTAAAGTTCTACCTCTCCTATTGTGGCCCAGGTGGATTCCTGTCACCATACAGGTGAATTTCCCTAACCAAATACCTGCTCTGAGTCCATAATTCCTAGTATATGAGGTGGAAGAAATAAGGAGAGAATAGGGAGTCCAGAGTAGAGGCAGAAAAAGTAAGATTAAAAGAGGAATAAAAAGCATGGAGTATGCTAATATTAATTTAGTGTTTACTATGTCACAGACATCCATGCCAGGCACTTTATGTGACTCACCTTGTTCATTTTCACAGTGGCTGGTTATTGTTATTCCATTTTTAGAGAAGACTCCATCAATTGCCTGACTTGCCAGGAGTGATGAGTGAATTCCCTCACCTAAGGAGTATAACTAGGTTCTTCCAGCTTCTTCTCATTCAGCACTTCTGCAGCACTGCACACAGGTAACCTCGGAAAGTTTAGCTAGCTTTCCCACATCACACAGTAAGGAAGAGTTGATTGATATGGTTTGGAAATGAAATCTATACAGAAAACTTTAAATGCTCTATTGGCTACAGATCCCTGCTGCCATGAAGCCGTTTCTTTTGTCAGCATTAGGCAACGTGTTCATTACTAGAGGAAGTTCATAAGATTGTGATTGTTTTGAAGTCCTGAGTCCAACTGATCTTGAAGCTCAAACTCAGGTCACTCCTAGTAAGAATGTGAGCAAATCTGTGGGAGATAGGAAGATTTTCTTCTTAGTTCTCAGGTTATTTGGTTTATTTTAGATGACATATAATATTGATCCAATTCCAAATATTTTCCCAAACCTTTTCATGCTCAGGCATCCATTTAAAGGAGGCACTGTTCTGAAGGCACTTGTTTGGTGGCACAAAGATTTAGAGGATCTTGCCAATG
Organism: Delphinapterus leucas; assembly: GCF_059928025.1. NCBI lineage: Eukaryota > Metazoa > Chordata > Mammalia > Artiodactyla > Monodontidae > Delphinapterus > Delphinapterus leucas. The sequence continues at coordinate 43,677,673 of NC_143130.1, read as the reverse complement.
TATTATTCAAGCCATTTACCCACATTAATGTGTTACTGACACACAAGCTTAACAAGTTTCTAAAAGAAACTGTTGCTTATGAATGGGAACAACACCATGGTGACACTCACATGATACATTATATAGAGCTATTCCTTATCCTCTGGAACATGGATCCAATTCCACTTTATCTGAGCCAGCCTCCCACCTGGTTCGCTGGTTCCCTTGCAGACAAGTGGGATTGGACAAAAGCCATTGTTTTGCTTGATAACCTCTGACCCATCTGACATTCATTCCATCAGTGACTCAGCCTTTCAACCACATACTCACACAATCACCAAATAGACACAAAGTGTCTATTTGTCTAACAATTCTGTTTTATGGAAAGTTCCACCCTGAATCAAGAAAGAAGAGTTGTGTATATATGTCCATGCTACTGTACACTACCAAACGTAAAATAGATAGCTAGTGGGAAGCAGCCGCATAGCACAGGGAGATCAGCTCGGTGGTTTGTGACCGCCTGGAGGGGTGGGATAGGGAGGGTGGGAGCGACGGAGACGCAAGAGGGAGGGGATACGGGAACATATGTATATGTATAGCTGATTCACTTTGTTATAAAGCAGAAACTAACACACCATTGTAAAGCAATTATACTCCAATGAAGATGTTAAAAAAAAAAAAGAAGAGTTGGTAACAAATTGCAAACGACACACTATGTTGATGAAAACACTTATTGACACCAACAAACTATTCATTCATGTTCAAAGGTTTATCCTTTCAGATTTTACAAATACTGAGATGTGCAGACACTCTCAGATGTTTCCAATCAGTATTAGCATGCAGAGGGACCAACTCAATATCTGAAATACTGAAGAGAAATCTACAGCTGTCTGCATGGAATATTTAGTTTTTTAGAAAATCTCCCTCTTTCCCTTATTTATAATTCTAAAATTTGGAACACATAACAGCCTTTTTAAGGTAGGGAAAAAATCTATTACTTCAGCATTCTGAAATAATCCCTTTGAATATTTTGGTCTTTGACTTTTCAATCTTCCCTGTGAAAAAATTTTAAATTATATATAAATGTATAGATGCATACAGGTAGAAATCTACACACATATTTTCTACCAAAAAAAAATAGTAAGCACAGTACGTAATAGTCACATATTCACTTAGCAAGTCTATTATGAGCATTTTGTATGCCAATGAATATTTTTCTATAATATTATTTTTAGCAGCAGCACATCCATTGCATGAATATACCATAGTTTACTTAGACAATCCTATTCTTGAACATTTAATTTGATTCTAAATTTTTGTAAATTGTAAATTATACTATTATATCAGTCAGCTATTGTTAAAATAATGCTGGATAACAAGCCACTGCAGAGCTCAGGGGCTTAAAATAATCTTTATATCACAGATATAAAGATCTACTGGTTGGCCATGGTGGCAGCTCTGGTTCCCTTTGCAAATCTGCAGTTCAGCATCTTCTCCATGAGTCTCATCTTCCTTGAATCATCAGGCTAACTGGGGCATGTGATTTCCACAGCAATAGTAGAGATAAGCCCCACTTGGCAAACATATTCCAAACCCTTGTTGACATTACATCTGCCTATAAACAATTGTTCAAAGCAGATCACATAGTCAAGTTCAAAGCTTAAAGTATATTTCACCTTTGTTAATAGAAACCTTAAGAGAACATGGAAAAAGGCGTGGAAGCTGAAAGGGGTGAAGAATTTGAGAAATAGTGCACATTACCACGATTATAATTAACATTCTAATATATGCAAATTGATAGGTAGATAGATAGATAATCTTGAAATGTTTGTTTAAGATTATTTTATGAAAGTGAGGTTGGACAATATAATTCATTTTCTATGTGCCCACATCACGTGCTTCAGGTATAAAAACCTGCTGTACACTTAAGATTCTCTCTAAGGATTTGATTCAGGCTGTCTCAGAATTGATGATATTGGTTTCTCTATTCTTGATCTGCTGGTTGGTGCTGCATCTCAGGTACCATTTTGCTTCTGTCTCTCCTGATTAATGACCTTGGATGATCTTGTTTTTTTTCCTTGAGTAACATCATCACTATTATCTGGGACACGTGTTTGATATTTGCCTTTCTGAACCAAGCCAGGTGGCCTTGAGGGAAAGGCCATTGCCAGCATACCTGCTCCAGCCTTGCCAGCTCCCATTCTAACCTGAACTGGGAGAAGGAGATCAATCCTAGACCAGCGGTTTCATTCTTGAGAAGTTTATCTCCCTTCCTTATCAAGATTTGGCTTCCCTATTTTGCCAGCTATGGTGACTACTGTGGATGTCTCCATTTCTGTAGAGTATGGGGTGGGCGTTCCCCGAAAGCCTTTAAATAGGAAACTTGTTAAATCTTTACAGTCTCTGTGGAGGAGGTAACGGATGTGTCACTTACAATTTTTTCTTCCTATGTCTTTAAAATACTAGATCCGTGGTTCTCAAATTTGAACATACATGATAATATCCTGGAGGGTTCTTAAAACATGGGTTCTTAAATTTGGCTTTTTATCCCTACTCCCCAAATCATGGTTTAGTAATCTAAAATGATATCCAGAATTGTCAGTTTAAAGAGTTCTTTTGAAGCAGTAAAATTCAGACAGCATCTTAAGCAACATGTCCAAGACAGAGTTATTGTTGTTATTGCTTTTAATCTGATTGCATTTTTTAATGTGAAGAGATTTTTTTAATTCCTCAGTCAAAAAAAAAATTTTAATTCCTGAATTCCACCCCTCAATTTTTTATTTACTTGGTTTTAGATGGGGCTGGAACGATAGTATCCTTCAGAATGTCCCCCATAGGATTTTGATATGTAGACAGTAAGAGTTATTGCTCCAGACCCTGAAAAGTTGACTGAGAATTGATGGGTATTGCTATTTGGCCATCCATAGGCACATTCACATGTACACACATGTATCCTCTGGACATTCTTTTTTGTTTGTCTTCTTTTTTCTCCAAGAAGAGAAAGTCCTGTCGTTAACTACAACACTAGCTTTGTGTAAGAACTTTTGTGAGGGAGAATTTGTGATATTAAAATTGCTCCTTGGAAATTCTGGCTTCAGCTCTGACATGTAAAGAGCTTAAAAGTTATCTTTCCCATTCTTCCAATAAGGAAAAGGTGGAAAAACTGCAAAGCAATGACTTTTCTTAGACCTCTCAGAGAACGGAGGTTTTGCAGGATAAACTACTACATTGAAATCTGGAGAGACAGGCGCATCCAGAGAGATAGAGCCACTGAGATCTACTTGCTGGAAGCAGCAGCCACTGCGATCATAAACTAGTAGGAACACTGGGCAGAACACTTATGTAGCAGGGCCTAGAGAGGCCTGCTTGCAAGGTTGGTGCCTGGCAACTTCGACTTTAGGAGGGCTCCCACGATTCACAGAACAGTGCTCACTCACTGTGCCTAGGCTGCTTGTATAAACCGTGTGGTTTAGCTGATACCTGTTTTCCATCTGGGAGATTGGAATTTTGGTATGTGCCAGGCAGAGGGTGACCTCAGTAAAAACCTTGGGCACTAAGTCTCTAAGGAGCTTCCCTGAGAGGCAACATTTAATATGCATTCTCACAACTCATAGCTGTACGAATGAAGAGCATCCTCTGTGTGCCTCCTCCGGGACAGGACTGGGGGAAGCTTGTGCCTGGTTTCCTCCAAATTTCACACGTGCACATTTTTCCCTTCATGATTTTGCTTTCTGTCACTTTACTGTAATAAATCCTAGCTGTATGGTGGTATTCTGAATCCTGTGAGGCTTTCTACTAAATTATTGAAACTGGGGTAGTCATGGGGACCCTGGACAGAAACATTTAGGTAGCGAATTAGATAAGTTGCAGGAGGCTGTGTACGGATAAGCTTGAGAGTGAGAAAATCCTGAAGGCCATTGTTTTGGGCTGGCGGGGTGGGCGGGGGTAGCTCATATTCATGGGCTTTATCTCCATGAACCAGAGGAACTCCACCCAGTTCTCCTGGTGAACTTCTCTGTTTGTTTTGTTTTGTTTAACACCTTTTTTGGACTATAATTGCTGTACAATGTTGTGTTAGTTTCTGCTGCATAACAAAGTGAATCAGCTATATGTACTCATATATCCCCATAACCCCTCGCTCTTGTGTCTCCCTCCCACCCTCCCTATCCCACCCCTCCAGGTGGTCACAAAGCACCAAGGTGATCTCCCTGTGCTATGTGGCTGCTTCCCACTAGCTATCTGTTTAAAATTTGGTAGTGTATATATGTCCGTGCCACTCTCTCACTTCATCCCAGCTTACCCTTCCCCGTCCCCGGGACCTCAAGTCCATTCTCTACATCTGCATCTTTATTCCTGTCCTGCCCCTAGGTTCTTCAGAACCATTCCTTTTTTCTTAGGTTCTGTATACATGCATTGTCATACGGTATTTGTTTTTCTCTTTCTGACTTACCTCACTCTGTATGACAGAACCTAGGTCCATTCGCCTCACTAGAAATAACTCAATTTCGTTCCTTTTAATGGCTAAGTAATATTCCATTGTATACATGTGTCAAATCTTCGTTATCCATTCATCTGTCAGTGGACACTTAGGTTGCTTCTATGTCCTGGCTATTGTAAATAGAGCTACAATGAACACTGGGGTACATGACTCTTTTTGAATTATGGTTTTCTCAGGGTATATGCCCAGTAGTGAGATTGCTGGGTCATATGGTAGTTCTATTTTCAATTTTTTTAAGGACCTCCATACTGTTCTCCATAGTGGCTATATCAATTTACATTCCCACCCACAGTGCAAGAGGGTTCCCTTTTCTCCACACCCCCTCCAGCATTAATTGTTTGTAGATTTTTTGATGATGGCCATTCTGACCTGTGTGAGATTATATCTCATTATAGTTTTGATTTGCATTTCTCTAATGATTAATGATGTTGAGCATTCTTTCGTGTGTTTGTTAGCAATCTGTATATCTTCTTTGGAGAAATGTCTATTTAGGTCTTCTGCCCATTTTTGGATTGGATTCTTTGTTTTTTTTGATATTGAGCTGCATGAGCTGCTTGTAAATTTTGGAGATTAATCCTTTGTCAGTTGCTTCATTTGAAAATATTTTCTCCCATTCTGAGGGTTGTCTTTTTGTCTTGGTTATGGTTTCCTTTGCTGTGCAAAAGCTTTTGAGTTTCATTAGGTCCCATTTGTTTATTTTGTTTTTATTTCTGTTTCTCTAGGAGGTGGGTCAAAAAGGATCTTGCTGTGATTTATGTCATAGAGCATTCTACCTATGTTTTCCTCTGATAATTTTATAGAGTCTGGCCTTACATTTCGGTCTTTAATCCATTTGGAGTTTATTTTTGTGTATGGTGTTAGGGAGTGTTCTAGTTTCATTCTTTTACATGTAGCTGTCCAGTTTCCCAGCACCACTTATTGAAGAGGCTGTCTTTCTCCATTGTATATTTTTGCCTCCTTTATCAAAGATAAGGTGACCATATGTGCATGGGTTTATCTCTGAGTTTTCGATCCTGTTCCATTGATTTATATTTCTGTTTTTATGCCAGTACCATACTGTCTTGATTACTGTAGCTCTGTAATATAGTCAGAAGTCAGGGAACCTGATTCCCCCAGCTTCATTTTTCTTTCTCAAGGTTGTTTTGGCTATTCGAAGTTTTTGTGTTTCCATACAAATTGAGAAAATTTTTTGTCCTAGTTCTGTGAAAAATGCCATTGGTAGTTTGATAGGGATTGCACTGAATCTGTAGATTGCTTTGGGTAGTATAGTCATTTTCACAATGTTGATTCTTCCAATCCAAGAACATGGTATATCTCTCCATCTGTTTGTTTCATCTTTAATTTCCTTCATCAGTGTCTTATAGTTTTCTGCATACAGGTCTTTTGTCTCCTTAGGTAGGTTTAACCCTAGGTATTTTATTCTTTCTGTTGCAACGGCAAGTGGGAGTGTTTCCTTAATTTCACTTTCAGATTTTTCATCATTAGTGTTTAGGAATGCAAAAGATTTCTGTGCATTAATTTTGCATCCTGCTACTTTACCATATTCATTGATTAGCTCATAGTTTTCTGGTAGCATCTTTAGGATTCTCTATGTATACTATCATGTCATTTGCACACAGTGACAGTTTTACTTCTTTTCCCACTTGGAATCCTTTTATTTCTTTTTCTTCTCTGATTGCTGTGGTTAAAACTTCCAAAACTATGTTGAATAATAGCAGTGAGAGTGGGCAACCTTGTCTTGTTCCTGATCTTAGTGGAAACGGTTTCAGTATTTTCACCACTGAGCACGACATTGGCTGTTGGTTTGTCATATATGACCTTTATTATGTTGAGGTAAGTTTGCTCTATACCTACTTTCTGGAAGGTTTTTTATCATAAATCGGTGTTGAATTTTGTCGAAAGCTTTTTCTTCATCTATTGAGATAATCACATGATTTTTATCCTTCAATATGTTAATATGGAGTACCACACTGATTTATTTGCATATATTGAAGAATCCTTGCATTCCTGGGATAAACCCCGCTTGATCATGGCGTATGATCCATTTAATGTGCTGTTGGATTCTGTTTGCTAGTATTTTGCTGAGGATTTTTGCATCTATGTTCATCAGTGATATTGGCCTGTAGTTTTCTTTTTTTGTGACACCTTTGTCTGGTTTCGGTATCAGGGTGATGGTGGCCTCGTAGAATGAGTTTGGGGGTGTTTCTCCATCTGCTGTATTTTGGAAGAGTTTGAGAAGGATAGGTGTTAGCTCTTCTCTAAATGTTTGTTAGAATTCGCCTGTGAAGCCTTCTGTCCCTGGGCTCTTCTTTGTTGGAAGATTTTTTTTTTTTTTTTTTTTTTGCAGTACGCGGGCCTCTCACCGCTGTGGCCCCTCCTGCTGCAGAGCACAGGCTCTGGACGCGCAGGCTCAGCGGCCATGGCTCATGGGCCCAGCCACTCCACGGCACACGGGATCCTCCCAGACCGGGGCATGAACCCGTGTCCCCTGCATCGGCAGGTGGACTCTCAACCACTGCGCCACCAGGGAAGCCCTGTTGGAAGATTTTTAATCACAGTCTCAATTTCAGTGCTTGTGATTGGTCTGTTTCTATTTCCTATTTCTTCCTAGCTCAGTCTTGGAAGGTTGTGCTTTTCTAAGAATTTGTGCATTCCATCCACGTTGTCTGTTGTATTGGCATATAGTTGCTTGTAGTAATCTCTCATGACCCTTTGTATTTCTGAAGTGTGAGTTGTTACTTCCCCTTTTTCATTTCTAATTCTGTTGATTTGAGTTTTCTCCCTTTTTTTCTTGAGGAGTCTGGCTAATGGTTTATCAATTTTGTTTATCTTCTCAAATAACCAGCTTTTAGTTTTATTGATCTTTGCTATTGTTTTCTTCATTTCTTTTTCATTTATTTCTGATCTGATCTTTATGATTTCTTTCCTTCTGCTAACTTTGGGGTTTTTTTTGTTCTTCTTTCTCTAATTGCTTTAGGTGTAAGGTTAGGCTGTTTATTTGAGATGTTTCTTGAGGTAGGATTGTATTGCTATGAACTTCCCTCTTGGAGCTATTTTTGCTGCATCCCATAGGTTTTGGGTCGTCATGTTTTCATTGTCACTTGTTTCTAGGTATTTTTTGATTTCCTCTTTGATTTCTTCAGTTATCTCTTGGTTATTTAGTAGTGTACTGTTTAGCCTCCATGTGTTTGTATTTTTTACAGTTTTTTTCCTGTAATTGATATCTAGTCTCATACTGTTGTGGTCAGAAAAGATACTTGGTATGATTTCGATTTTCTTAAATTTACCAGGCTTTATTTGTGGCCCAGGATATGATCTGTCCTGGAGAATGTTTCTTGAGCATTTGAGAAGAAAGTGTATTGTATTGTTTTTGTATGGAATGTCCTAAAAAAATCAATTAAATTATCTTGTTTAATGTGTCTTTATAGCAGTGCTTCCTTATTTATTTTCATTTTGGATGATGATCTGTCCATTGGTGAAAGTGGGGTGTTAAACTCTGCTACTATTATTGTGTTACTGTCAATTTCCCCTTTTATGGCTGTTAGCATGTGCCTTATGTATTGAGGTGCTCCTATGTTGGGTGCATAAGTATTTATAATTGCTGTATCTTCTTCTTGGATTGATCCCTTGATCATTATGTAGTGTCCTTCTTTGTCTCTTGTAATAGGCTTTATTTTACTGTTTATTTTGTCTGATATGAGAATTGCTACTCCAGCTTTCTTTTGATTCCCGTTTGCATGGAATATCTTTTTCCATCCCCTCACTTCCAGTCTGTATGTGTCCCTAGGTCTGAAGTGGGTCTCTTGTAGGCAGCATATATATAGGTCTTGTTTTTGTATCCATTCACTCCCAGTCTATGTCTTTTGTTTGGAGCAATTAATCCATTTATATTTAAGGTAATACTAGATATGTGTGTTCCTATTACCATTTTCTTAATTGTTTTGGGTTTGTTTTTGTAGATCTTTTCCTTCTCTTGTGTTTCCTGCCTAGAGAGGTTCCTTTAACATTTGCTGTAAAGGTGGTTTGGTAGTACTGAATTTTCTTAGCTTTAGCTTGTATGTATAGGTTTTAATTTCTCCATCAAATCTGATGAGATCCTTGCTGGGTAGAGTATTCTTGGTTGTAAGTTTTTCCCTTTCATCACTTTAAATATGTCCTGCCACTCCCTTCTGGTTTGCAGAGTTTCTGCTGAAAGATCAGCTGTTAACCTTATGGGGATCCCCTTGTATGTTATTTGTTGCTTTACCCTTGCTGCTTTTAATATTTTTTCTTTGTATTTAGTTTTTGATAGTTTGATTTATATGTGTCTTGGTGTGCTTCTCCTTGGATTTATCCTGTATGAGGCTCTCTGAGCTTCCTGGACTTGATTGACTATTTCCTTTCCCATATTAGGGAAGTTTTCAACTATAATCTCTTCTCAGTCCCTTTCTTTTTCTCTTCTTCTTCTGGGACCTCTATAATTTTTGTATGTTGGTGTGTTTAATGTTGTCCCAGAGGTCTCTGAGACTGTTCAATTCTTTTCATTCTTTTTTCTTATTCTGCTCTGCAGTAGTTATTTCCACTCTTTTTATCTTCCAGGTCACTTATCTGTTCTTCTGCCTCAGGTATCCTGCTCTTGATTCCTTCTAGAGAATTTTTAATTTCATTTATTGTGTTGTTCATGATTGTTTGTTTGCTCTTTATTTCTTCTAGGTCCTTGTTACAGGTTTCTTGTATTTCCTCCATTCTATTTTCAAGATTGTGGATCATCTTTACTATCATTTCTCTGAATTCTTTTTCAGGTAGGCTGCCTATTCCCTCTTCATTTGTTTGGTCTGGTGGGTTTTTAACCTTGCTCCTTCATCTGCTGCATATTTCTCTGGTCCTCATTTTGTTTACCTTACTGTGTTTGGGGTCTCCTTTTTGCAGGCTTCAGGTTCATAGTTCCCATTGTTTTTGGTGTCTGCCCCCAGTGACTGAGGTTGTTTCAGTGGGTTTTGTAGGCTTCCTGGTGGAGGGCACTGGTGCCTGGGTTCTGGCAGGTGGGGCAGGATCTTGTCTTTCTGATGGGCAGGGCCGCATCTGGTGGTGTTTTTTAGGGTGTGTGTGAATGTAGTATGATTTTAGGCAGCCTCTCTGCTAATAAGTGAGGTTGTGTTCCTGTCTTGCTAGTTGTTTGGCATGGGGCGTCCAGCATTGGAGTCTGCTGGCCGTTGAGTGGAGATGGGTCTTAGCATTGAGACATAGATCTCTGTGAGAGCTCTCGCCAACTGATATTATGTGGGGCTGGGGGGGGTCTCTGGTGGTCAAATGTCCTGAACTCGGCTCTCCCACCTCAGAGGCTCAAGCCTGACACCAGGGCAGAGCACCAAGACCCTGTCAGCCACATGGCTGGATCTACATAATAGAAAGGACTTATTCAGAACTAAAAGCCTCGCTGTTGGCCTCTTGGCTGGGTCTCTGCAACACGTAATCCCTTACGTCATAAGCTGATGGCAGGTCCAAAGCATTGCTCTCCTCTGACTGGCTTCCTGGAGTGGCTTCCTGAGTTGCCATAGTCTGCCCCACCACAGCAGCCACCTTGAACCAGAAGCCATGGTGAAGTTTTTAGAAAGATTATTTCCTTGTTCTGGCAGGGAAACGGGAAGAGTAAACACTGTGAAATAAACTCAGAGATTTCTATTTAACAAAATCCCACTCTCCAGGGGAAAGGTCTTTGCTAAAGGCTTATACCAGGAAGAAAATTCCTCCTATTCCAGTCCCCTTCAAGTTTCCAATCTTACCTAAGAGGGGAAAAATCCAATAGGGGGTCAGAGTTTCAAGGAAATAGGTTGAGAACAATGCACCCATTGAAGGATTTGGGAATATACAAATATCAAATCATTATGTTCTACACCTGAAATTAATATGTTATAAGACAATTATACCTCAATAAAAAATTAATTAAAAATGGATCATATACTTAAATGTAAAATGCAAAAATATAAAATTTCTTTAAGAAAACATAGGAGAAAAACTACATAATTTTCAGTTTGGTGATAGGTTTTCAAATATAAGACAATATCATGACTCATGAAAGAAGAAGCTAATATATTGGATTTTATGAGAATTATAAACTCCTGCTCTGGGAAAGACACTCTTAATAGAATGAAAAGACAGGCACTACGTTGGGAGGAAATATTTGCAAAATACTTATATGATAAAGGACTTGTATCCAAAATATACAAAAAACTCTAAAGACTCAATAAGAAGAAAACAAATATTCCAGTTAAAAAATGTTCAAGATATTTGAATAGATACCTCACCAAAGAAAATATACAGGTGGCAAAGAAACATAAGTAAAGCTGCTTAATATCGTTTGTCATTAGGAACATGCAAAAACAACAAGATGTCACTACATGCTTAGTAGAATGGCTAAATTTTTTTAAAAAATGCTATACCTAGAGTCTGTCATACAGAGTGAAGTAAGTCAGAAAGAGAAAGACAAATACCATATGCTAACACATATATATGGAATTTAAGAAAAAAAAATGTCACGAAGAACCCAGGGGTAAGACAGGAATAAAGACACAGACCTACTAGAGAATGGACTTGAGGATATGGGGAGGGGGATATGTCACAGCTTACATATGTAAGCTGTGACAAAGCGAGAGAGAGGCATGGACATATATACACTACCAAACGTAAGGTAGATACCTAGTGGGAAGCAGCCGCATAGCACAGGGAGATCAGCTCCGTGCTTTGTGATCGCCTGGAGGGGTGGGATAGGGAGGGTGGGAGGGAGGGAGACGCAGAAGGGAAGAGATATGGGATCATATGTATATATATTACTGATTCATTTTGTTGTAAAGCAGAAACTAACACACCATTGTAAAGCAATTATACTCCAATAAAGATGTTTAAAAAAAAATGCTATACTGACTACTGGTGAGGATGCAGAGCCATAGGAAGGAACTCTCATTCATTGTTGGTTCAAATACAAAACAGTACAGTCTCTCTGGCAGACAGTTTGACAGTTTCTTTCTTACAAAGCTAAAACATAGTTTTACCTTATGATCCAACATTTGCACACCTAGGTATTTGCTCAATTGATTTGAAATTTTACATTCACATAACTCCTGCATGCATATGTTTTTAGAAGCTTTATTTATAATGACCAAAAACTGAAAGCAGCCAAGATGCTCTTTAATAAGTGAGTGAATAATTAAATTGTGTTATAATCACAGAATGAAATACTATTCAATATTATAAAGGTATATAGACAAAAAAATCCACAAAATAAGCAAAAAAACAAGCAAACAAAAAAACCCCAAAACACAAGGTTAAACTTTAAATGCATATTACTAAGTGAAAGAAGCCAGTCTGAAAAGGTTAAATATTATATGACTCCACTTGTGTGACATTGTTTAAAAAGTAATATTACAAAGACAGTAAATAGATAACTAGTTGCAAGGGATACCACACAAAGAGTGAATATTAATATATGAAAAGTGAAAAAGTATCTAAAAAAGCACTTAGGAGTTTGGGAGATCCAAGGATGGAAAGCAGGCAGTGAGGTTGTGTGAAACAACCTTACTGAATGAGGTTCAAGAAAATGTCTTAAGCTATGTAATTTGGGAAATGAGTGGAGTCTGTAAGACTAAAGCAAAAGGATCTCTTCCTAGTAATGCAGCTATTTCCTATGGAAATGTGGGTTAATAATTCTGAAACTGCTATAGATATAAATCTGCATTTAACAATTAAATAAATGGATGACAGAACAAGGGGATGAGGATAGAATGATCTATGTGGTAATATTAGGCTTGGAGATATCAGTATGCGCTCATATTTAGCTTACAGGCATGGTTACATATTGAAATATTTATAGATATGTGTGCATACATAGGTTAGTATACACTCCTATATTTCTTTACTCTGTCAGCTGAGAAGGCCTAGAAGTCATAACACTACAGTAGCAACAAACACCCAGCACTACGATCTTGGTTTCTAATTCCATTCTCCGATTAAAGGATGTGGAACATCTTGGAGAAGTGGTCAATTCTAGGAGTAGGACTGAAACTATGGAAGAAGAACATGGAGAACCTGTAGTGCTGGTAAGTAAGCAGTTGCTAAAAGCAATTAAAGGGATTGGTTCAAGATGGCAGAGTAGAAGGACGTGCGCTCACTCCCTCTGCGAGAGCACCGGAATCACAACTAACTGCTGAACAATCATCAACAGGAAGACACTGGAACTCACCAAAAAAGATACCCCACATCCAAAGACAAAGGAGAAGCCATAGTGAGACAGTGGGAGGGGCGCAATCATAATAAAGTCAATTCCCATAACTGCCGGGTGGTTGACTCACAAACTGGAGAACACTTATACCACAGAAGTCCACCCACTGGTGTGAAGGTTCTGAGCCCCACGTCAGGCTTCCCAACCTGGGGGTCTGGCAACGGCAGGAGGAATTCCTAGAGAATCAGACTTTGAAGACTAGTGGGATTTGATTGCAGGACTTCGACAAGACTAGGGGAAAAAGAGACTCCACTATTGGAGGGCACACACAAAGTAGTGCACGCATCAGGACCCAGGGAAAGGAGCAGTGACACCATAGGAGACTGGACCAGACCTACCTGCTAGTGTTGGAGGATCTTCTGCAGAGGCAGGGGGTGGCTGTGGCTCACCATGGGGACAAGGACACTGCCAGCAGAAGTTCTGGGAAGTACTCCTTGGTGTGAGCTCTCCCAGAGTCCGCTATTAGCCCCACCAAAGAGCCAAGGTAGGCTCGAGTGTCGGGTTGTCTCAGGCCAAGCATCCAACAGGGAGGAAACCCAGCCCCACCCATCAGCAGACAAGCAAATTAAAGTTTTTACTGAGCTCTACCCACAAGAGCAACACCCAGCTCTACCTACCACCAGTCCCTCCCATCAGGAGACTTGCACAAGCCTCTCAGATGGCCTCATCCACCAGAGGGCAGACAGCAGAAGCAAGAAGAACTACAATCCTGCAGCCTGTGGAACAAAAACTACATTAACAGAAAGACAGACAAGATGAAAAGGCAGAGGGCTATGGACCAGATGAAGAAACAAGATAAAACCCCAGAAAAACAATTAAACGAAGTGGATATAGGAAACCTTCCAGGAAAAGAAATCAGAATAATGATAGTGAAGATGATCCAGGACCTCAGAAAAACAATGCAGGCAAAGATCTAGAAGATGCAAGAAATGTTTAACAAAGACCTAGAAGAATTAAAGAACAAACAGAGATGAACAATACAATAACTGAAATGAAAAATACAGTAGAAGGAATCAATAGCAGAAAAACGAGGCAGAAGAACAGATAAGTGACCTGGAAGACAGAATGGTGGAATTCACTGTCACGGAAGAGAATAAAGTAAAAAGAATGAAAAGAAATGAAGACAGCCTAAGAGACCTCTGAGACAACATTAAACACAACAACATTCGCATTATAGGGGTCCCAGAAGGAGAAGAGAAAGAGAAAAGGACCCGAGAAAATATTTGAAGAGATTATAGTCGAAAATTTCCCTAACATGGGAAAGGCAATAGCCACCCAAGTCCAAGAAGCGCAGAGAGTCCCAGGCAGGATAAACTGAAAGAGAAACACGATGAGACACATAGTAATCAAATTGACAAAAATTAAAGACAAAGGAATTTATTGCAAGAAACAAGAGGGGGGAAATAACATAAGGGAACTCCCATAAGGTTAACAGCTGATTTCTCAGTAGAAACTATACAGGCCAGGAGGGAGTGGCATGATATATTTAAAATGATGAAAGGGAACAAACTACAACCAAGATTAGTCTACCTGGCAAGGATCCTACTCAAATTCGACAGAGAAATCAAAAGCTTTACAGACAAGCAAAAGCTAAGAGAATTCAGTACCACCAAACTAGCTCTACAACAAATGCTAAAGGAACTTCTCTAAGTGGGAAACACAGGGAAGAAAAGAACCTACAAAAACAAACCCATAAAAATGAAGAAAATGGTCAAAGGAACATACCTATCGATAATTACCCTAAACGTGAGTGGATTAAATGCTCCAACCAAAAGATACAGGCTCACTGAATGGATACAAAAACAAGACCTGTATATATGCTGTCTACAAGAGACCCACTTCAGACCTAGGGACACATACAGGCTGAAAGTGAGGGGATGGAAAATGATATTCCATGCAAATGGAATTCAAAAGAAAGCTGGAGTAGCAAAACTCATATCAGACAAAATAGACTTTAATATAAAGACTATTACAAGAGACAAAGAAGGACACTACATAATGATCAACGAATCAATCCAAAAAGAAGATATAACAATTGTAAATGTTTATGCACCCAACATAGGAGCACCTCAATATATAAGGCAACTGCTAACAGCCATAAAAGGGAAAATAGACACTAACACAATCATACTAGGGGACTTTAACACCCCAGTTTCACCAATGGACAGATCATCCAAAATGAAAATGAATAAGGAAACACAATGTTTAAATGACACATTAAACAAGTTGGACTTAATTGATATTCATAGGACATTCCATCCAAAAAACAGCAAATTACACTTTCTTCTCAAGTGCACATGGAACATTCTCCAGGATAGATCACATCCTGGATCACAAACCAAGCCTCAGTAAATTTATGAAAATTGAAATCATATCAAGCATCTTTTCTGACCACAACGTTTTGAGAACAGAAATCAATTACAGGGAAAAAGCCTAAAAAACACAAACACATGCACGCTAAACAATATGTTACTAAATAACCAAGAGATCACTGAAGAAATCAAATAGAAAATCAAAAAATACCTAGAGACAAATTACAATGAAAACATGATGATCCAAAACCCAAAGTTTATAGCAATAGAAGCCTACCTCAAGAAACAGGAAAAATCTCAAACAATCTAACCTTACACATAAAGGAACTAGAGAAAGAAAAACATACAAAACCCAATGTTAGTAGAAGGAAAGAAGTCATAAGTTTCAGAGCAGAAATAAATTAAATTGAAACAAAGAAAGCAGTAGCAAAGATCAATAAGACTTAAAGTTGCTTCTTTGAGAAGATAGGCAAAGTTGATAAACCATTAGCCAGACTCATCAAGAAAAAGAGGGAGAGGACTCAAATCAATAAAATTAGAAAGGAAAAATGAGAAGTTACAACAGACACTGCAGATATACAAAGCATCCTAAGACAGTACTGCAAGCAACTCTATGCCAATAAAATGGACAACCAGGAAGAAATGGACAAATTCTTAGAAAGGCTTAATCTTCCAAGACTGAACCAGGAAGAAATAGAAAATATGAACAGACCAAACACAAGTAATGAAATTCAAACTGTGATTAAAAATCTTCCAACAAACAAAAGTCCAGGACCAGATGGCTTCACAGGTGAATTCTATCAATCATTTAGCGAAGAGCTAACACCCATCCTTCTCAAACTGTTCCAAAAAATTGCAGAGGAAGGAACACTCCCAAACTCATGCTATGAGGCCACCATCACCCTGATACCAAAACCAGACAATAATACTACAAGAAAAGAAAATTACGGAACAATATCACTGATGAATATAGATGCAAAATTCCTCAACAAAACACTAGCAAACAGAATCCAACAACACATTAAAAGGATCATACACCAAGATTAGGTGGGATTTATCCCAGGGATGCAAGGATTCTCCAATACACACAAATCAATCACTGTGATACACCATATTAACACGTTGAAGAATAAAAACCCCATGATCATCTCAATAGATGCAGAAAAAGCTTTTGAAAAAATTCAACACTGATTTATGATAAAAACTCTCCAGAAATGGGGCATAGAGGGAACCTGCCTCAACATAATAAAGGCCATATACAACAAACCCACAGCAAAATCATTTTCAATGGTGAAAAACTGAAAGCATTTCCTCTAAGATCAGGAACAAGACAAGGATGTCCACTCTCTCCACTATTATTCAATATAGATTCGGAAATCCTAGCCACAGCAATCAGAAGAAGAAGAAATAAAAGGAATACAAATTGAATAGAAAAAGTAAAACTGTCACTTTTTGCAGATGACATGATACTACTATACATAGAGAATCTTAAAAATGCCACCAGAAAACTACTAGAGCTAATCAATGAATTTGGTAAAGTTGCAGGATACAAAATTAACACACAGAATTCTCTTGCATTCCTATACACTAATGACGGAAAATCTGAAAGAGAAATTAAGGAAACACTCCCATTTACCGTTGCAACAAGAACAATAAAATACCTAGGAATAAACTACCTAGGGAGACAAAAGACCTGTATGCAGAAAACTATAAGACACTGATGAAAGAAATTAAAGACGATACAAACAGATGGAGAGATATACCATGTTCTTGGATTGGAAGAATCAATATTTTGAAAATGACTGTACTACCCAAAGCAACCTACAGATTCAATACAATCCCTATCAAATTCCCAATGGCATTTTTTACAGAACTAGAAAAAGAAATCTTAAAATTTGTATGGAGACACAAAAGACCCCGAATAGCCAAAGCAATTTTGAGGGAAAAAAACGGATCTGGAGGAATCAGACTCCCTGACTTCAGACTATACTACAAAGCTACAGTAATCAAGACAATATGGTACTGACACAAAAACAGAAATATAGATCAATGGAACAGGATAGAAAGCCCAGAGATAAATCCACATACCTATGGTCAACTAACTTATGACAAAGGAGGCAAGGATATACAGTGGAGAAAAGAAAGTCTCTTCAATAGGTGGTGCTGGGAAAACTGGACAACTACCTGTAAATGAGTGAAATTAGAAAACTCCCTAACACCAAACACAAAAATAAACTCAAAATGGATTAAAGACCTAAATGTAAGACTGGACACTATCAAACTCTTAGAGGAAAATATAGGAAGAACACTCTTTGATATAAATCACAGCAAGATCGTTTTTGATCCAACTCCTAAAGTAATGGAAATAAAAACAAAAGTAAACACATGGGACCTAATGAAACTTAAAAGCTTTTGCAAAGCAAAGGAAACTACAAACAAGATGAAAAGACAACCCTCAGAATGGGAGAAAGTATTTGCAAACGAATCAATGAACAAAGGATTAATCTCCAAAATATATAAACAGCTCATGCTGCTCAATAAAAAAAAAAACCAATAAAAACATGGGCAGAAGACCTAAATAGACATTTCTCCAAAGAATACATACAGATGGCCAAGAAGCACATGAAAAGCTGCTCAACATCACTAGTTATTAGAGAAATGCAAATCAAAACTACAATGAGATATCACCTCACACCAGTTAGAATGGGCACCGTCAGAAAATCTACAAACAGATGCTGGAGAAGGTGTGGAGAAAAGGGAATCCTCTTGCACTGTTGGTGGGAATGTAAATTGATACAGCGGCTATGGAGAACAGTATGGAGGTTCCTTAAAAAACTAAAAATAGAATTACCATATGACCCAGCAATGCCACTACTGGGCATATACCCAGAGAAAACTATAATTCAAAAAGACACATGCAGCCCAATGTTCATTGCAGCACTATTTACAATAGCCAGGTCATGGAAGCAACCTAAATGCCCATCGACAGACGAATGGATAAAGAGGATGTTGTACATATATACAATGGAATATTACTCAGCCATAAAAAGGAATGAAATTGGGTCATTTCTTGAGACGTGCATGGATCTAGAGACTGTCATACGGAGTGAAGTAAGTTAGAAAGAGAAAAACAAATATCGTATATTAATGCATAAATGTGGAAACTAGAAAAATGGTACAGATGAACCAGTTTGCAGGGCAGAAGTAGAGACACAGATGTGGAGAACAAATATGGACACCAAGGGGGGAAAGTGACGGGTGCAGGTGCTGGTGTGATGAATTTGGAGATTGGGATTCACATATATACACTAATATGTATAGATTGATAGCTAATAAGAACCTGCTTATAAAAAATAAATTTAAAAAATTCAAAAGAAAAATAAAATAAGACACTTAGGTTGGGCTTGAAAATAAATAAATAAAAGCAGTTAACACACGTGCATACGTGCGTGCGCACATACACACACACACAGCGACAGGAAGATGTCAGAGGTACAAAGGATGCAAATGAAAGAGCTCCTGCTGTTCAAAGTGGGTACAATTTTAGCAAGAAAACAAATGAAGTAGTATCAGATTACAACACAAAATATAAAATATGAGTCTGTATTGTTATAAACAAGTAGTTGAACGAATAAATGAATAAATACATACATAAATAGATAAATATATAAATGGAAGAGAATAGCCAAATATTGCATGTTGAAGAATTCCAAATAATTTATGTAGACACTCCACCTCAAGGAGATGGAACATAACTGTTCTCTCACTTTTTAAGTGTGCTATGCACATGGTCATTTCTATCTCCAATGTACAGTATGGAAAGGGGTAAAATAGCGTAATGGAGAAACCTGACAAATACTCCCTTAGCCAGTTCATCAAGGTTAACATCAACAGAGATAAGTCATGAGACAGTATGTGGACGCAATATGACAGGACAAACATGGTGTTTTACCTCTGTGTCTTTCCCCGAAACACATAACCCGACCCTCAGAAACGTCAGACAAACTGCAAAAGAAGTTTATTCTACAAAATATCTGACCATTAATCCTCAAAGTTTTCAAGGTTGTCAAAAACAAGAAATGGCTGAGAAACCATCACAGTCAAGAGGGGCCTAAGGACAAATGATGACATTTCTTTTGGTATCCTGGATGGACACAAATAGGGCATTAGGTAAAAACTAGTGTGAGTAAATATGAACTTTAGTTAATTTCTAAAAAGAAAATCACTTTCAACCAACAGTTATGCATTGTGTCTTCTATTCATGTTTATTTATTTGTATCATCAGCTGTGAATTAACCTCAGCCACACCGCTTCTGCTGTCTTGGAGTACTAGAAAGGAGCTGGTCTGTTCTTACTTTCAAGGGCCTTTCCCTAACACTAGTTGCCATACAGGAAAACCAAGCCCTCTCAACCTGCCAGTTGGAATGTATCAGTATAACTAGATCTGATGCCCCCATGGAAACCAGAGCTTGCTCCAACCTGTTGACTGGCTTCTATAGCTGTCATGGTGAAAACAAGCTTGTTCCTGACAGATAGATAGGAATTTGAACTGGGCTTGAACTTGGCTGTAAGCTGATGTATCTCTTATGGAAAGTAGTAGTTGTTTTTCAGAAATTTTAATTTATGAATTTAAACTAGTTCTCCATCCTGTGTCTGAAGCCTCACCTCTACATTATGCAGGGTAATTTCCACAGTGCAATTAATCTCTTTTCCAGGCAGCATTTGTAAGCAAACAATTAATTCTGTGACAGCATGTTGTTTGGAATATTAATAAACATCTTAAAGGTTTAAGTTATATTATCTTACTTAGGAAATTAAAATCATTCACTCAACACATATTTATTGAGCATATACTATATTCAAAGCACTCCACTAAGCACTGGAATCTTTCAAAGCTAAAGCTCCCTGCCTTTCTAGTGTTTCCCATCTAGTTGCAGAGATAAAAGAACTGACATGATGTTTCTAATCAGGACAGTATATGGTGGTTACTCTGAGAGCATTATTAAACTTCCTAAGTAGACCACAACTTTGTGGGCTGGGATTATCAGGAAAGATTTCTTTTAAGACCTCTAGGATGCTGTTAGCTAGAACTGGTAGAAGAGGGCACTCCAGGAAGAATGAATGGAAAAGGCAGGTGGCAAAACAGGGCAGGCATATCAGAGGATGAAAACTGGAGCTATCTGCTCTGAGTAATGTTATGGAGGGTGTGAGGAGGGAAGGACCTATGACATAGATTGGGTCCTTTGTGTGCAAAGCAAAAAGAGTTGAAACTTTATTTGGTAGGCAATGTGCAGCCATTGGACGGAGCCACTTCAGATCATGAAAGTGCCATAATCAGAGTGATAGTTAAGAAAAATTAGTCTGGCAGCATGCAGAGGACAGATGGAAAGAGAATTTAGTGGTAGCACACCTAGAGTGTAAAGTGAGAGCCTGAATGAAAGCAGACCCTGGGCTGTGGAATTAGAAAGGAGGGAACTAGTATGAGAGACAGGAGGTAATTAAAAATGATGTTTCAAGCCTGGGTGAAGAAAATTTGGATTGCAGAGGAAAAGAGAACAGGAGTAGAGTTTCTGCAAGAAGGTCCTGAGACTGACACCATGATGGTCATCCTTCCCAGCTAATTCTTTCCAATTAACTTCCAATGGAGGAGCATTAGTTGAATTGCACAATATTCGATGTTCTCTACATATTTTTTTCTGTTCCCACATTGGCAATCAGTGATCATGACCAACTGTGGCTTATCTTATTGAACATATCCATTGCCACTATTGTAACTCATTTGCCGGAACCCAGGAGCTAGCACTGGTTCCTCCAACTACTTGTTAGTAAATGGGATGTCCAAGAGATACTCCTCTGATTCCACTGTGGATCCGAACTCCACAATACCAAGTCCTTGAAGACAGGGAGCGTCCCTTGATTTTTGCCCTACAGATGCTTAGAGGGAATGCAATGAGATGAAAAGTGAGAAGTGATTTGCTTTTCTGATTCCAACGAACTAGCCAGTGTTTTTGTAGGAGGATGCTACTCATACAGTCCTCCACCACAACTCCCCATGGGGAACTAATAGCGGCGGGCGATGAGAAGATATCCCCAGGGATCAGGAGGTGTAAACAAAGAGGCCTACAGGAAGCCCAGACACTTCTTTAAAGTTTTTCTGTTTTAACCTATATTTGTTTTATGTCTAGAATTATGATGGACTTTTGTCTTCTGTCCAGTTTCATATCTGTGTTTACTCTGATATAAAAGTGATGTATTCTTTCTCATTATTGGAGTAAAATTTGTGCACTGGAAGATGTGCCATGCTAATCCAATGGCATTGAGTACTCTCTGCAGATGCCTATGCCACCCAGGGCTATCATTATAGCCCTCTATAATAAGTATAAGGAGGATAATTATTTTTTTCAGAAGCATGCAGCATGGGAAGAAGGTAGTTCTCACATCTGCCAAGCTTGTCCTAAGGACAAGTGGGAATTCAAAAGCCAGCTGGACCTATAATTGCTGAACCTCTAAAATGAAGTGAGGCATGCAGGCCCTCCAACATGGTCAGCTTTTCTACCCATTCTGGCAGAGAGAAATACCATCCAAAGGCCTTTGGAGACTGAACAGTCAATCTTGAAATAATCAAGCCTAGCTGTTTGAAACAAGGAGCCAAACTTTCCCTAACTCCTTCCCTCCATCCAAGTATGAAAAATCGGCCCATTTATTATTTATCATCTTCTTATTGGATATTTCACCTCCTGCCAACACAGCTAAGCCCAGCCAAGTTGCCTCCATGGTGGGCCCAGAGGCAGATGATCCCAGCAAAGCAGCATCATGACACCCAGGGAACCGGATGGGTGACCTTTTCCTTTCCTGCTCTCCAGACTAGAGAACAGACTGTCAAACTCTCTGGGTAGCCCAGGATCTTTTGCTTCTATAAATTCAAATGTACATTTTCAGACCGATGGTCTGTTTCTCAAAAACGTTGATCACACATTCGCCAAACACCATCTTTCACACATTATGCCAGAGTAGCCAGTTTTGCTGTTATCTGAAATCCCTTACATCACGCCCTTACTTTCTTACTGAACTCCCCTCAAAATAACATGGTGTGAACTTTTTCTGTTGCCTTTCCTCTCCTCCTATGTAGCCCATGTGTTTGAAATATGTTTAATATATCGTCACATCTCATATTTTAAATATCATGAGGATAGGCCAATTCTAGGGTATTTTAAGTGCCCTCGTCATGAAACATATGGCCAGAGGGGTGGAGATAGAGAGGTAGAGAAAGAAACATGGCACATGTAATATTTTCCCAAGGGAAGGGGGCAGGGAATATGACCTGCAAGATGTAAGAATCTATGTGCATCACTACTGAAATACCATCTGTTTCCATTCAGATTATCATCTTGAAATTATAACTTTTTTTTCATATGCCATAATGTATAGGATTCAAGGGCCAAAACACATCATAGTGTTTGCAACCAACTGATCCAGTTGCTGCCAAAGCTGTGGCAATTTAAGAAACAGAAGAGAAAAACAAGAGAACGTTATAGTTGTTGTGTTTTCATTTTTACTTCTCTTTAAAATGGAGGCATTGTTACTACAGACAGAGTGATAGGGATAGTCATTAAAACATCATTCATTGATTGATTCATTCAGTGTCATTAACAACATCATTCATTGATCATGAATTGATTCATTATTCATTGATTCATCATTCACTTATTCTTTCATTCATTCAACAGCTAGTTAATGTATCTGTTTTTTTTTGTTTGTTTGTTTGTTTTTTTGCGGTTCGCGGGCCTCTCACTGTTGTGGCCTCTCCCGTTGCAGAGCACAGGCTCTGGACGCGCAGGCTCAGCGGCCATGGCTCAGGGGTCCAGCCGCTCCGCGGCATGTGGGATCTTCCCGGACCGGAGCACGAACCCGTGTCCCCCGCATCGGCAGGCGGACTCTCAACCACTGCGCCACCACGGAAGCCCTAGTTAATGTATCTTGTAAATCACACATGATGTGTGGAAGTGGGACTATGGACATGAAAGTACCATTGTCTTCAGTTAATAAGAGACTAAAGGAAATGGGAAGACAGTGAGCAGACTTAATATATGAATGCCAAGGCCAACTGTAGAAGTTCACAGAGATGTGACAGGAATACCCATATTTCGGGGAAGAGGTGGTGACATTGCTCAGCGATAGGGAATTCTTCTTAAAGAAGGCTACTTTTAAGCTGATATAAAAATCAGGTAGAATTTATCTGTGCAAAGGGGATATTAATGTTCTCGAGGCTTTGGAATCAGAATATGCAAATATATAGAAGTGTCCACAAGCCCTGGCTATGAAAAATTCATTCTGGCTGGAACATAGAGGAGCAGAGATAGAAGGGAGGCAGATGGGGATGGTGGAACTCCTCAAGAGCCCAACTCTATTGAAAACCAACAGGTATTTCAGCAACTAACACCTGAATTCCTACTAGGAAGACAGCTGTCTTTCATGGAAGCTCTGTCTTTTTTTTTTTTGCCTTTTTATTTATTTTATTTTTTTAACATCTTTATTGTGGAATGCCTTCTTTTTTGTAAACGTCTTTATTGGAGTATAATTGCTTTACAATGGTGTGTTAGTATCTGCCTTATAACAAAGTGAATCAGTTATACATACACATATGTCCCCATATCTCTTCCCACTTGGGTCTCCCTCCCTCCCACCCTCCTTATCCCACCCCTCAAGGTGGTCACAAAGCACCAAGCTGATCTCCCTGTGCTATGCGGCTGCTTCCCACTAGCTATCTATTTTACGTTTGGTAGTATATATATGTCAATGCCACGCTCTCATGTTGTCCCAGCTTACCCTTCACCCTCCTCATATCCTCAAGTCCATTCTCTAGTAGGTCTGTGTCTTTATTCCCGTCTTGCCCCTAGGTTCTTCATGACCATTTCTTTTTTTTTTTTTCAGATTCCATATACATGTGTTGGCATACGGTATTTGTTTTTCTATTTCTGACTTATTTCACTCTGTATGACAGACTCTAGGTCCATCCACCTCACTACAAATAACTCAGTTTTGTTTCTTTTTATGGCTGAGTACTATTCCATTGTATAGATGTGCCACATCTTCTTAATCCATTCATCTGTAGATGGACATGTATGTTGCTTCCATGTCCTGGCTATTGTAAATAGAGCTGCAATGAACATTGTGGTATATGACTCTTTTTGAAGTATGGTTTTCTCAGGGTATATGCCCAGTAGTGGGATTGCTGGGTCGTATGGTAGTTCTATTTTTAGTTTTTTAAGGAACCTCCATACTGTTCTCCATAGTGGCTGTATCAATTTACATTCCTACCAACAGTGCAAGAGGGTTTCCTTTTCTCCACACCCTCTCCAGCATTGTTTGTAGATTTTTTGATGATGGCCATTCTGACCTGTGTGAGATGGTATCTCATTGTAGTTTTGATTTGCATTTCTCTAATGATTAATGATGTTGAGCACTTTCATGTGTTTGTTAGCAATCTGTATATCTTCTTTGGAGAAATGTCTATTTAGGTCTTCTGCCCATTTTTGGATTGGATTCTTTGTTTTTTTGATATTGAGCTGCATGAGCTGCTTGTAAATTTTGGAGATTAATCCTTTGTCAGTTGCTTAATTTGAAAATATTTTCTCCCATTCTGAGGGTTGTCTTTTCATCTTGGTTATGGTTTCCTTTGCTGTGCAAAAGCTTTTGAGTTTCATTAGGTCCCATTTGTTTATTTTGTTTTTATTTCTGTTTCTCTAGGAGGTGGGTCAAAAAGGATCTTGCTGTGATTTATGTCATAGAGCGTTCTACCTATGTTTTCCTCTGATAATTTTATAGAGTCTGGCCTTACATTTCGGTCTTTAATCCATTTGGAGTTTATTTTTGTGTATGGTGTTAGGGAGTGTTCTAGTTTCATTCTTTTACATGTAGCTGTCCAGTTTCCCAGCACCACTTATTGAAGAGGCTGTCTTTCTCCATTGTATATTTTTGCCTCCTTTATCAAAGATAAGGTGACCATATGTGCATGGGTTTATCTCTGAGTTTTCGATCCTGTTCCATTGATTTATATTTCTGATTTTGTGCCAGTACCATACTGTCTTGATTACTGTAGCTTTGTAGTATAGTCTGAAGTCCAGGAGCCTGATTCCTCCAGCTCTGTTTTTCTTTCTCAAGATTGCTTTGGCTATTTGGGATCTTTTGTGTTTCCATTACAAATTGTGAAATTTTTTGTTCTAGTCCTATGAAAAATGCCAGTGGTAGTTTAATAGGGATTGCATTGAATCTGTAGATTGCTTTGGGTAGTATAATCATTTTCACAATGTTGATTCTTCCAATCCAAGTACATGGCATATCTCTCCATCTGTTTGTATCGTCTTTCATTTCTTTCATTGGTGTGTCAATTGTTACTTCTTTTTCATTTCTAATTCTATTGATTTGTATCTTCTCCCTTTTTTTCTTTATGAGTCTGGCTAAAGGTTTATCAATTTTGTGTATCTTCTCAAAGAACCAACTTTTAGTTTTATTGATCTTTGCTATCTTTTCCTTAATTTCTTTTTCATTTATTTCTGATCTGATCTTTATGATTTCTTTCCTTCTGCTAACTTTGGGAGGTTTTTGTTCTTCTTTGTCTAAGTGCTTTAGGTGTAAGGTTAGGTTGTTTATTTGAGATGTTTCTTGTTACTTAAAGTAGGATTGTATTGTGATAAACTTCCCTCTTAAAACTGCTTTTGCTGCATCCCATAGGTTTTGGGTCGTCGTGTCTCCATTGTCATTTGTTTCTAGGCATTTTTTGATTTCCTCTTTGATTTCTTCAGTAATCTCTTGGTTATTAAGTAGTGTATTGTTT
Source organism: Delphinapterus leucas (assembly GCF_059928025.1). Lineage (NCBI taxonomy): Eukaryota > Metazoa > Chordata > Mammalia > Artiodactyla > Monodontidae > Delphinapterus > Delphinapterus leucas. The sequence goes on along the minus strand of NC_143130.1, from coordinate 43,651,796 downwards.
AGCCTCCATGTGTTTGTATTTTTTACAGATTTTTTCCTGTAATTGATATCTAGCCTCATAGCGTTGTGGTCAGAAAAGATATTTGATACGATTTCAATTTTCTTAAATTTACCAGGGCTTGATTTGTGACCCAAGATATGATCTATCCTGGAGAATGTTCCATGAGTACTTTAGTAGAAAATGTATTCTGTTGTTTTTGGATGGAATGTCCTATAGATATCACTTAAGTCCATCTTGTTTAATGTATCATTTAAAGCTTGTGTTTCCTTATTTATTTTCATTTTCCGTGATCTGTCCATTGGTGAAAGTGGGGTGTTAAAGTCCCCTACTATGATTGTGTTACTGTCGATTTCCCCTCTTATTGCTGTTAGTATTTGCCTTATGTATTGAGGTGCTCCTATGTTGGGTGCATAAATATTTACAATTGTTATATCTTCTTCTTGGATTGATCCCTTGATCATTATGTCGTGTCCTCCTTTGTCTCTTGTAATAGTCTTTGTTTTAAAGTCTATTTTTTCTGATATGAGAGTTGCTACTCCAGCTTTCTTTTGATTTCCATTTGCATGCAATATCTATTTCCATCCCCTCACTTTCAGCCTGTATGTGTCCCTAGGTCTGAAGTGGGTCTCTTGTAGGCAGCATATATATGGGTCTTCTTTTTTTATTCATTCAGCCAGTCTATGTCTTTTGATTGAAGCATTTAATCCTTTTACATTTAAGGTAATTATCAATATGTATGTTCCTATTATGATTTTCTGAATTGTTTTGTTTTTGTTTTTGTAGGTCTTTTCATTTGCTTGTGTTTCCTGCCTAGAGAAGTTCCTTTAGTATTTGTTTTAAAGCTGCTTTGGTGGTGCTGAATTCTCTTAGCTTTTGCTTTTGTGTAAAGGTTTTAATTTCTCCATTAAATCTGAATGAGATCCTTGCTGGGTAGAGTAAGCTTGGTTGTAGGTTTTTCTCCTTCATCACCTTAAATATGTCCTGTCACTCCCTTCTGGCTTGCAGAGTTTCTGCTGAAAGATCAGCTGTTAACATTATGGGGATTCCCTTGTGTGTTATTTGTTGTTTTCCCTTGCTGCTTTTAATATTTTTTCTTTGTATTTAATTTTTGATAGTTTGATTAATATGTGTCTTGGCATGTTTCTCCTTGGATTTATCCTGTGTGGGACTCTCTGTGCTTCCTGGACTTGATTAACTCTTTCCTTTCCCATATTAGGGAAGTTTTCATCTATAATCTCTTAAATTTTTTTCTCAATCCCTTTCTTTTTCTCTTCTTCTTCTGGAACCCTATAATTCGAATGTTGCTGTGTTTAATGTTGTCCCAGAGGTCTCTGAGACTGTCATCAATTCTTTTCATTCTTTTTTCTTTATTCTGCTCTGCCGTAGTTATTTCCACTATTTTATCTTCCAGGTCACTTATCCGTTCTTCTGCCTCAGTTATTCTACTATTGATCCCTTCTAGAGAATTTTAAATTTCATTTATTGTGTTGTTCATCTCTGTTTGTTTGCTCTTTAGTTCTTCTAGGTCCATGTTAAACGTTTCTTGTATTTTCTCCATTCTATTTCCAAGATTTTGGATCATCTTTACTCTCATTATTCTGAATTCTTTTTCAGGTAGACTGCCTATTTCCTCTTCATTTGTTTGGTCTGGTGGGTTTTTGCCTTGCTCCTTCATCTGCTGTGTGTTTCTCTGTCTTCTCATTTTGATTAACTTACTGTGTTTGGGGTCTCCTTTTCACAGGCTGCATTTCATATTTTCCATTGTTTTTGGTATCTGTCCCCAGCAGCTAAGGTTGATTCAGTGGGTTGTGTAGGCTTCCTGGTGGAGGGGACTAGTGCCTGTGCTCTGGTGGATGAGGCTGGATCTTGTCTTTCTGGTGGGCAGGTCCATGTCTGGTGGTGTGTTTTGGGGTGTCTTTGGCCTTATTATGATTTTAGGCAGCCTCTCTGCTAATAGATGATGTTGTGTTCCTGTCTTGCTAGTTGTTTGGCATAGGGTGTCCAGCACTGTATCTTGCTGGTTGTTGAGTGGAGCTGGGTCTTGGCGTTGAGATAGAGATCTCTGGGAGATTCTCGCCGTTTGATATTACGTGGAGCTGGGAGGTCTTTTGTGGACCAGTGTCCTGAACTTGGCTCTCCTCAGAGGCACAGCCTTGACACCTGGCTGGAGCACCAAGAGCCTGTCATCCCCATGACTCAGAATAAAAGGGAGAAAAAAAAGAAGGAAAGGAAGAAGATAAAATAAAATAAAGTAAAATAAAATAACATAAAGTTATTAAAATAAAAAATACTTATTAAAAATTTTTTTAGTAATAAAAAATTTTAAAGAAAGAAAGAAGAGAGCAACCAAACAAAAGAACAAATCCAGGGCTTCCCTGGTGGCGCAGTGGTTGAGAGTCCGCCTGCCGATGCAGGGGACATGGGTTCATGCCCCGGTCCAGGAAGATCCCACATGCCGTGGAGCGTCTAGGCCTGTGAGCCATGGCCACTGGGCCTGCGTGTCCAGAGCCTGTGCTCCGCAATGGGAAAGGCCACAACAGTGAGAGGCCCGCGTACCACAAGAAAAAAAAAGAACAAATCCAGCAATTATAACAAGTGCTAAAAACTATACTAAAAAAATCAAAAACCAACAACAACAACAAAAAAACGGACAGACAGACCCCTAGGACAAATGGTGAAATCAAAGCTATTGAAACTGTGTCTTGATGAACACAGTACAGAAACTGATTGCAAGGTCCTATATGTCAAATGTGGCCAATTTCAGAGACACAGACAAAGCTACTTTAAGTAAGGCATGAAGAATATGTAAATGTATCACCCTGGCAAGTGTGTGGAAGAGAAGAGAATAGAGAGGAAGAAGACAAAGGGATCAGGGGATGGAAGAATAGGGGACTTCAAGGACAAAGGGCAAAGAGAGAAATTCTAAGTATCAGAAAGAACAGAAAGGACTTTTGGAGGAAAAGCCTGTATAACATGCCATTGTTTTGTTTGCTTTTCCATTGCGAAGTATTTTCTCTCCACATCCCCTACTCTTCCCCAAACTCTCTTTTCAGCTCCTTTACGAAGTCTTCTGCAATCTTGTATATTTTTATGGTGGGTTTGATCTTCTTTCCGAAAAGGTAGTAAAGGGATGGAGTTACTTTATTGAAACAATATGGAGTACTGAAGATATCACAGAGAAGAAAGCAAACAGGATCTAATATAAACCTTCATGGAATTAAAAAAAAATCATGATATGGATGGGCTTTGAACTTCCACAAAATGCATAAATGAGGTTTCAAGCCAATCTCACTAGATTTTTAAGTCTGAGGAAGCACCCTGGCTGCTTTTTAAGTTGTGTCAGCGAAGATTTAACTGTGATAACCATAGTTAAGAAGAATTATATGAGGTCCTTTTACTATAGCACTCATAGTCAATTTTGGGAGACAGTCGCATATGTACAAAGGTAATGAACCAGGTAACAGTATTCATCCTTAGCAGGGCTACCTGACCATTTTCTCTCTGACACCCTGAGAACTATTTGATAAGTGTTGAATAAGGTATTGACACTTAGACTTTGGGTAGTAATCATTACAGGCTAAAGAATAGCCACCAACAGATGAAGGTTTCCCATATTTCTGGACTACTTTTGACAATCCCCTCTTTCAACCCACATATTTTTTTTTCTCTCTCTCCCACTATACTCCAAGATATAGAAGAGTCTTGTGGATATGTGTCCCTTGGAATCCTCAGTGCTATCCCCTGGTTCCCCAAATGTTGGCCAAAATATAAATCATCTTGTATTTTTAGAATTTTAAGAAAATCTTAGTTGAACTAATAAGTGCATTATGAACTACTGTGGATTGATAATGAGCAAATTTTCCAAAGAAATTGCCCGAGATTTGTTTCTTAGTGGTGCATGTATTTTTAGCAGATTAAGAAGTCTGAGTAATTTCTAATACTGCTGCATGGAGTGGCTACTAATATTCAAAATTATATAATCAGAGTGTATCACTCATAAAACTGATATTTGATGAACTCATCAGAATATTTAATTGGCCAGGACTTGTTTTTAGGCATTTCTCAATTCATTATTTCATCTATTTCTTACCACACTGCTGAGAGATGGACAGCATCATTCCTCTTTTCTGTGGAGGATGCTGAAGTCTATGGATAATCATCTCTGGGATTTAAACCCAGATCCTTTGATGCCTTCCTAGGGCCCATGTAGCCTCTCAGGATTGAGAGTGAGATGTGAGTCCTGAGACCATTCCCCACTGATTTACCTACGATGTGACCTTAGGCAAGTCATTTCCCTAATCGATGCAGTCTTTCCTTACTTTCCCATCTCTGCATCCCACCTCTTATATATCTGGTACTACTTGTCCTCCATTTCAGACAGCCTGGTTTATCGGACCAGTCTTTGCCCCATGCAAAAGGAGTTAAATCAGTCTTAATACCCAGCATTCCTTTATGAGTTTACTTAGTTTACTCATTACTTTATGAGTTTACTCAGCCATTCATTTATGCAGACATATTTCTGAGTGCCTGCTATTTGCCAGGCATTGTTCTAGGTGCTGGGAGGTGGAACAGTAACCCAGACTAGAGTCCTGTGCTTGAGATTCACTCTGGTGCCTGGTAAAGAGTGTCTCCCCAAGTGACAGGCAGTGTAGTAAAATGGGGACAACACATATTTCAGATGGATTCCTGGGTTCAAATTCTGTTTCTACCACCTAGTATTAGGTAGAATGAAGGACAAGTCACTTTTTTTTTTTTTTAATGTTATTGGAGTATAGTTGATTTACAGTGCTGTGTTACTCTCTGCTATACAACGAAGTGAATCAGTTATACATAGATACACATCACTTTCAGTCTCTGAGTTACCATCTGTTTAATGGGGATACTCACCCACCAGGAGTATAATAGGCACCAAGGAAAATCCATTGTCAGATTGTCAAGCCAATGGACAATATAATAGGTGCACAGAAAAGCTGCTAAATTCCAGTGCCTCCTTTCTTAGGGGCTGTGACACCGCCTCCTTTGTAATCCACTTGTTTCCTTTAAATGCCGACATTTTTATACTCTGTTGTCTGGCTCAGTAGACCCCTGCTTTCCTTAGTTTCTCTCTTTTTCCCATATGATTGATTCTCCATTCAGCAAGTAGAGAGATGTTTTGAAAACATGAACTTGATCATGCCAACCTTCAACCCTTCAACAGTTTCCCATTTTCTTGGAATAACATGGAAATAACTCATCATGGCCTGTGATTGACTTGCCTGCCTGCCTCTCCTCCCTCCTCCCTGACCTTGACACCTTTTGTTCACTTTGCTTCTAGCCCTCCTTGTCTTATTGCTAGACCTCAGAACACAAGTTCACTTCTACCTCACGGTCTTTTACATTATTTTGCCTTCTGCCAGGGATACTATAATATTTTCCCCCAGATTTCTGTCTAACTGGTTCTTAGCAAAAATGCCACCTACTAACAGAAACATTCACTCACAATTCAATCAAAAATGCTTCCATTAACAAATAGGACCTAATGAAACTTAAAAGCTTTTGCACAGCAAAGGAAATCATAAACAAGATGAAAAGACAGCCCTCAGAATGGGAGAAAATATTTGCAAATGAAACAACTGACAAAGGATTAATCTCCAAAATTTACAAGCAGTTCATGCAGCTCAATAACAAAAAAACAAACAACCCAATCCAAAGATGGGCAGAAGACCTAAACAGACATTTCTCCAAAGAAGATATACAGATTGCCAACAAACACATGAAAGGATGCTCAACATCACTAATCATTAGAGAAATGCAAATCAAAACTACAATGAGGTATCACCTCACACCAGTCAGAATGGCCATCATCAAAAAATCTAGAAACAATAAATGCTGGAGAGGGTGTGGAGAAAAGGAAACCCTCTTGCACTGTTGGTAGGAATGTAAATTGATACAGCCACTATGGAGAACAGTATGGAGGTTCCTTAAAAAACTAAAAATAGAACTACCATATGACCCAGCGATCCCACTACTGGGCATATACCCTGAGAAAACCATACTTCAAAAAGAGTCATGTACCACAATGTTCATTGCAATTCTATTTACAATAGCCAGGACATGGAAGCAACCTACTTGTCCATTGACAGATGAATGGATAAAGAAGATGTGGCACATATATACAATGGAATATTTCTCAGCCATATAAGGAAACGAAATTGAGTTATTTGTAGTGAGGTGGATGGACCTAGAGTCTGTCATACAGAGTGAAGTAAGTCAGAAATAGAAAAACAAATACCGTATGCTAACACATATAAATGGAGTAAAAAAAGAATGATTCTGAAGAACCTAGGGGTAGGACAGGAATAAAGACACAGATGTAGAGAATGGACTTGAGGACACGGGGAGGGGGAAGGGTAAGCTGGGACGAAGTGAGAGAGTGGCATGGACATACATACACTACCAAACGTAAAATAGATAGCTAGTGGGAAGCAGCCACATAGCACAGGGAGATCAACTTGGTGCTTTGTGACCACCTAGAGGGGTGGGACAGGGAGGGTGGGAGGGAGATGCAAGAGGGAGGGGATATGGGGCTGTATGTATATGTATAGCTGATTCACTTTGTTATAAAGCAGAAACTAACACACCATTGTAAAGCAATTATCCTCCAATAAGAATGTCAAAAAAAAAAATGCCTCCATTCTTAGTCATGACATTTTATACTATCTAAAAGTACTTATCTGTTGATTTATTTATTTTCTGTCCCCCCCCTACAAAAATGTAAGCTCTATGGGAATGCCAACAACCAGGATATGTCTGTCTGATCCATCACTATGTCCCCAGCATCCAGAACTGTGCCTAGTACATAGTATGTCCTCAACAAATATTTGTTGAAGGAATGCATAAAGGATGCTTCCCATTTTGAATACCCCAGCTGCTGGGCAAAACTTCACACTAGCTTATCTAAATTGAACTTTAACTCTCTTGAAAGAGACATCATTAAGGTAGTTAGAAAAAATAGGCAGCTATAACTGTCTCCAGAAAACACCCATGAGCAAGTGCACGCTCCTTATTAAAAGTCCCCCTTTGGGCTTTGCTGTCAGTAGTTGTTTCATAAGTACAGGTGGGTGGATGGCCTGATTATAGAGGCCATTCCCCATAAGCAAGTTTCTAAAAAGGCACACAGGATATTGAATTGTGATTAAAGATCTCCATCCACCGTTCTTCTCATCCTCTCCGCCCTCTCTCCTAGGCACTTATGTGAAGGTGCTGCCCTGTCATCCCATCTCTGACAAATCGCTTCCATCACCTCCCCCTCGCTGCGCTTCATCCCTTTCCAACATATTACTATCTTACTAGTAAGTCAAATGTGGGTAGCGCAAAGTGGGCAGCTCCGTTTGGCTGCCTTACTGAGCACCGGCATGGAGTGAATGGGAACTACGGATGATAGGGCTGCTGCCGCCCTCGGCGCTCCAAGGGAAGCCTGCTGATGGGTTTTCTCTTCAGTGGCTCTTGCTTACACACGTGGCACAGGGAACCAGCTGGAGGAAGACAGAGCTATGGCCCCATCTCGGGCCCCAAGCTATGTCCCTCTGGCCATGGTAGTGCTTCCCCAAACACCACAGAAAAGAGGCAGATCCTTCTAACCCTGAAAAAGTCAGCTGCTCTGTGCTGCCTTCCCCCCCCAAACCCAAGCCCATTCCTGTCAGACACATTTCCAAGGGAATGCTGCCCTTCCCAACATCTGTGCCACCCCACAATCCTGACTCTCAGATGAATTTATCAGGCAGCAACGACTGCCTGGCAAATCCTAATTCCAGGCTGGAAGAAGGATGCTGGGGCAGGAAGGCAGCAGAATACTTAGGGCCCTTTCCTCATCCAGAATGGTGAGCCAGGCATCCAGGCAACTCGCACAGACCACAGGACCTCAAGGAACAGGACATCTTTACTAATTTCTGCGATTTTGTAGCACATTAGCATGAACATTCAGCAACAGCACTAGTGCTGAGTGCTTAAAATGCAGTACCCAGGCTATTGGTGTAGAGTTCCTTAATTTCATTTTAAAACCAGTAGAACTTAGAATGGTGGGGGTGGGGTGGGGGGTGGAGCAGGAGTGAAGAGGGCGTGGCCTTGCTCCCACCTGATATAGAAAGATGCCAGATTAAATCATTGTGGCTGGAAAATCTCCAGTGCCTGGGCACCAACTCGATTTTAATATACCAGAGTGTGCTTTCTTCCTTTTTTTTTTTCTTCTATTTTTTCTTCATTTGCACAACTGAGCTCTGAACAGCGTTTTAAGGGGCACATGGCAGGAAGGAGGTGAACTTCTCATCTCATGAATAACTCCTCCCTGTGCACTCTGAAATATTAATCTACACCAGATTATTAATCATCAGGAAGGCAGCCGTGGGTACGGGCCACACACGGACTTCATCTTTTATCACACAGATCTCTGCATACTAAAAGAGCAGATGAAAAATGATCAGGGAATGGTCCAAAACCTCTTCACCTTGTCACCATCTCCTTCCTTCCCTGGAACCCCCAGGGGCTGCAGTGACACACTCCCTGCCTCTATTGTGCAAAATGAAGGAAGAGAACATGGGATGTAAAACACACTCAAGCCTCACTGATTTGGAATGAAGGGGTGAAGGTGAGAGCAGATGAGTGGAAAGCCCAGGTTCAGAATATTTTTAAAGAAATCTATCCATACCACTTTTAGGGATGACATGTACACACTGCTGTATTCAAAATGGATAACCAACAAGGACCTACTGTATAGCACAGGGAACTCTGCTCAATATTATGTAACAATCTAAATGGGAAAAGAATTTGAAAAAGAATAGATACATGTATATGTATAACTGAATCACTTTGCTGTACACCTGAAACTAACACAACACTGTTAATCAACTATACTCCAATATAAAATAAAAAGTTAAGAAAAAAACAAACACACAATTATAACTAATGAAGTGTTGCCGAAAAGGAGGTCTATGAAGGACCAAGTAAATGTCATTTTTTAGAAGCTTACTGTTTATATATTGATGACTGGTGAAAATTTGGCTATAGGAGGGCTTTTGAAAGCACTTCCCTTATATAATTTTTATACATTCTTCTCGTCAATCTGGTTTGGCATGAAGGTGATCTTTGATTTCATTTTTATTTGATTTTTTTGCCATTTTTAAAAACATTTTTATTGGAGTATAATTGCTTTACAATGGTGTGTTAGTTTCTGCTTTATAACAAAGTGAATCAGCTATACATATACATATATCCCCACATCTCCTCCCTCTTGCGTTGCCATTTGATTTTGTATGTGTGTAAGAAGTAGCATTAGTTTAGTGACTATGATGTGCCAGGGAACTCTTGTCATTTTCATCTGTACTAAATTCTGCAAAGTAGATAATTTTAGGTCTACTTAGCAGATAGAAAAATTAAAGCTCAGAGAGATTAGATCATTTATTTTAGGTCACAAAGTTTGTTAAAAATAAGTAAGGTGGCAGCAACATGGATAGACCTAGAGATGATCATATTAAGTGAAGTAAGTCAGACAGAGAAAGACAAACATCATATGATGTCACTTTTATGTGGGCTAAAAATAATACAAATGAATCTATATACAAAACAGAAACTGACTCACAGACATAGAAAACAAACTTATGGTTACCAAAGGGGAAAGGGATGGGGGGAAGGGATAAATTAGGAATATGGGATTAATAAAAATAAACTACTACACATAAAATAGATAAGAAACAGGGATTTACTATATAGCATAGGGAACTATATTAAATAACTTGCAATAAACTATAACGGAAAAATAGTCTGAAAAAAAATATATATATACCTGAATCACTTTGTTGTACACCTGAAACTAACACAATATTGTAAATCAACTATACTTCAATTAAAAAAAGATAAGTAAGGTAAATCCAACTTCATGTCACCCTGTTTTCCCTCCTTAATAGAATTGCTAAGTTTGTAGATCAGGGCTATGCTGATCTAAATGTAATACATATGGGTTTTACTAGGTATTTATTATTATGGACTCAATGTTTGTGTCCCTCCCAAACTCATGTGTTGACATCTAATCTCCAATGTGATGATATTCGGAGGTGGATCCTTTGGGAGCTGATTAGGTCATGAGGGTGAAGTCTCCATGAATGGGATTAGTGTCCTTACAAAAGAGACCAGAGAGCTAGCTCTCTCTCCTTCTGCCATGTGATAATACAATGAGATGTTGGCAGTCTGCAATCAGGAAGAGGGCTCTCACCAGAAACTGACCATACTGCACCCTCAAACTTATCCAGAACTGTGAGAAATAAATTTGTGCTATTTATAAGCCACTTACTCTATGGTATTTTATTATAACAGTCCAAATTAAGATAGCATTTAATGAATTTATACTACTAAACAAATTATTAAACTATTTATACTACTAAAATTTATAGAAAATATGGGCTCAAATATTCATGAAACTTAGAGTATTTGTTCCTGATTGAGTTGTTTTTTTTTTTGCGGTACAGGGGCCTCTCACCGCTGTGGCCTCTCCCGTTGCGGAGCACAGGCTCCAGATGCGCAGGCCAAGCGGCCATGGCCCATGGGCCCAGCTGCTCCGTGGCATGTGGGATCCTCCTGGACCGGGGCACAAACCCTTGTCCTCTGCATCGGCAGGCGGACCCTCAACCACTGCTCCACCAGGGAAGCCCTGAGCTTTTTGATGGTTTCCCCAGGTGATCACATCGGGATCTTATGTAGGTCCCAACTGTAGGTCCAAATGCACCTTCACTCTCTGGGCCAAGAGATAGATTCAGCCACATCATCTGATGGTAATTAGCACTGTGCTGCCTTCTAGACTCAGGAGTCATTGTGCCAGAGATTAGTCCTGAGTGTTGTGTAGACACTACAGCACTCCCCATGTAGGCTTTATCTATATGTCTTTCTTTGTAATCTTTCTGTTTATTGGAACTAGTCTCCATTAATAAATGGAGTTTTTCAGTAACTTTACTTACTGAACTAAATCCTTATAATTCTTGCCAGCTTACTGAACTGAATCCTTACAATTCTTGCCAGTTACCATTCCCCAACAAGCTAAAACTGACCCCATCATAAGTTACCATTGGAGGACCCTTTCTTAAGTAAACAGTTATATCAGTTTCATGACATAGCTCTGCTTGATTCCAATATTATTGACAATTCCAAGATTTCTTTTTCAGTCACTACTGTCCAGCCTCAGGATGCTTTATGTCCAAGTCTACCCTTACTGACCCAAAGACTGGTAACAAATGGATAGGTTTTACCGTAAGACAACGTCAGTTTTTTTAAAATAAACTTTATTGGGCTTCCCTGGTGGTGCAGTGGCTGAGAGTCTGCCTGCCGATGCAGGGGACACAGGTTCGTGCCCCGGTCCGGGAAGATCCCACATGCCGCGGAGCAGCTGGGCCCGTGAGCCATGGCCGCTGAGCCTGCGCGTCCAGAGCCTGTGCTCCACAAAGGGAGAGGCCACAACAGTGAGAGGCCCACGTACCGCAAAAAAAATAAATAAATAAAAATAAAATAAACTTTATTTTTTAAAATCTTTAGATTTATAGAAAAAGTGTGACAATAGTACAGAGAGTTCTCATACCCACACCCAGTTTCCTCTGTTACAGACACTTTACATTACTGTGGTATGTTTATTACAATTAGTGAATCAATATGGATACATTATTATAAGTAAGTTCATACCTGATTCTCATCTCTTCAGTTTTTACCCACTGTCCTTTTCCTATTCCAAGATCCCATCCAGCACCCCACACTACATTTTGGGGTCATGCCTCTTTGGCCTCTTGTGGCTGTGGCAGTTTGTCAGGAGAACGTCACTCTTTAATCATGACTTTGGCCTACATCTAATCGACATTTTTGTCCTTAACTTAGATGAGGACACATATGACTAAATCAACCTGTGCGTGACACAAAGCTGGGAAGGAGAGCTAAAAAGGGATCCAAAAAAATGTTCCAAAAGCTTCAGCAATAGACTGAACATAACATGATGAAATTTAACAGGCACAAATGTGAATTTAAAAATGAAAACCACCAACTATTGCACACATGAATAATTGGGGGGAATGTATCAATAACACGTGAAAAAAAGACACAGGGGTTTTAATTGACTCTAAGCTCTACATGAATCAACTGTGTGATGTAATTGCCAAAATACTAATGCAATCTTGGGGAACAAGGACAGAAATAGAATCAACCTTTCAGAACAAGAGGCAATCATCCCACTCCATTCTGAGCCAATGAGACCACACCTGGAGTGCTGGATTGGATTCTGGGGAGTATTCAGGTAGGGGAGGAACCTGGAGCTATGTTATATGAGGAATGATTAAAGGTATTCATGGTCAGGATGGAAGAAAGCCAAGATGAGTGTATTAAAGTATCCAAAAGACTGTCACGTAGAAGGAAAAAATGTTTCTATGGGATTATATACATGGGAGGGGAGTCTGGGATCAATATAAAGGGGACCTTTTTACAATTTAGAATGTTCTTAAATAGAACTGGCTGCATTAGGAAAAATGAGTTGTCAATCAACAAATTAAGCAGATTTTGGAAAATCACTTGTAGGGCTTTTTAAAGTAGATTTATGCCTTCAATAAATCAGGGTTGGACAAGAGGCGTTTTAGCATGGCCGTGTTACATAGTCCATACCATTTACACATTGTTGGACAATCATGGATCATTTGTTATATTTTTCAGTGATTTTCTCTTGTCATCCCAATTAAAATGGAAATTCGCTGAAGCCAGGGACAGTGTCCTTATGAAGTTCTTCTTCTACTTTCCTCTTTCCTTCTAGTGTAGCACAAAGATGAACCCATAATAATTACATACTGATTGATAGCTGATATTATTTATGGAAATAATATTTCCCCTGTGAAGTATAAAGTTATATGCTACTTCAGTCCATGTTGTTATTGTCCTGTGTTATTTGAGTTAATATTCTATGATTTTGGCAAACTACTGTTTGTTCATCTCATTGGAAAGCACTGTGCTTTTACCCCAAAATATCCAGTTCTGATTAATATGGACATGCTGGGAAATCTCCCTATGTCTTTGTGAAACACAGAAATGGGATTTCCAAGGTCCCCTTTAATTCTGTCATTCTGTGAATCTAGTCATGTAGACTGCCTTAGGAGTTCTGATTATTTTGTCTTTTTCATGTGTTTCCTTCATCTCTCACCGTCTAGGTTTCTTTAATGACTTTGCTAGTATCAGTACTGAGCCGGGTATGTTAGCATCATATTCTGAACATAGCATCTCGAGAACTCTTAAAGATTAAATATGTAGAGAATTATAAATATTTGAAATACCCCGGGGCTGGTGTATGTACTGTCTTTAAACAGATTTTTTTGATCTGGTATCTTTTATTTGCTTGCTTGTGTGCTGGCTTTTTCCCTTTTGTTGGAGCATCAGAACCTTTGCAGACTTTAAGACTGGCAAAAGGCCCTGCAGACAGTCACGGAAACCTAAATCTTTGCCCTCCATACCTGCTTTAGGTTGAGGAAAATGAGGGGATACTCGCAAGCAATGATACAACAGACTACAATACTAAGATTTGCTTTTGCTGATCCTGAACTGTATTAACAATTAACTATTGAGAAGTCCAAGCTCTGGTATTGTCTGTTGCTATAGTCTGTTGCTATTCACGCACTTAGGAAAGATTAATAACCTTGTTGGGAATCCATTTCCAAAGTGATGACCCATATATTCCATATATATTTTTATGACTTTCTTGAATATCTATTTTCTAATTCTTAATTTATTAGAATCAAAATTTTTCATTGCAGCTCTGCCACAAACATAAGTGAAAAAGACACATACCATTTATTTACATTTTCCTTCTTTGCTTGCTCCCATTCTTATTTCTGCACTTTCCCTCTCTTTCTTTCCTCCTTCTTCACTATATTTCCTCAAAATTGCTTTAAGCTGGCTTACAAAATGGTGAAGAGGAAAAAAGTGAAATTTACAAGAAAAGAGAAGTTAAGGCAAAAGAAAAAACTGGATGAGCCCAGGATAGAGGCAAATACAGAAAACATGTTGCAAAGTCTACGACTCTTTCTAGAATGTTTTGCTGTGTTTTGTAATAGCAAGGAAAGGGAGGAACTACATATTTCAACCTGTCTACAAGATAAAAACAAACTTATTGAGCAGGAGAAGTATGAGTATCCCTGATGCTGGGACCAGAGAGAAATACAGAGAATACCATGGATTGATGCAGACTTGGTTTTCAACATACTATTTACAAAAAGTACAACAATAACTTTCGTTAGAATGCTTCTTTATTATTTCTCAAAGGAAGCATTGGCCATGATGACAAATAGCTCTTCATTTAAAGGCATTCTAGTAAGGATTTATGGTGGGAAAAGAAGGAGTGGGGAAGAGGGAGAGCCATAATGTTTCTTTGGTTGTCCAGCTTAACCTAAGGATGGATTTTCAATAACTAGAGGACTGGGTCACCTGAATATTATTCAGACAACTTTCTATAAACTCAGAGACCCAAACTTTCTCATAAACCCAGCAGAGTTCTTAGTTATTGTTGATGTTCATGGGTTTGAATTTATAATATCTGATAAGGACCAAAATATCACTATTTCCTACATCCAGCAAAATCCAGTCCTAAGCATTAAACAGTCAAGTCTGGATTAAGGTAAAAGTCCTATGTTAAGAATGATTGTGATTAAATACTTTTCTATTGGTATGTTGCATACAGCATTTCTCATATTAAAAAAAAAACCCTCATGATAAGTGTTATGTAGAAACTGAGGCATAGAGAAATGCATTTAAGTAACTTGTCCAAACTCACACAGGAAGTAGAAGGGCCAGAATTCAAAACTATGTCTCTCTGACTGTGAAAACTGGTTGCTCAGTGGTCCCTGCTAAAAATTCACCTCAGCTAATTTCCTGACAAAGGTTTATTACATCTCTGGGCTTTCTTTTTGTAACTGCTATTGTTCGTTCAAATATTTGTATGGCTTTGCAAAGGCTTTATGATTCATTTTGGCCATAAGTAGAAGATAAAAAGGGCATTTATATTCTCTCTCTCTATTTACCTACCCCTCTATCTCTTTCTCCTTCTCTCTTTTTCTCTCTCTTCCTCTAATATTACAAAGCCTGTCTACATCTCTGCAGACATAAAACATACCCTGCTTTTTAAAATCTAGCCTCAAAGGATAGATTTTGTCTCTTATAGGGTCAAGGTTTATTGGTTATCATAGGGCTAAGAGAAGAAATGCTGCATTTGGCCCAAAGCAGAAAAGAGCCAACTTGTAGTCTTCACTTTTCCTTTTATTTGTCCTGTTTTAAATGGCCATCATTTTTATATACTCAGGATGCTCCAGAAGAACTTGCCCTGATGTTAACTATCAGAATGGGCAGGGATGGAGATCAAGGTAATAACCATATCCATGACACGACAGCACACTTGTCCAGCCCGCCAGGGAGAGTCCAAAATCAATTTTACACCTGTGTAAAAAAGTTGGATGTTATCTCACCATTCTTTCCCTGCCCAACACCTATGCCCCTAATCTCTTAAAACTTACTTAAAAGTTACTTAAAACTACACATTTTATAAAACATCTTCAAAGGTTAATGTTTACAAAGACTATAACAATAAACAGTTGATAGGCAAAATATAGAAAACAAAAATGTGAAAATAAGAAAATAAAAATCATCCATGATTTCAACTCCATGACATTACTATTTACATATTTGTGAATATATATGTCAGCTTTTTCCATGTGTGTAAATGCACTAAAACATACACAAACATACATATTTGATTTTATGAAAATTGGAATTTCATTTAATTCATTCCATGTAACTGTGCCTTCTTATTATTCAATTTAATTTTATAAGCATATTATATATAAGTTTATACAAATGTCTAGAGTACTTTTTAAATGGATGTATAATATTCCAACATAGGTTATACTGTAACTTCTTTAGTTATGCCAAATTAGTGCATATTCATATTTTTAATTTTTCACTATGTATAAAAGTGCTGTAATGATCATTGTTTATATATACATAAAATTGTGATGTACATTATATCACTTTTACATCTACAAGAAGCAAGGCCTTGAATTAATAGGTCAAGGGAACACAGAAGGAATTTCCATATAAAAGGGAGTAACATACGCCAGGGTCCTGTGGTAGGAAGGAGGATGGCAAAAAAAAAAAAAAAATGCAACAAATCCTAAAAACAAACAAAAAACATAATGGCAAATGTACAGAGAAGGTGAGGAAGGATAATAAAGGGAACTGGAAAAAGATGCATGGGCCAGAATATGCCTTGGTCTTTAAAAGGCAAAAAAAAAGAGAAGGCTTTGAAGTTTTATTCTTAAACTAGAGTTGAGAAGTGGGGCATAAAAAAATTTATGCTTTAAAAGTTCTCTTTGACTTTCAGTGCAGAGGATGGACTAAAGGCAAGAGTAGAATGCTCATGGATGAAACAGCTAGGAGGCTATTGCCATACTCCAAGTGGAATAATTGTAGCTTGGTGTAGGATGCTAAAAAAAAAAAAAAAGAGAGAGAGAGAGAAAAATGGATGGACTCAAGAGATATTTAGGAGACAAAACTGACAGGATTTTATTGTAGGTGGGATATGGGTGGAAAGAAAGGAACATAAATTTACAAAGATGTCTCCTAGATTTCTGACATGCAAAACAGGTGCTGCCATTCACCAAGACAAGGAATACTGGAGGAGAATCATGCTTGGTGGGTGGATATCCTGTGCTCAGTTTTGAAATTCTTGAAACATCTAAGTACATGTGCTTACATATCAGAAATTTTAGCAGTCCAGACTTGAGGGGGTACATTTGACTCTTATTGGCATGTAAATGGTCATGAAAGCATGGACTTGGATAAAATATCTAAGGAGCTGGTAGAGAATGGGGAAAGTAGAGAGCCTAGAATAAGCATTAAAGTGCAAATAAGGATGAGGGAAAAGAGGCAAAGTTGAAAGCGAAAGGATAGCCAGAAAACTATCAGGAATACTAAAGGTATGGGAACAGGAGGTGATGAATTCATGAATGAATCACCTAATTCTATTGGACTCTTAGTGTGTGCTCTTTTGACTTTAATGTGTGGAATCCTCTTAGTGTGTTAAAATGACTTTATAACAGAGTAAGGAAGCTCAGGCACTAACTATTGTTAGGCAGGTAATTGAAGACAGTTTTATTGCTAATTTTAGCTTGTCAGAGGCATTTTTTAAATGGCATAAAACATTCACTCCTGCAGAGACAAGGAAGATAGGTGAGGATTGAGGAGATCGGGTCATTCAGCCCAAAGGTCTCCACAAATGTAGGACACACGTTCAGTCCAAATGTAAATGAACAACGGAGCCCAACTGCTATTTCACCCTAATGGTGCTTTTGGACCCCTGTACTGGGAAAGAGGACACTCCATAAAAGGAGTTATTCTACATGAACTGGACTCCAGGTTATAGAGGACAAATCAAGAAGAAAGGTTTGGTGAAAGCCATTCTGAGATTTTTTTTTTTTCTTTTTTTTTTTTCATTCTGAGATTTAAGGGCCATTGAAAGCCAGTGGAATATTAAGATATTGGCCTGGTCAGTTCAGCTGCTGTAACAAAATACCACAGACTGGGAAGCTTAACGTACAGAAGTGTATTTCCACTATGGAGGCTGGGAGGTCTAACATCAGGATGCCAGGATGGGTGGTTCTGGTGAGAGTCTCCTCCTGCCTTGCAGATACCTTCTAGCTATATCCTCACATGACTAAGAGAGGAATCTCTCTTTTATCAGGGATTTAATCCCACCATAAGGGTCCCACACTCATGACCTAATCTGAACCTAATGACCTCCCAAAGGCCCCACCTCCAAATGCTATCACAGTGGATTTCAGGATTTCAACATATGAAATTTGGGGGGACTCAAACATTTAGTCCATAGCAGGTATCATCTGAGAAAGGAAATAAAAAGAGTGCAGGAACCAAGCTTCTTAGAAACCCTAAGAAGCTGAACATTTCCATCAGCCTGTGTTTATTAATTTGTTTATTCAATTCCCCATACTGATGAACAAATAAAGCCCCAAGGCCAAAGGACTCTTCCTGTTGGTTTTTGAAAGCAACTGGAAAAGAAGGTGGTAGCTGAAGAGGGGAAAACTGTGTCCCAAAATATTTCCAATCTTGGGACTGAAAAAGACCTAAGGATGCAGTGTGGTGGCCCTCATAAAACAAAACGTCAACCAGACTGAGTTTAGTAAGCCCAATGGATTCATCCTGGAACACTTAGGTCCTAGGAAGAAGATCGAGGTGGGGGTGAATACTCATCGATGGAATGTTTAAGGAGGTCCTAATGCGGGCCAAGTCTATGAGTTACTCAGCAAAATGTTAACCAACTGATCAGGCTCTCATAAGGAAATATAGATCTACTAGCTACTGTGTTTATTTTAATTTATTGATTCATTCATTCATTTGACCCATTTTTATTGAACACCTACTATGTCTCAGGCATTGAGAATATAACTCAACAAAAGAAGACCTAGTCCTTATCTTTATGACACAGCTTGGTGACATTTTAATTCTTCATTTGATTCTGTAAGAAATTTCTTCTCACATGATCCCTGGATCTACCTCAATGTTGCAACATGAAACACTTTTCTATATAGTCTCACATTTCAGTAACTATCCCGAATCCTGTCCATAAAATATGCCTGAACATCCAGCCAATACAAGGGTCAAGGAAGCCCAGCATGTGTGCATTTTCTTCCCTAATCTCCCCTCATGCTCTCTAAACCCTGCTGATTCCCAAAGACTCCAGTTCTTCATATTCTGTCCCCTCATCCTGAAGTCATATGGGCATCCTGGGACATATGACTCACTCCCACAATTCCTTGTCTAATCATCTTCTTGTTGAATAAATTAGCATAACATATAGGATATCTAAAATCCAATTACGTGTTAGTTACTCTAGCCACAGACAAATTTGGTTATTCTCAGTCCACACATTAATTGGAGGCAGAAGACAAATGTTGTTCATTTGTTTTCGAGTGTTTGTTTGAAACAGTCCTTCAGCTTACCTTCTCTTACTCCATCTCCCCAGGAAGTGGGCTTTCTGTTCACAGACCTACAGGTCTACCTCCAGCTGAACTAGAACCCTCATTCTTATTGCTTCTCTGTACACACACCTTCCATTTCAAGACATTTCCTTCCCATTTCTATGCTGACTAACCCTTATCCTTTGAGATGCAACTTAACTTTACTTTTGAATTCTTCAGTTTCTCATCAGAACCCTTAAAATATACAGTGGTACATTTGATATGCACAAAATGGCTCTTGTTTCAGATTCAAAGGATGACTTAAAGGATAAATTATGTCCAAACAGAGGTGGCTGAGAAGCATTCATTATAGTGATTTTTTAAATTCCTGGCAAATACCCAGGAAAAATCATATGAGCCAGGATTTCACTTCTAAAAATCTACTCTTAAAATACACTGACAAGAATATGAAATAAAGTATGCACAAGGCTATTTATTGCAGCAATTTGATATAACAAATGATGGAAAACTACTTAAATACCCCAATGGCTATTATAGGAACTAGTGAAATAAACTATGAAATCTTCCCAGATGGAGTAGTAAGAAGCTAGACAGAAAGGAATAATAATTTATATGTGAGATGATAGATAGATAGATAGATAGATGGTAGAGACTGGTTCATTTTAAGGAATTGGCTCACACAATCACAGACACTGGCAAACCCAGAATCTGCAGGGAAGTCTGAGAGGCTGGAGACACGGGAAAAGTTGATGATACAGTCTTGATTCTCAATGAGACTGCAGACAGAATCCATTCCTCTTAGGAGGACCTCAGTCTTCTCTCTTAAGGCCTTCAATTGATTGCATGAGATCCATTCCCATTATGGAGGGGTAATCTTTTTTACTCAAAGTCTAATGATTTAGATGTTAATTGCATCTTTGAAAATACCTTTGCAGCAAACATCTAAACTGGTGTTTGACCAAATAACTGTGCACCATGGTCTAGCCAAGTTGTCATATGAAATTAGTCATTATGTATATAAAATACTGAGTTAGGAGCTCAGTTTTATATAAATATGAATATAATTTATATTTAAAATATATATACATTATATATCTATATTTATATTTTATCTATATGTTCATTTTCTATCATTCTATCTATCTACTATCTCTCTACTTATCTATACAGGCATACCTTGCTTTATTGTGCTACACAGATATTGTGTTTTTTCATAAATTGAAGGTTTGTGAGGAACCAGCATTGAGCAAATCTCTCTGCTTTGCTTTTCCATTATTTTTCATTATTATTATACTTGTTAAGATGATCTGTGATCAGTGAACTTTGATGTTACTCATGCAAAAATATTAAGTTGCTGAAGACATAGCTGATGTTTAGCATTTGTTAGAAATATAGTATTTTTTAATTAAGGTATGTACACTGATTTTTTAGGCTTAATGCTATTGCACACTTTATAGACTACAGTATACCACAGTACAATGTAAACATAACTTTTATACAGGGAAACCAAAAAATTTGTAACTCGATTCATTGTGGTATGCTTTTTTTTTTTTTTTTGCGGTACGCGGGCCTCTCACGGTTGTGGCCTCGCCTATTGCGGAGCACAGGCTCCAGCCGCGCAGGCTCAGCGGCCATGGCTCGCGGGCCCAGCTGCTCTGTAGCATGTGGGATCTTCCTGGACCGGGGCACGAACCTGTGTCCCCTGCATCGGCAGCCAGCTGGACTCTGAACCACTGCACCACCAGGGAAGCCCTGTGGTATGCTTTTTATTGTGGTGGTCTAGAACTGAACCTGCAATATCTCCAAGGTATGCCTGTACATTACTCAACTAAACTCCACTTTTTATTTGGATTCCACTAGTTTTCCCCAATGTCCTTTCCCTTTCTTTTTTTTCTTTTTTTCTTTTTTTTTTTTGGTTCCAGGAATCCATCCAGAATACCACTTAGGGCTTCCCTGGTGGCACAGTGGTTGAGAGCCCGCCTGCCGATGCAGGGGACATGGGTTCGTGCTCCGGTTTGGGAAGATCCCACATGCCGCGGAGCGGCTGGGCCCGTGAGCCACGGCCGCTGAGCCTGCGCGTCCGGAGCCTGTGCTCTGCACCAGGAGAGGCCACAACAGTGAGAGGCCCGCGTACCGCAAAAAAAAACACAAAAAAACAAACAGAATACCACTTAATATTTTGTTATCTTAATACTTAGCTAAGACAACTTAGCTCTCCTTGTGCTGTGACCATTTCTCAAATTTCCTTTGTTTTCCAGGAAGTAATTTATTATTTTATTTTTTAAACATCTTTTGCTTTTATTAGTTACCTTTACTGTTTCATTGCATTCTGCTTCATTAAATTCTGCTTTTTAACTTTATTACATCCATCCTTTTATGATTTTCCTTGTGTTCACTCTGTCTTTTTTAGCTCAGTAGAATTCTTAGCTCATTATTTCTCTTTCTTGTTTTCTAAAATTTGCATTTAAGGTTACACATGTTCTTTATTTTTTAATTGAAGTATTATTGACTTACAATATTATATTAGTTTCAGGTGTACGAGACCGTGATTTGATATTTTTATACATTAGAAAATGATTACCATGATCAGTCTGGTTACCATATGTCACCACACAAAGTTATTACAATATTATTGACTATATTCCATATGCTGTATATTACAACGCTTTAAATTATTTATTTTATAGCTGGAAGTTTGTACCTTCATCACCTTTACCTATTTCACCCATCCTTCCATACCCCTCTACTCTGCAACCACCAGTTTGTTCCCTGTACCTATGAGTCTTTTTCTGTTTTGTTTACCCATTTGTTCTGTTTTGTAGATTCTACATATAAGTGAAATCACATGATATTTGTCTTTCTCTAATTTATGTCACTTAGTATAGTACCCTTTAGGTCCATCCATGCTCTTCGGAAATGGCAAGATTACGTTGATTTTTTTTTTTTTTTATGTATATACCACATCTTCTTTACCCATTCATCTATGGATGGCCACTTAGGTTGCTTCCATAACTTGGCTATTGTAAACAATGCTGCAATGAACATTGGAGTACATATATCTCTTCAAACTAGTATGTTCATTGTCTTCAGATAAATACCCAGAGGTGGATCATGTGGTAGATTTATTTTTAATTTTTTGACAAACCTCCATACTGTTTTCCACAGTAGTTATACTAACTTATATTCTCAACAACATCTCACAGAGGTTCCTTTCTCTCCACATCCTCACCAACACTTGTTATTTCTTGTTTTTGTTTGTTTGGTTTTTTTTTTTAAATGGTAGCCATTCTGACAGGTGTGAAGTGACATCTCATTGTGGTTTTAATTTGCATTTCCCTGATGGTTAGTGTTATTGAGAGTCTTTTCGTGTGCTTGCTGGCCATCTGTATGTCTTCTTTGGAAAAATGTCTATGTCTTCTTTGGAATCATGTCTACTCAGGGACTCTGACCACGTTTTAATCAGATCGATTTTGTGTGTGTGTGTGTGTGTGTTGATTTATATGAGTTTTTCATATATTTTGGGTATTAGCCCTTTCTCAGACACATTATTTACAAATATCTTCCCCCATTCAGTAGGTTGCCTTTTCATTTTCTTGATAGTTTTCTTCATTGTGCAAAAGCTTTTTAGTTTGTTATAGTCCAATTCATTTAGTTTTGCTTTTGTTGCCCTTGCCTGAGGAGATAGATCAAAAAAAAATATTCCTAAGACCAATGTCAAAGAGCTTACAGCTTATGTTTTCTTCTAGGAGATTTATGATATCAGATTTTACATTTAAGCCTTTAATTCATTTGACTTTATATTTGTGTATGGTGTAAGAAAGTAGTTTAGTTTCACTCTTCTGCATGTAGCTGTCCAGTTTTCCAATGCCTTTTGATGCAATTGTAAATGGGATTGCTTTCTTCATTTCTCTTTAAGATAGTTCATTATTAATGTAGAGAAATAAAACACATTTCTGTGTATTAATTTTGTATTCTGCAACTATACTGAATTCATGCATTACTTTTAACAGATTTTCGTGGAGTCTTTAGAGTTTTCTAGGTATAGTATTATGTCATCTGCAAATAGTGACAGTCTTACTTCTTCCTTTCCAAGTTGGATGCCTTTTATCATTTTTTCTTTTCTGATTGCTATGTCTAGGACTTCAAATACTATGTTGAATAAAAGTGACATGAGTGGGTATTCTGGTCTTGGTCCTGATCCTAGAGGAAAAGTTTTCAGCTTTTCACCATTGAGTATAATGTTAGCTGTGGGTTTGTCATGTATGACCTTTAATTATGCTGAGGTATGTTACCTCCATACCCACTTAGTTGAGGACTTTTATCATGAACATACTTTGAATTTTGTCTAATGCTTATTCTGCATCTACTGAGATGGTCATTTAATTCTTAATCCTTCGTTTTGTTGAAGTGGCACATCTCACTGATTGAGTTGCAGATTTTGAATCATCCTTGCGTCCCTGGAATAATTCTCACTTGATTATGGTGTATGATTCTTTCAATATATTGTTAAGTATAACATAAACTATATTTACCAGAAAACAAGAAAGCTATCAATGCCTACCTGGGTTATGCCCAAAAGGGTCATAAGCACCAATGTGACAAGGATCCCACTAAAAAATAATGAACATTTAGAGCACCAAAAGAACTCATCATCCTTAAGTTCACAGTGACACAAAAATAAATCTCACTAATCACTCTGAAAACTGTTTTAAAAAAAAGGTAAGAGAGTGTAATTGAACATCTATCCTGCCTTTCCCATACCAATTATGTTTCAAGGTACTTTAATAGCAGAAGAGTAAAGGTTCTTTATAGAAGAATCCCACGGTTCATAAGCACAGATGGAATGGTAGAATACCATCATTTAGCCACCCCTTAATGTGGTAAAATATCTAAACAGTGATTCATCATGGCTGCTAAAACTAGTAGGTGAAAGGCTAATGAAAAAAAAATGAACTGAATTGATAACTTCTAAACATTAACATAAACAAAGAAAGAAACACAAAAGATATTCTGTGAC
Organism: Delphinapterus leucas; assembly: GCF_059928025.1. Taxonomy (NCBI): domain Eukaryota; kingdom Metazoa; phylum Chordata; class Mammalia; order Artiodactyla; family Monodontidae; genus Delphinapterus; species Delphinapterus leucas. The sequence goes on along the minus strand of NC_143130.1, from coordinate 43,627,751 downwards.
TCTTGTAGTGATAAAGTATAGAGAAGTGTTTATGAAGATAAAAAAAAAAAAAATCAAACATGATTCTGATCAAATCTCCATGGAAGCTCAACATTTACAGAGGAAAGAAGAACATGCTAAATGACATATGGCCAGATCTCCAGAATGTGAGAAAGATGACAGAAAAAAAGGACTTGGGTTTTTCCCCCAAATCAATGAGTGAGAGAAAGAGAAAGAGGGAAACAGAGAGGACACTCAAGTCATATCATCAATCAAATCACATATGCAGACATTGTTTAGATAGTGATTTACAAACCAAGGAAAGTGGTAGAACCATTATAGACTTGAACTCTACATATTTATAGTTTTAATATAAAGAATTTTTTTGATAGAATACTGGTATGTGGTTACTAAGCTTCTTTCTTTCTGGCACTTGAATGCCAAATAGTTTTGTTTTTTTTTTCATGCAGCCTCAGAATTACTAAATTTATGAGTTTCTTCCACACAGTACCTCCTTGGGTCCCCATGATCAACTAAAGAGTTATAAAGTACAGGTATTATGAGCCATTATTTTTCTTGTGGGAAACTGAAACTTCAAAGAAATGTAAATGTTTTATCCCAACAACTTCCAGAAAGTGGACTAATCACATCCTCTACTGATTGGCACCATGTGCTGCTGGTTCCCTATCTGAGCTGCTCACATTTACACATTAGCATAAAAAAAGAAACAGTCACAGCTTAGGATTCTCTAGGCTTTAAGACTTTTTTTATCAAATTTGTTTAATTTTATTTAACACATTCAGATAAAGCACACACAGACAGAAAGACACGCGCGCGTGCGCGCGCGCGCGCGCACACACACACACACACACACACACACACACACACAGTGGGAAATAGCCTAAAATCCTTGTGCTCTTTTCGACTTTACCTATGCCCAATATTAAAGGTTCTACTCCCTTGCACATTTCCTGGTCACACTTCAGGACAAAAAAGCAATCCCAAGTAATTTAAGATTTTAATATTAACAAAGTAGCATTCAGTAAGCTGCCTAAATGACTATTTCATATTAAGGTACCTGAGATTTTTCCATTACAGGGAGTGCAGTGTCCTTATGATTTAATGAGCAAGTCAAAGTTGCCCATCCTGAATTTCACATATACTTTTGTATTGTGCACGGTTCACTTCACATTACCCAATTTTATGCAAAACTAATCTTAAGGGGTGTATAATATTCCAACAAACTTTCTAGATATTTCCTAAATTAGAGAATATTTAGATTAATTATTTTCTGATTTGTATTATGCACAAGCTTTGATCTACATTTATGTGCATAAGATTTATATATATATATTATAATTATTGAGGATTGCTTTCCAGAAGTGGAATTAATGAATCAAAGGAGTTTTAAGGCTTTTGATTTGTATTGTCAACATGCTTCCAAAAGTGTCCTACCAAGCCTCTTGCCTGCCAGGAATGCACCTCTCAAAACCCTCCGCAGCAGTGAGAATCTGCATATTTAAAAACCTATGTGGATTTGATGTGCATTTCTTCTGGGCTTTTATCCTGAAATGGATCTGGTCTTAGATTTTGTGTTGGTTAAGAGTAGGTGGAACAAAAAAGCTTTTCCACTTAAACTTGAAAAAGTTAAGTTCCCAAGAGACCCCCTACATCAACCACGGAAGCTCATTTGGCAGTAAAAACAATAACATTCAGCGAACAACAAGAGATCTAAAACAATAGTTGTTTTATCAAAAAAAAAAATCCAGCAGCTAATTAGTGTCTTTCCTGTTTGAAAGAAGGCAGTGGGAAGTGGACAGACGACCTTATAGGAAAGATAAAAAGAAGAGGAAAAGGAAAATAAAAGTTGCCAGTTTGACAATCAAGCTGTCTTCTACATCCATTTCATCCCAAGACCACCAAGCCAATGTGGAAGCTTTTTCCTCCTTTCCTTTTCATGAGACTGATCACAACCAGCACTGCAGAGTCCATTAAATTAAGAAATGCTGTTGCCTACATGTGTGAGTGAGCTGTGAGTGAAGTGCTGAAGTAGAGGACACCTAAAGTGAAATGTCCTCATGAATGTCCACGTGGCTGAGCAGGAAGGTAACCTGTCACAGATGTGCTGAAGAAGAAGCGTTGGGTTTTATTGTATTTACTTTTCCCTGGACTGTGTTGAATGACTGACTGTCATCGACAAGTTCAGGCTGCTTTTTGCTGAGGATTAACGCACTGGGAGAGCTGAGAGAACAGTGAACGGTAGAGCTGTCTTTTTCTTGACCAGTTCACCTTAGTTTCCCAAACTCTAAGTCTTTCCCTAATTCTTTCTCCTTTTTATTGTAGTAAAATGAACATAACACAAAATCCACCATTTTGATCATTTTACAATTCACTGTACCATTCAGTGGAATTTAGTACTGTCACATGCTGTGAAACTGTCACCACCGCCTAGCTGCAAAACATTTTCAGCACCCCAGAAGGAAACCTACACCCATTTTAAGCAGTCATTCCCTATTTCCGTCTCTTCCAAATCCCTGGCAACCACTAATGTATAATATTTTCCGTGTGTATGGATTTGCCATTGCTGGACATTTCGTATAAGTGGAACCATACAATAAAAAAAAAAAAAAAAAGAGTAGGTGGAAGAGACAAGCTTGAGGTGTTTCTTCCCCTTGAGCTGCCTATCCCAGTCCTATTTTGTTCAGTCCCTTCCCAGAAATGATTTCATTCAACACTGCCCCCATTCTGATGTATGAAGTCACTGAGTTTTTCTGCTTTTAACCCCCTTAATTCTTTTGATTTGCTGGATGGTTGAAAACAGAAGGAATAAATAGCTGACACACAGGAAGCTGTGCATGTTTCAAATGAAGTTTCCTTTTTGTAAAGCTGGGCGATTTACAAGCTTGGCTCACTCCATCTCCATTCCAAATGGTTCTGTGCATGGCAGCAATGGTGTCTGGCTCAACCACTACCTTGACCAGGCTGCTGGTCAGAATTAGGCTTAGTTCTGAGCTGTTTTTTCAGGCTGTGTTTAGAATTTGCTAGTCAGAGAATTGAAACAGTGTGCACATCAAAGACTAGTTTTCTTTAAAAAAACACAGGTTGATGTGCATGTCCTCCTGCCCCTTTCTTATTTTCAGGAAGCTGAAACTTGTTTGGTGCTCATCACAAAAAAAAAAAAAAAAAAAAAAAAAAATTGTAACTATGTGAGTGGCTGGATGTTAACTAAACTTACTGTGATAATCATTTTGTAGTGTAGTATGTATACATACTAAATCATTATTTAATGATTTAATATGTGCACACTTTGAACTTACACAATGTTATGCTAATTATATCGCAATAAGACTGGAAAAATAAGTTAAAAAATATGCTTGGTGCTTTGAAAAAGAGGCTTGGGACTTAAAAAACACAGTATGGACTGAAAGAAATATAACATGTGATTTAAGCTCCCATCTCTTTTTATGAGTTTCTTTTTTCCCTTTTTGTAAGAATCTTTGAAGAACTTACTGAAAATTGAAAGCAATGCTACAAGATTCAAAGCCTCCCTAGAAGCCAGGTCTATGTCAGTAACACATATATATATTTTTTTAACATCTTTATTGGAGTATAATTGCTTTACAATGGTTTGTTAGTTTCTGCTTTATAACAAAGTGAATCAGTTATACATATACATATGTCCCCATATCTCTTCCCTCTTGCGTCTCCCTCCCTCCCACCCTTCCTATCCCACCCCTCTAGGTGGTCACAAAGCACGGAGCTGATCTCCCTGTGCTATGCGGCTGCTTCCCACTAGCTATCTATTTTACATTTGGTAGTGTATATGTGTCCATTCCACTCTCTCACTTTGTTCCAGCTTACCCTTCCCCCTCCCCGTATCCTCAAGTACATTCTCTAGTAGGTCTGTGTCTTTATTCCCGTCTTGCCCCTAGGTTATTCATGACCATTTATTTTTTAGATTCCATATATATGTGTTAGCATACGGTATTTGTTTTGCTCTTTCTGACTTACTTTAAACTCTGTATGACAGACTCTAGTTCCATCCACCTCACTACAAATAACTCAATTTTGTTTCTTGTTATGGCTGAGTAATATTCTATTGTATATATGTGCCACAGCAGCTCATGCAGCTCAATATCGAAAAAACAAACAACCCAATCCAAAAATGAGCAGAAGACCTAAATAGGCATTTGTCCAAAGAAGATATACAGACTGCCAACAACACGTGAAAGGATGCTCAACATCACTAATCATTAGAAAAATGCAAATCAAAACTACAATGAGATATCATCTCACACCAGTCAGAATGGCCATCATCAAAAAAATCTACAAACAATAAATGCTGGAGAGGGTGTGGAGAAAAGGGAACCCTCTTGCACTGTTGGTGGGAAGGTAAATTGATACAGCCACTATGGAGAACAGTATGGAGGTTCCTTAAAAAACTAAAAATAGAACTACCATAGGACCCAGCAATCCCACTACTGGGCATATACCCTGAGAAAACCATAATTCAAAAAGAGTCATGTACCAAAATGTTCACTGCAGCTCTGTTTACAATGGCCAGGACATGGAAGCAACCTAATTGTCCATCAACAGATGAATGGATAAAGTAACCCATACATTTTAGCGCTTGGGTCACCACATGCATTCTACAGCCATGCATCCATGCACTCACTCGTTCATGCGATAGCCATCTATTTTTTATCATATGCCAGTACCATGCTAAGCACAAGTGATTCAAGACTGAAAACAAGATGATTCTTGTTCCCATGAATGTCAAATTCAAGGAAAAGGCAGATCCATTTCTGATTAACACTAATATAGAAACTTCCAGAAGGACAAACAGCTTTGACTCCTGCCACTTGTGAAAACATAATGAAAAACAAACAAGTAACAGAAAAAAGCCAAGCCTGTTACAAACCACCATGACCCTCTTAACTACATATTTACAATGTTAATTTTGTGCAATTTATCAAAAATGGCTTTCACGTAACAGTAAATAAAAATTTGCTGGGGATGCATTTTTTTTTTTCATTTTCCTTTCTTCTATTTCATTCCCATCAACAGACCATTAAGTTTTCCTGAATCCTCTTTTCTGAAAAAGTATCACAAAAGCATCCCATGCAGGTTCAATATATTATAGAGTATCCTAAAGCATCTGGACTTGGTGGTCCAGAGATGGGGACTATGAGTTTTGACAAGTGAAAGTTATATCTCTTTGACTCTTTCCATTCAGCTTTGATCATGTAAACGTTTTGGCCTTATTTTTCTGTGGCAGAAAACTTGGTGTCAATTGTTGGCTTGAAACCAAGCAGCAGTACCATCTCCAACCATGGAGACTTTTCTCTGTGACAGGTGGACCTAGTCTTGCCAGAATTCTCTGCTAACTAATGTTTCATTGGTTAATGACCTGACTAATCACAGATTCCCTTGTTTAGGCCTTCTCCATGACCCCAAGAACTCTAGGAATATCCACAAAAATAAAGGAGTTTTTTTCCCTTTAAAAATTATCCATGGTGTGGTTTAGACAGACCTGACTGAAATCAGTTCCATATGGCCCCAACCATTTTTATTCATCATTATATCCTTAAGAGTTAACAGGCTCTGGCACATGGCAGATGTCTAATCAGTATTTTTGGAGTAAGTGATAAGAAGAGGCATTAATATATTTTCCTGATTTAGTGCAGAATTTTTAAAATGCACCCCCCTTGCCTTCGTGGAGTTCATCACTTCCTTGGACTTTCCGTGTTGCCATGTGGAGCTCACCAGAGAAGGCAGCTCCTCCCAGAGTGCCAAGATTACTTTGACCATCTCATTCCCATGAATCATGGCACTAAAAAATGTTTGGAATAGTAGTTTCTTTCCTCAGAGCAGCCTTTTGTTTTGGATATCCTTAGTTTTTAATGCCTTTCTTGGCAAAAATAATAATAATAATAATTCTTCCTTTTTCTGTTATGAATACAAACCAGACTCTTCAGGAAATAAACGTTTCTAGCCACACTGACTCTCTGTCTTTGACAAAACCAAGCTCTTTCTTGACTTTGAGCTCCTGGGTTTGTATGTCTTTCTATTTGGAATATTTCCCTAGTTTTTCTTTTCTTCCCCATGGTTGACCCCAGTTGTTTATGTAGGTATCCACTTAATTGTGGTCTCTTCTGAGAAAGTTATTTCCTGACTGAAGTATCCCTCCACTGCATATCCCAATCACTACCTATATCCTGACTCCATTTCTTTTTATCGAAATCACCCATGTAAATTTTCTCTCCTATTTCCTACTGAATCCCCAGTGTCAAGCACAGTGCCTGACAAATTGGAGAAATTCAATAATTATTTGACAAATCATTTAACGAATGGATGGATTTAAGAAATACACCAGGTGACCTGAAATAGTTCATCTTACCTTTAGATTTCTTGACAGTCTGATGCACCAGGTACTATTTAACTTTCCTCTGTAATGGGTGGCTGCTGGGGCAGTGTCCAGACTTCAGATTTCATGGCCTTTACGCGAAAGGCTTACAGATAGCGATCTACGATCATCAAAAGGAGGTTGCTTACTTATAGGTTGAGAACTTGAGAAGGCACATCAATCGCTGCCCAAGTTTACCAAATGTGAGAAAGAGGATTGGCGAAAAATCGCCTTTATTCAGAAGGCTGCAGTGATCAGCAAGATTTACTGACAGCTGTTAGGAGTCTGAAGTAGAAATTCCTGCAAACAGTAACAAGATTGATAATGAAGTATTTATCGGGGTGTACACTGCAGGGCAATTCTGTCCCTTTCCTTGTGGAATCCAGAGCATCCTCAGCCTATAAGGAGGGTCTGGATTGGCATCTGCAGCCCCAGCATTTCTTTTCTCAGAGACTGATTGTGATGCTTATTTAGAACTGTCTGGAAAGTGTAACTATTTCTAATTTTCTCTAGACCCTTGGGGTCTCCCTTTTTCTCTTTCTCTCATTCTCTCTCCTTAAATATGGCTTCAAAAATGAGCCCGTGTGGCTTGGGAAAGACTTGTGCAAAGGAAACTTTGAAATCAATCCATCAGGCTAGGCCTGTAGCAGCAGCTATATGGCTCAGGGATGACTGCCAGATGGCTCAGCCATCACTGACATCAGAGAGCACTTCGTCTGCTTTCTCTCCCACTCATGCCCACCCGAACCCCGGACAGATGGAGCATTTTTGCACAATGTCAGATGGTATTACCTTTTGGCTGGAGTGCTAATCAGAGAGCTCTGGTGCTGCAGATTTCCTTTTACCTCTCCATTGAACAGATAATTCACAGGCATCAGAAGTATGGGCTCTCCCCAACCATCTCCTGAACCTCCTCACACCACTTCTTCTGTTGACACCTGAGCCATGTGTCATCTGAGAATACAGAGAGATGCATTCCGTCTCAGAACCCAGTATGATCTTGTGTTAACCAAAATAATAAAAATAAAATTGTATTAACTAATCTTACTGTGGTAATTATTTCACAATATATATGTGTATCAAATCATCACATTATACACCTTAAACTTAGACAGTGTTACATGTTAACTATATCTCAACAAAGCTGGAAAAATAAATTATAGAACTCCTACAAGGCATAAGAAAAAGACAAATTGGCCAATTAACAAATGAACAAAATAATTTAACAGATAATTATCAAAAGAAGATACTAAATGGCCAATAAGCATATGTAAAGAAGGTCAAACCATTAGTTATTAAGGGAATGAAAATCAAGACTACACTGAAGAATGAAAATACTATTGCAGCTCTTCTGAAACCCCAGCGAGGAGAGCAGGAGGCCTTGTTATCACCCATAGGCGGACTTCCTGGCGTGCCAGCTTCCCGTTCAGGCTTCTCTGATACTGACAGGAAGAAGTATGTCAGAAGCCTGGACGTGCCGAGGCCCAACAGCAGAGTGGAGATTGTGGCTGCCATGCGTCGGATCCGGATTTTAGTGAAGGACGAGGGGAAGATGGCGGAAGAGTAAGACGCGGAGATCACCTTCCTCCCCACAGATACACCAGAAATACATCTACACGTGGAACAACTCCTACAGAATACCTACTGAACGCTGGCAGAAGAACTCAGACCTCCCAAAAAGCAAGAACCCCCCACGTACCTGGGTAGGGCAAAAGAAAAAAGAACAAACAGAGACAAAAGGATAGGGACGGGACCTGCACCAGTGGGAGGGAGCCATGAAAGAGGAAACGTTTCCACACACTAGGAAGCCCTTTCGTGGGCGGGGACTGCGGGTGGCGGAGGGGGAAAGCTTTGGAGCCGTGGTGGAGAGCGCGGCAACAGGGGTGCGGAGGGCAGAGCGGAGAGATTCCCGCACAGAGGATCGGGGCCGACCGGCACTCACCAGCCCGAGAGGCTTGTCTGTTCACCCGCTGGGGCGGGCGGGAGCTGAGGCTCGGGCTTCGGTCGGAGCACAGGGAGAGGACTGGGGTAGGCGGCGTGAACACAGCCTGCAGTGGGTTAGTGCGCCACGGCTAGCCGGGAGGGAGTCCGGGGAAAACTCTGGACCTGCCGAAGAGGCAAGAGACTTTTTCTTCCCTCTTTGTTTCCTGGTGCGCGAGGAGAGGGGATTGAGAGCGCTGCTTAAAGGAGCTCCAGAAACGCGCGCGAGCCGCGGCTAAAAGCGCGGACCCCAGAGACGGGCATGAGACGCTAAGGCTGCTGCTGCCTCCACCAAGAAGCCTGTGTGCGACCACAAGTCACTCTCCACACCCTCCTTCCGGGGAGCCTGTGCAGCCCGCCACTGCAAGGGTCCCGGAATCCAGGGAAAACTTCCCCGGGAGAACGCATGGCGCGCCTCAGGCTCGTGCAATGTCACGCCGGCCTCTGCCGCCGCAGGCTCGCCCCGCACTCCGTGCCCCTCCCTCCCCCCGGCCTGAGTGAGCCAGAGTCCCTGAAACAGATGCTCCTTTCACCCATTCCTGTCTGAGCAAACAACAAACGCTCTCCGGCGACCTACACGCAGAGGCGGGGCCAAATCCAAAGCTGAGCCCGGGAGCTGTGAGACAAAGAAGAGAAAGGGAAATCCCTCCCAGCAGCCTCAGAAGCAGTGGATTAAAGCTCCACAATCAACTTGATGTACCCTGCATCTGTGGTATATACATGAATAGACAACGAATCATCCCAAATTGAGGAGGTGGACTTTGAGAGCAAGATTTATGATCTTTTTCCCCTTTTCCTCTTTTTATGAGTGTGTATGTGTATGCTTCTGTGTGAGATTTTGTCTGTATAGCTTTGCTTCCACCATTTGTCCTAGGGTTCTATCCGTCCTTTTTTTTAAAACTTTTTTTTGTTAATAATTATTTTTTATTTTAATAACTTTATTTTATTTAATCTTACTTTACTTTATCTTCTTTCTTTCCTTCCTTCCTTCCCTCCTTCCTTCCTTCTTTCCTTCCTCCCTCCCTCCCACCCTCCCTTCTTTCTTCCTTCCTGCCTTCCTTCCTTCCTCTTTTTTCTTTCCTCCTTTCTTTCTTTCTTCTATCTCTCTCTCTCTCTTTCTTTCTTTCTTCTACTAACTCTTTCTTTCTACTTTTTCTTCCTTTTATTCTGAGCCATGTGGATGAAAAGCTCTTGATGCTGCAGCCAGGACTCAGTACTATGCCTCTGAGGTGGGAGAGCCAACTTCAGGACACTGACCCACAAGAGACCTCCCAGCTCCACATAATATTAAACAGCGAAAATCTCCCAGAGATCTCCATCTCAACACCAGCACCCAGCTTCACTCAACGACCAGCAAGCTACAGTGCTGGACACCCTATGCCAAACAACTAGCAAGACAGGAACACAACCCCACCCATTAGCAGAGAGGCTGCCTAAAATCATACTAAGTCCACAGACACCCCCAAAACACACCACCAGACGTGGACGTGCCCACCAAAAAGACAAGATCCAGCCTCATCCACCAGAACACAGGCACTAGTCCCCTCCACCAGGAAGCCTACAAAATCCACTGAACCAACTTTAGCCACTGCGGACAGACACCAAAAACAACGGGAACTACGAACCTGCAGCCTGCAAAAAGGAGACCCCAAACACAGTAAGATAAGCAAAATAAGAAGACAGAAAAACACAGCAGATGAAGGAGCAAGATAAAAACCCACCAGACCTAACAAATGAAGAGGAAATAGGCAGTCTACCTGAAAAATAATTCAGAATAATGATAGTAAAGATGATCCAAAATCTTGGAAATAGAATAGACAAAATGTAAGAAACATTTAACAAGGACCTAGAAGAACTAAAGATGAAACAAGCAATGATGAACAACACAATAAATGAAATTTAAAATACTCTAGATGGGATCAATAGCAGAATAACTGAGGCAGAAAAACGGATAAGTGACCTGGAAGATAAAAGAGTGGAAATAACTACTGCAGAGCAGGATAAAGAAAAAAGAATGAAAAGAACTGAGGACAGTCTCAGAGACCTCTGGGACAAGATTAAACGCACCAACATTCGAATTACAGGGGTTCCAGAAGAAGAAGAGAAAAAGAAAGGAACTGAGAAAATATTTGAAGAGATTTTAGTTGAAAACTTCCCTAATTTGGGAAAGGAAATTGTCAGTCAAGTCCAGGAAGCACAGAGAGTCCCATACAGGATAAATCCAAGGAGAAATACACCAAGATACATATTAATCAAACTGTCAAAAATTAAATACAAAGAAAACATATTAAAAGCAGCAAGGGAAAAAGAACAAATAACAAGGGAATCCCCATAAGGTTAACTGCTGATCTTTCAGCAGAAACTCTGCAAGCCAGAAGGGACTGGCAGGACATATTTAAAGTAATGAAGGAGAAGAACCTGCAACCAAGATTACTCTACCCAGCAAGGATCTCATTCAGATTTGATGGAGAAATTAAAACCTTCACGGCAAGCAAAAGCTGAGAGGGTTCAGCACCACCAAACCAGCTTTACAACAAATGCGAAAGGAACTTCTCTAGGCAAGAAACACAAGAGAAGGAAAAGACCTACAATAACGAACCCAAAACAATTAAGAAAATGGGGATAGGAACGTACATATTGGTAATTATCTTAAATGTAAATGGACTAAATTCTCCCACCAAAAGACACAGATTGGCTAAATGGATACAAAAACAAGATACATATATATATGCTGCCTAGAAGAGACCCACTTCAGACCTAGAGACATACAGACTGAAAGTAAGGGGATGGAAAAAGATACTCCATGCAAATGGAAACCAAAAGAAAGCTGGAGTAGCAATTCTCATATTAGACAAAATAAAGACTTTAAAATAAAGACTATTAGAAGAGAAAAAGAAGGACACTACATAATGATCAAGGGATCAATCCAAGAAGAAGATATAACAATTGTAAATATTTATGCACCCAACATAGGAGCACCTCACTACATAAGGCAAATACTAACAGCCATAAAAGGGGAAATCAACAGTAACACATTCATAGTAGGGGACTTTAACCCCCCACTTTCACCAATGGACAAATCATCCAAAATGAAAATAAATAAGGAAACACAATCTTTAAATGATACATTAAACAAGATAGACTTAATTGATATTTATAGGACATTTCATCCAAAAACAACAGAATACACATTTTTCTCAAGTACTCATGGAACATTCTCCAAGATAGATCATATCTTGGGTCACAAATCAAGCCCTGGTAAATTTAAGAAAACTGAAATTGTATCAAGTATCTTTTCCGACTACAACGCTGTGAGACTAGATATCAATTACAGGAAAAGATCTTAAAAAAATACAAACACATGGAGGCTAAACAATACACTACTTAATAATGAAGTGATCACTGAAGAAATCAAAGAGGAAATAAAAAAATACCTAGAAACAAATGACAATGCAGACACGATGACCCAAAACCTATGTGATGCAGCAAAAGCAGTTCTAAGAGGGAAGTTTAGAGCAATGCAATCCTACCTTAAGAAACAGGAAACATCTCGAATAAACAACCTAACCTTGCACCTATAGCAATTAGAGAAAGAAGAACAAAAAACCTCCAAAGTTATCAGAAGGAAGGAAATCATAAAGATAAGATCAGAAATAAATGGAAAAAAATGAATGAAATGATAGCAAAGATGAATAAAACTGAAAGCTGGCTCTTTGAGAAGATAAACATAATTGATAAACCATTAGCCAGACTCATCAAGAAAAAAAGGGAGAAGACTCAAATCAATAGAATTAGAAATGAAAAAGGAGAAGTAACAACTGACACTGCAAAAATACAAAAGATCATGAGAGACTACTACAAGCAACTCTATGCCAATAAAATGAACAACCTGGAAGAAATGGACAAATTCTTAGAAATGCACAACGTGCCAAGACTGAATCACAAAGAAATAGAAAACATGAACAGACCAATCACAAGCACTGAAATTGAAACTGTGATTAAAAATCTTCCAACAAACAAAAGCCCAGGACCAGATGGCTTCACAGGCGAATTCTATCAAACATTTAGAGAAGAGCTAACGCCTATCCTTATCAAACTCTTCCAAAATATAGCAGAGGGAGGAACACTCCCAAACTCATTCTACGAGGCCACCATCACCCTGATACCAAAACCAGACAAGGATGTCACAAAGAAAGAAAACTACAGGCCAATATCACTGATGAACATAGATGCAAAAATCCTCAACAAAATACTAGCAAACAGAATCCAACAGCACATTAAAAGGATCATACACCATGATCAAGTGGGGTTTATTCCAGGAATGCAAGGATTCTTCAATATACACAAATCAATCAACGTGATACACCATATTAACAAATTGAAGGAGAAAAACCATATGATCATCTCAATAGATGCAGAGAAAGCTTTTGACAAAATTCAACACCCATTTATGATAAAAACCCTGCAGAAAGTAGGCATAGAGGGAACTTTCCTCAACATAATAAAGGCCATATATGACAAATCCACAGCCAACATCGTCCTCAATGGTGAAAAACTGAAAGCATTTCCACTAAGATCAGGAACAAGACAAGGTTGTCCACTCTCACCTCTCTTATTCAACATAGTTTTGGAAGTTTTAGCCACAGCAATCAGAGAAGAAAATGAAATAAAAGGAATCCAAATTGGAAAAGAAGAAGTAAAGCTGTCACTGTGTGCAGATGACATGATACTATACATAGAGAATCCCAAAGATGCTACTAGAAAGATGCTTCCAGAAAACTACTAGAGCTAATCAATGAATTTGGTAAAGTAGCAAAGTAGTATTAATTAATGCAAAATTAATGCACAGAAATCTCTGGCATTCCTATACACTAATGATGAAAACTCTGAAAGTGAAATCAAGAAAACACTCCCATTTACCATTGCAACAAAAAGAATAAAATATCTAGGAATAAACCTACCTAAGGAGACAAAAGACCTGTATGCAGAAAATTATAAGACACTGATGAAAGAAATTAAAGATGATACAAATAGATGGAGAGATATACCTTGTTCTTCGATTGGAAGAATCAACATTGTGAAAATGACTCTACTACCCAAAGCCATCTACAGATTCAATGCAATGCCTATCAAACTACCACTTGCATTTTTCACAGAACTAGAACAAAAAATTTCACAATTTGTATGGAAACACAAAAGACCCCGAATAGCCAAAGCAATCTTGAGAACAAAAAATGGAGCTGGAGGAATCAGGCTCCCTGACTTCAGACTATACTACAAAGCTACATAATCAACATAGTATGGTACTGGCATACAAACAAAAAGATAGATCAATGGAACAGGATAGAAAGCCCAGAGATGAACCCATGCACATATGGTCACCTTATCTTTGATAAAGGAGGCAGGAATATACAGTGGAGAAAGGATAGCCTCTTCAATAAGTGGTGCTGGGAAAACTGGACAGGTACATGTCAAAGTATGAGATTAGATCACTCCTTAACACCATACACAAAAATAAGCTCAAAATGGATTAAAGACATAAATGTAAGGCCAGAAACTATCAAACTCTTAGAGGAAAACACAGAACACTCTATGACATAAATCACAGCAACATCCTTTTTGACCCACCTCCTAGAGAAATGGAAATAAAAACAAAAATAAACAAATGGGACCTAATGAAACTTCAAAGCTTTTGCACAGCTAAGGAAACCATAAACAAGACCAAAAGAAAACCCTCAGAATGGGAGGAAATATTTGCAAATGAAGCAACTGACAAAGGATTAATTTCCAAAATTTATAAGAAGCTCATGCAGCTCAATAACGAGAAAACAAAGAATCCAATCCAAAAATGGGCAGAAAACCTAAATAGACATTTCTCCAAAGAAGATATACAGACTGCCAACAAACACATGAAAGAATGCTCAACATCATTAATCATTAGAGAAATGCAAGTCAAAAGTACAATGAGATATCATCTCACACCAGTCAGAATGGCCATCATCAAAAAATCTAGAAACAATAAATGCTGGAGAGGGTGTGGAGAAAAGGGAACACTCTTGCACTGCCGGTGGGAATGTGAATTCGTTCAGCCACTATGGAGCACAGTATGGAGGTTCCTTAAAAAACTACAAATAAAACTACCATATGACCCAGCAATCCCACTACTGGGCATATACCTTGAGAAAACCATAATTCAAAAAGAGTCATGTACCAAAATGTTCATTGCAGCTCTATTTACAATAGCCCGGAGATGGAAACAACCTAAGTGCCCATCATTGGATGAATGGACAAAGAAGATTTGGCACATATATACAATGGAATATTACTCAGCCATAAAAAGAAACGAAATTGAGCTATTTGTAATGAGGTGGATAGACCTGGAGTCTGTCATACAGAGTGAAGTAAGTCAGAAAGAGAAAGACAAATACCGTATGCTAACACATATATATGGATTTTAAGAAAAAAACAATGTCATGAAGAACCTAGGGGTAAAACAGGAATAAAGACACAGACCTACTGGAGAAAGGACTTGAGGATATGGGGAGGGGGAAGGGTGAGCTGTGACAAAGCGAGAGAGAGGCATAGACATATATACACTAACAAACGTAAGGTAGATAGCTATTGGGAAGCAGCCGCATAGCACAGGGATATCAGCTCGGTGCTTTGTGACCGCCTGGAGGGGTGGGATAGGGAGGGTGGGAGAGAGGGAGACGCAAGAGGGAAGAGATATGGGAACATATGTATATGTATAACTGATTCACTTTGTTATAAAGCAGAAACTAACACACCATTGTAAAGCAATTATACCCCAATAAAGATGTTAAAGAAAAAAAAAGACAACCCTCAGAATGGGAGAAAATATTTGCAAATGAAGCAACTGACAAAGGATTAATCTCCAAGATTTATAAGCAGCTCATGCAGCTCAGTAACAAAAAAACAAACAACCCAATCCAAAAATGGGCACAAGACCTAAATAGACATTTCTCCAAAGAAGATATACAGACTGCCAACAAACACATGAAAGAATGCTCAACATCATTAATCATTAGAGAAATGCAACTCAAAACTACAATGAGATATCATCTCACACCAGTCAGAATGGCCGTCATCAAAAAATCTAGAAACAATAAATGCTGGAGAGGGTGTGGAGAAAAGGGAACACTCTTGCACTGCTGGTGGGAATGTGAATTGGTACAGCCACTATGGAGAACAGTATAGAGGTTCCTTAAAAAACTACAAATAGAACTACCATATGACCCAGCAATGCTACTACTGGGCATATACCCTGAGAAAACCATAATTCAAAAAGAGTCATGTACCAAAATGTTCGTTGCAGCTCTATTTACTGTAGCCCGGAGATGGAAACAACCTAAGTGTCCATCATAGGATGAATGGGTAAAGAAGATTTGGCACATATATACAATGGAATATTACTCAGCCATAAAAAGAAATGAAATTGAGCTATTTGTAATAAGGTGGATAGACCTAGAGTCTGTCATACAGAGTGAAGTAAGTCAGAAAGAGAAAGACAAATACCGTATGCTAACACATACATATGGAATTTAAGGAAAAAAGTGTCATGAAGAACCTAGCGGTAGGACAGGAATAAAGGCACAGACCTACTAGAGAATGGACTTGAGGATATGGGGAGGGGGAAGCGTAGGCTGTGACAAAGCGAGAGAGTGGCATGGACATATATACGCTACCAGACGTAAAATAGATAGCTGGTGGGAAGCAGCCGCATAGCATGGGGAAACCAGCTCCGTGCTTTGTGACCACCTGGAGGGGTGGGATGGGGAGGGTGGGAGGGAGGGAGACACAAGAGGGAAGAGATGTGGGAACATATGTGTATGTATAAGTGATTCACTCTGATGTAAAGCAGAAACTAACACACCATTGTAAAGCAAGTGTACTCCAATAAAGATGTAAAAAAGAAAAGAAAATACTATTGCAGAGGATGTGGAACAACTGGAATTATACATTGTGAACTGGTTAAAATACTTTGGAAAATGAGTAGTCTCTACCTATTAAAATCAAACAGTTGCTTAACCTATGACCCATTAATTTTACTCCTAGGTATGTTCCCAAGGAAAAAATGAGGGCATAAGTCTACCAAAGGACATGTTCAAGAAGGTACATGGCAACTTTATTTATTATAGCCCAATTCTGGAAAGAACCCAAATGTCCATCAACAGGAAGATGGGGAAATGAATTGTGTTTTAATCTCTCAGTGGAATGTTACCTACTCAGCAATAGAAAGAGGTAAACTCTTGATCCATGGAATAGCATGGATAAATCTCACAGACATAATGATGAAAGAAAAAAGACCCAGCAGAGTATATATTGTTTGACTCCATTAATGTGACATTTAAGAATAGGTAAAACAAATCTAGGGTGATAGAAATCATAATATGGGTTATCACTTGGCAGAAGGCAGTTATTGACTGTGAAGCAACACAGGTAGGACTCTTAGGTGCTGCAGGTGATTTTATTTTGAACTAGGCTGAGATTACATGATTGCATTGATACGTACATATTCATTGAGCTGTACCCTTAAATCTGTGCATTTGGTGTATTATACCTCAATGAAAATAATAACTAAATGCAAAAAGATAATATTTTGGATTAGGTCAAACATGTTATGATCTGAATTGGTCCTTAGGGTATTCTTTATTATGTTCCAAAGCCACCAATCAGAACAGCTTAGGCAGAAGCATCAGTCTGCCCTTTTGCTTGGGATACATAAATCAAATGAGTATATACCCTGCTAAAAACAATGACCAAGGTAAATAAGTATTTCTGTATTATTTCCCCTGAAAATGAGAGGACTGAACATATTCATTCAGCAGCAAGGCAGGCTTCAATCAATTACCATCAAAATACTGTATGATTTCAGGTCTTTTCCAAGAAGCTGACTTCAACTGGTCAAAGATGGTCTCTGTAGATTTGCAGTTATAACATGAAGTGCTACCACTTAGGGATGTTATAGAAGGCCGATTTTAATATTTCATGCAAGACCTAAATACCAAAAAATAAACTTCTGTGAAATTTGGCATTAGCATGGTTTTGGAGTCAGGAGACCTGTAGTCTAAACTTCATTTTGATATTAAAACCAACTACATAATCTTCAAAGAGTTATGCCTTCTTTGAGCAATTTTGCTCTCTTGCAAAATGCAGAAATATTTTTCTTTTTCCTAAACAGCAGAATTATTTATCCAAATTATTTTTTAATATAAAAGTATAAATTAAGATCTGTTCGTGTTGATGGTGAGGTGGCATTATGGCCGAAGCTCTGTCCTTCTGTTCTCCCATTTTTGTCCTCCGTGGTTCCCTGAGAGCCAAGGAAAACAGTTGGAAAAGCACTGGAAGTAGATAATATCTAGCTCTGGCATTGGAAGATGAAAGGGAAATCTCAAAGGCATTGCTAAGATATGCTCGCTTATCACTTTGAATTTTAGTCAGTGATTCTGTTTTAGCCACTGTGCTCAGAAGAGGCAATATTATTCCTTTTCATGTTCATAGAGATCCCTGGTTACAGCATGCCTTCTACTTTAAGCCTCACAGGAGACACTGCACAGGAAGAGGAAGCCTATAATGGAAGATGAAATTTGGTCTTAGAAGTCTTCCATTTTCCTACCCTTCTACTTCCTTGCACTCTCCTCTAGAACTTTCTCTACCACCCTCTCATAATGCCCTTGGCCCTTCAGTCACAGCCCTCTGGAGCAACGTATATTCCCTCTCAAAGATCTAATTCGTTTTGGGCTATAAAATCTTGCTAACAATGTTAACTCCGATACCAGGAATAAGGAAAAAAAAAAAAAGAATGATAGAATGGAAGGAATTATAGAAGCAGTCATCCTCGATTTTGGCTTTGCTGTGTGGTCTTGGCAAAGACAATATATTTCTCTGAGCCACTTACATCATTTGCCAAATGGCAATAATAAACCCCTTGTAGAATGCTATATGGAATAAAGTAAGTCTCTATGAAGTGCTTAATATACCTGGCACATAGACTTTATTACAAAAAATTTTATATTAAAGAGAATATCAAACCATCTGAGTCATGGTTTTCTGACACCATGGCAGAATAATTTGATGGGGACTGGAGGTTTGCCAGTAGACCCCTTAATCGTAAGGACACCTCAGTCTTTGGTGTTGCTAGGGGAACATGACTTATAAATGCCAGACTGTCATCAAGCAGCTTTACCTAAAACTCCAATGAAAAACATGACGGTGGACATGAACTTCAAGGGCATGATCAACTTCTGTGATTCGGGTCGATCGTTTAATCTTGCCTCAGTTCAAGTATTCTGGGAGCATGGAAGTGTAGACCACTCTCACCTGCAGAATTATTCTTCAGGGATTCTCAAAATCCATTACCAATTCCTACTCCTTAGGACCTAGTAAGGGAGAAGTCATTCAATGCAGATTTTATTTCCTTGAGTTCATCCTTTCACTGTCATTTAGATGGACTGAAGGAAGCAGCACTAACTCATGAGTAGACATGACAGGTAACTGGATTCAGACAATTGCAAGCTCTGCAAGGAGAACTTGGACAAAGTAAACAATTTCTCTTAGCCTCAGATTCCACATAAGTTAAGTGGAGATAATAATGTTTCATATCTAATCTTGAAGATTAAATAATAATTGGCACATGGTAATGGTTCACCAAATGTCAGCGCTTAATTTTCAGAGACAAAGAACTGGCCTAAAATCTGGATGTCTGGGATATACTTTTGTTTTTTTCATACATTAGGTAAGGTTACTTACCCCTTTTCACTTTGGTTTCTTTGCCTATTAAACAGAAAGTGGGGGAGGTTGGATTAAATGACCTCAAATATCCTTTTTTAACTCTAAGATTTTGAGTTCATCAAAACCAAGGATGCTTCCATGCTTTAGAAAAACAATTCTTCAAGGTCTCTGCTCTACCTAGAATCTTCTCATTTGAGATAGGCATCTGAATATGACCTTAGGGAATAGAAGTCATATATGCCAGATGTAATGAATGCCTCAGTAAATCAATTCAGTACTCAACAAATATATCCTTGTCATCTAACATACAACTGGGCATCTAAGTCACTTACCTGGCAAGCCATTATGCTTGATAAAGTCGGGGATGTAAAGATTGTTTCTAGAGGGAAAATGGGTCTACAACTGGAAAATTGCAAGCAAATAATCTTGAAAGATAAGATAGTGAAGTAGTCATATGGGGAAGTCAAAGATCAAAAAAACAATAGAGCATCTAGTGCGACTGATAAAAAAGGCTGTAGATATGTCCAGGACAAAGTGGGTAATCTTTAAGAACTCAGGGACAACAGGGGCAATGTCAAAAGACATATAGGTGACAGAGGACACTAGTATCAGTAAGAACCTACTGCCTAGCAGGCATTTTCACATTCTTGATTTCAGAACAATTCAATTTTAGTAGGAGGAATCTGTGGATCAATAAGACGATGTGACTTGCCTGCAGAAATGCAGCTAGTAAGTGGTTGAGCTAGAATTTTAACTCAGGCCTGTCTACCTATAAAACCCATGAATTGTCATTCATATTGTATTCATACTTTAAGTGTTCCTTCCTTCCTTCATTCCACAGTGCCAGACAATAGGATTAGCGTGGTAAACGAGGCAGGCACTAACCCAGGCTCCCAGAGCTTACTGTCTGGCAGAAAAGAGAGCTAAAATTAAATAAATAAATATAAGTCATTCTGGTAAATTGTAATTTAATAAGTTTATAAGTTATCATGTATAATATAATAAAAATGTGTATAGAGAATTATGGTAAATTCTATAAAGGAAACAAGCAGGCTGTTGTGATAAAGCATAAAAGGTGTTGTGAGCAGAACTTACTCTAGAAAGAGGGACCATATGCAGGGATCCCACTCATGGGCATACATCCAGAGAAAACTCTACTTTGAAAAGATATATGCACCCCAAGGTTCATTGCAGCACTATTTACAATAGCCAAGACATGGAAGCAACCTAGGTGTCCTTCAACAGATGAGTGGATAAAGAAGATGTGGCACATATATATATATATATACACACACATACATACACAATGGAATATTACTCAGCCATAAAAAAGAATGAAATAATGCCATTTGCGGCAACACGGATGGACCTAGAGATTATCATACTAAGCGAAGTAAGCCAGACAAAGACAAATATCATATGATATCACTTATATGTGGAATCTAAAAATATATATATATACAAGTGAACTTATTTAAAAACAAAAATAGACTCACAAACATAGAAAACAAACTTATGGTTACCAAAGGGGAAGTGGGGGGGAGGGATAAATTAGGAATTTTGGATTAACATATACACAATACTATATATAAAATAGATAAACAAGGGCCTACTATATAGCACAAGGGACTATATTCAATATCTTGTAATAACCTATAAGGGAAAAGAATCTGAAAAAGAATATATATATACCTGAATCACTTAGCTGTACACCTGAAACTAACACAACATTGTAAATCAACTATACCTCAATAAAAAATAAGAAAGGGGTAGCATACGTCTCCTTTTGGTGGAGGTGAGATCAAAGTGCAAAGCTGAAGGATGAAGAAAAACCAGCCATACAAAGAACAGGGATAAGAACATGAACACCATGCTTTTTTGCTACAAAACAAGCAAGGTAAGATCAGCTGCATCAAAATTCTACAATGCATTATGATGCAGGTAGCTTGAGGGCATTTGAAAAAGAGATTATATAAAGCTGCACAGGTGTCTGGTTAGTGGAGTTATGCTAAATCAGTTCCTTTGTTTTGTTTTTTTCTTTTGTTCTTGCCTTCATTCATTCATTCTTATTTTTATTCACTTTTTTCTTTTCAAGATTTTTTAAAAATTTCAGTTTACTTGGTTGAAAACAATTTTTAAATGCTAAATCTTTTATCTTATCTTCATGAATATGTTGGACATAATCCCCCATGACCTACCAGCAAAAAATAAGGTTGAATTGACACTAAGATGTCATAATATTTAAGTGGAAATTTAAGTGGTTAAGTATCCATGCTAAAACTTGTTGATGGCTCTGGAATCCAGAGCAGAGCTGTGGGACTCAAACTTCAGTCCCGTTTTGTTGAACATTTTCATCCAAACATTGCACAGAATCACATAAAATGTGTTTAACAAATCACGGTTGGATGGATAGATTACAGTGGTGACAGAAACAAAATTCAAATGCCTTAAGTTTTTATACTCTGTGTAAACCAAAATAATAAGAATAAAATTGAAAATATGAGAATTCCTATATTTACATTAAAATGATCAATATTACAAATGCAGATGTAGCGAGATTGAGGGCAGTTCCTGTGAGTTCTGGGAGTCAACGTTGTCATAAGCTTAAACAAGCCAACTGTTCCAGAAGACTCCTAAATGAAACCTTGACCAGTGACACTTCTGTAATCTGCTCTGGTCAGAGCCCACTGTGCTCAGTTCTGAGCCCCTCCCTTGAAGAGCAATGTGGAAAAAGTAGAATTGGTCCAGAGGAGAGTTGCTTTGGCCCCAGCCATCCAATTATATTAATGCCGTTTCTGCTTTGTTCATGTATACCTCTGTTCCTTTTCATTGTAATGTTCTGCCTCCTGAATTTTGTATGTTGGATTCCTTTTGGAATCTAGGTTTAAAAGTAAATGCAACTTCTTCAGAGAACTTCTACTATCAAAAACTAGCCACCTAGCTCCCTGCACTCTTACTCACCCAGTCATCCTTTATCACGTTACCCTATTTTATTTCCTTCATTTACATTTACCTCTCGGAAATTATCTTTTTATTTGTTTAGGTGTGTGAAATTGAAGGCTCTCTAATTTCCACTAGAAATGGAAGGATGAGGGCAGGGCCTTGGTTATCTTGCCTTTTCCTAGGCTACCACATGGAAGGGCTCAAAATAAATTTGTTTGAAAATGAATCATGTCAAGAAGCTGCTAAATTTAAACTGGACTAAAGGACTATAGCAGAGTTGCCTGCAAATATATGAAGCACCATCAAGGGAAATAAAGAGACCTGTGGTGTAGAACTTACACCAGAGACACACTAGGATCAGTAAGTAGAATGTAAGGAGTCTCTTTTGGTTCAAAATGAGGAGGAGCATCCTGCTAATTTGACTGATCTGAACAACAGTATAAGCAAGCAGCATGAAGTCATGAGAGTCACATTATATATAAAAAACCAGAAACTGCCTCGTTGTGCATTGAAGAAATTGCACCACACGGCCTTGGATAAGTCAGAGGCTGAACTAACTGATGTCTAAAGCTATCTTTAGTTGGAAGCGTTTCTACATCTGTAACACCAGTAAAGATCCAGAGACACTTTTGGATCATTGAACCAAGGAGGAACTCCAGCTGCGGAAAAGAGCTTAGAGCAAAGCTTAGAACAGAGCAGAGCTCAATTCTCTTATAAGATTTATTTTTATTGTTCTCTTATGTTACCAGGTTCACAAGCATAGAGGAGAAAAACAAAACAAAACAAAACAGGTTGGGGAGGGGAATCTCATTTACGAGACCAAGATTCCAACATTTCGTTGAGCAAAGAGCCTAATTATTAATTAATAAGACAATTTCCCTAAGACATATTACATACCAGATTGGCTGTGTTAATGAGGATGTTTTGCATCTAATTTAATGCACCGCAATGAGCATTTTTAATCACAAAAAGGACAAACCTTCTCTATCTAATCAAAGCTCTTGTTAGTGAAAAACTTCTGGTAAATAATTCCTCATTCCTAAATGGAAGACACGTACACCACAAAAATCTCTCCCTGGGGAAGTTAAGACTTTCAAGTGTGCATTTAACATGACACACTTCCTCAGAAAATTCTCTGAGGACTCTATATTTCCATCTCCCACTGACTTCCAACGCTGGCCTAACAGTGCTCATCAATCGGAGTCATCAACCTGGACTGGCCCCAGCTGGTTACTATATTGTTTGCATAGAAACCTGGGTTTTGGGTGCTTCCAAGTCATCCTCTATTGAATATTTCTCCAAGTAACACTCTATACCCATCCCTCCCACTCAGCATTAAAATCAGTTAATCACCATTCTCACCTGAGAATTTCAAAACATCAGGGTCTACCCCAAGGCATTAATTTTCATCCTCCTCCATCCCAGTGAATTGACAAATCACTTGTATCTGATGTCAACCTCTCAGCTAATAACAGAGACATACAACCCATGAGGCTCCAAAAACTCAACCATCTGGTCTACCCACTATAAGCCCATCAGTAATGACATGCTCAGAAATGTGAGGTGCAAAATCAGTAAATTGGAAGGCTAATTAGAGTTCCTCTGCTCCTCCCTCCAATTTACCTTCTTTTGGCACACATAGGTAGACTTCCCCTAAAACATTTCTTCTTGGGCACAAGAGTAGAAATTATGAAAATATTATAAGAAGCATACTTATCATTTCCCGTGAGCACAGCAAATGACCAGTTTACATGGTAGAGAAGAGGGACAGTGTATCATGTAGGGGGTGGGCTATAGAGTCATACAGACTGAGGTTCAAATTCCAGCTCTGCTGCT
Organism: Delphinapterus leucas; assembly: GCF_059928025.1. NCBI lineage: Eukaryota > Metazoa > Chordata > Mammalia > Artiodactyla > Monodontidae > Delphinapterus > Delphinapterus leucas. The sequence continues at coordinate 43,603,855 of NC_143130.1, read as the reverse complement.
TACCTGTTGTGAGAATTTGGACAAATTACTCAGTTTCATGAAGCATCAAAGTCCTCACCTACAAAAACAGGATAATAATAGGCCTGCCTGGGGCATTGGTTGAGAATAGTACAGGAGTTAATGAATAGCAAGCATTGAGTAAAGTGCCTGGTACATAGTAAGTAACCAGTCATTACTGGCTATTATTTTTATAACAAATTATTAATAATGTTAGCAGCAGGGCAGAGAGAGAGGCTGGTGTCTATTTCGAGTGTTGCATGTTGGGGTTGCTATAAATCCAGAGACTCTGTGACAGTATCTGTGCCCTCCTTTTCATTGTAATGTCACCAGTATAGCTATTTTTTTTTTATTGTCTCACCTGGTCCACGCCCTTTTAACGTGGCTTCCACCTTCAATCTCTTCCAATTTATCATCCAACTCCTTCTTTTCAACACTACAACTACTTCCTTAACGACATCTTTGATTATTTAACACTTGCATCTATGATAGTTTCTAAGGGGTCCTCTAAAGTCTAGACCCAAACTACTACTAGCTTCACAACTTCCATCAAAAGTTTAAAGAAGCAATATCAAGATGCAGCCTAGTTGGTGGCAAAGGTAAGAAGCCATGGAGAGAAGGAAGGATATTCCACTTGGGGCTGAAAGGGTGAGAGTTTTGCTCTCCTCTTCTCTCCTCCATAGGATGGGACAATGACTAATGAAGAAAGCAGTACTTCCATCACCAATAAAAACTTCATTTCACTTTTATTTCATTTTTAAAAAGAGATTCCTGGGCTTCCCTGGTGGCGCAGTGGTTGAGAGTCTGCCTGCCGATGCACGGGACGCAGGTTCGTGCCCCGGTCCGGGAAGATCCCACATGCTGCAGAGTGGCTGGGCCCGTGAGCCATGGCCGCTGAGCCTGCGCGTCCAGAGCCTGTGCTCCGCAACGGGAGAGGCCACAACAGTGAGAGGCCTGCGTACCACAAAAAAAAAAAAAAAAAGAGATTCCTAACACTGTTACCAATTTATGTGTCTTAAATGTTTCACATGCCAAATACTATGACATTCAAAAAGAGACTATATCCAGAATATATTAGCAGCATTCTTTTTATTTTTAAAAATTTTTAATTGTAGTGTTACTGCCTTTATTGTAGTTATTTTTTAATAGGAGTTTCTGAGTTAAAATGTTTCGTTTTTTTAATTAATTTTTTATTGGAGTATAGTTGATTTACAATGTTATATTAGTTTCTGCTGTACAGCAAAGTGAGCCAGTTATACATATACACATATACACTCTTTTTTAGATTCTGTTCCCATGTAGGTCATTACAGAGTATTGAACAGAGTTCCCTGTGCGATATAGTAGGTTTTTATTAGTTATCTATTTTATATATAGTAGTGTGTATATGTCATTCCCAATCTCCCAATTTATCCTTCCCTGCCCAGCAGCATCCTTTTTAGAAAAGCTTTGAAATTTGCTAAATATGACATGGTTTACCTTCTCCCTCAATGCTGAGATCTTTTCCCCCCACCTACCTACTATGTCACAAGGTCACTCCTTTCTTGGTGATCACAGGCAATACTTGGAAGTGACTATATGTTACTTTCATGTATTTTAAAAGATGACCTGTAATAATGATGTCTTAAGTATTGGGCAGGGGTGGTCCTCAGTGTTGGGGTGAACCCCAGTGTTGGGCCAGCAAGCACTCCCCTCCTTACTTCCTGCAATGCAGTTCTAGTAAACAGCAAAGCCTTGCCTGAATCTGGAGTCTCAGAAGATAAGGGACTAGAAAGCTACAAGGAGACAGTGATTCTTCAGTTGGTATTCTCTCCACTTGACCATGAGGCCTGAGGCCTTCAGTTTAATCCTGTGTGTGTCTGTTGAGAACTTCGCATGTACTCAACATTATACAAAGCTCAACTGCACTGGACAGGGCTTCACGATAATGTCATTTCTTTTCAGGCTCATTAGAACCTTCAACACCACCCTAGTTGTGAGTGAGAACAAGCAGCTATTGTCCATCACTAAAGTGATCTATATGAGGAAGCATGGTATTTTCTAAAATCAAACAGCTTGTCCCCCACCCCCATGAAATGATTTCAATTATACCCTGAGGACCCACTCCTTCTCTCTTCTCCAAATAGGCAGTGGAGAGTGACTCACTGTGAAAACATTGACAAATACTCTATAAACAGCTTTAGATAAGAAGACTCAGACCTCCATTTACAGAGACTGATAAATGACAGAGGACAGAAAAGAAGTGTAGAGGCCAAGGAACAGGAGAGACAAGAGTGTAAGGATAAGATAGGCATCCATCTTTAAGAGAAAAGATCACAAAGACCAGGAAGCTGCTTCACTGCAGATGAGCCCTCTGATTGCCCCCCAGGGGGGCAAATTGACCAGCAGCCATAAGCCAGTTACTCAGAAAATGTCCATTTTAAAATGATGTTCCTCTGTGCCTCCAGCTGTTAACCCCAACCAACTCTTCTTCCATGAATAACCAAAAATATGATGGTCTGGACAAATGTAAATCCCCACCCATCCGTACAGAAAAACAAGGTGGGTTGTGAATCTTTCATTTGTAGGTGGTAACACTAATGAAAAGCCCACATCTTACCTCAAAACCAGGGGGGACTAGACACAATCAGCCTAAAATTTTCTGCTGCAAAGAGGTGGAAGGAACATATCGCCAAGTTACAGATAGATTAGTTCCATGTCATAGTTATTTACCATCATGATGTAGATAACAGTCAACATCATAGGAAAATATTACTTCAAATGAGCCAATCCACTCAGTACCCAGGGCTGAAAGAGCTTAGGTGTCATGTTGAAGAAGGAAATTCCACTTCCTGTTTGTCTCTTAGCTCCAGGTATCCAAGTCTTCTTGAGGCATGGTGCATTGGTGTTCCTTCCCCTGCTTCCCACGCTATGAAAAAACCAAAAACCCCCAAAAAACAAAAAAAAGCCCTCTCTGGGACTTATTTGGAAAAGAACTAAAAATCAGATCCATTCTCTTCAACTGAATGGAATCTGATCCATCAGAATTGGATTTACACCTAAGCTGAACGTAAAATTGAAAGTCACCTTAGACACTATGGCAAGGGTGGGGGGGGGCCTCTGTGGGAAGATTCATGAGGAGATAGAAGAGGTGATACAAAGTGAAACTCTGGTGATGTGTCTTCACAGTCAGTCTATGTGCATGTTATTGTCTAAAGACTGCAAGCCCTTTCTTTTTTGGTTACCTGCTGGTCATGTTAAGCCATATAAAGGAGCGGTTTTCTTCTACCCCTTAAACATATAAACAAATCAAGGTACCCAGAGAAGAAATCAAGATACACTCTAATCTGTTTCCCAAAGCAAGTCAGAGACAGTGTTTCACTCTGGGTCGCTTCCTGAGAATGATGTCACTAAGCTGGGCTAAATAGTTGGTCCACAGGTCAAGTACAAGTACAGAATGGAAATTAGAATGGGAAAAGCCCTAAGAAAAATAACTGTCCGCCTCTTGACCCCCAAGGAAATGAAGTGTTACTCTACCCATATGAAGCCCAGAAAGGTTAAGTGGCTTGGCCAAGGTCACAAGATTAGTATGTAGTAGGAAGTAGAATGGTGAGCAAATCTCGTCTTAATCTTCTCCCTCTTCTTAAGCTCTCTTTTGACCATTTCAAACAAAAATGGACAGAAATCAATAGTTCCAACATGTGTATTTTTCTCCAGTCTGTGTAAGAGAACAGGATGAAGTTTTAGCCTGAGAAGGAACAAAGTGAAGAGTGAAGAGCAGGAGCCTTAATGGATGCTGTAAGGTGACAAACTCCTTTCCCTAGAGCATCAGTGCAGTAAGAAGTGGTTAGCAGCCTAGAGCAGAAATTTGTTGAAGAAAGAGATAGAATGAGATCATGTCTGAGAATAGTCTCTAAGAAAACAGTACAAAAGCCTGGTTTCTCAAGTGAATTTTACCCTTAAGCTTTGAGAGAAACAGCGTATTCTAGCAGCAATATTACAACGAGAGCAGTGGAGTCAGAGATCTGATGATGGTCATAGAGCAAACGGGTGTGTTTCGAATCATGAAGAGTGACAGAATCTCTCTTGACTGGCCCAATTTTCTTTTCTAAGAGTAGCCCAGATGGAGTACACATGCTGGTGTTCTCCACTCAATTGTCACTCAGGCTATACTTAAATGCAAGTTACTCCTGGTCGAATAATAAGTTCTTACATTCATTATTGTGTTGTAGAATTTCTAAAATATTCCATTAGAATCATACAAAAGTAATGAAGTTCCCAAGTCACATAATTAATTTAGTAATACACTGAACGACTGTTTATTGAGTACCTACTATGTGGCAGTCACTGTAACAGCTGGTGGGGATGTATCGGCTGAAAGAAGACGACCAAGTCCCTGCTCTCTCATTAGGCTCCAGTCTAGGAAGCAGATTAACCAATGAATGAATGAATCTATGGTAAATAGTCACAAGTGCTAGGTGGTTTAAAAATAAAAGACAGGGCTTCCCTGGTGGCACAGTGGTTGAGAGTCCGCCTGCCGATGCAGGGGACATGGGTTTGTGCCCCGGTCCGGGAAGATCCCACATGCCGCGGAGCGGCTGGGCCCATGAGCCATGGCCGCTGAGCCTGTGCATCCGGAGCCTGTGCTCTGCAACGGGAGAGGCCACAACAGTGAGAGGCCCGTGTACCGCAAAAAAAAACACAAAAAAAACCAACAAAAAAACCAGAAAAACAACAACAAAAAAATAAAAGATAAGTAGGATGATAAAAAGTAATAGTGGAGTACTATGTTAAGGTAGTGTAATAACAATAGGTCCCCCTCCCTGAAAAGGTGATACTTGAGCAGAGGTGGGTAGCTCTCAGGGAGGGGACCAGTCTTGGCAGAAGTACTGGCAGGTTCAAATGCCCCAAGCAGGAATGAGCATGTTTGGCCACACAGAGAGTGAAGGGAAAGAAGAAGAAATGAGTCAGAAGGCGTGGAGTTTGGGAGATTCCATGGGGCCATGGAGGCATGGAAGATGTCTGGATTTAATGAGTGAGGTGGAAGCCACTGCAGAATTATGAGCAAAGGAGTGACTTAGGTTTCTGTGTTCAGAATAACTAAAAGAGGGAACAAGACCAGTGAGAAGATTCAAATTCTGGACATCTTTTTCCTATACTTCTGGGTAGCAGAAGATCCCAGAATATCCAAGTTCAGCTTTCAGCGTTAGGTAGTTTTGCAGGTCCCTAGAGCTGACTTCTTACATCTGTTCTTCCCTCCCTGCTCAGACAGGTGAGGTGAACTCTCAAGATGAATTCTGGGTTGCCCAAACCAGGTAGGATCCTGTCTCGTCTGTTGTCCCCATGAAAGACTTGTACAGATGTGGTAAAATACAAAGAACATTCACCTAAGACAGGAGGTGTCAATGTATGTCACTGAAGTTAGTAGAACTTCCTAAAACAGATGAGTTATTTCTGTTTTTCTAAAATGGAACTTCTCACAACAGTGGAGCTAGATGGCCTGGGACAGTCTTTTCACTTCCCTGTGACTCTATTGGTTTCTATCCCACCGTTACTGATATCTCTAACTGAGAAATCCAGACACAATGTCTCATACTCTGTAAATGTTAATTTAAAAGAAACTTGAAAGTCACAGTTTGGGAGAAAATGTTTACAAAAGACACATCTGATAAAGGACTCTTACTCAAAATATACAAAGAACACTTAAAAATCAGCAAGAAGAAAACAACCCAATTAAAAAATGGGCCAAAGATCTTAACAGATACCTCACCAAAGAAGACATACAGGTGTCAAATAAGCATATAAAAAGATGCTCTGCATCGTATGTCATCAGGGAAATGCAGGCTGCTTCACACCTATTAGAATGGCCAAAACCCAGAACTCTGACAACACCAAACGCTGGTGAAGACGTGGAGCAACAGGAACTCTCATAATGGCTGGTGGGAGCGTAACATGCTGCAGCCACTTTGAAAGACGGTTTGGCAATTTCTAACAAAATGAATACTCTTACCATATGATCCAGTAATTGGGCTCCTTGGTGTCTACCCCAAAGAGTCAGAACACATGTCCACAGAAAAACCTGCACATGGATGTTTATTATTCATAATTGCCCAAACTTAGAAGCAATCTGGATGCCCTTCAGTAGGTGAGTGGATGAATAAACCCTGGTACATCCAGATGATGAAATATTATTCAGCACTAAACAGAAATGAGTCATCATGCCATGAAAAGACATGGAAGAAATTTAAAGGCATATTGATAAGTGAAAGAAGTCAGTCTGAGAAGGCCATATACTGCCTGATTCCAACAATACGGCATTCTGAAAAAGGCAAAAGGATACATGTGGAAAAAAAATCAGCGGTTGCAAGGGACTAAGAGGAAGTGAAGGATGAGTAAGTGCAGCACAGAGGATTTTTAGGGAGGTGAAACTACTCTGTGTGACACTGTTAGTGGTGGGTACATGACACTATAAATTTGACCAAACCCATAGAAGATCCAACACCTAGCGTGAATCCTAACGTAAACTGTGAATTTTGGGCCATTATGATGTGTCGATATAGGTTCATCAGCTGTAAAAAATGTGTCACTCTGGTGGGGGATGTTAATAATGGGGGAGGCTATGTATGTGTGAGGGTAGTGGGGATATGGGAAATCTCTGTATCTTTCTTTCAGTGTTTCTGTGAACCTAAAACTGCTCTAAAAAATAAAGTCTGTTAAAACATGGAAGCAACCTAAATGTTCATCAACAGAGGAATGATAAAGAAAATGTGGTACATATATATACAATGGAATATTACTCAGCCATAAAAAAGAATGAAATTGGGTCATTTGTAGAGATGTGGATGGACCGAGAGAGTGCCATACAGAGTGAAGTAAGTCAGAAAGAGAAAAACAAATATCGTATATTAACGCATACATGTGGAATCCAGAAAAATGGTATAGATGACCTTAATGGCCAAGCAGAAATAGAGACACAGACACAGAGAAGAAATGTATGGATACCAAGGAGTAAAGGGGTGGGGTGGGAGGAGTAGGGAGATTGGGATTGACACATATACGCTATTGATACTATGTATAAAATAGACAACTGATGGGAACATACTGTATAGCACAAGGAACTCTACTTAATGTACTGTATTGTCCTAAATAGAGGGGATATATGTATATGTATGGCTGATTCATTTTGCTATGCAGTAGAAGCTAACACAACATTGGAAAACAACTATACTCCAATAAAAATTTTTTTTTAAAAAAAAAAGAACCCAGAAACTTCGTGAGAAAAAGAATAACCTTAATGCATCCACTTATTCTTTCACCATTTTCCCATGAGTGTTATTAAGCATGCACCAAGCCCTATGCGGTGCTGTAGGCAGTGGGGATGCAGCAATGAACAACACAGATGGGATCTCTCTCCTGGTGGAGGAAGGGAGAAATAGTGAACAAGTACACAAAAATTAAGATCATTTCAAATGCTATTAAGGAAAAAAAAAATGAATAGGGCAACAAGACCATAAAACATTGTCTGAAGGACAAGGTGAAGCTGGCATTAGGGTAGGTTTTGGGCTCATACTGGAGTGCCAAGAAGAAAGTGGACTTGCAAAGACCTGCCATGATTGTTGCCAGTATGGTTGCCCTGAGTGGCCACACTCAGAGCCCCAGTGGTTATTTATCCCAGAGACAAAGATGCCATGGACAGACATATAGAGGCTAATGGAACCACAAGTACCAAGTGAATAACAAAAATACTCAGGTAGTCCCCTTTTAAACAAGGCAAGGAGGGAAGTACAGTTTGTGGACATCAGCCTTCGGATGGAAGTCTCTGGACTGCCCTGACAGCAGTCAGCCTCCTGAGAGCCTGGAAGGTCATTCAGTGACCCCTTGGACTTCTCTTTTCTGTACTCCCAGCCCCACCCATCCCAGCTCCCACCAGCCTCCTGGCTCTCTGCTCTTCCAGGACCAGGGACCACAGTCATTCTTTGCTCTGGGAAGCCCCACAGGTGATGAACACTCTCTTTTCAATCATAAAGCACCAGAGGGGGACTGTGATGGTGGATGGTTCCAACTCTGACAAGAGAGGAGGGTTTCCAGGCTCTCTCAGCCCTAACAGCCTTGCATCCTCTCCAATAAGATTGGGATTGACGTATATACACTATTGATACTATGTATAAAACAGATAACTAATGAGGACCTACTGTATAGCACAGGGTACTCTACTCAAGGCTCTGTGGTGACCTAAATGGGAAGGAAATCCAAAAAAGAGCAGATATATGTATACCTGATTCACTTTGCTGTACAGCAGAAACTAACACAACATTGTAAAGCAACTATACTCCAATAAAAATTAATTAAAGAAAAAAAGAAAGCAAAAGAGAAGAGATGTCAATGCCTCCTGTGTCTATGATCGCAGGCAAAGGAACTTTCCCACGTGGGGGACATTTTCAGGTAACAAGAAGTTTATCCCTTGGCCAAATTAAAAGAAGAAAGAACAGCAAAAGACATGTAATTTTGTTTGCTTATGTCCTGTAAAGCATTAAAGATACGTATTTGTGGTGGATTAGTCTCAACAACGCAGGACTGAAATGTTTTTATGATTGGTGGCAATTCCTCCCTGCATTTGCTAATGATCTCAAGTCCTTAATGAGCTTTATTACATTGTTTTTAATGGCTCACGGTTGTTTTTCAGCACTGAAGACCTACTAAGTTTCATAAAATGGAACCAGGTTCCCAGGTATTTCGAGAGTCGCTGTCTGCCTTTTCTTTTCTTTTGATTTCCAATTTTTTTTTCATTCTCTTCCTTGCTTTCACCTCTGCACCTATTAGTTGTAATTGTTATCACAAAGTAATTGTAACCATGTAATCACTATTTTCCACTTCCATCCTCCATGAGCCCTCTCCAGATTTGCTCTAGGTTTGGCCACTGATTAGAATTGGGTGCAAAATTAAGGTAGTTCAATTATGAGTGATGGCTTAAGAGGCATTTCTGTGAATAAAATGTTCATAATTTTGTATATGGACACTGTGACATATATTTTGGTTGAGTTTTTACTTTCGTTTTAGATGTTGGCAGGATCTCAAATAAGAAGGAAGTGAGGTTGAGAGAAAAAATTGTCTGCCTAGCTTGTGAGATAATCATATTTCAATGACGATTATTATTTTAGCAACCTTTTATAGAGCCCTGCATATAAATCTTTAGTGCTGGGCTGGTATGTATAACACATTGATTCAAGGAGATACTACACATTGTTATCATGGAAAGAACATTGAACTTCAAATCATAAAAACCAATCTAAGTTGCTACTTTGTTACGAAATACTTGTCTGCTGCTGTGAATGTTACCTAAGTGCCCAGTTGGAACAACAATAAAATGGGTCAAATCATAATAATTGATCTGCCTCACAAAGTTGCTTTAGAATGAACTGAGGGAATGAGTGTGGAAAATTTCTTTGAAAAATAAAAAAAAAAAGTACTTTATGTGTGAATGTGTGCTTGCTGTTAATTATTTTTCAGTCTCTGTCCTAATTTCTTCCATGGTAATGACTAGCAGAAACCAGAATATTAAGGAAGAAGAGAACTAAGTCAAACACAGAAATCCAAAGCAGTCAAATCAAAAACCAACTAGAAATAATCGGGGGAAAAACCCCTCACTTCTTGTAAACAAAATGATTATTTGATTGTAAATGAGCCACACAGAACTTGGCATAATTATGCTACTTTTTTAGGGACGTTTTAGACAATTTCAGTTCTATTTCAAATGCCAGTGGTTAGTATACTGTACTGGAAGCTAGAACACTGCGTCTTTTTTTGGGGGGGGGGTGTAGTTGCTTTACAATGGTGTGTTAGTTTCTGCTGTACAACAAAGTGAATCAGCTATTCCTATACATATATCTCTTCCCTCTTAGACCTCCCTCCCACCCGCCCCATCCCATCCATCTAGGTCACCACAGAGCACCTCGCTGAGCTCCCTGCGCTACAGAGTAGACTCCCACTAGCTGTCTGTTTTACACATGGTAGCGCACATACACCAATGCCAATCCCGCAGTTCATCCCGTGCCCCCCCCACCCATGTCTACACGTCCGTTCTCTACATCTGTAAATGGACTTTAACATAAAATAATTGTGCATCCTTGGATAGATCACTTCCCCTGTGTGGCTCTGATGTTTCCAGAGAATGCAGGTGCTGCGACGCCATCCTTTAAACTCTCCCAGTCTTGCTACTTCCAGGATATAAAATAAAAGGAGAAGCAAGTCCCTCTTTGTCTGGGATGTGAGCTGTCTGTTTCAGGCAGGCTCTGGGAATGCTGAACATCAAAGCAGAGCACGATGTCCTCATCCCTTTGCATGTGAAACAAGACCCATCACCCACAGGTCATGAGCTCCTGGAGGGCAGGCCCTGGGTTCTGTGCTGTTCAAAGCAGCAATGCCTTGACACCCCATCAATATTCATCCGTAACTATTGCAGCAACACTTTTATAGCTCTTTCTTCTCTAATGCTCTAGAGGTCATTGGTCGGTTAGGAACACAGGGGATAGAGAATGGGAGGAGTTTGGTTTAGTGTACTCTTGGTCAGGCATCCAAAAAGGCAGGCACAAGCGTACCCCCATGTATGAGGGAGTCACTCCTGTTGGTATGTTCACTCTTTTTGGAATAACGGTGCCACACAGAGGAAGCACCAAAATAGCTTCATGTTAGACCGTGTGGGAGCTGTGTACTAGGTGTTGCTCCTACTAGGTCCCTAGCTCCTTTTCCTTTGCCTTCAGGCTTTGTGTGTATATATATTTTTAATTGCGTATGATAAAAACACAACCACTCAAGATTAATGTATTAAGCAGATTTAATTTTTGCAGGTGATAAAATGAGGGGCACCTAATTTGGGGGCTAACGCCAAGGGGTTGTCATGCCAGCAGGTGCTTAGTAATTTAAAGGACGATCTGGCCCTGTTATTTGATCTCCAAATCCAATCTCCAGTTCAGACAGAGATCTCAGATGTCCTAGGTTATATAAAGCCCAACCTCCTCTCCTAGGAAGAGAGCTTGCCTCAAACCTGTAGGCTGGATGGTACTAGAGAAAGTGCACACCCACAGAGAAAGCTATGCCCTTCAAAGGTCAGCAGAGGAGCCGTAACCATCCTGAATCACTGCCTCCTGGGTGACCCGTGATAATGTCAGGCTGCTGCAGACACTAGCTGTTTCAGTGTTGATCCAGAGACATGGTTACACACAGTGTTGGAATCCCGAGATCAGTGTTCCAGGGTTGTTGGCAATTAACCCTGTTAATTGATCTGAAGCCGGTAATTTAATTTAATCCCATTGGGTCTTATTATCCCTATCTGTAAAATGAGGCCATTGTTTCAGGAAAGCAGGGATTCACTTTTGCTGCTCGCTGGGCTCTGACACCACGTCAGATATTGCTATCTGATGCTAGTACTCTTTCACACCTGACATTCTTTCTCAAAATAGCGCTCCAAGAAATCACTTGCTAGTCAAAACAAACAAAAAAATACACGTGAGATGCAACATATTTGAGATCTGTGATCTAGCGTTGGTGTGCAAGAAATCAACTCTTCAGAAAAACTGGGGGGAAGGCTGATTGGTAGCATTTTCCAATTTCCACGGTATAACCATTCCAACTGCAGCCATTTTAAGCTAATAATGCAACATTCAGTGGCCTGCAAAATTTCTGGAAATTTTACAGCTGTCTCTGCAAACCACTAAAAACCAGCTCCAGCACACCTCTGTCAGTGACCTCCTGGTTGAGATTTACTGGAATCTGTGAACTTAACAAAACTGAATGAAAAAACCATTTAGATGGTATATAACCATCTAAATTTTTCTGGGTAGCTGATTCCCACTCTTTAGCAGTCATTTGATGAGCTCCTGATCAAACAAGGACCAGTAGCTAGACAATATCTATAATAGATACTGCAGTTCATGGCTGGCTCAACTCTCCTTCCAAATATCGGGAAGACTTCCTGTCTCATCCCCCTTGCAGTTAGACAAGGCCAGGTAACTAATTCTGGCAGGTGTGTCAGTTCTCAAGTAAAGGTGTGCATTTGGAATAGGTCTGCCTGGGTCTCTGTGTGACTATATGAAGCAGAGGCCCTGCCAACTCACAATAGGTATATAACATAGTAAGAAATAACCTTACACTACTAAGTCACTGAAATTAGAGGGGTAATGTGATTCTACAGAAAAATCTAGATTATTCTGACCAATACAATTAAAGCGCTTTCCAGACCTTAAATTATATAAGCTTGAATAAGTGATCTGAGGTGACAATTGTATTCCTAAGTTTATTATTAATTAATTAATGTAGAATTAATAAATCCATAGATTTATTAGTCTACGAATAATTTTTCCTGGAACTGTAGCTCTACGCTCAACTGTCATCTGAAGCCCAGACTCCAACCCGAGATTATTTTGTTCTCCTCAGTACTCAAAACTCCCCTCAGGGCTTGCCTGGTGGCGCGGTGGTTGAGAGTCCGCCTGCCGATGCAGGGGACACGGGTTCGTGCCCCGGTCCGGGAAGATCCCACATGCCGCGGAGAGGCTGGGCCCGTGAGCCACGGCCGCTGAGCCTGCGCGTCCGGAGCCTGTGCTCTGCAGCGGGAGAGGCCACAACAGTGAGAGGCCCGCGTACCGCAAAAACAAAAATAACAAAAAAAACCTCTCCTCAAGTCCACTTTCTGAGCAGCTAGACTGTACCATGCGGCCATTTTTCCCCATGAAGAGCATGAGTTACTATTTATTGAGGGCTGCTGTGTACTTCACCAATTTAGGAAGCAGTTGCAGTGTATATCATATCACACCAACAGCAACCTTGGTAAAGTGTTATGTACAGCATGTTCAGAATTGATCAACCTGTTAAACCTTAGGTATAGATAAAGAGAGTGAGTTATTTGTGATTTCATTTTAAGAGACCTTAAGAATTCCTTCTGGATCCAAATATCTTCCTTGTAAGTTTATAACACACCTTGAAGTTCTCCTATTAAAATTGTATCACTTTGGCCAAATAAACACCATACTTAATGTAAATTTCCCTGAGAGGGGCAGGGATCAATTATCAGCCACTCCCATCATTATAGGAATGATGATATTTGAAAGAATTCTTTCCTGGAAGTTGAATAAGAGCTACGCATTAATGAAGTCGAATTTTTGTGAGAGAAGAGAAATAAGCAAGAAAGAAAAAGGGGTCATTTGGGAGTAAGAACATTGCCTAGGGAACTTACTTTTAAATTCCTCAGCATGAATGAATTAGTAAAAGAAAGTACAATGACTACTGACATTTTACATATGAGTACAACAACAAAAATCAGAGAAGCTAAATGTCCTGTCTTAGGTAACACAACTTATAAGAGATGAAGGATTGATTTAAACTGAGGGTGATAGTACTATTGTTTATTACAAATACAGGATATTTTGATTTAGTCTACATCAAAATGTAGAAGTCATCTTCTTTTTTTTCCAGATTTCTTTTCAGCTAGACATCATGGAACAGAATGCTCCAGGAAGGCAAGTCAGAGCAGCAGACCTAGCAGGGCAGAGATCAGGTTGAGGCTGGGAACAGCCAGGGACTGTCTGGGTTGCTCATTTCTGCCCAAGGAAAGGATGGAGGGCTCAGAAGCACACAGAGAAGGGGTTGGGTGTTGTATGATGTTGGGCCTGCATCCATCTGTCTATTTCACTCAGGTACTTACATTTTTTTTGAGCAAAAAACGTCTCTCACCTCCCTACAATCCTGCCTATACCATCCTGTTCACACCATGCTGCCCACAGAGGTGGAGAAAACAAACTCTGTCCTCATGGGTTAACGGTGCAGAGGGAGAGAAACAATAAATGATAAATGAATAACCAAACTGCGTTTGCAGCAAATGTTATGAAAGTGAAAAGAATGTCTTGGGAAATGATTGTGATCTTGATCTTCAAGGAAATCCTCCAATGCAGGGATGGGGTGGGGGCAAGCATGTGACCTCTAGTCTGTCCTTGGTCAAAGGCAATAAGATGGGACTTCTTCCCTCTCACTGGCTCAGCAACAACCCCACCATCCCAAACCCAAGAAATCCACAGATACAGTGATGAGAAGCAGGAAAAACCAAACTGGTCATAGTAATAAACACGGGAGTCTCATAGCAGGAATTTTAACCTAGCCCTGACCTTTCCGGAGATTGCCTTTATGTCCATCACCACAACACCAGACAGGGCAAAAAGTAAATGACAACAACTACCAGGAATTTAGAATAACCAGGCACAGTGATAGAATCCGTGCTTGTGAACAGCCTAGACAGGAACACGGGGTCAGATTTTGTCCAAAGAAAGCTAAGAATGATGAGTAACAAGGGACCAGAAAAACAGGGTAATGATGACCAGGTGCATGTGCTCTGTAATTGTTTCCTATTCCCTCTGAAACTATGTGACATATTTCAAATTCAACAACAAATTAGGCTGAGTGTGGGCCTTCAATGGGTCTGGCATATTATTATGTTTATTGTTATGTCACATTATTTTAAGTCTCCCTTTTGGGCCAAAAATGTGATATAGCACCATTTCTAGACACAGCAAGATCATACACTCCTACAGCAAAAGAGCCTTGGAAAGCTCATGTAGTATCCTTCATTTTCCAACTCTAAGCAAAGATGAATGGTTAGAAGATTTCCATTTAGACTCCAATAAAGGCACTTCTCCAGGATTTCTCCATGGTGGCCTCACTTGGATCTTCCTGGAGTTTTGATTATTCCTTCTAAGGAGGCCATGAAGGACAGCTTGAATAGAGAATCTGAAAACCAGGATAAGATTTGAAGGATGAGCCAGTGTATTCGATACAGCAGTTTATAAAGTTAGACATACCAGGGTTCAAGTCCAAGCTTAGCTCATTTGTATGTGAAATTTGGCCAATTGCTTAAGCATTCTAACAATCAGGATATAGCTGGGATTCAAATACTATCTCAATATTTAAGCAGAAGGAATTTGATTCAGGATTTACACAGGCAATGAGAATGCTTAGAAGTCTAACAGAGGAGAGTCAGGCAATCCAGACAGTAGTAATAGCAGGAAACCACCACACCCTAAGACCACAGGGGAAACAAGGAGAGAGTGCCAATACTACAGTCAAGGGCTAGGAGCACCTTCCAGAAGCTGGCATCATGGCAGGTCTCTTTGTCGAGCTGAAACCAAAGCAGGGATGTAGTGAGTTACTCAGGAGCCCTGGGGCAGAAACAAAAGGATAGAAATATCCTGGCTTCTCTCCCACCAGCCACTCACCAGTCTCCCATCAGTGCCTGCACATGGCCAGACCTAGACAAATGTTTGCCTGGAAAACATAGCCTGAAGGGGTCAGCTGCCCTGCCATATAGAACTCAGTCCAATGTGGGCAGTCAATTATAAAAGTTTGTTATTATTAAAACAGTCACTGTAAACAAATATTTAAAGTATAACCAGTGGTATACTGGTGGTATTTAGCAACTGACTCTCTGGGGAGAAAGTCCTAATTTGTTGCTGGTTTCTATGATATGAATACCCCATCATGGCTAATTTCAAACGTCTAATGTGAAGGCACTAAACATGGCATTGAGAAGACTGGCTCCTATAGGTGGTATAAGCAACTCCAGCACAGTGCTGAAAGTAAGCTTATGAAGAAAACAGCAAACACACTTGTACAGTTCCTGGAGAACAGCACCAATACCGTAGTTAAAAATTGCAGAGGAATAGGGTTTTTTGCTCTAATTAAATTTCTCAGATTTGGACTGTACCCCTTTTAGAGTCCATACGTTGCTCATCATTTGGAGACACATCACTAGACAGTTGGTCATTCTTTATATAGATATTTTTGAGGAGATCTGTATTACGTAGGTGGTAAGCTATGATGGTTCACGTGTTGGCTTTCCAGAAACATGAATGCCAAACCTCCCATTGCTTTGAAGCCAAGTTTTAAACCCTGGCTCTCATGAACTTCTCTTGATGTCAGTGGGATAACATCAGCCCTTATTACCTGAACTCTCAGTAGGAATTGTTTCGCATGTCATGACTGATGCAAATGAGACGGTGGTATTATCTTGGTGCTTCTTCAGACTGTCTTCTCCTGTACCTCTCACTGTCTTTGTCATCCTGTCACTGAACAAAGTGAGGGCAAGCTGGCAGAGCTCCTCACAGTCACTGAAAAATGACATGCTTGGGTTTCTGACTTGCTGACTTCTGTGATTGTATGAAAGTACTACAACCATCACTAGAGCAGTCCATTCTTCTAACGAGCTCTCCACAGAGTTCTCACATTACTATTGCTTTCAACAATTAAGAAGGCAATATTTTGGACATATATAGATCCTTGTACCTTAGTGTGGGATTGGCAGGTGTGAAGACATGCCAGAGAATACAACTGTGGCATCTAGAATGCAAATATTCCAATAGCTGGCCAAATATGTATGAGTAAAATATCCTCAGCGAGATGTACCTCTTTTATTTTCTCCAGTTGTTTTACCTATTGTGTTAAAATTAATCAAGAGTTGACATTTATTAATTTACACTTTGGAAAATATGAATGAAAATGTATAAAGCTCAGTGCAAGGACCAGGGGATGGAATGGTAAAAAGAAAGTAATTCTTGTTCCCGTGATGCCTTCAAGATGCTTCTAGTCTAGTAGAATAGAAGACAATGAGAACTGACAATTATAGTCAGTGTTATTGCTGATAAGGAAGGTTAAGCCTGAGGTATTCCAGGAGTGCTAAGAAAAGGCAATGGCATAGTCACTCAGGAAAAGAACTGACTCAAAAAAGACCTGAATATGTATAAAGGATTGTGAAGAGAGAGGAAATACTATAATATTTCAGGTAATGCCAACAGATTGTGAAAAAGGCAGGAACGGAAAAAAGAATCAGAGAGGAATTTCATTTCTGGCCAGTTGCTGGGTTTACCTTCCTAACTGAAAAACCAAAAAACATATGAAGCTATGATTTTCGATCCCTAGACCTCAAGCAACAAAAGGTGTCATCCTTGCGGGATAAGAAACAAATAAGATAAGCCCTTTAATTGCCTCCGTTTATGGCCTTGAAAGAATTCTCAGACTATGGTAAAAGAAGCAGGAACCAGGCAGAAACCAGTGGACTCTGGACTGATGCGACACAACTGAAAGTCCAGAGGGAGCAATAAGGCTTGAGTTCATAGGAAGGTGAGCCAGAGGGGAGAGACATGCCCAGAGAGAGAGCTCTGAAGATATGCAGAAGGTCCCCTTAAGTACTCAGCAGAGTACTGGTCAGTGTGTGCATGTGAAAAACTAGCCAAAGTCAGAAAAAAATTATGCAAACAGATTAGAAAGGACAGTACCCAGTGCTCACAAAGGGCCATAAATAGTAGCCAGACTAGAAAACCTCATAATTAATGGGCATTATGTGGAATACTCAGAAGGGTCTTGCATTTGTAGTGGAAAATAATTATCTTTGGATCAAATCCTGGTCTGGACACTTCTAAACAATTCTTAAAACAAGATCTAAAAGGTTCAAATTGTTTCTAAGTAACTTAATGCAGCCTGGAAAAAAGTTAAATAATATTTATAAGAATACAAAAATATCCAGCACTTTAAAAGGTAAAATTCACAATGTCCTGCATCCAATTAAATATTGCCAAACATAATGTAGAAGAAATATGACCCTTAATGAGAAGAATAATCCATCAAAACTAATACAGAACAGAAGTGGGTATTAAAATTAGCATACAGTTATTAACTATATCTCATATAAACAAACTTCTAGAGATGAAAACTACAATGCATACAATTAAAAATACACTAGATAAGATTAGTGGCAGATAAAAGACATTGCAAAAAAAAAAAAAAAAAACTACTGTACTCTGGGACAACATTAAAGGACCTAAGATGTAGGTAATTGGATTCCCTAAGAGAAATAAGACTGGAGACTACTGGAAGAAAAATGGGTGAAACTTTCCAAAATTGATGAAAACTATAAACCATAGACCCCAGAAGCTCAACAAAATGGAAGAAGAAGAGAAATAAAGAAAATCACATGGGCACCATGGTCAACTTGCTTACAACCAGTGATAAAGAGGAGAGTTTAAAAGCTGGCAGAGAAAAAAAAGACAAATTATGAACCCAAGACCAAAAATAAGAGCTGATTTCTCAAAAAAGTTCTGCAGAAGAAAGGAGAGTGGAACAACACTTAAAATACTGAAAGGAAAAAAATCTGTCAGTCTAGAATTTTATACCTTGTGAAAATATGTATTTTAAAACTAAAGGCAAAATAAAGACTTCTTCAGGCATAAAAAAAAGATAAAAGAATTCAACATCAACTGTCCCTGTGTTGTGTATATATATATATATATATATATATATATATATATACACACATTCTCACGCAATACTAAAATAACAAAACAAAGAGTAATAGTCAACTAAATCAACAAAGAAAATAAAATATAATTTAAAAAACTCACTCCAAAGAAGGTCCAAACAGAATAAAAAAGAGGCTCTATATAGTGCAATAAAGCAAGAAAAAAAAAAATAAAGACATCCAGATTGGAAAGAAGTAAAACTTTATTTGCAAACAACATGATTGTCCATGTAGAAAATCTGATGGAACCTTCAAAATTACTACTAGAGCTCATATGTGAGTTTAGTAATGTTGCAGAATATAAAATCTATGTACCCAAATCAATGTACTTCTATATAAAACAAGAAATTAAAAAAAAATTAAACATCATTGACAGTGCATTAAAATACAAAATATTTAAGAATAAACTTGACAATAATGTGCAAAACCTGTACACTAAATATTACGAGACACTGCTGAGAGAAATTAAAGAGGACCTAAATCAGCTGTGATATATACAATGTTCTTGGGCCAGAAGATTCAAACAATATCAGTAAGAAGCCATTCTCCCTAAATTAATCTGTAGTTTTGATACAAGGCCAGCTGAAACTCCAGTGGGCTTTTAAAAATATTTTGGTAGAAATTGACAACCTTATTTTGAAATTTATGGATATAAAAAGATCTTAAAATAATCAAAAATAACTCTGGAAGAGAAGAAACAAATTTTAGGACTGGAACAGCTTGATTTCAAGACTTAAAAAGCTGTATTAATAAATACAACATGGTATTGACATAAAGAAAAACAGATCAATTAATGGAACAGAAATAGAATTACACATATATGTATAATTAATTTTCAATAAAGTTGCAAATGCAATTCAGTGGGGAGAGGATATATTTTTTAATATATGCCACTGGCACCATTGGGTATTCATATGCAAGAAAATGAACTTCAATCCATATCTTGCATCATATACAAAAATTAATTAATGTAAATTAAAATTTTAAAATTAAAATTTTATATTAATCTAAATATAAGACTTAAAACTATGAAACACAGAAGAAAATCTTTTTGAACTTGGGTTAGGCAAAAATTTCTTAAATAGGATGCCAAAGGCACAGCCCATAAAAATTTAAAAATTGATACATTGGACTTCATCACAAGACACAAGAAAATGAAAGACAAGCCACAGACTGGGAGAAAATATTTTCCAAACCTCTATCTGATAAAAGCCTCATATCTAGAATATAAAAATAATTCCTGTAACTCCATAGTAAGAAATAAACCCATACAAATAAACATTTGAAAAGATACATTACAAAAGAGAGATATGAGTGGCAAATAAGTATGTGAAAAGATGCTCTACACCATTAGTAATTAGGAAATGCAGATAAAATCCACAATGAGAAACTAATACATTTCTACTAGAATGGCAAAATTTTAAAAGGTTGACTACATCAAGTGTTAACTTGGTAAGGATGTGGCGGAACTAGAAATCTCATGGACAGTTGACTAGAGTATAAGATGGGTCAAACACTTTGGAAAACAGCTTGGCAATTTCTTTAAAAGTTGAACATAAACCTATATACATATACCATATGATCCAGCCATTCCACTCCTAGGTATTTAACCAAGAAAAATGGAAGCATATGTCTATACAAAGACTTGTAAATGGGAGTTCCCTGGTGGTGCAGTGAATAAGACTCTGTGCTCCCAATTCAGGGGGGCCCAGGTTCGATCCCTGGTCAGGGAACTAGATCCCACATGTATGTCGCAACTAAGAGTTCGCATGCCACAACCAAGGAGCCCGCGAGCCACAACTAAGGAGCAGGCCTGCCACAGCTAAAACACGGCACAACCAAATAAATAAATAAATATTTTTAAAAAAAAGACTAGTAAGCAAATGTTCATAGCAGCCTTATACATAATATCCCAAAACTGGAAGCAACTGGGAAATGTATGGTCAAACCGTGGTATGTCCATACAAAGGAATACTATCAGCAATTAAAAGGAATGAAATACTGATATGCACAATGACATGGATCCAAAAATAATGAATCCAAAATAATTAAGCTGAGCAAAAGAGCCAAAGAACTATAAGCTATATGATTCCATTTATAGAAATCTCTAGAAAATTCACAGTAATCTATAGTGACAGCAAGCGGATCAGTGGCTGCTCAGTGTGGGGAGAGATACAGGGAGGGAACACTGAGGAGTAGGAGGAAACTTTTCAGGATAATTGTATATTCACTATCTTGATCGTAGTGACGGATTCACAGGGGTATACAAATGTCAAAACTTATCAGGTTGTACACTTTAAACAAGTATACTTTACTGTGTGTCAATTATACCTCGATAAAGCTGTTTAAAGAGAGAGAGAGAATGAGATGAAACCTAAGTCAAGCTCTTCAGCAAGACAGGGGCATAGACATGAGTGTTTGCTGCCAACCTGCAAGAGTTGGAAGGGAATTGGGGCAGAACGTGGAAAGTCCTTGTAAACCATGAAAGAACATTGTACTTATTCCTAAGGACAAAAGGAAGCATTGGAATATTTTAAAGTGTGTGTGTGTGTGTGTGTGTGTGTGTGTGTGTGAGCTCTCTGTAAAGTTAATTCATGCTTTCTTTTTTAGTTAATCTTTGTCTCTTACCAAAGTAACCAAACCAAAAAGAAAACAAAATTTTTTTAAATAGCCTTTTCCAAATACTTACATTCTAAACACTCATGACAATCTGCTGGAGCCTTCCTCGTTTTGGACCATCCTCAGACCCTCTGATCTCGCCATAACACGCTAATGAAGATTGACACACTAAATGAGCTCCTTAAATACTGTTAGTTCCATGTATATTCATGGAAGGTGGTCTCTTCCTAATCCATTTTCAACAGAGACATCTAAATCAGTTTAGTTTTCCCCTGCCTGCCTGTCCTCATTTCCCAGTGGAAAGAAGACCTTTAGAGTTAAAAATTCTGCAGGGGTCTTAAATCCTAAACCCTATCATTTTTGCATAACCTTGGGCTTATCAAAATCTCTTTTTGAAACACAGCTCTCTTGTATAGGAAAGGGACTAATAACACAGGTCTCATGGTGTTGTAGTGATTATAATAAGCTTCAACATATGTAAAGCCCCCAGCAGAGAACCTTACACATAGTTGAGGTTAATTCCCTCTGGTCAATTTTCATCTCTTCCCATCCTCCTCTCTCTTAGGAATATTTCCACTTAGGTGAGATCGGAATATCACATTTTGTTCCTCAGTTACAAATTTAATTGGGTGTAAATCCATAATCCATTCATAAGGAGCATTGTTTAAAATTAAAAAATAACACACAAAACTAAGGCTGTCATTATGAGAAAGACAGACTCAGAACTGGCTTGTGTATGATCCCTGGCTAGGATTTTAATCAACACAGCCAGTGTTTACAAGTCAGGGCCAAATTCTTGTGACACATAGTGCAAAATTTATGAACTTACAGAAACTGATTTATAAACTGATAAAGAATAATATAACCATCTAGGGCTGGTTGCAAAATAACTAGAGGGCAAAATTGAAACTTTATTAAAATGACCTCAGTCATTTTATCTCATACCTATGCTGGATAAACAGTCATTTTTGTAGGATCCAGAAACACCAGAGAACTCCCTGGTTTCTAATGCATGAGGTACCAGAATTAGAAGAAAGTCATCCCAGGAAATGAAGCTCATATAAAAATGAATTCAATAAATTTTTAGTAAGTGCCTATTCTGGCACAGACAGACATCAAAACACATTTCCTATAAAGGGGCCCTCAGTATAATGGAGAAGGCAAATATGTTAACCAAAAGAGGGGTAAGGTACAGGGTATTGATGTAGAGGTCAGGAGGAGCTTTACTAGAAAAGCAAATCACTGTGTACACTCCAATAAAGTACATTTCCTGACCTCAGGATTCATTCTTCCATTCATTCAATCACTTAGCAAATATTGAGTTTCTGCTTTACACCAGGCATAGTGCTAGGACAAATTTTTTTTTTTCTATCGAATTGACACATTATATGTTTACTTTTCTTTTTCTCCCAACTAAATCAAGTTTCTGGAGGACACAGACTCTCTCTGTTTTCCCAGCAATAAAACACTTCATATTTATTGTTCAATATTTTCTGAAACGCAAACATTGCGTTTTCAATTCTTATGAATTGGCTTTGTTAGAAGAAAAAGAGAACAAAAGGAACCTCTTGAGATGGTGAAAGAAAACGCTTTTCACATTTTGCCAGAGGTGGTCTTTGCGTCTTCCCCACCATTCTTCCTTGCAAGCAGGGGCAAGTGCTTCTTTGCTGGTATTCTCCTGCAAGGAACATGGCTTTTGCATATCTTCAGCATGCAGTCTTCCACCCAAATCCTCTGCCAAATATTTTAGAGTCTACCACCGGAAATGGGGTGGGGAGTGGGTAGAACCCAGTGCTGTATTAGTTTAAGACTGTAATAGCAATATCACATATTTTAAATTCCCAGTTCAGAAAGAGTCCTCACACTCTGAGTCTGGCCATACCAGTAACACTTTGCACATCCTGTCATCTGTCACAATCAAAAATCACGGGGTTAGAAGAAATAGATCATTGTTGTGAATCTAGTACTGTGGTTTTGTATAAATCATCCCATTCCACCACAGCAACCCTCTGATATAGGATATTTTTCATGCCTGCATATTAGAAAATTGAAATCAAGAAAGACCAAGAAAACTGCACAAAGTCTATCATAGAAAAATCAAACCAAGTCTGATGTACTTCAGAGCCCACAGGCTTCTACCACTCCACACAAAACTCAGAAAGGCCATTTATTCCAGTCTGCTTTGTAAAGAGGTATGGACAGCTGGTCAACCCCTCTCTGCTCAATCTGCTTCTTTATCTGGGTTGTTACATGCCAGAGAAGAAGCTCCAGGCCGACTATAACTGTGTAATTCTAATTCCGAGCTTCCCAAACTCCAGGCATTTATGTTCCACTTTCAGGATTGTTTATTATTATTTAATATTTAAATTGCTCTAACGTTTATTTTTACTGAAATAAATTTGTTCCAAAAAGACATTTTATATCATTACTATGAGCAGTAATAAAATAGTGATTAAGAACACATTCTGGAGACTCTTGAATCAAGTTTAAGAGATCTTTGGGATAACATCAAACATGCCAACCTTTGCATTATAGGGGTCTCAGAAGGAGAAAAGAAGAGAGTGAAGGGGGTCAAAAATGTATTTAAAGAAATCATGGCTAAAAAATTTTCAAGACTGAAGAAGGGAACAGATTTCCAGGTGCAGGAAGCACGAAGGGTCCCAAACAAGAAGAACCCAAACAGACCCGCACCAAGACATTTCATAATTAAAAATAGCAAAAGTTAAAGAGAGGATTCTAAAAGCAACAATAGAAAAATAAAGAGTCAGTTACAAGGGAACCCCCATAAGGCTATCAGCTGACTTCTCTACAGAAACTTTACAGGAGGGGAAAGAAATATTTAAAGTGCTGACAGGGAAGAATCTGCAACTTAGGATACTCTGCCCAGCAAGATTATCACTTAGAATTGAAAGAGAGAGAAAGAAATTCTCAGATAAGCAAAAACTAAAAGCGCCCATCAATAATAAGCTGATCCTAAAAGAAATGTTAAAAGGGCTTCTCTAAGTAGAAAAGAAAAGCCTATAACAAGGAGTAAGCATCTATAGGAAAGGAAAAATCCCACCAGTGAAGGCAAATATATAGTAAAGGCTGAGGATCAAAACTTAATCTAGTACAGAGATTAGAAGAGCACATACTGGGTTCAAATCCCATCTCCACCACTTATTTAGCTTTGTGACCTCAGATAACTTAGTTTACCTCTCTGCTTCAGTTTCTCATCTGGGAAAGGAAGTAATAATAGCACCCAACTCATAGACTTGCCATGGGGTTCATTAGATAAAAACGTGGTAAACACAATGGTGCCCTGCATGGATTAAATATTCAAGAACTATTAGCTATTGTTATCATTAGTACATAAGTGGAAAACCCAAACCACCTTCTGTAAACCGAAGGTAACCATATAAATCAATACTAGGAAAACAAGCCATTATTCTTAAATCTGGACATGCAGTGCTGCTCTAGGGTTACAGGCCTCAGGCTTGCTCTCTTTCTGTTAAAAGGCAATATTAGTAAGTGTTCAAGGATAGCACCAAGCCAAGCCTTTCTCTTTGGGTATAGTCAGGAGGATGAAAGGCGATTGAAAGGAAAGTATGTTTTTGTACATGACTCAACGGGGTTTAATTTTTGGCCTAGGCATGTCCTGAAAACAAAAGTGCTGTCAGCTGGACATTAACCCCATGTTCAGAAAGACATGTTATGAAGTGCTTCAGTGCACACAGGCAAATGGGCTTCCTTGCCTCTTCAGGAGTCCAAGTTCTGCTCCGAGATAAAACTGTCACTGTCTTGTCTCCATCCCAAGAGTTTGTGATAACTGCTGGATATGTATTCTGTACTGAATACCCCCTAAGGGTAAGGATGGCATCTTAGACACAGATTTTACTCCACACTTGACCCAGATTTACATAGGAGGTAGCCCTTATTAAAGATAGAAAAAGTGTTGATGTGGGGACAGCCACACATGATGATAAGAATGCATCTGAGGGGTCTGGGTCTGCCAGGAAGGAGGCGTGCTCTAAAGGGAATCAGACTGTTGAAATTTACAAGCCAACAGAGCCCACTGTCCAATTTTGGATATGATAATGGGTGTCAGGACACTAATGCTTCCTGCCAGTGCATGCTTCATCCAGGATATCATGGGAGGAAGCACCGGCTAGAACTGGAAAGGCCTCAGGTTGCGTCCGTCATCAAGTCTGGAATCAACAACAGCTGACATTCCAAGGATCCGCAGAGGGCTGGAGAATTGGATGGAAAGAAATCCTAACAACTGGCTGTGAGGAAGAGGCATTAACTTCCTCTTTCCTCTTCTCATTTACTCATTAAAACAAAGCAAACAAAAAATTTATTGTGTATCTACCATGTAGATAGTTCTGTTACCACACTAGACCCTAAATAGATGGCAATGTTTGTGTCTCTAAATGTCTTACAGCTCAGTAAGGGATACCAGTACAAGTAACTGTGGTCCAAGATACAAAGCAAAATAATTAGACACAAGTTATAAAGGAATTTACAAAAGGGAGACGTCATTTACAACCATGGGAGCTGTGTCTTTAAGGATGATAAGACTCAGATGATTAAAACTAAGAAAAAAGACACAAGAAACAGAGGAGGGCGTGCAAGCCAACATGTGTGGGAAATACAAGGCATGTTCTAGGAATAGTGGGTAGTGTAATAAAGCTAGACTCTGGCAGAGAGCTTAAAGAAGTGAGTGCAATGATTTGGGACCGGTTAATGGACAGTCTTTGAATGACAAGATAAGGGGTTTCCGGTGCTAAAGGCAAAATCCATCTTTCCCTAAATCCTGCTTAGGAGTATGGACTGTGAGACACCAAGGAGTCTTTGAGGTTGCCTGGACCATGTGGCCTGTTCTCTGCCATTGCCACCAGCTCCAGACACAAGCTTAATTGTGCAGATGGATTCACTGTCCCCCTCCATTTCCTGTAGCCCATGCACTCTCATGCTTTTGGAGATTATGTGAGCTCCTGCTGGAGAACTGGAAGCCACGTAAAGGTCCAACTGCTTCAATTATTTGGTTGGGTGGGCCAAGGCACTTTTCCCACAGCGAGAGGGTGGGAGCTTGGGGAGATGAGCAGAGGGAAGAAAAAGGGAATCTTAAAGCACTTCTGAGATCCCCAGTCCCCGCACGGCCAAGGTCACTGCTCTGCAGCTAAACATCGCAGTGCACGTTTTTCTCTTCTCCTCTTCTTTGCCCAGACCCACATGATAAGCCCTGGGATGAAATGCCCCCTTGCCTAGTGACAAAACAGTAGCCGCAGCTGTGGCCCTCTCTTCAGCGAGGTAATGAGGATTCATTTCCATTTTATCACTTCTGTCACGTCTGCTTTTTCCCCTCTGCGTTATTTTATTATTATGGCTGAAATTGATTGCCGTAACTGAGCAGGCCTAAATCCCATCACTTCATCCTCCCTCCCTCCGGCTCCCTTGAGCCCTTTCCTCTCAACCTTGTCTCTCTTTGCTCAACATCCTTCCCCTGGCTACCTCCTCCTACTGTGGTATGTTAACAGGAAAGAAAAACTCATTTGAAACAATTTACAATGTGACTCAGCAATCTGTGCTCTCCTAACCGCCCTGCCAGGCTGAAGGCAGAAAGCAGCCACCAATTCGGGTGCTTTGTGATGAGACAGAGTCGGGTACCAGTCTATCGAACTGCTTTATAGTGGGAGGGCCCCGAGAAGGCTCCGACACAGAGCTGCAAAGAAGATGCCTGATGAGGCAATCCGTAGGTGGTTTTGGAAAGGCAAAAGATAAGAGGAGGAAAAGTGGTAGCTGTTGTAGGGGACATCATTCTGTCACGTTCTATTGTCTGCGAGTGTGCCCTGGACAAATTGGCTTCTGGAGGTGCTGTATATGGCAAGACTCAGGATTCCTGCTGAGCCTTGAAGCCTGGTTTCTCTAAGTCAGTTTCTTACAATTTCTTAAGCATTGCCTCCAGGTACGCACTGTGAGCTAGAAAAGGCTAGGGGTGGAAGGATGGTTGGAGGAAGAAACATATCACACGTAAACATGAATGGGTATACGGATTTAAGAGCATCCTTCTTGGAGGGAGAGAAGGAGGGTACTTTGTGTGTAACCACCACGGATCACTGGTAGGTCTTTAATGCTTGGTGAGTTTCAGATGCCAATTCAGATCTTCCTGAGCACGAGACCCTTGGTATTTCCATTTGACCAACATTGGTCAGTTGCAGAGCAGCCTCCACCCCAATTGGTTTACTCAGAGGGAACATTCGCTTGCACTCACTTACTTATGTTAATACCTTGGGCTCTAACATTTTTGCAATTCCTAGAACATGGTGAAATTTTAAACTTGTAAACTACACAAAAAAATACTCCTAATTTTCCAGTCTAATATAAGAAGAATGGGGAAAAAGTAATTCTGACCTGGTAAAGTTTAGAAATAAATCTCCAAGGTTAGGGTTTGCTTTTTAAATCTCTCCCTGTTGCCACTTGAGAAAATTAACAGTTTTTTGGTTTTTTTTTTTTTTTTTTTTTTTTTTTTGCTTTTCAAAAGAAAGCTGGTCTAGATGGGCACTGTTTGGGTTAAGGACATTTTAACAGGCATGCTTTTTCAGCAGAGCTTACCTTGTGCAACATAAACCCGTTCATCTTTTTGTATCCCCAGTATGGATTAGACCAGACTTCACAAAACCCTGGGGTGTCAGTGTGGAGGCTGCAGGATGGTGCATTGCATTGCACCATGGAACACAACAATGAGTTTGCACCTGACAAAGCCCAGACTGCCTCCAGAGCTGCTAAAAATGCCTGCCTCACTGCTCCTTTATCTCCTCTTGCCCACCTGACCTTTCACAGATCATATTTTCTTCTATTAGGGGATCCAGTTCGTATATGTGCTAAGAATTGTGTGCGTCCTCGATGAGAAATATGTAAGAAGCCAGCCTTTGAAAGTCACAAAGTCTCCAGCTCCCTCCTTACCTCTGTCCTGCAAGCCCCTTACTCGGGCTGTCTTGCCCCTGCTCCAGGCCACTGCATCTTGCTTGAATCCCTGATTTTCCATGGCTACCCAACCAGGTTCTAAATCTGCCCACTTCCTGGACAGGCTTGCCTTCATATTGCCTCACATCTTACACCTCAATGGTCTGATATTAGCCCCCATCCAGCTTTATGGAACTTCTGGGCTTACAGTAGAATGAAGAATTTGGCTGCTTTTAGCAATCCTTTCCTTACCTGCTAAGATAAATATCGGTTGAATGAAGGGACACATGACTGAACGAATGCCACCTCCTCTGACGATCCCCTTACCTGAGACTTTATGTCCAATTCCAGGGATCGTTCCAGGGCCTGGGAAACTTGCCCATTAGGAGTGAGTTGGACCCTGGATGGCTGCTGAATCTGCTCTCTCCCTGTTGTGAGAACTTTGAAACTTTGCTCATCCTGTATCTTGGAAGCCTGAGCTTCCAAATGTAGCCTTGGAGAATGAGAAACCACTTTAGTTTTTGGTTGGCAGCGGGAAGGCCCCTCAACCCCAGGAAAGGAAGGATTTAATGTTTCTTGAACTCCATAAATCTGGCCTCATTCTACTCAACTCACTGAAACTTGATTCAGATGTATTTTGTGAAACTACTAAAAGCTGCTGCTCTGGCCCCTAAGCCATCAAGAGGTGCCCAAGTCCCCATGGCTAGGCTGGAGCTCATCGGAGAAGCCAGGAGAGATCTACTAAAACAGTCTGGGGGTTGAGTAAGAGGAAGCTATTGGCATCCTGCTAGCTTGGGTTTGAATCCTGGTCTTGCCACCTTTTAGTTATTTGAGATTTGGGGTAAATTACCAAATCTTTTTGAGCACACATTTTCTCATCTGAATATGGTGATGCTAATTCCTTGTCTCTAGCCTCATTGTGTGAGAATTAAATAGCCTGGCAGATGAGAAAATTTCTAGCGTAGTGCCTGGCATTCAAACCACATCCTTTCTCTTCTGATAACTTCCAGAACTGTTATATTTGGTTCTCCAGAGCCAAAGACACCTGCAAACTCTCTTTGGGTCAAAACTTCTGATATTGAGCTTTCATTTTCTCCAATTCCTTAAAACTCATATGTTAAAATCATAGAATCCAGCTTCTGTCATCTACACGGTCCCCTAGGCACTGGCATCAGAATCTCTGCCATCTCGATTGCCATATAACTTTCCAGTTAAGAAAATCTATTTTAAAAAATCCCAATGCATCTGGCAAGTTCAAGTTTATTGCTCAAAAAGCTCTAAGAAACTTGGCTTAAAGGAAGAGTGTACTTATATTTCAAGCTATGCCAGAGCCCTACATCCAAAGTAGCTTGATCCCAAATTGTAGGCATTAGGATATATGATGAGACCACGTAGCAAATATAGGATTCCAGATCCTACTGCCAAATTCCCTGACATGTTGCAACTTTTCACAATTCCTCCATTCTTAGAGAAGATTTTACCTACTGGAGAACTGAGTTGGGTGAGGGTACATGGAATCAGACCTCATGCTATGGTTCCAGTGAGATGTCATATCCAATATGTCACCAGTGACACTTCCAGAACAGATGAGGTGGGCTCTGACTGTGTCAAAACAATTTGCAGGGACACCTCACCCGGCTTGCTCTCCCCTGCACTTTGTCTAGAGGTCATGACTCTTGTCCTTAACTTTGGATCCACCCCTCTCT
This sequence comes from Delphinapterus leucas, assembly GCF_059928025.1. Classification (NCBI taxonomy): domain Eukaryota; kingdom Metazoa; phylum Chordata; class Mammalia; order Artiodactyla; family Monodontidae; genus Delphinapterus; species Delphinapterus leucas. The sequence continues at coordinate 43,574,282 of NC_143130.1, read as the reverse complement.
TTGAGTCTAGGGTCTATCATTCCTATCAGTGTGACCGCTCTTGGCATCGATATAAGATTTTCTTAACGTATTCTCTTGGGAATTTCTCTTAACCCCACATTACATTAACATGTATTATCCTTGACCTTTTTCTACAAATCATCTTCTTTCTGCAGCAGACTCCAACAAGTTCCAGCTCAAATATTTTCTTCTCTGTGAGGCCTTTCCTGGTCCTCCAGGTCAAACAAAGTGTTCTCAAGGCACTCTTTCAAAGTCTGTGCTGACCAAAATACTTTATAATTTAGGAGTTTACATATGTTTCCATCTATCACCATACTGGGAAATCTTCCCTATATTTTCAGCACTGGGTGCATAGCTGGACACATACATTGAATGAATGAATAAATAAACAGTGTAACTACCAATTATTTTTATTTTCATTTGTTCTCAACTCGTTGCTGGGATGGTAGGATATATGCTGAGCCCGGAACCCAATCTCACAGTAAACTGATTATTATCAGCGTTAGTCACTAAGACACTGTTTCTCAAACTTTAGCATGTATCAGAATAACCTGGAGTGCTTGTTAAAGCACAGATATCTAAGCTCCAGCCCAAGAGTCCCTGATTCAGGAGGTCTGGGGTGGGACCGGAGAGAATTTGCTTTTCTCACAAATTCCCTGGGGTGAATGATGATGTTGCTGGTCCTGGAACCATCTTCTGATAACCTCTGTTCTAAAATGTATCTGTATGTAAAAATCACCCTTGAAAATGCCTCACCTATTTTATAATGCTATTTGATTTTCCACGGTCTTTTTATAAGTTGCCTACTCTATTTGGTTGGCATGGTGACCACCACTGGATTGGGAACGTGAGCCTGGGGGATTCTGCCCAGACACTCACCCCAAACTTGGGGAAACTCAAAGAACTTGAAGTTGAAGGGATGGGCAAAAAAGATGTACCATTACCTTGAGATGTTCCTTGTACATAGAATAGGAAAGAAGAAAGGAAGGAAGGAAGGAAGGGAGGGAGGAAAAGAAAGAAGGAAAGAAAGTAGGAAAGAAAGAAAGAAAGAAAGAAAGAGAGAAAGAAAGAAAGAAAAAGAAAGAAAAGAAAAAAGAACATGTATACAGTAATGATAGCACAGGGTTTGCCTCCTTCTAGCTTCCCTTTATTTTTTTTTTAACATCTTTATTGGAGTATAATTGCTTTACAATGGTGCTAGCTTCCCTTTAAAATCAATATGATTTTTAAAAAAAAATCACAACTTCCTCAAGGGCTAAGACTGTGCGTCAGAAATTTTCCAAATATGGAAGAAGTTATTCCTGTCTATGGTTTCAGAGAACAGATGAGTTCAAAACTTACTGCTCATGCCCCATCCATTTACATAGTCACAAGGCTAGTGAGCCAAGAGGTGGGCCAATAAAGGCTAAAATTCATGAATTGATGATAAAGGTATGGGGATAAATTAGGGCGAGATACAATCTGCAATGAAAAAGAAGTTTACAGAAAGGTTTCAAATAGGGAAATGTTTTAAAATGTAGTTAAAGGGACAGAACATGTATTAAGAACACTAAAAATAAAATTAACAGAGTAGGAAATTAAGGCAGTATGTAGATAATAAACTAGAGATCTAGGAATGCAGGGGGGAATAATAAAAAGTTAAAGAAGAAACTAAATGGATGTACAACGTAATAGAATATTTATGTATTATCTTAGGCTGTAATTCCCAAAAGTTAGGGAACATTGATGTGTTTTTCACTGTTGTTTCTCTAGCACACATTAGTCACATACTGATTTCTTTTTCCTTAAAGGAATGGTAAGAATGACAGAAAATATAGACTCATGTATTAATAAATGGCATCCTCAGGAAGGATCCAGAACAAACAAGCAAAAAAAAATTATCAAACACTTAACAGAAGAAAACATATTTAAACTGAAAAAAAAGAACCACTCTTTCATAATCCAAAATTACTGACAAAGATGAAAAATTTAACACACTAAAAAGAAATTCTTACCAAGATAAAACAGAGAAATACAATTTTTTTTTAAAAAAAGGAATAATGCTAACATCAGACTTTTTTGTTTATAGCATTGCCAGCTGATAAATACCTACTAAATTTTAAGTGAGGAATTGTTGTTACTCAATAATTCTGTCCCCAGATAACATTTTGTTTTGAGGCAGGATTATGAGAAGAACCTTTTTCAGATGTGTATGGGTCTAGAAAATAGTTTATCCATTAAAAAAAAAGTTGTTCTCAGGCTACATGAGCTAGCTGGGAGATGAATCATAAATAAAACCTTATGATGGAGTTTATTCATTATTTTAATTTCTTTCTGTCTTTTTAAATCACCAATTTCAACTTTTATATTCATGAATTTCTTAATCAATGTTTTTAGCATATTTTAATTTTTTTGTTACTTCTTCATTGAATATGTAGGAGTCACATAATTATTATTATTTTTTTATCTTTCACCCCTTTCACCCACCTCCCCAGCCTCCACTTCTGGCAACCACCAAACTGTTCTCTATATCTCTTGAGTTTGTTTGTTTGTTTTTTGGATTCCACGTACAAGTCAGATCATACAGTATTTGTCTTTCTCTGCCTGACTTATTTCATTTAGCATACTGCCCTCAAGTTACGTTCATGTTGTCCCAAGTAGCAGGATTTCTCTTTCTATGGCTGAATTATATATACATCACATTTTCTTTCTCCATTCATCTCTCAGTGGGCACTTACGTTGTTTTCATATCTTGCCTAATGTAAGTAATGCTGCAATGAACATGAAGGTATCAATAGCCTTTTGAGATAGTGATTTTGTTTTCTTCAGATAAATACCCAGAAATAGATTTGCCGCATCTTATGGTAGTTCTATTTTTATTTTTTGAGGAATCTCCATATGTTTTCCATAGTGGCTGCACCAATTTACATTCTCATCAGCAGTGCAGGAGGGTTCCCTTTTCTCCACATTCTCACCAACACTTGCTATTTCTTTGTTTTTGTTTTTCTTTTGCGGTACGTGGGCCTCTCACTGTTGCGGCCTCTCCCGTTGCGGAGCACAGGCTCCGGAAACGCAGGCTCAGTGGCCATGGCTCACGGGCCCAGCCGCTCCGCGGCATGTGGGATCCTCCCGGACCGGGGCACGAACACGTGTCCCCTGCATCGGCAGGCGGACTCTCAACCACTGTGCCACCAGGGAAGCCCTACTTCTTGTATTTTTGATAGTAGCCATTCTAGTAGGTGTGAGATACTATCTTTTTGTGGTTTTGATTTGCATTTCCCTGATGATTAGTGATGCTGAGCACCTTTTCATGTACCTTTTGTCGTATTTATAATATGTGGACCTTTCAAATATGTTTTAGAGGTATTCTAGATGGCTGTGGGCCATTCTAGGCCCCCATTTTAATACACTCATGGCAGAAGGGAAAGGCTTGATGTGTGAAGAAAGTAAAGACAGAGAGGTATCATAAAATCTCCTTGACTGTAGTTACTCTATTTCTCGTTATTGTCCATGAGAAATTGTTTAAACAGCTGCCAGACCATTCTGATTAGCATCTCTGTGGAGGAAAACAGATTTAAGTGATAAAAATGCATTAAGAGACTTGATTAAGTATAATATCCAAGCACAGACAATTTCCCTCTCAATGGTTACAACAATGCATTAGTACATGAGGTCATCTTTTTCCCATGGAGTGTGCTGAATTTCTCCTTTTTCTCAGTTGTATGGGTATTCTGCTTAACCTGATATTCACAGATTAAGTGAATTTATTATTATTCTTAGTAACAACAATCATTTATTTTTTGAAAACTCACGTAAACCTTATTTCAGTTTTAAGTTATCAGTTTGTGTGGGGTTTGCCTGTAGGAATGGGAAAAGATGAGAATAGAGGGTAGTTACAGGGTTTGCTGCCCCTCTTCCAATCTAAACACTCTTGGAACACGTAGGTCTCACACATTTTACTGGAGTCATACCACATAGGCATTTGCCAGAAGAAAATTTCAAGTTTGCATCACTAAAAAGTCTGTTCTTTTAAGAGTTGTTTTGTATGCCCTTCAAAGCTCATGGCAACAGCGCCCCCCACCAGCACCTCTGCCCAGGTTATACCTTCTCTTTTTTTTTTTTCTGCAGTACGCGGGCCTCTCACTGTTGCGGCCTCTCCCGTTGCGGAGCACAGGCTCCGGACGCGCAGGCTCAGCGGCCATGGCTCGCGGGCCCAGCCGCTCCGCGGCATGTGGGATCTTCCCGGACCGGGGCACGAACCCGTGTCCCCTGCATTGGCAGGCGGACTCTTAACCACTGCACCACCAGGGAAGCCCAGGTTACACCTTCTTTTGCAGAATTTGTGACTCTTGGATCTTCTCTTTAACAGTTTGATCCTATCAGCTCCTTTGATGACATGGAACTCCCCACTGTAACACCTCCTTCCTTTAGAAGGGTTGGGTGTTGGCTCTACTAATTATTTATGCCTCCATTTTGGAAAAGGACAGTCTTATGCTGCAGAATTGGCTCCTCCTTCATTGTAATAACTCTGCCAGAATAATAATAGTTTCTCATTTCCTGTGCTGGGCACCAGATGGGTCCTGAGAAGAGCTGATGCTGCTTGCAGGACCTACAGGTCCTACTAGTTCTCTAGGTTCACTCATATTTGTTCTGATTTCTTCCTGGCTAGATTTCCCGGGGAACAGAGAAGCTGAATCTCTCCTCCACCTCTCATCCTTCTTCAAATCTCTTTCAACACTAACATATAAATTTGCTTCACAAAATGTAAAGTGCCATAGAGCCACACAACATTTCTAATAAGGCCTTCTAAAACAGATTAAGCTTGCACAAGCATCTGCCCAGAGAGAAGGCTGAAGCATGGAGACTAAATATGTCCTAGTAATTTTCAGAATGCACTGGCCCCTCTTTTTACTATATCAAAGCCTACAGAGGCAGCATTTCTCTTGTATTAACTTGATATGGTACCTTCTACCAACATCAGGTATTTAAGGAAATTGATCTAGCAAGACCGCTACTTATTTGGGATCTGGGATGTATCCCATGTTTGCAGAATATTGGAGATGCAATGGGAGAATTTATATGCTTTGAAAAATCAGACTATGGTCTGGTATATTTTAGCTAGATTTATTCTATAATCTATAATCACATACAGGCATAAGTAAAATGCTTTAGGCTTGAAGTATGGCAAAATATTTTAGAGATAGCATAATATGATACAAAGTACCAGTCTGGAAGTTTGAATACTGGCTGATCTACATATGAACTGGGTGATCTTCTGTGATTTAGTTAATGTGTTTGAGGGTCACATTCTTCACCATTAAAATATACATAAAGATAACATTCTTTTTTTTTTTCAAATGCATTCTTTTCCCCTTTTCCAGCTTGAATGAATATAATTGACATATAATATTGTGTATTAGGTGTAGAACATGATGGTTTGATGCACATATACACTGTGAAGTGATGACCACGATGGGATTAGAGAGAGAGTGGCATTGACATATATACACTACCAAATGTAAAATAGATAGCTAGTGGGAAGCTGCTACATAGCACAGGGAGATCAGCTAGGTGCTTTGTGACGATCTAGAGGGGTGGGATAGGGAGGGTGGGAGGGAGGCTCAAGAGAGAGGGGATATGGGGATATATGTATACATATAGCTGATTCACTTTGTTATACAGCAGAAACTAACAACAACATTGTAAAGCAATTATACGCCATTAAAGATATTAAAAAAAATACCTCCGTCTTTAGTGACTGTGAAGATTAGAAATGCATATGTAAATCATCTAGCCCCATGCCTGGCACAAGTCAGATGCCCAGTAGTGGGAGCTCATGTTTTGACTAAATGAACCTTGGATCATTTTATACGTCAAACAATATTCATGATGGATCTTTGGTCCTGTTGTTTCCCTTCCAGATCTAGCAGCTGTATTTAGGCACAAAGCTATAGTTTAAACTTATGATTTAAAAAATATGGTTAATTAAAAAAATATAGAGACACATTCTGATGAGAAGTCCACGGTCCTCCCCTCCTCGTTCACAGTCTTTAGCCAGGTATATGTCTCTTGTTATAGTCGTAAGCCATCTGGGCCTAACCAGTTCCTAAACAGAAAATACAGAAGAAAATATGTATGTGTCTTGGAGCTCTTCTGTGTTTGCTAAACCAGTATCCATTTCTCCTTCTGTTCATATCAGTTTCCTGATTTTCTTCAGGGAAAAAAATGTCTTCTTCTCACTTTCTCATTCCAGGTTGTTCATGAGATGGAAAAGAGGTTGCCACATTATCCAGTTCTGGACAGCTAGAGACTTATAGTCCCCTGGCTTTGCTCATGGATGAGCTCATTAGGTAGGCTAAGCCAAAGAGATTCAATACAGGACTCCTATCAGAAGTGTTGAAATTGTTGTAAGGATAAGGTAGAAGTCTCACTGCTGGCAGCTATCTTGCTACCAGGAGATGAGCCCAACTAAGAATGGAACTAGCACAGAAGGCATAAAAAAAGAGAAAAAGAGCTAAGTGCTGGAAAGTATGAAACTGAATCCCAACAGCATAATTTGAGACCCTGGGTCTAGCCCTGCTTAACTTTTCATACTTCATTCTTGTTGTCTAAATTGTCTATTCTTTTCTATCACTTTCAACCAAAGGATACTGACTGACATACAAGGGTGAATTCAGGTTTCATGGAGCCTAAAGTTCAGATATAATTTGGATTGCCCTCTTTAAGAAAAGGGTACAACACTATAAAAAGAAAATAAGATGGAAAATAATTATTTATTGAGAATTTGAAAAGAAATCATGAATTTTAAAAGTCCAACAAATATCCCAAACTTTACAAAATCCCAAAATAAAAATTTTTTGTCAATTATTTATGTAATATTTTCTTTTTCTTTTTTGACTGTATACATTTTATTTTCCTTATCATTATATAACTATTTTTACTATCATTTTTCTAAAGACAGAATAGAATTCACGTTTCCTCTGATGGTCAATCAATATTCGTTGTTTTAAAATTTTAATAGTTCAGATTGTTTTACATACACAAACCATAATTGCTAAGGACATTATTGTAAAAATGTGAGTTATTGTGAAGTTTGGGAAAACTTCTCTCAAGATTTTTTGACATATAAACTGTAAGATTTCAAACAATTTGAAGTTTTCTTGTATACGAAAGTCTCTTGAATATTATTTGAATGGCTGCCACTCAGTATCCGTTTTGTCCTAATTATTGTCAATGTCCTAGTGACAGTGATATAATATGAATTTTCTATTACCTTTGTCTGTGTTAATGTTTCATGTCACAATAACAAGAATTTTATGTTTAATTATTTTCCAATGTGTTCATATGATTCACTTCTCTTCATTAACTGCATTATCAAGCAATTCCAGGGCCTATTTTTGATGAGCTTGTAAGTGGATATGCTGAATCATTGGTATATTCATTTTTTATTAATTGTTATTGAAGTATAGTTGCTTTACAATGTTGTGTTAGTTTCTTCTGTACAGCAAAATGAATCAGTTATATGTATATATATATCCACTCTTTTTTAGATTTCCTTCCCATTTAGGTCACCACAGCTCACTGAGTAGAGTTCCCTTTGCTATACAGTAGGTTCTCATTAGTTTCATTGGTATATTCCTGACAAGAGAGAACTTTTGTTTTGACTGGTTATAGAGGAGAACCTCATCTTCCTCTTATAATTTTACATATATGATAATTGGAATAATTTTCCTCAGACTAGCTTCTAACTCCATTTATATAAAACTTTGTTTCTCTTTCTCTACTACCTAATTTAGTGTTGAGCATCTTAATCATATTACAGTATGATTTTTTTTTTTTTTTGTCAGTACGCGGGCCTCTCACTGTTGTGGCCTCTCCCGTTGCGGAGCACAGGCTCCGGACGCGCAGGCTCAGCGGCCATGGCTCACGGGCCCAGCCGCTCCGCGGCATGTGGGATCTTCCCGAACCGGGGCACGACCCCGTGTCCCCTGCATTGGCAGGCGGACTCTTAACCACTGCGCCACCAGGGAAGCCCTACAGTATGATTTTTGAACCCACAACTTTGTGCTGCAATACTGGATGATTCAACATGGAGAACAGGACAGGGATTCCTGGAAGCTATTCCTATGCTGGGGTGGCCAGCAATCACCTAACTACAGACATGACCACAAGTCACATAAAAATATCTCACTAAACCCAATCTAACCTTAGCTGAATCCCAACAATGCCTGCAGGCACTCCAGTTCTATCCAACATGAGGAAAGGTATTGGGGGAGGTGGGCATTATAGTGGAAGGAGATAATAGTCTTAATTGATTGTGGTTAGAGTAGCTTACTTTTGCAAATTTTGCAAAAATATACAACTAAGTTAAAACATTCCAGGTCCCCTCTCAGAGTCTTGGAAGAAGCCCATGCAAGTGAGGGGCCCTGAAGCTTACATTTCATAAAAAATTTACCTCTGCTGATACAGTGTATGATTTGGGAGCTCTGGAAAACTATGGGACCTCTCATTTGCAGTTCTTGGGCCATTTTTACATCAGAAATCATGTGAACGGAGAAGAAACCCTGGAAAATACCACTGCGAATGTCAACATTTGTGATGCTCTTATGGCCTCTACTGAGTGGTCAGTATGACTGCTTGAGTACGTACACAGTAATTTTCAACTTTTGTGCCATAATCACAGATGAAATGTCACACTAAGTCAAATCAAAGAATTTATCATGCTCTGATTTTAACAGCAGCCCTAAGGGTCATTTTTGGGACAGCAAGAGGCTTTCCCTCATTTTCAACCTAAAAGGATTAGGTTTTCTTACCTAAATATCTTTGATATCCCCTTATTTTTCTTCCATACCCTGGATTGTGTTCTTAGGGACTGAGTGACTTACCTCTGAGACCCTGAAAATTAATGAAAAGCCTTGGATAACAAAAGATCAATGCGAAATATAGGGGATTTGAAGGAGCTTTCTCCTAGGTCACAGTATGTCGCATGCTAAGAAAGACTTAGGCTGATTTAACCAGCGAGGAGAAATTGAGGATTAGATTTTCAATTTGAGAAGTAAAATGGATCCTGGGGAATTTAATCAGCCACTCTACATGTGCTTCACTGGTTACCAGAAATCTCTAGATCTGTCTGTTATGTGTAAATATGTAGAGTGAGTGAATCTTGATAATTCCCAATTCACCTAATCAGATTATCTCCCTGTCTGAATGCAAACTGACAGGTGGAAGACAACTCTGTAACTGGAGTGCATTCAGTCAGGCTCCATGTCCTCCAAATGGTTTTTTGGAGAAGTTAATGAGCACGAAGCTGAAGGGCTGGAGGTCTACATATGGTAGGGCCTGGCATCCGACTTGGCAAGGCTCTTCAAGGAACCTTGTCAGTGCAGTCACCTGTAGCAGAGGCATACAAATTGTCATCTGCTCAAGCCTCGCTCAATTCACTGGGGAAGATTATAGGATATCACTTCTGGAGTCCCAGATGGAATATTCAGCACTCAGGTGCAAGGCTGCTTCCAGAGAAGCTGCAGGGGACATAGATCAGATGGACTTGTACTGACCAGCACAGTTCTGGCTTAAGAATTCTAATACTTTACCTTGTTCAGCTCTGAACACAAACCGAGTGAGCACAAACTTTGGCATCAGACAGACCTAAATTCAAATTTTCTCGTAGAGGAAAAACTTAGGTAAGTTACTTAATCACCATCAGCTTAATTTCCTCCTCTAAAACATGGATTATAAGAAAATCTACTCTTATTTGTACAGAGAGAATTAAGTATGGTAAAGTGGATGGAAGTGTCCACTCCTGGGCCAGGCATAGAGTGACATTCAGAAAACTTTTGTTCCTGGAGTTATATTCTGCACATTCATTGATATTAGGGGGATTTGGGGTCTGACTCACTCTCTGAGCTTGTTCATGACAAATATCCTATAACCCACTGTAATATGTGCCGGGATCCAAATTTTCTACTTGGAAAGGGTGGGTAGCCAGTCTTGGTAGGGCCTAATTCAAAGTTTCAACTTGAATCAGGTTCATGAGATGAGGATAAGAGAAATCAGAGCCTCTTTCAAACCCAGCAATTATGCCACGTTCACTGACACTTAAAGGATTAGAACCACTAAAAAAAGGAGATAGGAAAGGTACCCAGTAATTTGTTGCTTGATTGACTGATTCCATGTATTCATCTGTAGAGAAAAAAGAGGCTACCTCAACTGGGCAAGCAGCGTAAGAGAATTCCACATAAGAAACGTCTCTCCCAGGATGGCCCCAAGTAGTAAGCTATGTAGTTAGAAACTCTTCAAAGTAAATTAAGTCTATCAAACATTCTATCAATATCTTTCTGCCCCATTTTACAATTTTTATTTATTTACGCCCCATTTTTTAAAATCGCGGTGGTACCTCAAGATACATTGACTGACAAAAGTCAGACTGTTCTCACTTAAAACTCATGCCTTTGCTGTTTCTATCTGAAGTTAATTCAAGTCAGTTCCCCTTAACACGTATTCGTTAAGCTCACACTATATTCCAGACAATGTGCTAAAAGAGAACGGGACTGTTTACGTATAGGAACACTCACTTCTTATGCACTCTGTGACAGATACAGATAATTAATTACAATAGAGTGAGGTAGGTGCCACAGCAGAGTATTTTAACAATAATTTACAGAGGGTAGTTTTAAAATATGGGAATGTGTAATGCTTCTCCGTGGCAGAGTCAGAGAAACCTCCTGAGGTGGCGACATGTTATCTGTTTCTTTAAGAATAAGTAGTTGTTGGCCATAGGAGTGGGGGATAGATATTAGCAGAGATTTGGTGATTGGTGACACATCGCAACAAAGAAGAAGAGAATAATCAAAACAAGTTTTGTGAGTTTTCCTGAGGGTTGAGGGTAAGATAGGGATGATAGGAATACATCTAGTCAAGTCTAGAAATGGCGAGAGAGTCTGGTGCTGCCAAGCGGGGGCTAGTTGGGTTGGACATCAGGACAGATATCAGAGCTAAAGATGGACATTTTTGTGTGATCTGTAGTGATGTAATAGGTTAAGCCAGGTGTTTTTCATCACAGGCTAGACAAACTTGGATTTGAATGTGTGGTCCATCACCTACTAGACAAGTATCTAAATAAAATACTAAACTTTTTTAAAGCCTCACGTTCAATGAGATGACAATACCATTCTCATGGTTTTGCCGGGAGGATTAAATACGATGGCAAACAGAGAATATGTTGCATCTTCACCGCCACATTATAAGATCCTTCAGTATAAGATGGCAGAGGGAGATATTACATTGCAGGAGCGCCATGGATGGGCTGCGGCAGGATCAGTGGAAACTTATATGTATTTGCATTTGTCTGAGGGGATAGACCACAGTTTTTATTACATTCTCCAATGCCTGTCACTCAAAGAAAAGGTAAATACTAGCTTCAGAGAGTGCAAAGAAAAAACAGTAAAGAATGAATTGTTGAGGGATCTCAACACTGTGGAGGCAGAAGAAAGAACGGGAAAGCTATGAAGACAAAAGATGATTCATAAATAGAGCCAGTTCTGCTATAATGTGATGTGTGTGTTCCTCAAAGTCACTAAATGGTAGGCAGACATTTGGCCCCTGTGACCATTACACCCTGGTTTGAATATGTCATGTTATGTGGCCAACGTTACTTTACAGATGTAATTAAGGTTACTAGTCAGTTGACCTTAAAATAGGGAGATTGAATGTACTTATATAGCCCTTAACACAGAGCTTTTCTCCTAGCTGAGGACAGAAGAGGAAGTCAGGAGACACAACAGAAGGAGAGGACAGAGAGATTTGAAGCAAAAGGATTTCACACACTGCTGATGGCTTTGAAGGTAGAAAGGATCATAAAACAAGGCCTACAGGCAGCCTTTAGAAGCAAAAACAGCTCGGCCATTAGCCACTAAGGATCTTGGACCTACAATTGCACAGAACCAAATTCTTCCAACAACTTTAATAAGTGGATTTCTGCACCCCACGCCCTGCCCAAGAGCCTCTGGATAAGAGCCCAACTTGACCAAAACCTAGATTTTTGCTTTGTGAATCTTTAAGCAGAGAACCCAGCTGATCCACGCTGTGTGTGGACATTTGACTCTTAGAAACTGTGAGATAATAACTTTGTATTGTTTCAAGCAGCCACATTTGAGGTTATTTATTATAGCAATAATAGAAAGTGAATACACAATGCTATGAAAAATTGTGCAATGAAAAACACAGGAATCAAGGGCAAAACACTCAAAAACTTGACAGACATATGCAAAATCACCCTTAAAAATGTAGACATCTAATAAAACTGGTAGCATAGTTTTACATATGTGAAATGGTTAACAAATACATAAATACTGCAATAAATACGGCACTTTACCTTAAAGAAGATCAGAAGTTTGCTTCTGGAAATAGGTGTTGGAAGTGCTGTAGCTCATGCATTCTTGTGAAGTGGTGAAGGGAGGGTTAACTGAAATTGAACAGAAAGTTTAACATCAGATGAAGGTGGGTGTGGCTCAGGTGGGGGAACTGAGTTCATCGGTAGATATTTAAGGTGTGCACGTGTGTGCATCCTGTATATTCTTGTGTAACAATGCATTTTTCTGTTTACCTAGTGTTTCTCATGGATGTGAACAAAATCATGCATAAACAAATGCAAAATTCACATTACGATCAAATTTTACATTCATACATCAATTGCATTAGAATAAATTCACATTTGCAAAGTAAGCGACTCTACAGAGGAATAATGACAATGAAAAAACCGTACAACTGGCTGGGTGGCAGCCCATGCCAAACATATGTCAATCTTCTTGACAGCTAGACCGACTGGACTGTTGTACTTATGGGGAGATAATGCCACTCTAAGCATGAACCTGTGTGTAGTCACAGGCAATTCAACAGATCAGTTGTAGCATCAGCCTTCCTCCAAGTCAGCAACAGCAAAATATTATACTTAATCAATATGTCTTACTTCCTAAAACGACAGACAGTGTGAAACCAAAACATCCTTGGGATCTATACTTCAATCCTGAGTCAATTTCTGATTTTGTAACGGCCCGGCTGGTATAAATCTCCTTGTAAATCTTTTAAACACAGTCTCACTCTGATGTGTGGTGTTTTTTGGTTTTATCTGCCCTCAAACAATTATTGTTTCTCATTTATTGTTTTTCTGCGTGGGTGCCTGTGCAGAGTCAAAAGGAAGCTAGTCTTTGGGGAAAAGCACCTGCTCCCTGGCCAGCGGTAACCATTGAGGGAAAAAATAACCCCAAAATGCAGTTTAGTGAAAAAGATTCACACTAGTTATAAGCAGAAATCACAAAGCTGAGCTTTATTTTATAAACCTCAATAATCTGAAAAGTGCCCTTGACCTTAGTCCAACCCCTTCACGGGGTCACTTGAAGTCTAACAGATAGAGCCTTTGTCCAAGATCACATGGCAATTTAGTATCAGAAAGAAGAGAAGAACTCAGACTATGTAACAACTTTCAGTGTGTGGTGGCCATATATGATTCGAAAATCTTACGAAACTTCAAGCCATTTTGCACCAGAAGAGCCTCTTTTTCTCCAGGTGTTCTCCACAGCAGCCAAGAGAAAGTATGAAGTTCCCACTTCGCTCATGAGATGGTCTTAAGATTAATTAATTCCATCATTTCGTCAATCATTCATTATTTCCTTCTGTATTTCTACCTGAAATGAACAAGATGCTAGATGCATCCTAACAGAGGTTGAGAGAATGAGGAACTAGACCACCAGACATCTATCATGTAAATTCACCCTATATATTTATAATCTTATTCATGACCTCCTAATCTGAATCAAGTCTTACCCTCGAGGAAAGGGGTTCTGAAATACATTTCCTTCTACTACTACCATGTTTCCAAGTACTGGACACCTGTGTCGTAAAGATCAGAGAGTCCTGGTTTATTTTTTAAAAGGTGTGTAGGTGGGGCTGGGGGTGTCTTCGGAGAGAAATGCAAAAGGCTGCCCCACTGAACTAGATGGAAACTCAATTCTAGGCCCTTTGCTATCTCTGCCTTAAAAAGGATCAAGTATCCTTATAGTTCCAAGTTCTTTCCAGAAGATGTGCCATCATCCTCCATTCTCAGAACCTAAGTGGTTTCCATGGCAACCTCCTCCTCAAACCCATCACTTTTTCTGGCAATACCATCTCATTCAGACCACACTGGAGTTAAAACAAAATAAATAAAACTCTCAAAAATGAAGTTAGGAAAATATCAACAGGCAAAAATAAATGTAATCCCAACAATACCCTGAACATAATAAGGTTGAGAGAAGAAAACATTCCCAGCTAATATTGGGTTCAGGATGTTAATGAAGATCTAACATAAAGAATACTATCATAAAAGAGGATAGAAGAATGGAGGGAGGGGAGAGCCAGCCACAAAGAGCAAAGATTTCACAATGGTTTGGGGACAGCCAGCTTCTTCTCACCTCCCTTTTCTTCTCTGATAAGCATACGGTCCCCGGCATTGAAATAGAATTAAACTAAAACTGCAAATGAGGTTTCCATTAAGAAAAGCACTCTCGCAGTGCTCAGAGCACAGCTGGGAGCAATGCCAAGTGCTCATGAATCAATCTTGGAAGGTTCTGCTGGACAGGCAGGAATCCCTGTCCTTCCATCACTCACTGCCCTTTACAAAAACTGGCGTATCAGGGTATCAGGATCTTACGGTACAAATCAAGATTTGAAGTCGCTTGGGCAGGATCCATGTGTCTTCTTCCACCCAGTTATATTTCTATTACCATCTTAACTGTAGCCAGTATTAATTGTAATAAATGCCCATTTCTCTTCTATAGCCTTGGCTAAAATTAGATTCATATCCCATCTATTGAAACCCAATTCTACATTAGTCGGTATTACACCAATTCTGTGTAATGATGTTTGTTATATTTGCAATAGACAATTCCACTGTGCTATTGACTTGAGGGCAAGGAAGGTGGTCCTCATGTCCCCCATAGCATATACCATAACAGATAATTTTGTGGATTCCTAGGGACCAGACTGTGTATGATCTGCACACATGGGCAGGAATAGGTTTAAGTGTTCAGATGAAATTCCTGCCCGTCTTTAACCAATCAAGTAGTCAGGGTCAGGAAGAGTAGCAAGGGAACATTCACACAAGGTACTTTGATCTCTTTTGGAAACACGATTCCTTTGCTCTGAATCCTGGGACTTGTAAAGAAAGAGGACCAGTTTCCCTGGGAAGATTTTCTTTCTATGGCACTGCCAGAAAAAAAAAAAAAAAAGTTTTTATATCCAAATACAGGGTTTCCTTAGGGAAATAAATGGATTCCTCCCTAAAAGAGAAGTGAATGAAGGAAAGGGCTGTGGGAGAAAGAAATAGAATTTGCAGGACACAACAGAGAGCATGTGTTGAAAGTCTGATAAACTATCCCCAGAGTAGAATCAGTCAGGATAGGTTCGATTACGCTGTAGTAACAAATAACTCTGAAATATGGCTTAAAACAACATTTATTTCCTGTTATGCTACAGAACAACTATGTGTTGTCTGGGGGCTCTGGAGACAGAGGTTGACAACACAGCTGCTCTCTGGAAATGTGTGGGTAGCTGTGGCAGGGGGAAAAGAAAGCTCTGGAGAGCCAGCGTTTCAGCCCAGAAGTCATACTTTCCTTCTGCTCACAGCTGATTGGCTAGAACCAACCACGTGATCCCTTCTGACACCAAGAACTCCAGGAAGAGCCTTCTTCCCATGAGCCTGGCAGGTGGAGGGCTGGGAATTTTTTGATGAATGAAACTAATGACTATCACAAAGGGGAACCCCCCCCCAAAAACTCCAAAAGATATTTCAAATGTATAGTTTTATATTAGATTATTTCAGAATCGACAGCTACCCCAAGCAGCCATGCTCAGTTCTTGAACCACGTGGGAGAGCTAGAAATTCATTAATTATTCATTCATTTTTTTGCAACAGATACTTACTGATTTCTGATTTCTGTGCTGTCTTGTGTGAGGCATTGGTGATATAAAGGTGTATATATCACTTTTATAGGCTCACTTTTTCTTGATCTATGATTATCCCATTATCACAGCATTTTCTGTGCCTCCAGAAAAAAAAAAAAAACCCTCGTAGGTGTCAGTTCTGGTCTAGATTTTAATAGAATTCATAACTGTACCTCCAGAGACATAGTGATTTGAGCTACTGCACCTTCTCTGGAAGGTTCTACCTTCTCTGTTGCAGCTACTTTCTCTCACCCTCATGCCTCATCCCTCATGCTACTCTTAGCTTGTTCTTATTTTCTCGCTATGAGATATGGTGTACATCTGCTTGAGTCAACTGGCACCTGGTTACACTGGATGTTTGACATTACTCCCTGGAGTAGTTCAGTAATCACAGCCAGAATAGATCATTCTTGCCTCTTTATAATTGATGATTTTTTAAAAAGGATCTATCCTCTGACTTCTTCCCAAATAGAGATGAACATAGGTCCTGGATCCTGATTTATCTGATATGTCAAGAATTCAGAAATCAAAATTATGACAGTAGTTTGTGCCTCCACAATATATTTTAGAGCTAGAAATAGATTTCTACCAATTAAAATATTTAAGTTAAACTTCAAATCAAGAGATTAATATTTATTAATGGAATACCTAGTGTGTTCCTTGATCAGAAGTGTTCCTATAGGAAAGGCAGACTGATTTCAGTCCCAGATGTAAGAAGTATATCTCGACAAATCAACCTGCTTTGAAATGCAAATCTAATTTGTTCACTAAAAGTCCTTAGGGATTACAAGTGAGGCACTGTTTGCTAAGTGAACTTGAGACTACAAGTTGCCCAGCATGTGCTCTGACAGCAAGGGTCTACACCTCTGTGCCTGCTGCATCATTTCCCAGGACTGTGGAAGGCCACTGCCTGCGTGTGGGGCATCAGAAGTAAAAGTTAACACAGTTAAGAACAGACCTCAATCCACAGCTCCCTGGAATTGATGTACATATACCCCAGCTTTCTACCCCCTTGGGTGGGAAAATTTAAAGTTGTGCATTTTACACAATTGCCCAGAATTTGTTTGCCAGTTGAGTTCCAGTTGTCCACTCTGATGGCTGGCTTAATGGCAAACTACCATTTGGCTACCTTCTCTTTCATATATCATTCAACATTTCTCTACTTTTATTCCCTACGCTTTCCAAATAAACTATAGCAACACTGGAACCCTTGTCTCAGGAAGGGTTTGATTTGGGGGTATCTTGAGCTAAAGCAGAAATATGTGAAATTTCCTGATAATTCTCATTAAATGAAAGGGTACACCCTTTAGTATCCTTCTCGTTATTCTATCGCCTAGAACATAGGTATGATGTGTGGAGGTCTGCAGCCATGTTGGACCATGAGAGGAAGGGTCCCATCTATGTAAATAAAGAGCTGAGAAGTGGAAGGAGCCTGGAGCCATGAAGACCAAGGAACCTCCATGCAAGACCTTGACTTCCCACCTCCAGAGTCATTCTATGTGAAAGAGAACTAAAGTTCCATCGTACTAAATAAGATATTTAAAATGAAGTGTCTTAACATTAAATATATTTCCTTATTTTTAGTATTTACTTATTATTAATATTTATTTATTTTGTTCCCCAACATAACTCAATTTCAGATAGATAGATAGATAGGGAGATATATATGTAGATCTATCTATATAAGTATATACAGAGATATATGTATGTACATATATATGTATATATGCACATATACACACACACAGGGGGAGAGAGAGAGGGAGAATGAACTTTCTTCTCTGAAATGTAATAAGCAGTCACTTATGTGTTTGGAAATAATAACTAGAGTGTGAAACAGTCGTTCATGTAGAGTCAGAATTCACCTGGCTTTGATCATTTGGGTCTAGGCTTTAAGAATAGTAAAGATCTCAAAGAATTTCCACCTCTGGAACAGAGCTCAGTCCTTTCTTCCCATCCAGCTCTCCTGGAGTCCAACCCTCCCTTTATAGTGCAGATAGCCCAGAGCTGCCAGATACGAAAGACAGGGTTAGAAGCAAGATCTGAGTGATCCAACATACACCCACTAGTGCCTAGGCTTCAAGCTTGCCAATATCTTTCCTCCCACTATGTCGTCAGGTCCTTGATTTGAACCTGCAGGGTGCCAATGCCCCTGTTGGGGAGGTATATTGCCCAGTTTCTGATACACAGGCCAGATGCCTCTGTTGCTTTTCTGGGTAGAGGGGAATAGTAGAGGCCCTGCCTCCCCAGTGGTTTCCTTCACTCTAGCTCATCCCTAACTACCCTGTCTCATCTCTACTCATGCCTTAGTATGAAAATTAGATGGTATTAGAAAAATCATGGCAAATGTCTTGCTATTTTTCGGTATGTTTCTTCAGTACTGTGTCTATTTCTGCATTGTTAGCATCTTAGAATCAGCCCCTTGGGATGCAGTTTGTGTTTTGCATTTGTACTAAAAGCCAGTCGTAGGAGAGTAACTAATGAGAACAATGCTCCACTGGGGCCTGTACTGTCTAGACGGTGTGGAAAGAGAGCTGGAGCCTTCGTGCACATGTCCTCTGCATGGGGAGGGAGAATGCTGGTCCTAATATGTCACTTTTGTCTCCCAGCAGAAGGCTTATGCAGTTCCAAAGGACCATGCACAGCCTACAGACTACTTCCTCATCAGACCAAAGGCTCACCTGATTATCTATTGCATCTTTTTATTTCAGAGTCCTGGACACAGAAGTAGAAGAAAATGATAGGGGAAGGGGTTTGCCTCTGCTCCAGCCCCACCAAGGCCACTGGCCAGATATTATTGTTCTTCTTGACATTATAGTTTTCTGGCCATACACCCATGGGAAGCTCTAATTCTTGAAGAACACGGAGGTTGCCTCACAGTCAGAAAACACCTGACCTTCTGATCAATTGTGTTTCTGGCACTTTCTTATGCTTTTTCTCCAGGGGACTCAAACTTGTTCTTGAGGACACTAAGGATACTTACAAAGGAACGGGAAAAGCAGATGAGGAAACAAGTATAAGGCCATGCACCTTGCATGTGCCAAGTACAGGCACACCTCATGCTATTGTACTTAACTCTGCTTCACTGATACAGCATATTTTACAGATTGAAGGTCTGTGGCAACCCTGTGTTGAGCAGTTCTATTGGCGCCATTTTCCAACAGCATTTACTCACTTTGTGTTTCTGTGTCATATTTTCATTATTTCCTCAGTATTTCAAACTTATTCCTTATTATTATATTTGTTATGTGATCAGTGATCAGTGATCTTTGACGTTATTATTGCAAAAAGATTACAACTCCCTGAAGTCTCAGATGGTTAACTTTTTTTAACAATAAAGTATTTTTAAATTAAGGTATGCACATTGTTTTTTAGACATAATGCTATTGCCCACTTAATAGACTACGTTATATTGTAAGCATAACTTTCATATGCTCTAGGAAACAAACAAGTTCATGTGACTCGCTTTATTGCAATATTCTCTTTATTGCCGTGGCCTGGAATCAAACCCAGGATATCTCCGATGTACGCCTGTACTAACTTAATTACTTTATATAAGTTATTTCATCTAATGTGTTTAAGAATACAGTAAAAAGATGTGTATTATTATCCTCACTGTAAAGGGAGGATAGGCCAGAGCTGCCCAGTGTGAAAGACGGAGTTTGAAACAAGATCTGAATGACCCACTAGTGTCTAGGCTTCAAGATTGCCAATCTTTCCTCTATGAAGTCAAGGTCCCTGATTTGAACGTGGAGGGTGCCAGTCCTCCTCATAGGGATATATAGCGCCCAGTTTCTGATACACAGACCTCACCAAGGACTTTCCAGCCTGTCCTGGGATCTAGCAAATATGGAGACAGCTATAGACGGTAAAAAGCTTTCAGCCCATGTTGCTGACCGGAAAAAGCAGGGTGGGCTTTAGTGGCTAGGTCTGAGCAGGGAACCTAGTCCTTGAGGGAAATGTTGTCAAAGGTCTCGCTTGATTTTTGGGCTGCAAGACTGCAGAAGCATCAGCTTCAGCATTTTACCCTAATTCCCCATTCTGCCAGCCAGCTGAATTACTTAATGACTGGCTTAAGCTCCGGGATATGCCTCTCCACTCCCATCCTAACCTGGCTTCAGTGAGATACTGGCTTATTGTGTGCCTGGCATAGGTTGGTATCTGCTTCCTTAATTAGCAGTGATGAATGTGAACGGAAGACGATTATAATATCTTGATTCTGGGCCAGCAATTCTGATAGGCTGCTGTGTAGCATGTAGGGAGGGCAATGTCCCCAGAGTAAATTTGGTCCATGTTGATGTGAGGATTTTAAAGTCAAGGAACTACAGAGTTAACGGTTATGGAGAAAGAACGCTGGACTTGGGGTCAGAGAATTGGAAGTAACTCCTGATTCCACTATTTGATAGCTCTGTAATCTTTGGCAAGTTACATACAGTTCAGGACCTCTATTTCTTGACAGAAACAAAAAATGAGAATAAGACTATAACATAAATAGTGTTTTGTGAATTCAATGTGGTAACATCTGTTGATGAACTTAACAGACTACAAAGCATGATACAAATATACAGTATTCTTTTTAGGACCAGTATGCATGGGTAGCCCAGATGGTGGAAATCCCAAGGCCCTGGGGTCAGAATGTCTTTCCCACAGCCCTAGTGCGGGGAGCCAGGGTTCTGGGAATATTAGAGAATGTGCCAAAGATAAAGTCAGAGTAACATTTCTGAAATAGGTTCATGTCATGGGGGTATGAGCTGCCACAAGTCCTGAATGTAAACCCAAACCTGGGAGACCCAAGGGAGTTGAAAACTAGAGACAAGGGATTGTCATGTGACTCGAGGCAGAAATCTGGGTAACACAGAGAAGCAATTGGGGTTTTATAGAATCACATGTGTATGCTTAAATTAACTCATTTGAAAGGCAAGAGTTGGAACCTTTATGTGGATTATTTCTATACTGTAGAGAAAAACTGAACCGTAACCAATATGAAGCCAGAAAGTGCAGGTAAATATCCAAAGTTACATGAAGGGAAAGGAAGATCAGATAATGGCAAGTTTAAGTATCGGACATAGTCCTGGGTGCTGCATGGATCCAGAGGAGTGTGACAAAAGTCCGTTTTTCCAGGGAAGTTAAAATTTATTAGAGAATAGGACAGGTATATAAATAATTACCATGTGAAACAAAGAACAAATGCCAGAGGAAAGATGCAAACGAGTTGGGTGAGAAGGTCATTTTGGTGGGCTAGAGACTGATCAGGAAAGTGTCCCTGAAAGAAACAGCATCTGAAATGAGCTGGAATTGGGCAGATGAAGCTGAGAGAGAGGAGGTGGGCCCTCTGGGAAGAGAGGTCTATCTGGGTAATGTATCAAAATTGGGAATCTGGAAACAGGGCGCAACCTGGCCAGTCTGGTTTATAGGGGAGAGGTACAAGACAAGTGATGGAAAGATTGCTTGGGAACGGAGTGCTGCAGATGAGGTTATGAACATGGCCTACCATTTGGCCGATGATACTTAATGACTAAACGCTGAGGATTAGGGATGTTGTAAGATCACTTCCCTCCAAAAATGCATGATTATTTCCTGTCTAGTTTATATTATTTCTACTGTGGTTATTCTAATTGTTTTTATTACTCATTCCTTATGATAGTCAACCTCCAAGATGGTCCCAGGTGATCCCTGACTCATGGCATTCATGCCTTGTATGAACTCTCCCATAATGTACCAGGTCTGATCTGTTTGACCAACAGAATATGACACAAGTGGTAGTGTGTTGTTTCTGAGGCCAAGCTATAAAAGATCTTGTGGCTTTTGCCTCACTCTCTCTCCGTGTGTGTGTGTGTGTGTGTGTGTGTGTGTGCGTGTTTCTCATCATTCACTTTAGACCAGCTGCCATGTTGTGAGCTACTCTATGGAGAAGCCTAGGTCATGAGGAACTGAGGACTCCAGCCAACATCCCAGGTCTCTTGCCAACAGCAACATGAATGAGTTTGGGAGAAGACCCTCCAGGACAGACAAGCATTCATTCAATGAGGCAGCCCCAGCCAACTTCTTGACTTCAGCTTCATGAGAGGCCCTGAACCAGAACCACCCTGTTGAGCCATTCCTGGATTTCTCAGCCTCAGTAACTACGTGAGATAATAAATAACTGCTACTTTAAGCCACTACATTTAGGGGTAATTTGTTACACAGCAATCGATAACTAACACACTTCATCATTCAACACATATTTATTGTCTACTGGTCCCAGGAGCTGTGTAGTTAGTTGAATAGTTATTACAACTCTAGACCTCTTGCTTTCAGAGGACAATATTTGACTTTATTTTGATTTTTTTGACAAAACACTTTTTCTAGTTTCCAGCTTTCCCATATTTCCAACCCTCTCTCATCCTGGAATATTTTCTTCCTCCATCCTAACACCTTTCTTCTGACCAAATCCAAAGTATCCATCATTTAAATTTAATTTCTTCCGAGAGAGAAATTTCCACATACCTAGACTAGGATAAAACCCTTCAGAATAGTCTCTTACAGAACATACTTTGCCAAATTCCCTTGTCTAATTGTCATCATTCCTGCTAGTTTATAAGCTCCATGACTTTGGCTGTCCTGTCCACTGATGTATCCCTAGTATCCGCCATAGTACCTGGCACAAGATAGTCTATAAATAAATCTATGTATTAAAATCATATATATATATGTTATCTATATATATTATATATATATATGCTAAATATGTGAAGTTTATGGATAAATACATGAATAAGCAAATAAAAAGGAAAAGTCAGCAAGTGTGATGGGTATTTTCAGTATGATCACAAATTAACTGGAGTGATCCTCATCTTGCACAGTCCTTCGAGGCATGCTTGAGAAAAGAAGCTATTTCTCATGTGTTATTTCTGTCCCTCCTATCCATACTCATCCAAAGAAGGCTGTAGTGGACGGTCCAACAAGATAAGGGTCTAGTTTATTGGCTTCATGGAGATATGGACACAGACATTGTCAAGAATAGAACTCTCACCTAGGAAGCAATGAAAGATAATTGGGGAACAAAATGTCCTACCTTAGAGGAAACTTACACAAGCCACTGATGTCACCTGGTTTCATTTTGTTATTTTAAAGGGACAAGAGTTTCATCAGAATGCAACTCTAGAGGAAATTTTCGTAAACTCCTAGATGACTACTGGCACACAGTGGTGCTTCCTGAGTCTTCCAGGATCTCGGCACGGAAGTCAATGGTTTTGCCCAGGCGGTCCCAGGTGACTGTACGTGACCCAGAGGCTGCACTAGAGTTTATACAGCCACACAAAGATACTCCTAATGGTTCAACTTCCCCATCTTTAAGTCTTACACTCCCTTAAGTACCAAAATAGGAGTGATATTTTTAAGTCATTTTTCCAGGACTCTGGACAATCTCTGCCATTGTGCTGGACATTTGACACCGGTATGCAGGGGTTTTGTAGAGTCTGCTGTGGTGGTAAAGAAGCCCAGGGCTTATTTTTATCCATTATGGCTTCAACCTGATGTGGAGACTGAGGTGACTTTCCCTTGTGCTTCTCTCATGCTGCTGTGTGAGCGATGTAAGGAAAAGGAGACAGGCCTGATGTCTTAGCACACAGCTCAGCCCTGAGTTATGCTAATTACCATCCTAGAGCTGGGTAAGAAAAAACACACATTGTCAAGCTGGGGCTTTAGAAGAGAAAACAATGAATATTTCTTTGCCCCTCTCCTCTTTTTGCCTCAACTAATTGGTCCATTTTTCTGCTATAATCAGTGGGAAGAGGGATTCCCTCCCACCCCTTTTAGAAAATAAGCTGAAATCTATTTTTCTTTTGTGTTCATTAGAGCCAGCTCTTCCCTAGTTGTGCCTATAAATGAGTAGATAGTTAAAACATTACACTGAGACAGTTTTTTTCTTCTCTTTTTTTCTCCTTCTCACGGCATTTTGCAGAGGACTTTTTTCTTTCCCTTTAGAAATGAAGCGATATTTAGAACCTTTCACGTTTCAAGTAAAAGCCTTTCAAAATGAAAGGAAAAAATATTTCAAACCTCGGCATTTAAAGTCCATATGTCCTCTATTCAGAATGAACAATTAACTCAAAGCTGGCTACAGTGCTAGGGAGAGAGACTTGCCCAGCTTCCAAGAACGCTTGATAGATTTCTGATGGCAGATCTAACATTTAAGGCCTTGAGTGCAGCATTGCCAGAAAGGTAACATATGAACAATAACTAAGAGTGGAAGGTACCTAGGTGTTCTCTGTCATTAAGGCAGGTGCATATCTACACAGTACGTACAGATAAGCAGGTAACGTAAATTGTGAGTATATATCAACATGTGCTGGCTTAATCGCTATAATCAAGTGTTTTGACTTCTTTTTTGAGTAACTGTTGATGCAACAGGTTAGATTTTAATTTGATGTGACAGTAATGATATTCACTCTAATTCCAAACTAACCTATTCACTTTAACCAAAGTACCATAAAATAACCTAAGAAATACAGTCCCTGAAAAAATAACCAAATCTAAACTGGCCCGGAATGCTTGTGTGGTTGCTCCATCAAAAACCTATTAACATAAGGCACTGGGTATCTTTTGGTCAAGTTGATAACCTAAAAGAAGAGAAATCCAAGGTAACATAATCTTTACCATAAAATAAATAGGAGGGCTTACTATGTTTCAGGCATTGCTTGAGAGGCTGAGGATATAGGAATAGTCCATGGCCCATGGCCACTCTGAATCTGCCATGTAGAGTGTAGAAACGTGCAGATGTTCTGCAGTGTGTTAAGGTCTCTGGTGTAAGGAAACATGAAGCAGAAGGTTAATCCACCCTGGGGTGGGGTGGGGGGAGTGAGGGAGGGTTATGGTAGAGGTCTGGACTAAACCGAGCCCTGAGAATGAGCCGAAGTGGCCAAGTAAATAATGGGGAGAAAAACTCTTCCCTTTGAGGTCTATCTCTTTTATTGCCCCAGATCATCCAGTAATGACTATACCTCACCCTTCATATGACAAGGAATCCAACACAGGCACAGACTGAGAGCTTTGTTTTCCCACAGCGATGTGTGTTTCTGCAGACTATGCCTATATCTGAGAGAGAAAAATTGCTTCTTCTCAGTCATTGGGCAAAGTGCCTAATTACATCCTCTATAGGGTAAAGTAATATAAGTGGGGAGCCAGTTAACACAGGGATACTCACAGCTAAAGCACCCTTGATTGGTCCATTGTGAACCCTTATTTGGCTGCAGGGTGGGAGATGATGCTCATGGCATTGCTCCAATGGAGACCAGCTCTGTTTTTTAATAGTTTCCTCCTCTTTCATGGACAAAACTCATGATCCTGTTTCAATAGTTCTTCTCTGAGCATCTGGGACTCCCTCTTGGCTCTGCTTCCTCTCTTGTCCCTTTTCCTTCACACTCTGCTTCAGATCTGAAACTTTGTCTGGACTCTGCTATCAATTTCCAAGTATCCATACCTGCTTTTGTCTTTAGATGCTGTCTTCACTCCTCCTTTACTCCATGGCCCACAGGTATAGCCAGGTGCCCCTAGTCTATCACATGCCCCATTTAGGTCAATGACATGGGCCTCTGTATTATTTCTCCATGGCTTCTCTGACAAATTACCGTTAACTTTATGGCTTAAAACAATGCCCTCTTGGGACTTCCCTGGCAGTCCAGTGGTTAAGACTCCGAGTTTCCAATGCAAGGGCGCAGGTTCGATTCCTGGTTGGGGAACTAAGATCCCACATGCCACGCAGCATGGCCAAAATATAAAAAAAGAAACAAAAATATTAAAAAACCACACAATACCCTCTTATCTCACAGCTCTATATGTTAGGAGACAAAAACATAGCTCATAGACCAAAATCAAGGTCTCAACAGGTTGTGTTCCTTACTGGAGAGTCTGGGGACAAACCCACTTCCCAACTCATTCAGGCTGTTGGTCATATTCAATTTCATGTAGGTGTAGGACTAAGATCCACATTTTGTTGTTGGCTGTTGGGTGGGAGTAATTATCAGCTTCTAGAGGCTGCCTCATCCCCTGGTTCATGGCCCTCTTCGTCTTCTAAGCCAGCAATGGCCACTCAAATCCTTCTCATTCTTCGAATCTCTCTGATATCACTGTCCATCTTTTTTTGTTTTTTTGTTTTTCCTGTTCCTCTTCTGCTTCATCTCTGTCCCTCTTCTGCTTGCAGCCAAAGAAGGTTCTCTGCTTTTAAGGGCTCATGTGATTAGATTGAACCCACCCATATAATCCAGAATAATCTCTATATTTTAAGATCAGTAAACTGAATATTATCTGCAGAGATCCCTTTTGCTTTCTAAAGTAACCTGTTTATAAGGGATTAGGGTATGGATGTCTTTGAGGGGCATTATTATATCCAGCTCAGACACCAATGGTAGAAGTCAGACAACTAGAATATCTAACTCTCTAGATTCTGGTGGAATTTCTAAGAAGAAGGCTCAAAATATGTATGACTTTTTCTCTAGTAATAGTTCAAGTTTGCAACATGCTTTCCCAAATCATTATGAAGATAGAGAGGTATGCTTAAAAAGCAGCCAGCCTACAGCCTGGCACAGAGTCAGTCTTCAGAATACATTAATTTCCTCCTCCCATTCTTGCATGTGACATTCCCAGAGAGGACACCATGGTGTGACTTGGGAATTTTAAATCTGATCCGACAAACTGCACTCACAAATCAGCCTCAAGATTATTATAGTTTGGAGCAGACAGAAGCCTCTAAAAAATTTAAGCTGAGCATCATGTTTCTGTCAATGCAATTGCCCAATTGTTGGGCTGAGAGTAACTTTTTTTATTCCCTTCGAGTTCTGAAAACCTATATATTGGCTACCTATAGAATAATGGGTTGCATGTAGTGAAGTACTGGTCTGAGAGGGCAACAAAGACCCAAGTTAAGTGGCTTCTTGGCAAATAAAATGCCCTGCCCTTCTGTCCCTTCGAAATCAGATTCACTGGGGTTAAGGAAGAGTCTCTGCACCCTTCTCCCATCCTCATCCCCAATATACACAAGCAATCTTAGAAAAGCCCTTTTTATTCTTTTCCCTTCTTTTTTTCCTGTTTTTTAAAACGATTAACTCCAGTCCTACTTAAAACAAAACAAAAGCCACACACACACAACATTGTCTCTGGTCATTTCCACAATGATCACCTTTTCTATAGAAGGTCCTTTCCTATAAATCCTACCGTCCAGACTTCATATGTTGATACCAAGTTCTAGGTCCAGTGTCCATGTCTGGTTTACCTCCCTTCTCCACCATCTAGCCCAGAGCACCAGCACACAATAGCTGTTCAATGACTTTCAGATAAATGAGAGAGTGGGCATGGGTTATTGCTGAGGTTTAATGCATGCATGATTGCAGTCTCATAAACGCACTATAAACTTGTAAACGTAAAGGGTAGTTATTTCCATTTCATTTATATCTCAAACAGCTTGGGTGAAACCACCATCAGTCATATGTGCGACCATTCTCTCTCTTTTTTGTTGACTGGCCCATTCTTGATACTCTTTCCCACTAAACCAGATGCAGACTCAGAGTCATTCTCAAAACAACTTTCAGCGCTGCTCTCCAATCAAACTAAATTGACAAATGCAATAAAACCTAACTGGCAACTCTTACTAGTATAACATCTAAGACAATCACAAGTATGGTGAATATTTGTCATAATGAATGAATAAACTGTCACAGTTAAGAAGAGCCTAAGAAGACATGACTATAAATGTGATGTGGTATCTTGAATGGGATCCTGGAACAGAAAAAGGATATTAGGTAAAAAATAAGGAAATCCGGGCTTCCCTGGTGGCGCAGTGGTTGAGAGTCCGCCTGCCGATGCAGGGGACATGGATTCGTGCCCCGGTCCGGGAAGATCCCACATGCCGCGGAGCGGCTGGGCCCGTGACCCATGGCCGCTGAGCCTGCGCGTCCGAAGCCTGTGCTCGGCAACAGGAGAGGCCACAGAGTGAGAGGCCCGCGTATTGCAAAAAAAAAAAAAAAAATGAAATCCAAATAAAGCATAGACTTCAGTTAATAATAATGTATCATTATTGGTTTATCAATCATAATAAATGTACCATATTAATGTAAGATGTTAATAATAACAGAAACTGGTGTGGGTATATAGGAATTACTATCGTCACAATAATTCTCTAAGACTAAAACTGTTCTAAAATTAAACGTTCATTAAAAATATTGAAAAGAAAGGATTTCTGAAAAACATGACTAAGTATGGATCTAGAAGCCTTAATTCAGTTCTGTGACCATGAAATTTTAAAAACTGAATTTTTTTAACCAATGGTTTTCATTTTGGTGATTGACTATAACTAGTCTCTGAACCTTCGTCTCCCAAACTTAAAAACAAAAGAGAAAACAATGTGAAAAAAGGTTTTTAGAAAGGAAATTAAAATTTATTCATGAAGAAAAAAAGATTTGATTAAGCAGTGATATTCTACAATAAAAGGTTGCATGGCAGAAAAAACCCCCACTATTCTTATGACATATTTCCATTTCTTTGTGTTTTGCTCTAAGTTGCATTTTTCATTATGTGTGAACTGATAACTAATCAATGGCTACTACTGTAACGGATAAAGTGTGGAACTTCATCATATACACGTTCACTCAGTTATTCTCTGTCCAAGGATTCTAGATCACCCATGACATGCATGCCACGTGTCCCTATCATTGACAAATCTTGTCATTTAACTGAGGTACAACTATTCACTTAGCCAAAGCTAACTGGATATTTGAATACATTCAGAAAGAAATAAACAGACTCAAACCACCAGGGGACAAAGTATTTATGGAAGCTATCAACTTAGTTTTTAAAAAGGATCTAAAACTGCAACATAAAATGTATTTGATTTTACAACCAAAGTTCAGTGTGGCATCTGTATTTATTGACAAAGACACATGTAAGAAAGACACAGAAAGAAGACATCACCTCATTCACTAACCATACCACACATAATGCTTCTGTCTTTCCTTACACGCTCAGCATCTTTATCTCAACATGGAGATTCTCCACTCAGCCTTTCAAATGACCCAGGGAGATCAACTGCACACAGGCTTATGGAAGGTGTCTTTACAAGGAAGTGCTATAAAGTTTTGGTGAAGGGCCAAAACTCTGAGAAAAGCTTGTTCTTGCATTAATCAGGGTCTTACCGGAAACGTCTGAAAGCTCATGAGAAAATCAGTTCCCTTCAGTTCCTGACATGCAAGAAGGTTGGATGGTTCACAAAAGATTCTGATAAGCATCTGGTCATCTGGGTTCAGGTCCAAGCCAGACAGCTGAAGTTCCTGAGGTGCATCCATGCATGCTTACTGTATTGTAAACAAGTGTGGATTAAAGGCACATACCAAATTGTTGCAAGGGCATTTATTGTTCATCATTAATAAATAAATACGGAGTTCCTTTCCGTGACAAGTGCGGGCTCTACATCCACGAAGCTCAAGCCAGGAATCTAAAGTGATATCTGTTCTTCCTATTTTGGAAAGAACTCAGAATTATAAGCCAGACACCCATCCTTGACCATAGAGGCTTATGACAACCGGATTTGAAAGTAATGCTCAATCCTTTACAGCATGTCTGCAAGAAAAGGCATGCATGGAATTGAACTTGGGTTTCACCTTCTCTCTCATCTATGGAAGAGTACTGTCTTGCCTCATTAGCGGCAGTAAATCATAGCCACAAATCCTTTCCCTGAGGTCCAGAAATTAGCTATTAACATCCGGGGAGACAATTGCAGTGTTTTGTCAGCAGTCATAACAGAATACTAAGCAGGGACTTGGGGCTCCCCGAGGCAAACAGGACAGGGAAAGGAGTTGGCTTCTAGCCTACAAACATACAAATAAATAGCACCCCATGGGGTTAAGAGTCTTCCTCCGGAGCTAATCACTAATTCATTTAAAGGTGACTGCCATCGTCACCCAGAAAGAAAATGGAGTTTTCTTCATTTTTCCTTCAGACATGAACCATATTTGACATTCGTGATCTCCTGTGCTTTAATTTTTATAAACTCCTTGGTGCCGGCAGAAATGTTAATCCTTTAAAAAGAAAACTTCTCCTTCTTATTCCAGCAGCCCTGGTGAATAGTAATAAAACATCTGAACACAGCCAGTCCTATGATTTTATTCCACAGTCCCGGCATCCCCAGGCTTGAGTTTGACCTCCAGGGTTCACAATATACTCCAGGATAGGAAAGGAAAAGAGCTGGGTGAGGAATAGCAAGGAGGTAGAGGAGAAAAAGGTGGAGATATCACTTGTGTGGGTGTGTGAGTGTGTGTGTTTCCACTGAGGAAAGAAGAGATAAACTGTGAGCAACGAACACCTAAAACAGAATGTCATCCATTTATATATCTGGTTGAGGCTCTGGGGAGGGTACAGAGATGAATCAAATATCATCAGTATCTTCCAGGAATTCACAGTCTAATGGAAGGAAAAAAATATGCAAACCAATGATCTCACATCACTTCTGTGAGTGCTATAAGATGCGAGCAAAAGGTCTTAGCTTTATCTGAAGGGTCTCAGGGTAGGTTTTCTGGCAGAGATGATACCTGAACCAGATATTACAAGTTGTCCAGGAAATAAAGGTGTGAGAAAGACCAGGAAGAACAAAGAAAGGTAAAGTAAGCAACAGAGGAGTATTTATCAAGGCCCAAAGAATTGGGTGAAAGGGAGATAGGTTGCTGAAGTAGGCCAACTGACATAGAACCAAGTTTTGCTCTAGAAAAAATTTACCAGAAACGATTGCATCAGAATGATCTATTTTGTGGCTCTGGGGAGAGGAGATTGGAGGGAAGCACAGCCTAATGCTAGGATGAAGCAGAAAATTGTGTAGGTTTACCCACTGGAAAATTTGGCAGCTTTCTAGCTTGTGATATTAAGAGTGCTCTCCCGGGCTTCCTTGGTGACACAGTGGTTAGGAATCCACCTGCCAATGCAGGGGACACGGGTTTGAGCCCTGGTCCGGGAAGATCCCGCATGCCGCGGAGCAACTAAGCCCGTGCGCCACAACTACTGACCCTGCGCTCTAGAGCTCATGTGCCACAACTACTGAAGCCCAGGTGCCTGGAGCCCGTGCTCCGCAACAAGAGAAGCCACCACAATGAGAAGCCTGCACACCGCAACAAAGAGTAGCCCCACTCGCCACAACTAGAGAAAGCCCACATGCAGCAACGAAGACCCAATGCAGCCAAAAATTAAAAAAATAAAACAATAATAATAATATAGAGTGCTCTCCCTTCCTGTTTTAGTCTTGATACTGATAGTCCCATCTCTAGCATTTCCCACAATTATCTGGAAAGTTTATTAAAAAATGATGATTCCTAGAACCTACTCAATTAGCATGGGGGATCCAGGAATATGCATTTTACAAAATTCTCCCAGGATATTCCCATGCACATAAAAATCCAAGAACCACTGCTTACAATACACTGTTTTAAGTCACTGAATACAGAAATTCATATCTTATTTGGAAGAAGTACTGAATCCACCATTCACACCTTAATTTGTTTTCAGGTGTCAGCAACCTTTAACGACAGTTGGGATGGGAGGGGTAAGGGCACCTGGTGTTGCAATGGGAGTGGTATGAATGGGATTTAATCTACAGTGCACCTACAGTGTGCTAGAAAAAAGTAGCATGGTAACAAGAGATCAATGAAGAAAAAGGAGGGGATCAAATGAGGAA
Source organism: Delphinapterus leucas (assembly GCF_059928025.1). Lineage (NCBI taxonomy): Eukaryota > Metazoa > Chordata > Mammalia > Artiodactyla > Monodontidae > Delphinapterus > Delphinapterus leucas. The sequence goes on along the minus strand of NC_143130.1, from coordinate 43,542,637 downwards.
GTAGTCAAATGCATAACCACCTTATGACATACAACACTTCATAATACATCAAAATGCTCTCATACTTCTTATCTCCTGACATGGCCATTACCATCCATATTTTACACTCCAGGATAGTAAGAATTGGACATTCTAAATGACTTATCCTTACTCTTGCCCCTCCAAGAAAACAATTCCTAGAGTGTCAAAATGCAGATGAAAATCCAGATTTTTTTCCCAAATCCATTTTCTGTAACATGAAGTGCCAATTTTCAATGGCCAGTTTTCACCTCTTTCATATTTTTTTCCTAGAACTAGTCCTGTCTCCATTTGAAGATTTTTTGCTCTTTGCATATTTTCAGAGTAATAATAATAATAATGATCATCACCATAACAATAATAGCTACTACTTATTGAGTGATCGAAATTGCGAGACCCAGTACAAGACATTTTAAAATACATGAATTGAATTCTCACTATAGCCCTGTGTGGTAGGCAATATTATACATATCTTAAAGATGAATAAACAGAAGCTCAGAGAGGCCAAGAAACTTGCCCTGGGTTCACAGTTCTTGAAAGAGACAGAGCTGCCATGGGAATATAGGTCTGCCTGACTTGAAACCAAAATGCCATTTTCCCTTTTCTTAGTTAGTCTGACTTCTGGGAAATCATGTCAATGATTAGGTTAGATTCAGGGAAATAGACATTTTTTCCAGTTTCGGCTGTAAAATATGAAATATGTTGTTAATGAGAAGGGAGCTGTGTAAGACAAAGTAGGAATAAATTACAAGCTGGCGGCAGCCTGAAATAGCATGGCAAACCAAGATCTGCTCCCATCAATGCATGAATTTTATGGAGCCTAGGCAGGGAGGATGGAGACAACCTTGTCTTTGGCTGGAGGTTGCTCTGAGAGGACAGCAAAGTAGTAAATCCCCCCACCTTGGGTCCCAGTGTGGAATCTCACTAAAGGTGGCTGTGTCCCCATTCACACACCATGAACAGGGCCCTTCTTTTCAAACTCACTGGCTCGGCTAGCCAGGCACTGGCAACGGCATGAGAGAGTGGCGGCTATGCCAACTGGCTCTGGGCTACCTCATCTCTCTTGATTGCTGCACTGGGTCGATTTGATGAGAAGCAGATTAACGCTGGTGGGAACACAAGATATACTCCAAATCTCCTGTTTATTCTCACTCCATCAGGAGAGAGCTAAAGGGAGGCTGTGCCTGGGGGTGTGACATGGGGTAGGGAGGGGGCAGACATGGAGCTTGATGAGAGATGGGGTGAATTAGATAATCTGTGCATCAAAAGGAGACCAGAAGTTGCTTTCCCTGATACTGGACTTGCCGTTTATCCAATCTTAGCTTTGGAACCCAAATGTTACCTTCCAGTGGAGTGGCTTATTTCCAAATTATCTCTACTAGCACCTCCTTTTAACATTTGAGTAGTAGTTTTTATTATTTTAATCATGGTGAACAGGAACCATCACAGACTGTCAGAACTGGACATGATTCTGTAGTTCAGCTAATCCAAAAACTTTCTTTCTCTTTTATTCCTTCCTCCTCTTTCTTCTCTTCCTCCCTTCCTCCCTCCCTCCCTCCCTCCCTTCTCTTTCCTTCCTTCCTCCCTTCCTCCCTCCCTCCCTCCCTCCCTTCTTTCCTTCCTCCCTCCTTTCCTTCCTTCCTTCCTTCCTTCCTTCCTTCCTTCCTCCCTTCCTTCCTTCCTTCCTTCCTTCCTTCCTTCCTTCCTTCCGTGGACAGGTATGGAAACAGAAGTTATAGGCATCAATCCATTAGCAATAGAGTGAGGATTAAAATGCAAATCCCCTGCTTCATGCTCCTTGACACTGTGGACAGCCACCCACTTCACTACTTCTCCTATTGGTGTCAAAATCAATTTTTCACCAGATCCCATTGAATTTTGAGCGTGTAGCTCACGTTGGTGACAGACATGATAGAGACAAAGAGAGCAGTCATCTTTGAAGCCATCATTTCAATCTGCAACTCAGGAAGGGTGGCAGCTTGGTCTAGAGGATCCAGAGCATTTAGTCCACAGAGCCATCAGAACTTCTGCCTGAGCTGTTGTTATTTTACAGCCAACATTAATACTCTCAGGGAATATCTGGTTGCCTGGAAACAGAGGCCCATCACTGAATTCATTAATATTTATCCAGTGTGCTTTTATGAGCTTTATTATATAAATGTTCTCCTTTGATTCTAATTAACAGGTAAATATCAGCAAATGAAACATTCTCAAGGATTTATGGAGATGAGTTTGAATTTCCAATTTTCTCTTTGTGTTCCCAACTTCCCTGTGATGAAGTTGATGCTTTGACTGGATTCATATTCTGACTAAGAATCCAGATGACATCAGATGTGTTTATAGAGGAAGAAAGGAGGCCAATACTCCTCAGTTTTGGGTGGAGATGAGGGGTAAAAATCTCCCTGTTTAAGAGAGAATTAACATGTAATTCAACTCTGTAGGAAACCTTGACATTCTGTCCAGAGATGAAGCTAGATTGTATGATTCTGAATTAAACTCATGAATATAACAAATGTGTTTCTAGATAGTTGGTTTCTAGATAGTTGGTATCAAGTAAAAACTTGTAGGCAGAGAAGGGCTAACAATTCTTAGACAACTGCTTTTGAGTTTTACCATTGAAGTTCTTTGTTCACCTTAGGTAAAAGTCATTCTTCAGATGACGTTATGCATTGAATTGTATCCCCAAAAAGATATGTTGAACTCTTAATGCCCAGTACCTATGAATGCCTTATTTGGAAATACAGTCTTTGCAGAGGTAGTCCAGATGAGGTCATTAGGGTGGGACTCAATCTAACATGACAGGTGTCTTTACAAGAAAAGCAGAAGACACACAGAGATTGAGACTCAGGGGAGAACACCATACGATGAGAAGGTAATGTTGCAAGTGATGCATTTACAGGCCAAGGAAGGTCAGGGATTGCTGACAACACCAGAAGCTAAAAGAGAGGCATAGGACAGATTATCCCCTACAGTTTTCAGAGGGAACATGTCCCTGCCAACATCCTAATTTCAGACTTGCCACCTTCAGAACTGTGAAACAAAAAATTTCTGGGTTCTTTTTAAGCTACCCAGTTTGTGGTAATCAGTTATGGTAGCCTCAGAAAACCAATATATAAAAAAACAGACATAAAATCACGTTTCAAACGGTTTAAATATTTTCTCTATTGGTAAATATTGAAATTACCAAATTCTATAGAAAACGTCTAACAGTATGATCTGTGACTTCCACTTTCTGGTTCAAACTCACAAAACAGAAGTACTCCCAATTCTCAACAGTTTCTTTCTAGTAAATTTGATCAACACAGGCTATACAAAATCTACATCCTGAAAGGCATATTGAGGAGGACTTAGTTTTTATAAATACAATACATAGGAAATAAAATCAAACAGAAAGTTGAAAACAAACAAAGAGGTACTTAACTAAAATGTATCTTCTATTTGATTTTTTACTGCTTTATTTAAGATTTTTGGTTGGAGAAATAGTCATCAATTCATTAACTCACCCATTTAATCAATAATCCATTCATAAGTCATTTTGCATGAATATATGATGTTTTCTAAATGTTTTTTTCTTCTAATCTATTCTCTTAACTGATGCTTTCACAAATCAGAGTTATCAACATTTGACAGATATCCACGGCATCAAAATAGAGACTTGAGGGTCATCACCTGAGTTACCAGGAATTTTCTTTAGTTTGAAAGCAAAATAGTCCACTTATTTAGCTAATACATTTCTACTATTGTCACATTAAATGGAGTATATCAGTATCCTGAAAGAATAAACCCTTGAGATAAAATTAGAAAGACCTCATGACTTACAGCTCACCTTAGTTACTGAACTTGAAATTCAGAGCCTCAGGACTGCTCTATCAACTTCCCTTAACTACCTACCTGCCTTTAAAGGCATGTCTTGTTTTATTGCACTTCACTTTATTGCACTTCACAGATGTTGTGTTTTTTACAAATTGAAGGTTTGTGGCAACCCTGAATAGAGCAAGTCTACTGGTTTTATTTTTCCAACACCGTTTGATCACTTCATGTCTCTGTGTCACCGTTCGGTAATTCTTGCAGTATTTCAAACATTTTAATTATTATTATATTTGTTATGGTGATCTGTGATCGGTGATCTTTGATGTTACTATTGTAATTGTTTCGGTATTTTTTTAGCAATAAAGTATTTTTAAGTTATATACATTGTGGGTTTTTTTTGACATAATGCTATTGCACACTTAATAGACTACAGTATAGTGTACACATAATTTGCATATGCACTGGGAAACCAGAAAATTTATGTGACTCTCTTTGTGGCAATATTTGCTTTATTGCTATGGTCTGGACCAAACCTGCAATATCTCCAAGTTATGCCTGTACTCTCACTGCCTTTGGAGATGTAACATTGCACGTGTTAAGATAGAGACTTGAATTCTTGATTCACAATAAGATGAAACCTTATAAAAATAGGTTCTACAAATTATTGGGCAAATTTTTCCATGTTAAAGAGTTGTAGAGACTTTAAAAAAATAACTTACTTTGTAAAAAATTAGACAAAAGTCATATATCAGATGGTTAAGGTAAGAAATTATTGTCACCAGTATAAAACAATAATAGAAATGTAAGTAGAAAGTTATGTCATTAATAAAACTGCCAGTAATTCATCAGAAAGAGATAATCATATATCTATTCAGTGCTTCTCAAATCCTTTTCCACAAAGAACCACAAATGAAACAATTAATTTACCAGGTTTTGAGGACATAATCTAAAGCGATTGCCAGCAGTGCAAAATTTCTTTCAAATCTTATTAGTTTCAATATTAATGCAAGCACATTCTTGTATGACATGCCAGTTTTATTACAAAAATATCAACTGTAATTTCTTACCGTGGAGCAGCAGAATTAACTATTGAGCATGATGTGTGAATGGACCTTGCTAGTGCTATACTCCTATCTGGGTCTCCTCACTTCTGTGGGCAGTATATTTCACTTCCTAGTCCTCTGCAGTAGTCAGGACCAAATGACTATTGTCTTAGTAGATTATATGCAGAAGTGATGTGTATGACTCCTGGTTCAGGTAATAAGATCCCCCTAATAACATTCCAACCATTTCTTCCCCTCTGGTGGTAAGTATGGAAGTGATGTGTTCACACCATAAAGCCACGTGATCAAAACAGATCGGATCGCTAAGTCACTGAGCAAGAGTCAACCAAATAGGTCTGGAGAGAACCCAATATAGAGCAGACTCTGGGCATTTAAGAAATAAATTCTATAATACTCCACTGAGATCTTGGATTTATTTGCCATCACAGTATAATCCCAGCCCTAACCAGTAAAGTAGGCATATTTACCACTTGACTTCAAGAATCTCCCTGCTCACAGAAGTGTGTGTAGCTAGACTTGGAAAAAAAGGGTCATATTTTAACTTCCCCAATGCTTTCCCAATAAGATATGAACATAGGGTTCAGGAAGGAACTAATGGTTTGGCCAGAGAGTAATGAATTAAGAATGCCACAGTAATTTGCAGCAACATGGATGGACCTAGAGATTATCATACTAAGTGAAGTAAGTCAGACAGAGAAAGAGAAATACAGTATGTTTTACTTATATGTGGGAACTAAAAAAATGATACAAATGAACTTATTTACAGAACAGAAACAGAGTCACAGACATAGAAGACAAACTTATGGTTACCAAAGAGAAAAGAGGGGGAGGGATAAATTAGGAATATAGGATTAATATATACACATTACTATATATGCAATAGATCAACAACAAGGACCTACTGTCTAGCACAGGGAACTATACTCAATATTTTCGAATAACCTATAAGGGAAAAGAATCTGAAAAAAAATATATATATATACAATATGTATGTATAACTGAATCACTTTGCTGTAACCCGAAACTAACACAACATTGTAAATCAACTATACTTCAATTAAAAAAATAAAGGGGGAAAAAGACGTATTACACTGGGAAGAAAAAAAAAGGAGAATGCCAGGATAAGAAATTTAAACTTCATTCTTTAGGCACTGGGCAGCCCACAAAGCTTAAAAAGTAGGAGATTGGATTGAGCAAAACTTCAATTAGGGAGATTGATACGGTGTTGGAATATCCAAGTTAAAGAATTGAAGCAGGGAAAGGCTGGGTGAAGGCCACCACTTAAAGGTTGTTAAGATAGTCCAGATAATTGTTGACAAGCTCATGGACCAAGGTGGTAGGTACAGGAGCAGACAAGAAAACGATTTGGGAGAGACTCTTTGGAAATAGAACTGACCCTATGTGATAACTAGGGTAAAAAAGAAAGAAAGTGACTGCAAAGTTTCAAGCGTAACAAGGCAGAAATAAGGGACCCAATAGGAGAGGCTTTCAGAGAGATTTTTGCCTGATCAAAAATCTTCACTAAGCTGAGCCCTGCCTTGCTTTTCTCTGTGGGGAGACTCAGGCTTCTTCCACCTTGTTTCATCACTATCTTAAAACACAGCCTCCACTCTCACCAAAGGGGAAGAGACAGACAGTTGTGCAGGGGCTTTTCACAGCCTGAATCTGGAAGTGATGTCCCTTCTGTTCACAGTCCATTGCTAGACTTGTCACTTGATGACCCTGACCAGCTACAAGGGATAGGAGATTGATATAACACAAATCAGCTAAGCTAAGCATTAGCAGGTATCTGTTTCTGTTGCTACTGGCTCAGTTGAACAGAAATAGGGCATTGATTCATGTGTTTTGGATAGGACAATTCTTCATGCCATATTGTCCCGGGGAGCATCTGGCAATGTTCATAGTTGAATATTAAATCTAGAAGATCCAAGGCAAACTGAAATTTCTAAGAGAAATAATGAAAGACTTTTGAGAATGCGAGTTTTTAATTACGTGGAGTTGGTTACCTGAATATCCCAATTTATGAGGAGACTCTTCTAGCTATGGGTAAATTTCAGAATTGTGACCTCACATTTCTGTTCTTTCTACTTTTATGAGGGAATGACTTCTTATAATTTCTTACAAGCCATTCTCATTAAAGCAAAGGCTGGTGTTAAAGTAGATCTAGTGATTGGTCAGGATAGGCAAAGCCACAGTCCTGTGGACTGAAAGTACAGTTTCAACTAAAAGTTTAGGGTTATGTTAGGTGTCACTTACCATAATAAATATTTGCCTATTGTCTTTCAGCTATATATGCCCCACACCCGCTATACTCTGCACTGCACTGCTGGGGTAGGGAGTTGGCAAACAATACTTTTGAGATTCCTGGTCCACCTGGCTTTCTGTTGGGTTCCACCAACTGTAGATACTGTTGGGAAATAAGAAGGCAAGTAAAAGGAGACATTTCTTGCTTCTGGATCTGACAGTGTGGCAGTAGATTTACAGGTAACGTGATAGGGTAACTTCAGCTTCCAGCATCCCAGGGAGAGCCTGTGTGTCTTCACCCATTCCAGCCCTTGCCAAGGTGGCATTCGTTCAGTGGAAGTGACCACAATCGCACAGCTAGCAATGCATCAGTTGGTACAGACCAGTGCCTTCCAGTGAGTCTACCCAGAACATTAGCAGCTTCTAATCTTTGAGCAGTACCTATTTTTCATCTTGTTTCTCCAGTCATTCCTCTATTCCCCTTCACTCTTGTAGTTCTTTCTACTCCATTGTAACCAATTTTCTAAATTAAATTCTGTGTGTTTAAAATACCTAGAATGGTCAACAGCACCCTGTCTGATACGGTGGGAAGAGTACTAGCTCTAGGTCTGTAAACAACAACTTTGTGTGAGCCTAGAGTATCTTCAGACTGCATTCACAGGATGACAAGAGGAGTCCCACACCTTCAAGGTCCAGATGCTTATGGAAGCCAGAGAACCAAGGTAAGGAGGAAATATACCTTGGAGGTACCTAGATATCTATTACTTCCTGTAAAAATTCTGTTATTTTCTTTTCCTAAAAGAGGTAGAATGACTTTAAAATTCTATTTGTAGAGTGAATAAGGGTAAACCCTTTTGATAACCACATTTGAAGCATGCTGTGGAATCAAATAAGCCTAGATTCAAATGTTAGTTGGGTCAGACACAAGCTCTTAAATGTCCCTGAGTCTCACTAGCCTTTCTATAAAATGGAGATAATAATATTGCCGTAATATTAAAGTATATTCACCAGAGTGTATTACTTATTAAGTACCAAGCGAGATTAATAATAATTGCTAACATTTCTGGAGTGTTAACAGTGCCAGTCATAGGCTAGTGCTTCTTCATGGAGCATGTACAGTCCACAACCCTGTGAAACAGATTTCATTGTTAAACACATTTTATAGATGAAGAACTTGAGATTTAGAAATGTTAAAGAATTTGCAGAAGACATTGAACTAGTACATGTGAAGCTAAGACTCCAAATTCTGCAGTCTGACTCCCAAGCCTGCAACTCAGTCACCTTGAGACAAAACCATCCTTATTGCATCAAAACTGCCAAATACAGTGCCTGGCACACGTCAGGTGCCTAATGAATGGGAGATATTATTACCTTACTATTCATAACTACAAGGATCACTTGGGATGAGGGCAGGTGATCATGCTCAACCAAGAACATCATGGCTTAGATGAGGATGCTACCTTTGTCTTGGCCTCCCCTACTTCATCTCACACTGGGCCAACATGGCGGTCACATGCCATACGGCAATCCTGCTGAGTCATAATGCCCCTACCCCAGGGGGAGCTGGATGGGGTTCACATTTTCTCTGTCTCTATACACACAAAAACAGAAGGACACAGAAGATGGGCTGCTTGCTGATGCTACAACATATACCCACTCCTTCCCCTTACTGTAAGCCAAGTTCATCAGCTGGAATTACGATGAAAATAAGTAAATGCCTGAGCTAGATTAGAGAAATGACCTGACCCAGCAAAATAACCAGGACCCTAAGAAGCAACATAGCACTGTAACTCTTCTTCTCAGATCATTTTAAATGACCTCCTCTTTGAGTCTGGCCTGAAAAACCTGTCTCTGTGTTTCCCCTTGAAGCACTTTGTGATATGATGGATGGACCATGCCATATAGCAATAAATTGGACGGTATTCTCTCTTATTATCTATGATTCCTTGCTCTTCCAACAGAGTTTTTAATAAACACTTGAATTATTTACAGTAATCTACAAAGGCATTTTAATAGTGCATATGGTAGAGGGATGAGAGTGAAAAATGTCTTTGTTTCACTCTGACGGGCCGATGAACCATGACGCAAATGATCGCCTGCCTCATTTGTAATTATTCATTGCAAAGATCTTCATTCAGTGGCAGAAACTTTCTGGCCCTGGGTCCTAGTGCTCATGCGATCATGCGAGCGATTTGCCACAGTCTCACCCGAGGATAAGCAGTACTGCGCACAAAGTTTGGGATGGAATCCGACAACTGATGCTGCCTGTTAATCATTTTCACGCTAGTCTCTGAGAGAGAGAAGCACTCAGGGTCTGCTTTTCCCCACCCATAGAGAAACCATGGTGTGGTCCTTCTGATTGCATTGTTGATATATGTGTTCAATTACCCTGAAAAGTCTAACCAGGATCTCTTAACTGTACTACAGTCTTTATAAATGCAGATGGTGTCCAGGGTAGACTAAGTCAATGGAGATTATCTGACCAGATCAGGTGCCTTTAAACCAGCTGGAACCAGACATTGACCTGTAAATATTGTAATCTAAGATAACATCTCTGATCTTATTTACTTTGTTTTCCAACCAGCTTCCACTAGGGTCCATCTACTTCCTGGTTTTTGACTTTACCTTCTATTCTGAGCCATCTTCTCTCTGGACTTTTCATCTTCTCTCTGGATCATTTTCCTGTTTACAGCTGGATTTTCTATGTTCTCTAAGAATTTGGGGAATATCTCTCCCCTCTACAGCCCTCTGCTGAAGCCTCTTGCTTTAGCTTTTTAAGATGAAATGGCCAGCAGCCTGGGTCAGGCAACTCAAAAGTACAGGTAAATCAGTGGCTCTGTACTATGAGGCATCGTAAATATTTTATTTATTCATTTATTTATTTGGCTGCGCTGGGTCTTCATTGCGGCATGCGGGATCTCGGTTGCGGCACGCAGGATCTAGCTCCCTGACCAGGGATCGAACCCCGGCTCCCTGCACTGGGCGTGCAGAGTCCCAACCACTGGACCACCAGGGAAGACCCATGAAGCATCTTAGAGTCACCTGAGACTTTTAAAAAAAACAACGCTGAGGGTCTCACCCCGCTTAATGGAATTCAAATTTCTTGAGCTGAAGTCTGGGCATTGTATTGTTTAGAGTTTCAGGATGATTTTAATATTCCAACGAGGCTGAAAACCATAGATTTAGGTAATGGAAGATGTCACTTCTGATTTGGAAAGGAGAGAATACTAATAAGCTGCAGCCCGTCTATAGCTACACAGATTGAATTAATGGAAAGTGGATATTCCGTCGAAAATTACTGATCAAGCATTGCCCATGTATTTCAGCCATGTGGATTATGCCAATTAAGTCGGGGTTTCCGCCACCTAAGAGCTCTTCTTGAGAGTTGGAATTCGGAAAGTAAAGCCGTGTGTGGGGGTAAGACAGTGAGTACGTGTGTGCATGTGAGTGAACGTGTGTGAGAGAGTACATACGTGAGGGAGTGTGCGCACATGCATGAGTGTGTGTGTGAGAGAGATTATCTAAATAAACGCTATCACACCTTCCAGATGAAGGGAGTACTTTGAAATCACTCTCTATTTGAGGTGTTTTAATGTACAATGAGTTTTTCATTAAACTGCTATACTTTTGTGACCTAATTAATAGAACAGAGAATCTTTTTAACATAATGCAGACACTATGTGTGTACGGTGGGGACAGAGAAAGAGAGGGAGAGAAAACATACAATAAAGCTCCTTTGTCACAAATTCTCTAAAAGGACAGCCTACTCCAAATAGATATTATAGAATAAAAGCCTGTTGTGATGAAATGAAGCATTTGAAATAAAAGTTTCACAACATTCAAATGTGCTGTGAAGGATGTCCACTGGAGTTAAAGGAAGGAGTGGTATGAAAGAAAGCTTGCATGAGGCACTGCAGCCATGGGCATGGGCCAAACAGATGAACATGTATTTAAGTCGTGTGAAGAGCCAAATGTACAGAATTTGTACAAGGAGCAGAAATGAACATCAAGGTCACACGCACAGTGAACGGACTCTATGGAAACCGGAGTGAAACTGGAAGACCTGGGTTGCCATTTAAACTTGGGTTTTGAAACTTTTGCTCCAGCTGACGGTGTTGTTTCATGCCCTTTGCAATTAGGGAAGTACTATCAGAGAAGAGTCATGGGATCCTTAGTAATAGTTTTAGGTTGTTTCTTTGTTTGCCTCAGTGTTTTGGAATTTTCTTTATAATTAATATGTGTGTTTTAGGTGAGGAAAGTGTGTTTACTTATTTATTTTACTAATCTACCTCCTACTGCAAACAGCACCCCATGCATTTCCTGAACATTTTCTAGTAAAACAGCATGACATATCTCACTGGAGAAGTATGAGTACAAGCATGGGACTATAAACAAATAAAATTCATTTTAATTTTTTAAAAAAGTATTTGGATTCTTACTATGTACAAAGCACTGGACTAGGAATAAAACATGAAACATAGATCCATGTCTTCAACAAAGGTTTGTTGGACACATATTATATTCCAGTCTCTCTGTTGCATGTTATATACATGATTTAATTTGATCATTACAACAAACCAAAGAGGAAAGTACATCACTCAGATGAGAAAAGAATGAGTCATTATTTTTTCAGACTATAAAACACGTGTTTCCAATTATGTTAAATTTTGATGAGCACCTATGCTGTGCTAAATACACTATACATTACACGTGCTCCCTTAATTAATTATGTACAATTCCTTATTAAGATTACCACTTTCTTGATGAAGGAAATGAGGCTCAGATAGAATAAATAACTTCACAGTCAGAACAGCAATTTAAATCCAACTCTATCTGACTCCAAATAGCATTCTTTTTTTCTCACCAGTTGACCAACTGCACGTTGGAAAAGGGGATTGGGATAGGGTGAGAGAAAAAAGAAGATAAAAAAGATAAGACACAAATTAAAAATTAGAAGTTATACATTCACATTTATATTTCATACTTCCAAGACGTACCTCTGAATGTCTTTCTGAAATCACTTACAGCTCTTATGTTGAGAGCCAACTTAAAGGCCATTCCTGGGAGGTTTATAAGATATTTGGTCTCCAAAAGATGAAATTAAAAGCAAGTAGAAAAGTGCGAAAATGATACAGAAATCTTACAAACAATAAAAGTAAGACTGTGGGTGTGTTTCCCTTCCTTTTATTTTATCCGTGTAATCTAATGATTAATTTGAAATCAGAGAGCATACACAGCTTTTGAAACAAACAGAAAACGTACTAAAAGATAGACGAGGATGCAAGTCAATCTTAAGCCTTGACATTCATATTTTGGTGTTGACCAAGTATAGCAATGTCTGGCTTCACAACCCTTACTCACCAGACTTGAGATATGGGGGTGGGGGGAACCCTAGTCCTCCCACAAAATTATCTTTCAGAACATAATTGTGCACTATCCGTGTATATCCTAAGGGAAGTGATGGCAATTCCCCCAAATAGTTCTGCAAATAACTTGGGCTATGACAGCATTACTTTGGGAGGTACACATCCTCCCAAGGCGTTTGTTTTGTAGAGAATATGATTATCTCGGAGCTCTCAGTTTATCAAACATTCATCACAGTACGTTACAGACTCAGTTGTCTACTGAACCAAAAGGGAGAGAGAGAGTTTCAAAAGCAAGCTGAAAACACTCATAGATTTGAACTTGGAAACACTTTGTTCTCTTGGTCACTAGAGCACTATACTCATCTGGTTTTCAACCCACTTTGCTGGTACTCCTATTGGATCTAAATTGATGGATCCTTCTTTTCTCATGGGTCTCAGTACTTGAGCTCTTCTTTCTACTTAATCACTCCTTAGATGACATCATGACATCACATGTCTTTAAATTCCATCTCTATGCTGACAGCTACTAGATTTATATCAGCTTAGATTGCTCCCCTGATGTCCAGGCTCTCGTGTCCAACTGCCTACTTAATATCTCCACAAGGATAACTAATATGGATTTGAAACTTATCACATCCAAAATCGATTTTCCGATATTTCCTCTAACCTGATTGTCCTATAATTGTCTTCATCTCTTTTAATGGAAACTCTATTTCTGTTTGCTCAGGCTCCAAACTTTGGGTTCATCCTTGATTCCTCCTCTGTCTTTCACACCACACACCCAAGCCATCAGCAAATCCTATGAAACATAACCAGAATCCAGCACTTACTAGTACCTCCACTACCACCCCCCTGGTCAAACCACCACCATCTCACACAAGTTGCTTCCAGCTTTACTTCTCTATAGTCAGTTTCAAACCTAGCAAGCAGTGCATGCAGCCTTTTCAAAATAGAAGTTAAATTGAGTTCTGACTCTGCTCCACCAATGTTTTTCCATTTCACAAAAAGTAAAGCAAACAGCTTTACAATGACCTACCAGGTTGCACAAGATCGAAATCCTCATTATTCCTCTGACCTCCTTATACAGGACTCCTCCTAGTTCACACTGATCCAGCCACCTGGTATCCTTGCTGCACCTGAACCTGCAAGTCCCACTATCATCTCAGGACCTTTGCACAGCCCTCCTTTGTTCCAGGAACACTCATTCCCATAAAACCAGTGTCAGAGTTTTCTCCCTCATTTGAGACATGAATTTAATTTATATTCTCCAAAGGAAATGCTTATAAAATGGAACACTCAGTCTCTAGCTACTGCTTTATTTTCTATTGAAAAGGGGAAGTTTCATGAAAGCAGAGGTCTCCCAAATTCCAAACCGAAGCTGATCATCCAACACCAACCATGCACCAGAAGAATGAGATAGAAACTAAAAGCTGAAATATGTCAGGCATCTTCTAATCCCATGGAAGAGGCTCAAGAAGGAGACCTCATGGCCTCAAAAACCCTAGGTTTAAGGACCCTAGGAAATCACCTAATTATTTTTGCCTAAAAAGATACCTTTAGCCCAGTACTTTTATTATTTTTCTTAGACATTTTATTTTTATTATTTAATTAGAGTTGATTTACAATATTATATTAGTTTCAGGTGCACATGATTCAATATTTTTTATAGCTTATAGTCTATTTAAAGTTATTGTAAATTAGTGGCTATATTCCCTGTGCTGTACAATATATCCCTGTATCTTATTTATTTTATACATACTAGTTGGTACCTCTTAATCCCCTAACCCTATCTTGCCCCCCCCCCCATCCCTTTCCCCATTGGTAACCACTAGTTTATATTCTATATCTATGAGTCTGTTTCTGTTTTGTTATATTCATTTTTTAAATTTTTAAAAATTTTTTAGATTCCACATATAAGTGGTAACATACAGTATCTGTTTTTCTCTGACATTTCACTAAGCAAAATACCCTCCAGGGTACATAATACCATCCATGTTGTTGCAAATGACAAATTTTCATTATTTTTATTACTTTATTACTTTATTACTTTATTACTTTATTACTTTATTACTTTATTTATTTATGTATGTATGTATGTATGTATGTATGTATGTATGTATGTATGTATGTATGTAGCTAGCTAGCTAGCTAGCTAGCTAGCTAGCAGTACGCGGGCCTCTCACTGCTGTGGCCTCTCCCGTTGCGGAGCACAGGCTCCGGACGCGCAGGCTCAGCAGCCATGGCTCACGGGCCCAGCCACTCCGCGGCATGTGGGATCTTCCCGGACCGGGGCACGAACCCGTGTCCCCTGCATCGGCAGGCAGACTCTCAACCACTGTGCCACCAGGGAAGCCCTTCATTATTTTTTAACGCTGGGTAATATTCCACTGGTGGAAATCCATTGTATGTTTACCATTTCTTCTTTATCCATTTACCTCTTGATGGACATATAGATTGTTTCCATATCTTAGCTATTGTAAATAATGCTGCTATGAACATTGGGGTGCATATATCTTTTTGAATTAGTGTTTTGGTTTTTTTTTTGATACATACCCAGAAGCTGTCTCATGCAGTAGCTCTATTTTTAGTTTCCTGAGGAACCTCCATACTCTTTTCCATAGTGGATGTACCAACTTACATTCTCAGTAACAGTGTACTAGGGTTCCCTCTTCTCCATGCCCTCGCCAAAATTTGTTATTTGTGGTCTTTTTAATGACAGCGACTCTGACAGGTGCGAGGTGATAGCTCCTTGTGGTTCTGATTTGCATGTCCCTGTAATTTTAAATGGGCACTCCTATTTCCTTATAGGTGTGATTTTACTGTTTCACTTCACCACAAAACATGTATAGCAACTCTCCTCTTACTCTTGAATGTGTTCCTTTTTCTATTTCCTGCCACTTACCATATATAAATAATAAGATAAATGTTAATTATGGAAAGGCAGATAAACAGATAAAAAAAGAGTTCATACAGGGCCAAGTCCTTGAAGAATTAAAGTCACCCTACATATAAAATTCAAGTGATAATATCTACTTTCAAATAGTACATGGCTATTAGACTACTATATAAAAAGCACTGTGGTGATCACCACTGATCCTATAAAATGAAGAAAACATGAATTTGGCCCTCAAGGAGTTCATCAACCAGTGCAGGGACATACAATCCCTAAATATAATAGGGGGCAAGCACTATATGAGGCTACAAAGAACTTTAGGCAGAAAAGAAAAATACATGGGGATAAATTTAATTTAAATAATACAATTAGGAGAAATTTCATGAGATGACATCGTTTTACGTGGGCTTTGAAGGAAAAAGAGAATTTCAATAAGTAGGAATGGAGTGGAACCAGTAAAGACTTAGTTTTCCTGTAGTTATTCATTCATTCATCATAATGTTACCGAGAACATTCTACGTGTCAAGAAATGTGTTAGATGCCCAAAAGGTGTTCTCATTCAGAAGGAAAAAGAACTACAAAGGTGAGGAAGTATGCAAAAATTGAGGGGAAAGAAATTGGTTGAGGAACTGGTAAGAAATAAAGTGAGAGTGGTTAGTTGACAAAGTAAGATGGGGAACCAGAGGAAAGGGAAATGGTATCTTGTTTCTAAAGTGTATGATTTTACTGTAAAGCTCTATAGAGGTACCAGGTTGTTTTTGTTTGTCTGTTTTTGTTTTGTTGGAGTTTCTTTGGCCACACTGCGCATCATGCAGAACTTCCCCAACCAGGGATCGAACCCCCGCCCCCTCCAGTGGAAGCACAGAATCTTAGCCACTAGACCACCAGGGCAGTCCGGAAGTATTAGTTTTTAGTATTATAATCAATACTCTCAAATGGTGTGCTTAAATATTTTGAGTGTATGCAGTAGCAAGGTTTTTTTAAGGAGGGAAATGACATTCTCAGTACTCTTCTCAGGAGGAAAAACACGCTAATATGCCCCAAAGAACACTGGGATAATGGAGTTCCTCAGAAACAAATCCCATAAGTACCTCTCTAAAAGAATCCTTTCTGTGTTTGCTTCGGGGCCATCTTAACACATTTAGGTATAAAGCAAAACAGGGAAGCACAAGCCAGAAAATTTGGTTATAAAGAAACTTGCCTCAGAGGGATTATTTTTCTTAAAACTATTAAATGTGTCTGATGTCCCAAACACAATTGTCTTCAGACTTGAATTATGGGGTTTTAAAGCGTTTATTTTGGGCTGGTTGATATAGTGATCATCCCCAGTCATTTCTCTTTAAAAGTTCTAAGACCCCAAACAGCCAATCTCTCTTTGCTACGATCATCTTAAACATTTCCATTTGCCCAGCACAACATGCTTCACATTTCCAGTCTATACAGGAAGCCACTGTGTTTAAACATACCTCAGGCTCTCTACTCTGCCTTGTTCTAAAAACACATTGAGCATCAGTGTCTATGTATTTAGATGCAGATATCTGACATATGTAGACTAAAGTGGCATTAAGTGAGATAATCCTACCTGTCCTGAGAATGTTAGAATGTTAATCTTCATTGCCCGCTGCCTGTCTCCCTTTAAATCTGGCTAGGGGTGATTGGCTGCTTGCTGAGATTTAAAAAGTAGATAACAGTCCAGCCTGTATACATGGCACTGGGGGTACAGACTTCACCAAAGCCAATTCAATTAGAATTTAACACCCTATTCAATCAGGCCTCCCCCTAACCTCACAGAGTAGTTTATTTAAACTCCCTTTTCACCATAAGGAAAAATTTCTACATTGTATGTTCAAATTTACCAAACAATACAGCTTCTCCAGAAGCCAAAAACAGGTATCTGATTTTCCTCTGCAATCTTCCTGCCATGTGATTTCACTGCTTTCCAAACTCAATGTCTCCTAGATGGCTTTTGTAATATATATATAATCAACTGCAAACAGATTCTGGCTGGTATACCTAAGGAAGTGGATGGCTAGGGCAATGTTTCTAGTGCAAACATGTGGAGTTCTTGGGCACCTACAAAGATGAACGTGGACCTCTTTCAACTAAAAGAAGCAACAAACAGAGATGCTCAAAAGACAGACTACAGGGCGATGAGAAGACAAGTAGTCAATGATTCAAACAGAAACCAAGGTTATTCCTTCTCCCTTTGCTCAGATCTGTGGATGGGTGAATTGTGTGTGAGCGGAGCATTTCACTGTATCCAAGGTCACTGAGCACAGAGGTGAGCCAATGCTAGAATCACAGACCACAGTTCATCCTTAAAAAGATGGAGGTAGAAGATATAAAACCTTAACTCTCTGGTGCTCAGTCTTTCGCTTCCTTCACCTCACTACCCTAATGACTCCCAGATTTGTATTTTCCAGATTGAACCTGTCTCCTGAAATTCAGGCTCATTTATTCTACTACTAACTACACTTGGATGTATTGGAGACTTCTGAAACCAATCATGTCCAAAATAGAACTCTTAATCGCCTTCCCAAATCCATTCCTCACAAGGATTTCTCCATCTAATTAAATAGCATCATCCTTCACCCAGTTATGTAGTCCAAAGTCTAGGCATCTTCCCTGTTTATCTTTTCTGATATCCCTTATACAACCCATTTAACAAGTCCTGTCACTGCTATGCTAGAATTATATCATGAACTCGATCAATTCTTACCAAATCTACTGCTCACATGTAGAGCCAACCTCAATCATATCTCCCCTAGACTATCGCAAAGACCTCTGAGTCTCTCCAGTTTCTGGGGTCGCCACTCACTGCCCTATGCCCTCCACAGTGGCTATTCCATGCATAGCAGTCGGCAGGGATCCTTTTTACCAAGAAAAGCAGATTGTATCACTCCCTTGCTCAAAATATCCCAATGACTTCTCTCCAGCTTTTGAATGAAATTGAAAATCTTTAGGAGGGACTACAAGATCCTACATGGTCTGGCCTCGCTTACCGCTTAGACCTCACCTCCACACACCTCCCACTCACCCCTTTTGCTGTCCCCTCACCCTTGTTGTGCCTTCAACATGGTCAGTTCTTTCCTGCCTCCAGGATTTTATACTGGCTATTACCTCTTCCCAGAATGTGTGCCCCCAGGAGATATGAAGGATTAGATACTTCACATTGTGTGGGTTTCAGTTCAAATGCTACCTCCTAGACAATCCTACCTAAAATAACGCTCATCTCCACCCTCTATTCACTGACCCAACTACATCCAACTGCATTTTTTTTCTTCTGAGGACTCAATCACCTAAAATTATATCATCTCTTTGCTTGTTTCATACTTGTTGCTTTCAACATAAAATAACTTCTATATGAGGTCAAGACTTTGTTTCACTAGCCACTGTTTCTTCAAACTTTATACCACTGCTTGGTATAAATAGGTGTTGAATACACATTTGTTAAATCAAAACACAATGTTAGTTGCCAACCTTCCAGTCACACTGCATGATGACTGCATTAAAACTATTTGGAATTAGTTTCAATGGACTTTCTATTTCTAGGCATCAACTTATAAATTCAATGCTTATTGTGCATAGTTTCGTATTTAGTTTTTTCAATCTTTTTAATGAGTACAAATGAAATGATCAGCCATAGCCCATCTTGTTTTGTATAGCAAACACTCCCTTGGGTGTTGGATTGGAAAATGAGATCCAAAGACAATTTTTCTTAAAATAAAGCCCTAAGGAATGGTTTAAAAATACACTGAAGCTAGAGTCATTTGTTCCTTGAGTGTTAGATGTTTCTTAGAGGAAGCCTCAACCCTGTGCAGGAATTCCTGTCTCTGAATTAGGGATCAGGGCACTTCTGTAAAGGTTTAAGTATAAGGTAACCTAAATAAGATCCGGAATTTAATTAAACTCCCATGTATGTACTGTAATCAATCTTACTAAACATATGAAATAAACAAATATCCTTTGTTTATCTTATAAAATTCCAAATGAAAAGAAAAATTTTAAAAGTGCCCATATTGGCAACCCCTTGAGAGAGCACTTCCAGCCTGGGTGTTCCACCAAAAACTATGAGACTAATGATATCTACCCCCACTTAACTATGATGAAGATTAAATAAGAAAAAGTAGGTGGATAGACTTTGATAAGTGTTACCAAGTCAAAGCGGTTCTGTTAACTCTGGGAAGGCCCCAGACTCAATGAGTCAGATGGTTTTGCCCAGTTCACTTGCACCCCTTTCCTTCAACTTAAGCAGAGGGACAGGTGTGGTACCACAGAACAAACTCAGATCTGGAACACAGCGTATCTCCTCCCCAGTCTCAACTCTAGAATTAACTCACTAAAGCCCTCGTATCTTTCATATTATCTCTCTCTCTCCTTGATTTTATTATCTATAAAAAGAGGAGCTTAAATTTGTCACCTATTAAGTGACTGTCAACTCTAAATGCTATGTTCTTTCATATTCCTTGGTACCACATAGTATGATGCTGCTAAACCATGAGAACTTGAGTAGATGCTATGTCCATTCCTTGTATTTCCTACCAGGACAATAAATTGAAGTAAAGGTATTTAGCATAAGGGACATCCTAGTGTTCTGAGAAATCAGGCTCAAATATGGCACCGCAGTAAGAGCTGGGCCCTGGTTTTAGTGCTAAGCTGTGTTAGACCATGAGAGGTACACTGTGGTCTGAGAAGTTAGATCATTGGACACACCACTTTACCCCAAGAGATAGAAACTGGATAGTGAATAAATTAGCCCCTATGGTACTACAGTTCTCCAAATTTAGAACAGCTTCAACAAATCTTTTGCTTTATGAAGTGGATGCCTCTCTCTCTTTTCTGTCTGTCTGTCTGTTTCTCTCTCTCTCTCTCTCTCTCTTCCCAAACCAAATAAAACACAAAGACCTAGTAAAGCAATACTAGCGTTTTCAGTATCTGTCTATAAGCACTGACTGGCACACTGAAGTTCTCATCCGCTGCAGAAGTTTCTTCCTGACATAAACACAGAACTAATAAACACGTTTTACTGAAAATAAATAAAGATTTGCACTCAACCTAAGTGTAAGGTAAAATGGAAAGTGAGCTGTTTTTCCAACAGTTAGGTTCAGTTCTTCCCTCCATGTGAGAGAACTCTGGCTTGTGGTAAATCCTGTAGAGAACAACCATATGGAGATTGTTTGACTTAATTGTATACGTTTTATTACAAAATATTTATTTTGAGTTTATTAAGACTGATACAGTTTACCTATTAATTGATACATCTTAACACTGACCAAGATTTGCCTTTTATCTACCATAAATTTAGACTGGCTCCTTTGAACACCCTAAGAAAAGAGAGCAGATTTCTGAGAGCAACTAAGACCTAAATTTTAAAAAGAAGGAGAAAGAGGTGGAGGAGGAGGAGGAAGCAGAGAAGATGGTGAGGTAGAGGGTGGGAAGGGAGGAAGGAAGGAAGGAAGGAAGGAAGGGAGGAAGGAAGGAAGGGAGGGAGGAAAGAAGGGAGGAAGGGAGGAAGGAAGGGAGGGAGGGAGGGAGGAAGGAAGGGAGGGAGGGAGGGAGGAAGGAAGGAAGGGAGGAAGGAAGGGAGGGAGGGAGGAAGCAAGGGGGGAAGGAAGGAAGGGAGGAAGGCAGGGAGGGAGGAAGGAAGGGAGGGAGGGAGGGAGGAAGGGAGGAAGAAAGGAAGGAAAGGAGGCAGGAAGGAAGGAAGGGAGGAAGAAAGGGAGGGAGGAAGGAAGGGAGGGAGGGAGGAAGGAAGGGAGGGAGGGAGGAAGGGAGGAAGGCAGGGAGGGAGGAAGGAAGGGAGGGAGGGAGGAAGGGAGGAAGAAAGGAAGGAAAGGAGGCAGGAAGGAAGGAAGGGAGGAAGAAAGGGAGGGAGGAAGGAAGGAAGGGAGGGAGGGAGGAAGGAAGGGAGGGAGGGAGGAAGGAAGGGGGGAAGGAAGGAAGGGAGGAAGGCAGGGAGGAGGGAAGGGAGGAAGGAAGGGAGGGAGGGAGGGAAGGGAGGAAGGAAGGGAGGAAGGGAGGGAGGAAGGGAGGGAGGGAGGAAGGAAGGGAGGGAGGAAGGAAGAGAGGGAGGGAGGAAGGAAGGGGGGAAGGAAGGAAGGGAGGAAGGAAGGAAGGGAGTAAGGAAGGGAGGGAGGGAGGAAGGGAGGGAGGAAGGAAGGGAGGGAGGGAGGAAGGAAGGGAGGGAGGGAGGAAGGAAGGGGGGAAGGAAGGAGGGAGGAAGGAAGGAAGGGAGTAAGGAAGGGAGGGAGGGAGGAAGGAAGGGAGGGAGGGAGGAAGGAAGGGGGGAAGGAAGGAGGGAGGAAGGAAGGAAGGGAGGGAGGGAGGAAGGAAGGGAGGGAGGGAGGAAGGAAAGGAGGGAGGAAGGAAGGAAGGGGGAAGGAAGGAAGGAAGGAAGGAAGGGAGGAAGGAAGGAAGGGAGGGAGGAAGGAAGGAAGGGAGGCAGGCAGGAAGGAAGGGAGTAAGGAAGGGAGGGAGGAAGGAAGGGAGGGAGGGAGGAAGGAAGGGAGGGAGGGAGGAAGGAAGGGAGGGAGGGAGGAAGGAAGGGAGGGAGGAAGGAAGAGAGGGAGGGAGGGAGGAAGGAGGGGGGAAGGAAGGAAGGGGGGAAGACAGGGAGGAGGGAAGGAAGGAAGAATAGGAGAAAGAAGGAAAGAAAAAGGCTTTCTCAGAGAAATAAGAAAAAAATAATACCCTGCAGGTCCTCAGCACTGTAAGAACACCTAGGCAATGGAATCTGCCTGAAGGTCTGGTTTAGGAATCTCAGCATCGAATATAGCATGTTCAGCCCTCAGGAAACCACACACCCGATTCCTAGTAGAGTTGAGTCAAATCCTTATCCATCTACTATTCAAAGTAGATCGCTTCAGTTTGGAGTATAGTATTTCCTTTTCCAACCACAGTATTAAAAGCCAAAGTTATGGATGCTCCAAAGAGCTATTAACAATCCCTTTCTTAGCTTAGTTTCCTTCCAAAGGAAGACTGTAAGAATTTGTCTGTGTGTCAGAATTTCACTCACTTACCACCTATTTATCAGAGAAATTGCAAGAACATTTGGCAGAAGGATGGAGAGAATATGGTGGGATCATGCATGATCTCATATCCACCCAATTTTTTTTTTCTGAAGAACAGAGTTTTTTTTTTTTTTTTTAGTTGGAAATAAGGGAGAAAATAAGCGATTGGTATTAAGGGAGGAAGGAACCCATAAAGCCACATAATGTTGTAACTCTGGGAAGAGTTTGTAGATTATTAAACAGCAGTGAATAAGTAGAAGGTCACTGAATTCTCTATTGAACATCTCTCCTCTGCTGTGAGATATAACGCTGCACAAAGAAATATGTAACTAATGCTTGAATGAAGAACATTAATGTGGTTCAAAGATCCTTAAAATCAATAAAATGACTTTAGACCCCACTGGCAAAAATAAAATGGCATCATTGAATTATTATTATTGGGCAAAAAGTAGGCTCTGAATAAAGGTTTGTGGATAAGGAAATGAGAAAATCTTGCCCCAGTCTAGAAATTGTGTGTGATCCTAAGTAGTCTAATCGAATAAATATTGCACTAGGAATTTGAATTTAATTCTTAAGGCCAGAAGTCTTCATCAAGGTACAAAACAACGCACTGGGATGCAAAAAAAATTATTAGACTTTCCATTTATAATATTAAGCTAAAAAATAAAGAAAATAAGCTTTACTCACATTTCCACGTGGATTGTCACCGAAGTCTTTGCTGGGACGTATGTAAGGTGGCCCCTGGCCTCATCTGATGAACAGGTGCCCTCATCTGATGCACAGCCCCCAAGACAAAAATTGACGGCCTCAACTTTTCTTGTTTGCTCGCTTTCAGCACATCACAATATGTTGTAATTTCTGTGGGCCAGGTTATGTGGAGTTGTGCATTAAATTATCTGGTTTTAATTAAACCATCATAAAATGGACAAGTGGTTTAAAAAGATTTTTTCCCCCCAAGACCTGCAAACTGAAGATAATATTAATAATGCAAGAACAAGTGAGCAGCTCAAAAATGGCAAAGCTGACACCTTCCTTTAACCTTGTGGTAGCTCTTCATCAGCCAAGCGATGAAGCAAAAATAATGACAATGTAATCAGTTCTGACAAGGTATCAGCTAAAAATACTTGAAATTTTCGAGAAAATTCTTTGAAATATTTACATCTGTGACTGTTAAGAATGAACTTTGTCCTAAGTGTACATTTTCTTATAAGCTATTACCTAATAATAGCATAAATTCAGGGTGATCAATGAGATAGTAAAATACTATTTATTTCATCCTGTTCTCATGCTTTTTACCCAGTATATTATTATGAAATATAGTAGTACGCTAATGCTAGCTTAATATTGCAATTCATGATTATGCTTTATAGATATTAACATAAAATAGAAATATAAACATTTGAGGAATTCCATATGCAATTATGTTTAATGATAGGCTGCTTTAAAAAACTGGAAACCACTGTTCTGAAAAATGTTTTTAAATAGAGGAATTACCTGAAAATCTAGTTTTAGAAAGGTAACTGATTGTACTACAGAGTGTGTTGGAGGAAAATATAAGAGTTATCCACTAGAAGGCTATTTCGATATTGAAGACAGGAGTCAAAGCAGATCTCAGGGAACCAAGTAGACTCCTCTCTAGTTTTTGTGCTGCAAAATAGTCCCGAGTACAGGTATTTGTTCACAGGGAATTGTCTTTTAAAGAAATAATATAACCCAGAGGAAAAAACCATAATTATATTTAAAAAAAAAAAAAGGAAATGATAAAAGAACAAGGGAAAAAAAACATCTCTTACCGAAGAAGACAGACCACCCTTGGCTTTTCTGAGCTAAAACTGAGAGGAGGAAAACAGGAAGTTTCCCCCTCTCCTACTAAGAGAACGAAATAAATAGGAAAGAGTTTTCATCTGCTCTTTCCTTCATAGGATCCCTGTGACTTAAATTTGAAAGGATTTACAAAGCCAGACCTCTGTGCTTCTCAAAGTTAACTAGGCAAAGAAATCTCCTGAGGATCTAATGAAAATGCAGATTCTGACTCAGTAACTGGATTTGGACCTGCATTTCAAACAATCACTCAGAGAAGGCTATTGCTGGTGGTCAGCAGGCTCCATTAAGAGTAGCATGGCTTTAGAGCAGCGATCTCTGAACTTACCTGAACTTGCATTATGCTCAATTAAAAATGCAAGAGCATACATCCCCAGTATATGTGGATTTACTGATGTAGAAGGTAATATATTTGCTATCACTTGTTACAAATATTATGGATATTATAACATGCAACCAAAAATAGAAAATTGCAAATGATAATATTTAAGATAAATGTGAATAGAAGTTCTGATATCTTTTTCCTGCACCCGCCCCGCCCCATAGGATCGTATACTGTACCCCCAATACAGGCACCTGGGTCTGGAGACTGCAAGACTAGAGGATAGTTATTAGTTACTTGGGGGTTTTTTGGGTCTAAAATGTGGGTGGTCCCTCCAGGTGGATAGCCTTAAGGCATTTACATAAGCCAGCTGTCAAAGCTTCCAAGACAGGAATTGGTTGAATCTAGTATTTCTAATACATAATTTCCTGTAAACTTAATTCTTTTTGAAAACAGCATGGTTACTCATCACAAACTATTTATTAAACCTTGCAAGACATGTCTAAGTTAAAATAATTAGCAACTTTCAAATAAATGCAGATAATCTAGGACAAATCAAATGCTCTTCTAGCTAAGTTGAATTGAAATAATGAAAATTCCTACACAACCGAACTTCTGTTTATCCTTTTGGCTACCTTTCACTTAAATTCTGCGTAATCAAGAATCTCCATTTGTGTACCTGATGTATACAATAGCTCTAAACTGTCTGAAAGAGACCTGTCAAAATAGAATTATCTACCTTCCCAAACTTCCAAAATTGCTCATTAAAAAAGTGGAAAAAATAAGGCTAAGTGTCTTTCTTGGGCTAATTATAAAACTTGATAGTTATTTTTCCTCTAAAACAAGGACAGTTTTCTTGACAACTACCTCTCTGCTATCAACTTGCCAATCTTATTGAATTAGTTAAAAAAAAAAATTCTAAGCTGTTCTCAAAATCTAGTGTGCCTAAGAATTCCCTATGGAGTTTGTTTAAAATATAGATTCTTGGGTCTTACAGAAACTCTTACTCACAAATCTAAATGGAATGAAATGAACACTAAGGAGTCCAGAAACAGACCCATAAATGTATGGAAATATATCATAGAAATGGCTTTTTTTAATAAATAAGGAAATGAAGAAATATTTACTTAATGGTGCTAGAACAATCGGTTTTTCCATATGGATAAAAATAAAAAAGTGCCATTTCAATCCCGGTAGGAAATAGATGGCACATACTTATTAGGATACTTTGGGGAAGAGTTTAATAAAGGGATTATTTACAGAGATGCTAGCAGGAAATAGTGAAACTGCAAAGGATGTCATAACCCAGGGCTAGAAACAGCAGAACTATTACTCCCTCTAGACTCAAGGAGAAAAAGGGTAAGAGAGGGTTACTAGGATTGGAAACAGAGCTGTTATGTAAGGAGGAGGACCTTGACAGTAGAAGTAACCTTTAATCTAGAGGCACAATCAGCCCCAGGCAATACTTCAGGGAAGAAGTATCCATTGAAGTATCCATAAATACCCCACCTCACCTTCCCCCTACCGTCTAATTTCCTTTGGTTCCTCAATGCCTGAAGCAAACCAGAAGCCAGAGGTCAAGGGATCTCTGTTGCGCGAGATATAAATGAGTACTTCTGAGCCAGAAATGGGTTCAAAATGGAGGAGAATTAATCTGGAGGGACATGTACAAGATATCCAACAAAGACTCCTAATGCATGCCACATACAAAATTAACTCCAGGTGCATTAAGATTCCTCTTCTTATTCTGCTATTTCTAAAATGTGGGTGTTATTGGTGAATAAAAATTAAAACTATTTTATTTATATAATTTGATTATTATTTATATAACTATATAAATTATTGGTGTGCATTGGTATAAAATAATATAACTAATTTTAGGAGAATTTTTGTTGTAGTTCAGGGGCACATTTTCTCAGCACAAGTTAAAATAAAATCACTGTTCTACGGTTCCAGCTCTTACCAAGATGTTGAACTAGGAGAGTTTCTGGCTGTCTCTCCCAGGAACGACCCCAAAAGGCTCATAGAAGAAAAACCAAGACACATCAGAAACTGTGAAAAATCTCTAGGGTGCGTGCTGGTTTGTGGGGCATAGTGGTTTTGTCAGAGGATAAAGCAATAGTTCTGTTTCTTCCTGACCATTGCTTTGGGATGAACTAAAGGTTCTCAAAGTCTGGCTCCAGGCCAGCATTAATAGCATCATCTGGGAACTTGTGACAAATTTAAATTCTTGGGGTCTCTCCCAGACAAACCCAAACAGAACTGAGCAGTCGGAGCTCATAAATCTGTGCTTTTACAAGTCCTCCAAGAGACTCTGGGATAAACAATGCCTCTATCTATACTAGAGTGGTCAGATTCACGAAATAAAAATTACAGTACACCCAGTTAAATTTGAAGTTCAGATAAACAACAAATACTTTGTTTTAGTGTAAATATTCTAGTGAAGTTCAGATTTAACTGCAAATCCTGCATTTTATTTGGCAACCCTAATCTATACCTATAGTCAGAATTTTGGTCCAGGTATCTTCTAGAATAAAATCAGACAGCTCAGAAGCACAGTAAGTATGAGGAACTGAGAAAAATAGGTGAATACTAACTTGGCACTAGTCAAAGCATGGTCTTCCAAATGGAGGCAGTCAGCTGAGAATCTGTAAGAAATGCAGATTCTCAGCCCCACCTCAGAAGGACAAAATCAGAAACTGTGGTGATGTGGCCAAGGAATCTATGGTTTACCATGCTGTCCAGATGACTAAGTTTGAGAAGCATTGTACTAACTAATCTCAGGCAATGAATCCCACCCCTTTCCCTTTCAAATGCCAAGTCCCAGACTGCTTCTCCCAGGACCACAAAGAGTGAAGCTTTGGCCTGAGGAATTGTTTGGGGACAAACCACCATTTCTCCGGTATTGTTTTCATTAGAATGAGTAACTCAGACCAGCCCACAGTTAAGGGGTCAGGAATTAAGCTCCGCCATATGAAAGGGGAATATGAAAGAATTTGAGGATATATTTGTTAAACTACCCCAGACACTAAACAGTGAAACTTAAAGGACAGAAAAATAATATTAATCAAATGCTTAACTAAAAGAAAGCTAACATGAGACACTAATATCAAATGAGAATATTAATATCAAATAAAATTGATTAAAAAACAAATTATTAGATTGATATGGTCACAAATAGAAAATAAAAAGTTAATTCAGCAATAAAAATATCAATATAACAAGCCTAAAGATGCAAGCATTTAATAAAATTGCTTGAAAATATAGAAAGTAAAAAAAGCAATGGAACTACAGGAAAAATAATTCCTCTACTTTAATAGAAAAATTAAAAATACCTCTCTCGATTATTAATAAGTCAAATAGTGGAAAAAAAATGTGAGTACATATAGGATCTGGAAAACATAATCAAGCAGTGTAACTTAATGACCATATTTTAGAGTTCTGCATGCAACTACTGCAGAGTATGCTTTTTTTTCAAGCATTGTTATGTACAAAACCATAAAGAAAGCCTCAACAAATTTCAGAAAATAAATATTTTTCAGATCATAATCTCTGCCCAAAACACAATTGGGCTAAATGTTAATAACAAAAAGATACTTTTTAGAATCCTCATTTGCTTAGGCATTTTAAAATACATGGGTGTACTGTAGAAGAAATTAAGAATAAAAATGTAAACATTTATAATTACATTATGATGAAACAAATATCACAAAACACATGTGTTCAGCAAAAATGATGCACCATTTATAGCTTTGAGACCTTACATAATAAAAGAAGAAAACTTCAAAATGAATGAGCTAAGTGTTGATCTTAAGAAATTATCCATAATGTAAATTGGTGCAGCCACTATGGAAAACTGTATGGAGGGTCTTCAAAAAACTGAAAATAGAGTTGCCACATGATCCAGCAATCCACTCCTAGGCATACATCCAGACAAAACTCTAATTTGAGAAGATACATGCACCACTATGCTCATAGCAGCACTGTTCACAATAGCCAAGACATGGAAACAACCTAAAGAAGATGTCGTACATATATACAATGGAATATCACTCAGCCATAAAAAAGAATGAAATAATGCCATTTGCAGCAACATGGATGGACCTACAGATTATCATACTATGTGAAGTAAGTCAGAAAGAGAAAGACAAATACCATATATCACTTATATGTGGAATCTAAAATATAAAATGAACATATCTATGAAACAAAAATAGACTCACAGACATAGAAAACAGACTTGCGGTTACCAAGGAGGGTTTATCCTGTGATAAACCATAATGGAAAAGAATATGAAAAATAATATATATATGTATAACTGAATCACTACTGTACAGCAGAAATTAACACAACACTGTAAATCAACTGTACTTCAATAATTTTTTTAAAAAATGTTATCCACAGAATATCAGAGTAAGAATAAGAGTAAAAAGAAGGAGAAGGAGAAGAAAGGTAAGAAAAAGAAGCAAAGGAAGAAGAAAAGTGAAAGAAGGAGAGGGAGGAAGAAAGGAAAAACACAACAGAAGTAAAGTCAAAAATTAATAAAATAGAAAGCAAAATACAATAGCAGTGGAAAAAAACACATGAGTTGGTTCTTTGAAAAAATTAAAGTAGACAAAAATCTGGCAAAATAATCAAGAAATAAAGAATACAAAAATAACATTAAAATGAAATAAAAAGTGAAATGTGTGTAGAAACTTAAAAGAAGATAAAAAGTTGAAATTCTTTAATATTACAAAATTTAATATTACAAAAATTAAAAGAAGTAGACAAATTCTTGGGAAAATATAACATCAGAATTGAGTAAAAATTGAGTGAAAATGAAATAAAAAATTTGATTAATTCTATAACTATTAAGAATTGTAGCAGTAAAGAAACACTAAGCCAAGATGGATCTAGTATTGATTTTTATCAATCTTCTAAGGTGAGACAAAGAAATATCATCCACCATGACCAAGTTGGGTTTATTCTGGATAAGCAAAGGTAATTTTATATTTAAAAATCTGTAATTGAAGTTACTACATTATTAGATTGAAAAAGGAACATTATTTTAATAGATGCAAAAAAGGATTTGATAAAATCTAACATTCATAAAAATATATGGGTAAAGTTAATTATAAATGGAGAGATATTATAAACATTCCTTTCACAATAGGAAAGGTGACAAGGGGATCCGCTATCACCACTTCTAATCAATATTTTAACAGAAGTACTAGCCAGTCCAGTAAGATTTAAGATACATGAAAGGAAAAAAGTAGACTCATATGTTTTGTAAAAGAGAAATCAAAAGTGTCGTCACTGGAACATAACTGTTTACATGGAAGAACTAAAATAAAAGACAGAAAACGTTTTAGAAATAATAGGATAATTTAGCAAGATGACTACATTAATTTATAAAAAGCAGCTCCTTAAATAACATAGAAATAGCAAGGAATATAAAATATCAATAAATAAGCAATATTAAAATTCAGATTTTATTTCTCAAAAGACCCATTCCAGACAGTGGAAAAGTAAGTTACAATCTGGGAAAGCATCTTTGCAAAATGGGAAATCAAAAGACTGCTACTGAATATATTTTTTAAAAGCTCAAAAATTAACTAGAAAAACACCAATAAACTAATTTTAAAAAGTCAGGTAGTAGGGAGCATGAACAGGCATTTCATGGAAGAGTAAACACAAACAACCAATAAATCTGTAAAGAAATGTACAGCATAATTATTGATCAGGAAAATGTCAGTAACGACCACAACGGCATGACACTTTATGACTTAATGGACAAAAATTTAAAATCTGACAATATCAAGTATTGGGGACAAGCACATGGATCAAATATACCTTGCTGGAGGGGATGTAGCCTGAGCACCTACTGTGGAGCATGGTTTGGTATTCCTGGCTAAAGTTAGACATCCTCTCTGCTATGGCCTGACAATTCCTCTCCTAAGTGTATACCAAGAGAAAACTTTGCACCTGAACACGGGCGAAATTGTCCAGCATGTTCATAGCAGCATTGTTCACATTATCAGAAGACTGGAAACCGTCTAAACCCTCACCAGCAGGAGAGTGCATGACTAAAGTAAATGCAGATAGTATTACATGGCAGTCAGAATGCATAACTACAGAGAACAGGGATGCAAGAATAGGGATAAAACATAACAATATAACATTAAGCAAAAAGTAACTGTAGAAGGATTATACACAGCATGATACCAATTTTATAAAGTCAAATAAAAATAATATAATTTTAAAAGAATTTCTGTATAAGAAATAAACATATGCAGAAAGGAAATCAAGGAAATGATGAATATGGGGTGGGATTCAAGATGATTGCCTTAACGGGTGAGGGGTGGCAGAGGGATGGGGGGAACATTTTCAAGATCCTAGCTTCTGCTATAGGTGATAGGTTCATGGATGGCTATAACATTATGAAGATAACTAACTAAATACAGTGAGATTTACAGATCAACAATATAAGGATTTTGATAATATGATTGTTCCTGAGATCTAAAGAAGAAGGAAAATCACCATCTCCCTCAGGGTAGAGAGACTGGTTTACAGAAGCTCTGCAGTGAGAAGCTGGGCAGACAAATAGTCTACACAGCTTTTTCTTTCTTGTGCATTAGATGTTTTACCTCTGGAAGACGGTATTCCATGTCTTGTGTGGTGGCCAGGACTTACCTGGCACTGCTCTGTCTCTTTCTCTTGTAGCTGTAAGAGACCTCTAGCTAGGATGGCAAATTCCACAATAATAGAAACGCACAAATATGGCAGTTTCCACAGTCAGTTTACATGGCAAAGACTGGTCCAGCCAGATATGCTATATCAGAGCCCTTTCATTTTAACCAATATCATTGCCAGTTTCTCCTTAGCCCACTCCTGCAGCCTACACCTGCCTATTCTGACCCCAGGAAACCTCCTTTTATTGAAGACCCTCTCTCCTCTATGCTGTATGTTGAGATGCTTGCTTTGTTTTATTTTTTATCATGTGCTCAATTACAGAATTTTGTAGCATCCATAGAATCTCGGAATGTTCCCGCCTGCTGATGGACAGACAGCTCTCCAAGCTCCTAATGCTGGTGTGATTTTTTTCTCTTTCTCTGTAAATTTACTGAGCTTTAGGGAGGAAGCAGGTATAACCTCAAATGCTCCGTCAGCCATTTTGAACTTGAATTTCTCATAAATTCCTTTAGAATGAGGACAGGGAGCTAGGACCGGTCTGGTCTCTTTAAAAAGAGAAAACGTTGCTGATGATTTAGAAAGATGTGTCCCAATGGTTTGAGTGAAGATTCTTAAATTATTTCTCAGACTCAGGCTGAGCTTCTAGAACTGAACAAAAACAAACAGAATGAATCTAAAAGAAAATTGGGTTGGGCCTGCTGATGCAGGGGACGTGGGTTCGTGCCCCAGTCCAGGAGGATCCCACATGCCGCGGAGCGGCTATGCCCGTGGGCCATGGCCGCTAGGCCTGTGCGTCCGGAGCCTGTGCTCCGCAGCGGGAGGGGCCACAGCAGTGAGAGGCCTGTGTACCGCAAAAAAAAAAAAAAGAAAAAGAAAATTGGGTTGCCAACAATTGAGGCTTTAAATAGCAAGTGTCCAAGCATCAGCACAAGTGTTGTATTCCTCAGACCACAGTGGCTTTCAGACACAGGGACCATGTCCACATGGTAAGTACATCAAGAATTGTTGGATTGCTAACAAACTGAATTTTAAATTCAGTTAGAATGTTAGAATGGCTTTAGAATGGCTGTTAGAATGGCTTTCCTTTTTACTCCCTTGTTTTCTCCCATTGAAAATGGTCACTTCCATTCCCCAGGAGTGACCTGAAATTTTAATTTAATTTTGTTCATAAGACATTCGAACCTACTGAAATAAGAGACATACTGAAGAGCTGCATGCAGGGTTTATTTTATTTTATTATTTTTTAAATTTCATGTGGTCCCTTTAGGAAATCATCTGTCAAAGCCATTGAAAGGGGTAGCTTGATTAGGTTGTATACACAATATGCACCAACATTTCCAGACATTCTGTCTATTGGGGCATCTAAGTTTTATCTTCAGCACTATCTGAGATCTCCATCAATAAACTTAACCCTTCCTTCTGTATTTCCCTCATCTTCTCACCTTCTTTGTTTGTACCTTAGGTGTCTATCATATCTAAAATTCAGATTCTATGCTATCTACCAATTCTACAGTCCTTATTATAGCTCACAATGGCCTGGCCCTGCCCTCCTCTCTCCTTGTCACTATGCTTTAGTTACATTGTCTTTGGTTTCTGAAACATGTCAAAATCCTTTTCCTCCCTCTGCCAAGAATATTCTTACTCTTTCACCTCTCCTGAGTAGCATCTATTCTTTTCAGTTGAAGTATCACTTTTTCTAAGAAGGCTTTTCTGACCTTCCCATACAAATCCCTAACACTTTGAACTTTTCCTTCAGAGCAATTATCAAAATTGTAATTTTATACGTGTTCCATTTTCTTTGGTTCTTGTTTATTGTGTCTCCAATACTGCACCAGGGCAAATATAGTACCTATTTTGTGTCCTTTGTGTTTGCAATAAATACAATGAGATTTCTAAAACATATTTGCTGAGTTCCATAAATAGAAGGTAGAATTTTTGATACATTAGGGCTAAAGTATAAAGTATGAGCTTGAGGAAGAACCCAGTTCAGATTCATTTGGTTACATCTTGCAGAGGTCTGAAATACTCAATAATTTGTGGCATTGTTTCCATCCCTTTCTCTTAGCTGGGCAGGCCCCTTTTACAGCTCTGGTCTTTCACCCCTGGTATGACCCAAGTCTACCATTCGTGCTAGGGATGAAGTCTTACTTTACTTTTACTATCCAAGAAAAACTTAGAGACCTGAAAATAGTCCTTGGCCTTAGCATCTTTAGGTTAGTCGCAAAAACTCTCTGAGCCATAGTTTCTTCATCTGAAAACAGGATAATAACATCTGTCACAGGTCACCGGGGGTGTTTGTACAAGACCACTCAAACAAAGAGCTCAGTGCTCATCCTGAAGCATTTGCCACTCACAGATGCTAGTTTCTTTTCCTCACTATTATTTCCTCACTGCATAGTTTAGGTCAAGTTTGAGGTCACACAGTCCACAAAAGACCACACTCACTTCTACAACCAATTGTAAGTTAGGGATGGTGGTTCCCAAAACCACCCTCAGGTTCAATAGTTTGCTAGACCGACTCCTAGAACTCACTGAAAGCTGTTGTACATACATATGGCTATAAATACTTTCAAAGTGAAAGATTAAAATCAGCCAAGGGAACAGACCTATAGAGCAGCATCCAGGAGGTTTCCAAACATGGAACTTCCATTCTCTCCCTGTGGATCCGCACAGCATTAACCCCTCCCACACACTATGTGTGACACATGCATGGAGTATCACCAACCAGGGACATGCACCTGAGCCTCAGTTTCCAGAGTTTGCACTGGGGCTCCATCACAGAGGCATGACTGATTGCACATACAGTTGATCTCCAGCTCCATTTTGACTGGGCAACCCAAAACCCCCAACTTAAGTCGTGTTGTTACCACCTGTCTTGACCCAAAGTCCCCACCCGAAATCACCTTGTTAAGACTATCCAGTGTGATCCAAGGTTCCAGGCATGTCATTCTAAGGGCTTAAAGTTTTCTTTCAAGAAGACAAAGGTCAGAATTCTTTTGGGACAAGGTAAATTATTTACTAAACAAATTGAGTATTCCATGTCCAGCTATCTGTTCCTTATACAAACTCCCAAATTTCACAGCCATCTTCCTCATCAATTCAAAGTCCCAACTCAACTACTCTGGAAAGTTCTTTTTTCTTGGTACCTTCTCCTTGGCCTTTGACACAGACTCATCCGCAAGCTGAATACAGGCATGTTTAATATATTCTAAAGAATTTGTTGTGCCATTCTCTATGTTTCTCCAAAGTGACCTTTTACTGGGGCTTCCCAGGTGGCACAGTGGTTGAGAGTCCGCCTGCCGATGCAGGGGACGTGGGTTCGTGCCCCGGTCCGGGAGGATCCCACATGCTGCAGAGCGGCTGGGCCCGTGGGCCATGGCCGCTGGGCCTGCACGTCCGGAGCCTGTGCTCCCCAGCAGGAGAGGCCACAACAGTGAGAGGCCCGCGTACCGCAAAAAAACAAAACAAAGGACCTTTTACCTCAATTCTACAGCAATATGGTATAGTAGTTCAAGATGGCCTTTGGAGTCAAAATTCTAGGCCCTGACACTGACTAGCTGTGTGATCTTTGGAAGGTTAATTAACCTCTCTGTGCCTCATTTTCCTTATCTGCAAAGCAGAAACAAATCTATCAGTACCTACCTCATGGAATTGTGAAGATGAAGTGACTTGATAGATATAAAGCTCTCAGATCAGTGTCTGGTATACTGTTAAATAATGTCTACTGTGCTTTTTTATTAATATTTATTTTCCACCATGCTTATATATCCCACTTGACATTCCACTGCCTGCAAACTTTAATTTTTTTCATTAATATATTCATTCAACAAATACTTATGACTGTCTGCCATATTGCAGGCACTATCTTAAAATTTTAGAGTAGAACAGAACAGTCACTGATTTTATTCAGCTATGAAGAAAATAAGATAATGGAATAAGAGTATGAAGAACTTTAGAGAACTTTGGTTTGGCTGGATGTTTAGGGATTTAAAAATAAGAAGTCTGCTTGTTAGGTCTGAGCTAAAAGTCAGAACTTTCTTCCATTAGATATGGAATGTTATTGTACCTTGTGCCTTTAGCCCTTAATAGTACAGCTCTAATTGTATCTATTATTAAAGTATCAAGAGTATTTATGAAAATCACTATTTTTTTAAAAGCAGTAGAGCATAAGGTCTTAAAATTTTTTTCCGAAGGATTAAAAATGATGTTCAGAGAAAAAAAAAGAAGTCTGGTGTATAGGTGACAAAGAATTTTGGAAGTAACGTAAGTTACTATAGACAAATAGATAAAGAAGATGTGGTATACATATACAGTAGAATATTACTCAGCCATAAAAAAGAATGAGATCTTGCCATTTGCAGACAACATGGATAGACCTAAAAGGTCTATGCTAAGTGAAATAGGGTAGACAGAGAAAGGCAAACACCAAATTATGTCACTTATATGTGGCATCAAAAAAAAAAAAAATGGAACAAAACAGAGACAGACTCATAGATACAAAGAACAAACAGGTGGTTGTCAGAGGGGAGGGGAGTGGGGGGAGGGGGGAAATAGGTGAAGGGGAAATAGGTAAGCGGTACAAACTTAAAGTTATAAAATAAACAAGTCTCAAGGATATAAAGTACAGCATTGGGAATATAATAAATAGTATTGTAATAACTTTTCTATGGTGACAGATGGTGACTAGACTTATCATAGTAATTATTTCATAATATATAAAAATATCAAATCACTATGTTGTACACCTGAAACTAACATAATATTATAAGTCAATTATACCTCAACTTAAAAAATAATTTTAGGTAACAGTTTTACAAAAAGGAATTTCAGAATGGACCTTGAGTGAGAGCTTGCTTTTCAGGTGAATACTCACCAGAAGTCCCTCGCAGCAGGGAAGAGCTTTAGTAATAAGGTGAACAAAACGGTCTGCACATGGATAACATTCTCTTTTCATCAGCAACCCCAGGGCTTCCTCGATAAGTTTATGGTAGCAGGCATGGAGATTATACAAGTACTCAACAGCATGGACTTCTCTTCTCCAACGATTCCTTGGCTACTGCTAGGAATGAGTGCCCAATTTTGCAGTTGCATGACCAGCTCTGAGCTCTGCTATCATAATAGGGGAACCACCCAACCTCCCAGGCTGATTACACTGGGAATCTTTCATTATGGGGGTGGGGGTATGAGCAATTTGTGCTCCCTGGGACAGATATCTAACCTGGACTTAGATTTGTCTTCAATACCTGACATGTTTCTGTGGGCAGTATAAGCTGTGACTGAGTACAAACACTAGTCAACAACACTACCTGATGGAGAAACTGATTTTACAGCAAAAGAATTAGGGCAATGGGCTTATGCTCCTGGAATTCAGGGGTCCTACAATGATCACACATGACCCAGAAAAAGTTGGCCTTATGGAAAGTAAAATAATATATTAATGACTGAGAACTCTACTAAAACCTTCAAATGATCCTTTTCAATATTACAATCTTAGCTCAAAATGTCATCCAGAGTAGACATCCCTGGTCATACTAACTATATTGGAAGGGAAAAAGAAGAAAAGGGAAAAGAAATGTAAATGTTTGATTCCCTCACCTTTTTATTCAAGGATATCTATAATAGCAAGTAATAAGGTGTAAGTATACTTAAGGGCATAATGGTAAATACCAGAGAAAAAGAAGAAAAATAAAATAATTAACTAGAATAGAGTGTAAGAAGAAGGGAATGGAGGGCTGATGGAAGCTTAGCTTCTTTCATCATGACTTCTGAGAATCGGTAGACACTATCTGAAGAAATAGGACAGTGGGAGATTTTGTAAAGTTATTTTCTGAAATTTATATATTTTATATACCTTCTAACTTTAATGTATAAAATCATAGTGCATATATTGAAACATTAATTACTAAATAACATTAATTCATAATTTAAATTAGGTTAATATAGTAAATAAAATGTATTTTATATAAATATAAAATATATGAAAATAATGAATTAAAATCAAATACATTAAATTAATTTAATAAAAATGACATGACAGCTCCTTTTTATCCATGAGCTACTGTTCAGATTCCATAACATAGCACACCCTGTACTTTCTCATGTACTTTTCCAGACTACTCTCCCACTGCTGTATATCTTACAGTCTATGCTCCTTCAGTTGGACTAGCCACACATTTCCCAAAAGAGTAATTGTTTCATGACTTTTGTGCATGTTGTCATGCTATCCCATCTACCTCAAAGACTTCCTTTTCCCACTTTTGTGCCTCTCCTCCACTGGAATGTCCTTAGAAGCTCTATTTGAAAGCTTTCTTTTAAAGCTTAGTGATGCCTCTAGGTTAGATTGTTTCCTCTTTTATGCAGTTTTATTTAACATACAGGGTATGGTTTTATAGTTACTTACTTTTTGGTCCTTCTGTTTTCCCCTACTCAGTTGAATATTCCTGCATGGTAAAGACAAGGTTTTTGTTTTTTTTGTTTTTTTTTTGCAGTACGCGGGCCTCTCACTGTTGTGGCCTCTCCCATTTCGGAGCACAGGCTCCGGACGCGCAGGCTCAGCGGCCATGGCTCACAGGCCCAGCCGCTCCGCGGCATGTGGGATCTTCCCGGACCGGGGAACGAACCTGTGTCCTCTGCATCGGCAGGTGGATTCTCAACCACTGCGCCACCAGGGAAGCCCAAGACAAGGTTTTATACATACCTTTCATTTCCAAAACTTAGTACAGTCAAAACAAGTAATGAATAATCTAGAAGAGTGTTTATTATATATTTTCTTCATTGTTAAAATTTTATGTGAATAAAAATACTTATTTATAAGCAAAATCACACACACATCATGTAGATAGATATAGATGATACAGATATACATAGACACATATACATGCAAGACTTTAAGATCCTTGAAGGAAGACAATGTTTTTATCCTTGTTTATATACTCTGCAACATGTTGTATAGTATTTAACATGGAGTTGAAATTCAATAACTACTTGTTGGAAGAATGAATTAATTTCATTCATGGTCTTTGAAAAGAAAATAAAATTCTAATAACTTTAGCAATTATTTTGCTGATTTTATATGAAGAAGACTTTTCATTCACTCAGTAATACTACATTCTTCTCTAAAAGGTAAGTTGTCTTGCTCAAAAGGAGAGCCTGACATAGTCCATGGGAAGTTTCTTTTGTTTTAGATATACAGATAGATACATAAATAAGATATATGTATTTATATGTATATAAATACATATACCTTCTGGTATTCTAATGCCCTATACTTACATTATTAGTCTAATTACTTTAAAACCTCCAATAACACATCATTTGGTCAGATCAACCAACTCATATTCATGTAAGAACCAGTTATTCTTTACTGCCTCCTACAAAAAGGACTCTTATAAAAGGCAAAAGCTCACAATTACCCTCTAGTTAATCTACTATATTTCTTAAATTGAAAAAAGGTTGATTTCAAAGAGTTCATCATCTCAACCAGATCAGTATATCTTGAAATTTTGGGGGTTTTGTTTTGTTTTCCCCCAAATTGGATAATTACCCATCTTGGTGTCCCACCTTCCCATTGCATGCTTTATTAAGAATCCTCTTTATTCCTCTGTTAGCGCTAACTCCATCTGTTTCTTTTCCCCTTCCTACTTCTTTTTGTAGAGGCAGACTTTGTACACTATGCAGTCATCCCTTTCGTTGCATCCTTTCTTTTCTCTTTCTGTTACTGATTTCCACTTGGCCTGCATACAAAGGAGCAGCCCTTCATAAAGTTATGTTAGATGTTTCTTGATAGTATTATCCTAGTTAAAGAGGGTGTTTCAGAAGCTGAGAGGTTAGTCAATAATTCTACTAATTTTTATAAAGTAAGCTCTACGGAAGTGTTTATGGTGATTTGCAGATGGCTGCATAGAAACTGTACATCATGACCTCTGAGTAGTCCCACCAGTCAACATAACCTTCCTTGCTGTTATATCTCAGTGCATCACAAGAAATAGGTCAACACAGTTCACTATGTTCAGTATATAAACTGCCAACACCTCAAGAAACGGCCTTTTAAACAAATGTGATTCCAAAGCTAGATATTGTGAATTCTTTTTTTTTTTTTTTTTTTTTTTTGGCGGTACGTGGGCCTCTCACTGTTGTGGCCTCTCCCGTTGCGGAGCACAGGCTCCGGACGCGCAGGCTCAGTGGCCATGGCTCACGGACCCAGCCACTCAGCGGCATGTGGGATCTTCCCGGACCGGGGCACGAACCCGTGTCCCCTGCATCGGCACGCGGACTCT
The DNA here is from genome assembly GCF_059928025.1 of Delphinapterus leucas. Taxonomy (NCBI): domain Eukaryota; kingdom Metazoa; phylum Chordata; class Mammalia; order Artiodactyla; family Monodontidae; genus Delphinapterus; species Delphinapterus leucas. Next base: position 43,503,138 of record NC_143130.1, on the reverse strand, counting down.
CAACCACTGCGCCACCAGGGAAGCCCTGTAAATTCTTAATTGGTCTTATAAAAGGTAAATGATGAGTTCCTCCTTGTTTTTCACATCTGCATTGATTTTGTGTCTTAAAGCAAAACAGAATCTGTTTGCAAAGTCTGTTCGGTTTGGGCTCTGTCTTTTATCTTTCTCTGTTTATTTCAAGTGAAAGGGGAAGTGTCTGAATAGGACACAAGCTCTAATATCATATGATCAAGATAAAAGCAGTCTTCTTTGTCATCCTAGATACCTTCATCAGCCACATGATTCAAGTTGTTACTGTGGACTCCTGTTCTCCATATTCACCATCCGAGCTGTAAGGATGTTCTCACACCCCTCAGTTCATGGCAGTACTGAGGGCAACCTACTAAAGCAACTCTTTTATTATTTCTTGGGCTCCTGATGAGCTTAAGCTATAAGGAGGTAAACTAAACTCCAAGCCAAAAAACCCCAACTTCAGTGTCTCTGCTGATCTTGCCCACAGTCTAGACTTTATAGTTTTAATCACAAATCAGATATGAAACACACAACAGGAGAAATGAGCATGGATTCTAAGGGTGCACTTGCAAAGAAAAGAAACTTCGAAACAAAAATGGACTTTGTAAAGAGAACTTTAAAAATCTGGCAAACCAAATAAATTTAAACACCTCTCGGCTCACTAGGGCAAATGCTAAGGCTATCAAAATAAGAAAAGAATCTGCTAAGCTTAAACTGACAATGTGGTTTCCCCTCTTCATCTCCCTGTTCACGAAAAACATTGACAAGATAGGCAAGTCTTTGGCAAGAAGTTCAAAAGAGGGAAAAGTAAAGAGTCTTTAATGATCACATAGCTGGATTCTTAAAAGGAATTGAGAATGGATTTAGGTTTCATCTCTGGTGACATCTTACTCTATTCATTTTGAAAATGTAATCACTCTAGTAGGTTCAATATTTTTCATTTACTTGCCCAGGATATTGTCCAAAGAATACATGAAAGACATCCTGGAAGGTATTTATGATGTAATTGCCTATCTGGTTATTGGTCTAAGATTTGAAGACGTGGTCCAAAGCTGAAAGTTAGCTGAGCCTAGAGAAGCAAAAACAAATGGCAACACATTCATTCATGTGGGGAACACATGAACAAAGCCAAAACCTTCAGAAAGAATGAGGACAATTAAATTGCAACACTTCTCTCATTCTCTTCTTTTGAGTGGAAAAGTCCTTTGGCTTAACTCTAATAAGGCTCACCATTGATGACTAGATTGTACCATGCACAATAAGATTTGTTTTATTGACCGTAGAATAGGAAACAACAGATATCTCACTGAGACCACATCACTGTTATTCTTTTTTTTTAGAAATTGTGTGTGTGAGTATATATATAGTAACTGTAGCAAACAACACACAGGAAAACCCCAAACATATAGGTTTATTTCTCATGAAAGTGCTTTCAAGTTTAATTCAGTGTGAAAGCCATTCCTGCAAAACCTAGTCAATATTAACCTAAACTCAATCCTAATATTAGCTAAAGATAAGGGAGGACATATAGTGTTTGAATTTTTTTTTCCTGAATTGTACAATATGAGTGAAAGCACTAGAGTCAGCATATCCCCTTTAAGATCAATGACCCTGGCAAAGCTAATCACCACAACCCTCTCACTTTAAATTTAAGAAGACTTTGGTAACTGGAAGGACCATAGGATTAACTGGCTGGAAAGATTAACCATGATAAAAGTGGTCTGGTGCTTCCAGGTTTGCCCTAAGCTACCTACTGGCCATTTGAAGAATATACTCTATGAGCCTATAAGCTGCATTACAAAGGGCTGGGAAATTCTTTCATAGATATTAGTTGTGGTGTAAGTGTAGGGAAAGATATTTCAGATCCTAATGAGCTTGTGCTTCTGGGGAAAATGCGGGGTGTTGTCAGGACCCTGGGTACTCAGTTGCCATGGGCCGGTCCTTGTAACCTTGTCTCATTTCTTTTCAAACCATCATCCAGATCTCCCGTTGAAGATGGAGTCATCTTTGGCTTCTAGACATCATTCTCCATCTAAGATCAACACTATGTTTACTAAAATGAAAATTAACATGAATTCAAACTGGTTTTTTGTTTTGTTTTTTTTTTTTGCTGTTTACATTTTGCCTATCCCTGTTTGTGACTGTCATTCTGTCCTCAGTCCAGGAATGTGTTTCTTACGTTTGCAACTGGGAACTCTCATCATCACAATACAATTCCTAGGCACACGTGAACTTTTTTCTGGCTTTCCTTTAATCCACCTCTTCCCGATCTCGTAAGTCTAAATTTACTTATCACTTGTGTTAGAATAACAAATACATCACACAAGCCAAGATGTAATTAGCATATTTTCTGAAGTTATGTGACGTTGAATGGAAAATTCTGCTAGTGCACATGTAAATAGATATAACTATTCAGACCCATGAAGCTGTTTATACACTTTGTCTCAGAAATAGCATTTCTGGGAATTTATCCTTAAAAAATATAATTCAGCAGATGTGACAACAAACAAAAACAAAGACAGCATTTATTTATTTATTTATTTGCAATTCTAATATTTTAATGTCTCTCTGTTTTCACAGTTTTCAGGCAATGTAAGCATTTTAGGAAATATAAAAGACTGCCAAGCCGTCTGAGCCTTAAAACTAAGAGATTTTGACCAGTTGGTCTCCTTGTAAGTTTAGAAACCATATCAGTTAAAACTAGGTTTCACAGAAAATGGCAGAAACATCAAGACAATAACAAATTAAACAAAATGGGTAGAAATTAATTCTCCCCGATGTAAAAGTAGGTAAATACAGATAATCCAATGTGGATGAGACATATCCATGACCACTGGGTCACAGCTCCTTTTTCTTTTTTTTTTTTTAAACATATTTACTGGAGTATAATTGCTTTACAATGTTGTTGTTAGTTTCTGCTGTATAACAAAGTGAATCAGCTATATGTATACATACATCACCATATCTCTCCCTCTTGCATATCCCTCTCACACTCCCTATCCCACCCCTCTAGATGGTCACAAAGCATGGAGCTGATCTCCCTGTGCTATGCAGCTGCTTCCCACTAGCTATCTATACTACATTTCGTAGTGTATGTACGTCAATGTCACATGTCACTCTCTCACTTTGTCCCAGCTTATCGTTCCCCCTCTCCATGTCCTCAAGTCCATTCTCTATGTCTGTGTCTTTATTCCTGTCCTGTCCCTAGGTTTTTCAGAACCATTTTGTTTTTTATTAGATTCCATATATATGTGTTAGCATACGGTATTTGTTTTTCTCTTTCTGACTTACTTCACTCTGTATGACAGACTCTAGGTCCATCCACCTCACTTACAAATAACTCAATTTCGTTTCATTTTATGGCCGAGTAATATTCCATTATATATATGTGCACTGACGATGGACGCTTAGGTTGCTTCCATGTCCTGACTATTGTAAATAGAGCTGCAATGAACATTGTGGTACATGACTCTTTTTGAATTATGGTTATCTCAGGATATACACCCAGTAGTGGGATTGCTGGGTCATATGGTAGTTCTAGTTTTAGTTTTTTAAGAAACCTCCACACTGTTCTCCATAGTGGCTGTGTCAACTTACATTCCCACTAGCAGTGCAAGAGAGTTCCCTTTTCTCCACACCCTCTCCAGCATTTACCGTTTGTAGATTTTTTGATGATGGCCATTCTGACTGGTGTGAGATGTAGATACCTCATTGTAGTTGTTTGTTTTTAAATTTTTTTTCTTTTTTTTTTTTGCGATACACGGGCCTCTCACTGTTGTGGCCTCTCCCGTTGCAGAGCACAGGCTCCGGACGCGCAGGCTCAGCGGCCGTGACTCATGGGACCAGCCGCTCCGCGGCATGTGGGATCTTCCCGGACTGGGGTACAAACCCGTGTTCCCTGCATCGGCACGCGGACTCTCAACCACGGCACCACCAGGGAAGCCCCCTCATTGTAGTTTTGATTTGCATTTCTCTAAAGATTAGTGATGTTGAGCATCCTTTAATGTGCTTGTTAGCAATCTGTATATCTTCTTTGGAGCAATGTCTATTTAGGTTTTCTGCCTATTTTTGGATTGGGTTGTTTGTTTTTTTGCTATTGAGCCTCATGAGCTGCTTGTATATTTTAGAGATTAATCCTTTGTCAGTTTCTTTGTTTGCAAATATTTTCTCCCAGTCTGAGGGTTGTCTTTCTGCCTTGCTTATGGTTTCCTTTGCTGTGCAAAAGATTTTAAGTTTTATTAGGTCCCATTTGTTTATTTTTGTTTTTATTTTCATTTCTCTAGGAGGTGGGTCAAAAAGGATCTTTCTGTGATTTATCTCATAGAGTGTTCTGCTTCTGTGTTCCTCTAAGAGTTTTATACTGTCTGGTCTTACATGCAGGTCTTTGATCCATTTTGAGTTTATTTTTGTGTATGGTGTTAGAAGTGTTCTAATTTCATTCCTTTACATGGAGCTGTCCAGTTTCCCCAGCACTACTTATTGAAGAGGCTGTCTTTTCTCCATTGTATATTCTTGCCTCCTTTATCAAAAATAAGGTGACCATATATGCGTGGATTTATCTCTGGGCTTTCTATCCTGTTCCATTGACCTATATTTCTGTTTTTGTGCCAGTACCATAATGTCTTTACTACGGTAGCTTTGTAGTCTAGTCTGAAGTCAGGGAGCCTAATTCCTCCAGCTCCATATTTCTTTCTCAAGATAGCTTGGCTTTTGGGGGTCTTTTTTGTTTCCATACAAATTGTGAAACTTTTTGTTCTAGTTCTATGAAAAATGTCACTGGTAGTTTGACAGCGACTGCACTGAATCTGTAGATTGCTTTGGGTAGTATAGTCATTTTCACTATGTTGATTCTTCCAATCCAAGAACATGGTATATCTCTCCATCTGTTTGTATCATCTTTAATTTCTTTCATCAGTGTCTTATAATTTTCTGCATACAGGTCTTTTGTCTCCTTAGGTAGGTTTATTCCTAGATATTTTATTCTTTTTGTTGTAATGGTAAATGGGAGTATTTCCTTAATTTCTCTTTCAGATTTTTCATCACTAGTGTATAGGAATGCAAGAGATTTCTGTGCATTAATTTTGTATCCTGCTGCTTTACCAAATTCATTGATTAGCTTAGTAGTTTCCTAGTAGCATCTTTAGGAGTCTCTATGTATAGTATCATGTCATGTGCAAACAGTGAGTTTTACTTCTTCTTTTCCAATTGGGATTCTTTTTATTTCTTTTTATTCTCTGACTGCTGTGGCTAAAACTTCCAAAACTATGTTGAATAATAGCAGTGAGAGTGGGCAGCCTTGTCTTTTTCCTATTCTTAATGGAAATGGTTTCACTTTTTCACCGTTGAGAATGATGTTGGCTGTGGGGTTGTCATATATGGCCTTTATTATGTTGAGATAAGTTCCCTCTATGCCTACTTTCTGGAGGGTTTTAATCATAAATGGGTGTTGAATTTTGTTGAAAGCTTTTTCTGCATCTATTGAGATTATCATATATATATATTTGTGTGTGTGTGTGTGTGTGTGTGTGGTACGCGGGCCTCTCAGTATTGTGGCCTCTCCCGTTGCGGAGCACAGGCTCCAGACGTGCAGGCTCAGTGGCCATGGCTCATGGGCCTAGCTGCTCTGTGGCATGTGGGATCTTCCCGGACCAGGGCACGAACCCATGTCCCCTGCATTGGCAGGCGGACTCTCAACCACTGCGCCACCAGGGAAGCCCTATCATATGTTTTTATTTCAGTTTGTTAATATGGTGTATCACATTGATTAATCTGCGTATGTTGAAGAATCCTTGCATTCCTGGGATAAACCCCACTTCAACATGGCATATGATCCATTTAATGTGCTCCTGGATTCTGTTTGCTAGTATTTTGTTGAGGATTTTTGTGTGATGAACACATCAGGGATATTGGCCTGTGGTTTTCTTTCTTTGGGACATCTTTGTCTGGTTTTGGTATCAGGGTGATGGTGGCCTTGTAGAATGACTTAGGGAGTGTTCCTTCCTGTGCCATATTTTCGAAGAGTTTGAGAAGGATGGGTGGTAGTTCTTCTCTAACTGTTCGATAGAATTCGCCTGTGAAGGCATCTGGTCCTGGGCTTTTGTTTGTTGGAAGAATTTTAATCTTCCAACTGATTTTTAATCAGTTTCAATTTCAGTGCTTGTGATTGGTCTGTTCATATTTTCTGTTTCTTCCTGGTTCAGTCTTGGAAAGTTGTGGTTTTCTAAGAATTTATCCATTTCTTCCAGATTGTCCATTTTACTGGAATATAGTTGCTTGTAGTAATCTCACATGATCCCTTGTATTTCTGCAGTGTCACTTGTTACTTCTGTGTTTTCATTTCTATTTCTGTTGATTTGAGTCCTCTCCCTTTTTTTCTTATGAGTCTGGCTAATGGTTTATCAATTTTGTTTATCTTCTCAAGAACCAGCTTCTAGTTTTATTGATCTTTGCTATTGTTTCCTTCATTTCTTTTTCATTTATTTCTGATCTGATCTTTATGATTTCTTTCCTTCTGCTAACTTTGGGGTTTTTTTGTTCTTTCTCTAATTGCTTTAGGTGTAAGGTTAATTTGTTTATTTGAGATTTTTCTTGTTTCTTGAGGTAGGATTGTATTGCTATAAACTTCCCTCTTAGAACTGCTTTTGCTACATCCCATGTTTTGGGTCGTCGTGTTTTCATTGTCATTTGTTTCTAGGTATTTTTTGATTTCCTCTTTGATTTCTTCAGTGATCTCTTGGTTATTAAGTAGTGTATTGTTTAGCCTCCATGTGTTTATATTTTTTACAGATATTTTCCTGTAATTTATATCTAGTCTCATAACCTTGTGGTTAGAAAAGATACTTGATACAATTTCACGTTTCTTAAATTTACCAAAGCTTGATTTGTGACCTAAGGTATGATCTTTACTGGAGAATGTTCCATGAGCACTTGAGAAGAAAGTGTATTCTGTTATTTTTGGATGGAATGTTGTATAAATATCAATTAAGTCCATCTTGTTTAATGTCTCATTTGAAGCTTGTTTTCCTTTATTTATTTTCATTTTGGATGATCTGTCCATTGGTGAAAGTGGGGTGTTAAAGTCCCCTATTACTGTGTCACTGTCGATTTCCCCTTTTATTGCTGTTAGCATTTGCCTTATGTATTGGGGTGCTCCTATTCTGGATGCATAAATATTTACCATTGTTATATCTTCTTCTTGGATTGAGCCCTTGATCATTATGTAGTGTCCTTCTTTGTCTCTTGCAATAGTCTTTATTTTAAAGTCTATTTTGTCTGATATGAGAATTGCTACTCCAGCTGTCTTTTGATTTCCATTTCCATGCAATATCTTTGTCCATCCACTCACTTTCAGTTTGTTTGTGTTCCTAGGTCTGAAGTGGGTCTTTTGTAGACAGCATATATATGGGTCCTGTTTTTGTATCCATTCAGCCAGTCTATGTCTTTTGGTTGGAGCATTTAATCCATTTACATTTAAGATAATTATCAATATGTATGTTCCTATGACCATTTTCTTAATTGTTTTGGGTTTGTTATTGTAGGTCCTTTCCTTCTCTTGTGTTTCCTGCCTAGAGAAGTTCCTTTAGCATTTGTTGTAAAGTTGGTTTGGTTGTGCTGAATTCTCTCAGCTTTTGCTTGTCTGTAAAGGTTTTAATTTCTCTGTCAGATCTGAATGAGATCCTTGCTGGGTAGAGTAATCTTGGTTGTAGGTTTTTCCCTTTCATCACTTTAAATATGTCCTCCACTCCCTTCTGGCTTGCAGAGTTTCTGCTGAAAGATCAGCTGTTAACGTTATGGGGATTCCCTTGTATGTTATTTGTTGCTCTTTCCTTGATGCTTTTAATAGTTTTTCTTTGTATTTAATTTTTCATAGTTTGATTAATACGTGTCTTTCATGTTTCTCCTTGGATTTATCCTGTATGGGACTCTCTGCGCTTCCTGGAGTAGATTGACCATTTCCTTTTCCATATTACAGACATTTTCAACTATAATCTCTTCAAATATTTTCTCAGTACCTTTCTTTTTCTCTTCTTCTTCTGGGACCCGTATAATTCGAATGTTGGTGCGTTTAATGTTGTCTCTGAGGTCTCTAAGACTGTCCTCAATTCTTTTCATTCTTTTTTCTTTATTCTGCTCTGTGGTAGTTATTTCCACTGTTTTATCTTCCAGGTCACTTATCCGTTCTTCTGCCTCAGTTATTCGGCTACTGATTCGTTCTAGAGAATTTTTAATTTCATGTACTGTGTTGTTCATCATTGTTTATTTGCTCTTTAGTTCTTCTGGGTCCTTGTTAAATGTTTCTTGTATTTTCTCCATTGTATTTCCAAGATTTTGGATCATCTTTACTATCATTACTCTGAATTCTTTTTCAGGTAGACCCTCTACTTCCTCTTCATTTGTTTGTTCTGCTGGGTTTTTACTTTGCTCCTTCATCTGCTTTGTGTTTCTCTGTCTTCTCATTTTGCTTAACTTACTGTGTTTGGGGTCTCCTTTTCGCAGGCTGCAGGTTCGTAGTTCCCGTTGTTTTTGGTGTCTTCCCCCAGTGGGTAAGTCTGGTTCAGTGGCTTGTGTAGGCTTACTGATGGAGGGGACTGGTGCCTGTGTTCTAGTGGATGAGGCTGGATCTTGTCTTTCTGGTGGGCAGGACCACGTCTGGTGGTGTGTTTTGGGGTGTCTGTGAACTTAGTATGATTTTAGGTAGCCTCTCTGCTAATGGGTGGGGTTGTGTTCCTGTCTTGCTAATTGTTTGGCATGGCATGTCCAGCACTGGAACTTGCTGGTCATTGAGTGAAGCTGGGTCTTAGCACTGAGACAGAGATCTCTGGGAGAGCTCTCTCCTATTGCTATTGTGTGGGGCCGGGAGGTCTCTGGTTGTCCAATGTCCTGAACTCAGCTCTGCAACCTCAGAGGCTCTGGCCTGACACCTGGCCAGAGCACCAAGACCCTGTCAGTCACACGGCTCAGTAGAAAAGTGAGAAAAAAAGAAATTATATATATAATGTAAAATAAAATAATATAAAGTTATTAAAATAATTTTTTTAATTATTAAAATTAAAAAATTATAAAAGTAATTTAAAAAAAGAAGAGAGCAACCAAACCAATAAACAAATCCAATGATAACAAGTGCTAAAAACTACACTAAGATAAACATAAAAATCAGAAACTAGTCAGTCCCATACAGCAAACCCCAAGTCTACAGTTGTTCCCAAAGTCCACCACCTGAATTTTGGGATGATTCATTGTCTATTCAGGTATTCCACAGATGCAGGGTACATCAAGTTGATTGTGGAGATTTAATCCGCTGCTCCTGACACTGCATGAAGAAATTTCCCTTTCTCTTCTTCCTTTGCACAGCTCCTGGGGTTTAGCTTTAGATTTGGCCATGCCTCTGCATGTATGTCGCCCTCTGGTGTCTGTTCTTCGCCCAGATAGGAGTGGGTTAAAGGAGCACTGATTAAGGGGCTCACTCAGGTCGGTGGGAGGGTGGGGTATGGAATGCAGGGTGAGCCTGCAGCGAAAGAGGCCAACGTGACATTGCTGCAGCCTGAGGTGTGCCGTGTGTTCTCCTGGGGATGTTGTCCCTCGATCACAGGACCCTGGCAGTGGTGGGCTGCACAGGGTCCTGGGAGGGGAGGTGTGGATAGTGACCTGTTCTTGGACACAGGTTTCTTGGTGGCGGCAGCAGCAGCCTGAGCGTCTCATGCCCATCTCTGGTGTCTGTACTGATAGCCGCAGCTCGTGCCTGTCTCTGAAGCTCATTTAGGAGGTTTTCTGAATCTCCTCTCCTTGCGCATCCTGAAACAATGGTTCCTTGCCTCTTAGGCAGGTCCAGAGTTTTTCCCAGACTCCCTCCTGGCTAGCTCTGGTGCACTAGCCCCCTTCAGGCTGTGTTCACGCAGCCAACCCCAGTCCTCTCCCTGGGGTCTGACCTCCAACACCGGAGCCTCAGCTCTCAGCCCCCAACTGCCCCAGCGGGTGAGCAGACAAGCCTCTTGGGCTGGTGAGCGCTGGTCGGCACCGATCCCCTGTGTGGGAATCTTTCCACTTTGCCCTCTGCACCCCTGTTGCTGTGCTCTCCTCCGTGGCTCTGAAGCTTCCCCCCTGCCCAACCCCTGTTTCCACCAGTGAAGGTATTTCCTAGTGTGTGGAAACCTTTCCTCCTTCACAGCTCCCTCCCAGAAGGGCAGGTGCCATCCCTATTCTTTTGTCTCTTTTTTTTCTTTTTTCTTTTGCCCTACCCAAGTACATGGGGGTGTTTCTCGCCTTTTGGGAAGTCTGAGGTCTTCTGTCAGCATTCAGTAGGTGTTCTGTAGGAGTTGTTCCACATGTAGATGTATTTCTGATCTATTTGTGGGGAGGAAGGTGATCTCCACATCTTACTCCTCTGCCATCTTGAAAGTCTCCAAATACAGCATTTATAAAACATTCACTGTTAATTATTTATAAGCTATTAAAAGCTATTCAAATGTCCAAATATAGGAGAGCAGCTAAGTAGGTATTACATCATTGAATAGGATAGTTAGGTAGACATTTAAAAATATAATGATTAAGACGATATAGGAAACCAGAGTATTATCAATGTAGTGGTAATTTAAAAGCATTATACAAAAGAATATGCTGTTTTATAATTTTAATAAAATTAAATATAACTATGCAGATCAGAAATAGATGGTAATATGCAAAAGTGGAAAGAGTTGCTGTGCTAAATAAAGTTGTTAGTGAAACTTTTTTTTCAGAAATTATTACTGTCACTACGTTTTTTGTTTGACTTTTAATTTTATTGATATTTTTAATTAGTAAAAGATGTTAATTTCCATGTATCAAATCTGTTTGTGTATTCTTCTTTTAACTATTTTTATATAAAAGGCTCTGGGATCCCCAGAGTGGGGTTGAGCTGAGGAACTCAGGCCCTTTGGCCTAATTGTTGCCCCAAATAATTGTTGGTCAGGTATCTCAGTGTAAATTTTTTTCTAGCCCCTTAAATGTATATTTTAAAACTAGGGTAAATAGAACAGACTTGTTTGGCTTTTAATGTTGGGGACCAGTAGGGGGTCCCTTTTGGCCCATTTAACCTTAGGTAGTATAGAAATATTAAAACCTTGTGTTTTAATCACATAAATGTCCATTTTATTTATCCCATTTTAAATAACCATCTAAAGATGTCTTTATTCATTTGAGATAATTCCTTTAAAAGTTCTACCTTGTTGGAAATAGTATCTAGGCTTTCCTTACAGGATTTTTCCTGTTAAAGTTAATTGTTCTAATGCTTTATTAGCATCTGTAAGACACATTGAGGGGAAGCAAAGACCACAAATGAAGCTTCCTAATCCAGTTTTACTTGTTTTACAGTAAAGAAGTTCTTAGGTTAACCATTAGATATACCTATCCTTTCTTCCATCTTTAGTTTGATTTTTGTTTTATAGGTACCAATAAAACAGCTGTTTATGAGAGCGCTCTAGAGTCAATTTGTTAGTTTCTCCAATTTAAAGGATCCATCATTTGGCCATTAATAAACTACATATTAATAGTGATTCAAACCAATAAAATGCAAGAGACCTCCCCATAAGCGTGTGGGGAGGATGTCACCTAAATAAAATCCAGAGAGTTTACTCTCAAGAAATAGCACAGCAGAGGCCAAGTTTTCAAAACACATGCACACACATCCTAAGAAGATCAGGTAGAACATTTACATCTCAACGACACAGGAAGAGGAATGCAAGTTTCCCCTAAAAGGCCTTTGTTTAAAGTCAGAATTCTGAAAAGATATTTTTATCAAGCCAGCTTTTTTTTTTTTCTTCTAACTGTACATGCAAAAATAGCAATTTTTGGAATATCGAAGAACTCCAATTTGGCCATTTAGGTTGAGTTCTCTTTTAGTATAATTTCCCCCATTAACTGGGTACTTGTAAGTATGGGCTCTGTATGTGTTGTACATGAATCTGGCTGGGGTGTTAGCTGGAGGTTGGTTTTCTGATGCCCCTCCTTTCTGTGTTTGAGAGATTCTATCTCTCACTGTAAGTTGAATTGTCAGGGATAAAATTTACTAGTGAAATTGTGTGGTGGCCAGTGTGCTGTCTGTGAGCTTCACTCCTCTAGGTGTCACCCCAGAGTCGTTTCAGCCCTCTTATGTGACTCAGTTTCTCCCTTTGGTAGTCTAAGACCACCGCGGTGCTCGGATTGCTGAATGGCCAGTTCTTATCCGCGACAGCTGGACCAGCGTTTTAATTAATGAGTGGGCTTCCCTATGGGACCACTGTACGGTATGAGGACTCTTTCTCCGCCACTCCTGTAAATTTCTCAGTCGTCTGAGAAAGCCATGACCAGTCAGGAGGAGAGTCTTGTCCCTTTTCTTCGGAGCAACGCTCTCATGTAATACCTTCACTTTTATAGCGACAAATTCTATTAAGGCAGCCGAATTGAAGAAAAGCATCAGATCAGCCTCTTACCTAACCACACAGCACAGGCCACTCAGTCTCCTGCAGCTGAGCAAATTCTGGTATCCTAAAAACCAGGCCCCCGCCAGTATCTTTCACCGGGGTGTGTATTGCCCTGGCATCTTTCAACCGGGGTCCCTTCCAGTATCTTTCAGCTGGGAGGAGGCAGGTACCCGCTACACCGCCAAATAAATCTCAGGATCATCAACCAACATGGGAGATCCAAGAACCCGGAGAGACTTACCCAAATTCGTCTGGACTCTCCGAGGAAGTGGATGAGTGCAAGGGGCTTCTGCTGGTACCAAGGCTCCAGTTCCTTGTAGAGTTCAGGTGAAGGAGAGAAGTCCACTCTGGGTCCCTTATTTGTGGTCACCATAACTGTTGACTTAAAAAAAAAAAATGCACAACGTGAGAGTTGCGAGTTACGTTTTATTTGGGGCAAAATGAGGGCTGCAGCCCAGAGACACCGTTTCAGATAACTGAGAAACTGCTCTGAGGAAGCAGAGCCAGGATATAGAGGAGTTTTGCAACAAAGGACAGGTCATTGGGAACATCAAAAGATTATTGTTAATTAAAGAAAATCAGGTATCTCAAGTTAAGGAATTTAGTGCTTTTCTATGTATGGGAAGATGCAAGAGTCTGGGTTCACTGAAATCATTCCTTTGATATGCACCTTAGCTATCTGGGGCCTGTATTTTCACATCCTGAGTTTCCTCAGAGCTCACCGCAGGGAGTTGGCTGCAGTCTGATGGCTGCTAGATGGCAGGTATTCTTTTCAGCCCTGAGTTTCCTCAGGGTTCACCAGCTCACTTTGGAGGGCTGCAATCATTGGTGACTATGACATCCTTTGTTTATTGGTACGCCAGGAAATATTCTATTTATAAATATTCCATTTATCACTCCTTCAAGTTATTAAAGCTTAAATCTGTACTAGGAATTTCATTATACCCTGTCCATAAGAATACACACATAAATTGTTTCACCTAAACCATCTGAGGGTAAATTAAAGATGTTTGCTTGTTTACTGTAAATACTTTGGTATTTCCCTAGAAAAAGAATGCTTTCTTATATAGCCACAGTACAATGACCAAAATCAGAAAAATTCACATTGCCTATTACTATTACCTAATCTATAACCCATATTCTAATTCTGTCAAATGTCCCAGTACTGTTCTTATAACTATTTTTGTTTTCCTTGGTATTTAGGATCTAATCCAGGATCATGCAATAGTACGTTTACTCCCCATTTAAGGAGTGTCCTTCACTTGGGTGTTTCTAGATCTTTTGCCATGACTAGACTCAAGCTAAGTGTTTTAGTAGGGATACCACAGAAATGATGAAGTAAATGTCTATACTTCTTTTTGTACTGCTAATACAAAGATAAATATTTTTTAAATTCTTTAATTTTATGTAACCACACTCACAAAATGTTTTATTTATCTTTTACAGTAGGTCCTTGTTTGTTATCTATTTAAAATATAGCAGTGTGTACATGTCAATCCCAAACTCCCAATCTATCCCTCCCCCACCCTTCCCCCGAAGACATACAGATAGCCAAGAGGCACCTGAAAAGATGCTCAACATCGCTAATTATTAGAGGAATTTAAATCAAAACTACAGTGAGGGCTTCCCTGGTGGCGCAGTGGTTGACAGTCCGCCTGCCGATGCAGGGGACACGGGTTCGTGCCCCGATCCGGGAAGATCCCACATGCTGCAGAGCGGCTGGGCCCGTGAGCCATGGCCGCTGAGCCTGCGCGTCCGGAGCCTGTGCTCCGCAGCGGGAGAGGCCACAACAGTGAGAGGCCCGCGTACCACAACAAAACAAAACAAAAAACTACAATGAGATATCACCTCACACCAGTCAGAATAGCCATCATCAAAAAATCTACAAACAATAAATGCTGGAGAGGGTGTAGAGAAAAGGGAACCCTCCTACACTGTTGGTGGGAATGTAAATTGATACAGGCACTATGGGGAACAGTATGGAAGTTCCTTAAAAAACTGAAGACAGGGCTTCCCTGGTGTCGCAGTGGTTAAGAATCAACCTGCCAATGCAGGGGAAACGGGTTCGAGCCCTGGTCCGGGAAGATCCCACATGCCGTGGAGCAACTAAGCCCGTGCACCACAGCTACTGAGCCTGTGCTCTAGAGCCCGCGAGCCACAACTCCTGAAGCCCGTGCGTCTAGAGCCAGTGCTCTGCAGCTAGAGAAGCCACAGCAATGAGAAGCCCGTGCACCGCAATGAAGAGCAGCCCCCGCTCGCCGCAACTAGAGAAAGCCCGTGAGCAGCAATGAAGACCCAACGCAGCCAAAAATAAATAAATAAAAAAAATAAAAAAAAAAAAACTGAAGATAGAATTACGATATGACCCAGCAAACACACTTCTGGGCATATACTCAGAGAAAAACATGGTTCTAAAGGATACATGCACCCCACTGTTCATCGCAGCACTGTTTACAATACCCACAAAATATTAAGTCACTAGAGAAAAAAATCACAAATTAAAAGAGAATGATACATTGCAAGTTCTGAAATGTACTTCATAAGAAGGTCAGAGGAAATGGAGCATTAAGGGTCATAAGATCAGCAAGCAAAGCAAATCGTTACACCAAATGGGGAGTTTGGATAAGTTTAATTTCCAGAAGCTTGTCTACAGACCTCATTGCTTTGTCCCAGAGGACAATGTTTAGGGGCACAGACCTTTTAAATAGAGTTTTGGCTCAGAACAATTCAATCAAAGCAATGCTTTTCTCTGCATCTCAAGATCATTCCAATCCTTCTCTAGCTCGTGACGCTGCTCAGCTTCAGCTCATCAGTGCTTCCAACCAACCCAACCAGGGACTGGTTTCTGACCTGGGAGCATCAATAAGCAAAGTTTTGGTGGAGCCACTGCGGTAGCTCTGCGGTAGCTCTGCCACTATCAGGGATGGTTCCAGAGACAAAGTCACAGCTTGATGCTCAAACCTGAAGAGAGGCTTCCAGCCTGGCGATTGCAAAATTCATCAAGGAGTTCTATGCTGAGAAAATGTCTTATGGATGTTGTAGAGAATAAAGAAAAAAACCTGAGGATCTCATGGTTTCCAGATTCTTCTGTGATTGAAATCACATTCCAAATAACTCCTTTGCTTTCTGCAGACACTTTTTCTGAAACATGATGCTACTTGATGTCTTTACAAGCTGTACTTGATGAGATATAGGCTGGGAAGACCTTTAGAAAAAAGAATTCCTTCTATTCTCAAGAAAGACTGTTGACTTTTCTGCCCATGTCTCTGTTTATTCCATTTATAATGAATGTTTGCTCAACAAAAGGACACAATTATCCTTACACATTCATACATGTAACACATAGTTTGACTACTTCTAACCTTCAAGCTATGGTTTGTTTGTTTGTTTTTTAATTTTATTTACTTATTCATTTTTGGCTGCGTTGGGTCTTCATTGTTTTGTGTGGGCTTTCTCTAGTTGCGGTAAGTGGGGGCTACTCTTTGTTGCGGTGCGCGGGCTTCTCATTGCAGTGGCTTCTCTTGTTGTGGAGCACAGGCTCTATGTGCATGGGCTTCAGTAGCTGTGGCACGCGGGCTCAGTACCTGCGGCTCGTGGGCTCCAGAGCACAGGCTCAGTAGTTGTGGCACACGGGCTTAGTTGCTCCACAGTATGTGGGATCTTCCCGGACCAGGGCTCGAACCCATGTCCCCTGCATTGGCAGGTGGATTCTTAACCACTGCGCTACCAGGGACGTCCCCAGGCTATGTTTTTTTAAAAGAAATCCTAAGAGAATGAATACTCTTTCTCAGTGTTCTTGCCAATATAATGCTTGAAGAGATTTTGCTTGTCTTTGCAGCTGAGTATCACTGAATAGGAATGAACAGGCAAGGTGGGTTCACCTAAATCCAACCTTCTCAGGATCTTAAAGATGAGAAAAAGTAAGGGTGGAAAAACCAAACAAGTTGAAGCAGAATGGCTCTGCTCTCAGGGCAAAGCCACAGAGTCAGGCTATCTTCACATGCAAAATCATACAACAAGCCTAGGCAGGAGGATATCAGAAACACAAGCACAGAAAAAGAAAAAAAATCTTGAGACATTGTATAAGTTAGCTATTGCTACCTAACTAACTACCTCAAAACTCAATATGATAATAAGTTTAATAATAATAATAATAGGCTTAAAATAATAATCGCACCAGACCACGGGCTGACTGGGAAATTCTTCAGATCCGAGCTGGCTCCATAGGCTCATGCATTCACCTGCGGTCAACTGCAGGTCAGCTGGTGTCCTGGCAGGTCTTGGATGGGCTCTGTTACAGTTGTAAGACCTTCGCTGGAACAGCTGGTCTGACTTGGCTCTGCTCCATGGGTCTCATCCTACAACAGGCGAGCCCAGATCAAGATTTCATGACAAAGGCACAGGAGCCCGGGAGAGAGCAGAAGCGTGCAAGGCCCCATGAAGTCTAGGCTCAGAACTGTCACATCACCACTTCCCTTACATTCTATTGAGCCAAGCATGTCACAGGAAAGCCCAGATTTAAGGAAAGAGCTGCAAAGTCAGATTACAAGGGACAAAGATTCAGAGATATGATTGGGTTACTTTTGCAATCAATCTACCAGAAGGATGTTTGAAAAAGCGCTAATAGTCATATTTGGCAAAACACTACACCTCTAGATGAAAGACAGTGATGGGGAATAAGGCTGGGCTTGCAATTTAAGGCATAGTTGGGTTAATGCATTTTCAACTGGTTGCCAGTGGGAGAATCTGAACACAAGAGTGAAAGGATTAGGAACATTAACCTGGAAATGTTGTGTAGAATTAACTGGATTAGGAAGGGGCAATAGGTGGGGACCTCAGTTAGGAGCCTATCGGAGGATAAGGGTGAGGATTCATGTGGGCCAGAGCCCTGAGGGCAGTGGTGGGGTTGAAGAGAGGTAGGCAGGCTTGAGAGACCTGGCAGAAACAGAGTAAAAAGACTTGGTGTCTAAAATTTATGGAAAAGGAGGGATCTAATGTCCTCTGAGGGTATACAGCTTTGATGATGGAGATATTTATATGGTGAGTGTACATAGTAGGACTTCTCAAGAAATGATGCAGAAGGCAGGAGATGAGTTCATTCGTTGGGAGTATTGTGTTTACTACTCAGGATAAACAAGTTATGCTACGTTGTATTAAAAAACACAACCTCACAGTCTCAGTGGCTTATCACAACAAAAACCCATTCTCCCTCATGCACCATGACCCGTGTGAGTCACAGGGGTTCTGGCTACATAGACTCTCCATAGCCACCTTGGGTGGAGGCTCTACCATTTTGTAATGGTGCTATTTTTAGGGTGATTAATTTCTCCCAGTTTTCCTGGGACTTTCCCAGTTTAACACTGTAAGCTCCATATCCCAGGAAATCCCTCGGTTCCAGACAAAGTAGGATACTTGGTCACTCAACAACTGGCACAAAAAACACTTTGTCCCTGCAGGAAAAGATATGGCTAGAGGCTCTTCCTTGTTCTTTGCTTTTCTCAAAATTATACACACCATTTCCTCTCACTTGCCATTGGCCAGAATTTGTCGCCTGGTCCTATCTAACTGCAAGGGAAGTGGAAAATATGAGAGAGCAGGGGAACCCTTTGCTGAGGATCAATAACCCTGCTTCTAGATCTTTCAGGGGGCATTATGCAGCTGAGTATATGCAAATCAACAGTCCTTAAAGACAATGTATGGAACTAGATCTTTCATAAAGTCAAACCATGAGAGCAATAGACTCATAGTGACAGGACAAATTCCATCTAGCCTTCACAATCATTTGCAAACCTACTGCAAGTTTCAATGTACATTTCTTACATGTGGACATAAATACTACAATTCCTTTTATACTGGTGTCATTCTCTATTTTTCCAAGACCTGTCATTACCCCACATACAATATATGTAAGGTCTCTTTTTCTCTAGGAGACACAGCCTTGGGCCAAGGTACACCATGAGTGCAGTAAAAGGTAGGTTGGTCTCCCCACGTCCTTGTCTGGGAGCTCTAGGTATGGAAGAACCTGCACAAAGGTGCACAGAATTCTTGCTTCTCCCAAATGGATTACATAATGAGTGTAAGGGACAGTTTCGGGGAGAGGATCCAATAGGAGCCATTACACTTTTTCTGAGAACCTCATCTCCTCCTGTGTGAAATAGGCAAGAACATGAGAAAAATTCTGAAACATTCCACTTTTAAGGAATTGAAACATCAAAACCATCAGCGGAGTTATGTTCTCGGGCAGTTCTCACTTGAGGTTTCACTGGATCTATGGCATATACAACACCCTAGGGATTCACGGTTTCAGTCTTCCAAGTCATCAATATAAACACATACTTTGAATAAAATAAAAACACTGTGTTTAATATGTGAGGAGGGCTCTGAGCACAATCTCTCACCCCATTAGCTACCAGATCACTGTTCTTAAGCCCTTCCTCAACAAACATTTTGAAAGTTACACCTGAGGCCTTAATGGTTGGCTTCAATCTAATATGTGTACGTGTGTGGGTGAATGGATGGATGGATAGATAGATAGATAGATAGATAGACAGATATATAGGTAGACAGATGATAGATGCATATGCGTGCATACATACATACATAATTTTGCACATAAATTTATGAAGAAGCAAGTGCTGCCTACTCCTTGGTCCTCCCATCTCCACTAGACCTCCAAACCAATCACACCATACACTCTATTGAACCCCTTGCCATGATCTGTCCTGGCTGTTTGACTTTCCATCTACTGCAGCTCTTCCTGGAATATTCTTAAATCTTGTTCAGTCATGGTTTTCTGCAGATCCTGCATTGCCCTCTTATAATGTATCCCCACCAATCCTCCTGGGAACATATGCTCTATTGATTAGACAACCTCTTGTCATCTCATCTTGAAGGCTCTTGTAGTTTAAGACAATATAAAGAAGTTCTATTGACTAATAGAACATTTGAAAGTATGAAGTCAGCAGACTGGACATGGTGGCTGAATAGATAGCACATTTTCTGATGGGAGGCAGCTGGACAGAGCAGGGAGAACACAGTCTTAGCAATCAGAGGACCTGGGTTAACCTATGGGCCCTGCCCTTACTGGCTATGTGTCCTCAGGCAAGTTGTTTAATCCTTTTGATCCTCTTTTTCTTTATCTGTACACTGAGGGATAATAGTACTTATCTCATAAATCTGCTGTGAAAATTAAATAGGATTATATATATGAAGTGTGGAGCAAAACACCTAGTACATTGTGGTTAGCCAGTAAATGAGCATTTCTTCCTTCTCAGTTACATAAATGTATATCTTCAATGATTATAAAATATAGAAGAAAAGATAAGAGAAAGAGGCTTCTCTAAAACAAGATTCTCTTAAAATATGCCCTAAAGTTATAGCTTCTTGTTTGCAGAAGTCTTCACCAATGATCCATCAAGAATCACATTTCACTCTCTATTCCCGTTGCCTATTGCTACATAGCAAATGGTCCTAAAATTTAGTAACTAAAAATAACAGCATTTACTTTGCTCAAAAACCTGCCATTTGGGTCAGGATCAGCAGGCATAGCTCAACTCTGATCTACCCAGTATCAGCTGGGGTGGCCCAAAGGCCAGGGGCTGGAATCTTGTGAAGGCTCATTTACCGACATGTTACCAGTTGCTGGCTGCTGTTGGCTGGGACCTCACATGGGCTTTCCCTAGGGTCTTTTCTTCACAGCATGGTGGCTGGGTTCCAAGGGTGAGTGTTCCAGGAGGATGAGGTGGAAGCTGTATTCTTTTTGTAATCCAACTTCAAAAGTTATATAGTATCACTTCCATCATAGTCACAGTTCCACCGAGGTTCAAGAGGAAGCAACACAGAACCCACCTCACAATGGAGTGTCAAGGTCACATTGTAATAAGAGCATGTGGGAGGGGATATATTGATACAGAAATCTTTGGAAAATGCAATCTGCCACATTCCCCAACCAGACATGGACTTGGAGGAAACTTTCACCTCTGCATTTCTTTGGGCACACACCTTTTGCTTTGGGCAACAATCATGCAGGGCTGTGGCATCACCTATATTTGAGGTATTTTTTTTCCTGGTGTAGGAGGTGTTCAAAGGTCTATGAGGTATGTCCTCAGTAAAACTAAAATATCTCTTTTTATTTATTTGCTTATAAATATAACACACTTTCCTTTTGGAAAGAAGGAAAGGAGGGAGGGAGGGAAGGAGGGAGGGAGATGTAGAAGTAATATCTATCAAACCATCTCCTAAACAGAATCATGTACCTAGTCCTGTAAACTGATTTCTAAAACTCTTTCCATGGCATAGTGGTCCATTTTATGGATATATTATATGTATTTAACTAATCCCCCACTGATGCAATATCTCCATTGTTTGCAATTTTTTACTACTGTAAAAATACAAGAATTTGCACTTTCTAATAAAACACACTCCAGAACACTTATCTCGGTATTTCCTTAAGCCTTAAATTAAATTGTCTATGAATTTTAAATTTGGTTTTTTTTTTTTTGAAGGAAAGTGTAAGGTTTATGGCCCAACTGCTGTTCCAAAGACTCTGATAACACCCTGATAAGACGTGATAACACCCCACTCTCCTAATTACTTCAAAAACTCGCTTATTGTTAAAATGGCAATTAGTATTTTGTTGCTATATATCTGTACATAACTTTATACTCATATAGCAATATATACACATATGTCAGGCATAATTAGTGCTCTATGTTAATTATTTTATTTGTCAAGCCAGCTGTATGAAGCATGTATTAATAACTTTATCGTACTGATGACAAACAGGCTCACAGAGGTTAAGTTTCATCTTCAAGGACTTCAAAGCCAGCAAGTGGCAGCCCTGGGTATGAACCTCACCCCAGTCCCCTATATGACAAGTATTTCCACTGAAGTGTATATAAAAGACCCCAGGCAAAGCTCACATGAGGTCTCAGAAACAAAATGGAATAACATATTTATACACAAAAGAGTCTTTCATGGCAATTCCTTACTATTCTCCTAAAGTCTTCCAGTGGTTCTTTTTATTTATTACTTGATCAGTCATGCCCTTTCTGTGTCTACCCTCTTTCTTTGCTCAGGTGAAAGGACATAGCTGATGCTCCTGCTTGACCTTAGCCATATCTTTCACTGGCTTTCTCTAACCTTCAGCCCTGAAACTCGTTTTTCTTTCTGTTTCCATCACTGATTCTCTTCCTCTTCACCGCCGCCCTTAGAATGGGCCTTCCAGGAGCCAGTCTTCTCTCTGCCTTCTGTTCCTTTAATACCCACCCTAGGAGAGCTCATCCATTCTCATAGCTTTAAACATCACTGCTATGCTAATGACTCCTAAATTTACATTTCCAGCCCCATGTTCAATCAAGTCAAATCCTCATTAATCACAGAGCTCCTGTTTCCTGTCTACAATTGCCTACTGGACACATTCAGCAGGAATATCTTACTGTCCCTGCACCTTTATAACAGAACACATCTACCCACAAAATTGAATCTCCAAACTACCTTTTGTGGCCAATAGCACCACCCTTCCACTTCGTGGGTGGCTCCTGCCAACTGTTTCCACCTAAATTCTGGATAAATACCATAACCTGAATGCTTCCTTTATTAATTTAATTTTCATTGTTATAAAGAGCTAAAGGAAAAAAATGAAATGCATGCTTAGAGCTCTTCTTCAAATTGTTAGCTAAATTCTCTCTCTCTCTACAGTAATCAAAACAGTATGGTATTGGCATAAAAGCAGACACATAGATCAACTGAATGAAATAGAGAGCATAGAAATATACCCATACGTATATGCCAATTAGCATAGGACTAAGAAGCCAAAGATGATGGGGAAAGGATATTCACTTCAATAAATGGTGTTGGGAAAACTGGATAGTCACATGCAAAAGAATGAAACACCATTCACTAA
Source organism: Delphinapterus leucas (assembly GCF_059928025.1). NCBI lineage: Eukaryota > Metazoa > Chordata > Mammalia > Artiodactyla > Monodontidae > Delphinapterus > Delphinapterus leucas. Next base: position 43,480,788 of record NC_143130.1, on the reverse strand, counting down.
AAAAAAAAAAAAAAAAAAAAAAAAAGCAAAATGAATTAAATAATTGAACATAAGACCTAAAATCATAAAACTCCTAGAAGAAAACACAGGAGGCAAGCTCATTGACATTGGTCTTGGCAATGAGTTTTTGGATTTGACACCAAAAGCCAAAGGAACAAAAGCAAAAGTAAACAAGCAGGACTACACCAAACTGAAAACCTTCTGCACAGCAAAGGAAATCATCATCAACATGAAAAGGAAACCTATGGAATGGGAGAAAATACTTGCAAACCACATATCCAAAAAGGGGTTAATATCCAAAATATACGAGGACCTCACACAGCTCAACAGCAAAAAAAGAAATAACCCAATTAAAAATCGGCAAAGGACCTAAATAAACATTTTTCCAAAGAAGATATACAAATGGCCAACAAGTGCTTGTAAAGGTGTTCAGCAACTCTATTCACCAGGGAAATGCAAATCAAACCCACAATGAGATCTCACCTTACATCTGTTAGGATGTCTCTTATCAAAGAGATTAGAAATAACAAATGCTGATGAGCATGCAGATAAAAGGAAACACTTGTGCACTGTTGGTGGGAAGGTAAAGTGGAACAGCACTATGGAAAACAGTATGGAGGTTGCTCAAGAAATTAAAAATAGAACCACCAGCAATCCCACTTCTGGGTATACAGCCAAAGAAAATGAAATCATCTTGAATAGGTACCTGTACTCCCATGTTCACAGCAGCATTACTCACAATACCAAAGTATGGAGACAACCTAAGCATCCAACAGTGGATGAGTTGATAAAGAAAAATGTGGTATATATACAATGGAATATTATTCAGCCTTAAAAAAGAAGGAAATTTTGTATTTGGGATGACATAGATCAACCTGTAGGGCATTATGCTAAGTGAAATAAGCTGGAAAGAAAAACACAAATATCACATGGCATGACTTATTTATATGTGGAATTAAAAACAAAAAGTCAAATTCATAGAAATAGAGTGGAAAAGTGGTTGCCAGGGGCTGAGGACTGGGGAAAATAGGGAGAGTTTGGTTGGTAAAAGGGTAAAAGCCTTCAGTTGTAAGATTAATAAGTTCTGAGGGCCTAATGTATAACATGGAGACTATAGTCCATAGCACTGTATTGTATAATTGAAATTCACTAAGAGAAAAGAACTTAAACGTTCTCACCAAAAAGAAAAAAGAAGGACAGGGCTTCCCTGGTGGCGCGGTGGTAAAGAATCCGCCTGCCAATAGAAGGAACATGGGTTCAAGCCCTGGTCTGGGAAGATTCCACATGTTGTGAAGCAACTAAGCCTGTGTGCCACAACTACTGAGCCCGCATGCCAAAACTACCGAAGCCCGAGCACCTAGAGCCCGTGCTCCTCAAGAGAAGGCAACGCAATGAGAAGCCTGCACACCACAAGGAAGAGTAGCCCCCGCTCTCCACAACTAGAGAAAAGCCCGCACGGAGCAACAAAGACCCAACACAGCCAAAATTAAATAAATAAATTTATTAAAAAAGAAGAAGACAAATATGTGAAGTGATGGATATGTTAATTGACATTAATTCCATGGGGTAATCTTTCACAATGTAAAAGAGTATTATGTATATAATATCATCACTTTGTACACTTTAAATGTATTACAATTTTGTCAGTTGTACCTCAGTACAGCTGGAAAATAAATAAGATAAAAATCTGACCTCAGCATATTTCCCCTGTGTTCTTCATTACTCAAAGTCATGTGTTCTACATTTTCATGAAAATAAAATCCTCAGTATTTTTTTTCATACGTCTCTTTTCACCTCCCTGCTCCACAAAAGTAGATAACAGTGTTTCAGGGAGAAGTATTCACATCTTCCTTATTTTTATATCACTTAACTGGTATTATGCCATGCTCAGTAAGTATTCAAGAAATATTTGTTGAATTGAATGGATTTTCCTAATCATCTTGTAGTGCTTTGAAAATAGAGTTTTTTGTACAAGGGAAAAAAAAAAACACTTAGTAGGAGCTTAATAAATATTCATGGATTGATTAGAACTGGCTATAGGTTGGTTTCATAATTCAGGCAAATACGGAAAATAAACTGGCATCAGGCTGGCTTCTCCTTCCAGAAATGAGTGAAGATGAATTATCCCACTGAGTTATATAAGCTGAGTATCTGGCCTGGCATCCACAGAGAAAAGTAAATTAGATTTTTAAAATAGTTTCAGGGTTAACAATGTAAGATGTTATTAGTAACACAAGTAAGGAATCATTATGTAGTCTATGACCTTTATCTTGATGTACTGGAATAAGAGATTTATACATCAGAATGGGATGAATTGTTCATTTTCATCAAGGATTTGGATACAAAGGGCAGAAACTCAAATTGGGAACATTCAGATTTGTCTAAGAATGCACTGCAACTGGGAGAAGGCACTGCAATTTCCCAGAGCTTGTATAAGGCCTTCAGAAACTGAATCAGCCCAGAGGGAGAAGGGCTTTAGGAACAAGAAAGCTACTTTTTACACATAAATATGTAAGTAATAACTAGCAATAAGTTAAAAGGAAATAAAGGAAATCCAAAAACCGCATTGTCAGTTTAATGAGATTTGGGGAAAAAATATGATATTCTTTTAAAGTTTGCTTCAATATGACAGGATCTCTTTAACACATTTCTCACTGGATTTAATAGAGGTTAAAGAGATTTAACCAATCTTAACCCAGATTTATTATTATGCAGATTTTATAAACTCACTAGAGATTTCAATACTAGTAATTGTGGAATTAGTAAATCTTCCTTTATGCTTGTTAGTACTCTCTGTAATTTAACAGAGAGTGGGTGTAACCAACACTAAGATTTAATATTTAGAGAGTTATTGAAAAAAATGATACGAAAATTTACTCAATGTGTTTAAAACTTAACAAACATTGTCTCAACTCAGGAAAATAAACACGGAATGAAAATAGCCCTAATTGCTTGCTCTACAGCAAGTGTTCAATTTACCAATTTTTAAATGTATTTAATAAATAGATTATTAAATCAAGTGCAATGCTCATTAAAGATCGTATCAATTTAAGGAACTCATCTCAGCTATGATTTATTCAATCTAATACCCCATTGATTAAATGTTCTTCAGATCTTAAAAAGTCCACTTCAGGTTTAATAGGTATCAGGTCAATTTAGAAAAGCATTTAGCATGCATGAAAGCCAATGTGTGAGGAAGTGATTTGTACACTCCATGCTGTAGGGCGCCATAAGTGGGAGTGATGTTGGGAAATAGTATCCTTAAAATGTTACTTAAAAGCATTTCAGAGAGAAAATACTCCAATTCTGTGGGCTTCTCAAGTGCCTCTAAGTGGGACAGATGGGAGTAAATGACATAACCCGGGAAGAGGGTGGTAGAAGGGAGAAGTTCTCGAGAATAGACCTAGGAATATGACTTTCTAGAATACCTACCTAATGGTTAAAGTGCTTTCTCTGGAAGTCATGTGAATTAGGGCCTTAACCACATCTCATGGGTTCCAGGGATACATTTCAGTCTTCTTAGTATTATGTCCCCAGGACATCTGTATAGAATTACAGCTCTGCAATTTGGAATACATTTTTCTTTGGTAAACTCTGTAATGATGCAATATCATTATCCTAAGATTTGATTTCTGCTTGGTTTCAATTTTTTTGGTGTGATTGTATAGATACAGAATACATTTATAAACCCGGTTCCATTTTGAAACTATATCTTGGATACTGCCTCCAAATTGTGACTCTGTGTTAATGAACAGATAAGAGCATAATATTTTCTACGGAACTATTAAGTCAAAAGTTCCTCGGTAGTGGAAGAGGTAAGTAGAAGAGCTCAGACAGAAGCCTTTTCTTTGCCATTTTAATACTAAAAGAATAATATGTTAGCTCCCATTTATTTAGCAGCTACTAGGTTCTGGACATCATTCTTTTCATATACGATAAATATCCTGAAAGTATTTCTAAACATCTGTATGTTACAGAACAATAAACTGTGATTCGGCAATTAAATGACTTGTCCCAATTAAAAGGGAAGTGAGGGGCAGAAATGAGATTTGAAATCAAAATGATCTTGCTGTAAAGCCTATGATATTTCACTACTTCTGTGGAATATCCAGGAGAAATTTGATTTAAACTATGACTTGAATGGCTCCTTTCTTTTTTTTTCCCTGTCACTGTGTTAAGTACTTTGGATACAGAGGTAAAAAGATAAGCATGTCTTCAAGTACATCACTGTCTTATTGTGGAGACAGTCAAATAAAGAGAAAATTAGCATGCAGTAAGACAAGTTTTTTGAAAGAGAAATCCATGATGCTGTATGACACCCCAAAAGAGGCACTGAGCCACACCATACAGGAAAAATCAAGGAAGGTTTCTAAGACTATTAAGCTGTGTTTTTGGTAGTACAAAAAAAAAAAAAAGGAAGAAAGGAAAAGAAAAGATGTTGTGGCAGAAGAAACTAAGCACGCAAAGGCAGGGTGATATGATCCATAATATTTGAAGTATGCATGAAGTCATTCACATGAATCTGAAAATGCATGGAACATGGCAGGCAGGCAATATCCTTTCCCAGTGCTTAAGAGCAGGAATTCAGGTGCCAAGTTAAACAAATGGAGTAAGGATATTCTTTTCAACAAATGGTGCTAGAACAATAGATGTCCACATAAACAATGTAATTCCTGATCTCAGACTCACTCCTGAGACACACACAAAAATACTTGAGATGGTATATAGAGACCTAATTGTAAAAGTCAGAACTATAGAGCTTATGGAAGAAAATATAGAGAAATACCTTTACAAATTTGGGTAAGGCAAAAATTTCCTAAACAGAGCACAAAAATCATTCAACATAAAAGAAAAATATGATTGATGGGACTTCATCAAAATGAAGGGCATACGCTTATCAAAAAGCATTGTTAAAAAGATAAATTGGCAAATTAAAGACAGGAAGAAAGTTTGCAATATGTAATATTGGACAAGAGAATGGTATCCAGAATATATAAAGAATTTAAAAACATTAATAACAAAAATACAAACAATCCAGATTTTATTTTATTTTTTTAACATTTTTATTGGAGTATAATTGCTTTACAATGGTGTGTTTCTGCTTTATAACAAAGTGAATCCGTTATACATATACATATATCCCCATATCTCTTCCCTCTTGCACCTCCCTCCCTCCCACCCTCCCTATCCCACCCTTCTAGCTGGCCACAAAGCACCGAGCAGATCTCCCTGTGCTGTGCAACTGCTTCCCACTAGCTAGCTATTTTACATGTGGTAGTGTATATATATCCATATATACACTACCACTCTCTCACTTTGTCCCAGCTTACCCTTCCCCCTCCCCGTATCGTCAAGTACATTCTCTAGTAGGTCTGCGTCTTTATTCCTGTCTTGTCCTTAGGTTCTTCACGACTTTTTTTTTTTTTAGATTCCATATATATGTGTTAGCATACGGTATTTGTTTTTCTCTTTCTGACTTACTTCACGCTGTATGTCAGACTCTAGGCCCACCCACCTCAATACAAATAACTCAATTTCTTTTTATGGCTGAGTAATATTCCACTGTATATATGTGCTACATCTTCTTTATCCATTTATCCGATGATGGACACTTGGGTTGCTTCCATATCCGGGCTATTGTAAATAGAGCTGCAATGAACATTGTGGTACATGACTCTTTTTCAAGTATGGTTTTCTTAAGATATATGCCCAGTAGTGGGATTGCTGGGTCATATGGTAGTTCTATTTTTAGTTTTTTAAGGAATCTCCATACTGTTCTCCATAGTGGCTGTATCAATTTACATTCCCAGCAACAGTGTATGAGGATTCCCTTTTCTCCACACCCTCTCCAGCATTTATTGTTTGGAGATTTTTTTTTTTTTTTGCGGTACGCGGGCCTCTCACTGTTGTGGCCTCTCCCGTTAGAAGAACAGGCTCCGGACGCGCAGACTCAGCGGCCATGGCTCAATGGGCCCAACTGCTCCGCGGCATGTGGGATCTTCCCGGACCGGGGCATGAACCCGTGTCCCCTGCATAGGCAGGAGGACTCTCAGCCACTTAGCCACCAGGGAAGCCCTGTTTGTAGATTTTTTGATGATGGCCATTCTGACTGGTGTGAGATGATATCGCATTGTAGTTTTGATTTGCATTTCTCTAATGATTAATGATGTTGAGCATTCTTTCATGTGTTTGTTGGCAATCTGTATATCTTCTTTGGAAAAATGTCTATTTAGGTCTTCTGCCCATTTCTGGATTGGGTTGTTTGTTCTTTTGTTATTGAGCTGCATGAGCTGCTTGTAAATTTTGGAGATTAATCCTTTGTCAGTTGCTTCATTTGCAAATATTTTCTCCCATTCTGAGGGTTGTCTTTTGGTCAGACAGAACCCTAGGACAAATGGTAAAAGCAAAGGTATACAGACAAAATCACACACAGAAGCATACGCATACACACTCACAAAAAGAGAAAAAGGGAAAAACCATATATATCATTGCTCCCAAAGTCCACTTCCTCAATTTGGGATGATTCGTTGCCTATTCAGGTATTCCACAGATGCAGGTACATCAAGTTGACTGTGGAGATTTGATCCTATGCTCCTGAGGCTGCTGGGAGAGATTTCCCTTTCTCTTCTTTGTTCGCACAGCTCCCGGGGTTCAGCTTTGTGTTTGGCCCCTCCTCTGTATGTAGGTTGCCTGAGGTCGTCTGTTCTTCGCTCAGACAGGACGGGGTTAAAGTAGCAGCTGATTCGGGGGCTCTGGCTCACTCAGGCCGGGGGGAGGGAGGGGTACGGATGCAGGGCAAGCCTGCGGAGTCAGAGGCTGGCGTGATGTTGCACCAGCCTGAGGCCCGCCATGCGTTCTCCTGGGGAAGTTGTCCCTGGATCCCGGGACCCTGGCAGTGGCGGGCTGCACAGGCTCTCGGGAGGGGAGGTGTGGATAGTGACCTGTGCTTGCACACAGGCTTCTTGGTGGCTGCAGCAACAGCCTTAGCATCTCATGCCCGTCTCTGAGGTCCGTGCTGATAGCCACGGCTTGCATGCCCGTCTCTGGTGGTCCTTAAGCGACGCTCTTAATCCCCTCTCCTCTTGTACCAGGTAACACAGAGGCAAGAAGAAGTCTCTTGTCTCTTCAGCAGGTCCAGACCTTTTCCCGGACCCCCTCCCGGCTAGCTGTGGTGCACTAACCCCCTGCAGGCTGTGTTCACGCTGCCAGTCCTCTCCCTGGGATCCAACCAAAGCCCGAACCTCAGCTCCCAGCCCCGCCCGCCCCGGCGGGTGCGCAGACAAGCCTCTCGGGCTGGTGAGTGCCAGTAGGCACTGATCCTCTGTGCGGGAATCTCTCTGCTTTGCCCTCCGTACCCCTGTTGCCGCGCACTCCTCTGCGGCTCCGAAGCTTCCCCGCTCAGCCACCCCCAGTCTCCGCCCGCGAAGGGGCTTCCTAAGGTGTAGAAACGTTTCCTCCTTCATTAGCTCCCTCCCACTGGTGCAGGTCCCATCCCTATTCTTTTGTCTCTGTTTTTTCTTTTGCCCTACCCAGGTACGTGGGGACTTTCTTGCCTTTTGGGAGGTCTGAGGTCTTCTGCCAGCGTTCAGTAGGTGTTCTGTAGTTGTTGTTCCACATGTAGATGTATTTCTGATGTATTTGTGGGGAGGAAGGTGATCTCCGCGCCTTACTCTTCTGCCATCTTGAAGCTCCTCCCCCCAATCCAGCTTTTAAAATGGGCAAAAGACTTAGATAAATCACAAAGAAAATGTATGAATGGACAATAAGCTTATGATAAGACACTCAATTAGTCCTCAGGACAATGCTAATTAAAACTAAAATTTAAAAAATGATTAACATATTCTGGAATAGTTATCATAAAAAAAAATGATAATGTCAATTGCTGTAAAGGAACTGAAGCAACCAGAATGCTCATACACTGCTTGTAGAAATCACTTTGAAAAATCTTTGGTAATTTTTAAAAATTTAGCATACATAGAGCTTATACCACAACAATTCCAATCCCCTATATGTACCCAAAATAAATGACAACATGTATCCACACAAGACTTATGCAAGAAAGTTTAAATCAGACTTATTTACAATAACCTCAAATTGAATATAACCATCAATATACTTCGTGGCATATTACTGCAACAGATATTCCTCAGCAACAAAATGAATAAACTACTGATACATACAACACTCTGGATAAATCTCAAGAAATAAACTATGCAAATTCAAAATAAATTAGAAACTAAAGAATATATACCATCAGAAGGCAATTGCCTCTTTGGAGTTTAGGATGGAGATTGACTGGAAATGGTCATGGAGAAATATTCTGGGAAGATGGAAATGTTCTATAACTTGGTTTGGGTAGCAGTTACAAGGTATATAGTCAGAACTCATCAAACTTAGATATTAACAATATATTTTTGAAAATTATAGCTCAATCTTAAAAAGTGGTCTTCAGAAGCCATAATAAGATCCCTTCTTAAATTTTCTCACTGGGACATAGTGAACAATACAGGAGAATGAAGACAGAGACAGATTTTAAGTTCTTCATCCTGAAGGAGTAGCATACTGGTAGGCTTTCCAGTTAGAATGTACAATATGTTCTATACCTCAGTCAATATTTTAATCCATTGGATAGAGAAGTAAGCCATGCATTTTGCTCTTCTGAAATAACGGAAGTTAGAGATCAAAATAATTCAATGTGAAGAAGGCAGATGAGATTTCAGAAGGCTTAGACGTTTGAGTCCCAAGTCAGTAATGGTATATGTGACTTCGGTCAAGTCCATGGACCATTTTGGAGCTCAGTTTTCCAATGTGGTCACGTGTGTGTGTTGGTGGTAGTGGTGGGGATTGCAATATCTAGTGATGGACACATATTTTTTGACAGTAATATAATGAGAGAGGGGAGTGCAAGGAAGAGAGTTTAATAGCAAAAGCCCAGAGAATCAGAAAGTGACCTCTTTTAATTCTAAGATGCATTAAGACACTGACTGGTCAAAGAACATTGCTAGCATGCTCTGATATTAGTAATCTGGAATTAAATTCCCCACGTGAGGGCTCAATATGTGGGGCTGAGATGTCAGAGGCCCAAGTGTCAGGAGAGGTCTTCCAGGGGTTGGGGAAGCAAGAAAAAAACCCTCTCTAAAGGCCATGAATGATATAAATAAAAAGCTGAACATTTAAAGTCAGGATAACTGATTTTGAAATACTCATGTGCATATACTTTGTACGCATATACTTTGCATGAAAGATACACACACACACACACGCACACAAATACACATTCTAAATATATACTCTATATCTGTAACCTTGTGTTAAGAATGCTTGAAAATTGGGGTCAGAAAAGTATCAATTTAGTGTACTAGATTTTCACACACATACTTGGCACGATGGGTGCAGGAACACAAACACAGGGATAGCTTGCTAAAGATTGTGCAGAGGGATAATGCTTTAAAATATTAATCAGTGGGCTTCCCTGGTGGCTCAGTGGTTGGGAGTCCACCTGCCGATGCGGGGGACACGGGTTCGTGCCCTGGTCCGGGAGGATCCCACGTGCCACAGAGCGGCTGGGCCCGTGGGCCATGGTCGTTGGGCCTGCGCGTCCGGAGCCTGTGCTCCGCGGCGGGAGAGGCCACGGCGGTGAGAGGCCCACGTACCGCCAAAAACAAACAAACAAAAAAAAACAAAAAAATATTAATCAGTGAGATTTGAATTTCATAAATATTAATAGTAGTTACTTGAGTCCTTATGAATCATGATTGTTATGTATCTATTAAATGATAAATTTTAGTACTTTCCCCTTGCATAGCTTGTTATAAGAACCTATGAATCTAAGGAGTCGTTTGCTTTGTAAAATTCTCCCCTAGGAAGTTGACTGTATTCTTTTGGTTGTATCATTAGTGCCCACAACCAAAAGCATATCACTCTTCTGCTTTATGCATTGAGGAAAGTTTTTCAAGGCCATTCCATGGCTCACAATCCACTGAGTGTCACAGGCTCATGAGGACATCCCACATCAACAAGTATCCATGATTTGTTTCTGAATATTTAATAAGCTACCATGTTCAAATACTGCTAAGCAAAGTAAAATACAAACATTTATGTGCATGATGCTTCACAAAGACCTGAAATTTCTGCATGTTATTAGAATTTCCCAATAATCTGTCAAATGACAAGGCAGGTATTATTACCCCTATTTGACAGTTAAGGAAACTGAGGCTCAGAGGCTTCATAATTTGACAAATGAAACCCAAGTACTAATAATAGGCATGACAGAAATGTGTCCTTGGTCTTCTGTTTTAATAGTAAAGGACTTTTCACAGCCCCAAATTATCTGACTTCCATCTTATTTCTAGAACCTTATATACTTTTTGCTATAAAAGCCACAGAGCTTATCTTTCACATGAAGAGTAACAATGACTCTTGTCCTTGATTTCAAGCTGCTAAACTTTAATAGGCTAGGGAAAGAGACTTCAGAATTTAAGACAAAGAAACCTGGAGGAAAAGTAGAAGCAATAAAAGTAAGCCTAGTTATCCCTAGCTAATGCTCTTTTAAAAGATATCAGCCAAAAGGATTTCTGGGGGGAAAAAAGGAGAAACCATCACTCAGAGGACATAATAATCTTAATTGAAATCAGAAAACCTTCAAATTTCTCTGTGTATAAATGTGTGTGCTGTAATAGTGAACATTTATAATCCCTTTGGGATTTTTAAAATTCTGGACAGCACTTTATCCTTTTTCTTCCTTTTTCATTGGAGGGAGTAGGGTGAAGGAATTTGTTGGGAATCAGCATTCCTGAACCATCCTCTGTTTCTTGACAGTTTTCTTCATGGTACATCACTGGGTTCACTGGAACCCAGGATCTTGGAGGAGTGCAATGACTTGGTATTTTAGCTGAGGAAACAAGATGGTTGCAGGTATCCAAGAATTCCTTTGGAGAGTAGAAATGAATTTAAAATTCTTCAACTCAACACAGTAAAAATAGAGATGAGGATGGGAAGGAGAGATGGCTCTGCTATCAATCAGCTCACAACATCCTTTGGAGGAGCAATTATAAAATACAATTATAATGGTGACATCCTTAAATACAGCCCATCCATGGAGGCTTCTGTCCTCTTCTGCTCTCAAGCATCTGATTAAAAGGTGGTATCTCCAGAGCATAACCATATTAGGGAAAGTTATTGATATAATTCTCCAACCACGGGCATGGAAGGATGGCACGGCCCGGGTGAGACACTTTTCCTACATTGTCCCTGATGGTTCAATTCTTTAAAATGATGATCATTACTCTTAACTCCTCCCTAAGAGAGTGGCAAGATGTGGGGTCTTCATAGCTTCAAAAGAAAATAGGCTTCCACTTTCAGTGATGTGATGTTGAAGTCATCACCCCCATCCTTATAAGAAAAAGCTGGGGAAACTGAAAACCAATGACTTTGTAGGACTCATCAGAGAAATGAGTTTGTAGAGCAAACCACCAGCCTGAAATTTGGAGACAGAGGTGAATTCAAAGAGTCACAGCCAAGAACTGTTTCCACAGAACAGAAACCACTGGAATCATAAATTGGTAGAAAATCTTAAATGATCATTTTGATGAACGCTTGGAGGGTGAATGTGGCCTAACTTTAGAGTGAGAACCCCTTGGGTTGCTATCTTATGGGGGCTCCACACGTTTGTGTGACTTCCCACCAAGCATCTACAGGAATCGTCACATAGTGGAGGTCTAAAGAGAGCACCTCCTGGAACTGGAAAGAGGAGAGAAAGAACAATCCTGTGAAATATGCCCTGAACCTTCCCTATAACAAAGGCTTACTACTGGGGAGGGGAAGATTTTAACAGAATCTTGTCTCAGAATCATGGGGAAGGCATTCCTCTCTCTCCCGAGTCCTCTCTAGACTTCTTTTCTCACCAAATGGGGATGGGTGCTCTAACAGAAGGAACACTTCTGAAGGTCACAGGTCAGAGAAGCAAGCCCACTAAAAGACTGAGATTTAAGTGCATGTTTGTAGGACACTCCTCTTTCCCTGTGTCTTATCACCACAGTAACATGGCTAGAGTACCATAATAGTTTTGCAGACTATAGCTGAAATAGCTGCAAGAACACTAGTGAATGTGAAGCCTCTGGCACCTATAGGTACAAAAGCATTAAGCCTCTGGCACCTATAGGTACAAAAGCATTAAGCAAAGAATAATTCCTAGTCAAATTAACATGAAACTTCATTTTCAGGTCCTCTTTATCTCAGTTTCTATTACTTAACACATCACATCCAGCATTCAACAAACAATTATAAGGCACAGTGAAAGGCAAGAAAACAAAACGAAACAAAAAAAACCACAGTCTAAGGAGGTTGTCCATCAAAACCCATCTCAGATATGATACAGATGCTGGAATTATAACACAGAGAATTTTAAATAATTATGATTAATATGTCGAGGGATCTAATGGAAAAAGTATACCACATGAGACAACAGATGAGTAAAGTAAGCACAGAGATGAAAACTTTAAGAACAAATAAAAAGGAAAGTTACTTATATTACATGTTACACTGTAACATGAATAACTAATGCTTTTATGGGCTCATAGTTGACTAGTCACAGTTAAAGCAAAGAATACATGAGTTCGAAGTTAGGTCAATAGAAACTTCCCAAACTGAAATGAAAAGAGAAAAAGTAGTTACAGAAAAGAACAGAACACTCAATAACAATGGGATAATTTCAAAAGATGTAACATACATATAATTATAATACCAGGTGAAGGAAGAGAGCATGGAGTGGAAGAAATATGTGAAAATACTAGCAGAGACCTTTCCAAAATTAATGACAGACACCAAATCACAGATCCAGGAAGCTCAGAGAACACCAAGGGGAATAAACACCAAAAGAATCACACACATGCATATCATATTTAAATGAAAACTGAATGCAGAAAACCAAAGGGTAGGACATTTTGAAAATAGCCAGGGGGGAGGTTAATGGGGGACTTACCTATAGAGAAATATTAATAATAATGATGCATCAACATCGGTTTATAAATTATGACAAGCATACCCTACCAATGTAAGATGTTAAGAGCAGAAACTGAGTGTGGGGTATTCAAGAATTGTCTGTACTATCTTCATGACAATTCTGTAAATCTGAAAGTGTATTAAAATACAAAGTTTATTTTTAAAAAAGAATGGATGATATTTATTTCTTATCATCATTGTAACATAATTTTAACAACTTTATGGAAAAACAACATGTCTCAACATTGCTCATTTTCTGCTTTCTGTGATCTCTTGATAGATGGAAAGTGTCTCATTTTAATTCTCTGGCAAACACATTCCATCACATGGTCTTGGTTTGCAGAGAAGAAAATGGCTATGGGCAACGTTTTGAGATGATTTTAGGTTAGGACTGACAATTACATTTTAGAAAGTGACTAATAAAACGAGACTTTTAGGATCCCCAATGATGATCCATTCATATTTTTAAAAAGGACAAGGATACCAGATTGTTAAATAACTTCACCCCAGTAAAACATCTATCGGAACAAGGACCCTAACTCAGTCACCCATTTTTGTTTGTCGTTGTTGATTTTGTTTAGCCAGTACTATTTACATTACTTTAAAATTGTTTAAAAAATGGTGACAAAGTACTCCCATGACATCATAGTATAAAGCCATTATGCATCCTGAATGAGATAATTCAATGTCAGAATTGTCCATGGATAATCCATCCAGCTCAATATGTATTTACTGTGTGCTTGCCAAGGCATCAGGTGGGCAGAGTCAATCTGAAAAGTGGAAAGTACATGAGTAAAAGTAGAACATGATGCCTAGTGTGGACAAAGCCCATACCATATAAACCAGGAGTAGAGAAGTAGGGCTCCTATGTGTCTCAACTGGCTCTGTTGAGATCCAGCTTATGCCCATTAACCCATTCTCTTAGAAAACGTATCCCAGTTTAGATAATAAATGATGTGCTTGTTCTTTGAAAGGGTCTGGAATGCCATTGTGGAGCTCCAGGAATCAATCCCTGTCTATGGACCTATTCCAAACCATGGTATGGTGCTCCAAGTCAGACACTCTGCTCTGAGACTTTCTATTCCTCCACTTCTTTCTGCAGATGTACCATGTAGCATCCCTGCTCTGTTCAACACTTTTGTAGCCACATGACCTTGCTCAAGTTACATAGACTCTGTGTGCCTCAGTTTCCTCATCTATAAGATAGAAATAATACAAGAGTCTTCCTTATAGGGGTCATGTGAAGATTGAACTTAAGTGTGCCTACTACATAATATGTTCAATAAATTTAGTTATTATTATTATCTTTAATTCATGAATTTTTAAATTTTAGATCATTTTTCTGCCTCCCAATTTTGAACATCTCATTCGTCCCATCATTAGTTGAAGTTATCAAAAGCAGAGCAACACATTTTGGAAGAAGGAATTTTAAAAATAATTTATTTATTATTTTTTTATAATGCATTTTTCAAATATGAATGAGTACCTTCTGTGTTCCAGGAACTGTTTTTTTTTTTTTTTTTTTTCTGCAGTACGCGGGCCTCTCACTGTTGTGGCCTCTCCTGTTGTGGAGCACAGGCTCCAGACGCACAGGCCCAGCGGCCATGGCTCACGGGCCCAGCCACTCCGCGGCATGCGGGATCCTCCCGGACCGGGGCACGAACCTGCGTCCCCTTCATCAGCAGGCGGACTCTCAACCACTGCGCCACCAGGGAAGCCCCCAGGCACTGTTTTGAGTACTGAGACTACAATGGCAAACAAGACCCACAAGGACCCTGCTCTCATGGAACCTTCTTTAAAATGTAGGAGAAGCTGTAGGCTAATTTGACTTTGTGAGTATTAAAAAATGATGTCCCCTTATTGGAGGACACAGCCTCATGAATATACAACTTGGTGGAATGTCAGTGCCTTTCGATGAAAGGAATGGTATCACTTCTTTCTCCAGATGTAGCCCCATGCTAGTCATAGAGCTTATCCACTGGGACTTGGGCTGGGTGTTAACACTTTAACACTCTCCACTGAATAATCCTGTGTACAACATAGTGGTTTTAGACCACCAACTGGGGCAGAAAAATGAAGAAAGTGGGTATGCCAGTTTGGTTTCCAGTCAAGAGTAGGGCTAGAGAGGTACACTTGAGAGTTGTTAAAAATAAATAATATTTGTCATAGAACTGGATGGATTGAGAGCATGGAACACATCTGAGGGTACTCTCACATTTAGAGAATCAACAGAAAAGAAGAAAAGCCCAGGGAGGGACATCTAGGAAACTGCCAGTAATAAAGAAAGGTTAGAGACTAGAAACTAGAGTGCAAGGGAAAGGTGCATAATGAAGATCCAACCATGAGCCAGAACCAGTAAGGAACCTGAAAGCTATACTCAAGGCAGTAAAGGATTACTAAACACTGAAGCTCCTATGAGTTCTCTTATTCTCCTGTGTTACCTTGAAAATCATGCTTTGGGAGTCAATGGTTGTTGAGATTTTGCACCACTGGTGAACTCAACTTTACAATGACTGAAATACATAAGATCATACCAAGCAGGAGTCCTGCCTCCTTCTAGAGAATGGAGAAGAGTTGGAGGAGTACAGGTTCAAAGGTTGGAGTTCAGTCTTCATCGTGAAGACCTACCAGCATGGATAAATGAGATGAATGATGGAAGCAGCCCATGTTGGGGAGAATCATTGTGGTGAGTATTAGCTAGAGTTCTTGAGAGGGACCCAAGAGTCGAGAGCCAGATAGATCACATGATAAAAAAGTTAAAAACTGGCATATACAAGATCAAACAAGAGAAAGTCCAGGGTCAGGAAACACACTGGATAAAAGGCGGAACAGTTACCAATTAGCAAGTAAAGCTTGGGTAAGAATTATGAATAGCAGCCATGCCACAAGCAGCTGTCTGACGGGCAAGTTACATAACTTCTGTGTCCCTTAGTTTTCCTCTCTGTAAAATGCAGAGAATAACCACACCTAACTCCTAAGGATGCTGTGAGGTGTCCATGGAATAACGCCCAGAAAGCACTTAGAAGATGATCTCATGCTCTGCGTGCACTCAATACATGTTAGCTCGTATTATTTTTTACTCTTGTGCTGCTTTTGTAGACCTTCTGGTGTGTGGTCTGAAGAGCTAATTACAACAGGGAGAATTGGGAATGAGAAAGAATAATTTCAGGCTGGCTGGAAGGTGAGGGTTGAAGCAATATTTTAATCCATATGTGTGTATACACACGCACGTGAGGCCCAGAGATGGGCTCTTTCAGTAAAGCTCCTGGGTGTCTGTGAATTGCCAACAGAATAATCATGCCCCGCTTCCTGAGAGTCCCTCCTTGCTGACCAGAGAATGGCTTCAGTTTACAGTGTCAGGCATCAAGTTAGGACTCACAGACAGCGAGATAAACATGTTTTCCCTTCCAAATGGAATGGTGCTAGGAAACAGGTGCAGACAGGGTAGACAGTGCATTCCCCCAAGCCATCTTTCTGATGTGCTCCATCTGTCCACCTTTTCTGTATTTGTTTATTGTGTGTTAATTGTAACTTTGCTTGTTTTCCCCCAGATGTTTGGACATCCATTAATTAGCACATCCTCTACAACCTATGTGTGAATACTTCCCACCAAGTGAAAGAAGAGGCTGGATTCCGGCTGGAAAGAAACTGCAATTAAGAAAACACAGACACACAGAAACACACACACACACGACAAAACTGTCTTTAGGACACCTTGAGAATGAGACGGGAAGATGGGGAAACATGAGTACTGAGGAGCAGAGATCCAGTGGGGCTCATTTTCAAGCTCACACATCATCAATAAATATTTAGCTGGCGTGTAACTCCAGGATCAAATTAATTCAGAAAGAAAAACAAAACTTAAAAATTAAAGTCTTGTCAGAGTGAAAAAGGAAGGTCTTTACCCTCTAGAGTAAAAATGCCCCAAGTGAGACTTCAAAATGCATTATTTTTCTTGACCTCCCATTCACCATTTTTGTACTGGTTGAGAAGCCATCAAAGTAACTGAAAAATTCAGTGCCAAAAGGGCAATATTGATTTTTAAACAATCAAGCAAGCTATTTGGTTGAGAGCTTGTTAAGCTGCCTCAGTTTTCCTGGGATGACAAACCTGTCTGAAGAGGCACAGAGAAGAAGGTGAAAGAAGTACTTGGATGCCCTTCCATGGGGACATGCCCAGTGACACACCCTATCCCTCCCACCAGCTTTCCTGAAGATCTGACCTGCCACTGTGGTCAGTCCCATTATATATGGTGCCATTAATTCCTTTACAAAACAATGGTGCCAACCTCTCTTGGTTCCTGGATATCAGGTAAAACTTTTATTAGATTGCACCCACCTCTTCGGAGCCTACATTTCAAAAAATATTTTAAAGCCAAACTTCCCTTTCCCTGGTCCATGAACTGCCCTTTTTATGGGCAAAGATGCAGTGACATGCAAAGGGCCAGCCAGCACTACCCAGGGATATTCTTTATCTAGCCCTGGAATATTTCTCTCTAGAAAAATAATAATATCTATAAAATCTCATTCCTCAAATCCCAGTAACTATTTTTTAAAATTTTATTTATTTTTGGCTGCATTGGGTCTTCGTTGCTGCGCGCGGGCTTCCTCTAGTTGAGGTAAGTGGGGGCTACTCTTCACTGCTGTGTGTGAGTTTCTCATTGCAGTGACTTTTCTTGTTGCAGAGCACAGGCTCTAGGCACATGGGTTTCAGTAGTTGTGGCACGTGGGCTCAGCAGCTATGGCTTGCAGGTTCTAGAGCGCAGGCTCAGTAGTTGTGGTGCATGGGCTTAGTTGCTCCACAACATGTGGGACCTTCCCAGACCAGGCCTCTAACCCATGTCTCCTGCATTGGCAGGTGGATTCTTAATCACTGGGTCACCAGGGAAGTTCCAGTAACTAATTTTTAATTTTTAACAGGTCATTTCCCATTTAGCCAAAACTATAATGTGAAACTATTGTGAGTAAACATGACTTTGGTTTTCATCATAATTATTCATCATCATTTTAACATTTTACCTCTGGTTGTGTTTCTTAGAAGGAGGCCAGCCAAATGCCCACTGAATCTTAATAAAACCCACTGTGTACTGAAAATCTCCTATACAAAGGAATTACAATCAAACAAACAAACAAAAGGAAAACTACTTTGGTGATGATTTGTGAGTCAGACAAGAGGACAGGGGGCAATGTGACATTGTGCTATGTTAACTGTCACATCTAAAGCCCCCAACAGTAGTGTGAATTTGGCATTATTATTTCGGGGACAGATAAGAAAGCTGCGGCTCAGAGGGATTAAGTCGGAGATCCAGGAGTGATATTCGTAGAGCTATTAGCCCTGGCTGAGAGCATGAGCTTAGAAATCTGAAAACGCAGGGTCAAGTCTCGGCTCTGTCAGTGAAAGAGCAATAGAGAAGGCGAAGGCTGGGGAGTCAGGCTGAGATGACAGCCCTGTACGTAGCATGACATTAGCAGAAGAGCACAAGGGGCATAGGTGCATATGGAGGAAAGATACATGTAGATACAATGACTTCAGAGGGCTAACCAGACCTTGGGTTCAAAATCCAAGCAAAGAAACTAAGGAAATATACAGAGACCAAACTAGGGCTAATCAGCATTAGCCCTGGGATTTACTCACAATATGGGAGTCAGCTGCCCTTATTGCTAGAGGTATACGGTAAACCAAATCAAGAAGCCAACAGCCCATGCCTGGAACCTGGCAAGAAAGTGATATAAAACAGCAGAACTGATCATTCCATTGGGGAGATCATAATGGCCTACTGGCCATTTAACATATATCTTCATCTTAACATACTTGTGCACACACACACAAACACACTTTGCATAGTAGGCATTAGTGTCCCCATGTTACAGACAGGAAGGCAGAAAACCAGCATAAGTGTGTAACCTGTTACAGTCACACTCCTAGGCAGGGTTGCAACTGGGATTTGAATCTACATATGGCAGACTTTAAATCCCATGCTCTTATTCATACTGTCAATTAGAGATTGGGGCCAAGGAGATGCTGCAACTCTTGAAACAGGTGTCAGAAATCAGAAGGAACCCACAGAAATATGGACAAAGAATATAAGTAGTTCATAGAAAAAGAAATCAAAATGGCAAAGGAGCAAAGGAGCTATGAAAATGTGCTCAATCTTATGAGTCATGACGAAAATAAAATTAGTGGGACACACTTCTTCTCACCTACTAGATTGAATATTTGATAATAACAAGCGTTAGTAAGAATATGAGCTTGTGGATGATCTTGTATACTGCTTGAAGCAGCATCAACTCCTTCAGCTGTTTTGGAGAACAGTCTGGCAAAATCCATTAAAAGTTTAAATATAAAGAATCTTAATTCATCAATTCCACTTTTTGGTATATGCGCAAGAAATAGTTGTAGAAAGATGTGCACTTATGCATAAAGATACATATGTAAAGACATTTGCTACAGCTTTGCTTGCAATGGCAAAAAACTAAAAAAAAAAATCAAAATGTCCAAACAAGGGAAATAAGTAAATCGAAATTTGTGTTGAACACATTGCAGCAGTTTAAAAATGAGTTCAATTCATGAGTACTGATGTGGGAAAGTCTTTCAGATGTATTGTCAAATTAAAAAAAAATCAAATTCCAAAACAATACCTATATTTTCATAAGCAAACAGAAGTAGACAAAGTTCCATACTTCTCCCTGTGAGCATATATGTATATAAAAGCATAGAAAAAGATATGGAAGAATATGCACTAAATTGAAAATAATGGTTCACCCAGAAGAGGATATGAGTTGAGGTCAAGGGCAAGTTTCCTTTCTGAGATAAAGGAAAGTTGACTTGTCTGAAATTACTTGAATTTTTAACAAGAACATACATTCATATCCCGCTTGTATAATTGAAAATAAACATTTAAAAAACAAAAAAGTCAAAGGACATAAAATCAGAAAAAGCAAGATGGAGGTCATAGCTCTTAAGTTCTGGGTTGAGAAAGTAGGAGTGTCATGGCAATGAACTGTCCTAGTCTCAAGAGTAAAAAGCAAGGAAGACAGTTACAAGTTCCCAACACCTTGCTCCAGGCTGAAGGCATTCCTGGAATCTGGTAGGAAACCCAATGGGGATAGAATGGTGCTTCTTGATCCATTTACCCATTTCATTCCTTCCTATTCCCCTGGTGGCAGTGGTGGCAGTGCGGGGAGAATCTTTGATTCCGAGAGTACATCTAAGTTATACTAGGAGAGTAGACTGACATCAGGAGAGAAGAACCATAGCTGTCTGAGGTCACTTCACTCTTCAGAATCACCCCAAGACCTGAGAAAATAGCAGAAGAGCACCAAGCAGATAACCAAAGCTTGGTCTCCCTGTAAAGGATATTTCAGGACTGGGATTGAGAAAGGGTGTTTGGATCAGACAGCCCCCAAGACTGTCATTTCACAACTGCCTCACAATTATACTATTGGGCACAGACCATAGAATATTGCTTCCCATCCTTGTTGGCGCTCAGAGTGAGGGTGATCTACAGGCTGGCCCCTCCTTGGTTCCTGAAGAGTAAAGGGACAGGCTAGAAGTGAGCCAGGCAGTCTGCACAAACATCTGGGAAGACATTGTTGTGACAAGTGGAGAAAAGAGAAGTAGAACCTGCCTCATAGCTTGTCTACTCACTGAAGGCTGTACTTTCATGATGAGTAAACGGCCCTAGAAATGGACATTCATGAAATTAGAAACAGTTTCATGTAGCCTTAGAAAGAAAAACCGTCAGAAGAAAAGACACAAATGGGGCCCTGAGCTGTGATGATTCTGAGATGGGAAATACACCAGCCAGAGTGGTCCAGGCCTCCAGTGTTCCATGTGCTTAGACGTGCCCCCAGCCACTAGCCATGGAGTGGGGGACAGCACTCCACCACACCTCTTTGAAGACAAAGCCAATTGCCTCAAAATGATAGGAAATGATTAGTCATGTTAATTAAAAATAATTTCATTCTCACTCCTAAAATGGTCAGACTGTCAGCTCTATGGAAAATTGAGCCTTCATGCCTTTTCTTTTGATTTCCTATTCAAAGTCTAATTAGTCACAATTGGTTGTTAAACGTGATCTTTTTTTTTTGATAACGTAGTTGCTTTTGATGGTGTTGCCTTCATTATCATGGCAGTATTACCCTTAAGACTGTCACATGGGGGTGTTTTTACTCTTCTGAGCTAATGAAATAAGGAGCTGAGGCTTCCTCAAGCAGCGTGGATCAAATCCAGAAAGATCACAAGATGCCTGCAGTGGAATGCAAGAGATAACTGTTTCCACCTCTGGATTACAGATTTTTATTCTAAAAAAAAAAAAAAAAAAAAAAGATTGGTGGAGGGGAGCAAACAAAATAAAATAAAGAACCGTAGGACTTCCCTGGTGGCGCAGTGGTTGGGAGTCCGCCTGCCAATGCAGGGGACGCAGGCTCGTGCCCTGGTCCGGGAGGATCCCACATGCCGCGGAGCGGTTGGGCCCGTGAGCCATGGCCACTGAGCCTGCACGTCCGGAGCCTGTGCTCCGCAACGGGAGAGGCCACAACAGTGAGAGGGCTGCGTACCGCAAAAAAAAAAAAAGAACCTTAGACTTTAGGATCAGAGAGGCCCGTGTTCAATCCCAGTTCTGTCACTTACAAGCTGTGTGACCGTGGGATGACCCACTTTCCCTCTCAGATCATAAGAATCCCCAATTTCAAAATAGAGATACTAATGCCTATGTCATCAGTTGTCAGGAAAAAAATAATTATCAAGCATCAAATGCCTAGCATACGGCCTGGACTTGAGGAGGTTGTTAACAAATGTTAGTGAAGAGAAGCCCATTTGAGAGATAATGAATCTATTTTCTCTTAACTAACATAGAGTCTAAAGCATAATATTAGAAACAACCCATACTTTGATCTTCAAAATTCACAGCATTCTTTTACATGTATTGCATTACTTGAACTTCCTGCTAGCTGATGACATATGTAATCTTTGGAGAAATGAAGTGACTTGTCCAGAGGAGTGAATGGTAAAGCCAGGGCACAGGACCTAATGGTTTGCTCTAAACTGATTTTTAAAAAGATGTTAGCACCCTCTTCAACTCACAACCCCTCTATAGAGTGTTGGTTGCCCGTGGTAACAGACCACAGGTTGAAAGCACAATCACCTTTAGTATTCACCGGTGTTTTCTCTGCTCTGTTCAGGGATCTGAGAACAAACCTCTTTATGTTAACCAGGGCTTGGAACAAAGGCCTCATTGCAAATATCCACCCACCAAAGCACTCAGATAATCTGGGAGCCAAATAATACATCATCCAATCCTGGTCCTCAGAGTCATAGAAGGAGTTTGGGAAGGTTTACTCTCTCTACCTTTTAACCCTGAACTATTCCCATCTGGGATCTGAGAAAACAGGAGAAATGAATAGAATTCTGCATGTAATGTTAACATACGGCGGTCATGCTTGATATACATCTATGCGATAATCCTGTGTAAGTGCACATGTTGTCAATGCAAACTTAGAAAAATAAAATAAAGGCAAATAAAAGAGCACAGTTCTGATTCCATACAAAAGACAGCATGTCTTAATAACGCCCGTCAACAGGGAAAGTCCTTTCAATAATGCCAGCCAGAGGAGGAAACACTTAGGAAAGCAGCAGCGAGGTGGATTAAAAAGGCTTTTTGTCAAATATAAAGGTCACTGAGGCAGTAAACTTCTGAAGGGGAAACACAACGCATTTCACGCATGAGAAGCTCAGCCTGAAACAAGACACGTTGACCATACGAATGGATAATCCTCTCTGAGTGCAAAGAGACTCAGGGACATTATTTGCAGACTTAATGGTATAAAAAGGCACCATTAGAGAGAACAGGCAAGTTCATGACTGACCTAGATGCCATTTCCAGAAAATTGTCCTCAGGAATCTCTGAAAGCGTGGTAGAATCTTCTAGAAGACCTTGCCTGAGGCTAGGACCTAAACCTTGTGGCTTCTAGGTAAACAGAGAGGTGAAAAGCCCACAGGCCAGGTGCTTTCCCGAGTTGCACAGAAAATTTCTTCCCTCCCCTTGCTTACTGGGGAACGTCAATTCTGGGACAAGTCCTCCTGCAGGATGGGCTCCTCTGCCCCTCTGGGCGGTGACCTCATTAGCGGAGTAAAGCAGAACAGATTGCTGGTGCTTAGGTTAAAGAACAGCCATCACTGGGTGTGCCATGCAGGTCAACAGAATAATCTTTTGGAGGAACTTACTTGTCATTAATTCACTCTCCCAAGACACTCTCTCATGTGCCAAGTCGTCAGATCCAACTGTCTATAGTAATCATGTCGGTCAAGTAAGGGAATAGGGCTCCAGAAGGAAAACCCATCACTGCCACATTGCTGATAGAGGGTCTCAGGGCCCAATTTCCCTCCCCTGTGCTATTAAAATAAGACCGTTATAATCCTGTAGCTTTAGAAATTTCCTACTCAGAGTAGTCGTTGGACAAGTTGTGCTGCAAAACTCAACCAAATAATTTGTTTCCAACTGGGCCATATACTTTGAAACTATCTGTTTTGTACCTTCTCCCAGCCTGCTCACTTATGCATCTGCACCACTGAATTTAATTCAATCCAAGCTGCCCTCAGCGGTGGAGGGGATTTTTCCAGGTGGTCACATATGGTTGTGCAGGTTGTATACTTCTGAAACTTGACTGTACAATGTTCCAACTCCCCCAACAAATATCTTGGGATGAGAATATCAAATCAGCTGGATTAAAGCAAGCTGGATTCTGGAATTTATTCTCCCTTTCCACTTTGTGAAAAGATTTATCTCCTATGGGGCACCTGAAGCTGGAACAGAGAAGATAGTTGCATTCACTGTCAGGGTTCTTTGTTTGTAAGCAACAGGAATACTCTCTGGTGATAACTTATGAAAAAAGGAAATTTTTGGAATAGTAACAACTAACACTGAGAACGGAAAGCTTGGTGAATCAGGAAAAAGGGGGACAGAAAGGGACAAGAATCAAGGCAGTTCAAGGGTTAAGATAGAAGGAGTTACTTGGTAAGTAATAGCTCTATTCTTTCTAGACAGTGGTTCCTCTACTCATGAGAGTCCCCAGTCAGCATGGCTTAGATCAGAAGAGTATTTCTTAGCTATGGTTGAGCAGACAGCCCTGATTTGCTATCCCACTAAGACAGAACACAAGAGAGAGAAAAAATTCCCCAGAGGGATGAGAGTCTGCTGTTTTCAAGCAAAGAGAATAAAAGTTGGGCATCCAAAAGTAACAAGTGCTAACCTCAACCCCAGGACTCTAATTCTCCTTTTGCAACAAAGCAGTAAAGACTTAGTAAGCACTGCCCTGGGAGGGGGGGGGTCAGGGTGGGGAATGAGAACATGGCCTCTGATTTTGCCAAATAAAACAAAAACACATGCAAGGCATATACCCTCACATCTGGTCTAATTTATCAACATTTGTGTTTTCTTTTTTTTTAAGATTGGCAGAGAAAATCATTTCCAAACTTTGATACTTGAAACATAGTTGGTAGCAAATTTCTTGTGACATACCTCACAAGTCCCTGAATATAAAACTTTGACCTAGAGTACGTGTGGTCTTAAAACGTTAACTTTCAAACCCTGCTCTCCACAGCCCCTGGATGCCTCAATGACCCCTCTAGATTGAGTGGGGTCATAGCTTCTTTAAGCAAAATGATACCTTCATGAGCTGTCACTTCCAGGAAGCTGTCAGTTAAATATAAATTCTGGTAAAATACGTTTAGGGACCTGTGCGCTTGAAGTTCAGAGTAAGAGGATTCTGACATAGGAAGCTTCACAGAGAAAGGGACTTAGAAAGAAATAGGTTTGATTTGAGTGAAGTTAGAGCCAAGGAGGGTACTTCAGAAAGGGAAGAACACCATATGGAAAGGAACAGGGATGGACACATGCATGACTTCTTACAGAATAGTGAAAATACAGGCCTGGTTGGGGGAGGGGGGCAGAACTACATCCTCTACACATCTGTAAAAGGCAGTGATAATGAGACAGGGTGGGACCTAAAACCTGGGACCTGGGACCCTTTGCTACAGTGCTTGCACCTGGGCAAACATCTCCTCGAGCAAAAAGATACAAAGACACTATAAGAGACCAAAAATAACTGCGTGCATGTGCATCTGGGGCAAATTCTGGACAAGATACAAAAAGACCAAAAAGCAACCCAGCTGCCACTTCTGAAGAGTCTGGAGCAAAGACAGGGTGTTGGGAGCAAGAGCAGGGTACTGCGCATGCCCCTTGCATGCAACACCACCTAAGGGGTGGGCAATCCACCTAAGCCACCCCTCCGGCCGGACCCCCTGGACACACCCCTACCTACCCTCACCCCATATAAGGAACCAGCTCACCACCGCTTGAGAAGCAAGCAAGGGAAACTGTTACTTGTTTTCCACACCCCTCCCCCACCGGCTGAAGCAGGGGCCCCAATAAAGCCTTGCCTGAAATTCTTATCTGGCCTCTAGTCAATTTCTAATGATTGGGGAAGGCCAAGAGCCCTGGTCGGTAGCAGCATTAACAGTGCCTTCCTCACAGGCTCATTGAAGGGATTAAATGAGATCACCTTTGTGGTGCTCTTGGTGTGGGAGCATAATGAATGACACTTTCAAGAAAGCTTTCAACAAATGCCAGTTATGTGTTAATTACCTAGGTTCTTAAGCAAAAGATGAAAGTAGGACTTTGGAAAGAACTGTACCCAGGGCCCTGTTCCCGGGAAGGCTCCTTTGTTAGGAAAGCACTCATGTTCCTGGGGACCTGGAATAGGAGTGGCAGTAAGAGTCGAAATGAATGGGACTTGATGACAAGAGAGGATGTCAGGATCTAAAGTCAAAATTAAAAAAATAAATAAATAAAACACATGTATATTTGAATCAGGGGGAAACTTATTGAAGGAAATGGGTTTAATGGGTGATGGAAATTTTGTAAAGCCAAAGAGGACTTGGAGCAACCCAGAATTAGTGACAGACAGGCAACAATGCCACCCCTGGCTGGAGAAGCAAAGAGAAGAGGTATTCCAGAGCGAGCAGCTGAGATTACCCAGTAGGGGGCTTGTAAAGAGGACGCTGACTCCCTGAGAGGTTGGAGAAGAGGTGGCTGCTGCTAATGGTGTTTTCCAGATGTAGAACAGAGGCCACCAAGCCCTGGCTTCCCCCTTCTCCCATGCTCCAATCTCCCGGGCCTTCCAGCTTTCCCAAGGGCTAGCCCAGTCTGGAGCCAGTTGGCAGAAGAGCCTGGGAAGTGCTGTACATGTACGAGACGAGGTTCAGGCAGCAGAGCAGAAAGAGGTTTCAAGGTAAGCATCAATAGAAATTGATGAATTCTAGAAGCAAAGGGTAAGGGAAAATGGGTAAATCCAGCCTGACTCTTGCTTCAGACACAGGTGATCAAGGCAAGGTGTTTTGCCTTGAAGAGGAAGAGATGGTGGTGTGGGGTCTGGGGAGATGAGTGGTTGAAGAGCTTCACTTTACATCCAGCCCCTCTCAAAGGATGTTCTTTGTCACGGTGCTTCCTATGACACTCTCCCTAGGTTCCTGCTGGGAGATGAGTGGGATTTCACCCTTCAGGGATCTCTATGAATGTGTGTGTATTTGGGTCTTACCACCCACCTACTTCAGTTGGCACCTTCTTTCTTTAGATATGTTCATGACATTGATTAGTCTGCTGTCAAGGGCTCTTCAGCTTTCAGCTCCTGTCTCCATCCTAACCTTAGATGATTTATTAGTCAAACTCTTAAAGATCAGCCTCCTTTCTATGACTCCTCTGAGCCCAGTGCCACCTCATTGATTCCGACAGGTAATTTGGGGAAAACAACTAACTTAGTAGGACAGAAAAGGAATGGGAAGAGAAGATGTTTAGAACCAGCACAAGCAGATTTTTTATTTTATTATTTTTATCAAGATATGATTGATATATAACACTGTAAATTTAAGGTGTACACTGTAGTGAGTTGATACATTTTATATTGCGATATGATTACCACTGTAGTGTTAGCTAAAATCTGCATCATGTCACTTAATTATCATTTCTTTTTTGTGGTGAGAACATTTAAGATCTAGTCTCTTTGCAATCCTGAATTATATATTATTATTGACTATAATCCCTATGCTGTGCATTAGATGCCCAGAACTTATTCATCTTCTAGTTGCAAATTTGTACCCTTTGACCTAGATCTCCCCAATTCCCCCACCTTCCATCCTCTGGTAACCACCATTCTGCTCTGTTTCTTTGAGCTCACCTTTTTTAGATTCCACATATAAGTGATATCATATAGTATTTGTCTTTCTCTGTCTGACTTATCTCACTTAACATAATGCCCTCAAGGTCTAGCTATGTTGCAGCAAGTGACAGGATTCCCTTCTTTCTCTTGGCTGAATAATATTCCATATTTTATACATATACCACACCTTCTTTATCCATTCATTCATTGACAGACATTTGTGTTGTTTCCATATCTTGGTTATTGTGAATAAAGCTGCAATAAACATGGGAGAGCAGATATCTTTTCCTTAGCCTGTTTCCATTCCTTTGGATATATACCCAGAAGTGGGATTGGTGGATCCCACGGTAGATCTATTTTTAATTTTTTTTGGCCACGCCCCACGCAGCTTGCAGGATCTTAGTTCCCCAACCAGGGATCGAACCCGTGTCCCCTGCAGTGGAAGCGTGGAGTCCTAACCACTGGACTGCCAGGGAATTCTCTATTTTTAATTTTTTGAGGAACCTCCATACTGTTTTCCATAATGGTACCAATTTATATTTCCATCAACAGTGCGCAAGTGTTCTCTTTTCTCCATATCCTCACCAACACTTGCTATCTCTTGTCTTCTTGTTGATAGCCATTCTAATAGATGTAAGGTAATCTATTTTAAAAGATTTTTTGTTGTAAGAATACATCAGGACAACTAACTAATTTTCCTTAGTTTTATTTGGTAATTGAATTAACAATTTGTTGGATTGAATTAGACAGTTGATTTATTGATTGTGCTATCACAGTGTGGACATAACTAGAAAGCTTATCTTCCTTGGCTTATGTATAAATGGCTGGAATAAGAAACACAGTGGTCCGTGCCATTCTCAGGTAGGATGTATCTTTGCCAGCCTTATGACTTCTAGAGCCTTGGGTGAAGTGCACATCTGTGTTCATATACCCTGAAAACACACTTCCTCAACTTAATGATATATTGGAAGATGATCAACGTTTCCTTTATACTTATAGCAGGAGCTTGCTAAAGAAAGGAGCACGAACCAAAATGGAGTGAATAATACAGAAGGAATAAGAGAGAAAGCTGTGTGTGTGTGTGTGTGTGTGTGTGTGTGTGTGTGTGTGTGTGTGTGTGTGTACAGGTGAAGCTGATTCATATTCAGATATTTGGGTGTTCCTTTATGGACATACAAGGGCGATTTGGGAGGAGGGTATCATTTCATCATAAGAACTAGTTTTTCATCCCAAGGGTAAAGGGCATATATTTCCCTGGCTCAGAGGTTGAGCTAAACGATGTTGTATGTTCCTCTTAGCCACCAGTGCACCTACAAATTATGATTGAGTATCTGGCCTCAAGCTGGCCTGTCTCCATCATAATAATGAGAAAATTCTTCTCAATCATCTCCAAACCACAGGTCTCAAAAGTAGACCACAGGTCTTTTCAGGAATAGATCTCTCTCAATGATATTTATGTGAATATGAATGTGTGTGGGTGTTTGTATGTATGATTACATATATTCTCTAAGAACGTAAAATAGCTTCAGCAATAACCTTAAATTTGCTATGCCTACTTCAATCAAATTCAGGAAACAGAATGGCCTGGGAGAGAGAAGCAAACTCACCTTCACTGCCAGTTTAATATTTGAATCATCTTCCAAATCACCTTCTAACATAAAGATGCTCAAGTGGGTTTCTTTGCTGCTGTCCCAGATAAACATCAAGTCTCTCATAGCTTAGTTAACTCTCCCAGGTGCTTTGCATTGTAAACTATATGCCGCTTCCATTTTCTCCGCAACTCAAGAACAACAACAAGGAAACAACTCGCAACTACATTTAAGGAAGCACAACAAGACTGGTTCTGGTAGACAGTAAGTGGGCCAAAGCAGTTCAGTATTCCATCCTGGTGTTCTGTCTGTTTGAAGAGTTTCATGAAGATCTTGTTTATAATCCCGTTGAAAATAAAGTGCTCAAAAATAAAAGCTGTTTAGTCTTTTCAAGCTCACCATCCTTTGTTCGTGGTACATTAATGGAGCAATTTGAAAATAATGACTTAATTTTTTTTTTTCCCCGTATGAAAGATGCTTCTGCAATCAAAAGCCGGTTCTTTATTTTCTAGCCTGGCACTCACATTCATTAGAACTAGTTGCATCCAAGTAGTAGAGGTTTATTTGTTCAGCTGGAAATGGGACATTAACATTTTAAGAGGATGATGCATAAGCTTTTAGAAATAATATTCTCTCTGCCCTATTCTGTTGATGCTGTCTTAGAACATGCAAAATGCAACATATTTTTTTCCCTAAGAAATGATGAGTTTATGATAAACAGTTTATCACAAGGGCATAATTTTTGCACCCCCTCTCATTTTCAAAAAATCAAAATTTGGGGAACAAATGAAAGGTTTGCACATAAGAGAGATGCTCAGACTTAAGCATGCGTCAAGCTTAGATCAACAATAACTCTCTCTCTGTATGTAAATATCTGGCACAATTTATCAACGGCTCTGCTCCGTCTTGGTTGGTATGCAACTGGGATGGCTAAGTCCCACCATGCTCTCATTTCCTTTCCTCCTTTCAGCATTAAATGCACCTCCTCTTATTGAAGGGGTTCCCCCTCTACTGACCTTCTCAAATATTTCCTCTGTCAATGTTTCCCCTTCTCTCCCACATCATTACTTTCTCCTCTCATCTGCCTCTGGATGACTCCCATCAGCCTACAACTTTCAGTATCTCAGCGTAAAATTGCCTTATTCAAGGACCATCACTCTTCCCAGTCCAAGCCATTGCTTAATTTTTCCTCTCTTTTAATAGCCAGACTTCTCCAGAGTTGTTTATACAGGCTGTCTCCACTTCTTCCTTTCCCATGCTTTTCGATGCTTCCTCATCTGACATCAGCCCCTACCACTCCATAAAATTTTCTCTTGCCAAGGTCACCAAAGAGCTCTGTTTGGGCAAGTACTGCAACTATTTCTCCTTTTTCATTTTATTCCACTTGGCAGGGCCAACAAAAACCAACCACTCTTCCCTACTGGTGAGCAGGACAAAGTTCCCCTCCTGTGAAAGGCAGAGGACAAGTTCCCCCAACAATGCTCATTATTCTTGGCTTTGACTCTTATCCAAACCCCCTTGCTCTCAAGGTCCAGACCACAGCACAGCAAATGCTGTTCAGTCTTAATCTGCACTCAGTCATAACTTTAGAAAGATAAAAAGAAACTGGCCAGGAGTTATTTCGTAAGACTTTCCGTGTGAAACTACTGACACATCTCCCAGTATAAAACTGCCTTTGGGTCAGTGTCCTATTGGAGCGTCCTAATGGTTACCTTTTGAATATGACAAGAAAAGACAACGAAATCAACGTATTTTTCCCATAAAGCCTGGTCTTTTTCTCCTATCTTATGTACTGGAAAAAAAAAAAGGAAACTCAAAGCAAATTTTATCCTTGAAATATTTTTATTCTTCAGCTTTTACCCCTGCAGACAATCCTATAAAGGCTACCCCAGGAATGAATTCTGGTCACTTATCACAGACAGGTTGGTCCGTTTCTTTGCTAATTTTATGGATTTAAGTTAATTTTCATTAATAAATGAAACAGATGGAGTCATGGGTGTTTGAAAGTACTTTGCAGAGAGCAATGGGGAATAAACCAATTCATCAGCTCTTAGCAGCAAACCATCTGAGGACTTAATTGAGAATTGTCTTTGGAACTCAGAGTTGTTTCACTAGGGTATGTTTTCACCGTGGGCTAATTGTCCCTCGGGGAATTCATGCTCTGTCACTTTTTTTCCTTCACTGCCTGTCAGTGTTCTTCACCAGCTCCCCTCCCACTTATAGCTCGCCAGCAGTGCCTGCCTGATGTTTCCACTTATTATATACCTGTCCATCCACCTATGGATTTTTACCCTGCGGAGCACCAGGAATGACTGACACTTCTGCAGCAGAGCCAAATTAGCATGAACAGTAAACACAGGGCACTGCAGCTTCCTGGGATTCAGCGGTCTGCTACCATCAGAAGGAATCAGCATGTTGTACCTTACATCCCTCATATTATTTATATTATAACTGGAAATTTGTAATTTTAGAAAATATTTTATATTGGGGTATAGTTGAATATAGTTAACACTGCTGTATGGTATATAGGGAAGTTGTTACAAAAGCAAATCCTAAGAGTTCTCATCACAAGGAGAAAAATGTTTTTCTTTTTGCACGTCTTCTTTCTTTTTTTGTATCTATATGAGATGATGAATGTTAGCTGAACCTATTTCTATAATCATTTCACAATATATGTTAATCAAACCATCAAGCTCTATGACTTAAACTTATATAGTAAAGTATGTCAATTATTTCTCAATAAAACTTGAAAAAAATAAAGAACAAGGGAAAAAAAAAACTGAAAAAAAAAAAAAAAGAAGGAATCAGCAAAGAGTCAACAAGGAGAAACACCAAAATGGAATGATACTGCAATATCTCCAGAACCTGGAGCTTGAGGAGACCAGAGGAATTCAGGCCCCAGGGCATATGTGAAAACTCGAAACCTGGGCCATGTCCTGGCTAGAGGAGTTTTTATTTTCTTGCAGCCACTACCCAAGGGATCTGTTTAAACACATCCCTGGAACAACAGACTTCTGCTTTTGATTGATTGCCAGTGGCACTTCTCCTCCATAAAGGGTTCACAATCCAACACAGCCAGCTGTGAAGTCTATTTAACCACAGTGTGAAAACTTTCAGCCTCCAAACTAGCAGCAGGTAGGTCAATGAGTGCCCACCTCCATTAGTCAGTGCAGCTTTGCATGAATGTATTCACACTCCATTAAGGAGTATTAAGAGAGGCCTAAGTGATGCCCAGGTTCCCAGACCTCCTCAGTCCCATTCACAGTTGTCAGAGGGGAGCCCTGCACACTGAGTAAATCCACCCCTCCCGACCAGTGATCAAGACTGTCCTGGGTGCTGACAAACTAAGAGCACCTCAGGGTCTCCATCCACAGAGATCTGGGAATCCCAGCCTACAAACCTGTCTACCCAATATTCACCATCACCTACCTTGATGGATTAATCCATTAGGATTAATCTCTTGTTGCCCCATATTCCTGTTTCTGTTAGAAGTAAATTATAGGTCATCCCACCCCTTCCCTCTAATCCCCGTAAGGTTCTGCATGCCCCCTCTTCTATTCCCTGTTTTTACTACTCCCCAACTTCTGAAACCATCCCCCTGCACCCTTTAGAATTCTCAGTCCCTCAGCAATTCAATCTCCTCCACCTTCCAATTATTCTCTGAATTTCCTCTTGAACTTCTCACTCTAACTGAAACCAGAGTCTCCCCAAGAACTACTTCCTTGAAGCACTCTCAGGTGGTAGCTGTGTTACTGCCACAGCCCTACAGCTACTGGGCCTAGAGGTGGCAAGGTGTCCTTGTTCCTCCCTGCCCTTCGAGACTATTCTCAATCCATCCCTCACTTATCCCTCTAAAGCCTCCATATTTGAATCCCTTGACATCAGATTAGATCACGAACAACTCTTCTGTTTTTCAGTCATGTCCTGTGTCATTCCCCTTAGTTTCTGGAAGATTTTTTTTTCCTCCAGGCTGACCTTTCCAGCACTACTCTTATTAGTTGATAATTCTTTTTTTTTAATTAATTAATTACTTTTTTATTTTTGGCTGCATTGGGTCTTCACTGTGGTGTGTGGGCTTCTCACTGCAGTGGCTTCTCTTGTTGCGGAGCACGGGCTCTAGAGCACAGGCTCAGTAGTTGTGGCGCACGGGCTTAGTTGCTCCACGGCACGTGGGATCTTCCCTAACCAGGGCTCGAACCTGTGTCCCCTGCATTGGCAAGCGGATTCTTAACCACTGGCACACCAGGGAAGTCCTTGATAATTCTTATACACATGCAATGACCTATCCAACACCTCAGTATCTCAATTCATTGAGCCTTTTTTCCCTTTGATTACATCCTTCACTCTACCTTAGCCACCCACTTCCATGTTCATAATCCAGACCCAGTCATTACCAATAACCACAACCCTTCCACAATCATAGTTCTATGCACCCCACTCTCTTGACCACCACTTCTTATCATTCCAGATAATTCTTTCTGTAGTTTGATTCCAGTAAAATCTTAACTGAACTTTTTCACTGTCTCTCTTCCTGATGTTCTTTCTACTCCCCATCCCAGTTTAAATTCCATTGTATTTATTAAAAATCACTCCATACATATACCCTTAATTTCCTTGCTCATCTTCCCCTTCATCACACACAATTAGCAAAAGCAGAACCCTAGTTAAGCCCCACTCTCTGCCTACTTCATGCATGTACCCTAACTAAAGAGCATGGCAGTTGGAAAACACATAACACTCTGACTAGTGTCCCCTGAAATATGTACACATGAACTTCAAGTGGGCTCTTAATAGTGTCCAGCAATCCAGTGCCAAATCCTTGGTCCACTCACTCTCTCACTTCCAGCAGAACAATTTTATACGTTTGCCCTTTTATTCAAGCCTCTAACATCTCCCTAACTCTTTCTTTCAGCTTGTATTCTTGATTCCTACTTAAGAAAAGCGATGCAATCATTAGAGAACTTCTCCACCACCGTACTTGGCCACTCTAGCATTTACACGCTGCCTTCCCACCTCTTACTATAGCAGCAATGCTCTTTAAGAGCTGCCTGTACTCATGGTCTCAAATTCCTCTTCTTCAACTATCTCTTAAAATAACTTTCTTAAATTCAGAGAAGTATCTGCCTCCATCACTCCGCCAAAGCCATGCTTCTCTAGGCCACCAATAACCTCTACATTTTTAACTCCAATGGCTAATTGTCAGCCTCAGTTGACTTGTCAGCAGCATTTAGAGAAGTTTATCATTCTCTCCAAATTCTTACACTTTTCCCCCTTCACTTTGCATCCAGAACATTACTTTCTTGGTTTTCTTGCCATTATGCTGGCCGTTTCTCAGTCGCCTTGGCTGATTTCTCCTCTTTTTTAACTTGGGTGATCTAGAACTTCATTCTTGCTTTTCTTTCTTATCTACCCTCACTTCCTTTGTGCTACCATACTGCCTCATAGCTTTAAATACCATCCATATGCAATGACTCCAAAATTTATATTTCCAACATGAGCTTCTCTCTTGAACTCTAAACTCCTGCAGCTACCTTTCTATGTCTGCATTAAAGATTCCCAACACACCTCAAACTTTTTTTTATTTTTGGCTGCTTTGGGTCTTCATTGTGGTGCACGGGCTTCTCATTGTGGTGGCTTCTCTTGTTGCGGAGCACGGGTTCTAAGTGCTCGGTCTTCAGTAGTTGTGGCTCGTGGGCTCTAGAACGCAGGCTCAGTAGTTGTGGCGCACAGGCTTAGTTGCTCCGCGGCATGTGGGATCTTCCTGGACCAGGGCTCGAACCCGTGTCCCCTGCACTGGCAGGTGGATTCTTAACCACTGTGCCACCAGGGAAGCCCCACACCTGAAACTTAATGTGCGTTCCTCATATTCCCCCATCATACACCTGCTGCACCCCAATTTCCTCATCTCATTCATTCATTCCTTTTTAGGGCAAAATCCTTCCAGCCATTGTTGATACTTCCTTTTCTTTCATACCCCATGTCCATTATTCAAACATATCCAGCAGATTTGCTAAACAATACCTTCTCAGTGACTTCCCTTTTACAAACTGTATGACATCTCCTCTAAAACTTACTATGTCTTCCCCTGGTTAATTTTTCTCCACATTTATCAAATATTTATGTAGAACACACTTATATATTCCTTTAAGTACCATTATAGATATTGATTCATGTAAGTTTCAAATGTCCCTATGAGATAGATAGTATTATTATCACCCCATTCTATAGATGAGAAAATGGAGGCACTGAGAAGTTAATAACTTGGCCAAGTCACACAGTTGGCAAGAGACAGAGCTGAGACAGAAATCAAGTAGTCTAACTTCATAGTCTGCACCCAGCCATTACAACATGCTGCCTTTCCAAAGTATTTATAACCTTCTGGCATCATTCATTTACTTACTGTCTGGCTCCCTCCTCTAGAATGTTAGGTTTATTAGGGTAGGGGTGTTTTAATGTTTTTGTCACTACTATGGTCCCAGACTCACAATACCCTCTAAGACATAGTACTAACTCAATAAAAATTTCGTCCATGAAAGAATGGGGGTTTGCATCAGCAGAAAGCAATGTGATTCCAAAGTGAACAGAATATCCATTCAAGAAGTCTATGTAGCATAAGGCACTCTAATAAAAGTGGGGGGCTTGAATTATTTATTTTAATTGGCTATAATTATTAAAGCTTGTTTTTTCCAACTGTGATCAGCATGAATATAAATAAGTGGGTGATATCTCAGTCATTCAATCTAATGCTTGCTAGAAGTTTTAGCAAAGTATAAGTAAATTTCAGCTCCAAAGAGCAGGGTTCAAGGGCTGGAAATCAGATTAAGAGGCTGGTGAGAGTAGGGAAAGATTGGATAATCACTGATAGTATCAAGGATAGTTATTGATAGGCTATGCCCATTTTAAGTTGTATCAACTCTTCCTCTTTAAATATAAGACAACTTGCTCCTGCAGGATGCCATCTCAAGGAAATGGGTGATTTGCCCTCCATTTAAAAACAAAATAGGGCTTCCCTGGTGGTGCAGTGGTTGGGAGTCCGCCTGCTGATGCAGGGGACACGGGTTCGTGTCCCGGTTCGGGAAGATCCCACATGCCGCGGAGCGGCCGGGCCCGTGAGCCATGGCCGCTGAGCCTGCGGGTCCGGAGCCTGTGCTCTGCAGCGGGAGAGGCCACAACAGTGAGAGGCCCGTTTACCGCCAAAAAAATATAAATAAATAAAAATAATAAAAACAAAATATAGTTATTAACCAACTCCTACAAGACCCACACCATGCCAGGTGCTTTGGGTACAATGTTTAGGATTTGGAGTCAGACTGCCTGGCATTGCCAGTGAGAAGCTGAGTGACCCCAAGCCAATTGCTCACTGTCTCCAAGCCTTAATTTCTTTGTCTAGGAAATGAAAATAATGAGTAGGTAGGATAGAAATCTGAAGAGAGTGTTCACTTGGTAGACACAGTAAGGCTATCAGCATAGTACCTGAGATGTCACAGCACTCAGTAAATATGAGCAATTAATATTCATCACACACCTGGCCCACCAGCGAGGTAGAGAGCTAAGGCACTTGTGCTCAAATAACTCAAGTTATTTACTCAGTCACTTGTGACTGACAGAGCTGGGATTCAGGTCTCAGTTGGCCTGACTCCTTGTCTACCATACGACACTATTGCCCCTTGGACTACTTTCTTGAACGTAATAATAACAATATTAATAATTAGAACTCTCCTGTGCTTGGAAATTATGATGTACGAGGCTTATTCTGGGGGCTTTCCATGTATTAATTCATTTCAACTTCACAGCAGCCTCATGGAGTAGACCCTAACCTTAGTCACCAAAATAGACACAGAGAGAGCGGCACATGACCAAGGTTACATAGCTAGTCTGGGACAAATCTGTGAGGCCAAACATGCAGTTTATCTCTAAACCACACATCCCAAGAAACTACCAGAAGGTAAACTTTTGATGGAAAATGGTGATTCCAATTCCAAGTTTTCCTGCTCATAAACTTTTGCTATAATTAAACCTCAATTTTTTTCCCCCAGTTTCAAGTCCAGTTGTCATATGTGCTCTGCAACACAGTAATTAGTAGTAATAATAGTTATAACATCTTGTCCTATGCTGGAAAATCTGACACTCACTAAAGCAGCCAATCTAAATAATTTATATTAATTGCATGAGGTTTTTAGGAATAATCTGCCTGAAACAACTCTGAAATGAGAGGATTAAAAGGCAGAGATAATTCTCAGCAGCTGCCGAAAAGGCATTATGCAGAGGCGCGACTGACACCAGCCTGTTAGCTTCAAGCCTTTTCTACAATTGTTTAGCCTACATTTTGTAGCCAGGACAGTCAGACCATTCTTTGGTCATAGAACAAGTTATTTTGACCAAGAATCTCCCTTTGTGTTTCTAAACTCTAGACCCTTCATAACCTAAATATTTCTGCTTTCTCCTCCTATAGCTGAGCTTAATTTTACAGTTACAGAAATATAGGCATGGGTTTATGGTTTTGTTAGTTTCCTAGGGCTGCTGTAACAAAGTTCCAGAGACCAAGTGGCTTAAACAACAGAAATTTATTTTCTCACAGTTCTGGAGGCCTCACATTTCCTCACAATTCTCACTTCTTTTGAGGCCTTTCCCCTTGGCTTGTAGATGGCTGTCTTTTCCCTGTGTCTTCAGGAGGTCTTCCCTCTGTGCTTGTGCTTATCTGAGTTCTAATCTTCTCATCCTAGAAGGACACCAGTCATGTTGGATCAGAGCCCAACCTAATGATCTCATTCTATGTTAATTACCTCTTTCAAGACCTTATCTCCAAATACAGTCACATGCTGGAATACTGGGGGTTAGGACTTCAACATATGAATTTTCAGGAGATGAAATTCAGCCCCTAAGACTGGTAGATCTCAATATACTGAAGCCAATTTTTTTTTTTTTCAGTCACCTGCATCATTAGCACCCTCTCCCCTGTCCAGGGAAGTCTTTGGGGGACAGTGGGAGCATCTGTGCATGTGGACAATTCCCATATAGTCACACTGATTCCTGTTCTACAAGAGTTGAAACATCAGGCCATAGATGTCCCCATCTGTAGTCTGCAGTGTAACTTTTTGGAAGGGAGAAGTAAAAAATAATTCACATATGCTCAGTACCTGTGAAGCCTAGGAAAAATGCAAGGCTGTGGCTTTTACATACTGTGTTTCATTTGAAACTCTCAATAGCCTATGAGACAGGTTTTATTATCCCAGTTTTAGAGATCCAAAAAAATGAACCTCAGAGAATTTAATAAGCTTGTCAAAAAGTCACATAATTAGTAATGGCAGAACTAGTAGGTTTAAATTCAAGCCAGAAGGAGAGAGAGAAAGGGAGGGCGAGAGAGAGAGAGAGAAAAGGAAGGAAGGAAGGAGGGAGGGAGGGATGGAGGGAGAAAGAAAGAAAGGAAGAAAGACAGAAAGAAAAAGAAAGAAAGAACGAAAGAAAGAAAGAAAGAAAGGAAAACAAAAGGAAAGAAAAGGAAAGAAAGAAATCTGCGGATGGAGGTCAAAAGGGTAAGAAGAAGAAGAAACAAATGAATTACGTTGAAAACCACTAGGACAGTGTTTGATCTCAGCAGAAAAGTTTAAATGCACATTTTCCCCCCAAATGAGCCATTTTATAGCACAATAAAAGACAGTGATACAGTCTAATGCTACCTGTTTGTTTAATCCTTACAGCCTCCCCAGACACCGATCATGTGGGCTCCAGAACACTTTACAGGCCCAATCACTGGCCTTACTTTCACCTAACACTTCAGGGAAGCCAACTGTGTGGTGACACAGGCTCCTTATTCTCCTGGGTTTGTATACTCCCAGGCTTGTACATCTTAGTATCAACACTTTGGACCAATTAATTCCAACTGAAGATAAAGAAATTTGTGTAAGAATCAACTGGGAGGGAGACACCAGCAGGGGTAGAATAGCAAACATCAAGGGTTTTTGTGGTGTACAAAGAAACCAAGTGAAGAAGAAGAAAAACTCATATAAGGCCATTACTTTGTTAGCTTTTGACAGACAAGATGGGCAGGAGGTGGCTTATCATATTTGCTGGCGGGCATGAGGGTCATGGAAAAGGTAATTCTTAGGAATTTTGATAAGTTTCTGGGTCCATAGACTACTTCTGGGTTCCACTGGGTATGGAAACATCTGTGGTTGAGAAATACTGACTATGTTGGTACCCAGGTTTCCTTCTACCTTCAGAATGACCAGCTCTCTACATCCAGTGAAGCCACTTTCCCCAAGAACTTCTGGATTATACCTGCTTGGCACACATGGTCATGTGCATGGGAGGTGAGTACCAAAAGATGAAAAACAGATTAGTGGACTGTTGAAGAAGTTTCTAGGAGCAAAAGCTAGTTGAAGATCCTTTCCTAATGTTAAGAGGGGCTCATATTAAAGGTCAGCTTTACAAGGCTCCAGAGGGCTTATAAATAAAACAGATGAACCAAAGATTAAATCATAATGGGACACAGATATGGGTCCCAGAGGCAGTCTGTAAAGACAGGCACCCATTTCAGAGAAGAGCATCCCTTGTCCCCTGGGGAAAACAAAACAAAACAAAAAATACAAAACAGAAAGGAAAGAACTCCATCTTTCTTCAGGACCAACCAAGCTACTCTGGCTCTGTTTATTATTTGTTTTTCAAGTGAAGAGGGGGAAAGAGACGACAGCATTATGAAGCCATAAGCTCTGGAAACTCAAGCTGGGACATGTTTTGGCTTGGCCTAAATTTAATGCAATTTTTATATATGGACATAAAAAGTATACATTTTTGGAATTTCCTCAAGATAACTACATGGTAATCCCCACTTTTGAATTCCAGCCGAACTATTATAATGCTGTTGTGAACTTTATTTCCTACCACACCAAGGAGGGAGACAGAGAGGAACTGAGAAGTTGGAGTATTCAGATATTACATGTAATAATAGGGTCATAAAATCTATGTAAAATTTAATGCAAAAGGGCTGTGGGCACCCAACCATTCAAGTCAGGAGATAATGCAGATGGAAGGTAGTGTTGAGTTTCCAGAAAGTAGTATATTTTCTCTAAATTTACTGAACAGCACTCCTTTTTGCCAATGCATGTGTGAGCTTTGAACATGTTTTTAGACATGTTTTGTAAGCCATTTCCCATTTGAAGAAAATAACCACCATATCATAAGAAAAGTAAAAATAGCTCTTATTGCATTTGTTCTATGCAGTAGGCATTGTGCTAGGCAGTATTATTATCTGGAAATTCTCATAACAATCCTGAATGTTTTACTGTTTCTGTCTCACTGATGAGAGTTCATAGAGGTTAAGATCTTAACCCATGTCGTACACTGAATTCATGACTATTTGACTCCAGAAGCCATGATCTTTCCAAAATACACATCCAGACCCAGCTTTTGCATACACAACACTGTTATGGGCACTCCCTTTCACTGACTTGATAAATCCTGTAAAGACAAAATCATGGTTTCTTTTTTGCAACCCTGGAGTAAAACTCAGAATACTTTCATCCGCTTTAATGGCCTCTCCTTGGTTAATATGAAACGATTTACCTCAACACCTAGATTCTTCTTCATGTGAGTCACACAGCGGTGAGAACACAGAGACAACATTTGTACACGTGAAGAAAAAATAAACCCAAATCAACTTACTTTGGGAAATTGGTGATTTTTTTTTTAATTATTTGAGAAAAGTCTAGAAAGTCTATAGTAGTGATTGGTAAGATGATCTCTAATGCTGCATTGTCTAGCTTTAAATCTCATTTTGTCATTTCCTGGCTAAGTGACCTTGAACATGTTCCTTAATTTCTCTGCACTACATTTCTTGTTTTTCACTTCTCTCTCTCTTCGGTGGTATGTGCCTGGGCAAGGTGGTTGCAGGGATTATACGATACAGTGATTAAAACAGTCCATGGTACATAGTAGGTACTCAATATTTACAGTTATTATTACTACTGTTAATATCATTAGCGTCATTACTTCTCTTGACTTCAACTCTCCATTTCATCAGGTGCCTGGAACATGAAATGGGACCAGTTAACTAGAGGCCAGCTGTGCAGCATATGGATCTGAGATGCAGTCACCTCTAGCCTTGATTTGACATCTGGTCTCTATGTGACAGAGTTTTGTCACCAGTAGTTTCCTAGATTCCTAAAACACCATATGTTAAAAATTAAAAGCAGAATAAGTCACATTTACAGATAATTGATTTTTGATAAGAGTAACAAGATGACTCAGTGGGGAAACGAGAGTCTTTTGAACAAGTGGTGTTGGGTCGACTACATATCCACATGTAAAAGAATAAAGTTGGACTCATACCTCACAC
Source organism: Delphinapterus leucas (assembly GCF_059928025.1). NCBI lineage: Eukaryota > Metazoa > Chordata > Mammalia > Artiodactyla > Monodontidae > Delphinapterus > Delphinapterus leucas. The sequence continues at coordinate 43,439,653 of NC_143130.1, read as the reverse complement.
CATATACAAAAATTTATTCCAAATGGGTCATAGATGTAAGCCTAAGAGCTAAAACTATAAAACGCTTAGAAGGAAGTTTATGAGTAAATTTTAGGAACTAGCGTTAGTCAAAGCCTTGCTAGACATGACAGCAACAAGACAAGCTATGAAAGAAACAAATAGATAAATTTGACTTAATAAGAATTGAAATATTTTGCATTTCAAAGAATACCATCAAAACAGTGAAAAGACAACCCACAAAAGGGAAAAAATATTTGCAAATAATAGCTGTATCTGGAATATACAAAGAACTTTTAAACTCAATAATAAAAAAAAAACAAATAACACAATTAAAAATGGATAAAGGATCTGAATAGACAATTTTCCAAAGCAGATATACAAATGGACAATAAACTCATGAAAACATTCTCAGCATCTCTAGCCATTAGGGAAATGCAAACAAAACCAAACTGAGACACCACTTCACACCCACTAGGATGGCTGTAATCAAAAAGACAGATAGTAACAAATGTTGGAGAGAAAGTGGAGAAATTGGAACACTTATATGGCGTTGATGAGACTGTAAAATAGTGCATCTCCTTTGGAAAACAGTCTGGCAGTTCCTCAGAGGTTAAACATAGAGTCACCACTTGCCCCAACATTTCTAAGTTATACCCAAGAAAAATTAGAAAACATATGTACACAACAAAATGTGCACACAAATTTTGATAGCCGCTTTATGCATAATAGTAAAAAAGAAATAGAGGAAACAACCCAAATGACTATCAACTGATGAGTGAATAAGTAAATGTTATACAGCAATGCAATGCACATTATTTAGCCAGAAAAAAAAAAAGAGAAAAACGAAGTATTGATACATGCTACAACATGAAATAACCTTGAAAACATTATGCTAAGTGAAAAAAGCAAGTCACGAAAGACCACATAGTGTATAATTCTATATTTGTATGAAACATTTAGAATAGGCAAATCCACAGAGACAGAATTATTGGGTTAGTGTTTGCCTAGGCCTGTGGGGCTTGGGGGGTCAGTGATTGCTAATAGTTATGTAGTTTTTATAAGGGCGATGAAGATGTTCTAAAATTAATCGTGGTAATGGTTATACAACTGTATGAATATACTAAAAGCCACTGAATTGTACAAAAAAAAAAAAAAGAGAGATTGTGGCTTTAAAAGAATTAACAGAACAAATGACACAGACCAAATCACCTCATCATGAGGGAGAGTCCTAAGACTTTAGTATTGATAAAGATGAAGTAAGAATGATCTCAAAATTAATAACCTGAGAAATAGGTACAGTTCAGCACATGTTTCAAATTAGAAATCAACATAGTCCTAAATCTTTATAGAGAAATAAATCCTGCCAGAATCCCTCTCTTCTGGGTGGTATTATGTGGTGAAATCTACAGATAAAATAAATGTCTTGTCACACAACATTATACACCAACAGTCTACCCATATCAAAAAATAAGAAAACTACATGCATGGCAATTGAGTTATTGTCATTACAAAACCCTGGAATAATTCTCTTCCTTGGCCTAAGTTCCAGACCTAATAAGAGAGCAAAGTTCTGTCAATTCTTCATCAGTAATGTTTCTTTCTTTTTTTAATTAATTTTTATTGGAGTATAGTGGCTTTACAATGTTGTGTTAGTTTCTGCTGTACAGCAAAATGGATCAGCTATACATATACATATATCCCCTCTTTTTTGGATTTCTTTCCCATTTAGGTCACCACAGTGCATTAAGTAGAGTTCCCTATGCCATATACAGCAGCTGTCCCTGACCTTTTTGGCACCAGAGACCGGTTTTGTGGAAAACAATTTTTCCATGGACTGGGGGTGGGGGGGTGATTGTTCAGGCGGTAATTCGAGCGATGGGGAGCGATGGGGAGCAGCAGATGAAGCTTCGCTCACTTGCCCGCCACTCACCTCCTGCTCTGTGGCCCGGTTCCTAACAGGCCACGGACCAACACCGGTCCGTGACCAAGGGGTTGGGGACCCCTGCTATACAGTATGTTCTCATTAGTTGTCTATTTTATACATAGTATCAATAATGTATATGTGTCAATCCCTTACAATTGTCCTTTCTTACCACCACTAGCATCTCATTACCTCATACCTATTTTGTTTCCGTAGCTACCCAAATATTCTCTGTTTATCTAGTTTACTTGTTTTGAATCTATTCAATATGCTGCTGTCAGAGAATCATCATACGTGGTTGTTATCATGTAATTCAACTATCCAGAAATATTCAGACAATTACCTGTTACTCCCTCTAGAAAAAAAAAGTCCAAGTTTCTTATTTTGGCCCTCAAGGCCATCCTTCTTTATGTGCCAAGCTTCTTATCTAAACTTACCTTCTGATTCTTCTCAAGTACTCTTTTCCACCTGGACTTTCCCTAAATGGAAGATCTGTTGGTATTTACCTTTCCACCCTGTCTTATTCTCAGTATATCCAAGTTCTACCAACCTTTAAAAATGCAGCACCTTCTTACTTTGTCACTTAATGCTAAGATCAAATTCTACCTTCGATGAAGTTTGAACTTTTTTAAGACACATTCCCTGACCCAAGCTACCATGTTTTCTGACTCATCCTTAACCCTCATCATGTTGCAATTCATCAAGTATTCGTCATATCCTGCCTTGTCTACCCAAGTGAATTTTAAGCATTTCAATAGTGTCATGACTTCAACTTTTTGGGAAAGCTTCTATAGACATAGTGAGTGCTCACTTTTAAAAATAGCTCATGAATATATAAAGAGAGATATCATCAACAAAACTGAATCACAGGGTTGTAGAATAAAAAATGTTCAGAGAAGCCTTTATATATCATCTAGCATAATCATTTTGTTGTGTAATTGAGGATGTTGAAGTCCAGAAATGGGAAGAGATAGGCACAAGACCTAACATATGTTCAATGGGAGAGTCAAGACTAGACTCTGGTTTTCTTATTCCTACTCTACTTTTCCCCACTAGAATAGAATGCTTAAATCTCAGATTCTTTTCATATAGAATCATCTTAGAAGTGACTGTTTCCTCAGTTTGTTCACAGGTGGGTATGCAGTGAAGAAAGAAGGGAGAACCATCCCGCTCTTATATTGAGGTTTAGAAAAAAGGCTCAAGAGAAGTGAACACGGTACTTGTCCTATTGCAGTAGTAATTGCTCCAAAAGGAAGCTTGCCTTACAGCAAATAGATTTTGTGTCATGTAGAATAGCTCCAGAGCTAGACAACTTCCATTAAACAGTTTGGATGAATTCAGAGGGTGTCTATATCCTGGGCACACTTTCCTGGGCACACCCCGGCTCTGGCTCTCCTTGCACTCGAACTGCTGTGTAAATTACAAATGGCCAGGAAAACCAAGGAGCAAGTGGCCAATCACCCACTTGGGTATTCTCTCCTACCTCACCTGTTCTCAGAGCAAAGTGGACATATTGCAGACAAAGGCACTCTCAGGTCCATCCCACATCTTCAGGCTCAGAGACCAGGTACTTTCCTGGGGAGAAAGGCTCACTGCTTTCCAGGATATCTTGGAAGTAGGAGAGGAAAGAGCTGATATGTATTGTCGTGTTGCAAATGAAGGGATGTGAAGATGTGTGATTTAGGAAGGGAGTTACATGAACTACTGTCTCTTCATTATTGATCCTACCCATCACCATGGCATTTTTGTTCTGAATCTGTTGTCAACTCACTGTGTGACCTTTAGCATCTATCTTGAGCTCTCTGAGTCTTGACTTTATCATTTATATCTATGTACATGTCTCTTCCTGCTTTTGCACACACTACAACAGCAGAGTGGAGTTCTTATAACAGAGTTGTATGTCCCGCTTGGCCTTTACAGAAAAGGCATGTTAATCCCTATTCTAGAGCATCGGTTTGTGCTTTTCCACCATAATATCTAGCTCCTAACTCTGTAAGACCACTCCAAGCTTTTCTTGGCATCATTATAACTAGATCTTTACACCCCTTTTGTGCTCATCGATCTCCCAAGTCCTAATTGGGTTGGGAAAATCACCTGTGGAATGAAATGCAGGAATTAAATTCATCTGATTCAGAAATCAGCATGTACATTATACATTTCTATTTTAAATGCAGTGGTGGAAAAATCAAAAAAGGGAAAAAAGAAATCTTTAATCACTTACACACCTGCTTGAGAAAAGAGAAAGGCTACAGTACAAATATGCTGATTTCCTTATTATTATTAGGTTGTTTAGTACTAGTGGCAATGAAACACATAAAGCCACAATCACTAGCTGAAAGCCTTTCACTGAAGCAAAGCACACAGCTTACAAACAGAAGCAAGCTCTAGAAAAACTGGTGAAATCTCTGAGGTGTGATTGAACTCTTAGTTGTAAGCACTGAATGAGGATGCTCATTCTGTGTCACAAGCCCCACCGTCACAGAAATAGTCAGTGACTGAGTATTATGGGGTTTTCTAATTTGGTGCACACATATGTGTGTGATATTTCAATTGTTACAACTCCACTGCTTTTGTAACTGTTTTTAATTACTCATGAGACCATTTCTCAGTTCAAACTGAACATATGGGCACTTTGAATTTTTAAAATCCTACTTTTGGAGTTATCCATGGGCTGAAAAACCTGAGTGTTTCTTTGCAAGCGTAGGCAAGGTATTTTAGAAGCCTTCATGACAGCAACATGAGGGATGCAGCCTGCTAACTCCCCACTGGGTCACTACCGTGAGAGCCCTATTCTGGGGAACTTTTCAGGCAACAGTAGGTTTCTAGTTGCTGGAAGTTCTCCAGTCACTCACTTGACAAAGATGAACCACTGTGAATGCAGCATTGGATGAGGACAAGAAATGCATGAAAGAGGATCCTTGTTTCAAAAATATCTGTGCATGATAAGGTTGTTTATTGAATTATTCATTCATTTTGCAACTGTTTTATAGAGAATCTATTATATGCCAAGCACTGTGTCTGACTCTGCAGAGAGAATGTTTTCTTTTTTTTAAAGATATTTTCCCTGCTCTTATTGAGCTTAAATACTTTTTAATGTACGTAAGAATTTACAACATATATAACTAATAAGGGAATCATACCAAGATTATAAGAAATTTTAACTCAATAAGAAAAAAGATAGAAAATCCAATAGAAAAATGGGCAAAATATGTAAAAAGACACTTTACAAGACAGGATATTCAAATGACTAATAAATCTAGAAATAGATATTCAACTCCATCACTCATTAGAGAATTGCGAATTCAAACTAAAATATGATATTGCTAAATACCTGTTTTATTTTATTATTATTGTTTTGGCCATGCTGCTTGTGGGATCTTAGTTTTCTGTCCAGGGATTGAACCCGTGCCCTCATCAGTGAGGGAATTCCCAAAATATCCATTTTAGAATGGTAAAAATTAAAAATCCAGAAATTACTAAGTATTGACAAGGGTATGGAACAACTGAAACTCTAGTTCACTGCTGGTAAGAGTGTTGACTGGTAAAACCACCTTGGAAAACTGTTTGCTATTATCAACTAAAATAGAAGACACCCCATGACCGAGTATTTCCAATGCAGACCTATGTTCACCAAAACACAGGAACTAGAATGCTCATAGCAGCACTGTTTGTAATAGTTCCAAATTGGAAAGTATACCTGAACAGCTTTCAGGAATAAAACAAGATAAATAGACTGTAGGATTTTCACCCAATGGAATATTCTATAGCAAAGAGAGTAAATGATCAAAACAAGTGAATCTCTAAAACATAATGTTGAATCCAAAAGACAATAGGAAGAAAAGATTAATGACTGTGTGTTTCTACCTAAGATACAAAAACAAAACTAATTTGTGATGCTGGAAGTCAGGATGGTGGTTACCCTCTAAGTAGGTATAAAAAGGTTATAACCAGAGGGAGGCATAAGAGGGCTACTGGAGGGTGCTAATGCTTCTTTCTTCCTTTGTGTGCTGGTTGCATGGGGGTATTCACCTTATAAAAACCTATTGAGCTGTACACACATGAGTTGTTTCATTAAAACTGCATATAAGACATTTCACAATAAAAAGCTAAAATAAATTCTGAAGCCAGTTCATGGGAAGGGACTATCTCTTCCCTGCAGGAAGCAATCTTTGGGGGTGGTGTTTGCACTAAACTCTAAAGATGGGAATGGTTTCAACCCACAAAAAGGAGATGATGCGTTCCATGATGGGCAAAATAGTCCTTCGCAGGTGGGCAGACATGGGAAAATATGGAGCAATCCATGGAACATGAGATTTATGGAAGAAGGGTAAATAACGCTAGAAAGGTAGGCCTGAGTCAGAACGCAGGGCGCCTTGATAGAGGCATTTGGCTTTTGTGAAATAGGCAGTGGGGAGCCACTGAAAATTTCTAAGCAGGGCAGAGATGATCATAGCTGTGTTCAGGGAAGATTAACTTAGCAGTTGTATTGTAGAATGAATTGGAAAGCAAAGAAACTGAGGGAAGGGAGACCAATTTGGATGTAATTGCAATTGTCTGGGTGGTACATAATTAGGTCTAAACTGGGGTGTTAGTGTGGGTTGAAAAGAGGAGATGTTTGTAAGAGGCATTAGAGGAGACAAACTTACTGGAATTTTTTGTCGAGGGAGAGAGAAGCCTCCAAGGGGGCCAACCTGGGCGACTGGAAGATCAATCATGCCGTTAACTGAAATAGATAAATTAGGATCTCTTCCTCCAGGGCAATGGCTGAGCATGGGTGGTTTTTTTTGTAGCTCATACATCAGAGCTATTCCCTTGGACATAGTACCTCTGTGCAGATCAACGTGGCATTTCAGGCCCTTAAGGAAGATGCCACGGCACTTTGCCAGCCATCTACATAGAAAATAAAATCTGACTTTCTTATAGAATGGAAGCTGCCAAGCTAAAAAGTGCACTTTCCAACCTTCTTGATGAATGAGGCTGGCAAGAGGAGTGGGTCACAAGAAGAAGTAAACTGTATAACTTTGAGTCTGTACCTTAGGGGAAATAGAATGTTCCTCCCCTCTTCTTTCCCTCATCCTGTTGGCTGAAATACAGATGTGATGACAGTACCTACAGCAACTCTCTAGGACTCTGAGTGGCAGCTGCAGGGCAAGTCTTAGAGCAACAAGACAGAGACAGCCTGAGTTCTTGATGATTATAGAACACTTCACTAGCCCGTGAATCTCGCTGGACCTTTATATGGCAGAGAAAGAAATTCTTTCTTCTTTATGTCACTGTTAGTTTGAGTTTCTCTCTTTTACTGTAGTTTAATTGATATCCTAAATAATTCAGACCCCAAGCTTGTGGTTTTGATCCCTGAGATATTTTTCCTTATATTAAGGTATCATTTTTTGTGCAATTATTAGGTACTTGAGACTATACCAGGTTCCAGTGATAAAACAACTCATAAATGCAGAGCATACTCTGCCAACACCTAGGAACCTTCCTGAAAATATGTGGCAATGTCTCAAAAGGGCTTAACTATAACAAACAGTTGCCATTTATGAAGCACTTTCAAAATACAAACACTGAGTTTCTATAAGCATCTCAAGAACACTGTAAGCTAGGTCCTATTTTTATCCCCAATTTACAGATGAGGAAACTGAGACACCCAGAAATTAGAAAACATCCCCCAAGGTCATATTGCTAATGACCATGGTTTGTGTCTCCAAAATCCACTATTAAAGACCTGATACTACAAACAGCCTCATTGAAAGAGCAAAGAGATAAATCAGTCTGTATTTATCTCTACCACTGGCAAACAGTTCAAGAGTTTGAGATCAAGTCACAAAAAAGATCAAAGATTCCTACTTCATGGAATGCAGGCATTTGCTTTGACTTCTCATGATAAAGATTGATGGCTCCAAAACCTCTCGCACTTGTGACCCCCATCAGAGAACTTGGTCCATTGATTGACTATTGGTAAAGATGACCTGAATGAAGCAAGGAATAAGGCGTGGAGAGAAAAAGCAAAGAAGAACGTGAGTGAGAGCATCTCCACCTGAAAATTAAAGTTATTTCCTCCTGAGTTTAGTAAATGAATTTAGAAAGCAACATGTAAAAGGAGACTCTAAGATATTTCTGGGAATATTGGGTGTTGTTGGGATAAAAGCATAGCTCACGAAAGAGATGAACTTGCAAGTCATTTTTATGGAAAACTGTTGAAGTGTTTGATCAAAAAACGATAACAATAAATCTTTCCATCTCTAGTGAAACAATGTGTCCAGTCATACTATGTGTCTGATAAAAGAAGAGCAAGAAGTTTAACAGCTGATTTTTTGTTCATGATCATAGGTCAAGGAGCATATTGTGCCTGGGGCGCAAGGGATTTTTTTTTTTTTTTTTTTTTGCAGTACGCAGGCCTCTCTCTCACTGTTGTGGCCTCTCCCATTGCGGAGCATAGGCTCCGGACGCACAGGCTCAGCGGCCATGGCTCACGGGCCAGCCGCTCTGCGGCATGTGGGATCCTCCCGGACTGGGGCACGAACCCGTGTCCCCTGCATCGGCAGGCGAACTCTCAACCACTGCGCCACCAGGGAAGCCCTGTAAGGTATTTTTGATTGTGTGACTGTGGAAGAAGACTTGTGGATGGCTGGCTGCTTTGATGCTGGGCCACCATTCATGTCAACGTGTTGATGTATTTGACATTCTCACCTAACCACAGAGTGAAGGATGGAAGATTGATGAACTTGGAGCAAATCAGGACTGGTGCCAAACTCTAAAGGTGAAGATGATTTCTGTTGCAGAAGATACTGCAGGGGAGAGCTGAAGAGGAGGCTCCCCAAGAAACCAGAAAGGATCATTAGAAGAAGCCAGATGTCTTGCTAGAGAAATACAAGGAAAGAGCTAAAACAAATAGCAGTGAAAGACACATCTCAGGTCTTTTTGTTTGTTTGTTTTTGGCGAAGCCATCAAATGAGGCTGATGCCTCCTAAGAAGTGTCCTGGAAGTTAAGATATTCTTGGAGAAAACCTTCAGAACCTGGTGGAAGTGAACTTCACCTTCTTGTTTGTCATCAGAGCAAAATACAAAGACAACAAGGACTCTCTCAGTGTAAATTTGAAGGTTTTTATTCAGCTTTATAGAAATTAAAACAAATTTTCAAGTTAGTAAATAAAATGCTGGTCCCCATTTTTCTTGTAAAATAATGAAGTAGATTTGGGCATTCTGCTCACTGACCAGGAATATAATTCCAAGCTTTTATTGTATCCATGAAAAATCCAATTCAAATTACAGCATGTTTTCCTCTAACATTATATGCCATAAATGTCTGCGTGCCGCTGTCTAAATAATATCCACAATCTAACCTAAGAAAAAATATACAGATCAATATTTGGGACGTGTAATTGCAAAAGGCTTATTATTTTATATGCTCTTTCAGGATTCTTGAGAAATGACCAGAGGAAATGGTACAGGGCCAAACCTTGCAAATGTAAGCAGAGACACGATGCTAAATTTTCTCCATCTTACTGCTCAGAAATTGACAACTTCAGCAACCAAAGAAAATTGCCTGTATACACACGACATGACACATATCACCTAGGCAAATCATCACCCACACGATTTGGAAAACAGGGAAGGGTTAGGTGTTATGAGAGCTGGCATATGAGCAGCATTAGATTATTATAAAAATAATGTCACCTTCCATGTACAGAGTGCCTTTCTCCTGCCGAGCTCTACAGTACAACCATATCTTATTGTGAATTCTATTGAAACATGATGTTCAAAGTCATCTTTCATGCACAGATCATTATTGGTTTTCATTCTCACACAGTCCCAGTATGGGGCTACCTAAGATTAATCTTGTTTCAGAAGCAGAGATTCTGTGTATGAAATGTTATGGTCATGCAATGCTGCTCGTACTAGGAGAATAAAAAATAGATCCAGCCTTGCATTATATCACAACCATGCAATTCTCCCAGTGCATGCTTAGGGTAAGTAATCTGGTGGCCCCCACAGCTCTGACTCCAGAATGATAATGATTCTACCTGTCAATAGATACCTGTCCCACCTGCTTGCCCCATCACCCATGTCAAGTGAGATGCCAGTAAGTTGGATAGACAGAAGTATGTGCTGGGACATCGAGTGACCTTAACATACGAGCTGGGCATGTTTCTGAACATTTATGAGCCATGGTTTACTCATTCTTAAAGTGACCACACAGGACTTCCATGGTGGTGCAGTAGTTAAGAAGCCAACTGCCAATGCAGGGGACATGTGTTCAGTCCCTGGTCCTGGAAGATCCCACATGCCGCGGAGCAACTAAGCCCACAACTACTGAGCCTGTGCTCTAGAGCCTGCAAGCCACAAGTACTGAGCCTGCATGCCACAATTACCGAAGCCCGCAGGCCTAGAGCCCATGCTCCACACAAGAGAAGCCACCGCAATGAGAAGTCCGCAACAAAGAGTAGCCCCCGCTCACCGCAACTGGAGAAAGCCCACGTGCAGCAACGAAGACCCAACACAGCCAAAAATAAATAAATTTATATTAAAAAAAAAGTGAGCATAGACGTTTGTACTTCATTAGACCATCAGCATGATTAGCAATAAGTGACTTTGAGTCAATCTAGCTCTTACTGTTATGGAAAAAATGAGATTTTGGACAACAATGAGGAATATTCGAACTCTTCTTGCAGTTTAGAAATGGGATAGATTTTACCATGGAGATAAAGCAATAAATGAGAGGTCTTCTATCATTATCATAATTCAAGTTTTCAAGTTTTACACTTTATTTTTCCTCATGAGTTTGCTCTCTCCATCAGAAAATACACCTTCTAATTGAAGAAAGAAAAGAAAGAAAGAAAGAAAAGAAAGGGGAAGGAAGGGGAAGGAAAGGGAAGGAAGGAAGGAAGGAAGGGAGGGAGGGAGGGAGGGAGGGAGGGAGGGAGGGAGGAAGGAAGGAAGGAAGGAAGGAAGGAAGGAAGGAAGGAAGGAAGGAAGGAAGGAAGGAAGGAAGGAAGGAAGGATAAGAAACACTCCAGACTGGAAATAACTTGGAATATGGTATCATGGGTGATCAGCCTTATCTGAAGTCTAGCGTCAAACGCACCATCTGCTCCATTTAATTCTGTTCCCTGTCCTCTTAAGGAAACATACTCTCTCAGGCTTCTGAGAGTTACATAAACTATTCCTTCCTGAAATGCCCTTCATCTCCATATTTACTAGAACAACTGAAACCAGACATTCTCCACCTAGCACTGTTTATGATACAAAAATCAAATCCAAACGTTTGAGAAAAAATATCCTTTCTGCCTTTTGTTACCAAAACCAAAGACAGATTGTGGAGAGGATGGTCTTAGAAAGAGGTGAATGAGGAGAGAGATTTAGAGGAGGGTAATGACCAAGCACAGAGAGGAGAGAGGGGAAAGTGTTGTCCAATGACTGATCTAGAGACCTTACGGTTAGGGGTGAATGAACAGCAGGAAACTTGCCTTCTTCCCTAGGGACTTAGCAAGAAAACACAGTGGCTGTGTCATCTGCCTAACTCAGAACCTCCCCTACTGCCCTAGACGCCAAGCACATCAGCACTTACCAGTCTGACCTGAAGACCACCAAGCCATTTTAGAAAGTTCTGCTATGAGTAAGAAGCCACCTAACATAAGTCCTGGTATAAGAAGGATCCCCTTTGGAATTCCTTAGCAAGTCAGAAGGAAAAGGTTTAAAGCCAGGTTCAATCTTATTTTAGAGAACTAATTGTGTCATTTTGTACTCAACTGATTTTTGAGATGAAGTTTTATATCTCTTAAAGTACTGTCTCGAGTGCATTTTCCATAGTAAACATTAATTTAATAAGTAAATGCGGATTCCTTTTTGTACAATTATCCCACTAAGTTCCTTGGAGGCCTAAGTCAGAACACAGTGTGTAAATATTCATAGCCTCTGCCTATGCCAGTGTCATTTGTATAATTAACAGAGGGAGGAGGGTGCTGATGTAGTCATACTTGGCTACCTCAGAATAAATCAGTCCCTAGATGAAGGTCGCTTTCCTGTATTCTAAGACAGAGCCCTCTGTATGTTTACCGCTCTACATTCCGCCCACTTAACAATTTGAACCCTTTTTTTTCAAACCCAGTAATACCTCCTCCTTCCTCTTTCCCTTGTCTGGATGGAGGATATGAAATGGTTAGAACCTGCAGGAGAAAGACTGGGAGGAGGAGATGCCTTAAAGTGACCTACCTTCTTCAGCCTCAAAGTGGTGATTTTCAAGCCATGAACAACTAACCCTACCAAATCTTCCCCTGCTTTTCCCCCCTAAGCACTCACAGCATTGTTGGGAAAATTAAGAGTAATGCTTGGAAAGAGTATGAGATCTGTGAGTGCTTCAAGTATAAGCTGCAATTATGTTAAGTATTAATAGTGCACTTGTTAAAGTCATTTATATTCCTCCTCATTTTTTATTCTTTTTTTCCTTTCTGTTATTATGTACATGATTCTTTTTTTAAGGCCAGGCATTATATTATAAAAAATGAGATGCACCAGAAAAGAGTTATTTTATGCAAATGATAAGGGCTGCACAAGAGTAAATGAAAACAATTTATAATACGTAAAGTTCTAAATCAGCTGGTGTTTAATAAAAAACAAAGTTTAGACAAATGTTCCCCATAAATCACTTTTGAATTTATTTAGCATCCTTTTTCTTTACAATACAACAGCTTCTTAGTTAAGCTAATGTAATGACTTAGTAAAGAGTTGACAATGACTCCCCTGTGCATGACATGTGTCCCCTCTTCTGAGCTTTCTTTTTTTTTTTTTTTTTTTTTTTTTTTGTGGTACGCAGGCCTCTCACTGTTGTGGCCTCTCCCGTTGTGGAGCACAGGCTCCAGACGCGCAGGCTCAGCGGCCATGGCTCACGGGCCCAGCCACTCCGCAGCATGTGGGATCTTCCCGGACCGGGGCACGAACCCGTGTCCCCTGCATCGGCAGGCAGACTCTCAACCACTGCGCCACCAGGGAAGTCCTGAGCTTTCATTTTATTCTGATTTTATATTGTCTCAGCCAATCTGGACAGCATGTGCGTGTGTGTGTGTGTGTGTGTGTGTGTGCGCATGCAGAAAATTAATGTTCCATGTGAGACAAATCTGTATCCATATTCCTATGCAATAACTCTGGTTATCAGCTTAGTTACCCAGTAGTTAAAATTCAAGATCTGACAGCGATCCTGATTTTTTATTTCTCTCATACTCACATATTGCCCATCAACAAATTCCACAAGTACTCCCTTCAAATATAACCTAAATCCAACCATTTCTCATCATCACCACCCCTTCCACCCTAGTCCACATCAACCATCACACTACTAGACTATTGCAATATGGTCTCTCTCCTTTCACTCTTGCTTCTCTACTATCTAAACACCACTAGGCAGACTGAGTGACATGTATAAAACATGTATCAGAAAGAATCATTTTTTTCCTTTTCTGTTATTATGTACATAATTCTTTTCTAAACACCAGATAATATATTATAAAGAATGAGAGGCAACAGAAAAGAATCTAGGATGTGGAGAGCTAAAAAGAGCATCACCTCCACCTAAAGAACAAGAAAAAGTCAGCTAAACTATAAAACTACAACATTGTCTAAACCCATCAGATTGTTAAAGTCACAGGACAACCAAGTGAACTAAAATCCATGGAAGAAAATCCCGCCCTACCCCACCCAAGGACAGATGAAATGCACAAGCACAGGATACAGATAGGTTCTACAACAGAAGCAGGAAGAAAAAATGAGTTAAGCTATGAATAAGTTGCTAAAAGCCAAGTGTGGGCTAGCCTGTGAGTACAGCATTGCTGGTAGCTGTAGATAGGCAATGTTTACATCCACTCTCAAGCTCGTTGTCTGTGGACCTCCACTGGGTATATTAGGAAAGATGAGACACACTAGGAAGCTAGACAGAACTTATCAAAAGAGTACTGACAGGGCTCCCCTGGTGGCGCAGTGGTTGAGAGTCCGCCTGCCGATGCAGGGGACACGGGTTCATGCCCCGGTCCGGGAGGATCCCACATGCCACGGAGCGGCGAGGCCCGTGAGCCATGGCCGCTGAGCCTGCGTGTCCAGAGCCTGTGCTCCGCGATGGGAGAGGCCACGGCAGTGAGAGGCCCGTGTACCACAAAAAAAAAAAAAAAAAGAGTACTGACGTAGAGGAAAGAACAGGCTGCTGCTGTTAGGCTGTTAGAAAGGCATAGAGGCTGTGCTCCTGCTCAGACTCTTCTGGCTTCTGTCATGTGGAGCAAAACAAAGCCTTGAACCAGCAAGGAAACAGCAGCAACACTGTCATCCCCAGGATACAGGTAAAGACCCATTGTTATCGGGGGGAGGAGGTTAGGTATGAAAGAAAATGGCAGTGTGTAAATGTTCATAGCCTCTGCCTATGCCAGTGTCATTTGTATAATTAACAGATGGAGGAGGGTGCTGATGTAGTCATACTTGGCTACCTCAGAATAAATCAGTCCCTAGATAAAGGTCGCTTTCCTGTATTCTAAGAAAGGGCTGCTACCCCTGCAGGAGGGGTAGCAGATTGTTCTGAGCCCAGAATCCCAATCAGCACTAATAGAAGTTTTCTACCACTAGAAGAGGAGCAGGAACTCCCACAAGACCTGTAATAGATGGAAGATAGAGTTTGTCACCTGACACAGAGAAGGTGGGAGACAAGCTAAAACTCTCTAAGTTCAGGCACATACAGCCTACCTAAGTGAGGAAGGATCAGGTCAAAATAGACCCTCTTCAATCAATCATATTATCCTAGCAAGCCAAGGTAACAAGTAAAAAGAGTATGTAGCTGGGAGAGGAGAAATATCATGGAGGCTACTGGCTCTGTGATACAGACATACAGTGATGGCTAAAAGCTGAAAGTGGACCCCAAGCACTGAGAAAAATCTTCTAGTAAACAGCTTCCACTTTAAGAAAAAGGCATCAGAAGAATCTGAAGATTATTATGCACTGAAATTAACCATAAATACAACAAAATAAAACCTATCTCAACTCCTAAGTTGAATCAATCTCCCATACTAACTGCCTGAGAAGAGATATGTCCATTTCCAGATGGAAATACTGTTGACTTCAGTCTCTTCTCTTCTGCATGAGATATCTGTCACTCAGTGCCATAGTATAAATAACATGCAAAGAGTAAAGGAAATGAAAAATTTTTTAAAGAGATGAAGAAATCAACACAACTAGACTTACAGATTACACAGGCATTGGAACTGAATCTTAAAATACCTGTGATTAGAATCTTAAAGGAGCTAGTGAAAAACATAAACAATATGTGTAAACAAATGGAAAATTTCAGCAGAGAGATGGGAATTATTAAAAAAGTGAGTCAAATGGAAGTTACAGATAATAATGCTTTTTTAAAGTATTATATCAAAGATAAAGAATTACTTGAATGGGTTTATAGTAGTCTCTATTGAGCCAAGAAATGATTCAATGAATGTAAGATTAAGTCAATAGAAATTACCTAATCAAAACCAAAAAGAGCAAAATAAATAAAACAGCATCTAAGCCTGTATGAAAACACCCATTCTTCTAAAATGCATGCAATTGTATTCCCATCAATAGAAAAGAAAAAAATATTGGAAGTGAAGAAATACATAAAGAAATAAATACCAAGATTTTTCCAAAAATAATGAAAAATATAAAGCTACAGATCCAAGAAGTACAGTGAATCTCCAAGATTGTTTTTTTAAAGATAAATTAGACAACAAGATATATTATTCAAACTGCTGAAAACCAAAAATAAAGAGAAAATCTTGAGGGACACTTGTGTAAAAAGACATAGTACATCCAGAGGAACAAACAAGAATTATAACATACTTCTTAGCAGAACAATGCAGACCAGAAGAAAAATGTAGTGATATATTTAAAATTCTGAAAGAGGAGACCTTCAAGATGGTGGAGGAGTAAGATGTGGAGATCATCTTCCTCCCCACAAATACATCAGAAATATATCTACATGTGGAACAACTCCTACAGAACACCTACTGAACGCTGGCAGAAGACCTCAGACTTCCCAGAAGGGGAGGACACTCCCCACATACCTGGGTAGGGCAAAAGAAAAAAGAAAAAACATAGGCAAAAGAAGAGGGACAGGACCTGCACATCTGGGAAGGAGCTGTGAAGGAGGAAAAGTTTCCACACACTAGGAAGCCCCTTCACTGGGAGAGACGGGGTGGGGGGGAAGCTTCGGAGCCACGGAGGAGAGTGCAGCAACAGGGGTACAGAGGGCAAAGCGGGTAGATTCCTGCACAGAGGATCGGTGCCAACCAGCACTCACCATCCTGAGAGGTTTGTCTGCTCATGTGGCAGGGCAGGTGGGGGATGGGAGCTGAGGCGCCGGCTTCAGAGGTCACATCTCAGAGAGAGGATTGGGGTTGGCTGTGTGAACACAGCCTGCAGGGGGCTAGTGCGCTACAGCTAGCCAGGAGGAAGTCCGGGAAAAAGTCTGGACCTGACGAAGAGGCAAGAGACCATTGTTTCAGGGTGCATGAGGAGAAGGGATTCAGAGCACCGACTAAATGAGCTCCAGAGACGGGCACGAGCCGTGGCTGTCAGCACAGTCACCAGAGACGGGCATGAGACACTAAGGCTGCTGATGCAGCCACCAAGAAGCCTGTGTGCGAGCACAGGTCACTATCCACACTTCTCCTCCTGGGAGCCTGTGCAGCCCGCCACTGCCAGGGTGCTGATGCAGCCACCAAGAAGCCTGTGTGCGAGCACAGGTCACTATCCACACTTCTCCTCCTGGGAGCCTGTGCAGCCCGCCACTGCCAGGGTCCTGAGATCCAGGGACAACTTTCCTGGGAGAACACACAGTGTGCCTCAGGCTGTTGCAATGTCACAGTGGCCTCTGCTGCCACAGGCTCACCCTGCATTCTGCACCCCTCCCTCCCTACGGCCTGAGTGAGCCAGAGCCCCCGAATCAGCTGCTCCTTTAACCCCGTCCTGTCTGAGCGAAGAACAGAAGCCCTCAGGCGACCTACACGCAGAGGCGCGGCCAAATCCAAAGCTGAAAGGGAAATGTTCTTTTCACATTGTTCTTTTCACAACAAACAAAGGGAAATGTCTGTTCCCAGGAGCTGTGGGAACAAAGAGGAGAAAGGGAAATCTCTCCCAGCAGCCTCAGGAGCAGTGGATTAAATCTCCACAATCAACTTGACGTACCCTGCATCTGTGGAATACCCGAATAGACAACGAATCATCCCAAATTGAGGCGGTGGACTTTGGGAGCTACTGTAGACTTAGGGTTTGCCTTCTGCATCCAATTTGTTTCTGGTTTTATGTTTATCTTAGTTTAGTATTTAGAGTTTATTATCATTGGTGGATTTGTTTATTGATTTGGTTACTCTCTTCCTTTTTTATATATATATAGATTTTTTTTCTTCCACTTTCTCTTTTTGTGAGTGTGTATATGTATGCCTCTTTGTGTGATTTTGTCTGTATAGCTTTGCTTTTACCATTTGTCCTTGGTTCTTTTTTTTTTTTTTTTAGTATAGTTTTTAGCACTTGCTATCATTGGTGGATTTGTTTTTTCGTTTGGTTGCTCTCTTCTTTCTTTCCTTTTAATTTTTTTATTTAAAATAATTTTTTATTTTAATAACTTTCTTTTCTCTTCTTTCTTTTTTTCTCCCATTTCCTATGAGCTGTGTGGCTGACAGGGTCTTTGGTGCTCCACCTGCGTGTGAGGCCTGTGCCTCTGAGATGGGAGAGCCGAGTTCAGGAAACTGGTCCACCGGAGACCGCCCAGTTCCATGTAATATCAAATGGTGAAAGCATTCCCAGAGATCTCCATCTCAGGTGAAGACCCAGCTCCACTCAACAACCAGCAAGCTACAGTGCTGGATACCCTATACCAAACAACTAGAAAGACAGGAACACAACCCTACCCATAGTAGAGAGGCTGCCGAAAATCATAATAAGTTCACAGTCACCCCAAAACACACCACCAGACGTGGACCTGACCACCGGAAGACAAGATCTAGCCTAACCCACCAAAACAAAGGCACCAGTCACCTCCACAGGAAGCCTACAAAAGCCACTGAACAAACCTTAGCCACTGGAGGCAGACACCCAAAACAATGGGAACTATGAACCTGCAGCCTGCAAAAAGGAGACCCCAAACACAGTGAGTTAAGCAAAATGAGAAGACAGAGAAACACACAGCAGACGAAGAAGCAAGGTAAAACCCCACCAGACCTACCTACCAAATGAAGAGGAAACCAGCAGTTTACCTGAAAAAGAATTCAGAGTAATTATAGTAAAGATGACCCAAAATCTTGGAAATAGAATGGAGTAAATACAAGAAATGTTTAATAAGGAACTAGAATAACTAAAGAGCAAACAAACAATCATGAACAACACAATAAATGAAATAAAAAATTCTCTAGAAGAAATCAACAGCAGATAAATGAGGCAGAAGAATGGATAGGTGACCTGGAAGATAAAATACTGGAAATAACAACCGCGGAGCAGAATAAAGGAAAAAGATTTAGAAGAATTGAGGACAGTCTCAGAGACCTCTGGGACAACATCAAACACACCAACATTCAAATTACAGGGGTCCCAGAAGAAGAAGAGAAAAAGAAAGGGACTGAGAAAATATTTGAAGAGATTAAAGTTGAAAACTTCCCTAATATGGGAAAGGAAATAGTCAATCAAGTCAAGGAAGTGGAGAGAGCCCCATACAGGATAAACCCAAGGAGAAACACACCAAGACACATATTAACCAAACTATCAAAAATTAAGTGCAGGGCTTCCCTGGTGGCGCAGTGGTTGAGAGTCCACCTGCTGATGCAGGGGACGCAGGTTCGTGCCCTGGTCCGGGAAGATCCCACATGCCGCGGAGTGGCTGGGCCCGTGAGCCATGGCCGCTGAGTCTGCATGTCTGGAGCCTGTGCTCCACAACAGGAGAGGCCACAACAGTGAAAGGCCCGCGTACCGCAAAAAAAAAAAAATTAAGTGCAAAGAAAAAAATATTAAAAACAGCAAGGGAAAAATAACAAAAAACATACAAGGGAATCCCCATAAGGTTAACAGCTGTTCTTTCAGCAGAAACTCAAGTCAGAAGGGAGTGGCAGGACATATTTAAAGTGATGAAAGGGAAAAACCTACAACCAAGACTACTCTACCCTGCAAGGACCTCATTCAGATTGGACAGAGAAATTAAAACCTTTAAAGATGAGCAAAAGCTAAGAGAAGTGAGCACCACCCAACCAGACTGACAACAAATGCTAATGGAACTTGTCTAGGCAGGAAACACTAGAGAAGGAAAAGACCTACAATAACAAACCCAAAACAATTAAGATAATCATAATAGGAACATACATATCGATAACTACCTTTAATGTAAATGGATTAAATGCTCCAACCAAAAGACATAGACTGGATGAATGGATACAAAAACAAGACCCATATATAGGCTGTCTACAAGAGACCCAATTCAGACCTAGAGACACATACAGACTGAAAGTGAGGGGACGGAAAAAGATATTCCATGCAAACGGAAATCAAAAGAAAGCTGGAGTAGCAATTCTCATGTCAAACAAAATAGACTTTAAAACAAAGACTATTAAAAGAGACAAAGAAGAACACTACATAATGATCAAGGGATCGATCCAAGAAGCTATCACAACTGTAAATATTTATGCACCCAACATAGGAGCACCTCAATACATAAGACAAATACTAACAGCCATAAAAGGGGAAATTGACAGTAACACAATCATACTAGGGGACTTTAACACCCCACTTTCACCAATGGACATATAATCCAAAATGAAAATAAATAAGGGAACACAAGCTTTAAATGACACATTAAACAAGATGGACTTAATTGATATTTATAAGAATTCCATCAAAAAAACCAGAATACACTCCAGGATAGATCATATTTTGCGCCACAAATGAAGCCTTAGTAAATTTAAGAAAACTGAAATCATATCAAGTATCTTTTCAGACCACAACGCCATGAGACTAGATATCAATTACAAGAAAATATCTGTAAAAAATATGAACAAATGGAGGCTAAACAATACACTACTAAATAACCAGGAGATCATGGAAGAAACCAAAGAGGAAATCAAAAAATATCTAGAAACAAATTACAATGAAAACACGACAACCCAAAACCTATGGGATGTAGCAAAAACATTTCTAAGAGGTAAGTTTATAGCAATACAATCCTACCTCAAGAAACAAGAAACATGTCAAATAACCTAATCTTACAACTAAAGCAGTTAGAGAAAGAAGAACAAAAAAATCCCAATGTTAGCAGAAGGAAAGAAATCATAAAGATCATGTCAGAAATAAATGAAAAAGAAATGAAGGAAACAGTAGCAAAGATCAATAAAACTAAAAGCTGGTTCTTTGAGAAGATAAACAAAATTGATAAACCGTTAGCCAGACTCATCAAGACAAAAAGGGAGAATACTCAATTCAGTAGAATTAGAAATGAAAAAGAAGTAACAACTGACACTGCAGAAATACAAAGAATCATGAGAGATTACTACAAGAAACTCTATGCCAATAAAATGGACAACCTGGAAGAAATGGACAAATTCTTAGGAAAGCACAACCTTCTGAGACTAAACCAGGAAGAAATAGAAAGTATGAACAGATCAATCACAAGCACTGAAATTGAGACTGTGATTAAAAATCTTCTAACAAACAGAAGTCCAGGACAAGATGGCTTCACAGGCGAATTCTATCAAACATTTAGAGAAGAGCTAACACCTATCCTTCTCAAACTCTTCCAAAATATAGCAGAGGGAAGAACACGCCCAAACTCATTCTATGAGGCCAACATCACCCTGATACAAAAATCAGACAAAGATGTCACGAAAGAAAACTACAGGCCAATATCACCGATGAACATAGATGCAAAACTCCTCATCAAATACTAGCAAGTAGAATCCAACAGCACATTAAAAGGATCATACACCATGATCAAGTGGGGTTTACCCCAGGAATGCAAGGACTCTTCTTCAATATACACCATATTAACAAATTGAAGGATAAAAACTGTATCATCATCTCAATAGATGCAGAAAAAGCTTTTGACAAAATTCAACACCCATTTATGATAAAAACCCTCAGAAAGTAGGCATAGAGGGAACTTACCTCAACATACTAAAGGCCTTATAAGACAAACCCACAGCCAATATCGTTCTCAATGGTGAAAAACTGAAACCATTTCCTCTAAGATCATGAAGAAGACAAGGTTGTCCACTCTCACCACTATTATTCAACATAGTTTTGGAAGTTTTAGCCACAGCAATCAGAGAAGAAAAGGAAATGAAAGGAATCCAAATCAGAAAAGAAGAAGTAAAGCTGCCACTGTCTGCAGATGACATGATACTATACATCGAGAATCTTAAAGATGCTACCGGAAAAGTACTAGAACTAATCAACGAATTTAGTAAAGTAGCAGGATACAAAATTAATGCACAGAAATATCTTGCATTCCTATACACTAATGATGAAAAATCTGAAGGAGAAATTCAGGAAACACTCTCATTTACCATTGCAACAAAACGAATAAAATACCTAGGAATAAATCTACCTAAGGAGACAAAAGACCTGTATGCAGAAAAGTATAAGGCACTCATGGAAAGAAAGTAAAGATGATACAAACAGATGGAGAGATATACCATGTTCTTGGATTGGAAAAATCAACATTGTGAAAATAACTATACTGCCCAAAGCAATCTACAGATTCAATGCAATCCCTATCAAATTACCAATGGCATTTTTCACAGAACTAGAACAAAAAATTTCACAATAAGTATGGAAACACAAAAGACCCCAAATAGTCAAAGCAATATTGGGACAGAAAAATGGAGCTTAGGAATCAGGCTCCCAGACTTCAGAATATACTACAAAGCTACAGTAATCAAGAGTATGGTACTGGTACAAAAACAGAAATATAGATCAATGGAACAGGATAGAAAGCCCAGAGATAAACTCATGCACCTATGGTTACCTTATTTTTGATAGAGGAGGCAAGATTATACAATGGAGAAAAGACAGCCTCTTCAATAAGTGGTGCTGGGAAAACTGGACAGGTACATGTAAAAGAATGAAATTAGAACACTCCCTAACACCATACACAAAAACAAACTCAAAATGGATTAAAGACCTAAATGTAAGGCCAGACACTATAAAACTTTTAGAGGAACACAGAAGCAGAACACTCTATGACATAAATCACAGCAAGAACCTTTTTGACCCATCTTCTAGAGAAATGGAAATAAAAACAAAAATAAATAAATGGGACCTAATGAAACTTCAAAGCTTTTGCACAGCAAAGGGAACCATAAACAAGATGAAAAAATAACCCTCAGAATGGGAGAAAATATTTGCAAATGAGGCCACTGACAAAGGATTAATCTCCAAAATTTAAAAGCAGGTCATGCAGCTCAATATCAATAAACAAACAACCCAATCCAAAAATGGGCAGAAGACCTAAATAGACATTTCTCCAAAGAAGATATACAGATTGACAACAAACACATGAAAGGATGTTCAACATCACTAATCATTAGAGAAATGCAAATCAAGTTACAATGAGGTATCACCTCGCTCCAGTCAGAATGGCCATCATCAAAAAATCTACAAAAAATAAATGCTGGAGAGGGTGTGGAGAAAAGGGAACCCTCTTGCACTGTTGGTGGGAATGTAAGTTGATACAGCCACTATGGAGAACAGTATGGAGGTTCCTTAAAAAACTAAAAATAGAACTACCATATGACCCAGCAATCCCTCCCCTGGGCATATACCCTGTGAAAACAATAATTCAAAAAGAGTCATGTACCACAATGTTCATTGCAGCTCTATTTACAATAGCCAGGATATGGAAGCAACCTAAGTGTCCATCGACAGTGCACATATATACAATGGAATATAACTCAGCCATAAAACGAAACAAAATTGAGTTATTTGTAGTGAGGTGGATGGACCTACAGTCTGTCATACAGAGTGAAGTAAGTCAGAAAGAGAAAAACAAATACTATATGCTAACACATATATATGGAATCTCAGAAAACAAACCAAAAAAATGGTTCTTAGGAACCTAGAGGCAGGACAGGAATAAAGATGCAGACGTAGAAATCGACTTGAAGACACGGGGAGGGGGAAAGGTAAGCTGGGGGAAATTGAGAGAGTGGCATGGACATATATACACTACCAAATGTAAAATAGATAGCTAGTGGGAAGCAGCCACATAGCACAGGGAGATCAGCTTGGTGCTTTGTGACCACCTAGAGGGGTGGGATAGGGAGGATGAGAGTGAGACGCAAGAAGGAGGAGATATGGGGATACATGTATATTTATCTGTATAGCCGGTTCACTTTGTTATAAAGCAGAAACTAACACACCATTGTAAAGAAATTATACTCCAATAAAGATTTTTAAAATAAAATAAAATAAAATAAAATTCTGGAAGAGAAAAGAAAAACTGTCAATCTACATAATTATACCCAGCAAAAATATATTTCAAAACTTAAGATTAAATAAACACTTTTTCAAAAAACAAACACATCAAACAAACAAAAGGCTGACTTTATTGTCAGCAGATTTAAGCTACACACAATATTGAAAAATTTTTTTCACTCCGAAGAAATATGATACCAGATAGAAACCTGAATCTGCAAAAAACTATAATGAAGTCTGGAAATGCTCAAAATAAAGGTAAATATATAAAGACCATTTTTAAAATAGTAATGACTCCAAAGAATAAGTGACTATCTAAAGAAAAAACAATAACTATTTGGGGATTTACATAAAATATGTAAAAGTATCATCAATGCTAGCAATATCAAAAAAGTAGGGAGGAAAGAATTGGAAGTATATTGTTGGAAGGTTTTTACACATTATGTGAGGTGATATAATATCATTCGAAAGTGGACTGTGATAAGTTAATGATATATATTGTAAATCCTGGAGTTAACATTAAAGAATATTTTAAAAGCAAGCATTGATAATAAACCAATAATAGAGATAAAGTAGAATCATTAAAATCATTATGTTTGTCCTTAATTTGAATATTTCTGATATGGACATATTTTATTTATTATCGTCTAGCGGACTCTCCCAAAACAAGTCAAATTACAGTTACCATTGCATAATAACTGCAAATGATTGTATAAAGTAAAACCCTCAGTGAAAGTTTTTTTGTTTACAAATTACTGTGTAAATAACAGATGTGCATCATTATCTGTGACCTATCAAATCACTTCCTTCAAAGTCTGTTAGGGATTAGGCATTGCACATCTATTACTCAGCTCTTGCACAGACAGCAAAGTATGTAGTTTTGTTGCTTCCATGTCACCCAGTGATAAGCCAACATGACATTTTATAAAAATGGATAATCTAAAGAGAGAATTGGCCAAGAAAAATGAACATGCAGCAAAGAAACAAAAAGTGATGATGCTATAAGTGATATTCAAATTGAACATAAATAAAGTTATGGAAGAAGTAGCTGATCATAGGCATATTGATACCATTGTTGTCCAACAGACTGTAGGTATGCAGCCAGAAGAACTTAGGAAAAACTTACTGATGCAAAGGAGGGATTTGGTTGTGAAGAAAAAAATTAAAGTGTTCCAGAAGAAGTGATGCTGGTAAAAATGCATTAAAGGAACTCTCAAAGATATTTCACGACACTGGAAGCACAAAGGGCAAAATGTTGAAAACTGATACAAACTTAGAAAAGAGTATGACAATTTGTTAAGAAACAGACAAGATGCTTACTCCATATGATATGTTCTATTATGAGGAGGCAAGCACTGTTCAATCTACTCCTGATAACTACTTTACACAGAAATAAAACCTTAATTCTTAATGTTTCTAATGTTTTAAATTACAGTGTACTAAGGAAATTTTAGTTTTCTATTTATCATTTTCTATACATTTATAACATTAAGAGAGTATTTAATGTTTTGAAAAAAAAATGAGGACCACAGAACAATCATGGATCCCATTGATTTTTACTATCACTTGGTGTGATTTCAGCTTGCATGGTCATTTTTATAGTCCCACACTACTGTGTAAAGCAAAGGCTTCTTGTAATCAATCCCAAAGCAAGCAAAAAATGGAGAAAAGGTCAAGAAACGGGATGAATTTAAAAAAATAGCCAGGTGATATTTTTTTAAAAAACCATAACAATAATTTCATTAAATGTAAGTATTCTAAACATCTCAGTTAAAAGACAGATATTGTCATATCAGACTCTAAAAAAAGCAAGGCCCAAATTTAAGTATAAAATATTATAAGTAAGAAGATAGAAAAAGAAATGCTATGAAAACACTAAGCAAAAGGAAGCTGGAGTGGCTATATAAATATCAGGCAAAGTAGACATCAGAATAAGAAATATTACCAAGGATTAAAAAAAGTATTATATACGGACAAAGAAGGAAAAAAAACAAAAAAAAACCAAATATGTATGCACCTAACATAAAAGCCTCAATATATATGAAGCAAAAACTAATAATTTGTGACTTCAGAAATCCTCTCAGGAATACATAAGGCAAGTAAAAATATACTAATGTAGCTACGGAACACCTGAAAGAGAGTGTTACCCAATGAGACCAAGTGCCACTTATAAACACACCATCAAAGAGCAGAATTATATTCTATGCCATAAAAAAGCCTCAACATATTCAAGTTAATTTAAATTACATAAACTATGTTATCAGATTATGAAGAATTATAAATTTTTCAATAACAAAAAATATCTAGAACCATCCCCCAAATTTAGACATTAAACACACTTCTAAATAACCTATGAGTCAAATAAGAGGTTACAAAAGATATTAGAAAATATTTTAACTGAATGGAAGTTAAAATAAAACATATTCAAATGTGTGAGATGCAGCTAAAGCAGTGATTAAAGAAAAATGTATAGAATTGAAAGTATGTTCTGTTCGAAAAAAAGTAATGTCTTGAATCCATCATCTAAACTTTTACCTTATGAAACTAGAAAAAGAAGAACAAATTGTACTTATAGCAAGCAGGAAAGAAGGACATAATAATAATAAGAGCAAAAATGAATAAAATTGAAAAAGAGAAACAATGGAAAGAGACCAATTAAAACAACAACTAGTGTTTTTAAAAGATTAATAAATTTGATAATCTATTAGTCCAATATCTACAAACGACAGCCCATGGGCAAATCCAGCCTACTGTCTGTTTCGGTAAATAAAGTTTTATTGGAACATAGATAAATGCACTTGGTTATTTTCTCTGGTTGCTTTCCACTACAAGAGGGTTCAGTAGTTGAAACAGAGACCAAGTGACCCGCATATACAAAAATATTTACTATGTAGTCTATTATACAAAAAGTTTACCAAGTGCTATCCCGCTCTCACCCAACTGAGGAAGAAAAAGAGAGAGAATAAATACATTTTCAATAATCAAAATTTTGAATTAGGGGATTTTATTACAGATCCCACAGATATTAAAAGGATAATAAAGATATAAAGCAAAAAACAAAGAAACAAAAACAAACCTTTATCTCACAAATTGGATAAATTAGGTGAAATGAACAAATTTCTTGGAAGACATAAACTACCAAAGCTCTCTCATGAAGAAATGGATAACATGAGTAGTTATATCTCTATTAAAGAAACTGAGATTGTGGCTAAAATCTTTCCCACAAAGAAAACATCAGACCCAAGTGTCTTCACTGAGGAATTCTACTGAACAGTTAAGAAAGAAAGAACATCACTTCTACATAAGCTTTTCCAGAAAACAAGAGCAGAAGAAACATTTCCTAACACGTGTTACAAAGCCAGAATTACACTGAGATCAAAACAAAAACAATCCACAAACAGAAATCTGCAGAGTAATATCCCTCAGGATCATAGGAACAAAAATCCTCAACAAAATATTCAAAAACTGAGTCCAGCAAGATTTTAAAAACATAATACATCATGATCAAGGAGGAATGCAAGTTTGGTTCAACATTAGAGAATCAATTAGTGTAATTCACCATCCTAGTAGACAGAAGAAGAAAACTCATACAATCGTATAATAGATGCAGAAAAAGCCTTTACCAAAATTTGACATCCATTCATGATAAATACTCTCAGCAAAACTAACAATGAAAGGGAACTTCCTCAGGGTGATAAAGCTCATCTACAAAAAAACTTACAGCAAATATCATGCTTATTAATGAAAACTAACTGCTTTCCCCTTAGACTGACTCTGCATTAAACTGTTTCATTCCCTCATATTGGTTTAGCTATCCCTACCAATTATTTTCTTTACAAATTCCTAACAGGAAGAAAGAAGGAAGCTTAAGTAGCACCCTCATGGTAGCTTTTGACCTAATTGAGGGGATGCGTTAGAAATTCATAAGTAGCGATACAGTAATAAAAAAGTAAAACTGATAAAAAATAAGACATTTAGCATGCCGTTGAAAATGCCCTATGGCTATGTGTGCAAATTGTCATATTTGGGGACAGACTTAGATCTTACTTCAGAGGACAGGTGATCTCTATGTGCTAGGATTGTGCTGGCATTTCTTTTGGTGGAAGGAGGATTTGATTGTAAAGCAAAACAACAGAAAAAACATTCCATACATAATCAACAACAAAATGCAGTTTTTCGGGCTTCCCTGGTGGCGCAGTGGTTGAGAGTCCGCCTGTCGATGCAGGGGACACGGGTTCATGCCCCGGTCCGGGAGGATCCCATGTGCCGCGGAGCGGCTGGGCCCGTGAGCCATGGCCGCTGAGCCTGCGCGTCCGGAGCCTGTGCTCCGCAACGGGAGAGGCCACAGCAGTGACAGGCCCGCGTACCGCAAAAAAAAAAAAAAAAAAAAATGCAGTTTTTCCTCTTGTCTCAAGAGGAAAATTCATCATTTTCTTTGAGAAATAGAACTGGAATTAGGACTAACCAAAAGAAACCAGGTGAAATCAGTAAAGAGCCTCTTAAACAACTGCTTTGTAGAATTTTCCAGCCACAGATTCTGTCATTAAACGTACAAAAATGAATATGGTCCCATCCAGGCTTTCTGCTCTCCTAGAAGCTGCTTTATGGCCAGAGGTAAGAATTTGACACTGCCTTTGATCTTCTGATTTGAAAAGTTCACAAAGAACATGTAGAATGAATGACTGGTCTTATGTTAACAGACCATACCATTCTGTGCCAAGATCAACTTTTTGCTAAACCCTGTCCTGAGAAAACAACTTTTGGTCCATCAGCCAGGCTGGACAAAGGTCAAAGTTATATTCACCATGCATCTCTTTCTTACAAAAATATTTTGGGTTGCACTATCGCTAAGCTACATATAACTGATATAGCTTACCTGTGGTATCTTTTCTTTAATTCCCCCAAATCAAACAGAAAAGGCTTTCTAGATTAAGGTGCCTGTTCTCAAACAATAGGTGTTTGTCTAGCCTTAAATAGACACCCTTGGGACCACCTTCTGATAAAAGGTAGTGAAAGGTAGTGAATGAATTCTACAGTGAAAAAGCAAATGGTTGTATGAGAGAGGATGTGAAATAGTAGCAATCAGGAAATGTCACTGGGTCTAAGACTCCTGCCAGTGAGGGAGTTCTTTTCATCTCTGATGCAATACAGCAGTCATTCTCCCTGCCAAAATCCAGGATGGGATAAGCAAAAAAAAACCCTATTCTTCCCCAGCACAGCTGAGTTCCAAAGGGGGATGATGCAAGAAAAAGAGATCAGAGGGAGGGGAAAAAGAAAAGGAAAAGGAAACAGAGCAAGAACAAACAATTTCAAAACTGTATAAGACAAGAGAGGTCATTGCCTGGGTAAGGAATGGCAGATGTTATAGACTTATCTATTGCCTGCCTCCTTCCCATAGAGCAAAAGAGCATGAGATCAAAGACTTTAATCATCTCGTTCACTCCTGTTTTTTCAGGGGCTCATAGAGGTCCCAGAGTAAGCTGATGCTCAATAAGTACTTGCCTCATAAATGAATGAAGGAGAATATAATGAATACTTATGGTGTATTAAATAAATAGACTACTCATTAAGTTAACTCTCCCTTAAACTGTTTTACTCTCCTATACTGGTTTAGCTATGTTCATCAATTATTTTCTTTACAAATTCTTAACAGAAAGAAGGAAGGAAGAAGAGAAAGAGAAGGAAGGAAGGAAGGAAGGAAGGAAAGAAGGGAGGGAGGGAGGGAGGGAGGAAGGAAGGAGGTAAGGGGAAGAAAAACACTGTAGGCATTGTTGCATAATCATTATCACTATTTGGACTGAGTGTCAATGAATTGAAAAACAAATTGAGATTTTAGTGGCCAAAGAGAGCAGACCAGTCTAACTGTGCCCCATACAAAAGAAGACATTTCTTCATTCTTCCTGATGGGCACCACTTCTAACAGATGTCTTCTACTGTAAGTCAAGGCACTTTTCTGTCTCTCTAGGCTGACCTCCTCTGACATTAACTTTGTAGACTTGAATGTCCTGCCCTTGTTCCAACACGGTGCCTTTGCACATGCTGTACTTGATGTTTGAAGCATCTCACCTCCCTTCTTCAGTTGGCAAACACTTACAAATGTCACAAGGTGAATGAGTTCTCTGCACCTCCTCCCTGCTCTCTCTACACTTCTCTCAAGCTGTCTGTTGTCTAGCCCTTATGACTCGGTATGATGATATTAGTTTGCCTCTTAGATTCTCCCACCAGGATGTGAATGCCAGGAGTTGAGAGCTTTAGTTTGCATCAAGCACAGTGCCTAAGCACAGAGGAGACAGTATATAAGTATTAAAGGTAAGAAGTGAGGGAGAGAGAGAAGAGGAAAGGATGAAAAGAGGACATTTCTTTCTATAAAGAAACACAATATCTCCCTCTCTGTATGCTGCAGTAATTAAATCAGCCTTCCAGAACCAATAGAACTTCAAATTGTTTCCAAAAGTTGAAATTTCATTTAAGAAAGAGACCCTTCAAGTTCTACTGTTTTAGACAATCATATAACCATTTTAGATAGAAATCTAAATGTTTTATTGGACAAATCCTATGACAAATCCCCAACCCTTTCAATCACTATTCCTTTCAAATAGCCTTTTTGAAGTTGCTGACTTATGGCACCAACGTCCTTCTTTCCTTTCCATGCCAAACCTTATAACTGTCTTCTCTCCGTTACGAGGACTCTCCTCCCCTGCTGATTACAGGGCAATTCTGGGAGGGGGCATTCAGTTATTTTAAATGCAAAGAGAACAAGTGATTCTGATGTGTAAAGGAGGGGTGAGGCACACCAGCTCAGGGCTGCCCAGCAGTTGCTTGCTCCCTTCCTAGAGATGTAGTGCTTACAAATAATAGACATTTATTTAAAATTTTGAGTCTACAAGGATTGCGTAAACCCAAGATAACTCAGGGTCCATATACCCTCTGGGGAGAACGCTATCTGATGCCTTATTGCTGTCAATTTTCACCCAAGAGAAATATCCATATGTCAATATCCACAATGCCTAGGATTCAACTTCCCTATCCAGTTTTGAAACTCAGGATTTCCCCTTTTACCCATCATTAATCTTCTGATTGACAAGAATCCTCAAACATTATGGTTAGTGGTGCCTAGATTACACTTGCAAGTTCCTTTTGCACCCCGAGATGGAAGTCATCTGGGCTGAGGATTTAAACTTCTTTAAGCAGGTAAGCACTTGTTTCCTCCTTATCTATCCTGAGTAGTCATTGCATTTTTACATTGTTATCTTCTCTCTTACCATTTTAAAGCCTAGTTCAGTTACTAAAAATCTCATTGCAAACTAAGTTGGGAATCTCCCTTCCCCCTACCACCTGTTAAATGGCATCACCTGCTTGGAATGGGCCTAAAGCCTTGTGCTATCGACAAAGCTTAAAAGGCCCTTTGTGTTCTATTTAGTATCTTTGCATGTTTCAATTCCTTCTCAACTTTCATCTTTTTTTCTTTTTGAATTTTATTTTATTTGGAAAATAAAATGTTTATTTCATTAGGTTTCATTTGTCCCATTTGTTTACTTTTGTTTTTATTTCCATTACTCTAGGGGGTGGGTCAAAAAAGATCTTGCTGCGATTTATGTCAAAGAGTGTTCTCTGTTTTCCTCTAAGAGTGTTATAGTGTCCGGTCTTACATTTAGGTCTTTAACCCATTTTGAGTTTATTTTTGTGTATTGTGTTAGGGAGTGTTCTAATTTCATTCTCTTACATGTAGCTGTCCAGTTTTCCCAGCACCACTTATGGAAGAGACTGTCTTTTCTCCATTGTATATCCTTGCCTCCTTTGTCATAGATTAGTTGACCATAGGTGCATGGGTTTACCTCTGGGCTTTCTATCCTGTTCCATTGATCTATATTTCTGTTTTTGTGTCAGTACCCTTATTGTCTTGATTACTTTGGCTTTGTAGTATAGTCTGAAGTCAGGAGTCTGATCCCTCCAGCTCCAGTTTTTCCCCTCAAGATAGATTTGGCTATTTGGGGTCTTTTATGTCTCCATACAAATTTTAAGATTTTTTTGTTCTAGTTCTTTAAAAAATGCCATTGGTAATTTTATAGGGATGGTATTGAATCTGCAGATTGCTTTGGGTAGCATAGTCATTTTCACAATATTGATTCTTCTAATCCAAGAACATGGTGTATCTCTCCATCTGTTTCTGTCATCTTTGATTTCTTTCATTAGTGTCTTCTAGTTTTCTGAGCACAGGTCTTTTACCTCCTCAGGAAGGTAATTTATTCCTAGGTATTTTATTCTTTTGGTTGCAATGGTGAATGGGATTGTTTCCTTAATTTCTCTTTCTGATCTTTTGTTGTTAATGTGTAGGAATGCAAGAGATTTCTGTGCATTAATTTTGTATCCTGCAACTTTACCAAATTCATTGATTAGCTCTAGTAGTTTTCTGGTAGCATCTTTAGGATTCTCTATGTATAGGATCATGTCATCTGCAAACAGTGACAGTTTTACATCTTGTTTTTCAGTTTGTATTCCTTTTATTTCTTTTTCTTCTCTGATTGCCGTGGCTAGGACTTCCAAAACTACGTTGAATAATAGTGGTGAGAGTGGACATCCTTGTCTTGTTCCTGATCTTAGAGGAAAGGCTTTCAGTTTTTCACCATTGAGAATGACGTTTGCTGTGGGTTTGTCGTATATGACCTTTATTATGTTGAGGTAGGTTCCATTTATGCCCACTTTCTGGAGAGTTTTTATCATAAATGTGTGTTGAATTTTGTCAAAAGATTTTTCTGCATCCATTGAGATGATCATATGGTTTTTATTCTTCAATTTGTTAATATGGTGTATCACATTGACTGATTTGTGTATATTGAAGAATCCTTGATGCCTGGGATAAATCCCACTTGATCATGGTGAATGATCCTTTTAATGTGTTGTTGGATTCTGTTTGCTAGTATTTTGTTGGGGATTTTTGCATCTATATTCATCAGTGATATTGGTCTGTAATTTTCTTTTTTTGTAGGTATCTTTGTTTGGTTTTGGTATCAGGGTGATGGTGGCCACACAGAATGAGTTTGGGAGTGTTCCTTCCTCCGCAATTTTTTGGAAGAGTTTGAGAAGGATGGATGTTAGCTCTTCTCTAGATGTTTGATAGAATTCACCTGTGAAGCTATCTGGCCCTGGGCTTTTGTTTATTGGAAGATTTTTAATCACAGTTTCAATTTCATTACTTGTGATTGGTCTGTTCTTATTTTCTATTTCTTCCTGGTTCAGTATTGGAAGGTTATACCTTTATAAGAATTCGTCCATTTCTTCCAGGTTGTCCATTTTATTGGCATAGAGTTGCTTGTAGTAGTCTCTTAGGATGCTTTGTATTTCTGTGGTGTCCGTTGTAACTTCTCCTTTTTCATCTCTAATTTTGAGTCCTTTCTCTCTTTTTCTTGATGAGTCTAGCTAATGGTTTATCAATTTTACTTATCTTCTCAAAGAACCAGCTTTTAGTTTTATTGATCTTTACTATTATTTTCTTTGTTTCTATTTCATTCATTTCTGCTCTGATCTTTATGATTTCTTTCCTTCTACTAACTTTGGGTTTTGTTCTTTCTCTAGTTCCTTTAAGTGTAAGGTTAGATTGTTTATTTGAGATGTTTCTTGAGGTAGGATTGTATTGCTATAAAATTCCCTCTTATAACTGCTTCTGCTGCATCACATAGGTTTTGGATCAGCATGTTTTCATTGTCATTTGTCTCTAGGTATTTTTTGATTTCCTCTTTGATTTCTTCAGTGATCTGTTGGTTATTTAGTAACATACTGTTTAGCCTCCATGCATTTGTTTTTTTTACGTATTTTCCCCTGTAATTTATTTCTAATCTCATAGTGTTGTGGTTGGAAAAGATGCTGGATATGATTTTAGTTTTCTTAAATTTACCTAGGCTTGATTTGTGACCCAAGATGTGATCTATGCTGGAGAATGTTCCGTGCACACTTGAGAAGAAAGTGTAATCTGCTGTTTTCGGATGGAATGTCCTATAAATATCAATTAAATCTATGGTCTATTGTGTCATTTAAGGTTTGTTTTTCCTTATTAATTTTCTGTCTGGATGATCTGTCCATTTGTGTAAGTGAAGTGTTATTAAAGTCCCCTACTATTATCGCGTTACTGCCAATTTCCTCTCTTATAACTGTTAACATTTGCCTTATGTATTGAGGTGCTCCTATATTGGATGCATATATATTTATAATTGTTATATCTTCCTCTTGGATTGATCCCTTGATCATTATGTAGTGTCCTTCCTTGTCTCTTGTAACATTCTTTATTTTAACGTCTATTTTATCTGATAGGAGTGTTGCTACTCCAGCTCTCTTTTGATGTCCATTTGTATGGAATATCTTTTTCCATCCCCTCACTTTCAGTCTGTATGTGTCCCTATGTCTGAAGTGGGTCTCTTGTAGACAGCACATATCTTGGTCTTGTTTTTGTATCCATTCAGTGAGGCTGTTTCCTTTGGTTGGAGCATTTAATCCATTCACATTTAATATCTTTGCATGTTAAGTGCAAAGATTTAACAATTGAAACATCTTTGCATGTTTCAATTCCTTCTCAACTTTCATCTTAATGACATAAGAACTAGGGTTCTGTTTCACACTTCCTTGGTTATAGCCCTTCTCGCAAAAATTTGTTTTTTTAAAAATCTGTGCTTATCAGAAAATGAAATCTATGTGTCACAAAACTTTATAAACAGAGCAATATGGACATTTCTTTTTGGTAAAAATGTAATTAAATAAATAACATGGTGGTAGATAATACAAGTGCGTGTTGTGATATCAAAAAGGGGCAAAGTGGTACCTCTTCATCAAGTCTCCCTCCCATCTCTGTCTTCTCTAAGCTCACTTCCCTTCCTTGGAGGCAACCACTCTGACAAGTTTCTTGGGTTAGGGCAGTTCCTGCAATTAATCAGGCAACTCACCCAACTAGATGCAGTGGGCTTTGAAAATGCCATTTATCTTTTCAAAAAGAGAGAATATATAAAACTCATTTAAACAAAATTTCAAACAGCAACTACGTACAGGCTAAGGAAATTATAGTAGCAATTTTCTCACATTTCCTAATTAACTTTTCTTAGGTTATAGAACTGAGTAAGCTCTTCTAGAAAAATCTCTGTATTTTATCCTTTCTTCATTTAAGATCCTTCAGGGGCTCCCCCAACACTGAGAAAATCAGACCTCTCCTCTTTATCATTCACGCTTTCTGCAATCACACACATTTTCTAGCCTTCTAATCAAAGGTTCCCAGCTTACATTTCATCCTCCAGATCTCCATTGCCGCTTCTCATTTCTATGATTCTGCACGGGCTGGTCTCTGTTGCTAGAATGCCCTTAACCCTCCTTGACTTCTTAATAAGCATCCCTTCATCCTTAAAGACCCAACTAGATCTCACCTCCTCCGGGAAGATCATTTTCCTCTTCCGAAGTTATTTTCTCTTCCGCTATCACATTGGTCTCTCCGTATTTATTACTGTACTTGCAGCACTGCCTCTTCCCTCATGATCAAAGAGAGCCTTGCTTATTTCCAATGTATGCGATTCATCAAAGAGTTCTGTGATGTTGTTTATTCAAATCTGCTTACAGGCAGGCGTACAGATGAAATTACCTCTTATTCTCCACTTATCCTCGTGAATTTGATTATGGGTTCCAGCAATAGAAAAGCCAACCACAGTTCTATGTTGCATTGTGTATATTAAATAATTTTTTGTCTTTCTGGTTTTACTGGTAGAATATATGCTGCTTGAGGTCCAGGACCTTGGTTCATTTGTGATATTGCCTGTCCTGTGTTTCCAGTTTCATCTCCCCTGTTCTCCAACCAAGAGAACAAGGCTCCCTCTTTGCTGTGCTTCATGTACATCTTCCTCCCTCACCTCCTGCCTTTGCATGCATTGTCCCTTATATCAAAAATTGCCCTTCTATTCCTTCCCTCTTTTAAGGCCTGGCCAACCTACACTGGATGTTCTTTGGGCTCTTCTCCCACCTTGTATTAAACTTCAGATGAGCTCCCACCACAGTGTTACCATCACGTATGGATCTTGTTCCTTCCAGTTTGCAATCTCCTAGAGGTTGAAGGCTGTGTCTTCATCTTTGTAGCCACAAAAACTATTGTCAAGGCTGGCACAGAATAAGCCCTGGTGACTGCAGACCAAGAGAAGTGGTCCATGGAGTTTCAGTTCCCTCCAATTATCTGGCTCACCCTTCGGTTTTTTTTGTTTGTTTGTTTGGTTTTTTTGCGGTACATGGGCCTCTCACTGTTGTGGTCTCACCCGTTGTGGTCTCTCCCCGGAATGTGGGATCTTCCCGGACCGGGGCACGAACCCGTGTCCCCTGCATCGGCAGGTGGACTCTCAACCACTGCGCCACCAGGGAAGCCCCCACCCTTCAGTTTTGATCCTCAGTGGGCTGGGTGGGGATTCTTTCCTACCTAACCCTTTCTTCTACCTCTACACGAGACAGAGTTACTTCAGCAAATCTGCTTCGTCACGGATGAGCCATTGCAGGTCGAAATGAATTCTGTCCGTCATAGCACACTACTCAGTGGTATCTGCTTGACCTCACCCTTCATGTGGATTTCTCTCCTCTGAGTAACTGGAGATGAGAAACTGTTTTCTTAGAATTCTTTGTTCCATGGCAGCTAGCTCCAAGTGCTTTATCCCTCAGTCTTCAGTACCACCCAGAAGCCTCTACTGGGTCACCTCTACCCCCTCTCCCAAGGGCTCATAGCTCAGGTCCTTCCACATCTCTGAGACACTGACTCTTCTCAGGCAGCAGTGGCTGCCAACCAGAGCATTCGAATTTAGATGTAATGCAGTGCCTTTGACCACAGCCAGATTGGGGCTACTCCCAGACACACATGCTCATTTTGAGAAAGGCTTTTGTTTTACACTAAAGCATGAGTCATCTAGCAATTATAAAGGGATTAATTATCCAATTTGGGGATACTCTAGCTCTCTTAATGCTTCATCAAAAGGATAACCATGGAAAAATCAAAGCTGCTGAAATTTAAGGCCAATAAATCCTGTCCTTTGCTAATTCTGTTCTCTGCTCCTCTACCTCTCCTTACGTGTTTTCAAGACCTGGAGATCCTAAGGTTCAGAACAAAGCCCTCAGATTTTCTGCCTCTAAATCAATAATTTTCAAATATTGTTTAACCGTAAACCTCTATCCAAAAAAACATCTAATGCAGATTCTCAATATATACTTGAAAAAGCTTATATGTTCAGCATAGACATATTTTAAACTCCACATTATAACAATAACTGCTTAAAAAATAAACCAATGGAACAATAAGATACATTTCAAGAAACTGAAGTGTTTACCAGATGAGGTTTGGGGCCAGACTGGGGGAGGAATGATTATATAAGATATAGCATAATTTATTTCTACACTCTGTTTTGTTATATTCACCATATCTAGATAATCCTGATTCTCACAGATCAATTGTTGCAAACAGTAACAGTTGTAGGTTTTGTATTTTTAAACTGCTTTTTTTCTGAGTATTAAGTGTACTTGGACATTTTGTTCTACAGCTGAATTCCTTATAATATCACCTAAAGCTACCAAGAAGCATCAGAACTATTTACAACATAATACTAGCACTGTGGGATGTGTGACTGAATTTGCTTGTACTAGTTCCCATAATTGGACACACGACTGCCTACATTGAGAAGGAAAATAAAAATAACTCCAAGGCTCCTATACAAAAGAATCAAATATATATACAGAAACCAAAAAAGCTTAATCTAATGTCTGCACAAAATGAATTGTACTGGCAACATACTTAATGCATCAGCATGCTCCAGTATGCTGAAATTTGTTGTAGACCATATTGGATGGTTCGTTTTTAATTTTTATTTGATTTTAATATTCCCTAAATAGTTAATAAAATATGAAACCATATATTTAAGAAAAATAATAACAGGTATTTGTAGAACTCCTGTATCTGTGTGCATGTTGTTTGATGGCCATTCTGCAAGTGTATTTCTCTCATGCCCATCACCTCCATTTGGGGGCCAAGCATATTTCCATGTCTATTTCTGATATTGTCTGTTCTTTCATCCTGTTGAACTTCTCCATCTCCTATCCTGTGAATACCTCAAATGATATGGATAAATGGGTGGGATGGGGGGGTGGGAGGGAGGTCCAACTTGGGGGAGGGGATATAGGTATACATTATAGCTGATTCACTTCATGGTACAGCAGAAAATAACACAACATTGTAAAGCAATTTTACTCCAATAAAAAAAAAAGGTCTTTATCTTTCCCCTACAACTAACTTCCCAGCTGTTTTGAGAGGGTTTGGCACCTCTTTCTGCTTTATCTTTTATAACACCTGTTACTTGGAACAGAAATAATGGCAATTAATTAATTTTGTGATGCCAGTTCTGTAAGTAATTTACGTTTGTAAATTTTATCTCTGAAACAGTTTATGGAATGTGAGGGTAGGGATACCAGCCCATACTGCTCCCATTCACCTAGTCACAGTAGCAATGCTAAGTACAAAGGAGGCATTCAATACATTTTGTGAATTAAAGTTGGATAAAACAAGATTTTACAGTTGATCCTTATTCCCAGTATGCATGGACTGTAGTTTCTAATATAAAATCATAGCAATAGAAATGTCTCACTTAAATCTCTCTCTCTTTTTTTTTTTTACTCAGCTCATAGTATTTCCCTGGTTTCATCATATTTTCCTTCAGAGGCTATTCCTAAGATGAGGAAAAAGCGACCCCTCCTGATATATAGAATAGAAACTCTACCAGCTGCTACTGCAGACTGATTTTCAACTTCTGTGGTAAGGAAATGAGGTAATAGAAAAAAATCCCTGGTAGCTCAAAAAGAATAATATTCCCAAATATCCATCCTTGCCATAAAGGCCCGTAAGGGCTGCCTGTGGGAACTAGGTGACATCCAAGACTCCTTCCAACTGAAAAAGTAAAAGAAACATGCCTCCAGATTTGCATGCTTCTCAGTAAACCAAGATTAATGCCTTGGCTCTGGGTGATTCAATAACTTTATGCCCGTAGGCAAGGCATTTAGCCAGAGTGGGTTTCTATTGCTTATTTGTGTTTTGAAGTGAAAGCTAAAATAAATAGTGCCAAGCATTGCCGGATGAGAGGTAGTTGGATCCAGAAAACTCAAAACTAGTAATCCACTGAAAGAATCTGAAATAAAAGTGAATAAGAGTTATCAATTATTGTGCTCTTGCTGTGTACCAGGCTAATACCCATATATTTCTAGTTAATTGTGGTAAATCTAGTGGGTTATTTCTAGTTACCCACAAACATCCTACAATTGATGTTGATCAGTGCCCATTTTTCTGATAAGGAAAGTAGCCACCTCTCCTATGGGGGACACCGCTAACAGATGTCAGGGTCCGGACTTAGCCCTCATCTATGCAACTTCAAAATATGCTTTGTCCAGCCTTCTGCTGCACTGCATGCTATATGAGACTTCATTCCTGAAGAAGTTCCACCCTTCAAACACAGCAATGTTCTAGCCAACAGACTGAATGGTTAAGTAAAGTGCCAAAGTTTGTGGTTCAAGGGAGCCCTGGGTGGGTCAGACCCAAAATGAGATAGTCTGCTGGTTACGATGGGCTTTTTTCAGAATGGAGAGAAATGTGAACAGTCTCATCCACTTTTTAGATGGATAGCTGGGAACATAATGGTCTATTCACAAGAGCTGCAACTAATTTTAGAATAATTTTGAACATAGGTTTCAGTTTCCTAAGTGAAGAGTTGAAGAAGAATGGGGGGAGCTCATACAGAGGGTACTCAGGAGATGATGGAGGACAGAGGAGGGCCACCTCTTAGCACTTGCACAGCTGCTGTGCTTTATTAACTGTTTGTTTCTCTTTGCAAAATGGCCACGTATTTGGTATTTTAAAATACAGACTCCTTTAATCTTCAGCTGTTTCATTTCATATGCATTTTAATGGACGCGTTTAACTTGATTCCTGCCTCCTAATGTGAATTAATCCCAGAGGGCACACACTTTATTGAAAAGGAAAAATAATGAAATAAAATGACTGAGTGGAGAAGTTATGCTGTTCCTGTTTTAGACTATTTGGTAAGAACTGCTCCCCGAGAAATAACCTCTTCACCAGGCATGTCAGTACTTAAGGCCTTAGTGGGGCATCTACATCAAACAAAAATCAAAAAAAAATTTTAAAAAGAGACAGAGAGAAACAAAAATGTGGATTGCATATGTAAGTATTTCAGGTGATTTCACAAGCTTAAAAATAAATAAATACATAAATAAAACTCCTAGTTGGGAAAAGCCTATACAACTTCAAATGAAGTTAAATTTTGAAGTGAACAATGTCAGAAGTTAGCTTAGATAACTGAGACTGAATATTTACTTTGGGTCTTGATATGGATCCAAGGAGCCCCAGATAATACAAACCAGTCTTTTATTTTTTAAATTTTTATTGGCGTATAGTTGATTTACAACGTTGTGCTAGTTTCAGATGTACAGCAAAGTGAATCAGTTATACACATACATATATCCACTCTTTTTTAGATTATTTTCCCATATAGGCCATCATATTGAGTAGATTTCCCTGTGCTATACAGTAGGTCCTTATTAGTTATCTATTTTATATATAGTAGTGTGTATCCTCCTGTTGTTTTAGGCAACTGAGTCAACTGAGAGGAATAAAAGAGATTGGGGGAATAAATTTCAGGCAATAAAGAATTAAAAACAAACAAACAGACAAATCCCAGGGGATCTGCCTGGAAAAGAGAGGTTGCAAGGAACCAGTGTGGTGGAAATTTAGTGCTCATCAAATATCCAACAAACATCAAACTGTTACTCTCCATTTCGATTGAGACAATATGACTGGTTAATGGAATGAGTGAAAGTGATGCCAAGCACCTCTCAAATAACTCTGTAACTCATGCCTTTGGTCCTTACGTTGCTGCCATGATAATCTTGGAGACCACAGTTTCAAAACAGCATCACTCCAAGATGGAGGAAGGGTCACCTGAGATAGAGTAATCTTTGCTTGTGGCAAGAAATTAACTTTATCTGTATTAAGCCACTGAAATTTTGGAATTTCTCTGTGGCAACAAAGAGGATTAGTTTACCTTGGTTATTACAGAATTACTCAAGCCTTTGGATACTCTTAAGTTAGAGTGTAGGAATTAGCATAAACAGTACAGCTTCTCTGCTATCATTAAAGAAAACAAACACAGAATAATTAAGATATTAGAAAAAACTAACTGTGATCTGAGACATGGAAATGATCAATCAATGGACAACTCTGGAGTTCTCCTTTTAAGGACAATTAGCAAAAGATCAAGGAATCTGTTATCAATAATAATATCACACTATATTGTACTGTATGTATTCAAAGCATTTTCTTCTGATAGTTTAAATGAAGTTCTGCCTGGGGCCTGAAAATGACAAGATTATGTCATGAGATTTGTTTCTGTCTCATAATTCTAGAATGAAAACATGCTCCATCATTGTCCCTTCAGCATTTTACCAGCAAGAGACTTGTCTCCATCCCATCTTCTACAAAAAAGCAGCATCCACAGCTGAAACTGACCAGACATACCAAAGAATGCCTGGATAGTAATGGCCTTGGTTTATCTCATAGTACTTTTGTGTTCGCCCCTCAGGCAAGCAATTCATCATCACAATCTCACCGGTGAATCACAGGGCTCACACATTGCTACAAATCCTGCCTTTCAGCATGCCCAGAATGAACCATTATACTTCAACCTAGGATGAAATAATCCCAGTGAAACCAGCTGACCTGTTGGAGGGTGCCTAGATAACACTGAAATAGACAGCACTTAATGCAGTGGGGGATCTGTCAAAAACAATACAGACTGGTGTAAAAACAAGTTGCAAGTTATTGATCTGCTATATTACAGTTGCTTTGAAAATAACTGGATTTCACTTTTGCCCTTTAATTTATCCATTTTAATCACATTCTGTCAAGACCAAGGCACACATATTATGCTTAATAAAGGTCTAGAATACCCCTGTGTGCTGCCTGACCCAAAATGGAGATGTGTCCTGAGTATCAACACACATGCATACAGGATTGTCCACTCACAGGCTCCTGTGAAATGGACCAACCAGAAAAATATAGCTGGATGGGACATGAATCTCTAGGCAAATTTACAGTCCAAGACATAAAATAAAAGGCATCAATAGCAATACACTCATTTTAGATAATCTCCCTTTCAGTTAACTTAAACTCTACATCCACACAATGAGATGCTCTCTGGAATCTCCCAGGACACTTGGACCAATTTCTGGCCAGCCTTATTGGATGAGGGCGCACATTTTCACCACTCTGATCACTGGACTTTGACCTAATTATACATGTTGCTTCCATCTTTAGGGGGGTTGTTAATATTCAGGGGCTAATTCTTCTTGAGTCCTGCTGTCTTTAGGATTTATTGATCTTTATCTTTGTCCAGTGGAACATTGGGGGTTGTGACCCCTGATGCTACACTTGGGAAGGTAGGTCCTACTATCTTATATTTGCTGATTCTTAAATTCTCATTCTGGGCTCACTGTTGAAATTTCTCTTGGGAAAATTTGTAATTACCTTCTTTTCAAGGATCCAATATAAAGATTTTGACAGAACCATAAAGACTGTTAGTGTTTCTTAATGCCCTTCAGGGCCATTTTGTGAGTCTCACTCAAACACCTTCTTTTTGCCTTTCTTTTATCCTCTTGCTTTCTCTATACACACACACACACACACACACACACTGTTTATTATACAGACAGTATATTTCATTAAAATTTCCACTTTTTACTAGATTTCATAAGCTTCTCTGGGTGGTCTTCCCAACCCATGTTATTCTTGTTCCTTTATGATGTGGAAATAAACAATGACCAACCAAATGGGAAAAGCAAACACTATTTATTCTGAGCTTGCTGTAGCAAGACGGCCAGCCAACATCACTTGCCCATCTCTTGATGTTTTGGCAGAAACTCAGATGCAGGCAGAGGAGTGGAAAGCTTTATAGTGGAAAAAGAGAAGGCTTCAGATGTGCCCTGATTGGAAGAGTTGACATGGGGAAGTTTCAGGAAAGCTAACTTGAAGCAGGACATCCTATATGATTGGTTAGGGATGTATATTTGACCTCTTCTGGTTGTTCCTAAATTGGAAATGGGAACAAAAGGTAGGGAAGCTATCAGTTCTTAATTAATCTGTGGTAATTTGGGGCTGATCACTACAGAAGTCATTGTTTAGCTTCCTGGGTTGTTACTAGAGATAGCATTCTACCTTTCTGACTTAGAGCAGGCTGGTTTCCTGGGTTATTTATTGTATATAAGGTGTTGGTTGCCCCAGGTTGTATGTCAAAGTTCTGTTTTTATATAGCGTATGGCCATTGCCTATTTGTATATTCAGTCTCTCACTAAGTACCTACTATGAGCTAAATATTGTTCTAGACACTGGTTGTACAGATGGAACCAGAACAGACAAAGGTTTTGCTCTCCTGGAGCTTATGCTTCAGTGGGAAAGACAAATAGAGAAAAATAGACCAAAAAAATGTACGTCAGGTTGTGATAAGAGCTATGAAAAACAGGGGAGGGTAAGATGATAGTGAAAGATGAGGAGGTTTTTACTTTAGAGAGACTGGCCAAGGAAGACTTGTAAGAATTGGAAAAATACATATCAGTAATCCACTTGACATACAATAGAGTATGTATACTCTATTTGTCTTGACATATCCCACTTGGTATATCTGATATATTGTAATCCCTTCTATGTTCCAGTAATATGGTACAAACCCTTCATAATCCAAAGAAGATATTTAGCATAGGTCGCATCTTGCACCCCTTTTATTAATTGTAATAAACAGATGACCATCTACTGTCAATTGACAGAGCACCTGAGCAGAATTATTGCCTTAAGGAAGAAAAAAATAAATAAGGTGGCAGGCCATGGCTTTATCCTTCCCAGCACTCTATATTGTCTTGGACATATTTCTTAGGTAGTCAGAGCTGCAGGATTCATTAACCCTTCCAGCAAGACTGGGAACTAATCTTTACCAAGTGGGTACCTCCTTCCAATGTCCAGACTTTCACAGAAGAAGACAGTATAGTTACAGCGGTTTATGGGGCATAAAGGCCATCACAGGACTTCAAAATACCTCTTTGCTGAAGAAGCAGGACTGTTGAGAAAGTGTAATTACCATGTCAGATGACCTCATAAATTTTAAATTGCATTTTTGGAGTCATATAGACTCCTGGGATTCCCATGCTATCTCAAAGATTTCATTTGCACATGTCCTGTATCAAAAATCAGTAATTATGGAAACTGTACCCTATAGTGCTTCTCAGTCTGTATCATGCAAAAGAATTACCTTGAGACCATGTTAAAACACCAGTTCTAGGAGTGGGGCTGAAGAACTGGCATCTCTAACAAGCTCCCCGGTGATGCTGCTACTGGTCTGGGGACCACACTTTGAGTAGCACTGTCTTACAGACCTGTGTATAGGACACTCATAATCCTCAAAGCCAAAAGCATGAAAAACATATTTTGTACAAAAAGAAACATGGAAGATATAGGATGTACCACTGAACATTACATTTTCAGCATATGTCATAAATTTACAGAAACATTAAGAATGTATATTTGAAATTGGCACTGTCCTAGAAAATCCAGCATGTGTGTTTCCCTGAACTACATGCCACTTTCCCAAATG
The DNA here is from genome assembly GCF_059928025.1 of Delphinapterus leucas. Taxonomy (NCBI): domain Eukaryota; kingdom Metazoa; phylum Chordata; class Mammalia; order Artiodactyla; family Monodontidae; genus Delphinapterus; species Delphinapterus leucas. The sequence continues at coordinate 43,395,580 of NC_143130.1, read as the reverse complement.
GTCTAATTATTTCCACTTTCAAACAATGTTACAGAGAAAGAAGATTCTTTTTTTTAAAATTAGCATAACCAAGTCCCAAAGAGAATGAAAAAGAATACAAAACATCAGTGTAGATCATTGCTATCAACAGATGTTAACAACATCTCCCCCTTTGCAAACCCTGACCCTGGCCCTGGCAATGGCTCTGCAGAAGTGTGCAGTGAGTTGAGGAAAGAGGAAACTCCAGAACTGTGATCTAAAAAAATCCCGAACAAGGTTGTGATCTAAAAAAATCAAACAACTTGAAAGGAAGTAAGAGACTTTGTCTTTGGCTGTATATTGCCAGCTTTTTAAAAAATTAATACTTTAAAGAAAATAGAAAAATATTAACTGTTAAAAAAGACAACAGGGCCTCCCTGGTGGTGCAGTGGTTGAGAGTCCGCCTGCCGATGCAGGGGACACGGGTTCGTGCCCCGGTCCAGGAAGATCCCACGTGCCGCGGAGCGTCTGGGCCTGTGAGCCATGGCCGCTGGGCCTGTGCGTCCGGAGCCTGTGCTTCGCAACAGGAGAGGCCACAACAGTGAGAGGCCCGTGTACCGCAAAAAAAAAAAAAAAAGACAACAGGCCCAAAATGAAGTCATCTGTGCTAAGCCCAGATCACCAAACCAAGACAATACCTAAATTAATTGCAGAATCAGCTTCTTCCAGGAAAGTAAGCTTTAACCAGCCAATCTAGAATTACCTGGTCAGTCCTAGTTGGGTAATTCACTATTGTTTCCCTTAGGAGAATGACCTTTCCTGAAAGGTCTAATTTCATTGCTAATACTTTCCTTTTTCTGCCCTTCTTCTACCTTTAAAAATCTTTCCATTTCTGTAGCTCGGAGGAGCTCCTTTCTATTTGCTAAATGGGAGGCTGCCGATTCATGAATTGTTCAATAAAGCCAATTTAGTCTTTAAATCTACTCATTTGTATTTTTATTTTTGTTATTTAACAGATTTGGTGGCAGCAGTGGGAATGAAGGAGAACATTCAAAGGCTTCAGGGACAATGAGAAACACAGGCATGATATCCTACAAACCCCTGGAGTTCACTATCTTTCTCACTATTTCTGAGGGCCGTGGGTAAGTATCCTCTCAGTTCTGAGCTCCACTTGCTTTACATTGAGTTCTCAATCTAATTGGCTTTCCAGTCAAGGGCTTAGTAAGTCAGCTTGAGTCGGCAGACAGTTCTATCTGGAACCCGAGACCCTAGGCCTTGGTTTCCTCTGCAATTCCCCAGTTGTTTGGAATCCCTTGCCTCATTTCCAGCCCACAGTTCCCATTTACTGGAGTTTGCTGGTTCAGTTGCTGCTGGAAATTGCTGATGGTGTGCATGGTCTTCTCTTGGTCCGTCTGCAGTAATATCTCTTGGTCACTGCTGGTGTGTTAGGGTGCCCATGTCCATTTGTCATGTTTTGTGTAGATAAAGGCTATTGCTAATGGAGATCTTAGAAGCAGAAAGAAAAGCCATAAAAAGTAGTGAGCATGGATCAGGCATTTAAGAGTTAGAATTCTTGCCACCTAAGTCAAAGACTCCTGTGTTAGGATAAATTGGTCATAGAATGGGATAGATTGACACCAGATCACCCATCAACATCAAGAAAGTTTCCATGCAAAAAGGCACACGTTTGTGTAATGTAAACACCACATAATTCCCAACCCCACATCACATCCCCTTTAGGTATTAGTTTGGCTCTAAAAGACCCAAGGGCTCAGCAAAAAACAAACAAACAAATATATAAAATGTGATCCTCAAAACCTAAAGTTTCACATGCCACCTTCTGGCACACCTGCTGATTTTATGTCAGAGAACTGTGGTCCCAGAAGCTGTAAATATCTGTACAAACAGCAACATCTTACTAAAGACAAATTAGGATTACAATGGCCGTTACGGGGAATGATCCAATTAGACAAGACTGTTTGCTTAAGAAGTGCCCTTGAAAGTAAGGGTTCCCATATCAAACAGACAGAATGCAATGCCTATTTTCATTGGTATGTAGATGCTTCCCAAAAGCTCCAAGATTCTAAAATAGCTTCCTTAAAAAATGTATTGCAAAACGATAGTGAAAATTTAATGACACAAGACTGTAAACAGCAGTCTGCCAATCCATTAACTTTACAGCTGCAACAGCTCCAAGTTCAGGCACCTAAAATAACACCTGGACCCCTCACATTGCACTTTCCTAGGGTTCATCAATAAAATGCTGGCTCAGGAAACAATGTCTCAGTTGCAATCATCTGGAACACTGGAAAAGAGATAGGGCCTCAAAGGGCCTATGCAAAATTTTTAACATCAACTCCAGTGCCCTCTTATCTAACCCCTCAAATGGGCCCCTCCTAGATTTGAGGAGACTTTGGGAGATTTTCTGGTAAATTCCTACATTATTCCCTTGAACACCTAAGGAAAATTAAAATTATTTTTAAGAATGCCAAATTTAGGATACCAAAGCTATACCCTCTACTTTAAACCCCCTTGCAGCCTGTAGAGGGGATCCTGGAAAAACTGGCAGAAGCTGGCTAAGGGTAAAAATGCTCACCAGAATCAGCCCTCCTGGATCTCTGTCTATAATACCCAGGAGACAGAGGAATATAAAATATATTTTGCACCCTCTTTGGGGACTGCTCTTACGTTCAAGGAAGGGTTATTTAATGCTGCCAGAAATGTTACTGTTTGTCTCTGTTGAAAACTGACAAGATATTTAAAAGAATTTTTAAGTAGCTCTGTGATCAGAGATTGGCCAGATAGGAAGCTGATATTCAGAGCCCAATAGGAATCTTTTTTAGGTCTCCTCCCTTAAGCTAAAAATAAAATGATGTACCCAGAGGGAAAGAAAAACCTTCTGAAGCCTTTGTGAAAGGATTTACTAAAAAACATTCCAAAGGTAAACAGCTCTAAATCTAGAACACAGAAATCTTTTGATTTCCATCTTAGTTAGAAATCTTCTCCTTAACATATACATAATAAAAAAGCAAATTAAGGGTAATGTCATTGGGTGGGTGGATCATCCTATGATGTCATTTAGGCTGCAACCCAGTCCTTTGGGGAATAGAGAGCAACTGTCCTTATCTTACAAATCTCTACAAAACCAGAAATGCAGCTCTAGAGGCAATTCAAAGTTCAGCTATTTATTTATTTATTTATTTATTTATTTATTTATTTATTTTCTTTTGCAGTACGCGGGCCTCTCACTGTTGTGGCCTCTCCCGTTGAGGAGCACAGGCTCCGGATGCTCAGGCTCAGCAGCCATGGCCTACGGGCCCAGCCACTCCGCGGCATGTGGGATCTTCCCGGACCGGGACTCGATCCCGTGTCCCCTGCATCGGCAGGCGGACTCTCAACCACTGTGCCACCAGGAAAGCCCAAAGTTCAGCTATTTTTTTTAAATCAATCCCAAAACTTCTCATATTTATCTTAAAATGGCTTATAACTGCATTTCCTCCCTGTGCTTCTGAGGTGTAAATGTGAAAGTACAAACATCAGGGAGGTAATTTTTATCAAAAACAAAATAAAGCAAAACAAATCAAACTTGGAAAAGTCTTTTGAAAATTTTAAAAAACACTGAGATACAAATTCCTTTACAACTAATGAGTTTTGTGTACCTGATTCAGGGCCGTAATTTTAGAAACAGAAGCTATAAGTTCTCTGTGTGCATCTGTCTATATGCTTATATATATGCATATATATATATGTTGTAGATGTATGATACATGTCTACATCTGGATGGTATTGCCAAAATTAATTTGTAAAAAAATAACATAACAAAAAAAAACTGAACCTCTAACTGGCTTACAAATAAGTGCTTATAAATTATTTCTAAATCTCAGAAATATAATAGAAATTAACCCAAATGCCTTCAAGGTTCATGTGATCTGGGAAAATATTCAGTACTAAAGCTACTTTAAGTTTGTTTGGTTTAATTAAAACAGGCATGTCTTTAGAGTTATCAACATTAAATGAAATACCTTTATACTACCTAGGCTTACTCAAAGTCACATAAATTCATGTTATCTCTTACAAATTCTGTGAGCAAGAAAAACAGTTAGTGATTATGGCGGACTTTGTCTAATGTCTCATGAAGTTTTTGTGGCTAATATAAACGTAATTCTTAAGAACAAGTAAATTAAATAAATGTAAGTAGGATAAAAAGATTTTAGGTAAACTTTTAATATAGTTTCCCAAATATTTCTGGTAACCTGATAGCTTAAGTTTTGCTAAGTTAACTTCAATGGTGACTTAAGTTAAATTCATTGAACATCCAGATCATTTCCAAATATGATAAAATAATGAAACATTAATTACTAAACAGATTTATCTACTTTTGTCTTCTTATTACGAAGGAACCAGAGATGTTTGTTCCCGTTAGTAAACAAGCTGTGTGCCACATTAAAAGACTGTAGTATGAGAAAGCATATGCTTCTAGAGATCATGAAATGTATTCATTAATTTGTCAATGTAAAGAATACTGTTGTAACAGATTACAATTGCTTACTTCTTATTTTTCACTAGAAATTAACATTTCTAGGGGTTAAAATTTGAATTAATATATGCGATTAAAGCTATTAAAAATAATAGGAGAGGGCTTCCCTGGTGGCGCAGTGGTTGAGAGTCAGCCTGCCGATGCAGGGGACACGGGTTCGTGCCCCGGTCTGAGAGGATCCCGCATGCCGCGGAGCGGCTGGGCCCGTGAGCCATGGCCGCTAAGCCTGAGCATCCGGAGCCTGTGCTCCGCAATGGGAGAGGCCACAACAGTGAGAGGCCCGCGTACCGCAAAAAAAAAAAAAAAAAAAGTTAAAAATAATAGGAGAAACAACTCTTTACACAAAGCAAGTAGAATGTCTTTTGGGTTAAGAAAAGGTATGAGGTATAGAGATGTATTTTTGTTAAGGGAAAAGAAAGTAATTTTTCTCCTAAAGTGAAACTGGTTATTTCAGTATAAAAGAGGAAAAACATAACACAAAATCTTAATGCAAAAAAGAAAGTTGTGGAAGATTTGTGAAAAAAAAAAACAAACCCCTTGGGAAAGTAATTTTATGTGTAGTCAAGCTGGCTAAGATTGAAATAAATTTATTTAATGTTTTAATATCGAAAGTACATTGGTACAAAATGAAAATTAGTTTTTTCTCTCTGCTAAAATGATAAAGTTTAGAAAGTTAAATCTCTATTAAAAGAGCTAAGGTTTTCGGTTTCTTCGTTTGTGTTTTACAACTATTTAACTTTCTGTTTTGCCTGCGAAGTGTTTAGTTGTCAGTATGGTTAAATGAATAGTTAAGTATTGTTTCACAGTGACCCGTGATCTTATTTGACCAAGTGTTTTAAAACCTTTGGATACTTTTGACAAACTTCCCAAAAGTAAAATTCTTGATGAAGTCTTTTTGACGTAGAAATAACCTTAGGATTTTCTAGGGGGCTCCTGGAACATCTCAGAAGATTTATTCCATCTCTCTTAAAGAAAAAGAGATGTTAAACTACTTAGACTTATTTGATATATTAAATTACATGCAAACCATTGTCAAATAAGTAATACTAAGCATTCTTTGTTATATTTGTATAGGTATATGTTATGTGTTCTAGAAATTCTGTGTAATTCCTGGAAATCCCGTATGTCTTGTATATGTAATTAGTCATAATTCTAGTTATTATCTTAAAATGTTGCATGTTACAGAAATGACCAAAATTCCTCATCAATTCCATTATAATGAACTCTGATAAGCTCTTTAATAATAAGCATCGCCTGGTGCGCGAGGAGAGGGGATTAAGAGCGCTGCTTAAAGGAGCTCCAGAGACGGGCGTGAGCTGCGGCTAAAAGCGCAGACCCCAGAGACGGGCATGAGACGCTAAGGCTGCTGCTGCCGCCACCAAGAAGCCTCTGTGCGAGCACAGGTCACTATCCACACCTCCGTTCCGGGGAGCCTGTGCTGCCCGCCACTGCCAGGGTCCCAGGATCCAGGGACAACTCCCCCGGGAGAACACACGGCACGCCTCAGGCTGGTGCAATGTCAGGACGGCCTATGACGCCGCAGGCTCGCCCCGCACTCCGTGCCCCTCCCTCCCCCTAGCCTGAGTGAGCGAGAGCCCCCGAATCAGCGGCTCCTTTAACCCCGTCCTGTCTGAGCGAAGAACAGACGCCCTCCGGCGACCTACACGCAGAGGCGGGGCGAAATCCAAAGCTGAGCCCCTGGGAGCTGTGAGAACAAAGAAGAGAAAGGGATATCTTTCCCAGCAGCCTCAGAAGCAGCGGATTAAAACTCCACAATCAACTCGATGTCCCTGCATCTGTGGAATACACGAATAGACAACGAATCATCCCATATTAAGGAGGTGGACTTTGAGAGCAGATTTATGATTTTTTCCCCTTTTCCTCTTTTTGTGAGTGTGTATGTGGATGCTTCTGTGTGAGATTTTTGTCTGTATAGCTTTGCTTCCACCATTTGTCCTACGGTTCTATCCGTCCATTTTTTTTTCTTAATAATTATTTTTTATTTCAATAACTTTATTTTACTTTATCTTCTTTCTTTCTTTCTTCTTTCTTTCCTTCCTTCCCTCCTTTAGACAACGAATCATCCCAAATTGAGGAGGTGGACTTTGAGAACAAGATTTATGATTTTTTCCCCTTTTCCTCTTTTTGTGAATGTGTATGTGTATGCTTCTGTGTGAGATTTTGTCTGTATAGCTTTGCTTCCACCATTTGTCCTAGGGTCCTACCCGTCCATTTTTTAATTTTTTTCTCTTATTAATTATTTTTTTATTTTAACAAACTTATTATATTTTATCTTTATTTTATTTTACTTTATCTTCTTTCTTTCTTTTTTTCCTTCCTTCCCTCCTCCCTTCCTTCCTTCCTCCCTCCCTCCATCTCTCCTTTCTTTCTTTCTACTTCTACTAATTCTTTCTTTCTACTTTTTCTCCATTTTATTCTGAGCCGTGTGGATGAAAGGCTCTTGGTGCTGCAGCCAGGAGTCAGTGCTGTGCCTCTGAGATGGGAGAGCCAACTTCAGGACACTGGTCCACAAGACACCTCCCAGCTCCACATAATGTCAAATGGCGAAAATCTCCCAGAGATCTCCATCTCAACACCAGCACCCAGCTTCACTCAACGACCAGCAAGCTACAGTGCTGGACATCCTATGCCAAACAACTAGCAAGACAGGAACACAACCCCACCCATTAGCAGAGAGGCTGCCTAAAATCATAATAAGTCCACAGACACCCCAAAACACACCACCAGACGTGGACCTGACCACCAGAAAGACAAGATCCAGCCTCATCCACCAGAACACAGGCACTAGTCCCCTCCACGAGGAAGCTTACACAACCCACTGAACCAACCTTAGCCACTGGGGACAGACACCAAAAACAACGGGAACTACGAACCTGCAGCCTGCAAAAAGGAGACCCCAAACACAGTAAGATAAGCAAAATGAGAAGACAGAAAAACACACAGCAGATGAAGGAGCAAGGTAAAAACCCACCAGACCTAACAAATGAGGAGGAAATAGGCAGTCTACCTGAAAAAGAATTCAGAATAGTGATAGTAAAGATGATCCAAAATCTTGGAACTAGAATAGACAAAATGCAAGAAACATTTAACAAGGACCTAGAAGAACTAAAGATGAAACAAACAACGATGAGCAACACAATAAATGAAATTTAAAATACTCTAGATGGGATCAATAGCAGAATAACTGAGGCAGAAGAACGGATAAGTGACCTGCAAGATAAAATAGTGGAAATAGCTACTGCAGAGCAGAATAAAGAAAAAAGAATGAAAAGAACTGAAGACAGTCTCAGAGACCTCTGGGACAACATTAAATGCACCAACATTTGAATTATAGGGGTTCGAGAAGAAAAGAAAAAGAAAGGGACTGAGAAAATATTTGAAGAGATTATAGTTGAAAATTTCCCTAATATGGGAAAGGAAATAGTTAAGTCCAGGAAGCACACAGAGTCCCACACACGATAAATCCAAGAAGAAATATGCCAAGACACATATTAATCAAACTGTCAAAAATTAAATACAAAGAAAACATATTAAAAGCAGCAAGAGAAAAACAACAAATAACACACAAGGGAATCCTCATAAGGTTAACAGCTGATATTTCAGCAGAAACTCTGCAAGCCAGAAGGTAATGGCAGGACATATTTAAAGTGATGAAGGAGAAAAACCTGCAACCACGATTACTCTGCCCAGCAAGGATCTCATTCAGATTTGATGGAGAAATTAAAACCTTTACAGACAAGCAAAAGCTGAGAGAGTTCAGCACCACCAAACCAGCTTTACAACAACTGCTAAAGGAACTTCTCTAGGCAAGAAACACAAGAGAAGGAACAGACCTACAATAACGAACCCTAAACAATTAACAAAATAGGAATAGGAACATACATATAGATAATTATCTTAAATGTAAATGGACTATATGCTCCCACCAAAAGACACAGATTGGCTGAATGGATACAAAAACAAGACCCATATATTTGCTGTCTACAAGAGACCCACTTCAGACCTAGAAACACATAAAGAGGGAAAGTAAAGGGATGGAAAAAGATATTCCATGCAAATGGAAACCAAAAGAAAGCTGGAGTAGCAATTCTCATATCAGACAAAATAGACTTTAAAATAAAGACTATTACAAGAGATAAAGAAGGACACTACATAATGATCAAGGGATCGATCCAAGAAGAAGATATAACAATTGTAAATATTTACGCACCCAACATAGGAGCACCTCAATACATAAGGCAAATACTAACAGCCATAAAAGGGGAAATTGACAGTAACACATTCATAGTAGGGGACTTTAACACCCCACTTTCACCAATGGACAGATCATCCAAAATGCAAATAAATAAGGAAACACAAGCTTTAAATGATACATTAAACAAGATGGACTTAATTGATATTTATAGAACAGTCCATCCAAAAACAACAGAATACACATTTTTCTCAACTGCTCATGGAACATTTCCAGGATAGATCATATCTTGGGTCACAAATCAAGCCTTGGTAAATTTAAGAAAATTGAAATTGTATCAAGTATCTTTTCTGACCACAACTCTATGAGACTAGATATCAATTATAGGAAAAGATTTGTAAAAAATACAAACACACGGAGGCTACATAATACACTGCTTAATAACGAAGTGATCACTGAAGAAATCAAAGAGGAAATAAAAAAATACCTGGAAACAAATGACAATGGAGACACGACGACCCAAAACCTATGGGATGCAGCAAAAGCAGTTCTAAGAGGGAAGTTTATAGCAATACAATCCTACCTTAAGAAACAGGAAACATCTCGAATAAACAACCTAACTTTGCACCTAAAGCAATTAGAGAAAGAAAAACAAAAATACCCCAAAGTTATCAGAAGGAAGGAAATCATAAAGATCAGAAATAAATGGAAAAAGAAATGAATGAAATGATAGCAAAGATCAATAAAACTGAATGAACTGAAACTGAAATGAAAAAGAAGTAACAACTGTCACTGCAGAAATACAACAGATCATGAGAGACTACTACAAACAACTTTATGCCAATAAAATGAACAACTGGAAGAAATGGACAAATTCTTAGAAATGCACAACCTGCCAAGACTGAATCAGGAAGAAATAGAAAATATGAACAGACCAATCACAAGCATTGAAATTGAAACTGTGATTAAAAATCTTCCAACAAACAAAAGCCCAGGACCAGATGGCTTCACAGGCAAATTCTATCAAACATTTAGAGAAGAGCTAACACCTATCCTTCTCAAACTCTTCCAAAATATAGCAGAGGGAAGAACATGCCCAAACTCATTCTACGAGGCCAACATCACCCTGATACAAAAATTAGACAAAGATGTCACGAAAGAAAACTACAGGCCAATATCACCGATGAACATAGATGCAAAACTCCTCATCAAATACTAGCAAACAGAATCCAACAGCACATTAAAAGGATCATACACCATGATCAAGTGGGGTTTATTCCAGGAATGCAAGGATTCTTCAATATATGCAAATCAATCAACGTGATACACCATATTAACAAATTGAAGGAGAAAAACCATATGATCATCTCAATAGATGCAAAGAAAGCTTTTGACAAAATTCAACACCCATTTATGATAAAAACCCTGCAGAAAGTAGGCATAGAGGGAACTGTCCTCAACATAATAAAGGCCATATATGACAAACCCACAGCCAACAGCATCCTTAATGGTGAAAAACTGAAAGCATTTCCACTAAGATCAGGAACAAGACAAGGTTGCCCACTCTCACCACTCTTATTCAACATAGTTTTGGAAGTTTTAACCACAGCAATCAGAGAAGAAAAGGAAATAAAAGGAATCCAAATTGGAAAAGAAGAAGTAAAGCTGTCACTGTTTGCAGATGACATGATACTATACATAGAGAATCCTAAAGATGCTACCAAAAAACTACTAGAGTTAATCAATACATTTGGTAAAGTAGCAGGATACAAAATTAATGCACAGAAATCTCTGGCATTCCTATACACTAATGATGAAAACTCTGAAAGTGAAATCAAGAAAACACTCCCATTTACCATTGCAACAAAAAGAATAAAATATCTAGGAATAAACCTACCTAAGGAGACAAAAGACCTGTATGCAGAAAATTATAAGACACTGATGAAAGAAGTTAAAGATGATACGAATAGATGGAGAGATATACCATGTTCTTGGATTGGAAGAATCAACATTGTGAAAATGACTCTACTACCCAAAGCAATCTACAGATTCAATGCAATCCCTATCAAACTACCACTGGCATTTTTCACAGAACTAGAACAAAAAATTTCACAATTTGTATGGAAACACAAAAGACCCCGAATAGCCAAAGCAATCTTGAGAACAAAAAATGGATCTGGAGGAATCAGGCTCCCTGACTTCAGACTATACTACAAAGCTACAGTAATCAAGACAGTATGGTACTGGCACAAAAACAGAAAGATAGATCAATGGAACAGGATAGAAAGCCCAGAGATAAACCCACGCACATATGGTCACCTTGTCTTTGATAAAGGAGGCAGGAATGTACAGTGGAGAACAGACAGCCTCTTCAATAAGTGGTGCTGGGAAAACTGGACAGGTACATGTAAAAGTATGAGATTAGATCACTCCTTAACACCATACACAAAAATAAGCTCAGAATGGATTAAAGACCTAAATGTAAGGCCAGAAACTATCAAACTCTTAGAGGAAAACATAGGCAGAACACTCTATGACATAAATCACAGCAAGATCCTTTTTGACCCACCTCCTAGAGAAATGGAAATAAAAACAAAAATAAACAAATGGGACCTAATGAAACTTCAAAGCTTTTGCACAGCAAAGGAAACCATAAACAAGACCAAAAGACAACCCTCAGAATGGGAGAAAATATTTGCATATGAAGCAACTGACAAAGGATAATCTCCAAAATTTATAAGAAGCTCATGCAGCTCAATAACGAGAAAACAAACAATCCAATCCAAAAATGGGCACAAGACCTACACAGACATTTCTCCAAAGAAAATATACAGACTGCCAACAAACACACGAAAGAATACTCAACATCATTAATCATTAGAGAAATGCAAATCAAAACTACAATGAGGTATCACCTCACACCAGTCAGAATGGCCATCATCAAAAAATCTAGAAACAATAAATGCTGGAGAGGGTGTGGAGAAAAGGGAACCCTCTTGCACTGTTGGTGGGAATGTAAATTGATACAGCCACTGTGGAGAATAGTACGGAGGTTCCTTAAAAAACTACAAATAGAACTACCATATGACCCAGCAATCCCACTACTGGGCATATACCCTGAGAAAACCATAATTCAAAAAGAATCATGCACCAAAATGTTCATTGCAGCTCTATTTTCAATAGCATGGAGATGGAAACAACCTAAGTGTCAAAAAGAGTCATGGACCAGAATGTTCATTGCAGCTCTATTTTCAATAGCCCGGAGATGGAAACAACCTAAGTGTCCATCATCGGATGAATGGATAAAGAAGATGTGGCACATATATACAATGGAATATTACTCAGCCATAAAAAGAAACGAAATTGAGCTATTTGTAATGAGGTGGATAGACCTAGAGTCTGTCATACAGAGTGAAGTAAGTCAGAAAGAGAAAGACAAATACCATATGCTAACACATATATATGGAATTTAAGAAAAAAAAATGTCATGAAGAACCTAGGGGTAAGACAGGAATAAAGACACAGACCTACTAGAGAATGGACTTGAGGATATGGGGTGGGGGAAGGGTAAGCTGTGACAAAGCGAGAGAAAGGCATGGACATATATATACACTACCAAACGTAAGGTAGATAGCTAGTGGGAATATACACTACCAAATGTAAGGTAGATAGCTAGTGGGAAGCAGCCGCATAGCACAGGGAAATCAGCTCGGTGCTTTGTGACCGCCTGGAGGGGTGGGATAGGGAGGGTGGGAGGGAGGGAGATGCAAGAGGGAAGAGATATTGGAACATACGTATATGTATAACTGATTCACTTTGTTATAAAGCAGAAACTAACAGCATTGTAAAGCAATTATACTCCAATAAAGATGTAAAAAAAAAAGCATCTTTAAGTCTTTTCATGGTTATTGTTTTACTTTGATGCTTTTACCAAAATGTTTCTGCGAAAATGCCTTATCTTCAAGGAGATTCATGGAAAGAACTTTGACTAACACAGATTCCTGATAAGTTTAAGATCATAAAACTGAATTGGGTAAGAATTTCTGGAACTAATGAAAAAACTGGATTCAAGCAGAACAAGTATGAATTACATGGGTCTGAATGAACTCAGGAGAATAATTATAATTTTAATGACTTTTTGTTTGAAACATGGGTGGTTCCTTAATACGGAAACCTTTTATCTTAAACTATGACATACAACAATTTGGTAAAGTATACCTTTACAAAGAAAGATGAAACAATTATTTTTTTATCTCTATCTGATCTGTCCAGAATTTGAAAACTCTTGAGTATTTTTTTTTTTGTTTTTTTTGTGGTACGTGGGCCTCTCACTGCTGTGGCCTCTCCCGTTGCAGAGCACAGGCTCCGGACGCGCAGGCTCAGCGGCCATGGCTCACGGGCCCAGCCGCTCTGCAGCATGTGGGATCTTCCCGGACCGGGGCACGAACCCGTGTCCCCTGCATCGCCAGGCAGACTCTCAACCACTGCGCCACCAGGGAAGCCCTTGAGTATTCTTTTTATGGCAAAATGTTACTTAATTAGATAAGTTCAGTAAGAATCTGTTCTGCTTGAAAAATGAAGCGGACTCACAGATATAGAGTACGAAGTAGTGGTTACTAGCTGGGAGAGGAAAGTGGGGAGGGGCAATATAGGGGTCAGGGAGTAAGAGGTACAAACTATTAGGTATAAAATAAGCTACAAGGATATACTGTACAACACGGGGAATATAGCCAATATTTTATAATAACTATAAATGGAGTATAACCCTTAAAAATTGTGGATTTCAGAGATTGGCACAACATTGTATTGGTAAATTAACGATACTTATATTAAAAAATAAAATAAAAAAATTAAAATATGTTAAGATTTTAAAGGGCAAAAAATAAAAATTTAAAAAAATAAATAAAACTTGTGAATCACTATATTGTACACCTGTAACTTATATAATACTGTACAGCAACTATACTTCAATTTAAATTTTTAAGTAATTAAATTTTAAAAATAACTAAAAAAAATAAAAAGGAACCTGTTCTCGTTGTAACAGGACACAATTGGAAACATCGATTATATTACCAAATCTTTGACCCGAATGTCGTATTTAAGAGAGCTGTTCCTAGTCTCAGATATGACCAGACAGTTTTAAGGAATTAAGTTGACTTTACAGAGCCAATAAAACCCCTTGAAAAAAATCAACCTGGTACCTTGCTTGCAAAGCTCCAGCAAAGCAGTCTTAGAAAAAGTTCATATGGTCAATCACTATTCTTGCTGCACTTATATAAATATTCAAGCCACATTTAATGCAAACAAATCAGTCTTACTGTGGTCATCCTTGGAAAAAAGAAATGGGAATAACTGTAGAAAGAAAAATTATGTTTGCTCATTTGTCTATATTAGATTCTAGTCCTGTTAATTATCTTTAAGGTTTTGGTATATACCTGTAAGTTGGACTGAATCCTGAATTCTTACAGTTTCTTCAAATGTCTGACTGTAACTTCCCAAACTAATACTTAGGATTTTCTCCTACCCTCTCATTTGGAATTAGTAAGAGCAAAGATTACCCTTATATTTCCTTAAAAGAGACTAACTAGATCTTCCTCCCTACCCAGATGACAGCCAAACTTCAGGGACTTGAACCTTGGTATGCATCTCACAGCTGAAGAGGGCTGCACCTGACATTTGGTCCTGTGCGAATGATGGAGACCTCCAACGAAAACTGACTAGGAAGAGAACTGGCTAACGGCACAGTAGATTGCTTCCTCCCAAGATGCCAGAATAAGACCTTATACTTTAACATAAAACCCTTTTTTTTTTTACTTCCCTTTTTACCTTTACTCTGGCATTGGCCTGGAAAGATAACACCATCATTCACATCCCCCAAGGCATTGCTAAAGCTGGTAAACTCTGAAATTTAGAACAACTTTTTATTTCAGGCTAGGAGAAAATCTAACTGATCCCTGGCTTAAATGGGCAAATGCAACAATTCCTGCAAACGAATTTATTAAGTGTCATCTTAGCGGAAGTGTTTTGTGCTCAAGAAGATTAATTGTTGTCTGTGCTGGTTATCATTCTCCTTGGCCTGGATGCCTGGTGCATAATCCAGCAATGTCATTAGGTTACCTAACTGTGCCGCTAACTGTTCGCAGTCAGACTGAGGCACCTCATTGGTCAACCGCCATGAGTTCAAATAGTTTAATTAGAAAGGCATTCTTGACTAAGGATCTGCTTCCTTTGGCAGGGCTATACTTCCCTAGTTAAGAGTAAATGTAGAAGAGAATATGATCAGAAATCTCTCCTTAACTATTGAGAATATTGTAGAATCCACTGCTAAGACGTTAGCTGACAAAAAACTCCTTAGATTCTCTGGTAAATTTGTTCTTGATAACAGGATCACTCTTAATTCTCTTTTAGCTGAGGAGGGAGGTGTCTCTTCTGTGGGCAACACAGCCTGCTGCACCTGGATTAACACATCTGGGAAGGTTGAAGCTCAGTTACATAAGGTCCCTGAGCAAGACACTTGGCTTAAAAAGGTGAATCCTTCCACAGGGTCTTTCTCTGACTTATTTGATTTTGAATGGTTTGGGTTTGGGGGACCATGGCTATAAAGTGCACTCCAAGCAATGGGAATTATTCTGCTTATAATAATCAGAGTAATCTCCCTGGTGTGTTGTAGTCTCTCAAAAGCTTTAAATATGTGTTCTAACCACCAAGAATTTCAAAGCTTTAAATAGCTGCTAACCACCAAGCAAATAATCTCCCTAAGACTGCAATACTAGAAAAGAAATGAAGAGAATGGCCAAGTTAAAAATTGTGAACCTGAAGTTATGGCCTGTGAATATTATAGACATCAAGCAAAAAATGTCATGAGGAATGAATGCTACACAAAGGATCAACAAAAGGTGCAAGAACTACAGAGCACTAACTGAGAGTACTGCTACCTAATGCTTTAAATTATCACACCTCTCAGCTAAGCTAAGAGTCTAATCAAAAGGGGGAAATTGTTAAAAAAAAGACAGCAGGCCCCAAATGGAGTCACTGGTGCTAAGACTTTATCACCAGATCGAGACATAATACCAAACCTAATTGCAATTTTAGCTTCCCTCAAGAATATAACCTTTAACCAGCCAATCTGGAATTACCTGGTCAGAATTATTGGGGTAATCCACCCTATAGAACCCTTCTATTCCCCTAAGGAGCACAACCTTCCCTGAAACAACACGTTCTTCGCTAATAATTTCCTTTTTTGCCTACTTTCTACCTTTAAAAACCTTTCCTATTCTGTAGCTTGGCAAAGCTCTTTCTACTTGCTAGTTGGGATGCTGCTTTATTCATGAATTGTTTGATAAAGCCAATTTGATTGTTGAGCTAACTCAGTTGAATTTTTGTTATTTAACACAACTAATCCACAGAGTTTGGTCCAGTGAGGCCTTTTTCAAGGGTTGCAGTCAGCAATTAATGAGGCCAGCTTGACCCTGTCAGGAGCAGCTGCTCTGTCTACTTTGAGGATTCGGGATTATCCCTTCATTTCCCTTAATTACTCAATCAGTGTTAAATCAATCATTAACACCATTCAAGTTAGGGAGACACTGTTGAGATAAAAATCATATATTTGTAACTCTTCCATCTCCTACATCTATCTAATAAGGGTTTAAAAATCTAATTTGTTTTTTGTCTCATTCTATTTGCTGAAGTTGTTGGTGTCCCTATCCTGCAGGCATACTGGTGGCTTAGATGTCTGAGTCATCTTTCTTGCCTTGGTCTCTTGCCTCCTGTACAGCAGTGGTGTAATGTTGCTTTTCCTTGGTTCCCCACTTCTGCCTCTTTGGGGTTTATCCTAGTAACTATATTTTGCTTGTGTAAGCCAGAAAAAGAAAAAAAAGAAAGAAAAAATCCCTTACTTTTTATGACAGAAAGAATGCTGAATTGGAAGTCAGGACACCTGGGTTTGTACCCTAATTGTTCAGCTAACTAGGGACATGACCTTGTACAAGATACTTGACTTCCAGGTTTTTCCCTTATCCATATAAAGATGTACTTGATGTCCTTTTGGTTCTAAGTATGTTTATTTGGCAAAAATTGTATTCAACTCATGGAGAAGGAAATAGCATTTATTAAGTTTCTGCTCTTTGTAGCAACTTTCTCTGGTGTTTTTATTTCTCTTTAGGTGATGCCCACCACGCCTCCATGACAAAGATAATTTCTTGTCCCTAAAGGGATTCTTCACATGGTCTCAAAAGCTGTGTACTGTATACAATTCATTCATTCATTCATTCACTTCTTGTTTCCTGTATGTCTGACACTGTATTTCATAGACAGATATAGACAAGAGCTTAGCATTTATCTGTGGCCTGAAAGTAAATTACAAAATCCAAGATATCCTTTTCCTCTAGAGAGTTGTGAAATAAACCATGTTCCATTTCTAATGTCCAAACTTCTAGTAATATAGCTTTCCTGGTTGAGACGGGATTAACAGAAAAAAAATAATAAGGCAATATTTGAAATTGCCCATCTAAAGATTGACTCATTTTGTGAGCACTGTTGTAAACAGCTCTTTCCAGGAAACTGCCCTCAGCATGAAGCCCCTTTTCTTCTCACTTTAGCAAAGCTGTATTGTAACTCACTTTTAAACCGGGCACCTCCGTGCTCAACTCATCTCCAGCCCAAGCACACCTTTCAAATCTTTTGATCACGCAATACCTTGCCTAAATTGTTGGTTCTTTCTATAGATCAAAGAAGTAGAAATGAAGAATTAATAATTAAAAGGTGACCATATCTCTTCCCTAGCTTCCCCTTCAGTAATCTTGTGAACAAACTGTGTGAACAAGATAACATCTAGAGGAAGATCACAAGAAGTCAACCAGCCTACACTCAGTGGGGGATGGTGATGACTCTGACACCCTATCTCAGTGACTAATTGAGATTACTTCCCCTTTTCCTATTAAAACTTTCATGGTCAAGCAGAATCTTCAGAGGTGGTTTTGGGGGGACACTGAGTCCACCATCTACCCAGATTGCCGGCATTCTGATGAAAAGCAACTTTCCTTTCTACCAACATTTTTCTCTCTCAAGTATTGACTTTTGAGTGGTGAGCAGCTGGACCCGATTCAGTAACACTGTCTTTTGTGCCCATCGTTGATTGCAAATATGTGTGCCTCTGAGGCAGTACCCACCTGTTCTGGACTTTCTTACACATATGCAGTAGTGCTTCCATAATTTCTAAGGAAAATAATCTGGAAATGGCAAACTTGTTGGAACGGAAGAGTTAGGAATTTGTGCTGAGAATCAGATAAAATGTCAATACGAATAGCTATCTGTTAAAGCTGCTTTATTTCAGGTTTCATAAAATATAAAACCTGCTGAGAGATTTATGGGAAAGTGCGACAAGTGGTGATATTAGCATATCTCCTACACTGTGAAGAAGGGCAATATGTGCATCAGATCTGATAATACCAGTGACAGAATATTAACCTGTTGGAAAGATAGGCTCCTTTGGGAGTGCCCTGGAATGAGGGATGAGGAATAAAAACAAGGAGCTTAGCTTAACAGAGGAAACATTTAGAGGACATGATGGCTTTGATCAAACATATGAAGGGCTCTCAAAGAGAAGGAAGATTTGAGGTGAAATAGGACACATGAAACAATGATAAAGACTTATTTTGTCTCAATACAAAAAAGAAGAGAAACTTCCAACAGAATTGTCCCCTAAAGAAATAAGCTACTGTGCAAAGTAATAAGTTCCTTGTCACTAGAGGTGTTCAGCATAAGACCAAGTGTCAATTTTATGGAGAAACCCATGCATAATGACAAACGACTTTGATTATTGCTTTTTTGTATTTCCCTAAATCGTATGGTTTTTATTAGATTAAATTTCGGTGACATTTTATTCTTTGGAAACTCTTCTCATTCTTTGGAAACTTCTTCTCACTATGCCTATTTTCTTTCACAGTTGTGAATCACCTTCTCAACATCACTTTACCATTTCTTTTCCTCTTCTCCCTTTTCCCTGTGGGCAGTGGTGATCTCCTTCTTATGACAGCATGTAAATTTTATTCAATTAAATTTAGTTTAATGAATATTGGCTGAGCTCCCGTTGTACCTAAGCTCTGTGATATGTATAATGACAGGGAGAGGGTGGGTGGAGGGGATGGCACGAAGATGAATAGCATAGAGGACTGGGCTTAAGGGAATTTGCAAGATTCTAAGAAAAGGGAGAAGACAAGACCCAAAATAGCTATTGTATAAGACAGAAGATAACCACTGCTATTTAAAAAGTTAGTGGAGATCACATTTACTGGAATTGCTTCAGGGAGGAGATAGCATCTGAGAAGAACATTAAAGATCATGGAAGATGGATTTCAACAGCCAAAGATAAAGAAAGCTGGGCATTTCTGAAATAGTTACCAGCTTGAGTATAGGCATAGAAGCAGAAAATGGCTGGATGTTTGGGACCAGCAAATAGCACATTTGGCAGGACAGATGTCTTTGGCATGACAAGTAGGTTTGGAACATCTAGCAGAGAACTTTGAAGTTCAAGGAAGGCATTTTTTATTTATTATAACTCAAGAAGCAATTGCAGAGTATTCAAGAGTAACAGAAAAATAACATGGTAAGAGTTCTTCTAGGGAAACTAATGTGCTAGTTTTATTTATGAAGGATTAGTATAGAAAAAGTCAAAAGTGGGAGAGTCAGTAGATCACTATGATGGTTTGAGAAACAGTAAGATTTCAAAGATTTCTGTGATACTGCAAACGAGGTATGGAATCCTGGTTGGAGATTTCATTTTTAATTTATGCATTAATACTCACTGGAAAGAAACGTAGAAATTACAAAGTACAAATTAAAATAGCCAGTAATTCCACCAACCAACCATAAAGATAACATTTGGTGTATATCCATTCTTTCATTTCTTATACTTTTTCTTACAAATTACGATGATACCAAGCATACCGCTTTATGCACTGCTTTTCTCAATCGGTAAAGCCTCACAATTATTTTTCCATGTTTATTTTATGTACCATGTTAATGACTGCAGAGTATCTGATGTACATGTGTATTACATTTAATAAATAAGTCCCCTGTTGGAAGTCTTAGATGATTTCTAATTTTCCCATATTATGGTAGTGCTGCAATAAATATCTATACATATATATATGATTACTTTTTCTGATTACTTCCTAAGATAAATTCATAAAAATGAAATGGGCCACAGAGTGTTGCTAAGCTATCCCCAGTAGTTGTTCCCTGCTTTTCTTTTACTATTTGAACCTTGAATTTTTGGTGCACGCAGATATTTACAATAAAAGCTACATTTTTCAGACATCTTTTCAGCCAGAAGCTCTAGGCATTAGGATCTAAGTGGAAGTGTAGTGTGTGGCTTCTGCAAAGTGCTGTCTAAAGGTAAAGGCTTCTTTTTGTTTTCCTTCTGGCAGAGTGCTGATAGGATGGCTGGAGCTGAAGGAGCTCCAAGGACATGAGAAGAAACCTTTGCTGAGGCTGGTCAAGCAACAAGATAGGTTTCTTCTGGGTCCATGGCACTGTCTATGGAGTACCGTACTCGCCCTGGATTGCCTACCTCCAGAAAGAAAGAGAAATACACTTTTATCTTGCTTGAGTCACTTTAGAAGTTGGTTTTCTATCATATACAGCAGAACTAATCCCAACTAAAACAATGGCTTTGAAAGTTTGCACATTTTTAAGGCTCTCTGTGCACATTACCAAATCTGAGTGAAGAAAGGCTGTGCCGATGAATATTCCTACCAGTAATGTGTAGAGTACCAGTCTCCATTATCCTAGGTAACACTAGGTATTATAATTTGTTTTAAGTCTTTGCCAATTTGGTAGATCATATATGGTATCTCTTTGTTTTAACTGGCATTCCTCTCTCATTCTTCTGAATATTTTTCCCATTTCCTTCTCCATCCCCTTGGCATAATCCTCTCTTTGACTAGGAATTCAGAGACATCATCTATGTTAAAAACATAGCCCTGATGATGTACCAGTTGGCTTTTGCTGTTCTTTTAATATCTTTCTGCCATCCACTGCAGAAAGCAGGCGTTCTGATCCAAAGACAATACACCTGGGGGCTCTTTCCTTGTCTCAACATTTAACGATTTTCTCTCCTTGTCTACGTGATCTATTCCAGCACGGCATGCTCGGCCATCCCTTTAGAGTGCTCAGGCTATTTTACTATTGCAACAGAACATCGGGATACAAACTTCAAGTAAATTTGGAAATTACAAATAGACAGAGAATTTCAGCATTTACGGCCACATTGATTTCTCCTTCCCCGTCCACTTTTTTGTGTGCCTATCTGGCTAGTCCTCTTTTTCTATATGTTCTCTAAGACCTCTTTTTCTTTGTACTCTGTGTCTTTAGGGAAGCAGGTTCTCTTCTAACTGGACAAAATATATCCTTCTGTTTTCAATCAGAATTGTTCTCCTTGCATCCAAGAGAGGGAACCCTATCCTATAGCCACTCTAGATGTTTCCCTTAGTCTCTCCCTGCAGTAAACCCCTTTCTCTTCCCATAAGGATCAGCTCCCTTGAATATACCTGCTTAAAAGAAAATCAGTTCCCTTAAATATAACCTGCTTAAAAGAAAATGACAAAACAACAAAAACTTTGAGAATAAATAATATTTTTTAAAAATACACTGAATCTCTCAAATTCTAAAATTTCCATCATGTATGTCAATCATCTTATCACTTTCTTCCCCCAACCTAGCCTTTCCCCAACATCGGTTCTTATCAATTCTGCCAATATCTGTTCTTGTCGATTCTGCTTTCCTCCACAACATTACCATCCCCCCACAGAAAAGATCCTCAACTTTCTGCCAAAGGGTCATTTCTAAATGCACATCTGCACACTTATTGCCACTTCTCATTACTTATATTGCCGTAACTATTAACATCCAGAGAATTCAATTGGATTTTGAATACCATGCCCCTAACCAACATGGACTTCTTCCAAATTCAGTTACAAGTTTAAGAAAGGGGTAGAAAAAATGATGGGATACTGTTTTCCCCCCATTATTTTTCTCATTTAGGAATCACGTTCCTTAGAAATTCCTGTTCCATCATCTTTTCTGCTGACTGCAGGTGTAGTTCATGAGAATTTACATTACTCCACTCCATATTTTATTAGAGAGTCTTCATCTATTTGCATTGCTTTGACCACCTCTTAATATGAAACATTTATTGAGTGCCTACTATGTGTCAGGCACTTTTCATGCATCATCTACTTTCATTCTCAAAATAACCTTATGAGGCAAGTGCTATTATTAGTCCCCTTTTAAAGGTGAAAACATTAAGTCTCAAAGACACAGATGGTATCTGTGTAGTGGAAACAAGATTTAAACTCTGACAGCCTTAAACTCTTTGCATCCTTGTCAATAGTACTCTGCTGCATCTTTCCAAATTCCTCCAGCTCTTCCTCATTTGGCCTATTTATTCTCTTTCATTGTGCTCTGTCACTTTGATACCCCTGCCTGGAGGTCTTCCTGCCATCTGCATTGCATATCAACTTGAATTCCACTAAACTCTTGACTCAACAGGGTCTGTAAGTTTAATAATAACAAAGCAGCTGTACCTCAAGACTATTCATTTTTGCCATCTCATCCCTTAAGGCTGGGAAGGCTAAACAAAATCATAAGTGGTGTCAATTGTGATGAGAGTCAAACTGCAGCCATCAGGCTCTTTGATAGTTTGCTTTTTTGATGACTATACTATAGCTAATAAGTTAGGGCTTAATAATATGTCAGACACTGTGGTGAGCTCTTTTGCATCACAACATTTGGTACTCACATCAACCCTAGGAAAGGGGCACTGTTACTGTCCCCATTTTACAAATGAGGAAACAGAGGTCAGGAGACTCCTAGTAACTGGCCCACCTCATACAGGGATCAGCTGGCAGACCCAGGATTTGAGTCCACGTCTACCCAAATTCAGTACATACATTCTTAACCACTATGGTACAATGCTTCATCTTTTTAATAATATTGCTGATATCTTATTAAAATATCAGAAACCCATGGTAAAAATAATTACCCAACAACCTATCCCCAAATCCAATCAATTTTTTCATTTTATATCATCCAATACATGACCATGTACATATCCTTTACCTATTTATATTAAGTAACATTCTGAACATTATATTTGTCTACATTTTCCATTAACATTTTGTCAAGCATTCAACTCTCTGGTAATAAATTTGAAAACCTGAATGAAATAGATGATTTCCTAGAAACATATCAATTACCAAAACTGACCGATTAAGAAGTGGAAAATTTGAGTAGGCTAATTACTATAGAAGGTCTAACAAAAGGCACCAGGACTAGGTGAATTTCCAGCTGAGTTTACCTAATCTTTAAGTAAGAGATAATGCCAGTGTTATGTAAACCAGTCATAGATAAAAAGATAGATATTTATCCAATTCATTTATGTGTACAGTTTAACTTTGATACCAAAACATAACAAAGATTCTGCAGAAGACAAAAATACTGTATAATCTCAATTTAAATAGAATATTAGAAAACTGACCCTGCAAAATTATTAAAAGAATACTACATTATGACTAAGGAAGGTTTATTCCAGGAAACCAGGATGGTTGATATCAAGAAATCTATCTGTGTAATACATTAAGAAAATAAAGATCAAAACACGTGCAAATAAATCAATGCTGAAGTGATGCTTAATACAATTTAAATAAAATTTTAAGTAAAAAATGGAGGAAAACAAATAAAATACAGACTACCAAAGATAGCAGAAAATATTATCTTAAGTGATATTTAATATTTAAATTAAAATAAGAAATCAGAGAGGGACACCTTCTATCAGCATTATATTTTAACATTAATTTGACTCAAATACACAAAAACATTGGAAAAGAATTGAAACTGTTTTATAATGATCACATTTCTTGCTCAAAAATTCCAAAAGACTGAAAAAAAATAGAATTTATAACAGGATTTATAAGTTAGCAATAGACAACTACACACAGAAGTGGCAAAAAAAATTTCCAATCATAAAAGCAAAAACAAATTATAAAAGACTTAGAAATAAATATAACAGAAATGACATTAGACATAGTTGATAAAGCTATATAATCTCCTGGCAGGTGTAGAACAATATCTAAACAAATGGAAAGATCTGCCATCCCTTTGGATAGAAGACTTAAGGTCATAAAATACAAAATCTTTCTAAATTAATAAATATAATAACATTTCCACTAGAGCCCAAGAGAATCCTTTTGATGATTATACAAAATGCTCTTGAAGTTTACATGGAAAAATAACTTTCAGGTATTAGCTAAATTTTTTTTTAATGGGAAGGAAGAATGGAGAAGGAGGTACTGGCCATGCCAGGATGCAGACTATTCTAAAAAGATGAACCTGTTTGAAAGGCAGAAATAGAAACACAGATGTAGAGAGCAAATGGATGGACGCCAAGGGGGGGAAAAGGGAGGGTGGGATGAATTGGGAGATTGGGATTTACACATATACACTAATATGTATAAAATGGATAACTAATGAGAACCTTTTGTATAACACAGCGAACTCTACTTAATGCTGTGGTGACCTAAATGGGAAGGAAATCCAAAAAAGAAGGGATATATGTATACATATAGCTGATTCACTTCACTGTACAGCAGAAACTAACACAACACTGTAAAGCAACTATACTCCAATAAAAAATAAATGAAAATACTATAATCAAATCAATATGGAATTGGCTAAAAGAGACAATGGGATTAAGAAGATTTTATTGGCTGAGGTGCAGAAAGAGAGTAAGTAAAAAAGACAATAGAAGATTACACTAAAAATAATCTGCATGTTAAGTTTTATTTTTCGTGTTTTTTGGTAAAAATCGATGCCTGTGAGTATATGTATAAAGAAGGCACTTAAAGAAAGTATTAAAATGTAGAAGAATATCATTCATGCTTCCCTAAATTAACTTCACTATCATTTGTGTTGTCTCTGTTTTACCTCATTTCATTTCTCCTCTTAGATTTCTCCTCCAAGAAAGGTTAAAAACAGTAACAGCCCTGTGCGTATCTTTTTCCTTCTCTACCAGCTACATTGTTATTTATTATAGTGAAAGTAGAAGAAAATAAAAACTACCTGTAAATGTACAGATTACCACCACTGGCCTTAGGAAATTGTTCATCTCTTGGAGCTGTTAATTCTGGATTATTACTGCTCTGGATGCTGGAAGTCTCTCCTACTGTAATGCCTCAGGTCCTGCTCAGTTTCCAGAGACGGTGCTGTCTGTGGATGAGTAACTATGAAAGACTTAACTATCAGAATCCCAGCTCAGAATTTGCCAAGCCTAGTCTCAGGGGCTGGGCTTCCTCTGATCCTAGTCTATCTAGAGAGGATGTTCCTAAGGAAATAGTCATTGGGCTAGACCTTGAACAGTGCCAAGAGCAATCTCTTTACACTCCATCATTCTAGCCAGTTACACAGGACATCAGTCACCCCCAAACAACTGTAAACCAATGAGGTAACTTGCAAAGAGGCTAGTGATTGCACCAACATCCTATCTATCTTCTAAAAAATGAAATAAGTACAATAAAGGCACCCATGCGCTTCCTACGTGGCAGGGACCCATGCAAACCTTTTACTGACATCAAGCCATTGAATCCTCATGATAACTCTCTCAGGTAAGATTTTCATCTGTGTTTACAAATGAGACACATAGACGTTATGTAAATCTCAAACTCAGTCTCCAAACTTCAGTGTCTGGGCACTTAACCATCACCCAACACTGTTTCTCAATCCCAGGAAAAAAATGAAACCAGATAGAATGCAAGTTGAAAGATGTTTAATTTCAGGCATGTGAGGGATGGTGTGCAACACTATGGTCTGTCTCAGCTCCCCAATGTCCAGCAGCAATGTCCCCTGAATATCTGAAGACTATGAGGTAGGTAATTGTTTCAGATTCAGAATGATGAGAAATTTGCTTTGTTTGGGGGAATGGATGCTCTACAATTTTATTTATTTTTTACAGTAACACATACATTCAATGCCACTTTTATTGTTTTCCCCCAATCCCATATTTGCTATGAAACTGATTTTATCAGCAGCAGTTCTGCCAACCTTGGTGTGTTTTTTTTTTATAATCAATTTATTTATTTATTTATGTTTAGCTGCATTGGGTCTTCATTGCTGCACGTGGGCTTTCTCTAGTTGTAGTGAGCGGGGGCTACTCTTCTTTGTGGTGTGCGGGCTTCTCATTGTGGTGGCTTTTCTTGTTGTGGAGCTTGGGCTCTAGGCACGTGGGCTTCAGTAGTTGTGGCATGTGGGCTCAGTAGTTGTGGCTCGCAGGTTCTAGAGCACAGGCTCAGTAGTTGTGGCACACGGGCTTAGTTGCTCTGCGGCATGTGGGATCTTCCCAGACCAGTGATTGAACCCATGTCCCCTGCATTGGCAGGCGGATTCTTAACCACTGCACCACCAGGGAAGTCCCCACCTTGGTGTTTCTTAAGATTTGGCTAGGGATCGCTGCACTGAGATTTACCCAAAGTTAACATGTCAGCACTGATTGGGAAAGAAGTGATCCACTTGGCTGGCAACAAGCTGTGAGAGGCTCCAGAAGCGGATGCTGGGAGTTGGAGGAAGCATAGGAAGCACATGACCCCATCTGGTCATATATTACCATGGGCCTGCACAGAAATAGAACATAACTCTGTTGGGATGGAGTCTCTTGTGATCTTCACACACAACCCTCAGAAGAGCCCTGAGCATGTAACCCCATCTACACAATATGAAACTGAGTTTTCACTGAGGATTTTCTATCAGTATAGACTTTTTATAAGGTAAATGTATTAGTCTGTTCAGGCTGCTATCAAAATACCATAGCCTGGGTGGCTTAAACAATGGACATTTATTTCTCAGTGTTCTGGAGGCTGAGAAGTCCAGTATCAAGGTGCTGGCTGATCCAGCTCCTGCTGAGAATGCTCTTCCTGACTTGCAGATGATTGTCTTCTTGCTGCGTCCTCACATGGCCAAGTTGCAGAAAGCTCTGGTGTCTCTTCCTCTTCCTATAAGGGTACTGATTCCATCATGGGGACTCTACATTTATGACTTCAGCAAAACCTAATTATCTCCCCAAAGCCCCATCCCTAAACCCTATTACTTTAGAGGTAAGAGCTTCCAAAATATAAATTTTGGACAGACACAATTAAATCCATAGTAACCTAAGACACAGCATTTTACTTTTCAATAAATCCCCCCTCAAACTTGTCTCTTCTTTCCCAGTTCCTTCTCTCTCCTAGGTCTCCCATCTGCCTGGGAACCCCCTTCCAGCAGGCAGCCCCTACCTTCTCCCATCCTTCAGAAACTTCTTCTCTCCACCATGTTTTCTTATTTCTTATACAGAGCCAACATTTCAGCTCTAAGAAAAAGCCATCACACACAGGTTGGCTTTGAGCTCAAAATAAAACAAAAGATTCCCCACACCATTCTCCTTAGAAAATGGTAGGGCAAAATCTAATTTTTCCCTGCTCCAAAATGTATTTGGTCTTGTCACATATTTTTATATCTAATAGGTATTCATTTATATGTATTCAACTGATTGAAAAATGAATTCTATGACAGGTCTTCCACTGTAACTAGTATTTCTCTTAAAAAGTCCCAAGTTTTAAAATTTAAGAATAAAAGGAATGAAGTACTGATATATGCTACAACATGGATGAAACTTGAAAATATTATGCTTAAGTGAAAACAGTATGCCAGTCACAAAGGACCACAGATTGTATGCTCCCTTTTAAAGGTAATGTCCGGAATAGGTAAAAAAGTAGATTAGTGGCTACTGGGGAGAAGGCAGGATGGATAGTGAGTGCTAATGGTTATGGAATTTTTTTCTGGAGTGACAAAAATGTTCTAAAATTGACTGTGGTGATGGTTGTTCAACTTTTGACTATACTAAAAACTTTACACTTTAGTATATTAAAGTGTACTAAAAAATGTATACTTTAAATGGGTGACTGTCGGGTATATGAATTATATCTCAATAAGCTGTTTTTCTAAAAGTCCAAAGTTCTGATAAGTATAATTATCTCAAGGATGGGCTCTAATAATGCTGGGCCCCTGACTGAGTCTACCATTGATTATTATACAGAAATTGTGTCTTAAAAGTAATAAATCACATTTGGCTCTGCCCAGCTAATCATAGTACAGATCTTCACTTCACTTTTTGCTGGGAAAATTGGCCAAGTCCCAAAGTGGATTTCCAAATATATGTTAAGTACTAACTACGTTATTGGAATAAGTAGGACCTCAAATTAGTCTTGTACACCCAACACATATCTGGATGTACAGTTTCCATTTTGTTTCTTAATAATCTCATAGGTTGTACATTTCTGGTGGGCAGTAAGAAATTAAAAGAGGTTAAATACATGGCCATTTGCTGTTAGGAATTTATAACAGAACAGAGTAAAGAGTATGAAAGCATGCATAATTATCCCTAGGAACAGAAAAAAATTAAAAAAATTCACAACCAATCAGGTGTCTGCATACATAGTAATTGCCGTCTGTGAGAGATGTCCCATCAAGAATGGCAGCTTGTCTCTGTGAATGGGGAAAGTGTGAATGAGTGAGCATGTTGGGTCAGAGGTAGAACAAATTCTTATCTCACAGGTTCAAATTTTCCAGGCTCATGAATATGACACATTAATATTCATTAAGTGGAACACATTATCATTTTAGAAGGAGATTACTGGGGACTCACTATTTTCATTCCATCACATTTTCCAATTAGGAGTCCCAGTTTTGCAAATAATCAGCTTTCTGTTGCCAAGGGCTTTTTAGCCGCTTTCTGGCAAGGGGCTTTGGAGCTCAGTTCGGCATCCATTTAAGAAACAGGAGAAAACTGAAGTACAATTATATCTTTTTAATGACAGGTTAATCTTGCTGCAGTGAACCTGATCAGAGAGGAGCCATACTCTAAAGGGAGAAGGCATGAACTCCTCTCTGGGAGAGGAACTCAGACAATGAAGTTTGAGAAGGAGTTGCCTGCAGCTGTGGAGAAATAAATACACCCTGGGAAAGGTCTTGGAACGCTCATTAAGCAAGATGCAGCTGTGTAAGGGGAGACCCTAGTGGTGTGGAAGTGAACACAAGGAGCAGTGCTGGTAACCATCCCTGGAGGCTAATAACCAAGCAGGAAAGGAAACAATGAACAAATTTGTGCATTTCCTGCAGATTAACATTGCAATTCTAAAAGTTGGATTTTTTTTGTTAAACATTCACATTTTATTAATGATTTTACCAGATGAAACGCTAGTCTAAGATTGGTTTGTTTTTGAAAAATATAAAATAAATTTGGGATAATCCATTTTGCTATTATATAAAATTTATTCTATATTATGTAATATTACATATTATATACATGTTAACATATTATATAATTATGTAATATGTATGTAATATTACATAATATATACATATTACATATATTACATATATAACATATTATATATTATGTAATATATAATAAATTACGTACACAATGCATTATATAATACATTAATCTCCACGAGAACAGAATTTCTAAATGAAGTAATTTAATTCCCATTTAAAATACGCATTCATAAAATTAATATAAGGAGATATCTAAGAGTCTTTTTCTAATAAAAAGAAACTCAATGGTTATGCCCTTATAAATTTATGAAGAATTGCACACAAATGGCAAAACTAAATATACGTAAAATTAGTAAGCAAGGAAAAGTGCATTAGTCTTCATAACAGCTCATCAGTTCTCAGTCCTCCTTCCTAGAGGCAACTTCTTTACCAGTTTGTGTGTCTCTTTTTAGAAATCAGGTAAGCACATATAAGCATAGACGGACCACTTGTTTCCACCTACATAATTGGGAATATGCTCTGTACACTCTACTTTCACAATTTCACTAAAAATCTATCTTGGACAAAATTATATACCAACATTTATAATTTAACTCACTGCAGGGTTTGAAATAGACTTCAGCAAAATAATCCAATCAGTCACTAAAAAGTAAAAAAGTAAATAACAATAACAAGTCCCAGAGGGAATGGGGAGCTAGAATCCAGAGTTGCTACAATGCATTATCTAAAATGTCCAGTTTCCAACAAAAAGTTAAGAAACACAAAAGTCTGATCCACACAACAGGAAAAAGAAGAACAGACAATAGAAGCACAGTGAGTAGATATACGATTTAACAGACAAATACTTCACAGTAGTCATTATAAATATGTTCAAAGAACTAATGGTATGGAAGCCATGCTTAAATAATTAAATGGAGATACAATGACAATGTTTTATCAAATAGCATACATCAATAAAGAGTAGACATTTTTTTTTAAAAAATTGGAAATTCTGGAGTTTAAAAACACAATAAATGAAATGAAAAACTCACTAGAGAGGATCAACAGTATGTTTGATTTGGCAGAAAAGAGAATTAGTTAACTTGATAATAGATCAATAGAGGTTATACAATCAGAAGAACAGAGAGAAGAAGGAATGAAGAAAAGTAAACAGAGCATCAGAGAAATGCAGGACACTGTTATGCACAGCAACATACACTTACTGTCAGTGTATCTTTCATAAATGAAAGTAAAATAAGGACATTCCCAGATAAACAGAAACAGAAAATTTATCGCTGGTAAATCAGCCTTACAAGAAATACTAAAGCAAGTTCTGCAAGCTGAAATAACATAAACTTGGGAAACACAAATATGTGGAAATTAAACAGCACACTCCTAAATTACCAACGGAAAAAAGAATAAATCACAATGAAAATTAGGCTATACTTTGAGACAAATGAAACGAAAACACAACATACCAAAACATATGGGATGCACTAACAGTAGTGTTCAGAAGAAAAAATTGCAACAATTATGGTTGTTAACCACCATCTTAAAAAAGGAAGCTCTTGAAAGAATAACCCAACTTTCCACTTCACAATTCTAAGAGCAAAATAATCTCAAAGCAAGAAGAAAAAAAAAAATAAAGAAAGGAAACAAATGAAATAGACAACAGGAAAAAACAACAGACAAAATCAATAAAATCAAAAGTGAATTCTCTGAAAAGATCAACAAAATTGACAAATCTTTAGGAGGCTGACCAAAGATAGAGAGAGAGATAAATAGAGAAAGAGGGTGAAAGAGGGAGAGAGAAAGAGAGAGACACAGAGTGACAGAAAAGATTCAAACTACTAAAATCAGAAATAAAACAGAGGACATTGCTACCAACCTTATAGAAATAAAAAATATTATAAGAGAATAACACAAATAATTGTACACCAATAAATTAAATAACCTAGATGAAATGATCCACCTCCTAGAAAGACACAAACTGCCAAAACTACCTCAAAAAGAAATAGAATATCTGCACAGACCTATAAAAAGTAAAGAGATTGAATGGGTAATCAAAAAAAAAAAACTTACAAAGAAAAGCCCAGAGCCAGAAATCTACTCTGGTGAATTCTACAAAAAATTTTTTTAAATAATTAATCCCAACTCTTCAAAAACTCTTCCAAAAAAATGGAACAGGAGCGAACATTCCTAACTCTTTTTAAAATTACTGTTACACTGATGCCAGTATCAGAGGAAGACACAAGAGAAGAAAACTACAGACCAGTACCTCTTATGGGTATAGACACAGAAATTATAGCAAACCAAATCAGTATCACATAAAAAGTATTATACACTGTGTTCAAGTGCAATCTATCCCAGAAATTCAAGGTTGATTTAACACTCAGTAATCAGTTAATACCATGGATCATATCAATAGAATAAAACACACACAGTAATCTACATAGAGTCAGAAAAAGAACTTGGCAAAATCCAACAGCCTTCCATGAAAAAGACACTCAACTAATGAGAAACAAAGGAAACTTCTTCAGCCTGAGAAAGGGTATCTTTGAAAACCCACAACTAACATGATTAATGATGAAAGACTGAATGACCCCTAAGCTTAGAAAAAAGATGGTCCATTCTCACCATTTCTATTCAACATTGTACTGGAGGTTCTAGCTAGACCAATTAGGAAAGAAAATGAAATACTAAACATCCATATTGAAAAGGAAGAAGTAAAACTATCTTGATCTGTAGATAACATGCTACACCATACACACACACACACACACACACACACACACACATTTATATATCTCCATGCTAAGGAATCCACTAAAATCTCCATGTTAAGGAATCCACTAAAATCTATTAGAACTAAAAGGAGTTGAGCAAGATTGCAGAATCAATAAACCAAAACCAGTTTTGTTTGTTTTGTTTCCTATACATTACTCTGAGATATTTTCCAGTATCAACGATTGATTCCCTGTGGACACCAGCTGGGTGGGTAACCTACATATCAATTCAATTTGACACTAACTACCTGGGGTTAGCACAGTTCCTGCAGGTTAAAGACTCAGTCCCACAATGCTAATCCTACATCAGATGTCAGTTGCAAATCCTGAAGCCACTGGGACTTTGAGCCAACTGGCTATCAAACCACAGGTTCCCACAACCCCCTCCTAAGGTTCAAAAATTTACTAGAATGGCTCACAGATGGGGAAACACTTTAGTTATATCTACTACTTTATTATAAAGGATACAACTCAGAAACAAGCAGATGAAAGAGATGCATAGGGAAAATTATGGGGGGGGGGTATTCTGTGCAGAACTTCTATGCCCTCTAAGGGTGTGCCACAAGCATAAACATGTAGTTCAATGGGATAGAATTGAGAGTTCAGAAATAAACCCATATTATCTATGGTCACTTGATTTTCAACAACGGTGTTGAGGCTATTCAATGTAGGAAAATGGTCTGATCAAAAAATGCTGCTGGGACAACTGGATATGCACATGGAAAAGAATGAAGTTTCACCTGCTACTTTTACCTTATATAAAAATATTATCTCAAAATGGGTCAAAAACATAAATGTAAAAGCTAAAGCTATAAAACTCTTAGAAAAAAACATGAGGGTAAATTTTCATGACTTTTTATCTGGCAATGGATTCTTAACAAAAGCACATCCAAAAAAAATAGATAAATTGAACTTCTTCAAAAGTAAAAACTATTTTTGCTTCAAAAGATACCATAAAGAAAGTGAAAAACCACCCGGAACAAGGAAGAAAATATTTGCAGATAAAATAAGGAACTGGTATAAAGAATATATAAAGAACTCTCACAACTCGATGATAAAAAGACAAAGAATCCAATTTAAAAGTGGACAAAGTAACTTGTTAAACATTTCTCCAAATACAATATACAAACGACAAATCAGCACACGAAAAGACGGTCAACATCATTACTGATCACGGAACCGCAAATCAAAACTGTATTAGATATACCCCATACTCACTAGATGGCTATAATCAAAAAGACAGATAATATCAAATGTTGTAGCTAGGATGTGGAGAAATTGGAACCCTCATACATTGCTAGTGTAAATGTAAAATGGTGTAGACATTTTGGAAAAGAGGGTACGGGTCCTCAAAAACTTAAAAGTTTACATTTGACCCAGCAATTCCACTCCTAGGTATACACTCAAAAGAAATTAAACCATATGTCCACATTAAACATGTACATAAATGTTCCTAACTGCATTTTTCATAATAGCCAAAAGATAGAAACAACCTACATTGTCCATCAACAGATGAATGAATATACAAAATTTGGTAAATCCATGCAATTGAATATCAGTTAGCCATAAAAAGGAATGAAGAACTGATACATGCTACAACGTGGATGAACCTTGAAAACATGATGCTAAGTGAAAGGAGTCAGTCACAAAAAAACAAGTTGTTTTATTCCATTTATACAAAATGTTCAGGATAGGCAAATCTTCAGAGACAACATAAATTAGTGGTTGTCTAGGACAGAGGCTGCTGGGAGAGGCAGGGAGAAGATAGGCAGAAACTACTAATGCTTATGGAGTTTCTTTCTGAGGTGGTGAAAATGTTCTAAAATTCATTGTGGTGATGGTTGCTGCTCTGTGAACATATTAAAAACTACTGAATTGTGTATTTAAATCAGTGACTTGTATGGTATGTTCACTATATCCCAATAAAGCTGTCATTTAAAAAATTATATAAATTAACCCTTCACCACAATTTTTCTGTCTTTGATCTGTACTTGAATATCTAGAAGAAACATGAAGTTATCAATTTTATTTATTTATTTATGTTTGGTTGCATTGGGTCTTCGTTGCTGCGTGCGGGCTTTCTCTAGTTGCAGCGAGCGGGGCCACAAGCTCAGTAGTTGTGGCTCGTGGCCTCGGTAGTTGTGGTGCATGAGCTTAGTTGCTCCACGGCATGTGGGATCTTCCCGGACCAGGGCTCGAACCCATGTCCCCTGCATTGGCAGGCGGATTCTTAACCACTGCACTACCAGGGAAGTCCCTGAAGTTATCAATTCTAAGGAAAGAAGAACATCACTATTTTCACCTAGACGTGGAAGAGTTGTACTCCAGATTTAAAACTTAAAAGATATTTTCCTTTTGGTTTTCAAGTCCAACACTATGAATAAATTTCACGTGTGAATAAAGCATTCCATGTTTTGTGTGTTACTCAGTTAGGCCTGCATGTATATGCTAAACAGACTAAGGATGCAGTTCTAAATTAGGCAGCTAATTATTTATTTAAGGGGGAACCTAAACGAATACAACACAAAGAAAGAATTACAACTATTTACACAGAATCTGTCAAAGTTTCATTGGATAATTAAGAGTCTGCCTATTCCACTGTGAGGAAAGTTGATTAATGGAATCATGGAAAATTAGGGCTGGAAGAAACCCTAGAGATCGTCCAATCCAAATGATTAATTTTAAAACAATAAGGATACTGAAACCCAGAAAGGGGAAATGTTCTGCTCAAGGTCGTCTGTGCAAAGCTAGGCCATGTTTTCAGACTTTTTTTTTTTTTCTGAGCTAGATATGCAGCTATAGATAAGAGAATTTCAAAGTTATGTTGATTAAAAAGAAGGCTTCTGGGAAAAGACTGTAGACTATTCCAACCCAGGGAAAACCTACCTTCAAATAAAAATTATTCATACATTTAAAGTCTAGGTCTAATATATTAACAGAGGCCATATATTTACATCTATTTGTGTTCTAAACAGAATATTTCAGTTAATGTTCATGCAGAGGATATAGGAAGGAAAAGAAACCTTGTATTAGTGACTTTGGCAGGGGGGACAGTTGAAAAGGAACCTGGAATATTTAGAAAAACTATGAATTCAGCAAGGAGGAATAGAAGCAGCCTAGGACAGCTCATCAGGAGCTGATTGTAGAACATTCTAATTATTAGAAAGGTCAGCCTTACATTGATTAAAAAGCTGCTTGCCTGAAACTTTCAGCCATTAATCCTAGTTCTTCTCTCTCGATCAATGCAGAATAAATTTGTTTCCTTTTCCACAAAATAGCCTTTAATATTAAAATTTTTTTTCCATGTTTCCTTTAATTATCTTTTCTCTAAATCAATCATCTCCTGGTCGGTCAATAAATCCTCGTGCTTTCAGAACAACCACAGTTTCAGCCACCCTTCTGTTATATTCTCATTTTACATTGTGATTTGCAGGCATTAATTGTAATTTTTAGCCCAAATATTCCACCCTCTAGTCTAGTGCTCTCTCTCACTCTGTCTCTCTCTCTTCTCCTTCTTCCTACTTCACAGCACTATTATAAGATCAATTAAGATCATATATGTGAAATGGCTTTGAAAATTACCAAGGTATATATATTTACATTTATTTAACAATCCTATCAACTCCTTTCATTTTTAGTGAATTGCAAATTCTTATCTCCAGAACTACTCCTTTGATACATAAGGAAATGGTGAAGGGAATCCTTAAAGTGGAATTCCCAAACCTCAACTAGTTAAAGTCTACCTTCACCATTTTTGCCGTCCCTGCATAACACCTGTATAATTACTTGTATTTTTCATTCAATTCACTTTTCTACATAAGTAATAACAAACATAAGATCAGTCATGATTTTGATAGGCTTAAGTTCTTTTTTTCTGATAAACAAAATAAAATGTATAACAATAAAAACTGAAAGTATTGTTGACATACAATGTAAAATCAATTTACATATCCCTAGTTTAAGTCATCTGCATTTTAGGAAGTACTGGTCAACTGAAAAGTCCTGGAGAGAGAACTCTGGGGTTAGTCTCCACTCTCCTGTCATTACATTAGCTTATTAAAACAGATTAGAATAAATTCCCCATATTTATTACCTGGATTCTTGGAAGTAACAATGACCTGACCCTGTAAGTTTGAAATATTTGGGGAATCGCATTGGTCGTGCCATTTGTCTAGAGGTTGAGTATGGGGCCACCATGTCAGAAATGACAGAAATCAGGAAAAGGGAAAGCTAGAGTCATCATATGCAGCGAGGCAGTGACCTTATGAGGGCAGGACCTTATATTTATGTTGTGCTCCACAGTATCCTAAATCTGATCATTGCTCCTGGCATGTAATCCATGCCCACTTTACATGGGGTAGATACCATTATTTTCTCAGAGATTTTATTTATTTGCTCAGGGACCAATGACAAACAGGTGCCAGAACTAGGACTCAAAACTAGCTCTGTATGACTCCAAAGCTCTTACTGTTTCTCCAGTTATACGGTGTTCAAGGCCAGCCTTTATCTACATGGATTAAGAAGAACCTTAATCCATTATCCTGCTGCCAATGGAGAGACATGAATGAAATGGTGCTGTAGGCTAGGAGAGACTCTGAGTCCAGTCATGAATCTGCTCACTTGACATTTCTGGGGCATAAGACAAACTATGATTCTACCTAAAGTTACTTCTTTCCTAGCAGTTGGTTCAAACTCACGTTTCTGAGTAGAAAAGGACTGACTTGACAAAGGGAAATAGGAGGAAACATTTCATCCTCATTGAATTAACTTAAAAAAAACTTCCAACTCTCAGATCATCTTAACGGTATAAAATTATAATGGGCATATCATGGATAAACTGCTAATTTTATCTGAGCAAAGTTTTTTTCTTGAACAAATAAAGGTTTGTAATAGTGAGAAAGGAATTAAAGAAGAAAGGGAGGAGGGAGGCTAAGAGGAGGATTCTGGATAAAGAACACCTCTGAAGAACCCCTCAGCAACCATGATCTCATGTCTTCCTCCTAAAAGTTCTGCACTTTGACAGGACCACTAAAACACAGTCTGCTTTTAATCCCTGAGTTTATGAACACATTTTAGAGTGATTATAATTGATATTGGTATTATTGAAAACTTTCAAGGTATTTTCACACTATGTGAGCCTCAGGGAAATCCAATGATATAGGTGAACCAAGACTTATTATTTTTGTTTTTAGATAAGGTATCAGGGTCTCAGAAAGATCAAATGTACCCCACCCTGAACCAACACACATATCACGCTTGTGACTCTCAAAGAAGAAGAACCCCTCAGACTCCAGATTCAGTGGTATTCCTGTTACTATATCATGTGAACTGTTCTGTTTTAAATAAATTTTTTTGGTATCTGTCATTTATTTAAACTTGAACAAATATGTATCAAGGAGATACAGTGTTCCAAGGTTACTGTAGCAAAAAAGAGCAAAGTTACTCTTCATTACATTCTAGTGTAGGAAGTCAAACAATAAACAAAAAACCAGATGAAAATGTAATAAGTCAGAAAGTAATAAGTGAGATGAAGGGAAAAAAAAAGCCAGGTAAGGGGATAACAAGACCAGAGAGAGAAATGGGAGAAGTTGTACTTTTATATATTTAGAAATAGAATATATTTCATATGTTGATGGAATACAACCCATTTAATAGAAGTTGGGGAAAGAATATAGAAATGCTACCTTTGAGTCTTACTAGTATAGTGAAACAAACTGGCAGAGTAGGAGTACTGCGTTTGTTAAGATCCATGGATCCTAGTATAATGCGTAAGAAGCTCATATTTAGAGTGGACCATAGTTCCAGTTCTGAATGGATCCTAACTCAGACCTCCAGAAAGATTCATTGCCTATCCTGCATTTTACTTCTCATATTTGGGAAGAATGCACTAATGATAAGGAATATCCTGGAAACTAAGGCTGTGTCTAGATAGAGCTTTCCAGAGAGAAATAAATCATCCATAAAAGAAGTGCTTGTCATAAGAAGAGCAGACATGGGATTCTGGAGCACACTGAGGTTTACATTACCACTGTGGCTCAATGCATCATCTGTCACTTTCTAGGGGAAGGCAGGCATCAAGGGGTGACAGATTACAGGACCTTAGAAAGCCCTCCAGCTGACCAACCTAATTACCCTCAACCCTCTTGCAGCCAT
This sequence comes from Delphinapterus leucas, assembly GCF_059928025.1. Classification (NCBI taxonomy): domain Eukaryota; kingdom Metazoa; phylum Chordata; class Mammalia; order Artiodactyla; family Monodontidae; genus Delphinapterus; species Delphinapterus leucas. The sequence goes on along the minus strand of NC_143130.1, from coordinate 43,357,596 downwards.
CTGTCAAAGTGTTCTGAAACAGGCACCTTGGAGCCTAGGAGACAGCACTTTCACATTCCATTTTCTCGGTCATCCTCTAGCAAGTCATGTTGAAGTCTCTATATTCTCAACAGAGAAGTAGAGAGTTTACTTCCAAGCCCTCCTGATATATCACAAAAATTCAAGAGATTAAATAACACAGAGAAAAGAAAGGAAAGGAATTGATTTTCTCTCTTTAAATTGTACTCAGCCTGTAATTTATCAAGAACCTGCTAAACTCAAAAGCACCTACTATGTACTAACTCTTCATCTAGATATTTTCCACAGGACTCCTCTAACTTGTCTCCCTTTAAAAGTCTATCTACCTCTTCAATTTGTGTTCACAAGGGCAGTTTAATTTTTAAAACAGAGACAGCAAATACTATGTTCAATTTTCCTGTTGACTTTGGTCAATTAATCATGCCTACCTGGAGTACCAGGTGGAAGAGCATGGGGTTCATTCAGTTCATTGGAAATTAGTGCCATGATTGATTAGCCATGTCTACCATGGCCTCAGGAGATAAAAGATTCAGAACTAGTGCTGTGATTGAGAAGAGTGTTTGAAGAACAATAACAACAACAAAAAAAATGCAGGTACTTGGGTAGTTTTTAAAGTACTCAGAAACATTTCAGTGATCACGGTCATTTTGGATTTCAAATCTGGTTAAGGGTTCAAAATAAGGCTAAGCTTAATCATCACACATTTCAGGCATGAAAATAACTCAGGGGTCTTTTTTGGTCCTTCAACCTTGAGTTCACATTCTATTTCTGTGACTTATCAGCTGTGAGATTTTGATAACTTATCTGTGCTACTCAGTTCACTCATATGCTAACTAATAATATGAAAAATACCAGCCTTTCACTGATGTTCAGATTAATTGAGGTCATGGATGTACGTATACAGCATAGAGCCTGGCAGAGGTTAGGAAATGGTGGTTATTATTATACTTAAACATAATTTAAGGTACAATAAATCATTCTTTTTTCTGTACATTTAAAACACTTTATTACTCTACTGTGGAATTAGTGCACTGTATTATAGTTTTATTTTTTTAACATATATAAATGTATAGGCATTTATAAATGTATGGTCATCAATAACAGCCGGCACGTGTTGACGTGCTCTTCCATTCCTGATAAAATTATTTAAAAGCTTTCCACTTTCCTGAAGACTTCCATGTTCTCTTCCCTTTCATTCAAAACATAGGGATAAAGAGAGAGAGAGAGAGAGAGAGAGAGAGAGAGAGAGCAAGCATGGGAGAGAGAAAAGAATCCATTGGATAAGACATTTAACATCTCAACTCAACAACTACCTGTGCCAACACCTACATTTCCTCCTTTATTTCTGTGATAAACAAAATCTAAAGTCAAAACTCCAGCTGTGCTCTGGATTCTGTCCATTCCATCAACCTGGAGGATTTTACACCTTTAGTTATCCTTTCTTCTATGTCTTCAAGTTCTCAACCATTACTGGATCTTTTCCATAAACCACGAAACACACTCTAATCTCTCCCTTCCTATAAACAATGAAAAAACAAACAACAAAAACCCCAAAGTCTTCCCTTGATATCCATCTCCTCCTCGTGTTGCTACTTTATGTTTCTCCTTTCCTTTATACAATTCTTCTTAAAATAATTATCTATGCTTATTGCCTATGTTTTTCACCTCTAAGGAAAGTTTGGTAAGGCTATTAGAAACCATATAAATATCCATGACTATAGGACTGGTTTATCCATACAATAGACTGTTACATAAATGTTCAAAAGGCTGAAGAGGCCCCATATGCACCGATATAGAATCATGATTGAAATATAATGCTTAGTCAAAATTTGAGATATGGAACAGCTTGAATAATATGGTATCACTTGTGTAAAATATTAATATGTACATGCTATTCTCTGGGAGTTTGAACTAGAAATTGGTAGCAGTGATTGTCTCTGAGAAGGGACCTGGTTAACTGGATGACAGGGATTGAAGGGAGACTCACTTTTTTTTTTTTTTTATTCCAACAGAAAGTCACAAAAATTATAATCATCCTCATCAGTTCACTCAGTCCCATGTAATTAATTTTTTTTATCTTGATCTTTTGTTAGCACTTTTATGAGTTCATCAGTTTTCCATTAGAGTTCTGAAAATGCTTATTCATTCAGTTCAGCAGTACAGTCAGTTACCAGAAACCTGTACTTGTCAGAGGGAGACTCACTTTTTAACATACAGCCTTTGTGCTTTTTGGATTTTGCAAACATGTTCCTGTGTTAGTAAATCAATTCAATTAAAATTTAACATGCTAGAATAATAAATTACTATCCAAATGGACCACCAAATATGTTTCTACAATAAAGAATCATATCTTAAGCTCTAGACACATTTATCTGATAGGTTACTGGGGTCCACACTTGGAAGGAACTTATCAAGCTCAACATAACTAAAACTAAATCACGATCTCATTTTATCTTTCAAGTCTTGGCTAAAACATCACTTATTCAGAGACTTCTTCCTTGGCTTGTTATGTACTCTCTATGCCTTGGGACTGTGGGGTTTCTGTTTATCCCCCCTAGAGTGTACATTTCACAGAGCATCAGCCATGACCCACCTGTTAATCTGCATCCTCACTGCCTAACACAGACCATGGTTCAAGAAATATTTGTGATTTAATAAAGACAGTCTTCCATAAATCATATGCTAAGATAACCAACACATCATTAACTGGACTGAAACACCACTTAGAGGAGTATTTTATGGGTTTGTTGGGAAAAGTAATATATTTTCTTTCATTCACTCTTTTTTTTCTTCTTTTAAAATTTAAGTATAATTGGCTTACAATATTATTTTAATTGCAGATGGACATCATAGTGATTCAAGATTTTTATACATTACAAAATCTTCACCATGATAAGTCTAGTTACCTGTCACTATACAAAGTTATTACAATATTATTGACTATATTCCCTATGCTGTACATTACATCCCCATGATTTACTCATTTATTCATTGTATAATTGGAAGGTTTTCCTTCTTAATCTTCCTCACCTATTTGATCCATCTCCCCCCACACCACCACTCTAAGAAACCACATTTTTTAATGAATCTATGAGTCTGTTTCTACTTTGTTATGTTTGTTTTGTTTTATTAAATTCCACATATAAGTGCAATCATACGTTTGTCCTTCTGTCTGCATTATTTACTTAGCATAATACCCTCTAGGTCCATCCGTGTTGTCACAAATGGCAAGATTTCATTCTTTTTTATGGCTGAGTAATATTCTAGTGTGTGTGTGTGTGTGTGTGTGTGTGTGTGTGTGTGTGTATTCCACCTTTTCTTTACCCATCCATCTATTGATGGGCACTCAGGTTGCTTCTACGTCTTTGCTATTGTAAATAATGCTGCAGTGAACATAGAGGTGCATAAATCTTTTTTTTTTTAACATCTTTATTGGAGTATAATCACTTTACAACGTTGTGTTAGTTTCTGTTATATAACAAAGTCACTATCAGCTATATGTATACATATATCCCCATGTCTCCTCCCTCATGCGTCTCCCTCCCACCCTCCCTATCCCACCCCTTTAGGTGGTCACAAAGCACCGAGCTGATCTCCCTGTGCTATGCGGCTGCTCCCCACTAGCTTTCTATTTTACATTTGGTAGTGTATATATGTCAGTGCTACTCTCTCATTTCATCCCAGCTTACCCTTCCCCTTCCCCATGTCCTCAAGTCCATTCTCTACATCTGTGTCTTTATTCCTGTCCTGCCCCTAGGTTCATCAGAACCATTTATTTTTTAGATTCCGTATATATATATATGTGTTAGCATACGGTATTTGTTTTTCTCTTTCTGAATTACTTCACTCTGTATGACAGACTCTAGGCCCATCCACCTCACTAAAAATAACTCAATTTCATTTCTCTTTATGGCTGAGTAATATTCCATTGTATATATGTGCCGCATCTTCTTTATCCATTCATCTGTCAGTGGACACTTAGGTTGCTTCCATGTCCTGGCTATTGTAAATAGAGCTGCAATGAACATTGTGGTACATGACTCTTTTTGAATTATGGTTTTCTCAGGGTATATGCCCAGTAGTGGGATTGCTGGGTCGTACAGTAGTTCTATTTTCAGTTTTTTAAGGAATCTCCATACTGTTCTCCATAGTGGCTATAGCAATTTATGTTCCCACCCACAGTGCAAGAGGGTTCCCTTTTCTCCACATCCTCTCCAGCATTTATTGTTTGTAGATTTTCTGATGATGGCCATTCTGACTGGTGTGAGGTGATACCTCATTGTAGTTTTTACTTGCATTTCTCTAATGATTAGTGACATTGAGCATCGTTTCATGTGTTTGTTGGCAATCTGTATATCTTTGGAGAAATGTCTATTTAGGTCTTCTGCCCATTTTTGGATTGGGTTGTTTGTTTTTTGATATTGAGCTACATGAGCTGCTTGTAAATTTTGGAAATTAATCCTTTGCCAGTTGCTGCATTTGCAAATATTTTCTCCCATTCTGAGGGCTGTCTTTTCAGTTTATGGTTTCCTTTGCTGTGCAAAATATTTTAAGTTTCATTAGGTCCCATTTGTATATTTTTGTTTTTAATTCCATTTCTCTAGGAGGTGGGTCAAAAAGGATCTTGCTGTGATGTATGTCATAGAGTGTTCTGCCTATGTTTTCCTCTAAGAGTTTTATAGTGTCTGGCCTTACATTTAGGTCTTTAATCCATTTTGAGTTAGGAAACACTCCCATTTACCACTGCAACAAAAAGAATAAAATACCTAGGAATAAACCTACCTAAGGAGGTAGGTTTCTGTATGCAGAAAACTAGAAGACACTGGTGAAAGAAATTAAAGACAATACAAACAGATGGAGAGATATACCATGTTCTCAGATTGGAAGAATCAACAGTGTGAAAATGACTATACTACCCAAAGCTATATACAGATTCAGTGCAATCCCTATCAAACGGCATTTTTCACAGAACTAGAACAAAAAAATTCACAGTTTTTAAGGAAATACAAAAGACCCCAAATAGCCAAAGCAATCTTGAGAAAGAAAAACGCAGTTGGAGGAATCAGGCTCCCTGACGTCAGACTATACTACAAAGCTACAGTAATCAAGACAGTAGCTTTGTCTTGTTGAGAGACTTTGTTGAGAGTTTTTACCATAAATGGATATTGAATTTTGACAAAAGCTTTTTCTGAGTTTATTGAAATGACCATGTGATTTAATTCTAAAATTTGTTAATTGGTGTATCACCTTGATTGATTTGTGGATATTGAACCATCCTTGCATCCCTGGGTTAAATCTCACTTGATCATGGTGTATGATTGTCTTTTTAACATATTGTTTAATTCGGTTTGCTACTATTTTGTTGAGGATTTTTGCATCTATGTTCATCAGTGATATTGGACTGGTATTTTCTCTTTTTTTGTGGTGTCTTTCACTGGCTTTTGTATCAGGGTGATGCTGGCCTCATAGAATGAGTTTCAAAGTATTCCTTCCTCTTCAATTTTTCAGATAAGATAAACAGAAGGGTCAGCTTTTAATTAATATTTACTGTTATTTTTTAGTTTCTATTTCTTTCATTTCTGCTCTGAAATTTATAATGTCCTTCCTTCTACTAACTTTGGGTTTTGTTTGTTCTCTTTCTAGTTTGTTTAGATGTAAGTTTAGCTTGTTTGAGATTTTCCTTGTTTCCTGAGGTAGCTTTATATCACTATAAACTTCCCTTTTAGAACTGCTTTGCTGTGTCCCATCTTCTAATCTATTGTTGATTCTTTGTAGTGTGTGTGTGTGTGTGTGTGTGTGAGATATAGTTATTGTATTCTTCAGCTCTATGTTTCTTTGTATTTTCCAACTCTTTGTTAAAACTCTCACTGTATTTATCCATCTTCTCTCAAGTTTGTTGAGCATCTTCATGTTCACTACCTTGAAATCTTTCTTTAGTAGATTGATTATTTCCAGTTCTCTTAGCTCTTCTTCTTCTGGGGCTTTGTCTTGTTCTTTCATTAGGAGTATATTACTTTGTCTCCTCATTTTGCCTAATTCTCTATGTTTATTTCTGTGTATTAGGTAGGTCAGTTATTTCTCCTGATGTTAGACAAGTGGCCTTATATAGGAGACAGACTATGGGGCCCAGCAGCAACTCAACTATGGTGACCAGAGCTATATACTGTATCAGTACCACTATATGGGCTGTGTGGGCCCTTCTGCTGTGGTTGGGCGAACTACTGTGGGCTTGCTGGTAGGTGGGGCTGTCATTGGGCTTGGCTGGCTGCCAGGCCCTGCCTTGTGCAGTGGTTGCTGAACACTGATGGGCAGGGCTGGGTACCAGGGCTGCTGGCTAAGGGGACCAGGGCTTGTTCTGGCCCATTGGTGGGTGGGACTGATCCCCAGTGTGGCTCAATATGGGGGCTCAGGGGCCCAGGGCTTGTGCTGGCCCACTGTTAAATGGGAAAGCTCCAGGCACTCCAAACCGGTGCTTCGCAGCACCAGTGTCCTCACAACAGAACAAGTCCCCCAAAATGGCTGCCACCAGTATCTATGTCCCAGGGGGAGTCTCATTGCCTCCTGTCTCTCTGGGAGGTTCTCCAAGATCAGCAAGTTGGTCTAATTCAGGCTTCTTTCAAATTACTGCCTCTGAGCTGGGACTCCAAGAATGTGAGATTTTGTGTATGCCCTTTAAGCGTGGAGTCGCTATTTCCTACAGTCCTTTGGCTCTCCCATACACAAGCCCCACTTGCCTTCAAGTCCAGACATTCTGAGGGCTCATCTTCCCAGTGCATGACCCTTAGGCTGGGAGGTCCAATGTGGGGCTTGGACCCCTCACTCCTTGCGGGAGAATCTCTGGAATTGTTATTATCCTCTTGTTTGTGTGTCACCTACCCAGGGGTGGGGGTCTTGACTATACTGCATCTCCACCTCTCCTATTTATCTTGTGTGGTTCCTCCTTTATATATTTAGTTGTGGAAAATCATTTCTACTTGTCTTCAGGTCATTCTCATGGATAGCTGCTCTGTAAATAGTTGTAATTTTGATGTGCCAAGGGAGGAGGTGAGCTCAGAGTCTTCCTACTTGGCCATCTTGGCTACACCTCCTCCCTTTCATTCATTCTCAAATTGCTCTTTTGATTTTTATCATCTGCTTCTTAATTCTAGTCTTCTGAGATTTTATGAACAAGCCATAATTACTGTTTCCATAATGTCAATTATTTTATGGATTTCAAAGTGGAAGATTAATATTGAGAAGTGATGTGATTTGGGACACAGGGGATAGATAACTATTTAATATGGCTGACTAAGAAGGAATTCCCCTTCCTAGTTTAAACCATAAACAGTTGGGTAACAGATTTATTAAATAAATGAATGAATATATGAATAAACAAATAAATAAATATTTTAAAAGTTAGAAACATAGACAGCTGAGCCAGAAATCAAGAAATGGAAATCCTCAAGTGCCTAGTGAAAGAAACCTGTAAGGAATTAGAGTTTGGGCTATAAGCAACAGTTAACACTGAGTCCTCTACTAGCAATTATTTTCCTATTAGGTTTGGGGGATAAAACTGTAGAACCCATGCCTACAGGGAACTGAAACTACTCAATAACATAAAACTGGCCTTTACAAAGGATTCTTCCATACCTGATATAAGATTAAGGAGAAAAAAAAAAAAACTACTCAGTTAGTAGCTTAAGTAAGAGGTAAGGAAATATCTTGCAGGAACATCTTGTGGGTATAAAAAAAATTAACTGCAAAAAATAGGGAGTTGGGGATTACATCATACATAGCTTTGAGGTTTAGATTTATGCTATCCATAATAAACCATATGCAGATAAATTAACATAAAAATTTTCTGAGGACTTGGAAATCCATAATCTTCTTTCTGTTCTCCCCCCACCCCACAAGGACACAGGAGACAGCCATAGAAAACTGCTAAAGCAACAACTGAGTTTACATTAAAAAATTTCATAGCCCATAATAAAGCAACTACCAATGAGGAAGAGTCAGCAAAGAAAAAAGAGAATATGCACTCCAAAACTGAGAGGAGACTCAGTATGAAAAGGCTTTTTTTTAAGCATAATTAAAACATTCAAATTTATTTTATAATGGGGAGGAGGAAAACAAAGCCAGAAAGCAAAAACAAGCAGATTATTATAAGAGCCAAATGGCTCTCTATAAGAAAAATACAGATATTAAAAACAAAACAAAATTTCTGTGATCAGTTTGAATGGAAGACTAGGTATAGCTGAAGAGATAATTAATGAATTGCTTGATCTGAGACAGTCACCTGGAATGTAGAACATTCTCGTAAAAAATTTTACCAAAATACAAATCCATTTCCAATCCCAATTCTCTTACTCAATAGAATTGTGACCTTGGGTATATAATAACCTCTAGTCTTTTTTTATCTCTAAAATTAGAGCTAATAATAGATAACTTAAATCTCATTAAGTCATTGTGAATATTAAATGACATGATGATTATGACCATTTTATTCAAAAGGCACATAAATATTATCATTATTATAATCTATTATTAATAAGTAGTTTTAAGATACTCAATTCATCTACTTACTTGTCTCTAGATTTCCCATGGAACTAATTTTTTTTTATTAAAAAAATTCTTTTAACTGAAGTACAGTTGATTTGCAATGTTGTGTCAGTTTCTAGTGTACAGCAAAATGTACACAGAATATATATATATATATTCTTTTTCATATTCTTTTCCATTATGGTTTATTACAGGATATTGAATATAGTTCCCTGTGCTATACAATAGGACCTTGTTGTTTATCTGTCCTATATATAGCAGTTTGCATCTGTTAGTACCAAACTCCCAAGCCTTCCCTTCCCTGACCTCCCTCCCTCTTGGCAATGACAAGTCTGGAACTATGTCTTTTTAACATTTTTTGAAGAATACCAGGTACACTAGGTTTTGTATTTAGAAAGATTATGTGTTTGTCTAATTCCAATATGTTTTGACCCATTTAGTGAATATTTAGAGAATCTTATAAAACAGTTATCAGGATTTCTATTCCCAGAGTAATTCATCGCATCTGAATGACACTCACAAGTTTATGCAGAGAGAGAGGGAGTGTAAGGTCAGGTTGACTTTGTAGAGACAGAGGAACGTGTATAAGTAGGTGGAAAGAGAAGAGAAGAATTTCCCACTTTTTATTTTTTGAAAATTAACATTAGTGTATGAAAATTTCAACCAAGTCAGTTTTCTGAATTCAAACACATTGAAGTTAATGTGAATGTTCATTGTACATTAGCTGATTAAAGTCTCTGAAAACTCTTGCTCTACAGACATTTGTTAATTCCAATTCAGCATTATACAAATGAGTTGACCATTGATCCTATGCTTTTCTTTTTTTCTGCAAAATGCTCATTTCACATCTTCACAGGCCCATTTTAGAAAACTCTAAAGTTTCCTTCTGCAAGTACTGACAGCCTCTCCCCATGCCTCCTTCTGTCTGATGTCCACATTTTGCTGCTCTGACCTTTGGCTTCTGGGCACGTGGAGCTTCCTTAGTGACCTGAAGTGCATAGCCCAGTGCAACATGCCACCCTCTGAGCTGTCCTGATGGTTTCAGATAGTGTACTAAGCAGATCTAGAGCAAAAGGCTGCTTGGGTATGGATGGGAGGCCACCTGTCATGTACAGGGTGTATCTTTGGTCTTTAAGTGCCCGGAGGTTTATCGGCTTATGGCAGTTTCTCAGAGAAGTGGAACAGGGACAATCCTGGTATTTTGCCTGCCTGGACTCCCAATGGGATGGGTGATAAGTTCTTATACACATACACAAAGGAAAGGGGCTTTGGAGTGGGGCATCCAGGGTTCTAACTTTCACTTGGCAAAACACCAGCTATATGACCTGGCAAGTTAACTTCCAAGAGTTAAGTTCCTCTCCTGTAATATAAGGATGATACGTTTACTTCAGAGTTTTTGTGGGGCTCTGAGATAATGTAAGTGGAGTGTCTGGAGGACTGTTGATTTTCAATAAATAGTAGCTAAGATTAATTTTTCTAATTAAAAATATACACACATATATGATTTTATATAAATGTTTAAATTAGTTATCTATTGCTGCATGTGAAATGCCAGAAATTTAAAACTTAAAGCAATATTCATTATCTCACAGTTTCTCTGGGTCAAGAGTCCAGGCACAGTTTAGCTAGGTTATCTGCAGTCAAGGTGTTGGCCTGGGAGGGGTCTCATTTAAAGGCTCAACTGAGTAAAGACTCATACCCAAGCTCCTGTCATTGGTGGCAGGATTCAGCTCTTTGCTCTCTAGCATTTGGAAGCTTCCCTCAATTCCTTGCCACGTGGGCCTCTCCACAGAGCAGATTACTTCACTCAGGCCAGCAAGGGAAAGTCAGTAAGGAGGGTCTTCTAGGTAGATAACAGTGACAAGGTAGAAGTAACATAATCGTGAAGGTGACATTCCCATCACCTTTGCCATATTGTGTGGTTAGAACCAAGTCACAGCTTCCATCCACACTCAAGGGAAGAGACTATACAAGGTATGAACACCAGAGAAAGGGAGTAATTAGAGACCATCTCAGCACTGTCTGGCACAAACAGGGTCAAACCACACCTGTTGGGTTTTTATTATATTCCCCCCCCCTTTCTGAACTGTACATCCCCCTGAGCCCTTCAGCTTTCTATGCCCCTCTACCTACATCACCCCCCCAGCTCTACTCTCAGTTAATCCATTTTAACAACCTGGTTTGTATAATCTCATCTTTTTCTCCAATCAGATACAGATGTAGATAGACAGACAAAAAGATAGATAGATGGATAGACAGATAGATATAGATGCACATAGATAGATATAGATGCACACACATATATGTACAGACATATGCATGTGCGTGTTTATTTTTTTTATTTAAAAATGTGATATTACACCCACCTTTTTACACTGTGCTTTTCCCACTCAGTCATATGTGATGGAAATTTTTTCAAGTCAGGAGATATGGTACTAAGTTGTGTTCTGTTGCATTCTGTAATATTCACACTATTCAATCATTCCACGACTAATAGGAATTCACTAAGTTTCCACTTTTTTGGCACAAAAAACAGTGATGCAATAAAAATCCTTGTGTATGTATCTTTACCTACTGATGCATTTGTTTTTCTGGGATAGTTTCCCACAGTGGGATGTCTGGGTCAAAGGATATTTTTAATTTAATACATATTGCCAGATTGCTTTCCAAAAAAGCTATAATGAAGCACATTTCCACCAGCAATATATTAAAGTGCCCCTTTTCTCTGTATCCCGCCAGCAATAGGTGTTATTGCTTTGTTTAGTGCTTGCCAGTCTGATGGGCATAAAGGAATATCTCATTACTTTAATTTGCATTCACTGACGCTTGGTGAGGTTGAGCATCTTAATGTTTATTTGGCCACTTGGAATTGCCTTTTTGTGCGTTGCTTCATCATAGTCTTTGCTAATCTTTCTATTGGGGTGTTTGAAAGAGCTATTTATATAAAATGGATGTTAACTCATATTCTTTGCATTAACATTTTTTGCCCAAATCCATTATTGTTTTCTATGCACTTTATTTATGGAATATTTTCCCATACAAAAGTCTTAATATTTTGTATGGTCTATATACATCTAAGTCTGTTTTATTCTATCTCTAGATAATAGATGAAGTGGACTAAATATTCATTTTCTAATATTTTATGATCTTATTCTTTTCTCATTTAATCTTTAATGCTTCTAGAATTATTTTGTGTTTGGGGTAAAATAGGGAATTAATTTTACTTTCTTCTGGAAAGATAGCCAATTATGCCAGTACTTTCTATAATTAATCCAGTTTTCTTACACAGTTATTACTGTCATTGGATTTTCACTGCTCATTTATCCTCAGATATAGCTCTGGATTTGCCAATCTGTTTTACTAATCTATATCTATTTATATGCCGATACTATGATGAACTGACTTGAGTGGCTATTTCAAATGATTTTTATGTAAGTCAATTTCTCCCTTTCTGTTTTTTCTTTTGAATGCTTTTCTTGACAATTCTGTGGCATTTATTTGTTCATATTAACTTTTAGGATAATTCAATTTCAAAAGAAAGATATGTTAGCATTATACTCAGAATTATTTAAAACTATACATTGATTTCAGAAGAATTAGCATTTTATTTATAAATAATTGACATCCTACAATTTGTTCAGATCTTGGTTTATATCCTTTAGTATAATTTTGTAGAAATTTTATTTATAGAAGTTTCTGTTATTTCCCTATTATATTTATTACTAAGATTTTATTGTCCTTTTTCTTACCATTGTGAATATGTTTGGTTCCACTTCAGTTTCTAAGTGTTTATTGATATATCAGAGAAAAACTTTTCTTTTTGTAGTTTTATGGTACATCAAATCTCCTTACCAAATTCTCTTATCAATTGAAGGACAGCTTTGTTTTCATTTTTAACTATGGGTTTTTTGTGTTTTCTAGGTGTAAAATAATTTTATTATCTAAAAGAGATAGGTTTATCAGTTTTCTTTTTAAATTTATATCCTTGTTTAAAATAATTTTCTTATTTCTAAAACTTTCAAGAAAATATTGACTAATAATACATATCCTTATCTAGTTCTTGATTTAAATTGAAATGGTTTTAGTGATCTGTTATTAAAAATAATATTTCCTGCTGAAATATTATTGGTAAATTTACATAACATGTAAATCTGGTAATATTGGTAAATTTACATAACATGGTTTTATTTCTACTTTTGCTTTTTCAATAGTGGCTAATGACTTTGATTATATGACTTTTCATTATCTGTTAATGTGCTCCAATGTTTCTTCCTCTTTAATTTCTCGAAGCAATGGAGTATGTTAATTGTGTATCTGATATAGGGCCACTCTTGCTTTTCTGGAAGGAATGTTATTTAGTCATGGCATATGTATACTTCATGAAATCTTTTATTTAAAGTTTTATTTAGACTTTTGCATCTATATTCATAAATGATGGTCTTGATTTTCCATATCTACTATTTATTTACTTTTTTTAAAAGAGCTTTATTGAGATATAATATACAAACTATAAAATTCACCCATTTTAAGGATACAATTCAATGACTTTCAGTAAATTTACAGTTGTGCAACCATCACCACAATCCAGTTTAGAGCATTTACATCACCTCAAGAAGATCCTTTATGCCCATGTGCAGTCAATTTCTGTCCCCAGCCCCAATCCCAGGTAACTACTAATCTGCTTTTCTGTGTCTATACACTATTTTAAATGAACATTTTATATATAAGAATCATACAATATGCGGCCTCTGTGTCTAGCTTCTTTCACTTGACATATTGTTTTTGAGATTCATACATTTTGTAGTATATATCACTACTTCATTTATTCTTACTGCTGAATTTGTCTCCTTTTTAAAATGTATCTATTTGAATTTGGGAATTAAAATTAAGAAATTTTCTTAAAATCATTTGGAAAAAATTAAATATTTTTGGTGGCGTATAATAGTTTTGTAATATTGAAATTATCTTTTTCTTAAAGATTAGTTAGAATTAACTGTGAACCTACTGGTGCCTTCTTTCTGCACCGTATATAATTGTTTTTACATTCTCTTTTATATTAATCAATTTAAGTTTCTACTTGTTCTTGGATTAATTTACTAATTTATATTTTGCTAGGAAATAATCCATTTTTTCTAGTATTTCAAATGTTTGGCATGTATTCTTTTGTATCTGTCCTTTACCACTTTATTAGTAAAAATATGTCTTTTCTAATCCTTAGTCTTATATTCTATTTCTTCTTCTTTCTCCTCCTTATTCTCCTTCTCCTGTGCCTTCTGCTCCTTCTTTTAGGTCTTTCATCAGGCTTATGAGATAGTTAATGCTCTTTTCAAGCAATAGCTTTTTTATTTCCTATAATCTTTTTACTACTTTTAATATTAATTTTCATTAATTTCAGGTTTTCATTTTTTCCATTCTTTCTTCCCAGTCTCTTTTGTTTTGGTTGTTGTTTTGCAGATATTCTTTTTCTAAAATCATGAGATGAATAACATATTCCATTTTAATTTTCATTATCCTTATTTAAAATTCATCAAAGTGTAGATTTTACATTATTCTAAGTTTTGTGGGGTTTTATTTTTGTTGTTGTTAAATATTATTTGCATTCCTTCCAGAATAGTTTGTATTGTCAGGATTGGTTTACTCTTTGATTCCAGAAATATCCATTAGCTTATTTCTCAGTATTGAAGTGGGTGAGCTAAATCTGATAATCTTTTTAAGATTTCATTTAATTTTACTGAATTTCAGTCAGAGCTTGTGGGTTATCAAATCATCTTTGTAATCAAGTTCAAATCAATTTATATGAGTGATCTGTGGACTTACAAAAATGTATATTATTTCTCGTAAGAATATATGGATCTATACTATTAAATAAAATTATTTAAATGTATCATTAAATTCTTTCATTCCATATTTATTTTTGTCTGCTACATCCACCTAATTTTAAAATAAGTGTATTGAAATCTACTACATTGCATGCTTACCAAATATTTCTTGATTTTCTAATACATTCTATATTTAGCTTTTATGTTATTTAGTACACACAGGTTTATGAGAGTATTATCTTCTACATCAGTTGTGTCTATTACCATCATAGTGTGCCCCTCTGTTTGGTATTTTTAATATTGAAGTCACCTTGATTAAATTAATATTGCCACCTCTGCTGTGAGTTTTGTTCTCATTTGCTTATATCTCTTTTACATATCTTATTTCCTAACTTTTTAAAACACTCTAAAGCTTACTTTAAAAAAAAAAAGTATGATTTAACCCAGTTTTAACTCTATTGATCCTCTTGCTTCCAATGGAAGATGTCAATCCATTTCCAAATACAAATATTAATTTTATTATTTTCATCTTTATGTCTACTAATTCAATGTCTTTAGTGATTTCTTTTTTTTTTTCCCTTTTCATTTTTTCCCCAGTTTGATGAACTTGCTATTCATTTCACTTCTTGGCTTTTTAATTAAGAAATTCTAGTACACATTTCCATATTCTGGCTGATTGTTTCTCTCTCCAAAGATTCATAATGAGACTCTATTTATTTCACAAAATGGTACTAACTTCTTCCATACCGAATATTTTATTAACCCCATTTTCTTGCCCTTCCATGACATGAGATCTCAGAATACTTTCACCCTCCATTTTTCCTTTCTTTCTTACCAGTGACTAACCCCACCTAGATGATATCTTTAGAATGCTTCTTTTTCCCTCTCCCTCCCAACCTCTACTCAGCTCTGCTTTCACAGAGCTAATTATGCTCACATGTAAGTTATGACAATTTTCCTTACAGATGCTCGTTCTATTTTAATAATCCATATTAGTGCTCCGTTACATTTCACCAGAGCCTGTCATTATCCATTTAGGTATATATGTGTAAACTAAGGTTTATTGCTCTCCACGTGTTCCTCTCTTCCTCATTTCTCCTACCTTGAGATCTCTATTCTGATGGATCCGTTTTTTGGAGCTGGTCTTTGAGCATTTTTCTCTGAAAGAGTAAGTGAACAATCTACTCTCCAAACCCTGATGTCTTTGCAACTACATTCCTTTGAGCCTTGACAGAGGAATCATGACTTGACTAGGCATAGAATAATTAAGTTGCAACCCTTCATCTCAGTAGTCTTTAAATGTATCCCACCATCATGTAGCCTCCAGACGTGTAGACCATAACAGTACTGGCTGTATGATACTTTTTTCCCTTTTAGGTACTGCTATGGGCTAAATTGTATCCCCTCAAATTCATAGCCCTAATACCCATATCTAGAGATAGAGGCTTTAGAGGGTTATTAGGGTTAAATGAGGTCATAAGAGTGGTCTGTAATCTGATAGGACAAATGTTCTTATAAACTGAAAAACGGGCACCAAAGAGCTCTTTCCCTCTCTCCACACACACAGAGGAAAGGCCTTATGAAGACATAGGAGAAGCAGGTTTCTGCAAGCCAGAAGGACAGGCCTCATCAGAAACCAACCTTGCTGGCACTTTGATCTTGGACTTCCAGCCTTTAAAACTGTGAAAAATTAAATTTCTGTTGTTTAAGCCACCCAGTCTGTGGTATTCTGTTATGGCAGCCCAAGCAGGCTAATACAGGTACCTGTATTTTTACCTGAATGTTTGTTAGATTTCTCCTTGGCATTGGAGCTCTACAATTTTATCAGGATAGATCTTGGTGTGTCTTTCCTCATCACCTCCAACTAGAACTTGTTATTTTAATTTTCAGATACATCCCAACCCACCCTCCTTAGGAAAATTTTATTTTCTTATTGGCCAATTATTGCCTCTCCTCACTTTTTCTTTTATAACCTCCTGAAACTATTTTATTTGCATTTTTGGTATCTGAGATTTATTATCCAATTCTCTTATCGGTTCTATCATATTTTCCCAGCTCTGTGTCATCTGAAATATTTCTTTTACCAGGTATTCCAGGTTAAAGATTTGGGCCTCAGCAGTGACTATCTGACTATACTCCCAATCAATCTGCTTACTGGTTTTTTTTTTTTTTCACTTCAGAAATAATGACATAGGATATCCAGACAGTTTTAGAATCTGCATTATCTTTTGTTTTATTCAAGAAATTCAAACTTATCTGCCAATTCTCTACCGCTGTTAAAGAGTTCACTCAACTGGCATCAAAATGCTCCTATAACCTTCATTCAAAAATGAATGAGGGAGCAGAAGCAAGAAGAACTACAGTCCTGCAGCCTGTGGAACAAAAACCACATTCACAGAGAGACAGACAAGATAAAAAGGCAGAGGGCTATGTACCAGATGAAGGAACAAGTTAAAACCCCAGAAAATCAACTAAATGAAGTGGAGATTGGCAACCTCCCAGAAAAAGAATTCAGAATAATGATAGTGAAGATGATCCAGGACCTTGGAAAAAGAATGGAGACAAAGATCGAGAAGATGCAAGAAATGTTTAACAAAGACCTAGAACAATTAAAGAACAAACAAACAGAGATGGACAATACAATAACTGAAATGAAAACTACACTAGAAGGAATCAATAGCAGAATAACTGAGGCAGAAGAACGGATAAGTGACCTGAAAGAAAGAATGGTGGAACTCACTGCTGCGGAATAGAATAAAGAAAAAAGAAATGAAGACAGCCTAAGAGACCTCTGGGACAACATTAAACGCAACAACATTCGCATTATAGGGGAACCAGAAGGAGAAGAGAGAGAGAGAAAGGACCCAAGAAAATATTTGAAGAGATTATAGTCGAAAACTTCCCTAAGATGGGAAAGGAAATATCCACCCAAGTCCAGGAAGCGCAGACAGTCCCATACAGGATAAACCCACGGAGAAACACGCCGTGACACATACTAATCAAACTGGAAAAAATTAAAGACAAAGAAAATTTACTGAAAGCAGAAGGGAAAAAGGACAAATAACATACAAAGGAACTCCCATAAGATTAACAGCTGATTTCTCAGCAGAAACTCTACGAGCCAGAAGGGAGTGACATGATACACTTAAAGTGATGAAAGGGAAGAACCTACAACCAAGATTACTCTACCCGGCAAGGGTCTCATTCAGATTCGATGGAGAAATGAAAAGCTTTACAGACAAGCAAAAGCTAAGAGAATTCAGCACCACCAAACCAGCTCTACAACAAATGCCAAAGGAACTTCTCTAAGTGGGAAACACAAGAGAAGAAAAGGACCTACAAAAACAAACCCAAAACAACTAAGAAAATGGTCACAGGAACATACATAACGATAATTACCTTAAACGTGAATGGATTAAATGCTCCAACCAAAAGACACATGCTCACTGAATGAATACAAAAACAAGACCCATATATATGTTGTCTACAAGAGACCCACTTCAGACCTAGGGACATATACAGAATGAAAATGAAGGGATGGAAAAAGATATTCCATACAAATGGAAATCAAAAGAAAGCTAGAGTAGCAATACCCGTATCAGATAAAATAGACTTTAAAATAAAGAATGTTACAAGAGACAAGGTAGGACACTACATAATGATCAAGGGGTCAAGTCAAGAAGAAGATATGACAATTATAAATATATATTCACCCAACATAGGAGCACCTCATTATATAAGGCAACTGCTAACAGCTATAAAAGAGCAAATCGACAGTAACACAATAATAGTGGGGGACTTTAACACCTCACTTACACCAATGGACAGATCATCCAAAATGAAAATAAATAAGGAAACAGAAGCATTAAATGACACAATAGACCAGATAGATTTAAAAGATATTTATAGGACATTCCATCCAAAAACAGCAGATTACACTTTCTTCGCAAGTGCACATGGAACATTCTCCAGGATAGATCACATTTTGGGACACAAATCAAGCCTCAGTAAATTTAAGAAAATTGAAATCATATCAAGCACCCTTTCTGACCACAATGCTATGAGATTAGAAATGAATTACAGGGAAAAAAACGTAAAAAACACAAACACATGGAGGCTAAACAATATGTTACTAAATAACCAAGAGCTCACTGAAGAAATAAAAAGAGGAAATCAAAAAATACCTAGGGACAGGGCTTCCCTGGTGGTGCAGTGGTTGGGAGTCCGCCTGCCGATGCAGGGGATGTGGGTTCATGCCTCTGTCCGGGGGGATCCCACATGCCGCGGAGTGGCTGGGCCCGTGGGCCATGGCAGCTGGGCCTGCACGTCCGGAGACTGTGCTCCGCGACGGGAGAGGCCACGGGAGTGAGAGGCCCGCGTACAGCAAAAAAAAAAAAACAAAAAACAAACCTAGGGACAAATTAAAATGAAAACATGATGATCCAAAACCTATGGGATGCAGCAAAAGCAGTTCTAAGAGGGAAGTTTATAGCTACACAAGCCTACCTCAAGAAACAAGAAAAATCTCAAATAAACAATCTAAACTTATGCCTAACGGAACTAGAGAAAGAAGAGCAAACAGAATCCAAAGTTAGCAGAAGGAAAGAAATCATGAAGATCAGAGCAGAAATAAATGAAATAGAAACAAAGAAAACAATAGCAAAGATCAATAAAACTAAAAGCTTGTTCTTTGGGAAGATAAACAAAATTGATAAACCATTAGCCAGACTCATCAAGAAAAGAGGGAGAGGACTCAAATCAGTAAAATTAGAAATGAAAAAGGAGAAGTTAAAACAGACACGACAGAAATACAAAGCATCCTAAGAGACTACTACAAGCAACTTTATGCCAATAAAATGGACAACCTGGAAGAAATGGACAAATTCTCGTCCATTTGGACAAAAGGTATAACCTTTTGAACAAAAAGGTATAACCAATGGAAAAAAAGGTATAACTTTCCAAGACTGAACCAGGAAGAAATAGAAAATATGAACAGACCAATCACAAGTAATGAAATTGAAACTGTGATTAAAAATCGTCCAACAAACAAGTCCAGGACCAGATGGCTTCACAGGTGAATTCTATCAAATATTTAGAGAAGAGCTAACACCCATCCTTCTCAAACTCTTCCAAAAAATTGCAGAGGAAGGAACACTCACTCCCAAACTCATTCTATGAGGCCACCATCACCCTGATACCAAAACCAAACAAAGATACTACAAAAAAAGAAAATTACAGACCAATATCACAGATGAATATAGATGCAAATATCCTCAACAAAATACTAGCAAACAGAATCCAACAACACATAAAAAGGGTCATACACCATCATCAAGTGGGGTTTACCCCAGGGATGCAAGGATTCTTCAACATACGCAAATCAATCAATGTGATTCACCATATTAACAAATTGAAGAATAAAAACCATATATCATCTATATAGATGCAGAAAATTCTTTTGACAAAATTCAACAACCATTTATGATAAAAACTCTCCAGAAAGTGGGCATAGAGGGAAACTACCTCAACATAATAAAGGCCATATATGACAAACCCACAGCAAACATCATTCTCAATGGTGAAAAACTGAAAGCATTTCCTCTAAGATCAGGAACAAGACAAGGATGTCCACTCTCACCACTATTATTCAACATAGTTTTGGAAGTCCTAGCCACGGCAATCAGAGAAGAAAAAGAAATAAAAGCAACACAAATTGGAAAAGAAGAAGTAAAACTGTCACTGTTTGCAGATGACATGATCCTATACATAGAGAATCCTAAAGATGCCACCAGAAAACTACTAGAGCTAATCAGTGAATCTGGTAAAGTTGCAGGATACAAAATTAATGCACAGAAATCTCTTGCATTCCTATACACTAATGATGAAAAATCTGAAAGGGAAATTAAGGAAACACTCCCATTTACCATTGCAACGAAAAGAATAAAATACCTAGGAATAAACCTATCTAGGGAGACAAAAGACCTGTATGCAGAAAACTATAAGACACTGATGAAAGAAATTAAAGATGATACCAATAGATGGAGTGATATACCATGTTCTTGGATTGGAAGAATCAATACTGTGAAAATGACTATACTACCCAAAGCAATCTGCAGATTCAATGCAATCCCTGTCAAATTACCAATGGCATTCTTTATGGAACTAGAACAAAAAACCTTAAAATTTGCATGGAGACACAAAAGACCCCGAATAGCCAAAGCAGTCTTGAGGGAAGAAAATGGAGCTGGAGGAATCAGACTCCTTGACTTCATACTATACTATAAAGTTACAGTAATCAAGACAATACAGTACTGGCACAAAAACAGAAACATAGGTCAACAGAACAAGATAGAAAGCCCAGAGATAAATCCACGCACCTACGGTCAACTAATCTATGACAAAGGAGGCAAGGATATACAATGGAGAAAAGACAGTCTCTTCCATAAGTGGTGCTGGGAAAACTGGACAGCTACATGTAAAAGAATGAAATTAGAACACTCCCTAACACCATACACAAAAACAAAGTGAAAATGGATTGGAGACCTAATTGTAAGACCGGACACTATAAAACTCTTAGAGGAAAACATAGGAAGAACACTCTTTGACATAAATCACAGCAAGATCTTTTTTGATCCACCTCCTAGCATAATGGAAATAAAAACAAAAATAAACAGATGGGACCTAATGAAACTTCAAAGCTTTTGCACAGCAAAGGAAACCATAAACTAGACGAAAAGACAACCCTCAGAATGGGAGAAAATATTTAAAAACGAATCAACGGACAAAGGATTAATCTCCAAAATATATAAACAGCTCATGCAGCTCAATATTAAAAAAACAAACAACCCAATCCAAAAATGGGCAGAAGAGCTAAATAGACATTTTTCCAAAGAAGACATACAGATGGCCAAGAGGCACATGAAAAGCTGCTCAACATCACTAATTATTAGAGAAATGCAAATCAAAACTACAGTGAGGTATCACCTCACACGAGTTAGAATGGGCATCCTCAGAAAATCTACAAACAACAAATGCTGGAGAGGGTGTGGAGAAAAGGGAACCCTCTTGCACAGTTGGTGGTAATGGCAATGGATACAGCCACTATGGAGAACAGTATGGAGGTTCCTTAAAAAACTCAAAATAGAATTACCATATGACCCAGCAATCCCACTACTGGGCATATACCCAGAGAAACCCATAATTCAAAAAGACATGCACCCCAATGTTCATTGCAGCACTATTTACAATAGCCAGGTCATGGAAGCAACCTAAATGCCCACTGACAGATGAATGGATAAAGAAGATATGGTACATTTATACAATGGAATATTACTCAGCCATAAAAAGGAACGAAACTGGGTCATTTGTAGAGACATGGATGGATCCAGAGACTGTCATACACAGTGAAATAAGTCAGAAAGAGAAAAACAAATATCGTATATTAATGCATGTATGTGAAACCTAGAAAAATGGTACAGATGAACCGGTTTGCAGAGCAGAAATTGAGACACAGATGTAGAGAACAAACGTATGGACACTAAGTAGGGAAAGCGGCCGGGGGTGGGCGTGGGGGTGGGATGAATTGGGAGATTGGGATTGACATGTATACACTGCTGTGTGTAAAACTGATGACTGATAAGAACCTGCTGTATAAAAAATAAATAAAATTTAAAAATTAAAAAAAAAAAAGAATGAGGGCTTCCTTGGTGGCACAGTGGTTAAGAATCTGCCTGCCAGTGCAGGGGACACGGTTTTGAGCCCTGGTCTGGGAAGATCCCACATGCCATGGAGCAAGTAAGCCTGTGCGCCACAACTACTGACCCTGTGCTCTAGAGCCAGTGAGCCACAACTACTGAGCCCACACACCACAACTACTTAAGCCTGTGCTCCTAGAGCCCGTGCTCCGCAACAAGAGAAGCCCCTGCTAGCCACAACTAGAGAAAGCCTGAACGCAGCAATGAAGACCCAATGCAGCCAAAAAGAAATAAAATATAATAAATTTTTTAAAAAGAATGAAAAATGAATGAATAAATTTATGACATACATACTATGGTCCAGGAAATCTTCAGATGGGTACAGTTCACTTAGTTTAAAAAAAAAAAAACTGACTTAATTATTACCCTCACTGAGCTTATAGTCTAGTGGTGTAGACCGGCAGCATAAAAACCCATAAATGAATATATGGAAACAAAATTTAAGGCATACTATGATAGAATATAAAAGAGTACCATAAGAGAAAATAACAGGTCAGGATGGAGGTGTAGTGATTATTGTAAATAGTATGGTTGGGAAGGCTTCCCTGGAAGTAAAATTTAAGCTGAGAACGAAGGATGAGTTGACCAGTGCAAGATATAAGTGGAACATTGTTCCAGACAGAAAACAACATTTATAATAAGAGTGATCTATTCAAGGTATTGGAAAGAGGGCCACCACAGCTGAAGCAAGCTGGGCTTTGGAGGTTGTATAAAAATGTAGTCCTCATTGTAAGAGCAATGAAAAGCCATTGTCATGTATTAAGAAGAGAGTGTTATCCAACTTTCATGTAAAAAGGATGATTCTGGGTGCTATTTGAAGAATAGATTGAGGGCAGTTGGGTCACAGGTATCTGTACAGAAATAGAAATTGTTAGTGCCTTCTAAACCAGGGGTCAGCAAACTTCTATAAAGGACTAGATAGCAACTATTTTAAGGTTTGCAGTTCATGTAGTCCCTGTCGTAACTAAACTATCACTGCAGCATGTAAACCCCTGCAGACAATACATAAATTAATTAGCATGGCTGTATTCCAGTAAAGTATTATTTACAAGTATAAGTAGTTGGCTAGATCTGACTTGCAAGCTGTAGTTTTCTGAAATTTAGATACTGCTCTTCACTCAGCCCAAAAGATCATCAGGGAGATGCTAATCTCCAAGTTCTGTGATGTATCCCATAGACTGGTCACAGTGACTGTCATATAGTAGGTGTTCAGTAAATATTTGTTTAAAGAAAAAGCAATGTAGAAAGCCATGATATTTAAACTTGTCTAATCAGAAAAAAAAATTAATTGATTCATACCTTGGCTTGGTGTCACTAAACTAGCTTCCTGCCCATAACAAAATTTATTGCAGAATGACTCATCGTCAGTGATACTGGTCAATTAGCTTAGTGGAGAACGTATTTCAAATTTGCCTTGACTTGTATTTCTCTCTAATATCCTATTTTTTTCTTATTAATGGAGAGATTCTACATGTGATAGATGTCATCCCTTCTTGTTTTGGAATATTTTACAGTCTCCTTTTGGTGTTAGTGTATACTTAAATAGATTCAAGGTTTTTTATTTATCCTTACTTGATGGATAAGATTTATATATTTACGATATTTAATCATGTGATATTTGGATGTTGGATATTGGAAAGCGCATGTATCTAAGCAGTATCCCCAACACCAAGATGCTGGGTGAGCATGAAAAACCTGGTGCATTTTTTATTACTAGTGAGTAGGGGGCATAGAATTTACATGACAAGACCCCATAAACAGAAAAGATTAGTAGATAGAAACCTGAGCTTGAATTAGTAGGAATTGGGGATGATTTTGGCATTAACGTGTCCATTACCTTTGTTTCCTTGAAAAAGTCATCATTGCGCTTCTTATGGGGTGCTAGTTATGACGGTGATAGGTGTTTGCTAATTTGAAATGGGGATTGGGAAAGGTATTGCAATGTTTAAATAAAAGCTTAACCCATGTAAACCTTTCTTAAAGTTTATTTCTTTTTAGCTCAGCTTCAGATGTCATATAGGAGGCAACACATGGTCAATAAAAACTCCTTGGAATCTGCCAGCCAAGCTGTTCTTTGTCCTCATTATATTCCCTGTGAGACTCCAGGGATCACTGCTATGAGGATTGTTTTCTTGTAAGAAAAATATCATGACTGATTCATGGTAAGTTAGTATAGTTACAGTAGCTTATTTTTAAAGCTTTGAGAAGGTTTTTTCTTACATATATTTTTCGAAAATAAATGTATAGTCAGTGGAAAACTTGAAAAGTACACAAAATAAAAAAAATAAATAAAGCGATGAAACCACTCTGCAGGGAGACACCCAGTTGTACATAAAATTGGGATCATGCTGAAAGCATTGCTTTGTGACCTGCTTTTAAACACTTTATAACATAGCATATACATGACATTAGCAAGTCTTCTCGATATGGTTATTATTGGTCCTATCAAAAAGTATTTGATAATAACTTTGGACACATTGCTTGAGTCTAAGTTTTCACTATTATAAGTAATAGTATGAAGAATGTTTTTGTACATATTAATCGTGTTTTCTTAAATTACAAAAAGTATAATTTAAAGTATAAAACATATAGATATTTTTAAACTCTTGACACATAACCCTGAATTACCCTTCAGAGAGTTAACGACATATTTGCTGCAGCAGTGCAAGATATTAGCAGTTTTGGTATATCTCACCAATACTGAATATTGCCTTTATTTTTTTTGCAACTACACAGACTATAAGTATTTAATTTCTTTGGCTTTGATTTTTAATTAGTTTAATTTAAAAAATTGTCATTGATACTTCCTACTTTATAAATTATTCATCTCACTTTTTCTCAATAGCTATTTATTTTTATATACTTATAATTCTATTAGCCTTTTGCCTAAATATGTCTTTATATGTAGCAAATATTCTCTCAGTTTGTCATTTATATTTTAACTGTGTTTATGAAGTTTTCATTACACACAAATTTTAAATTATATTCAATGATAGTCCACATCTATTTAGTTTTACTACATGTTCCAGATTGTACTAAATTATTGACACATGCTATTTTATTTAATCTGTAAATCACCTCTAATGTGCATATAATAATTATTCTTATTTTCAGATGAGGAAACTGAGGCAAAGGGAGGTGGCTCAGTGTCCTGCCCAAGGTCACACACCAACTAGTAAGCAGCAAAGCTGGCCTTTAAAGCCAGACAGTCTGACTCCAGAGTCCACTTGGTTAATTATTATGTTTTCTATATTTTCTTTGAGGTTTTCGCCTCAAAGAGCCTGACCCCCTCTAAATTGGATAATTTCCCATTTCTGATACTCCTCTCTTTGCCTAGCTCTCCATTTTCTTCTTTTCCTTTCTCTTTCCCTTCCTCTTTTCCCCTTTGCCTTCCTTTTCTCCTTCTCCACATTCTATATTCTCTTTATTCCATCTGGAATTTATGTTGAGTTACGGTGTGAGGTAAAAATGCAAGTTAGGTCTTCAAATTGTTAAACGATTACTCCTATACTACTTATTAAATAATCTAGCATTTTGTCAATTATTTATAATGCCATCTTTATCATATGGGAAATAGTCATACTCGGATGTGTATTTTATTTCATTGTTCTGTTATTATTGTAGCTGTTTATGCTGTTGTTGTTGTTATAGCAATACCACATAGTTTAAAATGTTTTAGTTCCGTAATGTTTTATTATCCGAGAATGTAAATACTTTTTCACAACTATCTCAACAAATTGACGGTAATAATTATACGCTCTGCTATATAGACTTTTTATTGTGTTAGCCTTTCCCCCTTTTTGCTTTACACTAGTTTTCAAATAATGTGTTGTTCCCTAGCACTCCAAAGTAATCATTGGGAGTATTTTATTTTTGTTTTTCTGTATCATTGTAAACTGACGGATTTAAACATACTGACGTGCCCTAATTAACTATCTTTGGTCAGTGGAAACTCTCTATGTTTTACGATGGATCATTTTCAATCAAACACTAACAATCTTTGGTTACTTTCTATGATCCAGACTTATTTTCCACATTTCCTACCCCAAATCAGGAATCAACCATATCTTCAAGGATCACTGGTTAATTTTGTGGTTAAGTAGTTCAAGATCTGAGTGTTAAAGATGCTCATTGCTATTGCTTTGGTCACAGTTTCTAGGTTTTTTTCACTGAACAAAAAAACTATATTATGAGTCCATGCTGATATTTCCATTCCAATGAAGGATTATAGTCTTTCGCATATATTATTTGATTTATCCTTTGATGCTAAAAATCTTTATTAACATAATCATTTACTTGATAAACACTCACAACTGATTATAATAATTTAAGATGTGTGCATTTTTTGTTTTAGCTCTTTTATCTTTAGCATATAATCCATTAAGGGTGTACAGTGAAATGACTGTGTTTTAAAGTCATTTGAAAAATCTTATCTCTGTATTGTTATTCCAATCACTCAATTCAAAGATTTATATGTCAATTTTACATTTAATAGTTAGCAATTCCTTATGTAATTTTGTTCCAAAAATAATATGTATTTATATGGTGTTCATGTCACAACAAAACAAAGTGTATTAGAGAAGTCTAACTTCTACCCCTGTTTCTGCCTCCCCCTATAGAATTTCAAAATATACGGTTTTCCTTCCATTTTTTCAATATAGGAGATTCTATCTATCTATCAATCTATCTATTCATAGATCTGTCCCCCTCTCTTTGTTAAATGGTGGTATAATATGCAAAACTTTCTCTTTCTTGCTTTTTTTTAACTTAACAATACACCCCAGTCTCATAAAGTAGCATATAAATTTAAATTTTAATTATGTAGTAGCTCATTATGTATTCATAATTTATTTACCTAGTTCCCTTTTGATGGAAAAATGGGTCAGTATTTTACTAGGATAAATTGCTAAAATGAACCTTTGTGAATATGTCTTTCCATAATTTTAGAATGTATCATTGTGATAACTTTCTAAAACAGAGATTGCTGGGTCAAAGAGTATATGCATATATACTTTTGCTAGCTATTACTAAATTGGTTATGCAATTTTACCTTTCCACTGGTAATCCATGAGAGTGTCTATCTTTGCTGGCTAAACAACAGGGTATTTTGTCAAACTTTTGGATTTTGTCAATTTGAAAAGTATTTCAGTATAGTTTTTAATTTTCATATTTCTTACTATGAGTGAGGCTGACATCTTTTCATTTGTTAAGGACCATTTGCTTTTTAGTTTCTATAAACTGATGTCTTTATGTATCTTGCCTATTTGTGTATAGGGTTGTCTGTCTTGTTTTATTTTTTAGAGGTTCTTTTATTATTAAGATTACTAATATTTTTGCTGTTATTTACAAGTAATTTGCAAACTGTTTTGGTACTTGAAAAATTATATTTTATATAATTTTATATTATATTTCATTTTAATTGATTCTAATATAAATATTTCTATATAATAAAATATATATTATATATATAAAGTTAAGTATAGACAGATAGATAAATAAATAGGCAGACAGATAGATAGGTAGCTTTCCCCCATGATTCTGGATTTTTGAATTATCGTTAGGTAAATTATCTCCATTTCCACATTATTATATAATTAATTTATATTTTCTTCCACTATATGTAAGCCTTTATTTTTCACATTTAAATCTCTGATTCATTTTGAATTTTCTTTTTGTATGTGGTATGAGGAATAAGCCAAATTTAAATTTTGTATCCATATATTGGATTTCCATTTATCAAGAAGTTTATCTTTCCTCACTGCTATGAGATGCTATGATATTGTATATTAAATTTTCATATGAAAGTTATATTTCTGGCTCTGTTCACAATGTTTTAATTATAGAGTCTTTTGCTAGTTTTGATTTCTGTTCTTGCAAATTAACTTTACAATTACCTTGTCAGGCTCCAGAAAAAAATACAATTTTTTAAAAAAACTGAGATCCTATTTTATTCGTATATTAACTTACGGATTCTACTTTTTAATGATTTTGAATGTTCCTTCCAAGAACATGGTATGCCTTTCCATTTGTTCAAATCTACTTTTCTCTCTGTCAGGAGTGTTCTATAATTTTCCTCATATAATTTTTGCACATTTTTCTCGGTTTTTCTTTTGCTGTTATAAATAAAGTCTTCTCTTTTAAAATATCTTCCAGATAGCTTTGTTTGTATATTTGGAGTTTCTAGCTTTTATGTATAGATATTCACGCTGCATATTTATTTTACTTTGCTTAGTTTTGATAATAAGACTTCTATGGATTTTTTTAGGCTTCCCAGATAACTAATCATTTTATTATCAAATAATTATAATTTTACTTCTTCCTTTTCAATTCTTAAGGCTCTAGCTGCATTCCTGTCTAATTCCATTGCTAATACCTCTCACACATGATGAATAGTTCTGAGCATAATGGGCCCCTTTATCCTTTACCCTATCTTAGTAAGTCTTTATTTTTCCCCATTAAAAATAATGTAGGATTTGGGATTGGGGTAAATATATTTAATCCTGTTAAGGAACACAAAAATATTTTGTGTTTTTTTAAAACATGGATGATTTTGACTGAAAAAATTTTTAAACATTTTGTCATATTCCCCAAAACAATGTACTGAAACTGTCAATATATATAAATTTTAGGGAGGAGAGAGGCATGTTTATATCTCTCCATGTTCTTTAGTAGGGTCTTGTGGTTTTCTACATGTAAAGTAGGGTTCTTTATTTTGTTCACTGGTGCCCATCAAGGCCATTAATCCACGTCTGGCACAGTACAGATGTTCAATAAATACTTGATAAAAGAAAATGAATAAGTAGACACGTGTATTTCTTTTTGTATAATTATGAGCATTTACACTGCATTCTGCTTTTAGTGAGAGATTTCTGTTATGCTTTTCACATTATTGCATATATATATGTATACATAAATATACACACAAGCTGTTGCTTTGTTAAAGACATCTTTATTGAGGCATAATTCATATTCAATAAAAATCATCTATGTAAATTGTACAATTCAATGCCTTTAGTGCATTTACAGAATCGGGCAACCACCACCATGACCTAAGTTTGGAACATTTTCATCACCCCAAAAGGAAAACTCATGCCCACTGGCAGCTACTCCCTGGTTGCCCCCCTAAAAATCAGTAATCTATTGTCTGTTTCTATAGATTGGCCTATTCTAGACATTTCATATAAACGGAATCATACAATATGTCGTCTTTTGTGACTGGCTTCTTTCACGTAGCATAAGATTTTCAAGGTCCACCCATGTCATCGTACCTGTCAGTACTTAATTCCTTTTTTTTGAGAAATAATATTGTATAGATATACCATCCTGATTTATCCATCCACCAGTTCATGAACATTTGGAGAGTTTTCACGTTTTGATTATTATGAATAATGTTGCCAGAAACATTCATGTTCCAGTTTTTTTAGATATGTTTTCTATTCTCTTACGTACATACCTACAAGTGGAATTGCTGAGTCATATAAGGTAGCTCTATATTTGACATTTAGAGGAACTGCCAAGCTATTGAACAAAGTGGCTGCACCATTTTAGATTTCTACCAGCAATGTATAAGGGTTACAGTATCTTCACATCCTTGCTAAAACTTATTATCTCACTTTTTGATGATAGCCATCTTAGTGGAGTTGACATTCTATCACCTCATGGTTTCGATATGCATTTCCTTAATGGTTAATTATGTATCTTTTCATGTGCTTTCTGGCCACTTGTTTATTTTCTTGAGAGAAATGTCTAGTGGAATTCCTTTGTGCTTCTGTTTTCCTTTTTTATTATTGATCTGTAAGAGTTCTTTATACATTCTGGATACCTGCATCTTATTAAACATTAATTTGCAAATGTTTTCTCTCATTCTGTGGGTTGTCTTTCCACTTCCTGAGGGTACTATTTGCAGCAGACACATTTTTAATTTTTACGAAGTCCAATATATCTATTTCTTTTTTGTCCCATGTGCTTTTGTGTCACATCTAAAAAGGGTTTGCTTAATCTAAGACCAAGGAGCTTTATTCCTATCATTTCCTCTAAGAGTTTTATATCAATAGTTTGAGCTCTAACTTTTAGGTCTGTGATTCGTTTTTGAGGTAATTATTGTGTGTGGTATATAAGGAAGGGGTCCAACTTTATTCTTTTTTTTTTTTTTTTTTTTTGCGGTACGCGGGCCTCTCACTGTTGTGGCCTCTCCCGTTGCGGAGCACAGGCTCCGGACACGCAGGCTCAGCGGCCATGGCTCACGGGCCCAGCTGCTCCGCAGCATGTGGGATCTTCCTGGACCGGGGCACGAACCCGTGTCTCCTGCATCAGCAGGAGGACTGTCAACCACTGCGCCACCAGGGAAGCCCCAACTTTATTCTTTTGCATCTTAATATTCAGCTATCCTAGCACCATTAGTTGGAAAGACTATTCTTTTCCCCCAAGAAATTGTCTCGGCGCCCTTGTCAAAAGTCATTTGACGGGCTTCCCTGGTGGCGCAGTGCTTGAGGGTCCGCCTGCTGATGCAGGAGACACGGGTTCGTGCCCCGGTCCAGGAAAATCCCACATGCTGCGAAGCGGCTCGGCCCGTGAGCCATGGCCGCTGAGCCTGCGCGTCCGGAGCCTGTGCTCCGCAACGGGAGAGGCCACAACAGTGAGAGGCCCGCGTACCGCCAAAAAAAAAAAAAAAAGTCATTTGACTGTGAAGATAAGAGTTGACTTCCAGACTCTCAATACTATTCTTTTGATCTATATGTCTATCTTTGGGCCAGTATCACTTTGTCTTGTTTACTAAAGACGTGTAACAAATTTTGAAGTTGGGAGGTTTGATAGCTCTAAATTTGTTCTTCTTTTTAAAAATTGTTTTAGCTATTCTGGGTCCCTTGTATTTCCACAGCTTTTGCTCTTGAATATGTAGTTTGAAACCAGCCAATATTCCAAATTCTAACATTTGCTTTACTAGAAGTTTTAGTTGTTTCATTTGGTTTTATCAAGAGATCAATTATGAACTTTCCCCTCTCTCTACTGCTTCTTATAACTCTAATTTCTCCCTATCATTTTCATCACTAAAATTTCAGATCAATGTTAAATAATAGTAGTGATTGAATGAATCCTGTAGCATTCCTGACTTCAATGAGAATTATTTTAAAGGCTTACTGCTAATTATGATGTTGGCTATTAATTTTAGATAATGCTCTTGATCAAATTCTTCCTGGCTCATTAAGACCTTTTGATCAAGAATGAATACGGGTTTTCTCAAATTTCTGAGTCTTAATTTTCCTATCTAAGGAATGAGGGAATTGAGGCCAGATTGGATCAAAGAGTCCAGAGAAATATTTTCTGGCTTTGGGGTTAGACACAACTGGGTTTCTTTTCAGCTTTTCTAACCAGCTCTGGGATATTGGACCTGTTCATCATTATTTCCAAGCCTAAATTCCTCATCGATGATGAACTCTGTCTAATCATACGTACCTTGTAGATTTTAAGGGTTAGAGCTAATATATTAAGTAAAGAGCCTAACATCTAATAAACAATCAAGACACAGTAGCTTTTATTGGTTTTATGATCTACAAGTCCTTTCTAGCTCTAATGTACTATGGAGTATTCTGTACTTACCTTTTCACAACCTGGACTCAACTACACCAGAAACTGGACTGCCAAGTAATTATACCTAACTTGAAAGGATTGGAGTTTTAAACTTAAGGTTGTTAAAGGACAGAATGAATTTTCCCAATTAGATCCCTGATGCTTTTCTTATGGCATATAGATCTGCCACATAGCAGTCAACATAAGGAAACACAACAGTGGAATTGAGGTAAGGTTTTGTGTGTTAGTTGCACAAAGTAACATGAGTGTTAGTTGACTGCTTCACAGAGATTCAGACAGACCTTAGAGTTAGAAGGGCTATCAGCAGGCAACTAATTCAATCTCAGACACAAAGCATCACTATTCACTCTGTGACTTCATTGTGACCCCGTTTATCATGCCATTTATCACAACTTTTCACCAGTGTATCTTTTAAGGTAACTAATAATCTTTTACCATGAATTTAGTGACTTAAGGTGCATGTCTCATGTCTCTCGAGTCAAGCACCATTTGATAGTCAAACCAGTATTGAATTCTTAGTAAGTACAGTTAAGTGAATAAATAGATCTATAGTTGAAAGGATAAATGAATGGATGAACTAATAAGTTAATTAACAAATTAATCACCTACCTTTGTGCTTTTCCCATTCCATTTCCATTCATTAGGTTTAAACATATAGAAAAAAATAATTCATGTGCAATCATGTAAATAGGTAACCTAGGAATCACATTTCCCGCAAGACCTAATTCTATCACTGATATCATTTCTAAGTGCTCTCCATTAATTAATTAATTAGTTTAGCTAAGGCAATCTGATTATGGTATGCTTGGAAGGGTGTCCAAAGATTGAAACACTATATACTTATATATGTGTGTGTGTGTGTGTGTGTGTGTGTGTATTTTTTAGGGTGAATTCCAGAATTGCTTTTCTGGAATTTGTAGCTTACTAATCCATCTTGAACAACTAGTTCATGGAAGGAACAGTGTGGGAGACTCTTGCAGTGTCACCAGAGAAAGCATTATTGGATACCTACTGCCTATTTTCCTTTTTTCCCCCAAACACCTGAGTACCCTCAAATCCCACTGCATGTTGTCATGTTTATGTTTATCAGTATGTTTACAGATGCTCTAATTAATTCTTTGTAATTGCATAGTATTTTCTGCCTCTGTTTCTCTCCACTGTCTCAGCCTTGGAAACAAGATGTTCCACCCCTGGAGACTGCCCTGGTAAAAGCCTATTAAGTTTGGAGACTCCTGCAGGGGTGAGTCAGGACTGAAGATCCTGTGGAAGCCATCTCCATGGTAAGGTACCAACAGGAACTGAACTGCTCTATTGCTCTTTTCCTGAGTGTGGAGAGACTGGGGGCAAAGGCTTAGATAAAAAGAGATTTGTTTTTGGATTTTTTTTTCTTTTTAGTTTTCTTTTCAAAAAACATGCAATTGAATTCAGAATTTGAGAAAGGCTATGTTTATGGCAAATGAAATATGATCCACAACCAGACGCAAAACTTTCCACTACTTCTCTTCACCATTCCCAGCTCATCTGTTCTCTCCAACACCTGCCTCTGGCCCATCCCAGCCCTATCATTCTATGTATACTATCCTTTGCCATGAATTTGGTACTGAATGTCCACTGCTTGCTCTGCCACTGGCTCCCCTCTAAAAGTTTGCTTACATTTCTACCCCTCCCTTCTTAACTTGCTCTGTAATTTGAACTTACATTCTGTAGAATAGAAAGAAAATGAATTTTGGAGTGAAGCAGTCCTGGGTTCCAGCCCTAATCTCTTCTACTCACTAGCTGTGTGACTTTAAAAAAGTTACTAGACCTCTCACAATGTGTTTCACTGCCCATGAAATGGAAAACATAACTCCCCTGCAGGGTTGCAGTGAAGCTTAAAGAATGTAGCATAAAGTAGGGGTTAAGAACGTAGATTTTTGCATCAGATTGTCTGGATCTGAATCTTTCTTTGTCTTTTAATCACTTTTAGAACAAGTTACTTAATTTTTTTTATTGAAGTATAGTTGATTAACAATATTATATTAGTTTCAGGTGTACAACATAGTGATTCAATATTTTTATAGATTATACTCCATTTAAAGTTATTACAAAATGATGACTACATTTCTCTAGGCTATACAATATATCCTTGTTGCTTATCTAGTTTAAACACAGTAGTTTGTACTTCTGTATCTCATACTCCTATCTTGCCCCTCCCCACTGGTAAACACTAGTTTGTTCTCTATATTGTGAGTCTGTTTCTGTTTTGTTATATACATTTGTTTGTTTTATTTTTTAGATTCTACATATAAGTGATAACAGAGTGTTTGTCTTGCTTCATCTGGCTTATTTCACTGAGCATTAACAGCTGTTTCCATATCTTGGCTATTGCAAATAACGCTGCTATGAAAATTGGGGTGCATTTATATTTTCGAACTAGTGTTCTCATTTCCTTCAGATATGTACCCAGGAGGGTAATTGCTATATCATATGGTAGCCCTATTTTTAGTTTTTTGAGAAAACTTCATACAGCTTTCCATAGTGGCTGCGCCAATTTACATTCTCATCAACAGTGCACAAGGGTTCCCCTCTCTCCACATCCTCACCAACGTTTGTTATTTGTGGTCTTTTTAATGACAGCCATTCTGACAGGTGAGAGGTGATAGCTCACTGTGGTTTTGATTTGCATTTCTCTGAAGATTAGCAATGTTGATATCTTTTCATGTGCCTGTTGGCCATCTGTATATCTTCTTTGGAGAATGTCTATTTGGGGCTTCTGCTCATTTCTTAATCATGACTACAATTTACTATTAACACCTGTAGATAGCTACTGGAATCTTGGCCTTTTTCATCTTTCAATATCACCAATGACGATTATATTAAGAAAACTCAAGCATCTTACAAATGGCTCATCTACTGTTGAGAACTGTCCAAATTTTCTTCCCCAAATTTACTTGAAATCTGTGGTTACAACCATAGATCACAGTTACTGATGCTACAAGAAGCAGACTTCAAGATAATTCTGGAGTAAGAAATAACTGCCTACAGATTTTGAAAAGTCTCTAAACCAGAAATATTGGCAATAATGTCTCAATATCACCTGGAACCACTGGCCCCTAAGCAATGAGAATTGCTGCGTACAACTCCTCAGCTGTATCCTAGACTCAACACAGCAGGCAAACTCTCTGCAGGCTGCTCTCTCACCCCTTTTATGAGATAGGAGTTTTGTAGCCACAGTTAATTTTCTGTTCTGCCCTCTAGGTAGATATCACTTCCATCTTATTTGTGTCATATTAGTGTCTGTAAATCCTACCAGAGAGGACAACTCAAAACAAAACAAAACAAAACAAAACAAAACAAAACAAAACAAAACAAACTTCCATAAGATCCTTGTTTTTTTTCCTTTCAATCTCCAAGAATACTTCATTTCCTGCTTTGGGAAACAACCTCTTGTCTCTTCCTGCCATCTGGACTTTTTAGTTTATCACTTTGGTCTTAGAAACTTACCAAATCCCTGTGTTCTCTGTTGGGCAGAGCTTTAGCCCAAGTGATGCTTTCTCTATTCCACATATCTACAGCCCTGTCTAATGCACTCTTCTGCCTTGGCATTATCTGTGATCTCTGGGTTCTTCTATTGGCTTTCCTTCCTTGCTAGTCACTGTGTATTTTATAAACAGCTTGACTGATGGGTTTCACTTAAAGTAATGTGGTTTCAGCCCAAATTAATGCTTAGGAGCAGCAGATGAAATTTTAGTTTCTGAAATGCAATGGATGTAAATCAGATTAATTGTCTCACTGACTCTGGGAACATCCGGGGATCTCATTTCCTGCCTAAGTCTCCGGAGCTTTCACATTAACTTTTGGCAGGTCATGTGGTTGGGCCCAGTCATTCATCACCAACAACTACACTGAAAACACATCAGGTTGAAAATTTTGACGAGTAGATTGGGTTCTGCTTTCCAGTAAAGCAAATTTCAGTAACATAGCACATTTGGCATTTTATTTTTTAACTCTTTTCTCTACCCCAGAAAGAATTCCACATGTGAACATTGGGTATACAAGGGGATGTTTTTCTTCTGCCATTACTCTAGAAAGAGACAAGACCACATGGCTACAGAGTTCTTTCCTGAACAATATGCAATTTCAAGAAAGGAATTTCATGCTAGGCCACCACTTCTTAGTTCTCCTAAGGTTTATTGAGCTTTCCTCAATAACAGAGATAGGCATTATGGAGGTTTTGTGATGAAAAGCAGGGAAAACAAATATCCATATAAATATCTGTTACTGATGTTCACAGCAACTTTATGTATACTAGCCAAAGTCTGGAAACACCCTAACGTCCGTGAACAGGTGAACAGATAAATAAGTTGTAGCTATATCCAGATAATCATATACCACTCAGGAATAAAAAAGAATGAACTATTGATACACACAACAACACAGATAAATCTCAAAATAATTATCCTAAGTGAAAGAAGCCAGACAAAAATAAAAAAGAGTACAAACATACATGATTCCATTTATATAAAATTCTAGAAAATGCAAACGAATCTGTAGACTCAGAAAGCAGACTGGTGTTTGCCTGGGCATGTAACAAGGAGCTGGGGTACAGACGGAGAAGGGCAGGTGGGAAGGAATGCAAAGGGGCACAAGGAAATTTGGGAGCTGATGGAGATGCATTCATTATTTTAATTGTGGTGATGTTTCCACACATTTGTTTCTCATAAGCGAATTGCATACTTTAAGGAAATTGTTTACTGAATATCCATTAGGTCTTAATTAAAACAAAACCAAAAACCAGGGATCTGGAGTCAGATTTCTTGGGTTCATCTTGTGTCTCCAACACTCCTGAGATGTGTGATGTTGGCAATTTACCCATCTTCTTTATTCTCCTTTCCTCAATCATGAGAGGGGAAAAATATTAACCTATCTAATAGGGTTACTGTGGGTATTAAACTTCTTGATCACGTGAAGCACCTGAAGCAATGTCTAGTACCCCATCAGTGCTTAATAATGTATTATCAGCATGTTTATTGTGTATCTGGCACAGTGTTTGGCAATTTACAGACATCATCTCATCCGATCCTCCCAAGAATCTGGTGAAGTGCTCGTGTTCATCACACCTAGAGACAGAAACTGATGTCCCTTGTCATGTAGCTAATGACAAAGCTGTAAGGCCTGTCTAACTCCAAATCCTTTATGCTGCCTCTCAGTAAGCCACAAGTCCAGCCCAAGGCTCAGGCCAATCCTTTTCATGCACTCTCTGTATCCTTAGGAAAATGAGGAAGTAAAGGAGAATTGCTGAGGGCTTTTGTACAGTGTTCCCCTTTGTGGATGCTGTGAATTTCTGGGTTATATTGGCTAAAAGACTTCCTGGCCTCTAGGTAACTCCAGCTAAGCTCTCTGCAAGTTGATCAACGGGCGTTTGTCATAAATGGGCACCCTGTGTAAGATTTTCATATCTTCAAATTTTTTTTACTTTTTTCTTTACTTCTTCCTTTTTTATTTCTTTTATTTTGTTTCTTTTTTCATTTTCTGTTTTAAAGTTTTCTTTTATCTTTTTTTAAGGATAAATGAGCACTCAGGTGAGTAGAATTAGTGTGAAGTAAAGACCCACAATAACTAAGGAACATGGAGTCCAAATTAGGGATATTTCACATACAAAAGTCTACAGAATCTCATCCTTACACTCTGTCCAAGACTTGCTTTTAGGAAGGAGGTAACATGGTGATGGGAGTGGAAGAACACAGGACAAAGAAGGAGGGCAGCTGGAGGTAGGTTCACATCCCATCACTCATATCCTTCTGGTGCTGGACAAGTCTCTACATTTCCCTGAAATCCAGAAGGTTCTGTACAATAGCAATAATAACCCTCCTTGAACGTCACTTTCTAGTTGCATACAGGATGCTTGCCTGGCTTGTTTCTTCTGTTTCTTATAACAAGGTAAGTATTACTATGTTCACTAATGGAAACGGAAGCTCAGAGAGGTTAACTATTGCCTTTTAAAGCTGGTTAGTGGCGAAATATTGATTACAACCTTGTACACAAGGCCTACATTACAGAACTGATGTGAGAATGAAGAAAGATATCTGGACAAAAATGTATCTGTGGGGTTGCAGCCTCCAAAGACTGACTAAGAAAATCATTTCATGTTTGGAGGATGGTATGTAAAAGAAAGGAAGAGGCCAAAGTTCATTATGACATTCCCAGATGAGCAGTCTTTGGAGGGTCATTATAAAAAGCCAGGAAAAAGAATGCTCTTAGGTGACATGAAAGCAAGGTTTGGATTAATTTAGAAACATCTTTAATGTACTTGATAAGGTAGAAATTAACCCCCATCCAAAGGCAGTTCCAAACCCTGATGGAAAATTCTTGGTTGAATAGAGATGAAGAAGGCACAGGAAGGAAGATTTTGACCCTAAAGAGATGTCTTTTGTCCCTAAGATAAAAGGAAGCAATGATACAGAAGGCTGACAAGTGTTTTGTTAAGAACAATGGGAGTGAGATATAGCAAACATAAAGAACCTCTTAAGTGAAATACATAGAAACCATCAATTCCAAAGTATCTTAATCTCAGTAAGAAAATCCTTTTGCTAAAGCCTTATTAAGGGGTGCAGTGTTTAGCCTTAGGGGATGCATAAGGAGTGATGCTCTATGCTCTCCTTGGGGAAAGAAAACAAGTGTGGCCTTCTCATCTCTATTTTCTTAAATGTGTCCTAGTTCTTATTATGGGATCCCTCAATATTTTTCTAATGGCTTATTTCTCCCAAAATGCACTATTTGAATTTTTCCAAACTGTATTTTTTTCTTCCTATTTCCTCACTATGTATCTAGACCCTCCAAGTTCACTCTGCTAACCAAATCAGCATCCTTGTCAAATTTAATTATTACACTGTGTGCTCCCCCTTCCACATCATTAGGAAAGATGCTGAATAAGACAGGGTCCATGTCGCTGTCTTTCCAAAACGCTGTCATTTCTTCTACCTTCCCTTTTCACGTAACCAGCCAGCTCTGGGCTGCTGCAATTGCTCACCTCCATGCTGACTTAAATGCCCCAATGGGCTATCATTTTGTGAAGGGCTCTGTGCAATGTGTTAATAAAGTCAAGATCAGGGACACTCACTGTATTCTGTTTGTCCTCTCATCTGCTGATTAAAGCCAATAATGGAGTTGAAATTTGCCTGGCAAGATTTCCTTCACCTCATTATTAGTTCTACAGTTAGGTTCATATTTCTCTTTCTCATTTAGATGTTTACACACACACACATACGCACACACACATACTTCTTATAATTTGAACATATTTTTTATTTGCTGTTAAGGAAATTAAGTTCAACTTAGAGCCTGCTGATATAGATCACATTCTGGAAGAATCATCTGGAAATCAATGACTAATGTCTTACATTTTCAACTCCAAGAGGAGTCAAAGCAGGCCCTGGCCTGTTTGCCAGGGTTTTGTTCTGGGTGGGGTTTTATGGGGCTAGTAAAGGAGTTGAGGATTCCTACCAGTCCCTACTCCAGTTGCCAACAACAGTCAAAAGTTCACTGTGAAATGCTGAGGTTTAAATAAAGGCGTAAAAAAAAAATCCAAGTGTCAAATCAAGGAATCATAGGCAAAAAGCAAAGAAGGCATGATAGAGGCAAAATGGTGTGGACATGAGATCCGAATAAGAGACTAGGACGGTACTGAGTGGAGATTTGGGGAGAGCTTTCATGAGCACCTGGTCAGAACATAAATGGGTTGGGGAGTTTCTATCTTATCAGCTGCAGGAGCTTGCTGATGCAATTAAAGGGTGGATCAAGACCATGAATCGTTGGCATCATCTTCACCAACCTAGGAGGTAGGTAAGTACTTTTATCATAGAATGTGAGAATTTAGAGCAAGAGGGCGTCTTAAGGTAATCAACATCTCCTTTGGGTTCCAAAACTCTTGCATCTCACATACTTCATTTTGCATTCATAGTGAGAGTGCTCCAAGTGGAGAGCGTATCACTGGACAGCGCTCAGAGCAGCATGACACAGCTGAAGAACCGAAGGCGGGTCCAAATCCATGGAACACATGGTGCAAGGAGGGTGTCACTGAATTGAGACTTGTCTAGGTAAACAGGGGCCAAAGGAATATATTCAGTATGTAAAGTAATTTAGACTAGAGCCTAAGGACAAACGGAAGTTACTGAAGGTTTTAAGCAGGGCAATGACATTAATCCTCTCTGCAGTTTGGAAACGTAAGTCTGGAAGCAAGCTGCACTCTGGGTGGGCAGACTGGAGACAAGACACCTAATAGGAGACGATGGTAGGAGTCCACGGAAAAGTCAACTGTGGCCTAAGCTGGGTGAAAGTAAGAAAAATATGGTCAATTCTAGGTATTAGAAGGCATGGAGGATGAGACTGGAGGGAGAAGTCAAAGACGATTCTGAGGGGTTTCATTGGAGCACCAAGACTAGTGCTACCATCACTAGATAGGGAGCAGCTGAGGACAGTGGATTCAGGCAAGAGATTAATAAATTATAGATATAATAACCATATTTATTGATGTTTCTCTCTTTGCTATTCATATATATTGATATGAACAGAATATCAATACGTGATATGTGAATATCATATACACTTCCAAATATTAATCTCATAGGGTCTTCACACTGATCCTATGAGACAGGGGGAAAAACTAAAGACACACAGTCAGTCAAGCATGGAGCCAGGTTCAAAACCAGTGGGTCGGAGTGCAGAGTTGAGTTGAGTCTGCAACAGGTCCTTGTGGAAGCGCCCTGCAGACCTGGATCTCAGGAGAGAGATCTAGGCTAGGTATATAGAGAGAATGCAGTTCTCAGTATTTACATCCCCAAGAGATTCATCCAAGGAAAACTGATTTTTGTTCCTGGACTTCAACATTTGTTTAATGCTAATGCGTGGAAAGTATTATATAGCAGGCACAGGAAAGAGCGTTTACTCTTATCCCTGTCTCCTTAGCCATTCTTCCTGCCCAGTAAATAGCATCAGACAACTGAGAAGACACACAGTGATTCTCTTCTTCCTTCTGAGCCTTGCCCAGACTCATCTTTCCTAAGCCTGGATGCACATCAGAATCACCAACATGGCATTTGAAAAATACAGATGCTTAAGCCACACTCCAAACCTACTAAATCTGCATCACTGGAGTTTTTGTTGTTATCCTTTGGTTAACAGACATTTCAAGTGCATAGCCACAGTTGAGAATCACTGTCCCATAGACCCAAAACACCTCTGAAAGTGAAGGGACTAAGGAAAGAAAGCCAAACCACCAAGAGTTCAAAGACGCCTGGAAGAAATAAGACCATCTCTATTGAACTTAACTTCTATCCCAGGCGCTGAATGAGCTACTTTGCATATGTTATTTAATTTCACCTGGGGCAAGACAGTAGTTTCAATAATCAGCATTTTATTATAGGGAAACAAAGTCATAGAGAGATTAAAGATCATTCTTATGTGCTGTTTTGTACTACTGTGTGTGTGTATTCTCCCTCCCATGCCAGTCTTATGCCTTCTTATTCTTATCAAAATAGCCTACATTAGACGGCAAATTGGTGGTACATTGCAGGCTCAGAAGAATGGAAAAACTGAGGCAGACCAGATGGAGAGACCAGGGTCCTGTAGGAGTCGGCTGTGAAAGGTCCCACTGAAAAGTGTAACTGAAATGCCCAGCTGTATTTGTATCTGTATAGGTCACAACTCCAAGCACCTCAGCCCAGAGCCGTCGGCGATGACTATGCCTAGTTCTCTCTTATTGGTGCAATTAAGAGCCCTGAAGAATGAAGCCACCTCTCAGCACCGGAAACAAAAAGCCAAATTATTGCTTCTGTATGCAAGAAAGGGTTATATGTATAAGATGCAGACACGGGGAGTGCCATTGTCTGTTATGTCGCCTACAAATTTATATGTCAAAATCCTAACTCCCAAAGGGGATAATATTTGTAGATGGGGTCTTTGGGAGGCGCTTAAGTCATGCGGGTGGAACCCTCATTAATGGCATTATTGCCCTATAAAAGAGGCTCCAGAGACACCCCTCTCCCTTCCACCATGTGG
Organism: Delphinapterus leucas; assembly: GCF_059928025.1. NCBI lineage: Eukaryota > Metazoa > Chordata > Mammalia > Artiodactyla > Monodontidae > Delphinapterus > Delphinapterus leucas. Next base: position 43,315,844 of record NC_143130.1, on the reverse strand, counting down.
GGACACAAAAGTCCTCTATCTGGAAGAGGGCCCTCTCCTGACCATGCTGGCACCTGATCTGGGACTTCCAGCTTCCAGAACCATGGGAAATACATTTCTGTTGTTTATAAGCCACTCAGTTTATGGTATTTCATGATAGCAGCCCTAATGGACCAATACAGGGAGTAAAGCAGAGAGCTGAGTTTCTATAGCATTTGGGAAGTATGGAGTTTGTGGGCTGGAAGACATTCAGAAGAAGCAGCATTTGGGGATTGGTTGACGTTAAGTAGGGGAAGCTTGGTTACTCAAGTGAGGCTAGTTCTGATTGGCTGATTTCAGAAAGACAGCACTGGAGTAAGGGTGTTGCCAACTGGTTGATTTCAGAAGCAGGTGGCTGTCACTGGTGGGACAGTCTTCAGAAGTTTGAATGTTTAAGCTGCTTTTCACTGATCAGGTAAGCATGATTAAAACCAATTTTTATGGTTACTTCTGCTTTGCTCACAGAACTATCAGACTTTCCCTAAGAGGATAGGAACTTTTATTCTCAAGAGTTAATTAGAGTATGGTAGTATAAGATCCATTGGTTACAAGGCTGGGTGAGGCATTTGAATCTTTCACTGGCATTAACTGGAATTGGGCTACAACTAAAAGGAACAAGTAGATGTAAAATCTACACAGATGATCATTTCTAATCAGTATTTCCCATGAGGGCATTATTAGACTATGCAGTTGATCATTCCAGTTGTGTTTTTAAACAAACTAAAGCAAACAAACTCTTACTCTCTGTTTATATATATATTCTTATTTATTTTTTTTTTTTGCGGTACGCGGGCCTCTCACTGTTGTGGCCTCTCCCGTTGCAGAGCACAGGCTCCGGACGCGCAGGCTCAGCGGCTATGGCTCAGGGGCCCAACCGCTCCGCGGCATGTGGGATCTTCCCGGACCGGGGCACGAACCCGCGTCCCCTGCCTCGGCAGGCGGACTCTCAACCACTGCGCCACCAGGGAAGCCCTATATATATATTCTTTAAACACGTAGGGTGTTTTACTGTTGCTGTGTTAGCTGTTTTAATAAAGTGGTCTGCTCTGGTTATGAAAGGAGATTACCAAGTGAGAAAGCCTGCTAATGTCTGCCGGTTAGCCTGCCTAGGGCGGAAGCCTAGCTGTGTGGACTAGGAAGTCATAACCAAATCCCCATTAGTCACCAGATCACTGCTTGAACTAAACCATCTAGGTGGAATCAAAACAGTGGCAGGGGGAAGGGATAAATTGGAAGATTGGGATTGACACGTACACACTACTATATATAAAACATATAGCTAATAAGGACGTACAGTATAGCACAGGGAACTCTACTCAATACTCTGTAATGGCCTATATGGAAAAGAATCTAAAAAGGACTGGATATATGTATAACAGATTCACTTTGCTGTACACCTGAAACTAACACAATATTGTAAATCAACTATACTCCAATAAAAAATTAAATAAAAATAAATAAAAATTAAATTTAAAAAAAAACTCTCTTGAGTATGCTCTTGTCATCAGTAAACTAAACCTCCATCGCAGCTTTACCATCACAGCCTCCTACTCCATCCAGTAAGCTCTGGACCTGCCCCATCTACCACTCCATCTACGTGCTCCCACCCTCACACGAGAAAGAACAACTATTTGAGTATTTATTTTTTAGACTGAGGGTCGTGAAGACAAATTGCCCGTGTGTATATTTAATTTGGGCCACATTTACACAGGACTTAACTGGCTTATATTTTTATTTCAGTGAGAAACAAATATCAGACATACTTGCATGGAATTGTGTGGATCACAGTTTATTTTTTAACATCTCATTTTATTTTTATTTTTTTACTTTTCAGATGGCTGCTTCTGTGTTGATGCAGAGATGCAAACTTTATTATTCCTCATTCATTCCAGGGCCTGAGACTGTCTGAAGGACTGCAACAATCTGACTGTGTTTTCAGTCAGCTCACTGATTGCTGCCAGGAGGGCAGCCATGTGCTAAACTGGCTGGTAACCACTAGGCTCCCTTCAGTCCCTAGGCTGATGCCGTCAAGATCGTCTCCACCGTTCGAATGAAATACCACCACTCATTCTGAAGCACCCATTGCAACGTGATGATAAGGCATATTGGATATCATGGGTCTCCCTCTCAGTTTCTCCTTTTGCACCATTGTGATGTGAACCTCAGGGCTGTAAAAAACTTTCAGCAATGAATTGATGAAAAGTCCTTTTTTAAATAAAAATGAAAAAAAAAACCCTCAATATTCCAAACAACCTCCCAACTTGCCTTTGTCTTAATCTTCTTGGAGAGATGTACTCCTCTCCATGGTGAGCTTCTCCCCCGACGCTCATAATCCCATTTATTCAAACTTCCTTTGAGTCCCTTGTCCATCAGACAAGTCCTCCTTTTCTCTGACCATTGTCTCGCTTCCCCTCACTCCTTCCCCTTTGCCTACAACTGTTCTCAAAATGACTGTAGCTATCATTCTCCCTCCTTTCTCTTTTTCCTTTTATTGTCTCCTAGTCACACCTTTGCTCACCTCTTGTCTGCAGCCATCACCCTCCTAGATCATCAACATCATTCTAAGTGTCAAATCCAGGATGCAGCCTGCATCACTTCACGTTGGTATTTGACTCAGCTGTTCACTCCCACCTTCTCTTAGCTTCTGGAAATTTCCATTTGGTTCTTGCCTCTCTGATTCTTCCCTCCCAGGCCCCTCGGCTTCCTCTGCTGGCACTAAATATGCACGTCCCCAGAATCTCACGTGCAAAAGTCTTTGCTTCTTATTCCACATCATTCCTACTTCATGCCTTGCAGTTACCCTTTATCATGGTTGATTCCCAGTTCAACCTCTCTCTTGAGCAATAGGTACACATGTCTATCTGGCTACTAGACATCTCCAGATGTCTAGCACATCCAGAAAGCACAACGATTTCAAAATATTAAAAACTGAACCTAGATTCCCAACTACCCTCCAAAATCAAGTTCTTCTACTGTATTCCCTCCTTTCAATAATGGTACCCACGTTCACCTTGTCACCAGGTCAGAAACTTTACAGATATGCCTTCCTCTGCCTTAGATCCCAAAGTCAAAGTGGCCACCACGTCCTGTGACTTTTCCTCAAAAATAGCTCTGCTCTGACTGCTACCATCTCGGGCAGGCTCTCAGCATCCTCCTGGGCTCCTATGTTAACCTCCACACTGGGGTTCCTGACCCCAAAGCCTCTCCTTTCACTCCAACCACAGTGGATTAAAGCTTGTCACCTCCCTGCTTAAAATTCCTCTGTGGTTTTTCATTTCCTTCTTTAGGAGGTTACAAGCTATTTTTAGCAGCGTGACCTCTCTCTTCAAAAATATTTCTTACATAGAACTCCACTGTGTGAAGCAGAAACACTCTGTGCTGCTCTGGTTTAGGTGAATCCACAGGGTCCAGGATCCTCCCCTGATCAGCTGCTCTGCTCCTGCCTGGTGGCTCCTGAGTCACTTCCATAACCTCAGCACTAAGAAAGACTGGTTGAAAATCAGTGATGACATAAAGTCCAAATGACATGAACTGACACACCAGGGTATTGAGGTAGAATGACCACTACCACCACGATCACTACTGCTATTATCTTAGCAGCTGGCACTTGAAGTCTGTCTAGGGAGGACACATTTTGAGAAAATACCTGTTAAGTCCTTAGTGAGAAATTGTGATCCCCAAGGCTTAAGCACTGCCTGTTGCCAAGTTTTCAGAGGATTAACCTGATCTGCCTGTAAAATGAGGAGGATTTCTGTTTCTTTGGGGAGGGCAAGGGCAGATGAGAAGAGAGAGGACAGACAAGAGAGGGAAGAAAGAGGATCTGGAGGAGGTTATGAAAGGGAATGCAATGCAAAAAACAAAAACTGCATAAATAAAATCCTGGTGACAGAGTGTCTGAAAAGGGAGCTTGGAGAATAATAATATCTAAGATGATGTTTTGGAAGATTTTGAGTTTTCTGTTTGTTTATGTTTTGCTACTGAGTGCATGGTGGGAAACCCTCTCCTGACCCCCAGTTCATTATATAAGAACTTTGTGTGAGTGGATTATCTCTGGAAAGTGTGCAGTGCTGAGTTTTGCATCTATACTCATGGAGGGAGTAGAAAAAATAGTATATACAGATATAGGAGGTCAGAGTATAATGGACCTTGGAGAATGTAAGCCCCAGACACTCACAGAAAAAGTAGAGAAAGATGGGGTGATCCCCAAATCATGGTATGAGGGATTCCTCAAATAGATGAATTTCTAGTGCCCCCAAGGACCCCACTGAACATCATTAATGGTGTGATTTCTTAAATTTATTAACCACATTCAGAAAATGTCAATGATGAAACTAAACACTCCTACTAAAAGCTAGTTCTAAAAGAACATCGCTCCAGAGGATGTTCAGAGCTCCTAAAGTTGCCAGGGAGATCAAACTCATTCAGAATTGGCTCCGATAAAACGTTCATAATACAGATGCTTATTAAGATGAAGGAAAGAGTCAGGATGTTACAATACTAAAAAGCTTTCAAGCAGAATCTCTCATAGCCACATGGATTCTAGATGCTGCTTCTCTCCAAACACCTCTCCTAACTTTCTGCACACCAGTTTTCTCAGTTTCCTTATTACTATTCACATAATTGAAAATAGTTACCAGGCCCAAGTTTCCATAACCTTCTGGTTTCCGTACTCACAACCACTTGACTGACTTGATGTCATTTAATTCAAATTCGATAAAAGGAAAATATTTTTGGCATGACCCACCCCTAAACTGGTTCACTGTGGCCAAGAGAATGAAGTCCCATCACAAACAAGGCCACTTTGGGCAGTGACAAGAAGTATAGTTAATCATATACTTCCACTTTCTTGATTCTGTTGTCCTGGCTGGGTATCTGCTTGTGGAGAAATGCTTAGATATTTCCAGAAGATGCCAGTTTGGCTTTTCTCAGTTTGGTGGTACATGAAGAAACTGGAGACAAAGCTTTGGTTGTAAGTGAAAGCTACAATAACTCTGGGGGACTCAAGCATTTCACAACTGGATCTCAGATTTGAGGACAGTTTTCCTACTGAGAATTTGGGTCACTGACATCATTCTCTGCAAGGCAAGCGCATTGTCTTTTACATGATACATGTATTCTACAAGGTTGTGTGTGAATCAAATTTTTATGCTGGGAAGACAGATCTAATCTCAATTTCTTCACCTATGCAATGGGGAAAATCAAATTCTATTTCAGACTCACCGGGAAGAATTATTTTATTTAAGGAGCCATGCTGTGAATTTTCTCTGTGGTTGGACTACTGCTCCACTAATTGATTTGTTTTGCAAATTTGGATTTTCATTCATCAGCCTTTCTTGAATCCATCTTAGAAAGCCAAACAGTAGCTTTGGAGAGAGTCAAAGTGCCAGAAAAATAAAAGTAGTTATAAGCTGAATGTGAAACCCAGAACTCTAAGTTCCACTCAACAATTAAAGTAAATTACATCGATTCAAGGATGATCATCAAAGCAACTGAGTTCTATTTTATTCAAGTTCTTTGCATTTTAATAGTCTGTGCCTTTGTAAGTAACAAGCAAGGCACTGTAAAGAACCTATTTCAAATCTCTGCTGAAAAGCTCTGCTCTTCACCTTTGAAGCAATGGAGCTCATGAAGCTAAGTAAACGAATTGCAGATGGCATACCACATTCACTCAGAAAACATGCTGATTACTCAGCAATATGGCATTTAGCGCCACAAAGAAACCAACAGCTGAGCTGCTACAACAAATTCTCCAGGGAATCCAATATCCCCACCTGTGGGATGCCTAGAGATAACAGGCAATTGTGTCCAGAAATGCAATTACCAGAAGGGAAGAAAAAAGATTTACTCTCTTTCGTGAGGAACGGAATCATGAAAAGGGCTTTTCATCACGGACCAAGTATATACTCAAAGCGTGGTTTATCCCATCTTGATGCCCAGTAATGGTCTGATCCTCCCCATTATACACTTGCTGGGTACAAGATGGCTTTATCATTTGCGTCTAGAATAGCATCTTACTCATCTCTCCTAGGCAATCACCTAGCCTGTTGTGTCAGCACTAGGAGCTACTGTAAATAAATAGGACCCATATTTATTTTTTCAGAAGGATGAGCCTTTCAGAATCCTTCTCTCCCCCCAACACATTATTAAGGATGTTACTGCCATCATAACAATAACCTGAATGAATTAGAATTAGTCATTGAGAACCATCAAAATACTCCAAACCTGGGGGGAAAGGCATACAGTGATCAATGAAAGTCCAAACATTTTGCTGACTATCTTCACACATTTGTAGATAGTTAGAAAATATTGCCCCTGTTTAATTGATGAGGAAAGGAAGACTAATTGTTCCTGCCTAAAAGGTAGATTTATAATGTCTATGTCATTGCTTTAAGATATCCATCAACCAGTTGTCTTCTCTGCAGGCCAATGACATGGTTTCAGTGACTGAGTCTGCCCCATTGATTCCTCAATATTCAAGATACCAAAGGTAGCTAAGACTGCTCTTCCTGGGAAAATGTCCATGATGATGTAGGGGGAGGAAAACCTTCCTTTTTACCCTTTTAGGTTCTGTGACTGGGTCTGAGAATTAAACTAACATAAGACAGATTCATAGGAGAAAAGCATACAAGTTATATTTAATATTTTTACATGCATGGGAGCCTTCATAAGAAACCTGAAGACCCAAAGAAGTCATTAAGCCCAAAAGCTGTGTAAACAAAGAACAATAAATTGTGACATGACAAAGTGGCTTGGGCTAGGAGCAGTAAATTGTGGGACACTGACTAGGAAATATATGGGGGGAAGTACTAGAAGATAACAGTTACTTTAGTAGATTTGTTTGTACAGATATATTTCAGCATTGACTCCCAGTTTCCAAGTGATAAGAATGTTCTCTTGCTGGTACAGGGAGGTGACCTTTCTCATGAGAAATTTTATGACCTGATTTTAGGTAGAAAGGCAGAGATCAGAAAGCCGTTCCTGTATCAGCTGTTTCTCAAGTGTCTTCAGCTCAAAATAATCAATATGCCAATGTGGTATATTTTAGAGTGGCGTGTTTTGAACCCCTTCATTGACAAGGGACTCGATACACTTTAAAGAGTGGCTAGGATCTATTCTCTTCAGCTCCAGAGTGGAGGCAGTCAGGGTCATCATAAGCCAATAGGAATATAGTTAGATGCCCACTGTCTTCCCTTCCAAAACACTTAGGTTAGAAAACAATGATGATTGGGTCAAAAATAGTGCAGAAAGATTTCAGAAAAGATGGTGACTTACAAGTTGAGGAAATATTTGGCAGAAGGGAAAACCAAAAGGCCTCCATATGCATAAAATTCACAAAAGACATGGCAGCCAGTATGGTTTCAGATAAAATAAGATATACGCAAGAGAAGTACAACCCCATTTTCATCCCCCAGATCTCTGTGATCTTGGGCAAATCACTTCACTGCTCCTGGACCTCAGGTCTCCCATATGTAAAATGTTTTAAGAATAACTACAGAAACCTCTTTAATCCACTCTTCAGGTTCTGGGTCCAGGAGAGAATAAAACTTGAGGAATTGGTGAGGCTGGGGTCCCAGGGGTAGAATCCCATTGCCACTAGTCAAGGAGTAGACTGAATAGAGGTGATAAAAACATTTACCATTTGCAAATACAGAAGCACCCTCTACCAACCAAAGGAGAGACCACTTGCAAGCATGCATGTATTATTTAGGTAGCATGTATTTATTTATAAGTGTCTGTAGACTTAATAAGTATCCAGTGGCAGACAGATGCAGAATTATATCCCTTTCTTCACAAACAGACCTCCAAGGAGGACTCAAAAGCTGTACTTCTCCATTTCTTGCCTGGCAGGTCTCAGAAGGTCAAGGTTTTGTGTTGCCCTGGCAACAGCTGATAGCATCACCACCACCTGAAGCCACCCAGGGGGCCGCCGGCTCAGCAGCACTGTAAGTGGTTATGATGTTATCCCAGTTGCTGGGGAAACGCACAAGCTTGCACCAGGCAGGTGGGTAACTGTGGAGTCAATTTCCAACCATTTTGCCTTTAACAGCCTATACTGGCAAATGCATTCATCTCCACATAAATTCTGTGAACAATTGGGGATCTTAAAGAGTTTTAGTTGTGTGTTCTCTTTTTAAAAGGCTCTTAAATGGTTCACCTTTACCACCTGAAATACAGTGCTTATCTATGAAAAATAAAACAGGCTTACTACTGCTCTATTTTAAATGAAACTGCCACCCACACTGAAGTATGTCAGAGTTATGCTTCTAACTCTTCCCTAGAGTATCTGCCCCCCTAATCAAGCCTTTAGATTTTTCTTAATGTTGCTCTCTGCTGTATCTGCAGGAAAAAAAATGTCTTAAGATAATATTGGATCTTTCAAAGTAGATTCATAAAATCAGAGAAGTCCTGTTCACCATTTGAGTCATCCTTGATTGGCTCTCTTTTAAAATGCATCCTCTGTCTTTCTTATAACCAAGGGCTTTAAAATTCAAATGTTCATGAACACCAGCTTTATTAAAATTAGGGCTTGGGGAAATGGCTCAGAAAAGGGAGAAAAGAATATTACCCAATCATTTAAGAGATGCTAATTAATGAAGTTCTAAAGCCCAAAGAGGACATTTGATACAGCAAGGGTTTCTCTACCAAGGAGTAACAGAACTTATGTAAAAACAAACAAAAAACCCAGAATAAAATAAAATTGAGGTAAAGACGGGAATAAAGAGGCAGACCTACTAGAGAATGGACTTGAGGATATGGGGAGGGGGAAGGGTAAGCTGTGACAAAGTGAGAGAGTGGCATGGACATATATACACTACCAGACGTAAAGTAGATAGCTAGTGGGAAGCAGCCGCATAGCACAGGGAGATCAGCTTGGTGCTTTGTGACCACCTAGAGGGGTGGGATAGGGAGGGTGGGAGGGAGACACAAGAGGGAAGAGATATGGGGATATATGTATAACTGATTCACTTTGTTATAAAGCAGAAACTAACACACCATTGTAAAGCAATTATACTCCAATAAAGATGTTAAAAAAAAAAACTTGAAGTAGTTTAACCAAAATCTTCCCCCAGGTGCTGGGGTGACCCCAGGAGCTCTGTTAAATTGCAAGAACTTGAGTTTGCCTGCCTTGCAGCTGAACGCATTAACATTTTCTGGTCAGATTCCATGTGGGCCTTTTAGCTATTGCAAACCTCTCTGGAATGTTCCGTGGAGGGCATCTCACCAACTCGATTTTCATCCACTACCTGTCCTCAGCAGCTATCACATACTTAGCCCTGGTGGAGGCAGTGAATGGCAGAAGACAGGCTACCCAGATGGATGGCTCCATTCTGTCCCATCCTTCTGAGCCAGAAGCTCCTTTCATTTTTAATTATGGAGACAGGAACACATCGTCCTCCCTCCACATCGCACCTCTCTTTCCTCATTCATTCACTGCAACTTAAACTTGGTAGCCTGTAGCAATATTTCCCCCTTCCCCCCACCATGTGTTAAACATCACTGGATCCTTTCAAAGCGCCCACAGCTAAGCTTGTATCAACCTCACCAATGCTTCGCCACGCTCAACAGCATAAGTTATGCTTGATTTTATGTTTTTATTACTGCGTGTTATGGTAGCCTTGTCCCACATTCTACAGGAATCTCTCTCTCTCTCTTTCTCTCTCTCTCTGGAAACTGCTGTTGGGCCAAAACAAGGAAAACCTCCACTGAGTGAAAAATAGATTCCTAGGTACGCAAATAAATAAATAACCTCTGCTCTATAACAGAAAATCATTCTCTGGGGTCTGATAATGATTTCCTAATACTGAGCTATCAATCAGATGATCCATCGGTTGTCTAATAAAAGTGCTGAGATTGGAGGGGGGCTTAGCCCTTGAAGGAGAATGGGATGATCCACTGGGTGAGGGCTGGGGAAGGTGGGGGGAGGGGACTGTAGGCTGGTGGTCAATGTCAGGCCGCTGGAAATAGGGTTTGGAAGACTTATGTGATAAGTCTGCTGCTCTTGAAATACCCAAATGCCCTCCCTGTCATTGTTTCACCTTCCCTAGACCAGGGCTGGATCTTACATTTTATAGCTCTATCAGTCCAAGGGGGTTGCATGAGGGGAAAGGGTATCCCCTTGCTTTTGTATATGCTGTGCTGTCTTCTGGAATACTCTTCTCTTTCCTGCCCACTCACTTGTCTTTTGGTAATAATAAAAACAACATTAATATCAAAAGTAGCTAAGATTATCTTGTATCAGACACCTTGCTAAATGCTTTATAGATTTCATTCCTGTTCTTTACAATCCTATGAAGTAGGTATACTATTTCCTGCCTTTCAGATGAAGAGTCTGGGTCTTGGAGAGGTTAACTTACTGGCACAAGGACACAAAGGTTAGGAGCAGCAGAGAAGGGATTTATCCCTCCAGAGCTTGTGTTCTTAACCACCATAATAGATGCAGCCCAAAAGTTACCTGTTCTAAGGATGCTTTTCCCAACTCACCACAAAGGATGTTCACACACAACCCACCACCACTGTTCAGATATTTTGTGTAATTTTCTCTTGGAGCAATTAGTGGATGGAATATTTTAAATATTTTCTTCTCTACTGGAAAGTGTGCTACATGGAAACACAGGAACTACATCTGACATATATTCACCTAGAAAATTATCTGGAACACCTCAGTGGCTCCATAAATGTTTGCAGAAAGGAAGAATAACTGATTGAATGAATAAAGGGTGAGACAAAATAGAACAGCCCAGAAGCATTTTGGATGTAGAAACCTGAATTCTTCCTTTTCAGCTGATTAAGATGAAGATGTAGAACATTCCTTTCATCAAGGGGTTCAGAAAGGTTAGCCAGAGAGTCTGTGTCAGGGAGAGTGCAGGGGAGCTAGCTGCAGGTTGACACCCAGCCCCAGCCCAATACTCACCTGCACTTTCCTCCCCAAAGGTGGTGAGGTGGGCTGGGAAACCCTGTACTCTAGGGCTAGTATTGGGTCAGAGGACAAATAAGATCTCACAACTCCCATCTTAAAGACCCAGACTGCCTGGGAGATGCTCAGAAAGGGCCAAGGTAGCACAGAGTAGACGAGAGACCATCACTCAGCTGAAGGGTGACCCACCCTACACGGCACTACAGAGGCCTTGTCTAAGCAGGAGGGGAAAGAAGACATAGGAACCTTGAACCATCTCCTCTTTTATCCTCCAGGTATGGGAACCAGGTATGGGACGTGGCAGCTGAGGGCCCCTGGGGCCAGTAGATAGAGAGCAGAGCCATCTGAGCCCTCAGGAAGGAAACAACGTGGGGCAAGTGGAGGAGGGCGGTGTGTACCGTAGTCTCTTGTCTGGACCAGGTGGATGTGGAGAGAACTGGCTGCCACTGGGACAATTCCCTGGCTGTTAAATGTCATACAGCCAGGCCCCAGCGATGGTAAAAAGGGACATTTATTTACAGTTCTCTCTGAGGTTGTCTCAGTCTCTCATTTTCCCTCAAAATACAACTCAGTATAAATAAATAAATAAAATAAAGGCTAATGTGGTATGTAGGGCTACCCTCAAGGAACTTGGGGAGGTGTTGGTAAATAGACCCAGGAACCCCAAAGCTGCAAACACTCACTCTGCGGTCACCGGAAGCTCCCTGGAAAGGGAGATGCACTGAGCATGTTAGAGTACCTTATCTGAAAGTCCACACTAATGGCAGAAAGGGTGACCTGACACCAGCTCCTTCAGAGAGGGAGTGGACTATGAAGGTCTTTGAGAGAAAAAGGGGTTTGTGTCCCTTATGCTGTGCTCCATAGGCTAGAGCCCTTGTCAAGGCTGGGCACCTGCCACTCTATGTCTTCAGACCAAAATCAGCTTCTCTGAAGCTGCTCCCCACAGAGGCTGGGTAGGGCCACAGCACAGTTGAAGAAGTGGAGAGTTTGGAGGCAAATGTAAGTGACCTGGTCCAACTCTCTCATTTGATGAGGCCCAGAGAGAACATCAGAGCTCATTTCCTGTAACGGAGCAAGTATATACTTAGAGGACCAGCAAAGAGGGCATCACTCAAATAAATAAATGATAAAAGCAAAACAAATAAGACACACTGAGCTTCAGTGAACTTATGCAGACTCTGGTAATAAGAGAAAATTTAGGCTATTTTAACTTTAACATCTGTGCTAGTTTTGTTTTTAGATACTTTTAATTACACATGAGGGATCCTTGGACACAGTATTTTGGTACTTTGGGCGTCAGAAGGTCTTAATTTGGCCATAGAAACTGTTATCGTATTCCTACACAATCAGGTTCAGTCTGGAGAACCCAGAATGAGGCAGGTAGTTTTTAAAAAGAGGTGACTGTTCAGAGAAGTAATTTTTTTCTAGATTATACATGGGGAAAAACAATCTGAGTATAAATATATTCTCAGAATAATACAGACTGAATTCCTAGGCTAAAATGTCCTCTTTGTCACTTACTACCTGAGCATCTTTGAGCAAGTTAATTAATCTCTTATCTCTAATTCAATATGTGCTAAATACTGTAAACCGATACATCTATGCATTTGTTGTGAAATAAAATAAATTAGAATATGAAAAAGTCCTCTGCAAAAAATAAATGGTGTAAATATATTAAACAATATGAAGAAAAGGAAGAAAGAAGAAGGAAGAAAAGGGCAGTAAGGAGGAATTGGTCTTCATCTGAGGGTATATGATATGGTAAATTCTTTTCCCAAGAGCCCAGAGGAAGATGAATTGCAGAAGTCAGGTGAAATACATTTATTGTCATCAATGATGGATTTAATTATATAGATTTCATTATATTTGTGTATAATAAGTACAATATAACTAGAGCATGATTATCTTGTTCAGCAGTGTCAGTGCTAACCCAAAGGCTGTCATCAACTTTAATGTTTAGAGTAGGCAGATTTTACCTATATATAAGTGTTTTGGGAGAATACTGGGCTCTACATGATGTGATTTAGTCTCCTGGATGGCCTGACACTTTACTATGGTTTCCATAAGGATGGATGGATGGATAATGAATGAACGATAGAAGGAAGGAAGAGAGGGAGGGAGGGAGGAAGGAAGGCAGGGAGGGAGGAAGGAAGGGAGGAAGAAAAAAATAACATTTTCCAGTACGCTAATGGCCCTATTTGCTGAGCGCTTTTAATAGAAGAAGGGGCTCACGTTTTTAAAAGTACAAGATCCTCCGAGTATATCATCTCCTTTATCCTCACACAAATCTTTATCTTACAAAGACCAAAAGTGACATCTTAGGATGGTTAAACACCTTGTCCAAAATCACATAAGCTGTTGGCAAAGTTGGGATTTGCACGTAGGACTTAAAATCTGAAAATCTATCCCCATAATGTGCTTCTTCATAATTGCCTAAAAATCGGGGGGGAGCAGACTTTTCAAATTCAGTTAGCATTTTTCAAGTTCCCATGGTGCTTGGTGTGAAAACTAGGTGTTAGGGAGAGCAGAGGAAAAACAACTAAAAATAAGATGACCATATTTCCTAGTTGTCTGGGACATTCTGTCTGGGACAGTCCCCAAGTCATCATCTTGGCAATATTATTAATAATATCCATTTTCAGTCTCAAAATATCTTGGTTTGGACCTTATATAGAAACCACTACTTATGAGCTGGACAGTTTATAATCCAACTAGGGGTAATAGACCAGATATCCCTAAAAATATAGATAGATAGATAGATAGAAGATACATACATACATACAAATATAGATATTGTATATATATATATATATATATACACAATATCTAATATATATTAGAAATATATTTTTATAAAATTATGTATCATTTACTATACATAGAGAATCCTAAAGATGCTACCAGAAAACTACTAGAGCTAATCAATGAATTTGGTAAAGTAGCAGGATACAAAATTAATGCACAGAAATCTCTGGCATTCCTATACACTAATGATGAAAAATCTGAAAGTGAAATCAAGAAAACACTCCCATTTACCATTGCAACAAAAAGAATAAAATATCTAGGAATAAACCTACCTAAGGAGACAAAAGACCTGTATGCAGAAAATTATAAGACACTGATGAAAGAAATTAAAGATGATACAAATAGATGGAGAGATATACCATGTTCTTGGATTGGAAGAATCAACATTGTGAAAATGACTCTACTACCCAAAGCAATCTACAGATTCAATGCAATCCCTATCAAACTACCATTGGCATTTTTCACAGAACTAGAACAAAAAGTTTCACAATTTGTATGGAAACAAAAAAGACCCCCAAAAGCAAAGCTATCTTGAGAAAGAAATATGGAGCTGGAGGAATTAGGCTCCCTGACTTCAGACTAGACTACAAAGCTACCGTAGTAAAGACATTATGGTACTGGCACAAAAACAGAAATATAGGTCAATGGAACAGGATAGAAAGCCCAGAGATAAAACCACGCACATATGGTCACCTTGTCTTTGATAAAGAAGGCAGGAATGTAAAGTGGAGAAAGGACAGCCTCTTCAATAAGTGGTGCTGGGAAAACTGGACAGGTACATGTAAAAGTATGAGATTAGATCACTCCCTAATGCCATACACAAAAATAAGCTCAGAATGGATTAAAGACCTAAATGTAAGGCCAGAAACTATCAAACTCTTAGAGGAAAACATAGGCAGAACACTCTATGACATAAATCACAGCAAGATCCTTTTTGACCCACCTCCTAGAGAAATGGAAATAAAAACAAAAATAAACAAATGGGACCTAATGAAACTTCAAAGCTTTTGCACAGCAAAGGAAACCATAAACAAGACCAAAAGAAAACCCTCAGAATGGGAGAAAATATTTGCAAATGAAGCAACTGACAAAGGATTAATTTCCAAAATTTACAAGCAGCTCATGCAGCTCAATAACAAAAAAACAAACAACCCAATCCAAAAATGGGCAGAAGACCTAAATAGACATTTCTCCAAAGAAGATATACAGACTGCCAACAAACACATGAAAGAATGCTCAACATCATTACTCATTAGAGAAATGCAAATCAAAACTACAATGAGATATCATCTCACACCGGTCAGAATGGCCATCATCAAAAAATCTAGAAACAATAAATGCTGGAGAGGGTGTGGAGAAAAGGGAACCCTCTTGCACTGTTGGTGGGAATGTAAATTGATACAGCCACTGTGGAGAACAGTATGGAGGTTCCTTTAAAAACTACAAATAGAACTACCATATGACCCAGCAATCCCACTACTGGGCATATACCCTGAGAAAACCATAATTCAAAAAGAGTCATGTACCAAAATGTTCATTGCAGCTCTATTTACAATAGCCCGGAGATGGAAGCAACCTAAGTGTCCATTGACAGATGAATGGATAAAGAAGATGTGGCCCATATATACAATGAAATATTACTCAGCCATAAAAAGAAACGAAATTGAGCTATTTGTAATGAGGTGGATGAACCTAGAGTCTGTCATACAGAGTGAAGTAAGTCAGAAAGAGAGAGACAAATACCGTATGCTAACACATATATATGGAATTTAAGAAAAAAAAAATGTCATGAAGAACCTAGGGGTAAGACAGGAATAAAGACACAGAACTACTAGAGAATGGACTTGAGGATATGGGGAGGGGGAAGGGTAAGCTGTGACAAAGTGAGAGAGAGGCATGGACATATATACACTACCAAACGTAAGGTAGATAGCTAGTGGGAAGCAGCCACATAGCACAGGGAGATCAGCTTGGTGCTTTGTGACCGCCTGGAGGGGTGGGATAGGGAGGGTGGGAGGGAGGGAGACGCAAGAGGGAAGAGATATGGGAACATACGTATATATATAACTGATTCATTTTGTTGTAAAGCAGAAACTAACATACCACTGTAAAGCAATTATACTCCAATAAAGATGTTAAAAAATTATGTATCATATATAACCATATATAATATATATCATAGTAAGGAAGGTTATATATATAATTTTATTTCTATAAAATGTTACTTAATTTTATATAATTGTTGTATGTATACAATTTTTTTTTCAATTGAGTCCTTCTCCTAAGTCACTGACTAGATAGTCAAATTTAAATGGGTATGTCTCCTGCAAGAAAAGGGGTTTCTGAAGAATCTGTCAGTTCACACATCCTTCCCAAGCTCACCAAATATCCCCATACCTGCTCACACTTTCTCATAGAATAGTGAGTGACAAGGGAAGAAAACAGTGCGATTTGAGATAGCACCACAACAAGGAAGGCAAAGGATCTGGATTTTTATCTTTTAGCTTAAAACCCCTCTTTGCCTGTAACTGGATTGCAGCCTTAGCCATAGACCTGGGTGTCTGGAGGATGGCTGTGCACATGCAGGCTTTTCTCCCATGTGCCTTGACCTCCACCCAGGCTGCCCACCTGGCCTTCCTGGGTCTTCATCTTCTTCCTGACCACCGGAATTAATTCCGCACAAAGCGTCACTTACGCTGCCCCATTTTTCTGTTCAAAAGCCTTTTGTATTTCCTCACTGCTTCTAGGTAAAACCGCAGTTTCCCAGCGTGAGCTCTACCATATGCACTCATAGAAAATGAGGATGAATGGAAGGAGAGCACGGCTTAGGTACTAAGTGACTGTGTGAATTTGCCTAAGGTAGTAACACCTCTAGGTCTCAGCTTCCTCAGGTCTAAGTGTGAGGTTGGAATAAATGGATTCTAAGAAGATTTCCAATACTAACACATTGTTCAGGATGTGCCCTGCTTCTCCTTGGCGTCTCTGACCTAAATAAGAGTTGTTTTCTTTCTATCCCACAGAATATTTCTGCAAATCCCTCCTCTCTGTTTTTGCTCAGGCTGATGTCCCTGCTGGGGGGGGATGCCCCTTCCCTTATTGCCTCCTATTCTGTTACCTCTCCTGCTCCAAAATGCACTCAGCACCTAGATCTGTGGTGCCAACCTCATCGGATGATGTGAACCATTTTTGCCAGTCTCCACTTGACTAAAACCCTTGTGTACCCTAGCAGATGCTGAGCTGCCTCAGCCCCTGATTTAGACTGAAGATAGCTCACCCCAAAGCTAGCTCCATTCCATGTATCTCTTACTCCATATTTCTTGGGTGATCCTTCCACCGTGGTCGTCCCACGAGTGTATTTCCAGCACCGCCTCTCCCATGAGTGGTGTGCTCCCAAGTCCAACAGTCTGTTCTACATCTACCTGGGTATCTAAGAGATGCCTCAGACCAACATGCCTCCCCCAACTTCCCCCAAACCTGCTCCTCCTTGAGATTCTCCCAAACTTATAGGTAGGCTCTTACCTATCTCATGCTGCAGATTCCTAAATCCCTCTTTCCCTCACCCTTGGCATCTATCTATTCCACAAGCAAATTCTGTTGGAGATACTTCGAAAAGATATTGCAAATGTAATCACTTCTCACCATCTCCACTGCTACCACCTGAAGCCAAAACACCAAAATCTGTTGCCTGGACAGTTGGTTACCCTGTGCCTGTTTTGTTTTGCAACAGTGCAATTTCCACATAACAGTAACAGGTGATCTTTTAAAATTTTCAGCGCAGTCAACAAAGAGCCTATCAGCCCTATAAGGTGTGTGCCTGGTTGTTTCTGCCGCCTCATGCTTGACCACTAGTCCCCTTGTTCACTCTGCCACCAACAACCTGCCCTTCTTTCTACTCCTTAAACGATGCAAGCACATTACTGCCTCAGGGCTTTTGCACTTGCTGTATGTGCTGTTCCTATGGCTACCCCCCTTCTCAGTTATGTGAATACTTAGCTGTCTCAGCATTCCTGTCTACACTGAAAACTCCTTCTTGAAGACCACCTTCCTGGTGGCTTAATCTGAAATGGTCTCAACCCCTTCTTGTATCTCCTGATCGCATTACCCTGTTTTATTTCCTTCATAAGCTTATTCATATCTGGAGTTTTGGTGGTTGTTCTTTATTTTTTTCTCTTTTCTCTAATGCAAGTTTTATGAAGATAGGGACCTATTCTGTCATATTCATCATTGTATTTCCAGTGTTTCACAGAGCCCTTGATATCTAGCAGGTGTTTAAATAATTATTGAGTGAATAAATGAATGATGAATGAATGACCCACAGTGGAATCTGTCCAAGCTATAATGAAACTATCAGATCACTTGTTTGTCCATGGAGGCTTGCCTGACCAATGAGCCCAGAGTCATTTCATCATATCCAAAATACCCTAAACAATTTCTCTCTGTGCCTCTTATAAGGTATTCTCTTGGTTATCGAGCTACTGTCTCCTATCTTACCCTCTTCACTCTGTTTTGGGGATGCTAGGGCTGGGACTCTGAAAACCACATTTCTGCTTTGCCAGGGGCCCTCTGCTCAGTTCTGCCAATAGTGGGCTCTAGAGGGAGACGGAGAGGATGGAGTAGATGGAAGGAACTGCTTTCTTCTGACTTGCTCCCCGTTGCTCTCAACTTCACTCCAGTGATGGTTCTTCACCCTTGCAGAAGCAGTTGATTCCATTATCAGTACCCCTTCCCTCCCTCATACCCCTACACATTGCTAGGATTGGCATCCTTGTGCCTTCTCCTTAGAGGTCTGAATCTCAGCTCTTTGCAGGGCCTTCTCTGAATCCCATAGCACCCCTGTTAGCTGGGCTGCCCTCAGAGATCTATGCCCTACTCGGCAAGGCCCCTCCTCCACACTCCTGGGTTCTAATAGCCCCTTTCTCTTTCTTTAGTTTCCCCAGCCTGGAGGGGTGGGGAGTGGTATTTGCTTCCTGAAGTTAGAATCTCTAACTTAACTCAGCAGCCACTTTTGCCTTTGTTATTCAATTCCTGTCTCACTAAGTCCCTATATTAAATTCTGAATGCTAAAATAACTGGTGTGTTTTTTTATTTTACTGAGTGGATACCAGCTGATAGAGGGCTATAGGATCCATTGCCTTGTACCATTTCAATATTCATTCAGGGCATGTTGGCTCAGAGGGATTAGAATGTTTTTGCAGGGCAGGAATCCTCCCTCACTTAGCCCCGTACCACCTATGAGCCATGGTGTCTTACACATTGCAAAGGGCCAATGCATGTTTGATAACTGACCCGTGGTAGTTTCAGAGGTAAATGAGCTCATCCTTCTGTTTTTAGAAGTAACATTTTTAAACCTTTCTGGAGAGAAGATATCTTAATCTTCAAGCCCTCCAGGATAGGAAATTCTTCAAACGTTTATTTTCATTGTAAAATGTGTGCTTGTTAAACCCTGCCAGAATATACTTGCCATCAAGAAGTACTTCCCACGTAGGCCCAGCAGTAAGGGCTCAGAAAAAGGAGAAATGCTTGGATCTGAGAAAAATGGTGATTTTGAAAATAGATGATGGCACTTGTCCCCCAAATAGGTCCTTGCTGTTTTCCAAATAACCCAATTATTTGACTGATCTCAAGTTTAGTTCTCTCTTTCTCTTCTCCACCCGCTTTCTTTGTGTGTGTAGAGAAAGCCTACTTGTTCAATACATGTGAAATTTTTCTTATAAATACACCTGACTGAAATCAGCTCTCTCGGCCAAAATTAAAGGGGTATTAAAGTATTTTTAACAAGGCATACTATTTGGGAACTGTGTGGCGTGCCATTCCTGCCTTCTTTAGCTCTGAACAGCTAGCGTCCCTCAGGCCGGGCACTCAAACAGCAAGTGGCTTAGCGACACCAGCAGGCGGGGCTTGGCATGTAGCATCTGGTATGGAAAGTGCCAGGAGCGAGCTCTCTGCAGTGTGGACCCAATGCTGCAGCTCCCCCGTAATGTACATGTGGTCCAGCCTCAATGACTAGACTGTTTTCTTCCTTCCCCTTGTTAGCACTTAGTCTTATGCTTGATCTAGTAGAGCCACATCCTGAACCACAGCCCTCTTGGCTATATCCCTGAATGCCTACTAGTTATTATAATCCCCATACTTTGGTACGAGGTAGCATCCCCTTCAGCCCCTGTGCACCCTCTCCTCACTACCACCCCCAGATTGGCCTCCATCCTCCCATATTCAGAGTTTTCTATGACATGCTGAATACTGACACATGGGCTCCTGACTACTTCCTTTTTACCTGGTGTGTTCCTGGGGCTCTGTTTCTGATTCTGTCCTTCTTGCTTTCCTCTTCTTCTCCTAATGTCTCTGTAAGGTCCAATTGCCAAGCTCGTGCCAGGAAAGCTCCTATAGATCACCACACTAATTAGAAAAAAGCTCCCCACTCTCTCTACCATCTCACAGGGAGTGCTGGATTCTCCTAGTGGCCTCAAACAGACTCCCTGCCCTGAAAGGCACTAGCGTCTTCCTCGAAGAAATTTTGGTCTCACAATTTTGTTTTGAATGATTAGCTATTTTGTCTTCAAAGATTTTATTTTCTATCAAAGAATTGCCCCATTCTTACTTTAAAGTAACAGCACTTATTTCCATATATGATGTATGAAATTGGCTTCTTATTTTATCATTACATCCTAATAAATAAGAATACAACAAAGTATTCTTCTTTCCTAGGTTGTAGCGTTTTATTATAGGTCTATCATTTTGGGGCTGTTTACCAATAATCACAACAACAATAATAATAATGTTAACATTTATGTCATTATATAAAGTGCTATTACATCTTTAGTGCTCTTTACATATTAACTCATAAAAATCACAAAAAATCATATGGAATAGGTTTTGTTATTTTTTTCTATTTATTTTTAATTTATTTTTCTAACAGCAGGTTCTTATTAGTCATCCATTTTATACACATCAGTGTATACATGTCAATCCCAATCTCCCAATTCATCCCACCAACACCCCCTGCCGCTTCCCCTCCTTGGTGTCCATATGATTTTTGTGTACTTCTGTGTCTCAATTTCTGCTCTGCAAAGTGGTTCATCTGTACCATTTTCTAGGTTCCACATATATGCGTTAATACACAATATTTGTTTTTCTCTTTCTGACTTACTTCACTCTGTATGACCATCTCTAGATGCATCCACGTCTCCACAAATGACCCAATTTCGTTCCTTTTTATGGCTGAGTAATATTCCATTGTATATGTGTACCACATCTTCTTTATCCATTCGTCTGTCAACGGGCATTTAGGTTGCTTCCA
Organism: Delphinapterus leucas; assembly: GCF_059928025.1. Taxonomy (NCBI): domain Eukaryota; kingdom Metazoa; phylum Chordata; class Mammalia; order Artiodactyla; family Monodontidae; genus Delphinapterus; species Delphinapterus leucas. The sequence goes on along the minus strand of NC_143130.1, from coordinate 43,294,809 downwards.
TGACGTGGCTATTGTAAATAGTGCTGCAATGAACACTGGGGTGCATGTGTCTTTTTGAATTATGGTTTTCTCCGGGTATATGCCCAGTAGAGGGATTGCTGAGTCATATGGTAATTCTATTTTTAGTTTTTTAAGGAACCTCCATACTGTTCTCCATACTGACTGTATCAATTGCCATTACCACCAACAGTGCAAGAGGGTTCCCTTTTCTCCACACCCTCTCCAGCATTTGTTGTTTGTAGATTTCCTAATGATGACCATTCTGACTCCTGTGAGGTGATACCTCATTGTAGTTTTGATGTGCATTTCTCTAATAATGAGTGATGTTGAGCAGCTTTTCATGTGCCTCTTGGCCATCTGTATGTCTTCTCTGGAGAAATGTCTATTCAGGTCTTCTGCACATTTTTGGATTGGGTTGTTTGTTTTTAATATTGAGCTGCATGAGCTGTTTATATATTTTGGAAATTAATACTTTGTCCGTTGATTCGTTTTTAAATATTTTCTCCCATTCTGAGTGTTGTCTTTCGGTCTTGTTTATGGTTTCCTTTGCTGTGCAAAAGCTTTGAAGTTTCATTAGGTCCCATTTGTTTATTTTTGTTTTTATTTCCATTACTCCAGGAGGTGGATCAAAAAATATCTTGCTGTGGGCTTCCCTGGTGGTGCAGTGGTTGAGAGTCCGCCTGCCGATGCAGGGGACACGGGTTCGCGCCCAGGTCCGGGAAGATCCCGCATGCCACGCAGTGGCTGGGCCCGTGAGCCATGGCTGCTGGGCCTGCGCGTCCAGAGCCTGTGCTTCGCGGCGGGAGAGGCCACAGCAGTGAGAGGCCCACGTACCGCTAAAAAAAAAAAAAAAAAAATCTTGCTATGATTTATGATAAAGAGTGTTCTTCCTATGTTTTCCTCCAAGAGTTTTACATTGCCCACTCTTACATTTAGGTCTCTAATCCATTTTGAGTTTATTTTTGTGTATGGTGTTAGGAAGTGCTCTAATTTCATTACTGTACATGTAGCTGTCCAGTTTTCCCAGCTCCACTTATTGAAGAGACTGTCTTTTCTCCATTGTGTTTCCTTGCCTCCTTTGTCATAGATTAGTTGACCATAGGTGTGGGGGTTTATCTTTGGGCTTTCTATCCTGTTCCATTGATCTATCTTTCTGTTTTTGTGCCAGTACCATACGGTCTTGATTACTGTAGCTTTGTACTATAGTTTGAAGTCAGGGAGCCTGATTCTTCCTGCTCCATTTGCTTTCCCTCAAGACTGCTTTGGCTATCCGGGGTTTTTTGTGTCTCCATACAAATTTTAAGATTTTCTGTTCTAGTTTTGTAAAAAATGCCATTGGTAATTTGATAGGGATTGCATTGAATCTGTAGATTGCTGTGGGTAGGATAGGATAGTCATTTTCACAATATTGACTCTTCCAATCAAAGAACATGGTATATGTCTCCATCTGTTGGTATCATCTTTAATTTCTTTCATCAGTGTCTTATAGTTTTCTGCATACAGGTGTTTTGTCTCCCTAGGTCGGTTTACTCCTAGGTATTATATTCTTTTTGTTGCAGTGGTAAACGGGAGTGTTTCCTTAATTTCACTTTCAGATTTTTCATCATTAGTGTATAGGAATGCAAGAGATTTCTGTGCATTAATTTTGTATCCTGCAACTTTACCAAATTCATTGATTAGCTCTAGTAGTTTTCTGGTGGCATCTTTAGGATTCTCTATGTATAGGATCATGTCATCTGCAAACAGTGACAGTTTTACTTCTTCTTTTCCAATTTGTGTTGCTTTTATTTCTTTTTCTTCTCTGATTGCCGTGGCTAGGACTTCCAAAACTATGTTGAATAATAGTGGCGAGAGTGGACATCCTTGTCTCGTTCTTGATCTTACGGGAAATGCTTTCAGTTTTTCACCATTGAGAATGATGTTTGCTGTGGGTTTGTCATATATGGCCTTTATTATGTTGAGGTAGTTTCCCTCTATGCCCACTTTCTGGAGAGTATTTATCATAAATGGGTGCTGAATTTTGTCAAAAGCTTTTTCTGCATCTATTGACATGATCATATGGTTTTTATGCTTCCATTTGTTAATACGTGTATCACATTGATTGATTTGCATATACTGAAGAATCCTTCCTTCCCTGGGTTAAATCCCACTTGATCATGGTGTATGATCCTTTTAATGTTTTGTTGGATTCTGTTTGCTAGTATTTTGTTGAGGATTTTTGCATCTATATTCATCAGTGATATTGGTCTATAATTTTCTTTTTTTGTAGTATCTTTGTCTGGTTTTGGTATCAGGGTGATGGTGGCCTCATAGAATGTGTTCGGGAGCGTTCCTTCCTCCAAAATTTTTTGGAAGAGTTTGAGAAGGATGGGTGTTAGCTCGTCTCTAAATGTTTGATAGAATTCACCTGTGAAGCCATCTGGTCCTGGACTTTTGTTTGTTGGAAGATTTTTAACCACAGTTTCAATTTCATTACTTGTGATTGGTCTGTTCATATTTTCTATTTCTTCCTGGTTCAGTCTTGGAAGGTTACACCTTTCTAAGAATTTGTCCATTTCTTCCAGGTTGTCCATTTTATTGGCATAGAGTTGCGTGTAGCAGTCTCTTAGGATGCTTTGTATTTCTGCCGTGTCTGTTGTAACTTCTCCTTTTTCATTTCTTTTTATTGTTTTGAGTCCTCATCCTCTTTTTCTTGATGAGTCTGGCTAATGGTTTATCAATTTTGTTTATCTTCTCTAAGAACCAGCTTTTATTTTTATTGATCTTTGCTATTGTTTTCTTTGTTTCTATTTCATTTATTTCTGCTCTGATCTTGATGATTTCTTTCCTTCTTCTAACTTTGGGTATTGTTTGTTCTTCCTTTGCTAGTTCCTTTAGGTGTAATGTTAGATTGTTTATTTGAGATTTTTCTTGTTTCTTGAGGTAAGATTTTATAGCTATAAACTTCCCTCTTAGAACTCCTTTTGCTGCATCCTATAGGTTTTGGATCATCGTGTTTTCATTGTCATTTGTCTCTAGGTTTTTTGTTTTTTTTGTTTTTTTGTTTTTTTTTTTGCGGTACACGGGCCTCTCACTGCTGTGGCCTCTCCCATCGCGGAGCACAGGCTCCAGACGTGCAGACCCAGTGGCCATGCCTCATGGGCCCAGCCACTCCACGGCACGCGGGATCCTCCAGGACCGGGGCACAAACCCGTGTCCCCTGCATCGGCAGGCGGACTCTCAACCACTGCGCCACCAGGGAAGCCCCTATCTCTAGGTATTTTTGATATCCTCTTTGATTTCTTCAGGGATCTCTTGGTTACTTAGTAACGTATTGTTTTGCCTCCATGTGTTTGTGTTTTTTACTTTTTTTTTTTCCCCTATAATTGATTTCTAATCTCATAGCATTGTGGTCAGAAAAGATGCTTGATATGATTTCAATTTTCTTAAATTTACTGAGGCTTGATTTGTGACCCAAGATATGATCTATCCTGGAGAATGTTCTGAGCGCACCTGAGAAGGAAGTATAATCTGCTGTTTTTGGATGGAATGTCCTATAAATATCAATTAAATCTATCTGGTCTATTGTGTCATTTAAAGCTTGTGTTTCCTTATTAATTTTCTGTTTGGATGATCTGTCCATTGGTGTAAGTGAGGTGTTAAAGTCCCCCACTATTATTGTGTTACTGTCGATTTCCTCTTTTAGAGCTGTTAGCAGTTGCTTTATGTATTGAGGTGCTCCTATGTTGGGTGCATATATATTTATAATTGTTATATCTTCTTCTTGGATTGATCCCTTGATCATTATCCTTCCTTGTCTCTTGTAACATTTTTTATTTTAAAGTCTATTTTATCTTATATGAGTATTGCTACTCCAGCTTTCTTTTGATTTCCATTTGCATGGAATATCTTTTTCCATCCCTTCACTTTCAGTTTGTTTGTGTCCCTCGGTCTGAAGTGGGTCTCTTGTAGACAGCATATATATGGGCCTTGTTTTTGTATCCGTTCAGTGAGCATGTGTCTTTTGGTTAGAGCATTTAATCCATTCACGTTTAAGGTAATTATCGATATGTATGTTCTTATTGCAATTTTCTTAATTGTTTTGGGTTTGTTTTTGTAGGTCCTTTTCTTCTCTTGTGTTTCCCACTTAGAGAAGTTCCTTTAGCATTTGTTGTAGAGCTGGTTTGGTGGTGCTGAATTCTCTTAGCTTTTGCTTGTCTGTAAAACTTTTGATTTCTCCAACGAATCTGAATGAGATCCTTGCTGGGTAATCTTGGTTGTAGGTTCTTCCATTTCATCACTTTAAGTGTATCATGTCACTCCCTTCTGGCTTGTAGAGTTTCTGCTGAGAAATCAGCTGTTAATCTTATGGGAGTTCCCTTGTATGTTATTTGTCATTTTTCCCTTGTTGCTTTCAATAATTTTTCTTTGTCTTTAATTTTTGCCAGTTTGATTACTACGTGTTTCTCCTTAAGTTTATACTGTATGGGACTCTCTGCACTTCCTGGACTTGGGTGGCTATTTCCTTTCCCATCTTAGGGAAGTTTTCAACTATAATCTCTTCAAATATTTTCTCGGGTCCTTTCTCTCTCTCTTCTCCTTTTGGGACCCCTATAACGCGAATGTTGTTGTATTTAATGCTGTCTTAGGTCTAATGGTCTCTTAGGCTGTCTTCATTTCTTTTCATTCTTTTCTCTTTATTCCGTTCCGCAGCAGTGAATTCCACCATTCTGTCTTCCAGGTCACTTATCCGTTTTTCTGCCTCAGTTATTCTGCTATTGATTCCTTCTAGTGTAGTTTTCATTTCAGTTATTGTATTGTTCATCTCTGTTTGTTATTTAATTCTTCTAGATCTTTGTTAAATATTTCTTGCATCTTCTCGATCTTTGCCTCCTTTCTTCTTCCGAGTTCCTGGATCATCTTCACTATCATTATTCTGAATTCTCTTTCTGGAAGATTGCCTATCTCCATTTCATTTAGTTGTTTTTCTGGGGTTTTATCTTGTTTCTTCATCTGGTACATAGCCCTCTGCCTTTCCATCTTGTCTTTCTTTCTGTGAATGTGGTTTTTCTTCCACAGGCTGCAGAACTGTAGTTCTTCTTGCTTCTGCTGTCTGCCGTCTGGTGGATGAGGCTATAAGAGGCTTGTGGAAGTTTCCTGATGGGAGGGATTGGTGGTGGGTAAAGATGGCTGTTGCTCTTGTGGGCAGAGCTCAGTAAAACTTTAATCTGCTTGTCTGCTGATGGGTGGGACTGGGTTCCCTCCCTGTTGGTTGTTTGTCCTGAGGCAACCCAACACCGGAGCCTAGCCGTGCTCTTTGGTGGAGCTAATGGTGGACTCTGGCAGGGCTCAGGCCAAGGAGTACTTCCCAGAACTTCTGCTGCCAGTGTCCTTGTCCTCACGGTGAGGCACAATCACCCCTCGCCTCTGCAGGAGACCCTTGAACACTAGCAGGTTGGTCTGGTTCAGTCTCCTATGGGGTCACTGCTCCTTCCCCTGGGTCCCAATGCACACACTACTTTGTGTGTGCCCTCCAAGAGTGGAGTCTCTCTTTCCCCCAGTCCTGTCAAAGTTCTGTAATCAAATCCCGCTAGCCTTCAAAGTCTGATTCTCTAGGAATTCCTCCTCCCGTTGCCGGACCCCCAGGTTCAGAAACCTGACGTGGGGCTCAGAACCTTCACTTCAGTGGGTGGACTTCTGTGGTATAAGTGTTCTCCAGTTTGTGAGTCACCCACCCAGCAGTTATGGGATTTGATTTTATTGTGATTGCGTCCCTCCTACCATCTCATTGCGGCTTCTCCTTTGTCTTTGCACGTGGGGTATCTTTTTTGGTGAGTTCCAGTGTCTTCCTGCCGATGATTGTTCAGCAGTTAGTTGTGATTCTGGTGTTCTCCAAAGAGGGAGTGAGAGCATGTCCTTCTACTACGCCATCTTGAACCAGTCTCCCAGTTTTATTATTTTGCCATTTTACACATAAGGAAACTGAGGTACAAAGTTTAAACAACTTGTTAAGTTTGCCGGTAAAGTAATAGAGCTGGTAATTGAATCTAGGTACTCCAAGTCCAGAGCTCAAGTTTGAACTTGAGCTTCTTGAGATGGGTGCACTGACTGAAGAAAAATTCACAACGTAAAAGTTTCAGGTTATGTTTTATTTGGGGACTTTACTGAGGACTATAGCCCAGGAGGCAGCCTCTCAGAGAGCTCTGGAGAACTGCTCCAAAGAGATATGGGAAGAGCCAGGATATATAGGAGCTTTTGCCGAAAAAGATTACTGCTAATCACAAAAAATACAGCTCAAGTTAATGATTTTAGTGCCTTTCTATGTATGGGAGGATGCAGCAGTCTGGGCTTATTAAAATTATTCCTTAGATATGCATCTTAACTATCTAGGGCCAGGATTTTCTTTTTCTCCATCCTGAATTCCTCTCAGGGTGCAGCACTGGGGGCAGCTGCAGTGGCTGATGGCTTGATGGCACGCAACATTCTTCGTTTCCTGGAATAGCAGGCAGAAATTTTTGTCTGCAGGTGCAGTACCTCTCCATTCCTTCTTCTCTCTTGATTTCCAGCAGGTTCCACCAAACAGAATAGTGAGGCTCCCCCCTGAATACTTCCAGCCTGGTTAACTGCAAGGTTCTGGTATCTTACAGACCTAGACTCCAATCCCAGCTCTTTCATATGCAAGCTGTGTGATCCAGATAAATGACTTCTCTCTGAGTCTTAATTTTTTCAACTGTTCCCTTTTCTTTTTTCTGACACCACTTTTGACACCAAATTGGCATCCAACAATTCCCTTCAATTCTGACACTGACTGCTTGGAGTTAGTGCAGATGTCACTGAGTTAAGGACTGCTTCTACTTCAAACACCAGTCACAAGTCCTGGGGACCACCTATACCTCTCAACCTCTCAACTCTCACCTATACCCGCCTCAACTTCTATAATTTGCTAAAATAACTCACAGAACTCAGGAAAACCCTTTACTTACATTTACCAGTTTATTATAAAATATACAACTCAGGAATAGCCAAATGGTGGAGATGCATAGGGCAAGGTTTGGGGGTGAGGGAGGGAAGGGTGGCACGAAGATTTCAATCCTCCTCTCTGGGATGTTACCTTCCCAGCACCTCAACATGTTCACTAACCCAGACCTCCAAAATTTGCCTTTTCAGGGTTTTATGGAGGTTTCATTCATCCCCAGAGGTCAAGATGTACACTGAAAGTTCCAAATCTCTATTCATGGCTTGGTCCTTCTAGCGTCCAGTACCCCCATCCTGAAGCTACCAAGACATCCCAGCCAGGAGTCAGCTCATTAACAAACCAAAGACACTTTATCATTCTGGAAATTCCAGAGCTTTAGGAGCACAGTGTCAAGAACCAGGAACAAAGACCAAACGTGTAATTTTTTTTTTTAATGTTAGCACAATTGCAAAAGAGACAAAAGAGTATACATCTTATGGATTTAAATTAGGTAGAGTGACATACAATTGATGCCTTTGGTACACTGAAAGCCTTTAAACAACTGGAGTCATCCCTATTTTTCCTCAAGTGGTCCCAAGGGCTGTCCCTTTTCTTCACTTTCCCTGTTGGACATGTTTTAGTGACTTATTTGAGAATCTTTAGTACATTGAACATGGCATGTTCAAATAGCCTGTGATTCCTTGTCAAAGGTAATATGTCTCTCAAGTAGGAAAATCAAAATAGTTGTGAGCTTTTATTGAGCACTTATTGCATGGATCTTACTGTAGATATCAAGAGGTTCAAAATCAAAGGCACTTCAGTAAGTTCGCTTTCCATCACCCATACAGATAGTTGCAAGAGACTCAATGTTTGTATCCCCCCATAAATTTATATGTTGAAATCCTAACTCTCTATGTAATAGTATTAGGAAAATGGGCCTTTGGGAGTTAATTAGGTCATGAGGGTGGAGACCTCATGAAAAGGATTAGTGCCCTTATAAAAGGCACCCCAGAGAACACTCTCACCCTCTTTGAGCCATGTGAGGATGCAAGGAGAAGTTGGCAGTCTGCAACATGGAAGATGGTCCTCATCACAAGCTAATCATGCTTGCATCCTGATCTTGAACTCCCAGCCTCCAGAACTGAGAAATACATTTCTGTTGTTTATAAGCCACCCTGTCTGTGGTTCTTGTTATAGCAGCCTGAACTGATTAAGGCATTAGATGATCCCCAGTTCACCACCACATTCCACTGAAAACACATCCCTATTATTCATGTTTTAACTTCTATCTGTAATGCCATCCACACCCTATTATCTGTCTGTGGAAATACCCATTACTGTTTAAGTGCCAGTTCCAACGTCACCTCCTCTGGGATGTCTACCTCTCAAGGACAGTCCCCTCAGCAGAATTAGTCATTGTTTTCTACATGATCATGCAGCACCTTGATCCCCTCTGGCATCAATTATTTGAGGATTAGTGTGCAAGCTTTACAGAGCTTCTGGACTGAAAGTTCCTGGAAGGCAACTGCATCATCCCAGTCATCTTCCAAGTAACCCACTCTTCTGCACAGAATGGGCTAGGAATGGATGTTCATTGCATTAAATAGTTTCAAATCTAATCAAGCATGACCAGCTATGATCAACTGTAGTTATGAACTCCTCCTGCAGGCTTCACCCGGCTAGTTCCAGAGTCAGTATTGACCAGGAAGGCCTCCCTGAGGTACTTCACCCCTCCAACAATTGAAGTCTCCTATTGGTTCAGCTGCTGAGTCCCATTACTAAGATCAGAGCAACTGTTAGAAATATCCCTTGGCCTTGAAAGTTAAAATTGTGTCACTGTTTTGCTAGGAAGAACAGCAAATAATATTAGATTGTCTCTGAGGGAAAGAATATTTCATCATCTTAGTTCTATCCCTCTAGTACCCTGAATATCCTTGTATTTTGGATTCAACTTATTTTCATTTTCTGACTTTCTTTCTGTTCCACTGTGTCTCTCCACCTCTCTACCTTTATCTCTCTCTTCTTCCTTTTCTGATTTCCTGCCTCTGTTTCCCTGCCTTTCCTTTCTTGCCTCTGTCTCTCTTCATTCCCCCCTCTTCCAGGATGCTGAATGAAAAATAGCAAAACCTTGATCTTTGACCCTTTCTTTTTCTAGAGTCTATCAATTCTCTTGAGACATTCTTTCTTCAGTTATGCTAATATAATTGATTGGAGTCCAGGGTTGATTTTTGGTTTTTTTTTTTTTTTTTTTATCAATCACATTCCAGCTGGGCCTTGTAATGTTATACCTCTGCCTGCTTGATTGGACTTGGGTGATTCCAAAATCTCTGCAGCCACACAGACATGCAGACCATTTGAGGAGAGCTTAATTCCACAGATGGTTAATCTCATTTTTTATGTGTTGATTTTTCCTAGTTTCTCTCGCAGAGGGTAATTTATTTCTAAGTTCCAGGAGCACTTTATTGTAACCTCTCATTTACCGACTATAATAATAATAATAACCATCATTTATTGGGTCCTTATTATGCATCATAGTGTTAAGTGCTTTGTGTAAGTTCACAGATTTAACTTCCACAATAACCCTAAGAGATGTAGGTTTGGTTTGTTTTTTAAATTAAAAAAAATTTTTTTTTGCCTAACTTTACAGATGAGAAAACCAAGGTCTAGAGAGATTAATGAAATTTCCAAAGATCCTAATAGGAACTTGACTCTTTTTTTTCCCTTTCTGCCCTTATCCTTTTGAGCATATTGGACTGGATAGCACTTGCCTCAAAGGCCAGTCCTATAGCCAGAAAAGGTTCCATGATCTTCCCACCCAAAGCTCCACCCATTCCCAGCTATTTCTCCTCCATTGTCCCAGGACAGGTAGACATCATCACAGCTTCAGACGTACCCTGCTCAAGTTATAACAAAAATGTGTTCATAAAGAGAGACACATTTTTGTAAAGCAGTTTAGATTAACTCCCAACCAAATGATACCAATAATACATTCAAAAGGAGTACAGAGGATGTTCAGATGGCAAAAGGTTGGGGCATCCGATGCCACTGTTACATAGGAGGTGCACCCTGAAGAAAGAATATAATCCCCATAGAGAAGAGTTAGAAGGATGGGAAATGGCCTGAGCCCAGTTTCAGAGGCAGGAATGCACCTGCCACCACTGGGGACACATGAGAACAGTGTTTTCATAGAAGAATCAGGAGAAGAGACTATTTGAAGAATGTGATGTTACATTATAAAGGTGCCTGGAATGTCAAGATGAGAAATCTGGTATGCCGCGTCTGTATCCAGAAGTTCATTTCCCACCAATAGGATTTTCACATATGAAGAGTCCAGAGATTAAAATATGTTCCAGTATCAGGGATCAGGGAGCCTCAGGCATGGTTTATAGTTCATCTAATGTCACTTAGAGGCCATTCTTAAAAGGTGAAGAGAAAGGCAACACTTTTCCTGAAAATTTCCTAAACACTAAAAATTAAAGGTATATTATTCTATTCAAAAATAATATGTATTCAATTTTCTAAGCCTGAAGCAGTATTCACCAGCACGTATGACCATGCACAAGCCAATCGATCACTTCTTATTTTGTCAACCATGATGTTTTAGTAGTAAATACCTGTTGGATCAGCAAATTAATTTATCTTAAATTAGACAGCAAACTACATGAAGGTGAAGGACATTTCTCAAATGTTGGCACTTACAAACAGTTCCATGCTACTACCAAAGTGTCCTTTCTAGTCTGCAAGGAATTAACCATGTCCCTCCCCAACTTAAAATTCTCCAGTGAGTTGACCCAGGTGTAGGGTCCAAGCTCCACAACATGGCACACACTCCTTTCCATAGCTGACTACAATCAACCTTGAACCCAAAAGCCCAGCTCTGTTCATTCTTTGCAATTCACCCCATCTCTATAGATTTGCATATGCCATAAATTCTGCCCAGAAATACCCTCTCCTGAAAGTGTGTGGCAGTTTCAAAAATAATTCAGTTATTTATTTAAAGTTTATATAATTTTTGTAATTTATTACATTTATTAATCATTTATTTTTTGCCCAGCATTGGGTTTGTATAAGCCTCAAAAGAGTTTGTTAAGGGAGCTATTATAAGTATCCCCATTTTATAGATGAGAAAACTGAGATCTAAAGATCTTAAGATACCTTCTCAAAAGCAAAATCCACGAAGTACAGAATCAGAATTGGAACCCGGGTTCCTGTGTGCGCTCTCAACTTCTAAACCACGTCACCTGTTGTACAGACATGGGAGGCCCCTGGGAGAGGGTCTGGGCATAAAACACAAACACCATCTTGCTGCAAAATGCAGACATCACCACTGCCTGGGGACCTATAATAAAAAAATAACGTATGTCCAGGAAGATGAGTCCAGAAAAAATCTCTCCTTGGGGAAGGAGCAGTTGCATTTTCTCACCTGAAAAATCCATTCTCAGAGGTGCCTGTTGCGTTTATTTGGTAGATTCTGATCCAAGTGTGGCCTCTCAATGCCCACTAGGTCTTGCTGAATGTTGGGCCCATTACCTGATCTGAGGTAGGCTCATAGATTTCCTTTCCTCCTTCCTGTCTCCTGGAGATAGCTCTATTCATACAGTAGTATGCCTCTTCTCTTCCTGCCTCAGTGTTTTAAATGGGGATGTCAATATCACTGCACAAAGACTCATGGGTCACCAGGGAATTGGCAATTCCATCTGTAATGGGCCCATTACACTGAGGAGACTGAATAGCTAGGGTGTGATATACTAAAGGGAAAAAAATGGACCCTAGAGTGAAATCATTGTTTACAGCAGTATTTCCGAAAATGTGCTCCACAGGATAGACTCCTGTGAGATGCTCGTGATAAAATGTTTGCAATTGCTAAACTCTGTGTTTTACTAGTTTTGTAAATACTACTCACTACATCCCTAACACTCAACACTTGAATACTGAAGGCTCTGAGAAGTCCTGCAAAGTGGACCTTAACCCAAATTTCTGAATTCATTTCGGCACAGAACATGTCTTTCCTCACCTTTGATTTGTGTAAGATCTATTATTAACACACAGAATTAGCATTTCATGAATCACAGTTTGGGGAACATTGATTTAAAGCACCTACTTTAATTGCCTATTTTTAGACTGTCAGGGGAAGTCTAAAATTGTACATCTGGGAAGAGGGAAATGTTCAATTCACAAGGCCTTTTTAGTCATAAAATGGTTATTAGATCAACTGGCTCTTTCTTTTTCATCTTTTCTTAAATTGCACGCAATCCAAGCAGCTACCAGCACTAGCAGCCCTCAGACAGGGAGAAGTAAGAATGTGTCCCAAACTCATCTCTGGCTACCATCTTTCTTCTTATAAGAAAGTTTCCTTGTTGATGCCTCAACTATATCCCTTCTTTTCACTAGTTTAATTCAAGTCATTGCACTAGGACTACTGCAACAATCACTTAACTAGTTTATCTGCTCTCAGTTTCACCCCACTCCAATCCAAATGGAATGTACATCACAGACTTCTTTGTTTTCCTAAAACACTACTCTGATCAAAGACGCCAACAAGGATCAGGTTCTCTTATTGTTCAACCACTTTCTGTTTCTTGGCCTGCTAAGTGTGTTGCCTTCTTATGGTTACAGTGTAGCTGCTACAGCTCCAGGCATCCATAATCTTGAAGAAAAGTTGTTTCCTTCCTGTTATTAGTTGAATTGTGCCCCTTCAGAATTTTTATGTTGGAAGTCCTAATCCCCAGTACCTCAGAGTGTGACCTTATTTAGAGATAGAGTAATTACCATGTCCTAATATGACTGATGTCCTCATAAAAAGGGGAAATTTAGAGACAGAGACGTACATACAGGGAGAATATTAAGTGATCCTGAAGATGACCATCTAAAAGCTAAGGAGAGACGCTTATGAGAGATCCTTTGCATCCTTCAGAAGGAACCAAACTTGCCAACACTTTGATTTCAGACTTCTAACCTCCAGGACTGCAAAACAATACATTTCTGTTGTTTAAGCCACCCAGTTTGTGCTGCTTTGTTACAGCAGCCCTAACAAACTAATCCATTCCCTTTTCTTATTAGTTCTGAAAATCTACCCCCGAAGTCCCTCAGAAGCTTTCTCCCTATTGCATGTGATTGAATCATGAATCCATGCTTAAATCAATTAGTGGGAAGGGGAAATTACATGATTCAATTAAACAAATCATTATCCATCCCTGGGACTGGAAAAGGAGTCACCTTCCCTTAGCATATAGGACAATGAACTCCTGAAAAAGAGCTGCATCAACATGATCCAGGACAGAGGAATGTCTACTGAAGGGGTAATCACGTCCATCAGGTACCAGACACTGTGCAAGACACTGGGACTTTAAAGATAAATAAAGAAGGATCCCTCTTCTCTGAGTTCTCAGAAAATATCACTGAGATTATTAAGAAACCAAGGAAGCGGGAAAAGAACTAGGAGAGACATGTATAATGAAAGCCAATGGAAGAGAGAGTTTCAGAAGGGAGGGAACCTGTCAGGTGTGGCAGACAGCACAGGTGACAGGAGGACTGGAGAGGAAACATTAAATTTTGCAATTAAGGCTTCAAGAATAATTTCAATGGAGATTTGATGCAGACAATGTGCCTACTACAATAGATTGTTGAGCAAATGGGAGGCAAGGAATTAGGGCGACATTTTTTGAGTCATTCCTACCAATAAGTTGCAGGTCACTTTGCAATAAAAGTACACTTATGGTGAAAAAAGTGTCAAAACAAGAAACAGCACTCGGGAAGATGCTGCTTTTGCTGCTACTGAGGTTTTTTAAATGGGAAATATGTTACAAGGTTTATGGGTAAAGAAAAGAATCCAGTGGAAGAGGATTGTGGACAATATATTTTAGGTCCCATCCCTAAGAAGCAAAACTTTACTATTAATTCACACCACTAAGGGCAAGCACCCCTTTCCCATTCTTTGCATTTATTTCTTTGTAAAAGGAGCTCAGTTAGTGCCATAGCCCTGGCCTCTTGCCACTTCTTCCTTTATTCCATTTTAGCAGAGCTAGAATGCATGATCTGAATAGTCATTCTTGCTTCGTCAGTTTTTCCCTTCATTTCCCTCTTGAGAACACACCAACCCATGGAAATCAGGAGTTTTCCAGTGTCCATGTAGGTCCCTCATATACAGGGCTTGCTCTGCTTCAGAACTGTCTGTGATTCAGTAGATCTATCCTTCTGCTGTGGGTGTTGGCTTTATAGGCTGATGTAACTCATAAGAAACTGTCTTCTGACTTAGCCGCTACTGGTAATGAAGTGATCACTGGCCTCCATCTGTCTTACATCTTGCTTCCTCTTTCTTTCTTTCTTTCAATAGGTTCTTTTTCATGGGCTTTCTCATTCCCATAAAGATACACATAGCCAGAGAGACTGAACATTCTTCTGGAAACTATCTTCTACAAAGAATAGCTCAGACAGCAATCTAGGTATCAAAACAAAACATCTAACATTGCTTTCCCCATCCCATAAAATGGTGAAAATGGTCTGGGAAGTCCACGGTTCATGAAAAATATATGCTGTCATATGGACAATCTCTCTACCCTTCTACCCCCCTTCCTTATAAAGCATAAACCACAGATTTACAAGGCAGGTAGTTATTACTGTGCCTCTAATTAATAGCTGCTGAATAAGTAGTTCTTATAACGTTTTTTAAGTCAGTTTATTTACTAACAGTACCGCTTCTATTTATCTGCATGTATCTTTTCCAATCTGAGCTGGGCTCTTGGTTGTCTTAAACAGATTAATAGGCACTATATAAAGATAGACTAGACGGATTGATGGAAAAGATAAATACATCAATGATTTCAGACTTCCTGAAGAAAAGCAGCTGCAGTTAAGCACCATCAGCTTCTGACTCATGAAATCATGAATACATGCTCTGAGAACTCATCTCACTCAAGTTGGATTCTGCTATTTAGGTACTTACAGAATTCATACATACCTCTGCATGAGCCTTTCTAAAATTCCAGCCTACCCTCCAGCTTCCCAACCCTGAGTGCAGGCATTTACATTACTGGAGCAACTGGAAGCTACATATATTCCCAAAACAAATGGTTTTCCTAGTAAAATGTAGCCTAACCCTAACAAACACTAAATCAACACTTCTCAGTTTATCTCAGCTCAGGGACCAATCTCTAGGGGATGTTCCAAGAAGCATCCTGATACTGATACCTCTGTACCAGTCAGGACTTGATCACAGAAGTGGAACCTCTGTGAGTGATGTAGAATACAGAGTTACTATAGGGGTTAGACCTTAACCTATGTGAAAGCTGGTAGAGGAGGCTGCACATCTGGAGTTGAGTCTAAGTTGAGACAGGTCAGCCAGCGCTGAGGTTGGAAAGGAAAGATGAATGTACGCAAAAGCAAAGGCAAACTGGGACACTTGAAGATGAACTGGAATCCACATGGAAAACAAGAACTCATAAAAAAGTCCATAAGGACAACCTGGAATCGACATCTTTCTATTAGCACCTGAAACCTGCATTCTGTGGGTGACATGCAGGAGAAACTGGCCATTTTTGCCCTGGAGTTGCAGGCACACTTGGTCGAGCACTTTGACAAGCTGAAGGAGACAAGCTGAAGTGGTTGGAACTCAGGAGCTGCTCCAGAACAACAAGGTGAGCCAACGGACAAGATGCGATGTGCATGATCTGCCCCTGTGCCTAATGCCTTGTAACAACCTTCGAAGAATCACAAACATACTGTCTCATATCTACTTCCCAAATCTTTCTTGTGACTGTTAAGGAAAGAGGATCACGGGAAATAATTTTTGTTTCAATGACTATTGTTGCATGACAAATCACCCCAAATCTTAGTGTTTTAAAACAAGAACAATTGGTTCCTTGTATCTCAATTTCTATGAGTCAGGGATTTGGGAAGCACTTGGCTGGATGTTTCTGACTTGGGATCTTTCCTGCAGTTACAGTAAAAGAGTGGCTAGATTTGGAAAAGCAGGAATGGGGAACAGCAGGGGGCTGCAGTTTTAGGGCCTCTCTGTGTGGCCTCTCGATAGGGGGGGCTAGTTTTGGCCTCCTCATAACAGTTGGGCTGATAACAACTTCTACCCTGTTGTGTGGTTTGAAACAGTCCATTGAGACTCAAGGGGAGGGGAATAAGGGTTCATCTCTTGACGGAGGGATGCCAAGGTTCTAAAAGACCACGTGGGATGGGAGATGTTGTCACACTTCTTTCTTTCATTATGTTCAACCAAAAGAGTCAAGTGGAAATCAGCTCTTGATTTTTTTCCACCTTGTTCATTCTCCAGTAGTACTTGAAGTCAAACAATAACTATAACAAACATCAGGTAAGTTCTGTTTGTAGTTCTTAGCATAATTGTGATGGATCTCTAAGGGTGGTCATGGTAATCCCTACTAAAAATATTTTTCTTAATATTGAGACAATGCATATTTAGGGCATGAGACTTCAGAGAAAACTGAAGCCCACATTAAAATTATTATAAATGCTTTTAAAGTCGTTATTGTTTTAACCTCTCTGGGCCTTGATTTTTCTCATTTGTGAAATGAAGGCTCTCTACTTGAATGACTTTATTTGATTTTCTGTATATTTATTGAATCTACAATAAATAAGATCCTATTAAAACACTCTCTAAAAGATGCAGAACTATTAACTATTTCCTTACCAAATGAAAAAATCAGTCTTTAGGTGTGGTATCTTTGCTTAGTCGTTTGTGGACTTACTCATGAGAAGTAAAGATTTAGATTAAGAAGTAAATATTAAGAAATATAGCTCTTTGAATCTCCTTCCAATCTTTTTTGATTTCAGACATGTACAGTGCTTTTTATCTAAAGCAAAGTAATATATGATTCAAAGAGAAACCAATTTTAGAAGTGGAGATGGATTACTAAAATATTTAGTGTTCAAAAAAGAAAAGAAAGCTGCTATAATTCTCCTATATTTCTCTTCATTATAACCCTCCAGAATGTTTGCTCACATGGATCACAAATGAATCTTGGGAAGACTCTAATAGAGGAATTTGATTAAATGGTATGTTGGATAAACAATACTGAGACATTTTAATGAAGTCAGATAAAAGGGTTGTGCTAGAAAGAAATATTTTAAAAATCACTTTGAGGATCTATCCTTAAACCATTTCCTGGAGACTTGGGCTCTATTTCTTCTTGTTGGGCCATTATTCAAAGACTTTAAAAACTCTCTCTGGTTTTGCTACCATGAATGATCCATGATTCCTTAGCACAGAGATTTTCATTGCTGGACTTCTGAAAACATTGAGGCTCATTCTAATGAAATCCACATACATAAACACTGTGTTCAAAGTCAATGGCATTTAGTCACTTTTTCACACGAGTCAAAAACACAGTTAATATGCTTATACCTTCTTATGAAGCAATGCCAAGTTATTGTTTCTTGCTTATGATGGCTGCTGACAGCCACAGAATCATAGGGCTTACAAAAGTCAATTAGAGATTTTTGAGACCAAGAAGAGAAGACTTGCAGAGTGAACTGTATAGACCAAACTTATAACCAATTATCAACTGTTGCTAAAGCTGACCTTCTTAGAAATGGAGTGAAGCTTACAGGAGGAAGGATCCTTGTCTATAGCAAGCATGGCAACAAAGGAAAAAGGAGTCAGAAGCAGATGGAAGGCAGAACTGCTCAGTATGGTCACCAAATAGGATATTGGCACCACAGATTTAAGAGGTGGACTAGTTTGAGTTGATATAAAGGTCCAGGAGATTGGTGACCTAAGCAGAATGAGAAGGAACTGAGATAGGCAAAGGTGTTGATTGGGACATTGACATACACACTAAAAACCCCTGATGACGACAACATTCAGTGGAGAGAAAGGTTGTAAGATTTCAAAGTATAAATGACTTAGGGACTGAAGAGAAGGTCATTCGATGACAAAGACAATGAGGGGATGACCATACTACAGATCTCAAGGGACCTAGGGCTTTCTTGGGGGATTGGAGACATATGGATGGAAAAGGGCCTGGGAAGGCTAAAGTGGGCTACCTTCTGGCCCTGAAATATCTGGATCTTGGGAAAATGAGTTTTTATGCTTATGTGAGCCACAGAGAAACGTGACCTCTGAAACAAGCAAGATTCAATGAAGACATCAGGGTAGAGCGAATGTGCATGGAAGAGATGAAGATGCAAAGGAGTTTGCTTAACTCTTGGAGGAAATCTCCAAAGGGCAAAAGAGAAATGTTTAGGGAAGGTGGGTTATAGTAGAAACTTGGTTCTGAGGAATGGAACCTGGGAGCTGTATGGGGATGTTACTATCCCTCAGCCAGAAACATAAAGGATAAAAATACATTGGCACTTCCCACAAAAAGCACGCAGACTATTTGAGATTACCCTAGCAAATGTAGCTATCGTTCATCTTCAGATAGTATATTTTGTACATATGTCCATATAGCAATAATACACATATACACTTTTAAAATTCGTTTGCTGCTTATTCGGAGTTAAATCTTACCTTTCCATATAAATTGCAAGGTACTAAAAAAGGGTCTATGTTGTGTACCAGCATTATTAGCATTGATTGATGTCAAACTTAGGTCAAATCAAATTAAGATTACCTAAGAATGCTTTCTTTTTTTTTTCATTTGCTGAAAGAAAATTAATATCTTTTCTCATCTGAGACTCCTACGAATCTGTCAGTGTGGTCCAACATGTTGATAAATGAAGCTGAGGACAGCCGGGCCATAGCTTAGAAATGATCCATGTCTCTTTCATTTAAATTGCTGCCCTCTCGTTCTTGATCTCAGATGGAGGTCAGCTTCTGAAGCTTCTGCTTCCACACCATAGCTCCTGTCGACCTGCAGTGTCCCAAAAGGTTGTCTCTTGCTAATTCCCTCTACATTTCACCACACCAGCCCTCTGGACCCTGAAAATGCCATAAAGCAAAATTATGGTATGAATTCAGGAAAGGCTTGTCTCTTATTTCCAACAGACCTCAGAAACTGGACAAGGAAAATGAGTCAGCTTATGAAGCTTCCTTAGAAGTAGTGAATCTAGAGTCACTGGGATTCAGGTCCATATATGTAGTTTATTTTGATGGGAAGTCCAGTGTCACAGAGGTGACTCCATCATTGGCATTGCTTATTGGTTAAAACTGTGAAAGACAGTTGTGAACACATCCCCTAGAAAAGGTGATAATAGTCAAGGCAAGTGGATTTACTCATAATAGGTCATTGTTCTCTCTCTGCTATGTAAGAAAATTACGTTAGACACTGCTTCCTTTGCACTGCATGGGTCTATTTCCAGCTTCCGACTGAATGATGTTTCTATGCCTACTAAGAAAAGAGAGTGACTTAAAGAAATCTTTCCTTTTGTTCCACTCAAATCTCTAAATTCACAAGTTAAACCTGTTCCTCTCATTTTTATCTTCAGTGTGTATCTCTAGCAAGAGTGGTGTTTATAAATTTTATATGTATCCCTGGAGCCCTAAAGACTCTATTCTTTTCAATCCATCAAACAGTCATATAGACTGAATCTAAAATAAGTTACTTTGATTTATTTGTTTTTCATTTTGCATCAAAGCACATGCAACACGACAATGTTTTTTTTTGTTCCTATGACTACTGTATCATACGGAATTCTTACTTCCTGGTCACACTCAGCTGATAAGCCATGTGGCACCAATGTACTGGAAAGAGTCTGAGCAAGCTTTTCCAAATACAAATTACTATTCATATTTCTCTAAATTATGCAAATGATACCATTCATTTTCCTACCTAATCCTCTCTGGAGATGCTCCAAGGTTTGAAATGAAAGAAGTTCTTCCTTCAAATATATGTAATCCACATTAATTGCTTTTGACAGTAAAGGGTGGGGTGGTTAGATATTGCCGTAGCTGATACATTAATCGTATCATCTCTGTAACGAACTTCGCACAGTGCAACCCAGCACTTGGAAAAACAACCATGCCAACGTGTCCTCATTGTAGAATCAAAATGCAGGCAGCTCATACTTCTCGACTGCATTTTAATGTAAGAGAACTTATGGCAGGTGAAAGAGAAAAGAGGATCAGAAGTGAGGAAGAGGTTAAAAAAAAAGAAGGACCTATCTAACATCTCTGGGACAGAAACACTAATCCTGCCATTTAGTAGCTTCCTATGGCTTAAAGGTCAATTTCTTGAAAATGACAATGAGATTTTCAATAGACTAGCCTGCCTTTCCACTCTAGCTGCTCTTAGTGCCTATAGCAGTCTCACTCTCCCCATTCTCCAAATCCTGGCTCCTCGCCCCTACCTCTACTTTTGCTTTTAAAGTTCTCTCTATTCATCTTTCAAGACTTAACTCAAATGTCACCAGGTTCATGGAATTTTTTCTTCCTTCCCCAGGTAGAAATTATCCTTCTCTTCTCTGTAATGTCATAACTCATGCAGCCTCTGCCATAGCATTTATCCAGACAGACCCTGTAATTTAGTAATTGGTATGCATGCCTTACTTTCCTGAGGTTTATGTCTAGGGATCAGGGGAGAGAAAAGAAAAACTATGGTTTGACAAAAGCAAAAACAGAAATTAAAAAATACCACTTAGCACAGGTACATGGTAGATGCACATTTTTAAATCAATGAATGCATTAATAAATGAATGGATAAATATCTAGTCTGATAAATTATAAACTCCAAGAAGGAGGGGACTGTGTCTTCAAAGTATAGATGGTATTTTCCAAACTCTATGCCCATAAAAAAATCTAGCAAGGTATCTTATTCATGATAGAGCTTAATGAACGTAACCGGGAATTACATTGAACTGAGATGGCCATAATGGGTGTTTGTGATGAGTCAGATATGATAGGTAGTTATGACTATGGACCTTAGACTTTATGGCTCTGAATTTAAGAACAGTGAGTTACCCAGTTCTCCTAAAAAAAATTATCTGACTAGGGTAGACCTAAGATGAAAATCCTCTCTATTAAGACACCTATATTTTAAATCAACGGTTATTTTATTTTATGAAATGTGTAAGTATTCTCCCAACAAAATGAGTGGCAAAGGTTAAAAAAGGTAAGCAGTCATGAATTTTATTTAAACTATTCATAAATAAAAGAACTGACTACAATGCAGTTAGAAAAAAAATAGAACATTTTTTAGTTCCTAAGGTAAATTCAAGTTGTTTGTTTACAATTCCTTTTCATTTCTACTATCACAACCTGTAGGTAAAGCCATTAAATAGTAGTAAGTGAATCTTCCAAACGAGGTGCCATACTTTCAGTCGGATCTATTCAATACAGTATGAATACTGAGACAGTGTCTTGACAAAAGCCACAATAAAGCAGCATGATGGGTCATAAAGCAAAAGAAGGTTCTCAGTATTTCTCATTGCCATGAAATATTAACTACCTTAGAATCCTATATGCCCTCTTCACCATTTATGCACATTTATGACAACATGGAACTCAAAAGTAAAAAAACAGCTTTCAATCCTATTGCCTATCAAAACTCCATTCCTCTCAATGCATAAGAGTCTACTTCTGGTTGACTCATTTAAACAACTAGGACACTCTTAATCTACAAGTCATTGTGTCATATCATTAACACTTTCTAGTCAGTGGAGCCATAGTGCACCCCAAAGGACCTCTCTGAAGTCCGCAAAAAAACAGCATCTCAGGATGTTTGGCTGTTTCTTTGACACATCACCTTAACCAATCCTTCTACCCTGATTTCTGTGAAAGCCTGGCCTTAGCAGGCCTTAGCAGACATTGATCTGGATATGCCAGGCCAATCAGAAAACCTGGAAATTGCCTTCCTCTTCTGTATTCATGACCTCCTTGAGTAAAGAGAGCTCAGGAGTCTCTCCAGCTGTCTTTGCAGAGTATCAGTGATATATACATCGGCCCACCTTTCCAGGAGTTTTGGGAAGATTAGTGGGATAAGAACTGTAAAACAGTTAGAGATGTCTGAGAGTAAAGAAAAGTAATTTTTAAAATGCTATGATTTTATGGTTACTTTGTATATTTTAATCACACACATAACTTCTAGAACACAAACAGAAAAAAAGGGTCAATTGTAATAAGCAAAACATGAAAGAATTTAGCTCTGTTGCTATGGCAAGTCCCATCAACCCAATATGATGGTCATTTTGGCTTTGTTCACTTCCCTAATGAGTGAGGGCTGAGTCAAGAGTTATTCTTCTCTGGTCATTAAGATGACCAATTCTTCAAAGACCATTTAATCAAGGTGTTGCCTCGTGATGTCCTAGAATTAAATTCTAAACCTGAAAGCAGATATTTCCAAAGGACTCATCTACCCTCTGTGAATTATTATTCCTTCAGTGTAGGAACTTCTTAAATCATCATTTCTGGAACTTAAGTCTTTCTTGTACCACTTTCCAATTTTTGTCATGTTTATAATACTACCTGTAATGTAAATTACTTAAAATATTTCTGTAAATCCTAAGCAATATGACCTATAAAATAAGTTTTGATGTGCCGGTTATAATTTCATAAATAATGAAATAGGAACTTTACTATAAAAATTGAAAAATGCTACCTGGTATTATTTCACACAACACCAGGATTATATATGCCATATTCTGAGGAATACTGTCTGAATATATTACTGAAAACCAAACTACTCAAAAAGAGGCTCAGGATTTGTGCTGACATTACATTCATCTGAAACCTGTAGTGTCTTAAGACACATTTATTGAGCACATGATGCTTTAAAAATATAAGCCCTGGGCTTCCCAGGTGGCGCAGTGGTTGAGAGTCCACCTGCCCACGCAGGGGACGCGGGTTTGTGCCCCGGTCCGGCTGGGCCCGCGGGCCGTGGCCACTGGGCCTGCGCATCCAGAGCCTGTGCTCTGCAACGGGAGGGGCCGCAGCAGTGAGGCCCGCGTACCGCAAAAAAAAAAAAAAAAAAAGCCCAATAAATAAACAAATGTAGGCATAATCATTAACTCTTATGTTTTATCCACTCTTTCTTTGTACCTGTTCTAAAAGATACAGGTTGATCATTGTCAAATGCTTGTTAATCTCTTTTCCAAAATGTGCTTATATGGATCATTAGCGACTTCTGACTCAGGTATTAACAACAGCAGACACCAGTTTTTCTGGGGAAATGTGAAGAGAAAAGTAGTTGATTTTATTTATTAATTTTTTCACCTTAAGAAAAAAAAAATTTAAAGTAAATAGCACAGATCTGGGAGTTTAGGTACAGCTCTGTCTTTGTGTTCTTGTGTTTGTGTGAGTCATTTGTCTACCTTCAGTTTCCCAATCTGAAAAATAAGGTTCTTAAACTAAATATAATCCATAAGGTCTTTTTCAGCTCTATTTCTTTTGGGCCTTGATTAATCCACCCTAGGGAGCTAATGCAAAGAAATATTAGAGGCTGGTCCCATAAGCTTCCTCAAAGGTGTTTCACAAGTGCTATGTAAACTGCATTCCAATTTACTTCTTTGGATATATAATGTTAATATTGTATTTGGGAAATGCATACCCATAATAATACAATGAATAAATAATTTTATACCAGGAACTTTACATATAGAATTTCACAATCCTCATAACATATCTGAAAAGCAATCAGTGCTGTCCCCATCTTACAGCTGAAGAAACCGATCTTAAGAGTTTGCCAAGGTGACACATCTATAGTCAGTAGGCTTGTGATGCTAACTCAGAGCTCTCTAACATGAAAGAAAAAACAACCATTTGGTTAATGGGGTTGGACATTCTTGAGAATTAAATCAGGAAGTTTAAGTACTTTGGTCAATAAACTGCATATCTGAAAACCAACCCATATGTCAGAGTGTGATGACTGTAAGATGGTGGTGAGTCTGTGTCTCCACACTCTTTTGCTGAGGTTTCCAGTTCTATTTGTGTTGAAGTTTTATATACCTATTATGTCCTTCTTGGCTGAGATTATTCTTATCTTCCCAACTACATTTTGAACTGTAGGTTATATCTGCTTTCTTGATTGGTCCTTCAGGAAACTTGCAGGGAAGAAAGAAAATGCAACTACTTTTCATCTACAACTATCTCCAAAAGGAAATCGTACCTTATTCCCTTCAGCAAAGAAAACAGCACATGAAAAACTGTAGTTGTGTAGCCAATATCTCATTGTTGGCAGCGTGAAGCACCATGACTTACCACCATTGAAACGAGATTCATCCCTCCCATCTTTTATAAAACAAAGGATGTGGAGCCATGCTTCCTCTCAATGGGCACAATCACTAGATTCGTCTTTATCTTTGCTTGAAATGTTTCTCATAACCAGATTTATCCCTAGCATGGACGTGATCTGCTTTTTTTCCCAAATTGTTTAGAATGTCAGAGTAGGCAGGGAATGTATAAGCCAAGTGTTAATGGGTCGACTTCAAGTTAGATATGAAAAACTGAAGTTCTGAGAGCTTTAGTTTTCAGAAAAAGTACATCAGTACAATCACAGTCATCAATAAATTTTATTGAGCAATGGTTATATGTAAGACACCCAGCTAGCTGCTGTGAGAGACACAGAAAACAGATATAATCTCTGATCTCTAAGAACTGACAACAGTGTTGAAAAAAAGACATGTTTCTATGAACAAGTGGCAAACATTCAATGCTAAGCCACAGTTTTTCAAAACCGAATAATATTCCACATCATTTTAAAAAAATTGTCAGAGATTCCTCAACATTGACATAAAATGCTATGTTATGCTGTAATACTTATGTTGTTTAAATATGTGCAAACCTAAAATTATATCTAAATACCTGATGTTTATTGCATTTATAAAACTATAACACCAAATCAAATTTAGCAACTGAACCCAAACAAAACTACAAAAACCAATAACATTAAATCAACAATGCTAATTTAGTAAGATGGATGGTGTTACTCTCTTGAAACTAAATTTCTACTTTCAATGTGAGTATAGTGCTGAGGACCACTGAGTAAGTTCTTTTCAATCCTTCCTGCCATATCGTTGGGCCATACACTCACTCATGTCCCCCCAGGTTTTTTTCTGTAGGAAAGTCATCTTTCTCACAGCATATCCTAAATTATTTGGCTTTCACTTGTCATGAATCTGTAATTTACATATTTAGTTCATCTCTGCCCTAGTATTCTTAGAGAACTCCTGGTGCCAATGTGATCACAAACTCACATGCAAACTTGCTTGTGAGTTTGTGATAAGGAGGAAATGACAGGGAGTTAGTCATTTTGGGGTCATCCAGATGATTTTATTACATTTTTAGATAATCTTCAGGGTAAAAACATTCCAACTCCTCCCTCTTTGGCCAAATAAACACAAAACAATAAAAATAAGCACGGACACTTTGGAGAATATGTCATCAAACACCTAGGAAGTTCACATCCATTCTGAGAATCACTCAGCAACAACTCAAGAAAATACATTGTCCAGAAAGGAAGGCAGAGTAGAGAACTCCCCATAGCAGGATAGAGAAGGTGGGCTCCGAACTGACTTTCCAGTAGTGGATGGGATTTTGTTAAGTAGACATAGGAAAGGACAGCTTCCCAAGGTAGAGGTGAAGAAAAGCAGAGAGGGAAGCAGCTTTCAGACAGGCTTAGGATGGTGAGCAGAGCAGTTAGCTAGAGTATTCTAAAGGGGACATAGGGAACGAAATTTGTTTAGAAAGTCAGTGTGCACCCAAAGTATGATAATCCTAAATAACACTTAGACAGAAACATAAACAGGGTTGGTGAATAGGGATTTAAAGTATTTTAATCCCTCGTAATGAAGAATGTCAGCTTAACTTTTACAACATGGTACCAAAACCCACTGGTACCCTCTAGATGGGGGACAGAGCGTTTCCTGCTAATTTGCGTAGGAAAGCAGAGATGACATTTATCTTTCTTTGTTTATACTACAACTTTTTTTTTTTTTTTTTTCAGTACACGGGCCTCTCACTGTTGTGGTCTCTCCCATTGCGGAGCACAGGCTCCGGACGCACAGGCTCAGTGGCCATGGCTCACGGGCCTAGCCGCTCTGGGGTATGTGGGATCTTCCCGGACCGGGGCATGAACCCGTGTCCCCTGCATCTCCAGGCGGACTCTCAACCACTGCGCCACCAGGGAAACCCCAATTTAACTTCTTAATCCATAGAAATTTTTATTTTTCCCTTAGAGTTACCCCCCACTGATTTCAGAGATATGAGTTTCAATAAGTTTCATTACTTTGATTTACTAGCTGTTTTCTGTTTTTCTTGGTATGCTTTAGGCATCAGGGGAGTGGTGAAGAGCCCTCTTAAGTGCTAATGTGCATTTAATTGGACATATGCCGCCTTTTGCAAATGTTATTTTGCAGTTTGGTGACTTAATAAGTGTACTAGGGTTCTGAGAGGGAATCCTCTGTTCCTGGATCAGGGTAGAAAGCTAGGACATACAAAAGTCAAGTATTCCACTTTCTATAATGAGATTCAGACATTTAGGGGACAAAAATCCTCTCCAAGGCATCACAGTGTGTGTGAGTGTGTGTGTGTGTGTGTTGGGGAAGAGGAACAAATTGTTCTGCTATGTCAGTATAACTGAGCCACCATCACCACCCAAGTCTATGTGAAGACACGGACCTACTAGAGAGTGGACTTGGGGATGTGGGGCGGGGGAGGGGGAGGGGTGGGCTGTGATGGAGTGAGAGAGTGGCATGGACATGTGTGCACTGCCAGGCGTAGAATGGATAGCTAGTGGGAAGCAGCCGCATGGCACAGGGAGATCGGCTCGGTGCTTTGTGGCCACCTAGAGGAGTGGGATGGGGAGTGCGGGAGGCAGGGGAGACGCAGGAGGGAAGAGATGTGGGAACATATGTATATGTATAACTGATTCACTTTGTTGTAAAGCAGAGGCTGACACACCATTGTAAAGCAATTATACTCCAATAAAGATGTTAAAAAAATAAATAAATAAAATTAAGTCTTGGGAGGGGGAGGTCACGGTTGAGAATTGGAGAATTGTCCAAGACATGAGTTACTAACCTGGGAGAGTAAGTGTCCACATTTGCCTCCCTTCCATGGGGAGAGTGGATGGTTTTCTCACCCATGCCAAGAAAAGCAAGAGGATCTCCAAGAGAACACTTTGTAGAAATTATGAGGTTAGTGCTGCAGGAAAGGAAAAATTTCATTTCACCTTATTTGTTTACTAGGGTATCTGCTTATGTGGTGGACCTGCTGTTTTTTTCTCTCAAACTACTTGTACAAAAGCACACAAGGAATATAAGAGAGGCAGAAGACAAAGGGGGTGTGGCGCCAGAGCAGCCTGGGCTCCCACTGTTTCTTATGGCCTGAGTTTCCAGTGAATGGGCCAACTGAACACCATGTGGGCAGCCGGACCTGAGTTGGCTTGCTGGAATCCCACCCAAGAAGGCTGGCACACTGGGCAGAGGAACGCAGCAGCCAGAGGCTGTTAGGTGGACGCCCCTGGAGAAAAAGCTGAGGAGTCAGGGGGGAATGATATGGTGAAGCTAGGACAGATCTTTCAGTTAGGGGATCTTAACAGTGTGGAGGTCTGTTAGGTGATCTGGATAACTTACACATGCATTCCACGAGAGCCAACATTTAGATACCTGTAGCATTAAACAAAGAAGCCAAAAATAGGACCACCAACAGGATGCTAGTTACATAAGATCATGTCTTTTCTCTCTCACGTTCCCTGTTCCCAAGCTGACATCACAGGAGCTGAAGCCAGAGGAGAAAAGAACAGAGAAAAGATCCCACATGCCACTCATGACCTCTCTCATGGGCTGCAAATCTCTTGGGCTGCAATCTGGTAGATATCAGAGAAAGGGGAGATGATAAACGTTTACTGAGGGTATGACGCTTGGGCTTGAAATCAGATGAAACTGGATTAAAATTACCTTTTTAATGATAATATTTGATAGATGCCTATGGGATCTGTCATCTTTAAGAGATGGGAAAGCAGATTCAACATAAGTGCAGTGAGTGGAAAAAAAATCATCACCTCATTTGGTATCTCACTGCTCAGACTTATATTGAGTTGGTAACTAAAGAAAAGAAACAGAAGACTATTAAATTCTATTTCACTGGACTATGGGTCAATGAATTCGGGCATCAACAGAGCTGAGGTTTGAATCTTGTCTTTGCCTTTATCAGTTGGGTATCCTTAAACAAATTATATTAATTGTTCTGTATATTAATTTTTCATCTATAAAGTTGGGATAATATTACCAACTTCAAGTTATTCATGGGGTTATAAGAACATAATTGACAGCGAATATGGCAAGTATATTTGTTCTTTCTTTCTATATTCCTTATTTTTTCCCTTAATAAAACATACATATAGTCTTTTTGAATATATAAAATTTAGTAATCAGTTGACATGTAATTTTATGTTTTGTTAACTCAATCGTTTAGAGCTTTTCATATATTGAAATTGTCACGTATTACCATTTTAATACCATTTATATGTTTAAAGGAGCCATCATATGTGAGGCAGTTTGTTTAGCTGGTTCCCTTTTGTGGGTAATTTGGATTGTTTCCAAGCTCCTCCCTCCCAATATAAAATGTGATATTGCAAACATTGAAAAGAAATCACTTAACTAACATTGCTAATATTGAAAAGAAATCACTTAACACTTCCCTGGCCCTAAGGAGAAAAAGGTTTAGGCAGGCATTATTACCTTGGGATATCATTTCCCAAATGGAATTATTTATTCTATCAATTAATATTTTGGGAGGAATCTCTTGAAACTGTCAATATCCCCAGAATACCTGAACTTCTAATTAAACAAACAAACAAACAAAAGCTTCCTCTCGACTTGTGTATCTTAACTTTTCCTATAGAAGCCACTGATTTACTGAATTTTTCCTGGTGAAGGGGCAACTCCCCATGAGTCCTCACTGGGATTTTCCAAGATGCTTCCAATTTAGATTTGGGGTCTTGGAAAATCCCAGTGAGGACTCATGCCAGAAAATGTCATGCCAGAGTGTAACAGACCATACTAATTTAGTTCCATTAGCCCTTTTCTTACCTACATTTCAGCTTTCTCCTCCCCAACAGGCTAGAATGCAGTCTCTTTATCTTTCCCAAGGCTGTACTTCCTCCTATCTGCCATCTGTTTTAGGGCTGTCTTTTGTCCCAAACCTCTGTTCCTCGGATTCTAATTATTATCAACTTGCACATTCAGGTGGCTGAAAGTCTTGTGAATAAATTACACACTACCGTATTTATTACAAAAGCATATCAGGAAAATCCACTATTTTCTGTCATGTGAAGGGAATCTGTGGGCTCCAATCATCTCTATTTCCTTTTGCCACTGAAATCAATGCAGTTTTGCTGCAACAGTTTCTTTTTTATTGAAATATAATTCACATACTGTAAAATTTATTCCTTTAAGTGGCTGAATAATGTACCATTGTATAGATACATTACGTTTTGTTTATCCATTCATCACTGACGGACACTGGGATTGTTCTCACCTTTCGGGTTCTATGCATAATGCTGCTATGTACATATAAGTTTTTTGATGGGTGTTGTCTGTCTTTTTGATGATAGTCATCCCAGTGGGTGTTAAGTGGTATCTAACTGAGGTTTTAATATTGATTTACCTAGCTAATGATGTTGAGCATATTTTCATATGGTGATTACCATTTCCATATCTTCTTTGGAGAAATGGATATTCAAATAATTTGTCCATTTTTAAAATTTATCTTTTTGTTCTTGATATGTGTTTTGTGTATTCTAGACACTAGTCCCTTTTCAGATATATGATCTGCAAATATTTTTCCCATTTGGTGATTTGTCTTTGAAGAAATGTCCTTCACAGTACAAAATATTTTACTTTTGGTTAATCCCCATTTATCTATTCTTTTTGTTTACTTGTGCTTATGGTATCATATTTAAGAAACCATTGTCTAATCCAGACATAAAGATATATTCCTAAGTTTTCTTCTAAGAGTTTACATGTCTGGTTTTTTTTCATTGATTTAAGTTTTGTATGTAGACTAATGTATGGTTCCAAATTCATTACTTTGCATGTGGATATCCAGTCATTTCAACACCCTTTGTGAAAAGACTTGCTCTTTCCCCTATTGGATTGTCTTGGCACTTTGTTAAAAATAAATTGAACTTAAATGTGTAGGTTTGTTTCTGAACTCTGGATTCTGTTTCATTCATCTATACGTATATCTTTATGCCGGCACTATATACCACCTTGTTTACTCTAGCTTTGTAGTGAATTTTTTGAAATGGGCAAGTGTGGGTCCTTCAAATTTGTTCTTCTTTTTCAAGCTTCCTTTAGCTATTCTGGGTGTCTTGTATTTCCATATGAATTTATTATCAGCTTTTTAGAATGTGTAAAAAAGGCAGTTAGAATTTTGATAGGTATTGTATTAAATATGTAGACCAATTTAGGAAGCATTGCCTTCTTAACAATACTAGGTTTTCTAACCCATGGACACAGAATGTATACCCATTTAAGTCTTCTTTAATTTCTTTCAATGATGATTTTTGTACTTTTAAGTATAGAAATTTTGCACTTCTGTTAAATTTATTCCTAAATATTTAATTTTTTGATAGTATTTTAAACGAAATTGTTTTCTTAATTTTATTTTTGTATGGTACATTGATAGTATATAAAACACAATTTGCCTTTCTATATTGATCTTGTATCCTGCAACCTTGCTGAACTCATTTATAAGTTCCAATATTGTGTGTGTGTGTGTGTGTGTATGTGTAACTTAGAATTCCTATGTACAATATCATCCAATCTGCAAATAGAGATCATTTTATTTCTTCCTGTCAAATCTGGATGCCTTTTTTTTTTTTTTTTGCGGCACGCGGGCCTCTCACTGTTGTGGCCTCTCCCGTTGCGGAGCACAGGCTCCGGACGCGCAGGCTCAGCGGCCATGGCTCACAGGCCCAGCCGCTCCGTGGCATGTGGGATCTTCCTGGACTGGGGCACGAACCCGCGTCCCATGCATCGGAAGGCGGACTCCCAACCACTGCGCCGCCAGGGAAGCCCTGGATGCCTTTTATTTCTTTTTATTTCCTAACTGCCTTGGCCAAAATGTTCATTACAATGTTGAAAAGTGTCAAGAGTAGACATCCTCTTCTTGTTTCTGCTCTTAGAGGGAAGCTTTCAACCTTTTAGCATAAGTATGATATGGCCTGTGGCTGTTGCATAGATGCACTTTCTCAGACTGAGGAAGTTCCTCCCTATCTTTAGTTTGTTGAATGCTTTTATGATGAAAATATGTTGTATTGTGTAAAGTGCTTTCTCTGTGGAGACGATCATGTGATTTTTGCTCTTTATTCTATTATTATAGTTATCACAGTGATCTGGTTTTGTTGTTGAACCAACTTTCCCAGGATAAATCCCACTTGATCATAACATATAATCCTTCTTATATGCTGTTAGATGCAGTTTGCTAGTATTTGGATGTAGATTTTTATCTCTATATTCATGAAAGATATTGGTCTATAGTTTTCTTTTCTTGTGATGTCTTTGCCTGGTTTTGGTATCAGGGCCTCACAGAAAGATCTGGGAAGTGTTTCTTCTTCCATTTTTTAGAACAGTTTTGTGAAGGATTCATATTTATTCTTTTAGGTTTGATAGAATTTACCAATAAAGTCATCTGGTCCTAAACTTTTCTTTGTGAGAAGTTTGATTTTAAGTATTATTATTCATTCAGTTTCTTTACTTGTTACAGATCGATTCAGATTTTCTATTCCTTCCTGATTTAGTTTTGGTAATTTGAGTGTTTTTAGAAACTTGTCTTTTTCATCTATCCAATTTGTTGGCATAAAATTTTTTACAGTATTCTCTTCTGATCCCGTTTATTCCTGTAAAATCAGTAGTAATGTCTATACTTTTATTCTTGACTTAGTAATTAGAGGTTTTTCTCTTGGTCGAATTAGTTAAAATTTTACAATTTTGTTAATATTTTCAAAAAACCAACTTTGTTTTATTTATTCTCTCTATTGTTTTTCTATTCTCTATTTCATTTATCTCCACTCTAATCTTTATTATTTCCTTCTTTCTGCTTGTTTTGAGATTAGTTTGCTCTTCTTTTCCTAGTTTCTTAGGGTTGTTTTATTGATTTAATATTTTTCTTTGAAAATGTAGGTATCCCTTTAAGCACTACTTTCACTGTATCACATGTTGTGGGTTTTTTTATTCCTCACAAAATATTTTCTAATTTCCCCATGATTTCTCTTTTACCCATTGATTATTTAAGGGTATAATTTCCACAGATTTCTAACTATACCAAATTTCCTTTTGTCATTGTTTCTAATACCATTATATTGTGGTCAAAGAACACACTTTGTATGATAACAACATTTTACATTTATTGAGATTTGTTTGGTGGCCTTAACTACGGTTTATCCTAAGGAATGTTCCATGTGCATTTAAGAAGAATGTATTTTCTGGTGTTGTCAGGTGGCATACTCTATAGATGTCTTTCAGCTCTAGTTTTTCACAGTATTGTTCAAGTCACATTTCTTTGTTGATCTACTGTCTAGTGTTTTCTCAGTACTGAAAATCAAATATTGAAGTATTTAAATATAAGTTGAATTGTTTATTTTTCCCTTTACTTGTGTCAGTTTTTGCTTCCTTTATTTTGGGGTCTGCTTTTATATGCATGTATGTTTATAATCGTTATACCTTGCTATGGATAATATTTTATCATAGTTAAAATATGCTTCTTTGTCTCTAGTAACAATTTTTCTTATAAAGTCTATTTTCTGGTAATATTACCACTCCAGGTCCCTTTTGGTTAATGATCGTATGGTACATTGTTTTCATACTTCTAATCTATTTGTGTTTTTTAATCTAACACATGTCTACTTCAGGCAGCGAGTAGCTGGATAACGTTTTTTGGGTTTTTTTTACTCTTTAACACATTCCACCAATTTTGTCTTTTAAATGGAATGTTTCAATCATTTACTTTAATATAATTACCGAAAAGGCAGGGATTCTGTCTGCCATCGTGTTGTTTTCCATACATCTTATCTCTTTGTTATTCCCCTAATCCATCAATATAACTTCTTTTATGTTAAATAGATATTGTCTAGTGTTCCATTTCAATTCTTTTATTATTTCTTTTGCCATATTTTTTTAGTTATTTTCTTAGTGCTTTCCATGGGGATTAAAATGAACAATTTAATTTTTAACAATCTAATTAAGACTAATACAAATTTAATTTCAATAGTCTACAAAAATTTTGCTCTTTCATAGTGTCATTCCCTCCCTCTCCTTCATACATTTATTGTCACATAAAGTACATATTTATACATTATATGTTCATCAACCAAGGTTCATAGTTATTGCTTATACCATTGGCTTTTCAATCAGATAGGAGAAAAAAGGTACAAATTAAAAAATACTGTCATACTGAATTTTATATTTATGTATATAGTAGACTTACCAGTATTTTTTATTTCTTCATGTTGATTCTAGTTACTTTATACTGTCCTTTCATTTCATCACGAAGGACTCCCTTTAGTATTTCTTACAGGTAGGTGTACTAACAACAAATAATCTCAGCTTTTTTTTTTTTCCTGAGAATGTCTTAATTTTTGAAGATCTTTCTTCATGCTTGATGTATAGTTTTGCTGGATGTAGAATTCTTGCTTGACAGTCTTTTTTTTTTAGCACTTAGAATATGTCATCTTACTGCCTTCTAGCCTCCACAGTTTCCATTGAGAAATCATGTTTTCTTCTTACTAAGCATCGCTTGTATGTAATGAGTTGTTTCTCTCTTGCTGCTTTCAAGGTTCTGTTTATCTTTGTCTTTGATGGTCTGATTATGTATCTAGTTATAGATCTTTTAAATTTTATCCTAATAGGAGTTTGTTGAGTTTCTTAGATATGTAGATTTATGTTTTTCACCAAATTTTCATCAAATTTGGGAATTTTTCAGTGATTATATTTTCAACAATACGTTATTCCCTTTCTCCCCCTCTTCTCCTTTTGAACTCCTGTATGTCAGTATGCTTGATGGTGTCTCAGAGTCCTGATAAGGCTCAGAGGCTATGTTAAGTTTCTTCATTCTTTTTTGTTTGTTTCTTCTCTCATATTGGATAATCTCACTTAACTTATCTTCAAGTTTATTGATTTATTTTCTTCTGCCAGGTCAAATCTTATATTGAGAACTTCTGGCAATGTTTTTATTTAGGTATTGCCCTTTTCAACTTCAGATTTCTAGTTTATTTTCTGTAATTTCTGTCTTTTTATTGATATTCTATATTTGGTGACACATTATTCTTACAGTGTCTTTTAGTTCTTTAGACATATTTTCTTTAGTTCTTTGAACATATTTAAAATAGCTTTTTCTGCTATGTCCAATGTCTGATATTTCTCAGGGACCATTTCTATTGATTTGCTTTTTGTTCCCTGCTTGGGAGGGGAACGCTCATCTGAGCTGCTTGGGAGGTCAGCTACCTTTTCTAATTTATCTTATCTGAGTCTATGGAGTTGGGCTCTGCTGATTCACCTTTTGCAAGTCACATGTGATTAACATCAGCAAGACAGTTTTGACTTAGATTTTGTGAAATTTCAGTGTCTCTATGAAAAGTCTATACAATGGAAAAATACGACTTATTTTTCCTTCCTATGTAAGGAAAAACCCAGTTCTTCTGTACTGTTTTTCTTTCCTGTGAGTCTCTTTTACTACTCACACAAAACACTTCACTTTCAACACTTCTGGTCACCAAATGGATGGAGGATTTTCCCTACAATAAACAATTCTCTGGACACCAGCTGGGTGTCTTAACTTTAATTCAATTCTTACACGATCTACCTGGAGATAGATAGATAGGTCGGTGGGAGATAGATCCCACAGCTTAAGGGCTCAAACCCACAATACTGCCCCCCCTTCAGATGCCAGTTGCCAGCCCAAGTTGTTACCTGTACTTCTGAATGCCTAGCTACAAACTGAAGGTACCACCCCCTCTTCAGGTTAGATTAATATGCTTGAGTGGCTCATAGAACTCAGGAAAACCAGTTTACTCACTAGATTACCAGTTTATTGTAAAAAGATATAACTCAGGAACAACCAGATGGAAGAGATGAACAAGGCAAGGCATGGGAAAGGGTGTCCCTCCTGGCATGCCACTCTCCTAGCAACTCCACATGTTCATTAACCTGGAAGTTCTCCAAACCCTCTCCTTTTAGGTTTTTATGGAAGTTCATTACCTAGGCATCACTGATTAACGCATTGGCCATTGGCAATCAATTTTCAATCTCCAGCCCCTCTCTTCTTTCTGGAGATCTGGAGCTAGAACTGAATGTCTCAACCCTCTAATAACATGGTTGGTTCCACTGACAACCAGCCCCATCCTTAAGTGCTTTCCAAATGTCATCTCATTAACATAAAAAAAGACACCTTTATTTCTCTCTTCATTTAGGAAATTCCAAGAGTGTTAGGAGCTCTATGCCAGAAATGGGGACAAAAACTAAATATATATCTTATTATAAATCATAATATTACAATCTAGTATAAAATTACTGCATTGTTTCATAAAAACTGCATGAAAATAAGAAACGGTCACAGTCAATCTCCAACACCTTTCATGGTAGGCATGGTGCTTGGCCTTTGGGAGTGTCTGAAAGTAGCATGCAATTTGGTGTTTAACTTTGAGGAGCTTACAGTCATACCAGATTAACAGACCTAAAAATGTAGCTAAATGCCAGAAAAGAAATTAGCAGTGTATAATATGTTAGTATTTTACTACAGGCAGAGGAAAGATGTCAGGAAGTCTTCTGTGAATGGGGGAATTGAATAAGGCTTTGCAGGGTTTGGAGAGACAGAAAAGAGAAAGGGCTTTCAGGATAACACATAGGAGTGTATATGAGGTACATTATTCAAAATCTGAAATTTTGACCTTTTTATTTAATAACAGTACAAGTTGAAAAGAAAGTGATCATGAATATTAATTACAAACGTTCTCAGCCTTAACATTATTGGTATCTTGGGGCCAATAATTCTGTGTTATGGTTGGGGAGGGGGGGTGTCCTGTGTATTATGGGATATTTAGCAGCATCCATGGCCTCTACCCACTAGATGACATTAACACTCCCCCTGCCCGGTATGAAAGCCAAAAATGTCTCCAGACATCTTCAATTGTCCCCTGGGGGGGTGGGGGGCAAAATCATCCCTAGTTGAAAACCACTCCCAAAACTTAGTGGCTTAAAACAGCAATTTATTATTATCTCTCATAATTCTATGGGTTGACAGGGCTCAGGAAGATGACATATCAATTTGTTAGCAGAAATCTAAAGAAATAAGGTTTAAATGACAAATTTAGAAAATATGAAACAGAATTTATTTCAGGATTGGAAAGCCAAGCATTTGAAGCAAGGGGAAGGTTGTCTGAAGATCAAGTTGTATGCAAGCAAATGACAGTGGAGGGTCTAGAATCTTTGTGAGCATCTCTGGATGGATGTGGCCAGATTCAACAGACTGACAGGTATATCAGTCAGATGGATAGATTTGTTTGGCTTAATGCTGAGGTCAAAGTGGATAGTTATATGCTTCCCAAAAACTCCAAGAGATTTGGGAAAGGACCTCAACACTCTAAGTTGTAACTTTTCAAATATAACAGCTTTTCCAACAAAAAGCTCCCTGAACACCTAGATGCTATGATCTTTTAACATTTTCACCTGCTGCTTTTGTTCAGTTGCTTTATCTTATAAGTTGTTACATTTCGGCTTATTTTATAAACATTTGTAATAAAAAGGTTTCCATTTTTCTCTTTGGGTTTTAGGAAAATCAAGAGGAACTCTGTTGCATCTCTACCATTTAGCCTGATTTCTTATATCCATATAAATGTAACACAGCATATAACTTACACTTGTTTGAAAAGCATATAACAAACACTTGTTCTCAGGAGATGTCCCATATTATTTTTCATTCTATCTTCACAAAGATTCTTTAATGTATGCATAGTATCTCCCCCATGAGAATGTGTGCTCATGGGTATCTTGTTCATTTTTTTGTAAACCGAACATAGAACTTGTTCCATCAGTTCTCATGTGTTACATACCTGCGTAATAAGTGAGGAAATGAGGCTCTGAGTTAAGTGGTTGGATGGTTAACTGAAAGAATAATGACCATGAAAAGACATGGAAGAACTTAAATGTATATTACTAAGTGAAAGAAGCCAGTATGAAAAGGCTACATACTGTATGATTCCAACTGTATGACATTCTGGGAAACGTGAAACCATAGAGACAGTATAAAGATCAGTAGTTTCCAGGGGCTTGGGTGGAGGGAAGGGACGAATAGGTGGAGCACAGATTTTTAGGCGAGTGAAAATACTCTGTATTATACTATAATAATGGATACATATCATTATACATTTATCCAAACCCATAGAATGAACAACACCAAGAGTGAATTATAATGTAAACTACAAACTGGGCAAATATGATGTGTCAATGTAGGTTCATTAATCGTAATAAATGTACCACTCTTATGAGGGTGTTAATAATGAGGGAGGCTATGAATGTGAGGGGCTAAGGGGTATATGGGAAATCTCTTTATTTTACTTTCTCTTAATTTTACTATGAATTTAAAACTACTCTTTAAAAAAGGTGTTTCTGTTTTGTTTTGTTTTGTTTTTGTTTTTGGGGTTTTTTTTTAGGCAAAATGTATTGATAGTAGGGAGTCATGAATTTCCATTCCAGCTCTAGCTGAAAAGAAAAGGTATGGTTTTATGCTAGATATTCCACCCTCTATGTCTCATTTTTCTTGTTCATAAAAAGGAGGATATGCTTATGTATCAAGGGCACAGGTTCTATCTCAATCATGCTTGCTGCATGGAAGATTTCAAAACCTATTACTTGAAGGACTGAATCAGCAAATGAATAATGGGACTAGATGAACTCTAAAACCCTTGTCAGCTCAAACATTCCAAGATCCCATGACTCTGTGGCTTGTACAACCAGCTAGTATCCTGTACTCTCCACCTGTGTTTTAGATCTTAGCTATACACTCTTTCTTGA
Source organism: Delphinapterus leucas (assembly GCF_059928025.1). Lineage (NCBI taxonomy): Eukaryota > Metazoa > Chordata > Mammalia > Artiodactyla > Monodontidae > Delphinapterus > Delphinapterus leucas. The sequence continues at coordinate 43,256,966 of NC_143130.1, read as the reverse complement.
GGGCTTTGTCAGTGCAACTAGATACTACCTTCAGCAGCATTAATTTCTTCTTTTTTCCTGGAGCATCTCATAAGCAAACAAACATGCCCTACTAACTCCTACCTTAAAACACAACAAGACGAAATAAAAAACTTTTGACTTCAGAGTATTTATACGTACATCCCATGTTTCTTCTGTCTCTTCATAGAAAAGCTATTCTAGTCACTATCCCACTGTCTTGTAACCCACTGTAATCAGACCTTTCTCACAACAAACTCACTGAAACCAAGCAACCCCATATTATAAAATTCAAAGGTCACATCTCAGTCCTTAATTTTCTGGACTATTGTGTAACACTGGCAAGTAGACAGCTCCTCTTATTTTAAAACACCCACTTCTCTTCTATTCTAAAACATAACACACTATTCTAGCTTCCCCTCATTCTCATTGGTTACTCTGCTTACCATATGAAATGCAAAAAATTCTCAACAAAATTTTAGGTAATTGAATTCAACAGCCATGAAAAGAATCATATATCATGATCAAGTGGGACTTATCCCTGGGATGTGAGGATGTTTCAACATATGGAAATCAGTAAATATGATGCACCACATTAATGGAATAAAGACTAAAAATCATATGATCCTCTCAACAGATGCAGAAAAAGCATTTGACAATATTCAACACCTTTTCATGATAAAAGCTCTGAACAAATTGAGAACACAAGGAACATACCTCAAAATAATAAAGACCATATATGACAAACCCATAGCCAACATCATATTCAACAGTGAAAAGCTGAAAGCTTTTTCTCTAAAATTAGGAACAAGGCAAGAGTGCCCACTCTCATCATTCCTATTCAGGATAGTACTGGAAATCCTACCCAAAACATTAAGATAGAAACAGAAAAAAAAAGGCATCCAAATTGGAAAAGAAGAATCAAAATTGTCTGTGTTTGCAGATGACATGGTTGCACATACAGAAAACACTAAAGACTCCACCCCCCAAAGAAATTAAATTTTAAAAAGCTGTTAGAATTAATAAAGTTACAGGAGAAAAAATCAACATACAAAAATCAGTTGCATCTCTATACACTAACAATGAAATATCTAACAAGTGCATATCTATACACTAACAATGAAAAAGAGAAATTAAGAAAGCAATCTTACTTACAGTAGCATTGAAAACAAGAAAATACTTAGGAATAAACTTAAGCCAGGAGGTAAAAGATCTGTACACTGAAAACTATGAGACATTGATGAAAGAAATTAAAAAAGACACAAATAAATGGAAAGGTATCCTGGGCTCATGAATCAGACAAATTAATATTGTTAAAATGTTCATACTACCCAAAGCCATCTATAGATTCAGTGAAATCACTATCAAAATTCCAAGGCAGGGCTTCCCTGGTGGCACAGTGGTGGAGAGTCTGCCTGCCGATGCAGGGGACGCGGGTTCGTGCCCCGGTCCGGGAGGATCCCGGGTTCGTGCCCCGGTCCGGGAGGATCCCGCATGCCGCAGAGCGGCTGGGCCCGTGGGCTATGGCCGCTGGGCCTGCGCGTCCGGAGCCTGTGCTCCGCGATGGGAGAGGCCACGGCGGTGAGAGGCCCGCGTACCGCAAAAAAAAAAAAAAAATCCAAGGCATTTTTTTAACGAAAGTAGAAAAAAATCATTCTAAAATTTGTATGGAACCACAGAAGACCCCGAAGAGTCAAAGCAATCTTGAGAAAGAGCAAAGCTGGAGGCATCACACTTCCTAATTTCAACCTATACTACATAGCTATAGTAATCAAAATAGTTTGCTGCTCACATAAAAACAAACACAAAGATCAACAGAATAGAATACAGAGCCCAGAAATAAACCCATGCATAACGTCAGTAAATATTTGACAAGGAAACCAAGAATACTCAAAAGGAAAAAGTTAGTCTTTTCAATTAATGGTGTTTGGAAAACTAGATACTCACAAGCAAAAGAATGAAACTGGACCCCTATCTTATACCACCTACTAAAATTAACTCAAAATGGATTAAAGATTTAAACATAAGACCTGAAGCCATAAAACTCCATAGGGAAGAAAATCTCCTTAATATCGGTCTTGGCAATGATAGTTTGGATATGACACCAAAAATACATGCAACAAAAGCAGAAATCAACAAGTGGAAATACATCAAAATAAAAAGCTTTTGCAAAGCCAAAAGAAAAAAAATTTTTTAAACATGGAAAGGCAGTCTACAGCATGGAAAATAATGTGCAAACCATATATCAGATAGGATGTTAATATCCAAAATATATAAGAAACTCTTATAACTCAATACCAAAAAAAACAAAGAACCTGATAAAACATGGGCAGAGCCCCCAAATAGGAATTTTTCCGAAGAATATACAAATGGCCAACAGGTACATAAAAACACTCAACTTTACTAATCTTCAGGGAAATGTATTTGCAACCTACAATGAGATATCACCTCAAACATGTTAAGAATGGCTATTATCAAAAAGACAAGTGATAAAAAATGTTGGCAAGCATGCTGGAAAAAAAAGGAACCCCTGTGCCCTGTTGGTGGGGCTGTAAATTGTTAGCAGCCACTATGGAAAAGGGTATGGAGGTTCCTCAAAAAATTAAAACTGCAACTACCATACGATCCATTCATACCACTGTTGGGTATAGGTCTGAAGGAGCTGAAATCACTATCTCAAAGAGATCTCTGCAGCCTCATGTTTATTTCAGAACTCTTAACATTAGCCAAGATATGGAAACAACCTAAGTGTCCATAAACAGATGAATAAATAAAGATATGATATATAAATACACACACACACAGTGGAATATTATCCAGCCATGTAAAAGAAGGAAATCCTGTTATTTGAAACAACATGGATGGGCTTTGAGGGCATTATGCTAAGTGAGATAAGCCAGACAGAGAAAGACAAATATTGTGTTATCTCCCTTATGTGTGGACTCTAAAAAAAAAAAAAAAAAAAAAAAAAGCCAAACTGATAGAAACAGAGTAGAATATGGTTGCCAGGGGCTAGGGGTGGGGAATGGAGAATATTGGCCAAAGAGTACAAACTTCCATAGTGATACAGTTTAAAATACTGTTTTATATGCTTGCAAGTTGCTAAGATCCAAAATGTTCTCACCACACACACACAAATTATAATTATGTGAGGCGGTACATGTGCTAATTAACCTTATTGAGGTAATCAATATATACGTGTATCAAATCACCATACTGTGTACCTTAAAATTATACAATGTTATATGTCAATTATATCTCAATAAAGCTGGGAAAAATATAAATCAATCAAGCAAGCAAGCAAGCCAGCCAACACCCAACACTGCCAAGGAGGTACTAACACACAAAATATTGAGAGGGGAATGTAAGTATAAATGAAAATCCGAATTTTACTCTGAAAGGCCCTTCCCAGAAAAGCACTTACTATGTTGAACTTCATGTCCTTGAACTCTGTGGTCTAATTCAGTTGTTAACAAATGTAACTTAGGTATTACAAAGTATCGAGGATGCTATATTTTACTAATACCAATAACAGCCTCTAGCTCTTTTATTCTAAAATTGTATAACTAACACCCCCATTTGTTAACCCAGTAGTTGATTTGATGAATAAAAGGAAGCCACAAACCATAATATGCATGGCAAGTTCCTTGAGGGCAGGTGTGATCTCAGTCATCTCTGAGTTCCTAGGGTCAGAGCGGGATTCAATAAAAATTTGTTTTTATTGAATAGTGCCACCCACTATTCAATAAAATAGTGGGAATAGTGCCACCCGAGGCCTATCAGACACTTCAGGTTTGAACTTGTTTCTTCCAGCTTGTGTCCTTTTCTGATGACAATTTCTGCCGGCATTGTCTCCTTTTTCTAATTACAACTCTATCTGAAGGAGGATAATCTTCAGTCCTTGCATCTTCCCTCGCTCTTAATTTAACACTTAGCATAGGAGGAAATTACACAATAAACACAAGATGACAATAATGACAAGGAAGCAATGGCTTTGAATGCAATCACAGAAGCAAGTTAAAGCGTCTCCTTTCCTGCCACAGCTGTCAGACCCCCATGATGTGCCACTGTCACTCGGCTGGGAATTGGTGTTCAATACATTTTAAACTGAGTCAGAGTCCTGCTGCTCCTAATTGGATCCCATTGATTTTTAATGAGTATAATTGTCTCAAGGGTGACTGAAGCTACTCTTTTTCCTGCCCCCTTCTGTGAATGAGCTTGGTTACTAACACTGGGAGCAGACACAATGTTAACCATAAGCTAATGCTAGTTAGCTGCAAACTGAAAGGCAGCAGAATTGAGGAGGACGAGAAAGAGAGACCTCTGGCAGAAGCAGTGACTAATCATGGCAAACAATGTATTTGCTTCAAAGCTCATTGCAAAGGGCAATAACTGTTTTAAGTAGAAAAGCCGTTGTATTATAATTAGGAGTAACTGAAACTCGCCAAAATATTGAATAAAACATTGGATATTTTAACCTGTGTTATCTTTATCATTATCTTCAGGAGTCATAGCAGTGAAGTCCGTGAGTTGCTGGAAGACTCACCCAAACCCCAAGTCTTTGGCAATCATTTCTTCTAAGTGTTTATTAGCAAGAGCCATGGCTAAGTAGATATCAGGTCCAGCTGGTTGACTCTGCATGGCATCCCCTGAATGCAACACTGGGCTAGGACCAGCACAGATTCAGTTTCCAAAAGAGTGGGCTTTGCAAATGTGACAAGGACGTGCAGTGGGCTGGTGTCTTGCAAAGGCCTCCGTGGGCTCTGAGCAGTGTTTCCACAAGCCTTTATGATGTCTCTCAGTATGCCATCTCCCTGAGCACAGCCTGGCCAGGGGCTATTAACTGCTATTTTCCAGCTGTCACCCACACCATGTCTGCTGTCACATCATTTGTTCGACAGATTCCCGCTTTGTGGCACATTCCCTTCTTCCTCTCCTCATCCCACACCCATAGACAGGCTCTTCTTGTATTCCATCTGTCTGTGACACCAAAATGACAGTCAGAGGGATGAGGACGGGAGGCTTCAGTGGCTGAGACAAGAAAGTTTAACTGATCTGGCAGATGGGGAAGACAGTCACAGATGACAGTGGAAGGACACACAAGGAAGCATACTTTATGTCCCCTCATTAGATTGTGAGGTTTGATGACATTATGTCCTCTTATTCCGTCTCAATGTTCCCAGGACCTAGCCCAGTGCCTGTTCAATAGATGAATAATACCAGCTTGTTGAATGAGCCCAATGTAAGTCTACAGAGCATAGTGTCATGATTGACGGCTAGGGCTCGGGAGTTAGACAGTGCTAGGTTCAAGGTCTGCCTCCACGTGTGCCCCAGGTAAGACAGTAAGACAGTCTGAAAAATTTGGACAGGTACTTACTGCTGTACACCTCATGTTCTGGGAGTAAGAGGGCTCCCCAACTCATAGATGAAATAATGCAGGGAAATCACCGAGTACAGAGTCTGGCACACAGGGAGCCATCATCAAGAACACTGGAAGATAGTACACAGCCTATAGTACACATCGTACACAGCCACGGTAGGTTCTCAAAGGACGTGCACAATGGTCAAAGTGCCTCCTTTTGTGACATACTTAGCACCTCACTGAAAGCATTCTTTGCTACCAAATTTGAAACAATTCTCTACTGGAGGTGAGCTGGACTAGTCTAGAGCAACCCTGAAAGCCTCCCTAGCATTTTCAAATTGAGACCGAGACCAGAAGAAGGCTGAGGAGCTGGTTTCCAGACACCCTTCCCCAAAGTCCCAATGTGACCTTTGCCCTCTGAACATCACCTCTCCAAAGGGGGGGAGGAGGAAATAAGCAAGGACAAGAGAAAAGAGGTTTTCTTCCTTAAAGTCTGTGACTATCAGACCCCCACCACGAGTGCTTCCTTTCCACCCACCAGGTTGCCCCAGGAGCAGGGCTGCCCCCAGCACAACAGCTCTATGGGAGAGGCATTGCCCCTCTAAACTAAAAACCTAAACCTCATGGTCGCAGCCTACTTGTGTGACCCCAAGGACTTCATTTTGTCCTTGACCCACTCGAGCATTTTCCTCTCAGACAAGGGGAGGATCTGGAAAGTTAGTGAGTGTATGGGATTGGCATCAGGAAGTTGCAAGGGATTTGGTTAAAATTTGATGTTGGGAAGACCTTGGGAGGCTACCCAAGCAGTGCTGTCTGAGAAAGCTGACTTAGAGGGAGGGCTGGATCAGATGCCTGGCTGACCATAAAAAGCATGAAACCTGATGGAAAAGGGTAAGATACTCAGAACTGCTCACAAAGTTGAGGTCAAATATTAAGGCTTGATTGGAGATACAGCACATGCATAAGGGTTGGCACTGGGTCAGTTCGGATGTGGTCCAGATGTAGTCAGATGACTGCTATTTTTGTAGGTTCGTGACCTACATCCTTAGGCTGTATCTGATGGGCTAAGAAACATGGTCATGTTAGAAGGATGCTATTCATGTAATCTTAAGTGAGCATCTCCTAAAAAAAGTCTTAGGCACTGCACCCTTAGAGAGATCATCCATGGAAAAGAAATGATGCTGTCAGAAGAAGAAACATACAAGAAATCGACAAATATGATCCTAGAAGGAAAGCAAGATTCCGTTCACTTTCCAGCTTTTCAATGGCTGACAATGTACAATAGAAAGTAAAAACTTCTTGTCTCAAGCTCTCCTTTGCATGCTCGCTCTCTTGCTCTTTCTCCAACAGAGATTTAAGGAGTCAGTATGATTCTTAAAGTCCTTTCAGAATGGACAGTCCTTGAGTGTAAATGTCCTCACTAGCAAGTGACGAAAAGAACAATAAGAGCCTCCTTTTAGCCCATTTTTCCTCCCTGTCCAGCTTCATTTGTGGCACCTCTTGAATAAACAAAATTGTTGCTGTCCAACAATCCGACTGAGTATAGGCAGGAGCTCCGGACCCTAAGGGAATTTCCATGTTAAGATTATGCTGAGTTAACCTGCCTTTCTGGAAACAGGAGATGAAGAGGAATCGGAAAGTCCCCTGACCAGTGTCTCAATTAAGGCAGGAGGCAGACATGAGGGCAGCAGGCAGAACACTGTTGCAAAGTGGGTCAGTACTAGGGAGCATCACTTTATCTTATTTACAGGAAAAGTGTGTAGTTTTATTTATTTTTAAATAAATTCCACTGAATGGCTGATACTAGCTCAGACATAAGAAGAAAGAGTCTCAGATGTGCCTTTGGGATCAGCTTTGTCCTGTGGGCTCTGAAATGCGGTCTTGTTGGAAGTATGCTATTCACGTAGTCTTCTGTGGGCTCTGCTTGCTTTCCCAAGATATTAAACACAGTGGCCACCTAAAGGCTCTGAAAGGGCTGAACCCAGCCTGGCTCCCTCTAGAGGGATGAAATCAGAGTTCGTGGCACGCTCATTTCAAGCTGTTTACAGTTAAAAATAAATGAAAATCCAGCATGTTTTCTCCCCAAATCCCTCTTCCACCTAAAGACAGCTAGCCCTTCTGAGAGAGTACACGTCATCCCACTGTGGTCTCTGCAAACTGCAATGGCCAGCTGAGCAGATGGCAGAAAACCAGGGAAGACAGTAAGAAGCCAACACAGGGAGAAGACAGAATGTTTCCTGGAGAGGAATCGGGTGTTTGGGGCTCAGTGCAAGGACACGGCTCAAGGGCAGGAAGGACTGTTTAGTATTTGACTTCACTTCCTCTGAGAACTGCCTTCAAAGCACATCATAGCGGGTGAGACCCCTCTGGGCATTGGCTTGTTCAGCCATTTACCACTTTGTCATCTCAGCAGACATGGTATGTCCTGCACACACGCTGCTTTTAAGTTCTTGAAGGAGGCTCAAATTGAAGAAGAATTCAGCCAGAGGTCAGGACAGATCTAATGGATGAGAGTTATGGGGAGAAGGATGTGGACTGAGTTGCAGTGACTTCTCTGCCCTACAAAGGGTTTAACCCAGGGGGCATATTGCTTAAACAAATGTAGGGCAGCATTGCCTTGGGATCAGGGTATCATAACAACTTCCTTTACTCTATGGAGACTATGTCTGATTGAGAACACTGGTGTGAAAACTGGTCCCTGGGAAGAAGATGGATTAATTCTCATAAAGATTCTGGGAGCGGTGGATCTGTTCTCCCAAAACTGGCTTCTGAGACGTGAAGCAAGAGTATATATTGGAGTGGGCCATGCAGGAAACAGGACTCCAAAAATAAAATGACCATGCTGAGAGTCTAGGCTGGTGATCCAAGTTCATGGCAAGGTGCTCAAAACTGGTGTAGCTGGCAGCTTGTGACTACTGCTGAACATTATTAGAGACCTGGCCTCCTGGGCACACCCCTGTGCTCTGGAATCACTGTTTCAACATGATGTCTGAAAAGGAACTGAGGGGACTTCCCTGGTGGTCCAATGGTTAAGACCCTGCACTTCCACTGCAGGGGTCACGGGTTCGATCCCTGGCTGGGGAACTAAGATCCCCGCATGTGGCACGGCCAAAAAAAAACAAAAAAACAAAAAAAACAAAAGATTCAGGTTTGAAAAAGAACTGAAATGGGGATCCCCTACACATAGGAGTGGTCTGTGCAGGGACTGGCAGAAGAGAGCCGGGTTCAACACATGGGACAGTGAGAAACAAGGGCAGGGGCAGCTCATGCCAGTGCTAGGGAAGCCCTCATTCAGGGCTGGAACCTGGAGAGACCCTCCTACCATGGGAAGTATAAGCTTGAGCTTCTGGTGAAGGAGAGACCCAATACTTAACTATGAATGTGATACACCATCCTGGAGCCAAGATTAAAAAAAAAAAAAACATATTATTGATTTAAACTTTTCAAAATGTTAGAGCAACGATGCCAACTTACAAGTGTTACCATATACTGGGTTCTTCCCAGGATCGGCTACATAGTTTGCAAGGCCCAGTGCAAAAGGAAAATGTGAGGTCTCTTGCTCAAAAATTATTAAGAATTTCAAGATGGAGACAGCAGAGCATTAAAACAAAGGGCCCTTCTGAGCACAGCCAACCCTGGCTGTTCTGACTTGCCAGCTACCATTGTAAATGCTCTACATGTGTTAACTAACTAAAACTTTCCAAAACAGCCCTACGAGGTAGGAGCTGTTATCATCTCCAGGTGATGGTTAAAGAAATCGTGAGATAGAGAGAGGAAGGTAAGAGCCGGAGAGATGTCAGGGCTCCACACACCTTTCCTTCAGAATGGCACTTCTGCTCCCAAGGCGTGTGCCACCCTGCGCTTTAGGACCGGGAGGACCACTTAACCTAAGTCAACACATGAGAACAGAATGAGCCTGCCTTTGAGAGAATGAGCTTTCTGTCCTTGGAGGTATCCAAAGTAAAGCTGGGAGACCAGGCTCAGGAATCTAATGGAGATGATGCCTTTCCTGGGAAACAAGCAAGGAGAAGAGAAATGGAGTCTTTACTTAATGAAGTAGAGCAGTAGTTCAAAACTTTACTTGTGTAAAAATCACGTGGTGGGAAATTGTAGACTCCTGGTACATTGAGGCCAGGGAATCTGAATTTGTCATATTGACAGATTCTGATATAGTTGGCCAATAATTTCCAATTTCCCTGTTCTCTGTTTGGTTTTAAGTCTGTGAAAAGATTGCATGTTGAAAACACCACTGCTCTCCATCTCTCTCTCTCTCTCTGCCTCATTTGTATTTATCCCTTCCTTCCTCTTTTGTCCAGATAATACCGTCCATGTCCATTCCTACCACCAAGCAGCGGGTCTGCCGTCTTCCACTCATTAACATCTTGCACTTTCTTTTGCTGTGTTTTCTGGATTTGTCTTCATATTTTTGCCAAACCTCATGCCTCACCTTTCTCAATACCTTTTCTTGAATGTCCAGGGATTTATAAATTCTCCCTTGAGCTTGAATAAGTTACTTTCCTTGTCAATTTCTGCATCCCAATCCATAAAATAATGGACTACATCAGCTCTGTGATCCCCTCCAGCCCTAGCGTGATATGTCTTTAAAATTAGTGGCTGTGAGTAATGTCATTCCAGTAATCTCCACTGGGCCCCTCAATCCACAGCAATGATGCTTAGAATAAGATCTTATCTCCAGAGCTGGAAGAGAAGACTGGAACCTCACTACAACCAGGCTCCAGTATGGAACCCCGTTTACATGGATCCATTGTCCAGGAGACATCCTTGTACAAACCCTATAACAAATTCACAAGTTTTTTTCCAAGGGAAATTACTCCTCCAAATGAGGCTTTAATGTAACAAGCCTCTGGTGTATGTCTATGTTTCTGTCACTTATAAGTTGTTATTGTATGTTTGAAGATTCCCATTAGATTGTAACTATTCTAGAGACCAAGCAGGTACGTCTTCTTTCTTCATTAAGATCCAAGGATGATGAGAATTCTGTATCATATGCAAACTGGTTAGAGAGTCAGGTTCCTCTTCACCCCTGCTAGTTTCTTTCCTCTTTGCTAGCTTTTTGCTTTTCATAGCTTCATTTCTGGGTGACACAATCTAAAGCAAATAATGTCTCAGGTAAGTAGTTTTTAAATGCCACTGTTCATAAGAATCGCTCAGGGAGTGATTTTCAAAGTACAAACCCTGGATCAGCATCATCTGGGAACTCTATTAGAAATGCAGATTCAAAAGATCTCTGAATCAGAAACTGTGCTGGGGCCCAAGCAGCCTGTGTTTTCACAGGCCCTCCAGGAGATTCTGATGCAAATACAGCTGGAGAACCACTGATGCAGGCAAACAGTCTAAAAAATGCAGATTATCAGGCCCCAGCTACAGATTCTAAGTCAGTTGTTTTGGGGAGCGGGGCCCAATAGTCTATATTTTAACCTCATCTCTCAGGGGAGACATACTGTTTTACATTCATTTAGTGCTCTGCATGTTACTAAGTGCTTTCACAGGCTTTAAGTTCAGATTTTCCTCTTCAGAGAATTGAGGGCAGTTTCAGATGGCTATTTTGTTATGGTCTCCTGGTTCACTTTTCATCCAATAACTATCTTCCTGGTATTAGAGTTATTTACATGAGCTCTGTTACTGTTACTAAGTTGTGAACACCTGGAGGAGAGAGACGTCATTTTCATCAGCTTTGCGTGGGACGAGAGCTTTTCTTATCAAAGAGGATCAATAACTAGTTGAATTTTCTCCAGATAGACATCTGGACATTGTTATCTGCCCAGACTTTGGGGGACCAGATGACTGGGTGAGACCTGCAGTCTAAGCTTTCCTGCAACTAATCTGGCTGTGTGACCTTCAGAGCAGCCACTCAGACAATATCTATAAACACAAAATGGAAAGAAAGAAGAGAATTTGTTTTGCTGATAATTAATCTCAGAAATACACATGCATCAATTATTCAGTTCCTACAAGTCTTCATTAACATAGGCTTCTCAAGTGCAGACAGCATAATAATTCAAGTGAGGACTCGCCTCAAGTTTATCTTTGCATGTTCAATGAAAGAAAAATAAAATATGTTGGCAGTGGGGCTGGGGGGAGTGTTAAGACATAGGTTAAGCAAGCTAAAAATGAAAGTGAGGTGACTGGCAATGCATAACTGAGTATTTACAATTTCAGCAAAGCCCAGAAGAGAGAGGCTCCAGCCACAAACAACCTTCCTGGAATGCTATGCTTATAATTAAGCCTCCCATATACCCCAAATCAAGGGATTTGGAATAGTTGAGGCCCAGCAACTTAACATTTATTTTCCTTTGCTATTCGTTTAAACTGCTGCAATTAAAAATAGACTCTAATTTGGTTTTTCTGCTTTTTTACTGCTTTGTATGCATTTTAAGGAGAGCTCAATAGATGAGGTTTTATTGTGTTTTTACAACACTTTCTTGCAGACCTGAATTCCCTAGGTTTAAATTCATCTCACTCTTTTATTTTGTGGGTTGACAACTTAAGCCTAGGTCCTTCTGGAAAATTTTGTGAAAGGAAGAGTCTGATTCCCTCCCAACTCTAGTTGGATAAGAGACTGCAATTGTGCTTGTAGAAATTTATATAGTTTGGCAATACTAAGTTTTGGTGGGGACATAGGAAAAGGTAGCTCTCACATATTGGTATAGTAGAGAAATTTGTCAGTGTCTGCCCAAACCTAATTCAAAACGTACATAGTCTAAGACTCAGCAAGTCCTCCTCTAGGTATTAACCCAGAAGAAGCCTCAGCACGTGTGCACATGGAGGAAACATGAACAGTTGCAGTCAAGTCACCAGATTATTGCATTAAATGGTGAAGCAATGGGGAGACCTAAACAGAGAAACAGCACGCTCAGATGAAGGAATACTCTATGGCAGCTAAGAGAAGTGGGTTTGACCTACAAGAGGCAAAGAAAGATAGATCTTAAAAATGTAATGTTTATATTATAAACCTGCAAAAAGCAGGTTGAAGAATAATAATTAAGACTGCCAAATGATGAAGAATACTATTAGTATAAATTAGAAACAACTTAGAAAACAATTCAGGAAACAATATATGGTGTTGCCTATGGATATGTATACATAGAAGATAAACAAAAAAAATAGGGTTGAGACAAATATGCCAGACATCAGTTTTGGGATAATGGTTGCTGCCGGGGAGCAGGAGAGGAGCATGAAGATGCGGAGGAGAGATTTCTACAGTATCTGTGATGCTTTATTTAAAAGCCATTTGCTTTGAGGCAAATCAATAAATAAAAGTTACTCTTGTTCTGTGGTGTCAGAAGAAATTCTTTCAAACTCTGGACATGGTTTGAACTTCTTAATTGGAAATAGATGAGACGTTAGGAAGGCTCCCTCAATGAAGCTCAGTGTTCTAAGCTTATTACTGAAACTTGAGGTTTTAGCTGGATGACAATTCGCAGGACTTCAGAGGGCTGATGACAGAGCACATTTGCTTTAGGAAGTCTAGCTGGGAGTGAGGCTAGGAGAGAAGTGAGAATGAGGGTAAAGTGGGGTGAAAAGGATGTTTACAGAATGCCTTGTCTGAAAAAATAATTTGAGATTTAAGCAAATGAAACAAAAATGCATGCAAATGCAACCAAAATACACGTGTGTGCATGTATACATACAGACACACGTACATACACACAGGACTACAAACCTATCCACAAGCACCAAGAAGGAAATCCAAAAGAGCAGAGTAAATTTTTACTCCTGCCTTTTGATGCAGGTGAGCTGAAGCATCCCTAAAGTGATCGACCCAGAAGGCACCAGGCCTCCAGGGCCCTCACGCTGGTATCCAACTGTATGGTAAAGAGTGGGGAGACATAACACGCATGCTGACTGTTGCCTGGGCTCTGCCACAAGACACCTGGTGGCAAAGGTGTCCAAATCAAGTCTGCGGTTGGGGAGTCTATTCTGATCTAAACACTAACTCTTTGGATTCCCTGCAGTAGAATCACCTGGAAGATTTGTTCAACAGGCAGATTTCTAAGCCCCACCCCAGAACTCCTAAGGCCAAATCTTTGGGTTGGGACTGGAGACAGCTGGCCTGACAAGCTCCCGGGTGATGCTGATGCACGCTAACACTGTGAAACAGCCAGCATTCTGTGGCACACCAGTCATGAGTTGATGCTCTCGGGGTGCAGCATCCCAGAAAGAACCCCTGATGTCTCATTGAGAACACAGGGAAGGCGGCCTCCAGTTACAGTCTCAGGATGAATTTGTAATGTGTGACATTTCTTTAGGGACTTTCATCACAGAGCATGGTGGCTCTGGCACTGTAGGTGTTCCTGGCGGAAATTCCTTGGAGTCTTTGTCTCTCCACACAATACCAGACTGGGCGAGGCTGTGAGGCCATAAAAGGAATTCTCCTGGCAGTGCTGCTAGAAGGTAGAAAAACAGGAGGAGCTCCCCTCCTGCCCTCCCCCTCCCGGAAGCCTTCTGCCATCTCTTAAAAGTTTTCCCTGCACAGCAGTCTCTCCATTCAGAGCCCAGGGATTCAAGAAGCTACAAAGTGATAAATCAATTATGAAATGGAAACCTCAATTACAGCCTGTCCGCTTAATTGTCTGACAAGTTAATTAATCTCCCAAGCAACCCCACTCCGCTCTCCCTGTAAATTGTGGGGAAATAGCTATCGCAGGTCCCCGGGGTCTTGGCAGTCCAGTATCAATGAGGCTCTTGGAAAACAACGAATCATGAGCATTTAGTGGGGTCAGTGCCTCCACATAGGAATGAAGAGGTTTGCTCCAGCTCCTGCCTGGCGGCAGTTTTGTCACTAATTATTTTGCTACTAACTAATTACAATCTGTACTTGTCTGTTTATTTATTTGTTTGTTTTCATTTCTCTTCCAAGAGACACATTTCTTTCTTTTCAAATCAGATCCTGTGATTCAAAGAGCCAAGGCTTCCAGACTGTGAAAAACATAAGGGTCGTGTCAGTCTCCTCTGTCCCCGGAGAATGCGTCATCATAGCTGCCACAATAAATGAGGCCGGACCTTCCGAGCAGAGAAGATGGATATGTGTGATGGGCCTATCTTTCTTGCTGCATGAAGTGGCTACTGCTGTCTCAGTCTTGTGACCTGTCATCTGCGGCCTTTAGAAATTCCAAATGACAGAGTGAAGTTGAGAAGCTGGAAGATGCCCAGTGTGGTATATCAGATGTATACAAAGATATTCCGGCACCAGACTCACCTGGAGTGCTTGATCAGATGGATAGATACCAACTAGACCTACCTGAATCAGAATTGTTAGAGAATAACTAGAGATAGAATTATTAGAGATGGAACTTGACAGCTTTTAATAAGTTCCCTGAGACCCACTTGGATCAGAGTGGGTGGGAATTAGTTGCCGATGGTTGGACCAAACAATTCAAAAATATACTCCTTAACTATTACCATACCTCCTCATCCTTTTACTCTTTACTGTTATTTTGCTCATTTCTTATACCCTGTCCCTGGACCTTTGTACAGTCTTGCAAGGTTTCTTCTCTGCCTTGAAGGCTCTTCTACACGTAACCAAGTGCAGCCCTATTGATCCAGTCAGGACACCTGCTCAGGGTCTTTTTTGATCTATATAAAACAACACTCCTACTAAATGGAATGATGGAACTTGTAAGTTTCTTTGTAGCACATATGACTACCTAAAACTGTATTATATCTTTGTTTATTATCTATCTTCCCACTAAGATACAAGCTCCAAAAAAGCAGAAATTCTCATAAGTTTTGTTCAGTGCTGTATCTGCAGGGCTTAGAACAGTGCCCAAATTATAGTAAAGACTCAATAAATATCTATCGAGTGAATGAAGATAGTGAATGAATGACAAGGCATAAACCTGCCAGTAGTAGCAAATGCCAGTATCATGTGCATTTGGCAAAATCACAGTTTCAGACTCCACTATGGATCCTGGTAGTCTGTGGAAAACAGGACATGAAAATCCACAGAGAACAAAACTGAAAATGCAGCATATCAAACAATGTGGGATTTACCTAAAGCAGTGCTTACAGGGAAATTTATAGCACTAAGTGCTTATTTTAAAAGAGGAAGAATGGACTCAAAACAATAAGTTAAGCTTCCACATCACAAAACTAGAAGAAGAAGAGACAATTAAACCTAGGCAAGCAGAAAGAAGAAAATACTAAAGATAAAAACAGAAGTAAATGAAATTGAAAACATAAACAGAGAATATAAACGAAACCAAAAGCTGATTTCTTAAAAAGATCGATAAAACAATAAAACTCTAGCAAGACTTACAAAGAAAAAAAGAGGAAAGACGCAAATCACCGACGAACTGGAAATGAAAGAGCTCATATCACCACAGACACTGCAGACATTAAAAGGAAAATTAATAAGGGAATCATAATCTATAATCAACTCTATGCACATACATTTGAGAAATAAGATAAAATGGACCAATTCCTCAGAAAGTATAAAGTACCAAAGCCCACCCAAGATAATACAGATAACCTGAATATTTCTATGCTATTAAATCATTTGAATTTGTAGTTAAAAGCCTTCTAAAAAAATCTCCTGTCCCAAATGGTTACTAGAAAATTCTACCAAACATTTAAATACGATATAACACCATTTCTATACAACCTAATCCAGACAATAGAAGAGAACATTTTACACCTCATTTTATTATAAGGCAAGCATTATTCTGAAACAAAAAACAAAGACAATGCCAAAAATGAAATATATCAATTTCCCTCATGGACATGAACACAAAAAATTGTCAACAAAATATAAGCAAATCATTTTGGGGTTGGTAGATGCAAACTATCACATTTAGAATGGATAAACAACAAGGCCCTAATGTACAGCACAGGAAACTATATTTAATATCCTGTGATAAAACATAAAGGAAAAGAATATTAAAAAAAGAATGTCTATATGTGTATAACTGAGTCACTTTCTGTACAGCAGAGAATGGCACATTGTAAATTGCTTATTAGTCCTAAGAGGTTTCAATAACAAAAAAAATACAAGCAAATCATTAGATCAAAATATACAAACGATAATATATCACAACCAGTACAGCTTATCCCAAGAATGCAAAGCTAGATCAATATTTTGAAACCTATGAATGTAATTCACTTTTTACTGTATGAACAGTCTGAAGAAGCTAAACCACAGAGTCATGTCAACTGATGCAGAAAAAGCAAAAATTTGTTAATAACATACAACATCCACTCATGATAAAAAAAAAAAACCTAAGCAAATTAGGAATAGAAAGGAACTGTCTTAACCTAATAAAAAGCATTCAAAAATGTTAAAAAAAAAGCATTCACAAAAACCTATAATTATCATCATCCTTATTGGTAAAGATAGAATACTTTCCTCCTAAGACTGAGAAAAAGAGAAATCTCAATCCCATTGGTCTTATTCAACATAGTACTGGAATTCATAACTAGCGCAATGGAAAAAATAAAATAAAAGGCCTACAGATGAGAAATTAAGAAATAAAACTGTCCCTATTAAAATTGAACATGTTTATCTATTTAGAAATCTCCGTAGAATCTACAGAAAATGAAAACAAAAAACAGCAACAACAACAAAAAAAACCTCTCAGAACAAATAAGTGAATCTAACAAGGTCACAGAATACAAGATCACCACATAAAAATCATCCATGAGTCAATATACTAGCAATATAAATATGAAACTAAATTTTTAAAATGCTATTATGATAGTTCTAAAAAATGAAAATAAACGTATTCAAGATCCATGGCCAGAAAATTACAAGTTTACTGGTCAAATAAATCAAAAATCTAAATAAATGGAGTGACATACCATGTTCATGGGTTAAAAGATTCAAAGCAGTAAAGATTAATTCTTCCCAGATTTATTTAGAGTTAATGAAATTCCAATCAAAATCCCAGTAAAACTTTTTGTAGATATAGAGAAGTTGATTTTTAAGTTTATATGTAAAGACAAAGAAACTAAAATAGCTCAAATAATTTTAAAAGGTAAAAATAAAATTGTGGGAGTCATATTATCCAATTTTAAGAGTTCTTATAAAGCTGCAGTAATTAAGAGAGGGTGTTATCAGTGAAAGGATAGACACGTGGACATGCAGACCAATGGAGGATGCAGAATCCAGAAAGAGGCCTACAGAAATATAGCCAGTTGATTTTTAATTAAGGTGCAAAAGTACTTCAATGGAGAAAGAAGAGTGGTTTTTTTTTAATGATGTGGTAACAATTGGACATTATATGCAAACAAACAAACAAAAAACCTTTAACCTAAACCTCACATTTTAATGTATCATAGATCTAAATGTAAAACACAAATGTATAACAGTTTTAGAAGAAAACAGAGGAGAAAATCTCCATGACCTGAAGTTAAGCAAAAATTCATAGATATGACCACAAAAGCATAACTCATGTAAGACAAATTGATAAATTGGTCTTCCTCAAAATTAAAAAATCTTACTGATGAGAGACACTATTGAGAAAATGAAAAGATAAGCTACAGACTGGGAGAAAAAATTTGCAGTCATATATCAAAAGGCTTGTATCTAGAATATATAAAGAGCTTTCAAAATTCAGCTGTAAGAAAACAAAGTCAACTTCTAAAATGTTCCGAAGACCTGAACAGAGATTTCACCAAAGATTATTTAAGCATAACATAAGCACATGAAAAGATTTTCAACATCCTTAGCCATTAGGAAAATGCCAATTAAAACCACAGTGAGATAGCCCTATCTACCTATCAGAATTGCTAACACAAAACTAAGATAGCAAGTGTTGGTGAAGATGTGAAACAAATACAACTCTCATGCCTTGCTGGTGTGAATACCAAATGGTACAGCCACTCTGGAAAACTGTGAGTTTTTTATAAAGTTAAACACACACATATGACCCTAGAAAATGAAAATTTATGTTTCCACAAAAACTTGCACACAAACGTTTATAGCAACTCTATTCATAATTGCCAAAAATTGGAAATACCCTAAATGACCTTCAATTTATGAATGGATAAACAAAATGCAGTACATCCATATAATGGAATACTACTCAGCAATAAAAAGGAATAACCCATTGATATACACAACAATTTGAATGAATCACAAAGACATTGTACTGAGTGTGGGAAGCCAGTCTCAAAAGGTTACAGACATTGTCATTACAGTTAAAAGACATCCTCAAAAAGACAAAGCTATAGTGACGGAGAGCATATCAGTGATTGCCAGGGTTGGGGTTGGGAAAGGATGCAACTACACAGTTGGCCTTTTGTACCTGCGTGACATGATGGGTTGAATACGTAGATGCAGAACCTGTGGATACAGAGGGCTGACTGTACTACACCATTTAATATAAGGAACTTGAGCATCTAAGGATTTTGGTATCTGCAGGGGATCCTGGAACCAATGCCCTGAGGATACAGAGGGACGACTATCAAAGGACATCACAAGGGAGTTTTTTAGGGTGACTATTGTGTATTCCAATTATGGCGGTTATATGACGTTGTACGCATGTTCAGATTGTTAGAATGAACAACACAAAAGTCAATTTTACTATATGATCATTTAAAAACTAAAATTAATTTTTAAAAATCTACATTGGAAATAGGAAAACAAAAAAAGGAAAAACTAGGTCAAAAAGAGAAAAGAAAATTGAAAGTGCAATGTCTTGGGTTTGCTCTTGGCAGTACTGGACTCTTCTCCAGTTCTCAGCCCCTGATCTGGCCCCGGGAGGTGGCAACATAGCTTTTACCTGGATCAGGGACTTATTGATCTTCTCATATATAGACTCACCTTAAGTCAATTTCTAGACCACTGGTTATGAGCCCTCCTGGAATAGTGAAATATTATAATAACAAACATGAGTAGTTTTAAAAAATACCAACCACTTGGAGCCTCATCTCCTGGACTGAGCTGCCATCATCCTTATTTTTAAAGTGTTTCCCAGGTGAGCCTAATGGGGAAAACACCATGAAACAATGAAGATGATTTAGGTTCTTTTATAAAGTTTAGTAGCCAGTCAACTTCACTGCCATTCTGCCCTCCAAAGTGCTGATGCTAAGTGCAAAGAAAGGCTGGAGGTCTAGTTCAGTTCTAGTCCTGACTGGGGCAAGGGGCACAGATCCAGGGACCAGGGGGGTCATAGTTTCACAAGATTTCACGGAGGTTGGAGAGAGGCTCCTGTCTGGTTTCAGCTGTGAAGCTGAACTCAACAATCTAGATCATAGAGAGGGAGAAAAGGGCAGATTTCCAATAACTGAAAAATTATTTATGATCCAGGGCTCTCCATGTGTGAAATCTCATTGAATTCTCACAAAATCCCTATAAGAAAATGGCAATCATTGAATCAAGTAATTCGCCCAAGGCTCTACATTTTGTAAGTATAAGTGATAAGACTGAGATTTGAACCCATACAGGACATTTGGTTTCTGTCCAAAATGTCCATAAGACGTTTGGTCCATGCCAAAAGGTCCTTGAAATTTGGTCCCGTCCAAAATATTCATGAACATATTTGTTCTATGCCAAATGGTTTCGGACAGAACTAAATATCAAGTACCTTTCTGGCGTGGACCAAATGTCTTATGCACCTAATGTTTTACAGACATTTTGGACAGGACCAAATGTCTGCTAACCATCTGAACTGCTCTTAACCACTAGTCAGTTCCAAATGCCATGGAAGGATCATCAGATTTAGAATTACATGGATCTAGAGTCCAATTATCTTTCTAGCACTTTTTAGATATAGACTGTGGACAACTACATTTAATCTCTCTGAGACTCAGTTTCCTAATCTGAGAAAATGGGGACAATGATACCTATCACTTATGGAGAATGTATATGTGGTATACATGACAGAAATGCCAGTCAATAAATGTTTCCCGAGCTCTAAGATATGACACGGGCTTCCAGCAGGTCCTGACAATTTATCCTGAAGTTTCTGCATGAAGTGTGATGCTTTATTAATTACTCTGTAATCCTAGGGGGTTTCTTGCATTAAATTTTTGCCCTCTCTCTCCCTCTTTCTCTGTCTCTCTGTCTCTCTCTCTCTCTCTCTCACACACACACACACACACACACACACACACAAACACATGCCCACTCATCTACAGCTTTCAAAGAACTCTTACCTTCACTTCTGGTTTTAGACAGCACATACATTTTGCTTTGAGCCATACCCAACTTGCTCATCTTCTTTCTGCTACAGCTGTTCATCCCACATCTGTATTCACATCTGAAGCAGCAGCACTTTCCCCAAAATCAGTTGCCTACCTACCCCACCCCCATCAGAGAAAAGCCGTAGTTCTTACCTGCACCAAGTTTTGTGAAATAGCCTCCTAGAAAGCTGCTGTCTTCAGTTAGTGAGGATAATGGGATTATTCTATCTGTGTAATAATAACATGTTCAATTTAAAGAAAAAAAAATCTGAAGCCACTTAAAAGCTGCTGTTTGGTACGGATATATTATTTCAGTAATGAATAATCACTAAAGATATTATTCTGGATGCAGTTATCATTCAGTGATGTGAATAAAATGCATTAGATGGAAAATTGTATTTCAAGTAAATATATGCACTAGTAGAAGTGTATTACCACCCATTAATGTGCATTAATTCCAAACCAAATGCCAACTGGAGTGCGCCTACATGGGTTTGAATGGCAGGCAGTGATTTGGAAGTGGGAGGAAATAGGTTTGGATTTGGTCAAATAGACTGAGAAATGATGGTGGGAGTGGTAGTTGATGATTCAAAAATGAACAGGTGAAGGGACTAGCCCACCAACAGAACAGGCAGGAAGGGCACCCCTCCCACACCTCTTTAAGAGACTTTATCTGTGACTAAGACCTACTGATAACTGTTGACATTTCTAAAGCAGGGGCTTTTTTCCCTCTCCCACAATCTGCATCTTCAAGTATTCTTTTCAAAGGAAACAGAAAGGAAAATCTCTATGTTTTTTGCTAAGGTAACTGCCTTGGCAACTTACTTTATTTTTTCTGTGCACTACAGGAACAACTGTCAAGCCTGTCATTGTTAAGACAAGCTTGCCCAAATCTGAAATCTGCAGGGGTTTCCTCATTATCACAGGGTTCCAGACCTAAACAGCAAAGGTGGTTTCCCCATTCTTAAATGGGACCTCCTCAAGTTCCCCCCTTTCCTCATTTTAGGGTGACTCAGAGGATTCCAAAGACAAAAGGACTCCAAAGATATGGGCACCTTAAGTCTCAGAGGGACTTTCCTAGGCATGCATTTTCCTACCTTTTTGGCGCAATTGTAAAAGGTACAATTTTAAACCTCTCTTTTATTAAAAGACATCAGAGAAAAAGTGAAAATATAGAATAAAATTTCATAAAACACATAATCAACAAAGGCATAGTTTCTAGAATCTATAAAGAATAGCCAAAAATCAACATTTTAAAAAAAGGCAGAAACCAATAGAAAACCTGAAAAAGTCAAAACCAGGACTCTCACCAAAAAAGAAAAATAAAGAAAATCCAAGTGGCCAACAAATAGAAACTAGAGATTAGAAAATGAAAAATAGAGCCACAATAAAATATCTTTGTATACTCATCTGATGGCAAAATAAATTAATAACCTGTTAATTCCAAGTGGGGTAAAAATCTGAAACAAGAGAAGTTCTCCTATACTGCTGGTGGGAGTATAAATTATTAGTCAAATTCCTTTCAAAAGTGTTTGCCACTATCTCCTAAAACGGAAGGCACGTGTACTCTATGACAGAGCAGTTCTAATCTTAGGCATATACTCTCAAGAGACATTATGTACAGGTACAGGAATAGTCATAACAGCGTTGCTCCAGATGGCCTCAAACTGGACTCACCAGTAGCATGGGCAGAGAATGTGGTACCTCCATACAACCAAGTACATCAGTTAAGATGAACAAGCTGCAACTATCTGCGGGAAGATGAATATTCTAAATGTAAGACTGAGGCAAAGAAGTGAGATTCTGAAACACATACAGTGTAATCACTTTTATGTATGGTTCAAAATCAGGCAGAACGAAACTATATTGTTGAAGGATGCATGTACACTGTGGGAAAAGTATAAAGCAAAGCAAGGAAATGACGATCCCTGAGTCAGGCGTGCGGATACTTCTAGGAATCGAGGGGTTCTGAGGGCTGGTGCTGTTCTAGGTCTTGCCCTGTGTGAATGTGCGTCAGGTGTTTGCTTTATAATTATTTGTTTAAATGTATATAGCCATTTCCTGTTCTTTTCTCCATGTGAGTATGTAATAGTTTGAAATAAAAATTAGTGTAGAAAAAAAAAATAATATAGACTGGCATGCACCGTGGTTCCAGTCTCACGTCTCTTTCCAAACTTTGATCTACAATTTCAGCTTGCTGGCCACTCGTCTACCTGGCCCGTCTCTGCTGGCTACAGTAGCCTTTTTTCACTTTCCCAACAGCCAGCTTGCTAGTGGTTCTGAGAGGATCACTGGAGCGAGCGGGCCACCTCCTCCTTCTTGACACGTTTTCTCCTGACTTTGGGGTGTCAGACTCTCCCAGGGAGAATGTGTCACTGGCTGCCCGTTCTCATCTCCCTCACGCCACATTTTCCTCTACTTCATTCAGAATCTTGGAACAACCCAGGACTCAGTCTTGTCCTCCCCATATGCTCTCCCTTCCTTCCCTCTACTCCTCACCTCTTCTCTCCTATTCTCCTCTTTTTTTTTTGCAGTACGTGGGCCTCTCACTGTTGTGGCCTCTCCCGTTGCAGAGCACAGGCTCCAGACGCACAGGCTCAGCGGCCATGGCTCACGGGCCCAGCTGCTCCACGGCATGTGGGATCTTCCCGGACGGCAGCACGAACCCGTGTCCCCTGCATCGGCAGGCGGACTCTCAACCACTGCGCCACCAGGGAAGCCCTCCTATTCTCCTCTCACTCTCACCCTTGGTGCGCACGTCTAGACCCATGGCTTTAAATATCCTCTTTAAGCGCACTGACCATCATCTCTTAGATGGCTTCTGAACCCCAGAGGTATATCCACTGTCACCTTGGCACCTAAATGCGTATGCCCAACAAGAATATCAAACCTAGCATGTTCCAAACAAGCATTCTGACTCCGAGATCCACTGTCAAACCTGCCTCCAACCTTCTCATTCTAAGTAAGCAGCTGCTTCATTAAACCAGCTCCACGGGGGGAAACACAAGAGTCATGCCCAATTTTCCCTTTTCTCTCACTTCCCAGGTTTCATATATTACCATGTCCATCACTTTTGCCTGCAAGATGTCTTTAGAATCCATTCTCTTCTTCCCATCTCAACTGCTCCCACTGTCATTCAGGCCACCATCACCTGGACTGAAACTATTGCCATGACCTCTTCATGAGCTTCCCAGCTTCTACCCAACCACCCACCTCCTGCATTCCATTCTCTGCCCAGCAGCTTCAGAGACCTTTAAAAATATAATGTAATATTGCACTGTTAAAAAATTGGCCAGTAGTTTCCTGTTACACTTAAAACGAAATCTATGCTCCTTGCAGTGAGTTACAAAGCCCTTTGTCCCCTTTCTTGACCAGCACACCAACCTCATCTTCAGACACCGTCTGCCTTGCTCACTCTGCTGAAGGCACAAGGACTGTTTTTTTCTGATCCACCAAAATTGAGAGTTTTCGCTGTGACCTGACCTCAAGGCCTTTGCATTTCTCATCTCCTCTTCTAGAATGCACTCTTTCCCAGGTCTTCACACACCTGGCCCCTTCTCATAATCTTCTCAAAGAGGCCCTCCCTGACCAGCCATTCTCCTGGGATCTCTCCATCCTGTCCCCTGACTTTATTTCACTTGGTCCTAATTATTTTCTAAAGTATCCTATTTGCCTAATTGAGGTCTTGTCCCTTGTTATATGCCCAGTCACTAAAACAGAGCCTGATGCTCAATAAATATTGACTGAATGAATGATTGAAAATAGGGACTTACCTAACTATGCATCCTTGTCTTTTCAAGCATTTCCTGCACTTTTTTATGGTAGAGAGGAGTCAATTTTCATATTTTATGATACAAAGCTCTGCAAATATAACTGAATTTTTAAGGACTTCCTTGATCGTTAAAAGCATCTATATAATAGTATAACTGTGAGGGTGAATGAAAATTCTCATCTATTCCCAGTGTGTAACTCAGTAGAATTTGGAATTCTCTGGAATTAGCTGTCAATATTTATCAAAAGCTTAAATAATATGCAGACACTTTGACCAGTATATCCACTTCTAAGATTTTAGCCTGAGGGGCATACATATGAATATGTATTTGTAATAACAAAACAAAAACAAAATAAACAAAAAATTCTGAAAACAATTTAAATATGCAACATCTAGGGATCTGAAATAATAAGCTACCTAGAAAGTTGAATACTCTGCAATCATTAAAATTATGTTGTAAAAGATTATTTAATGTCACAGAAATTTGATCTTTTAAGTTGTAAAAAGGTATTTACAATGTGATCATATTTTTATTGAAAAAAACTCCATGGCATTTGAATATATGAAATTATGCATATTGAAAAGGTTGAACAAGCATATGATATAATGTAAGCAGTGGGTGGTAGAATCATGAGTGAGTATCTGTATTTTCAAAAGCTTCTACAATGAATTATATGTTTCAATTTATAAAAATAACAATTTGTTAGTTTTTAAATATATATATAAAGGTATAAAATAAAAAACGGTACACATATCCACTAGACAATCCTTGCTGATATTTTAAATGAAAAATTTTCACAATGTAAGAAAAGTAAAACAAGTATAAAAGAACTAAAAAAGTATAAAAAGAAAAGTGAAAGCTTTCCTATATGCCCTTCTTCTGCCTTCATTCTCTGTTCCCACAATAACCTTTACTAACATTTTCTTTTGCATAGACTTTTTTTCCCCAGATCTACTTTATTTTGTCAAAGGCTGAAGAACAGTCCATTGTAAAGATGTGCCATAGTTTATTTAACCACTCTTATAATGAGGGACATTAGCACTGCTACCAGATTTTTTTTTCACTATTATGAATGACGACGTGGGGTGTAGAGAAATCTCTAGAAGTTTAATTACTAAGTCGATGTATGTGTACCTTTTTCTGTTTTGATAAATATTGCTAAACTGCTCTCCCAAAACACAACTGTCAAATAATATTTGTTATTTGCTTTAAGGTTCACCTCTTATGTGACAATGGTGTGAGAGAATCTTTCATTCTTCCATTTAATTAATAATCATAATAAAACCTAAAGCCTCTACTTTCTCAGGATGGGGAATTTGGACTAGGTGATTTCCAATGCTACTTTTAGCACTTAACTTTTAGGGGTTTCCCCAAGTCATGATCTACGTAGGAAGAAGAAACTACACAGGAAGAACTACATAGGAAGGAAGAAAATTTGGAGTAAGAGAAATTCACACTGGAATGACAGCCCAGACCATGGAACCTAGTTCTTTACCAGACATGTTAGTGACATAGGGTGTTCATGAGCCCTTGAATTTGGGAAAAGGCCTCAATCTCATTCAGGAATGACCTCTGAATCCAAGAAGTGTGCCCTGGGCATCGCCCACAATGGCTAGCACGCAATGCCCCCCATGTCAAGGGAGACCACCGTGTAAAGGAAAGGTTGTTGTGTGGCCCAGTGATGCCCATTTTGTGGCTGGGCCATTGTATTCCTTGGGGTATGTAGACCTAGGGGAAGTATGTCAGTGACACTGGAGTATGTGACATTCACTGGGAAAATTCCTAGCATGCAAGTTCATTATGAATGACCTCTTTAACATTTAAAAGTTCAACATTAGGCCTTTTCTACCCAGGCAAGGTGACGGGAGCAACAATATCTCCTGTCTGTTGAACATTACCCACATAAACATAGATTAGAGGTCAAAAGGAGAGAGTCTTTTCTTTGTATTAACCTGAGTTCATTGGTACAAACTGAATTTGCTTATTCAATCTGTCCTTAGGTATGCCTGAATCGCAATGTATTTTACAGTTTTAATAAGCAGTGTTATTGGATTTACTACTCTTAAAACTCAGCCATTTGTAGAATAAAATATATGCAGATCATACAACCATCCTGTATAATTATTTCAGTGCAGATATAGTGAGAAAATCTTTGTTGTGTTGAAGCCAGAGCGAGATGGCTAAGATGAGATAATTATGGCTCAAAATACCACTCTCTTCCAGAGGGAAGAAAGCAGTTGGTCATTTGGCTAAATACTACAAATGTTCTTAGGGAGAAGGAAACTTATCCTCCCTAAAGCTAAGGGAGAAGAGAGGAAGTTGTGATGGGGTCGGGGCACAGAAGTATGTCATGAATGAGTATGAGATGGAAGAACAAAGGGCTTTGATACTGAGGCAGATGAACCCAAAATGGAACCGATAGAGAGATCACAACAGCAAGAGCCTCAGGTAACACTTAACACTGACTGTCAAGTACCAATCTAAGCTCTTTGCTTGCAATAATTCATTTAATTCTCACGAAAGGCATTTGATGAAGATACCATTTTATGTCCACTTTATAAATGCAAAAACCAAGCCTAAGAGAGGAGAAGCCATTTGCCCACTATCATGCAGTTAGTAAGTGGTGGCACCAAGCTGAAAACTAAGGTAACCTGACTTAAGAGCCCCGACCCTTAATCAAATCTGCCTGAGAATTGTGAGACCAGGAAATCCAAAGGCCTTGGGGAAGCTGTCACATCAGATCAATCTGTCTGACAGTTTTCTCTCCACTGTGGCAGTGCTGCCTTTGTCGCTTATTAAGGTCTGTGCAACTTTTTGAGCAACTGCTCTGAGCTCCAGTGTTCTCATTTTAAACCTGAGGCAGAAATAATTAGTGGACGCTGAAAGATTACGTCCTCCCCCAGGTGCAGAATTGTTGCTGAGAAGTGACTGTCAAGCCAGAGACTACATTTCCCTGCCTGCCTTTCATCTAGGTGACAACCAGTCACATGACTGGTTCCAACTAATGGAATGAGATCAAAGTCATCCTTGTCACTTAAAAGCATATGTACATGCGTAAGTATCTGTATGTCGTTGCCACACTCTCTGCTTCTTCTTTGGCAATCTTGGAAGCCATGTGGTATTAAAAATGACAATGCCCTGAGATTGAAGATGGTTGGATCCTTGAGTCACTGTTGGGAAGATGCTCAGGAGAGCCACACTGGTACATGAGCACTGAGAAGTTTACATGAGTATTTATTTTATCAAGCCCCTGAAAGTTGAGGTTTGTTTGGCACAGCACTTAGCCCTACAAGGTTATTTGGGGATTTAAAAGTTAAAGCACAAGTAGGTCCTCCATCAGTGTTAGTTCTCTCTTTCCCTTCTTTTTTAATTACTTCCTTCTTTCCTTTTTTGTGTTACTTTACTTCTACTGTTTCACTTTGTTTCAGATACAGATTGGACAGTAGGAGGTACATGAAGATTTATAAATAACCTGGGCCACATTCTGTATATGAATGGAAGATATGAATCAAAGTCAGTAGCTTGTTTGGAATTTCTATTTTCCTATGGTAACTTTTGAAATCCTGTGGCTATTATCTTATGCTGCCTCAAGAAATAGACTTTACCTTAGCAGCTCCATGGAACCCATATCCCAACCACTACATTCCTTTTTAAGGGCAGAGATACAAACCACAGCTCAAAGCTGACACATAATTTCTGTTCATAATCTAAAAGACTGGACCCTATCACCAAACTTTAAGCTTTGGCTGCTGACCTACCCTGCTCAATCATTTAATCCATGAGCAGTTGTCCAGTGTGATTGGGATCCCTGTTTCCTGAACAGACCTGTTCCCCACCACCTAGGATACTAGCATAGTCTCAATCAAGCCAGAGACTAACATGCCCCTTAGGATGCTCGCCATTAGGCAGTTGGCTATGCCTACAGGGCTCACTGGTATCACTGAGTCTGTTCCCAGAACCCTGAAATTAAACTCCCTCGTGGTCTCCATGAGCCTATTGCAAAAAGTCTCCTGCATGCCTTGTGGCCAGGATTTTATGAATGAGGATAATAAGAGCTGAAAGTACTTGCTCTGCCTTAAAAGATTTCCCCCACTCCTTGCTGTTGTTTGACTGTCCATCATTAGAGAAGTAGTTCTTTGGGCTTCGGAGACTTTGGATTCTTTCAATAGCAGTTGTGGATTCAACCATTCATACTTTTAGCTTTAACTGTGGTTTATCCTTGGAGGTGAGATCTTCAAAAGAATCACTTACTGCAATAACAAGAACTCATAGGGACTGACCGTAAGTAAACCTGAGCCTTTACTTAGTCTTCTTTTGTACTACTGTAAATTCTGACTATGAATTATCCCCACAGATGCTAATTATAACACCATGACCACTAAACTTTAGAATCTCTTGGTATGCTTCCTAAGAGTGGGACCCCCTCAATATTTCAGACCCTATTTTTGCTTTTAACAAGATGCCCACTTAGACTGGCTTCTGACATTCAGAGTTAACTGGTCACTCAAACACTTCATATTTCTTATATGCTGGTGCACTAAAAAAAAATGCAACAAACTTAGACATACAAATTTAAAATAATAACATTTATTATCTCATAGATTTTGTTGGCCAGGAGTTTGAGCACTAATTAGTTGGGTTCTCTGCTTCAGGGTCACTCATAAGGCTGCAATCAAGTTGTTTGCCAGGGCTGGGGTCTCACCTGAAGACTTGACCAGGGAAGGATTTGCTTCCAAGCTTCCTTACATGGATGTCGGCAAGATTCAGTTTGTTCTGGGCCATTGGACTGAGGGAATCACTTTCCAGTGGGCTGTTGGATAGAGGTCCCATCTGTTCCTTCTGCGGAATCCTCCTCAACATGGCAACTTGCTTTATCAAAGCCGGCAGGGGCGAGAATGCAAATATCCCATTTTCCATCTTGCAGTCTTGGTGATACATTTAAAACATACATTGTAACATGTCTTTCCCCTGCTTAAAACCCTCTAATGGCTTCCCATTAGATTTAGAGAAAAGTTCCAAGTTCTTTACCAGGAATTATCCAGGTCTCTGATCTCAATTCCTATCATTATCCAGCTCTATAACTGTGCTTCACCATATTGGCCTGCCTTCCTTTCCTGTAATACAGCAGGCTTTTTCAGTCCCAGGACTCATACAAGTGATTCCCTTTGTCTGAAACACTCTTCCTCAGAGCTTCACCTGGTTGATTTCTTTGTATATTTCAGGTCAAATATCACCTCCTTAGTGAGGCCTTTGTTTGCCATTTAGTCTACAGAAGCCTCTCAAACCCATCACTTTCCATCACATCATCTGGTTATATTTTCTCTATAGCATGTATCACTCTTAGAAATCATCTTATTCATTTACTTGTTTCCCTATTATCTGTCTCCCTCCACCAAGAGGTATGTGGTGGAGAGACTGGGGGGCTTGATCACTGTTTTTGTGATACAATATTTGTTGGATGGATGTGTGTTTGTTAGGGAGTTCCTCCAGGAGGCAGAGAGGTGGCAGCACTATTAACCCTTTGGAGACCATGTAGTAACTATTAACCCTTTGGAGACCATGTAGTAAAGCAGAATACATTCCTGAGTCATGCAAGAGCTATCAAACCTAAGAGAGAAACCTCCTTCTATCTGTCTCCCTTACCCAGGCCATTCTGAATACAGGGGTCAAAACCCTCATAAGTAGAAGGTTTTGAGAGGCAAGATTTGAAACATCTTTTTGTTCTTAAAAATGTACGATCTAGAGAATTCTGGGCAAAAAGACCAAGTAGAACTAGACAGCCATGAGAAAAGGGAAGCAGGCCAGCAACAGGAAACAAGGTGGCTAAGAAGCTGGGAACAGGGTGTGAGCCCCAAAAACCCCACTTCTGGTGACTGGATCATCCAGGAAGAAACATCAGCTGCTCAACAGATTATGGCTGAGCAATACTGGGAGGCAAGAAGAATCGTCCAGAAGAGAAGAAGCTGAGTGGGGACAGATAGGGCATCAGGGGAAGTAGAGACAGAGCAGGGAAGGATTTGGCTGAGGCCAGGAGGAGATGCACTCTGATGAGATTGGGTGTGTTCGGGGTGGGATGGCCGTAGACAAGGAAGGGAAGTATCAAGGCCGCCTCCTTAACTTTGAATTCATCCATTCAAAGTTAAGGAGGCGGCCTTGATACTGCTCACAACTCATTGCAACTGTGCATCATTTCAGACCTTCGGGAGACAAGAAAGAAGAGGCCGAAGGTGTCTTCTCCCTTCCAATTCCCCTTTGCAAGGGAAAGAAAGTGTGTAGCCTGGCAGGCTCCATTAAGACCATGAAGGTGGGTAAGGTCAAGATCAAAGAGAGCTAAACACAGTGTGGTCATTTTAAGACTTGGAAAGCATCTCTAAGTGAAGAGAACAGCACTGAACAAGGGAAATATGAGACCAGTTCTAAGTTGGACCCTTTCCAATGACTGGTTACGCGTACTTGGTGCCAACACCTAGCCTCTAAGAGCCTCAGTCTCTCCATCTGTAAAATGGGGAAGTGGACAAGAACAAGGGGCACACACTCAAATGCTTCCAAGACCCAGGCGGGTTATGCAAATGGCCGAAGCAAATGAACCTGGTGGGGGATAGGGACAGTGGAGCCCTGAGGAAATCATGCCCTGTTTGAGAGGATTGTCTTTTGAAAATAAAATAGATGAATGAATGAATGAATAATAAATAAATACATAAATACCTACATAATTCTCTGAGTGTCAAATAAGTCTCTTTGCCAGCTAGTGATTTGCAACTTCCAGGAGAGAAAGTCTCTGAGAGCTTTGTCAACTCTAATACAATTTCGTGGCTCTGCTAATTTTATTTGCTCCTAAATTAAATGTGAGTTTGGGGCATACCCTTAATTCCAGGAGAGAACGAGCCCATTTGAATCAAAGGGAGAATGGAAGGCACAGCTGGGTATCTGTATAAGCGAGGAGACTTGATTTTGCTCCCC
Organism: Delphinapterus leucas; assembly: GCF_059928025.1. Classification (NCBI taxonomy): domain Eukaryota; kingdom Metazoa; phylum Chordata; class Mammalia; order Artiodactyla; family Monodontidae; genus Delphinapterus; species Delphinapterus leucas. The sequence goes on along the minus strand of NC_143130.1, from coordinate 43,225,730 downwards.
AAGAATTGCGGCTGAGTCCCCTGGAAAGGCAGAGCAGGGTTCTGAGTGTGTCTCAGGGACATTTGCCCTCCGTGAGTGTCTTGCCTCTCCTGCCCAGTGCCCTCTTCTGCCCAGTGCCCTCTTCTGCCCAGTGCCCTCTTCTGCCCACTGCATCTGCTCACCTAGCTCAGCTCAGGTCTCTTGGGTTTCTGTTCAGTCCTGCTCACCCCTGTGAGTATAGGAGAAGTGAGGGGAGAAGCAAAGCCAGCACCTGCCTATGGATCTTCTATGAGCATATCAGGAAAAAGCAGCCCCTCTTGCAAACACAATACCCCATGCACATGGCTTTGTAAAGGAGTTCTTCTGTAGTTTTAGATGCTCCTGGTCCCTTTGGCTGATACCTTCGTGCACCACAGAAACTGTAAAACCAATCACAGTACCCCTGAAGAGAAAGGAGGAGATGCCTGCACAGAGAGACCCGAGGGAGATGGAAAAGGCAAGGGTGGATGGAGGGCAGGCCCCCAGGGCTGATACCAGATTCCTGTAACTCTGGCCAGGCCTGCGCATGGAAAATTCAACATGGCAGCAAGGCACTGTGAAGCCACAGTATCAGCTCTCCCTCCATGACCATCCCTGTCTCCCACTTGACGGCACAGCTAAGAGATGATCCTTTGTGATGCTAAAGCCTGGTATAACAGGCCATGAATACACATTTGGGTAGCATTAGTCCTGGCAGAGACGGAGATGAGTCCTGCATCTTTTTGGGACCTCTGGCTCTGCATTCCAATTTAATATGGTGATTGCAGCAGAAAACCTCCCACCGTTCTCAGGAAAGAACAGTGAATTTGCACTTTAGCAGGTCTTTTATTTATGTGATCAGTTCTTCCTCCTCTCCCAGGCTGATTCCAACTTCCACCTGCAATTCCTAAGTGCATCTGTTGTAAAAGTGCCTCTTCAACACCTCACTCCTTAGAGCTCTTCTTAGGTGCACTTCACACCCTCCCCACCTGCAGAAGCCCAGAAATACTAAATCCTTTGCCTCAGAACTCTCAGCAGACTCATGAATATCACAAAGATGTATCATAGCATATTTTCACTCCAGCCCCCAATAAGTTGATACTCACTGCACGTTCGCAAGGAAAAGGCCAGTAATTGGTTTTGCTGGGGGAACAATCTCAGAGAGAAATGTCCTGTGTACCATCATTTACCTTCCCCGGGTGTGTGTGTGCTTCTGTCTCAGGTGCCAGTCCCTCTCATTGCTCAGTTCTTGCACCCAGAACGCCATTGTGGTGACGGAGGGGCTGTCAGAGCTGTCAGCCCACAGCTTTTGGAAAAGGTGTATCATTGGGAGGGGAGGATGCCTGCTTTCCTGGCTCAGGCAGACCAGCATGTGGCTCCCAAATCAATTTGCTCCTCCTTTCCACCAGCCTCCTTTTTTAGTTATCATGCCAGTGTGAGAAAGCTTTAAAAAGAAAGGCTATTTGGCAATATTAATTTGCATCCAGGAGATGGTGTGTGTGAGGGCAGAGAGCCATGTTCAATCTGCACCCTCCGCCCCTACAAGAGGAAATCAGGCTGCTTCTCCTTGAATCCAAGAATGCCATTCTCTGGTCCCCACATCCTTGTCCCCTCTGGGTCTCCTTTATTTGTTATCTCCCCCATTCTTCCCATGCTCCTGCACCAGCCTCAGCACACTGCTGTGGCTCCACAAGACTCTTGCATTTCAGCACCAGGGCACATGTTATTCCCTCCACCCCTGGTACCCTTCCCACCTTGGATGCCTTGCTAACCCCACTCATCTTTGCCGATTTGTCTGTCACCTATCAAAGCTTTCTTTCACTCCCCTCCCGTCTGTCTCTTCATCTAGGATTGGTGAGTTCCTAGAGGATAGGGGGCTGATGGCATTGATCCGTAGGTTTCCTCAGACCTCTGAGACAGTCTTAAAGCAGGATGACCACTCATCCCCAACTCCCGCTAAGAAGGGGGCTGTGAGTTCATCACTTGCAAGAGACGTTTACTGATTAACACCATTCCCAGGGGTAGTAGAGAGTGTTTGTTTAGATTTGTACATCCCTGGGTTTTCCTTCCATCTCCTTCCCTTTCTATCTATGTGACTTTCATTAAGGTAGTCAACTTTTCCAAGTGCAATTTTGTCACCTGTAAAATGTGGATGATAAGACCTCTTATCATTGTATGGCTTAGAGATGACACATGATGTTCTGGGCATGTAGTAGGGGCACCAGATGCCAGATATTAGTATAATTTTACCTCTAACATTTTCTATCTTGTCAGTTTGTTGTGCAACTAAAACCCTGTTAAAGCAAATGTTGTAAGAAAAATCTCTCTGAAAGAAGGAGAAGAAAGAAAGAAAGAAAGAAAGAAAGAAAGAAAGAAAGAAAGAAAGAAAGAAGAAAGAAAGAGAAAGAAAGAAAGAAAGAAGAAAGGAAGGAAGGAAGGAAGGAAGGAAGGAAGAAATAAGGAAAGGAAGGAAGGAAGAAAGGAAGAAAGAAAGAAAAAGAAAAAAGAAAAATCCCAATCACCAGCAATGATTAGCTTATTCAAGGCCATGTATAGAACAACAAAATCTCCAACTACTACAAGTGTGGAGAGTCTAATGAGACTCTTTGGAAGCTGATGATATATGATTTTGTGTGTAGTGTCTTTCCTTGATAAACTGTATGTAGATAAAATATGATCCAATTATTTTGGTTTCTCCCACCAATCCCTTAGCACTGGCCTCTAAAACCACGAGTGATCCATTTCATTTGAGGTTACTTGCTGATTGAAGTGCCATTTGTACAGAGTGTCATGTATGCCGAAGCCTCTTGTGAGTCTTATGAATTCAAGTGGGCACAGCTATGGGGAATTTTGCTAAGGTTAATAGCTATCGTATTGGTGTTATAATAATAGTCACATCCTGTACTTCTCCAGGGTTTTCCTCAGTCTTTCTCAGAAATTCTTAGGAAAGGGACTGCAGGAGCCTTTCAGGCCATTGTCCTCAGTGCCCTGAGCAGCAGGGAGAAGGCACATGTTACCATTTTGGAGAGAATGAATTATGAAATTGTCCACATGTTCTCCAATGTGGAGAAAGAGCAGAATGTATAATTGCCGCATTTATGGAAGATCACCTTTCTAGTTCAAAGCCCATTCCATTTAATTCTAATCCCATTTCCAAGTCAAACTCTAGCCTTCCCTGGTGCCCACCTTCAACTAAGCACCTTACTGTCCTCTGTTCTAAGATGTTTATAAGAATATGTGATCCCATGAAAATAATCTCCCTTCTCCGCCCAATTTAAGGGCTCTTCACTCACATTTTACCAAAATCTTTCCATTGATTGACAGATCCCTTCCTTCATTCTGAGTACTACTGAACAACCCTATCAGGATCTGCACCAGGTTCTGAGTAGTGGAACAGAATATAGAGCTTCAAGAAGTTAGAGATTCTAAGAGGTGTTAGATGAGAACACACATCACCATACCTGCCATGCAGGTACCAAGTGGAAACACTGCACCTCTTATTGTCTCAGAAATCCCACTCATCCCCAGTCCCTCAACCAACAAGAGCCTAGCCCAAGGCCATGTGTAGATCAGTCACTTAACAAATACTTGAATGACACTGCATCTCTGCCCCGCATCTGTCCATCACATGACACTACGCAGCTTGTCAGGTATAGTCTGGCCAAACTAGGCATGACTTTGGCCAATTAGGAGGCACTTAGTGGCCTGATACATGAGCCTAGTCTTGGACAATTCAAGGTTAATCAAATTCCAATGCTAGCCCATTGATTTATTCCAGAAATGATCAACTCAGCTAAAATGCACTGCCCTTGACCCCTCCACAAGCCCCAGTGGCATTGCTCTGATAAGACTGGCTATCACTCTCCCTGGGTGCCCTACATCCCCAAAGAAGGGCCTGCTGACAGCTGAGATAGTGGGTAGCATAGCCTGGAGTAACCTTGATGCAGAATTTGGGAGAGGGGAGCAAAGGGACACAGACACTGCTTCTGACGGCATTGCCACTGCAGGAAATGAAAGGAAGAACTAAGAATATGAAGCTGGAGTCAAGGACACGACGAGGTCGAGTTAAAGCCAGGGTAGGGCAACCATGCTTAGGGATTCCAATTCATGTGGGACACAGAGCATTGGAAGAGCATCTGCCTGGAGATCTTCAGAGCTGGCTTAACACGATGGCGAGGGTTGAGCCTGGGTATATGTGAGGTCTGACTGTGCTATTGCCAGCAGCCTGGACCAGGACGCAGTGTATGACCTCACCTGTAGGTTCTATTTACCTAGACAATATATGTTTAATTTAACAAAATGGTATGTGGTAGAAGTACAGTCACTATTATTTTTATTCTATTTCCTTAGAGTGTTATCATGACCCAAATCTCCAGAAGGTGCTACTCCCCTCTGACTAAGCTTCCCCAGAGAAAATCCCTCTCCCGTCAACTCAGATATCTTGAATTTTGCCATTTTCACCAGTGGCTCCAGAGTTTCCAAGGTTACGGGCATTGGAAGGGCACAATTTCAGGTTTGCTGATGGCCACACTATTAACTCCTAAGTCAGTTTGGGCAAATTGCTTAAGCTTTCTGAGCTTTATTTTTTTAATTAATTAATTTATTTTTTTCTGAGCTTTATTTTGTCATCCATAAAATGAGGATAATAACTCACAGATTTGTGGTGTGGAAAAACTAAGACGCTACATACAAAGAGATGAACCCAGTACTCTGAAAATAATAACTGTTCAGCAAACACTGCTGTCTTAGTTTAGGTGGTTCTAAGTTTAGGTGGTTCTAACCAAGTTCCATAGATTGAGTTGATTATAAACTACATAAACTTATTTCTCACAGTTCTGGAGCTGACAGTCTGAGATCAAGAAGCCAGCATGGTCAGGTTCTGGTGAGGACCTCTTCTGGATTGCAGACTGCCAACTTATCTTTATATCCTCACAAGGCAGAGCACAAGCTCTCTTGTGACTCTATAAGGGCACTAATTCCATGCATGAGGGCTCCACCCTCATGACCTTATCTAATCTTAATTACCTCCCAAAGGCCTTACCTCCTAATACCATCACACTGGGGGGTAGGGTTTCAACATATGACTTTGGGGGGGGGGAACACACATTTAGTCCATAACAATTGCCCATACTAACTATAAATCATAGTACTACTATGTATTGTTTGTATTAATAATGAAATAAGCCTTGATGTAACCAGAAAGAGCCATGCTTGTCAACCAGGATACCTCCTCTGGGGAGAAGATCTCAAGGCCTGGAATTACCAGCATTTGGCCAACTGCTGTGAGGTCCCTGCATTTTCATTCCACGAGAAAGTCTCCCTGATGCTTGGTGGCTGCTCTCACCTCTCTTGCTTAGTAACCCCATGAGCCACTGTGCCATATTCATCTAGGACACGCCACAAGCATCACTGATTGGTGACAGGCTTTAATTTCCTGCCACCATCCTTCTGGAAGTGCAAGCAAGCCAGTCCAGTCCCATAAAAGACAGATGATGCAGAGCAACTGCAGGATGGGAAATGGAAATGTGAGGATGAGGACAGAGCAGAAGCTAGGCCTTTCCTAGCTGCTGTGTCAGCCCCTTGGCCCTCATTCACTGGGCATGCGCTGTGCCCAGCTCTGAACTGGGCACTGCCAGGCAAACAAAAAACCTGCAAACAGGCATCCACCCTTGAACGATTTTCACCGTACATAAAATATTTAGGAAATGATCTCAGACAGTATATAGTCACGTGCTATTTCCTGGAGTTCAGAGAATTGCATCAAGGATAGTAAAAAGTGGTGGCCTAGATGTGAGTTTGCAGGGAGCAGTGAAAAGAGGAGAAGAAGGTACCAGAAGGGGCATGAGCCTCTGTCCAGAGCCAGGCTCCGTACACACAGCAGCAGGAGGAGTGAGGGGAGGGGCTTAACTCCTGGAGAGTGTAGCACCAGCTACTTGAGTGACAGCCAAGAGTTCCAAGGATCGGGGACCTTGAAGATGGCGGAAGAGTAAGACGCAGAGATCGTCTTCCTCCCCACGGATACACCAGAAATACATCTACACGTGGAACAACTCCTACAGAACACCTACTGAAGGCTGGCAGAAGACCTCAGACCTCCCAAAAGGCAAGAAACTCCCCACGTACCTGAGTAGGGCAAAAGAAAAAAAGAAAAAACAGAGACAAAAGAATAAGGACGGAACCTGCACCAGTGGGAGGGAGCTGTGAAGGAGGAAAAGTTTCCACACACTAGGAAGCCCCTCCGCGGGCGGAGACTGCGGGAGGCGGAGGGGGGAGCTTCGGGACCGCGGAGTAGTGCACAGCGACGGGTGCGGAGGGCAAGGCGGGGAGATTCCCGCACAGAGGATCGGTGCCGACCGGCACTCACCAGCCCGAGAGGCTTGTCTGCTCACCCGCCGGGGCGGGCGGGGCTGCGAGCTGAGGCTCGGGTTTCGGTTTTGGACGGAGCGCAGGGAGAGGACTGGGGTTGGCGGCTTGAACATAGCCTGAAGGGGTTAGTGCACCACGACTAGCCGGGAGGGAGTTCGGGGAAAAACCTGCACCTGCCGAAGAGGCAAGAGACTTTTTCTTCCCTCTTTGTTTCCTGGTGCGCGAGGAGAGGGGTTTAAGAGCGCTGCTTAAAGGAACTCCAGAGACGGGCGCGAGCCGCGACCCCAGAGACGGTCGCGAGCCGCGGCTAAAAGCGCGGACCCCAGAGACGGGCGGGAGACGCTAAGGCTGCTGCTGCCGCCACCAAGGGGCCTGTGTGCGAGCACAGGTCACTCTCCACACCCCTCTTCCGCGGAGCCTGTGCAGCCCGCCACTGCCAAGTTCCCGGGAACCAGGGACAACTTCCCCGGGAGAACGCACGGCGGGCCTCAGGCTGGTGCAACGTCACACCGGCCTCTGCCGCAACGTCACGCCGCCTCTGACGCCGCAGGCCCGCCCTGCACGCAGTGCCCCTCCTTCCCCCCCCCCACCCCCGGGGTGAGTGAGCCAGAGCCCCCGAATCAGCGGCTCCTTTAACCCTGTCCTGTCTGAGCAAAAAACAGACGCCCTCCAGCGACCTACACGCAGAGGCAGGGCCAAATCCAAAGCTGAGCTCCTGTGAGCTGCGAGAACAAAGAAGAGAAAGGGAAATCTCTCCCAGCAGCCTCAGAAGCAGCGGATTAAAGCTCCACAATCAACTTGATATACCCTGCATCTGTGGAATACCTGAATAGACAAGGAATGATCCCAAATTGAAGAGGTGGAATTTAGGAGCGAGATCTATGATTTTTTTTCCCTTTTCCTCTTTTTGTGAATGGGTACGTGTATGCTTCTGTGTGAGATCTTGCCTGTATACTCTTGCTTCCACCATTTGTCCTAGGGCTCTATCTGTCCATGGTTTTTTAAAAAAAAATTTTTTTCTCAATAATTAATTTTAATTGTAATAACTTTATTATACTTTACCTTCGTTCTTTCTTTCTTTCTTTCCTTCCTTCCTTCCCTCCTTTAGACAATGAATCACCCCAAATTGAGGAGGTGGTCTCTGAGAGCAAGATTTATGATTTTTCCCCCTTTACCTTTTTTTGTGAAGGTGTATGTGTATGCTTCTATGTAAGATTTTCTCTGTATAGCTTTGCTTCCAACATTTGTCCTAAGGTTCTATCCGTCCCTTTTTTTTTTTTCTAAATATTTTTTAATTCAATAACTATATTATACTTTATTTTATTTTTACTGTATCTTCTTTCTTTCTGTCTTTTTTCCTTCTTTCCCTCCTTCCTTCCTCCCTCCCTCCCTCCTTTCTTTCCTTCTTTGCTTCTTTCTTCCTTCCTTCCTTTCCTCCTTTCCTTCTTTCTTTCCTCATACTTCTACTAATTCTCTCTACTTTTTCTCCCTTTTATTCTGAGCCGTGTGGATGAAAGGCTCTTGGTGCTCCTGCCAGGAGTCAGGGCTCTGCCTCTGAGGTAGGAGAGCCAACTTCAGGACACTGGTCAACAAGAGACCTCCCAGCTCCACATAATATTAAACGGCGGAAATCTCCCAGAGACCTCCATCATAACACCAGCACCCAGCTTCACTCAACGACCAGCAAGCCACAGTGCTAGACAACCTATGCCAAACAACTAGCAAAACAGGAACACAACCCCACCCATTAGCAGAGAGGCTGCCTAAAATCATAATAAGGCCACAGACACCCCAAAACACACCACCAGACGTGAACCTGCCCACTAAAGAGACAAGATCCAGCCTCATCCACCACAACACAGGCACTAGTCCCCTCCACCAGGAAGCCTACACAACCCACTGAAACAACCTTAGCCACTGGAGACAGACATCAAAAACAACGGGAACTACGAACGTGCAGCCTGCAAAAAGGAGACCCCAAACACAGTAAGATAAGCAAAATGAGAAGACAGAAAAACACACAGCAGATGAAGGAGCAAGATAAAAATGCACCAGACCTAACAAATGAGGAGGAAATAGGCAGTCTACCTGAAAAAGAATTCAGAATAATGATAGTACGGATGATCTGAAATCTTGGAAGTAGAATGGACAAAATGCAAGAAACAGTTAACAAGGACCTAGAAGAAATAAAGATGAAACAAGCAATGATGAACAACGCAATAAATGAAATTAAAAGTACTCTAGATGGGATCAATAACAGAATAACTGAGGCAGAAGAACGGATAAGTGACCTGGAAGATAAAAGAGTGGAAATAACTACTGCAGAGCAGAATAAAGAAAAAAGAATGAAAAGAGCTGAGGACAGTCTCAGAGACCTCTGGGACAACATTAAACGCACCAACATTCGAATTATAGGGGTTCCAGAAGAAGAAGAGAAAAAGAAAGGGACTGAGAAAATATTTGAAGAGATTATAGTTGAAAACTTCCCTAATATGGGAAAGGAAATAGTTAATCAAGTCCAGGAAGCACAGAGAGTCCCATACAGGATAAATACAAGGAGAAATACGCCAAGACACATATTAATCAAACTGTCAAAAATTAAATACAAAGAAAGCATATTAAAAGCAGCAAGGGAAAAACAACAAATAACACACAAGGGAATCCCCATAAGGTTAACAGCTGATCTCTCAGCAGAAACCCTACAAGCCAGAAGGGAGTGGCAGGACATACTGAAAGTGATGAAGGAGAAAAACCTGCAACCAAGACTACTCTACCCAGCAAGGATCTCATTCAGATTTGATGGAGAAATTAAAACCTTTACAGACAAGCAAAAGCTGAGAGAGTTCAGCACCACCAAACCAGCTTTACAACAAATGCTAAAGGAACTTCTCTAGACAAGGAACACAACAGAAGGAACAGACCTATAATAACGAATCCAAAACAATATAGAAAATGGGAATAGGAACATACATATTGATAATTATCTTAAATGTAAATGGACTAAATGTTCCCACCAAAAGACACAGATTGGCTGAATGGATACAAAAACGAGACCCTTATATATGCTGTCTACAAGAGACCCACTTCAGACCTAGAGACACATACAGACTGAAAATAAGGGGATGGAAAAAGATATTCCATGCAAATGGAAACCAAAAGAAAGCTGGAGTAGCAATTCTCATATCAGACAAAATAGACTTTAAAATAAGGACTATTACAAGAGACAAAGAAGGACACTACATAATGATCAAGGGATCGATCCAAGAAGAAGATATAACAATTATAAATATTTATGCACCCAACATAGGAGCACCTCAATACATAAGGCAAATACTAACAGCCATAAAAGGGGAGATCGACAGTAACACATTCATAGTAGGGGACTTTAACACCCCACTTTCACCCATGGACAGATCATCCAAAATGAAAATAAATAAGGAAACACAAGCTTTAAATGATACATTAAACAAGATGGACTTAATTGATATTTATAGGACACTCCATCCAAAAACAACAGAATACACATTTTTCTCAAGTGCTCATGGAACATTCTCCAGGATAGAGCATATCTTGGGTCACAAATCAAGCCTTGGTAAATTTAAGAAAATTGAAATTGTATCAAGTATCTTTTCTGACCACAACGCCATGAGACTAGATATCAATTACAGGAAAAGATCTGTAAAAAATACAAACACATGGAGGCTAAACAATACACTACTTAATAATGAAGTGATCACTGAAGAAATCAAAGAGGAAATAAAAAAATACCTAGAAACAAATGACAATGGAGACACAACGACCCAAAACCTATGGGATGCAGCAAAAGCAGTTCTAAGGGGGAAGTTTATAGCAATACAAGCCCACCTTAAGAAGCAGGAAACATCTCGAATAAACAACCTAACCTTGCACCTCAAGCAATTAGAGAAAGAAGAACAAAAAAACCCCAAAGCTAGCAGAAGGAAAGAAATCATAAAAATCAGATCAGAAATAAATGAAAAAGAAATGAAGGAAACGATAGCAAAGATCAATAAAACTAAAAGCTGGTTCTTTGAGAAGATAAACAAAATAGATAAACCACTAGCCAGACTCATCAAGAAAAAAAGGGAGAAGACTCAAATCAATAGAATTAGAAATGAAAAAGGAGAAGTAACAACTGACACTGCAGAAATAAAAAAAATCATGAGAGATTACTACAAGCAACTCTATGCCAATAAAATGGACAACCTGGAAGAAATGGACAAATTCTTAGAAATGCACAACCTGCCAAGACTGAATCAGGAAGAAATAGAAAATATGAACAGACCAATCACAAGCACTGAAATTGAAACTGTGATTAAAAATCTTCCAACAAACAAAAGCCCAGGACCAGATGGCTTCACAGGTGAATTCTATCAAACGTTTAGAGAAGAGCTAACACCTATCCTTCTCAAACTCTTCCAAAATATAGCAGAGGGAGGAACACTCCCAAATTCCTTCTACGAGGCCACCATCACCTTGATACCAAAACCAGACAAGGATGTCACAAAGAAAGAAAACTACAGGCCAGTATCACTGATGAACATAGATGCAAAAATCCTCAACAAAATACTAGCAAACAGAATCCAACAGCACATTAAAAGGATCATACACCATGATCAAGTGGGGTTTATTCCAGGAATGCAAGGATTCTTCAATATACGCAAATCTATCAATGTGATAAACCATATTAACAAATTGAAGGAGAAAAACCATATGATCATCTCAATAGATGCAGAGAAAGCTTTTGACAAAATTCAACACCCATTTATGATAAAAACCCTGCAGAAAGTAGGCATAGAGGGAACTTTCCTCAACATAATAAAGGCCATATATGACAAGCCCACAGCAAACATCATCCTCAATGGTGAAAAACTGAAAGCATTTCCACTAAGATCAGGAACAAGACAAGGTTGCCCACTCTCACCACTCTTATTCAACATAGTTTTGGAAGTTTTAGCCACAGCAATCAGAGAAGAAAAGGAAATAAAAGGAATCCAAATCAGAAAAGAAGAAGTAAAGCTGTCACTGTTTGCAGATGACATGATACTATACATAGAGAATCCTAAAGATGCTACCAGAAAACTACTAGGGCTAATCAATGAATTTGGTAAAGTAGCAGGATACAAAGTTAATGCACAGAAATCTCTGGCATTCCTATATACTAATGATGAAAAATCTGAAAGTGAAATCAAGAAAACACTCCCATTTACCATTGCAACAAAAAGAATAAAATATCTAGGAATAAACCTACCTAAGGAGACGAAAGACCTGTATGCAGAAAATTATAAGACACTGATGAAAGAAATTAAAGATGATACAAATAGATGGAGAGATATACCATGTTCTTGGATGGGAAGAATCAACATTGTGAAAATGACTCTACTACCCAAAGCAATCTACAGATTCAATGCAATCCCTATCAAACTACCACTGGCATTTTTCACAGAACTAGAACAAAAAATTTCACAATTTGTATGGAAACACAAAAGACCCCGAATAGCCAAAGCAATCTCGAGAACGAAAAAAGGAGCTGGAGGAATCAGGCTCGCTGACTTCAGACTATACTACAAAGCTACAGTAATCAAGACAGTATGGTACTGGCACAAAAACAGAAAGATAGATCAATGGAACAGGATAGAAAGCCCAGAGATAAACCCACGCACATATGGACACCTTATCTTTGATAAAGGTGGCAGGAATGTACAGTGGAGAAAGGACAGCCTCTTCAATAAATGGTGCTGGGAAAACTGGACAGGTACATGTAAAAGTATGAGATTAGATCACTCCCTAACACCATACACAAAAATAAGCTGAAAATGGATTAAAGACCTAAATGTAAGGCCAGAAACTATCAAACTCTTAGAGGAAAACATAGGCAGAACACTCTATGACATAAATCACAGCAAGATCCTTTCTGACCCACCTCCTAGAGTAATGGAAATAAAAACAAAAATAAACAAATGGGACCTAATGAAACTTCAAAGCTTTTGCACAGCAAAGGAAACCATAATCAAGACCAAAAGACAACCCTCAGAATGGGAGAAAATATTTGCAAATGAAGCAAATGACAAAGGATTAATTTCCAAAATTTACAAGCAGCTCATGCAGCTCAATAACAAAAAAACAAACAACGCAATCCAAAAATGGGCAGAAGACCTAAATAGACATTTCTCCAAAGAAGATATACAGAATGCCAACAAACACATGAAAGAATGCTCAACATCATTAATCATTAGAGAAATGCAAATCAAAACTACAATGAGATATCATCTCACACCAGTCAGAATGGCCATCATCAAAAAATCTAGAAACAATAAATGCTGGAGAGGGTGTGGAGAAAAGGGAACACTCTTGCACTGCTGGTGGGAATGTGAATTGGTTCAGCCACTATGGAGAACAGTATGGAGGTTCCTTAAAAAACTACAAATAGAATTACCATATGACCCAGCAATCCCACTACTGGGCATATACCCTGAGAAAACCAAAATTCAAAAAGAGTCATGTACCAAAATGTTCATTGCAGCTCTATTTACAATAGCCCGGAGATGGAAACAACCTAAGCGCCCATCATCGGATGAATGGATAAAGAAGATGTGGCACATATATACAATGGAATATTACTCAGCCTTAAAAAGAAATGAAATTGAGCTATTTGTAGTGAGATGGATAGACCTAGAGTCTGTCATACAGAGTGAAGTAAGTCAGAAAGAAAAAGACAAATACCGTATGCTAACGCATATATATGGAATTTAAGGGGAAAAAAAATGTCATGAAGAACCTAGGGGTAAGACAGGAATAAAGACGCAGACCTACTGGAGAAGGGACTTGAGGATATGGGGAGGGGGAAGGGTGAGCTTTGACAGGGTGAGAGAGAGTCATGGACATATACACACTAACAAACGTAGTAAGGTAGATAGCTAGGGGGAAGCAGCCGCAAGGCACAGGGATATTAGCTCGGTGCTTTGTGACAGCCTGTAGGGGTGGGATAGGGAGAGTGGGAGGGAGGGAGACGCAAGAGGGAAGACATATGGGAACATATGTATATGTATAACTGATTCACTTTGTTATAAAGCAGAAACTAACACACCATTGTAAAGCAATTATACCCCAATAAAGATGTTTAAAAAAAAAAAAAAAGAGTTCCAAGGATCATAGAGTCAAAAATAATCAGATTTGCTAATTCTTACTAATGCTAAAACAATTTTTTTTTTATTAAATCTGACTCTTGTATCATTACTGGCTGAAACCAGGTCTCCTCTTATTTCCATTTCCACACACCCCCGCCCCAATCTTGCCTGGTTGATATCAATAATCATTTTACTGATACACATGGTGATGGGGTAAATATTGTCACTTGGACCTCAGAGGGATTCGCCTGCAAGGAGCTGGGCTTTGCCACCTTCTGATATCCGCCTCATACAGTGGCAGCTCCTCTCTGCTCACAACAGCAACCTGATGCTTCTGGCACCCCATCAATATTTCCTACATCTAATTACATTTTAGGTTTTGATGTTTTATTCCTGGGTAGTCAAATATTTTGCATGCTGAGATGGAAAAAAGTAGCCCAAAGCAGCCCAGAGAGCCAATCGCAGAAAAGGTAAAAAGTAAGGAAAAGCATCTCCTTCCTTTGTGCTCTGTTTCTCTGTTCTTCTGCCATGCTCTGTCAGCGTGTCTCTCTGTCTGTCTTTAGTTCTCTCCTGCCTGCCCCCTCCCTCGTAACCAGGCAGCACCTAGTGATGTCCACTGTCAACTGTGACACCAAAACGAGGAGCGCCCCTGCCAGCAGGTCAGCCTCCAGGCTCCCACAAAACCACTGATGATAGAGGCAGCACCCACTGTCCTCACGTGAATAACGACCAGGCAGGCTAGCGCAGGCGGCTTTGCCCTGCTGAGTTAACCACACATCCAGCGGACCACGCAGCTAGGAAGGAAGGAATGCTGCAGCCTGGCCCCTCTTGGGGAGTGTGCCGCCTTCAGCGTCCTCAGTCACCTGCAGCAGGCTGCAGACCCTGCTTCCTTCACATCACACATCCACTGGGGAGCAAACAAGGTCGGAATCAATCTCGACTCTAGATTAGAAAAGCACATCAGGCAACTTGTCATACAGGAAGGCTTATCCAGTTCTGCTAAAGGGACCTTTGATTTTATTCACTCAAAATCTTTGGCCTGGATCTTCCAAGCACCGTGCTAGGCATGGAGAATGCAGAGATGAGTAAGACACCGTGCCTGTCCTCAAGGAGGCTCCTCTTATAGGCTGTTAGGACAGTACACCTAACAGAACTAGAACCATACGCAAATTGGGCTGATGGGTCTTTGCTCACACTGCCTGCTGTAGTTTGAAAGGCTGAGTCACAATTTCGAGTCATTACATCCATGTATGAGCCAGAAGTGGTATGAGTTCTGGCCAACATGAAGTAGTTTCATTTCCCCAGTTTCTCACCTTAAAACTAGAAAACCGGTGAATAAGCATAGGAAGATGACATAGAAGTAGGCAGACGGCCTAGGGACACTGGGACTCAAGGAACAGCATGGTGGGGCATTCCTGGGTCTCTTTGCTGCCCTGCCTGTATCCCAGACAGGGCACTGCAGAAGCCTCCCACCTGGAACCACCAACAGGCACAACCAGCAGAGGTCCAAGAAAAGCCTGTTTCCTCTAGCCAAAGGACTAGAAAATGGATTGTCTCACAACAAAAAACTGCTTTGGCAGTAACTTCCCTGCTCTTGTCAAACTCCAACAGAAAAACCACAGTCCCACAACAGAACCTAGAGGAACTAAGCTGGCACCCCACCACCAAAAGGCACCCCAATCTCCCTGCCAGGGGGACCAGCAGAGACTAGCCAATAGCTGGGCCTCCTACCCTCATCCTTCAAAATCAATGAGACCGAACATAGTGGTCCAAGGAAGGGCTCCGCTTCCCCCAAACCATGCAGGGCATCAGTGGGACCCAGTGTGGAGCTGGGCCTCTACCTTCAGCTGGCGCCAAGGAGACAGAACAAGCTGGTACCAGACAGCCTAGTCAGCTTTCCCCCTTCCTAGTATTAGCAGAGCCCAGTGAAGATCTGAGCCCCCATCCCACCGGCATCAATAAAAGGGAACAAGATGGTGGGAACAGAGAACAGAACAAGCAGGGCTAGTTGGCAGGCACTCTGCTTCTCTCTCCCCTCTCCTGATGTCATCGGGGCCTGGCAGAAACATGAGCTTCCACCCACACCCTGCAGCAGGAAAGCAGACATAGAGACAGTGGGCAAGGAAGATGCCATGCAGCCAGCCACACGAATTATAACTTCAAGAGTACGGTGAATCCTGGGACCTGCCCCTTTGAGATGGGTGCTGATATAGCCACTAAATTTAGGAAGAAACTATGAAAGCGATCTTATCTAAGATTCCCAAGCTGTTGGTGCCTAAAGGGCTTTCAGACTGAATATTCATTCAACCCCATTAACTGACACACCTACAAGGTACTGGGCATGGCTGGGTGCTTGAAATATACAGTAAAAGATATCTTCTGTGTTATTCAGGGTTTCACTGTCCTAAAAGGTGGATAAGCAGGTAAACCATTGAGGGAGTACCAGGTGAAAAGTACTGCAATCAAAACTCGTACAAAGTGTAGCAAACGTGAAAGAGGAGCCCATAACCTGGGGAGAGACTCAGAGAAGGGTTCATGTTGAAGTTTATTGGATGAATGCCTTGAATGAAAGAGTATGAGTTATCAGGTGGAAAAAACTGAGGGCAAAAGAACAACAGTGCCAGACTCTAAATAGGAGGTACTGTTTGTGAGATGTCCACTTTCTGTAAGCACCCGTGTGTCACCTTCTCACTGTGCTGTCCCCGTGTACCTGATTTCCATTGCAAGCATGTCAAATGCATCTCAGTTTCCCTACCTTCTCACCTGCCTTGCCTTCAAGAGGATTTGACAAGGTGCTACAAGGTCTCACCAGAAAACTGGAAGCCTTTCTTGGCCAAATGTACTTTGAGAGGTTAGAGAGAGGGTACCCTACTCTTAATCATCCCTAGCTACTGACCTTAAGCTGACCCTTCCTCAGGGAGACCAGAAAGCCTTTTTCTGAAGTCTAGTCCCCTGCTTGCATGAGCTAGCATGTGTCCCCAGCCCATCCCTTCCTGCTTATTTTCCCAGACTGTTTAATGCTGAGGCCTTAAGGGCATTTCTTCAGGACACAGAGGGAAAAAAGCTAAATACAAAGCTTCAACTCTGGAAATCCTCTAAAACGTTCCATTGACCAAGTAAATCCTACCTTCCGCCTGAGATTGTTCCTACTCACACAAAAGATTTCTCAGAGCGCTCTGTCTGTTAATGAAACCCCAAGTCCATTATGTCTTGTCACCGAAAATGAATTCTGACAATAGCTGCAAAACTTCCTGAAGAGATGACAGTGCATGTGTCTAATTCTTTAAGAAACAACTGTATGTGGTCATACAGAGCTTTGTGGATCGGCCGGTGGGCAGAGGAAGAGGCACCTGTCCCTCTAGCTCTCTCACCTACTGCTGTGACCCTCTTGGAAAAAATGAAATGAGTATACAGCATTATCCAAGCACAAATGAAGAGCCAACACTGTTTGCTTCCACTAGGGATTTTCTAAAGGTTTATGGTCAGAAATGTGACATTCAGAAAGCATATGTATTTTTACACATAGTTCACATAGTTTTATATATTATATTATATTATATCTTTCCTTCTGGCTTTTCTTGTCTCTAAAATAGTAAGAATAATACTATCTTGCTATCTCTCCATACAGCTCACGTGATGATTAAATGAGATATGAAAAGCTTAGGATGATGGTGGCCCATATAGTATCTCAAATAAACATTGTTGTTATTACTGGCACTGCCAATTTCATACAATGGTAATCCATTATGCTTGTAAAACATTTTCAGTGTACTCAAAGTTTTCATGTTCCCTACTGGTGAGGCAATTGTTATTATCTCCATTCATAGGGCATCAAGGAAGTTCAGTGACTTCACAAGGCTCGGTCTAGGAGTGCCTGAGCTGGGAAGTAGAGTGGAGTGGCAGTTAAGAACACAGAGATCTGAATTTGGCTTTAGTACTTATTCGCTATACAACATTGGGAACATTACACAGCCCCATCCAGCCCTCCAGTTCTTCATCTGTATAATGGTTTTCTCTTAGGATGTTGTTTAGTTCAAATAAAATAACCAATGAAAAGTACTTGCAGCTGTGCCTGCCACATATAGAATATGCTTGATAAACTTCAGTTGTTATCTTTTAACTCAAATTTTCTGAGTCCAGCACTCTTTACACTACATAACTCTAAAGACTTCACACTTCAGATACCTTTTTTAAAGTTAAAATTACCTGAGAATTGAGATAGAAGCCTACTCTCATCTAACAGGTGGTAAGAATGTGTACCTAAGGAGTATGCCTCAGAGTGGATATTAAACAGAGATAGATGTCCAGTGAGAAGGGCTTATATTCTCCTTTTAAACAGATTCAATATCATGTAAATATTCGATACTTCTCCACAGTCCAAAGACATGGCTGATTTCTTCTAAATATCCATTACCAAATAGATATAAAAGAATAAAGAGGAATTTCAACTGTCCAAGAGCTGCTGGAAGCCCAATTCTTCCAAGTCCCTATGATGTTGCACTTCACAGAAGAAACAAGCAGATAGCAGAGATGGAAGAAATGGAGAAATTATGATTATGAAGACCTGCTAGAGTCTATAGAAGATCTATCAAAAAAGTGGCCATGAAATCTTAATTTTTTAATAGAAAAGAAATATATTCTCCAATCCTGATTCCACTGACTGTTCTATACATGACCTTCAAACATTGACTGAAATTCTCTGCATTTCATTTTTCTTATTTCTAAGGTATATACAAATGAATGTCTTAGCTACTAGCACTATTGTTTGAATGAAATGAAATGATATATATGACTAGCTAGCACAGTGCCTGGCACATAGTAGATGCTCAGAAAACATTAAAATCTTTTCCTTGTGTTTGAAACATCACAGAACTTGAAGAAATGGTACGGAGTCTCTCATAGTCAGAGAATCCAAGTGAGAGCATGGTGGACATGAGATGGGGAGTTTCTTAAAAGAGAAATTTTGACACTATAATTATGGACAATTCCTATGAGACAGGAAATGCTGCTAAAGTAAGATATGTAGTGTCATGGGGAGCTCTCTAAAAAGCTCGAATTGCAAAAGGCCAAGGATACAAACATGGACGGGAAAGCATGTGAGCAAGGAGAAACATAAAACAGGTGTACAACCACCCCATGGGGATGCTGTGTCGGGGACTAAACCACAGCAAACTGATACTCTCAGAAATGCTACAAACAACCACCAGAGATTTTGCAGCTTTGCCTGGTGTAGGCAGCTGAATAGAAGACCACAGGCATCCTGCGTGGATGGAGATGATATAACTTTAACCTAGGAGGGAGCCCTGGCTGAACTCTGTATACATCTCCTCTGCAGGATCTGACTTGGGTATTAAGAAGATTACCATGACCATGGTAATTACCATGACCATTTCCATTACCATGTGTTGGAAAGAGATGGAAAGAGGACCAAGGTAGAATCCAGGAGATCAGTTAGGATTATACTATAACACCTCAAATTAAAAATGGTGGTAGATTGGACCAGGCAATTAGCAGTTGACAGTAAGAAGTAAAGGCTCCTGGATATATTTTTATATTTTATTATAAAAAATTTCAAACATATACAAAAATGGTGGGAACAGAAAAGCAGAGTGAGGACTCATCAAAAAACTTCAGATTGTGGCATATCTTGCTTTTTCTATACCCAGTCATTGTCCTCTGCTCCCACTGGATTAGCGAGAAGCAAATAACTAATCCATAAATAATTCGGTAGGTATCTCTAAAGGTTAGACTCTTGTTAAAAACATAATCACATTGTCATTTTACATCTGAAAAACGTAATGATAATTCCTTAGCAGCATCAAATATCTAACCAGTGATCAAATTTACTCTATCATCTCATAATTTTTGCTTTTACAATTTTCTTTTGCAAATCCGTGTTTAAACAAGGCCCATGCATTGCAGTTCTTTGACGTCTCCTAAGGTCTTATAACCCAGGGATTTCACCTCCCCTTTTGTATTTTCCTTAAATGCATTTTTGAAGAAAATAGGTTGCTAGTACTGTAGATGTTCCAACACTTTAGGTTTTGCTGAATGCATCCTATGGGTTGTTTATTTGTTCCCTAAATATCTCATACTCTGGCAATTAAATTTAGATCCTTATTCAAATTGTTGTGGGGTTTTTTTGTTTTTTAAAGAATATTTCACAGATGGTGATATATATTTTCACTGGGATGCACTTAGTGTCTGAATTTCCCTCTTCTGTTTGATGTTAATATTGAACCGGGGGACTTCCCTGGTGGCACAGTGGTGCCAATGCAGAGGACACGGGTTTGAGCCCTGGTCCGGAAAGATCCCACATGCCACAGAGCACATAAGCCCGTGCGTTACAACTACTAAGCCTGCACTCTGGAGCCCTCGAGCCACAAGTACTGAGCCCACGTGCCACAACTACTGAAGCCCATACACCTAGAGCCCACGCTCTGCAACAGAAGAAGCCACCACTCGCCACAACTAGAGAAAGCCCACGCACAGCAACGAAGACGCAACTCAGCAATAAATAAAATTAATTAATTAATTAATTAAAAAATATTGAGCCAGGGATTCAGATGTTGTCACCCTGGTCCATCATGGATTTCCCCTTAGTTTTGCACTTGATAGTCTTAGTAGACATCAGAAGCATTGCATTGATCCATTATTTCATTCAGGCTTTCAAACTAATGGTAGTGCAATAGCATTCTTTTTTTGCTCATTTTCTTTAAAATTCTAAACAGAATATTTTCCATATCAAATGTTTGACTTACTTTGAGGTATAATTTAAAAACAAAATGCAGATGGATGTTTATCTGCCTTATTTTGCCAGTTTTCAGAATGAGTTGTTTTCCTAGCATCCTCCAAAAGTGAACAATATGATTTTTGTTTTTGTATCATTATGAACTCATGGATTTAAAATATTTGATACGTTTCAATGCATTATCATAATTATTCTTTTTAGATAAATTTTTTTAGATAATTGTAAATTCACATGCAGTTCTAAGAAATAATACAGAGAAATACCAATGATAACATCTTGTGTAACTATAGTAACACTTCTCAGTCAGAACACTGACATTGATACAGTCAAGATACAGAACATTTCCATCACCACAAGTATCCCCCATGTTGTCCTTCTATAGCCATAGCCACCTCCCTCCCACTCCCTCCTATAACCCTGAAAACAACTAATCTGCTCTTTTTAGATATATATAATTTTATCAAGAATATTTTGTAAATGGAATCATACTATATGTAACCATCGGGACTGGCTTTTCTTACTTAGCATAATTCTCTGAAAATTCATCCAGGCTATAGTGTATATCAATAGCCCATTCCTTTTTATTTATAAGTACTATCTCATGGTATGGATGTATCAGAATTGATTTAAATATTCACCCTTCACAGAGCATCTGAGTTGTTTCTAGTTTCAGTATATTATTAATAGAGCTTCTATAAACATTCATGTACAGGGTTTTGTGTGACATAAATTCTCATTTCTCTGAGATAAATGTCCAGGAATACAATTGCTGATTCATATGGTAATTGCATGTTATTTTTTTTAAATTGTTTTCTGAGTGACTGTACCATTTTTTTTTATTACCACCAACAGTGCATAGATAATCAGGTTTCTCTGCATCCACATCAGCATTTGCTGTTGTTACTATTTTTTATTTTAGCCATTTGGCTATGTATGTGCTAATATCTCGTTGTGGTTTTAATTTGCATTTCCGTAATGGCTGATGGTACTGAAGTTCTCTTTATGTGCTCATTTTCCATCAATATTTCCTATTGAGAGAAAAGTGTCTTCAAGTCTTTTGTGCATTTCTAAAAGTTGAATTGTTTGCTTTACCACCTGTTGAGTTTTAAGAATTCTTTATATATTGTGGAGAGTAGTCCTACACTGCATATATGGTTTACAAATATTTTCTCTCAGTCTGTAGTTTTCGTCTTTATTTCTTTCACAGGCCTTTTAGAGAGCAAAAGTTTTTCATTTTGATGAAGTCCAATCTACCAAATTCTCCTTTATTCATCATGTTTCTGGTGTCAAGTCTCAGTATTCTCTCTAGATCCCAAAGATTTTATCCTATTTTTTTTCTTAAAAGTTTAAAAGTTTTGCATTTTACATTTAAATCCATGATCCACTTTAATTTTTGTATAAAGCATGAGGTATAGGTTGAGTTTTTTGTTTTTGTCTACAGACATCTTAATTGCCCCAGCACCATTTGTTGATAAAGTTATCTTACCATCACGGTATTACTTTCGACCAAAAATCAGTTGGGAATTTTTGTGTGGTGTATTTCTACATTTTTGTTTTTGGTTCCAGGTTCAACATTTTACTATATGGCTGTGTATCTGTTTTAAAATAATAATACAATATTATTAATAGCAATACTATTGCTGAAGGCAGTTTAAGATTTGGGGGGGATCGCAATTTAATTTCATGCTTTTAAGTGTAGCACACAAGTTACTCGTTTTAAATACACTTGAAATAATCCTAGTCTGTATAGTTATGTCAAAAATGCTAAAACATGATACACTTCAAGGTTCATTACTTTCATTTAGCTTTTAAATCCAGGGATTGCTTTATTTTCATTTTAATTTGGTTTTATCTTATAATTATGTAGAATATTATTTAGTTCCAATATCAATTATACAAAATAAGGAATATTCAGAAATGTATACTTTTTATCTGTGTTCACTCCAACCTGTTCGTTCTCTGTTCCACTGATTTGAGGTAATGATGTTATTCTATAAAAAATATACTATATACAATAGGACCTATTTCTGGATTGTCTAGTCTGTCTTATTGGTCTTTTGTGCTATCCATGCACCAATTCCCATTGTTTTCATTGTAGAGGCTTTATAATGTGTTCTCATGCCTTGTTGGGCTAATCCTTCATTGTTCTTCTTTTTCAGAAGAACTTGCCGTGCTTGTCTGTTTTGCCAAACAAATTTGTAATCAACTTGTCAGGCTTCTGAAATAAATCTAACGGTCTTTCCAAAGAGTATCAAAGTAAGTTTACAAGTTAGATTATGGATATATTTTGAAGATGTAGCCAACAAAATTTCCAGAGAGATTGGATGTGGAGTATAGGAGAACAAGAACAGACAAGGATAATCCCAAGGTGTTTGGCCTGAGAAAATGGAAGAAAAATAAGCCATCAACTAATGTAGAGGCAGCTACGGCAGCGCAGGATGAGGGGTCGTGTGCTTAATTTTAGTTTGAGAGGCCTATTAGTTATCTATCTAATTAGAAATGTCAAGGAGGTAGTTGGAAATAGGAGTCTGGAATTCAGGGTAGAAGTCACACAGTGATGTAAATTTGGGAGTTACAATCAAGGGGTTAGTATTTAAAATTGTGTAAGCTGTTGATATTGCCAAGGGAAGGAGTACTAGAGAGAGACCTGATCCAGGCCAAAGGGAGAATTAAGACATTCTTGTTCCTTGGAAAGCAAAATAACTGTGAAACAGAACAAGGAGTCTGGAAGAATTCTGAATCAATGCTGAGACTGTTGTTGGATCCAAACCCTGGTACAGAGATGGAGGAGTATACCAGTCCAAAAAATGGGGAACAGGAAGAAAAAGCCAGAGATGGGTTGAGTTAGGACTGGCAAATCTGAGCAAGGCTCACAAAGGGAGAAGGTCAGGACTACACACGTAAGGGATATGCAGATATAGGCAGTGTTCTGTGCTCACCAATCTCTTCAGGGAGAGATGTCCTTAGGAGGCAGGGTCTTGGCAGCTATCACATCCTTCAGTGTCTACCGTGCTGTTTTTCTCAGGGTTCTTTGTTGCAAACAACAGTTAACAATTTGGGGCTATCTTAATTATGGGAAGAATCTATTGGAACGATATGGAGTTTCATAAAACGGAGAGGATGAAAATGTTGGAAAATGGCAAGACCTATGTGACTCTTGAGGGTCTGTAGGCAGGAACTATAACATCTGAGTTTGAGGGTGAACCATTAGGTAAGGAGGCTCTCCAACTTGAGACAATTTTAGCTACCCAGGGAAAGCCCCACAGCTGCTTAGAACGCACCCTTCATCCTTGTATCACTTCCTGCAAAATCAAAGCCCCGACAGAAGGATGTGATGGGCCAGGCCTAGGCCCTGTCCCTCTACCCTGGCTGCAGGACAGTGCTGAGAGGAAAGCATTCTTTCCTCTGGCTTCCATCGTGGGAAAGGTGTTACTGCAATCTACCAACAGTATGTGCAGTGGGGGAATTCTCCAAAAATAAGAAAGAATGGAAAACTGGACAGACAAAAATTACATGGCAAAGTGTCCATCACACGTGCTAAAAGAATTTGTAGATGTGATAGCAATCTCTGAGGGACAAAGAGGAGAGGAACTATGATGGCAGACATCATTTTAACCCTAATTTTTCCAAAGCAGTAAAGCATGGATTCTGCAAACTGCCAGCTCATAAACCTGGGAGTGTCAGTAGCAAGGAATTGGGCTGAGTTGAGGAATCAAGGCTGAGCAGGACCAAGGTTGGGAAGCAAGTTGTTCAGGCAATATTCTAAAAGAGCTTATTAAATGGCTGATCTGCTCCTAATAAAATACTGTAATACACAAAAGCTAATGCACTCAGTTCTAGGATTGTTAATTCAAAAAGGTCTTAAAAGCCTGGAACTCTGGGCAAAATATACTGGAATAAATGGGACAAATGTGAAATTTTGCACATAAGTTCAAAATAGCAATTGTTCTCTTAGAAGATGTAATAGATCAGACTCAGAAATTTCGTAGTATATAAGGTACTTGAAAAATCATCTAGTTCAATTTCCTCATTTGACAGGGATGTTAACTTGAAATCCACTAAAAGGTAGGAACTTCCCCAAGGATTCACAGTCAAAAAGCACTGGAATCAGAATTAGCACTCAAGTCTCGTGACTAACTCCTTTAAAATACTTTAAAGTTGCCCTAGAGTGCCTCTAATTTGGCATCCATTCCTACAAAAATAATTTGATGAAGCTTAAGAAGCATGTTTAATAGATGCCAGTAACATTATGCAACTGCTAAAATATTAACACAGACTTAGTCTGCATTGAAAGAGGGCTAGAAATAAATAACACAAGCATTTTCTGCCCAGGTTAGTCCCCCTTAGAGAACCGTGTTTGCTTCTGCCAATCACATTTATGAAGGACTCTGACTAAGCAGAGGGAATCTAAACAAAGGATGGTGAAGGTTCTGGAACATGACTGCAGTAATGGTTTCAATGGGAAAAGAATGGAGGTTTCAAGGGGAAAAGAAAGTAGCTAAGGGAAGAAATGGGAGCTGCCTTCAAATGTAACAGGAGCTCTTCCGAGAAGGAAGAGAGTTTTTCTGAGCTGCCCCAAAGGCAGAATCAGTCATTGGGTAGAAGTCACAGAGAACAGACGTGCCATTACAAGGCTGTGTGAGCCCCTGCTGGTCGGGCTATATAAGCACAATTTCATCTATTTAACCCTTCAGCCAGGGAGGCAACAGCAAGTCACATGATGTCACATGAAGTTAGGACTCTTTCAAATCCTAACTTTTTGTGATGCTATTCATTTCCTGGGGTGGATATTTTTTTCTCTATCAGATAGTAAGGTCTTTGAAATTAATCTCATTATAATGTCTCAGGGAGAAGTGACACTGTCTTGCACTCTCTGTGGTCCCACAGTTCCTAGAACAATAAAAAATACACAAAAAGTGTTCAATCAATACTGGCTGGCCGATCGAGCCTTTGATATTCTTTTATATCCCTCCTGCTCCTGTCACAGTCATTGATCCTGATCTGCTTTCCTCAGAGCATCCAAGAGAAAAACTGTTACACACACATGCATGGGTATCTTGAAGGAAACAGAAGAAGAACTGAAAAACCAGGTTATAAATTTTGCATACTTGCACAGAATAATGCTTAAACACATAGTTAGTGAAAATAATGACGTAATGCTGGTTTCGTACCTTTATACACAAGATCACACACAGCACAGCTTGGCATCATTCCCATATTTATCTCCTTTCTCTGCCCTTTAGTTTTTCTAGAGCCATTCTCTTTTAACGTTGAGAAACATGCTATTACAATAAGATGAAAAGGAGTTCAGTCAGAGGGCTGGGAGGAGGGTGGGTGAGGGCACGTCTGTAGCAGAGTTCTGGCTCAGACTGAGTCTAATCCTGACTCTGTCTCTTGCACTATTTTGTGTTTGGGAAAGTGACTTAAATGCTGACTTGGTTTCCTCAACTGAAAATTACAAACGACATTGCAAACAAGTTGTCATGTGGATTAACACAAAGTTTGGCAAATCACAGGCACACGTTAAAATTAGTTCCCTTGCATTTGCCTCTGAAACTCCTCCAAGTAAGAGTCATTCCATGAAATATCAAAGGCATTTGCTCTGCAGAAATTTTTCTCTTCCAATACCACTTGGGAAGTCACTACCTTAGACAAGAATAGAAATTGTGTGTTAATTCTACAGTGCCAACAGTGCCAACACTGTTCAGTGGGTGATGATTGCCCAGAGCACTATTCTAAGTATTCCTAAGCTATTCTAGGTTCTTCAGGAAGGAACAAGAGACTGGGATACTTACAGTGGGTACCAGGATGGAAAGGGTCAACGAGAATACCATATATCTGCCAGCCCTGCCTTCAGCATTAATGACCAAAGTAATGATTGATGAAAAAGAATGGATCAGAAGTCTGAATTTGCATTCTGTTTGATTCATTTAAATTAGTTAGATCTCAGTTTTTATAACTTTAAAGTGACTGGGATTAAAAAAAGCATGATGATCGTGATGATGATGACTCCTGCCCTATCTGTCTCATTGGGACCTTGAGAATGATGATGTCAAAGTGTTTGGAAAGTTGAATTCCATGAACCAATGCCAAACACAGGGGTCCATCAAGTACACTGTAAGCTAGACTGCTAAAGAGCAGCCCAGATGAGGGGACTTGGGTACGCAGGAGCACCAAAGGGAAAGGAAAGAGGGTCTGAGGGGGCAAAGAAGAGAGGGACCAAATAATTTTTCCCTTCTTAATTTGCGTAGAGGCAACCTACAGCAAACACACTCCTTTAACCTGTGATTTTGAGGAATCGCTGAAAAATAAAATCAAGGACATTGCAAAAGGAAATGTATCTCTGCTGAATTAATGGGCTACTTCTCTATTATCACAAAGTAGGGAGCTGGCAAGTGAGGGCTGAAGCTTCTGGAACCATTTTATCATCTCCAGGGACATTGCTTTTCTTGCTAAGAGAATCCAGCAGACCTGGGTGGCAGGCCTTCCTTTTAAGGGAAGAGTAAAATGTAAGGAAAGCTGCTTCTGATAAATGGCGATAAGGGGTCAATTATGCAAACTATTTCATGTGTATTAAGTCCCAACAACATATGAAGCACCCAGCTGTCGAGGCTGAAAATGTGAATAATATCTGCTGTAGACAAGGCCCAGGGAGATTTTCTTTGAAGGTGTGCTGGAGACAGGTTTGGTGAAGAAGGTGGCAATTGGTAGGAGGAAACACGTCTTAGGTTGAACGGCCTCCCGTGAGCATTTAGCAGGAATATTTGCCTACGTGTGAATACAGTCAACCTGGGCAGTGAACCAGGTGAGAGTTTGGGTATGAGTGTGAACATGTGTGTGTTTCTGTGTGCACACGCATGTGTCCTGGCATGTGGTGGGAAGCTGCGAAACAGAATAGGTAGTAGGAAGTTGCTAGTGAGAAATGGGAGAGCTGGGTAAGACCCCAGAGAGGCTGATTCAAGTCTTCCAAGCAAGTTACCAGGGACAGTAGGACAGAGCAATAGGTAAGGACACAAGGCCTCCCACTCAGTTAATATAAGGACAGTCTTTGTCATGTCATCCTTAATAACTGACTTGTGATTTAATGTAATGCCTTCAGTTACAATTACAATAAATGCCAGTTTTGCTTTATTTAAACGGTGAAGAACTCTCTTGTTTTCCCAGTTTCTGCTCATTGTGCCACAGTGTTCAACTTCCCTGGGGTCCTTGGAGAACCACTGCTTTTCTCTTACACCCACTGCTCTTTCTCTTTCCATCATTCACTAAGTCACACTTTGTTTTCCTTTGAAATTTTTCTGATGGTCTCTCTGGGCAGTAAAGTATTAACCTTGCCCAAAGAGCGCTTTGGCCCTTGACTGGCTTCGGGGAAGTAATCTCAAAGCTCTTGGAATGTCCTGCCTGATAAGGCTGTCTTTGTTTATCTGAGAAGCTCGGGCCATGCCAAATAGTCTATGCTAGCAACGTGATTTATGGTGGGGACCTTGGGTCACATGTTACCATTGATCATTGCTGGGAGGAGCAGACCATCTGCATGACTCCACTGGGAGAGCACAATTGGAAGTTCTGCAAGGGGTCTCTCTTGGACCCCCTCCTAAGCTCCTTTTTTCTGCTGCTGAGTTTAATCTGTATCCTTTCGTGGTAGAAAACCATGACCATGAATAGAATGGCTTTGCTGGCTTCTGTGAGCCCTTCAAGTGAATCAGAGAATGTGGTCTTGGAAACCTCCTAAACTATATTCTCTCTTTCCTTTCCTTTGATCACTAGCTGGATTCAGGCGGTAACAGCTCATTACACCCACAGGCAAGACCGGCTACCTAGTTCACAGGGCCCAGTGCAAAACGAAAAAGTGGGACACTTCATTCAAAAATTAAAAATTTCTAGACAGTGAGAGCAGAGCATTGAACCAAGTGTGGAGCTCTTCTGAGCACAGGGTCAATGAAATTGCACAGGACGTACGCCCATGAAGGTGGTTCTGCCCATAGGCTACTGAGCCATCTGCCTCTCTCCTGCCCTCTTCCTCACTCTCCAAAGAACATCACAGACAGTCACGCTCAAATAAGCCTTTATGAACTCTCACGCATACTGTCATTTATGATGTGCCGGGGATTGGGCGTTATCTCATTTAATCCTTTCAAGACCCCTGCATGGTAAGTATTACAATGCTCATTTTACAGGTAAGGAGTCTGAGGCTCATAAAAGTTAAATAATTTGTCCAAAGCCACAGCTGATATGCACGGTTTGGATTAAGACTCACAACTGTCTAACCTCAACATCTGGACTCATGGTTACTGTGCTCTTTAGCCTATGTGAGGCTCTCATTCAACTCCAAACTTACAAATAACTATTTCATTGAATTCCAAGAAACTGGCTCTGAGAGTAAGGAAGAGGCCAGGAATAAGCATCCTGAATCTTCTCTCTCTGCTTCAAGAACAAGGATGGATAGGATAATCCACCAGCCTACCACCCACCACCCTCAGAGGGATCTATCTGCTAATAGTCACACAGTGTCCACAGAATCAGGCTTTATTGTTCCCTGATAAAAACTCATCCATTCTAGGTTTATGTCAGGTCCCCACCACCATCAGACTCTGGGCTGTCCCTCTCAGAGGCCCTGCTGAGCTGTTTGCCTGCCTCATGCCGTTCATCCCCATTTTG
The DNA here is from genome assembly GCF_059928025.1 of Delphinapterus leucas. Taxonomy (NCBI): domain Eukaryota; kingdom Metazoa; phylum Chordata; class Mammalia; order Artiodactyla; family Monodontidae; genus Delphinapterus; species Delphinapterus leucas. The sequence continues at coordinate 43,196,816 of NC_143130.1, read as the reverse complement.
CTCAAGTCACAGGTAGACACCTGAGTAGGAGGGGGCCCTTTGAAATGGACTCACGTCACACTGCAGAATTCAGATATGAACATGATGGTGGAGGGAGAGACAGACATAGAAACAAATCATTTTAATAGCACAAAGGATTCCTAGCACCATTCCATACATTGAGGAGCTATGGCTACAGTAGCCTTGAGATGGTTGATAGGAATCTACTATCCCCTGGTCTGTGTTGTTTCCTAAGTGCCTCTGAGAGTGTGAGTATCTAATCAAGCTAAGCGTCATGCTTGTCTTTAAAATGTTCCTGTTTCATAAAGCTTGGCTCCAAAAGGCAAATCAACAACTTCATCTTGTACTCAAAGAAACGATAATCTAATCCAGTTCTTAGAAGAAACCATGGCTGGGTCTGACATATTGAAAAGTGATGGTGTCAGTTTCCAGTGTAGTGCTTCCAAAGACGTGTTCAAGTCCAGCTTTTGTCTCACAAGCAGACTTTAACCTGAAACTCGAAACGAGCTGTAACAGTACTGTATTTACTTAGGGATTTGCAATTAGGTCATCAGGGAATCCACTGGCCCAGCTGTGAAGACCCCAGTCTCGGGGTTATATAGAGTTAAGGCTGTGTCTGCACCAAGGAAAGCAAAGTCCTGCACATACTGATGATTTATGGAGTAGGAAACAAGAGTAGACTGAGGAAACCAGGCTGTAGAGAGGAGAGTGAAACTTTGGCTAAAAAGAAATGAAAAGGAGGGATCACTACTGAGGCAGAGAGAGAGAAAGAGAGAGAGAGAGAGAGGAGATGAGTGGGAAGGCATCTCCTTGGTGTGTGAGGTTCCCAGCCCAGCAGCTCTCATCCCAGGATACTCCCATCACCCCGGAGCTTCCCTTCTCCTTTTGTAGGAACATCCCCAAGGCCCGGAATGATTTGTGCTCTGGATTCAGCTTCCATTGCCCCATGTGGTCTAATAAGACCCCAGCAAAGTCCATCCTTTTTTCTGACAACTCTAATGCCGAACTGTCAACCAAATCGCAACACAGCTCTGAGAGTCTACAACTTTGTGAATAGTAATAACAATGGACCATTTCTAATTTCCAATTTGGATCCAGAATCATAAGCCAATGACAAACCGTTCCTATCATTCTTTTTAAGAAAGAGCTATTCTCCTAAGCCAAAATGGTGGCTTAAGCTCTGCACATTGTGGCAATCTTGTCAGTCCTCTCCAGGAGCCTTTCCTTCTCACATCTTAGGCAAAGCTAAATATGGATGCATATTTGAAATTTTATTTTCAACCACTCCTGCCCTCCAATGATCTTTCCCTTCAGGGCTGGTCCTGGTTCCTATGACAAGTATAAACTCCTATCCTACGTTCTTTCTCACTCTGGGCCATGCTGGCCTTAATTAGTTTTTAAATTGGTCCCACTTCATTTGTATTTTCCTTTATTAGTCATCGCAGCTTTGAAATGCGTGTGTATATTTAGCACCATCCATTTGGTTGGTTACCTCTCTGCTGCATTTTACTTGATTTCCCCAAGTTTTTATGACTTGACTCCTTCTGCTTCTTCTCTTCTTTCTCTCCCCTTCCTCTTGTCACTGGCAGCACCATTGTCCCCACCACCCTCCTGTTAATATGGAACCACAATATCCCTTATACCATCCATTCACTCATGTGGTGATTAATCATGTCTTGCCTTGCGATATCTCCTTGCCTTCCTGTTGTGCAGCTTTTAAAAATTTGTTTAAGTTCCCTGAGGGCAAACTCCATGCCTTACATTCTTCTCTAATGTTGTTGTTTCACAAAGGACATGAATTAATATCTGTTGATTGGATGACTTATTAACTGATTCACCCTCCAACCAATCACACTCCAAATAAGTTTATACAAAGTTTCAAAGGTGATGAAAGTAGAATCATTTGAATAGGGAGAGAAGGACTGTGAGAATTCATGGAAATTATTTTTTTTCCCAAAATGCTTAGTGGGGAACCCCTTCAACAACCTTTCTATATAATGGCTGAAGATTAAATTGGCATTGATTTTGGTTTCTCTTCTTTTAAGTATTCAAGTGTCTACAATAGTTTGACACATAGTAGGAGATCATTAAATTTTTTTGCATAACTGATTGACAAACTGAAAAGTACTTTCAGTAAGAAATGAAATCCCTGAGGGGTACCCACATGTCACAGAAGGATTCTTTGAGACAAGGCTGCTAGAAGGATAGATAGGGTCCAGGACAGAACTGTATCTGAAACCAAGGGAAAAAACACTGATCCTAGAAGGTAAGAGCATCACACAGCAGGGACTTCCCTGGCCGTCCAGTGGTTAGGACTCCGTGCTTCCCTGGTTGGGAAACTAAGATCTCGCAACCCCTGAGGCAAGGCCAAAAAAAAAAAAAAGAGAGAGTTATCACACAGCAGTTTGATGAGGAACAAAATGTAACAGACTGGGTGGCTTAAAGCACAGAAATTAATTTTCTTACTGTTCTGGAGGCTAGAAGCCCAGGATCAAGCTGTCAAAAGATTACTTTCTTCTGAGACCTCTCTCACTGACTTATAGATGCTCATCGTCCCACTGGGTCCTCACATGGTCTTTCCTGTGCGCAAGCATACTCCTGGCATCTCTCACTGTCCAAATTTCCTCTTCTTATAAGGACACCAGTCAGATTGGATTAAGCGCCCCTCCCCCCCATTTTAAATTAATCACTTTTTTTTTAATAGATCTTTATTGGAGTATAATTGCTTTACAATGCTGTGCTGGTTTCAACAAAGTGAATCAGCTATACATATACACATATCCCCTCCCTCTTGAGCCTCCCTCGCACCCCCCATCCCACCCCGCTAGGTCCTCGAAAAGCACTGAGCTGATCTCCCTGTGCTATGTGGCTGCTTCCCACTAACCATCTATTTTACCTCTTTAAAGGCCCTGACTCCAAGTACAGTTACATTCTAAGGTCCTGGGTTTCAGGCTTCAGCACATGAATTAGGGATTGGGGAGGGCACGTTTCATCCCTTAACAATATACCTGTAGACCCTCTGAAACATTCTCCTAGCCTTACAGTAATTCTGTGAAGCAAATATGTTTAATATTCAAATTTTATGGTTTAAGAAAGTGAAGATGAACAGATGAAATAATCTGCCCCAGGCCTAGCAGCTAGAAGTAACAGACCCAAATTCAAACCTACAACTTCTCACTCTACATCAAATGCACTACCTACTTCAATACACCTCGATGAAGAAAAGAAACACAAGCAGTGAAATATTTGCGGGAGAAAAACATAGATGAGAACTGTCAGAAACACGGTAAAGTTTCATCCCAATGCTAGGCTTCCTGTGACATTCGGGAAAGTCCATGACTAAACCTTGTTTCTAAATCTCTGAATAAGTGACCTGAATTAACTCTCTGTGCTTCCATTTTGGCATAAAAGAAATTTAACAGCAATGAAATTATCTTTCTCCTTTCCCTAGGGATTTTGAGGTCACCTGAGAGAGACAGCACTTTTAAAAATCTCTGAATTATGAAAATTTGTAAATACATAGAAAAGCAGAAATTATAGTACCATGACTACTTATATATCTAGAAAGATTCAATATATATAATATTTTTCTACATTTGCTTCATCTACCTTCTTATCTTTCTGTCTTCATATCTATCAATCTATCTCTACCTATCTGTAAATCATTTTATCATCTATTTATCTACCTATCACTCCTAGCTATTCATCTATCTACATTTATCTATTTATATTTTTGATAAACCATGGTGACATTTTATCTTTAAACAGTCCATCACGCATCTCCCAAAACAAGGATCGTTTCCAACACACCCACAAAACTATTTTCACACCTAATAAAATTAACAAATTTTTTTCTACTGTCATATAGCAATAAGATAGCATTCAAGTGTCCCTACTTGTTCCCAAAATGTCTTGCATAGTTTAGGAGTCTTAAAAAATCAGACTCTAATCAGGAAGCATGCATTATATTTGATAATTAAGTCTGTTAAATTTCTTTAATCTAGAATAGTTACTTCCTCCTTATCCTTGAGGAAGAGAGCAGGGTATTTTTTTTTCTTGTACAAATGTCCCACTTTCTGGATTTGGCTGATTGTCTTCTCATTGTGTTGCTTAACGTGTTTCCTTTTCCCTGTATTTCCTGCAATGTGGAGTGTAGAGTTAAAGGCTTAATTAATTTCAGAATACATATTTTAAGCAAGTTCACTGGAGGTGCTGAATTTCACTTCACATCACATGAGGAGGCATGTAATGTCTGGCTGACCTACTCTTAGTGATGCTGGGTTTAATAACTCTGTGACAGCCAGATATTCCCTTTGAAAAGCTGGTGATTCCCATATGAACCACAAGTTATGTGTGGAGTGTTTCATAGGCACCACACGAACGTCTACCCCATATCAAGCCTTTCTGCACAGTGTCAGTATCTGTGGATGGCCCCTGCCTTGTGGACAGTATTGAAACCATCCAGTTAGCGTGAGCACTGGTCCAGTTCTTGGGTCATTGAGGAATAGATACAGTACATCTTTTCTATCTCTGAGTTTCTCTGGACTCAGTCTCTAAGTCTGACGTGAGTACACTGACATGCACTCAGTGAGGCTTTGTTCTTTAATGTTTATAACACTTTACTATTTAAATGCAAAAGACATCACAGCAGCTGCCCAGAAATCCACAGGAAAACATTAAACAAAAGGCTATTTGGACAGACCTTCAAGATGGCAGAGGAGTAAGACGAGGAGATCACCTTCCTCCCCACAAATACATCAGAAATACATCTACATTTGGAACAACTCCTACAGAACACCTACTGAATGCTGGCAGAAGACCTCAGACTTCCCAAAAGGCAAGAAACTCCCCACGTACATGGGTAGGGCAAAAGAAAAAAGAAAAAACAGAGACAAAAGAATAGGGACGGAACCTGCACCAGTGGGAGGGAGCTGTGAAGGAGGAAAAGTTTCCACACACTAGGAAGCCCCTTCACTGGTGGAGATGGGGGGTGGCAGAGGGGAAGCTTTGGAGCCATGGAGGGGAGCGCAGCAACAGGGGTGCAGAGGGCAAAGAGGAGAGATTCCCGCACGGAGGATCGGTGCCGACTAGCACTCACCAGCCCAAGAGGCTTGTCTGCTCACCTGCCAGGGCGGGTGGGGGCTGGAAGCTGAGGCTCGGGCTTCGGAGGTCAGACCCCAGGGAGAGGACTGGGATTGGTCATGTGAACACAGCCTGAAGGGGGCGAGTGTAGCATGGCTAGCCGGGAGGGAGTCCAGGAAAAAGTCTGGAGCTGCTTTAGAGGCAAGAGACCATTGTTTCGGGGTGCGCAAGGAAAGGGGATTCAGAGCACCACATAAATGAGCTCCAGAGAAGGGCATGAGCCGCGGCTATCAGCTCAGACACCAGAGACGGGCATGAAATGCTAAGGCTGCTGCTGCAGCCCCCAAGAAGCCTGTGTGCAAGCACAGGTCACTATCCACACCTCCCCTCCCAGGAACCTGTGCAGCCTGCCAGGGTCCCGTGATCCCGGGACAACTTCGCCAGGAGAACACACAGCGTGTCTCAGGCTGGTGCAACATCACGCTGGCCTCTGCCACTGCAGGCTCACCTGGCATTCCATACCCCTCCCCCCCCCCCCCCCCCCCCGGCTCAGTGAGCCAGAGCCCCTGAATCAGCTGGTCTTTTAACCCCACCCTGTCTGAGCGGGAACAGATGCCCTCAGGTGACCTACACACAGAGGCGGGGCCAAATCCAAAGCTGAACCCCAGGAGCTGTGCAAACAAAGAGAAAGGGAAATTTCTCCCAGCAGCCTCAGGAGCAGCGGATTAAATCTCCACAATCAGCTTGATATACCCTGAATCTCTGGAATACCTGCATAGACAATGAATCATCCCAAAATCCAGGCGGTGGACTTTGGGAGCAACAGTAGACTTGGGGTTTGCTTTCTGCATCTAATTTGTTTCAGGTTTTATGTTTATCTTAGTTTAGTATTTAGAGTTTATTATCATTGGTACATTTGTTTATTGACTTGGTTGCTCCTTTTATATATATATATTTTTCCTTTTTCTCTTTTTTGTGAGTGTGTATGTGTATGCTTCTTTGTGTGATTTTGTGTGCATAGCTTTGCTTTTACCATTTGTCCTAGGGTTCTGTCTGTCCGTTTTCTCTTTTTATTTAGTATAGTTTTTACTGCTTGTTATCATTAGTGGATTTGTTTTTTGGTTTAGTTTCTCTCTTCTTTCTTTCTTTTTTATTACTTTTTAATTTTTTTATTTTAATAACTTTTTAATTTTATTTTATATATTTATTTTTTCTTTCTTTATTTTTTCTCCCTTTTCTTCTGAGCCGTGTGGCTGACAGGGTCTTGGTGCTCCAGCCGGGTGTCAGGCCTATGCTTCTGAGGCGGGAAAGCCGAGTTCAGAACATTGGTCCACCACAGACCTCCCGGCTCCAGGTAACATCACATGGCGAAAGCTCTCCCAGAGATCTCCATCTTGATGATAAGACCCAGCTCCACTCAATGACTAGCAAGCTCCACTGCTGGACACCCTATGCCAAACAACTAGCAAGACAGGAACACAACCCCACACATTAGCAGAGAGGCTGCATAAAATCATAATAAGGTCACAGACACCCCAAAACACACCACCAGATGCAGTCCTGCCCTCCAGAAAGACAAGATCAAGCCTCAGCCACCAGAACACAGACACAAGTTTCCTCCACCAGGAAGCCTACACAGCCCACGGAACCAACCTTAGCCACTGGGGGCAGACACCAAAAACAATGGGAACTATAAACTTGCAGGCTGCGAAAAGGAGACCCCAAACACAGTAAGTTAAGCAAAATGAGAAGACAGAGAAACACACAGCAGATGAAGGAGCAAGGCAAAAACCCACCAGACAAAACAAATGAAGAGGAAATAGGCAGTCTACCTGAAAAAGAATTCAGTGTAATGATAGTAAAGATGATCCAAAATCTTGGAAATAGAAGGGAGAAAATAAAATAAACGTTTAACAAAGACACAGAAGTACTGAAGAGCAAACAAACAATGATGAACAACACAATAAATAAAATTTAAAATTCTCTAGAAGGAATAAATAGCAGAATAACTGAGGCAGAAGAATGGATAAGTGACCTGGAAAAAAAAACAGTGGAAATAACTACCATAGATCAGAATAAAGAAAAAAGAGTGAAAAGAATTGAGGACAGTCTCAGAGACCTCTGGGAAAACATTAAACACACTAACACTTGAATTATAGGGGTCCCAGAAGAAGAAAAGAAAAAGAAAGGGACTGAGAAAACATTTTAAGAGATTATAGCTGAAAACTTCCCTAATATGGGAAAGGAAATAGTCAAGTCCAGGAAGCACAGAGAGTCCCAAACAGGATAAATCCAAGGAAGAAACAGGCCAAAACACATATTAATCAAACTATCAAAAATTAAATACAAAGAAAATATATTAAAAGCAGCAAGGGAAAAATGACAAATAACATACAAGGGAATTTCTATAAAGTTAACAGCTCATCTTTCAGCAGAAACTCTGCAAGCCAGAAGGGAGTGGCAGGACATAATTAAAGTGATGAAAGGGAAAAAACTACAACCATGATTACTCTACCTGGCAAGGATCTCATTCAGATTCGAAAGAGAAATTAAAACCTTTACAGACAAGCAAAAGCTAAGAGAATTCAGCAGCATGAAACCAGCATTACAGCAAATGCTAAAGGAACTTCTCTAGGGAGGAAACACAAGAGAAGGGAAAGACTTACAAAAACAACCCCAAGAAAATGGTAATAGAAACGTACATATTGATAACTACCTAAAATGTAAATGGAATAAATGCTCCAACCAAAAGACATAAGACTGGCTGAATGGATACAAAACAAGACCCATATATATGCTGTCTACAAGAGACTCACTTCAGACCTAGGGACACATACAGACTGAAAGCGAGGGGATGGAAAAAGATATTCCATGCAAAGGGAAATCAAAAGAAAGATGGAATAGCAATTCTCATATCAGACAAAATAGACTTTAAAATAAAGGCTATTAAAAGACACAAAGGACACTACTTAATGATCAAGGGACCAATCCAAGAAGAAGATATAACAATTGTAAGTATTAATGCACCAAACATAGGAGCACCTCAGCACACAAGGCAAATGCTAACAGCCATAAAAGGGGAAATCATAGTAAGGGACTTTAACACCCCACCTTCACCAATGGACAGATCATCCAAAATGAAAATAAATAAGGAAACACAAGCTTTAAATGATACATTAAACAAGATGGACTTAATTGATATTTATAGAACAGTCCGTCCAAAAACAACAGAATACACTTTTTTCTCAAGTGCTCATGGAACATTCTCCAGGATAGAACATATCCTGGGTCACAAATCAAGCCTTGGTAAACTTAAGAAAATTGAAGTTGAGTGAAGTATCTTTTCCGACCACAATGCCATGAGACTAGATATCAATTGCAGGAAAAGATCTGTAAAAAAATACAAACACATGGAGGCTAAACAATACACTACTAAATAACCAAGAGATCACTGAAGAAATCAAAGAGGGAATCAAAAAATACCTAGAAACAAATGACAATGAAAACACGATGACCCAAAACGATGGGATACAGCAAAAGCAGTTCTAAGAAGGAAGTTTAAAACAATAGAGTCATACCTCAAGAAACAAGCAACATCTCATATAAACAACTGAACCTTACACCTAAAGCAATTAGAGAAAGAAGAACAAAAAAACCACAAGTTAGCAGAAGGAAAGAAATCATACAGATCAGATCAGAAAGAAACGAAGGAAGCAGTAGCAAAGATCAATAAAACTAAAAGCTAGTTCTGTGAGAAGGTAAACAAAATTGATAAACTATCACCCAGACTCATCAAGAAAAAAAGGGAGAAAACTCAAATCAATAGAATTAGAAATGAAAAAGAAGCAGTAACAACTGACACTGCAGAAATACAAAGGATCACGAGAGATTACTACAAGCAACTATATGCCAATAAAATGGACAACCTTGAAGAAATGGACAAATTCTTAGAAAAGCACAACCTTCTGAGACTAAACCAGGAAGAAATATAAACAGACCAATCACAAGCACTGAAATTGAGACTGCAATTAAAAATCTTTCAACAAACAAAAGCCCAGGAGCAGATGGCTTCACAGGCGAATTCTATCAAACATTTAGAGAAGAGCTAACACCTATCCTTCTCAAACTATTCCAATATATAACAAAGGGAGGAAAACTCCCAAACTCATTCTACGAGGCCACCATCACCCTGATACCAAAACCAGACAAACATGTCACAAAGAAAGAAAACTACAGGCCAATATCACTGGTGAATATAGATGTAAAAATCTTCAACAAAATACTAGCAAACAGAATCCACAGCACATTAACAGAATCATACACCATGATCAAGTGGGGTTTATTCCAGGAATGCAAGAATTCTTCAACATACGCAAAACAATCAATGTGATAAACCATATTAACAAATTGAAGGAGAAAAACCATGTGATCATCTCAATAGATGCAGAGAAAGCTTTTGACAAAATTCAACACCCATTTATGATAAAAACCCTCCAGAAAGTAGGCATAGAGGGAACTTACCTCAACATAATAAAGGCCATATATGACAAACCCACAGCCAACATCGTTCTCAATGGTGAAAAAGTGAAACCATTTCTCCTAAGGTCAGGAAGAAGAAAAGGTTGGCCACTCTCACCACTATTATTCAACATAGTTTTGGAAGTTTTAGTCACAGTAATCAAAGAAGAAAATGAAATAAAAGGAATCCAAATCAGAAAAGAAGAAGTAAAGCTGTCACTGTTTGCAGATGACATGATACTATACATAGAGAATCCTAAAGATGCTACTAGAGCTAATCAATGAATTTGGTAAAGTAGCAGGATACAAAATTAATGCAGAAAAATCTCTGGCATTCCTGTACACTAATGATAAAAAATCTGAAAGTGAAATCAAGAAAACACTCCCATTTACCATTGCAACAAAAAGAATAAAATATCTAGGAATAAACCTACCTAAGGAGACAAAAGACCTGTATGCTGAAAATTATAAGACACTGATGAAAGAAATGAAAAACGATACAAATAGATGGAGAGATATAGCATGTTTTTGGATTGGAAGAATCAACACTGTGAAAATGACTATACTACCCAAAGCAATCTACAGATTCAATGCAATCCCTATCAAAATATCAATGGCATTTTTCACAGAAGTAGAACAAAAAATTTCACAATTTGTATGGAAACACAAAAGACCCCGAATAGCCAAAGCAATCTCGAGAAAGAAAAACAGAGCTGGAGGAATCAGGCTCCCAGACTTCAGACTATACTACAAGGCTACAGTAAAAACAAGATAGTATGGTACTGGCACAAAAACAGAAATATAGATCAATGGAACAGGAAGAAAGCCCAGAGATAAACAGACACACATATCGTCACCTTATCTTTGATAAAGGAGGCAAGAATATACAATGCAGAAAAGACAGTCTCTTCCATAAGTGGTGCTGAGAAAACTGGACAGCTACAGGTAAAAGAATGAAATTAGAACACTCCCTAACACTATACACAAAAATAAACTCAGTATGGATTAAAGACATAAATGTAAGGCCAGACACTACAAAACTCTTAGAGGAAAACATAGGCAGAACACTCTATGACATGAATCACAGCAAGATCCTTTTTGACCCACCTCCTAGAGAAACGGAAATAAAAACAAAAATAAACAAATGGGACCTAATGAAACTGAAAAGCTTTTGCACAGCAAAGGAAAACATAAACAAGACAAAAAGACAGCCCTCAGAATGGGAGAAAATATTTGCAAATGAAGCAACTGACAAAGGATTAATCTCCAAAATTTACAAGCAGCTCATGCAGCTCAATATCAAAAAAACAAACAACCCAATCCAAAAATGTGCAGAAGACCTAAATAGACATTGCTCCAAAGATGATATACAGATTGCCAACAAATACACGAAAGGGTGCTAAACATCACTAATCATTAGAGAAATGCAAATCAAAACTACAATGAGGTATCACCTCACACTGGTCAGAATGGCCATCATCAATAAGTCTACAAACAATAAATGCTGGAGAGGGTGTGGAGAAAAGGGAACCCTCTTGCACTGTTGGTGCGAATGTAAATTGATACAGCCACTATGGAGAACAGTATGGAGGTTCCTTAAAAAGCTAAAAATAGAACTACCATATGACCCAGCAATCCCACTACTGGGCATATACCCTGAGAAAACCATAATTCAAAAGAAGTCATGTACCACAATGTTCATTGCAGCACTATTTACAATAGCCAGGACATAGAAGCATCCTAAGTGTCCATCTACAGGTGAATGGATAAAGAAGATGTGGCACATATATACAATGGAATATTACTCAGCCATAAAAAGAAATGAAATTGAGTTATTTTTAGTGAGGTGGATGGACACAGAGTCTGTCATACAGAGTGAAGTATGTCAGAAAGAGAAAACATATACATGTGGAATCTAAAAAAAAAATGGTTCTGGAGAACTTAGGGGCAGGACAGGAATAAAGACGTAGACATAGAGAATGGACTTGAGGGCATGGGGACGGGGAAAGGTAAGCTGGGACGAAATGAGAGAGTGGCATGTTCATATATACACTTCCAAATGTAAGATGGATAGCTAGTGGGAAGCAGCCACATAGCACAGGGAGATCAGCTCAGTGCTTTGTGACCACCTAGAGGGGTGGAATAGGGAGGGTGGGAGGGAGACACAAGAGGGAGGAGATATGGGGATATATGTATATGCATAGCTGATTCATTTTGTTATACAGCAGAAACTGGCACACCATTGTAAAGCATTTATACTCCAATAAAGATGTTAAATAAATAAATAAATAAATAGCCCAAAAAAAGGCAATTTGAAGCATACTTACTTACCATACTACCAAAGCTATTCCCATGAATTGTAAGGGTTTAACATGGCATGTACAGACTATATATATATATATATACACACACACACACATATGTATATACGTATGTGTATATTTTTACATACACAAACACATATGCTTTTTGAATCTTGGAGCTTGCTCTCCAAGATTTGGAGCTTGCTCTCCATCTCCTCTGATTTAACCTGAACTCCCTCTTGCCCATGTTAAGACAGCTGACGGAATTGCTTTCAGCCCTCCCAGAGGCAGTGTTTTCCAAATTCTTTGAAAGAAAACTCACAAGCAATATTGTACACGCCATTCTTTATTCTGAAAGTTGGCTTGATGGTAGGACAGAGGAGAGAAATAAAATATCTCTTTATAACATGTTGCCTCCCTCATTTAATGAAAAGTCAAACTATTAAAAGATCTGAATACACAGGTCACAAAAGACGAAATAATGTATCAGAGAAAGAAGATTCTTTTCTATTCCACCAGACAGTAAACCTATGAGGGGAAGGATTTGCCCAGTGCACATCTTTCCATCCCCATTACCCATGCCAGGGACTTTACACTCAGCAGCACCGGGATATATTTGTATTGACTGACTTAATACGCAACCCTCAATAATCAAATCAATGCAAATTGGAACAAGAAAATATCGTTTTCAACTCTCAAATTAGAAAAGATTTTTAAACTCTTTAAAGATACCATATTAACTGAAATAAAACAGGGCTCAAAAAAGCACATAAAGTATAGATTTCTTAGTGCACAGATAGAAAAATTCCAAAATGTTAACACTATTGCCTCTGGGAGGTAAGATATATAGGTAATATTTTTCTTATCCTGTGTACAGTTCAGTATTTCCCTACGTAGTTCAACAAATATGTTCATTATCTGGGGGGAAGCAACATTTGAAAACAAAATGAGTCCTTGCCCTGCATCCTCAGAGCAAACACTGCATACCTGGACCACAGACCTTGGGAAAGCAGCGATTGTTTGGATAGTTGTATGCAGACGCTTTCTTGGTCTAAATGCCAAAATGACCTTCATATAGTGAGCATAAATACGTGTGTGTAGTGTTTTTTCCTTTTCTTTTTTATTTCTTTCTTCCCCAGCAGGTGTGTTTGAATAGCAGCCCATTACTGCTCACTCGGTGCTATAAATATTTATAAGCATGCTGCAAGAAAGCTATTGTACCATAAACCGGCCAGTGGCATAGCCAGCTGCTTTTTTTTTGAGTGGAGGTGTGAGACAGCTTTGGGGGATGTGGGCTTCATCCAACACGAAGCACTGGAACCTGTGAGGCGTGAAGGGCTAGGCTGAGGTTCATGAAAGATGTCAAGTCAGTCTCTGAAGGGGCGGGCCTGTCTGCTGTACAGTAGGCTGGGGCCATGATGTTAATGCTGAGTTGCATTTGAGAGGAGGGTTTCCTGGAGCCTTCATTTCCAAAGGCAATTTTGCAGCTCAATTAGGCCTTATAAAACATAGCATGGAATTTATTCCCATTTGTAGTTCTAGGGAGGTGTATGTGTATGTATGTATGATGTGTGTGTGTGTGTGTGTGTGTGTGTGTGTGAGAGAGAGAGAGAGAGAGAGAGAGAGAGAGAGAGAGAGAGATTGAGGCCAACACTCGTGTGACATGGACAATCAAGGCTGCTTACCACTGAGGGTCCACCAAGCCATGGGAGCATCTTTCCCTCTCCTGGAGGGATAAAGGCATGCCAGTCCTGGTGACCTCACAAATGAGGTTCTCTACACTGGGACTTGGTATACCCTAAACCAGAGCAAGACAGAGCATGTTACCTCTGACCAGCTTAAGTGGACAGGAGATGACAGATACCCTGAAATCCAAGCGACTGTCCCAAATGTTGTTTACACTAGCATGGTCTTCAGCTGTTAAGAAATGAGCTGTCTGCCTCCCCAAGGTTTCCAAACAGCTTGAAATTGACCCTCATGCAATGGCAAGAACTCTGAATCTAGGCTCAGAAGACCTAACCAACTTCACGCCCTCATTCCTCCATCTGAGGTACTCAGGACAAGTCCTGTCAACACAGTCTCCCTTTGCTCATTTGTAAAAGCCACATATTGCATTAAATTTGTTAGAACATGCCAAGTGTTTTGAACTGTGTTGGGCACATGGTAAGCGCTCAATAAAGATTGCTTCTTTTTTTTTCATTGTTATTTTTCACCTGGAGCAAGAAAGCAAAACTGTCTTGGTCGGAGCTCCAGTTCCTCCTCCCTACACATCCCCCCAACCACCCAGCCATAAAGATCAAACATTTAACCAAAAGTATTGCAGGCATGGTGGTCTATCTAGGACATGATCTCAGGAAGGAGGGACAGTGGAATGAGAGGGAGGGCAACCCATTCATGGAGGTGTTATCCAGTTGGCCATCGCCACAGGGAACTGATGCTGAACCACTTTGGAGCTTCCAAGGAATTGCATGAAATCCATCTCAGAATAGTCTGAAGGGAAGTATTTCTCTATGGGCTTAGGGCAAAGTGCTGTCTCCTTGCACCTGCAGGAAGCTGGTTGAAATCTGCTCAGGACTCTTCACTACCAATGGCTGCAACAAGATGGGTTCAAGAGGATTCACCATGGCTCACAAAAGATGTCCCTTGTAAAAAGCTGAAGTCTGATCCTTTCAGGGTCAAACGTATCTTGGTCTGTCTAGAGGGCTGATTGGCGAGGCCCACTCAGGAGTCTAATTTGCAAGAGGAGTTTGAGAGAAATGGCAGACGACTGCACACATCAGAGCTGACAGCCAGCCTGGTGAATATGACCCTTGATCCAGGAAAGAGCAAAGGTCATCCCTCAACAGCCCAAGCAGAACAGAGGGAAAGAGAGGTGGGGCAGAGTGCAGATGTTAGGTGAAAGGGTGACATGGAGGCCCTAGGAGGGGAACTTGGACAGTTTCTTGCATTAGGACCTGTTTGCTTTTGCCTTCACCTGCCCACTCCACATGGTTTGGATGTCAGAAGAGGGAGGGAAATCTAATCATGGAAAGTCAGACAGAACCTGTGTCGTAGAGGTTTTGGGAAGACACTGAGGGCAGGAGAGATAGGGTGTTATGTCTCCTGGGTTGGGGAGTAGAAATAGCCAAGTTGTCCCAATCAGACAATAGAGGAATATTTTGTAGTGGATTATCTTGGGGTCAGCAAGCAAGGACCCCAGAAACAGTGGAGTCCAGCAGGGAAGTTGTCCCAGAAACCCAGCAGCCCTAGGAGTCCACAGATGAGTGTGGACACCACATGTCTGGGGACACATGAGAGGAAGCCATTCCCACAGTCTATTGTGTTTTCCTAGTATTGTTTTAATCTTTTGTATTCCCCACTATTAGCCTGAGCGACAATGGTTAGCAGAACAACTGTTTCATTGGATTCATTTGAAGATTGCAATAGATAATACAAATGAAAAAAGTAACCTTAAAGAAGCAAAAAGACTTCTCCTCCCTATTATTAGTATTATTATTACACTATTTTTATCTTAGGACACCATTAAGATATTTTAACCATTTTCAGTGGAAATGTTAAGTCTATGATATACATCCTGGCATTTTGAAAGAAAAGATATGGAAAACAATGACATTTTTCGCTGAGGTTTCAGAATTTTCATTACTAATGTCCGTTATTGGCCCCTACTGTCACTTCACTGCCGTGGTTTCTCTCTCTCTTTTCTTAAAATTTTTTGCCTCCTCCCTCACTATCAGACTGCCAGCTGTCACTTTTTTGTTGTCAGTATTTCTGCCTCTTGCTCTCTGCTATGTTTCTAATCGGTCCAGTGGCCATATACCATTAGGCAAATATCAAGACACAACATCTGGCAAAGGACATTTGTATCTCGAGTGTGTGAGTATGTGTGAGTGTGTGTGTGTGTGTGTGTGTGTGTGTGTGTGCGCGCAAAACAATTTGGAACATGTCTCTGGATGCCTGAATATTAAAACTTGCTGGGACATATTGTTTGAGACAGTACTGTCCCTGAGGAATACAGGCATACCGTTGTCATGACAGCTAATTTGACAATAGCTACGGCCTTGCTGAAGTGCCATGTGGGAAGGGCAAATAAAATGGCACCATTTAAACACGTGGCAGCATAAGGTTTGGCCTGAGAGTAGCACTGCAGTTATTCTATCCTTCCGACCATTACAAATGATGCACTTGTTCGTACATGTGGTCTTCACATATTCTTTATAATGCACTGCGACACCCCTCTAAAGAATCGTAATACTGTGTCTGCATGCCAGGGCAGCTGGTAGGAAATTGAAAAATACCTCCAAATCCTCAAAATTGCTGACACACTGAATTTAGAATTGGAAGATCTGAGTTCTAGTCAACTGTGAGACCAGGGAAGTCACAGCCTCCTACTAAGGGATGCTTCCTTGTTTGTGAAATAAGACACCAGCCCAATTTTGAAGTCCCTTCCAGCTCAGTGTTGGTGATGCAAGTTTCGGAAAAAAAAAAAAAAAGAGAGAGAGAGAGAGAGAGACTTGAACCTTGAAAACCAAGATTTTTTTAAAACTATTTGTTTATATTTTGGATATCAATAAGAAATTTTTAACCATAAAACTGAATATGTAGAGTACAAGAAAGAAGTCAACTTTGGATATAAGTTTTCTTGACTGTGTGATATACTCTACTCTACCTAGGTAGAGCTAATAGTCAAAATACTAATACAACACAGAAACCAGCCAATTAGAACAGATAAATCACTAATATGGTCATATCAGGTGAGAGGGGATAGCAGGATATTTGTTCTGGGTTGTCATCTTCTTGAGAGCAGGAGGTTTCACTACCTTGCTTAGTGCCTTTCTTGTAAGAGCAGCGAAAAATTGGGTACTATATAAATGAATGATCATGTGAGTGCCTGAACACAAACAAATAGGTGACAGTTGTCAGGGTTTATGCCTCTAAGAAATAGGAGTGTGTAGAGAAGAGGGCAAGCAACACCACATTTTCTGAGTAAGATGAAAAAGAGGATGCAGTTAAGGAAATGGAGAGGGAGTGAGCAGAGTGTTTGTTAGAAGAGAAGCAGATAGGATGGTGTCATGGTTTACCTAGGGAGAAAGGTAATTCACAAGGAATTTGGCAATCAACAATGTCAAATTCTGCACAGGGAACAACATCCTGTTGCTTTTGGCCTTCTGGTCATTTTCTTAGCTTCCCATAGAAGATGAAGATTTAAAAAAGAGAGGTCACAGAAAATATCAGCCCACTACAGTTATTTCTTTAGCAACTGGAGCACAGGTCCACAGGGGAAGGGCATGAGAGCTTATCTGGGGATCCCATCATGCATGATATCGCTTTCATTACCATCACACCCCCACATGCTGAGAAGAAGAGCTTAGTCACTGCAATATACCGTATGTCATGTTTCTCTAGGATTTCCATTCTGCCTGCTTGGTTCCCACTAGCTTCCAGATGCTTTGCCAGATGTTTTAATGTGGACATGGTTATTTAGTTTCCTGAGGACAGAAGCTTCTAACACCCAAATCTTTTCGGTGTTAGAGAGTTTTGTTGAAGGCTTTAGGGCAAATAAATTGCAGATGAGGAAAAGGGGAATGGTCACCAGCATATGGTACTGCTGAAAAAGTCATCTACAGATACTGAACTGATGGCTCTGCCTCTTTCTATCCAATCGTCTGTTTCATAACAAGAAGAGATGTAAAGCCATGCCAAATCCACAGATGAGAAACTCAATCATGGTCAAACGAATTTCTTTTCATGTAGGATATGAGGCTAGTTGATACTCACTTCCAGAGTTCTGGTGATCATCTCCCTTTGTGCCACTCCTGAGACCCCTGCCCGTTTGTCAGGATCCACAATGAGATAGGCACCTCACTGGTACCTTTAGCATATTCTTATAATATTTCTGAAATGTACTACTTTGAAGCTGATGAAAGCATCTGGCTAGAGCCTCTTATTGAAGAAGCCCAGGTCACTACTAGTTCAGTCCATATTAAACATGATCCAACTTTATGCTGTCTATGAGAGACACAACTTAGCTTCAAATATGAAAAATAAATTTTTAAAGTAAAAGCATGAAAAAAAACATGAAATGCAAAACAGTAACAAACAAGAGCTGGAGTGGCTTTATTAATATCAGACTAAATAGACTGTAAGATAAAAATTAGAACTAGAAGCAATACAGAATATTTTTAGTAGTAAAAGGGACAATCAGTCAAGAAGATATAACAATTTTCAACATATATGGGCCTAACAAAAAAACTTCAGAATAAATAAAACTAAAACATCAGAAATGAAGGGAGAAATAAACAGTACAGCAGTAATGGTTGGGAACTTCAATACCTTTCTTTTTATAATGGATAGAACAACTGAAAAAAAGATCAACAAGACATTAAAAGGTTTGAAAAACACTATAAACAAAACTGAAATTGTTTCTCTGAAAAGATCAACAAAATTGGCAAACCTTTAGGTAGACTGAACATGAAAAAACAAGAAAAAGTGCAAATTACTAAAGTTAAGAATGAAATAGGGGATATTACTACTGTCCTTAAAAAAAGGAAAAGGATTAAAAGAGAACACTATGAATAATTGTATGTCAACACATTAGATAATTAAATAAAATGGATTCCTAGAAAAATGAGACTATGGAAAGTGATTTAAGAAGACATGGAGAATCTGGAAAAAAAAACTATAATAAGTAAAGAGGTTGAATTAGTAATCAAAAAACTACCCATGAATAAAGCCTGGAAACACAGGCTTCACTTTACATACATTTAAAGAAAAATTAACATGAATCTTTCACATACTCTTCAAAAACATGGAAGAGGGAACACCACCCAACTCATTTTATGAAGCTGATATTACTCTGATACTAAAACCAGACAAATATACCACAAGAAAAGAAACCTAGAAACCCAAATCCCTCATGAATATACACACAAAAATACCAGAAAACTATATGTAGCAACATAAATAAGGGAATACACACTATGACCAAGTGGGACTTGTGCCAGAAATGGAAGGTTAGCTCTACATAAATAAACAATCACAATAAAGATAGTCAACAAACTATAAGAGGAAGAGAATTTTCTTAACCTGAGAATGGGTTTTTATGTAAAATTCAGAGACTACATAATAATGCTGAAAGACCGAAAGTTTTTACCCTTTAATCAGGCTCAAGAAAAAGTCTGTCCTTACCTCTTCAATTCAACATTGTATTGGAGGGTCTAGCCAAGGTAAATAGAAAAAGAAAAATAAATAAAAGTCATCCAAGTTGAAAAGGAAAAGAAGCTAAACTATTTCTATTTTTAGATGATTTGATTTTATATACAGAAAATACAAAGTAATCTTAAAAATAGTTGTTAGATCTTATAAATGAGCACAGAAAAAAAGTATGATACAAGTTAATATACAAAAATCAATTGCATTTATATAAACTTGAAATAAACAATTCAAAAATGTAATCAAGAAAACAATTACATTTACAATAGCAACAGAAAGAATAAAATCCATAGCAGTAAATTTTTTAAAAGATGCAAGACTTGCACACAGAACGGTAAAAAAGCTGCATTGAAAGAAATCAAAAAACACCTAAATAAGATATCTTGTATTCATAGATAGAAATACTTAACATTGTTAAGCAATGGAAGTTAAGACTGCCATCTGATCACTTTGGGTTTACCATGCTTAAACTGTTCTAGAGTTTTAATGCAATCTCTATCAAAATTCCAGCTGTATTTTTGCAGAAATTTGTGACCTGATCCTAAAACTTGTATGGAAATGAATGGACCCAGAATAGCCAAAACAATTTTGAAAAGAACATATTTGGGGGGCTCACACTTACTGATTTCTAAACTTACTACAAAGTTTTAGGGCCAAGACTTCTGTGTGGTACTAATGTATATATATATGAATTGGAATTAAGAGCTCAGAATTAATTCATACATCTTTAAGCAGTTGATTTTTGACAGGGTGCAAGACAATTCAATGAGCGAATAACAGTCTTTCAACAAATGGTGATGAGACAATTAGGCATTCACATGCAAAACAATAAAGTTAGACTAATACCACAAACCACATACAATAATAAACTCAAAATGGATCAGAGACCTAAATGTAAGGACTATAACCCCCTTACAAGAAAACATAGGGTAAATCTTTTTTTTTTTTTTTTTTTAACCTTGGAAAAGGCAATGGTTTCTTAGGTATGGTACCTAAAGAACAAGCAAAGAGGGACTTCCCTGGTGGTGCAGTGGTTAAGAATCTGCCTGCCAGTGCAGGGGACATGGGTTTGAGCCCTGGTCTGGGAAGATCCCACATGCCGCAAAGCAACTAAGCCCGTGTGCCACACTACCGAGGCTGCGCTCTACAGCTGCAAGCCACAGCTACTGAGGCTGCATGCCGCAACTACTGAAGCTCACGCCCCTAGAGCCCATGCTCCACAATAAGAGAAGCCACCACAATGAGAGCACGTGCACCACAACAAAGAGTAGCCCCCGCTCACCGCAAATAGAGAAAGCCCGTGCACAGCAACAAAGACCCAATGTAGCCAAAAATAAATAAATAAATAAATTTATAAAAAAAAAAAAGAACAAGCAAAGAAAAAATAGATAAATTGGACTTAATTAAAATTTAAAACTTTTGTGCTTCAGTCAACCCTATCAAGAAAGTAAAAAGTCAACACCCCAAAATGGGGGAATTACTTGTAAATCATATATTTGGCAAAGTTCTAGTATCTAGAATACATAAACAATTCTTTTAACTGGGCAATAAAAGAGATAAATTACCAAATGGTCAATTAATTTGAATAGGCATTTCTCCAAAGAAGATATACAAATAGCCTATAAGCACAAACAAATACATTCAACATCGTTAGTCGCTAGGGAAATGACAATCAAAACCACAATGAAATCCTACTTCATACCCACTAGGATACTGTAATCAAAAATACACAATGATATATGTTGACAAGTACATGAGGAAATTGGAATTCTTAAACATTGCTGATAAAAATGTAAAATGATGCAGTCATGTTGGAAAACATTTTGACAGTTCCTCAAAAAACTAAACATACAGCTATTATACAACCCAGAAATTCTACTCCTCGGTGCCTATCCAAGAGAATTAAAAACATATATTTATGAAAAAACTTGTAAATGAGTATTCAAAGTACCATTATTCATAACAGTCAAAATAATGAAAAGAGCTCATATCCATCAACTGATGAATGGAAAAAATATGTATTCTATACAGTGGAATATTATTCAGCCATAAAAAGAAATGAAGCACTGATACATGCTATAACATGAATGAACCTCAAAACCATTATGCCCAGTGAAAGAAGCCAGAAAGAAAAGATCCCATATTGCATGATTTTATTTATTTAAAATAACCCAGAATAGATAAATCCAGAGACAGTAAGTATATTAGTAACTGCCAAGGACAGGGACAGGGAGGAATGAATAGTGTCTGCTAATGAGTAAAAGGTTTATTTTTAAAGGTAGTGAAAATGTTGTGGAATTAGATGGTGATGATGGTTGCACAACCTTGTAAATACCATAAAACCATTTAATTGTAAACTTGAAGGTGATTAAAATTGTAACTTGCACAATATAAAATATGTAATTTTAATAGCTCTATAACTGTTAAGAAATTAAATTCATAATTTAAAAACTTTCCAAAAGAAACCTCCAGGTCAAGATGGTTTCACTGAAGAATTCTACCATATATTTAAAAATAAATAATACCAATTCTACACGTCTCTTCTAAAACATAGAAGAGGAAGTGCTTCCCAATACATTTTATGAAGCTCACACTAACTTGATATCCAAACCAGATAGAGACAGTACAAAAAAAAAAAAAAAAAGAAAACTACAGGCCAATAACTTCATGAATATGGACATAATATCCTTAATAAAATACAAGAAATAAGAGGTAGAAATATATAAAAAGAATCACACACCATGATCAAGGGGAGTTTATTCCAGGGATATAAGAATGGCTTAATATTTGAAAATAAATTGCTGTAATCCAGCCTATTAATTGACTAAAGAAGAAAAATTACATTCTCATATCAGCCAATGCAGAAAAAAAGTCTTTGTGCAAATTTGACACCCATTAATAATTAACACTCAGAAAAATAAGAATAGAGGAGAATGTCCTCAACTTCATAAAGAGCACCTACAAAAAAGCCTACAATTAACATTCTTCTTAATGGTGAAAGAATGAATAGTTTCCCCCTAAGATCATGAACGTGGGAAGGATATCTGCTTTCATCACTCTTACTCAAAATAGTGCTAGATGTTCTAGCCAATGCAATAACGAAAGAAAAGGAAATAAAATGCATACAGATCAGAAAGCAAGAAATAAAATGATCCCAATTTTCAGATGGCATAATTTTGTATGTAGAAAATCCCAAGAAATCCACACACAAAAAAACTGTTAGAAACAATGATTTCAGTAAGACCTCAGAATGCCAGAAAAACATAAAAAATTCAACTACATTTTTCTTTGACTGCTTTTCAGAACTTCTCCATGTTTGTTAATTTCTATATTGTGTTTCATTAAAATGTATTTTAAAATAAATTTCATTTTACTTATTTTAGATGTGATTTAGTGGCCATTCTATACTTAACGATTGATATATTTTATCAATTAAGGAGTTTACCCATTACTAACTGAAATATTGGCTTTCTCCACTCTATTTTCTCCCTTTGGAATTCCAATTAGATGTATTATATCTTCTCACTCTTTCTTCTATATGTCTTGAACACTGTGATATTTTCTATCTCCTCTGCTCCTTTGTCTATATCCTCAAGAATTTATTATTTCTTTCTTTTTTTTTTTTGCAGTACGCGGGCCTCTCACTGCTGTGGCCTCTCCCGTTGCAGAGCACAGGCTCCAGACATGCAGGCTCAGCGGCCATGGCTCACGGGCCCAGCCGCTCCAAGGCATGTGGGATCCTCCCAGACCGGGGCACAAACCCGTGTCCCCTGCATCGGCAGGTGGACTCTCAACCACTGCGCCACCTGGGAAGCCCAAGAATTTCTGTTTTTTAGATCACAGTTCTTTAATTCTCCAGTGGCCTCCATTATATTAATTTTCTATCTGTGTCTAAACTATGATATAATTTATTTTACATTATTAGGGTTTTCATTTCTAGGATATTTACTTGTTTCCTTTTCCTATGTGCCACACCAATCTTGGTAGATTCTTCCTTCATCCTGCTTTCTGTCATCTCAAATTTCTTAGTATTTCTTCAACACCCTTTTGCTATTCTGTATCCAAATTCTAATAAAAGCAGACTTTACGGGTCTGTTTATGAATTTGCTTTTGTTTTGTTTTGTTGCTTAATTTTGCTCATCTTGACTTTGCCTCTTCATGTGTTTTAATTTATTTTTTATTGTTTAGTGATGTTCTTTTTATTTGTGGGAATTCTTTGAAGCCTGCCTTTGTGTTCCTCCAGACAGGATTTGGTTTTTTTTTTCAAGTCACCTGGGGAATGACTAAACTTGACTTCTTTAAATATGAATATTTAAGCTTAGGTTTTGTTTCTTCAGGTCACAAGACTAGAATAAAGACTTGTTAATAGTAATTCTTAAAGGATATTTTTCCCACTCTATGAATAGTCATTAAAAAAACTTGCATACATCCCTCAGCAGAAAAAAAAATTTTTTTTTTCCTATTTTACTTCATGAGGATGCCATTCTTTGTAAGTTTCAGATTTATTCTGGGTGTCTGTTTTTATTCCTGTCCTGTGTTGCGTCAGCCTTTGATTTCTTTTTCTGATATACATGGTCCATTGAAACCCAGATTATAATCTACCATGGTAAATCCTACATTCTGCTGATCTGCACTCTTATTTAATGCCTAATCTCTAAGAAATCCCCTTATTTTTTTTTCCCAAATCAGTCATGCAGCATTTATCCAATGAACATAGTTCGATACTAGGGAAAATTTCTATGACCTTTAATCCACCATCACGCTCAGATTCCTATTTTTTTAAGGATTCCCTTGCTTTGAACTAGAGAGTTTAAAGTGAGATTAAGAGTAGAAACAGGAAGACAAGTTAGGATATATAGTAACGCTCTAGGCAAGAAATTGTAACTTCAACTGCTATGGACTTGGTAAAATTGATAGTAGTGGATGGATTTGAGAAATATTGAAAAACTAATATCAATGTTATTAGTGGTGAACTGGATGTGAAATTTGGAGAAAGGTGTTTGGAATAATGCCAACGTTCAGGATAATGCCCCACTTGTACAACTAGATAGATGGTCGTGCTGGTAATTGAAAGAAGAACCAGCTTAAGAAAGTAAAGACTAGAGGCTCAGTGTTTAACCAAATTTGATG
Organism: Delphinapterus leucas; assembly: GCF_059928025.1. NCBI lineage: Eukaryota > Metazoa > Chordata > Mammalia > Artiodactyla > Monodontidae > Delphinapterus > Delphinapterus leucas. The sequence continues at coordinate 43,172,574 of NC_143130.1, read as the reverse complement.
CCTTTGAGAATTCCAAGTGGCATATGCAGGACTGGGAGTCTGAGCCAGAGGTCAGACTCTGAACTAGAGATACAAAAACATGTGAGATTCTCATATAGGTGTGATTGAAACCAGGCATGAATAAGGTTGCCTAGGAAGAGGACACAGACTGGAAGAAAAGCAGGCTCAAGATCAAGTCTTGAGGATTGTAATCTCTAATGACCAGGCAGAGGAGGATGAGCTTGCAGAGACGGAGCCGCACAGCCAACAAATTGGAAGGGAGGCCAAGAGAGAAGAGTGTTGCCTTTTATTGCTTTTGTTCTTATACCCAGAGTCAGCTATATTAACCTTCTCACCATTTCCCATAGCTTTGCTCTTCCTTTTCTCTAGGCCTTCATACATGCTGTTCCTTCTGCCTTGAATATCATCCATTCCCTTCTCCCTTTCCACCATTCACTGTTGTTCCTGATGAACTCCTATACATCCTTTAGGGTTCAGCTCAAATGTCAGCATTGCTGCATAGTCCTTCTTAAACTTTGTCCTAACCCCTTCCCACACAGGCCTGGTTCATCGTCCTTTTCTGTATCCCCACTGCATGTATTGTATGGTATCTCAATTATCCTTCTGCCATCTGACTACAATGGATCCTCCTTAATTTCGGGGCCAATGTCTTATATGGCACTGCTTCCCCAGTGCATTTGGTTCATAGTGGAATCTTTTTTTGGATACAGAAACTTAAAGTAGGTCTCCAATAGAGTGCAGGAAGTATTTGAACTTGAGAGAAGTCAACCCATCAGCTGGCATTAAAAAGACCCAAGGTGCATGGGTAGACCTAGAGATTATCATACTAAGGGAAGTAAGTCAGACAGAGAAAGACAAGTACCATATGATACCATTTATATGTGGAATCTAAAAAAATGATCCAAATGAACTTATTTACAAAACAGAAATAGACTCACAGACATAGAAAACAAATTTATGGTTACCAACGGGGATAGTGGAAGTGTGTGTGGTGGGTGATAAACTAGGAGCTTGTGATTCACATACACACACTACTATTCATAAAATAGATAAACAACAAAGACCTACTGTATAGCACAGGGAACTATACTCAGTATCTTGTAAAAACCTATAATGGAAAAGAATCTGAAAAAAAAAATATATATATGTAAACTGAATCACTTTGCTGTACACTTGAAACTAACACATTATAAATTAACGATACTTCAATTAAAAATAATAATAATTATAAGAATAAAAAGACCCAAGGTATTCATGCACAAAAAATCAAAGGTATTTGTGGCTGTTCCTAAGTATCTACTGTGTATCAGTCAATGTATGTACATACCATACCTCTCCCCTTCCCTTCCACCCTTTATCCATAAGGCTGTTGCCTTCATTGACGTCTTCTCTTCCTGTTCCCATTAAAGTCTTACCTCTATGTTTCACTCAATCATATTTTGCCAAAATGAAATACCAAGTGTGGACACTGTAGTCAGTATGGGGAACACACCATGAAATTTTTATGTAATCCCTTTGCTTTCTAAAGAATGCACTGCAAATAATGACACTGAAAAATCCGCATGACAAACTAAGCAAACTAAGCAAATATATGGCATGAGGATTAATGAATCCACGTCAGGGTGAGTGCCCTTTACAAGGTGGCCAGAGAAGTGAAGGGGGCTTGGAATATTACTGGTGCTGTCTTGAAGCAGAGAGGGTCTGGGGAAGGAAGCAGTTGGAGAGGAATTCCCAGGAGGTTACAAGGTGGCACATGGGTGGAGGAGGTAGGGAATGAGGGGAATATAAGTCAGAAGAGGTTGGATATGAAGACCCTTTGCCCGGAGTGCTGTGGTTCTTTGCGATGCTCCCACGGATGCTCCATATGTGGGAGATGTCCCTGGATCAGGTTACCTTGAAGAAGGGGACTGAGGGACTGTTTCAAGACTGTTTGGGTTTTCTTCCCAGTGTTAATTCTTATTATGACTGAAATGGAATGACAGTAGCTTGTGCTGAGGCTGACATCAGTCCATAAAAATTGGGGCAATGTCAGCAATCTGAAGCAATTCTTTGGGGTCCAGGGGACACCATCACATTGAGTTCTTTTGGGCCTTGGGTGAGAGAACTGTAGCCTTGCATGAAATTGTGACAGATGGCCGTCAGTCAGCACCCAACAGCCACAGCATGCAGAGTCTAGGATCCTAGCATTCTACTTTTTCTATTATTTGGCCACAGATTTCCTCTTACTCTTCATTTCCCGTTATTTTCCTGCACAGTCCATGCATTCCTGGCAAACATAATTACCAATGGTTCTACAAACTTGCCATATACCTCCTAATTTTCACTGCATTGTTGGATCTTTTTTCCACCTGGAATGCTCATCTCTCTGCTGATCTTCTAAACACAGACTCTTCTGGGGTTCCTTTACTAGGCACCCCTGTTAAAGCACCCTCTTTGTAACATACATGCATGCATGTCTATATCTGTTAACATCTACCTACCAACACACACCTACGTGCCTGGCAGCTCATGGCAGAGCAGAGATAACGCAAATATTGAACCTAAGTAAACAGGGTTAGAACCTGGCTGTGTCATTAACTGGCTCTGAGATCTTGAGAAATTTACTTATCCTCTCTAAGCCTTAGTATCCTCATCTGTTATATTTATACCAGAGGATTTTAGGGAAGATAAAATAACCTAATATATTTAAAATACCTAGCACAGTCCCTATGCATAATATATGTTGATTCAAGTCCCTGTCCCCTACGTAGAATTTACTGTACACTGCCCTGAAGGCATTTCCCTCCCTCACTATTTTGTAAGCTCCCAAAGTAAGGCTACGGCTTGGGTGTCTTTTTTCTTTCTCCCTCCACAGAGAGCTTCTCACTTAACAAACCAGTGATGAATGAAAGAATGAGCGATCACATGAATAGAAGAAAATTCCATTACTATTTCAAGTCTGTCTGAACTGTTTCCTGAACAGTGAAATTGTGGCGTTTTAAATCCAAACAAAAGCAAACTCAAAACAAAGCCCAATGACCCTGCTGTGTTATTTTTATGTTAGTTCCAGTGACCAAGATGACCATATACTATCCCTGAGGGCAAAACTGTACTTTGTCAAGGTCATGGGGAAATCTAGGCAGTATGTCTGAACTAACTTAAAAGAGTTAAGAGCCTTGCTCCCAACCTAGACTCATGTAAAGACTGACCTTTGGATTACCCTGTATTGAAAAGTATTTCCTCCTGCTGTACCCTGATTTTAACCCCATCGTTCAAGAGCTTTGGAAGTCATTTCCCCTTTCTGCACAGTTCCCTCTGTTGTAAAGGTGGCTCTGGAGGAGAGAAGCAACAGTGGTTGTGGAAGTTGGAAGGAAAGGCAGGACTGGCTTATCTCTATATTTATTAATACATCGCTATTATTTCCAGCACTGGAAACTGAGTTCATACAAAAGGACACTCAAGCACCTTGTCCTGTGTTGGAAACAGGACAAGTTTCTTATCTGGTGTCCCTCTTCTCTCTAAGAATAAATCAACAAACCAATGGAAAACACGTGGAAATGCCATCCTGTGCTCAAAACAAAACACCATAGGCAGGTTTTTACCAAGCCTGGTCGGAGCGTCCCTCAGTAATTGGAAACAGGCCGACAGACAAGGAGTGCAACAAAATAAAGCAAGTGGAGCTGCTACTCAAAGGAGCTGGAGAAATGCTAACTGCTGCTAAAGATCACATCTGATCTTAGAGGCATCATGTAACCTCTGGCTCCAGGTGACTGCTCCCCCAGGAATCCCACCACCTGCAGTGGAGAGGGACTTTCTCCCCATGCCCCTGAACTCTGCAGAGGAAAGGCCCTCCTCCAGAGGAAGGCATACCTGGTAAGAGGCTGAGAGCCAGGATCAGAGGCAATGCTTCCATTTCTCGGAGTCATCTGAGTGGTTTTCTAAAGCTGGCAGAGCTACATCAGCCTATCCCTTCCAAACCCAGAGAACCACAATTTGAGGGCAGGGCTCAAGCCTCTGTATTTTTCAAATCCTTTCATTTTCTATATAGCATAGAAATTAGTGAGAGACAGCCTAAAACAGAAGCTACGAACACCCCAGACGCCTGGGTGCATTTCCTAGCTCTCCACCAACAAACTTGAGGCATATCATTTAATCTTTCTGTGCCTCAGCTTGTTCCTTTGCAAAATAGTGATAGTGACTATATTAAAAAAAACTGCCATGAAAATGAAATAAATTAGTATTTACAAAGCACTTAAAACAGTGTCTTGTTTATAGCAGCCATGATATGAGACTAACATAAAACTAATAATAAATGTCATTGCTTTGGCCTTTCATCTAATCCAGTGGTTTTCAAAGTGTAATGTCTAGAGACCAGAAGCCTCAGCAGAGCATCACTCAGAAGCTTTTTAGAAATGCAAATTCTCAAGGCCCACCCAGACTTTTTAAACCAAAAACATTGGAGGTGGCGGTCTAGAAATCTGTGTTTTAACAAGCCCTCCAAGGGCATGTTCAAGTTTCCAGAACCACTGCTTTCATCCAGGAACTCTCATTCAAATTTCTCTTCCTGACGAGTTGCCTGTCCAAGTTAATCTTGCCAAATATTTGTTCTCCCTAGAGAGGCATATGAGTCATTCTAGAACTCCAGGCCCTCCAAAAACGCATTTTAATTAGTGAGAATTCTTCTGGTAACAAGTGACATACACTCTACCCAAACCAATGTGGGCCCCAAAGAGGCTGTATTGCCTCACAGGACAGAAGGGTTCAGTGGTGATGATAACAGCCAGCATTTATGGAGCATGTTCACTGTACCTGGCACCATTCCAAGCAGCTTACATACAGCAACCCATGTAATCTTCACAGCAGCCCTCTAAGGAGAAGCTACTATTATCCTCATTGAACCAAGGGAATGAGGAACAGAGTGGTGCAAGAACTCACCCAAGGCTGTGCAGGGAATATGCAGTAGATCTAGGGTTCCCACCCACAAGCCAACTCCAAAGTCATGCTCTTAGCCACTTGCAAGGCAAGGTTGGTCTAGGAGCTCACACTGGGATAGCAGGACTTTGTTCTTCTCCACTCCCAGTTCCCTCTCTAAGGCAGACAGTCTTTGTATAGGGCTCCTGGGTGTTCCAGGATCATGTCCTTCCATATGGACCAGCCACAGGGAAAAAGGGCTCTTCTCCCTCAGTTGACCTAACAAAAGCCATGGGATTGACCTTCATTGGACTGACCTGTGCTACATGCCCATTCTTGCCATCCTTGGACCAATTACTGGTCTGGACTCTGAAAGGGTCCTTGACTAGGCTGTGTCACATGACCACCCTGGATTCAGGGACCATGAAGCCCAAAAATTTAGAGGGAGCTCTCACCAGAGTGGTGTAAGCCAAAAGAGGAAGAGTGCCAGCAAGGCAAAAACTAGCCCTACTACATGCTAGGCTCTGTTTGAGAGCTTTATATATATCAAGCTATTGAGTCATCACAGTCATCGTAGGAGGTAGGTACTGCCATTGCCCCATTTGTCAAATGAGGAAATGGAGGCGCCAGAAGATGAAATAACTTGTCCAGGGCAGCAGAGGCTGTAAATAGCAGACGCAGCACTGGAACCTGGCCTGCTGGCTCTGGGAGTCTATGCACTTACCAAGCAGACCAACTCCTAACTATTGATGCTCTTATCAGGTCTGAGTTCAAGATGCTCATTACCTTACCAGTCGGGTCCAGCTTCCCTTAAACCCCTCCTTTCTTGGTGAGGAGACAAAGAGAATTTCCTAACCTGCCACATCTGGGGGCTTCTCCAAATAATAAATACCTTCTTTCTTCAGTGGTAACAATACAGCAAACATCTCAGAGTAAGGTTGCCAGATATAGAAATGAAAATACAGGACATTCAACTAAATTTGAATTTCAGAAAAATAAAATTTTGTACACACACACACACACACACACACACAAACATTTAGTGTAAGTAAGGTCCCATGAAAAATCTCACCCAGCAATTCTAACTCAGAGTTGAATTTTCACCCAGGATGACTAACTGTACCAGTTTGCCCAGGACTGAGTGGGTTCTTAGAACCTGGAATTTTCAGTGCTAAAACCAGGAAAGGTCTGGACAAACCAGAACAAATTGGTCAGCCTGCACCTAACCCAGTGGCCTCTGAGCAAAGTGGCTTTCAAAACTGGCAGCTCTCCTTCCCTGCCCAGCAGCCAGCCCCTCTCGGCTCCAATGCCTTCTGCAATCACACCCTGATCTCCAGGGAGCACACACACCTGCAGGTCACACGGCTTCCTGCTTCCCAGCTTCTCACCTCGTCAATTGTGTGAGGTTTCAGGCTGCAACTGTGCAACTCAGATTGGGACTTGAACCCACAGTTTTTTAAATAGGATCACACACCTGGTCTCAGGACTTAATGAAGCTCAGGCACTTCATGTCTCATGGCAGGAAAAATTTAGTGACAGACAAAGTAATAGGTAAGAAGTGGATTTACTTAGAGAAAAACACATTCCATAGACAGAGTGTGGGCCATCTCAGAAAGCAAGAGGTACCAGGGCATCGGGTTGTCAGTTTTTATAGGGCTGGGTAATTTTATAGGCTAATAAGTGGGAGGAGGATTCCAACTATTTTGGGGAAGAGGCGGGGATTTCCAGGAATTGGGCCCCTCCCACTTTTTGGTCTTTGATGGTGGCCTCAGAACTGTCATGGGGCTGGTGGGTGTGTCATTTATCTTATGCTAATGTATTACAATGAGCATATAATGAGGATCAAGGTTCACTAGAAGTCAAATCTTCCACCATCTTGGACCTAGTTGGTTCTAACCAGTTTCTGTCATGTCCTCGGGCTATGTAATTCTTTTAAAAGTTGTGCCCTGCCCCCTTCCCTCCTGTTTCAGCATGACACCCTAAAGGGAGATGATACTCTTCCCTTCCTCCCCAGCCTCCTCAGCAGCTCCAATAGTCTCCTCTCCCTCCAACAAACCTAGGCCACCAGAATCTTCTGGATCCTCCTTTTCAAAAGTGCCTGGAGCCTCGAAGCAGGGGGGCCAGAGTGGCATGCCTGGGAAATGTAAGGATTGTGTCTTCACTTGTTGTCCATTACAGATCTGATCTGCCATACCCAACCCACTCTAATGCTGAAGATTCCAACTCAGTCTTATCTATCTTAGCCGACTCCCGTGGAGCTTAGAGACCACGGAGCATCCAAGATTGGATAAAGAAGTTAACACTGTCCACTGTCCACGGGGAAATGGCTCAATTTAGAAAAAGCAGAGATGGACGCACCATGGCCATCACATATCATTACATCCACACTCAGATAGAGGAACCTGCTACTTCCAACCAGTCCCATACGGGCAACCAGGGGGCAGGATAGAACTCTGATCTCCCTTATTCAAGCCATCAGTTATTAGTCTAAACCAAACACTGATTCATTTACACTGGGGCTATCTAAACTGGTACCTGCCCTGAGTGCATGTGGTCCAGCCTGAACTAGCCTTTGGATTCTAGAATCTTCAACCCTTTCCCTTGGGCCCCTTTCATTCTTCTCTTTACTCCTTGAATCTCCCCTCTTTAACCTGGGCTCCTGCAAGCCATGATGCAGCAAATAGTGTCCCTTTGTACATATTTGTATAACCCGCCATTGCCCCACTCAAACACAAGCTCCAAGATAGCAGAAACCTTGTCTATCATTCCCAGCTTCTCACCTCGTTCTCGCCACTGTTCTTAGAACTGTGTCTGCCACAAGAGAGTGGCAATATGTAGAAAGGTTTGAAATACAGACTCTGGAGTCAGAATTCCTTGGGCTTAAATCCTAGCTCTTCTACTTATTAACTGTGTAACCCTGGACCAATAACTCACTCTTTCTGGGCCTGAATTTCCCCATCTGTAGATGGGGATATGCATTAGACGAGAGTTCTCCAGAGAAAGAGAACCCATAGGATGCGTATATGTACAGAGAAAGAGACAGATTTTTAAGAAACTGGCTCATGTGATTATGGAACCTGGAAAGTCCAAGATCTGCAGGGTGGACCCGCAACCTAGAGACCCAGGAAGAGAAGGTGTTGCAGTTCATGTCCAGAAGCCCTCTGCTGGCAAAATTCCCTCTTGCTTGAGAGATGTAGGTCTTTTGTTCTACTCAGACCTTCAAGTGATTGCATTAAGCTCATTCACTTTATAAAGGGCAGTCTGCTTTACTCAAATTCACCAGTTTAAATATAATCTCATCCAAAACACCCTCACAGAAACATCAGAATAATATTTGACCAAATCTCTGGGCACCGATGGCCAGTAAACTTGGCACATACAATCAACCATCATAGGATATAATCGTGCCTATTTCACAGGGTTGTTTTTGAGAATTGAGTCAATCTAAACAAAGAACTTGGACGTAGGTGTTCAATTAAAATGAATGGTGTATTAATAAACTTTCTGAGTTCTTCCTCTGTGCCAGGTGTTGTAGGTGTTGAGGATGAAGAAAATCCATTCCCTGCCCTTGAGGAAATGAGTCTGATAAGGACTGAGATGGGTAAATAAATAAACAACACAATGGAATTAGCACCTTGAAAGAATTATGTTCCTGCTTCTGGGGGAAGATATGGGAGAAATCTTCCAAGTGTATCCAGGGGAGTCAGAGATGGCTTCACAGTATAGGTTAACCAAGAAACAAACCTCAAAGGAATAGAAGGAACTTATGATGGAGATTCCACAGACCAAAGACCATCTCTAGACTGGACCAAGCACTCCAAGGGCAGCTGCCAGCTCAGTTCAGCAAGAATCTTAGACTAGGGCAAGAGGCCTCAGTGCTCCATATGCAACAGGATGGGGCCTGGTCCTGTCCAGAGGGGGCACCACCTCTGAACCACCTTGGTAAGTGGCATTTGCCTCTTCCTTTAGGTCCTGCGTTTAAGGAAACTTGACAACATAAGTCGATCAAGCTATGTGAGTTTGGAGAACCAGGTGAGGCAGTGAGGTGGCGGGGCCTAGGAGCAACCCCACCACCATGAATAGGGTCTGTCTTGGGAGAACTTAGTAGAGAGGTACACGGAATTGGGAATCAGACACACTCAGGTCTTATTGCATGGGGCAAGTTACTTCACCTCTCTGATCCTTTGAATCTTCAGCCCTAAGACGGTTTTATCATGTTGGATTGCTAATTTTGAAGACTAGCAAGGTACCAGGCACCAAATAAGTACTCAATAAATGAAAGTTATTATTATCCATAATTAATTCCTCATCTCTCCTCTTCCCCCTTGCTGTTATTTGACAATACATTCTAGAGAGATATAATAGTAAGGAATGAGAGCGGTTCGCTATTTTACGTTTGACGTGAATCCAGCTCTGTGGATTATAAATTATCTGTCTTTTCTGTGCCTTCACCCCCATCTGTAAAATGGGGGTCATAATCAGGCCATTCTTGTGGGATTATTTTGTAAATTTATTATGAGATATATGTGTATAGCACATAATGGGAGGTGACCAATATGTATTAGCTGTTTAAAAATAGTGATGATAATAATGATTGTTATTAATATTGTAGAGACCTAAGGTTGAAAAGAAGGCATTGGAGAAATATTTAAGACAGGCGAATAAAGGTGCACACAGGTAACCGAGGGAAAAGCTAGGAAGCTTATTCATAGCACACCTTGCCTTCTCAGGGAAGGTACTCCCTAGAGCTAACCCTGGACTGGTGTGCAGCAGCTGTGTACAGGGTTGGAGGCCCGCTGCTCCCCTGCTGAGCCCCAGAAGCCCCTGAGAGAGACCAAACTGTCTGCTGCCTCCTGATATTAGGAAGTGAGGTTGAAATGTTGCAAGTTCTTGCGTCTTCTGATATCTACAACTTGAGGAATTATAACTGCAGAAAATGTTGTCAAATACACTCAACAAATCAATCCCCAGGTGGAAATGTGTTATGTTCACAACAGAAGCAGCTGCAAATGCCAAAACACCAGAATTGGGATTTTTTTCTTCTAAGAGGAGAATTGTTTTGTTTTTCTTTCCTAAGAGAGAATTGTTTTCAGAGTCTGAACCCAGTCCGTCCATGCTCTAAAGGGTCAGTTCCTCTGGTCCCACTCCAGCCCCACTGTTTCTAACAAGAGCCCAGCCCTGGGACTCTCTATGATGGCTAGCTCCTATCCTCCCCCTGTCTCCCTGCCCCTCTGAGCCTCAGCTAGTTAGTAGAACAACAGTCCTCACCCCTCCAAGGAGCAGGAAAGTGTAGCATAGTCTAAAGAGCATGGAATCTCCAGTCAGGAAGCCCTGAGAGGGAATCTCAAATTTGCCAATGACCAGCCAGGTGACCATGTTAAGGTCATTACCCAGTCCAAGCCTCAGTTTTCTTGTCTTCATAACTGGTGTGTGAGAAGCTTTCAATTCCAATAACTATTGCTGTGGTAACAAGCCACCTCATACCTAGTGATATAAAACCACCAATTGATAATGTTCATAGATTTTGAAGGTCAGTAATTTGGAAAGGACAAGAACTGGAATCAGGTTCATTTACTTACAGATCTGAAGTCTGGATGGTGAGGACTTGAAATTCAGGGCCACTGTCCAGACAGCGGGGCTTCCTTGCAGCTTTGAGGATTCAGGATAGTTGGACTTCTTCTACGGTGACTTAGGGCTCCGAAGATGAGTGTCCTCATTAATGACACAGAAGCTGCATCACTTTGGAAGTCATGCTCTGTCACTTCTGATGTCTTCCGTTGGCTATAATTGAGCCACAAGGCTCCCCAGCTTCAAGGGAGGGAATTAGCCTCTACCTCCTGACAGAGGGATGGCAAAGCTCTAGGAAATATGAGAAGGGAAATACCATGTCAGCCATCATTGGAAAATAAGATCTTCTACATTCCCTTACAAAACTGTCGTGAAGATGAAGTAAGGTATCACATGTGGGAGAACTTGGCAAATGATCGATGTTTATTAACCTACTCCCTGATCCTCAAGTCCAGCTGAAGGGTCAAGTACTCACTGGTGATATTGGAGAGTAGCCCTTCTGAAGGCTTCCAATGTCATATCTCTTTCCTCCTCACAAATCAGAGCATCCTTAGGCATTTCACCATGTCTGATACTGAACTGGACCTGTAACACCTTTGCTTGCAAATAATCATGATCATAATCAGAGTAATAACTTTATAATAGCAGCCTGCTAAATGCCAGGCACTACCATAATGCAACACTTGATCTCATTTTCAATTACCACAGTCCTTAAAGGTGAGTATTAATATCTCCATTTACAGATGAACTAAAACTCAGTGAGAGTAACTGTCTAACATCACGCAGAAGTCAGACCCAGCACCCATATTCTAACCTAGGCCCAAAACCTTAATTCCCCTACTGCACCACGCCGAGATGCTCAGTGCTCACAGACCCTTGGAGATGGGGTGGTCTCTTCAGTGGTGTCCTGGTAAATGTTTAACAACCACATAGCCCCCCCAAAAATTATGTATGTATATATGAGATATTTGAGTGTGTGATATATGTACATCTCATTCATCACAAATTTTATTTATATAAAAGATTTCTAGTACATAATATACAAATAAGAATGAATTATACACTACTCTTTATTGAAATTTCTACATAGCCTGCTGATTCTTACAGAATGATTTTTTTTATGAACCCTTATTTCTATAGCCAACCTGTGGCTTCAGTTGATAAATGAGTGTAGCTCCAACATGAATGTGAATGTTGATATTGTTTATGTCAATGAGGAAGATGAAAATGAGACAACAAAGATATATGTGGCAACTTCACTCATTCATCAGTGACATGACTGACCTCTTTGCTGATTTGGATAATAGTTTTCAAATAATGGAAGAGTGTTTCCTTAAATTTTTTGTACTCTATTCACACAGTAGTGGCTAAGGATATGATGCACTTTTAAGTGTAATCTGAATTATTAGCATTTTTCCATTTTTTTCTATAGCTCTCTACATAGACAATCCACAAAACAACAAACCACGCCCTGATGTGTAGCATCTACTGATTTCCATGTTGGTAATACTCTCACCCTGCCCAATTTCAAGCTACCAACATGACATCATTGACTATAATAGACATGAACAACCTAAAGAGAACTATTAATGTAAAATGTAGTAAAATAAATAGGAAGTTTTGAGTATTTATTAACTTTGTTTATAATATGTGGATGAAAAATTAATCAGTCGATCTAAGAAAGAGATGAAAAATTTCATTCGAGCCAAATTTGAGGATTATAACCCGGGAAGAGCATCTCAGAAAGCTCTGAGGACTGTTCCACCTGTTAGAAGTCAAGGCACAATTATATAAGTTTTTTGAGATGGGGGCTGTACATCAAATGGCATATTATTGACAGCTTACACAATCCAGATCTAAGCACCATGTGACCCCTTATCAAGAAGGAATGTTATCTTTAAGGACTTGTCTGTTGATGCTGGGAAAATGTTGCTCTTTATGGTTGAGCAGGTATTTCTACAGATGGAGGAGATTTGGTCCATGCATAACGCAGATACACAATGCACAGTGCAGGAAGAGAGGAGGCCAAAGGGCAGAGAAAGTTTTTTTATGTTTAAATGTTTCTTGTCTTGCCATAAAACATGAATTTTATTTCACAAACATAATGTATTTAATTGCCAGTTCATATAATTTAAATGTTAATAATGACTAATAGTCAATGACTACTTTTCAAAATTCTTAACCACTTAGCAATTAGGTTTCACTGGCTGGTATAAGTTAGATCCAGAACACTAGTCTCTCCTATCTCTATGTGACCTTCACTCATACCCGCTACGCTCCTCTAATGAATCCCTTCCTTCCTGGCTCTGTTTACCTCGATTCCCAGCATGCTCTGGGCCAGTGCCAATATTGCATATTGTAAAGTAATATAATACTGCCATGTCTATGACTTGGAACTATTTAATCTGTCTATTTCTCAAGGTCACAGTACATTTTCTTTCTTTTGCCCTGAGAGGGCACCTGTCAAGTCAGGGTGTAGTTTCCGATGAAGCCCACTTGGTTTCTTCCAGTTCGGCTAATGAGAGAAGTCACCTCCAAATGGTTCACTCCACTGCTATAAATGTACCCGCCAGCCCTAACCTTACTTTGAGGTGCTCTCAGATGCAAGTTGTTCCGCTTTGCATCCATGCTGTAACTCATTAAAACTGTGTTTCACTCCGGCATTCTGCTCATTACAATGGGCAGAGAGAGCGTTGCTTCTGGGAAGCACAGTCATAATGAGGGCAGAGCGTTCAGCACAAAAACAGCTTCTAATAGCTCATTAGGAAAATTGACTAGTTAGGCAGAACTCTTGTTCCCTCACTTTGACTAAAGATATGAAAGCCTTCCTTTCCCCGAAGGCCAGGGACACTGATGATATATCCGAGATCCCGAGGCCAGAGTTGGCCAGGATGTTTAGGAGCTCTGGCTTCATCCTGGAAATGCCTTGGAGTTGCCTAGTGGTCGGGTGGTGGGTAGACCCTCAATGTGGTTGATCTCTTGCCCTGGGGAACAAGCCATGGCTTTCTGTGTGCACTTGTATTTGCTGGTACCAGAATGGGGGAAGGGATGGAAAGAAAGGAAGGGAGGGAGGGAGGCAGAGGCAGGGACTACCTTTGCCCTTACCTCTACTCTGCTGGTAGGAGCTAGATGTTATCAGGTGGTTAGGAATCTTGGAATTTCCAGCCTTATTCTCAGAAGTTCCCCCAATCTGTGCCTTAGAGGCATTTCCTCAGCTCTTGATTAAAGTTAGTCCAATTTGGCCTTCTTACCTCAATGAAAATCATCATCATTATTATGATAAGTAAAACCATCATTTCCCTGAGTCCCTGGAAAATCAACATCATACCAGTTCAAGGACACACAGATTGAGGCAAGCATGGATTTACTCAGCCAATTTGTGTCACCAAGTTGCAATCACTGGAGTTTACCTGGGCTTTTCAAACTTTATAAATATAATTTTTAAACCAAGAAACTATTTCTTCATACAAAATCTTACATGGAGCCCAATCTATAAAACTGATATAAAGGGAGCTTCTCTGGTTGAGAGGAATTGGAGGGCCTGGGGCTTTGACTTCTCACGCTCCCCTGCTTCTGTTCCCTGCAGGGGTCTCCAAGGCACCCCTTTTGAAGTTCTGTAGGGCAGATTGAAACCACTCTCATGTATCAAACCACTCTCATGTATCAGAATATTGTACATACGCTTTTACTCAACAATCCTACTTCTAGAAATGTAATGTAAAAAAATAACCAAACAAGAGCCAAAGAAGTTTGCCCAGGATGTCCATCTCATCTTTGTCCATAATTTTTGAAAACTTTATAAGGCTAGCTAAATGTTTTGTAAGAATAGGATTGATTAAACAAATTATAGTGTGTATATATGAAGTGGAATAATAAGCTTCCATTAAATATGATGTGGATTTGTATTTATGACATGGGAAAATAACCTTTCATACTGGTGAGTGGGATTAAAAACAAAAAAGAGCAGGCAACAGTATGACATTATTTGTGTAAAATATATAGCTATGTGTGCATGGAAGGATGTGCATCAAAATACTGTCATTTTCTGGGATTTAGGATCATGTTTTATTTATTTAATTAAGTAATTTCTGTACTTTTCAATTATTTATAATAAGCATGCATTATTTTTACCGAAAAAGAATTAAAAAGCACTCAAAAATTTAAATAAAAGGGAAGAAAGAAATTGGTGCCTTTCAATGCCTTTAGAGTGGCATTCACCACCCTTGACCTATATAAGGCTGCTAAACTTTTTCAAAACAAATATAGTCTAGAGATTTTTCCCTTCCTGGGATCAAAGATGTTGCTGTTTGCAGCACTTGGCAACCATGGCCTGTTGGCTTCACGAGACCTGGAAAACCAGCATGTGGAGACAACCTTTTCACATGTCTCCAGGCTACAGACCAGCCATGTGCATGCGCTTCTCTATGTGTGCTGGGGGTGGGGACTAGAAAGAGGGGTGCCAGGGCCTGCTCGGGCCTTTATTTGTCCCACTGTGGTCAAGGGATCTGACGTCATCTATTTGTGGGATCAAATGGAGCCATAATAATAAAAATACTGCTCCACTGGCCCTCTGTACCTTGGGAAGCACTCCCCTAGTAACCCGACGTGTGTCCAGCATTGCTTTGTGCCTACGAAGCAGTCCATTCTGCCAGCAGGACATCCATGAGGCCTGACTTGCCCATCAGGTTTCATGCCCACCTGAGACTGGCACCTCTCCCTGAAGCCCTCAAGACACCAGAGCTGCATGGCATTTGGCTGTGAATGGGAGAGGCTCGTTGTATTTTGTCAGTCATGTCAAGCAAGTTTGGGGGTCTGTGAGCAGTGGCGCCTATGCTCCCTTGTTCCCATAATTCTTAGGATTCCATCCAAAACAGCTCACTCAGCTTCTGCTTGCACCCCTTTGCACAGAGCTCCAACACCAGTCTGTGGACCTAGGCTAGAAGGCAGATGCCAGATGTCCCCCGAGGGAGCTCTTCCCTCAGATGCCTGCCAGTCACCATCTTCCTACATAGCTTCTTCCCCTCCGGTAAATTAATGCCCACAGAAGTCACCTGCAGATCAGTGTACTGCCGGAACCCGGCTCACCTGCCGTGGTCTTAGCCCAGAACCTGCCCATGCTCTTCTTCCTTACCTCCAACTGCTCCCTGTAGGATCTTTTCAAGTTTTAGAAAACAGAAACCCAAGTGTAATATCCCAGCTCAACTACCTGTCCGGGAGGTCTTTATATGATTTGTGGAGCCTTGATTCATAGTACCCTGCTTACCTATGGCCCCAGCTAAAGAGGGAAGGATGAGGGAAAGGACCCCAACATCTATGGAGGGTTCACCGTGCAGCTCTCTGGTTTTCATCCTCACAGCTTCACGCCGGTTAAGAGTTGAGGAAGTGGGGCTCAAAGAGGTAAGCTGTCCCAAATCATCCCATTAGGAAGTGATTAAACGGACTTGAACTTTGGCCTGTTAGACTCCAGCAAAAGGAGGGTAGTCTACCACCTCTGCCTGGAGGCTCTGGGACTCCCACATCCTAGCCCAACTCCTCAGGAAAAGCCTTTCCTAACTAATGCAATGGCACTCAATCAGCTCTCTCTCTTGCCTGAAGACCTGTGGTTAGCAATCAACTTGGTGAGTTCCCTGGCGACATCTCATCTAGACCAGCCTTGAACCATCACTCAAATCATTTATAATTATTTTTCTTTCCAAGAACTCCCATATCATCTCTTCCAAAAGACGGAAGTCTCTCCTGGGCTCGGGGTACAGCTTGTTTATCTTCATATCTCCCATCAGCACCTAACGTGATCCCTGAGGTACGTTTGTTGCTTTCATTTAATTTTCTGGATATAAATTGAAAAATATCCAGAATGGATTAATCATTAGAAAACTGAATTACTTTTTCTATTATATATTATATTCATCTACTATAAAATCAGTCTAAAAGAAGATATCTCTGGAAATTTTTTTTACAGGGTTTTACTGGATGTGAAACCATCCTATCTATACACAGTAGACAGATTAAAATGATATAGATAAAATTACTTTATAAATTACATAAATTATACCAATTAAGCCATTATTTTTCTGTTTTAGTAATATTTTACCATGTATTTTAGTATTTAATATTATTTAGTATACATTTAGTAATTAGTGTTTTACTATTAGAGTGTATACATAGTATTCAGTACTTTATTATCTATTTTAGCAATTATTATGACTGGTTTATTTACTATTATTATTTTTATAACCAATAACAGTAATATCTGAACAAGCAATGATTCTCTTTTTGGATTCTGTCCCATATCTTCTATCGCCTTTTAGAAACCAAACCAGTTTTCACCTATTACCATAGCATGTACATTTTCTTGCATTACTAAAAATAAATGCTCTGAGTAGACAGTATTTTAATAAATGACCCACACAATCATATGAATGAATCTGAACAACTTAGCTGCCCTCTAATGTGAACACACAAGTTGTTTTCCACTTATCGGGCACCTACTTCTGTGACGACCATCGTCTGCAAAATGGGAATAACGTAGCACTTTATATGGCTGTATAAATTGAAGACATTTTACTGGCACGGCTCTGGAGGCAAGGGAGAATCTCTAGGTAAGAAATTCTCCCCACTCTCTGTCAGCCCTGCCAACCCACTCATGCCATGCTCAAATTCAACCAGGGCCTGTGGTTGTAACTGGGATGGGACCATCTACTCAATTTACCCAAACTCTCCATCCAACCTCTTCGCATTTTGTGACACCAGTAATGGCTCCAAGGTATGTGTGCAGTTTTGTTGCCCATTGGTCTGTAGCAGCTTAATTGCTTAGAAGATGGTGATGATAATAAGGCCCAACCCCCTGCCAATAAAGGCCATCTCCCCTCTCCCCATACCACCTAGATTGCCTCGTCTTTTTCTGCCAGATCACCCCACAGTTGGCCCACTCCTTACCCCACCTTTGAATTCACTGTGTTTATTATCAAACAGTACAATGGAGTAGAAATATTGGGATATTTGTCATTAGACAGAGGGTTCTCATCCCAACTCTTCCATTAATATTAGAAGTATCCCAAGAGTGATTTCATGATCTCTCTGGCCCTTAGTTTCCTCAATGAAAATGGAGTTAAATCCTAGTTTGCAGGGCTTTTGTAAGGAGCAAGTGGGATCATAAACATAGCTCTAAGGAGAGATTCTGACCCATAGTAGCAATCCCTCCTCTCTACTCCCATACTAAGTGGTGACTGACACAGAAAAGGCTAAAGACACTTTTTTCTCATTCTTACAACTCCATTTGGATTCTGTTTAGTATTGTGAGCCAGGTTTCCCTAATGGAAAATTGGCCCTGAATCATGGTGTTCTATGGCTAATTATTGAGCTTGACATTGTTCCCCAAGTGTTAATTCTGTCACTTCCCCATCACTACTCTACTACTGAGTCCAAGTCCAGAGCTCCAAGACCCTACCCCAGTGCAACCCAGCTTGGAGTCACTGGTTCAGTCCTGTAATTTCCCTCTGAAGAGTAGATTCCTGCCTTACTCAGTTCTTTCTCTCCCTCCCCAGGCTTGATAAACCTCCCTTAAAATCCCAGCTTGGCAGTTGGGTTACTACAATCAGTGGACAGATTTGCTTTTCATTTTGCCTGTCTTCCAGGACTTCAGAGCATCCACCACCCCAGTTTCTTCTTCCTATATACCACCCACCCAAGAGCCAGTTAATTATCTGAACTGCTTGCTCTGCTCTGGGACAATGTGATGAAACACATCATGAAATAGGTTAAAAAACTGAATTGATCAATATTATCCCATCGCACCCTGCAGGACCAGGACTCCAGATTGCCCTGTCCATGGGCTCTGGCAGGCCACCATAGAGCTATCACACCCTTGACGTCAGAAAACCATGAGAAAAAGGATTATGTCCTGTTCCTGTTATTTCCCCATTGTATGGGAGTATAATTAATCAGTGAATGGTCACTCTAAGATATCAGGTTTCCAGGAGTCAGAGTAGATATATATCCCTGGCTCATAAACACAATGCCATGAATACTGCCTGGTCCCCTTATTATGTTTCTTGCTGGCCCTTCCCTGGTTCCCTACCTTTGTCTAGCTGTGTGATTTTGAAATATTCATGCAACTTATCCAAGTCTCAGTTGCATCATTTATAAAATAGGGATTTTACTAGCTTTCCTGCCTCAAGACTATGACAACCTGATAAATTAACATCTTTGAAATGATACACACTGTAAAATGCTGAATTGATAGCATTGCTACAATTCTTGGTCCTATGGCTGCATCACTGCCTCTCAACTTGTGTTCACACTGATGACCCTCTCTATCTTTTCACTAGGAAGAGAATACCCAGCTGGGACAAAGGAGAGAAAACACAACAGAAAAAAGATGACAAAGAGACTATTTTTAGTCTAGGCTTCTTAACATTTCTCATACTTTTCGTGATGATTCATGCTTTATACCTCCGTTACCCCTACAAACAATTCCCTTGTTTTAATATACAATCATCTCTGTAAGATTTTTTTCCTTGCTTGTTTTTCAACAAAAACAATCTATTTGATTAGAGCTGAGAGAGTCTCATTGGAAAAAGCTCACATGCCTTTCTGGCCCTGCTCCCCTCCCCTCCTTGCACACTCACTGCTCTAAATATTTTGTAAATAAATAGATTGATCCACTTGATATAATTCTAATGATTCATGTCCTAGAGTAAATCTAAAAACAATAAAAATGGAGATCACAAGAATGGGAGTCTATTTAAAGAGGACTGATTATTTTTTAACAGTTTCCACTTACTCTTCACACCTAGTTATGCCTTTCAGTCATAATCAAAAACTTCAGTGTGTCGGTGGGGGGAATAAGCCCTTAGAGTTTGCTGTCATGTTCACACCTCCCCCTGTCTGGGCTTATATCCCCCTCCCTCATTCGCTGCTCCAGATGACAGGAAAGGTTTAGCAGCCATTTTTTTTAAAAAAAGTAAGTAGAGGGGAGATCTACACGATTCTCCCATACCATATTTTATATCTTTGAAATATGAAATAGAACTTACAAGAAATGGTGCAGAAAGGGAGGCCAGTCCATGCAGAGGGCTGGTTTACAGCACCACTGAAATCCTGTCTGCAGATGGGGATGGACTGGCTGTTGGTGCCTCATCCATATCCCCTCCACACCAAGGTCCCCAAGCTCACACAAAAGCATCATACTCCCCACGCCTGTTACTCTTGCCTCCAGCCACTGGAATATGCTTGACCCGGGTGAAGGGCAAGATCAATGTGCCAGGGAGCATCCGACAACCACTCACTGATGGACTGGAGGAGGATAACGACCCCTGCTCCCTCCATATCTGGGTGAGACAAGTCTGGGGCGTACTCCATGCTGTCTCCCCACTGGGACTAAGCCCCAGGTGCCCACTGCTGCATTCTATTCACTAACCCCCTTCCCTTTCCAGCCTCACCTTTCTTAACAGTGTCTCCTGGGATCACATAATAAATAAATCATTCACACTCAAACCTCAGGGCCTGCATTTGGACAAATCCAGTCTAAGATGGTCATTTTTCCAGAACCTTATCACTCTTTCTCTTTCAGCATCTGCCCTACAGGCCTAACCCCTTAGTGCCTGCTCCGTGGAAGTCACCCTGTAGAGTTCATTCCCCCTGTTGGAGCTGCTGAGAGCCTGGCCCCAGAGGCCAGCATTGTCACATGGTCCAGACTGGTCCCCACTGCCCTACCTCATATCATTGCTACCAAGAACCGTAAAGGGTCAGTGAGCAGCCTTAGGCCCCACTGTGTGTTGGGGGGGACGGGGTGGGGGGAATGATGCTATTGTCTTATCCAGAAGAATTAATTCTCCTGGAAGGGATTTTAAACAAGAATATAAGTCAATTATTTCTTCTGAAGGAATGTCTATAATTTTTGTGTTTGTTTCTTGTTTTGTTCCAGACTCAAACTGCCATCCCTCAAAGTCTATTCTCATGCTGTTCCAAGCACCCATCTTCCTCCTCAGCCCAGGTCAGAATGAGTCTCCCTTGTCTATTGGGTTGGCCAAGAAGTTTGTTCGGGTTTTTGGTAAGATGGTATGGAAAAAACCCGAACGAAATTTTTGGCCAATCCAAACGTTCTTACAGAACTTTGTTTTTCCCTTTACCTGGAGATGTTAACAATAATAATAAAGACAATAATTATAATGACAGTAATAGCTGACTTCTACTGAGTACTTACAATTTGCCAGTCACTATGCTAAGCTCTCTAAGAACGCTATTTGATTTAATCCCAATAGTGACCCTCTTCAGCAAGTCCTGTAAGAATCCTAGGATGTATTTGATTACATTAATGACCCCTATTCCCCACCCGTATCCTCACCGTTTGCCTTGCAACTTTGCAGCCCTGTCCCTTCCACTGTGGACAAAGCGTCATCTCCCTGCTTGACTGTGGGTTCATCCATGCAATTGGTTATGACCAATGGAATGTTAGCAAATGGGATCCAGGGAGAGGCTTGAAAAAGGCTTTTTGTATTTCTGTTCACTCCCTGGCTCCTCTGACCTATGCCTGAGCCATGGTTGGACAAGAGCTGATTTGTCACAGTAGTTCCAGCTGAAACCTCCCTCGATAAGCCCATAGCCAGCGGATCCCCGCATATGTCAGTAAACCCAGAGAAGAACAGAAGAATTGTCTGGCGAAGTCTAACCTAAATTCCTGAATGGCAAACTCATGATCATGACAAATGCTTACTGTTTTAAACTTCTGAGTTCAGGGTGGTTTGCTATATAGCATTATTGTGGCAATGGATAACTGACACATAGCCTCATCTTAGACCTGACGAATATGAGACTTGGAGCAGTCAAGCTAAATGACAACAATCCCACTGCCTGTTGGACTTGAAAGACTGTTCCCCAAACCTTATCCATATATTTTCCTAGCTTTTAACTATAAAGTTGAGGACAGAGATAGTAAATTGCTGATATTTATTTCCTAATTATCCACAGCTCCTGGCCATAGTAGAGATCCAACCAATGTGTACTGAATTATGTTAGGTTCAATTAAATAAGAGATAAGCATACTAAGTGAAAAAAAAAATACAGGCACCACTTCACTGTTCCCTTTATTGAAGGATAAAAGTGTCATATAAAGGCATCTTTCACAGTGCACTGACCTAAGAAATACTGTGGGCAAAAGGATGTGGTCTTTGATATTTGCTTCAAATTATCCTGAGGAAAAAAAAAAAGATTGACAAAAAATCCTGATAATTGCTGCTGAGTACCTGAAGGTTCACTGTACTAGTCTCTCTACTTTTAAGTAAGTTTGAAATATTTCCAAACAAAATGTTTAAGAAAATAAAATAAAATGCATTTACAAAGGGCATTGGTTTTCAGCCTTGCCCAAGGCACTGAATTGGGCAAGTCTCTTTCCCCTTCCAAGCTTCTATTTGCCCTCTGATAAAGCAAGAATAAGGCAAGTTTCCTGAGCTTTCCGCAAAAGCACGTGGTTTTTAAAAAATGCAGTAATAAGTCTGGCTCCCCTCCCCATCCAGGACTTGAATAACATACTAGGACCCTTCAACCCTTGGAAAGAAGCCATCCACATAGGTTTGCGTCAGTATATTGGAGAGGAATGCGTCTTCCATGCCAGTGAATGACCCCTGGACGCTTTCTTTCACTCTCAGGCATGAACACTTATTTTTATTCTCTGCATATGTTCTGAGGAGTCTTGTGCTTTAGTGGTAGAGCAGTAGCAATAGACTCCACTGTTTTATTAAGCTTATCAAGTACCAGAATATTTTGTCAACAGCATAGAATTATAAACTCTGTCCTAGCATATCGTAGAGCAGCTATTTGAGAGCACATTTTGATTCCTACTTATCATATGATTTAAATTCCTTTACTGGCTCACACTTGGGGACTCACTGGAGGTGTGCAAGCTTGTCATTGCTCCTGTGCTATAATCTAGGGCAGCTAAGGCAGAAGCACTGCTAATGACAAGTGCACCCCCTGGCAGGACCTACATCTCACTGTGTAAGTCACTCTTCATGACTGATCCACCATCCTTCAAAATATCACTCATGGTCATCACTGTTTACTGGGTAACATCTCATCCCCTTAGCTTAGCACATATGGACTGCTGTGATTTGCTCACTGTACATCATGGTTGTGAGGTGCCCTGGCAGCTCAACATGACTGGTGAAAAGAGAGAGGGATCTGGGACTGGGGAAGAGAGCAACCAGAGAAAATAACCCAACTACATTGGGTAGTCTTTGTAAGGGCAGTTGGATAGTTCAAAACACAGTAACCAAAGAACACAGTACACTTTCCCTTTGATCAGAAAAAGCATCAGAATAGAAGAATCCTACTTCAGCCAAGAAATAGAAAAGGAGCTGGAATGTAGGGTTCTTGGAAGGTTGAAATGTAATAATGTACAAAAGACAGCATGTGGCACACAACAGATACTCGATAAATTCTGATGGAAAGTACTACTTTATCTCCATTTCACAGATGAGGTGACTGAGACTTGGATAAATTAACTTGCGTAGTTTTGCAGGTTTCACAGATAGTAAAAAACTGTGCCAGATTTCAAAATCCAGGCTGAATTATTTCCATGACTCCATGCAGTTGCCAGGGTGGGACCTACACAGGAGTCCAGGGGGCAGAGGGTAGCCTCCATACATGGACAGTAGCAGCATGGTTTGGGCCATCACTGTGTTCACTGCAAAGCTCCCACCGGGAGTGTGGCAGGTTTGAACAGGATTCAGTTGGGATTCCGGCAACTTTCTAGACCCACAGGGAATAATAAAGTAAAATAGAGAAGCTTGTTATGTAAAATGGATGAGAATGCAGGGGCGGATGTCGCTCACCAAGTATGTGGGCACCCAGGACCTACTATAGACATGAGGAAACCTGGGTCTTCTGGCAGCCAACTGAATTCAAGACCTGACTTACTGATGGGAGGAGGCAGGTTATATTTTTTCTCCAGTCAAGAGCAAGGTGGCAACTTGAGGGGCTGATTCTGAGAGTCACAAGTCTCAGTAAGTCACAACCGGGAAGGGCTAAGGGGGCTGCAGGATCTGACAGGTATCACTTTATTTATGAAATATCGATTCCATCTTGTATTGCCACAATCACACCTCCAATCACACTCTCTCCAGAAAGCAGATGTCATCATCTTCTGCTGTACTAACAGGCTGGCTTGTAGAGATAAAATGAGCCAGAGCCAGAGCGCAAACTATGAGGCCAAATCAATCTGGGTTCAAAACACAGTGCTGGGCTTCCCTGGTGGCGCAGTGGTTGGGAGTCCGCCTGCTGATGCGGCGGACACGGGTTCGTGCCCCAGTCCGGGAAGATCCCACATGCCGCGGAGCGGCTGGGCCCGTGAGCCATAGCTGCTGAGCTTGCACGTCCGGAGCCTGTGCTCCGCAACGGGAGAGGCCACAACAGTGAGAGGCCCGCGTACCGCAAAAAAAAAAAAAAAAACAAACACAGTGCTGCTGCTGTTTCCGGGAAAACAAGGAAGCTCTCTTGAGGCTATGCTAAAATGAGCACCTTCCATAATTGCTTAAAGATTAGCACAAGCACACAATAAATACCTGGCACCCCGTGAGTAAGTGCTCAGTAAATAGCGCCTATTATGATGATTGTGATTCACATTCCAGTATGATTTCTAGTTGTCTTGAAGCCACGGGTCTGATATTATTCATTGCCAATACAGTCTAGAGGAATGTGCCTTCACTGTGGCCCACTTCTGACCTCAAACAGGCTGCTCTGCTAGCCTGGCTATCAATGTAGATTATTTGACTGTAACACACAGATACATGGCCACTCAATGAACTGTTGCTTCAGGTTTTAATTTTGTGACTTCAAAATAACTGTGCTTTCTGCCCTTCTCCATCTTTACCTCCCATTTTATGTGCTATTCTGGGCCATCTCTCCCTGGTGGCTGACTGCCTTTCGTCAGCCTTAACACTTGGAGCAGTTACAGCTCATTGGGCCAGGACGCTCCTTAAATTTCTTGAGTTTCCAGGCCACTGGCTGGTAGTGCTCCCTCCACCTTATTATTGATGGTCTTATTATTATGCTTTTTTCCTACCACAATACTGCCTGTATCTACACCATCTACGCCATAAGAGTGTGCTCCAAACACCAGCCCTCCACCATCAGGGGCTATGGACACCCAGGCTCTAACAGGAAACAGTGATGACATTGGCTCATGTTGGCTCTTCTTCAGAAACAAGGCTGGATAAGGAGGCTTGTCCTATTCCTGGCTTTGCTTCTCAACCCTGGTCAGTCTCAAGGAGACCAAGGAAATACCAGTAAATACCTGGCTTGGAACAAGCCTAGATTCTGTGACTTTTATCCAGGTCCTATCATGAGTACTCTTTTCTTCTTAGCTATTGATCAGGAAATAGCCTTCATATAAGAACAGCATGGTCTTTTATAAATCATCCATATTTCCAGGAAACAATAGGCACCAGTCTCATAGGCCCAGTACGGTGGTACAGTGTTTTATTAGTCAATTTCATTCACCTCTTTGGGTCCTCGATTGTTTTTACCTTTCAAGTTTACCTCTGCTGCTGCATGCTCATTCTTTCCATGGCCCATTTGATGGATAAAACAAGATATCAGCCCAGCTGGGAAATCACCCTCAAGCCTAGATAACCCATCTCTCTGGAAAGGCCTTATAATTACCAAGACCCCTGTGTCCTTCACCTTGGCTCTGCTGTCCACCAGCTCAGCCCCCCTCATCTGACCCCTGCTTCTCGGCCTCCATATTGCCTTCCACTCAAGCACCTCTCATCAGCAGAAGCCAACACATTGGACCCCACAAGGTGGCAAGAAGCGTAAACATCATGGGGATGCATTTAAACCATTCGTGGGCCCCCCCTTTCCCCTGAGCCTGAGGAGTCCTTGTCAGAGTCTAAATGCTGACTTCTTATCTCTTCTCCTTGGGCTTATAGTCTCTCACTGGCCTGTCCTCACAGAGGGAAAGAAGGAGTGATAAGGTTGGATCTGCCTCAGCGAAAAATCAACAGAATTAGCTTCTTTCAGGGAGGAACAAAAATATCAGTCATGCAGACTGGCCAGTGCAATTTTGACCAGAGGCTAAAATCATTCAGTGTAAACTAAAAGTTTCCAAATCCACTCATGGCCCCATAATTAAAAGACCTGGAAACAACACCCATGGCCTTAGATGTCCAGCCACTGTCCTGAGCTTGGGTAATGGACAAGGTGAGATTTGGCCCTGGGGCAAAACTTACGGCATCATGGGTAAAATGAGGCGCCTGTGGGGAGGGACTCAAGCTTAGAAATGCAGTGGTTCTCCATAGGCAAGACAGGTAAACAGGGCCCTTGCATGGAGAGGCCCAGAATTATGTGAAATCCAGCAAATATACTCCAGACCTCTGATTTTCAAAATCAAGAGTTTTAGAAGTATAATGCTCCTGACTGCCCATGAGGAAATGCAGTTTGCAGATCCAGAGTGTCTTGGTCTTCAAAAGAGATATTATTGGAGGCCTGTTAATACCAATTAACCTCACCACTTCTCCCTTCTTGATTGGGAATTAATAAAGGAACAGATTGAGGAACTCAGATGAGGATCAAAGAATAGTTTTAGCTTGAATCACTTCAGTTGCAGCTGTGAGATGCTTTGGCTTAGAAGATCTGTAAGACTCCCTTGATGGCTCCCCTCCCTGGCCCAGTTCAGACCCTGGGGCCCATTTGGGGGAAAGCTGGTTCTGCAGAGGAAGCCCTGATCACACAGTCCCGGGAAAGGTATGGAGCTCTCAGCCTGCCCGCTGGAACATGGAACATGAGAAAGAGAAGGCCTGCATGCTGGAGAGTGGGCCTTCAGGTCTGCCACAGAGCAAATGAACATGGAGTCTGAGCAGGAAATGAAAACTGGCTCCGTAGGCAGGCAGGCAGGCAGGTGGGGAGATGGGCGAGGGCCCAGGCTGCCCATGGGCAGGGACCAGTCCACAACTCATCCCTAGAGAAGCCATGCCTCCATTTTCCAAACCAACTTACTTCCTCCTGCCTCTGACTCCAAACTCAGTGCCCATTATGTTTATTTCTACTTACTTCTCAAGGCCTTAAGAAACTCCTAGGACCTTAATAACTACCATTTGTTGAACAAGTGCCAGATACTAGGTTAAGTCCTTCACTTAAAGTATTTTATTAAACCTTCACAGGAACAACCACAGAGTAGATGCTATGATTATCACAATTTACAGATTGGGAAATCAAGCTCAAAATCAGTAATAAACTTGCCCCACGTCATGCAACTATAAATAGTGGGCTGGGATGACAGCCCAGATATGTCTGTGCCCAAAATGCTCTATTTAGACCACTGCTTAAGTGTTTAGCAAAGTGTATTCTGGGGAATGTGGTTATTCTGCACAACAAGAGTTCATGGTCAAGAAAATACAAGGATGCTGCAAATTTTATCACCTTTATGTTTGAAGAAGACTAATTACAGTGTCAGGGAGGCTAGTGGTTCATGGAACATAGTTTGGGAAACTCTGACCCTCAAGCTACTGACTCTGTGTAACCAGGCAACCAGGAAGAGGGGGATAAGTTGAGTCTGTTTATTCTGAATATTCAGCAGGTTGATGGGAACGAGTATAGTGGTGATGAGAGCAACTAACATTTATTGCATCTCTACTCTGTGTTGGTGGCACTTTATAAATTTATTTAATTTTCACAATTACCACATATCAAACATTATTATTCCCATTTTGCAGAAGAGGACACTGAGGATGGCTCATAGAATTTAGGTCCCTTGCTGAGCATCACAGAGCTAATAAATGGCAAGACTTACACATTAACCCACTCCTTGCATTCCTTAAGTTGTCTTGAACCCACCACTCCCTATTGCCTTCCCATCAGGATCTTCTTAACCCTGGTTAGTTTTCTGGATGGGTGAAACTAATTTCTAGAGGATCTGGTACATCCAAACACACTGAAGCATGGCCGTAGAACCTGAAAACTTGGAGGATCTGAAATGGAAGATCTTGGCAGCCAGAGAGCCACCAAAGGTAGAAAGAAAATGTCATGAAATTCCCTTAAATATTAATATAACTTGCCTTGACCTTTGCTTTGTTTCTGATGGATTTTATAAGCAATAAACTATCCCACATGGAAATATTTCTATAAAGTGAGATTCCCATGCTTTAGGCTTAAAT
The DNA here is from genome assembly GCF_059928025.1 of Delphinapterus leucas. Taxonomy (NCBI): domain Eukaryota; kingdom Metazoa; phylum Chordata; class Mammalia; order Artiodactyla; family Monodontidae; genus Delphinapterus; species Delphinapterus leucas. Next base: position 43,144,966 of record NC_143130.1, on the reverse strand, counting down.
GAATCATTTCAAGCACTCTAATTCCTCGGCTGATTCTTTGAACAAATGGTTACAGTGTTAGGAAGTATAATTACTAGCTCTGCCATAGAGTGCATTAGGGTGTCACTAATGACCTAAGTCCCATTTCCTGGCCCTCTGTTCCTACTCTCCTTACAACTTGCCATAAGCCTCACCCGGCATTTGAATTCCTTAATTTTCATTACCATTCTGAAATTCTCTTCCTGAACTTCTGTAGACCTCTCTATGGCTGTGTCTGAACAGCTACATAAGTGGCTATTTGGGTCTAGTGATATCACCAAGCTCTATTCCATTCTACAAACATGTATGGTATTTGTAGAAAGCAGGCAAAGTACTAGGCACTAAGAGGGGGTATCAGTCTGGATCTGACCAGGAAAAGAGCAACTAGAATTGATCACACACTTGATGATAGAAGAGCTTAAAAGCCAGCTGGAGACCATGGGGCAGCACAGAGATTGGACAGCAGGAAATCACTGCCACCCCAAGGCTGAGGGGACAAACATGGAACCCAGCAGCTGGGGTCACCAGGTAGAAGCTGGAACAGCAGTGGGACTATTCATTGGGAGCTGGAGTCACTGTTAGAAAGGCCACCAGAGGTAGAGAGAGAAGAGAAGAAATACCTTGGCCTCTTCCTTCCTCCCAGAGCCTCCCATGGGCTAACACCAGCCAAGTGCCAGCTGCCGTGGGACCTGGGAAATGCAGCCAGCATTTTATGGCTCATTTTCTTCGAGCTCCTCTTCTGTATTCTGAAAGGCTCTTTTCCTTGAACACCAGAATTTTCTAGCACTAACATTTTAAATTAAATAATTTCCCCTCGGATGAAGGCAAGCCTTGGGGACAAAATGTTTTGTTTCAGCTCGGGGGGCTTAGTAAGGGGAGGAAATTTGTACATAGAACCCATGAAGATCATACAGGGCACCGGCATCTCAGCCTGGTGGTTGTGAGTCTGGAGGATTAGGGATGGGGCTCAGAAAGCATCAGTGATGAAACCTTCCCCACTTGCTTTCCCTCCACCCCACCCTGCCCCGCCTTGCTTTGTCTAACCTCCCCAGCCCCTGCCCTTGTGTAGATATAATGGGAAAAGCAGGACTCAGCATGCTCAAGTTCTAGTTCTAGGTTTATCATATTCTACTATTCTCCTAATCATAATACTCACGGGCTACCAAATATTGAGAACATTGTGTCAATTTCACTCTATGAGGAATGCACTGCTATCATCTTCAAGTTACTAATGAGGACACTGAAGCCCTAGGAGATTATTTTCACAGCCAAGAGTTCGCATAAATGGTGAAAGCAGGCTGTGTTTGAACTCATCCCTGCCTGACTCTAAAGCCAAACGGATCCACTCTCCTGCTTCATAGTCACCGTTATTATTGGAGGCAAGTAGCCTAAAATGTCTGAGTTGCCATAAAATTGAGGACAATCCATACTGACCTTGCAAGCTTTCCCTAAGTGGCTAGGATTCCCAAAGTAGATAGTATAAGTGAAAATATTTTGAAAACCCTTAAGACTCTCCTGCTTTACATCCTATTATTTCCACTTCTGCTTCTAGCAGGCGCTGTCTGGTCCCTAAGTCTCTCCAAGTGGGGCTGAGCTACTATTTTTGGCCTGCCAAGCTGTTTTCATTTTTCACCAGAATGCATGCTCCACTTGGGTAATGGCAACAGATGTGACAATGGGAACAAGATTCCTACCAGCCATACTCTAACCCAAACATCCCTAGAGCTGCTTCAGAATGCGTCTCCTCATGTCTGCTCCTGGACAGGGAAATGTGAGAACACGCAGCTCTACTCCACTGTCTTTTACTAGCCTTGATCATTTCTGGTAAGTGCTCTTGGTAATCACTTTTCCTTTCCACAGCTTGGAGTTCTGGTGTGTTGTCCATAGTCTATTAAAAAGGTTTGTAGGGAAAGAGTGATTTGATGAAGGTTAATAATTAATTGTAAGAAAATATTTTGACATTATGTTAATGCCTGTCAGCATATTATCCCCAATTTAAAGGTAATCACTAAAATGATATTGCAGTTTCCAAAATGTATTGAAATAAGATTTGTTGAGGTGTGAATAATTTAGAAATTAAGAGCATAGAGCTAAAACTGAAGTAAACTTCTTGTTTAGCCCTTTTGTAATTTCCTGCCAAAGGGTGAAGAAACCAATGGTGATTTGGGGCATGTGGATCTTGGCAAAAAAAATTGGATTCACAATCCAGAGAAAAACAAGAGGTCTTTGTCTGCAAGTCAACACCATCAAGTATTGAGATACAAAGTCGAAATTTAAATCCGTGTCAAAAGGGTTCCAAAAATCTGGATGTTTGTCATTATGCGGGCAAGATATTTAGATACTTGATAAATGGCTCAATTTTCTTCTAGAATGTTGGTGTCTTGCCCAAGATCTGATTTTATGCCTCCAATGGCCTGTCAAACTTTTCTGCTTGGGTGCCCGGCCATCATCTCAAAGATCAAACCAAGCTTATCACATTTCCCTCAAAACCAATTTCCTTACTTCTATTAGTGGAAGCAGCATTTTCTCAGGCTCTGACAATGGAACTCTACAGTTACCTTGGGCCCTTTAAGTCTCATGCCACCCTCTCACATCCAGGCCAAAAATTCCTTTCAGCCGTCCTTTAAAAATAAACATGATAACAATAGCATTCATTTTGCATATGCCTTCTACAAGACAGGCTTCCGCTATTAGGTGCTTTTTATACATTATCTTTAACCCTCAAAACAATATTATAGGATACATAATATTAGCCCATTTAAAAGATAAGAAAACTGAGGTTTAAGGTGGAGACTGGCCCAGTCGCTCATGTAGTAAGTGCTGGAGCAGGTCTTGTCTGCTCCGAAGTGGACAGCATCCTAGGGCCCCTCAGTGATGTTGTGAAGATCCCCCGGGTGCCCGAAGAGAGGCCAGCACAAAGAGAGCCCGCTGCAGCTGTTTGGTTTTGCTGCTCTTCGATCATTTATGCCAAATGCCCCCGTGCCTGCCTTGGTGCCCACCGCCACCATCCTTATTCTGACACTCAGAACTTCCTGCCAGGGAGCGGCTGGCCCTGGCTCTCTGACAGCCCTGGGTCCAATCTCTTCCCTCCACCCTGAAGACGGTGGCTGGATGAATCTCTTCAGACACACTTTTGTGGTTTTTGAGAAGATTATGCCCATTCTAATTCACAACGCCTTGATGGCTCCTCACTTGCCTTAGGAAAATGTTCTAATTGAGCCCGTCCTCCAAAGCCCTTTGTAATCTGCCATCTTCCATAGTCAACATCACCATTGCCCTATTGCAACTCTCCACTTCAATAAGGCACGTGTGTTTCCCAGGCTCGAGCTGGCCTCTGTGAATTGCTCAGTTTCTCCTGCTGTGAATGCCCCTTGTTCTCCACTTTAGCTTTCCACTTCACTGAGATCCAGTTCAAATGACCCATCCTCCAGGAAGCTTTCCAGGACCACCTCAGCCTACTTTAGTCAGCTTTCCCCTTCCCTAACCTCTCACGGTGCTTCTTATCTATCTCAGACATGTGGCAGTAATCAAACCCTGCCTGGGACTGTGTGAGCAGCTTATGCCTCAACTAAAAGCAATGTGATCCAGTGGGAAAAACACATACTTCCCTTGATGATGGACCAGTGTTTCAATCCCTAATCTGCCACTAATTACCAGTGTGATTTGTCAAATTACTGATGGTTTGGTGCCAATCTTTTCAATAACAGCTTTAATAATAGCTTTCATTTACTAAACACTGCCTGTGTGGCTATGTGACTTGAATGTGTTATCTCCTGGGAAGGTGATCATATTATTCCCATTTTAAAGAGAAAGAAACTGAGGTTTAGGGAAGATAAGTAATTTGGTAGTTTACTTAAGTCAAAAAGCTGCTAAGTATGATTGGGATTACTCTGGGAAAAAAAAAAAAGAAGCTTTCATTTATCTTAAGGAGACTTTATATCTTGAAACATACTCCGTCTCATTAGCGTTCCAAATGTCTGCAATCAAATGCTACGAAGACCCCCTGGGAAGCCTCTGCCATCTGGCCACCTATTTCCCAGCCTGACTATTCCCATCCTTTCCCAGTAGGGGGCGTGGAGGAAGGAAGGAAGCTACACACAGCCTCTTCACTGGGTTTCCCTGAGCTCATACCAGGTAGCTGCAGAGAATCAAGGATCTTCAGAATTGGAAGGGCCTGATGAAATGGGGTCCCACCTCCCCCATGCTACAGATGCAGAACCTAGGGCTCAAATAAGAGAAGCAACAGGGCCAAACACATCCACCTCATAAGAGACATGCTTCCTCACTCCCAGCCTAAACTCCCTAGCACTCTCCTCAACATGCCAGGTGACCTCCTATACACTCAGTTGAAAACCAGGCACCTTATGCATTGAGAGAGATGTCATTTCGTCCATCTCAAATCTGCTGCCATTTAATTTCATGAGGCAGGATAAATAGGAACACCCACTTGGACTTTGCGGAGCCCTTCATTACTTCATTTGCCTCTACCTTGGTCTCTCACCGCTCCACGCATCTCTGTAATATACAGCTCTAATCATGCGCATTCTCTCTGCCAGTGAGATCCATCCTCTTGCCTCTGCTCCCATCTCAATCCTGATGCCTCTAATCAGCTCCACTGCCCTTCGCTGGCCTTTCGCCCTCTCATTTATATCCTCATTGAGGTAAGACAGCTGGCCTTGGCTGCTGTATTCAAGGTGAGGATGTACCACCGATTTATAGAATGGCATAATAATATTTCCGCATCTCGTTCTCTATCCCCTTCACACAGTCCTGTGTCTTATCACGGCTCTGACCGCCACTGGGCATGGAGCAGATGTCTTCATTGAGCTGCTCATAATGACACTGGCTGTAGATCTCTCTTTCTTTCTTTCCTTTTTTTTACCTCTTTCTCTCCGTTGAACACAGGCATTGCAGTTAATGCAGAGGCCACTGGTGTGTGTGTAGAATTTAAATCGCTGCCTTCCAGTGAGCATTGGCTAGCCCTGGCATGCAATGCAGATAATTTCCTGTCAGAGAAATTCCTTAAGGCAGCTCTGATCCCCACACCACTTGAGCCCCCGGTTTAAGGGTGTTTGATATGAGAGGCCACTCTGCCACCTGAGAGCTCCTGGATTTCCAGGACAATAAGTCAGCTTTCCAAGATAAGCAGACATTGATTTGCTGAGCTATGGAGATTAGACCCTGGGAATATGCTCTTCTCTTTCAAGGCTGTAATTGATGCCACCAAGATCAGGTCAAGATGGTGGTAGATCCTGGTCCTCTCTTAATATTTGCGACTAAATCCCAATGCTAATGGTTGTATTCTCAGATGTTTTAGCAAAGAACTCAAGTCTGTGTTCGGTGTATCACTCGCAGAGTCTGTATTGGTCAGGGTTCTCCAGAGAAACAGAACCAGTAGGATATGTGCATATGTGTGCGTATAAACATTTATTTCAAGAAACTGGCTTACACAGTTGTGGGGACTGGCAAGCCTGAAATCCACAGGGCAGGCTAGAAGGCTAGAGATTTTCAAGCAGGAACTGATGCTACAGTCTTGAGGCAAAATTTCTCATTCCTCATTCCTCAGTTTTGCTCTTATGGTCCTTCAGCTAATTAGAGGAGGCCCATGCACATTATCAAGGATAATCTCCTTTCTATACAGTCAACTAAATATAGACATTAACCACCTCTACAAGATATCTTCACAGCAACACCTAGATTAGGGTGAGATTGAGTAACTGGATAGTATACCAAGATGACACATCAAACTAACCATCACAGAGTCAAAGGCAATAGGCTGGAGCCTGAGGGCCTCCTATCCAAATCTCCACCAGCCCAAGTGAGACCCCTTGCAGCCCATAAAATGTTAACCCCAGCCCTGAGCTTTCAAACAGAGCTGACCCAGAACAAGTCACAGCGCTGGTTCTGGGTATTTTCCCAGGACCACCTCAAACTTTACCCCCCTGCACCCCAGATCTTGAATTCCCTAATATTTTGGTGACACATTCAGGCTCTTTTCACTAGATCTGGGGACTTGTTTTCCTCCATGACTCTCAATAGCATGTGTATCCCAATTCGGGGTTCACTTCATTGTCTTCTTCTATCAGCCCCAACCTTGTAAACAGCTCGGTTCCACTGATTGGTCAAAGCTTCTCCAGGAGACAAGGGCTATTCAAGCAAAGAAAAGTAATTTATGAATGTGCAAGGAAGGATAGGAATTGGCCAGGCTCTAGCTGCTCAGATGGATGAAAGGGATGCAGGAAACAGTTCAGGTTTAGGGGTCAAAAAAGCCAGAGTCAAAATCCTGACACTTCCACTTACTTGCTGTGACTTTGGACACAATATTGAACCTAAGTCTTAGTTCTCCAGAGTGTTCAATAAGGACATAACCCTACTTCATAAATGTGGGGAGATAACAACACCTGCTCAGCAAATCCATGCCCAGCCCCGTTTCCATGAGTGGGCCAAATGACGAGCTCTCACATGTTAAGAGTGGCTGTTCCATGTGTCTAATACTGTGTAAAAAACAACCCCAACCCTATGTTCATAGCAGCACTATTTACAATAGCCAAGACATGGAAACAACCTAAATGTCCATCGACAGATGAACAGATAAAGAAGATGTGGTACATATAGACAATGGAATACTCCTTAGCCATCAAAAAGAATGAAATAATGCTATTTGCAGCAACATGGAGGGACCTAGAGATTATCGTACTAAGTGAAGTAAGTCAGAGAAAGACAAATACCATGTGATATCACTTATATGTGGAATTTAAAATATGATACAAATCAACATATCTACGAAACAAAAAGAGACTCACAGACATAGAGAACAGACTTGTGGTTGCCAAGGGGGAGGCGGATGGGGGAGGGAAGGATTGGGAGTTTGGGATTAGCAGAGGCAAACTATTATCTACAGGATGGATAAGCAACAAGGTCCTACTGTATGGCACAGGGGATATATTATATATTCAGTATCCTGTGACAAACCATAATGGAAAAGAATATATATATACACATATATGTGTGTGTGTATATATATATATATATATATATATATATACACACACACATATATGTGTATATATGTATATATGTCACTTTGCTGTACAGGAGAAATTAACACAATATTGCAAATCAACTATACTTCAATAAAATTTTTAATAAATAAATAAAAATAAAATAACAAAGCAAAAGAAAACAAAAGTCCCCAAAATACAGCAACATGAAATAATAGCGATCATGAATCTGCAATGTGGGCAGGGTTAAGGGACAGCTTGTCTCTTCTCCATATGGCATCTGCTAGGACAGCTTGACTGGGGTTAGAGGATATGCTTCCACGATCACTCCCTCGTATGACTGACAAATTGGTGCCCATGTTTCTTTCCCCATAAGCTCTTCTATGAGGTGGTGGGTTTCCTTGTACCATGGGAGTCCAAGAGCAAGTGTTCTAAGAAACAGGAGAGGGAGCTGCCAATCTCTCAAAGTCTGGGCCCAGAAAGTAATACAGCACTACCTCTGCTGTTTTCTATTGGCCAAATAGTCACAAAGCCTGCCTGGTTTTAAGGAGAGTAGACGTAAGCCATACTTCTCAACGCGAAGTGCGTCAAAGAATTTCTGACCCTGCTTAATCCACCAGTGTTCCAGTCAAAGTGGAGGAACAGGACCAGATTAACTTCTTACTTGAACCAACTAAAAACTGGGCAAAATATACAAACCAGCATTATTCAAGACAGTGGACATACAGCAATAAAGGCCAGCAATCCCTAAGAGACAGGGAGGAAAAAAAAAAAAAAGAGGTTAAGCCCTATGATTGCCCCAGTTTTCTGCCTGGGGGAAGTTTCCCAGACACAGCATAGGAAGAACAATTCAGGCAGAGTTCAGCTTTCTCTCTTAGCTGAGGTGACAGAGCTAGGTGTCTGCAAAAGCTAAAGTGGCTAGAGATTGCAGGGCAGAATACAGGAAAAGAGAAAGCTGCATACAGAGAAGGCTCCAGATATCTACAGAACATCCCCACCAAGTATTATGCTGAATATTAATCAGGGCATGTACAGGCATACCTTGGAAATACTGCAGGTTCAGTTCCAGACCATGACAGTAAAGTGAATATTACTAAGCAAGCCACACAAATTTTTTGGCTTCCCATTGCATATAAAAGTTATGTTTATACTATACTGTAGTCTATTGAGTATGTAACAGCATTGTCTAAAAAAACAATGTATACACCTTAATTTAAAAATACTTTATTGCTAAAAAATACTAACCATCATCTGAGCCTTTAATGAGCCAAAGCAGTAACATCAAAGATCACTGATCACAGATCACCGTAACAAATATGATAATAATGAAAACATTAGAAATATTGTGAGAATTACAACGTGACACAGAGATATAAAGTGAGCCAATGCTATTGAAAAACTGGTGCTAATATACCCTAGAACAAAACTCAAAAAAATTTATAGAAATGCAGCCAATAAAATCACAGCACTAGCAATGCATGTCACCCAATCAGAAATTTCCAGGTTTGCAAAGAAGCAGAAAACTACAACTCAAAAGGAGAAAAATTAATATATAAAAACTGACTCAGAAGTAACAGAGATCACAGAATTAGCAGACAAGGGCATTAAAATAGTAATGGACTGTATTCTACATGCTCAAGAAGCTTCAGGAAAAACTGAACATATTAAGTAAATATAGGGGAAAGTATTAAAAAAATACCAAAATCTAACATCTAGAGATGAAAAGTACAATATTGAGATGAGAAATACATTGAGTGGTGTTAATGGCAGATTAGAGGAGCTCTCAGAAGAAAATATTAGTTGAATTGAAGACATAGCAATAGAAACTATTCAAAACTAAACACAGAGAAAAAAAAATTAAAAATAAACAAAGCCTCCATGAACTGTGGGACAACCTTAAGCAGTCCATAAATGGACTTGATGAAAGTCCATAAATGGACTTGATTTATGGTTTTGATGAAAACCATAAATCCACACATCCAAGAAGCTCAATAAACCCCAAGCAGAAGAAACATAAAGAAAACCACTTTAAGGCACATCATAATCCAATTGCTTAAAACCAGTGATAAAAAGAAAATCTTAAAGGCAGTGAAAGAAAAACACTGTGCACAGTTATTCATTGGAAACAGCAGGAAGGCAATGGAACGACATCTTTAAAATGCTGGAGGAATCCACAGTGGATAATCCTTTGTATTAGTTTCCTAGGGCTGCTCTAAAGTATACTACAAAGTAGATAACCTCTACTTTAACAAAGTAGAGGCTAGAAGTTTGAAACCAATGTGTCAGTAGGGCTGGTTCGTTCTGGAGATTCTGTGGAAGAATCTGCTCCATGCCTCTCTCCTAACTTCTGGTGGTTGCCAGCAACTCTTGGCTTATAGGTATCACTCCAATCTCTGGCTCAGTCATGACATGGCCTTCTTCCCTGGATCTCCACTGGATCTTCAAATCTTTCTCTCCTTACAAAGACGCCACTCATTGGATTTAGGACCTACCTTTTTCCAGTATGACCTCCTCTTACCTTACATCTTCATTGTATCTGCAAAGACCCTATTTCCAAATAAGGTCACCTTTACAGCTAACAGGGGTTAGGACTTAAATATGTCTTGTTGGAGAACACAGTTCAACCCGTTATATTCTTTTCTGGTCTCCCAGTGAATGGAGAGGGTCCAGTGGAGCTTTTGAAAGTCCTGGGGAAGGACCGAGTCACTAGATGGAAGAAGCCTGGATCCCTGAATCATATTGTGGAAGGCCACCCTAGAAGAATGTGACTGAACTGGGACACAAGTGAAAATATATTTTCACTAAAGCATTAGTGTGATAAGCCACTAAGACTGTCATGAGGACTATTATAAGCTACCATCATGGGGATTAAGTGAGATTACGCACGGAAAGGACCTAACAAGTGAAAGATGCTAAATAAATGGTAGCATGATTATGACATTATTAAAGGGAAGAGAGAATAATGAGTCTATATTAATTCTCAAGCTGGGCTGTCTGTGAACTTTGGGGAACACCTGGACCAGTGACAGGCTTATACTGTATTAACAAAAGACTTTGATCCCAATAAGAATAAATTATTAAGTAAAAGGGCAGAGATGGCTTTTAGGTCCCTGCAAGGCGTGGCATTGCTCTCACTGTACCAAAATTCTCCTCCTGTTCCTAAAGAGTAATTGAGTTAGCCAGTTTACCTAGGTAATCATTAGGCAGAGCAGAAAGGTGATTCAAACTAAATGTTTGACCCAGTTAACTGGCAAATTCTGTTACAACAAACTCTGATACATAAAAGTCTCGGTTTCTGGCTGAGCCAGGGAGGAAATCTGATCTTCTGCTGTTTCCAAGGAAAATCAGTTTATAAAATTATTTTCTGTTTCCCATATATCTTCTGAAATAACTATAGACCAAATAACCAATTGATTTGGAGCCATTTTTCACTCTCATCCAAAACAGAGAGAGATTTCATTCCCATCCAAAAGGAAAAATGTTAAATCACATGTGAATTGCAGATATAAGTATTTAAAGACTGTTTTCCTGTTTTGTTTGTGAATAATTTTTCATTTTATGAAGGAGCCAAATATTTCAGTAGGTAAAATCAATAGCAGCCACCAGAGCGGATGTAAAATTCTCCAGGCTTAATACGGTTTCATGCATGGCTGTCGAAGCTGAATGTCTTAAGGGAACAAATAGTGAATTCCCTCCCTTAGAAGAGATGTATGAATTAGAGCCTTTTCTTTTGAAAACTAATCTGCTGTATAATGGTTCATTCATTCAACAAATAATTATTAAGCACTTATTGTATGCTACGTACTACATTAAGTGTTTGGAGTACACAAAAAATAAAAGCAGGGACCTACTCCAGGGGGAAGAGATTTTAGCAAAATAATAACTAAATTTAAAGAGGGCTTAGTAAATTTCAAGCACTGTTCTAAGCACTTTGTAATGTTGATTCATTCATTCATCACAACCTTAGGAGGTGATATAAACATGACTATTTTACAGATAAGGAAACTGAAGCACAGAGAGTTCAGATTGCTAGTCCTACAGCTTAGATGGTTGTAGAGCCAAGATATGAATCCAGGCAGCCATATTCTAGAGACCCTGCTCCTCTTATGCACAGAATAAATATGCAAGTACATCATTTCACCAGTGTGACCAGAGATAAGCTCTAAGAATCTTGATGACAAGATTCTATGTCTATATCTCATTTTGTTATTGTTTTTTCCCAGTTCCTAGCAGAGTTCCTAGCATGTAGCAATTATTGTTTTAATTATTGAATGAAATACTAAAATAGATTAATAGAGAGAGTAATCTGGTATACCCAAACAGGCAGCTCCTACATTTATCTGGGGAAATCCTGGAAGGCTTCACAGAGAAGGTGCTTTTGAGCTGGGTGCTTCTGGAAAGTGGAGTTAGGCATTTGATAGGTCCATCCAGGGGAAGAAAGACATTCTGGGAAGCAGGAGTAGCACGTCCAAAGGCAGAGAGGCAGGCGAAGCACGGACAATTAAGGGAATTATAGTTTACAATTATTAGAGAGAAGGGTAACAGATGATTCATGCAATGTCAGTCTTTTTCCTAAGCAAGAAGTGTTTCTCAGACAACTTCCTGAAGGCTCTAAAAAAGAGAGTTGTTGGGAATTCCCTGGCGGTCCAGTGGTTAGGACTCTGTGCTTCCACTGCAGGGGGCAAGGGTTTGATCCCTGGTCGGGGAAATAAGATCCCGCATGCTGCAAGGAGGATGACCAAAAAATAATAATAATATTAATTATTTAAATTTTAAAAATTAAAAAAAAAGAATTGTTTTGGTGCTTTTTTTCTTCATTCTTGGGAAAAAAATCAGGTTCTTGGGGGGTATGTTTTCCTAAAGATGCTGCTTTTAAACTAAACTTTTAGGTCAGTGCTTTCTAACATGTCCCTGGAGACGAGCTGGGCCAGGGCCGCCAGCCTCCCCTAGATCTGAGAGTCAGCATTTTGGTCCACCAGGAATTCTAGGTCAAGGCCTCCCAATGGGAAGCTCTTTCTGAGGTGGAAAAAGTCACCCAAACTTTGGCAAAAGTTGTTGTACATGAAATTCCATCCATGGAGGTGTCAGGAAAGAAATGAAGAGAGACCATCACTAAACTCTTGCTTTCTGTAGACCAAGTTGGTGTCTGAATTTGCAAATCACTTAAGGGTCTGAGCTGAGAAGGGCAGGGAACCAGTGGTTATGGGAAAGTGACTTAACAAAAGCAGCAACAAGGGAAAGAGGTTTGGAAACTTGCCAAGGTAGGAGAGAATGAACTGAACCCCAAACAGAAGGTCCTGCCACCATCTCCAATCCATGCAAAAAATAAAGTCAAGAAAGTCTTGAATCCTCCTCTCTTAATTACTTTCTTCTAACTTCCTTGATTTTGGTGCTGCCCAGAGAGTCCATGGTTACCTGATGGATTCTGTGCCCTGCTCAAGGAAACCATGCTGTGCTCAACCAGCTTCCTAACTCTTGTTATTCTCATCTGCTCAGACGATTTGGGTTCCAGAACCTGACTTCTTGTTCATGGGGGTGTTTTGTTCCCCTTATATAACCAAGGAGCCAAGGGCATTGCTAATGTCTGATATCTGAGTTTCTAGAAGGATTCAGACAAAGAAAATACTTATTCTCCATGAACATTCCCAGCCAAGCGTTCAATCAGAAAGCATATATTAAGTACCTATGACTTACTAGGTTCAGAGTATCAGGATAAATACTGTGGTTATATAAAATGGTTACAGACAATTTTTAATTCCTTCCAAGAATATATGTTCAACTTGGAGTTGATTGATAGAAAAAGAAAGGAGAGAAGGAAGGAGGGAAGGAATGAAGGAAGGAAGGGAAGAAGGAAAGAAGGAAGGAAAGGAGGGAGGGAGGGAAGGAAGGAAAGGAAAAAAATAAAGAAAAGCATGTAATTTAATTGGTGTTTCCCAGATCACCAGCTTAGAACTAACATCAGGGTATTCATTTATTTCAGCACAATTGTTTGGTATCTCAGCCCCTGTAAATTTTTTTTTCTCTGAATCAAAATAGGGAAATTATTATAGAGATGTTTCTTCCTGTCCTGTGTGGTCTCTCATTCCCAGATCACTATGATACTGCCCCTTGCTTCCTGAAGAATCTATGGGCCTCATGGAAACATCCCTGCCTTACTCCAAGAATCTGTCAACAGCCTGAAGAGTCTACCTGCTGCCCCTTCCATGACTGCATCTGTGCCCCATGGACAGCCTACCCTTCCTAGACCTCCCTACCTTGGGCAGAGCTTCAGCATGAGCAGGACCTGGAAGAAACCAGTGCCTTCTTATGTCAGAAGCAGGAAGAGGCTTGTCCCACCACCACCTGGGGACACTTGTTCAACTGATGCTCAATTTAAGGGACCAGGGAAGTCTACCTCTGGACCTCTTGCTTCTCCTTCCTTTCTCCCTGTATATCCATGGGAAGCCCTCTGTCCCAGGTCACCAGGAAGGAGCCATTCCCCCTGCTCTGGGCTGGAGGAAGGTGTTTTCTCACAGGTAGCTTCTGTTCTCTGGCTGATACTTGGTCCTACATCTTGGTCCCTTTTTCTTCCCTCTGCCACAGTCATTCCAAGATGATTGGCTTCCAGTGTCTATTCCCCCATCCAAACCTTTCTGATTCCCACCCGCAGATTTTCCTTTTACTTGGAGCTAAGGGGAGATGCTACACATAGCAAGAAATGCTACAAGGCACCATATGTTAAATGGCAAACCCACTGAAGAGGATTTAAGATCTACAGGCATTTAAGGATGTAAGAATCATTGTGAATGTGGGAGGCCCCGAACTGTAGGACTCAGCCTGGGTCATGAAGGATGAGTAACATTCAGATAAGTGCATAAAAGGAGGAAAGACATTCTTGAGGGTGTGGACACTGAGCAAAAACAGGAAAAAAAGAGCAAGATAGAATACCAGCACAAGCCAGGGCAAGACTGCTCTAGATGCTTTCAGGGGAAAATAAGAAGCTGGACCCATTATTCATTCATCAGGGCCCTTCTCCAATGCCAGGCTCTCTATGAAGCCTTTCCCGGAACCCTCAAACACAAGGATACTGTTACTGTGAAATCTCTTTTGCTCACCTAGTGATGTTTCAATGCATTTTAATTTGTGACCATTTTTCTCATCATTTTTACCTCATTACTATCTTCTTCAGGTGCTATGGCATCTTGAGCTTTGTGGAAATATTAATATCTTAAGACCTATAATGTATGCATATCATATAGCACACAATTAGGGTAGCCATATGCTTTATCTTCCAAACTAGGATACTTTGGGGAGTAAAAGGAGATCAACCAATAATTACTCCAAGACAACCTGGCATTAACCAATATTGTCCCAGGCTGATGAGTTAAAGGCCGATCATCGATTAAGGGATGCAAAAGGGTTTTGTGTTGAAGTTGGTTGAGAGGGCTGTCTTACGGTGGCTCTTGTGCAGCCTCAATATTTCTATCCAAGGCAGCTACTCTCCACTGAGCATCCAGACTTTTCTACTAGCAGAAGGAAGATATATTCTTTCAATAGCATATTTATTTTATAAACAAGCAATAACCACATTTTTCCTATCTGCCAGACACTATAAAATGCAGACAATGCATAAGTAAAAAAGCATGGCTGTTTGTCTTCTGAGAGCTCATAGTCTAGAAAGAGTCCATTTATTCATTCACTCACCCATTCATTCATTTAAAATGTTTATTAAAAGCCTATCAGGCATCAGGTCAGGAACAACTGCCTCAGTCCTTGCCCTGATGGAGCTCCCAGATTGTAACCCAGGCAGCAGACTGAGGACAGATGATTAATAAAGTTATTTATGAGCTACAATGTTGGCCCAAAGGAAAGAGGTAGCAATTATGCTTGGATGAGTTAGTGGGACTTTACAGAGAAGAAAAAAAACAAAGATGTAATCACCAGGCAAAAGAGGAGGGAAAGATAGTTTAGAAAGAGGAAATAGCAGAAGCAAAAGTTTGAGGCAGGAAACAGCAAGGTCAGACATGAGAGTGGAGAGTAAGTGAGGGCTGAACCACAGTGGGACCTAGGGGCCAAGCTTAGTACTTTAGATGTGACCCATTAGTCAACCAGAGGTCAAGGAAACTCAGCATCAGGGCCGTGCCATGATTGTGTATGTATTTTATTTTATTTATTTTCTGAATTTTATTTTATTTATCTATTTTGTAATATAGCAGGTTCTTACTAGTTATCAATTTTATACATATCAGTGTATATATGTGAATCCCAATCTCCCAATTCATACCCCCACCACCCCCACCCCCTGCTGCTTTCCCCACTTGGTTTCCATACATTTGTTCTCTACATCTGTGTTTCTATTTCTGCCTTGCAAACCAGTTCATCTGTACCATTTTTCTAGATTTCACGTATATGCATTAACATACGATATTTGTTTTTCTCTTTCTGACATACTTCAATCTGT
Source organism: Delphinapterus leucas (assembly GCF_059928025.1). Lineage (NCBI taxonomy): Eukaryota > Metazoa > Chordata > Mammalia > Artiodactyla > Monodontidae > Delphinapterus > Delphinapterus leucas. The sequence goes on along the minus strand of NC_143130.1, from coordinate 43,129,507 downwards.
AATGACAGTCTCTAGTTCCATCCACGTCTCTACAAATGACTCAATTTTGTTCCTTTTTATGGCTAATATTCCATTGTATGTATGTACCACATCTTCTTTATCCATTCATCTGTCGATGGGTACTTAGGTTGCTTCCATGAGGTGGCTATTGTAAATGTGCTGCAATGAACATTGGGGTGCATGTGTCTTGCTGAATTATGGTTTTCTCTGGGTATATGCCCAGTAGTGGGATTGCTGGGTCATATGGTAATTCTATTTTTAGTTTTCTAAGGAACCTCCATACTGTTCTCCATAGTAGCTGTATCAATTTACATTCCCACCAACCGTGCAAGAGTGTACCCTTTTCTCCACACCCTCTCCAGCATTTGTTCTTTGTAGATTTTCTGATGATGCCCATTCTAACCAGTGTGAGGTGATACCTCATGGTAGTTTTGATTTGCATTTCTCTAATAATTAGCGATGTTGAGCAGCTTTTTGGCCACCTGTATGTCTTCTTTGGAGAAATGTCTATTTAGCTCTTCCGCTCATTTTTTGATTGGGTTGTTTGTTTTTTTAATATTGAGCTGCGTGGGCTGTTTATATATTTTGGAGATTAATCTTTTGTCCATTGATTCATTTGCAAGTATTTTCTCCCATTCTGAGGGTTGTCTTTTCATCTTGTTTGTAGTTTCCTTTGCTGTGCAAAAGCTTTTAAGTTTCACTAGGTCCCATTTGTTAATTTTTGTTTTTATTTCCATTACTCTAGGAGGTAGGTCAAAAAAGATCTTGCTGTGACTTATGTCAAAGAGTTTTCTTCCTATGTTTTCCTCTAAGAGTTTTATAGTGTCTGGTCTTTAATCCAATTAGGTCTTTAATCCATTTTGAGTTTATTTTTGTGTATGGTGTTAGGGAGTGTTCTAATTACATTCTTCTACATGTAGCTGTGAAGAGACTGTCTTTTTTCCATTGTATATCCTTGCCTCCTTCATCATAAATTAGTTGACCACAGGTGCGAGGGTTTATCTCTGGGTTTTCTATCCTGTTCCACTGATCTATATTTCTGTTTCTGTGCCAGTACCATATTGTCTTCATTACTGTAGCTTTGTAGTATAGTCTGAAGTCAGGGAGTCTGATTCCTCCAGCTCCGTTTTTTACCCTCAAGATTGCTTTGGCTATTCAGGGTCTTTGGTTTCGCCATACAAATTTTAAGTTTTTTGTTCCAGCTCTGTAAGAAATGCCATTGGTAATTTGAAACGGATTGCCTTGAATCTGTAGATAGCTTTGGGTAGTATAGTCATTTCCACAATATTGATTCTTCCAATCCAAGAACATGGTATATCTTTCCATCTGTTTGTGTCATCTTTGATTTCTTTCATCAGCGTCTTCTAGTTTTCTGAGTACAGGTCTCTTACCTCCTTAGGTAGGTTTATTCCTAGGTATTTTATTCTTTATGTTGCAGAACGGGATTGTTTCCTTAATTTCTCTTTCTGATCTTTCATTGTTAGTGTATAGGAATGAAAGAGATTTCTGAATTAATTCTGTATCCTGCAACTTTACCAAAGTCATTGATTAGCTCTAGCAGTTTTCTGGTGGCATCTTTAGGATTCTCTATGCATAGTATCATGTCATCTTAAAACAGTGACTGCATTACTTCTTCTTTTTCAATTTGTATTCCTTTTATTCCTTTTTCTTCTCTGATTACCATGGCTAGGACTTCCAATACTATGTTGAATAATAGTGGTGAGAGTGGACATTCTTGTCTTTTTTCTGATCTTAGGGGAAATGCTTTCAGTTTTTCACCACTGAGACTGATGTTTGCTGTGGGTTTGTCGTATATGGCCTTTATTATGTTGAGGTAGGTTCTCTCTATGTCCACTTTCTGGAGAGTTTTTATCATAAATGGGTGTTGAATTTTGTCAAAAGCTTTTTCTGCATCTATTGAGATGATATATGGTATTTATTCTTCAGTTTGTTAATATGGTGAATCACATTGATTTGCGTATACTGAAGAATCCTTGTATGCCTGGGATAAATCCCAATTGATCATGGTGTATGATCCTTTTAATGTGTTGTTGGATTGTGTTTGTTAGTATTTTGTTGAGGATTTTTGCATCTATATTCATCAGTGATATTAGTCAGTAATTTTCTTTTTTTTTTTGTAGTATCTTTGAATGGTTTTGGTATCATGGTGATGGTGGCCTCATAGAATGAGTTTGGGAGTGTTCCTTCCTTTGCAATTTTTTGGAAGAGCTTGAGAAGGATGGGTGTTAGCTCTTCTCTAAATGTTTGATAGAATTCACCTGTGAAGCCATCTGGTCCTGGACTTCTGTTTGTTGGAAGATTTTTAATCACAGGTTCATTACTTGTCATTGCTCTGTTCATATTTTCTATTTCTTCCTGGTTCAGTCTTGGAAGGTTAAACCTTTCTAAGAATTTGTCCATTTCTTCCAGGTTGTCCATTTTATTGGCATAGATTTGCCTGTAGTAGTCTCTTAGGATGCTTTGTACTTCTGTGGTGTCCATTGTAACTTCTCCTTTTTCATTTCTAATTTTATTGATTTGAGTCCTCTCTCTCTTTTTCTTGATGAGTCTGGCTAAAGGTTTATCAATTTTGTTTATCTTCTCAAAGAACTAGCTTTTAGTTTTTTCATCTTTGCTATTGTTTCCTTTGTTTCTATTTCATTTATTTCTGCTCTGATCTTTATGATTTCTTTCCTTCTACTAACTTTGGGTTTTGTTTGCTCTTCTTTCTCTCGTTCCTTTAGGTGTAAGGTTAGACTGTTTATTTGAAATTTTTCTTGTTTCTTAAGGTAGGATTGTATTGCTATAAAATTCCCTCTTAGAACTGCTTTTGCTGCATACCATAGGTTTTGGATCATCATGTTTTCATTGTCATTTGTCTCTAGGTATTTTTTGATTTCCTCAGTGATATCTTGGTTATTTAGTAACATATTGTTTAGCCTCTATGAGTTTGTGTTTTTTACGTTTTTTTCCCTGTAATTTATTTCTAATCTCATAGTGTTGTGGTCAGAAAAGATGCTTGATATGATTTTAATTATCTTAAATTTACCGAGGCTTGATTTGTGACCCAGGATGTGATCTATCCTGGAGAATGTTCCATGTGCACTTGAGAAGAAAGTGTAATCTACTGTTTTGGGATGGAATGTCCTATAAATAGCAATTAAGTCTATCTGGTCTATTGTGTCATTTAAAGTTTGTGTTTCCTTATTAATTTTCTGTCTGGATCATCTGTTCATTGGTGTAAGTGAGGTGTTAAAGTCCCCCACTGTTATTGTGTTACTGTTGATTTCCTCTTTTATAACTGTAAGCATTTACCTCATGTACTCAGGTGCATATATATTTATAATTGTTACATCTTCTTCTTGGATTGATCCCTTGTTCATTACGTGGTGTCCTTCCTTGTCTCTTGTAACATTCTTTATTTTAAAGTCTATTTTACCTGATATGAGTACTGCTACTCCAGCTTTCTTTTGATTTCCATTTGCATGGAATATCTTTTTCCATCCCCTCACTTTCAGTCTTTATGTGTCCCTAGGTCTGAAGTGGGTCTCTTGTAGACAGCATACACATGGGTCTTGTTTTTGTATCCATTCAGCACGCCTCTGTCTTTTGGTTGGAGCATTTAATCCATTCACATTTAAGGTAATTATCAATATGTACGTTCCTATAACCATTTTCTTAATTGTTTTGGGTTTGTTTTTGTAGCTCCTTTCCTTCTCTTGTGTTTCCCACTTAGACAAGTTCCTTTAGCATTTGTTGTAGAGCTGGTTTGGTGGTGCTGAATTCTTTTAGCTTTTGCTTGCCCGTAAAGCTTTTGATTTCTTCGTCAAATCTGAATGAGACCCTTGCTGGTTAGAGTAATCTTGGTTGTAGCTTCTTCCCTTTCATCACTTTAAATATACCATGCCACTCCCTTCTGGTTTGTAGAGTTTCTACTGAGAAATCAGCTGTTAAACTTATGGGAGGTCCCTTGTATGTTACTTGTCGTTTTTCCCTTGTTGCTTTTAATAATTTTTCTTTGTCTTTAATTTTTTTCAATTTGATTACTATGTATCTCAGCATGTTTCTCCTTGGTCTATCCTGCCTGAGATTCTCTGCACTTCCTGGGCCTGGGTGGCTATTTCCTCTCCCATGTCAGGGAACTTTTTGACTATAATCTCTTCAAATATTTTCTCGGGTCCTTTCTCTCTCTCTTCTCCTTCTGGGACCCCTATAATGCAAATGTTTGTGTATTTAATGTTGTCCCAGAGGTCCCTTAGGCTGTCTTCATTTCTTTTCATTCTTTTTTATTTATTCAGTTCTGCGGCAATAAATTCCACCATTCTGTCTTCCAGGTCACTTATCCATTCTTCTGCCTCAGTTATTCTGCTATTGATTCCTTCTAGTGTATTTTTCATTTCAGTTATTGTATTGTTCATCTCTGTTTGTTTGTTCTTTAATTCTTCTAGTTGTTTGTTCTTTAATTCTTCTAGGTCTTTGTTGAACGTTTCTTGCATCTCAATTTTTGCCTCCATTCTTTTTCCAAGGTCCTGGATCATCTTCACTATCATTATGCTGAAATGGTTTTCTGGAAGGTTGCCTATCTCCACTTCATTTACTTGTTTTCTGGGGTTTTATCTTGTTCCTTCATCTGATACATAGTCCTCTGCCTTTTCATTTTTTCTCTTTCTGTGAATGTGGTTTTCGTTCCACAGGCTGCAGGATTGTAGTTCTTGCTTCTGCTGTCTGCCCTCTGGTGGATGAGGCTATCCAAGAGGCTTGTGCAAGCTTCCTGATGGGAGGGACTGGTGGTAGGTAGAGCTGGGTGTTGCTCTGGTGGGCAGAGCTCAGTAAAATTTTAATCAGCTTGTCTCTAATGGGTGGAGCTGAGTTCCCTCCCTGTTGGTTATTTGGCCTGAGGCAACCCAGCACTCGAGCCCACAGGCTCTTTGACTCTGGGAGGGCTCACACCAAGGAGTACTTCCCAGAACTTCTGCTGCCAGTGTCCTTGTCCCCGTGGTGAGCCATAGCCACACCCTGCCTCTGCAGGAGGAGACCCTCCAACACTAGTAGGTAGGTCTGGTTCAGTCTCCCATGGGGTCACCACTCCTTCCCCCTGGGTCCCGATGTGCACACTACCCTGTGTATGCCCTCCAAGAGTGGAGTCTCTGTTTCCCCCAGTCCTGCCGAAGTCCTGCAATCAAATCTCACCAACCTTCAAAGTCTGGCTCTCTGGGAATTCCTCCTCCCGTTACCGGATGCCCAGGTTGGGAAGCCCGACTTGGGACCCAGAACCCTCACGCCAGTTGGTGGACTTCTGTGGTATAACTGATCTGTTTGTGAGTCACCCAGCCAGCAGTTATGGGACTTGATTTTATTGTGATTGCACCTCTTCTACCATCCCACTGTGGCCTCTCCTCTGTCTTTGGATGTGGGGCATCCTCTTTGGTGAGCTCCAGTGTCTTTCTGTCGATGATTGCTCAGCAGTTAGTCGTGATTCCGGTGCTCTCACAAGAGGGAGTGAGCTCACATCCTTCTACTCCACCATCTTGAACCAATCTCTGTGTATGTATTTTAGATAGATTATTATTTTGAGGGACAAAACTCTTCTAAGAGTTAATTTGCAGGAATTCAATGTGGACAGTAGCCCATGACATACACTACCTGCCCTTCCTTGCTTAGTCTAGGTTCCTGGATGCAGCATATGTCCACAGACTCTCCCTGTACCTGGAGGAACATCATTATTTTCCAAGATGCCCTCTCCTAGATGCAAGGGGTGTTTCCACAAACAAATGCCCAATTGTGCTCAGAGCCCTAATATGTAGAACCTAAAGATTCTAAGAAAGTCCCCCAAATAAGCCTACCTGTAGGAGTGGAGAGGAACCTTCATGAAACAAAGTCTTGTTAGCTGTTGTGATTCCCCAGAATTGCTGACAGCTGAATTGTTAGGTAGATGTGAGCTCCCATGACCAGGGACTATACAGCCTCATGAAAATAGCATCATTACGAGATCTGATTTTACTTCTATGCCCGTTTTGCAGTCACCTAGAGTAATGATGTCTGTCTTGGCCAGAGGGGCATGGATGAGAGTTATTCTCAAGGTCAAACAATCTGCTAGTGGCCACTAGTCTTATCCCCTTATCCCCACATCTACTTCGTGCACCAGACTGGTCTCATTTCCTCTCTCATGAGGCAGCTTGTACTGCCCAGATCTAACTTTTGATCTTAGACCTAAGGCTCTGAGTTCTTAAATCTACAGTATTTGCTTAATTCATAAGGACTATGCAAGGAATGAAAATTAGGCCATTTCCCCTGTGCTCCCAAATGACCCTGATGCCTCATGCTGTAACAGGATAATTCTGGACTAGTTTTTCAAAGACTGAGAATTCCTTTTTCTAATGCTTTTCACAAAGAATTAAACTCCAGTAGGGACTTCAGTTAATCTGCTAGAAATTATCTAACCATCTCTATCTGGCTCTCTCCACTCTCACCCTCCTTTTTATAAAATTCTTTTTTTAAGAATTGTGACAGGTCATGACAACAGAGATATCACACTATCTTAGCAAAGGGTATCTCAGCTTCAAAAGCTTATAATTCACTTCTTTTATTTTCTAAGTTTGCCTGTGTTTTCCTGTGTTGCCCTGAGGTGACGGATTTATTCATTGATTCACTCACTCATTCACTTAAAAATAAATGTATTAAATGCCACTATACGCTAAGCGTTGATTTTTAGTTCTGGGCATATTATGGAAGACAAAAAGCAATGTTCTTCATAGGACTTATTTTCTAGAGCAGGTGTCAGCAAACTATCGCCTGTGGACCAAATCTATCCCACGGTCTGTCTTTGTAAATATAGTTTTAGTGGAACACAGCCACACTGATCCAGCGTACCACATGTCTATGGAGCTGAGTAGTTGTATGGCCTGCAAAGCCTAAAATATATCTGGCCTGTTCAGGGAAAGTTTTCTAAGCGTAGCTCTAGCAGACAAGTGAGACAGGTAATAAACAGGTAAAAAATATAAGATCAAGTATTTGTGAACCCTATAAAAATAAAGTGAGGTTGGACGATTGAGGACTATGATGTAGCTTGCACGAGGAAAACTAGTTCAGATAAGCTGGTCAGAGAAGTTCTCTGAGGGAGCGGCATCAAGGCCAAGACTAAAGGATGGGAGAAGAAAGACAAAGTGTTATCTGAGGGAACAGAGAGTGCAGATGCCCTGAGAAACAGAGTTAGCTTATTCTATTTGTAAATTCTAGTTAGCAAACTCCAGTCAGAATGGAGAGGGGCTAAGGAGGAAGAGGAAATATACATAATATAATGCAACAAAGTTGTATTGCATTGTATGTATTTCCTTTTTCTGGCCTTGATAATGGTGGACTCCTGAAGATGGGAAGATCCAGGAAAACAAATCGCAACAGTTCTTGGACCATCATTGCTTCTTTTTGCACAGCTTCCATTTATAGACAGTTTCTTCTTATCTTTGTATCATTTGACAAACTACAAAGGATGGAAAATGCGAGAGAGAAGCACTAAGTGGACCACACTTCCAACATGGCCATGATAAAATGACTCATGTGGACGACATGTCACCCCAGTTCCTCTACCCGCCATCAACATGACTTAAGATATAAGACACTTTAGTGTGTGTTGTGAAGAGAGGGTGGATTTGGGTGTCAAGCAGATGCTTTCCAGGCTGACGAGCCACTTACCTTCTCTGAGTCACAATTTTCTAATCTAGAAAATGCAGTTAATAATGCCAACCTTTGAGGATTTTTATAAAGAATAAATGGCATAATGCATGCGAAAGTGACTGGCTGGGTTCCTGGATGCTTCCTGCATATGATTTTCCCCCTCTCACCCCTCTTCCCGTCCTCCTTCACCAGGGGCACAGCACAGTTTGTGTTGATTCATGACCTAACAACTCTGGCTCCTTATGATCTTTTATCAGTCTGTCAAGCATCCCCAGAGGCAGCACTGCCTGCCTTCAGTGTAAGGGGAGTGTTGACATGAGAGATGAGCACTGCCAGCTCACACATCTTGCTGATACCCGGGAGGAGGCAATGGATTAGCCTTTGAGTACAAACATTTCACTTCTCCCTCTAGAGGCTTCTCTGCCTGAGCCCACCCAGCCTGCTTCTAGACAATGCAAAAATCACCGCCCAATCTGGTTAAGTTGGAACAAAAGAGTCTTTTGACAGAAATTGATCAATTATTTAACATTATTCAGGCCTCGGTGAATCCTGAACCAGGAGCCTCAGCATCGTTTAGGAGGTGGTTAGAAATGCAGAATCTCAGGTCACACCTCTGACCCACTGACTCAGAATCTTCATGTTCACAAGATCCTCACATGATCTATATGCACATTAAAGTATGAAGACCACTGGGACAGACCAGGGTTTCTTTATTCAGCTTTTATACAGATGTCTCAACCACATCCCCAGAGAGTGTTTTCCCTGGTCTGGAATTTTTTACAAGCTTCATGGATGATTCTCATGTGCAGTCAGGGTCAAGAACTACTGGACTACAAACTGCTCATCTAGGCTGACACTCTCTGAAGTCTCAGCAATGTTCACAGTCAGACCCCAAATCCCAGAGTGAATGCCTAACAGAGTTGGGATTAGATATGTAGCCTCCAAATGCCCAGTCTACATTCATTACTCTGTAACCCATTGTTCTTTCCTGGGCAGATGCATAAGGAGGTTAAGTTCACTCATATGATGATATGTTAATTTATTATGACAGTTTCAGAATTTCTAATCCTAATCCATTGAATCTACCCAAATCAAACTCTCAAAAAAAGCTATCTTGCAATACTTGTTTTCAAGAATATAGTGAGCACAGATGATTTCATGAAGTATCTTCACCATATCTTTCCCTCTGAATAAATGTTGATGCCCAGTTCTTCCTACAATATTCTGTGTACTAAACTAATGCTCTCCTTTCTTCCTCTGATATCCACCTTTCTCTGCTGGTTTAACTTTTAGATTCAATCCATCTTCAAAGCCCCAAACCAAAAATAGACATTTTTTTATGACCTTTTCTCTGATTCCTCTAAAAATGGACTTTTCCTTCCTGAAAATATCCCTGTTGGATCATATGAACCTCTATGAAAGAGAATGGCTGAGGTGGTGCTCCAAAAATAATCCAAGTGCCCCATCCCTACATTCTCCAACTTACTTGCAGCTAGTTTGGGGTTGTGCGAATGGTTCATGCCAACAGACGTGAGAAGAAGTTTTCTGTGCCACTTCTTGGCTGAGGCATTTAAGAGGAAGCATGCTAGCTCCATTTCTTTCTTCATTTAAGTAGAAAACTTGGAAGCCACATGTTTATATGGTAGTGTCACAAAGTGAAGAGAACCTAGATCCCTGTGCCATCAGATTGTGGACAGCCCCCAACCACTCACATTGGGCATAAAATTATTGTGCTAAGCCACTAAGATTGGGGTAGTGAGTCGTGGGTAACAGCAGCTGGCACTGCTAAACCTAACAAGAAGTCCATGACATTAATGCATATCAAACTTTAATGTGAATATGAATCACCTGGGGTTCTTGCTAAAATGTTAAAATTCAGCAGATGTGGGGAGGGACCTAAGATTCTGCCTTTCTTACAATCTTCTGATGCTATCAATGATGCTGGTCTTTGGGCAACAATTTAGTAGCAAGACTTTCTCCATTGCTCTACAGTACTTGCTCTTTCTCTCTCCAACTAGACCATAAGCTCTTGTTGGCATGTACCAGCATCCCTGCCACAAATATATGCAAGAAAGTTGAGAGCATCAGTGAAAATTGTGGAGCACAGCCCTCTGAAAATTCTCTTCTCCATAAAAGCAAAAAGAAAACTGGCAAAAATTTTATTAAAAATTTCTCCAACACTCTGGAAATTAATCAAAGTCTTGAAGCAATCTGGGGAACATGTATTCCCCCCATAAAAAATGGTACAATCTTACTAAGAACAGTGAGTTTTGTAACCTTTTAATTTGTCCTAGCCCTTCCAGCTATGTGTTAGCTTTGAAAAATAACTGACCAATTTCAAGTGAAAACTAATAGACTGGCAGCCATTGAGGGGAGCAAAATGAAGGGAACAAAAGAGTTTATAACCCTTTCAACTGCTCATTCTCAGAGTTCTGTAATTATGACCTATATAGTATCACTTACAAAGGTGTCTGCATTTGACATGATTCAGAAATCTAAAATTGTGGGGCTTTCCTGGTGGTGGAGTGGTTAAGAATCTGCCTACCAATGCAGGGGACACAGGTTCGAGCCCTGGTCCAGGAAGATCCCACATGTCGCGGAGCAACTAAACCTGTGTGCCACAACTACTGAGCCTGCGCTCTAGAGCCCATGAGCCACAACTACGGAGCCTGCGTGCCACAACTACTGAAGCCCACACATCTAGAGCCCATGCTCTGCAACAAGAGAAGCCACTGCAATGAGAAGCCCATGCACCACAACAAATAGTAGCCCCGCTTGCCACAACTAGAGAAAGCCCACATGCAGCAACGAAGACCCAACGCAGCCAAAAATAAATATAAATAAAATAAAATAAATAATTTTAAAACATTAAAAAAAAGAAATCTAAAACTGTGAAAATTATTTTCCCTGGGGAGATTATAAAAAATTATTATAAGTATGTGATTAACTGTGAAGCAGCCTGAGGTAGCAGATAACAGTTGGGGAAAATAACAGATGAACCAAAAAGCCTAAAAGAAAAAGCTGGGGGGTGAGATGTCCATAGGAGCTTTTCAAAGGTGTGATATATTCCTGGGAATCTAGATGGCCACATGCACACCCATGGAAGTACATGTGCCCAGGGTAGTAGTACTCTTGATAAGGAAAGACCCAAGAAGGTCCTAAGTTCTCACATCTGGCTAAACTTGAGACTCTCCTAGAGCAGGAAATGAAGGCTAACGCAGGGTCTCCAACTTCCTGGCTGAGTACTGAAGTTATACCCCAAACATGCACACAGAGTCCCTATGCAAAACTGGGAGACTTATTGGTTGCAACAATTAAGGATATCTCTGTCCAATCATTAGTTGACCACTAAGCTAACCAAGGAGAGATTTAAGTGTTCACACATGACAAAGAATACAGATTTTACTGTATTCTGCATTCTGTATTCTTATTTTACTGTAGTTAGAGTTCAGAAAAGTCCCTTAACAAAAGTAATAACAGCTACAAAAAACAGCAGCAGCAACAAACACTTGGGGGGCAAGAATTTGGTTTTCAGAGTTGCAGCATTATATTATTTAAAATTTCCATTTTTCTGGCTTCCCTGGTGGTACAGTGGTTAAGAATCCACCTGCCGGGGCTTCCTTAGTGGCACAGTGGTTGAGAGTCCACCTGCCAATGCAGGGGATGTGGGTTCATGCCCCAGTCCGGGAGGATCCCACATGCTGCCGAGTGGCTGGGCCTGTGAGCCATGGCTGCTGAGCCTGTGCGTCCGGAGCCTGTGCTCTGCAACGGGAGAGGCCACAACAGTGAGAGGCCCGCGTACCGCAAAAAAAAAAAAAAAAAAAAAAAAAAAAAGAATCCACCTGCCAATGCAGGGGACACAGGTTCAACCCCTGGTCTGGGAAGATCCCACATGCCATGGAGAAACTAAGCCCGTGCACCACAACTACTGAGCCCACATGCCACAATTACTGAAGCCCTCACGCCTAGAGCCTGTGCTCCGCAACGAGAGGCCACCACAATGAGAAGCCTGCACACTGCAATGAAGTGTAGCCCCCACTCACCACAACTAGAGAAAGCCTGTGTGCAGCAACAAAGACCCAACACAGCCAAAAATTAAAAAATTAAATAAATAAATTTTTTACAAATTTATTTTAAAAATTTATAAAATTTCCATTTTTCAATTAAAAATTACAACAGAAAAAAAATGAGAAAATATAGACAGTACACAAGGGAAAAAGTGATCAATATAAACTTTCCCTGAAGGAGTCCATTGAACTTGCTAGATGAAGACTGTAAGTTGGCTATTTTAAATATTTTTAAAGTGTTAAAAGAAACCATATTTAAATGATTTAAGGAGAGTACGAGAACAATACCTCATATGACAGAATATTAATAAAGAGATAGCAATTAGATGAAGGAAACAAATAGAAACTCTGGAGTTGAAAAGTATAATAAACTAAAATAAAAATACACACTAGGGTTCTCAACAGCAGATTTCAGCTAGCAGAAGAAAGAATTATAGAATTTGAAGATACGTCAATTGAGATTATCCAGTCTGAACAACAGAAAAAAAAAAAAAATGAAGAAAATTAGCAGTGCTTCAGAGACATCTGGAACACCAAAAGATGAGTAATGGGTGTTCCAGAAAGACAAAAGAGAAAGAAATGAGCAGAAAGAATATTTGAAGAAATAATGTATAAAATTTCCCAAATTTGATGAAAAACTTTAACCTACATATCCAAGAAAATCAAGTAACTCCATGTAAAATAAATTCTAAGAGATCTACACATAGACAAATTATAATCAAGATGTCAGAAGGAAAAGACAATGAGAGAATATTGAAAGCAGTGATATATCAACTCATCTTCAATAAGATAAACACCTGATTTCTTATCAGAAACCATGGAGCCCAGAAAGCAGTGAGATAACATATACAAGGTACTGAAAAAAGATACATATATATGTATATACGTGTGTGTGTGTGTGTATGTGCAATCTCTCAGTATATCACCAAGAATTCTATATACAGTACAACTATCCTAGAAAAGTTAAGATTAAGACATGTCTAGATAAATAAAAACTGAGAGAATATGTTAGTAGAAAATATGACTTGCAAGAAATACTAGAGTTCTTCAAGCTGAAATAAATGGAGACTACACAGTAAATTGAACCCACGTGAAATAATAAAGACAACTAGTAAAGGTAACTACATATGTAAAAATAAATGCCAATACACATGAGTTTTTATTTGTAACTCCTCCTTCTCCTATCTGATTTAAATACAACTGAAAAAAAGCAATGATCTGTAGTGATGAACACAAAATCTTGAGAACAAAAACCAGTTGTATAGTGTACACAATATACTAGAGTAATGAAAAATCTAAAAATAAAATTTTTAAAATATTTTCAATTTGCAGCAACACCAAAGAGTATAACTTAGGAATAAATTAAACAAAAGAAGTATACACTTCTTTTGAAGAAGTATACACTTCTTTGGAATTACAAGCGACCCAGAACAGCCAAAACAATCTATGAAAAGAACAGAACTGAAGGACTCACACTTCCTGATTTCAAAATTTACTATAGTAATCAAATGGTGTGATAGTGACATAAAGATAGACATACAGATCAATGGAATATAACTGATAGTCCATAAATAAATCCATACATTTATGGTCATTGGTTTTTTACAAGTCTTCCAAGAAAATTCAATGGGGAAAGAAGAGTTTTTTCGACAAAAGATGTTGAGACAACTGGATATCTACATGTAAAAGTATGAACTTAGATCCCTACCTCACACTATAAACAAAAATTAACTCAAAATGGATTAGACTTAAAAGTAAGAGCTATAACTATAAAACTCTTAGAAGAAAACATAGGAATAAACATTTGAAACCTTGGGCTAGGTAATGTTTTCTTAGATATGACACCAAAAGCATACACAACAAAAGAAAAAATAGAGAAATTAAACTTCATCAAAACTGAAAAACAATTGTGACTAAAACGACACAATCAAGAAAGTGAAAAATACAACCCATAGAATGGAAGAGAGATTTACAACACACATACACACACACACACGTGTATATACACATATATATGTATATATATACTGATCTAGTATCTAGAATATACAAAGAACTCTTAAAATTCAACAATAAAGAGACAATAACCCTTTTTTAATTGAAAAAGAGTCCAAATAGACACTTCTCCAAAGAAGTTATACAAATGGTAAGTACATCAAAAGATGGTCAACATAATTTGTCATTAGGGAAATGCAACTCAAAACCACAATGAGATCCTACTTCATATCCATGATGATGGCTACAGTAAAAAAGACAGACAATAATACATCTTGGCAGGTATGTTGAGAAACTGGAACACTCATACATTGCTGATGGGGATGTAAATTGTGCAGCCACTGTGGAAAAAAGTTTGGCAGTCACTTAATAAATGAAACACAGAATTACTGTATGACCTAGGAATTCCACTCCTAGGTACGAACCCAAAATAATTAAAAATATACGATCATACAGTAACTTGTACTCAAGAGTACATAATAGCATTATTCACGATGGCCCAAAGTGGAAACAACCCAATGGCCATCAACTGATGATAAAAAAAATGGGGTACATCTAAAAATGAAATGCTATCCAGTCATGCTAAAACATGATGAACCTTGAAAAGAAGCCAGACAAAATAAATCACATATTGCATAATTCAATTTAGATGAAATGTCTAGCATAGGCAAATCCAGAGGGAGAAAGTAGATTAGTAGTTGCCAAGGACTGGGAGAGGGAAGAATTGATAGTGACTACTAATGGGTATGGGGCTTGTTTTTGAGATGATGAAAGTATTCTTCTGGAATTAGAGAGTGGTGATGGTTTCACCATCTTGTGAAGATACTGAAAATGATTGAATGGTATATTGTGAAAGCAAAAGACATGGTATGTTAGTTACATTTCTATAAAAGCATAAAAAGGAATAAAAGAGAAATTCTTGAGTTGAAAAGTACATACAAAAACTCAATGACATGTAAACAAAATACAAGCAAAAAGAAATTTAAATAGGAAGGCAGGAGGAAAGAAGGAAGAATAGAGGGGAATAGAAATATTTTGTATTTGATTAGGAACACGACAGCACATCTAGAAGTTTCCTTAATAAACCTTGCTTTTCAGACTTTTCATATGCTATTTCCTCTCCCAGGACATTCTTTCCAGTCTGGTCTGCCCAGGGAAAGCTTAACTCCTTAAGCTCAAAATTTGACTCCAGTAAGAAGCATTGTTATCTTCCCTAGGCACTTAGTCTCTCATTTTTCTGTATAGTCAAAACACTTAGTTCTATGGCAGTGGGTCTGTATTTTCATTTTTATGTATTAATTAAGGCACAATTTACATAAAGTACACAAATTTTAAGGGTAGAGCTCAATTAATTTTTACATATGTATAGAGTCATGTGACTACACCCAGATCAAGATACAGTAAGTCCCCTACATACAAATGAGTTCTGTTCTGAGAGCACGTTCATAAGTCCAATTTGTTCATAAGTCCAACAAAGTTAGCCTAGGGACCCAACTAACACAATCGGCTATATAGTACTGTACTGTAATAGGTTTAAAATACTTTCCATGCAAATAATACATAAAAAAATAAAGAAAACATTTTAAATCTTACAGCACAGAACCTTGAAAAGTACAGTAGCACAGTACAAGAGCTGGCATCCAGGGGGTGGCATCGAGTGAACAGGCAAGAAGAGTTACTGACTGGAGGAGGGAGAGGAGGTGGGAGATGGTAGAGCTGAAGGGTCGTCAGCAATAGGAGATGGAGGGCAAGCTGCAATTTCACTCATGCCTGACGTTGATGGCACAGGTTCTGGCTCCTTGCTGGAACCAGATGCATATTCGCATCTTTGAAAGTTTGCAACTTGAAGGTTTGTATGTAGGGAACTTATTGTATAGAGGATTTCTAGCCTCTCAGAAGTCTGCCTTGTGCCCTCCCAGCTAGATAATCAAAGATAATCACTATTCTGACTTCTCTCTGAATAGATCAGTTATGCCTGTTTTTGAATTTTATATCTTTGGAATCAAATCATGCAATCTGAGTTCATTCCTGTCTGGATTTTTCATTCAACATTAGGTTTGTGAAATTCATCCATGTACTTGTGTGTAGCAGTCATGCATTATTTTTCATTGCTATGTAGTATTCCAATGCATGAATATACCAGAAGGTATTTACCTATTCAAATGGTGATGGATACGTAGGTGTGTTTCCATTTGGGGGCTGTCATGAATAAAGTCTCTAGGAACCTTCCTGTATATACCTTTTAGTAAACATAAGCACTCATTTCTGTTGGGTATAAACACACAAGTATAAGAGTTGGATTATTGCACATAACTATGTTTAGCTTTAGTAGACAGAAACACTTTTCCAAATTGGTTGGCCTGTTCTACAAACTCCAGAACAATGTATGAGAGCATGGAGCTATGTTTTAATTGCCTGCCTACATACCTTTCTCCTCACTACACTCTTAGCATCCTGAGGGCACAGATTATGTTCTTTCACCTCTAAGTACCCAGTACACTGTCTGACACGGAAGAAATAGGAAATAATTCTTGCAAGGCCCTATTCCAGGGACCAGCAACCCTTTTCTTTAAAGGACCTGTAGTAAATGTTTTAGGCTTTGCAGGTCATAAGTCTCGGTCACAACTCCTGAGCTCTGCCATTTAGCAGTACAACAGCCATAAACGATATGTAAACAAATGAGCTGTATTCTAATAAAACTTTATTTGTAAAAACAGGGAGTGGGTCAGATTTGGCCAGCAGTCTGTAATTTACCTACCCTTGCACTATACAACTCTCAGTCCTATCCTTTTCATTTCTCTGACCTCATCTCCTACCACCATCCCCCTCGTGCACCCCAGTACAGCCACACTGGCCCCCAGAACACTCCCATCCCAGTGTCTCCTCATCTCCAGACCCTCTGCCTGTGATGCTCTTTCATCATATCTCCCCTGAGTGACAACCTCACCTCCCTCAACTCGTCAGTCAAATGTGCATAATTTCAATGCTTCCCCATCTTCCTTCCCTGGTTTATTTTTCTCCATAGCACTTACTGCCATCTAACATATTAAGTATTTTACTTACTGTTTCATGTCCTGTCTGACTCCCCACCATCACTCTCTCTGACCCCACACATATATACATAAGAACAAGGATTTCTGACATTTTTCTTTCAGTGATGCGTCCTCAGTGCCTGAAACAGGGTCTAGTACCTAGCAGAAGCTTCATATGTATTTGTGGAATGCTTGCAGGCACACATAGCTTCTGACCCCAGGGCCTGTGGTAAAGGAAGTCTACGGTTACAATGCTCACTATAATCCACATGACTTCTGTGCGTCCCAGCAGTTCCCACCACATCCCTGTGGTCATGAAGCTTGAGCATCCAGATAGCAAGAGCACAGGGACTAAGAAATAGGCCCATCACAGAGTGCAGGCTTAGCAAGGGGGGGACAATGAGACACAGGTTGGCCACCACAATTAGATGCAGATTTCCTTGGGTTATTATGAATAATATTGTACTTATACTCAAATGGAATGGCCACATGATTTGCCAGAGAAGGCCTAAATAATTACGAATTTATTCTGTAATTATTCCGTACCACCAAATTATAAAAATTAGAAGTAGAAAACAATAATGCTGCTAATGAAACCTTGTTTTCATTTGAGGTCTTCTTTCCAAACAGGTCAGAGTTCTTTAGACTGTTGCCCAAAAGTCACTCTCCCAGAGGGAAAAAGGTTGGTGGGTGAGTTTAATCCCCATTTAGTAGAAGGGCAAACTGAGCTACAGAATTAACAAAGTTCCTTTCAGACCACATTATGTTCTTGACTGAGCAAAGTCAGGACTAAAACTCCAGTCAATTATTCCTTCCACCTTGCCCCTGAGCTGTTCTGGTCCTCTACACTCCTCCTGGGGAAAATCCATTGTTCTAACCCTCAAGGGCTTCTGGGAAGAAAGGCTCTAGGCTCTGAAAACCACAAAGATGGTGCACATTTAATTATTCCTTTATAGAATAAGCACTCAGTTGAGAAAGCTCTTAGCTCTTCATGGGATCTTTTCATCACCCCTCGAGAGCTTTAAAGACCCAAAGATACCCCATGGAAAGAAGTTCGGACAATGCCAGCCTATCCTCTACCCATAACTTTGGCCAGGTAACCTCACGCAATAGTTCCTATCTGCCCCATTCAGGGCAGAAGAGCTGGAGAAGGTTTTCTGAAACAAAAGATGGAAATAACATTTATCATGAAGGTAGAACACTCCAGCTTTATGCTAAACACTTATATCTCTTGTTTTAGCATTGTTCAGAAAGCATTGTTATCCTGGTTTGTGTAAATTAGGGAAATTGAGACTTGGGTCTAAAAATGTGTCTAATACCACCTGAGCAGGGAATCAAACCAAGTTCTTTTTTTTTCTATTGTAGAACACCAGAGTCGTCATGTATTCTTGGCTGTGAGTAGAAATGATTCCCAGGCCAGCCACTGACTTATTATGAAAAGATACCTCTAACTCCAAAAACCATTACATAACAGGATAATTGTGTGAATAATAATATTAATCATTATCATCATCTTTATATATTGACTTTTAACAGTTTCAGTGAGATACAATTCACATGCCATAAGTTCACCCATTTAAAGTGTGCAAATCAATGGGTTTTAGTACATTCATGGAGTTTTGCAGTCATGAACACGATCTAAGTTTAGAACATTTTCATCTCTCAAAAGAAACCCTGAACCCCTCAGCACTCACTCCTCATTTCCCCCACAAACTCCAGCCTTAGGCAACCACAAACCCATCTTCTGTCTCTACAGATTTGCCTACTCTGGCTATTTCATATAAATGGAATCATATAACATGTAGTCTTTTGTGACCGGCTTCTCTGACTTAACATAATATTTGCAAGGTTCATCCACATTGTAGAATGTAACAGAATCTCATTATTTCTAATTGCCAAATAGTATTCCATTGTGCAGATATATCACATTTTGTTTATCTAGTCATCATTAAATGGACATTTGGGTTGTTAGCACTTTTGGCAATTGTGAATAAAGCTGCTATGAACATTCATCAATGTTTTTTTGTGTGAACATATGTTTTACTTCCCTTAAAAACGTTGGAGTGGAACTTTTGGATCATATGGCAACTCTGTGTTTCACTTTCCAAGAAACTGCCAAACTGTTTTCCAAAAGGGCTGCACCATTTTCCATTTCCACCAGCAGTGTACGAGGGTTCCAATTTCTCCACATCCTAGCCAACACCTGTTATTGTCTTTTTGATTATAGTCATCTTAATGGATGTGAAGTAGGATCTCATTGGGGTTTTGATTTGCATTTTCCCTAGTGACTAATGATGGTGATATCTTTTGACATACTTATTGTCCATTTGTAATCTTCTTTTTAGAGATGCCTCTCCAGACCCTTTTCCCATTTTTAATCAGGTTATTTTTTATTATTGACTTGTAAAATATATTTTTTTCTTCCACATAAGCCTCTTATCAGATTTGTGGTTTGCAAATATGTTGTCCCATTCTGTGGGTTGTGTTTCCACTCTTGATAGTGTCATTTAACATACAAAAGTTTTTAATTTTGATAAAGTCCAATTTGTCTATTTCTTTCTTTTGTTGCTTATACTTTTGTTATTGCATCTAAGAAACCATTGCCTAACCCAAGGTTACTAGGATTTACATTATGTTTTCTTAACAGTTGTATAGTTTTAGCTCTTATATTTATTTGTTTATGCACTTTGAATTAATTTTTGATATCACGTAAGGTACAGGTCCAAGTTCATTCTTTTCCATGTGGATATCAGTTGTCTCAACACCATTTGTTGAAAAACATGAATACTTCCTCTATTGAATTGTCTTGGCAGCCCTGAAAAAAAATCAATAGCCATAGATGTATGGGTTTATTTCTGGACTATCAATTATATTCCATTGATCTTTATGTCACTGTCACACTGTTTTGATTTCTGTAATAAGTTTTGAAATTAGGAAGTGTGACTCCTCCAGCTTTGTTCTTTTTCTGGATTATTTAGTTTATTCTGGGTCCCTTGCAATTCCATATGAATTTTAAAACCAGCTTGTCAATTTCTGCAAAAAGAGCCAGTTGAGATTTTGATAGGGATTGTGTTAAATTTGTAGATTAGAGAAAAGCACCATCCTAATAACGTTAACTCTCCTGATCCATAAGCATAGGATGTTTCTCCATTTATTTACATGTTCTTTAATTCCTTTTCGACAATGTCTTATAGTTTTCAATCTTGCACTTCTTTTGTTAGATTCATTCCTAAGTCTTTTATTCTTTTTCATGCTACTGTAAATGGAATTGTTTTCTTAATTTTATTTTTGGATTGTTCATTGTTAGTCTATAGAAATGCAATTGATTTTTTTTTGTATATTGATCTAGATCCTGCAACCTTGCTGAATTTATTTATGAGATCTTGTACTTTCATATCGATTTTTGTTTAAAAATTACTTTAACATTCTTCATCTCATTTGAAGTGGGAGCTGTAGAGGAAAGCATGTATGAGCCACCTAATGCTCTTCTACTTCAAAGAAAGAAACTGAGATCCACAGAGGAGAAGTAACTGGTCCAAAGACACACAGTGATAGAACAGAGATTTAAATGTCCATCTTAGAGATAACAGCTGGAACTATGGAAACTGATGGGCCCATCAGAGAGGAAAGTCTAAGGACAAAGCCTGGGAGCATAAGGAAGGAAGAAGAGATCCAAGCAATGGAGAAGGAGAAGAGAAGAAGGAAGAGAATCAGAACAGACCAATCATTGTAGGGGGATGGTTAGGGGTGGGGGCAGTAAGACTTGGGATCAAAGGAGCTGAGCCTATGGTGTTACCCTGGGCAACTTGTCACTTAACCTCTCAAAGAATCCATATCTTTACCAACAAATAAGATGTATACTGTGTGCTTTAGAAGGAGATTGTGAGAATTACATGAGCTCATGTTTGTGAAAGCACTGTGTCTAGAGCAAAGGGTTCAACAAATTCAAATCATTATTATTTGAGTGATTATTATATTATTAACCAACATTTTGCCAGCTGAGAAAAAGAATTGGCTGGGAATAGAATAATTGTGGCATGCAAAAGTCCCCAGGGGAGTAGGTTTAGAATAGTCGGTGGGGCAACAGCCACAAAGGGTTTACTGAACAAGTGGGCAATGTTGACACGGGACCCTGAACACCCACTACTCTTTTTTTTTAATTGGTTTATTGAAGTACAGTTGATTTACAATGTTGAATTAATTACTGCTGTACAGCAAACTGATTCAGTTATACATATACGTACCTTCTTTTTTCTTTTTTTTGCCACAGCACACGGCATGCGGGATCTTCGTTCCCTGACCAGGGATCAAACCCACACCCCTGCACTGGAAGTGCA
This sequence comes from Delphinapterus leucas, assembly GCF_059928025.1. NCBI lineage: Eukaryota > Metazoa > Chordata > Mammalia > Artiodactyla > Monodontidae > Delphinapterus > Delphinapterus leucas. The sequence goes on along the minus strand of NC_143130.1, from coordinate 43,108,405 downwards.
GTCTTAACCACTGGACTGCCAGGGTAGTCCCTGGACATTCTTTTTTTATATATTCCTTTCCATTATGGTTTATCATTGGACATTGAATATAGTTCTCTGTGCTATACAGTAGAACCTCGTTGTTTATCCAAACCCACTACTCTTTTGAGAAGTTTGAAGGTAAAGAAAAAGGGAGCACCCAATGGGAACATAAGGAGTTTCCCTTGTTGAGGGAAGGTGGCCCATTCTTTTTTAATTTGGGGTGGGGAGGCATGAGTAGTTTGGGAAGTAAAATAGAAGGAGGCAAGAAAGAGAGGGAGACACGGCCATGAGAGAAAAGAAACAAGAGCTGAAGAGGAAGGTTAAGCTTTGGCAAGGAGGGGACTCTTCTTCCTGGGAAGCAAGCCCAGGAAGAGAGGAAAGATGAAGAGGTGGAGAAATGCTGATACACAGATGAAGAGCAAACATTTATCAAACGCATGCTATGTACCAGGCACACTATTTATTTCCTATATGTCAGCAATTCCATATTCATTAATGTACAATAACTAACATAGAGACAGGCAGCAGAAAGGGGGAGATGAAGCCTTGCAGGAATAAAGAAGGTCTGGGGACCCACCATGGGTGTAAGCAGGTAAGGTAGGAGGTTACCAAAGAAAGAGAACCAGGCACGGCTTTCTTGACATAAGAGAAGCCATTTTTGGCCTAAGCCATTTAATGATATAAGTCTGGCCACAATGCTTGCTCTTGAACAGGTCTCAGTAATTAATGATCATAAGGGAAGTGAGGAATGCAGGAACAAAGGAAAAGCAGTCAAGAAACAATATTTCAGCAATAAAACAGGGTCCTAGCCCTTTCTCAAGGGATATACATCACAATCTGATATACATCTTTGAGTTCTGCTGGAACTAAGACCCCAACCCAGGTGGAAGAGGGAATGTTGATGTGGACCCTCAGGACTTCAATCAACTAAAGCTTGGACTCCGTCGACATTTGCACCAATCCTGTGCTGTATTCTACTATGCTCAAGCCCATGCATGAATATGCATATTTCACCCAAACCCCTTCATGAATATGCACATACCTTTAGCTTAAAAATTCTCCAATTTTGCTATTCGGGAAGACACTGCTTTGGGAAAGATCCCCACTTTTCTCCTTACATGCTGCAGTTAATAAATCCTTCCTTCTACCGATCTTTGCCTTGGTTGTGTCTTTTGGGTTGATACCCACCAAGAGATGAACCCAGTTCTTAGATAACAGGGGGATTTAATAATGGTCTGTCTCAATCCTGGTCTTTAAATAAAGCTGATCCAGCCACACACTGCCTAGTTGGCAGCTAATGGAAACCCTTCATGGCCCCAGCCCAACCTCACTGCTGCCAGTGTTTGAGACACACTCTGCTAGGTCTTGCCCTTAGGGCACTGCTCCTTCCTTCCCAGGTGTTGACTTTTCCTTGTCTCTCACTTCCTTGGCTTTCGTGGTTTTCATCCTTGGAATGTGACTTATACAGAGTCCTGGCCTTTCCCTCTCCCCACTGCTCTAGAAACCCATCCTACACCACTTTGGTCCCAAGGACTTTGTTCTGGCACCATTCCCAACCCCGCACCCCACCTCCTACCCAGACATACAGGTTCTGACATTAGAAAAGCAATAAAAGAAAAATATAAGGAGAGCTGAGGGCCCACCTACAACAGAGATTTAATTCTTACTTGCATCCTTGAAGTACCACAAACTCAAATAGCAGGTAACTTGAGCATGAGAAGAAAGTTGCATGCAGATTGTGGCAAACTCTGGTCCTCCTCACCTAAAGGGGGCAGCCCCCTGTTCATCTGTAGCCAATGTGGGGGATCCTTGCACAGGGTAAGATCTTCCAAGTTTTCATAAGTTGCAAAAATTTCAGATTTTTGATGTGAATTCTCCCAATCTCTAAATGTAAGCAGTTAATTTGGAAAATCTTAAACGCTGTATAAATCATACAGATAAACCCTGTCTGCAAAACATACATGGCTCTTCAGCTATCAGTTTGTACTCTACCCACCAGGTCTCTACCCACCAGGGCTGAAACAGGAGGTAAGGAGACAGGGAACAAACAACTTTTGAAGGAATGACATAGCCTGAGAACATGACATAAACTGATTAGAACCAACTGGGTCCAAGATGGCAGACAAGTCGACTTCCACTAGACCTTAAGCCTCAGTGTATACTCACATCAACAAGCTAAATGACTCACCCACAGGCACCATGACAGTTCCAAGACCAACCATAAGGATCAAAAAGTGGGCGGTGGCCCAATTCCGGGAAATCCCTGCCCCTTCCTAACATAGCTGGAATACTCCTCCCACTCATTAGCCTATGAAATTACCCACCCCTATAAAAACTGACAACCCCATACCCTTGTGTCTTTCTCACCTTCCGAGATGGCCCACACTCTGTCTGTGGAGTGTGTTTTCTCTTTTAAAAAGTCCACTTCTTACCTATCACTTTGTCTCTCACTGAATTCTTTCTGCAGTGAGACATCAAGAACCTGAGCTTCATGAAGTCCTGAAACCAGGTGTGTGATCTCAGTTGGAAGACCATGGGTTTTGGCCGGGTTCGAGTGCCAGTCTGAGTTTTGGCTGGGTTAGAGTCCTGGCACATGGGTTCAAGTCCCAATCTTAGGTGTCCAGTTTCAGCACCTGGCATTCAGGAGAAAACGGCTCTTAGTGGCACTCTTCCTGGTAGGTGTCTACCTTGGGCTGGCCTTCACTCTGAAGCAGGGTCAGCAAAGCAAGGCCCGCAAGTCAGATCAGACCTATGGACCAAATTCAGCCTGTGGTCTGTTTTTATAAATAAAGTTTTATTGGAACATAGCCCTGCTCATTTATTTCCCTGTTGTCTGTGGCTGCTTTCCCACTACAACAGCAGAGCTGAGCCATTGCCATGGAGACCGTAAGGTCTGAAAACCTTAAAATATTTTCTACGTGGCCCTTTACAGAAAAAGTTTGCTGACCCCTTCTCTAAAGCAAAGAAAGTTCATTACAGGCCTCTGGGGTGGCACATTGTTACTTCCTGAGGAGGCTCCCTGGAGTTATGCCATGTGGAGGCCCTGGTTAATAACAAGCCGGCTGCTTTTCCCCATTTTCTGGAGCTATTCCACAGATGAGGCCCAGGGGTCAGGTAAGCAGCTCCTTACAGCAGAGACAGCAGGTGTTTGGAAATAGGAGACTCCATTAGCAATTCTGTGACCTTGAGCAAGTCGCTTATCTCTCTAAGCTTCCAGATAAGAATTTTACAGCTAGAAAGGAATTTGAACCTTTGGGGTTTGTCTTGAGGTTTAAATTGGATTTGCATGCAGAAGTGTTCAAACACAGGTCCTGGCACCTCTGAGCTGCTCAATTATCAGCCACGTTTAAACCACTTTGAACACTGCAATACCAAGGATCTATCAAGAATCCAGTTGGGCTTGATTGCAAAATTTAGGACGAGATCAAGAATTCTGATTCCACTCATGGAAACAAATCCTGGGAAGGTCCTCCAGGGCTCATGACAGTGCTGATGGCCCTTCCAGCATACATCTTGGCAACCTACACTCCTGCCTAAGCCTGTTCTTTACCCAGCCCATCCTGGCACATCTTAACAAAAGTCAGAAGTCTAAGGAGTCTATTTTAAACACTTAAGATTTTCTCTCTCTTTTCTCTCTCTCTCTTCCTCTCTCTCTGTCTTTCAGTATCATGAAAACTGGCCACATTTGTAATTTTGAAAACGAGCCTTTGGCCATCCATCATCCTCCCTATCATAGCCAAGGGGCATGTGCACACTCCCTGAAACTTCACTGACAAAGATTTCGGTGAAGATAAGTTTCCTATCTAGACCAGCCCTGAATGTGAGCCATGCAAGGTGGTGAGATAATCCCAGATGGGTGATAAAACCAAGGAGCGAATGAACAAAGGCCACCACGAGGTCAATCCAGCTCCCCAGAACTCCATCCTCTGCTTCATGTGAGATGGGGTGGCCCCCACCTCCTCTGTGGCTGAGTCCCTGCCCCAAATAAAAGAGCTGCCAGCAGCGAGGCCAGGAACAAGGTACCTGCAGTTCTACGCCTGACACATGAGAGTCCATGTCTTCAGAGAGCTGCAAAACTCATTCCTATCTAAAAGAGACTCTTTGAACCAGAGAACACTCTGCAAAAGAGGTCACTGAGCAGCCCTGAGCCCTCTCTCTGACCCTCACTTCCTCCATCACTGACATCCTCCCAGCATTTTGTGACACCGGATTTATTTGCCCCATACAAATGGCTTGCTCTCTGTCACATCTGATCTTATTTGAGGACTCAGGAGGCTCTCCACCTAATTGAAACCCCAAATTATTTATGCAGCCTCTTCAGTGGTCCTCATTCTTAGCCTAGACCCCATTCATTGCTCCCATCGTTTGCATTAATGCAAAGCTAAGAGGCCCCTAAACACTGTAGAGGCACCAAGCCCTCCAACACTGGCCTCTGTTCACTGTTCTACACACTTGGCCACATGAATCTTCCTTCAGCCCCACTCGGACCATGTCTTTCCCTGCACTGATGCACACACTGACTCCCCTTTGCCTTCAGAAAGGTGCCCCCGTGCTTTGGTAGGATATTTCAAAACACTCCCTTGCCCTGCTTGCCTTTGCAAATTTTTCTCTTATTATCCATCAGCTGATCTCCAAAATAAACCCACATTTCCCACCTCTATGCCTTTGTCCTCAAGGTTTTCTTGGCCTGGAATTCCTAGTAATCATCTCCTCACTATTTCTACCTGCCAAAATTCTGCCAACCTCCGGAAGCAACTCACATGCTATCTTTTCCAAAACATCTTTCCTATACCCCCTGGGTGGAAATTACCTTTCCTGCCCTGGTCTGAGTTTGCCCAGGGTTTTGTATTTTCCACAGGACTCTCCACACATTTGGTTATTTTTAGTCATTACTTGGGTATGTTTGTTCCCTCCCTTGCTCGTTAACAAGCTGCTTCGTGACAAGGACTAGTTCTTGGCCATCTTTCTGTAGCCAAACAGGGTGATGGTGCCCAGCAATAGAATGAAGATGGGCTTTGGAATACAACAGACCTGGATTTGAATCCTATTTCCACCACTTACTTGTTCCAGAAAGTTAGAGAGTTTATTTACCTATATGAGCCTAGTCCTTTAACAAAATAAAAATATGAATGTCTAATTCACTGTGTAGTTGTTTAGTTAAAATCCCAGGCCAGGTATGAAGTGTATATTTAATAATTGCCTTTTTCCATTACCCTTCCCCCTCCCCCTCTATGCTTCCTATTTTGTATGTATCCTCTCAGTGTTCTTTTTGTTCTAATGGAGTTCCCTGTCCTTTATCCAGGCATTGAGTTTCCCCTGACATCAAGGACAACACCCTCTGTATTCTCCTGAAGACTTCCCCTCCCACCTGTATGAAAATTTGGGGCATCTTTTGACTTGGTCTGAACAATAAGTTTGTCAAGGGGTTGATGAATGGGCACTGGCAGGACAATGGAATGTCTGTCAGGAGGAAACATTTATTTTTAATTTATTTATTTAAAAATTTGCTCTACATATAACCCCGGTGATTATTTTACTTTTAGAGAACAACAAAAGAACAACATTGAGGACAAAGACTTGTGATTTTACTTCAAATGATTTTCCCCTTTAATCACGTCCTCCTGAAGCTCAAACCTGGCATGACTCACCTTTGCTGATCTACTTGCAAACTCCTCAGCCTGGCACTCAGGGCTCTCCTTAGTAGGGCCTCTACCCACCTTTCCATGGTTCTTTCTACTGTTACCCCACACTTATGCCAGACTGGCCTGAGTGTTTTCACCATCATGCCCTGCTGGTTTAAGGCTGGGGGCATTTCAACAGTCCAAGAAGAACAGGGTACATAATAAGTTAGGAAGCAGCACGAATAAGGACACTGGTGTCCATGGGTGCTGGGTGTTAGCTCTCTGACATCTTTTCTTCTCCCTGCAGAACACAGCCCAGCATCTGCTGAGCTCAGAAAGGTCATCCATCTACCTGGGAGGAGAATAAACTGGAGGGAACTGCTTGTTCTTATATCCGGCTGACATGCCATGAGGACCTACTTTGGACCAGGCACTACATCAACACTGGGGCTTGAGAGAGAGAAAACAACTACTTAAAACTTGCCTCTTGCTCTTGAGGGCAGCCACTGTGGCAGAAGAGACCTACACAGAGGGCATCTTCAGTAGATGGGTAGATGAAACACTGCGGATGCTACAACAAAGCACAGTAGGGCCAGAAAGAGATTTCCCTAGTCCGGGGTCCGCAACCTCCCCGACTAAAGGGATCCAGGCAGCAGCTTCTCCAACAGCAGCAGGGAGGAAGACCTCTACTAATGCTGCTGGAGCAGCTGAGAACTCCCTGTGTGTTCCCCCTTGTCTGGGTCTTCCACATTTATGGGGCCATCAACATACATAAACTGTTTCCTTCATTGACCGTATTCCGAGGCTGGGTACATCATCTCGATCAGTGGTCCCTGGGCCAGCAGCATCAGGATCATCTGGAAACTTGTTAAACATGCAAATACCAGGGCTCACTTCAGACCTTCTGAATCAGAAATTCTGGGGGTGGGGCGCAGCAATCTGGGTTTTCACAAGCCCTCCAGGTGATTCTGATTCTGATGCATACTGGAATTTGAGAAAGGCAGTTCTGGAAAGATGGTGGACTCTGGAGGGACCCAAGTGTCTGGAGATGTAGGTCAGAGGCCTTAACTGCCTGTTTCTTTCTGTGGTGACTCTCAAGAGAGGTCACAGAGACCCTGACATTCCCACCCACCATCTCCTCATCAGTGAACTGAGGCACTGGATCCGGCACAATGTCTGGGATTTTCTCAAATGTGTTTGACATCTTTCACTGTATGTGTACACTTATGTACACATGCATTCAGTCAGGGCAAGGAAGCTGGCAGAGGTGACAGGAAAAAGATTCTTCTCACAAAGAATCTTCCAACAAGTTCTCAGACTTGTCACAGGCTGATGCGCCTGAGGGCCACAGCACTGAGCCATCCTAAAGTAAGAATTGCCAAACGTGTGACATCCAGCCATCTGTGAGTCTGCTTATGTGTCTGGAGCCCTCATTATCCTCCTGTGCACAGGAAGGGATGGGGATTAGCCTGCTCTGAGGGCAAGCCTGGGATCAATTATAGCCATACAGGAGTCAATTTCAGAAGTGATCCCTGCTAGCCATTACTGCTGTCTAACCTGGCCAGCTTGCCATGGCTCCTGCCCAAAGGGTATTTATCTAACCATACAGCACATGAAAGTGCCATGCGGGGTGGGGACAGGGTGATCACTTCTCCCTCTGGGCAGTGAGAAAGACAATGATGAGGCTTCACTGGGAAAGCACAGCCTGGAATCCTGCATGCCAGCCTCTGTCTGTGCGGAACACAGCGACTTGACTTTCCTTGGAGGGAGCAGGAAAACAGGGAGAGGTGTAAATGAGACTGTAATGAAACAGCTTCCTCCCTACCTCTTAGCAGCTTACAAGGAGAGAAACAGGAAACCTGTGAATTGCAGGCTGAGTGAGCAATCTGCTCTGCTCAGGACCCAATCGCTGACAAGAGGTAAATGGAATGCAAAATTCTCTGTGCCTGTATGGCTGGGAGCCTCCTGGTTGCGTAGGTGGGAGCACGCAGGTCCAGGGGCAGAAAGCATGCACTTGGGAGGGGGATAATAATAACAAGGATAACAATGATGATGCTGCTGACTACTGACAACAGCATCTGACGCTGAGTGCCTGCACTACATAGTATACACTAAAGGCTTCATAAGCATAACCTCACTTAATCTTTACAAGAGCCCCCGAGAGAGAGAGTTACTATTTTTATCTCTATTTTATAGACAGCAAACTAAGGCTCATGGAGCTTGAGTAACTTGTCCAACATTTGTCTTGGAGCTGGGATGTAAACTTACACCGTGCCCAGACACTCAATAAATACCTGTTGAATAAGTGAATGAATGAATGAGCTCTGACAGTGAGAATCTATTCCAACCCTGGCACTGATTTGTGCTTTGGCCTCAGACAAATCAACTACCTTCTTTATTTTTCCATCCAGAATAATTCTTATAGTATCTATCATGAAAGTTTATTCTAAGAATCAAAAGTCCTAATAAAGGGCTGCCCTTGCATACCCCATGCCTTCCCATGGCTGCTTCATCTCTCTGCCCTGGGGGCTTGGACTATACCGAAACATTCCGTAAGACTCAGCTCAGATTTGATCTCTCTTGAGAAGCCCTTCCTGGCCCCCACTGTGACAGGAATGCTCCTCCCCTGGCTTATCTACTCTGTTTAGCTCATTGCATTATGATTTTGGGGTTACTTGCTCATTCCCCCATTGACCCTTTTGATGTCAGAGACTGTATTATTTATTTTTGTATCCCCAGAACCTGACCCTATTCTTACTACAGGTTTTCAGGAAATGTTGGCTGAATTATTGTATGTATGTATGTAAGCATGAATGCATTCATGGGTGCACATATACATGTACACATGCATGCATGTATTATGGTGTATGCCAAGGAAATTCCTTGGCCTGAACACTGGTGCAACATAATGGTCTGACTTAGGGAATGAAGTGCAAGGTGAGATAGGGAAACTCACAACGAAGTCTGTTGGCACCTGTATTCTTACCACTGAAAAAAAGTAAAGCTAGTTGAGTCTGGGGAAGAAAGCTTTGTTTGCTTCTAGACTGTGTATCCATAACTTTCACCTGATTCTTCCTTCAGATCAGGGTTTCTCAGCCTCAACACTATTGAGATTTGGGGCAGATAATTGTTTGTTGTGGAGACTGTCCTGTGCATTGTAGAATGGTGAGCAACATCCCTGGCCTCTATCCACTAGATGCCAGCAGCATCCGCTTCCCCTAGTTGTGACAAACAAAAATGTCTGCAGACCTGGCCAAAAGTCCCCTGGGGGGCCAAATCACCCCCAGTTGAGACCGATGCTTTAGGTGTTGTTATTGGTGACTTTGCATGGTATTTGAGTTTTAATGTATTTAGGTTAGATCTGTGCTTTGGGGGCAGCAGAAGCAGATTTGAAAGGTTGTATGCAAGCCATTACACAACAGGCCTTTCCCTGAGATCCAGGCTGACCCAAAAGACTGGGTAAATATTAGGGACCTTGGGAATTGATTAGTTATGGCTTAGTAGAGAGACAACAAATTTGAGGTTTAACATAAGAAGAGGCCCCCTTGGAAATGACCCCAGGCCAAAGAACCAAATGTAAATCAAGAATCAACACGTGTAAATGGGAAAAGAATTTGAAAAAGAATGGATACATGTATATGTATAAATGAATCACTTTGCTGTACACCTAAAACTAACACAACATTGTTAATCAACTGTGTTCCAACATAAAATAAAAAGTTAAAAAAAAAGAATCAAGGTTTGGATTAAGCAGTCTTAAACAAGGCAACTGTAGTAGAGAGGGCTGTCCAGCCTCAGAGATTCAGCTTCAAGAGGGACTGAAAAAGATTCAAAGGCAGAAATCTCACCCAAGGAATGGCAGGGGCCCCAGGCAAAGACTCAGTTGGGGAAGAGAAGGCAGGAACACTGTGGTGGGAACATGAGCCTCAAGGCCCCCCGTGACTGGCTGTCAACATGATGAACCACTGGCTCCTTCTATTCCACAGCCCCAAACACAGAGCTTGGTCCCCAGAGGTGATGAAGCAGCCCCAGTTGGGAAAGCTATTGGGCTTTCTCTGCCGGCTCTCCCCACCCGGGGACAGCATCCCCTCCCTCCATAACTCACTCTTTGAAGTCCGAGCGCTGAATTTCCCAGAAATTAAAAATGTTTTATTTCTGTCCTTCTTATTGGCAACCATGTTATGCAGGTCATTCAGCAAGCGTCCCACCCTGGAAACAACGGTTTGTTTCCTAACACAGTCTGGGGCTTGTCCAGCAGCTTCCTGCTGAGGCCCGTGACACTCTTTCCCAGGCTAACCTCAGTAACACGCCGGCACTACAAGGCTCAGTTTACAAGAGGAACCAGCAAGGCGGGGTCTACACCGACGCCAAGCCCAGGAATAAAAACCAGAAGGAAAAAGGAGCCATGGAAGGATCCAGGAGTTCCGGTCCCAAATTTCAAACCTCCAGATGTTTGGAACTTTCTCATTGAAAAGGCTGAGATGAGTGCTGATTTCATGCAGATGTGCACATCAGGTAGAATCCGTCTCAGTTACCAAGTAGGGACTCACGCACATGTACATGCACACAAGCCCTCATAAACACACACGTATGCTCAGAACAAAGGCAACTATTTCAGGAGATAGCTGGTTCATCAGACACAGACAACGCCTTCATTAATCCACCACACAGGAACCACCTCTGAACAGACAGTGAAGGTGAATCTGAAGTGTTACTGGAACTCAGAAATCACTCCAAGTCTGAAAAAGGTATCTCTCTGTCTCCTCCATTTTTGACACTTTGCAAAGTAGAGAAGGAGAGAGTCCCTTGAAGGCTCATTTTCAGCAGTGCTTGCTCAGAATTGATGCTAAAAGAAAACTTTAAAAAAATAAAATAAAAAAAAAGCAATTGAAAACAAAGATTATTTCCGAAGCTGGGGCCTAAAGTACACTATGATGTTTGTGGTATGTTTGGTCTTCAGCTCTCTCATTATCTCTGCCTGCTGAACTTTCAAAGAATGCAGTGAGAGAGGGGAAGGGTCTGCAAGCAGTTTATCAGAGAAATATATGGGTTGAGGGCAGAAAGTTTGAAAAAAAAAATGTTCTTTCTTGTCCTAAACTCTTTAGTAAAAATGAAAGTTTAAAAGGTAGTACCAGGGACTTCCCTGGTGGTGCAGTGGTTAGGAATCCGCCTGCCAATGCAGGGGACACAGGTTTGAGCCCTGGTCTGGGAAGATCCCACATGCCTCAGAGCAGCTAAGCCCCATGCGCCACAACTACTGAGCCCGCGTGCGTAGAGCCCGCGCACCTCAACGAAGAGTAGCTCCCGCTCACCGCAACTAGAGAAAGCCTGCGCGCAGCAAGGAAGACTCAACGCAGCCAAAATAAATAAATAAAAAGTTTTTTAAAAATTAAAAAGAGAAAAAGAAGCCTCGGCCCAAATATTGTTTCTATTCACCATTAGCTATGTGTCTCTGGGCAAGGCATGTGTCTCTGTGTGTCTCCTTTAAAAAACTAAAAATAAAAAAAATTTTTAAATAAAAATAAAAGTACCAGGTTTTCTCTACCTTCTAAAGGAAATGAGTGAATGAATTACAGACCCCAGCCCAGGTAATAAAGAAGGATGAAAGGAACAAAGGATGAAAGGACAATACTGAAAAGCTGAGATAGGGAATTCATTTTCTAAATGTGTCTTCAACGAGAAGAAATAAAGAAATTGGAGCAATTAGGAAGTAATGAAATCCTTACCCAAATTGCTACTGTCAAAAACTAGATAAGAAAAAGCCTGGGAAATATGAATGTATACAAATCAATATTCTGATGACACAACTCCTGGAGTATTAAGGAAATTTGCTAATGTACTGAACCACTTACAGTGATCAGAGTTACAAATTATTAAAAAACCATGAAGAATTGGGAAGCTAGCTGGAGGCAGAGGGAAAGGGGTGGTAGAGAAAAAAGTGGTAAGAATCTACTGAAATGTTAAAGGGTCCATAGAGAAATCACTTGCCAGAGTTTCTCACACAACTATATTTCAGTTTTATGCCATCATTTTGGGCAAAGAGAATTCAGCCTAAAGTAGGTAGGAAAATGAGATGCAAATATACAGTATCAAGGGAATTTTAACAATTAATCACATGAGAGGTTTTCTGGGGGTTTTTTTGTTGTTGTTTTTTCCAACAGCATACCTTTCAGGGTTTTTAAAAATAGGCCAGCGAGACTTCTGTTTGGAACTTACATGTAACTGCCCTAAGTTTACATTAGCGATATGACCTCCCAAGATTTGAGAACTCTGGAGAAGATGAATCCACCAGTGGAATTGAAATAATGAAAGACTGCCTTGAGGGTACAGCTTCTCAGAATGTACTTCTAGAATAGTGAGCACAGATCAGGCCACCTCATTCGCTGAAGGAGAAAGGTTTTTATCACACTCACAGCTCAAATAAGACAAGTGGAAGAAAGTTTGGCCAATATCCAGACACAGTAAAGCTCTTAAAAGTGGTGCTCAGGTTTCAGGGGAATCCAAAAGTATTGCAAGGGCAGTCTGGGAGTGATGGTGCAGGTCCCCAGGGCACTCGGCTGACAGCGTGCTGAAAGCTGGAAGCCCCTCTGTGTGTGGCACATTTTGTGCAGCTACAGGGGCGACAGCAGCACAAGTTACACTGCTCCAGAGCTGTGCTGTGCAGAACTTCATCACAGACATTGTAGGGTAAGCACAGAAAAAGGGGGGATATGTGAGCTTTGGAGCAAACTCCAACTGTGATGAAATCCTACATCCCTCTCCTAAGTTAACTGCTCTCAGCCTCACACTGTTCACCTGTAAAATGGGGTTATTAACACCTATCCTGCAGGAGAGTTGAAAGAATTAGAGATAATATAGTGAATGAATTTAATAGGAACCCAACAAACACAGGGTTTTCTGGATTACATTGTTGATTTTCTAGAATTCTGATTGGGTGAATTACTGCTCCTGTTGCCATCTGGAGAGATCTGGGGTGAGGTAACATCAACACTGATTTATAATATTGATCTGTTTGCGGCAGGCACAATGAATGATCTAAGCAGAAACATAATTATAAAAAGTTATGAGGTCCTGGAGAAGCAGGTAAATGGAAAACTCCTCTTTGTAATCTTCCTGCAGATAAACAAAGATCTCTAATTTTCCATCAATGGTTCTCAACGAGGGAAGATTCTGTCTCACCCACCCCTAGGTGACACTTGTCAATGTCTAGAGATATTTTTGGTTGCCACAACTGGGGATGGGGGTACTATTGGCATGTAGGGTGTAGAGGCAGGGATGATAGTGAGAACGTGCAGACCTCCTACTTTCTAAGGATTCCCCAAGCTCAACGGGCATCTGAACACAGGTCTCAGAACTTGTCGGAGAGAGGGGTAAAGGAGTCCCCATTGTGGATGTCCTTCCAATTGTCAACACTTCTGAAAGTCAAGGGGATTGTCCAGACTAGGCTCAGATCTCTTTAGTGAAGAGACAGGGAGACAGACAGAGATCAGTAGAGTCCAGGGCCGTGGGGTCTGGGACCACTTCCAGGTAGATGTGTCATGAGGAGAGGAAGCCCTCTGGACACTGGTCTGACATTAGTCACCTGGCCCTCATCCTTTCTATCAACCATTCTTCCTTCCAAGGCTCATCTAAAGGCACTTAAACTTTAGAGCTGTGATGTCCAGGAAGTAGAGAGACTCAGACTCCTGCATTCTATTGATACTTTTCTTCTGTACATATGTTACAAAGCCAGTGGCAGAAATGACCCAGGTACCAGCATCAACATTGCTTCCCGTGGTTAATGTGCAAAAATGACCACCCCTTTGGTCTTAGAGACCAGAGTCTATAGAAAGCAGAGTGTACATGCTGTCTTTTCTTCCCTCAATATAGTAGGAATCTAGAATGCAATGCTGTTTTCCCTAGGGACTACTCGTAATCCCTACTTTTGGTATCAGTTTGAAAGGATCATATGGCTAGATCTTGTGCTCCTGAACCAGACCATCGTTACTATCAGCGGGGTCTATTTTCATCTCTGATACCTGTTCTGGTTTTCGTTGTAGTATTTCTTTGAAGGGGCAAAAATCCTCTAGGGCCATGATGCAGGAGGTCAGCAAGCTCATCCTTATCTATCAAACTCAACCAAGTTATCAACCTGCCTGCAATCGAATCCATAGAGAGTTTATAAACCTAGGTCCTACAGAGTGTGGTTCCTGCCCCAAATCTGGATCCATCCAGTGACCCAAAAGAGGAACTTTCCCAATCCAAGACAGTTCCAGGGCTTTTCAGGAGTGGAGACACCTAGAGTGACCACTTCAGGCAGACTGGAGGTTTGGGTACTATTAGGCAGTGGAGGGAGAGGGAGTGACAGGGAGAGACAGTGAGTATTTACACTTTACTCTTTTATTCCTGACACACTAAAATATGTAGAGACATAAAACTAAGTATATATTCCTTATTCTTATAACTCTTATACAACTATAAAATCAAAACAGTCACAAATCAAGCACAAACAAAGCCAATAATATTTAAATTAACAATATTAATTTAATGTGATGGATACGGTTCTTTTGCTAAAACTAAATTTCAGCTCATAACGTGAATATAATACTGACTGCTGTGGAATAAATTATTCTGAATTTAGCATGCTAATACTAACGTGGGCCCTGTGATGACTCAATTTTCCCATTACCTTTTATTTCTTTACAAGCTACTGCCAAACCATCCATGGTTCAGGATGCAGTGACATCACTTGGATAGAAAACATCTTTTATGCTTTAATCTACCTCTGTTATCTCCTCCTTTGCCCAAACAACTGAATAATATTAGTTGGCTTTGATGCAATTCTAAACAAACTGTAGTAGTAGTCACTGAAATGGTGGCAGTATTTTCTAAGCAGTGGTCATGACAAAGCTCTAGAAAATGCCTACAATATATAATTTGGCGTAGATATAAAATCACAAATTTTAAATATCATGATGGAGAACTCAGAGCTCCCAAGAATTTGTCCATAGACCACCACTCCCCAACACTGCAGTCCAATTGCAAAAAAAAAAAAAAAACACAGGTGATGCAAGAAGCAAAAGAAGAACCATACCAGAGCAAGAGAACCACAGTGTATTTACATCAAACCACCTGTTGGTTATATATTTTGGTGGTTCTCATCTTGGGTTCCTGGTTTAAAGAAGGACCCTGAAAGATTATTGCAACAAAGCATGTCAGTGATGAGGGACAGAATGAACGGGTCAGCACAGGGCAGGATCCATCACAGAGGAAGACATTAACTAGATGATCTGGGCCTAGAAAGAGTAAGGTCAGATGGTCACTTAATTTATGTCAAAGCAAACCAAGACTCTAGATCCATGTAGGAAGAATAACTCCTATATGCTCAGAGGCCCTCACATATTGCTGAGCCTTAGATTACAAGCCCCCAGCTTACTCATCAGAGCCTGAACCCCTAACCACTCTGCATGGCCCAGTCTCAGATTCTGCCACTAACTTTTCATAGTACCCTTTTTTCATGTGTCCCCTTTTCATACTGACCGCATATTCTTATGTCTCACTGCTCTTCCACCCCGATTCCCCGGATGCAACTTCTTGCCCCAAGATTGCATAGTTCATCATGTCCTGGCTCCCCCTGAATTAGCCTGGTGCTGACATATATAAATATCAAACCCAGGACTGGAGTCTTCAGCTTATCACACTCATAGACCACTGAGAATACCAATTTGTACTGGAAAGGCTTTACATAGGCAGAGAGCTCCAACAAGTCACACTCAGATCCTGGCTCTCATTCTATCCATTGCCTGGTCCTCATAAAAAGAGGACCCCCAGAAAAAGAGAAGCAGAAGATGAAACAATGAAACAGACTGAAATCTCCACCTTTCTCACACTGAGAAACTACAAGGGGAATCACATAGTGTCGAGGAAAGAGTGGTTTAGAGCAAGAGGGACCTGGGTTTCAATCAAGTCCATTATGGGTGGTAACTCTTCAAACCTGGGACCCCCAGTGTTTGGCACCATGTAGAGCACACAGTTGGTACTCAATCAAGGCTGTTGACTTGAATTAAATGGATTAATGAAATCATGTGTACTCTCTTAGCCCAAGTTCTTCATCTGTAAAAGGAAGTTGGGAATCTCTAGATTGTAGGGTTGCCATGACTACTAAGGATGATGTGCAAGTGCCTAAAATACGGATAGGTCCATGGTAGGTGCTTCGAGGTAGGTTATCAGTAAATAGTAGTTATTTTACTAGAGAGAGCTAAAGTCATTTCCATCAATTGAGGTTTAAGACTCTAGTTCAGTGCTATCCAAAAGAAATATAGTGCAAGCCACAAATGTAAACTACATATATAATTTTAAATCTCCTAGTAGTCCCATTCAAAAGGTAAAAAGAAATTTTAAACTATATTTGATCCAATATATCCAAAACATTATCTTTCAACATGTAATTAGCATAAATATAATTAAGGTGATATTTTGCATTCTTTTTTTCATACTAGGTCTTTTGAAATCCGGTGTATATTTTACACTTACAGTACATGTCAATTCAGACCAAATGCATTTCAATTAACTACCATTTTGGCCAGTGCAGATCTGCAAAGCGAATTACCAACAAGCCAGTGCACTGGATGAAGTGGTGCATTGGGGCATTAATATCTAAACCAATGTCCTTTTAAGTTATGCATTGTGAAGCGGAAGTGAAGAAGAGACTCTTGCCAGCTATCATAAGAGCCAACTGCAGTAGACTCAGAATTGTATAGACTCTTGTAGGTAGTGACTTTCCCAGACAGTTCTAGTATTTTTACCAGTTCATCACTAAAAAGAGAAACTGTGGCTGAGCCAGAATAGTCTACAGTTAAAGAGTCTTGGGGGGGAGGGATAAATTAGGAGGTATACACTACAATATATAAGATAGATAATCAACAAGGATCTACCGTCTAGCACAGGGAACTATACTCAATACGCTGTCATAACCTATATGGGAAAAGAATCTGAAAAACTATAGATATATGAATATGTATAACCGAATCACTTTGCTATACACCTGAAACTAACACAACATTGTAAATCAAATATATTCCAATATGAAATAAAAATTTTTTTTAAAAAATAAAGAAAGGGTCTTAATTCTGCCCTCTTTTCACAAGATGTAACCGTGAAATCATTCTGAGACCTCTCCTCTTCTATGCTGAACAGAGCAAGGGGGCAATCTTGCTAATTAAATCTCCCTGTTCACACTCAGCAGAAGTGTTCCTTCTCCTAAGTTGTTTTCCAACACTTCATCCAATGGGCTGCTCATTGTTTCAGACAGAAGGGCATGCTGCAGGCTCTTCTATCACCCTTGCTCGCCCTCCTCCTTGTACTGGCCAGTCAGAGTTCTCCTAAGATGGACACAGTTTATGGGGAAGCACTGGTGCCTACAGGGAACAGAGATGCAAGGAGGGACGCCTTGGTGGAATGCTATTTGAATGAATATTAATTAGCACAGCAGCTAGTTCTGGACAATTGATTCCAAACTCCAGATGTTCCCATTCTAACTATGAGTCATGGAGAAGGAAGAAAAAATAACTACTTGGTTAGTATGTTGTTCATTTTTAGTGTCCTGTAGAAATAATCCAGGACTGCTGAGTTGATGGGGTTTTGCCTTGTTCCTATGGACTTTCAATAATATTTTAATGAACTAGCTCATTCCATCCCTTCTCTGCCTGTGGGATCATTTTTTTTTCTGTGTCCTTCAGATGCAACCATGCTTTACAGAACGCCCTTCCTAATAGAGAGAAAAGTGGAAAATAAGGTGGAATGAATATCATGGATATTTATTCACAGATATCATGTTTAAGGAGGGAAGGGTTTGGATCTTCTTCTGGGCCATTCATGGGATTTTTCTGAAGTTGGGATTTCCGTAAAGAGTACAGACCTACTCTTAGAGTTTCCCTGGACGGAGTTTATTCTCATATCTGGTATCTGACATTTTCTAAGAGCTTGGAAATCATTGTCATTTATTCAATCATGATTCCAGCCCTAATTATTCACAGATGATGAGGAAAAGAGAAAAGACAGAGAAATGTTGCTTGCAGGTCATCCAGAAAGCATGGCCCCATGCAATCTTGACAACAGCCTCATGATTCGAGCTTTATAACTTTTCTCTGTTTTCAGTCATCATGCTATAAGCACTGGAACGATCAGGACATTGACTCAAATAGCAAAAAGGGGAAAAAGCCAGAAATATGAGTAGATAATATGCCCTGAATTTTTGAAAAATTATATGTACATATTGATCATACCTTGGGGTCCATCCATGTCTAATGAACAAGGTCAAGATCACAATAGGCTCAGGAGGAATGGCCCATTTAGAAGCTTCTGGAAGGTCAAAATTAGTTGTACTCCTAGATAAAGTAAAAAAGGAATCCGGAGGAAGTCATAGCTGGATTGCTCATGAGAAGGTGTAGACAGTCACTGGGGTGGTGCAGAAGGATGAACAGGGCAGAAGAAAGCAAGGGCTGCTTGCCCTAAGCTTCCCAAGGAGATAAATAACCATAGTCTTCAGACCAAGAGATTCAGAAATGGAGGAACTAATTGTGTAGGAGACAGAGGGACCTAATACCCTTGCGTGAGGTTTAGCCTATATTCCCAAGAAAGTACCAACAGGGACAGTAGTAACACACATTGTGAGAATTGTCTTAACTGCTTCAGCCAAGTTGGAAAATCTGGGGTCCACAGGGTCCAACAGGTAGTAACAAAACTCAGTATAACTGAAACAAAACCCCTCCCTCCTTACCCCAGACTTCTTCCTTCAGAACTGCCCATACCAGTAAATATCACCTCCATCTACCCTGCATTCATAAAGGAAACCCTCCACCAACTAGTCAAGGAATTCTATTTCACCTTACACTTTTCTTAAATTATTTCTCTTCACCATCACCACCCTGCTCCAAAGTACTACCAGCTGCCCTGAAACGCCCTCTTACCTGCCCTCCTCATAGCCCTGCTTGAGACACTGTGATTCACTCTTTACACAGTAATTCTTGAAAAATGGAAATCCAAACATTTCACTCACCCAAGTGAAATCCTTCAATGGTTTCCAATTGCTCTTGAGATAAAATTTCCCCAATCTTTACCTTGACCAACAAGGACCAAATGCCTCTTCAGTCTCAGCTCATTGTCCCATCTTTCAGACTCACTCAACTTCAGACCTCTGGCTTCCTTTTCATCCCTAAGTGCAGGGTGCTCCTGCCTGCTCAGGCCCTTCACACATCCTGTTCTCTCCACCTCTTTCCCTGCTTCAGATAGTTCATGCTGGTTCATCCTTCAGCTCAGAGCTCAAATGTTACTTCCTTGACAAGACTTTCCTTACTTTCCTCACAGATTAGGGAAGATCTCCCTGCTATTCCTGCTCAAAACACCCTAAGCCTCTGTGGTTCTTATAAAATGGTGGAATTAAATTATTAGTTGTATGTGTCTGTCCTCCCCATAGATTGTAAGCTCCTTTTGCTTTGCTCACTGAGGATAGCGCTCCATGCAATGCTGAATATGTAGTAGGTGCTAGATAAACGTTGATGGAATGAATTATTAAATGAGTGAGTGAATGAATGAATGAATGAATGGATAAATGGAGGCAATGAAGTAGAAGCCCTTTAGAAAGCTGAGGTCAACACAATATTCTGCTGTAGCTCAAAACCAAAGCCTTCCACTGCAAATGGGAGGCTTCCTCCCAATGAAGAGAGTACCCCAAGAGGATTAGCTTAGAGTTTACATAAATGATCTATGACTCCTGGCTCTGGAAAGAGGTTTTTCCAGCTTTAGAATGAAGAATTAAATGATGCAAATGAAATGCAGAGTTGCATCTTTAGTGTTTCAGTCAGGGATTTCGATTGCAAACAACAGAAGGTAGTTCTGTCGAACTTAAGCATGAACTAAATCTGTTGGAAGGATACGAACAGGGAATGGATGAAAATGTTCAGTCTCAGATAATGAGCAGAAACCAAGAGAGTCTGGATCCAAGAACCAGAGCCACAGTCTAGTTCAGGAAGAGTCTGGCTAGGACCTTCCTTCACTAGAAGGTGACACTATCTCTAATGGATTCCCACTGAATCCCCACTGGAGCCTTGCTGCCACTGGCTCTGTGAATAATTTCTCTGAGAGCCCCATGCTGTTGTCTCATTTCTCAAGATTCACAGTGGAGAGTGAGATTGCCAAATTTTCTTAGTATGGGGCACATGCCAGAGTCCTAGCTACCTGGGATTGCCACTGCCTTCCATCAAGATGTAGTACATCAGAGAATCCTCACTTGTAGGGACAGTGTTGAGATATCAGGTCACCAAAAAGTGTAATACATGCACTTTGTATCCAGAAATAGAATGACACCATGAACAAACTTTATGGTATCAATGGTTATTTTTTTATGAAACAGAAGGTAAATACAATTAGGCTTTTTCTCCTCCATACCACACTCCCAACTCTGATTTTTCCCATGAGACTAATGCTGAGCTTCTCAAAGTTCATCATCAAAGCTTAAAAAAAAAAATGGTGGGGGTGTGGGGAGGATGTGTGAAAGTAAATCCTCTAAGTTCTGGAAAAGGCTTTAAAGGTCTTCTGAGGTAAACCCTCACTTCATTCATCAGGAAACTGAGGCTGTCTTAGGACTTCACTCTAAGTCAATGAACCAGGGAAAGCATCCAGTTTCCCTGACCACCAGTTTTACACTTGTTTTCACAGTAACCTGCAGGTCCAATTCTCTATCCAGGACCAATCTTCACCAAAGTGTAAGATTTATTTTTAAACATAGTCCTCGATATGAGAACTTACCAAAGGTTTAGATCAGGGGTTGGCAAACTACAGCCCCCCAAGCCAAATCCAGCTTGCCACCCGCTTTTGTAAATAAAGCTTTATTAGGGGCTGCAAGGCATGCGTGCGCGCGCGCGCGCGCACACACACACACACACACACACACACACACACACAGCTTTCTTGGAACACAGCCACACCTATTTGATTTGTATTGTCTATGGCTGCTTTGGTGTGACAGCTACAGAGTTAAGCCATGGAGACAGTGACCTCCTGGCTTGCAAAGCCGAAAATATTTACTATCTGGGCATTTACAGAAAAAGTTTGCTGAATCCTGGCTTAGAGTCTAAGGAAACTGTGATCCTTCCTTGTCCACATGATTTTTAATACTTCAGAGGACTTCAGCCGAGAGAGGAGCATCTGTGTGTCTGTGGGTATGTTAGTTATCAGATGACAGGAAGGCTCCTTCATTCACTTAACAAGTCCTGATAAGGCTCCTGCTATGTTCAAGTCATCATGCCACAGCTGGTGGTGGCTTGGTGTAACATGAGCACATTAAACATTACTCAATGTAATGTAAGCACACATCTGTATTCTGGTGTCACATAGAAGTGAAATATCTGTGAAACCTGAAACAATGGTTTTACCATTCTCTTACATTATCTATTTTTTCCCCATCCACTGGCACAGAAAACCGAGTTGAGTACAATAATATAAACAGTCCCAGGTTTTCATGTAAAAATCTATGTGAATAGCAGATCTTGTTACTTTTCACTAGCCAAAATGTTATCTTCCCATCCTTGGGTACCTTATAATGCCAGTGGCCAAGTCCATCCCTCTCCTGGCACCACACACACTCTCCTCCAGAGTTATGATCCACAGAAGGAGTGGATGGGGTTAAATTTTCCTGACAGCAAAGAAAGAGAAAGCTAGGTAAGGGCCAGGCACGGTTTCCTAATACTTAGTTACTCAAAAACAGTCATCTGAGTCAGAAGTTAATGGCGAGATCTCATCTCCCACTTTCATTCCTCTCAACACTATGTCTTTGGACAGAAGCTCAGGAAGGACCCTTTGTTTTGTCAGGTTGTCCCAAGAAGAGAGAAATAAGCCCTCTGCTACTGGGACACCTGGATGGGCCAGACACTGGGAGTGTTTGGTCTTGATGCATTTGACCACTCTTATCCAGCTTTCTCTTTTGACAAATGATGGAATCCGAACTCCAGCAGCAGGTTCTGCTGTGAGGCAAGTCTCTGAAGCTGGGGGCAGACCGTGAGCCTTGTTGAGACAGGGAAGAAACCAGAAACCCCTTTGGCCTGAAAGAAGCCCAGGGCACCTGCATGACTGTGCCTCTCTCCCTGAGGATGGAAAGCTCTGCAGCAGAGGGGATGGCAGCTTAGAGAAGGAAAGTGGGGCACGGTGTCACCATGCACAGAAAAGTAACCCTTTCTTTGCCCTTGCCAGACCCTGTATAATAAGATTACTGTGTAATCCTTGTTGCTTGTCCTAGGAGTGGCCTTACCAGAGGGACGGGGAGGCATTTTACATTTGGCTCTTCTGTATGTATTATCTCCTAGCTGCTCCTTTTAACTTCATTTTCAAAGACAGGGATTTGAGGCTGACTGAAGAGAATGGAAATGCAGGGCCAGCCCCGGCCAGCCCCCAGGACTTCTGGGCACCCACATTAATGCACAAGACCAGCCAAACACTGAGATATCATTCCCCCCACCCCGGCCACCAAACCCCTCACCTGTTGTCACAGGCTCTGCAGAGCACTAGAGCCCCTGGGGCGGCAGGACGAGGCAGAGGTCACCGTGGCTGCCATCTGCCAGCCTCCTCTCAGCCTGTTTGGAGTCAGTTCTGGTCATTCATGGCACCACTGGCAGTACCCCTGGGTGCTGAGTGCTGGGAGAGCAAGGCCAAGGTTGAGCCATAATCTTGACTCTGCAGCGCCAGTATCATATCACCCTTTAGGGGCCTGATGACCTCAACAGTAAACAGGGGTGAGAGGCAGGGAAACAGTTCTGGGGCTGAGGGGCACATTACATCACAGTAATTTACCCCTCTTGACCACAGTTTATGTGAAAAACCGAGAACATTATGCTATCCTTCTCTAACAGGGATGATGGAAAAGGACAAGAGGAGAAATGACAAAATGAGGGAAGCAAAACATGCAACAGGAAGGCAGACACTGTCTCTGGGCTTGTTTTTCGGATTCTGACCATCAGATGAAACTTGGGAGTCCTGCCCTAGGCAAAAAGCACCCCAAGCTAAGCCTATGACTCAGTGATGGACAAAGGCCAGAGAGGTGGGACTCAACTCCACGAGGTCATCCAGAGAGCTTCAGTGCCAAGATGCATATTGTATTCATGGGCTGTTCCATTCTCAGTAAGTGAGGAAAAGGACTAATAAACCATAATAGAAAAGAATTTTTTAAAAAAGAAAGTACATATATGTATAACTGAATCGCTTTGCTGTATGGCAGAAATTAACACAACATTGTAAATCAACTATACTTCAATAAAAAAAAAAGAAAAAGGGCAGGCCTCAAATCCCACTTCTGGCATTTATTTTTTGGTGGGCTTGGCAGAGTCATTTGCTATCACCTGTCCTCAGGTTTCCCATCCATACAATGAGGAGTTCAGCTAGATCAGAAGTTGCAAACTCAAATGCCAATTGGGGCCATGCAGATAAGGAAATGAACCAAAGGGGCAAGTACGATGTGACAGGGAGTGAGAGGGGCTGGGGTGGACAGAGGCTCAGGCACAATGCAAAGGAAGCAGCCACTACCCTATCCATTCAATTGCTGCCATGTAGAAATGCAAGCCAGCACTGCCAGATTTATGACTTTGCAAGAGAAACTGGACATCAAGGGAAAACTCGCAGGTTTTCAATGTTGACATGTCATTCATTAAAAAAAAAACTGTGTGGACTGAACAATATGTCACTGTAGATCAGATGTGCCATGGACTGTAAGTTGGTCAACTCTAGAGATGATCACTGAGATACCTTTTTGCTCTGGTAGTCTGTGATTCTGTATTCTGCTCCAAGGGACTACTAGAAAATGAAGGAATTGTAAAGGCTTCTGAAATTAAAGCAGGGGCTGGATCCAAGAGCATGCAAGGTTAGAGAGCTTTGAGCCTTGCTGGAACGGGGGGCTGCAGGGCCGTGCCAGACAGAGCTCCTGAGTCTGTCCCTGCCACAGAGACACGAGGCCTCCCCAGTTTAAATTACTCTACAAAATGAGATACCAAGTCCTGCCTGTTGGCTGGAGAAGGCATTCGGCAAGCAGGGAACAAGTGCAGGAGGCAGGAGGATGCCTTGAGGCTCCTTGCTTGAGCACCACCCTCAGAAAGAAGGCCTGTTGGTGCATTCGGCTGAGGCTCTGGAGAGAGGTGGGAAGTTGGAGAAACAGCCAGCTCAGCTCAGCCCCGCCTCTCCCCCAGTCCTGGGGCTCCTTCTGCCAGGAGCCTGCCCTGGACCACCCCCACTGTACCTAGAAGAACAACACCTAGAGAAGTGAATTCAGAGGAGAAGCTGCACCACAAACCTCAGATCTTAAAATGATGGAACAATGGATGGACCTAGAGATCATTAGACTAAGTGAAATAAGTCAGACAAAAGGAAGACAAATATCATATGATATCATTTATATGTGGAATCGAAAATATGACACAAATGAACTTATTTACAAAACAGAAACAGACTCACAGACATAGAAAACAAACTTATGGTTACCAAAGGGGAAGGCAGGGGAGGGATAAATTAGGAGTTTGGAATTAGCAGATACAGACTACTATACATAAAATAGATAAACAACAAGGACCTACTGTATAGCACAGGGAACTGTATTCAATATATTGTAATAACCTATAATGGAAAAGAATCTGAAAAAGAAGATATATGTATATCTGAGTATATACATCTATATAATTGAATCATTTTGCTGTACACCTGAAACTAACACAACACTGTAAGTCAACTCTACTTCAAAAAAAGAGAAAAGAAATAAAATGATGGAATCTCTTTCCCCGGGCCCCCACCCACCTGGACCCTCTGTTGTCTATTCTGAGGATCCACTATTCAAGGTTATACCAATTATAATCCTTCATTCATTTGCTGAGCCAGTTAGTCTACAGGCATTACTTTTCAATAGCAACTGTTGTTTTTCCAGTTTCACAGCTGAGAAAACTGAGGCTGGTGGAGAGATGCTAAGTGACTTGGCCTGAGTCCACAGCCAGAAGAGGAAGAACTAGGCTCTGGGCCTGGGTCAGAAGCCAGAGTCCCCACTTGATCTTGTCCCAGGCTGAGACATGACCAGAGACTGGGGTCTTTCCCATTGGCTACACCTGTTCCAACTCCTCCACCCTCCACACACACCTCCCCAGCAACTGCTCTCCTTATTTGGAACTTGAACAGGGGATGGGGGAGGTCTAGCTACAGAGGGAGAGAAGTTTAGAGGAGTATGGCCACCAGAAGTGGAGACAGAGATGGAGTTTGCCAGCTGAAAATGCGAACAACCTCTTCCCCCTGGAACTGTCCCAGGTCTGGGGTGGGCAGCCTTGTCTGGCAGGCAGCGCAGCCAAAGGTCAATGAATTCATCCAGGCTTGGACTTGCAGCCAAGAGTCTGACTTAGGGTGAGGTCACCCTTTTACTCAATCAGATGCAATAATTTTCAGGGGATTCGAGAAAGTTGTTTGTTGTTTGTTTGTGTGTCTCCCTCTGCTTGGCACATTTCCACACCAAGAGTCTGCATTTACTGAAGGTGTGCAATGTGTCAGCCCCTGTGCTAAGTACCTTACATGCTTCATCTCATTTCCTCCCCACAGTGATCCTACAGATAAATGGCTTCTCTGTCCCCATCACGATAAGAAAACTGACCTCAGAGAGCAGAAATGACTTGAAAATGACCCAGTGATTAAATGGCAGAGTAGGGATTCAAACAGTCTGCTGCCAGAGAATAAGATCTTACCCACAACACCATCCTGCCTCCCAAAATAATAAAGCCAATATTTATTAAGTGCTTACTGTACAGTGCTAAGTTCTTTACTCTCAGTGTGTCCTTTAATCCAAGCTACAACCTAAGAGACAGATGTAACTACTAGCCTTGATTCATAGATGTGCAAAACAAGGCTGCAAAGGTTAAAGTAACTTGTCCAAAGACCCAAGTTTGGGGAGTGGGAGAGCAAGGAGTAGAAGGCAGACAATTTGACTTCAAGCATCGCTCTCCTCTGGTACTATCTACTTCCCTAAATGCTAAGTGACACTCCAGGGCCAAGTCGGCCAGAAGAGGAAGGGGGAGAGGAAGGTGGAGGGGACTAGAGGCAAGGGCAGGGAAGGAAAAGAAGGGAAAAGAGAAGGGAAGAAAAGGGAAAAGAAGAGAGGGAGGGTGCTGGTGAGAAAGGGGTGCAAGAGAGGAATATTACAGCTGCTAACAGATATGCCAAAGGGATGGACAGAGGGACTGCATTACAATTTCTACTTGCTTATGTTCTTTCCATGACCCAGATTAAGACCCTCGAATCCCAAAGACAGTGTCCCTCCCCATGGCGGGGGAGAAATTTTATAAAGATTATGCGGGGAGAGACAGAGGGATGTGCCTCTGTGTGCATCTGCTTGGAACCTTTTCTGAATCCCTTTTGTATTTTTCAATAAGATTCAAAACCGTAAATTATGTAAAGCCAGAAAGCTAAAGAGGCAGACCCTTCTCTGGAGTTCATTTCAAGTCTGAAGTTCAGAACACTTTTAATGACATAATTGCAAAAGGCAAAAATCTATCTGAGTGCAAACTTCTCTTTGAACAGGAATGAATTCTCAGACAGTGGTGCAGTGTTCCTCTCTCTGTCTCCTGGGCGTGTGGACATGGGGGGAGGAAGATGGGGAGAAACTATGGCCTGAAAGACAAGGGTTTTGCTGAGAGCCTGCAGGGCTCTTTTTTGCCACCCTAGAAGTCATTTGGATATTTCCTCAGGATCTGGAGCCAATGGGTCCTGAAGAGAGTAGACGCAGTGTTAAAATGTGGATGATCTAGTATTTTAATTCCTTGAAAACTAAGTATTTATGTTTCCAAATGCATAAGATCTACACATGGTTAGGAAAGAAAATCAAGAGATACTAAAGGGCATACACTGGAAATCAAATCTTTCTCCCAAGTCTATCCCCCACTTTTCAATTCTCCTACCAGAGGCACCTATTTCTACCAGTTTCCTCTTCTAAAAATTCTCTAATTAAATGAGCTTCCCCATGTATGTAATACTGCGAAATGATTAAAGGTGTGAGCTCTAAGCTTTCATGTCTGAGTTTGGATCTCTGCTCAAACCTGATCCTACCTTTGTCACCTTGGCCAGCTCCCATAGCCTCTTTGTGTCTTATTTTGATGTTGGTGAAATGGGGATAACACTGGGACCTACCTGAGAGGGCTATTGTGAGGATCAGATGACCTAATACTTGTAAATCTTCGAAATACTACTGAATGACACATAAATCCAAAATTTGTTGGTTGCTATGACATAAGTATATTCTTTTTATTTGTAAATGGCCAAAATATTATACATATCTACTGAACCCTGCATTTTTCACCTAGCAGTGTAATTTATGGACCTTCCTGAAAATGGCAGAATAATATTCCACTGTACGCACGTACCATTTTGATTGAACCAACTTCCCATGGAGGGACATTTAGGTAGTTTTCATTCTTTTGCTGTCACAATGCTACAGCAGTGATGATCCTTGTATAGGCCTCTTTGGTCACCGGTGCAAGCAGTATATTTGAAGGATGGTATCGGTCAGCCTAGGCTAAACTAGACTGTGACAACAAATAAATTCCAATAGCTCAGTGGCTTAGTACAACAAATAAATTCCAATAGCTCAGTGGCTTAGTACAACAAAGGGTTTACTTCTTTATTTCTCAGTCCAGTGCAGATCAGATCACACTCCTTGGCAGCTCTCCTCCTCCAATGTTGACTCAGGGATCCTAGATCCAAGCTACTTCCAAACTGAAACTCTATGTTTTGGAGTTCTTTGCTGCCAGCCTCGTGAACTGGGGATAGAGACCACATAAGAACACCTACCAGCTCATACAAGTCAGAAGGGAAGTAGCATATCACATCTGCTCACTTTCCCATTTGTCCCAAACCTAACCACAAGCATGGTCAGGAGATAGCATCTTCTAGGGTATCCAGGAAGAGGAAACAGTGTGATGAGGACGTAGTGTTCTTTGGGTCAAGGATAAATTCTAGAAATTGACCCACTCAGCAGGATATATTTTAAATTCAAAGCATTTTACAGATTCCATACCAATTCAAGGATTCACTTCATATAACTGAACAACACATAATGACGGAAAGTTCCTATGAATTCAGTAATGCTTTTAAATGAGTATGTATATTTTATTAACCACTATTACTTCTGTGTGAAAAGAAATAAATTATAAATAATGTAAGGATGAGATGTGTTACTTATTCTATCAATAATGATTGGTGCACATATAAATTCCAAGACTTTGTGAAATAATCCCAGGAGTCTACCAGCCAAAGGTCAAGCCATTGAACCTCTATCAAGGTGTTCAAAATCAGCCATCGCCTTCATTGTGCATTCATGAATGGTCCACTCAACTCTATTCTAATTCTATAGTGCTGGGACTATTGAAGAGCTCAGACTTCTCTCCTTCCTCATGGCCACCATCTTTTTTGGCTCCACCACCTTCTTTCAATATGGCGGTAAGTGATTTTCACAAATGTAGATCAGACCATGTCACCCCCTTCAGAGGTTCCCATTACTCTTAGAATAAAATAAACTTAACCATGGCCTCCAAGGTCTGAATAATCTGACCCCTTCCCACTGCTTCAGCTTCACTCATTTCACACAAATCTCCCCTTCACTCGCTTTGATCAAGTTGATTTCTGTTCTATTCCTTTTACTCGCCAGTCTTTTCCTTTGAACCTGCTTTTCTCTCTGCCTGCAAGGCTCTTCCACTCACTCTTCACATATGTGTCTTTCATCACCCTTCTAGACGCAGCTCAGATGTCACCTCCTCAGAGAAAACTCCCCAAATCACTGTCTATCACATCACCCCACCTATTTCCTTCAGGTATTCTCCCCAGTGTAAATACAATAAGTTCTCTACATACGAACCTTCAAGTTGCAAACTTTCAAAGATGTGAACGTGCGTTCCATCAACATCAGGCATGAGTGACATTGCAGCTTGCCCTCCGTCTCCTATTGCTGACGATCCTTCAGCTCTACCATCTCCCACCTCCTCTCCCTCCTCCAGTCAGTAACTCTTCTTGCCTGTTCACTCGATGCCAGCCCCTGTACGCCAGCTGCTGTACTGTACTGTATGTCAGGGAAGGCTTCCTGGAGGAGATCCTCTTGCTATATTAGCATGCTTTTGAAATAAAACGATTTGCAAACTAGTATATATAGAATGGATAAACCACAAGGCCCTACTGTATAGCACAGGGAACTATATTCAGTAATCTGTGATAAACTGAAATGGAAAAGAACACGAAAAAGAATATATATATGTATAACTGAGTCACTTTGCTGTACAGCAGAAATTAACACAACATTGTAAATCAACTATACTTCAATAACATTTTTTTAAAAAAGACAACAACAAAAAAACCCCCAATAAATAGTAAGGACTGCAGGACACTGAGGAGATCTCATTATGCCTTTTCCAGGAGCTGTAGACAATGAAGAACTTGGAGAGTGAAAAAGCCAAGCCATATTAAGGTCATCTGCAAGACCTCAACCTTGGAAGATTCCTAAAGACGTGTTTGACATTTGTTTGGGAAAACGTAGCCTGTTGATGCTGGCATTTCCATACTGTAGAGAGGAATCAAAGGAGACACCCTTGTTTCACGTGTCCAAGGAATGAATATTCAAGCAAGATGGACAGTCAATCATAGAAATCAAGAATACTAGCCCATGCCCAAATCCTCCAGCCATGAGATCACTGTTCACAGGTAGAGGCAGAAAGATCATTACTGCCTGAGAAATGAAAGATGGAGATGTGATTGGAAATGTCACGCCTTGGGTGCATGAGCATTATTCCAATAATCAATCACCCAAATTGAATTGCTTATTTGTACATCTGATTGTCTTTGCATTATTTAGAAGCTATTTAATGACAGCCAGCCTGACAGCATGCATCTAACACATGCCAGATAGATTTAGGAGACTCGGAAACATTTCTTTCTAATTGTTTGGACAGGCATATTGATTGCTGTTTCCTCTTTCAGGGTTCTCTAAAGCACATTACACCCTTTATATGTTTGATGCACATACACAGGTGAGCAAACACATGTAGAGAATAAACGACGCCCAATGCAAAGGTGAACCTGCAGAAGGCATTGCCCCTAAACGGGCAATGGTGTATCTAGAGCCAAGAAGGCAGGTGACAAGGCCTTAATTTCAGTGTGAGTACTAGGCCCAGATTCCAGCCCAGGGACTGAGGAGAATTCTCCAAGATGGGGAAGAGTCTAACAACCACTTTGCATGTTCTCCAGCTCTAGAAAGCAGGGCAGCATTCTCAGAGAAGCTGTGTTCCAGTGTGTTCTCTCTGACACTCCCCCAGGAAAGCTGAAGGAACCTGCCCAGAGTTGGGGCAGGGGGTGAGACTGGTTTTTGTTTTGTTTTGTGTTTTAATTTCTGCAGAACAGCTGATGAGGTCTGAAAGCCCCTGCCCTTTGGTCTGTGTCTGTGACTGGGAGACAGACAGAGCGCAGTGGACTGTGAGATTAAGAAACCCTGTTCATCTTCTTTATCCGTTCATCTGTTGATGGACACGTAGCTTGCTTTCATGTCCTGGCTACTGTAAATAGAGCTTCAATGAACATTGTGGTACATGACT
Source organism: Delphinapterus leucas (assembly GCF_059928025.1). NCBI lineage: Eukaryota > Metazoa > Chordata > Mammalia > Artiodactyla > Monodontidae > Delphinapterus > Delphinapterus leucas. Next base: position 43,078,146 of record NC_143130.1, on the reverse strand, counting down.
CTTTTTGAATTATGGTTTTCTCAGGGTATATGCCCAGTAGTGGGATTGCTGGGTTGTATGGTAGTTCTATTTTTAGTTTTTTAAGGAACCTCCACACTGTTCTCCATAGTGGCTGTATCAATTTACATTCCCACCAACAATGCAAGAGGGTTCCCTTTTCTCCACACCCTCTCCAGCATTTATTGTTTCTAGAGTTTTTGATGATGGCCAAGAATGGGATTCTTTTCTTTCCTTTCATTTCATTTTCAGATATTTCATTGTTAGTGTATAGAAATGCAACTGATTTCTGTATATTGATTTTGTATCTTGCAACTTTACTGAATTTGTTGATAAGCTCTAACAGTTTTTTGGTGGAGTCTTTGGGATTTTTTATATATAAGATGATATATACAATGGAATATTACTCAGCCATAAAAAGAAACGAAACTGAGTTATTTGTAGTGAGGCGGATGGACATAGAGTCTGTCATCCAGAGTGAAGTAAGTCAGAAAGAGAAAAACAAATATCGTATGCCAACACATATATATGGAATCTAAAAAAAAAAAAAAAGGTTCTGAAGAACCTAGGGGCAGGACAGGGATAAAGATGCAGACGTAGAGAATGGACTTGAGGACACGGGGAGAGGAAAGGGTAAGCTGGGACGAAATGAGAGAGTGGCATGGACATATATACACTATCGAATTTAAAATAGATAGCTAGTGGGAAGCAGCCGCATAGCACAGGGAGATCAGCTCGGTGCTTTGTGACCACCTAGAGGGGTGGGATAGGGAGCGTGGGAGAGAGATGCAAGAGGGAAGAGATATGGGGATATATGTATATGTATAGCTGATTCACTTTGTTATACAGCAAAAACTAACACTGTAAAGCAATTATACTACAGTAAAGATGTTGAAAAAAAAAAAAAGAAAAGAAACTCTGTTCATCCTGTCTTCACCTCGCACTGGCGTTTCCACAGTGCAGCTTTATTACACTGCCGGGTTTCCCTGAATGTTAAATATAAGAAATTAAAAGTAAGGACACATATCCTGATAGATGATGGCTTTTTGAGCTTATGTCTATATCTTGGAAAACATTTTTTTAAAAAAAACTTTGATGTGCTCTGTACTCTTCTTCATTAGAAATGATTCTTTTTTTTCTTCCCTCTCCCTGTCAAAGTTTATTTTTCTGCCTTCTATTCTAGCCCTGCCTGCAGAGAGGGTAATTTGCATGACAAATGAATGCCTTGATGGTGAACTCCTGGAAGGCTGAGCTTTAGTCTAGGGGAACCACCTCTGCCTCAGGGATTCTGAGCCCCCCAACACAGGCCCCAACTCTTAGCATCCCTATGTATTTACACTGGAAGGCCAATGTGTTAACATCTTAGTCCCCTATGTGTTAACAGAGGAAGGCCTTCTGCTCAAAGCAAGAGAAACATGGAGAGACTCCCAGCTAACAAGTAGCTTTTGCGGAATGACATTTTGATAAGTAAATTAATCTGAAAGGCACTGACTCCATTCTCTGGGCGTTTCCAAGGTAAAGCTCAGAATAGGAGAGTGACAGCCATTTTTCAAGTCAGGAGGAGGTCCTCTGACAACAGTCACTGACATTTGGATGCGCTCGCGGGACTCCTTGGTGTCAGGCCCACCGGCGGCTAAACCAGAATGTAAACCCGGTGTGCCACAGATGCTGCCCGCCATCACCCTTTGAGGTCTCAACCCCCATGAGCTCCCCTAGGAGCACTACATGAGGGGATGGGCAAGAGCAAGATGAAAAGGCATGTGGTCCATGCCCTCTCCGCGCTTATGATTTAGGAGGGAGCAGACAGTAGGGCAAAGCCTGCAATGGTAAGAGTTAATGCTGAACTAGCAGAGGACAGATAGATCAGCTTTGAATGGGGAACTGGTGTTGAAGGGTTAGAAGACATGACACCTGTGAAGGTTTTGAAGAAGGACTAGGAGCCTTTCCGTAAGAGAACAGCTGGAAAATGAAAGAGCTAGTACCATCCAATCATTGATTCCTGGGTAAGCTGGTCCTTCTGGATCCCTCCCTCAGGCGTCAACTTAATGAGCCTGTTTGAGTGAATCTCTAATGGCACCCACATGCTCTTTGCCAGTGTATCCCAGTCAGAAGACTCTTCAGCCTCCAAGAAAGGAGAGAGGATGCCCTGGCCAGGCAGGGTCTGGAATATATTGGGAAGGGTAGGGCCTGTAGGCACTCTGTCCCCGGGACAGCTGCCTGCCTGTGCACCCTCTCCACAAAGCTTTCTGTTCACAGTCCACACAGCTCGGAGGTAGAGGAAGAGAATGGGGTGAGGGTTGCTCGCTGGGGTGTCAAAGAGGGAATGAAAGAACCACGCTTCTCACCACGAACAAAGAGCTCTTTTTCCTACAGCCTCTGCAAACCCAGAGAGGGCAACAGTCCCCTCAGCCTACAAGTGGGATTGTTTGTTATCGGAAAAACCTCCCCAGGCTCCCAGGAAGATGTCAGCTGCTTGCCAAGATCTTCACAAAGTCAAAGGTCTTTAAATATCAGCCGGGCATCCAAGCATCCAAAGCCCCAAGTCCCTCTTCACCTCCACCCACCTTCCCACTCCCATCTCTTCCATCCTGTCCTCCTCAGCCCTGTTTATTTTTAGTGACAATAAACCCAGCTCCTAATCTTGACAGTTGATCTCACTGAGTAAATTTAATTAACTACATCTTTACCTCCACTCCCCTGGGCCTTGGCAGGAGGGAGCCCTTTGTCTTACAGATGACTGGCCTGATGGAGAGGGAGAAGGAAGGGGAAAAGGTAATGACACCAGAGCCAGCAACCACCCGCCTTTCCTCCCTTCCTTGAAAGACATCAGTTAATGATGTGATTCTGAGTTGTCAAAGTCGCTGTAGATGGTGGGATTGGGGACCTGGAGGATGGGGATGGCAGGGACGAAGAAGGAGGGTCTAAGCCTGACTTCGGCCAAGTGAGGGATGAAATGCAGTTCCCGGAACAGGTGTGCGTGTCCGTGTGTGTGCATGTGTGCGTGTGCGTGCACACGCTGGTGTCTTTGGCACGGGACTAACCACTAGAGGTCTATTGCTGGTACTGTTCGTGGCCTCCTGCCAGGGAAATACACGGGAAAGGGGCAAAGCAGTTTGTTTTTTCCTCCTGTATCTCCCCATCTTTGTATTTACTAAACGCTGATTATTAATATTAGAAATGGAACACTGCCACAAGAAGCCATTTGCAGTTAATAAGGCTGTCACTGCTGCCCGGGGAGTTATAGAAGGCCAGGGAAGCCACGTGGGTACCCCTTAATAGCCGTGTAAACGAAGTGGGTCAGGAAAGCAAGATGCAGCCTGCCCCGGTGAGGTGGGTCGGTTCTGTCCCTGGTTCCGGGCACAGCAGCCAGGGCCCCCCTCTCCCCACTGGGACTGGGGTCATGCCTGGGTGTGCACAGCTGCTGGGGCGCAGGCCAATTGTGTGTAAGGAACTTGGGGAGCAGCCTCCCAGCCGCAGCTGTGAAAACATTGGCTGGGCCTCCAGGGAGATCTATCCCAGGATGGGGGGAGTGCCCGGCCCGCAGGCCTGGCCCCTCCGCGCCCATGCAGGTGTCGAGTCTCAGGGCATTGTTTCCCCACTTCACCCTGAGGCGCGAACTGCCTTGGGATGGAGAGATTGGCCCATGTGAAATGACTGGGGGCAGGTCTTTGAAATCTGGGGGCTGCCTTGACACTTGGAGGGAAAAAGATTCTGAGGCCAGCCCCTGATCGGTTCACTTGCTTATTTCAGGAGGACGAGAGCAAGGAGATGCGGTGAATACCCACCTGGTGTGGGTCCTGGGGAAAGAGGCTCTCTGCCCCTGCTGATGGAAAGAGAAAAGGAGACCAGGCTCCAGGTGTCTGTTTCTCCCCTGGATCGGGGACAGGTGTGACTGAGGAACAGCACCTACTTTCCCCTGATGCCTAAATGAGATACACTCTCTTCCTCAAAACCAAGAATAATAACCACCAAATAATAAGCAGCCTCTGTGTTGGTGAGTGGAAGGGGTGATATACTTGAGGGATTTTTTCCAATCACTGCTCAGAGCTTAATGCATCTCACAAGCTTAGGAAGACTGGACGAAATGATGACCAAGAGCAACTGGGTGCATTTAACAACGTTACAAAATTGTGTTTGCACGGACTGACAGACTTAGAGAATGAACTTATGGTTACCTGGTGGAGAAAGGGTGGAGGGAAGGGATAGTTAGGGAGTTTGGGATTGACATGTACACACTGCTGTATTTAAAAAGGATAACCAACAAGGACCTACTGTATAGCACAGGGAACTCTGCTCAATGTTATGTGGCAGCCTGGATGGGAGGGAAGTCTGGAGGAGAATGGATACATGTATATGTATGGCTGAGTCGCTCTGCTGTGCACCTGAAACTGTCACAACATTGTTAATTGGCTATACTCCAACATAAAATAAACAGTGAAAAAAAACTTGTGTTTGCAGTGGAAGTGTGTGTGTCTCTGTGTGTGTCACCCTAGCGACCGGACAGTTTATTTGTTGATCTTTGTGTGTGTTTAGCTAGTGTGTCTGTGTGTCTGTTTCCAGGCAGGCCCTCAGGCATGTGTATAAACACACCTGGGTGTCAGTGCTCGTGTGCTTTGAGTGCACTGGGCGCGGAGAGCAGCTGATACCCTCCTCATCCTATTTCTCTAGTCCACGCCCTCTCCCACTCAGACAAAAGGACAGCCTGAAATCTGTGGCGGAATCTATCAGGAGTCATGCATAGCTGAAGAACTATGCAAGATGAGGAGGAAAAAGGGGAATCAGATTTAAGGAATGTGAGTGAAATCAGCATAATCCTGACAACAACAGCACTTGGAAATCATCAGGGAAACCGGAAGTTCCAAGGTTCTTTCTCTCATTAGAGACATAGTCTCTCAAACGTAGGGAAGGAGTTCACAACTCCTGTTGTGAGGAGTACAGAAAACAAGGCATGTTAACAGTTGTGAACAGCGCCTGGCACACATGAAATTCTTCATAAATATTAGTTATTGTGGTGATCATCTCTAGCAAAGGTGAAAGGTACCCAGGAAGGAATGATCAGGCTTCCCTTGAACACTTAAGTGAGTGGAACAAGGGCAGATGGGAATGTTTTCATGCAGAAAGTCTATGCCCTGCATAAACAACAGAAACAGAGCACCCTTCTTTGAGGAGAAAGAGTCTACCATGCTCCATATGTCAGACAAAGGAAAATGCATGTGGCCATAACCAGATGAAATGTTCTTTCCCATGCTCTTTCAGCTGAAGACAGTCCCTACCATTCTAATATCTATTTGTGCCAACATTTACTATGAGGAAGCTTGAAGAGGGTCTTCAGCAGGGAAAAAGCAGGTGAACAGTGACCTTCAGAGTTCAAATATCTCCTTTCAAAATGACCTCTACTTGAGTCGCAAGTTGGACACTGGAAAGGGGGTCCCTGGCCATTTGAGAATCTGAAGACTACAGTTGGGGACATCCCTGGTGGTCCAGTGGTTAAGACTCTACACCTCCACCGCAGCAGGCGTGGGTTCAATCCCTGATCAGGTAACTAAGATCCCACATGCAGTGCTGCGTGGCCAAAAAGGAAAAAAAAAAAAAAAAAAAAAAAGAATAAGACTACAATTGGAGAGATGGCAGCCTGAGCTTTAAGTGGTGGTGCCAATAGCAGACTAGTTCAATATCTGCTGGGGCTCACCAACCAATCAAAATGTGTTATAGTGGGCCAAGAGAAAAGGAGAGGGCTGTCTACACTCGTCCAAATAGCTCACTTGACTGATGTGCCTTAGTTGCCTTCCTGAATTGACTTTCCTTTCCCAATGCACAAAATCTTTGTCTTCACAGGATGACATTGACCTGTCTGTCTTGCCAACCTGGAGAAGGCATGAAAAGGTTTTGTGCCAGGTAGATGCTGGAGAATAAAGACTGGGGAAGAGAGGCAGCCTTTCCTCCTCCTCCCCTGGATACTAAAGACATCCAAGCTGGTCATGGTACCCTGGGGACCAGCCAGGACCCATGGGCAATCTCAGTAAGTTCTATCTTATAAGGAAGAAAAAAAAATCCATATTTCAGTAAGTTTTCAAAATGAGCAAACAAAATCTTTGGACAATCAGAAGAGAAAGCCATGTTCTTCGGTTTTGTAACAAATTTTCCCAGTTGGCATCCAGGGCTTGGGAAAGAAACCATCATAGTTTCTTGGAGTAAGGGACCACAAATGACAGAAGTTACAGAGTCCTCTTGAATCTGTACTTCTGCCAGGTTTTAAGAGCCTAAACTCCTAGACCATGAACATCAGCGTCATAGGCTATTGGCCACATGCCTCACTATGGTGATGGGATATGGGAGAGATCTTCCCTCAATGTCTCAGCGTTTGTGCAGGGTTGAACCTGGAGGTGACTGTCCCTTCTAAGGTACATGTTACCTGGCTAGGGCTGCCAATAATCTCCACCTGGGACCTATCATAACTTCTATGACCAGGAAAGCCATAGTTACTGAGTTGGATCAGTCACCCCGGTTTCCGAGACATCCTCCCATTCCAGCCCCAATACAAAACCTCTAGATTGGAGGTTGGCCCCCTCTCAAGCAGAGAGCAACTAGAAGAATTATGATGCTCATTCGGGTTTAAACCTCACCCAACCATGGCCTTTGCTTTCCAAATGCAAACAATCCAAGGAAATGATTCTCAAACACATTCAACTGCAAAGCACCTTGAACGTGTTTTGGGGAACATTTTTAGACATTAACGTATTAAACTTGTAATAACCAAATAGGTATTTTTGCAGTAAATTAAATTATAACCCCCTTATACCAGATACTATCTTAAACAAACAGTAGAAGGTGCCATAGATTTAAGACAAAATGTGGGTACTTAAAATATTAGAAGAATTCTATCCAGTCAATTCATTTTTTCTTCTCCTTAGAAAGCACATGGGATTATTTCATGCTAGCTGGGGGGCTCCCCAGCCTGGCTCCTGGCATCCCAACACTTGCGTTCGGGGTTTGAGATTCACTATCCTAAGGTAACATACATAAATGCCAAGAACTAGATCATTATCAAGCGGAAAGCAAGGTCTTTCCAGGAAGACTCTGGCTCTGGAACTCAGAAACCATTCTGAAACCCTGAAGGAGTCATCCTTCCCCACGAAAGTTAAAAAATTGACAAAATATTGGTACAAGAAATGGGGACTGACAATTCCAAACAACAGACCATAAAAAGAAAAGAAAGTGATGGAAGGGCCCATTGAGTTGATTTAGTCTAGAATTGGGAAACTGACTTGAATTTGAGCCAACTCTATTGATTGGTAACCACCTTCGAGAGTTCTGAGCTAGAAAGATTCGAAAGCACAAAAACAAGCATTGACCTATAACTTCTATTCAGGCAAACCCTGATCTACCGCCAGCCCCTTATAGAAGAAATGAGGAGACTGAGCTCCAGAAAGAGATCAGACAATTTAGAGGCAGGGCAGCAACTCTGCCTTTTTGAATACTGATTTACACATTAGAATCCGATTCAAATCAATATGCGTTGTCACTATGCGTCCTGCAATATGCTGGCTCTAGGAATACACAAACTCCTCATATTAAATGACATATATCCTGAGTTCACCATTGTTTATGGTTAGAATGAGTTCTTCAACTATATGTTTCCATATCTGGTCATCATTTTAAATCTGGGCAACCAGAAGTGCATATAATGTTCAGAATAAATCCCGACTGCCTTGCCAACATGTATCTACTAATTTCCATTACAATACTCCCTCACTGCTGCAAATTCTCACTGTGTAAACTTCTAGTATATGGGATTTTAATTCTGTGTACTTTTTACCCATTAGAGAGAATTGCAGTTTGAGTATATAAAAGTCACAAGCCCTTCTGAGTTTTTAAATAAAAATGCACTGAATGCATTTTACATAGTAAAATGACATCTGATAACTTGGAAAGATGTCACAGTATATTACTGAGTGGGGTAAATAAAAGATTACCAAACAGTATATAAAACAAAATCAAGAAAATGATGATTGATAGGGCCTGGTGGCAGTATGGACCTTGTCCAGTGGAATGGACACCATACATGCTGATTGGTTGGGTACTGGTTTTGACTGAATGTCAAGCTGTTAAATATTTTGAATATCGCCTCTAAGAGTAGCAAAATAGACAATTATTAACCCCTCTAAATCTCATTTTTCTTATCTATAAGAGAACGGGGGAGAGAGCTATAATTTTACCTACTCTGGAAGCTATTACGCAGCTTAGAACTAATGTGTGTAAACTGCCCTGCATATGGTAGGCACACAATAAAAGACTATCAGTATATTAAAAAGCATACATTCTATAAGAATTCAGGCTACAAAGCATCATAGTTCCTTTCTATCATGTCGCGCCAAGCCATATGCCATGAATAGTATTAAGTGAAAATTCTAAGTTTCTTTTCTCTTTCATCCCATTTGCATGAGTCACACACTCTCATCAATCAATCACACAATGTACAGTCGTGCGCCCCCTCTCTCCCACAGCACTGGCCCAACCCAACACTTGGTTAAAAAACATAATAAGAATAATCAAGGTTCTGCAAAACTGAATGCACATGGAAAAAGGATTAGAAGGACATAAATGAATACCATTAAGTGTCTCTGAATGGTGGTAGTGCAAGCCATCTTTATCTTACAGCGTTTGTAGTCTATATTGATTTCCATGGAATGTGTATTGCAGTAGCTGCGAGAATAAATAAAACAATTTTTAAATAAAAGAGAAAATACTTTGAAAATTTCGATGTAGGACCAGGCCCGTAAAATAATGTCTCTTAGCCTGTATAATACCTTTAAATGGTTTTAAAAAATTACAAGCACCTTATTAAATTTGCAAAGAATGGAAGTCTTGAAAAGTTTCTAGGCAACAAAGTAGAGTAAAGGAAGACTGTCTTCTATTGTTAATAGTGTAAACTGTCACTGATTGTCTCTTTACTTAGTGCTCTTCACTTTATTGCTTTATTTTCAAGGAATGCAAACTATTTGTGTCCTGTTAATAGTTCACTCACAATTATAGGTCTCAAGCATTATTTCCTTGAAAAGGCCTTATGTCTTTAAACATAAATTACACTACCACAAATTCTCCTTATACAAGATTTTGTAGTAAAGATGGCATTTATGACCAAGAAGGCTGTACTATAAAAATTCTACTTCTCTGCATTTGTCTTTTTTGATCCTCAACAAACTTTATGAGGGTTTTGGACATAAAATAAAGTTAGATCTGTGTCTCTTATCATGTATCAACACTAATTATAAATAAATTTAAGATTTAATTATAATAGAACTATAAAAATTCTTTAAAAAAAAAGCATGGGTGATTACTTCTATGATCTTAAAAGGAGGTCATCAGAGGCTAACATCAAAAAACAAACAGGTGGTAGATTTTGGGACATATATTGATAAATCAAAACAGTGTAATGCAGCAATTATCACAACAGACAAAACTGAATGACCAGGGACAGTTTAGGGAGAATATTTGTTTGTATCAGATATGACTGACCAACTTAGTGTATAAAGTGATCTTCCAAATTAGTACTATGAATGAAAAATATTGCCTGCCACATCATTAAAGAAAGGATGTTGCAGCCATCAAGCCATCACATTACAGCTGCCCCCAAAGGTGTACCCTGAGGAGACTCAGGAAGGGAAAGCACAGGATACTGGCCCCGCTAACTGAGGTGCATATCAAAGGAATGATTTCAGTGAGCCCAGACTCTTCTTGCATCTTCCCATACATAGAAAAGCACTAATTTCATTAACTTGAGATGTCTGATTTCTTTTATTAACAATAATCTTTTGATGCCCCAACTACCTGGTCTTTGTTGTAAAAACTCCTGTATGTCCTGGTTCCGCCCCTGATTCTTTGGAGCAGTCCCTCAGAGCTATCTGAGATGCTGTGTCCTGGGCTTAAGTCCTCAGTTTTGTCCACTGAATAAAACATAATTCTCAGCTTTTAGGTTGTGCTTTTTTTTTTCAGTCGACAGTCCAAAAAATGTGGAGAGGGTGGACCTAAAGAAAGTGCAGTTCGGCAGATGGGAGGTGACATAAATGCAGAGCCACCTCCCCAAGTGGCCCACAGCACGTGAGTCTCTAGACTTCTATAGGATCCAGCGGATTAGAGCAGCTCTGGTAAACGGGATTGGAACTATTTCTCTTCTAAGCGGAAAGAACCTATTAGTTTTAGTTAAATGGGAAAGAAATGTGACACTTCCTTGCGCCTGAATGTCTTTCAACAATCTTTTTCTTTGCCTACATTTTCTGAAAAACAAAAGATTGCCCTTTAAGAGAAAATGTCATTATATGCTCTTTCTAAGGGAATGTTGCTAAAGCATATTACACGTTTTGAAAAATAAAATAGAGCAAAAATGCAGAAAGATGATAGTGAGATTAAATGAGATGCGAAGTACTTGGGATGCTCCCAGAAAGACTCCTTGTGGGTCTCTGTGCTTGCTTCTCTCCTGCATGGAATACACCTCTTCCACACCTGTCCCAGGCTTGCTCCCTCATTTCATTCAAGTTTCAGGCCCAAAACCAGCTCTTCTAGAAAGGGCTTCCTTGACCACACTTATCTAAATAGCCGTACATCTCTTTCTGTCACTTTTCTGAGTTCCATTCTGCTTTATCTCTGGCTGAAATAATATTAAACATTTATTCACTGAAATATTTATTTCCCATCTGCTACACTGGTTTCTCCATTTCCATGAAGTCAGGGACTTTGTTTTATCTTTATTTTATCCTCAGGCCCTAGAGAGATGCCTGATAGACAGTAAACGATCAATAACACATTTGCTGATTGAATACATAGTAAATATTAAGTGATGTTCATGATCGTTAGAGGTGATAATGATCCATCTTTCTACTGGGGGCTCACACGATCAGTATTGACTTTGGCAGACAGTTGAGAGTAGAGGTCAAGAAGTAGAGTTGGGGGTCAGATATAGATATTTCCCCCAACTTATATACTGTGAAAAATCCAAACCTACAGGAAAGTTGGAAGAGTAGTACAATGAACATTCAAATGCCTTTTACCTAAATTCACCAATTCAATTAAAATTCTACCACATTTGCTTCCTGTCTTTCCACAAACATAAATGAGTGTGTATATGTATAGATAGATGCATATATAGATAATGCATGTACACACACTTTTTTGGCTGAACCATTTGAGAGGTAATTGTGGACATTATGACACTCAACTCCTAAATACTTCAGCAAGTATCTCATAAGAACAAGAATATTTTCTTATAAAACCACAATACAGCACTTGGGAAAATATAATGCTAATACTATATTATTGTCTCATAAACTGCTGGTACTCAAATCTCCCTGATTTTCCCAATGCTGTGCTTGATATACAAGATACTTTTAATCTAGGCTCAGTCCAGAGGCAGCACTGCATCTAGATGACGTGTTTCTGCATGCTCTTTCAATCTGGAGTACGAGCCCCAGTTGTTCATGACACTGACACTTTTCAAGAGCCTGTCCAGTTGTTTTGCTGAATGTCCCTCAGTCTGGACTGTCTGATTGTCTCCTCAGGCTTAGATTCAAGTTATGTACTTTGGCCCAAATATGGCAGAAGTGATGGTGTGTCCTTCTCCATGTGCTGGTTTTGACAACTGGCTCCACCATCTTATCTACCATGTGAGTTCTGGCAGTTTCCATTGCCTCTCTGAACCTTGATTTCCAAATTTACAAAAGGAGGATGACACTACTATCTCTCTTAGGAGATACTTAAATAAAAGAATGTATCAAACGCTTTTAGCACAGAGCCTGATTCTAGCTCTTTTACCAGCCATGTGACCTTGGACACAGTTCTTAGCCCCCCTGAACCTCCTTCCCTGTAGCATGAAATCAGTTAACTAACTCTGAGGGATTTCGTTAAGACTAACAGTTTACACATACGAAATATAATAAGCATCCCAAAAGCATTTTCAATTCTCACTGTTATTAATAAATGACATGTGAGGTCATAGAGTGATATCAGGACAGACTTTGAAGTCTAAAACTACTTGTTTCTTCTTCTCCACATCTTGGGAGAGCCTCGTAGGAACATGTGTCTTCCTTTCATAGCCCTTGCCTCTCTTCTCTTTCAGGTTAATGCTTACAATTTTGCTCTGATCATCACACAACCCATCCCTACTTTTCAAATTCGTAGCTAATAACCAGCCCAGCTTTCTGTAGTGAAATCCAGATGACTATATTTGATAAAACTGAGTATAAATAGATAAGAAATTGAGTCCACATTAGTCCCTTCTTGCCTTCTTTTATTTTGTTCACTTAATTAACGTAAAGCAGCTGGGTAAACACCCAAAGTACAATAAACCGAAGTACCTGTCATCTAGTTTAAATAGCATCATGCCCCTCGGAGTGAGTCCATAAGGCTGATATGATTTAATATCTTCATCAAGGGTCTGGTAAAGAATTAAGATCATGCCCATCAATCTTCCCAGGGATCAAGCAGCACTTATCTCTTCAAAACCTGACCTCACACCGCAGAGCCTGTGGTCATCAAGAGGGCACTGGGGGCCCCAGGAGAAGCCCTGATCCCTGTGTCTTCCCACAACATACTTCTCACCCCTCATTGTCTGACTGTGCCTTAGGTCTGACTGAGCCTTAGGTCTGACTGCACTCCTCTGTGGGCATGATTCTGCCCTCAGTCTCCAGCTCCATCTGCATCCAATCACCTCATGTTACCACCTCACTCCTCCATCTCCCACAGTGGTCCACTGAGCCAGTGACCTCTCAGTCCTGCCCTGCCTTTCAGGAGGAAGAATTAACCAACATCAGAGTCAAGCCAGATCCCTCTGCATGAAGTCCAAACCAGATGTCAGGCTCAATCCAATATCCAGCCCAACTGTTCCTTGGCACTGGATGGAGATGACAGTCATTTGATTTAATTTCTCTATTTTGACCCAATCTATGTCATCTTGTTTAGAGACACCTATAATGTCAACTATCATCTTTAAAAAGATGATACAGATATGCCCTTGATTCAGCTAGAGCTTTCAGTTTCATTTCTCCCCCAAATTTGCAGATACACTATTGTGAGATTTCAAGAGTACATGTCATTGGTAGCTGATTAGAAATATCTGTCCTTACAGGAATCCTCAGTAAAATAACTTCCCCTGTTTATTTCATGTATGGCCTTCTCTTTGGTTACTTAAACAAAGCTGAACTCCTTTCTAAAAGCAAATATTAAAAGAAAAAAATCTAGTCAGAGCCCTTTGGTTTTACCAGTGCTCTGTAATGAGCTACCCTCCATGCTAGGGACAGACATTTCATTAACTTTTCCTCTCTGGCTTTCCTTATACATGACTCTTGTGTCTCTTGTATTTAGAAAAATAATAAGAACTTTTTCTGGCTCCTCCCACCTCACAGGCTAGAACCAACATTTCACAAGCCAGTGTCTGATAAACAATAGGGAATGCTATAAACAACATGAATCTGATAGGAAGACTAGAGAATAATAACAAAAAGTAATAAAAAATGTTGAGTTTCCATCAGAATAACTAAATCTAGGAAAGAAATACCACGAGCATAGAACAGGCAACTGGAAAATCTAATTTTAATAATCCCAAAGTCTATTTAATTCTGCCTTTTATGTGCTAAACATTTGCTAGGTACTAAAAGATAGATAAGTAAGACAGTTTTTACACACAGGTCAGGATAGGAGAGAGAGATGTTAAAATGTATAAAAAGTATGTTACCATAGTATTAATCATTGCTTTATTCAGCACTAGGGACCCAGAAAACTACTGAGCAGGGCATTCAAGGTTGAGTAGGAGTCTGTGATATGAATGTGATCAGGAAAGACCATCTGAATAGGAGGAAGCATGCTGTGGCCAGCTCATGGATTATATGCTGAGAAATGATGGGAGATGGGACCAGAATGAAAAGAACAAGCAATGTTGGGAAGGATAGATTGCACTAGGAATGTGAATCTGATTCATATACCCTATATCCAGCTGTACAAAACTACTGACCATCTGCTTAACATACCTGGCTTTTTCATGCATTTGTGTCTTTGCAATGCTGTTTCCTCTGCCTGGAATGGGCTCAGCCTATCTGTCCTGACAGCATTTTAATCTTCCTCCAAGACTTAATTCTAGCCTCTCCTTCTGGATGAGGGCTTCACTGAAGACTGTCCCATAGCCACCACCCTCCATGATGGTATGACAGTATAAAAGAGATTAAGATATATAGTTCAGGAGCAACTGTTACAAGCTAAAAGATAGCCAGATTTGAAATCTAATTATATTCCAGTAAACACTAGAGAATCAATCTAAAAGCTCTCAGAATTTATTAGAGTTCGGTAAATGGTAATAAGCAAGGTAAAATTGTGAAAAATGTGAAACAAATCAGATTTCCTATATGCCAACAATAATGATTTAAAAGATATAATGGAAGTAAAATTTTATTTATGGTGGTAAGCAAAAAATATCAATTACCTACAAAAAAGACCTAATAAGTTATGCAAGGACTCTATGTACAAGTAATAATAAAATTGGAAACAGATAAAAGATTTAAGTAAATGATATTTCTGGATGGGAAGACAGAATTTTTCCAATACGTTAACATTTCATAAAAGTAAGAAATAAGATGAATACAAATACCGTATGCTAACACATATATATGGAATTTAAGAAAAAAAAATGTCATGAAGAACCTAGGGGTAAGACAGGAATAAAGACACAGACCTACTACAGAATGGACTTGAGGATATGCGGAGGGGGAAGGGTAAACTGTGACAAAGAGAGAGAGTGGCATGGACATATATACACTACCAAACATGAAATAGATAGCTAGTGGGAAGCAGCCGCATAGCACAGGGAGATCAGCTCGGTGCTTTGTGACCACCTAGAAGGGTGGGATAGGGAGGGTGGGAGGGAGACGCAAGAGGGAGGAGGTATGGGGATATATATATAGGTATAGCTGATTCGCTTTGTTATACAGCAGAAACTAACACACCATTGTGAAGCAATTATACTCTAATAAAGATGTTAAAAAAAGAAACAATCTAAATCAAAATTTCATGCAGATAATTTGAATATTTGCCAAAGTTATTTTAAGATGTTCTAGAAACAAACAGAAAAGAACTAGCTATATTTGGGGGAGAAAATGAAGTATTCACTTGCCCTCACAAATACTAAAATATCTTATAAAGCTGTGGTCATTCAATAACCATGACATTGGCCAAACAACCAAGAAACAGCCCAGTGAAACTAAACTGATAGCCCTCAAATAAGTGAAAAGTTACTAATTGTTAAGGGGGGTGAAATAAGGCAATGGAAAAGGGTTTCATTAGTCAATAAAAGATGCAGCAAAAATATTAAACTATTTGAAAAACAAATGAAATCTTAGTATACACATTAAAATGAATTCTAGATGTATTAAAGAGTTAAAGGTAAAAACTATTAGAAGAAAACATAGATAAATATCTTAAAGCTCTCTGAAATGAGAAAAATATCTTTTAAACAAAAAAGCAATAGAAGACAAGACAGAAGAAATACTAATGAATGTAACTATATAAAAATGTAAGTTTGCTACATGAATTATGTTGAATTTTCGAACACAGAATTTGATTAAACTTATTCACTCCAAATCACTAAATCCTTGCCGATAATAAAATTCTGCGTATTACTTATTTCTTAGCTTTTCTCATTTGCTGAGAAAACCAAACTGAGAAAGAACTTTGGAAAATTGCGAGATGAAAAAAATACAGAGTGTAATTAAAACACTGCAAGGAAGAAAAGAATGTAAGTTTGCATACACCAAAAATAATAAGACAAAATGAAAACGGAAGTGAAAAATTGGATAGAAATATTTATAAAAAATTGAATAATAAAAGGTTAATGGCAAATATGTAATAGTTCTTAAAAAACAATAAGAAAATATTAAAGATAAAAATGGAAAGTAAAAAAAGATGAACGAGATAAAAATAAAATTTACAAAAGAAGAAATATAAGATTAATAGTGAGATTTTTTTAAAGCTTAAATATCACTAATAATAAAATAATTTTTTTAAAAGATGCCATTTTAACCTATGAAATTGGCAAACATTTTTTAAAATGATGATATTTAATGTTGACAGCACTAGTTAAGACAGACATGCTGGGGCTTCCCTGGTGGCACAGTGGTTAAGAATCCGCAGGGGACATGGTTTTGAGCCCTGGTCCAGGAAGATCCCACATGCCATGGAGCAACTAAGCCCATGCACCACAACTACTGAGCCTGTGCTCTAGAGCTCGCAAGCCACAACTACTGAGCCCGCATGCCACAACTACTGAAGCCCGCGTGCCTAGAGCCCATGCTCTGCAACAAGGTAAGCCACCACAGTGAGAAGCCCGCGCACCGCTACAAAGAGTGGCCGCCACTCACCGCAACTAGAGAAAGCCTGCATGCAGCAATGAAGACCCAATGCAGCCAAAAATAAATAAATATTTTTTAAAAAAAAAAAGATAGACATGTTAATACACAACTGCTGGGAATGTGAAAGGATACAAACTTCGTAGAAACCAATTTACAATATGCATAAAGACATTAAAACTATAACAAAATTCTAGTTTTAAGGTAGTGCAGAAAAGGCATTTTGCCTTTTAGTCTCTAAAAAATAACCACAAAACTGCATGAAGAAAATGTAACAGGACCAAAACCTCCATTTTCCATGAAACTGGGGAACATCTTTAAATATGAGCATGATACATAAAATCAAACTGCAGATGGAAAAATACTAAGTGATTAGCAGAGTTTAAGGAAGTCAAAGCTAAGTGGATGGAGAATTCCTATGGAAAGCAAAAGTCCAGATTTCTTGTGCTTTTCTGCTCTGTTACTTTTTGTGTGACAATTCAATCTTCCAGCTTGTTTCATGGTCACAAGATAATTG